>NC_060072.1:126017500-128517500 GCF_922984935.1 Meles meles
TTGAATGCTAGAGGCCAAGGAATGAAGGAGAAAAAAAAAACAAAACCTTGGAGAATGACCTGGAGAAATATAATATGATCTGTATCTCTGTATCTGCCACTGCTTATCTGTCTGTTAGAGATTCTCCCTATCTGTCTCCTTAAACTGGCATTCTCCTTTTTCCTTTAATAATACTAAAACTTGTTTTTTCTTTTTTCTCATGTGTTTCATTTATTATTCTTTGCTGTTTGTAGAGATACATATCAGAACATCCAAGGACTCAATTAAAAATACAAGTAAATAAAAATGCTAGAAGATAAGGACAGCTATGAGGTGTTAGGACCCCAAAGCTCAGAATCATATTTCATTTGCTCTGACTATTGCGATGATGCAGAGGATGGAAACGGAATGTTCATCTGCTCATATGTTGCTGTTTCAACAAAGTTCTCAAAAATCTCCCTGTTCAAAAATATCACAATTATACTAAAAGGGAAAGAGAAAAATCATGAAAACTACCTGTAGCATTTGGAACAGGAAAAGTCTCTTAGTAACTAAAAATCAAATATTCAAATCAGTAAGAGAAAATATTAACTACCCCCAACAGAAAATATTTATAACAGCTCTGTATTAAAATAGTGAAAGATTGACACCAACTTAAATCTCTAATTATAGGGGATTTTTAAATGACTAATGGGAGAGTGATACAAGGGAATATTATGTAAGTATTTAGATAAGGATTTAGAAACATATCCACTATTTTAAAATTATGTGGCCAGTAATATCTGACCGTAAGAGTGTTTTAGTTCCTAGCTAAATGGAATGCATTTTCTAAGAACAAAATAATAGTAGCACTAGAAATGAGAAGATCTGATTCACTGAGAAGACTTTAGACAAAGTAAGATGACATAAATACATATAAATTAGAATGTCAATTTATTAATTTTAATGTGGGAGTTACATATACCATACTAGGTATATACCTTCTAACTGGGTCATCCCTTCCCCCAGTATCATGATTCCTGGGAGGCCAAGTAGAAATTTCTTAGCCTGAGGAGTCTTTAGGCTAAATAAGATGATAAAAGACTGAAATAGGGGCACCTGGGTGGCTCAGTCAGTTAAGCAGCTGCCTTCAGCTCAGGTCATGATCCCAGGGTCCTGGGATCAAGTCCTGCATCAGGCTCTCTGCTCAGTGGAGAGCCTGCTTCTCCCTCTCCCGCTGCCTGCTACTCTACTTGTGCTATCTCTGTATCTCTCTGTCAAATAAAGAAAAATCTTAAAAAAAAAGATTGAAATATCATCAGGTATCAGGAGTTAAGCTAGATAGTTATCAAACCATTCTGAACACTTACAAACTCAACCAGAGATTGAAGAGAAGAAGAGCAGCAACTCTAGAAACAGAAAATTGACCACTTTCCATAAGGTAGGACATGCAGAGAAGTGAATCGGAAGCAATGGGAAGATAGACCATGGGGAGAGGGGCCGGCTCCTGGCAAGTGAGAGTAGCAGAGCACAAAATTGGAACTTTTAGAAGTCTGCTCCACTGAGGGATGTTGCTCCAGAGGCTAAGTGATGGGTGGAGCCCTCATGGAGACAGTGTTGTCTCAGGAGCCTCAGTGCCACAGAAAGACCAGGGGTGCCTGAGTGTGGCAGAACCCCAGGTATTGGATTGGGGAAGCCAGGTGCAGAGATGGAGCTGAGCAGTGAGCTCTCAGCTTGTGGTTACCTTAAACCATGATCCAAGTCACACTCAAACCACTGCACTTGTGAGGCAGGGACCCCACAAGCAGCAGATCCAGGGAGAATCACCTTCCTCCCCTGGGGGGGAGTGGCAAAGGAACATACTGTAGGAATCTGCTGGGTTTGGAGACTCCAAATGGGACCATGCACCAGAGACAGAAACGCTTGGTCATAGGCTGGTTGAGCACGAAGCATGGTCAAGACCAGGGAGATTGACAGCTTTTCTTTGAGGATGCAATGAGGAGTGGGGCCCTGACTCTTGGCTCCTCTGGGTGGAGACTGGGAGGCTCCCATTTTCATTCCCTCCTGGAAAACTGTATGGAAAGTGTTCAGAAAACAAAAGCTACTGAGAGCAAAACCGAGCACACTGCTGACCTGGTTCATGGCAAGAGCAGTGAAATTCTGCCTTGGGAAAAAACATTTGAGAATCACAGCAACAGACCCCACCCTCAGAAGAACAGCAAGAACATCCAGCCAAGACCAAGTTCATTAATCAATGAGAACTGCAGAATTCCAGAGCTAGGGGAAAGCAATTCATGGCTTTTCCCCCATGCTCCTTTAGTCTTTCAAAGTTAAATTTTTAAAAATTTTATCACATTTTATTCCTTCATTGTATTTAGCCTTATTTTTAGTATACATATAGTTTTTTTCTTTAAAATTTTGGGATACAACTTCTTCTAATAGATCAAAATATACCCTAAATCTAGCACATGGCTTTGTTCTAATCTCCAGGTTGATCACATTCTTTCCTCTTTTTTTAAAAATTTTTCAACCAACTTCTTACCTTATCAATTCCTTTTTTAGAATATTTTTAAAATTTCATGTTTACAGTCATATTCCTTCCCTTCATTGTGTTTACCCTCATTTGTGTGTGTGTGTGTGTGTGTGTGTGTGTGTGTGTAGTTTTTCTTTCTTTAAAACTTTGGGCAGTAGTTTCCTTTAATGGACCAAAATACACCCAAAATCAAGTGTGTGGCTCTGTTCTATTCACCAGTTTCATATATATATAGAATTTATTTATTTATTTATTTTTCTTGTTTATAACCCCTTTTTTCCGCCTGGTTTCAGTTCTCTTCTGAGTTAGTCTATATTTTTCTGGGTTAGTCTATATTTTTCTGGGGTTCTTGCTGCCCCTTTACTATTTTGTTCTCTCATTCATCTATTCTTATCTGGATAAAATAACAAGGTGGAAAAACTCACCACACACACACACACACAAAAGAATAATAGGTGGTACCAATGGCTAGGGACCTAATCAATACAGACATTAGTAATATGTCAGAACTAGAGTTCAGAATGACAATTATCAAGGTGCTAGCTGGGCTCAAAAAAAAGCATGGAAGATACTAGAGTATCCCTTTCTGGGGAAACAAAATACCTTTCTGGAGAAATAAAAGAAATAAAATCTAACCAAGTTGAAATAAAAAAAGCAATTTATGAAGTGCAATAAAAAATGGAGTGTCTTACTACTAGGATAAATGAGGGAGAGAGAGAATTAGTGATATATAAGACCAAATGATGGTGAATAAAGAAGCTGAGCAAAAGGGAGACAACTACTGGACAACGAGGGGAGAATTTGAGAGATAGGTGATACCATAAAACAAAACAATATTAGAATAATGGGGATACCAGAAGAAGAATGAGGTCGGGGGAAAGGTACACTGGAGCAAATTAATACAGAGAATTTCCCTAATTTGGTGAAGGGAACAAGCATCAAAACCCAGGAAGCACAGGGAGTCACCCTGAAAATCAATAAAAATAGGTCTATACCCTGTCATCTAATAGCAAAACTTACAAGTCTCAGTGACAAAGAGAAAATCCTGAAAGCAACTCAGGACAAGGTCTGTAACATACACTGGTAGAAATATGAGATTAGCAGCAGACCCATCCACAGAGACGTGGAAGTCCAGAAAGTACTGGCATGATATATTCAGAACACTAAAAAAGAAAAATATGCAGCCAAGAATATTAAATCCAGCCAGGCTGTCATTGGAAATAGAAGGAGAGATAAAAAGCTTCTAGGACAAACAAAAACTAAAAGAATTTGCAAACACCAAACTAGCCCTACAGGAAATATTGAAAGTGGTCTTCTATGCAAAGAGAGAGCCTAAAATAATGGATCAGAAAGGAACAGAGACAATATACTGTAACAGTCACCTCACAGGCAATACAATGGCACTAAATTCATATCTCTCAATAGTTACCTTGAATGTAAATGAGCTAAATGCCCCAATCAAAAGACACAGGATATCAGAATGGGTAAAAAAACAAGACTCATCCATATGCCATCTGTAAGAAATTCATTTTAGGCCCAAAGACAACTCCAAATTTAAAGTGAAGGGGTGGGAAACAATTTACCATACTCATAGACATCAAAAGAAAGCTAGGGTGGCAATCCTTATATCAATTATAAATTATATAATAATTATATTTAAATATAAATTATAAATTAGATTTTAAACCAAAGACTATAACAAGAGATGAAGAAGGACACCAATTCATACTTAAAGGGTCTGTCCAATAAGAAGATCTAACAATTTTAAATATCTATGCCCCTAACATGGGAGCAGCCAATTATATAAATGAATTAATAACAAAATCTAAGAAACACAGCAAAAATAATATAATAATAGTAGGGGACTTCAACAGCTCCCTTACTGAAATGGACAGATCATCTAAGCAAAAGACCAACAAGAAAATAAAGGCTTTAAGTGACACACTGGATCATTTGTACATTACAGATATCTTTAGAACATTCCATTCCACAGCAACAGAATACACATTCTTCTCTAGTGCACATGGAACATTTTCCAGAATAGATCACATCCAGGGTCACAAATCAGGTCTCAACTGTACAAAAGATTGGGATCATTCTCTGCATATTTTCAGACAAAAATTCTCTGAAACTAGAACTCAATCACAAGAGGAAATTTGGAAAGAACTCAAATACATGGAGGCTAAAGAGCAACCTACTAAAGAATGAATGAGTCAACAAAGAAATTAAAGGAGAATCTTAAAAATTCATGGAAACAATGAAAATGAAAGCATATTCAAAATCTGTGGGACACAGCAAAGGTGGTCCTGAGAGGAAAGCATATAGCAACACAAGCCTTTCTCAAGAAACGAGAAAGTTCTCAACTATGCAATCTAACCCTACACCTGAAAGAGCTGGAGAAAGAACAACAAAGAAAGCCTAAGCCCAGAAGGAGAAGAGAAATAAGAAAGATCAGAGCAGAAATCAATGTCATAGAAACACAGAACAGATCAACAAAACCAGGAGCTGGTTCTTTGAAAGAATTAATAAGGTTGATAAAACCCAGTCCAGATTTTTCCAAAAGAAAAGAGAAAGGGCCCAAATTAATAAAATCATGAATGAAAGATGAGAGATCACAACCAACACCAAAGAAATACAAACAAGTATAAGAACATATTATGAACAACTATACACACCAGCAAATTTGATAATCTGGAAGAAATGGATGCATTCCTTGAGACATATAAACACCAAAACTGAACGAGGAAGAAATAGAAAACTTGAACAGACCCATAACCAGTAAGGAGATTGAAGCAGTCATCAAACATCTCCCAACAAACAAGGTTTCAGTGTCAGACGGCTTCCCAGGGCAATTCTACCAAACATTTAAAGAGGAATTAATGCCTATTCTCCTGAAACTCTTCCAAAAAATAGAAATAGAATGAAAACTTCCAAACTCATCTTATGAGGCCAGCATTACCTTGATCCCAAAACCAGACAAAGACCCCATCAAAAAGAATTACAGACCAATATCCTTGATGCACATAGATGCAGAAATTCTCACCAAAGTACTAGCCAATAGGATCCAATAGCACATTAAAATGGTTATTCACCACGACCAAGTGTGATTTATTCTTGGACTGCAAGGTTGGTTCAACCCCCTCAACTCAATCAATGTGATACAATACTTTAATAAAAGAAAGAACAAGAATCATATAATACTATCAATAAATGCTGAAAAAGCTTTTGACAAAGTACAACATCCTTGTCTGATGAAAACTCTTCACAGTGTAGGGATAGAGGTACATACCTCAATATCATCACACATCAATGTGTCAAAAACCCACACAGAATATCATTCTCAATGGGGAAAACTGAGAGCTTTTCCCCTAAGGTCAGGAACACAGCAGAGCTGTCCACTAACACCACAGCTATTCACCATAGTACTAGAAGTCCTAGCCTCAGCAATCAGACAACAAAAAGAAATAAAAGGCATCCGAATCAGCAAAGAAGTCAAACTCTCACTCTTTGCAGATGATATGATACTTTACATGGAAAACCAAAAGACTCAAAACCAAAAGTACTGGAATTCATACAGTAATGCAGTAAACTGTCAGGGTATAAAATCAATGCACAGAAATCAGTTGCATTTCTATACACCAACAGCAAGACAGAAGAAAGAGAGATTAAGGAGTCAATCCCATTTATGATTATACCCAAAACTACAAGATACCTAGGAATAAACCTAACCAAAGAGGCAAAGAATCGGTACTCAGAAAACTATAAAGTATCCATGAAAGAAATTGAAGAAGACATCAAGAAATGGAAAATCATTCCATGCTCATGGATTGGAAGAACAAATATTGTGAAAATGTCTATGCTACCTAAAGCAATCTACACATTTAATGCAATCCCGATCAAAATACCATCAATGTTTTTCAAAGAAATGGAACAAATAATTCTAAAATTTATATGGAATCAGAAAAGACCCTGAATAGCCAGAGGAATGTTGAAAAAGAAAACCAGAGCTGGCAGCATCACAATTCCAGACTTCAAGCTCCATTACAAAGCTGTCATCATCAAGACAGTATGGTACTGGCACAAAAACAGACACATAGATCAATGGAACAGAATAGAAAGCCCAGAAATGGACCCTCAACCCTATGGTCAACTAATCTTTGACAAAGCAAGAAAGAATGTCCAATGGAAAAAAAAATCATGATAAAAAGCTTTTGCACAGCAAAGGAAACAGTCAACAAAACCAAAACCAAAAGACAATTGACAGAATGGGAGAAGATATTTGCAAATGACATATAAGATAAAGGGCTAGAATCCAAAATCTATAAAGAACTTTAAAAGAACAAATAATCCAATCAAGAAACGACATCCAAATGGCCAACAGAGACATGAAAAAGTGCACAATATCACTCGGCATCAGGGAAATACAGATCAAAACCTCAATGAGATACCACCTCACACAAGTCAGAATGGCTAAAATTAACAAGTCAGGAAACAACAGATGTTGGCAAGGATGCGGAGAAAGGGGAACCCTCTTACACTGTTGGTGGGAATGCAAGCTGGTACAGCCACTTTGGAAAACAGTATGGAGGTTCCTCAGAAAGTTGAAATCAGAAAGTTGAAAATAGAGCTACTCTACAACACAGCAATTGCACTACTGGGTATTTACTCTAAAGATACAAATATAGTGATCCGAAGGGGCCCATGTTTATGGCAGCAATGTCCACAATAGCCAAACTATGGAAAGAGCCTAGATGTTCATCAACAGATGAATGGATAAAGAAGGGGTGGTATATATATACAATGGAACACTATGCAGCCATCAAAAGAAATGAAGTCTTGCCATGGAACTAGAAAGTATTAAGCTAAGCGATATAAGTCAATCAGAGAATGACAATTATCATACCATCTCGCTGATATGAGGAATTTGAGAGGCAGGGTGGGAGGTTTGGGGGGTAAGGAAAGAAAAAATAAAACAAGATGGGATCAGGAAATAGACAAACCATAAGAGACTCTTAATCTCAGGAAACAAACTGAGGTTTGCTAGGGGGTAGTGGGGGGATAGGGATAGTGTGGCTAGGCTTGGAGAGGGTATGTGCTATGGTGAGTGCTGTGAAATGTTTAAGCCTGATGATTCACAGACCTGTATCCATGGGAAAAATAATACATTATATGTCAATCAAAAAAAATTAAAGAAACAAACAAATAAATAAGATGATAAAAAGTAACCTCCTATATGGTGGTCATTAATATTATTCACTACATATTCCACTTCCTTTAGACTTCCTAGGATTGCAATCCCCCAACTCATTAGAGTTGGGTTTGATCATGTGACTTGTTATAGCCACTCATCTCTGAATGGCTGTGGCAATATATAATTTCCAGGAAGAAGCTTGTGACCTAACTTGAGATTGCTGTATTCTCTCCTTTCTACTCTGGCAACTAGCAATATTCCAGAAGGCAGCACAATGTCCACAGCTGATCCAGGATATGTAGCATAAACAAGAAAGAAATCTCTGTTCTTGTAAGTCAGTGCAATACTGTGGTTGCCTCTTACTGCAGTAGAACCAGCCTATCCTTGCTGAAACATTGTGCTTCTGAAGCAACAAATTTAGTGCCTACTGGGATATACCTATACAGTTCTTATCTTCATTGCAGTCTTAAATTGTTCTGTAATCTTGAGTAAATTACCTAAATGAAATTATAAACCATAACCTCCTTATCTGCAAAACAAGCAGATTATAATACTATTTCACAAACTATGAGAGTGATTTTTTTTCCATTTTTTTTTCAGCATAACAGTATTCATTGTTTTTGCACAACACCCAGTGCTCCATGCAATACGTGCCCTCCCTATTACCCACCACCTGTTCCCCCAACCTCCCACCCCTGACCCTTCAAAACCCTCAGGTTGTTTTTCAGAGTCCATAGTCTCTTATGGTTCGCCTCCCCTTCCAAAATTTTTTTTTTAATACACATATAATGTATTTTTATCCCTGGGGGTACAGGTCTGTGAATCGCCAGGTTTACACACTTCACAGCACTCACGATAGCACATACCCTCCCCAATGTCCATAGCCCCCTCCCCCTCTCCCAATCCCACCTCCCCCCAGCAACCCCCAGTTTGTTTTGTGAGATTAAGAGTCATTTATGGTTTGTCTCCCTCCCAATCCCATCTTGTTTCATTTATTCTTCTCCTATCCCCCTACCCCCCCATGTTGCTTCTCCATGTCCTCATATCAGGGAGATCATATGATAGTTGTCTTTCTCCGATTGACTTATTTCACTAAGCATGATACGCTCTAGTTCCATCCACGTCGTCGCAAATGGCAAGATTTCATTTCTTTTGATGGCTGCATAGTATTCCATTGTGTATATATACCACCTCTTCTTTATCCATTCATCTGTTGATGGACATCTAGGTTCTTTCCATAGTTTGGCTATTGTAGACATTGCTGCTATAAACATTCGGGTACACGTGCCCCTTCGGATCACTATGTTTGTATCTTTAGGGTAAATACCCAGTAGTGCATGCAATTGCTGGGTCATAGGGTAGTTCTATTTTCAACCTTTTGAGGAACCTCCATGCTGTTTTCCAGAGTGGTTGCACAAGCTTGCATTCCCACCAACAGTGGAGGAGGGTTCCCCTTTCTCTGCATCCTCGCCAGCATCTGTCATTTCCTGACTTGTTAATTTTAGCCATTCTGACTGGTGTGAGGTGATATCTCATTGTGGTTTTGATTTGTATTTCCCTGATGCCAAGTGATGTGGAGCACTTTTTCATGTGTCTGTTGGCCATCTGGATGTCTTCTTTGCAGAAATATCTGTTCATGTCCTCTGCCCATTTCTTGATTGGATTGTTTGTTCTTTGGGTGTTGAGTTTGCTAAGTTCCTTATGATTTTGGATACTAGCCCTTTATCTGATATGTCGTTTGCAAATATCTTCTCCCATTCTGTCAGTTGTCTTGGTTTTGTTAACTGTCTCCTTTGCTGTGCAAAAGCTTTTGATCTTGATGAAATCCCAATAGTTCATTTTTGCCCTTGCTTCCCTTGCCTTTGCCGTTGTTCCTAGGAAGATGTTGCTGCGGCTGAGGTCGAAGAGGTTGCTGCCTGCATTCTCCTCAAGGATTTTGATGGATTCCTTTCTCACATTGAGGTCCTTCATCCATTTGGAGTCTATTTTCGTGTGTGGTGTAAGGAAGTGTTCCAATTTCATTTTTCTGCATGTGGCTGTCCAATTTTCCCAGCACCATTTATTGAAGAGGCTGTCTTTTTTCCATTGGACATTCTTTCCTGCTTTGTCGAAGATGAGTTGACCATAGAGTTGAGGGTCGATTTCTGGGCTCTCTATTCTGTTACACTGATCTATGTGTCTGTTTTTGTGCCAGTACCATGCTGTCTTGATGATGACAGCTTTGTAATAGAGCTTGAAGTCCGGAATTGTGATGCCACCAACTTTGGCTTTCTTTTTCAATATTCCTTTGGCTATTCGAGGTCTTTTCTGGTTCCATATAAATTTGAGGATTATTTGTTCCATTTCTTTGAAAAAAAATGGATGGTATTTTGATAGGGATTGCATTAAATGTGTAGATTGCTTTAGGTAGCATGGACATTTTCACAATATTTATTCTTCCAATCCAGGAGCATGGAACATTTTTCCATTTCTTTGTGTCTTCCTCAATTTCTTTCATGAGTACTTTATAATTTTCTGCGTATAGATTCTTAGCCTCTTTGGTTAGGTTTATTCCTAGGTATCTTATAGTTTTAGGTACAATTGTAAATGGGATTGACTCCTTAATTTCTCTTTCTTCTGTCTTGTTGTTGGTGTACAGAAATGCAACTGATTTCTGTGCATTGATTTTATATCCTGACACTTTACTGAATTCCTGTACAAGTTCTAGCAGTTTTGGAGTGGAGTCTTTTGGGTTTTCCACATATAGTATCATATCATCTGCGAAGAGTGATAGTTTGACTTCTTCTTTACCAATTTGGATGCCTTTAATTTCTTTTTGTTGTCTGATTGCTGAGGCTAGGACTTCTAGTACTATGTTGAATAGCAGTGGTGATAATGGACATCCCTGCCGTGTTGCTGACCTTAGTGGAAAAGCTTTCAGTTTTTCTCCATTGAGAATGATATTTGCGGTGGGTTTTTCATAGATGGCTTTGATAATATTGAGGTATGTGCCCTCTATCCCTACACTTTGAAGAGTTTTGATCAGGAAGGGATGCTGTACTTTGTCAAATGCTTTTTCAGCATCTATTGAGAGTATCATATGGTTCTTGTTCTTTCTTTTATTAATGTGTTGTATCACATTAATTGATTTGCGGATGTTGAACCAACCCTGCAGCCCTGGAATAAATCCCACTTGATCGTGGTGAATAATCCTTTTAATGGACTGTTGAATCCTATTGGCTAGTATTTTGGCGAGAATTTTTGCGTCTGTGTTCATCAAGGATATTGGTCTGTAGTTCTCTTTTTTGGTGGGATCCTTGTCTGGTTTTGGGATCAAGGTGATGCTGGCCTCATAGAATGAGTTTGGAAGTTTTCCTTCCATTTCTATTTTTTGGAACAGTTTCAGGAGAATAGGAATGAGTTCTTCTTTAAATGTTTGGTAGAATTCCCCTGGGAAGATGTCTGGCCCTGGGCTTTTGTTTGAGAAACTATGAGAGTGATTAAATGGTACAATGCTTAGCATCACACTTGACACATAGTAAACTCTCATTAGACATTAACTATTATTATTACCACAAGAAAGAGGACAATTAAGGAGTGTGCCCCACTGGACAAGAGCTTGTAAAAGTGTGTGAGTGGGGGCTCACATTCTGTAAGAGGACTGTGACCAGACTCTAAGATATGATTATTTGTTTAAATGGTGAGATCAGACTGCATCACCTCCTCATTAGAAACAATGAGTAAAGAGGGCCTGGTTCTAGCCAAGTCATTATCTAAAAGACAAAAAATTTATACCCATCCCTAAACATGCCCAGCCTAAAGAAGACAATTTTGAGACTATTTTAGCTTGACAGCAAAAATTAGGAAACACAGGAAATTAATGCTACCACTTTCCTTTACATTTGTCCAATAATCAGTAAATAGAATTATGCCCCTGATCCCACATTTTTTTTTTCTTTCTGATCAGTGTGATGCTAGCAGTGTTCACATCATTTTTTCCTATGTGGGTTGCTTTAAATTGTATAAGGCACTTTGAAGCCTAGCTTGCTCAGATAAGACATCTGGAATAGCACCAACACATTCCCAGGGATTCCTCCTAATTTAATGTTGATTCTCATTATTTGCAGATTCTGCATTTGTGAATTCACATACTCACGAAAATTGATTTGTAATCCCCAAATGAAATGCAACGCTTCACAGTCATTGACAGACTACTGCAGAGAAGCAAAAAAGTTGAGTCATGTGATATGCATAAGCTTGAACAGGGCATTGCCCTGCTTACTTGTTTCACCTCTCATTCTGTAAATAAGTATCTTCTCATTGTCTATTTGGTGTGACTTTTTTTGTATTTTTGTGCTTTTTAATGGTGACTTTGTTGTTTAAAATGCCCTCTAAGCAAAGCGTTAAAGTGCTCTCTGGTGTTAATCAAGGACAAGAAGACTATGATGTGCCTTACAGAGAAAATATGAGTGTTAGATAAGCTTTCTTGAGGCATGAGGTGTAGTGCTATTGACTGTAACCTGAAAAATAATGAATTAAAAAATACATACTAAATAAAGTGTCTTTAAACAGAAAGACTCATTACCAATTACTACCAATGTACTAATTGGTTGATGAAAATATCATAACCAGAGCCTTATAGGAACCTAATCTGTATATCTCTTAGGAGCAATGGTTTTGTATTCACTAATTTAGTGTTTGCAGGGACTTTATAGAAAGAATATAACTGTCACCAATCACAAAAATCAACTGTAACTTCTTTGTAGTTCCTCTTAAATTGTTTGAAAAAGCACAAAAAAGATGAAATCATGGTGATAGAATACAGAAGTAAGACCAGCACTGAACATCTTGTAATAAGTGGTAGAAATTTCCTTGAACTACAGGGTGGATGGAGTTGGATTTCAGAGTTTTCCCTGAACAAAGGTCAAATCTTTTCATATCCTATCAGTATTCTTATGTGGTCAATGAGCATAGGGAACCCCAAGAATTGGTTGAGTGAAGATGATTGGAGGGAAGATTGATGGAGTAGCGAATTGTAAGTAATACATTTTTGCATTTCACGTTCTCTGAATGTCTGGTCCCCTAAATACCACTTCTATTTAACATGGAATACTGCTGAGTATATGTAACCTTGAGGCTTGGCAGATGGAGAAAGCTCACACTATATGAAGTGCAATTCAACTTGCATGGACACTAGGTATCTCTCAAGGAATAACTAAGATTCTAAGTCTATTCATAAACAAGAGCTTTGTATCCAATGGATGATAACTTTGCTTTGAAGAATTTTTTTTTAATTTTCTCAAATCCAGTGGCTCCTATTAAAATTATTTTATTGGAGTTAACTATAGCACAAACACACTGCACTTGGCCTGTACTAAGAGAGCAAATATTCTAAAGTTCTTGAGTGGTAATGGGGCAGCAAGCTAGGTAATGGCATAGCCTGGATTATCTAGAAAGCATTCCACTGCTCCTAGCCACCTAGAAAAGCTAAATGAGTCAAAGTTTCTGAAGAGACATTTTACCTTTAAAATCCAAGGTTACAGGGCACCTGGGTGGCTCAGTGTGTTAAAGCCTCTGACTTCGCCTCAGGTCATGATCCCAGGGTCCTGGGATGGAGACCTGCATCGGGCTCTCTGCTCAGTGGGGAGCCTGCTTCCCACCTCCCTCTCTCTGCCTGCCTCTCTGCCTACTTGTGATTTCTGTCTGTCAAATAAATAAATAAAATCTTTAAAAACAAAATCCAAAGTTACTCCTCAGGTAGTGGGTAAGGAGTACAAGATGTTCAATTACCTCCTCTTCTTGGAGGTAAAATCCCTACACTACCCCCTGAATTTCCAGAAATGTCATTAAAATTGTAGTTAAGTTTCATATATATAATAGCTGGACATTCAGGATGCTTGCCATTTCTCCAGAGGTAACCAATACATACACGTACATACAGAGGTAACCAATACACTCCATAAATGTAGTGGACCAGGATGATATGCAATGAGAACATGATACTATTACCAACTTGCTCCTTTTCCATTTACTTCAATTACCACAGGGGACTCAATCTTTTCTTGTTAACCTGAATCTTTACCCCTAGTATGGTTCTGTACATTCTTTGATCTGACCCCATCTCTGCATGTTCCCAACATTCAAAACGCTTGCTCTATGCCTATGGAATTCACAGTCTATCACCAGTAAAATCCTTTACATCCTTAACCTTGTTTCCAAGTGTTTTCTTTACCCTCTTACATTAAATGAAATTTGTTCTCTCCTGGATACTGTTGCTCTGAAGCCCTCAGAAGGTGGTTGTTTTCTCTCTTACATTGCTTATACCACTGGCCCTTCTCATTCTTCTCAAATCATTCTCCCTTTATTCCCCTTAACTACTCATTCTCACATTTTTCAAACTCATGTCATAATCTGAATTCATGCAACATATTAAGTCCTTTTTTTTTTTTACACATTTTCAGGCTTCCAGGTTTCTTCTCTCATTTCTTGAGTATTTTTTAAAAGATTTTATTTATTTATTTGACAGAGAGACATCATAAGTAGGCAGAGAGGCAGACAGAGAGAGTGAGAGGGAAGCAGGCTCCCCGCTGAGCAGAGAGCCAGATGTGGGACTCTATCCCAGGACCCTGAGATCATGACCTGAGCCGAAGGCAGCAGCTTAAACCACTGAGCCACCCAGGCGCCCTCTTGAGTATTTTTTAATAGATCCTTTTGTTGTTTGTTTTTACAAGACCAGTGCTCTAACCCCTGAGCTATGGAGCCTGTTGTTTTGTTTTTAAAAATTTATTTACTTATTTAAAGAAAGAGAGAACATGAATGCAAGTGGGGTGAGGAGAGAGGGAAAGGATCTTCAAGCATGCTCTCCACTGAGCATGGAGCCCAAGCAAAGCTTGATCTCAAACTCAAACTTGGCTATTCAAGGCCTCTGTGTCGCTGAGCCTGCCTAGAAAAAAATACCCAAATATGCTAACTATGCTAACTGGACCACCAACCTTAAATGATGCCTGGAAATGCTATATTTTCCTGTCTATTCACTTTCTCTTTTTCTCTCAAGTGATCATTTTGTATTGAATTATCTCTTCTCAAACCTCTGACACCCCCTAGCAATTCTCACTTTTTGGGATGATCGTGCTTCCTATCTTTCTGACCAAGTTGGAATAATAAGAAGAAAACTTCTCAAGCTTCCATCCTGCCTTATCTCCTGTTTCCATGTCTGTGCTCTCACCTAAAGCCACCACTTGGACTGTATTTTGGATGCCATTCCCTTGTGCCTACTCAAAGACATAAGCATAACAATAATCTCTCCACTCTCCTTTAAAAAAGAGAAACTGCTCTTGCTTCCATATGCCTCCTTGCAAATGCCCCTTGCCAAACTTCATGGAAAAGTTGAATCTCCTTGTCTTTACTTCCTCTCTTATCTTTTGGGATTGACTGAAAAATCCTCTGAGGCTCAAATTCTGTTACAGGAAAAGGGAAGGTAAATGAGGAAAGGAAGAAAAGATATAGGCAAAACATCTGTAAGTCACATCCATCAGGTCCTTATCTCTTAAATCTAATCCTAATAAATAAACAGCTGCCTTTTTACCCCTGCCCACAGCTTCCTTTCCCCTTTTCTTGTCACTGAGAGAATCCGTTTGTCAGTGACTGAGTCAGAGTTTTAAGGCTACTGACCTAAACTTTTCCGCTGAACAGAGCCAGATGTAGATGCCTCAAGCAGACAATAAATCCCACGTAACATATTTCTCCAAACTCCTGTTTCCGTTTGGTCATGAAGACATTCACAAAGTCATACAAATTGGGTTTGTGGAAAAAAGCAATTATTTATTCTACAAAATTAAGCAAGCATAGGATAGAAATGTAAGTACAAATTGTTCTCCAGTTTCTTTTTGAGTGGATTATAATTCTTCTTGGTTACAAAATCTGTAAGAATTAAACATGTGGCTCAACAAGGTGTGTTTTGCAGCTAAATGCTAACAAATACTTTGCCAAAGTTATCTTTGGGTGTTTAAATACTTTCAGCTTAAGTTGGGTGAAGGCAGGTCATTGTATTCTCTACCCAGCACACATTTTTATGTGCATTTCAGCTACAGCTAGATGTCTAAGTAAACAGCTTTCTGGATTGAAAACACTTCTACAGTTATTTCTAAAAATCCTACAGGGTTAACATAATATGATTTACAAATTACCATTTTAAAATGAATTATGTATTTTTCTCTATTAAATCTTTTGAGTAACAGATTCCCTTTTCAAGTTCCCTTAAGATGACCCTTAAGCCATTCTTGAATATTTATTTTTAGTCTGTCTCATCCTAAATGATGAAATATTTGAAAACATCTCATCACAACTTTTAGAAAACTTTGTGATGAATTTGCAAGTTATATTTTGCTTTCTTTGACCCCAAAAATTTCAATTTATGTGTCCTGGTTTTTCTTTTGAAGAGATGGGAACCAATTAGTCACATGCTAATCAGAACTTCTGGATTGAATGGGTAATGAGTCATTTTTTCAAATCAATCATTAAAGAGCCAACTGACACAAATTGTGGTGGGTCATTTAGGAAAGGATAACAAGAAGTAGGCTCTATCAGAAATGAAAGAAAATCCATATATTTTCTAGAATATGTCTGCTTCAAGAGATCCTTATCTTATCGATTCTCATTCTTCCATGTCTAAATTTCTGGGCTCACATCCCAGAGTTTTTGACCCATCACATAAGAGACAGTTATTGTCATTAAGTGTTCCAAAATGTCTTTCAGTTTTTAAGGTTCAACCTCTGCCCTGGACAACCATGCCAAGGAAACTTACTGAGAAACTTAATTAGGTATCATCAAGCCACCCCAGGCCTATTACCACTACAAAGTCAATGTGAGGTAAGAATACTAATTGCATTCATCTGCCCATTTTTTCATTCATGCATGCCTTCATTCCTCTACCCACTCAACAAACCTGTGCTGGGAATGTTAGGCTACATACTACACATTAAAGATACACATGTGATTAACACACAGTTGGTGCCATTAAGGAGCTCACCTTGGGTGGAGGACAGGTAAATAAATAATACAAAACAATCTTTCAAGTAATGTCTGCAGTTTTTTAAATAAATGGTCATATTCTCTTACACTATACACAAAGATAAACTCAAAATGGATGAAAGACCTCAATGTGAGACCAGAATCCATCAAAATCTTAAGAGGAAAACATAAGCAATAACCTTTTTGACATCAGCCACAGCAACTTCTTTCAAGACATGTCTCCAAAGGCAAGTGAAACAAAAGCAAAAATGAGCTTTTGGGACTTCATCAAGATAAAAAGCTTCTGCACAGCAAAAGAAACAGTCAATAAAACAAAGAGGCAACTCATGGAATGGGAGAAGATATTCAAAAATGACACTACAGACAAAAGGCTAATATCCAAGATCTATAAAGAACTCCTCAAACTCAACATCCAAAAGACAGATAATCAAGTCAAAAAATCGGCCAAAGAGGGGCACCTGGGTGGCTCGGTGGGTTGAAGCCTCTGCCTTTGGCTCGGGTCCTGATCCCAGGGTCCTGGGATCGAGCCCCGCATCGGGCTCTCTGCTTAGCAGGAAGCCTGCTTCTTCCTCTCTCTCTCTGCCTGCCTCTCTGCCTACTTGTGATCTCTATCTGTCAAATAAATAAATAAAATCTTAAAAAAAAATTGGCCAAAGATATGAACAGACATTTCTCCAAAGAAGACATACAAATGGCTAACAGACACATCAAAAAATGTTCATCATCATTAGCCATCAGGGAAATTCAAATCAAAACTACATTGAGATGCCACCTTACACCAGTTACAATGGCAAAGATTAACAAGACAAGAAACAACAAATGTTGGAGAGGATGTGGAGAAAGGGGAACCCTCTTACACTGTTGGTGGGAATGCAAGTTGTTGCAGCCACTTTGGAAAACAGTGTGGAGATTCCTTAAGAAATTAAAAATAGATCTACCCTATGACCCTGCAATTGCACTACTGGGTATTTGCCACAAAGATAGAGATCCAGTGAAAAGAAGGGTCATATGTATCCCAATGTTCATAGCAGCAATGTCCACAACTGCCAAACTGTGGAAAGAGCCAAGACGCCCTTCAACATACAAATGGATAAAGAAGATATGGCTCATATATACAGTGGAATATTACACCTCCATCAGAAAGCATGAATACCCAACCTTTGTATCAACATGGACAGGTCTGGAGGAGATTATGCTGAGTCAATAAGTCAAGCAGAGAAAGTCAATTATCATATGGTTTCACTTACTTGTGGAGCATAAGGAATAACATGGAGTACATTAGGAGAAGGAAAGGAAAAGTGAATTGGGGGAAATTGGAGGGGGAGATGAACCATGGGAGACTGTGGACTCTGAGAAATAAACTGAGGGTTTTGGAAGGGAGGGGTTGGGGGGTTGGGTGAGCCTGGTGGTGGGTATTAAGGAGGGCACATATTGCATGGAGCACTGGGTGTGGTGTATAAACAATGAATCTTGGAACACTGAAAAAATAAAATTAAATTAAAAAAAATAAAGCTCAGGAAGCAAAAAAAAATAGTGAAAAACAGAATGGTTGTAGGGGGGAGAATGGTTTCAAGTGTATCATTTGTTTGCTCTCATGATCACGTGACTGACGGGGAGCTAAACCTCAGTGCCACTCTCCAGCATGACAGCATTATCTCTAGCCCTGGAATAGCTCCAAATTCAAAATTCAAAGGTTTCTACTGAATGAGTATCACTTTTACACCCTTAATAAAGTTGGATAATTTTAAGTCAAGCCATCAAAAGTTGGGAACCATCTGTGTTTGTTTTATCCTATAACACACTCTTAAAATTTCAATACAACAGTGCTAATGCTAGTATTAATAATATGATACTGAATGCAGTTTGAGTCCTTCATGGTTTCTTTTGCTTTTTGAGTATATTCCATTAAGAATATACAGCCAAGGTGCGCCTGGGTGGCTCAGTGGGTTAAGCCTCTGCCTTTGGCTCAGGTCATGATATCAGGGTCCTGGGATCAAGCCCCAAATCAGGCTCTCCACTCATCAGGGAGCCTGCTTCCCCTTCTCTCTCTGCCGGCCTCTCTGACTACTTGTGATCTCTCTCTCTCTGTCAAATATATAAATAAAATCTTTAAAAAAATACAGTCAAGATGCTACTAGAGGAAAATAGGTGCAGAATATAGGGAAACTCCTTGTTTTCTGGCAATCTAAAACTGTTCTAAAAAACTAAAAAGTAGTTCTAACACTTAAAAAATAAGACAATAGTTTAAAAAAGAATATACAGTCAAAATAACATGTTTCAGAGTCAGTTGAGGAAATTTGTCAATGTGGTTACCTCATCAACTTTATGTTATTTGTATGAACAGAATAATTACTTTCAATTTGTTTCTAGCATTCAGGGATTCCTTTCCTTTCCTTTTGATTTAATGTTTTGTTTTGTTTTGTCGAAGAAAGTCTTTATCTTGTTTTTTATTTTATTTTTTATTTATTTATTTTTTTTTGAAGCAGAAGTTGCTTTAATCAAGGGGTGAAGTCCTCTATCAGGGAGACCTCACTGAACCTTTGGTGGTGGGGTCTCAGCCTACCCCCCACATTTATCTTGTTTTTTAAGTACATAAGACATGTATAAGATTCCAAAGCCACAATAATAAAACTAAGTATTTTCACAGAAGGGTCAATTCAGTTACTGTATTCTCCATTCTGCTCTTTCTCCCAATGTAGGACACCAATTTTATTAGTCTTGCTTTATTTTTTCCAGTGAAGTTTTTGAAAAATATAAACGAAATGTACATTGATATATCTTATATCTCCAATTTCTTAAATATGAAGACTATTTTCCACCTTGCTCCTTCACTTCATATATGTTTGAGATTGTCCCATATCAATATGTAGAATCACATGCCGTCCTCTTTACTGTTGCAAAACATTCTAATTTGTGGATGCTCTATAGTTTATGTAACAAATCCTCTCTTTTTGAATATTTGGATTGTTATTAGTCTACTGCTTCTATAAATAAGATCACAAAAAAAATCCTTGTATATATACCATTTCATATGGTTTCTTGTGTATCTTTGGGATAGATTTCTTAGAAGGATTGTTGGGTCAAAGAATAAATGCATAAGTAATTGTGCTGTAGTTTTTAAACTTAATATAATCTTCCAGTCCTTGTCCATATATATATATATGTATATTTTAAAGAATTTCATTTAAATTTATGAAGATTTTTATATTTCATTTAAAATAAAGGTTTGTTTCTATGCCTTTTCATAATTAATTTTCATCATTCTATCATAGTTCATCGTTGATGAATATATCAACACCATTTTTGTTTCTCCTTCCCAAGTACTTAATGGATATTTGTTAAACTCAAAAGAATAAATAGTACTTTGTATCCAGTGTAAAGCACACAAAGAATGGTATTTGTGTCTATATGTGTATACATTCATGAACATTCCTGTGTATCTCTCAGGACATGTAATTACTCGTGCGTTTCCATTTCTTTATTCGCTCATGTAAAATTTGGAATAAAAAAGGGATTTCAGATAATATCAGCTTATCTTGTATTATATAGGTCAGGTAATGAAAAGGTGGACTTGGTCCATGTCATGAATTCTTACACACTTGTAACATATAGGTTGACCACACCAGGAATTCACTTATAAAATTAGAAATCACCTGAAGTCACCTTCCTTCACTTACTATCCACTCTTTCCTTTTCACCTTGCTGAGTGGGTGTGCTATGGGTCAAGAGGAAGAACTCCTTCCTTGGACCTGATACCCTTGACCCCTTGTCACTAGCACAAGTCCAATACCCCTTCCTGTGCAAGTGACTCCTTCCAATCCACATAGGTACCTGGTTTTTTTTTTTTCTGTCTTCCCAGTTTTTCACTGCACTGTGTTTAAAATTAAAAAGCAGTTTATGAAAAGTGTACATTGAGTTGCTTTGTCATCAAAATCTCTGTGCAATCTAGGAAATAAATTTTGTTAAATCTTTGGTCTTTAGTTCTTATAACAAAAATTCCAAAATTGAAAAAATGAACTGAACTATATTCACTAAAAGCAAATATAAAACTTATTTTAGCTATTAACATATATCTAAATTAAAAATTATCCTCTAAATGTAATTACAAACATTTCAGGGTTTTAAATTTTTTATTTCTTAATCCAGCTTGGAACTATCATGACTTTTTGTGGAGAAAATAGAAATACAGCTTGGTTAAGCCTAATACAAATCACCCAGCTATTTATAAACACATGATTTACCCAGTGAATAAAGTCAGACATCATATTCCTTAGCTGTTTTTACATTAGAAACTTGTCATGCAAAAATCCATTGTTTTTTCTCTTAAAATACATATCATACAAAGAGAGAGTTAGAAATATTTTATTATAATTGCCAGCATCACACTTTAATGGTAAAAATGATTCAAAATTATTAACACTGTCACCAAAGCCAAGACAGATGTATTTGTTATAGATGAAGAAATCCATGAAAATTGTGTTAAAGTGGATTTGAGAGTCACTTAAGATTATTTACAATACAATTACCTAGGACATTTGAACTGAAAAGAAAACAAAAAGGACATAAATGGACAAAAAAATAAATGACAAATAGAACTCCTTCTTTTTTTCCTTAAAAGGAAGACAGTAAGGAAGGGAATCAGGAGCATTTAAAATGTAATAGAGTTGTGTGCAATATTTTTCCAGGACTGAGAGCCACACTGTTATCTGGTGAAAAATGAATATGAGACATTTATTGCTGCTGAGGGATTCTCTGGGCTGCCCATGATAGGTCTGGACTGAGGCTTTGCTTGAAGGTTATGTGAAGACTTTGTCATTCAAAGTCAGCACCACTGACAAGCACTATCCTCAGTAGGGCTAGCTTGAGCTCCAATGGATAAACAAAGGGGCAAGATATATTACAAAGTGCTTGGAATCCTTCTGCCTCCTCACAACTACTCATTCAGATTTATGGTGTATGATTTTGACTCACTCTGGCCAGGGTCACTGATCATGTTATCAAGAGGCTCATCATCAATAAATACACATTGATCACATGGGTCAAAATATGCACAATCCAGTGTACACATTACAAAAGAAAAAAGTCATTAACCTGTGGTCCTACTCATTTTCTATCCCAAATAGTAATTCTCTACTTTGATCAACCACCACTTTCAAGAGACTCAGTACTAAATAAATTTTTGGCTTTTTCTAAAAAGCAAATTCATTCTTACAGACCAGAGATTTACTGCTCTAGGGGATGTTAAGAAAAAATATTCTACAGGTTTTGAAGTCAATCTTTAAAAAGAAGTCCCAACATGATTTTGAAATGCCAGCATCATTGGAATAAACAAAAGTTTTTCCAAGATGATTACTTTGAAATAGACAACTTTAATTTGGGATTTGTATGTATGTATTTGCAACTTCTGTAATCTTCATCAAAACCTCAGTCTCACTTATTTGTGGAGCATAACAAATAACATGGAAGACATGGGGAGATGGAGAGGAGAGGGAGTTGAGGGAAACTGGAAGGGGAGATGAACCATGAGAGACTATGGACTCTGAAAAACAACCAGAGGGTTTTGGGGGGGGGGGTTGGGAGGTTGAGGAACCAGGTGGTGGGTAATGAGGAGGGCACGTACTGCATGGAGCACTGGGTGTGATGCTAAAACAATGAACACTGTTATGCTGTAAATAAACAAATAAACGAATAAAAAAACAAAAACAAACAAACAAAAAAACCTCAGTTGTGGGGCGCCTGGGTGGCTCAGTGGTTTAAAGCCGCTGCCTTCAGCCCAGGTCATGATTCCAGTGTCCTGGGATCGAGCCCCGCATCGGGCTCTCTGCTCAGCAGGGAGTTTGTTTCCTCCTCTCTCTCTGCCTCTCTGCCTGCTTGTGATTTCTGTCTGCCATATAAATAAATAAAATCTTAAAAAAAAAAACCACCTCAGTTGTCTTCCTTTATAATGCCTCAACTACTGATTTTGTGTTTACCCTATGAAAAAGAAGATTACTCAGCCATTAATCTTCACCAATTCAGTAAATGGTTACTCTACTAGTTTGTCAGTCCAAAAACCTTACAGTTATCCCAGATTTTTTTAAAAAAATATTTTATTTATTTGACAGAGAGAAATCACAACTAGGCAGAGAGGCAGGCAGAGAGAGGAGGAAGCAGGCTCACTGCGGAGCAGAGAGCCCGATGTGGGGCTTGATCCCAGAACCCTGGGATCATGACCTGAGCCAAAGGCAGAGGCTTTAACCCACTGAGCCACCCAGGCGCCCCTATCCCAGATTTCTTTTAAATTTTTGTACCCCACAACCAACCTAACAGGAAATCTAAACAAGGAAATATAGCATTTTAGAGGTGTTAAGAAACACCAGATACATGGGAGGTCCCTGACTTAGGATGATTCAACTTAGGATTTTTTGGCTTTATGATGGTGTGAAAGCAGTCTGCATTCAGTAGAAACTGTACCGAGAATTTTGAATTCCAAACTTTTCCTGAGCTAGAGATACATGGTGCGATACTCTGTCGTGATACTGGGGAGCAGCAACCACAGGCCCCAGTCAATCAAATGATCACGAGGGTAAACAACTGACACATGTATGGCTATTCTGTATTTACACTTCATTCTACTTTTTCCCATTCAATGCAGTATTCAATAAATTACGTGAGCTAATCAACGCTTTATTAAAAAATAGGCTTTGTGCTAGATGATTTTGCATGAGTGGAGGCTAAGGTAAGTGTTCTAGACACAGGTACAGTAGGCCAGGCTAAGCTATGATGTAGGGTAGGTTAGCTGTGTTAAATTCATTTTAGACGTACAACCTTTTCGACTCACGATAGGTTTAAAGGGACATAATCTCACCGTAAGTAGAGGAAGATCTCTGTGTCTAAATTCCAGCTAAAAAATAATTTTTTAAATGTGCAATTGAGGAGATGGAAAGTAAAGCATTCTCTGTCGGTTAATAATGATAAGAATAAATCAAAAAAAAGAATAAATGGATCCTCAGTATTATGTTTGTCTTGGGGTAAGTGATCTGTTCATTGGCCTAGAACCTGCATTGTGAGGGGTTTCAAGAGAGGTGGAGAGGAGTCAAAGAGAGGGCTATAATGGTGGGAAAGCTGGACTGGAGATGACCCAGAAAGTCTCCATATGGAGATATAGGAGGGATCTGGGTGAAGAAGAGCAGAAATTGTAAGAATTTCCTGCCACAAGCTCACATTCAGAGGGGCTTAAGGCCTGAATTCATACTATATGTAGCGAAAGGGCAAGCAAAATTTTTTATCACTTTCAGTTTCCTTTGTAGGTTCATCCTCTTCCTGAAGAAGAGTGTGTAATCATGCATAAATATGTCTCTCTCCTGCCTAAAATCCCAACTTACATATCCAACTGCCACTAAGCATCTCCATTTGGGTATCTGAGGCTTTTCAAACTTAACAGTCTTTAACTAAATTTCAGATTTCCCACCATTCCCCACCAAATCTGCTCCACCTACATCTTCCGTATTTCAGTTGCTCAGACCAAAACCTTGGAATCATCTTTCACACTCCATATCCAATCTGTCAGGAAATTCTGTTGGATCTACTTTCAAGAAATATCTATTATCCGAGCAATTCTCACCACCCACTGCTAGCTTTCCCAGTCCCTTGCTAGGGTTGTTGCAACAGTCTCCTGATATGTCCCTGCTTCTATCTTTGCCTCCCTGCAGTCTATTCTCAACATCCACCTAAAATGTACGACCAATCATGTCCTTTTCCTGCTCACACCTTAGAATTGTGCCTGGCTTCCCTCAGAGTAAAGCCAAGTTCTTACAATCCCAAAGGTCCTACAGGACCTGGCTAATTTGCCTTTCTGATGTCATATCTCATGACGACTCCCCTCACTTGCCTCTTCTAGCCACACACTCATGCTTGCTGTTTCTGGAACACATTATGGCCATCCCCATCATTGGACCTTTTGTCTGTTGGAATTTTCTTGTCTCGAGTACCCACATGTCTCACTTCCTCACTTTCTTCAAGGCTTTCCTTTTATGTCACCTTCTCCATGTCTGCTCCCTTAACCACACTCTATTTGAAATTGCAACTCACCCCCTCCTTGCTTTCCTGATCCCTTTTCTCCCATGTGCTATTATTTCCATGTTGCATATCCTCTTCTAATATAATACAGAGTTTAATTATTTATTGCATTTACTGTTTGTCATCAGTTTTGTTATTGTAAAAGATAAGCTCAAGAAGGACAGGGATCTTGACTGCTTCATTCAGTAAGTTCTCTAAAACACCAGGACCATGCTTAACACATAAAAGGTTCTCAAAAACATCTGATAAAGGAATTAAGGGAAGCTAGAATAATCATGATGTCCAAGTAAGAAATAGATAACAATGAGGAAAAAAGTACAGGTCACTCTTGTTCACAAAAATAGAAGTAAAAATTCCAATTGATTAAAATAGTTGAAAAAATAGATAGGAATTAAAATTTTTGGTTGCTGGGGGGAGGTGGGATTAGGAGAGGGGGAGGGGGCTATGGACATTGGGGAGGGTATGTGCTATCGTGAGTGCTGTGAAGTGTGTAAACCTGGCGATTCACAGACCTGTACCCCTGGGGATAAAAATACATTATATGTTTATTAAAAAAAAAAATTTGGAAGGGGAGGCAAACCATAAGAGACTATGGACTCTGAAAACAACCTGAGGGTTTTGAAGGGTCAGGGGTGGGAGGTTGGGGGAACAGGTGGTGGGTAATGGGGAGGGCACGTTTTGCATGGAGCACTGGGTGTTGTGCAAAAACAATGAATACTGTTACGCTGAAAAAAATAAATAAAATGGAAAAAAAAATTTCTAAAAAGATGTAAAACTCAAAAAAAGTAACAATCCAAATGTTCCAATGTACAACAACTGAGTTTAGTGTAAAGATGTAGAGTTGTGTCAACACTAAAAAGTTCATTAATTTTATTATTATAATTTTTACCACAGGATGATCTCACGAAACAAGGAAAAAGCACTTTATAAGGTCAAAATTTATATGTCTCCTGGTAAACTAGGAATAGAGTAAAATGTTCTTACCCTCCTAAAGGGCTATAATACTCAATGGGAAATTTTACAAGTACTTTCCTTAAATTGAGAAATAAAATAAAGGAAGTCTGCTATCACTATGTGATTATTTTCCAAAATGTATTAGTTAGTGTTTTAAAACAAGAAGAATAAATTAAAATTGTAAATAATAAAAGGAAAGAAAAATGTCATTTTTATCAGTGTGGAAAGCCAGGACACTTCAATAAATTGTACTCTAACAATTTCTCATCCATATGGAAAAAATTCAAGTGATTCTTCCCCTATAACATATTCAGAGATAAATTCTAGATAGTGCCAAGATTTAGCTGTTAAACACCAAACATTAAATTTCAAAAGGTAATATACATTTTCATACTTTTGGGAGTGGGAAATAATTCTTAAATAAGTTCCCAAAAGAAAAAAATAACAAATGAAAACATTGATAAATTTGATTACATTCAAGATAAAAATTTCTAGTTATTGAAAAGCATGGTACAAAAAACATGAAAGCAAAAAATGGGGAAGATGGGACACCTGGATGGCTCAGTCATTTAAGTGTCTGTCTTCAGTCAAGTCATGATCCCAGGGTCCTGGGATTGAGTCCCTTGTTGGGCTCTGTGCTCAGCACAGACTCTGCTTCTCCCACTTCTTCTGCCCCTCCCCACCACTTATGTTCTCCCTCTTGCTCTTTCTCTGAAAGAAATAAAACCTTTAAAAAAATGGGAAGGATACTTGCATCCCATATAACTAATATATGACTATGCCCCAGAAGATATAAAAAATTAATATAAATTAACTACATAAAGACAATCAACCCAATAGAAACATGGAACAAAAGTATGCACTGGCTTTCCCTAGAAAAGGAAATAAAAGCTACTCTATATGTGAAAAGTTGCTTACGCATATGCATTAGATCAGTAAATTGCACCTTAAAGCCATAAGAGGACTTTTTATACCAAATGGGATGAGAATAATTTAATAAACTAAGAGTATCAAGCATTGGTGAAGATTTAGAACCAAAAACTGCTTAACATTGTTGAGTGGAAAGTATAACTTGGTTTAACCACTGGAATAGTTTGGCATATCTAATGAAATTGTACTTATAATGAAATTATAACCTTTCTGTAGGTATATTTTCTAAGAAATTCTTAAACAATTGTTTCAAAAGACACGCACAAGAATGATCATGTTAAATCATCAAGTCAAGAACTGTGAAAGCATCTGAGATTTCATCCTGCTTGCAAGGTAACAAGTGAGTCAGTCAGTTTCATAGATGCTGGCAAAAAGACACAGAGGTACCAAAGTTAGAGACAAAAGACAGTTTATTACTCACAACAAAAGTCAGAGTAACTTTGTAGCCCACAGCTTCCACAGGATGATGAGGTGAGGGCCAGGTGTTATTTGTTCAAGCAGTGAAAATACATTGTAGAAAAGCCTTAGATTAAGACTCTAATGTGTGTGTGTGTGTGTGTGTGTGTGTGTGTGTGTGTGTGTGTGTGTAATTGTATAACTTTAATTTTATGTACATACACACAGTACAAAATACGGACCGTGTGAGATGGTATATGGTGGAGAGTCTTCACCCCATCATTAAGACTCTGATCTTATAGAAGGGCTGCTGACAAACTTTCCCATCCTCCCTCCCAGAAAGTGACATTATCCTACCAGCCTGAAATGTAAGTAATTTTCTCTATGGAGAAGAGGCAGTCATCTCTATCTTCATGATTCTGAAATGTCTTTAGGGAGGGTGATGTCTCTATTTTTATTATCTGGGAATACAAGTTAGCTCCAGAGCAAGTCACTGTCCCCATCTTTCCAAGGCTGTTTGCTTATACAGATATTCTCAAAACAGTAATATTGGAGCAAATTGGCTGTTAATGCCTAGAGGTTTAGCAATAGGAAAGATTAATAGAGAATTACATCCTCATAGTTCATAAAAGCATGATTTATAATAGTATAACAAAGTAAAACAAAACCACAACGCTTGGGGCACCTGGGTAGCTCAGTGGGTTATAGCCTCTGCCTTTGGCTCAGGTCATGTTCCCAGGGTCCTGGGATTGAGCCCCACATTGGGCTCTCTGCTCAGTGGGGAGCCTGCTTCCCCCTCTCTCTCTGCCTGCCTCTCTGCCTACTTGTGATCTCTCTCTCTCTGTCAAATAAATAAAATATTTAAAAAGAACAAACCAAAAACCCCACAATCCTTAATGACAGAAACCTGAGTAAATATATTGTGGACTAGCCAAAGAAATACTAAGTAAGCATTAAAAATGGAATCAACTATAACTTTTACCAACATGCATGAATCCTATGTTAAGAAACAGAGAAATACACAGAAATATATATTTATCTGAGTTCAAAAACAGGTAAAACTAGTAATGTAGTTTGATTTGTTGAACACATAGGAAATAAAATTACAAAGGAAAACAAGAGAATAGTTAACATAAAATAATGCTTAACTGTGAGAGGAAAGAAGGGAATATTATTAGAGATGGAGACAGGATATTCTATAGGTACGGGTAACATTGTATTTCTTGAGCTGCATGCTGGGTATTCTTTTTATTAATACTCCATAATCTGTATATAAAAAGTTATATACAGTTTTCCACATGCATGAGATATTTGACAATTTAAAAAAGTCAAAAATAGGGGCACCTGGATCATTCAGTCTTTTAAGCCTCTACCTTTGGCTCAGGTCATGATCTCAGGGTCCTGAGATCAAGCCCCCATCAGTCTCTCTGCTTCGCAAGGAGCCTGCTTCCCCCTCTCTCTGCCTGCCTCTCTGATCTCTCTCTCTGTCAAATAAATAAATAAAATATTTAAAAAAGCAAAAAAAAAAGTAGTTCAAAAACTTGGTTACAAATGGGAGAGGAGAAAAAGAAAAAAAAAACTTCCATATGGAAGAATTCCAGTTCAATATTTACTATATTTACTATCTACTGTCCAATTGAACTTTCTACAATGACTGAAATGTTCTATATTCTGCAATATTCTATAATTGTGCATGGTAGCCACTAAGCTATTGCACACTTAAAATATGGCCAGTACAACAGAGGAAATGAATTTTAATTAACTTAAACTTAAATAAACACATAGCTAGTGGCTATCATTTTGAATGGAGCAGATATAAACCATTGAACTAAAAAAAAAAAAATCATGTTAGCCAAACACAGGTGACAATCTCCCTTTGAATTATCAAAGATTGAGTGCTTTATTTCTCTTTTTCCTTTTTGGGCCACAATTATTTTATTTGTTTTTCTCATAAGTAGTGTTAAGATAAAGACAAGAAAGAGAAGAATGTACTTCAATAATAATAATCAAATAATAAAAAGGCAGGGTGGTGAGAAAAAAACATGAGTGTAGGGTTTAAATTTTTAAATAGTGGGTTTTAAGCAGGAGTGAATGATGACAGTTGCTCTTTGATAAGATAACATACTATTTTAGTGGTACAATAAGATATGTGAGAAAAAGAAAGTTAGGCAGAAGTATTCATATAAATCACTCAAAAATATTTACTGAATATCTCTGAAGATGATGAGGATGAGATAAAGTCTTCCAGTTATGGAATGAGCAAGACAATAATTTCCTTTTTAAAGTTTATTTATTTATTTATTATTTTTATTTATTATTTATTTTTATTATTATTATTTTTTTTTTGGGAGAGAGACAAAGTATGCATGCACAAGTGGATAGAGGGATAGAGGGGGAGAGAAAGAGAGAAAATCTTAAGCAGGCTCCGTGCCCAGTGCAGTGCCCAAGAGGGGCTCCATCACAAGGCCTTGGGATCATGACCTGAGCCAAAATCAAGAGTCAGACACTTAACTCAGCCACCAGGTGCCTCAATAATAATTTCTTTTTTTTCCAATAATAATTTCTAATAGTTATTATTTACTTAGTGTTTAGCACCATTCCATGTGCTTTAAACTTGATGGCGACCTTTATTTTAGAGATGAGAAACTGAAGGGTTAAGTAACTTTTCAAAGATCATATACCCTCTGACCTCCTATAGTCAATTATAACTTCAGAAGTGTATTAGTTTTCTATTGCTATATATGAACTATCCCAAAATTTAGAGACTTACAACAAAAACAATTATTATCTCCTAGTTTCTGTGGCTCAGGAATACAGGAATAACTTGGTTGGGTGGTCTAGCTACGTTCTATCATGAGAATGCAAATGATGTCTCAGTTGGGGAAAATATTTGCAAACCATGTGTCTGATAATAGCCAAAATATGCAAGGAACATTTACAATCCTATAACAAATAAGCAAACAAAACCCCAATAAATCCTGTATAAAAAATGGACAGTGGACCTAAAAAGACATTTTTCCAAGGGAGATATACAAATGGCTAACAGGTATATGAAATGGGGCTCAACATAATCATCACATAAATGCAAATCAAAACACAATGAGATATCAACTCACACCTTTTAGGATGGTCATTATGAAACAGAAAAAAAGCAAAATGTGTTGGTGAGGATATGGAAAAAACAGAACTCTGGTATGTTCTTGGTGGGAATGTAAACTGGTGGAGCTACTTTGGAAAAAAGTATTGAGGTTCCTCAGAAAATTAGAAGTAGAACTACCATATGATCCGGCAACCCCAGTCTTAGATATGTAGCAAAAGGAATTGAAATCAAGATCTTGAAGAAATACCTGCACTCTCATGTTCACTGCAGCATTATTCACTATAACAATATGGAAACAACCTAAATGTCCATTGATAGATGAAGGGATAAAGAAAAACTAATGAAATTAATTTCAGAGTGTTCTCTCATCTTTGATGTTTTGGAAGAATTGAAAAGGATTGGGATTCATTCATTCATTCATTCTCTCTCTCTCCTCTCTTTTGAGAGAGTGCATGAGTAATGGGGGAGATGCAGAGGGAGAGGAGAGAGAGAATCCCTGCAAGCTGCACACTCAGCACAGAGCCTAATGCAGGGCTCAGTGTCAGGAGATCATGACTCTGAGATCATAACCTGAGCTGAAAACAAGAATCAGAATTAAGTTCTCTGCAAATGCAAGTCAGTAAATGTGATACATCTCATTTAGGAAATTAAAAAAACGTATCATTTCAATAAATGCAGAAAAAGCATTTGACTAAATTCTTCCTCCATCTATGATTTTAAAACCTAAAAAATTAGGTATAGGAAGAATGTTCCTCAACATAATAAAGGCTAAATATGACAAACTCTTAGCTAACATTATACTTGGTGGTGAAAACTGAAAACTTTCCCTCTAAGATCAGAAACAAGACAAAGGTGCCCACTCTCATCACTCTTATTCATCATAGGACTGGAAGTCCTACCCAGAACAATTAGGTAAGAAGAAGTAAATCAGGGTGCCTGGGTGGCTCAGTGGTTTAAGCTGCTGCCTTCGGCTCAGGTCATGATCTCAGGGTCCTGGGATCGAGTCCCACATCGGGCTCTCTGCTTGGCAGGGAGCCTGCTTCCCTCTCACTCTCTCTCCCTGCCTCTCTGCCTACTTATGATCTCTCTCTGTCAAATAAATAAATAAAATCTTTAAAAAAAAAAGAAAGAAAAAGGAGAAGTAAATCATCAGAACTAGAAACAAACAAACAAAAAAAGTAAAATAGTCTCTATTCATGAATGACATGATTTTATATATAGAGTATCCTAATGACTTCAACCAGAACATTCTTAGATCTATTCAATGAATTCAGTAAAGTTGCAGGATACAAAATCACTATACACAGATCAGTCGGGTTTCTATACACTAACAATGAATTATCTAAAAAATATATAAAAAATTATCCTATTTATTATAGCATCAAAAACAATAAGATACTCAGGGATAAATTTAACCAAGGAGTGAAAGATCTGAAAACCTTAAGATGTAAGTAACAGAAATAAAAAAAGACACAAATGGAAAGGTATCCCATGTTCATGGATTAGAAGAATTAATATTGTTAAAAATGTCAATACTACCTAAAGCCATCTACAGATTAAGAACAATCCCTATGAGGATTCCAATAACATATTTTACAGACTAGTAAAATAGCCACAAAAATTTATATGGAGCCACAAAATCCTGAATAGCCAAAGCAATTCTGAGAAAGAAGAACAAATCATGAAGCATCACATTCTCTGATTTCAAGCTATATTATAAAGATATCGTAATTTAAAAAGGTATGGTACTGGCATAAAAACAGACACACTGACCAATGGAACTGAAATGAGAGCCCAGAAATGAACCCACATGTCTAGAGTCAACTAATAGTTGACAAAGGAGCCAAGAGTATTCAATAGAGAAAAGATAGTCTCTTTGATAAATGATGTTAGAAAACTGATACATGTAAAAGGAAGAAACTAGACCCCTATACATACTAAAGAGTTAAGTGTAAGACCCGAAACCATAAAACTCCTAGAAGAAAACATTGGAAAAAAGTTCCTTGGCATGGGTTTTGGCAATGCTTTTAGATATGACCCCTAAAGTACGAGCAACAAAATAAAAAGTTATTGTGTCACATCAAACTAAAAAGCTTCTGTACAACAAAAGAAACAATGAGTGAAATAAAAAGACAACCTACAAAATCAGAAAAAAATTTGTAGACTAATAAAGAGTTAATATTCAAAATATAGAAAGAACTTATACAACTTAATAATAAACTCACATACACACATAACTTGATTAAAAAATGGACAAATAACCTGAATAGACATTTTTCCAAAGAAGATATACAAGTTGCCAACAGGTACATAAAAAGATGCTTAGCATCACTAATCATTAAGGAAATGCAAATCAAAATCACAATGAGGTATTACCTCATACCTGTTAGAATGACTATTATCAAAAGATAAGAAACAACAAATGTTGGCAAGAATGTAGAGAAAAGAAAACCCTTCGGCACTGTTGGCGGGACTGTAAATTTGGTGCAGCCATGATGGAAAACAATATGGAAGTTCCCTCCAAAATTAAATATAGAACTATCACTTGATGGAGTATATTTTCTTCTGGGTATAGTCTGAAGGAAATGAAAACACTATGTCAAAGAGATAACTGCACCCCTTATTCACTGTAGCATTATTTACAATAGCCAAAACATGTATGCAGCATAAGCATCTACTGATGGATGAATAGATAAAAGAGATGGGGTATATATACAATGGAATATTTTTTAGCCATAAAGGAGGAGGAAACTCAGCCAATTTGTGACAACATGAATGGACCTTGGAGGGGGTAATCATTTCACAATGTATTTAAGTCAAATCATTATTCTCTATACTTTAAATTTATATCATACTCTATGTCAAATATATCTCAATAAAACTGAAAAAAATTTAAAAATGTGTATACAGTACAATGGAATGTTATCCAGCCTTAAAAAGAAAGAAATTCTGCCACTTGTGACAACATGAATGGACTTGGGAGAAGCCAAGTGAAATAAGCAAAACACAGAAAGACAAATATTGTATGATGTATTGTATGATGTCATTTATATATAGAATCTTAAATAGTAAAAATCATAGAAGCAGAGAGTGGAATGGTTGTTGCCACTGGCAAGGAGCAGGGGAAAATAGGTAGGTGGTGGTCAAAGGCCACATGGTTTCAGTTATATAAGATTAGTAAGCTTTGGCTATCTACTATATGACATAATGCTGATAGCTAACAATACTATATTGTATACTTAAAATTTTCTGAAAGGGTAAGTCTTATGTTAAATGTTCTTACCACACCAAAAAATAAATAAAAGGACAAAAGGAAACTTTGGGAGGTGATGGATATATTTATGGCCTTGATGGTGGTGATGGTTTCACAAGCATACACTCATTCCCAAACTCATCAAGTTGAATACAGTACATATGTACATTAAATTTATATATTACATGTCAACTAATACCTCAACAACATAATTTTTTTTAAAGATTTTATTTATTTATTTGACAGAGAGAGAGAGAGATCACAGTAGGCAGAGAGGCAGGCAGAGAGAGAGGGGGAAGCAGGCTCCCTGCTGAGAAGAGAGCTCGATGTGGGGCTCGATCCCAGGACCCTGAGACCATGACCTGAGCTGAAGGCAGAGGCTTAACCCACTGAGCCACCCAGGCACCCCAACAAAATTTTTTTTTTTTAATAAACACAGATGTAGCTGGGTCTAGAGACATCTAAAGGCTTGACTAGGAATGAGGGTTCCACTTCCAATCTCACATACATGCCTATTGATAAGAGATCCTGGTTCCTCACTGGCTCTTTGCAGAGACCTCAATTCCTTGCCATGTGGATCTCTCTACAGGGCTACCAGAGTGTCCTTATGACATAACAGTTGACTTCCCCTAGAGTGAGTGATCCCAGAGAGAAAGAAATCAAGACAGAAGTTATAATGTCCTTTAAGTTATAATGTCCTATATATGTCCTTTAGGCTCAGAAGTGATGTGATATCACTTGCTCCATGTTCTAGTGGTTCCATTTACCAATTCTGATGAAATATAGGAGTGAAAGGGCACTTACACAATGGTGAGTATCAGGAGTCATGGATCACTGGGGGCCATCCTAGAGGATGGTTAACATAAGAGGTTATATTAATACTTTAAGCCAGAAAAGATGAGAGCCTTGGTGAAAGGAATTGCAGTGGAAGAATAAAGTGGACAATGAATTGATATTTAGCATGCAGATTTAATGGCACTTAGTGTCTAGCAAGGTATGGGAGAGAGACAAGAAAGAATTAGAGATAACCCCAAATTTCCAGCCTGCATGCCTGAATAGAAGGTTGTATTCCAAGGACAGAGTAGTTTGTATGGGAAGTTTTTCTTCATCAATGGCTTTTCTGAACAATACTTGCTGTCTTCAACATTCATCATACTCTAAGATTATCTCATTCTCAACTGACAACATACTCTTATCTTACAGAGAACACTAAGACAATCTGATGTTGATTTTCATCAGTTCTCAATCTCATCATCTCAGGATGCCATATTTCTTTGGTTTAAGACAATTTTTTTCATGTTTGCCCTATGTAAATTGGGATATGTGTTCCAGTCAATTATGCTTTATATTCAGTGAAATATGACATATTTGTAACTTCATTTTTTTTCATGCTCTCTCTCTCTCTTTTTTTTTTTCTCCAGGGGAAGGAAGAGCCTTCAGTAAAAACCAACCAGAAAGAAAGAAAGGAAGAAAGAAAGAGAACAATCAACCAATGCTTGATTTTCCTTGAGAGCTCTTATTTCTTGGGAGGGTCAATATTTAATGCCTTTATTTCTTCTGAATAGTTCAGGCTTTGTATAACCCTGGGTTCACCACCAGCATGGCCAACAGATACATGAAAAGATGCTCAACATCATTCATCATGAGGGAAATGCCAATCAAAAAACCACAATGTGATATCACTTCATACCTGTCAGAATAGCTAAAATAAAAAAACACAAGAAACAACAAGTGTTGGTGAGGATGTGGAGGAAAATGACTCTTTGTGCACCGGTGGTGGAAATGCCACTGTGGAAAACAGTATGAAGATTCCTCAAAAAGTTAAAAATAAAACTACCTTATGATTTAGTAATTGCACTACTGAGCATTTACCTCCCAAATAGAAAAACATTAATTCAAAAGGATACATGTACCCACGTTTATAGCAGCATTATTTACAGTAGTCAAATTATGGAAGCAGCCCAAGTATCCACTGAGAGATGAATGGATAAAGAATAGGTGGTATAGATATATAATGGAATATTATTCAGTCATAAAAAAGAATGAAATCTCATCACTTGCAACAACATTGATGGAGCTAGAGAGTATAATGTTAAATGAAATAAGTCAGCGAAAGATAAATACTGTATGATTTCATTCATATGTGGAATTTAAGAAACAAAACAAATGAGCAAAGGAAAAAAGAGAGACAAACCAAGAAACAGACTCTTAACTACAGAGAACACACTGATGGTCCCCAGAGGGGAGGTGGGTGGGGGGGATGGATGAAATAGCTGAAGGGGATTAAAGAGTACACTTATTATGATGAGCACTGAGTAATGTATAGAATTGTTAAATCACTATATTGTATACCAGAAACTAATATAGCACTATAGGTTAACTATATTGGAGTTAAATATTTTTAAAAATTACTAAATTTTGAAAAAAAATCCATGCATTAAGAAAATACATTAAGAAGAGAGGCAAATCTGAGTGAAATGAAATTGTGGTGGCTTGTTTCTATTTTTCCAAACTACTCTGAAATTCCCAATAATTCCTGTAATGTTTGTATCCCATACTTAAGCCAGTATATGGTTGTTCAAAGTCTTCATCTTCAAGATAGTGATGGCATTCCCATGAACACATTGTTCCCATCAAAACATTTTCAAGTGTTGGGTGTTTTCCTGGCCGAAGACTAGATAGTACAAAGGAAGGACATTTGATCCTTGACAGGCCAGACAGTCCAGATCTCCGGCTGTGCTCTCAGCGGGCTGTCTTATCCTTTTTGGCCTGAGGCATCTTTTGCATTTTGTAAGAAAGGAGAGACCCAGCAAGGACACCTCATTATCCAATTAAACCTAATAGAGCAGGAATCATGATATAAACCTTACAAACCATTTTGGTTAGGAGGAAACATTAATGGGTTTTTATCAACTTCAGTAAAAAGATTGCCAGGCCTCTTCGGCAGGTTTTTGTTTTGTTTCATTTGCTTTGCCAAAATGTTAAGAAGTCCTAGCTGAAAGTGCCTTCTTTTAAAACTGGGAGGTTCTTTTAAAACCTTAAAACAGTCTTTTAAGGTTCTAACTCACACCATGGCTTGTTAAACAAATCTTGCATATTATGGAGTTCTCAACTGGATTCTTTTTGCAATACAACTTTCTGAAAAATATTTTATAGTTATTTAATTTCTCCTACATAAGTATGAGTAACCATGATAGGGCTATTCTATCTTTGAATTTAGGCTTTTGGGAGAAATTTCCCTCAGGTTCTTATTGTGTCTTGATTCTGTCCCTTCCTTGTTCCAAGTAGTGTTTCTTCCACTTCCTTTACATATTTTCTTTTTTGGGCTTCTTCCTTTTTTGTGATAAAGTCTTTACGTCTCTACTCTTTTTGAACAGAAGAAAACCCTTTCCTAGATCCTGCCACCTTTTTTTTTTTTTTTTTTTGGTCCACACCTCTTTAATCCATCCTTTCCCCTTTGGTTCTTAACTTAAAAAATCATGACACCTAGGTTCTTTCCATAGTTTGGCTATTGTAGACATTGCTGCTATAAACATTCGGGTACACGTGCCCCTTCGGATCACTATGTTTGTATCTTTGTACCCCTGGGGATAAAAATACATTATATGTTTATTAAAAAAAAAAATTTGGAAGGGGAGGTGAACCATAAGAGACTATGGACTCTGAAAAACAACCTGAGGGTTTTGAAGGGTCAGGGGTGGGAGGTTGGGGGAACAGGTGGTGGGTAATGGGGAGGGCACGTTTTGCATGGAGCACTGGGTGTTGTGCAAAAAGAATGAATACTGTTACGCTGAAAAAATAAAAAAAAATAAAAAAGCTGAGGTATTACTGAAAAAAAAAAAATCATGACACCAACTATCGTCCCTTTTCTTCTCAAAAATCCCGAGTCACTCAGGTGTTGGTGAAGATGCAGAGAAAGGGGAACTCTCCTAAACTGTTGGTGGGAATGCAAGCTGGTGCAGCCACTCTGGAAAACAGTATGGAGGTTCCTCAAAAAATTGAAAATAGAGCTATGCTATGACCCAGCATTTACAGTACTGAGTATTTACCTTAAAGATACAAATGTAGTGACCCAAAGGGACACAAGTACCCAAATGTTTATAGCAACAATGTAGCCAAACTATGGAAAGCCAGACTATGGAAAGAGCCTAGATATCCATCAACAGATGAATAGATAAAGAAGATGTTATACACACACACACACACACACACACACACACACACACACATATACATATATACAATTGAATATTATGCAGCCATCAAAAACCCCTGAAATCCTGCCATTTGCAATAACATGGATGGAACTAGAGGGCATTATGCTAAACAAAATAAGCCAATCAGAGAAAGACAATTATCATATGTCCTCACTGATGAGAGGAACTTGAGAAACAAGACACAGGATCACAGGAAAGGGAGGGAAAAATGACACAAGACGAAACCAGAGAGGGAGACAAGCTATTAAGAGACTCTTAATCTTAGGAAACAAACTGAGGGTTGCTGTAGGGGAGGGGAGTGAAAGGGTCAGGGGTGGGAGGTTGGGGCAACCTGAGAGTTTTGAAGGGTCAGGGGTGGGAGGTTGGGGGAACAGGTGGTGGGTAATGGGGAGGGCACGTTTTGCATGGAGCACTGGGTGTTGTGCAAAAAGAATGAATACTGTTACGCTGAAAAAATAAATAAAATGGGAAAAAAAGAAAAGTAAAAAAAAAAGAAATGAAAAAAAAAAAAAGAAAGGGATGGGGTGGGTGAGTGATGGACATTGGGGAGGGTATATGCTATGGTAAGTACTGTGAATTGTGTAAGGCTGATGAATCACAGACCTGTACCCCTGTAACAAATAATATATTATATGTTAATAAAAAAAATCCTGAGTCACTAATTTTTACACCTTTTAGATTTTTATAATTTTCTCATTTATACACCTCCCCATTTTTAAATTATTTTAAAGATTATTTATTTATTTGACAGACAGAGATCACAAGTAGGCAGAGAGGCAGGCAGAAAGAGGGATGAAAGCAGGCTCCCTGCTGAGCAGAGAGTCCAACGTGGGGCTCAATCCCAGGACCCTGAGATCATGACCTGAGCTGAAGGCAGAGGCTTTAACCCACTGAGCCACCCAGGTGCCCTTAAATTATTTTAAATAGAATTGTAACCTGCTCATATCTTCTTCCTCAAATCCTTCACGTCCTGAAGTGAAAGTTGGTCATGTCATTTCTTCACTATCCCCATTGGCATCAGAATCAAGCATAGACTCTAAGTGTGGTTTATAGCATCTCCTATTATCAACTTCCTGCTTATTAAGCCTCCAGTCTTATCTCTTTCCATTTGTTGCCTTATCCTCCACATTCCAACCAGGCTGAATTATTTACAGTTCCTTGAATTTATCAGACTTATTTTGTCTTACTTTTGAACTTTCTATATGCTGTTTCACCTAGTGGAACATTCCTTCATATTTATTATTATTCCAATTTATATTGTGTTATTGTTCCATGTTTATCTTCGCCCCATCCTAGACTATAAGCCAGAAGCAAAGACTATTTATCTTGCATTGTTACATCTTCATCACTCAATGCAATGCCTCTCACTTAGTAGTTGCTCAGTGACAATTTGTTGATTGACCACATGCATTATGCAAAAATCACTGTGGCATTTATCAGGACTCTCAATGTTCTTTTTTTTTTTTTTCCCCGTTTTTGATCTTAGGTCTGTTTAATCTCCTTTTGTTTCTTTAGTCCTTCATAGTAGCCTCTTCTTTCATCTCAATTTTAGAGTCTTTCTCTTCCATTGTCTGACACACAGCTGCAGAATTTTGTTCACAAAGTACAATTCTGGCGATGCGACTTCTTTGCTAAGTAATTTTCAATGATACCTCGAAGCTTAGGTCACACCTAAGGAATTCCTAGAGGCAGTAATAATATCCTTTCCTGGTTTATACTTTATCAGTCTTGCTCAACTAACCTCCACCTTAGTAAGCAGACTACCTGTGTCATAATTTGCTATGCATGCTGTTCTCCTCCCTTGCTCATTAGAGGGACTTCTCCTCCCCATCTAATGAAATTTTAGCCATGATTCAAGCCTCAATTCAATTGCTACTGCTCTTTAAGTATTTCCCAGACTCCCCCAGGGGATGATATAATTTTTTTCACCTGTGTTCACAGAGCACTTTGTTTTTACCTCCTTTAGGCACCTGTTAAGGATATTTTTGTATTTGCAGTTCAGTGATAAGGTGAGAATGAATCTTACTCATTTTTGTAGTCCCCAGAGTGCCATGCCCATATGTGCTCATTAAGTGTTTGTTGAATCAAATTTGTTAAAGATATTAAGACTTAAGATGAAGCTTTAAATCACAGCAAGTTACATATTTTATTTTTTTATCCAAAATACTGGCCTGTGATCATACCCAAAATTCGTTAGAGCTTTTCTTTTCAGAAATCAGACTTTCCCTAATGCATATGAAAGAAATATTAGCTTAATTGACCAGGACATGAAATCCACTCCCTTTAAAATATTATAATAAATAACATGAATATTAAACATGTTTTCCCTGTTTAAAAATTGATTAAAAATATTTTGGCTAAAGTAGAGAACAAATGAAGCTCATTTACTATTTCAGAAAGTTTTCTCAGTTACATCCTCAGATTCCTTATATGCTCTAAGTTTGTCAAAGGCAAGAACTGTTCTTTTTGTTGTATCTTGCTATACTGACCATTCTTTTTTGGACCCTGCATTCAATAAAATATTTGCTGCATAAATAAGCAAGCACCTGTGTGGCAGGGTAACAACCTGGGACTTACATTTTCCTTTCCATTTCTCCCTCCTATGTGTAAACTTGAAAAGTCATCTCACCTCTTTAGAAGGGGGTTGCCTTATTGATAACATGGAGATCTAATCCCTGAATGAGGGCAGGGAGCTTGTTAAGATGACTGGAAATACTCTTTTATTCTGTTCTGCTTTCCATCTCTTCTGAAGCTCTCATTTATTCACGGGAACCCAAATCTTTTTTTTTTTTTAAGATTCTATTTATTTATTTGACAGACAGAGATCTCAAGTAGACAGAGAGGCAGGCAGAGAGAGAAGAGGAAGCAGGCTCCCCACTGAGCAGAGAGCCCGATGCGGGGCTTGATCCCAGGACCCTGGGATCATGACCTGCACGGGCACCCAAATCTTAATGAATTCCTTCAACATTATCTATTCTATCATGATCACAGATGCTTTAATTAAGGTTGATCATGTGCCCAATATTGGAAGGAGCGTTGTTGGTATGCTTCATTTTCTGCTTACTGGAAAGACTTTCTAAGTCAGACGGAAAAATCAGAGGACTCTGCAGGAGAGGTTTCAGACAAAGCAGAGCTATCTGTGTCCTTGCCATGTCTAGGGATGGTCAAACATCACAAGAGATTAGTCTCTCAGAAAAAGGAATTCACTTTTATGAGCAACCCCCAAGGATGGACTCAGGCCAATCTGGCATCTGCCATAGAGCATGCACATCCAGGAGAGCTGCTTCAGGTCAGCAGTCAGAAAGTATTTCTTCTGCTAGAATAAACCTCAAGTGGAAGTCTTCTCAGAAATACAAGTCCAAAGACGTATTAAGTGTCGTCTGCAACTGACAAAAATTATATTTGCTCATTAGCAGGGTTAATAGGCACCTTTCAGCAGGTCTTATTTCAAATTGTGTTTCCTCAGGCATGAACGAAGGGGCTTTTGAAATTTAATCAGGCACAAAAAAGTTACATGCACTGTCTCTATGATAGCTGCCTCAACCTGATAGAAACATTAGAAGCAAACTGTTTTAGTGACCTCAACATCTTTTCACAGAGTTCTATGGGAAACCACAAATAGATCTGAGCAATCAACTTGACGTTTCATGGGTGGCCTCCCTTGCTAACCTCAAACAGTTCATAGATAGCCACATATTTTGATTTGCCTCCTCTTAGGAGGCACTAAATTGTTTGATGAGATGGCATGAAGATGCCGTAATACTCTTCCTTCCAGTTGGACCAATCGCCACAGTCTCCTGAATGGATGGGAGACTGTGACCTCCAAGGTCACGTCCACTCCTGCAGCCTAAAGAGAAAGGAATCAGAGAATGCTGTGGTACAGACTGGTCAGCAACCCCTAACCTAAGGAAAAAGAATGTTTTCCTATGTTCTAAGGAGTTTATCAAATCTGCCAGAATAGAACCTTATTCCAGAAAATCTTAACTCTACAGATATCTTGTGACAACACTAAAAATAATTTCAATCACCTCTTATCTGATAAATGTTTAGCACACTTTAGAAGCCATTTTCTTTCAGATAAAGAACTTTTATGGACTGAATACTTACTATACAACTACCAGTTATCCCGGTTTTCTTATAAGAATGGTAGGTATACCTTATCACATAATGTAGTCAAAATTCTGACATAAATTATATTCATGATCTATCCTAACACATACTGGCTCAAAACATCTGCCTGGCCCCTCTATCTAGAAACTAAATTTCTTGAGAAACTGCTTCTCAATTATCCTGTAAACATTCAAACAGTCATAATATTTATGAATGCTCATTAAACATAAGCTGATTATACTGTTTGCTTGACATTCTTTATTTGGGAGAATGTACCTCAAAAGAAATATTTTTAAAAGCAAACCATTATTAGAACAATGTGTCCATGACACATGGCCTTCTTGTTACTCTTGAGACACAGGAAAGGAAAGAGGAACTGCTTTTATCAAGATCTTGGCTATGCCTTTGCTAATAGAGTATGGGACTTTTCTATTGAAAACAACAAAAAGTCCTCATAATTTCACATTATCATGTTGACCAGATACAATATGGCTTTGCAGAGTATAAAAGAGAACGCAAAATGGTAGTCAGAATGATAAGGCTACTTAGTACTGGAGTTATATCACGGCATATGGTCTTTGACTCCAACTTCAGAGTTATAAAATTACAGATGTAGGATTCCAGAAAGCATGAACAATCTTGAACTGTTAAGTTCCTTTGAAAATTGATCTTAGCACAGCTGAGCTATAGACTGAAAGCAAGTTGATTTATGTCAAAATAAATTACTGAGTGTCATTTCTAAAGCCAAGAAGACTCTGTAGGTTGCATATTAGTGGGTTTATATCTAATTTTAGGGACTAGGACATTTCTGTTCACTTTACCATTTTTCTTGCTATACCAAAGGAGATCAAAATAAGTGCCATTTACTAAGAACTAACTGATAGTTTCCCCAGGTTGCAATGTTTTAATTAAAGAGATAAAAAGAAAAGGCCACATTCTACTGTTCAATGAAGGGAGTCCTTTATAAAAGCCTTTAAGAGCTTGAGACAGATTTTTATTTGATAATGAGAGGCAAAATGTATAAAAAAGAAATTGGAAAAAAGACTTTAAGCAATAAAGTAATACTAAATGGGTTTTCTTTTTTCCTTTTTTTTTGTAAATAACTATAGCAGAAATTAGCACATTTTGAAACTAGATTTACTGTTACATGAAAAAGTGTCAAACCTTTTGGAGATGCCTAGATTGGTAAATAAGGTGCAAAAAATGCCCTCCATAGTTTGAAACATTTACTTCTATTGTTTTTCTTTTCTTTGCTTTCAGAGTTTTTTTTTTTTAAATCACTGTATTCCTACTGAAAAGAACTCTGCATAAAATATTTAAATCCATGCAGTTTATAAGGAAGAATGCATTATTTTGGTATCTGGATTATTCAAAACACTAACTGTATTTTAGTTGTGTTATTTTAATTATGGCAACAAACTATAAAGGATCATTTTCTTAAGCTAAAAGCTAATTTTGGTTAAATGTATTTTCTAAATAAAATTTAAAGGAGTTCTGGAAAAATGAGAAATTTGCATTTATATTAAGTTCCCAATTCAGCTTTGATAATACACTTGTTAAATTTTTTTAACCATAGACATGAATGTCTAAAAAAACTAAAAAAGGAAAAAGTATCTCATGGCATCTATGACAAAGGTCAGAAAACTAACTTTGATTTAAAAGCAAATTAAAAAGAACAATTGACTTTTCCTTTTTCTGTCTTCTTTTGCAAATACAGGACACCATGTCAATCTTATTTCAATATATAGCATAAAAAAGCAAAGCAAGTAAACAAACAAAAAAAATGAATTGTACTTATTCAGTTGGTTCTCTTACACTATAGTCCTGGACTAGGATCTGGATGTTTTGGAACAAGAAGCCAGGTCTGCTTTGCCTTTCTATTTAATTTTACAGAGAACGAGGACAATGGTAACATGTCATCACTGAGGGCATGCTGTGCAAGATTTATCTTCCTGTGTTCAAACAAATCATTAGATTTATCTTTTTTGGTATCATAGGTCTTCATTGAGTCAAATAAACCATATTTTGTTTACTACAGTGGAAAGATATAAATGCTAACTACTGTTTAACTTTATTTTATGAGAGTGAATATTATATTCTTCTTTCCAGTGACCTTTTATTGCCTCGTGAATAAAGAAATAATTTGCTAGACAGAAATAGCAGCAAGAGAGTGATGGAATTTATGAGCAGGCCAAATCTTCTAAAACCAATAGAGAAACATGACAGTTTCAAAATAAAAAAAGAGAATTTTTCTGTATCCCATTTTCAAAACTTTTACTAACTTTATATCAGGCAGTAAATAATACACAGGATTTAAAAGGTACACAACTCATCAATCTTCTGTAAGAGAAAAATAAAGTCAAAACCTGTGATAGGTAAGGTATTTCGCCAAACTCTTAAACATGATCTCCTTTAAAAAATATCCCAAAAAAGGGATATAGAAAAACATGTAAGGAGAGTACTTTCTACAAGAGAGAGAAAAAAATGACCCAAAAATAGGAAAATGAGAGTACAGCATAATGTCAAGATTGGAATTTCTGGAACATCACAGAACAATTCAGAGTGGTTTGATAGTGGGCAGATTACCTGTTTTCTGAACCTGCTTCCTCTTGTATATGATGGAGATCACATCAGTCCCTATCCTATAATGGTAAGATAATAAATGAGATGAGAGATATAAAACACCTTGCACTGTGCCTAGCACATTTTAACTACTTTATAAATGTTAACCATTATAACTAATTTTAGTTAATAATTTTTTTTTTTTTACTGGATCCACATAACTCATGGTTGCATATGTTAAAATTGTGGCCACCCAGTTAACTTTGCAAAGCACATTAATCCACTGCCTAATCTTGGAGTTCTCTGGACAATCTTTTCCTGAGATTTCTTGGTCTTGATATTGTATCAGAGCATTGTGGTTTGAAAGAAACTTAAAAATCAAGTTTTTAGGGATTCTGCTTATAATGGAGAAAGCTGGAAAGAATATTGCTACCATCCTTACAATAAGAAAAAGCCTATGAAATCTTAACCTTTCCTGAATGTATTAGAGAGCTGAGATCATAGGCAAATGCTTAGGTTGATGAAAGAACAGAAACATTAAAGATACTCCAGAAATTCAGTGAGTAGCCAAAAATAAATTGCCGCCAAAAATAAATTCCCACCAAAAGAATTTGAATTCTGGAGTGCACAAAATGGTAATCACAGCAAAAACAAACCCAAATACAGGTCAAGTCATGATTACGTTCACTTGGTCTCTATCCCAATAACTTACCAAAAAAGATGTATGCCCATTTCCAGGTATAAATGCTATTTATGCCACACAGTATTACACAATGTAAGATATCTAATCTTCAAACTAGAAGTATGAGAAACATAAAGAGACAAGAAAGCATCACATACTTTTAGAAAATCAATAGTAATAGACTCCAATATCCAGATACTGGCACTATCACACAGAGATTTTAAAATAACAAAAATAACAATGATTAATGTATTATTCTGATTAATAGTGAAAAAGGAAGACAGTATATATGAATGGATGGGGTAGTCAGGAAAGGAGTAAAAAGTGTAAGAAAAAAATGAATTGAAATGCAGAAATAAAAAATACTGTTAACAGATATAAAACATATATGATGGACTCATCCAAAGGGAAGAATTTCACACTGCTGAGGAAGGAATTTGTGAATCAAAAATAGATCGGTAGAAATTACCCACACACAATACAAAGCAAAAAGAGTAAGAAAGGAGAGAGTATCCAATAGCTGTGAGACAATATCAAACAGTCCAAGTGTATATAGTTGGAATATCAGAAGGAGAAGGGGGCAGAAAAAATATTTAAAGAAATAATGAAAAAGAATTTCCCAGGACTAGTGAAAGATACCAAAACATAACTCCAGGAGACTCAGAGGATAAATATCAAAGAAATGCACCCAATCATTCCAACCGCTAAACACCAAAGACAAAGTCTTGACAGTACCTGGAAAAAAAGGATACATTACATCCAGAGAAACAAAGTTAAGAATTACATTAGATTTACTATTAGAAAAAAATGAAAGTAAAAGACAGTTCATTGAGATCTTTAGAAGTATTGAAATTTTTTAAAAAACCTGTCAAACTCAATTTCTATATCTAATGAAAATTTTTTCAGTAATGGAAAAGAAATAAAGAAGTCTTTAGACAAAACCTGAGTGAATTTGTAACCAAAATACATGTGCTGTAAGACATGTTCAAGGACCCTCTTCAGGCAGAATAAATACATGAGAGAGAAACTAGGATCCACACAGAAATATGAAGAGCACTGGAAATGACATGAATGTATGTATATATGAAACTTATTATTTTATTTAAGTTGCTCTAATAGAAAATTTCTCTCTACAACAAAAACAGTAGTGATGTGTGTTAGTATTGTGTGCACCGAGTACAGCTAACATTAAAAACTATATGATAATCATTGTATAAGAGTTTCAACTGAATAACTGGGAGTACATTCATGTAAAATTCATCACACTGTATGTGAAAATGTATATTTTTGCACTGAGGCTGTGGTTAAAGTTGTATATATAAACTCTAGGGAAATGAAAAATGTCATTTTAGGGAGTTATAAATGATAAGCTAATAGTGAAGACAAATGTGGAATCATTAAGTATGCAATCCACTGGCAGCAGAAAAAGGAAGACAGAATAAAAGAACAGATGAAACAAATAAAAAATAACTAGAAATATGGTCCACTTTTACTAATAATATCAATAATTACATTCAATATTAAATAGTGTAAGTACATGCATTAAAAGACAGAGATTCTCTGAATGGATTAAAAATTAAATGAACCAACTCTATACTACCTACAAGAAACCCACTATATACATAAAGACATATATGGGTAAAAGGAAAAAGGAAGATATACAAAGAACCCTTCAAACAATAATCAAAATAAAACTAAAGTAAATATACTGATATTAGAGAGTTGACTTTATAAGCAGGAAACTCTCCTGATTATCTGAGGGCAGAATTGCATGAAGAAGCGGGGTATTTCCATGAATCACCCTGCAGGTTACCAAGGAAGACTTTGCCACTTTTAATTATATACTATGTATGGATGAAAGCAATCTGAGAGGCTTGAATAGAAAAAGTAAACAAATTTAAAACTCCAAAACTAAAACTGAACTACTTGCTATGATTCACAGAATGAATTTATCATTGAAGACCCCTATTATGAGAATGAGTTCAACTTTGTGATGTTTACCAGCAGTGTGTGAGATGCTGTACAGCATTCTTGGAGAATGCCCATTATATCCATACTGTTTCCTCCTGGCAGCTACCAGGGGAAGCCCACAGGCTCTGCAGTAAAGCCATAGCTGTTTCTCCAGTTGACCTTTTTTTTTCAGTTTTGATATCATATATTCTTAAAAACATTTTTTTATTAACATATAATGTATTATTAGCCCCAGGGGTACAGGTCTGTGAATCATCAAGCTTACACATTTCACAGCACTCACCATAGCACATACCCTCCCCAATGTCCATAATCTTAAATAATTGTGAGTAGAAGTCAGTTATCATATTTGACAGAAAAATAGAAATGTTTCATCCAGACCAAAAAAAGTATATCTATAACAAGGAATACTTTGAAGGAAAAAGATTATTATTTGCCAATAAAGGATCAATGTACCGATAAGATATAATGAGCCAAAATATGTACACATCTAACAACAGTGCTTAAAAATACATAAGGCAAATAGTTATAAAAGTGAGGAGCAAAATGGACAAAGCCACAGTTATAAGAGGTCACATTATGCTTTTCCCTCAGTAATAAAACAAGTTGGAGATCAGCAAAAATAAAGAAGATGTAAGCAACACTATGAACCAATTTGATCTAATTGATATTTATAGAAGACTCCACTCAATAACAACAGAATAAAATTCTTCTCAAGTGTTCATGGAACTTTAGTCAAGATATTCTAGACTGTGAAAGAAAACACTGGAAATTTAAAAGAGCAGAAATCATGCAAAGTATTTTCTTTAACCCTAGTAAATTAAATTAGAAACTGACAACAAAAAGATATTTGAACATCTCCAAATCCAGGTCAATAAGGAAGTTTCAACAAATTTTAAAAATTAAAATAATGTATATAATTTTATTTCACCACAGAATAATTAACCTAGAATTTGATATCAAGGCAACTAAAAAAATATCAAACTATTTAGAAACTAAACAATACATTTGTAAATAACTCAAGGATCAAAAAATAGAATTTACAAAATACTTAAGATAAATGATTTTCAAACTGTGAGATATAGGGAAATCAGGGCTTAGGGGGAAATTTATAGTCTTAAATGCATTTTTTAGAAGGAATATAGCCTAAAAATGAGTTAGTTCAGCTTTTATCCTAAGAAGCTTGGTGGGGGGTGCCTGGATGGCTCAGTTGGTTAAGCATCTACCTTTGGCTCAGGTCATGATCCCAAAGTCCTGGAATTGAGCCCCGCGTCAGGCTCATTGCCCCCTTCTCTCTCTGCCTCTGCCTCTCCCCCTGCTTGTGTTCTCTCCTTCTCAAATGAATAAATAAATCTAAAACAAACAAACAAACAAACAAACAATCCCAACAAACAAGCCCAAAGAAAGTAGAAACAGGTAAATAGCAAAAAGAACAGCATAAATCAAAGCAACAGAAAACAGGGATCAAAAGGTACAAACTTCCAGTATAAAATAAATAGGTCCTGCAGATATAATGTAGAACATGGTTACTATAGTTAATAATACCATAGTGTGTATTTAGAAGTTGTTAAGAGAGCAGATCTTAAAAGTTCTTATCACAAGAAAAAAAATTTAATTATGTGAAGTGATGGATATTAACTAGAATTTTTGGTGATCATTTTGTAATAAAAATATACTGAATCATTATGTTGTAACTTGAAACCAATATAATGTCACACATCAATTACATCTCAATAAAAAATTAAAATAAAATTTCAACAAAATCTAAAATTGGTTCTTTGAAAATCTTAAGAGAAAAAATTACAAATTACTACTTCAGGAATGAAAAAATGGGCTCTATCCTGACATAATTCTCAACAGAAGGATAATTGGAAGATACAAGAGACCAACTTTCTAATGCTACATTTAATAATTTAGACAATATCTAAAAAGATTCTAGGAAAACAGAAGAAATAGAAGTTCTGAGTAGCTTTACTTATATAAAAGATACTGAAAAAACACATAATAAGAGAAACTCCAAACAAGATGGCTTTACAGATGAATTATTCCATATATTCAAAAACGAGGAGCAGCTGGGTGGCTCAGTCAGTTAAGCACTTCACTCTTGATTTTGGCTCAAGTCATTATCTCAGGGTTGCAAAACTTTTTAGATTCTCTCTCTCTCTCCCTCTGCCTCTCCTTCCCACACACATGTATGTGCTTGTGCTTTCTCTCTCTCTTTCTCAAAAAAAAAAAAAAATCATGTACTAAGTGTTGCAGAATACATAAAAAAGAAATGCATACCAATTCTTTTTATGAAATGAGAATAAACTTCATGGTAAAACCTAACAAGGACATTAAAAAAAAGTCTGATCCCTGTCATGATATTAGTGGCAATGGTTTAAAATATATTAGTAAATTTAATACAGAGACATAGACAATAACATGACAGCATCAAGTGACACTCATTTTAGAAATACAAGAAATATAAGAAATACAAGATGGTTTACCATTTCATAATTGATCACTTAAGTATATCACCTTAACTGAAAAAAAAATGACAGCTTGATAATGTCAGAACTTATTCATGATACAAATCTCTGGTAAACCAAGAATAAAAGGAAAATTCTCATTTTGATAGAGTAACTACAAAGATAACCAATAGAAATTATTATTTTTTTCCTAGAATCAAAGATCAGGCAAATTTATCTGCTACTATTAGTTGATTTCAATTTAATACTGGAGATTTAGTCAGTACACAATGCAAGAAAAAATGTTATAAGGATTAGAAAAGAATAAAAAGAGAAGACCATCATTTGCAAATGTCATTTTTGTGTCTACAGATAATTGGAATACAAAGGCCACTAGACAGAAGATTAATATATTAAGAATTAGTTAAACTTGGAGTGAAGATGGTGGAGGTGTAGCAGACTGAGATAATATCAGGTTGCAGGAGTTCAGTTAGATAGTTATCAAACCATTCTGAACGCCTACAAATCCACCAGGAGATTGAAAAGAAGAGCAGAAATTCTAGAAACAAAATCGACCACTTTCTGAAAGGTAGGACACATGGAGAAGTGAATCCAAAGCCATGGAAAGATAGACCATGGTGGGAGGGGCTGGCTTCTGGCAAGCGGTGGAGCAACAGAGCACAAAATTCAAACTTTTAAAAGTTTGCTTCACTGAGGGACATTGCTCCAGGGGCTAAGTGGGGGTGGAGCCCTTCCAGGGACAGTGTGTATCAGGTCCCATGGGGTCACAGAAGGATCGGGGGTATCTGAGTATAGCAGAGCTTGTAGGTATTATAGCAGAGAGGGGAGGCCAGCTACATAGACAGAGCTGAGGAGTGAGCTCTCAGCTCAGGATTATCTTAAACTGTGATCCAGGGCACAATCAGTCCACTGCTCTTTGAGCAGGGACCCCACAAGCAGCAGATCCAGGGAGACCCACCAGAAGAGCAGATTGGCAGGAAATTGATGGGTTTGGAGACTCCAAGTGGGGCTGTGTTCCAGAGACAGAAACACTCAGTCACAGTGTGGGTGAGCTCAGAGCATGGCCAGAGACCAGGGAGATGGGAGTGATTGAGCGCTTTCCTCCAAGGGCGCACTGAGTGGGGCCCTGAGCTCCTGGATCCTCAGGGCCAGCAATTAGGGGGCTGCTATTTTCATTCCTGTCCTCCAGAGCTCTGTGGAAAACATTCAGGGAACAAAAGGTCCCAAGAGTGAAACCGAGCACTTACTTAGGTTGGCCCCTGGCAAGAGTGGGGTGATTCCGCCTCAGGCAAAGACATTTGAGAATCACAAAAACAGGCCCCTCCTCCAGAAGATCAGCAAGAACATCCAAGCCAATACCATTACCAAGCTCACTGATCAAGAACAGCAGGATTCCAGAGGAGGGGAAAGCAAAGCGTGGAATTCATGGCTTTCTTCCCATGATTCTTTAATCTTGCAAAGTTAATTGAATTTTTTAATTTTTTTTTCTTATTCTAATATTTCCTCTTTCCTCTTTTAAACTTTTTAAACTAATTTATCTTAACAATACCTTTCTAAAAAAATCTTTTAAAACCTTCATAATTATAGTCATATTTTATCCTTCATTGTATCTAACTTTACTTTTTGTATACATATAGGGTTTTTTCTTATAAAAAAATGTTGGGATACAACTTCTAATAGATCAAAATATACCCTAAATCTAGCACAGGGCTTTGTTCTAGTCTCTAGTCTGAGTAAATTCTCTCCACTTTCTTTTTCTTTCCTTTCCCAACCAACTTATCTCATCAATTCCTTTTTTAGAATTTTTTAAAAAAATTTTCATCTTTACAGTCATATTCCATCTCTTCATCATGTTTACCCTTATTTTTGTATATATATATATTTTTTTTTCTTTCTTTCTTTAAAGTTTTGGGAGATATTTTCTTCTAAGAGACCAACATACACCCAAAATCAAGTGGGTGGCTCTGTTCTATTCACCAGTCTAATATATATATTTATTATATGTATATTTTATTTAAAAAAAATTTTTTTAAAAAACCTACTTTTTACTCCCTTTCTTCTCCCCCATATTTGGGGTCTCTTCTGATTTGGCTAGTGTACATTTTTCCTGGGGTCTTTGCCACCCTTTTAGTATTTTATTCTCTCGTTCATATATTCTTATCTGGATAAAATGACAAGGTGGAAAAACTCACCACAAAAAAAAGAACAAGAGGCAGTACCAAAGGCTAGGGACCTAATCAATATATACATTGGTAATACATCAGATCTAGAGTTTAGAATGATGATTATCAAGGTGCTAGCTGGGCTCGAAAAAGGCATGGGAGATATTAGAGAAACATTGTCTGGAGAAATAGAAGCCCTTTCTAGAGAGATAAAAGAACAAAAATCTAACCAAGTTGAAATTAAAAAAGCTACTAATGAGGTGCAATAAAAAAATGGAGGCTCTAACTGCTAGGATAAATGAGGCAAAAGAGAGAATTAGTGATATAGAAGACCAAATGACAGAGAATAAAGAAGCTGAGCAAAAGAGAGACAAGCAACTACTGAACCATGAGGAGAGAATTCGAGAGAGAAGTGATACCATAAGATGAAACAATATTAGAATAATTGGGACTCCAGAAGAAGAAGAAAGAGAGAGTGTGCAGAAGGTATATTGGAGCAAATTATGTAGAGAATTTCCCTAATATGGCAAAGGGAACAAGCATCAAAATCCAGGAGGCACAGAGAACCCACCTCAAAATCAATAAGAATAGATCCAAACCCTGTAATCTAATAGTAAAATTTACAAGTCTTAGCAAGAAAGAGAAAATCCTGAAAGAAGCCTGGGACAAGAAGTCTGCAATATACAATGGTAAAAATATTAGATTGGCAGCAGACTTATCTACAGAGACCTGGCAGGCCAGAAAGTACTAGCATGATATATTCAGAGTACTAAATGGGAAAAACATGCAGCCAAGAATACTATATCCAGCTAGGCTGTCATTGGAAATAGAAGGAGAGATAAAAAGTTTCCAAGACAAACAAAAACTAAAAGAATTTGCAAACACCAAACCAGCCCTATGGGAAATATTGAAAGGGGTCCTCTAGGCAAAGAGAGAGCCTAAAAGTAGTAGACCAGAATGGAAGAGAGACAATAAACAGTAGCAGTCACCTTACAGGCAATACAATGGCACTAAATTCATATTTCTCAATATTTACCCTGAATGTAAATGGGCTAAATGCCCCAATCAAAAGACACAGGGTATTAGAATGGATAAAAACAAAACCCATCAATATGCTATCTACAAGAAACTCATTTTAGACCCAAAGACTTAAATATTTAAAGTGAGGGGGTGGAAAACAATTTACCATGCTAATGAACATCAAAAGAAAGCTGGGTTAGCAATCCTTATATCAGATAAATTATATTTTAAGCCAAGGACTGTAATAAGGGATGAGGAACAACCATTTCATACTCAAAGGCTCTGTCCAACAAGAAGATCTAACAATTTTAAATATCTATGCCCCTAACGTGGGAGCAGTCAACTATATAAACCAATTAATAACAAAATCAAAGAAACACATTGACAATAATACAATAATAGTAGGGGACTTTAACACCCCCCTCACTGAAATGGACAGATCATCCAAGCAAAAGATCAACAAGGAAATAAAGGCCTTAAATGACACACTGGGTAAGATGGACATCTGATATATTCAGAACATTCCATCCCAAAACAACAGCATACACATTCTTCTCCAGTGCACATAGAATATTCTCCAGAATAGATCATATCCTGGTTCACAAATTAGGTATCAATCAGTACCAAAAGATTGGGATCATTCCCTGCATATTTTCAGGTCACATTGCTCTGAAGCTAGAACTCAGTCACAAGAGTAAATTTGGAAAGAACCCAAATACATGGAGACTAAACAGCATCCTTCTAAAGAATGAATGGGTCAACTGGGAAATTAAATAAGAATTGAAAAAATTCATGGAAACAAATGATAATGAAGACACAATGGTTCAAAATCTGTGGGACACAGCAAAGGCAGTCCTGAGAGGAAAATATATAGCAATACAAGACCTTCTCAAGAAATAAGAAAGGTCTTAAATACACAACCTAACCCTACACCTAAAGGAGCTGGAGAAAGAACAAGAAAGAAAGCCTAAACCCAGCAGGAGAAGAGAAATCATAAAGTTCAGAGCAGAAATCAATGAAATAGAAACCAAAAAAAAAAAAAAAATAGAACAAATCAACGAAACCAGGAGCTGGTTCTTTGAAAGAATTAATAGATTGATTAAACCCCTGGCCAGACTTATCAAAAAGAAAAGAGGAAGGACCCAAATAAATAAAATCATGAATGAAAGAGGAGAGATCACAACCAACACCAAAGAAATACAAACAATTATAAGAACATACTATGAGCAACTCTACACCAACAAATTCGACAATCTGGAAGAAATGGATACATTCCTAGAGACATATAAACTACCACAACTGAACCAGGAAGAAATAGATAACCTGAACAGACCCATAACCAGTAAGGAAATTGAAATAGTCATCAAAAATCTCCAAACAGGGGTGCCTGGGTGGCTCAGTGGGTTGAGCCGCTGCCTTCAGCTTCGGTCGTGATCTCAGGTCCTGGGATCGAGTCCCGCATCAGGCTCTCTGCTCGGCGGGGGGCCTGCTTCCCTCTCTCTCTCTCTCTGCCTGCTTGTGATCTCTTTCTGTCAAGTAAATAAATAAAATCTTAAAAAAAAAATCTCCAAACAAACAAAAGCCCAGGGCCAAATGGCTTCCCAGGGGAATTCTACCAAACATTTAAAGAAGAATTATTTCCTATTCTCCTGAAACTGTTCCAAAAAAGAGAAATGGAAGGAACACTTCCAAACTCATTTTATGAGGCCAGCATCACCTTGATCCCAAAACCAGACAAGGATCCCATCAAAAAAGAGAATTACAGACCAATATCCTTGATGAACACAGATGCAAAAATTCTCACCAAAATACTAGCCAATAGGATCCAATAGTACGTTAAAAGAATTATTCACCATGACCAAGTGGGATTTATTCCAGGGCTGCAAGCTTGGTTCAACATCTGCAAATCAATCAATGTGATACAATACATTAATGAAAGAAAGAACAAGAAACATATGATACTATCAATAGATGTTGAAAAAGCTTTTGACAAAGTACAGCATCCTTTCTCAATCAAAACTCTTCAAAGTGTAGGGATAGAAGGTACACACCTCAATATAATACAAGACATCTATGAAAAACCCACAGTGAATATCATTCTCAATGGAGAAAAACTGAAAGCTTTTCTGCTAAGGTCTGGAACACAGCAGGGATGCCCATTATCACCACTGCTATTCAACATAGTACTAGAAGTCCTAGCTCAGTAATCAGACAACAAAAAGAAATCAAAGTCATCCAAATTGGCAAAGAAGAAGACAAACTATCACTCTTTGCAGATGATATGATACTTTACATGGAAAACCTAAAAGACTCAACTCCAAATCTGCTAGAACTTTTACAGGAATTCAGTAAAGTATCAGGATATAAAATCAATGCACAGAAATCAGTTGCATTTCTGTACACCAACAACAAGACAGAAGAAAGAGAAATTAAGGAGTCAATCCCATTTATAATTGCACCCAAAACCATAAGATACCTAGGAATAAACCTAACCAAAGAGGCTAAGAATCTGTACTCAGAAAACTATAAAGTACTCATGAAAGAAATTGAGGAAGACACAAAGAAATGGAGAAATATTCCATGCTCACAGATTAGAAGAACAAATATTGTGAAAATGTCTATGCTACCTAAAACAATCTACACATTTAATGCAATCCCTATCAAAATACCACCCATTTTTTTTCAAAGAAATGGAACAAATAATCCTAAAATTTATATGGAACCAGAAAAGACCTCAAATAGCCAGACGAATGTTGAAAAAGAAAACCAGAGTAGGTGGCATCACAATTCCAGACTTCAAGCTCTATTACAAAGCTGCCATCATCAAGACAGTATGGTACTGGCACAAAAACGGGCACATAGATCAATGGAACAGAATAGAGAGCCCAGAAATGGACCCTCAACTCTATGGTCAACTAATCTTTGACAAAGCAGGAAAGAATGTTCAATGGAAAAACGACAGTCTCTTCAACAAATGGTGTTGGGAAAATTGGACAGCCACATTCAGAACAATGAAACTGGACCATTTCCTTACACCACACACAAAAAATAGACTCCCGATGGATGAAAGACCTCAGTGTGAGACAAGAATCCATCAAAATCCTTGAGGAGAACACAGGCAGTAACCTCTTTGACCTCAGCCACAGCAACTTCTTCCCAGAAACATCACCAAAGCCAAGGGAAGCAAGGGCAAAAATGAACTATTGGGACTTCATCAAGATCAAAAGCTTTTGCACAGCAAAGGAAACAGTCAACAAACCAAAAGACAACTGACAGAATGGGAGAAGATATTTGCAAAGGACATATCAGATAAAGGGCTAATATCCAAAATCTATAGAACTGATCAAACTCATCACCCAAAGAATAAATAATCCAATCAAGAAATGGGCAGAGGACATGAACAGACATTTCTGCAGAGAAGACATCCAGATGGCCAACAGACACATGAAAAAGTGCTCCACGTCACTCGGCATCAGGGAAATACAAATCAAAACCACAATGAGATATCACCTCACACCAGTCAGAATGGCTAAAATTAACAAGTCAGGAAATGACAGATGCTGGCGAGGATGCAGAGAAAGGGGAACCCTCCTCCACTGTTGGTGGGAATGCAAGCTGGTGCAACCACTCTGGAAAACAGCATGGAGGTTCCTCAAAATGTTGAAAATAGAACTACCCTATGACCCAGCAATTGCACTACTGGGTATTTACCCTAAAGATAAAAACGTAGTGATCCGAAGGGGCACGTGTACCCGAATGTTTATAGCAGCAATGTCTACAATAGCCAAACTATGGAAAGAACCTAGATGTCCATCAACAGATGAATGGATAAAGAAGAGGTGGTATACACACACACACACACACACACACACACACACACACACACACACAATGGAATACTCCGCTTCCAACAAAAGAAATGAAATCTTGCCGTTTGCAACAACGTGGATAGAACTAGAAGGTATTATGCTGAGTCAAATAAGTCAATCAGAGAAAGACAATTATCATATGATCTCCCTGATATGAGGAATTTGAGAGGCAGCATGGGGGGTTTGGGGTAGGGAAAGAAAAATTGAAACAAGATGGGATCGGGAGGAAGACAAACCATAAGAGACTCTTAATCTCACAAAACAAACTGAGGGTTGCTGGAGAGGAGGGGGTGGGAGGGGAGGGATAAAGTGGCTGGGTGATGGACATTGGGGAGGGTATGTGCTATAGTGAGTGCAGTGAAGTGTGTAAGCCTGACAATTCACAGACCTATACCCCTGGGGCTAATAATACATTATATGTTAATAAAAGAAAAAAAAAGAATTAGTGTTACTTCTATACATCAGTGACATACACATTAAAAATAAGTTTACAAAAATGTCATTTACAATATTACCTAAAATATCAAATAGGAATAAATCTAACAAATAATGTCAAAAACATTACACTTCACTATACTAAAAACTACAAAACATTATTCTGAGAGCAAAAGAAGATTCTGGTAAATGGAGAAATATGCCATCTTCATGGATGTGACGATTCAACATTGCAAAGATACTGACGATCCCTAAGATGTTCCATAAATCAATGTAAAAAATATATATAACCAATTTGTGGAAACTGAAAAGCTAATTTAAAACGACCAGAAAAAAAATGGTTTAACTATAGGTGCAAAAATAGAGAAATCTTAAAGAAGAAAATACAACTGAAAGATGTGTAATACTAGATGTTCCTCTTCCACACATATTTCAAATGACAAAAGTGGTATTACAAGACAGCATTGAAGAATAACAAAAAATTAAAATTATTTTAAAAATTGAGGAACATAGATAAATATTTTTTTAATAAGACTCAAAACTCTAAGTGTAAAGAAAAATTTGGGAACCTGACCTCACTAAAGTTAGTATTTTTCATGCAACAAAGGATATCATATGCCTTTTAAAATGAGAAAAACTTTGGAAATGTATTTGCATATAAATGAAAGAAGGTGGATATATGGAATGTTTTAAAAATCTTGCAAATCAGTAACAAAAATAACTCAATAGAAAAATAATCAAGTGATAGTATGGGAAATATATAGAAAAGAAAACCTAAATAGCCAATAAATACATGAAAAGATTATTAATCTCACTAGGACCCATGTAAATGTAATTTGAAGTGACAGTCAGATATACTTTTGCATTCACTGAATTGGAAAAAATTAAAAATCCTGGTAACATCAAGTGGTGGCAAGAACAGGGATTCAGGGAGCATTCTTGTGGCAGCAGACTCTCTACATGGTGGTGGTGGAAATGTATTTTGATATGTCACTTTAGAGAGCAATTTGGCATTAATTTCCACTAAACCTGAGGATGAACATGCCTAATAATTCCACTTCCGGAGTTGGTGCTATTTAGTAAACACTATGCTAATGAAAAACCGGGAAACAAAAAATCAGGAGGCAGAAGGATAAACTGTGGCATATTATTGGCTGGCAGAGAAATCTTTCAATTTCAGAGTTGTTGTAACTTCAGAGAAGGGAGAGAGGGGGATGTATAGTCACAGTGATAATGAAGATGAAGGGATGATTTTCAATGTGATATGTCTTAATACATAAAAGTTAATACTTGCAATATTTTGGTGTTTCCACAGATATTTCTTACCTTTTTAAGTTGAAATGTTTTATAATCAAAAAGAAAAAAATAGGTTAGTGAACTTGTTCTGGGATAACATCATATTGAATGGAGAGATGGGAGACAGTTGAAGGAACTGAGTTGAAGAAACTGACCAGTCTTGGCACCCAATTAATGAGAGAAAATGGAAAAACAGAGAGTGGAGGGGAAAGGGAGAAGGGTAGGACAGATGGAGAGAGAGATCACAGGAGAAAGGGTAAATGTTAGGGGAGTGGGTGGAGAATGGTAGGGTAGGGGCTGGACTTGGGAAAATGGTGCTATTAACATAACTAGGGAACACTGAGCCGGAGGCTCAGAAGGAGAGGATGAGTTTCATTTTTGAAGAGTGACTCATAGATACTGGTAAGACACCCAATTATAGAGGTAGTTGATTGTGACCAAAATGGGGAGAGAAATTAAGGATGAAGCTGTAGTGTTTAAAAGCAACAAAATTGAAAACAGGGGCCATGAGTTAGCTAAGTTTCAGAGGACATGAGGGGTAAGCAAGGAAGAAAAAGAACCACCACAAAATCCTTGGCATAACCATTGCACTGGAGGACCAGCCTTTGAAGAGCTGCCAAGGCAGAAGGGGCATGAGACATAGCAGAGAATCAGGAGAGGCTGACCCAGGAGCCAACCCACAAGAGAACTTTACCCAATTGTGATCACTGGTATTCCCATGACGGATACTTGAGAAGGGAGAGAAGGCAGGGAAAGATGTTGTGCTTAGCAACTAGGGGGTCCCTGATGACTTCAGGATGATGAGAAGAGAGAAGCAATGGTGGCTACCAGGGTGACAGTCTGGCTACTAAACATATACAGTAAGGATCGGGGGCATAAAGGAGCCAGTGCTTCCTGGACTGAGTGTCAGCTGAGAGGTGACATTCTGCCCATTCTGGTTGCTTCTCCTGAGACTGGTCTACTTCCAGACTCAGTGAGAGCTCCTCCAGGGGTTGTCATCCTCTCACCTTCCTCCTGGGGGTCTAAGCTGAAGAGCGTTGGGGAACTGACTGAGAAATAAAACTGTTTATCCCAGCCCTGCATAAATAAATGTCACTTCACTATTCCCTGCATCTGAATCACTGATAGCCTATATTTTGCTGATCTTGTTTATCCTTGAAGCTGTCCTCAAACATTTCCCAGTCTCCTGAATTGCATACAAATGGATGAATATTTGAAAAAGTGTGATTGCTGTTGTTTGTTATTTTGTCCTGCCACTGTGCTTTCTTATACCATCTGGACTGGAGGTGGACTTGTTAAAAAAACACTCAGAAAGGACAGTCTCAAGAATATGAGCGTACAAGAGAGAAGGAAGTCCTTAGTCTCTCCCCCAGAAAACAGATCTTTACAGAGTTTCCTGGCCAAACATGCAGCCAAGATGTTGCTAAATCTGGGAAGCTTATCAAGTGCAAACTGTGAGTCTTCTCTTCACAACTGTGTTCAACTACACATGGTCTGTTTGTTGCTTTAAATGAACATCACAGGAATAATCACAACAGACACCTGTATAGCACAGTGCACATTTCAAATTATTTCCACATGTAAGAGATGATTTCATCTTCCTGACAACCTTGTGAGGTTCTAAGTCTCTGAGAGGCTACATGGTCAAGGTAAAAAGCAAGGCAAGGGTGTGATGGGGTCAGGTCTCTGACTGTCCAGCCAGTGTTCTGCAACACTGTGGTGTATCTTTAATACATTCCACAGCTGAGAATTTAGATAGCTGCCTTTTCCTATGACAGTAGTCAGGCAGGATGAAATGAAAAGGTAAATGTTCATCCCACATTGATAGATGTATAATTGATTCACCATTTCTTTTTGCAAAGTGTGGAATCAAGGATGTTCACTAGAGCCTCCCTTCAACGAGATCAGTGTGGAGGAAATTGCTTGGCAAGTCAATCATGCTGAAAGCCTGGATCCCCATGGACCTTGGGCTTGCCCTGAATGAGGAAAGGGGAGGGAAATTTTTGGTTGAATCAGGAAGAAAGAGGATGCAAGAAGGGAAAAATAATGGGGCAGAACCAGGGAAAGACCAAAAAACCCATTATATCCTCTATTATGATCTCTCCTTAATCTCTCAAATCTAAATCATAAATCTCATGGAACAGTTGTGGAGAGTACATGGTTTGAGGACAAGAGGTGGATATTTCGTGCTCATATTTGGTAAGATTAAATCATTTGGGGGCTGAGAGAAAACTGGGAGTTCAATTAGGTTGCTGGAAAGATTGTGGGAAATTCTCTGGACCATGATATGTTTTGGATTTGGGATTTAAGCAAAGTTCAACTGCATTTCTGAAGAGCAGGAGGCCTCAGCAATCACATGGATTACTTTAAAAATCAGAATTTTCAAAGTATTTGTTTGCATGTCTTTATCCTTTAATTAAATATGCAAAAGAAAACATAATTATATATGTGAACATATGTATAATGTATAATATAATGCATAATAACTTACTTATTCAAGAAAAATATATCACAGTAATATAGAATCTTAGTCTAAGTGAAGAAGAATATTATACTTTTCATTGTACTTTCTTCCAAAGGCAACATTGGCTAACTATGAAGGCTGCTTATTGGAGACATTTAAAAAGATGCTGATGATATCTGCTGAGAATATTGTAAAGACAATCTTCACTGCTAGAGCACTGATTTTCATCAACTATAAACAGACCCCTCATTAATTTTTTTTCAATTAGAAGAGAAAGATGAGGGGCTATGAAGTCATCAGAAATACTACCCAAGGTAATTTCCAAAACTTGGTAACAAAAAAGGAAAAGCAAGACAGGAAACACCGTGTTTTGGAGAGGATGTGGAGAAAGAGGAACCCTCTTACACTGTTGGTGGGAATGCAAGTTGGTGCAGCCACTTTGGAAAACAGTGTGGAGATTCCTCAAGAAATTAAAAATAGAGCTTCCCTATGACCCTGCAATTGCACTACTGGGTATTTACCCCAGAGATACAGATGTAGTGAAAAAAAGGGCCATCTGTACCCCAGTGTTTATAGCAGCAATGGCCACGGTTGCCAAACTGTGGAAAGAACCAAGATGCCCTTCAATGGATGAATGAATAAGGAAGATGTGGTCCATATACACTATGGAGTATTATGCCTCCATCAGAAAGGATGAATACCCAACTTTTGTAGCAACATGGATGGGACTGGAAGAGATTATGCTGAGTGAAATAAGTCAAGCAGAGAGAGTCAATTATCATATGGTTTCACTTATTTGTGGAGCATAACAAATAACATGGAGGACATGGGGAGATGGAGAGGAGAAGGGAGTTGAGGGAAATTGGAAGGGGAGATGAACCATGAGATACTATGGACTCTGAAAAATAATCTGAGGGATTTGAAGGGGCGGGGTGTAGGAGGTCAGGGGAGCCAGGTGGTGGGTATTATGGAGGGCACGTATTACATGGAGCACTGGATGTGGTGCATAAACAATGACTTCTGTTACACTGAAAAGAAATTTTTAAAAAATTATATAAAAAAAGGCAAAGCAAAGAATTAAAATACAAGCTGGTCTTCAACTTCAATTTCTGACCAAGTTAATGTCTTCACTAATTGTCTAATACCAGTTTCATCTCAAATCTATTTATTCTCTGACTCAGACTGTTTGGATTCTGAAAGAAAGAGCTAGAGAAGATTCGATAAACTCATAGGATCCATTTCAGATCTTCTGTTTCATACTAAAGATAGACTTTCCCTCTCCCTCCTCATTATTGCTGAGAAAAGAGATATGTGTCTAGTTTTCCTTGCAAGAAAGATACTGTACAAAGATGTTTCACTTGCTGGAAAACTCTAGGATGAAAACAAAACAAAACAAAAACCCAACAAGAACAAAAACAACAAGAAAAGTCTCATTCAGTTTGTTTGCTAACACTTAACAGTGAAACTGAGGCCAGCCCAGTTCCAGGTGAAGAAGGCAGGCAGGCAGAATTGGCACTATGCAGCCTGTGAAGATTGTGGAGTGTGGGGAAGAGCTGTACAATTTAATGTCACATTGATAAGATCATAAACTTAAACTAAGACAGGAAGGAGGCAAGCTGTAGGGAGAATTGGTCCCTGCAATGAAGGCAGTGAGAGAGGAAGGGAAGAGAGGAATATGAAGGGAAACCACAGAGGAGCAAGGGATATGAAAATTATATTGGTTTCTTTTTTGCTGTTGCAATAAATTACCACAAACTTAGTGGCTTAAAGTAACACACATTTATTATCTTATAGTTGTGGAGGTCAGAAGTCCAAAATCAGTCTCAGTGGGCTAGAATCAAGGTATTGGCAAGGCTGTGTTTCTTCTAGAAGCTCTAGGGGAGAATGCATTTCTTGCTTTTTCCAACCTCTATTAGTTGCTGCTATTCCTTGCTTCCTGGATACAATCACTCCTGCTTTTATGGTCTAACTGCCTTCTCAGATCCTAACCTTTCTGTGTCCCTCTGAGATGATATTGGACCCACCTGGATAATCCAGGATAATCTCCCCATCTCAAGATCCTTGATTTAATCACTCCCACAATGTCTTGCTCACCATATAAGGTAATTAACAAGTTTTGGGGATTAGAAAGTAGACATCTTTGGGGTTGGCCATGATACAGCCTATTACAGAAATATCAGAAGGAATGTTTATGGTCATAATTAAGTGTACTAATGGACATTTAAGTACACAAGGAACCACCAGCCTAATTACCCTGGAAATCTTCACATAGGGTGAATAGGTGATGACATATCCATTGGTAGGATACCTGTTTTGTGTCAGGGGAAGTGTTAGGGACTTGGAGGGAGAGAGACTTTTGATCCTTGTTATGTGGAAATATCTTATGCTTTCTCTCATTTGCTTGCCACTTTTCCATTCTTATTCTTATCCTGGAAAATAATTTAACTTTCAGTTCTCACTGAGACATTCACTCCCTTGAGGGAGATTTCAACGAGCCACTGCATTCCTCTATGAGACAGGATATTCCCTGGCCTCACTTCTTTCAAAGGGAGAGAGGAAGAACATTACTTTTCCTGAAGCGAAGGGAAGCAAACTCCATGAGAATCACTTGTAAATGAGTCTCTGGATTTTTCCCTATTCAGTTGGATCCAATAACTATTTCTGTTGAGATAGTGTGGAAAGAGAGGGAAGAGAAAGATGTCGAAGGTAATTATAGCAGCCTATTTTCCTACTACTTAGCATGGTAAACCTATGTGATTTTCCATGTGTCAAGTGAACATAGGAATGTGATGAGTCAGCCTGCTGATACTCTCACTGCAGAGGAGAATGCTCCCAGCAGCGAAAAGTTGTAGGACAATCCACCTGTGTTGTGAAGCTGTGGAAAAGGGATGGTAGTAGTCAAACTGGAAGTAGCTCTCCCCTACCAGGAAACTCCCTTACCAGGAAATCCTAATGATTACCATTAGAGAGTAATAGGGAAATCTCTCTAAGTCCTCCTTTAAGATCCTGCAGAAGTGTTACATGGGTGTGTCCATTCATACACCCTGAATATTCTACCTATGATCACACCCACCACACAATGGATATCAACTATGTGCCAACAACACAGAGGACATTCACAGCCAGTCTGTTTAGTTGGAGAAGGAACATTTTTAAGCTCAGGTAAGTAAAGATTTACCTGGCCTTTTCTATTTCCTTTCACAAATCCCCAACAGAGAAGCAACAAGAATCTGAAAGAGGAAGGAGGAAAGGCATGCATTAGCCGCATCACCTCCTATCTCTATGGAGAAGGGACAAGGAAAACACTGAGTCAGAGCTGAAACTAAAACTTTTAAAATGAATAGAACTGAATTTTAAATACTAGAATGACAAGGTTCTAATAACTATAAGTATCTGAAAAAATACAGAATCTGGCCAACATGTTATTAAAGGAGGCTACCATTGGAATAAACCTTTTCATTTATATGCCCAAGAAGTTGGGTCCAGTTGATAAACTAGTTACATAAGTATTTAGGTTATAAAATTATACTTAATTGTTTGCTCTCACTCTCAGCACCTTGAGGCCAGAGACTATTGCACCATGCAGACAATTTAATTGCAAGGGACCTAAACCTGCTCCAACTACTTTATCCAAAAATTTGTTTATTATGAGCATAGACACTTCACTGAAATCCAGGAAGAGATGAAAAACAAGCCTTGTGAACAATGTTACTTTCAGTTGTTTGGCAACTGGGGGGGTCAGGTTCAAGTGACCTTCACTCTAATGATCCACTCATAGTGAAACTCAGCCAGCATTTGGCTTAGATAATTTTACTTCAAATAAGACAAAGACAAAGTTAGAAATAGAAAGAGAGGCAAAGAGACAGACAGACTTAGCCAAACATACAAATTTATTCATTTAAGGTTGGATGAAAGATTGGCGTAGTGTTATGAGTAGCTGGTTCAAGTTATAAACATTATTGGATCATTTAATAAATGGAATTTGTTTGGCTTGAGAATCTTAGATTTCATTTGTTTATAATAATCACAGTATCTCAATGATGAGAATGTGAATACACCCCACCTATCTCGAAGGGGTAGATTTGGAATAGAGATACATAAGAAATGTCCACATCCCATTTCTTGTCTCATTGAAAGTTTTCATAATTAATATGTTCTTTGTTTCAGTGTTTTACTATAATTACAGCAACCAGCTTCAATGTCAGGGACTAGTCAGCTTGCTGCCCACTTTGGAGATATTTATCCTGTGAAATTCCTTTTTCTTATGACATTTAAGTACCTTGTAAAAATCAGTTTGTTGACATGGCATGTAACATAAAACCTCAATAGATTGAGAAAACAGCCCAAATGGGTGGGCCATACAGTCAAGGATAGGAGCCGGAGGTGGAAAGAGCTTGTCCCTGCAAGGAGCTGCATCAAACAAATGTGAATTTTTTTTGTTAACCATGTCCTTGACTCCAGAAATCCTAAAAATCTTCAAATGCTATGGAATTCTACCTGCTCACAGCCTCTCCATAACACTTCACTGAGTCAGCTTCTGTGGTGTTGGGAAAGAAGGAAAGTGAGCCCATCTCAGCTGGGTCAGGTGTTACCTGTTGATGGCTAAGGGAATGCAAGATGATGGAGGGTAGTAACTACAGAATGAAAGAGACAAATTGAAAAGAGATATCTACCAGGGTGGCTTTGACTCCAGACCTCAAATGAGGAAAATTCCAGACTAGCTCTTATAAGGCTGTCCTTATATGGTTGTTCTAAAGTTAAGTGTTTTGTCTTCAAGTGTTATTTATAGACGAGTTCAAGTTCACATAAGTTATTTGTGTTTTTAAATTCACAGAGTTCTACATAAATGTTGATAGAGATAGGAAGAGAAGAAGCATATGGACGTGTCAGAGGGAAGGTTTTTCCATCAAGAAGGCAGATCTAAACTTAGATGTCAGATGACGATGGAAAAATACAGCATAGTAAGCCCTTCCTCTTCTGGCAGAGCACCAATTTGTGACTCTTTTGGATTGATGAGCAAAACTCTGATCTCAGAACCCTGTAAACTCTCTTGCTTTTTCTTCCCTATGCTCCAGACTTAAAAATTACATTGTCTTCAGTTATTCTTTCAAGGGAGGTATAAGAGGTTACAAACAAAAAAAGATGCAGGAATGGGGGAAAATCAGAAAGTACCATCAAAGTCATCATAAAGCAAGCACATAACATAACACACATCCAGAGACACATATTTATATAGAAATTACATTAACTGATAACAATAAAGAGAGCTCCTCCAGTTTCTAAACATGGACTAAAACACTAAAGTACATCTACTTTCATATTATATTCCTTCCAGCAGCTCTGAACTTTATGTGGTTCCCTACACATACCATCTACACTCATGATGTCCCCAGTGCTTAATACCCATCCCCACTTTTTCAAGTAACTCTTACTTGAGCTTTAATGCTCAGTTTTAGTGAAACTCAAGCCACTGATAAATTAGAGGCCAAAATTTCTCTCTCTCTGGCTATTAAGAAATAAAAGGATTGCCTAATTATGAGAAAATATGACTTTTCTAGAATTATCATAAAGATGCCATAGGTAAGTTTTTCTCTTATTCTGTAGGTAAGAGGTTTCCTAGCATTATTGTTGATGAACTGGTTTGGCAGGTGAAATCTTACATAAACCTGATACATAACACAGATCAATGGGAAGCAGACCCCAATATTCTCCTCAGAATGGCAAGGCACTTTTTGGATGCCTTTATGTTCTATTTGAGCATTTGGAACCAAGTGCTCCAAGGAACTGGAACATTAGAGGAAGAAAGACTTCCAAGTTCTTTGTTTTTCAAAATATCTTATTTTAATTCATGAAGAAAATGGTCTTATGTAGATCTGGATTATCATGATCTGGCCTATAAAATCTGTAATTAATAATATCACTATACTGCATGGTTGAATTAGTGGTAATATATCTTTCTCTTGTGTGAAATAAGAATAAAAATGTATATCTTGTGGACTTCATGGAGATAATCAAAGATAAGTCAAGTAAACGAATGTTAAAACACATTGCAATTATGCATTACATAAATGTTGTACTTTCCCTATTTTTAACAGTAGAAACTAAAAAGTGGACTTCTTGATTTAGGAATAATGTGACTTTATTGAAATTAGCAAAATGTAACCACAGATACATTTTATTTCTTTTCAGAAAACAGGAGACAGAGTAAAAGAATGTCTATAAAACTTTAGCAAAAGTCGATTCACTGTTTTTTCTCTTCTGCAGCTCACCAAAAACTTGATGATGAAAATAAAAAAGGTAAAATCTATCTTCAATAATATTAGAAGACAAATTTAATCAACAGTTGCCAATATATGTGTGAGAACTGCCAAAAACAGCTAATATCAGGAAGCTATAAGGAGCAAAGTGCTAATAAGCACGGAGCCTGGCAGGAAAGCTCCTCACTAGCACCTCAACAAAATCACCAGTGAAGTATACTTCTTGACCATAAGAGGCTACCCTGAAGTACAGAGACTATATTTCTTGCTTGCAAAAATGGATGAGGCAACTTGAGTGAGAAGAACCGGTGGTAGAAATCTCCTATAAGGTGCGTTGATTCAGAAAAGCAGAGGCAAAGCTGCACAAAAAAATCATACAGAGAAACCATTTTAGAGATAGCCAGCCAAAGAGATAAAAAGAGACTTTGGAATCAGAAAGCTCTTTAGTCTGCAAACTTATCCTAAGACCTACTCTTTGCCTGCTTTTCTATCTCTCGCTCCCAAACTTGCAGAAATTACTGGTCCAGAAAAATTCATGTCATGCTATGATGAGAAAAAAAAGAAAAGATCTATCTAAGTATCAATGCAAAGATAACACAAGAAACAAAGGGGAGAAGAGCAGTATTTTTTATTAAAAATGCATAAAAATATAACCATGGTATAGAAGAAACTTGTGACAAAATATTTTGCATAAATTAAAAAAACTTATATAACCAATTGCTTCTATATAGGTATATCAAAAGCAGCAGTATAAGAACTCAAAGAGAGGGGGCACAACAGAACATGAAAAATGAATTGGCAGAGCATAAGAAAGAAATAGAATAACCTATCATTTAGAAAGGAAAACAAAATTGGAAGGAACATGAGAGACAATAGGCATGAAGAAACACAATAAAGAAATAAGTTATTAACATAAAATAGAAATTAAACAATCTTTTTAAAAAGGATTAGGAAAGAATGATGAATAAGGGAGACAAGCAAAGAAAACTCAACAAAACCATAATTGCAGCCCCTGAAGAGCAGCAAAATGATGACCAATGCAATGTAATAGAAGAAAAGATTCAAAGGCATAATTTCTTAAACTGCACCAAATAAGCAAGAGTTAGTCTACATTTTGGATGGCATGTGTATTTCAGAATTTTCAACATCATTACCTACCCTGAGAAAGTTAGTGAACTTTAAAGCTGAAGAATGTCTTTTTTGTTAAGTATCCAAAAGACCAAGTCATTATAAAGTAGGTATCATCCACACTAGAACACCTTTGAGAATAAAATGGGACAAGGCAAATGCTAAATGCAAAGAGATTCTTGATAGTCATATGGCAAGACTTTCTTGACCAAACCAGAACCTGTAATCACCCTACTTTAAGACAGCAGCATTAGGCATAAGGATTCTACATAGTAACATTCAATGTTGGAAGACCGTAGAGCAACATTCAACATTTTTAAAGAAAGCCATCAATTTCATATCTGGAAATTTCTTCTAGTATATAGACAAATTGCATCAAACATGCCATAACTCAAGGAATAATTTTCCCACAAATACTTCTTGAATAAAATATTAGTGGATGACTTCAACCAAGCAAGGGATGGTTGGAGAAATTATGATACAAGTACTATGGGTGAGTACTGTAAGTAATTACCTGAAGAACAGGCACTCAAACAGGTGTTGGGATTGGGGTGAAAAGAAAAGTAAGTAGCATGCACCCTGATAATGCAGAAATGCCATAGATATCAAAAACCAGGAGGGGAAGAGAAAAACAAGGGAGGGAGAAGGAGTTTAATGATTTTTCCATTTATGATAGCTGGGATTTAAAGATAACAAATCAAGTAATCAACTTTACTTAAATCAAAGTGCTTCAGAATACAAACTTAACACTAAAGAATATTATTGGCTGAAAGTGAATGGAGGAGGAGAGAGAAGAGAAACGGTAGAATGAAATGCAGTGATGTGATCAGTGTGTATCATAGGAGCCTAAAAGCAGTATATAAGACTGTAACTAAATAAGAACCTTTAGAACAAAGTGAAACCTTATATGCAAAAGGAACTAAATCTCAATAAAGCAAAGAAAAACAAGTGACACTTGTTTAAAAAACTATTAAAAGAGCTTCCAAATGGATATGGAAAAAACAACCACCTCACAGAAAATGAACAAAGAACACGAACAGAGTTCATGGAAAAAGAAATTCATTCATATTAAGAGAAATAAAAATTAACAACTATTCTAAGATACCACTTTTGCATAAAGTATGGGCAAAAATCTAAGAGTCTCATCATATATTATATGGTAAGGCTTTGGAGAGAAACTTTAAAAAGTATTTTATTTTAGATTCACAACAAAACTAAGCAAACAATATAGAGAGTTCCCATATTCTTCTTGCCCCAACATGCCTATAGCCTCTTCCACTCTATCAACGTCCTATATCAGAAGAGTACATTGGTTATAATAGATAAACCTACATTGGGGTTTACTTTTGGTGTTGTAAATTATAGGGGTTTTGATGAATGTACAACATATACCTACCATTATTAGACTTATAATAGTTCCAGTGCTCTAAAAGTGCTCTGAGCTTCCTTTTCATCTCTCCCTCCTCTAAACCCCTGATGACCACTGATCTGCTCCATGTCTCCATAGTCTTTTCTTTTCCAGAAAGTCATGACATTGGAATCATGTAGTATGTGACATTTTCAGATTGGTTTCTTTCACATAATATGTATTTACAATTCTTCCATGTCTTCTTCATGGCTCGATATTTCCTTTCTTTTGGGAAGACATCATGTAGGTATTGTTAAAACACTTAACAGAAGAAAATTTATCACACCTGTTAAATGCATAAACTATTGAATCTAGGTTTAATGGTGAGTTCATATTGGGGAGGGCCTTGTGTGCCAAGTTAAATCCTCTAAGTAGTGGGAAATGAAGATTTATCAGTATGGAAGTACTCTAATAAATTTGGGACTTGGAAGGATCAAGTGGTAACAATATGTGGGCTGAAATTTACAGTCAAGAGAAATTGAGTCAGAGTAACTTCAGAGAAGACTCTCTTGGTTAAGCATAAAATAATGAAGACAAGAACTAAAAGGGTGATGATGGGAATATTAAAAAGATGATTAATGATTAAATAATTTCAAAGTAATAAACAATGAAATCTATAAACATTAGGACATCTCTTAAAGATTTATTTATTCATGTGTTTAACAAAACTTTATTAGAGATCTACTCTATACTAGCCTGTAAAATCAATACTTGCATATTAGGCTTGGAATAAAACAAAAGAAAAAGTATAAGTATGCTGCAATGTGTTGGGGATGAAGGTTTAAGTCTCAGGTGAGAGACTGATAAACTTAATTTTGAGAATTGTCCTCAAGGGGATAATGATTAAAGCAGTGAAGCTGGAGCAGCTCATTCTTTCGTGCACTTTGGATCAGAGACGCAGAATATCCAAAACTGATCTTTGGGCATTTTTTTATAATTATAAGATAGAAAAAGAAATTCAATAAAACAGATACAAATAGGAAGAGCCTCAGTAATGTGCATAGCCATGGAAACAAAATGTGGGGAACATTCAGAATGAGAAGTTGATAAAAAAAAAAAAAAACACCAAAATCCACAGAGAAGTCATTAAGGTCAGTTAATATGACATGAAATGTGTCACAGGTGATTTGACAGACTATAGAAGCAGAGTTACAAAGACCTGGTAAGGAATAGATATTGTGAAAATTTAAGTGTGGATAGAAATTATGAATTGAGAACTAAAAATAAGGAGAATCATAAGAAAGTTAAAAGAAGAGGAAGACACCTCAAATTATTATTTTTTTTTTGATAAGCAGAAAATAGCGCATGTATGAAGACTGTAGAAGGTATCAGTGAAGAGGGAGAGATTTAAGATCCAAGGCACTAAGAACTGTGGGAAATCAGGTCATTTTGATCTAAAAATATGTGAGAAATCAAGTGTCGTACTCCTTAGGGATGGAACTGGCCTTGGAAATAAAAGGGGGAAAGAAAAGTATTGATTAAGAATACACACTGCTGGAGAGGTGCCTGGGTGGCTCAGTGGGTAAAAGCCTCTGCCTTCGGCTCAGGTCATGATCCCAGGGTCCTGGGATAGAGCCCTGCATCGGGCTCTCTGCTCAGCGGGGAGCCTGCTTCCCTCTCTCTCTCTGCCTGCCTCTTGTGGTCTCTGTCTGTCAAATAAATAAATAAAATCTTAAAAAAAAAGAATACACACTGGATCAGGGTTTAATTATTCAAGAGATTGAGATGAAATGAGAAACAAAGCTGCAAAACAGAAGGCTGTTGCTACACAGAGGTGCTGTTTTCTTGTGCCAAAGGCCATGGAACATCAAGCAATTTCAACCAAACCAAAAAAAAAAAAAAAAAAAAAAAGGAAGAACATATTCATACAACTCTCCTTGAACTCATGGAGAAACATCCCATTAAACTAATACCTCCTTCTAATGCAGACATAGTTGAGTCAAGCAATATTGTGCATTTCAGTAATGAGAATGTGAGAAATATATCCAGTATGTACTGCTCCCTAGATAAAGTATATTAAGAGATATTCCTACAAAGAATGACAGGGCAATCCTATTATCCAGTGAAGGCATAAATGCTATTCTATTCAATCTTGCTGGTTGAAAAGACTATCAGCATTTTCTGTTTGTTTCTCTTTCCACATATACTGTGGGTCAAAGCACGTCAGGCCATATCCATATCAATAGATATGGTAAGCAGATCATGCAAACAGCTGGTTTGATGCACCACAACTTTCACTTTCAAATCAAGAGTGAACTCGGTCTGATACTTCTGATGGTTAACAATTCTTCGCTAAGTGCCATCCGTTTATTAGTGATTAGAACATGGGCAGTTAGTTTGGAGGTATGATGACTATGTTTTACATTCTAAAATCAACAAAAATAAGAAATAAAGGAGTTAGATTGACCTGTCAAAAATTCATGTGAATAGAAGGCCTTTATGGCAGATGGTAGTAGATGGCCACCTACATAAATTTATCATGTGTCCAATAACCCAGGTAATATGTCATATGTCACATGCCATTCTTTTCTTTTTCAGGAGTCCAAAATGCAAATTTTTGTTTTCAATTGTACGTCAGGTTCTTTCCTTTCCTTTTCTTTTCTTGTGTTTCCTTTTTTACCCATTGTGTATTAGAACTGATGATATTAGAAATTTATTGATGTCCTAGTGCTTCATTAATTAATGGTCTTCATTAATTAATTAATTTCAATTGCTAAAAATAAGTTTATTTTGTAGGGGTTTAGTTTACAATAGGTGTAATATTCAAGTTGGTGGGGTTATAATTATATTTATAAAGTTTGTCATTTTTTATCCCCAATGCACAACTTCAAAAAGTTTTAAAGTATGATTTTTACTAACACTGTGTCTCTATTTATACTGTGAATGGGAACGTTTATGTCTAAGGTAAAAATAAAATCAGTATCATAAGCTATCAAGCTGATCTCCTGCTATAAACCTGGTGATTCACAGACCTGTACCCCTGGGGATAAAAATACATTATATGTTTATAAAAAAAAAAGAATTGGAGGGGGAGGCGAACAAAAGAGACTATGGACTCTGAAAAACAACCTGAGGGTTTTGAAGGGTCAGGGGTGGGAGGTTGGGGGAACAGGTGGTGGGTAATAGGGAGGGCACGTTTTGCATGGAGCACTGGGTCTTGTGCAAAAACAAAGAATACTGTTAAGCTGAAAAAATAAATAAATTAAAGCTCAAAAAAATCAGTATCATTATAAGTTATTGTAATGAAGGTTTAACACACAGAATTTGACTTCATCGATGCTTTCTCAGGCCTTTTTTAAACGTATACACTTTTAAAAAGTTTCTTTTAGGTTCTACTTTTCTTCATATTTATTTCTTCTATTTTCCAGTAAAATTGTCTACCTCTATGTTGACATAATTAACTATGACTGTAACACTCTTTCCCATCCAATCTGAAAGATACCATATTAAAACTACTGAAACTTATAACAGTGGTTCTATATAAGAAAACCCTATGACTTGATCTGGTCTATTGTTACTATGAGCCAATATCACTGAGCATCTGCTATAAGTGGGAAATCCTGTTGGGCAGTTAAGCTGTGATGAGGCATAAGATGGAGTCCTTGACTTTCAGTATTTTCAGTATAGGTGAGGAAACAGAAACTGAAAATGGAACTTAAACCGCAAAGGGATCACATACTATCAAATTGTAATTGGTAGAAGAGATATACATAAAAGCCCCTGAAAGAGTAAATGAGGGATAGAAACACTTAAACATGTGAAAGTGGAGTAACACACATAAATTAATCTGTTCACACTCCTGAATAATTATCACACACAGTTATATGCCAAATCAATTAATCTGAGATCATTAACAACATACAAACAACAAAACACAAGCATCATCCCTTATGGTATTAGGATCATTTAAATATTCTTTAAGGGAAGCTACATTTACTGAATGTGTGATAGTGTACACATGCTATTTCATTCATTCAGTTCTCCAGATAAACCTGTGGAGTGACCTTAGAGAAAGTAAAAATCTTGTTCATGGTCATCCAGGTAGTGTCTAAGCCAAAATTCAAATCCAGATCTGTGTAACATCAAAGCCAATGTTTCTTCCACTGTTTGCTTCTGTCTCCTTTAAAGCATAAATCACATAAGGTCCCTTTACATCAAGGATCATTCCTTCACTGAATATACCCAGGCTGCGTCAGATCAATGTTTTCTGAATGTCATTAATTACATTCAGTAAAAGTTGATATAAATCACAACTCTGTGAGACAGCTTTTAAAATCATCCATCTCAAACACCGGCACAATTTTTTTATGGAGTCCTGGGATATGCTATATTCCCTGTCACTAGAGCTTCTTCCCCTCTTCCCTCAAATTAATGCCACTTAGTTACACAATGTTCATAGCTCCAATCAATCAATGCTTCCATGGGGAAGCTTTTCACTATCCTCCTAGACTAGTCAAATTTCTTTCTTAAACACCCATGCCTCTTAAACACTACCATGGTGCTATCTCCCTCTTGGTTACAGCATTTACTGCATTGATAGCTTTACATCTTCCTGAGTGTGAGGATTTGATGGATATTTCTTTATAAACTGCATGAGGATAGAGACAATGCTTTTGCTCAATTTGGTTTCAAATTCTAGCATATCATACCTAGAAAAAAGAGCTTAAAAATATATGTTGAATATCATAAATAGTCTTGTATATAAGGGGGTCAATTAATAAATGATATAACTAATGACTTTTCCTGTAGGCTGGCATTTCTACTTTCCGTGAGGTAATATTAAAGTAAACACACATGTCAGCTAGAATTTCACAGCACCCTACGAGATCACTCAAATCACTTAGATTATGAAAGAGTCAGCGGAGAGATAAGAGACTGTCAATATTCTTTATGTAGGTGGGCTTAAATAATTTTGTTTAATGAAGGAACAAGAATGAAAATTAGAGATAGATTTACCAAAATAACTAAATTCAACCTTAGACAATAATGGAAAGTAGAAACTCTGTTGCATACATATGTAATACATTTGTGATGTTCTTAGTACACAAAGCCACTCAAAAGCCAATGAATAAATGGATGAATGCTTGACTCTTGCAAAGCGCTTCACAGATATTGTTTTATTTTTACAATTCTGATTGGCATATTTTCTCACTGTTCTTATTTGAGAAACTGAAGCTCTGAGAGGCTAAATAACTTGCTCAAGTCACCCAGACACTGAATTGTGAGGCTAAGATCCGAACTAATTCCAAGTTTATCTAGCTCCAAAGCCCACTGCTCTTCTCATAAAACCTCATTATTTTCCAATATACTCTACAGGAGAGAAATAGGTGGCTAGAGGGAAATAAGTTTCATCCTGTCTAGGGGTGGGATTGAGGAAGATATTTCTGTGTTTGAAAGATGAATAAATTCTCCCAGAAGAACAAAGATAGGGGTGCAGAAATGCACAGGAGAATGGGTTTGGGTGAGCTAGAGAAGTGGTGAGGAAGACCAGTTAGATCTAGATGGTGAATGCTTTTGAATGCAATGCTACAGAGTTTGAAATCTTCATAACCAAAAGGATGGTGGAGGAAGGTTTTACAAAGGGGACTAACAAGCAGAATACTGTATATTTTGTGAAAGAATATGGGTATAAATTGGAGCTAGTGAGATCAGAGGCAAAGAAACTATTTGTGTCCAAATAACCTAAGGAAGACTGACAAAAACTTCGAGTAGCATCAAAGAAAATGAAGGAAGATGGGTTCTAATTCTAGAGCCATTCTGGAGTTGTTGTCTACAGGATTGGAGATCACTTACATATGAGGGATAAAGAGGAAATGTTAATTTTTATACCTTATAATATTTGGATAGATTGTGGTGCTGTTAAGCAAAAGAAAGATCTTTGGAGAAGAAGGTTTTGGTGTGTAGTATTGAAATAATGAGTTTAGTTTGGGGCATGTGCAAGATATCAGGAGTAGAAAAATAGTTTAGAAGTGGAAATTTAAGAATGAAGCTTAGGAGAAAAGACCATGCAAGGGATGTAAATAAGGAGTTAGTAGAGTCATGGGAGTGTCTGGGAAGGTGGGTAAAAGGATAGAATTAGATAAAAATAGGACCAAAGACTGAACAATGGTGCAAGTTATATTTAACTCCAAGTAGTCAGGAACAATGACTAGCTCACTAAACTAGCTCCATACCACGTATAATATCTGGCTCACAGCAGACAGTAACTGTCTTAAATGAAAAGATGGATAAATATGGCTGAATGCAAGGAAGAAAAGTTTTTAAGACTTTTTTTTTTTTTTGAGGGGAAAAAAGGACCAAGATGAAAGTAGTTGGAAGTAAAACTGGAGTACAGTGTGTAGTTGCACAATGTGGGAACAATTGCTGTGACAGGAGGCAGTGATCAATATATTAAATGCCTTTAAAATTTATCTTCCACACTTCAGCTGAAGTCCCATTTCATTCACGAGAGCCCCTTCATTGTTTTAGCACACACTGCTGTGGTGTATCCTTTCACTGAGTTCATTCTTGCCTAGATCATGCCCACTGACATCAGTGTTTTGAGCATTTATAAAAGCAAAGAACAACTACGGAGTTATCTTGCTAGAAGTCACAGCCAGAGCTGCTTTTTCCTGGGTTTTAGCAGTCTCTACAGGGATGCGTCAAATGTGAGCTCCTCATCTGATTATGAAGCTCCTTCCCCCAGTGCTCACAGCTACAGTGACACTAGGAACAAAACCATAAACAAACAAAAAGAAGACTGCTGCATGAGAATTATTTTCTTTAAATCTTATTATGTTTCTTGTTGTCATTCTAGGGGCTAAGAAAACTTGCCATCTATTTGAAAAAAAAATACATATCTATTGACTTATCAGGGTAGAGCCAGTTGTGCTGAATAATGGAAGAATGGCAGATAAGAGTGTGTGGATGGTGATGCTTGCCATGGTAATGTAGATATGGCTACTCTGTGGGGATACTCACAGGAGATGTAGATATGGGTGTCTGATAGTGATGCTCATGGGAATATGTAAATATGGGTGTTGAATGACAATGTGGCAGAAGCTCCTTTGGTTGTAGCTGAAATTTTCTCTTCCCATCCCCATCAAGCAGCACTTTTAAAATGACATCTGTGTTTTTTTCTTTTTCAAAATACAATTGTCAAGTCTTCTGAGAAATCTTTTCTGATCTGCATTAGAACAACATTGTTTATGTGCTCTCATCGCATCTTTTTATTGTTCTTAACATGCGAAATTATAATTGTGTACGTAATGGTTATCTATCCCACAAGGTGTTGTAAAGAAAGAGGCCCTTTATATTTTTTTAAAGTATTTTTTCCAATGTTTGCCATGGAATTTGAATGGTTGGTGGTGAATAAATATTTGTTGCATGAGTAAAATGAATGCATATGATTGCTAGGTGTTCCATATTTAGTGAAGCAATTAATTTAATGGTACAAGCCTCTCACTTTCTGAGGGTGCCACACTTTGACTTTAAGTCTTGGAATAATTTTAGTCTGCTCAAAATGTTTTAAAGAAAAGGAAAAGAAGAAAAAAAGACAACATCAGTAAGGATCTGAAGATGATGTTCAACACTAGTGTTGAATTTGATAGGAGGGATTTTGGAGTAAGATACTGAGCAGAAAATAGTGATGTTAATGGCCACCTCTTAGATTTGTGATGAATTGACTAATTGAATGTAACAAAGGATATATAGAAAATCCTTCTGACTTAAAACTCCTTCTTATGAGAGAGCTGAATCTCACTAATAAAAAAGTACCCCAAGAAAGTAAGTAAAACCATAGTGGTAAATGCAACTAACAACATATTAGTCAGGTGGATGGCAGAGCAAGGAGATCAAAGATGGGCCCTGGGACTATTAGGTACTCAGTGTCAACATTTTGTCTGCACCCTTAGAAGCCACCCGCAACTGTGGGTGAGTCTCAGATTTGCACTTGGGGGATGAGCTATAATAAAATGAATGAAAGCACTGTAGAAGAGAGGGACATTACTTTTGCCAGGTATTACTGCAGTTCATACCTGGCATTGGACTAACCAAACAGAAAGTGGTTGTCCTGAGAGGTTGAACCAAGCCCAGCACTTCACTAAACACAGAGAATAAATGACCCTGAGACTCAGATCTTTGTGGGGACTGCCCAGGGTTTCAGCTTCTGCTCCACTTCCTTCAGGCTGCTGTATTGTGAATTGGTAATGATAATTTACAGTAGATTTATATTTTCCCTTTCCCTGTTGTCTAAATATGAAAGAATTGGGCAAAATGCCACATCAGTCTTTGACAGATCCCATTTTAATGCTGAATTCACCAGAAGCCAGTGGACCTCTTGCTGCAAGGATAAGCAAGCAGAAATGTTATGTACCAGATCTGGGAGAAAATATTCCAGTCCCAAATAAGAGGGATACTACAAAGAGTCAAAAACAGATAACCTCCCCTAATGCAGATTTACTGAAAAAGGAGAAAAATCCTGATTCATGTTATTATGGCATTAAGAGAATACAGTATCTAAAAAAAAAAAAATCGAAAAACTTAAATCAAGAGACTGCATGAGGTTAAAAATGATTGCAAAATAAAAACCTGAGTGGTGTCATATACGTTAGATTAGATGATGCAGAAAACCAAATTAAAGCAGAAGACAAAATAAAACAATTCTTTCAGATCAGGGTGAAATAAAGAGTAATGAAAGGCATAGAGTAGTGATTTGGGGGATTTTAGTGATGTGTGAACCACGCTACAAATGCAGTCACAAAACCACTGACAACACTCCACCTCCCCACTCCCGGCTTCTGCTTGCGTGTAATTTTCTTTCTTTCTTTCTCTCTCTCTCTTTTTGTTTTTAGTGTGGTGAAAACACTTAACATGAGCTATACCTTGTTGACAGATTTTTAAGGGCACATTATAGTCTTTTCAACTGTAAGCACTATATTGTATCACCAGTCTCTAGAATTTATTCATCTTAAGTAACTGAAGTTTGATGCCTCTTGAAGATGACTCCCAATTTCCATGTACAAGGTGACCCATTCCTCTTTTCCTTTGTCCAGGGGCATGGTCTTTGTCCTTAGCCCATAGAAAATATGGAGGTGTCAAAGAAGATAGTAAAGAACCAGGATTTATTGTCTCTAGATTTCCTATTACTTAGATGATACACGTGTGATCCCAACTCTGGGATGTCTTTATATTACACCAATTACATGACAACTGGGTTTGTCAAAGCAGCAACTTTTCTTAATATATAGGGTCTTTGAGTTATCCCTTATATCCTGGCAGCTGTCTGTTGAAGGGAAATTGTCTTATGTGCTCTGAATGGCCACCAAGGAAGTGACATAGACCTTTTAAAGTAGCAGACTTTCAACTTCCAGTTTTGCAGAAATTATAAAATCAAACCTCACAAAGAAATTCTCTCACTTGTTTTCATCATGATGAACAGGATGAGATTAGGAGGAATTTATATTCATTCTTACTAGAGAACTGGAACCTGTCTCATCTCTCTTTGGTGGAGTTTGATATAATTTATATCTTTTGTGCCATAGTCATGTAAGACCCTGCTCATCTCTGGATGGACAGCAAACCTGAACCAATGTAATCTAGAAAAATCTTTGCAAAACACACTATCCTCACATCCAGAGAAAGAAAAGCTAAACAATCTGTGCGAACCATAAGAGACTATGGACTCTGAAAAACAACCTGAGGGTTTTGAAGGGTCAGAGGTGGGAGGTTGGGGGAACAGGTGGTGGGTAATAGGGAGGGCACGTTTTGCACGGAGCACTGGGTGTTGTGCAAAAACAATGAATACTGTTATGCTGAAAAAAAAAGATACATAAATAAAAATATAAATGGTTAATTAAAAAAAAAAAAAAGACCAGATGGAGATCCCAGTGGGATAACTGTGCAAAGCAACAACTGCAACTTATAAACTTGCTTAGAAACTAGTGCAAAAGGACCAAGTGAAATAACCACTTACATAGTTAAAAACAAAATTTCTACACCAGGGAAAAGCATCAAAGCCATGAATCAAAAATAGTAACTATGTAGATGTAGTCCTAATAGTTTATTCTTGCTTTTATTTCCCTTGCCTTATGAGTTACATCGAGAAAAAAGTTGTTGCAGCTGACATTAGAGACATTAATGTCTATGCTCTCTTTTAGAAGTTTTATGGTTTCACATCTCACATTTAGGTCTTTAATCCATTTTGACTTTATTTTTGTGTATGGTGTCAGAAACAGATCCAGTTTCATTCTTTTGCATGTAGCTGTGCAATTTCCCCAGCATCATTTATTGAAGAGAATGTCTTTCCTCATTGTATATTCTTTTTTTTTTTAAATTTATTTATTTTTTTCAGCGTAACAGTATTCATTGTTTTTGCACAACACCCAGTGCTCCATGCAAAACGTGCCCTCCCTATTACCCACCACCTGTTCCCCCAACCTCCCACCCCTGACCCTTCAAAACCCTCAGGTTGTTTTTCAGAGTCCATAGTCTCTTATGGTTCACCTCCCCCTCCAATTTTTTTTTTTAAATAAACATATAATGTATTTTTATCCCCAGGGGTACAAGTCTGTGAATCGCCAGGTTTACACATTTCACAGCACTCACGATAGCACATACCCTCCCCAATGTCCCTAACCCCCTCCCCCTCTCCCAACCTCACCTCCCCCCAGCAACCCCCAGTTTGTTTTGTGAGATTGAGTCATTTATGGTTTGTCTCCCTCCCAATCCCATCTTGTTTCATTTATTCTTCTCCTATCCCCCAACCCCCCATGTTGCTTCTCCATGCCCTCATATCAGGGAGATCATATGATAGTTGTCTTTCTCCGATTGACTTATTTCACTAAGCATGATACCCTCTAGTTCCATCCACATCATCGCAAATGGCGAGATTTCATTTCTTTTGATGGCTGCATAGTATTCCATTGTGTATATATACCACATCTTCTTTATCCATTCATCTGTTGATGGACATCTAGGTTCTTTCCATAGTTTGGCTATTGTAGATATTGCTGCTATAGACATTTGGGTACACGTGCCCCTTCGGATCACTATGTTTGTATCTTTAGGGTAAATACCCAGTAGTGCAATTGCTGGGTCATAGGGTAGTTCTATTTTCAACATTTTGAGGAACCTCCATGCTGTTTTCCAGAGTGGTTGCACCAAGTCAGGAAATGACAGATGCTGGCGAGGATGCGGAGAATGTATATTCTTTTTTTAAAAAAGATTTTATTTATTTATTTGACAGAGGCAGGCAGAGAATGGGGGTGGGGAAGCAGGCTCCCTGCTGAGCAGACAGTCTGATGCAGGGCTTGATCCCAGGACCCTGGGATCATGACCTGAGCTGAAGGCAGAGGCTTTAACCCACTGAACTACCCAGGCACCCCCTCATTGTATATTCTTGCCCCCTTGTCATAGATTAATTGACCATATAAACATGGGTTTGTTTCTGGGCTTTCTATTCTGTTCCATTGATAGATGTATCTATTTTTTTTTTTTTTTGTACCAGTACCATACTGTTGGATTACTACAGCTTTGTAGTGTATCTTGTCATCTGGCACTGTGATACATCCAGCTTTGTTCTCTCTCAAGATTGGTCTGGCTATGTGAGGTCTTTTGTCTCTGTAAAATTTCAGAATTCTTTGTTCTAGTTCTATGAAAAATGCTGTTGGTATTTTTATAGGAAATGCACTGAATCTGTAGATTGTTTTGCATAGGATAAACATTTTAACAACATTGATACTTCCAATCCATGAGCATGGACTACCTTTCCATTTATTTGTGTCAATCTCAATTTCCTTCTTCAGTGTTTTATAAGTTTTTAGGATACAGGACTTTCATTTCCTTGTTTAAGTTTATTTCTAAGTATTTTATTATTTTGGTGCCATTATAAATGGAATTTTTAAAAAATTCTTCTGTTGTTTCATTATCAATGTATAGAAATGTAAACAAGAAAAAAAGTGCCCCATATGTTAACTATGTGGTGAAAATTGTACAATAAAAAATAAAGTTCTATAAGTATCTAAGGAGATAAAATAAGTATCCTTAAGAAAATAATCAAATTGGTATTAGAAAATGTTGAGATGTTTTTGTCAGAGAATTGGAGAGAAAATTGGATGTCCAAGAATTCTGTATTGACACGTGCTACAAATATGATGGAAACAGAAAGATATTCTTAGATATGTTAAGGATGAGAAAGTAAACAATTGTTATCTCTTTCCTAAAAGTATTATTCAAAATTTTACTTCCTAGTATACCATAGTAAGTAAAGTGAGATCCTTAAAGAAGGGGAACAAGGTAGAGCCATGTCAGTAAGCTCTGAAATAATATGAACTCATTTAAGCTTAAACAAGTGTGGTAAATACAGCTACAAGGAACATAGAAAACAACTCTTAGAAGAGGGAAAAAAGGGGGGCTATGTAAAAGGCTCAGTAGACTTCAGCCTCAAGGAGGATGGAGTAGATGTATTTTTCCCCTTTACTTTGAAATTTCCCTTGAAATTTCATGTAAGACAAATATAAGAGGATTCTGAAAGACGAAGAGAAGCAGGTAGAATGGTTAGGGATCTTGAATACCAAAAAAATAAGACCAAGTTCCCTGGGTTTTCTTTCGACTCACATATCCCAGACTTGGAGCTGAAGAACCTGGGAACCTAAAAATGTCAACAGGATAGAGAAAAAAATTCCCACAAAATCCTGTTGGCTCCAGCCAAAGGACAGGAAAAGGACAGCCTAGCAAGACAGAAAAGGTCTAAGAAGTAATTATTCTACTCCAGACACATACCACAGATATTTTTTCTGATCCCTACTGGCAAACGTTAAATGGGAGCCTACACACCAATCCTTGCCAGACTGTGTAATGAGGTAACCAAATGCCCCTTGCTGGGGTGATGTCAGAAAAGGCCAGGTACAGATTCGACACTTTCAATCTCACTGGGTGGTAATGAACCACACATTCTCATCCTGCTGCTGTGGTAGCAATGAAGACCATGTTGAGGGCTTTCCGCCCCCCCCCCCCCCCCCGCCCTCAGCAATAACAAGATACCCCATCACCTTCCTTCTGGGATCGCAACAGAGGTAGCCCACTGGGGATTTAGGAACTTTACTATGACCCAAGTGTAGTAAGACTTCCCTCTTTCCATTATGTCAGTGAAACCACATGAGGGGTAATAACAAGACACTCCCACTTCTTCTATTCAGGAAGGTATCAGAGGAGTTAAACGAAGAGACCAGAAGTAACAGAGAAGCTTTCTCCAAGATGTGAACACAATAAAATGAAAGAGAAATGGAGACCGACTCCCATTCAGCAGTAACAAGGCAGCCCCTCCACTGTCTACTTTACCTGCTACTGTCAGAGAAAGTTAGCTAAAACAAAAGACTTAAATAAGATATAGAGATGGTAGGATTATCTGAAAAAGATTTTAAAGCAGCTGTCATAAAAATGCTTCAATGACAAGAAAGGATCAGAGAAAATATCCAGAAACAATGTCAAAACAAGTAATAAAATAGAAATAAATACATATCTATCAATAATTTCTTTGAATATAAGTGGACTAGATTTTTCAATCAAAAGACATAGGTGACAGGATGGATTAAAAAAAAAAAAAGATCCATCTATATGTTGCCTACAAGAGATTCACTTTAGACCTAAAGAACCTGCCAATTGAAAATGAGGGGGTAGAGAAATATTTATCACGCAAATGAATGTCAAAATAAAGTCCAAGTAGCAAAACTTAACTTTGGACAAAGCAGAAATTTTTTGTTCTTGCATTGCTTTTTTCTATCTTGCTATCAGGGCAGTACTGGTCTCATGGAATGATTTTTAATATGTTTCCTCTACTCCATTATTTATAAGATTTTGATAAAAAATTGTCATCATTATTTTTTGAATGTTTGGTGGGGTTTGCTGATGAAGCCATACAGTCTTGGGCTTTTTAATGCTGGGAGAATTTTGATCCTTAATTGAAATTTCATTGCTGTTACTAGTCTAAGAAGATTTCCTAGGGCACCTGGGTGGCTCAGTCAGTTAAGTATCTGCCTTCAGCTCAGATCATGATTTCAGCATCCTGGTATTGAGCCCCACATCAGGCTCTCTCTTTGGCTCCCTCCTTGCTTTTCCCTCTCCCTCTGGCTGCCATTATCCCCACCCCCTCAGCTTGTGCTCTCTCTCTCTCTCTCTCTTTCAAATAAATAAAATCTTAAAAAAATATAACATTTCCTATTTCTTGGATTCAAGGTTCATGATGCAATCTTGATAAGTTATGCATTTTTAACAATTATCTGTTTTTTCCCCTAAGTTATCTGATTTTTTAGTATACAATTGTTTATAATAATCTGCTATCACACTGTATTTCTGTGGTCATCTGTTGTACTGTCTTCTTTTCCATTTCTCATTTTGGTTTTTGAGTCCTCTCTTTTTTGCTTAATTTCCCCCCCCCCAAATCTTTTTTTTTTTTAACTTTCTCTGCAGTTTTTTTTTTAATGTTATGTTAGTCACCATACAGTACATCATTAGTTTTTTTTTTTGTTGTTGTTGTTGTTTTTCTTTTTCTTTTTTTTTTTTATGCCTTTCATTTTATTTATTTTTTCAGCATAACAGTATTCGTTCTTTTTGCACAACACCCAGTGCTCCATGCAAAACGTGCCCTCTCCATTACCCACCACCTGTTCCCCCAACCTCCCACCCCTGACCCTTCAAAACCCTCAGGTTGCCCCAACCTCTCACCCCTGACCCTTCAAAACCCTCAGGTTGTTTTTCAGAGTCCATAGTCTCTTATGGTTCGCTTCCCCTCCCCAATGTCCATAGCCCGCTCCCCCTCCCCCAATCCCACCTCCCCACAGCAACCCCCAGTTTGTTTTGTGAGATTAAGAGTCATTTATGGTTTGTCTCCCTCCCAATCCCATCTTGTTTCATTTATTCTTCTCCTATCTCCTACCCCCCCATGTTGCTTCTTCATGTCCTCATATCAGGGAGATCATATGATAGTTGTCTTTCTCCGATTGACTTATTTCACTAAGCATGATACGCTCTAGTTCCATCCACGTCGTCGCAAATGGCAAGATTTCATTTCTTTTGATGGCTGCATAGTATTCCATTGTGTATATATACCACATCTTCTTTATCCATTCATCTGTTGATGGACATCTAGGTTCTTTCCATAGTCTGGCTATTGTAGACATTGCTGCTATAAACATTCGGGTACACGTGCCCCTTCAGATCACTATGTTTGTATCTTTAGGGTAAATACCCAGTAGTGCAATTGCTGGGTCATAGGGTAGTTCTATTTTCAACATTTTGAGGAACCTCCATCATTAGTTTTTGATGTAGTGTTCCAAGATTCACTGTTTACATATAAGACCCAGTGCTCCATGCAATACACGATCTCCTTAATACCCATCACTGGATCAGCCCATTCCCCCATCCCCCCTTCCCTCTAAAACCCTCAGTTTGTTTCTTGGAGTCCACAGTCCTTCATGGTTCATCTCCCCCTCTGATTCCCCCCCCCCCTTCATTTTTCCCCTCCTTCTCCTAATGTCCTCCATGCTATTCTTTATGTTCCACAATAAGTGAAACCATATAATAATTGACTTTCTCTGTTTTACTTATTTCATTCAGCATAATCTCCTTCAGTCCCATGCATGTTGATCCAAAAGTTGGGTATTCATCCTTTCTGATGGTTGAGTAATATTCCATTGTGTACACACAATCTTCTATACCCATTCATCTGTTGAAGGGCATCTTGTCTCTTTCCACAGTTTGGTGATTGTGGCCATTGCTGCTATGAAGATTGGGGTGCATAAGGACCTTCTTTTTAGTACATTTGTATCTTTGAGGTAAATACCCAGTAGTGAAATCACCAGATCATGGGGTAGCTCTACTTTTAATTTTTTGAGGAACCTCCACACTGTTTTCCAACTTGAATTCCCAGCTTAAAACATTGTACATTTATTTTGTATTTTGGGGGGGAAAAAGTGGTCATTACTTTAGATATTATGTTATTGTTTATTCTGGTATCCATTTTATTTCTGATTTTTCTTTGTTATTTCCTTATTCCACTAAATTTCACTTAACTTTCTTCTTTTTCTAGTTCTGTGTGGTGGAATGTTTTTAATTGAACTTTTTTTCCTTAATACAAGTATTTTTAGCATAAATTTTACTCGAACATCTTCTTTTGCTGCATCCCATAGAATTTGGAATATTGTATTTTCTTTTTCCTTTGTTTTGAGACATATTTTGATTTGACATTTCTTACTTGATTCACTGCTTGTGAAGCAATGTGGTATTTAATATTTGCATATTAAATATTCACATATTAAATATTTAATATTTGCATATTAAATATTCACATATTAAATATTTAATATTTACATTGTACATATTCCAACTATGTTTCATTGTTAATCTTTAGTTTTGTACCATTGTGGTTGGAAAATATACTTGATATTATTTCAGTTTCTTTTTTTTTAAAAGATTTTATTTATTATTTGATAGACAGAGATCACAAGTAGGCAGAGAGGCAGGCAGAGAGAGAGGAAGAAGCAGGCTACCTGCTGAGCAGAGAGCCAGATGCAGTGCTTGATCCCAGGACCCTAGGATCATGACCTGAGCCAAAGGCAGAGGCTTTAACCCACTGAGCCACCCAGGTGCCCCATTATTTCCATTTCTTAAAATTGTAATATTTGTTATGTCTTTTTTTATATGATTTAACCATGAGATTCTTCTGCGAGTAGTTGAAGAAAATGTGCATTCTATTTTCCTTGAATGGAATGTTTTATGTATATTTCCTAGAACCATGTATTCTGATACATGATTTAAATAAAAAATATTCATGTTGAAAAAAAGAACTTTGACTGAGGGTACTCATTTAAAATTAAACATCAGAAGGGAGGTGGTTGGGGGGATGGGTGAAGGGATAAAGAGTACATTTATCATGGGCACTGTGCAATGATGTATATAACTGTTGAATCACTATATTGTATACCTGAAACTAATATAACACTGTATTAAAATTAAAATTAAAGAATTAAAATACAATTAAATTAAAATTAAAAATAAAGTAAAATTAAATAAAATTAAAAGAACTTAATAAAAAAATTTAAAAATGCTTCAATGAGGAATTATCAACGTGCTTCCATAAAAATGAAAAGTAGAAAGACACAGCAAAGAAAAAGAAGAACCAAAATGAACATTTTAGAATTTAAAATATAGCAAATTAAATAAACACTAAAAGCATAGCTCAATGACAGAATGGAGGAAGGAATCAGTGATAGAAAAGTAAAAGTTACCACCAAATTGGAACAGCACAGAGAAAACAGACAAAAAGTAATAATTAATGGAACCTCAGGAATCTGTGGCACTGTAAGAAAAGATCCAACATTTGTGTCCTTAGAAAACAAGGCTAAATGACTTAACTTTCCAGATTTGGAAAAAGATCTCCAAAAAGATAAATCCAAAGAAATATATCAAGATTCATCATAATCAAACTTCTGAATATGAAGGAAAAAGAAAAATCTTGAAAGCAGCAAGAAAGAAATGACACCATATTTATAGTAAAAAAATAATTTAAAAAAATCAGTGGATTTGTTATTAGAAACTATAAAGGTAAGAAGAAAGTGGCACACATTTTTTAAGTGCTTAATGGAAGGAGCCATCAATCCAGAATTCTATATCTAGTGAAAACATCCTGAATGAAGGGGTTCTTGAGGCATTCTTATATGAAGGAAAAGTAAAAGAATTTGTAGCCAGCAGAACTACCTGAAAGTAATTGGCAAATGCAATTGTCTAAGCAAAAAGAAAATGATAAAACAAGATCATGGAACATCAGTAAGAGAAAAGAACAACAGAAAAAGTAAAATATGATAAATACATTTTCTGTCTCTTGAGATTTCTAGAGTATGCTTGAATATTAAAGTAGAATAAATATTTTCTTATGTGATTACACACTAACATAAAGGAAAAATTTAAGATATTTATAAACAGGCAGTGATATTCCTCACTACACTCAACCTGGTAAAATGTATATACCAGTAGGATAGTGTTATGTATATATAATGAAATGCCTAGAGCAACCACTTAAAACACTTTATAAAGAGATACATTCAAAAACATTAAAGATAAATCAAAATGGAATTCTAAAAAATATGCAATTAATCCACAAGAAGGCAAAAGAAAATGAAAAAGAACAAACAGAAAACAAGATACATTTAAACTCTAACATATCAATAATTGTATGAAGTATCTATGGTCTAAGAGATAGAGATTGGCAGTTAGGTTTAAAAGCATGACCTAACTATATGCTGGACACAAGAAACTCATCAAATACAATGACATAGGTAGGTTGATAGTAAAGAATGGAAAAAGATATCAGGCAAACATTAATTGAAGGAAAGAAGAAGTGGTTATATTAATATAAGATAAAGTTAACTTCAAAGCATATAAAATTACTAAAGAGAGGAACATCACATGATGATAAAAGTGTTAGTCTTCTGAAAAGACACAGCAATCCTGAATGTCTATGCATCAAACAACAAAGCTGAAAATATATGAAGCAAAACCTAACAAAAATGAAAGAGGAAATAGACAAGTCCTCAATTATAGTTGGAGATGCTAACAACCATCCCTCAACAATTAATAGACAAAAAATAAAAAGGATGTGGAAGAATTCAACAACACCAACTGACACTAATGACATGATTAGACACTGCATCTAACAACAGAAGAATGTACATCTTTGCAATTGCCAAGTGCACACATACAAAGATAGACCATATCCTAGCCCATAAAACATGACTCAACAAATTTAAGGAATTAAAATCACATGACCACAATGAAATCAGTTAGAAATCAGTAACAGAAAGATAATAGGAAAACCTCCAAAGGCATGGTAAGTAAACAATCTGCTTCTAAGTAATACATGGGTCAAAGAGAAAGTCTCAAGGGAAGTAAAAAATAATTACACTGAATTTAATAAAAATGAAATAAAATTATAACATCAAAATTTGTGGAACACAGAGAAAGTGGTAATGAGGAATATTTATAGTACTGCATGCTTACATTAGAAAGGACAAAAAATTCCATATCAATAATTGAAAATCTCATCACTAACCCAAAGCAAGAAAGAAGGAAATAACAAATATAATAGGAGATCATATGAAAACATCAAAACAACAGAGAAAATCATGAACTAAAAAATTATTTATTTGACAAGATCAAAAACATTGATGAACATCTATTCAGACACAACAAAAAGTGAGAAGACACAAATCACCAGTATCAAGAATGAAATGAAGTATATCACTACTGACTCTACCCTCAGTAAGAGGACAATGAGGAAATACAACACACACTTTTGTGAAATGAACTAATTCCTTAAAACACCAGCTACAACTCATGTAATAAAACTAGTGGAAAATACACATATAGATCAATGGAATAGAATAGAGAACCCAGAAATATATCAAATCTGCATAGCTGATATTTTTTGAGATATAGTTGACATATAACATCATGCAAATTTGAGGTGAACAATGTTTTGATTTGATACATTAATACATTGCAATATGATTATTATCATAGGTTTAGCTAACATCTCTGTCATGGCGCATATAATTGTTTCTTTTTTCTTTTTTTTTAAAGATTTTATTTATTTATTTGATAGAGAAACACAGGTAGAGAGGGAACACAAGCAGAGGAAGTGGGAGAGGGCGAAGCATGCTTCCCGCTGAGCAGGGAGCCTGATGTGGGGCTAGATCCCAGGACCCTTGAATCATGACCTGAACCAAAGGCAGATGCCTAAGCAGCTGAGACACACAGGTGCCCCCATTCCGTTTTTCTGATGAGAACATTTGAAGTCTAACATCCTAGAAATTTTGATGTATACAATACAGTGCTGCTGACTATAATCACCATGCTGTACATTAGATCCCCAGACCTTATTCACTGCAAGTGTGTACCCTGGGACCAACATCTCCCAATTCCTCTACCACCACCCCCAGCTCCTGGAAACAACTATTCTACTCCAAATGAATCGATCTCTTTATTCCTTATTGGATTAACATTTTTGTCTTCTTGATTTCAGTCTTGGAAAGTTATATGCTTCTAGGAATTTATCCATTTCTTCAAGATTACTCAAATTGTTGGCATATAAATATTTATAGTAGTTTTTTATGCTCCTAAGTATTTCTGTGATATCAGTTGTATTATCTCCTCTTTTATTTCTGATTTGCCTTATTTTTTCCTTAAAGTTTGTTAATTTTGTTTATCTTTTAAAAATATATCTCCTAGTTTTGTTGATCTTTTCTATTGTTTTTCTTGTCTCTATTTCACTTATTTGTACTCTAATACTTGTTATTTCTTTCCTTATGTGAATTTTGAGTTTAGTTTGTCTCTTCTAGTTCCTGAGGTGTTAGCTTATTTGAGAGCTTTCTTTTTTTCTTAATACTTGCATTTATTACTATAACTTTTTCTCTCAGAAATGTTTTTGCAATATCTGATAGGTTTTGGTTTGTTGTGTTTTCATTTTCATTTTCATTTGTTTCAAGATTTTTTTAAATTTCCCTTTAGATTTCTTCTTTGATACATTGGTTGTTCAGGAGTGTAGTCTAGTTTCACATGTTTGTAAATGTTCCAGCTTTCTTCTTTTCATTGATTCCTAGTTTCTTAATACTGTGGTTAAAAAAGATACTCAGTATGATTTCAATCTTGAGTTTGCTAAGATTTTTTTTGTGACCCATTGTATGATTTATCTTGGAGACTATTCCATGTGCTCTTGAGAAGAATATGTACTCCATTGCTGTTGAGTGGAATGATATATATTTATATTTGATCTAAACTATGGTTCAAGTCTAATATTTCCTTGTTGAGGTTTGTCTGAATGATCTGCCTACTGTGGAAAGTAGAGTGTTGAAATTCCTTCCTATTATTGTATTGTTCTTATTTTTCCCTTCAGATATGTTAGTAGTTGCTTAATATATTCAGGTGTTTCAGTGTTGACCACATATATCAACTGTTTTATCTTCTTGATGAGTTGACCCTTGATTACATAATGACTTTTTTCTTTTGTTATTATTTTGGCTTACTGTCTGTTTTGTCTGACATAAGTATAGTTACCCCCACTTTCTTTTGGTTGTTACTTGAATGGAATCTTTTCCCATTCCTTCACTTTGAACATATATGTACCCTTAAAGCTGAAGCAAGGCAGTATATGTGGACTTTGTTTTTTATCCATCCAGCTATTCTTTGTCTTTTAAATGGAAATTCAATTCATAGAGTAATTGAGAGTAATTACTGACATGGAAGACTTAACTAATATCATCTTATTAATTGCTGTCTAATTGTTTTGTATTTCCGGGGTTCCTTTTTTATTCCCTTGCTGCTTACCTTTGTGAAAAATGATTTTCTGTAGTTGTATGCTCTGAATCCCTTTCTTTATCTTTTGGGAATCTACTATAGGTTTTTGCTTTGAAGTAACCATGAAGCTTACATAAAATACCTCATAGATGTTAATAGTCCATTTTATAATGATAGCAACTTAAATGGGTATGCAAAATATCCACCCTTTACTCTCTTATTTTTAATGTTACAAGTTACCTCTTTCTTTCTTTCTTTCTTTCTTTCTTTCTTTCTTTCTTTCTTTCTTTCTTTGACAGAGAGAGAGGTCACAAGTAGGCAGAGAGGCAGGCAGAGAGAGAGGGAGAAACAGGCTCCCCACTGAGCAGAGAGCCCGATGCAGGGCTCGATCCCAGGACCCTGAGATCATGACCTGAGCCGAAGGCAGAGGCTTAAACCACTGAGCCACCCAGGCGCCCCAGTTACCTCTTTTTGTATTGTGTATTTGTTGACAAATTATAGTAGTTCTAGTTACATTTTAATATTAATTAATATAATTAGTTAACACAACTTATTATGGAATTAGACTTTTCTGAATCTGGCATACACTTACTTTGGCCAGTGTATTGTATCTGTTCATGTTACTGATTAGTATATTTTCATTTCAGCTTAAAAAATTCCTTTTAGCATTTCTTATAAGGCAGGTATATTGGCCACAAGCTCATTCAGCTTTTATTTGTATGGGAAAGTCTTTCTGAAGGATAAGTTGCCAATATAGTATCCTTTGTTGGCAATTGTTTCCCTTTAGCACACATATATGCTTGTGAAAGGGCCACATCCTACTCTCTTCTGGCCTATATGGTTTCTGCTGAGAAATCCCCTGATAGCCTAATGGGGGTTCGTTTGTAGATTACAATCTTCTTTTCTTTCTATTTTTTTTTTCTGTTCTTAAGGTGATCTTTTTTAAGTTTTTATTTAAATTTATAAACTTTTTTCCTGCTGCTCCTTTTAGGATTCTGTCTTCTTTGATTTTTGTCAGTTACATTATAATTTGTCTTTTAGAAAAGATCACTTTGAATTAAAATAATGGATTAATCAATTACCTTCATCAACTTGGAAATTCAAGTCTCCTCCTAGGTTTGGGAAGTTCTAAATTTACTTTAATTTAAATTTTTGTTAGTTAACATATGTGCAATATTGGTTTATGGAGTAGAATTCAGTGATTCTTCACTTATGTAAAACACCTGGTGTCCATCACAAGTGCTCTCTTTAATACCCATCACCCAACGAGCCCATCCCCCACCCACTTACCTCCATCAACCCTGTTTGTCCTTTGTCATTAAGAGTCTCTCATTGTTTGTTTGCCTCTCTTTTTTTCATTTTCCCCTTTACATATGTTCATCTGTTTTCTTTATTAAATTTTGTATATGAGGGCGACCTGGATGGCTCAGTCAGTTAAGCATCTGCCTTTGGGGATGCCTGGGTGGCTCAATTGGTTGGACGACTGCTTTTGGCTCAGGTCATGATCCTGGATATCCAGGACCAAGTCCCGCATTGGGCTCCCAGCTCCACGGGGAGTCTGCTTCTCCCTCTGACCTTCTCCTCGTTCATGCTCTCTCTCTCAAATTAAAAAACAAAAAACAAAAAACAAAAAACAAAAAACATCCGCCTTTGGCTCAGGTCTTCAGGTCATGATCCTGGAGTCCCAGGATCAAGCCCCATGTTGGGCTCCTCATTCAAAGGGAGTGTGCTTCTCCTTCTGACCTTCTTCCATTTGGTGTTCCCTCTTGCTTACATTTCCTCTCTCTCAAATAAATAAATAAAATTCTTTTTAAAAATTTCACATATGAGGGGCGCCTGGGTGGCTCAGTGGATTAGGCCACTGCCTTCGGCTCAGGTCATGATCTCAGGGTCCTGGGATCGAGCCCCGCATTGGGCTCTCTGCTCCGCAGGGAGCCTACTTCCTCCTCTCTCTCTGCCTGCCTCTCTGCCTACTTGTGATCTCTCTCTCTCTGTCATATAAATAAAATAAAATCTTTAAAAAAAATTTCACATATGAGTGAGATCCTATGGTATTTGTCTTTCTCTGACTGACTTATTTCACTTATATTACACTCTTGCTGCTTCCATGTCATTTTTAATGGAAACATTTCATTTGTTTTGGTGGCTGAGTAATATCCATTACGTATATCTATATACATATGTATATGGAATATACACCACATCTTCTTTATCCATTAACCATTCAACAGACATTTGGGTTGTTTCTAAAGTTTGGCTGTTATTGATAATGTTGCTATAAACATTGAAGCGCATGTACCCCCTTTGAATCTGTATTTTTGTGTCCTTTGGGTAAATACCTACTAGGGCAATTGCTGGGTCATAGGGTAGTTCTATTTTTAACTTTTTGAGAAACCTCCAAACTGTTTCCCAGAGTAGCTGCATCAGCTTGAACTCCCACAGACAGTATAGGAGTGTTCCCTTTTCTCTACATGCTTGCCAACACCTCTTGTTTCTTCAGTTATTAACTTTAGCCATTCTAACAGGTGTGAGATGGTATCTCATTGTAGTTTTGATTTGTATTTCTCTGATGATAAATGATTTTGAGCATCTTTTCATGTATGTGTTAGCCACCTGGATGTCTTTGGAAAATATCTATTCATGTCTTCTTCCCATTTTTTAACTGGTTATTTGTTTTTTGGATTTTGAATTTGTTCAGTTATTTATAGATTTTTGATACTAGCCCTTTATCAGATACATCATTTGCAAATATCGTTGCACATTCTATAGGTTGCCTTTTAGTTTACTTGATTGTATCCTTTGCTCTGGAGAAGCTTTTTATCTTGATGAAGTCCCAGTATTACATTTTTGCTTACAATATTACATTTTTCCCTTTCATCTGGCAACATGTCTAGAAAGAAGTTGCTATAGTCAATGTCAAAGAGGTTTTTGCCTGTGTTCTTCTCACCAAAATCCATTCTGAATTTATATTGTAAGAAAGCGGTACAGTTCCATTCTTCTGCATGTTGCTGTCCAGTTTCCCCAGTGGTATTTGCTGAAGAGACTGTCCTTTTCCATTGGATATTCTTTCCTGCTTTGTTGAAGATTAGTTGGCCATATAGTTGTGGGTCCATTTCTGGGCTCTCTATTCTGTTCCATTGATCTATGTGTCTGTTTTGTGCCAGTACCATACTGTCTTGATGATTACAGCTTTGTGATATAGCTTTAAATTTAGAACTGTGATGCTTCAGTTTGTTTTTCTTTTTCAGAATTGCTTTGGCTATTTGGGGTCTTTTGTGTTTCCATATAATTTTTTTTTTATTATGTTATGTTAGTCACCATACAAATTTTAAGATTGTTTGAGCTCTGTGAGGAATGCTGGTGGTATCTTGATAGGGACCACATTAAATGTGTAGATTGTTTTGGGTAGTACAGACATTTTAACAACATTTGTTCTTCCAATCCATGAGCGTGGGATGTTTTTCCATTTCTTTGTGTCATCTTCCATTTCTTCCTAAGTGTTTTGTAGTTTTTGGAGTACAGACTTTTCACTTCTTTGGTTAGGCTTATTCCTAGGTATCTTAACTGTTGTTGGTGCAATTGTAAATGGGATCAATTCATTGATTTCTTTTTCTGCTGCTTCATCATTGGTGTATGGAAATGCAACAGATTTTTGCACATTGATTTTATGTCCTGCAACTTTTCTGAATTTATTTATTAGTTTCAGAAGTTTTTTCTTGTAGTCTTTTGGGTTTTCTTCATAGAGTATCATATTGTCTGTAAATAAGGAAAATTTCCATGCCAGTTCAGATACTTTTTTTCTTTTTTGGTTTGATTGGTGAGGCTGGAACTTCCATTACTATGTTAAATAGTATTGGTGAGAGTGGACATACTTGTCTTGTTTTTGACCATAGGGGACAGATTCTGTTTTTCTCCCTTGAGGATAGTATTAGTTGTGGGTTTTTTCTATATGACCTTTATGACTTTCCATCTATCTCTACTTTGTTGAGCATTTTTATCAAGAAAGGATGCAGATGCTTTTTCTGCATCCTCTGACAGGATCATACGGTTCTTATCCTTCCTTTTATTAATGTGGTATATCACATTGATTGATTTGCAAATATTGAATCACCCTGAAACACTGGAATAATTCCCACTTGATCATAGTGAATAATTATTTTAAGGTACTATTGAATTCAATTTGCTGGTATTTTATTAAGATTTTTTACAACCATGTTCATCAGGGATTTTTTCATATTTTTCCCCTTCCATTTCTATTTTTTATGAAGTTTGAGAAGCATAGATATTAACTTTTCTTTAAACATCTGGTAGAATTCCCCTAGAAAGCCATCTGACCTTAGACTATTATTTGTTGGGAGATTTTAAAATAACAATTCAATTTCTTTGCTGGATGTGTCTGTTCAAATTTTCTGTTTCTTTCTGTTTCAGTTTTGAAAGTTTGTAAGTTTCTAGAAATTTGTCCACTTATTTCAGGTTGCCCAGTTTGTTGGCATACAATTTTTCACAATATTTTCTTAAAATTGTTTGTATTTCTGTGGTGGTATTTGTCATCTCTCCTCAGTTTACTCTGTTTTGGTTCTTTCTCTTTTCCTTTTGATAATTCTGGGTTGGAGGTTATCACTTTTATTAATGTTTTTCAAAGAACCAGCTCTTAGTTAATCTGTTCTCCTGTTTTTGTATGTTTATCATTTACTTCTGCTCCAATCTTTATTTCCCTTCTTCTGATGGCTTTTGGCTTTATTTGCTGTTCCTTTTCTGGATCCGTTAGGTGTAAGGTTAGATTTTGTATTTGAGACTTCTCTCACTTCTTGAGTTAGCCCTGTAGAGCAACATACTTCCCCCTTGGGACTGTCTTTGTTGTATCCCAAAGTTTTTGGACAGCTGTGTTCTCATTTTCATTTGCTTTCATGTATTTTTAATTTGTTTCTTAATTTCCTGGTTAATCCACTCATTCTTTAGTAGGATATTCTTTAACTTCCATGTATTTGAGATATTTCTAAATTTTTTTCTTGTGGTTGACATCAAGTTTCAATGCATTGTATTCTGAAAATATGCATGGTATATAGGTTTGAGAAGTTCTTAGCTATTATTTCTTTAAATAAGCATCACCCTCTTCTTTCTGTTTTCTCTTTCTGGGGCTCAGTGATTCTGATTTTTATTCTTTTGATGGTTTCCCATAGATCACATAGACTTTCTTCACTCATTTTCATTATTTTTTCTTTGTCCTCCTTTGATTTATTTCACAGTTCCTATTCTCTAAAACTCACTGACTCTGTCTTTTGTCTAATCTATTCTGACACTGATGCTTTGTATTGCTTTCTTCATTTTATTCACTGAATTCTTCATCTCCAGAATTGTTGTTTGTTTCCGTTTTAATGAGTTTTATCTCTTTGTTAAATTTCTCATTTTGTTTGTGTATTGTTTTCTTGATTTCACTGAATCGTCTATGTTTCCTTGTAGCTCATTTTGTTTCCTCAAAATGGCTATTTTGAATTCCTTACTGGGTAAATCTCAGATCTCCGTGTCTTTAGGTTCAGTTATTAGAAGATTAGTATGACCTTTGTTGATGTCATATGTTCTTGATTCTTCATGGTTTAATTTGTACTACCATAATCAATCAGGTTGAGAATATTTTCTCTTATTGTTGGCTATACAGGTTTCTCTTTGTAAAGTGCTGGTTTATGTATTTTATCTATACAATCCACAGTCTAACTCTATTTTAATGTCTGAGAGAGGGCAGTTATCAAGCCTCATCTCTCTCTTTTCCCCTCCTGTCTCACATTTGGGTAAAAAAGCCCAAGAAGTCATTCCTTCTGCACTTTGAGAAATTTAGACCCTCAAAACCCTGGCTTGTATATGGGAACACTCACGCCTGACCCACCTCCTAATGACAATAAAACAGAAGCCATTTTCAGACTGCACTGGATGTCTACTCTACTTTCCCCCCAAAGCTTCAATACACAAGATACAAATCACTTTATTCCCCTTAGTGCATATACGGGATTATCAGTATTGACATCTGAACCAGTCTAGACTGGGGGAAATGTTGGATTCTGCCATTTCTGGGGCAATCACAATATTATCCATTTCCACATTAGGTTATTTACATTATGCTGAATGATTTGAAGTAATTATTTATACATTTCTATGCCACCAAAATTTTGGGGTGATCTTTCTACCTTGTCATTGTCACATTTTGGAGTTGTGGTTTTTCTAGCTTCATAGAAGGAAACAAGGGATACCATTTTTTCTATAGTCTGGAATAGATTGTTTAAAATTGAAATTATTTATTCCTGAATGTTTGGTAGAACTTCAAAGTAAAGACATTTGCAATGAATATCCCTTTATGTAAGACATTTGACCATACTCTCACTTTCTTTCATTTCTTCTTAAGCCTGTTTACATGTTATATATTAATAATGATTCTATTTCAATTGTTTTCACATATTTGGCATAAACTCTCCATAACACTAACTTATTTCCTTTTAAAATATCTGAAGAACCCATAGTTATGTTTTCCTTTTCCTTTACTGTTAATCTTTGCCTTTTTTGACAAATATTGCCAGCATCATTTGAATTTTATTAATCACTTTGATGAACCAAATTTATATTTCTTAATCTTTTTTCCCTCTCACACTCATATCTCTTAAGATCTCTTTAATATTTTCAATCTCTTCAAATCTCTGCTGAATTCTGGTTGATTTCTTCAAATCTAACTTCCAATCTTCTAATTTCTCTCTTTTGCTGTGATTATTGTTAAATTATCCATATTTTTTTAATTTTAAGGAATACATTTTTCATTTCCTTTTCATTCTTTTTCAAATTCTCTTTGGTCATTCTTGATAGTTTTTGCCACCCACCCCTGTATATATTGTCAAGCTTTCTTTTTGTTTTGTAGACATATTTAACATTGCTTTTTCATGATAAGATTTGATATTACAGTATCAGAAGTATTTGCAAATTTAGTTTGCTTGTTTCTGCCATTTCTCTTTTATGAAGGTATTGTCTCTATTTGTGTCTGGTGGTGGTGGTGGTTGTTAATATTATTAATATGGGCTGCTCAATTTCCTTGGAATTTTCTTTTTAGCAATTCTTTTAGGCTGAGATCAGAAACATAAGCAAATCTAACTACTTTTGGTTTTGTTAACTGTTTCCTTTGCTGTGCAAAAGCTTTTGATCTTGATGAAATCCCAATAGTTCACTTTTGCCCTTGCTTCCCTTGCCTTTGCCGTTGTTCCTAGGAAGATGTTGCTACGGTTGAGGTCGAAGAGGTTGCTGCCTGCATTCTCCTCAAGGATTTTGATGGATTCCTTTCTCACATTGAAGTCCTTCATCCATTTGGAGTCTATTTTCGTGTGTGGTGTAAGGAAGTGGTCCAATTTCATTTTTCTGCATGTGGCTGTCCAATTTTCCCAGCACCATTTATTGAAGAGGCTGTCTTTTTTCCATTGGACATTCTTTCCTGCTTTGTCGAAGATGAGTTGACCATAGAGTTGAGGGTCGATTTCTGGGCTCTCTATTCTGTTCCACTGATCTATGTGTCTGTTTTTGTGCCAGTACCATGCTGTCTTGATGATGACAGCTTTGTAATAGAGCTTGAAGTCCGGAATTGTGATGCCACCAACTTTGGCTTTGTTCTTCAATATTCCTTTGGCTATTCGAGGTCTTTTCTGGTTCCATATAAATTTTAGGATTATTTGTTCCATTTCTTTGAAAAAAATGGATGGTATTTTGATAGGGATTGCATTAAATGCGTAGATTGCTTTAGGTAGCATAGACATTTTCACAATATTTATTCTTCCAATCCAGGAGCATGGAACATTTTTCCATTTTTTTGTGTCTTCCTCAATTTCTTTCATGAGTACTTTATAAAGACAACTGACAGAATGGGAGAAGATATTTGCAAACGACATATCAGATAAAGGGCTAGTATCCAAAATCTATAAGGAACTTAGCAAACTCAACACCCAAAGAACAAACAATCCAATCAAGAAATGGGCAGAGGACATGAACAGACATTTCTGCAAAGAAGACATCCAGATGGCCAACAGACACATGAAAAAGTGCTCCACGTCACTCGGCATCAGGGAAATACAAATCAAAACTACAATGAGATATCACCTCACACCAGTCAGAATGGCTAAAATGAACAAGTCAGGAAATGACAGATGCTGGAGAGGATGTGGAGAAAGGGGAACCCTCCTCTACTGTTGGTGGGAATGCAAGCTGGTGCAACCACTCTGGAAAACAGCATGGAGGTTCCTCAAAATGTTGAAAATAGAACTACCCTATGACCCAGCAATTGCACTACTGGGTATTTACCCTAAAGATACAAACATAGTGATCCGAAGGGGCACGTGTACCCGAATGTTTATAGCAGCAATGTCTACAATAGCCAAACTATGGAAAGAACCTAGATGTCCATCAACAGATGAATGGATAAAGAAGAGGTGGTATATATACACAATGGAATACTATGCAGCCATCAAAAGAAATGAAATCTTGCCATTTGCGACGACGTGGATGGAACTAGAGCGTATCATGCTTAGTGAAATAAGTCAATCGGAGAAAGACAACTATCATATGATCTCCCTGATATGAGGACATGGAGAAGCAACATGGGGGGGTAGGGGGATAGGAGAAGAATAAATGAAACAAGATGGGATTGGGAGGGAGACAAACCATAAATGACTCTTAATCTCACAAAACAAACTGGGGGTTGCTGGGGGGAGGTGGGATTGGGAGAGGGGGAGGGGGCTATGGACATAGGGGAGGGGAGGCGAACCATAAGAGACTATGGACTCTGAAAAACAACCTGAGGGTTTTGAAGGGTCAGGGGTGGGAGGTTGGGGGAACAGGTGGTGGGTAATGGGGAGGGCACGTTTTGCATGGAGCACTGGGTGTTGTGCAAAAAGAATGAATACTGTTACGCTGAAAAAATAAATAAAATGGAAAAAAAAATCTAACTACTTTTATGAGATAGATGAACACTATGAAATCAAAACTGACGAAAGTCCCAGTAGAGTTGGTATTAAAAATATTTAAAAACTAGTATGTCATGGATATCCAGTAATCTAAAGAGATGCAACTGTTGAATCACTATATTGTATATCTGAAACTAATATTACACTGCATGATAACTAACTGGAATTTAAATAAAAACTTAGAAAAAGACGCAGGCTCCTTTAGAATCAACACCAACTGTAAAACAAAACAAAACAAAACAAACCCCATATGAATGTACTAGTGCATTCTGGATAAGCAATAACATGTTGGGAATGAAGATAAATTCCTTTAGAGAGAATTTGCATTTGGTTTTTCTAGATGGCTTGGACCATTACTGTCTAAGACAACTTTAAATTGCATTTTGCCTTAGGATTCACTGGGATCCAAAGTCATGTGAATTTCAGCTGTAAACTTTCCTAATAGCCATCTTTTGATTCTAAGTGATCAGTGGTCACTCTTCCCACCTTCTGCTTAGCACCTGGTTAGAGGTAAGTCTATCCTTTGTGAGAATTCTTGCAGGGGATAGAGATATTTCTGGTTAACTCTTACAATATGTCCCTTTGTGGGGGGAGGGTAGCCCGGGAAGATATATTAGACTTTGTGCTTTTGGTGGTACTTGTGCTTTGTTTTCTATGTTCTGTGCACTGGAATTCTGGAAAACGGAAGTACCAATTATTTTAGGCAGGGGGCCATAAGGCAAAAGGTAGCACAGGGAAGGGCCCCAACTACTCCACAGACTTTTTGACCTGGGAATTTCTTATTTTCTTACCCATTTTTCAGTGAATTTAAGGCTATAAAAAAACTTCATCCGTAATTGTTTAGTTTTGACCTGTGAGGGATCGAGCAGTGTATTCCTTCTTATTATTCTTAGAAATGAAATTCTTGTGGTAATATTTTTCTTAATGCAAAGCTCTTTGAATTATATATCAAGACCAAAACATTGTTCTGATAGGATTTAATCAACTAAGTTAACTATACGAAGCACACTAGTTTAAGGATAATTTGGTGTTTAGTGCAATTATGACAAAAACAATTAAAATTACCTTAAGAGTGTCATTTTCTAGGAATAAAAAGAAATAGTTTGCTTCCAAATTAGATGAGACTTTAAAAATGTTGACCAGTGTACATATGTGCTTCTAAAAATACTTGACATTTACAGAAAGGAAGAAATGCACATATCTTAGATGTAAATGATTGTAGTTGGAATTTGTGCACAGATTGCACTATTTAAAAAACTTTCAGTGACATTGAAGCTTATTGGTCTCTTCTTCAAGACATGTGGGTAGTCTGTAGATAATAAATAGAATTGTCATTAAATCTCCCAAAAGCATTATATCTATAAGAGTTATAGAACAAGTTCCCAGGGGGTTTTATCACAACCACAGGCTTTATTACACACAAACTAAAGAATGAACACTAAGCTGAAAACATCCAGTAAAGTATGAGCTCAAATATCTTCAAACTGATGTGAAATAATTATTACCTATTTCTCACAGTCAATAGTAAACAGTTTGATTCCATAAGTAGATTTTACCAGAAGAACTTGGTCCAAACAACACTGGGAAAACAAAACTCTGAACACAAAGGGGTGTGCATAAAAGAAAAAAATCCCTTGTTTTCTGGTTTTGTGGGCAGTCACAACTTAGGAGAGAATGAGAATGCTGGAATTTTTTAAGGGAAAAAAGAAATAAGATTTCCATTCATAATTGAGAAGAATTTAAAGAGAGTAACAGTGGACTGCTGTCTTATGTTCTGATTTTAAAAAGAAGCAGAACTAAGAAAATAATTCTAAGCTTTGCAAAACATATTTATTTAATACAAATTAAATACTAAGAGTAAAAGTCACATATATATGTCAAATATAATATATATAAATATTTATATATGCTTTTTAAAATCAAGTGAAACATCTAACTTTCTGACATACCAGCATATAATTCTTCAGTAAATGTGATATATCTTTTATAAAATACTTTCGGTAAAGCCTAATTTGAAAGACTTGTATTGAGGAGAAAGTGGTTTTGATTAATATGTTATACCGTAATTACTGCAATTGCTTTGTTTTGTATCCATAACACTTAATGCCTAACAAAGATGTACCAAACAGTATTTTCTTTTTGCATGGCTGCTATGAAATCATACTGAAAGCTGATGACAGCCTATTAAGTTTTTTTCTTAAAGCTCTTCTGTTTTCCCTGACCATTGGTTCTAGCACAGGATTAAGTTAAATAGCCCAAAGCCTCTTTCCATCTTTGATATAAGTGTATTTCTTAAGTACTTGTACTAAGGCCATCCAAAGAAGAAATGAGACAAAATGAGGTGATTAATCATACATGAGGCTGGAAAAAAAAACTGTTTATTATGGATTGGCTAGATATTAGATATCTTTATACTGGGTCCTAATAAATTTCAACAAAAATGGGGACTGAGTGGAGCTGTTTCCCTGAAATGTTTGAATCCCTTGTTCCTCCAACAGTTCTCAATCTGTGAATGTTTTACCTCTCTAAGGAACTATCAGCAGGTTTGTTCATAAATCACAGAGGCTTCTGTTTACCCCTATGACTGATCTCTAAAAAATGGGATCAATGCACTTTATTCCTGAAACCTGAAAACAAGTATCTATGAAAGAGAGTGTTGAGAAAGACAATATTAAAAAAGGTCAAACCCTAATTCACCTTGGTTCCCAGAAACAGTCGTCACAGCTTTTTGATAAAAACAGTTTCATAGCCCTTGATGATTACATTTTAATAGTCTAGCAGTCAGGAATATTAAAGCTAGTTATATGCTCATTTTTACTTAAAAAATTCTTAGTTTGCTAAAGCAACATCCCCCTTTTGTCCTATTTGTCCAGGGACAAATACAACTGACCAATTTCTTGAATATAGATCCTTATATAAATACGGGTGTGAAAGTATGTTCAGACGATACCTTCTACAAAAAAGAAGAGTAATACTTCCCAGATGCATGTGTTGTGCTTAAAATGATTGCAGCAAAAGAAGCTAAAAGAAGCACATTTTTTGTTCTACTTCACTGCCTTTCTTGGTGCCTTCAATAATAATTATATTGCAAACATTCCCTTGCAATTCATCTGTGTAAAATATCAGTAAAATTATAATTTCAATATAAAATGTGAAGAAAAAACTTTCTATTTTTACAGCTTTAAAATGTATTCCTCATCCCAGAGCCCACCATTTTCTAAAATATGCAGTTCGAAGAAATAGCAGTGACAACTTCTTATATAAAAAACTTTTATGAACGCAAACTTTGAGTGATTTTCTGGTTAATCTAATTTATTTAAATTAGCTTTATTTAATTACACATACAGCTGTTCTGTGCCCTGAACAAAGCCCTAGGGACTATTTAAAGTGCTTAAGTCTAAATGTCATGTTTTATCGCTATGTAGTATGTAGCAAACCACAAAATTTTTTTGTTGTTGCTCACTGGGTAGTACTTCAAAGACTACAGCATGCTATTCCTTGTTTTTTTCTCTGATATCTTAAGAGTTATAAAGCTACAAGCCAAATGTAAGCAGAACTAACTTTTCTTTTACTTGAACATTATTCACACCATAATACAAATTATAGCAACAGCCTCAGAGAAGTCTCTGCCATTCCAAGAGCTTTAATTACTATCTGTAACTAGGGTTTCCAAAATCTCTATCACCAGCCCAGATTTCTCTCTAGTGCTCTAGACCCCTACATCCCATGTGACCTATATATCTCCTCTTAAACAGTCCATGTGTCCAAACTGGAATTCATCATCTTTCCTTCAACCAACTCTTTCTGTTGTATTCTAAATTCACCAAATGGGTTTTCACTTATTATTTAGATTTCTGATTATCAAATGATTTTGGGAGCAAGACAGCTTAGACTTGATATAACCTCTGTCCTTACACAGAAAAAAACTCCATCTAGTACCAAAGCTTGGGATACTAGAAAGAATTTAGTCTTTGGGATTGGTTAATCTGGGCTCCAATCCTGACCCTACTGTTCCTGACCAAGTGATCTTGGACAAATTATTTCCGGAAGTCTTTGTTTCCTTATATATAATAAGAATATTATCAAACTTCTTAATGATAACTAGAAAATCTAAGGAGAAAGTATATGTAGTAGTGTCATACAAGACATAAGGCCTTTATAAATGCTGCTAATTTCTATTTGGCATATTCCTAAAAGGCTCCAATGAGGAAGACAAGCCTAAAGACAAAGCAAATTATCTTAGTTTATAAAACAATAGTATATAAACCACCACCACTAACCAGTGCTGTGATTCTCTAAAACTTCCCTGGGACATGCCCTATTCTAGTGCCAACCAGCATTATGGAGGGCAAAAGTATTCATAAACTAAGTGAAGACATAGGATTCAGAGATCCTTGATCCATGGACATGTAACTTTAGGAAAAGAAGGTTGTTTTTCCTGGTAACATAGGGATATTTTTAGTTCGGTAGAAATTAGTGAACAATTGGCTTGCATTAAGGGAGAACTCAAAAGAATTGCTTCCCTAATTTACAATTAGGAAATGGCTTAGGGATTGGGAAAAACCAGAATTAATATGGGACTGTCTTCAGAATTTAGTTTTTTTTCCTTCAAAAGACATTACAAACAATAAAATTTGTTTTTAAAAATATTTTATTTATCTACTTGACAGAAATTTATTTCATTTATTTATTTGGCAGAGGGAGAGAGAAAAGCAGGCTCCCTGCTGAGCAGACCCCAATGCAGGGCTTGATCCAAGGGCTCTGGGATCATGACCTGAGCTGAAGGCAGACACTTAACCGACTGAGCCACCCAGGTGCCCGAATACAATCAAATTTAAATGAGAGTATGTCATAAACTCCTCTGCATTATTATGCCATCAGATCAGTCCACAAGAACTACCCGCTCATGCCCTACTTGGTGTATGAGTGGTCTGGATGGCACTGGTCTCACAGGGTCTGATTTCATTACCAAGACTGTTTTTAAAGCCTAAGAGCCAGCAAGCCCCTTGATGAACTAGTCAGAGGATGTTTCAACATCCCTACAACTGTTGAGAAACCTCTACATCTTAATGACGTTAGTGCAATCAGACCATCACTTCAATAAGTAAGCCACCCAGGCACGCACGCAGTCTCTGAGCCTTTTTCACTTTGAAAAAGTAACTAATGGCAGTATCTGAGAGGCAAATTTAATTTTCCTCTCTTCCCAGTGAAACATCCAAGGTCATCTGTGACAGGCATAAAAATGCTCCCATCACATACATACCCTAAAACACCCACACAGTCCGATTTTCACTGTGCTGTCATTGAACTTGTTTGTTGAGCTAGTTTAATCTAATGTTCAAACCTTTATCCTCCCAAACATGTAAGAGCTGACAGTTTTATTTCCTTATCACATTACGTCAGTTCTTTGCAAGCAAGATGTAGCAAGTACCTGAACATCTTGGGGATAATTACTCTTCCACTAATGTGCAACACTAATGATACTTCTCCAGTTTTTTATGGTGCAAGTGTTTTATGTTTTATTAGTTTGCACTTGGTCTTTTGGTATTTTTCCTCCTGTTTGAGATTTTACAGGTCTACTGCTTGTACTATTCCTGTGAAGAATGTATTCTATGCCAAAGAAGGAGAAGATTATGATAATACTGAAAAGGCCAGATGCTGGCCTTTATAAAAAATATATTACAAAATTGGTTTTATGTCTTTCCTTGAATAGGAAGTTAAGTAATAAGTAGAGTGAGGCTAGCTAGGGTGTGTCTCAAGGGTATATATAAGCCTAGATGACTACAGCAGGCTAGTGTATCTTCAAGTCTAGCTCAGAGCAGAACGGGTGCCCTCAGGATTAAGCTCTGATGTCTGGTCTGGTCATATGTAAGATCCAAATTCTCTAGGTTGAGACAAGAGATAGGCCAACAAGTCAACATAAGATGAAACTGCTATAACTCTGTTTTCTGCTCCCAGTTTTGCCACTTCTAGAAGGTCATATAAATGGAATCATAATATAAATTGCCTTAGGAGCCTCAATTATTTTATTCAGAAAAAAATGTACTTAAGAGTCATCCATGTTGTTGCACAAATCACAAGGTGTTTTTTCTTTTTGTTGTTGAATACTGTGCCATTCTCTGCATTCATAATGGTATGCTTATTCATTTGCTTGTTGAAGGGCATCTTGGCTCTTTTCAGTTTTTCACAATTATGGATCCTGCTGTTATAATAATTTATATTTTCATTTCATTAAGTAAATACCCAGGAATAGGATTGGTGGGTCATATGGTAAATATATATCTAATCTTAGAAGAAGCTGCCAAAATTTTTTCCAAAGTGGCTACACCATTTTGCTTTCTAAAAGCAATGCATAAGCATTTTTATTACTCTGTATTCTCGCCAACATTTCATATTATCATTTTCTATTAAAAAAAAAAAAACCTTAGCCATTCTTGGATAAAGAAATTGTGATACACACTCACACACAAACAATGGAATATTGTCTAGCCTTAATATTTATCTAGCCTTAAAAGAGTAAATCCTATTATTTGTGACAACATAAACAACCTGGAGGACATTTTTTTAAGTGAAATAAGCCAAACACAGAGAGAAATATATTACACAATAATACTTACATGCAAAATGTAAAGAAGTTAAATACATAGAGGCATATTGTAGAAAGAGGATCACCAGAGATGGGGAGGTGGCGAAATTGGGAGATGATTGTTAAAAAGTACAAAACTGGATTTATTTACAGCGAATATGTTTAAAGATCTAATATATAGCATTATTATTTTATTTTTATTTTTTTATAAATTACATTATTTATTAAATTATTATATACTGAAAATTTACTAAGATAGATTTCAGGTGCTCTCACCAAACAAAATGATACCTATGTAAGGATATGGATATGTTAATTATCTTGACTATAGTAGTCATTTCATTATGTACATATGTTTTAAAACATGTTATACACTTCAGATACACATAATTTTTATTCAAATAATTTTTTAGCCACACAAATAGGTGTGGGGTAGTATCTTATGGTTTTAATTTATACTTCTCCAAAGGCATATGATGTTGAACATCTTTTTATATATTTATTTAACATCTACATATCTTCCTGGTGAAGTACCTATACAGATATTTTGCCTTTATGAGTTGTTTGTTTATTTTCTGTTGAGCTCTGAGAGTTCTTTGTATATTGTGGATACAAGTCCATCAAAGTTTATATAACCTGCAAATATTTTTTCCTTTTTTGTGTCTTTTCATTCTCTTAACAGTGTCTTTCAAAGAGTATGATCACTTCATTTTATCAATTTTTTCATGGTATGTAGTTTTTGAGTAGTACCTAAAAACTCATTACCAAATCCAAAGCCACAAAGACTTTCATGAGAATATATATATGAGAAATGTGCTTTTCTTTTCACTTCTTGTACTAGATTTCAAATTGCTTCACTTTAGCAGTTATATAAAATTCGTTGTAGTCTATATAATATTCATTGCCGTATCTTTGTGTAGTTAGTAACTCCACTGTGTGTTATGCCAAGTTCTAGAAGTCACTGGTCCTCATTCTCAGGTTGGACTCATAGATTTCCCCCTACCCACCAAGAAACCACCAAAAACAAAATAGAATGACACCTAAAATATTCAGATTATCAGCCATCTCATTTCTTTTTGTACTATATGATGAATAACAGTGATTCCTATATTTTCATATGGTCTCTAGATTCAATTACTCTAGACTTGTGAAAAATGTTCCCATACACATTCACTTTAGTCTTTAAGGTATAGTTTTCTAGTCCTCAAACCTCATTTTTCCTGTCACATTATTTCTTGAGGTTGTGCCTCTTCATGATCAAAAACACTTTCAAATATTATGAAATGTTCCCTTTCAGTATAGCATTCCATGTAAAATCTCTGTTTCTGTGAAATTAACTTTTCTAAACTGCCCTGATTCTATTTAATTAGGCCCTTAGCCTATTCAAGTCAGTGCAAACCCCTTTTCATAAATTCTCTTCTTGCAGACACACAAGCACCCTCATTCTACATACAGGTTGCCACAGGAGTTCACAGTCACGTTAGGGGAGAAGATGTTATTTCAATTAAAAAGGCTCTCACAGAAAGCTCTAGGGCTGCAATGCCTTCAACACTGCTAGTTATATTCAGGTCAGAAGGTAATCACCCAACTGGTTCCAACTGCTATGAAGTCTTAATGTGATTATGAGGGAAAGATTACTGATGAACAGGTGACTGACCTGGTTCACTTCAGATCTCTTAATTTTAAGACTGAAAAGGGACATATATATCATCTATGCAGCACTTGTAAAAGTGTAGGCTATGTACTGCTGAGAGATAATTTATAAGACAGTTTTAGGTAGAATAGGATCAAATATCTTGATCTTGACATATATCTTTCCTACCATTGCATAATCATTCCCAGTAATATCAAGACTAGGATGGTGGTGGGGGAGGGAAAGGAATTGAGATAGAGGAAAGAGAAGGTGAGCCAGAAGAAAAGAAAGAGAGGCCAAGAAACCCACCTAGAACTAAAGCACAGATAGTTGACTCCTGGGACACTGGGGGTTGGAAGCTTTGAGAGTAGGAGGGAGAGACATTTGTATGTATGTGTATGCCTCCCCAGGGGAGAGGGCTGATGCAGAAAATACCCAAAGGGAGATGGGCTTCAATGATTCACATTGACTTCTCAGTCCTTCCATGACATTCTGAGGACTCTGGCTGTAGAACTCAGCACTCCAAAAGGGAGCCACACCCTTGAGAATAGATGAGAAGAATGCTTGCTTGGGAAAATATATGGGATAGGAAATGGACAATAAACCTTTCAGACACAGAGAAATAGGAAATGCTAGTAAGAGTGGCAGAGTTGGGATGTTTATGGCAACAATGTCTATAATAGCCAAACTATGGAAAGAGCCTATATGCCCATCAACAGATGAATGAATAAGGAAAATGTGGTGTATATATTCAATGGAATACTATGCAGCCATCAAAAACTGAAATCTTGCCATTTGAAATGACGTGGATGGAACTAGAGGGTATTACTCTAAGTGAAATAAGTCAGTCAGAGAAAATTAATTATCACATGATCTCACTGATATGAGGAATTTGAGAAACAAGATAGAGGATCATAGGGGAATGGAGGGGAAAAAATGAAACAAGATGAAACCAGAGAGGGAGAGAGAAACTCTTAATCCATAAGAGACTTTTAATCTCAGAAAACAAACTGAGTGTTGCTGGAGGGGAAGGGGACTGGTGGGATGGGGCGATTGGAAGATACACACTGGGGAAGGTATGTGCTATGATGAGTGCTGTGAATTGTATAAGACTAATGAATCACAGACCTGTACTCCTGAAACAAATAATACATTACATGGTAATTAAAAAAGAGTGGTGGAGTTGGAATTTGTAGGAAATAGAGGCCCTGTGAGAAACCAGCAGGCTGAAGAACTGGTATAACATGAAAAATTGTGACCCAGGGTATGGTGAACAAAATTCTTGGCTAAAAATAGTAATAGTGACATTGTCTTCCCTATGTTCAATGAAACCACTCTGAAATCTGGGGCAAATCAGTCTGTCTCCTCTAGTAAAGTTAGACATAGATTTCCTAATACTGCCATGTTATTATTTTTTTTCCCATTTTATTTATTTTTTTCAGCATAACAGTATTCATTCTTTTTGCACAACACCCAGTGCTCCATGCAAAACGTGCCCTCCCTATTACCCTCCACCTGTTCCCCCAAGCTCCCACCCCTGACCCTTCAAAACCCTCAGGTTGTTTTTCAGAGTCCATAGGGAGGTGAACCATAAGAGGCCATGTTATTATTTTTAAATTAATAACCTTATTTTGTATCTTTTTAATGTTTATAGGAACCTTCTGTTTATGTTGATGACATTGGTCTTACATTTACAATTGGGACATAATATTTCCTTTGCAGTAAATTTATTAAAGTAAAAAGAAGACATTTACAAATGAGAAATGACATTGAGGAAAGGTCAAATAAACTGCATAATGATATAGTGCATAACCATATGAATTCTGGAACCAGCCTGTCTGGATTGACACCAAGTTCTACCACTTACTAGTTTTGCAGTTCTTGTTCTGCATCTGTATAATAATCAAGATGGTACCAACATCACAGTGTTGATATGAAGATTAAATGAGCCAATAAAGCTAAAGTTACTAGAAACATACCCAGCATATTTGTGCATGTTGTTTTTATATTTGAATACAAGTATGACAAAAATTACTTAAAAGTTATTAGAATGTCTACTCAAATATACTTATTCTACAGATATTTAAAGTCATGCAATTTGCCCAACCTCTTAATGCCAGAACGTGGATTAGAATTGATTTTCTGTGGTCCCACTCCCATTTTCAAATTCCACCTATTTGTTTTTCATTAGTGTTTTTACATGGCTACTCTCACTTACACAGGCAGGCACTGTTGCCATATGAACTTCAAAGTACAAGGAGGAGCATACTCTGTTAGAAAAAAAATCACAGAAGGAAAATTTGCAAAAATAGCTATTTTACCCAAGAATCTCAGACCTTTCCTATCATGTAATACATGATGTTTACCGTTCCTGGCTTTCAGAGGAAATGAAAAAGCAAATGGGTGCCGGCCAGTAAGAGATAAAGACACCAATGGTGAGTGTCTCTTCATTCAACAGTGGGTAACTTTGCAATGTGGATAACCTACAATGCTTAACAATTTCATGAGTTCACTGCAAAGATTCCACAATTCTTAAATCTTCATTTGCCATATTAATCATTGGACTATAGAATCTGCTGTAACCATTCATTTTTTACTGATTATGTCAGTAAAAGTGGCATCCATTAGTCCATTCATTTTAATGAGTGTTGTTATGATTAGTACACACACACACACACGCACACAGACTAGGAAGCCACATAAGGTTTACAATTAATCTTTTAGATCTCTTTAAACAATTCACTTTTTTAAAAGCACAATCAGAATATGAACCTCTGACTTATGGGGCTGAGTGTTTCCTTAAATGAGTACAGCAATTGTGTCCTTGTTAGAAGCTCCTTAAAAGCTTTCAAGAAAATACAATCTATGATAAATAATGCTGATTAGACACCCTCCCATGGAAGAAATAATAGAAAGGGATCAAGTGATAAATGAAATGAATGTTGCTCTATCAAAGCAAATGGTGATAAATAGAAGACCTGTGCTGGTGCTTACACCTGCACTTCTGTAAGCTGGTCAGACTATTTATAATTGTGTTTTAGTGTTTTGCAAACCAGTCATTTATACTAACATTAACATTAAAGTGATAAATTAGAAAGAAGCAGCTTGTCTAATCAGCAGATAAGCAGTGATGCAGCTCAAATCAAAAGCAGAGTCATTCTGTTTCCTTCCCATGTTAATATTAATTATGGAAGGATCATTTAGTTTGATGGGAAAATTGCCAAATATGCAACCATTCATATAATTAAATTATTCTTATATTTCCTTTCCTTTCTTTTTAAAGTAAGTTTCCTTTTCATTTTAGTCCTTCCTCAAATCATCTTTTATTTTAATCACTTAAAGAAAGAATTGTCGTAAGTCAGTGCTATAGAAAAGATCATTTCTTATTCTTTAACTATTAACTATTTCAAAAATTTAGTGTTAACTACAGGCCATCCCGCTGTGACTTGTGATTTTGCAAGGAAAGCATAGCTAGCAACTCTGTACTATCAGCTGGATTTGGATATACTATTAAATATATTATTAGTTAAGGTTATACATATCTCATCAGTAATGAAAAAGATTTTTAAGAAAATATTATGCATTTTAGTGTTAAAAATATATACCTAAAATGAATATTCACAAATAAAACTACCCCCCATTAATAATAACTTGATTTTATGTTATTTTTACAAAATAACCTCATTAATAACTAAATATTCAAGTTTATTCAGGCAGCAAATTTGCATTTTTTTTTTTTTTTACTTTTTGGCATCCTGAAGGGATATTTTCATGGTTCAGAAAATAACTTTACTTTTCCTCAAGATTAAAAAATTTACTTTCTACTTGGGAAATCCTCATGCACTCTTATTTCCAACCAGATTTTAATAATACCTATGATTAAGATTTTGTTTTATTTTTCTCTGGACATCTATTTTCTGGAAGCATAATTCCAAGAGATACCAGATGCCACTGGGTCTACTGTGCATATGTGTTTAATCTCCCTTTAATAAGGTATTTTACAACGTTTTGCTTTAATTCTAAATTTTATATTTATGTATTTATTTCTTACTTGATCAAACATAACAGAAAGCCTGCACAATTACATAAACAACCAAGTAACATAAGCACAAGAGAGAAAGAACAGGGAGAAAAATAAAACTCTGAAAAGTAGGAAAAAATAAGGAAGTAGAGAAATTAAACAAAACCATGATTGAGACTCTGTTACAAAAGTATTCACTGAAGAGAACAAATTATACCTACTTTTTTTTTTTTTTTTTTAAGTAAGAACACTCAGGGTGCCTGGGTGGCTCAATCTTTAAGCATCTGCTTCAGCTCAGGTCATGATCCCAGGGTCCTGGGATAGAACCCCACATCAGGCTCCCTGCTCAGTGGGAAGACTGCTTCTCCCTCTCTCACTCCCCCTATTTGTGTTCCCTCTCTCACTGTGTCTCTCTCTGTCAAATAAAGAAAAAAAAAACCTAGAAAAATGAGTAAGAACACTAACATGAGATCTAACCACAGATTTTTTTCCATACACAATGCAGTATTATTAACTATAGGTATAAGCTGACTTCTGGAACTTACTCATTTTGCATAACTAAAACAATGTCCATTGAGCATCAACTATGTATTTTTCCCTTCCCCAACCCCTGGGGTCTTTATTCTACTATGTCTCTAGGAATTCAATTATTTTATAAACCACATATAAGTAGAATCATACAGTATTTGTCTTCCGTGACTGTCTTGTTTTACATAGCGTAATGTCCTCCAAGTTCATCCATGTTGTTGTATATGGCAGGATTTCCTTACTTTTTAAGTTTGAATTACATTCCACTGTATATACATACTATATTTTCTTTATCTGTTCATCTACTGGTGGACATTTAGGTTGTTTCTGTATCTTAGCTATGGTGAATAATGTTTCAATGAACATAAGTGTATGCATTCCAAAGAATGATTTCCATTCTTTTGGATATATACCCAGAAATGGGTTTTCTAAAACATATGGTAGTTCTATTTTTAATTTCTTGAGGAGCCGCTATATTGTTTAGCAACTGTACAACTTTGCATTCTCAACAACACTGCAAGAGTTCCTGTTTCTGTACATCTTTGTCAACACTTGTTACCTTTTAAAGAATAACAGCCATTTTAACAGGTGTGAGGTAGTACTTCATAGTTTTGAATTGTATTTCTTTGATTATTGTGATATATGCACCTTTTAATATACCTGTTGTCCATGTACATATATATGTCTTTGGAGATTGTCTATTCAAGTGTTTCACCCAGTAATAGACTAATATGAAAAATTATAGATCAGTAAACTGGGTAACCAAGGAAAAGTGAGTAAATTCTTGGAAAAGCCTACCTACCAAGAATGAATCATGAAGAAATAAAAAAAATCTGAACAAATCAATTACTAGTAAAGAGATTAAATCAATGATCAAAACTTCCCCAAAAAGAAAAGTTCAGGATCAGATGGCATTACTGGTAAATTCTACTGAATATTTAAAGAAATAATACCAATCATTCTCACACTCTTCCAAAAAAGAGAAGAGCACATTTCTAAACTCATTTTATGAGGCCTGCATTACCCCAATACCAAACCCAGAAAAAACACTAAGAAAACTATAGACCAGAATTCTTGATAAACATAAGTGCAAAAGTCCTGAAAAAAAATTAGTGAACTGAATTCAACGTCATATTAAAAGATCATACACCATAACAAAATAGAGTTTATTCCCAGACACAAGGATGTTTTAACATATGAAATCAATTAATATACTATTTTAACAGGATAAAGGATGAAATTCATGTAATCACCTCATTTGACAAAAACACATTTTCATGATCAAATCTCTCAACAAACTATATATGAAATAAATGTAGTTCAACTTAATAAAGGTCATATAAAAAGACACAGCTAACATTATAGTCAACTGTGAAAATATAAAAGGTGTTCCTTTGACATCAGAAATAAAGCAAGGATTCTCACTCTTTCCACACTCTTTGAACATAGTACTAGGAGAGCTATCCAGGGCAATTAGGTAAGAAAAAGAAATAAAAAGCATCCAAATCAGAGACACAGAAATAATACTATCACTGTTTGCAGATGAATGTCTTATATGTAGAAAATTCTAGAGATGCCTGGGTGGCTCAGTCAGTTAAGCATCTGCCTTTGGCTCAGGTCATGATCCAGGGGCCCTGGGATCAAGTCTTACAATGGGCTCCTTGATCAGCAGAGAGCCTGCTTCTCTCTCCTTCTGCTTGTACACTCTCTCTGTCCCTTTGTCTCTCTCTCTCGGACAAATAAATATATAAAATTTTAAAAACAAAAAAGAAAACTCTAAAGATGACACAAAAACTTATTAGGACTAATGTGCAAATTCAGTAAAGTTGCAAGTCAGAAAAAACAACATATAAAAACCAGTTGTGTTTCTTTATACTAACAAGAAACTATGTGAAAAAGAAATCTAGAAAATAATCCCATTTACAAGAGCATAAAAAGAATAATGTATTTAGGAATTAACCAGTGAGGTGAAAATATATACACTGAAAACTACAAAACAATAGTGAGATAAATTGAATAAGACAAAAGTAAATGGAAAGTTATCCCATGTTCATCAAGTGGAAGAATTAATATTGTTTAAATGCCCACACTAACCAAAGCAATATACGGATTTAATACAACATAGATATTTAACTCTATGAAAATTCTAATGAAATTTTTCACAAAAATGGAAAAAAATTCCTAAAGTTTATATGCAACCACAAAGGCCCCAAATAGCCAAAATAATCTTGAGAAAAGGGACAAAGCTGGAGGTATCACTTTTCCTGTTTTCAAAATATCACATAGCTAAAGAAATTAAAACAGTATAGTACTGACATAAAAAGAGACAGGAAGACCAATGAAACAGAATAGAGAGCCCACTCTGACACATGTACAGTCAACTGATTTTTGACAAAAATGCCAACAAATGGTGTTGGGGAAACTGGATATCTGCACGCAAAACAATGAAATTGAACCCGTATCTTAACCACGGCCCCCCAAATCAACTAGAAGTAGTCTAAAGACCCAAATATGAGACCCCAAACTATAAAAATCTAAATAAGTATTAATTAATCAATTATTTAATAAGAAGAGAGCTTCATGACACTGGTCTTGGCAAAGGTTTCTTGACTACGACAGCAAAGGCACAAAAAAACAAAAGAAAACAAAAGAAAAAAATAGACAGATGTCAAACTAAAAGCATCTGTACAGCAAAGGGGACAATCCAAAAGTGAAAAACAACCCACAAAACCAACTATTTGCAGGCATATATTTCATAAGAGGCTAAAATCCAACAACTCAATAGCATAAAATATGTTTTAACTTTTCACTGACTTCTCTCTCTCTCTCATAAATGAATTGAGTAGCTTCTTTAGAATTGTACTATAAGCTATGATATTCATATGAAACAAAAATTCATATGAATTACACAAGAATAATGAAAATTTCCACTGCACCAGAAGCTCAGAGTCTGTATACATGATCAGGAGTGCTAAGGATAAGAGAGAGTATATCTGTCTACTTTTGCTTGTATAATTTAAGTGCTAACATTTTAAGCCTATTTCTGGACACATAAAGAGATGTGAAAAAGTTAGAATAGAGAAAAAAGTAACAAAAGAAACCAATGATTTTTTTTTTCCTTCTACATCCCACTAATTTCTATTCCTCTTCTGATTATCAGCTTAGAAGCCACTTTTCCCACATACCTTTCCAGTCTTCTCAAGAATGAATTGGATACTCTACCAGTTTACCCGACACTACCCAATCAAAGCCCTTGTATCTCTTCAAACATTCCTTGTAATGGTCCATTTGCTTGTCTCTTTCCTCAGGAGAGTATCACTGCTATGGTCTGTGTCACCCCAAAATGTATTATGTTGAAATACTAACCTTCAAGGTAATAGTATTAGGCAGTGGGGCTTTTAGGAAGTGGTTGGATACCAGGAAAGAGCCCTCATGAATGGGAGTACTGCTCTTATAAAAGATATACCAAAGTTCTTGCCCCTTCCACCATGTGAGGACACAGCAAGAAGGTGCTGTTTCTGAAACAGGAGATGGGCCCTCACCAGGCACTATATCAAAACTGCTGGTGCCATATTCTTGCACTTCCTAACCTCCAAAACCCTAAGAAGTATATTTCTATTATTCATAAGCCACCCAGTCTGTAGTATTTTATCATAGAAGTCTGAATGAACTACAGCAATCACCTTGAAGGCAAGGACAGAATTTTGTTTACTCCTGAATCTCCACAAAGTGGTTCGGTGTTCGCTTTAGAGCTTATACAATGGTAATGCTTTGTGACTAATTAAAATGGCAATAATTTTGTCAAGATTATAATCACACTGTAGTATGAAGAATGGAGGTTGTTAATGAATATCAATACTGAAGGCTACTGATTTGGAAGACTGCACATGATACACTCTTAGGAGACAAAGAGTATTGATTTCTCTCATTCATTTTTGCTTTTATAAGAGTGAAGAATAAAGGTCTTCTTTCCTCTATATGGGGCTTTGCAATGCCTGAATATTGAAGTATTACTATGATTGTTATTGATGTTATTTTTAGATTGGAAAGATTTCTTTTTTTTTTTTAATGGTTAGCTACATTTTGGCTAACATCTTGCCTTCCTTTTTTTAATTAATTATTTTTTCAGTGTAACAGTATTCATTGTTTTTGCACAACACCCAGTGTTCCATGCAATATGACCCTCCCTATTACCGACCACCTGGTTCCCCCAACGTCCCACCCCCGTCCCTTCAAAACCCTCAGGTTGTTTTTCAGAGTCCATAGACTCTTATGGTTCAGCTACCCTTCCAATTTCCCTCAACTTCCTTCTCCTCTTCTTCTCCCAATGTCCTCCATGTCATTTGTTATGCTCCACAAATAAATGAAACCACATGATACTTGACTCTCTCTGCTTGACTTATTTCACTCAGCATAATCACTTCCAGTCCCATCCACGTTGCTACAAAAGTTGGGTATTCATCCTTTCTTTTCCTTTTTTTTAATAAACATATAATGTATTTTTATCCCCACGGGTACAGGTCTGTGAATCACCAGGTGTACACACTTCACAGCACTCACCATAGCACATACCCTCCCCAATGTCCATAACCCCCTCCCCCTCTCCCAACCCCGCCTCCCTTCAGCAACCCCCAGTTTGTTTTGTGAGATTAAGAGTCATTTATGTTTTGTCTCCCTCCCAATCTCATCTTGTTTCATTTATTCTTCTCCTATCCCCCTAGCCCCCCATGTTGCATCTCCATGTCCTCATATCAGGGAGATCATATGATAGTTGTCTTTCTCCGATTGACTTATTTCACTAAGCATGATACCCTCTAGTTCCATCCACGTCGTCGCAAATGGCAAGATTTCATTTCTTTTGATGGCTGCATAGTATTCCATTGTGTATATATACCACCTCTTCTTTATCCATTCATCTGTTGATGGACATCTAGGTTCTTTCCATAGTTTGGCAATTGTAGACATTGCTGCTATAAACATTCGGGTACACGTGCCCCTTCGGATCACTACGTTTGTATCTTTAGGGTAAATACCCAGTAGTGCAATTGCTGGGTCATAGGGTAGTTCCATTTTCAACCTTTTGAGGAACCTCCATGCTGTTTTCCAGAGTGGCTGCACCAGCTTGCATTCCCACCAAGAGTGGAGGAGGGTTCCCCTTTCTCTGCATCCTCGCCAGCATCTGTCATTTCCTGACTTGTTAATTTTAGCCATTCTGACTGGTGTGAGGTGCTATCTCATTGTGGTTTTGATTTGTATTTCCCTGATGCCGAGTGACGTGGAGCACTTTTTCATGTGTCTGTTGGCCATCTGGATGTCTTCTTTGCAGAAATGTCTGTTCATGTCCTCGGCCCATTTCTTGATTGGATTGTTTGTTCTTTGGGTGATGAGTTTGCTAAGTTCCTTATAGATTTTGGACACTAGCCCTTTATCTGATATGTCGTTTGCAAATATCTTCTCCCATTCTGTCAGTTTTGTTAACTGTTTCCTTTGCTGTGCAAAAGCTTTTGATCTTGATGAAATCCCAATAGTTCATTTTTGCCCTTGCTTCCCTTGCCTTTGCCAATGTTCCTAGGAAGATATTACTGTGGCTGAGGTCGAAGAGGTTGCTGCCTGCGTTCTCCTCAAGGATTTTGATGGATTCCTTTCTCACATTGAGGTCCTTCATCCATTTTGAGTCTATTTTCATGTGTGGTGTAAGGAAGTGGTCCAATTTCATTTTTCTGCATGTGGCTGTCCAATTTTCCCAGCACCATTTATTGAAGAGGCTGTCTTTTTTCCATTGGACATTCTTTCCTGCTTACTATGAGCAACTCTACGCCAATAAATTTGACAATCTGGAAGAAATGGATGCATTCCTAGAGACATATAAACTACCACAACTGAACAGGAAGAAATAGAAAACCTGAACAGGCCCATAACCAGTAAGGAGATTGAAACAGACATCAAAAATCTCTACATAAACAAAAGCCCAGGGCCAGACGGTTTCCCAGGGGAATTCTACCAAACATTTAAAGAAGAACTAGTTCCTATTCTCCTGAAACTGTTCCAAAAAATAGAAATGGAAGGAAAACTTCCAAACTCATTTTATGAGGCCAGCATCACCTTGATCCCAAAATCATACAAGGATCCCACCAAAAAAGAGAACTACAGACCAATATCCTTGATGAACACAGATGCAAAAATTCTCACCAAAATACTAGCCAATAGGATTCAACAGTACATTAAAAGGATTATTCACCACGATCAAGTGGGATTTATTCCAGGGCTGCAGGGTTGGTTCAACATCCGCAAATCAATCAATGTGATAGAACACATTAATAAAAGAAAGAACAAGAACCATATTATACTTTCCATAGATGCCGAAAAAGCATTTGACAAAGTACAGCATCCCTTCCTGATCAAAACTCTTCAAAGTGTGGGGATAGAGGGCACATATCTCAATATTATCAAAGCCATCTATGAAAAACCCACTGCAAATATCATTCTCAATGGAGAAAAACTGAAAGCTTTTCTGCTAAGGTCAGGAACATGGCAGGGATGTCCATTATCACCACTGCTATTCAACATAGTACTAGAAGTCCTAGCCTCAGCAATCAGACAACAAAAAGATATTAAAGGCATCCAAATGGGCAAAGAAGAAGTCAAACTATCACTCTTCACAGATGATATGATACTATACGTGGAAAACCCAAAAGACTCCACTCCAAAACTGCTAGAACTTGTACAGGAATTCAGTAAAGTGTCAGGATATAAAATCAATGCACAGAAATCAGTTGCATTTCTGTACACCAACAACAAGACAGAAGAAAGAGAAATTAAGGAGTCAATCCCGTTTACAATTGCACCCAAAACTTTAAAATACCTAGGAATAAACCTAACCAAAGAGGCTAAGAATCTATATGCAGAAAACTATAAAGTACTCATGAAAGAAATGGAGGAAGACACAAAGAAATGAAAAAATGTTCCATGCTCCTGGATTGGAAGAATAAATATTGTGAAAATGTTTATGCTACCTAAAGCAATCTACACATTTAATACAATCCCTATCAAAATACCATCCATTTTTTTTTCAAAGAAATGGAACAAATAATCCTCAAATTTATATGGAACCAGAAAAGACCTCGAATAGCCAAAGGAATATTGAAAAAGAAAGCCAAAGTTGGTGGCATCACAATTCCAGACTTCAGGCTCTATTACAAAGCTGTCATCATCAAGACAGCATGGTACTGGCACAAAAACAGACACATAGATCAATGGAACAGAATAGAGAGCCCAGAAATAGACCCTCAACTCTATGGTCAGCTAGATTGGAAAGATTTATGATGAGCTTTTTCCTTTAAGAATTTCTTCTGGGGCACCTGCGTGGCTCAGTGGGTTAAGCCTCTGCCTTCGGCTCAGGTCATGATCCTAGGGTCCTGGGATCCAGCACCACCGAAGCCTGCTTCCTCCTCTCTCTGCCTGCCTGTCTGCCTACTTGTGATCTCTGTCCGTCAAATAAATAAATAAAATCTTTAAAAAAAAAGAATTTCTTCCCAGAAATTTCTCTTCTATCAAAAGATAAGAGAATCACACATACTTCTGCATTTCTTTATTTGCACCTGTTAACTGCTTCCAGTGACAGGAAATAGGGAACTTGAGCCAAGGTGATGATTTTTACCTGCCTTCTGAACTCAAATCAATAACTTGTACAGAGTCCAGATCATGGGGGAAAGATGTCTGGTAATGACTGCATTGAGAAAGTGTTTACTTTTTTTGTGCCTTCTTTTGCAAATAAGCAGACAAAGAAAGAGAATAGATTGAAGCACTGTAAATATAAATGGGCATCTCATTTGTTTTCTAATTTTTTTCTCTGGGAAAATTTTTAAAAATCCTCTGTTTTAGACTCATTCTTCTTGTGATATAAACAATCTATGCATGATGGATGATAGCTGAAGTTTTTCCTGTAGAATATCCCTCCTATCAAAAGTCTCCATAATTAGCACTGGGTGTTGTGCAAAAACAATGAATACTGTTACGCTGAAAAAATAAATAAATAAATAAAATTTTAAAAGTCTCCATAATTACTTGAAATGGCACCTGAAAAGTTCTATACAATTTGTGATTTTCATAAATTTATATTTTTTCTATTTTATTTGTTGAGCAAATATTTACTGAGTGTTTCCTATGGTAAAACACAGTCCCAGTCATCAAAGGGGCTTACTATTATATTCGTTACTGTAAATTTGTTATTCCAAGTGCTACTTGGTTTTTACTGAGACTTTTAAACATAAAAACTGTGTGATCAGTAGGTTTCTTATTACTCCGAGTGTTATTTGGTTTTTACTAAGATTTTTAAGTATAAAAACTGTGTGATCAGTAGGTGTCAAGGTGGGTAATATACAAAGAAAACAAAGTTCTAAATTGGAAAGCCTCAAACTCTGAGCTTTAATTTGGCATGAATAAGGTTCTTTTCAGGTCCCTGAGTCAAAAGAAAAGGCTAAATCAAGGATTCTTTTTAGATCCTACTAAAAAAATAAGTAAATCTAGAACATAAGTCTTATTTGGAGGTTAACAAGCTCTCTCTACACCTTAAATAACTGGAGAATCAACAACAAATCAAATCAGCTCCCCATGCAAGAAGAGAAATAATCAAGATTAGAGCAGAGATCAATGAGGTAGACACCAGAGATCCAGTAGAACATATCAATGAAACTAGAAGCTGGTTTTTTTTGAAAGAATCAATAAGATCGATAAACCATTGGCCACACTAATCCAAAAGAAAAGAGAGAAAGCCCAAGTTAATAAAATTATGAATGAAAAGGGAGAGATCACAATTAACACCAAGGAAATAGAAACAATCATCAGAATTATTACCAACAGCTATATGCCAATAAGCTAAGCAACCTAGATGAAATGGATGCATTCCTGGAAAACTATAAACTCCCAAAATTGAACCAGGAAGAAATTGACAACCTGAATAGACCAATATCTAGTAATGAGATTGAAGCAGTGATCAAAAACCTCCCAAAAAACAAGAGCCCAGGACCTGACGAATTCCCGGGGAATTCTACCAAACTTCCAAAGAAGAAATAACACCAATTCTCCTGAGCTGTTTCAAAAAATTGAAGCAGAAGGAAAACTTCCAGACTCTTTTTATGAAGCCAGCATTACCCTGATCCCCAAACCAGGCAAAGACCCTACCAAAAAGGAGAATTTCAGACCAATATCACTGATGAATGTGGATGCTAAGATTCTCAACAAGATCCTAGCAAACAGGTTCCAGCAGCACATTAAAAAGATTATCCACCATGACTAGGTGGGATTCATCCCTGGGTTGCAAGGACGGTTCAACATTCGCAAATCAATCAACGTGATAGAACAAATCAATAAGAGAAGAGAGAAGAACCACATGGTCCTTTCAACTGATGCAGAAAAAGCATTTGAAAAAATCCAGCATCCGTTCCTGATTAAAATGCTTCAAAGTATAAGGATGAAGGGAACATTCCTGAACTTCATAAAATCTATCTATGAAAGACCCACAGCAAATATCATCCTCAATGGGAAAAATCATGCAGCCTTCCCGTTGAGATCAGGAACACAATGATGCCCACTCTCACCACTCTTGTTCAACGTAGAATAAGAAGTTCTAGCAATGGCAATCAGACAACAAAGAGAAATAAAAGGTATCCAAATTGGCAATGAAGAAGTTAAACTCTCTCTCTTCACAGATGACATGATTCTTTATATGGAAAACCCCAAAGACTCCACCGCCAAACTACTAGAACTCATACAGCAATTCAGTAACATGGCAGTATACAAAGTCAATGTAAAGAAATCAGTGGCTTTCTTATACACTAACAATGAAAATACAGAAAGGGAAATTAGAGAATCGATTCCATTTACTATAGCACCAAGAACCATAAGATACCTGGGAATAAACCTAACCAAAGATGTAAAGGATCTGTACTCAAGGAACTACAGAACACTCATGAAAGAAATTGAAGAAGACACAAAAAGATGGAAGACCGTTCCATGCTCTTGGATTGGAAGAATAAACATTGTTAAAATGTCTATACTGCCTTGAGCAATCTATACTTTTAATGCCATTCCGATCAAAATTCCACCGGTATTTTTTAACAATGTTCTAAAACCAGAAACCAATTCTTTTTTAAAAAATCTGATTAATAAATGTATTTCTTTATTTCACATTCAGATTTATTTTTCATGTTTTTTCTTAACAATGGCTGTTAGCAATGAATATCAAACTGATTGAGATTGGGGTGCCTGAGTGGCTCAGTGGGTGAAGCCTCTGCCCTCTGCTCAGGTCATGATCTCAGGGTCCTAGGATCAAGTCCTGCATCGGGTTCTCTGCTCAGCAGGGAGCCTGCTTCCCCCTCTCTCACTGCCTGCCTCCCTGCCTACTTGTGATCTCTCTCCATCAAATAAATAAATAAAATCTTAAAAAAAAAACCTGATTGAGATCATTATTTTCTTTACTTAGCTTTAGTTTTTTGGCAGCTGTGCTGGTACCCTCACTATACACAGAAAAATGATGGGAGCTGAAATGCAGGGCCACCAGTATGACAATGGGACCTTTTCCAAGGGTAACAAGCAGGCTTTGCTTAACATTCAGCATTTGGAAACATGCTCATTATTTTAGCTAGATTAAAAATATATAGAACCCCAAAATATAATTAGGCAAAGCCTAGAGCAAAACATTTGTAAATATAATAGGTGAAAATAACACTTGATTCAGCTGATCTCTTCCTCTTCTAAGTATTAATTGGGGAAAAAAAGGCAGATTTCACATAGTGAACTATTTAACTTTCTACAGCATACTCACAACCTCAATAACATCAAGCAATTGGGATACTGAGCAGCATCTGAATAATGCAGACTTTTCTTACACAAAGGTTCCTTGATAAGGGGCAAAAATTACATTTCAGATTCTGCCCTATCTCTTGCATCTTTGCTATAAATTGTCCCCAGATTAGTGTCATTAATCATATTTTGTGGACGAAGAAATGAGATACACAGTAAGGAAAGTTTTTTAAGATCTTTAAAGTTTGAAAGTTATAAAAGATTTTGCTTTACCAGATTCTAAATCATACTAATTATTAAAAAATCCATTCTCTAATTTACCAATAATTTGTGTAAAAACAACAGTAAAAATTGGCAAATGGTGTTACCCTCACTTGGCTTTTCTTTATTAATAATAATGGATTGTGACAGATGGTAGCTACATTTATGGCAAGCAAAGCATAACATATAGGGTTGTTGAATCTCTATGTTGTACATATAAAACTAATGCAACAAAGAGTTTCAACTATACTCAAAATATTGCTATTGAATGTAATGCTTTTATTAGAAAGGTATTTTCATTTTAATGAGCAAGTTATATATAACTTATCTAAAGACAGAGTCAAACAGTTTGGGTGCAGGAATATAATAGTTTCATATTACTATCTCATATTTTTTTCTGCAAAGAGGACACCCTCTACTCAGCAGTCTTTATCTAAAGTCTTATTCTACTCTTTAAATGCTAAAGGCATAAGCAGAATGCTTTCCTACCTACAAGCTGTCTACTTTACCTTCATCCTTAAGTTTGACTATTGGGCAGAAAGATAAATTTTAGACCTAACTTTTCACAAACCAGCAATTATAAGTGATGTGCATGGGATTATTCACATGCAAAAGACATTCTTTCTGTCACACTACCTAGAAATGTTAGCTGTAGAAAAATACATAAACAGGTTTGCAAGATGGAATTTTTAAATTATTTTTTATTTTTTTAAATGATGATAATAATAGCACTCTCGTGGGGTTATAAAGCTTGAATGAGTTAATACTTTTTTTTTTAAGATTTTATTTATTTGACAGACAGAGATTACAAGTAGGCAGAGAGGCAGGCAGAGAGATAGAGGAAGGGAAGCAGGCTCCCCGCTGAGCAGAGAGCCTGATGCAGGGCTCGATTCCAGGACGCTGGGATCATGACCTGAGCCTAAGGCAGAGGCTTTAACCCACTGAGCCACCCAGGTGCCCCTGGAATTTTTTTTTTTTTAAGTTCAAAGAAATGTAGAGGAATCAACCCAGAGGGGTAAGCCTGTGAACTGATGCTGAGTAATGAGTTCCTTGCTTACTTGGAGGCTGAATTTACATTGCCCACATGTTTGGGAATTAAACACTGATAATAAAACAATAAAAACTGATCCCAAGTGTAAAAAGAAGAGAACATCAAACTTAAAGCCAGCAGAAGGAAGAAAAAAAATAAATATTAGAGAAAAATTAAGAAAATAGAGAACAGAAAAATAGAAAAAATGAACCAAAAGTTATTTGAAAGCTCAGCAAAAGTGATGAAATTTTAGTTAAGAAAAAAATCCAAGAAGACTCAAATCTATTCCCTAACTTAAAATCAATTCACCTATCTAAAATGAGGTATGAAAGGAGACATTACTGCTGACTTTACAGAGAAAAAAAAAAGTACTACAAGAGAAGAGTATGAACAACTGTATTCTAACAGATTAGATAACTTGGGTTAAATGGGCTTTTTTTTTTAATGAACAAATTCTTTAAAAAAATAAACTACTGAAATTGGTAAGGAAGAAAGAGAAAATCTGAATTGCTGTAAAAGAGATAAAAAGGTTGAACTAGTAATGTCAAAAACTTCTCACAAAGAAAAATTCAGAGCCAAATGGCTTTGCTGGTGAATTATACCAAACATTTAAAGATGAATTAATACCAATTATGCACAAATTTTTTGAACAGTAGAAAAGAGGAAACATTCCTTAACTCATTCTATAAAGTCTTGATAACCAAAAGACTTAATAACAAAAAAAAATTTAGAAACCAATCTCTCTTATGCATATAAAGGCAAAAATTCTTAGCAAAATACAAGTGAACAGAATTCAGTAACATATAGGTCAGGTTTTGTTCAGCATTATAAATTGAAATTTATCCCAGGATTAAAGGTAGTCTTACCATCATAAAATTGATTAATGTAATAACTCATTAATACAATGAAGAACAAAACCACATAATTACTACAGACCCAACAAAAGTATCTGAGAAAAATCCAATACCCTTTACTATAAAAACAAAGTAGGAGTACACAAAATTTCCTCAACTTGATAAAGAGAATCTATAAAATTTAACATCTACATCTACCATCATAGGGTTGAAAGACTAAAATTCTTTCCTTTAAGACCAGGTGAAATACAATACAGTCTACTCTTACAACTTCTATTCAACTTTCTACTGAAGTTTTTATTCATGGCAATTAGACACTGTAGTAAAATAAAAGCTATCCAGATTGGGAAGAAGTAAAATGATCTCTATTTGCAGATGAAATAATCTTGTGTATAGAAAAACCTAAGGAATACATTATTAATAAAAATAATAAATTAATAAAAAAATAAATTAATCTTATGCAAGATCCATATCAATTCAGAATAAGCAAAAATCAAAAGCATTTCTATACTAGCAATAAACAATCTGAAAACAAAATTAAAGCAGGCTTTTGTGATAGGGGCTTGGGCGAAGACCATTCCCCTTCATTCATTACCTATGTGAAAGATCCTATCTTGTACATGCCCCAACTTTAGATCATTATAAAGCAGACCTCAGTATCATGATGGAGTCCAGTGAGTCCCCTCCAATAGAGAGGGAGCCAGGAAGTGTTGTAGATGGCCCCATAGGTAAACACATGGAATATCCCAGGCTTCAAATAGCCTGACATGGTCATTCACCAGGTGGAAGCCAAACCCTCTGTGTATTTCATCAAATTTGATGATGATTTCCATATCTATGTCTATGATTTGATGAAAAAGTGTGAACTTTGCCACATTTTTTGAAAGCAAATGTACACTTTGTAGACATGGAAAATAATGTTGCTTTTCAGTGTATTGAAAGCTTACTTTGATATTTTTGCCAGCATAACTGTTGGTTTGTTCTAAAAAATGCAAATTTATGTGGACATAAAAAAATGAAAAACAAAAACAAAATTAATAAAACCATTGCATTTACAGTAACATCAAGAGAATGAATACCTAGGAACAAATTTAACAAAGTAAATGCGAAACACATACTCTGAAAATTACAAAACATTATTGATAGAAATTAAAGGTCTAAATAAATGGTAAGACATTACATGTTCATAAGTAAGACTTAAAATGGGTAAAATAGCAATACTCTTCAAACTGATCTATACATTTATTCAACACAATCCTTATCAAAACGCCAGCTGGCTTCTTTGCAGTTGACAAACTGATCCTAAAATTCACATGGAAATTCAAGGGACCAAGAATAGCCAAAATGTCTTTGAAAAGAACAAAGTTGGGGGACTCACATTTCCCAATTTCAAAGCTTACTATGAAGCTATAACAGCTAAGACAGTGTAGTACTCACATAGGGATAGACATATAGATTTATGGAACAGAATTCAGAATACAGAAATAATACTTACATTTAGTCAATTTTCCACAAGAAACCAAAAAATAGTCTCTTCAACAAGTGGCGCTCAGAAAACTATCTATCTACATTAAAAAAAAAAAAAAAAAGCTGAACCTCTTCCTCACACTACACATAAATTAACTTAGAAAGATAAGATTTTTTTTATATTTAAATGAAAAAGATTAAAACTGTAAAGCTCTTTAAAGAAAAATATAGGAGAAAATCTTTTTTTCTTTGGGATAGGCAAAAACTTCTTAGGAGAACAAAAGTACCACTGACAATAGAAACAATAGATAATTTCTTCAGGAATCTCCACACTGTTCTCCAAAGTGGCTGCACTAACTTGCATTCCCACCAACAGTGTAAGAGGGTTCCCCTTTCTCCACATCCTCTCCAACACACGTTGTTTCCTGTCTTGCTAATTTTGGCCATTCTAACTGGTGTCAGGTGGTATCTCAATGTTGTTTTAATTTGAATCTCCCTGATGGCTAGTGATGATGAACATTTTTTCATGTGTCTGATAGCCATCTGTATGTCTTCATTGGAGAAGTGTCTGTTCATATCTTCTACCCATTTTTTGATATGATTATCTGTTTTGTGTGTGTTGAGTTTGAGGAGTTCTTTATAGATCCTGGATATCAACCTTTTGTCTGTACTGTCATTTGCAAATATCTTCTTCCATTCCGTGGGTTGCCTCTTTGTTTTGTTGACTGTTTCCTTTGCTGTGCAGAAGCTTTTGATCTTGATGAAGTCCCAAAAGTTCATTTTTGCTTTTGTTTCCTTGGCCTTTGGAGACATATCTTGAAAGAAGTTGCTGTGGCTGATATCGAAGAGGTTACTGCCTATGTTCTCCTCTAGGATTCTGATGGATTCCTGTCTCACGTTGAGGTCTTTTATCCATTTCGAGTTTATCTTTGTGTACGGTGTAAGAGAATGGTCGAGTTACACTGTTGGTGGGAATGCAAGTTAGTGCAGCCACTTTGGAGAACAGTGTGGAGATTCCTGAAGAAATTAAAAATAGAGCTTCCCTATGACCCTGCAATTGCACTGCTGGGTATTTACCCCAAAGATACAGATGTAGTGAAAAGAAGGGCCATCTGTACCCCAATGTTTATTGCAGCAATGGCTACGGTCGCCAAACTGTGGAAAGAACCAAGATGCCCTTCAACGGACAAATGAATAAAGAAGATGTGGTCCATATACACAATGGAGTATTATGCCTCCATCAGAAGGATGAATACCCAACTTTTGTAGCAACATGGATGGGACTGGAAGAGATTATGCTGAGCGAAATAAGTCAAGCAGAGAGAGTCAAGTATCATATGGTCTCACTTATTTGTGGAGCATAACAAATAACATGGAGGACATGGGGAGATGGAGAGGAGAGGGAGTTGAGGGAAACTGGGAGGGGAGATGAACCATGAGAGACTATGGACTCTGAAAAACCACCAGAGGGTTTTGAAGGGGCGGGGGGGGGTGGGAGGTTGAGGAACCAGGTGGTGGGTACTAGGGAGGGCACGTACTGCATGGAGCACTGGGTGTGATGCCAAAACAATGAACACTGTTATGCTGTAAATAAACAAATTTAAAAAAAGGGAAAAAAAAGAAACAATAGATAAATTTTACACCATCAATATTAAAATGTTTTGTGCTCCAAAGGAAATCATCAAGTAAATGGAGATATAATTCATAGAATGAAGAAAATATTAGCAAATTCTGTATCTCTTAAGCTCTGATAAATTATCTGCACCCAGAATTTAAAAAGAAATATATTTCAAAAATAAAAAAACAACCCAATTTAAAAATAAGCAAAGCATCTGAATAGATATCTCCAAAGAAAATAAATGATCAATAAGCACATAAAAAGATGCTCAACATCATTATCCATTAGAGAAATGTGAATCAAAACCACAATGAAGAGATGCCTGGGTGGCTCAGTTGGTTAGGTGTTTGCCTTTGACTCAGGTCATGATCTCAGGGTCCCAGGATCCTGGGATCAAGCCCTTTATCAGGGTTTCTCCTCAGTGGAGAGCCTTCTTCTACCTCTCCTTCTGTTCTTCCCCCCACTTGTTCTCTCTCCCACTCTTTATCACTCTATCTCAAAAAAAAAATAAAATCTTTTAAAAAAGACCACTCACAATGAGACATTACTTCACATCCACTAATATGGCTCAAATAAAAAAGACAAAGAGTAACAAGTTACTTGATTGACAAGGACATGACAGTCCTTTTTTTTTTTAATACATTGTCATGGGAAAGTAAAATAATACAGCCATTTTGGAGAGTAGTTAGGCAGTTTTTCAAAGAGTTAACATATAGGAAACATACCACCCAGCAATTCCCCTTATAGCTACATACTCCAGAGAAATGAAGACATATATCCCCACAAAAATTTGTACACGAATGTTCATAGCAGCATTATTTACATTAGCTTCAAAGTAGTAAACAACCCAAATGTCCATTAACCAATGAGAGGGTAAACAAAATGCAGTATGTCTATACAATGGGATATCACTCAACCATAAAAATGAATGAATTTGTCTACTAGATATTTACCCAAAGGATACAAAAATACTGATTTGCAGGAATACAGGCACCTTGATGTTTTTAGCAGCATTATCAACAATAGCCAGATTGTGGAAAAAGCCCAAATGTCCATCAACTGAAAAACAGACAAAGATGTAGTATACATATATAGGAAATGTCTATGAATATTGCACATATACTATGCCAAAATCAAATGTTGATGGAGCTGTATCAGACACAGAGTAGTTGTATAAATCTTCCTAGAATTTAATAAATACCACATCATGTTTGAACCCAGATAATCTACCTTTAGAAACCTCATCTTAATCACAGGTCATATTGAATATAAGAAGTTACCTTAATTTGACAAAGGATCCCTGCCAACAACTTATACAAACATCATAATGGTTCTGTATTAGATATAATCCCCATAAAGTAATTTACACAAGATGTTCAATTTCACACTTTCTGTTCAAACAATAGAAAAGTAGGATAAGAAAACTGAAGGGAATGTACATCTTAGAGGGGAAGTTGCAAAACTGATACCACATTGAAATTATGTTACTGTTTACATATATTTACATAGAGAACTTGAAAAAAACATTAAAACTGAAGAGAGACATCAGTGAGGTTGTGTACTAAGTTCAGTGTAGAAAAATCAGTAGCATTTCTATACTATAACAGTTCAAAAATATGAAAACACCATTTATAATGTATGCAAGATTGCTAATATAGCTAAGAAGTAAGGCTGCAAAAAGGTTGAAACTTAATGTAAAAAATAACATTTTAATTAAGAATTGTTCTTATCTGAATATTTTGACAATGTTACATTAGTTTCAGGTGTATAACATAGTGATTCAACAAGTTTATACATTATGCTTTGCTCACCACAAGTGTAGCTACCATCTGTCAGCATACAACACCATTATCATATCATTGACTATATTCCGTATGCTGTGCCTTTTATTCCATGATTTATTCATTCCATAACTGGAAGCCTGTATCTCCTGACTCCCTTCAACCATTTTGCCCATCCTCCTCACCCTTCCCCTTTGGCAATGACCAGTTTCTCTATACTTATAAGCCTGACTCCGCTTTTTGTTTGTTTATTCATATTTTATTCCACATATGACTGAAATCATATGGCATTCATCTTTCTCATCTGACATACTTCATTTAGCATAATATGTTTTCTGTCCATCTGTGTTGTCATCTCATCTTTTTCAATGGCTGGGTAATATTTTGTGGTATATCTATACTACATCTTCCTTATCCCTTCATTTTTTGAGGGACACTTCCATACCTTGGCTACTGCAAATAATCCTGCAACAAACATAAAGGTGCATGTATCTTTTCAAATTACCATTTTGGTTTCCACAGTGCTGGCCCAAATTACATTTCCACCAACAGTGCACAAGAATTCCTTTTTGACACATCTTCACCAACACTAGTTCTTTCTTGTCTTTTTTGTTTTAGCCATTCTGACAGATGTGAGGCTATATCTTATTATGGCTTGGATTTGTATTTGCCATATGATCTAGTGATATTGAGGATCTTTTCATGTACCTGTTTGCCACCTGTATGTATTCTTTAGAAAAATGGTGATTCAGGTTCTGTGCCCATTTTTTTCCCTTTTTTCATATTTATTTTTATTTTTAAAATTTCTTTTCAGTGTACCAGAATTCATTGTTTATGCAACACATCCAGTGCTCCATGCAATACATGCCCTCCATAATACCCACCACCAGGCTCCCCCAACCTCCCACTCCCTGCCCCTTTAAAGCCCTCAGGTTGTTTTTCAGAGTCCATAGTCCCTCATGGTTCACCTCCCCCTTCCAATTTCTCTCAACTCCCTTCTCCTCTCCATCTCCCCATGTCCTCCATGTTATTTGTTATGCTCCATAAATAAGTGAAACCATATGATAATTGACTCTCTCTGCTTGACTTATTTCACTCAGCACAAACTCTTCCAGTCCCATCATGTTGCTACAAAAGTTGGGTATTCATCCTTTCTGATGGAGGCAGAATCTCCATAGTGTATATGGACCACATCTTCTTTATCCATTTGTCCATTGAAGGGCATCTTGGTTCTTTCCACAGTTTGGCGACCATGGTCATTGCTGCTGTGAACATTGACGGTACAGATGGCCTTCTTTTCACTACATCTGTATCTTTGGGGTAAATACCCAGTAGTGCAATTGCAGGGTCATAGGGAAGCTCTATTTTTAATTTCTTGAGGAATCTCAACACTGTTTTCCAAAGTGGCTGCACCAACTTGCATTTCCACCAATAATGTAAGAGGGTTAATTGGATTGTTTTTTGGTGTTGAGCTGCATAATTTCCTTATACATTTTGCATGTTGACCCCTTAACAGATATATCCAAGTATCTTCTTCCATTCAGTAGTGGTAAAACCATAAAAATTCCAGAAGAGAACACAAGCAATAATTTCTCTGACATTGGTTATACCAATACGTTTATAGACATGTTTCTCAAGGCAAGGGAAACAAAAGCAAAAATAAACTATTGGGACTACATCAAAATAAGAAGGTTTTGCAGAAGAAAAAAAATCAACAAAAGTAAAAGGCAGCCTAATTAAGAAATATTTAAAAATCACCATAAATTTAGATATTTGCAATACTTGTGGATTTAACAATTTAATACTGTAAAACTAGCAATCATTGTATGGCAAAGCAAAGTATCAATAGGATTTTTTACAAGAAATGGGGCAAATTAAGTATTAAATTTATATAAAAGAAAAAGGAACCAAGAGAATTAAAGAAATAAAAACTGGCCATCACTCCTATAGAAAGCAAAAAAGTATATTTTATACATTCACACATATTTCCTTTATCCATTCATATGGTGATGGAAATTTGTTGTTTCTATATTTTGCCTTTTGTGAAAATGCTATAATTAATGTGGGAGAATGGATATGTCTTTGTGATCTTAATTTCTATTCCTTTTTTAAAAACATTTTTAAATTAAATACAATTTAGTTAATATATAGTGAGTATATTTAGTTTCTGTGTAGAAATTAATGATTCATAAGTTGCATATAACATTCAATGCTCATCATATGAAGTGCCCTCCTTTAATATCCAATACCCAATTACCCCATCTCCCACCCACCTCTCCTTTAGCAACCCTCAGTTTGTTTCCTATAGTTAAGACTCTCTCATGGTTTGCCTCCCTTTCCGCTTTTTCTCTTATTTTATTTTCCCCTACGCTCATCTGTTTTGTTTCTTAAATTCCACATGTGAGTAAAATCACATTACTTGTCTTTCTCAGACTTATTTAATTTAGCATAGTAATCTCTAGTTCTATCCATGTCTTTGCAAATGGCAAGATTCCATTCTTTTTGATGGCTAAGTAATATTCTACTGTGTGTGTGTGTGTGTGTGTGTGTGTGTGTGTGTGTGTGTGTACACACCACATCTTCTTCATACATTCATCTGTTGATAGCTATCTGTGTTCTTTCCATAGTTCGGCTAAAGTGGACCTTGCTGCTATAAACACTGGGGAGAACATGACCCTTCAAATCACCATTTTTGTATTCTTTGGGTTAATACCTAGTAATGGAACTGTGGAGTCATAGGGTAGTTCTATTTTAACTTCATTTAAACTTTTAACTGTTTTTCTAGAGTGGCTGCACCATTTTGCATTCCTACCAACAGGGCAAAATTGTGCCCACCCGCTTCTCTGCATCCTCACTGACATTAATTTTAGCTATTCTAACAGGTGTGAGGTGGTATCTTTTGTGGTTTTGATTTGTATTTACCTGACGCCAAGCGATGTTAAGTATTTTTTCATGTGTCTGTTAGCCATTTGTATGTCTTTTTTGGGAAAATGTCTCTTCATGTCTTCTGCCCATTTCTTGTCCGGATTTTTTTGGGGGGGGGGTGTTGAGTTTGATATGTTATTTATAGATTTTGGATACTAGCCCTTTATCTAATATGTCATCGGCAGATATCTTCTCTCATTCTGTAGGTTGCCTTTTAGTTTTGCTGATTGTTTCCTTTCCTGTGCAAAGCTTTTTATCTTGATAAAATCCCAATAGTTGATTCTCCCTTTTGTTTCCCTTGCATCTGGAGACATTTCCAGAAAGAAGTTAGAATATATACTTAGAAGTGGGATTGCTTAGATCATATGGTAATTCTATTTTTAATGTTTGGAGGAAGCTCTGTCTAATTTCCATTAGTAGTTGCATCATTTTACATTCCCACCAAGAGTGTACAAGGAACTCATCTCTCCACATTCTCACCAATACTTTTCTTTTTAAATCCATCCTAACAAATGTGTGGTGATATATCATTGTTGTTTTATGTGTCTTCATGATAAATTATGTTAATATACTTAATATACTTGTTTTCCACTTGTATATCTTTTCTGGTGAAGTATCTATTCAAATCTTCATTATTAAATAGGGTTATTTGTTCTTTGCTATTGAGTTGTGGAGTTCCTTATATATGTTCAATATTTACCTCTTATCCGATATTGTATTTGAAAATATTTTCTCATATTCTATTGCTTGCTTTTTATTCTGTTGGTCATTTCCTGAACTGGGGACAAGCTATTTAGTTTGATGTAATCTCTCTTGTTTATTTTTGTTTGAGTTGCTTGTGCTTTTGGTGTTATATCCAAGAAATCACTGCCAAGACCAATGTCAAGGACCTTTTCCTCAATATTTTATTTTAGATATTTTATAGTTTCAGGTCTTACATTTAAGTTTTTAACCTATTTTCAGCTTGTTTTTTGTAGGATATAAGAAGTCAATTTCATTCTTTTGCATGTGGATATCCAGCATTCTCAGCACCATTTGTAGAAAAGGATGTGTGTTCATGGCATCCATGTCAATTATTAGTTAACTGTATATGTATTTGTGGACTCTCTTTCATCGATCTATATGTGTGTCTTTTTGCCAGGATCAAACTGTTTTAATTTCTGTAGCTTTGTAGTATATTTTGAAATCAGGAAATGTGATGTCACCACGTTTGTTTTTTCTCTAGATTGCTTTGGCTATTTGTAAACCTTAGTGGTTCCATAAAAATTTTAAGATAGTTTCATCTCTTGGTTAAATATATTCCCAAGTATTTTAACCTTATTGATACTATTGTAAATAGTATCATTTACAATTGTAAATGGAATTGCTTTTTAAATTTCACTTTTGTGTATTTCCTTATTAGAGTATAGAAATGCAACTGATTTATGTATATTGAGTTTGTAACCTACAACTTTACTGAATTGGTTAGTTCTAATTCTGAGGAATTGGGTACCTTTAAGGTTTTCTACATATAAGATTATTTGTCTACAAATAGAGAAAATTTTATTAAACTTGCATCCTTTTTATTTCTTTCATAATCTAATCCTATGGCTAGAATTTCCAGTACTATGTGACTAAGTGGCAAGGGGAAGCATCATTTTCTTGTTCTTGATCTTAGAGAAAAAAACTCACAGTTTTCATCAATGAATGTGATGTTTGTTGTGGGCTTGTCCTATATGACCTTTATTATGTTGAGGTATGTTTCTTCTATACCCAGTTTTTTTTTTTAAATTTATTTATTTTTATTTGCTTATTTACAGCATAACAGTGTTCATTGTTTTGGCATCACACCCAGTGCTCCATGCAGTATGTGCCCTCCCTATTACCCACCACCTGGTTCCTCAACCTCCCACCCCACCCCACCCCCTCCCGCCGCCCCTTCATAACCCTCTGGTTGTTTTTCAGAGTCCATAGTCTCTCATGGTTCATCTCCCCTTCCAGTTTCCCTCAACTCCCTCTCCTCTCCATCTCCCCATGTCCTCCATGTTATTTGTTATGCTCCACAAATAAGTGAGACCATATGATACTTGACTCTCCCTGCTTGACTTATTTCGCTCAGCATAATTTCTTCCAGTCCTGTCCATGTTGCTACAAAAGTTGGGTATTCGTCCTTTCTGATGGAGGCATAATACTCCATTGTGTATATGGACCACATCTTCCTTATCCATTCATCCGTTGAAGGGCATCTTGGTTCTTTCCACAGTTTGGCGACCGTAGCCATTGCTGCAATAAACATTGGGGTACAGATGGCCCTTCTTTTCACTACATCTGTATCTTTGGGGTAAATACCCAGCAGTGCAATTGCAGGGTCATAGGGAAGCTCTATTTTTAATTTCTTCAGGAATCTCCACACTGTTCTCCAAAGTGGCTGCACTAACTTGCATTCCCACCAACAGTGTAAGAGGGTTCCCCTTTCTCCACATCCTCTCCAGCACACGTTGTTTCCTGTCTTGCTAATTTTGGCCATTCTAACTGGTGTTAGGTGGTATCTCAATGTTGTTTTAATTTGAATCTCCCTGATGGCTAGTGATGATGAACATTTTTTCATGTGTCTGATAGCCATTTGTATGTCTTCGTTGGAGAAGTGTCTATTCATATCTTCTGCCCATTTTTTGATATGATTATCTGTTTTGTGTGTGTTGAGTTTGAGAAGTTCTTTGTAGATCCTGGATATCAACCTTTTATCTGTACTGTCATTTACAAATATCTTCTCCCATTCCGTGGGTTGCCTCTTTGTTTTGTTGACTGTTTCCTTTTTATACCCAGTTTTTTATCATGAAAAGACAGTGAATTTTGTCAAATGCTTTTTCTATATCTACTGAAATGATCACATGATTTTTATCCTTTATTATCCTTTTATTTATTTATTTATTTATTTATTTATTTATTTATTTTTTATTTATTATTATTTATTATCCTTTTTATCCTTTCAATGTCAAACCATTCTTTTGTAGTTTTCTTAAGATGTTTTTGTCTGGGGGCGCCTGGGTGGCTCAGTGGATTAAGCTGCTGCCTTCGGCTCAGGTCATGATCTCAGGGTCCTGGGATCAAGCCCTGCATCGGGCTCTCTGCTCTGCGGGGAGCCTGCTTCCTCCTCTCTCTCTGCCTGCCTCTCTGCCTACTTGTGATCTCTCTCTCTGTCAAATAAATAAATAAAATCTTTAAAAAAAAAAAGATGTTTTTGTATGGCTTTTGCTATCAGCATAATGAGTGTGATAATGTTTATACATTCATAAATTGAGTGTGAAATGTTTTCTCCTTTCGCAAATTTTTTGGAAAATCTTGAGAAGGACTGGTATTAATTCTCTTAATTTTTGGTAGAATTCACCAATGAAGCTTGAGGATTCACTAGTTATATCTGGTTCTTGAAATTTTTTGTTAGCAGGTTTCTGATTACTCATTAACTAAAAGTCTGATCAGATTTTCTACTTCTTCACAATTCAGTCTTGGAAGATTATATGTATCTGGAATTATTAATTTCTTCTAGGTTTTCCAGTTTCTTGGTGCAAAGTTATTCATAATAATCTGTTGTAAACTATTTTATTTCTGTAACGTCAGTTTTACTGTCTCCTCCATTTGTGATTTGAGTTTTCTCCTTTTTTTCTTAGTTGGTCTGGCTAAAAATTTGTCAATTTTTATTATCTTCTCCAAAAACCAACTCTTAGTTTCAGGCATTTTTGTTTACTGTTTTTTTTTTAATACTCTTCATTTTATTTGTTTCTGCTGTAATCTTTGTTATTTCCTTCCCTTCTGCCAACTTTGGGATCACTTTTCTTTTTCTAGTTCCTTGAGATGCAAAGTTAGATTGTTTACTTGAGATCTTTCTTCTTTTTTAAAATGTAGGGTTTATCACTATTACTTCCCTTTTAGAACTGCTTTTGCTATATCCTATAGTTTTGTTTTTTGTGTTTTCATTTTCATTAATCTGAAGACATTTACTCATTTCTTTTCTGATTCTTGACCCATTGGCCATTCAGGAAATGCTATTTAATTTCCACATATTTGTGAATTTAAAATTTTTTCTTCATATTAGTATTTGGTTTCATTGTATTTTGGTCAGAAAGATATCCAATGTTGTTTCAATCTTCTTAAATTTTGTTAAGACTTGTTTTGTGACCAACTATGTGGGCTAGCTTTGAGAATCATCCATGTGCACTGGAGAAGAGTATTATGCTGTTGTTACATGGAATAATCTGTATATGTTTCTCAGGTTCATTCAGTCTACAGAATTGCTTAAGTCCACTATTGTCTTACTGATTTCTGTCTGAACCATTTATCTATGGTGGAACTGGGGAATTGAAAACTACTATTATTGTATGGTTGTCTGTTTCTCTCTGCAGTGCTATCAATGTCTCCCTTATATATTTAGGTGCTTGAATGTTGGGTCTGTAACATATTGTCTTGATGATATGATCTTTTTTTCATTGTGTAATAGAATAAAGATTTTTAGATCTATTAATACTGTCACACATATGAACTTTTTTCATTTTTAAATCTGAGGAGTAAGTCATTTTACAAATGTATTTACTCACCTCTTGATGGTCTTTGGTTATTTGCAATTTGAGGGATATTTCAAATGAAGCTGCTATGAACATTCAGATATCCAACTTCTAATGAAATGCTAAAATTGATTTAGTTGTATACTTTATATTGGTGAACTACATGGTATCTGAACTGTATGTCAATAAAACTATTACCAAAGAAAGAATCTGATTCTTTGGGAAGATCAATAAAATTGATCAAACTCTAGCTACACTGATCAGAAAAAAAAGGAGATATAAATTAATCTTAGGAATGAGATCAATAACATTACCATAACTCCAAATAAATTAAAAGGATAATAGGGAACATAATAAACAACTTTATGCTAATAAATTCTACAACTTAGATGAAACACAAATTTTTTTTTGTTTTTTTTTATTTGTTTATTTGTTTATTTACAGCATAACAGTGTTCATTGTTTTAGCATCACACCCAGTGCTCCATGCAGTACGTGCCCTCCCTATTACCCACCACCTGGTTCCTCAACCTCCCACCCCCCGGCCCACTCATTTTTATAAGACTAGCATTACTACCCTAATACAGAAACCAAAGACATCACAGAAAATTACAAACCGATATCCTTCACAAAGAAATATGAAAAAATTCTTTTAAAAGCTTTACCAAATCAAATGTAACAATATGGCAAAATGTATATAAGGTATATAATCCTTTTTGATTCTAGTTTGATCATTCTGTCCTTTTTAAAAATTAACTATCAAAGACTAGAAATTTTCTCAAAACACTGAATTAAACAGTATCCAATTTATCTTGAATTATGTTGTTTACAGTAAAAAATGCAAGTGGGATCAATCAAGATGGAAGAGTAGGAAGATCCTGAGCTCACATCCTCTTATGCACATGTCCAAATCAACAATTGCATATACAACAATTATCTTGGAGGACAAACTGAAGACTAGAAGGACTGATCATATACAATGAAAGTATAAAGAAAAAGCCACACTAACATGGGTAAAGGGCAGAGACATGGTTTAGTGGTGACCCGGATACCTGGTGTAGTGACCCACAAGCAGGAACAATATAAAAACTATAAAGGCCCTCCCTGAGGAGTTTGAGCCCCACATTGGACTCCATAACCCAAGGGGCCTGCACAGAGAAGATGAGCCCGCATAATATCTGGTTTTGAAAAGTAGTGGGGCTTATGTCTATGAGCATTGGAAGGCATTAGGAAACTGAAAACTCACTATTAAAGGACACATGCATAATCTCACTTTGTAAGTCCCAGCAGAGATAGGAACTTGAGAAGTAGCCAAGTCCAATGTAAAGGAGATATATTGACTAATTTTAGGGCAGGTACCAGAGGGACAGGGATCTGTTAAAACATTCTCTGGGGACAGAAACTCTAATGGACATAACTTTTTTGGTCACTTTCCTTCTAACTTGCTGACTGAATGCTTACAGTTTCCATTTCTGACACTGTTATTTACTATACTAGCACTGCCTGCCCCACCTGGTGTTCCCCTGAAGACTCATTCTGCCTAACTTGCCCACCCAGCCTAGAACACCTCCCAACTGGCTCACAGCTCCTCCACCCCTAGTGGGTACTCTTAGCTGGCATCTTATCCCCTCCCAAGTGCTTCTCCACCAAGGCCCCCCGACCCCTGCACACAGAATGGCTTACCAGGGTTACAGCTGAATTTAACAGAAAACCCTACCTGCCAACCCTGCATAACAACACACACACATAGAAGTCATGGCTGTTTTTCACAAACAGCAGTTAGAGGGGATGTGCACATCAGTGGGTCTATGCCACTTAAAACTTAACCACAACAGGAGAGTGCACACAACCTACACAAGGGAGACCCTGGATACTTGGTTTGGATGACCAGGGGGTTTGTGCTATTGGGCATCACAAGATAACTTCTGCATATAGTGGCTCTTTCAATACTGGTAGACAGAATTTATTTACCTACCAACTAGGAACAGAGAGTTAAACAAAATTAGGAGACAGATGACTATATTCCAGAAGACAAAAAAAGATAACACCTCAGAAAAAGAACTAAACAACATGAAGATGAACAATCTACTAGATAAGGAGTTCAAAGTCATGGTTATGAAGATGCTCATCAAGCTTAGAATGAATGAACACGGTGAAAAATTCAACAACAACAAAAAGAAAACCTAAAAAAGAACAAACCAGAACTGAAGAATACAATAACTGAAATGAAACATACAGCAGAGGGAACCAACAGCAGATTAAGCAGAAGAATGGATCAGTGATCTAGAAGACAGGCTGGCTGAATCACCCAAATGGAACAGCAAGAAGAAAACAGAATTTTTTAAAAATGAGGACAATTCAAGGGACATCTGAAACAATTTCAAACATATTAACATTCACTTATAGGGGTCCAAGAAGAAGAGAGAGAAATGGACAGAAAATCATGTGAAAAATAATAGTAGAAAATTTCTCTAACCTGGTGAAGGAAACAGACATCTAAGTTCAGGAATCACAGAGAATGCCATATAATATAAGCCCAAAAGATGTACACTAAGATACATTACGATCAGAGCATTAAGAGTTAAAGACAGAGAAAATCTTAAAAGTAGTAAAAGAAAAGCAACTAGTTAATATACAAGAGAACTCCATATGCCTGTTAGCTAATTTATCAGCAGAAACTTTAAATGCCAGGAGTGGCACAATAGATTCAAAGTGCTGAAAGAAAAAAACAACCAAGAATACACTACCCAGAAAAGTTATTACTCAGTATTGAAGAATATATAAGGAGTTTCCCAGACAAACAAAAGCTAAAGAAATTCATCAACAACAATTTGGCCTTGCAAGAAATGTTGGAGAAGTTTCTTTAAATTGAAAGTAAAGGCCCCAACTAGAAATAAGAAGGAAAGAAATCTTACTGAAAAAGGTAAATAAATAGTAAAAGTAGTGGACTAACCATCTACATAGTTAGTATATAGATTAAAAGAAAAAGTCTAAAGCTACAATAATTAGCCAAGAGATATACAAATAATAAGTTGTAAAATATGATGTTAAAATATAAAATATTGGGGGAGTAGTAAAAATGCAGTACTTTTACAGTGCATTTGAACTTAAGTGATCACCAACTTCTTTTTTTTTAAGATTTTATTTATTTATTTGACAGAGAGAGATCACAAGTAGGCAGAGAGATCACAAGTAGGCAGAGAGATCACAAGTAGGCAGAGAGGCAGGCAGAGAGTGAGAGGGAAGCAGGCTCCCCGCCAAGCAGAGAGCCCGATGCGGGACTCGATCCCAGGACCCTGGGATCATGACCTGAGCTGAAGGCAGCGGCTTAAACCACTGAGCCACCCAGGCGCCCGATCACCAACTTCTAATAGACTGCTTTATGTATATTATATGTGAACCTTATGGTAACCACAAACCAAATATCTGTAAGAGATAGATAAAAAATAAAGAGAAAGGAATAGAGACATAACACTAAGTAAAGTTACTTAGTCACAAGGGAAGACAGCAAAAGAACAAAGAAAGAGAAGAAACTACAAAAAAAAACAGTCAGAAAACAATAAAAAAATGGCAGTAAGTACATATATATCAATAATTACTTTAAATGTGAATGTATGAAATGCTATAATCAAAATTTATGGAATGGCTGAATGGATTAAAAAGATCCATTTATATTCTGCCTGTAAGAGCCTAACTTCAGATCTAAAGACACACACAGACTGACCGAAAGTGAAGGGAAGAGAAAAGATAATCCAGGGGAATGAAAATGAAATGAAAGGTGAGCTGGGATAACAATACTTATACCAGATAAAGATTACTTTAAAACAAAGACTGTAATAAAAGATGAAGATGAGCCTCATACAATGATAAAGGGATCAAACCAGCAAGAGGATATAAAACTTGTAAATATCTAGGCACACATCATAGGGGCATCTCAACACATAAAACAAATATTAATAGACCCAAAGGGAAAATTGACAATAATACCATGATAGTAGGGTTTAGACAGAAAATAATGAGACATTTGCCTTAAGTGATACATTAAGACCAAATGGATTTAATAAATACAGTGTATTCCATCCCAAACCAGCAGAGCATACATTCCTCTTAAGTTCATATGAAACATTCTTCAGGATAGGTAACACATTAGAAACACAGGAGTCAATACATTTAAGAAGGTTGAAGTTATATCAAACATTTTTTCTGACTACAATGGTATGACACTATAAATCAGTTTTAAGAAGAAAGCTGGAAAAAATACAAATAGGGTGAGGGCTAAACATGTAACTAAACAACCAATGGGTCAGTAAAGAAATCAAAAAAGAAATTAAAAAACCCTTGAAACAAATGAAAATTAAAAACGTTTCAAAAATCTATGAGATGCAGCAAAGGAAGGAAGAGAGGAAGTTTATAGTGAAAGAGGATCACCTCAAAAACAAGAAAAGTCTCAAATAAACAACATAATCTTACACCTAATGGAACTAGAATACAAAGAACAAACTAAGTCCAAAGTTACTATAAGAAAGGAAATAATGAATATCATGCTGGAAAAAATATGAAATAGAAACTAAAAAAATAGAAAAGATATATAAAATTAACTTTTCATAAAACTGGTTCTATGAAAAGATAAATGAAACTGATAATCCTTTTCTCCATACTCATTTAAAAAAAGAGGGCCCAAAATAAATAAAATCAGAAATAAAAGAGAAGTTATAACTGATAGCACAGAAATACAAAGAATCCTAAGAGACCAGTACAAACAATTGCATGCCAAGAAATGGGACAATCTAGAATAAATGGATAAATTCCTAGAAACATACAATCTTTCAAGACTGAATCAAATAAACAAATAATTCAACTTAAAAAATTGTCAGAGAACATGAACATGTGTTTTTCCGAGGATGATGTACAAATGGCCAACAAACATGAAAAGATGTTCAACATCACCAGTCATTGAGGAAATGTAAATCAAAACCACAATGACGTATTACCTAACACCTGTCAGAGTGGCTATTATCAAAAAGGTATGAAAGAACAAGTGTTCGCGAGGATGTGGAGAAATAGAAACCTTGTATACTGTTAGTGAGCATGTAAAATTGTGCAGCCATTATGAAAAGCAGTATGGAGTTTTCTCAAAAAAAATGAAAAATAGAAAAATGAAAAATCATAAAATTTAGCAATTCCATTTCTGGGTATTTACCTGAAAAAAACAAAAATAATAATTCAAAAAAACCATATATACCTCTATGTTCACTGCATTATTTACAATAGCTAAGACATGGAATAAACTTAAGTGTCCATCAAAAGATAAAAGAAAGATGTGGTGTATGTATGTGTGTGTGTATACAAGTGAATATTAGTCATGAAAAAATGAAATCTTGCCATTTGTGACAACATGGATGGCCCTAGAGGGTATTATGTTAAGTAAAATAATTCAGACAAAGATAAATATACTATTGCACTTATATGTGGAATCTAAAAAACAAAAGAAACGAACAGACAAAACAAAACAGAAAATGACTCACTGATACAGAGAACAATCTGGTGGCTTCCAGAGGGGAAGGTCATAGGGGATGGGCAAGATAGAGGAAGGGGATTAAAAGGTACAGATTTCCATTTAGAAAATAAACAAGATGGAGAATACAATATACAGCTTACAGAACATAGTTAATTATATGTAACAACTTCGTATAGTGATACATGGTAGCTATATTAATCTTAGTGATCACTTTATAATGTATAACAAATGTTGAATCACTGTGTTTTACACCTGAAACTAATGTAATATTGTTTGCCAAGTACACGTCAATTTAAAAAAAGGGCATGTACTGCATGGAGCACTGGGTGTGGTGCAAAAACAATGAACACTGTTACGCTGAAAATAAACAAATAAAAAAAAAAAGGAAGTATAAGGGGAAAATACAGTAGCATTTTTCTTTCTTTAACCTAAAGTTGTAATCAAATCAAATTTTCAATATCCCAGGATTATTTTCTTATGTATTTATGACTCTTTTCTATATTTTATTCTTTTCATAGAATGTTACCAATAATATTTCTTCTTTTTTTAGAACTTCTTGACTTTATTGCCTAGTACATAGATATTTTATAAATATGCAAAGAACACTTGAATGGAAGATTTTGGAGGGGACCCTTTTTATATTAGTTTTCATATGGTATCTTAAGAATTTTCATGTAATTTCTAGGTAGCTTGGGAACTTTAGTTATGTTTTTGTTACTGATTTCTAGCTTATTTCAGTACAGTTAGAGAACAGATTCTGAATTGGTTCAATCATTGGAATGCATTAAAGTTTTCTTTTTGTTCCAGTATATAATTTTTTGGAGATATTTTATATCTATTTCTAAAGAAGGTAAGTCATAATTGCTGGGTGCACTACATATATGCCAATTAAGTCAAGGCTGGAAGTTGTGTTGATTAAAACTTCTAGGTTCTTTCTGATTTTTTCTGCTTTTTTTAATCAACCCTTGAGAAAAATGAGTTAAATTTGCAACTGTAATTTCATTGTGGATTAGTCCACTTCTTCTTTTAGTTCTGCTAACTTTTGTTTTTCATGGGATCAGACTTTTATAGGAATGTCCTCCTTTGTCTTTTGTTCATCCATACCCCTAGACTTTGTTGTTCCAAGAAAATTAAATATTGTTTGAAACTTTCAGGAGCATGTGATTTACTTTTAGAAATATCTACATCTGCTACTTAAATTATCCCCTGTGTTCTCCCTTAATTTGCTCCAAATTTCACTAAATTTAGAAGACAGTATTTTCTTCTGTGTTGAAATTACGGCTATACCCTACTTCCAAAGAAGACAATGTTTTATTTTTAGATTTTTTTTTGTTGGCTTTAGAGAGCTTCAGTGAGTGCAATAGATTAGAAACACCTATATGATATCATCACTACAAGTAGTCTCAATAATAATGGGCTTTCGAGGGGAGGCGAACCATAAGAGACTATGGACTCTGAAAAACAACCTGAGGGTTTTGAAGGGTCAGGGGTGGGAGGTTGGGGGAACAGGTGGTGGGTAATGGGGAGGGCACGTTTTGCATGGAGCACTGGGTGTTGTGCAAAAAGAATGAATACTGTTACGCTGAAAAAATAAATAAAATGGAAAAAAAAATAATGGGCTTTCGAGTTATACAGATATGAATGTGAAACATTATTCTTTCACTTAGTACCTGTGTGTGTAAGTCACTTAATTATTTCGTACCCAAGTTTCTGCTCTACACCACTGTATGGGTTTTCTGTGAAGACTAAATATGATAATTTATATAAGATCCCAGCAACAGTGCCAGGAACACAACAGTAGAAATTCAATAAATAGGTGATTTTAAGGTTTATACATCTTTTTATTTTTAATGGCACCTTCCAAGTAAGCAACATGGCAGGTGACAGGTTAGGCTGAGAGCACTATAAGAAGTTATGAGAAGGTTGTAGGGGTAATTCATAAAATTAAACCATGAGCAACCTTATTCTGGGAAGAAAAAGGGATACTAGGAAACAGAAACTCTACCACTATTAGGACTTCCTCATAATCTCTTGTTTTTGTCATCTCCATTCTTTCACACTAGTTTTTTCTGTTTGGCAGTAATCACAGCTTAGAGTAGCTCTGGGCTAATATACCTTCAGCATCATTACTAGTGAGGAAGGAAGTGTCTCATGTTAGCATAGAGATGATGATATGCCACTTTTCCCACAAAAGGGTCTATGTTACACAATTCTAACCATCTCCGAGCAAGATTCTTACTATCTCTGAGCATGTATCCACCTGGTTGGACCAAATTCTAAATGAAGAAAAGTGGAAGAGTCTAGGATAGCATAATCTAAAACATTATGTTTGATACCAATTATCTCCTCTGCTTCCTTTTTGTACTGCAATGCTTTCCATCCAAATTGAGAAAGTTAAGATGCTTCTGACCAAATCTGGAATGTTTGGGGGATTGGAGAAGCCCCAGAAAATGTTTAGTAACACACTCTTACTGTGCCCTTGAATCTACTGTGCTAGGAATTCTACAAGACCTTCCTGTTTACCAGGAAAAGGAGAGTCTATCTAGTGATATATCTGTCACCTCTTCTTGCAGTTTTAAAGTCAAACACGAGCACTGCAAATCTATATAGCCTCACAGAGAAGTACTGCCCAACATCAATTTGTTTCTGCGTCTTTCCTTACATTCTCACCGGCATCAATCAGACTTATTATCTGTATTAACATAGAGATGATGACGCCACTTTTCCCACAAAAGAAAGCAAGAGTGGACAATAGGGTCTATATTATACAAATCTTTGTAACTGTGACTAATAACCATAGCTAACTAATAAAAAGGATAAAATGTACTAGATAATGTAAAATATGCTTGACACTTTGCATAAATTTCTTTTGATTTCCACCACAAACCTATAAGAAGACACTATATCCCAGAGGAGTGTCCAGCAAGATTAGATGATATACACAGGATCCACAGGAGCAGTAAACAAGTGTGCCCATGATTTTCACCAATGCACTGTATTCCCTTCCTGAGTTTTATTTTTTTTTTTTGAAGATTTATTTATTTATATACTTGACAGAGAGAAATCACAAGTAGGGAGAGAGGCAGGCAGAGACAGGGGGAAGTAGGCTCCCCACTGAGCAGAGAGCCCAATACAGGGCTAGATCCCAGGACCCTGAGATCATGACCTGAGCCAAAGGCAGAGGCTTAACCCACTGAGCCACCCAGGCGCCCCTCCCTTCCTGAGTTTTAGAAATGAAGGAGACTTTCAGCATTTAAGAGAATAAGCATCATATAGGAGTTCTATACTTATTTTTGTTTTAAGCAAGTAATCTGTCCTATAGGCCTTTTTACATATGATCATGTGATCTCTTTGACAATTTAAATTCTCCATCCATCTTATCTCCTTCATTCAGATTATTTCTTAAAAAAGGTTTACACTGATTTTATCAAAAGGGAAAATTCCTTATCCATTCATCTGTTGATGGACATCTAGGTTCTTTCCATAGTTTGGCTATTGTAGACATTGCTGCTATAAACATTCGGGTACACGTGCCCCTTCGGATCACTATGTTTGTATCTTTAGGGTAAATACCCAGTAGTGCAATTGCTGGGTCATAGGGTAGTTCTATTTTCAACATTTTGAGGAACCTCCATGCTGTTTTCCAGAGTGGTTGCACCAGCTTGCATTCCCACCAACAGTGGAGGAGGGTTCCCCTTTCTCCACATCCTCGCCAGCATCTGTCATTTCCTGACTTGTTAATTTTAGCCATTCTGGCTGGTGTGAGGTGATATCTCATTGTGGTTTTGATTTGTATTTCCCTGATGCCGAGTGACGTGAAGCACTTTTTCATGTGTCTGTTGGCCATCTGGATGTCTTCTTTGCAGAAATGTCTGTTCATGTCCTCTGCCCATTTCTTGATTGGATTGTTTGTTCTTTGGGTGTTGAGTTTGCTAAGTTCCTTATAGATTTTGGATACTAGCCCTTTATCTGATATGTCGTTTGCAAATATCTTCTCCCATTCTGTCAGTTGTCTTTTGGTTTTGTTAACTGTTTCCTTTGCTGTGCAAAAGCTTTTGATCTTGATGAAATCCCAATAGTTCATTTTTGACCTTGCTTCCCTTGCCTTTGCCATTGTTCCTAGGAAGATGTGGTATATATACACAATGGAATACTATGCAGCCATCAAAAGAAATGAAATCATGCCATTTGCGACGACATGGATGGAACTAGAGTGTATCATGCTTAGTGAAATAAGTCAATCGGAGAAAGACAACTATCATATGATCTCCCTGATATGAGGACATGGAGAAGCAACATGGGGGGTTAGGGGGATAGGAGAAGAATAAATGAAACAAGATGGGATTGGGAGGGAGACAAACCATAAATGACTCTTAATCTCACAAAACAAACTGGGGGTTGCTGGGGGGAGGTGGGATTGGGATAGGGGGAGGGGGCTATGGACATTGGGGAGGGTAAGTGCTATCGTGAGTGCTGTGAAGTGTGTAAACCTGGCGATTCACAGACCTGTACCCCTGGGGATAAAAATACATTATATGTTTATTAAAAAAAAAAATTTGGAAGGGGAGGCGAACCATAAGAGACTATGGACTCTGAAAAACAACCTGAGGGTTTTGAAGAGTCAGGGGTGGGAGGTTGGGGGAACAGGTGGTGGGTAATGGGGAGGGCACGTTTTGCATGGAGCACTGGGTGTTGTGCAAAAAGAATGAATACTGTTACACTGAAAAAATAAATAAAATGGAAAAAAAAAGGGAAAATTCCTCTTGGAGTGCTTTTTAAAGGCAGGAGGAGAAGAGGAGAAGAGCACTGCCACTTGAGCAAATTTCCTATTGCTGAGGTTTTACTCTCCAAGATGCAAAAACTTCCACCTTTGAGCTGTCTCTAACATTGCCTTTGAGAGAAGTATGTTACATGAAGTCTGGGCATTTGACAAGGGGGCAAGAATTATTTAATATACATCATTTAGACATTCTCATTTTACAAAATTTATAAATTATATATATATCAGTTTATATTCTCATGAAAGAATAACATTTATAGATATATTTTGTTGGTATGCAGCTTGTGAACCCTTATGGAATCCTAGGGAGCAGTGTGCTATAGTAGCACACCTGAAAGCATTTTTACAAGTTCCTGTCCTCCTGCTCCATGAAGAAGGTACAGTTTTCATTATTAGAGTTGCAATATCTACTCAAACCAGAAGTATACTATTTTGCTGAGTTGGTTTGCCAGTGGAAGGTACATAACATCCATCTTGCAACTAACTTTAGTTAGAACCTTTAATTAATGGCTAAAGAATCTGCTTTACCTTTTAAAAGGATAAAATCTAATTGTGGCTCAAATTAAATAGTCTAATGAAAGTGACCATAAAGCAATTGATCAAAACTAATGGGTGAGGAGTTTTACTTTCATTAAATAAACCTCTTGTTTAGCATAAATGCCTTAAGATACTGAACTCAGGTTATCGATGTCTCAGAACTCCTGGAGGAAGAATGGCCATTATCTTTGAGGCTATTTTTAAAAAAGAGAAATAAGCTGAAAACATTTAAAGTACATCTTCTCACTTTTCTATTCAACAACATTTGTAACATCTCTCATGTATGGTATATGTTAAGGATAAAAATGAATACCACAAAAAAAAAAAAATGAATACCACAGCCCAATGGAATGTTGAAGAGTAAAAATGAGAATGGTGATTTTACCATCTTGAAATGATTATTGTTCAATGAATTCTATTCTTCATGCTTTTCTTTCAAGACATCCTTTCTAAATCATAACTTACTAAAAAATTTACTTTTTTGTAATATGGATGGTATGTTGACTACTACTATTATTATTCTAACCATAGATTATAACAAGCACTATTACTCAGCTTATCTTAATATTTAGGGCAAAGAATTAGGAGGTTCTTCATACTGGCACTTGAACTGGTAGATAATTTTCAGTAGCCTCCCCTTCTCTCTAATATATAAGTTCATATTCCTTATCTGATTTTTATTACTACTCAACACTATACACAACAAGTAGTTACAAGTTATACAATTACAAGCAGATCCATTCAAAATTCACTGAAGCTCAAGTCCACAATTCATTTGGGGAATGAAATAACAGATTAGACTCTTGAAAGACTATTGAAAGAGTTCTATGGAGGGGCACCTGGGTGGCTCAGTGGGTTAAAGCCTCTGCCTTCGGCTCAGGTCATGATCCCAGGGTCCTGGGATCGAGCCCCACATCAGGCTCTCTGCTCAGCGGGGAGCCTGCTTCCCTTCCTCTCTCTCTCTGCCGGCCTCTCTGCCTACTTGTGATCTCTGTCTGTCAAATAAATAAATAAAATCTTTAAAAAAAGAAAGAGTTCTATGGAAATATGGGTGGCTACTCAGAATATTTTTTAATGACAATGTTTATTTTGCTACTTCTTATTTTGCTTATCTCATCTTCCAAACTAGAAGTATTTAATCTGACTCACTGTAGAAAAGGAAAATTACCATACAAAGAAGGTATATCTTATTTTTAGCTGGAATTTAATATCTCCACATCTTTTAATTATAAAGAATATAAATTATATATTATACTGGTAGAAAAAATATTAACCAAAAATATGACAAAGAAAGACAGTTAAAATTAAAAATGACAGATTGCTTACCACAAAACAAATCTTCAAAGAATTTATAATAGCTCTGGGTATTTCTTTTCTTTCTTTCTTTTTTTAGCTCTGGGTATTTCTTAATGAAGGGGATGGTTGGTCTTTTAAAACACTATTCTAGGGGCGCCTGGGTGGCTCAGTGGGTTAAAGCCTCTGCCTTCAGCTCAGGTCATTGATCCTGGGGTCCTGGGATCGAATCCCGCATCTGGCTCTCTGCTCCATGGGGAGCCTGCTTCCTCCTCTCTCTCTGCCTGCCTCTCTGCCTAGTTGTGATTTCTCTCTGTCAAATAAATAAAATATTTAAAAAAAAAACACTATTCTAACAAATTGTTTCAAAGTGTTTGCTTTTATAAAATTTTTTCCTGAAAAAGTCTATGTATACTTTATAGTAGAAATCTATTGAAGATAGAATAATGTGTTTCCCCCATTTATGTTTATCTTATTGTAACTTTTCTTAATCTTTCTTTTGATGCATTTTCCAATGTCAAAGATAACAACAATTTAGAATATACTTCTACAACATAAATTACTACCCCAAATTATACTCAATAAATATTTATTAAGCCACGCTATATGCCAGGCATTGATGTAAACACTTGGGATTTGTGAATGCACAAAACAAGAATCCCTGCTCTGTGAAGCTTATATCCAAGAAGGACAGAAGAGACATATATAATATATGTGATAAGCTAATAACTTACACAGAATGTTAGCAGTTTTATATGCCATGGAAAAAAGAAAAAGTTCAGGAGGTTTAAGGGAATTCAACAGTATGAGCAGAAGGGCAAGAAGTGAGTGTAAACAGGGGAGTCCCAGTAGGCCTTATTGAGACAGTGATATTTGGGAAAAGACTTGACGTCAGTGAGGGTCTGAGTTATGCACTAGTCTGAGAGAAAGGCTTGTCAGACACATGGGCATTGACTACAAAGTTTCTTACTCAACGGTGAGGTTTTCAAGGAATACGTAAAATGCCAGTGTACCTACGGCAAAGTGAGCAAAAAGAAGCACAGGAGCAGAGATCAGAGTATGTAACAGTGGTGCTCAAACTTCACTGTGTACAACACCTTCCAGGGGGCCTGTTCAAGATCCCTACGGTCCCCTCCCAGATATTCCTATGAAGAAGGTCAGAAATGAGGCCCAGGACTTTGAATTTTAACTAGCACAATCTACTCAACACTGGGGATTTGGATGAAGGGGGTACTCAATAAATACTCTGAGACATACTTAAAGAACACTAAAAACATTGACTGTTATTGGGAGTAAAGTGAGATTTATTGCATGGTTTTGAGCAAACAAGTGTCATAGCCTAACTTACATTTTAAACCAGTCATTTGGGCAGTTGTGTTGAGATTAAATAGTAGAGAAACATTGACAAGACTCAATGGCAAGTAAGCTACCCAAGAGCAATCCAAGTGAGAGATAATGGTTGCTTGGATGAGAATGACAGTAGGCAGGATGGTAAAAATATATTCTGGGTAATTACAAAGAAGAGCCAAAAAATCTGGTAACAATTTATATGTGGAGAGTGAAAGCAGAACAAGAATCAAGAATGAGCCCAGGTTTTCCTCTGCACAAATTGAAGTTTGTAATCAACAGAGATGTGCAAGACTGAAAGAGCAGCCAATTGGAAGGAAAAGACTGAGAGTTCCGTTTTGGAAATACAAACCCTCAGATGTTTACAGAACACTTACGTGGAGAGTCAAGCTGGCAGTTGGAAATGCATCTGAGATAGAGGTCTGAACATAAAATACACATGTGGGAGTCATTACAATATCAATTAATGAGATAAAACAGGAAATAAATGGAGAAGTTAAAAAACTAGTCTTGGGGTTCCTCCACATCTGTCAGAAAGGGAGGACGGCAAGGAAGTGAAGAAAGTAGGAAAACCCCAAGCAAAAAATGTTTATCAAAAAAAAGGGGGTTTTCCGCCAAATGGTGGCAGTCTAGATGTTTTGAGAAGGGAATTAAAATGTAAAAAATATTTAAAAATTTTTTAATATTTTGACTAGGCACTAGCCCTCTGGGATCCCCAGTTTCCAAGGTCACATTTCCTTCCTCCATCCTCAATTCCTGCTGAAGGGTCTCCAGGTGTCCAAAGTCCTCTCTGATAGTGTCCTCACACCTTGGGTCTTTTCCTGCCCTCCACACCTGGCACTAGTCTTACACTCCACTTTCTGCCTTGACCCTTCACACTCCAGGGTAAGGGGACTGGGCCACAAGTATCAAGAATGATGGTGGGGTGACAACTTGGTGAGGAAGCAAGGTGGTGTCGAGCAGCTTCAGGTCTGAAGTGGTACCTGATAAGATTCCATCTCAGGCAACAGCATCCAGGTTTCTGTCCCAAGGGTTTCTGTGGCTGGTGTCTGCCTCAAGGCTGTGGCTCTGTGGTCCCAACCTGACCTCGCCCATCCCCACTCTGTCCAAACACCTACCCTTCCCATGCAAAGGTTTAAAAACCCTTGGGTTCACCTATCAGCCTCCAGTGGAGATGGTATGGTCAATAGGGAGTGAGGAGGCCCAGTCTCTTTGTCCCAGATTCCACCAACCCTTGGGTCTAGGTGCTGCCTAGGAACATGATCCTTGGGGACCTCTGGAGGGTGCTAGATGAAGGGGGAAAAGTCAATTAAATATAAAAGAAGACAGTAATGGAGAAAACATGGGACAAAACTATAAGGCTTATCATATAAGATGGCAAAATGGCAAAAGTAAATCTCTCCTTGTTTGTAATGAGTTTAAATGTAAATGGGTTAAACTCACCAATAAAAAGGCAGAGATTAGCATAATGAACTTAAGGAAAAAACAGGATCTAACTGTAGTTCCTTAGCCATAATTCCTTAGCTTCTCTATCCCAAGTCTTACATACCCTCATTCTGAGTATCAGTTGTACAATTTGTAGTAGTACGTTGTAAACTAAGGTCACTAGTAACCATCTAGCAGTTTAGATGTCACACGATACTGATTCTAAAGGGTAGTTTCAAACAATTACCACACAGCAACCTTTCAGTTCTTCTTTCAGTCAAAATACAGGACTAAGAACATTGCAACAATTTAATAAAATAAAATTATAAGAGCAAAAAGTTACATTTCCAAAGTACCCAAACCTACAGACATAAATAGTTTGAAAGAGAATATACAGAAAAAGTTATTCCATGCAACTAGTGACCAAAAGAGAGCAAGAGTTTCTAGACTAGTATTACAAAAATGGGTGGGGGGGACTTTAAGTCTAAAATGCTTACAAGAGACAAAGGACATTATATATTGCTAAAAAGTCAACTGATAAAGAGAATGTAACAATCATAGCCTACTATAGGTACCTATAAAACAGTGACCCCAAAATATATATAAAAAAAAAATTGATACAACTTCACGCAGAAATAAAGAGTGCTGAAATAAGAGTGGGTAGAAAAACCAGATGAGATCAATAACAGACTAGAGGACTTGAACAATACTACAAGCCAGCTAGACTGATATTCACAGAATATTCTACCCACCAACAGTCATATACACATTTTTCTCAAGTGCCCATGGAACATCTTCATGAGATACCATACAGTAGACCACAGAAAAGTCTTTAAAAGTTTTTTAAAAATGATGTCATACAAAATATTTTTTCAGATTAAAAATAAAAAAGTCAAAAATAGAAGAAAACTGGAGAATTCACAAACACTCTCTTATGCAACAAATGACTCGAGAATAAATCACAAAAGAAATGACATATTGAGACAGACAAAACACAATATATCAATGCTTGTATAATGCAGCCAAATGGTTATAAGAATAAAATTTTTTAAATATAAATGCATACAATATGAGAGGAAGACTCTCAAATCAATATCCAAACTTTACACCATAATAAAATCAGAAAAGAAGGGTAAACTAAACCCAAAGCTAGCACAAGGAAGGAAATCTAGATAAAGTGGGCAAATTTCTAGAGGCATGTAATGAACCCAACCTTACTCCAAAAGAAAGTGAAAACAGAAACAGATCTGTAACTCGCTAGGAGATTGTTCCCAACAACAACAACAAAAAGACCTGGACCATAGGGTTTCACTGGTGAATTCAGCAAACATTTAAGAAGAATTAACAACAAGGCTTCTCAAACTCTCCCAAAAAATCAAAGAGGAGAGAACACTTCTGACTCATTCTATGAGGCCAGCATTGCCACAATACCAAGCCGAAGACACTGCAGGAAACCTATAAACCAATATCCCTCAGGATTATTGATATAGAAATCCTCAGCAAGATTCTAGTGCAGAATCCAGCAGCATGTTAAAAGAATTATATACACAATGAAGAAGCAGGATTTATTCTTGGAATGGAAAGGTGGTTCAACATATAAAAATCAGTTATTATAATACACTACATTAATAAAATGCAGTGGTAAAGCTGCACAGGCATCTCAACTTTTGAAGCAAAAGCAAAAACTAACATCCTTTCATGATTAAAAAAAAAGAACCCAATAAAAAAGAAATAGAAACAGCCTCAACATAATAAATTCCATATATGAAGAATTCATAGCTAACAAACTTAATGCTTCCCATCTAAGATCAGGAACAAGACAAGACACTTCTAACATATTTTTTCAACACAGTATTGCCCAGGTCAGAGCAATGAGGCAGAAAATAATTAACAAAAAGAAAAGAAGGACATAAAAGTAACCCACATTAGAAAGGAAGAAGTAAAATGATCTCTGTTAATAGATGACATGGTCTTGTACATAGAAACCCCTAAAGATTACATAAATAACCCATTGGAATTCATAACAAAATCAGCAAAGTTGCAGAACAGAGAAACAAAAATCAGTTGTGTTTCAATTCATAGCAATGAAAAATCTTAAAATGAAATTAAGAAAATAATTTCATTTACCATACCATTAAAAAGAAAAACATACTTAGGAATAAATTCATCCAAAGAGGCGAAAAACTACACTGACAGCAGCAAAACTCCTTAAAGAAATTAAAGAAAACAAAAATAAAAGGAAAGAATTTCTGCGCTCATGGATCAAAAATTTAATGTTTTTAAAATGCCTTCCTGTTCCCATTCAACTTTGAATTATTAGATTCTCGTGTTTTTGTGATTTTATTAATTCTAGGTTGACATAGGACATAAGACAGAAAGCTTCAGCCAAGGCAGTTTGTCATCTCTAAAATGTTATTTTTGTTTGTTTGGGGGGTATTAAGCATAGCTCCATTTCTTTCTAGTGCTACAGACTAAATTATTTTTAAAAATATGGTCAAAGGAATAGCAAAATATCTTGGAAACAAAGAGTGGCAGTATATTTTTTGATACTCACAAATATCATCTTTCCTAATATAGATTGCTAGATTGAATTGTATTTTAGAGTTTTCATTAAATGTATTTGGGAAATTTTTATTATCTCCTTTAAAGATGATTGTGGGGCACCTGGGTGGATTAATCAGTTAAGCCTCCAACTCTTAGTGTCATCTCAGGTCATGATCTCAGTGTTCAGAGATTGAGCCCTGCTTTGGGTTTGGAACTCAGCAGGGAATCTGCTTGAAAATCTGTCCCTCTGCCCTCCCCCCTACTTGTATGCACTCTCTCTAAAATAAATAAACAGATCTTTAAAAAAATAAAGATGATTGCAGCTTCATTGAAGTTCTTGTTTTGAAATATATACCTATGTATTTAAAATCCACTCTAAATTTTCCCCATTATTCATTCTATTGGGAGAAAAACACCTTCATAATTCCAACACTAACTCCAATGTTTTTTTTTTTTAAATATAATCTTATTCCTGGGTTTTAATTTTACAAAGCATCGTAAAAAACATACAGAATAAGTTTTTTTTAAAGGATTATTTATTTATTTATTTGAGAGAGAGAAAGAAGAGCACAAGTAGGGAGAGCAGCAGGCAGGGGGAGAATGAGAAGCAGGCTCCTCACTGAGCAAGAAGCCCAATGCGGGGCTGGATCCCAGGATCCGGGATCATGACCTGAGCCAAAGACAGATGCTTAACTGACTGAGCCATCCGGTGCCCCCATATTAAGTTTTTAAAATCTAGCTATATGCATTAGATCCTTTATGCTATTCTGCTTTATCATTATTTCAAAGAGTTTACAGGGAAACTTAAATGGTTCTACAAACTTGACTTTGAAAAACTAATCACAAACTCTTAAAGGTTAGTGAATTTGTCAAAGGTTATGAGATTTTTGCACACATTTCTTTCCCACTCCAATCTCAGCAAAAAGCATGAATTTAATGCACAGAAACCACTGCCAAGTGACATTCAGTATTTGCTTCCTCAAGTACCTTTCAATTTGCCATATGCTAAAGATATTTCTATGCATTAATCCCAATTATGTGATGATATCTATTTGTAGAGTTCAACAAGCAGTTCTGTGGGATGAGTAGCCACATTCTGTAAGCAAACTGGGTGCAGAAACAACTGTTCATATGAAAATAGTAACAAAATTAAAATGCATAATAACTTCGTAAATCAGGAAAACTTTAAAACTTTATTACAGAAATTATTGCTTTCCCATAACATGGTTGCTATTTTTTTTTTTTTTTATTTTCAAAGGTCTACACTTTGGAATGTATTAACTAATAGTAACAAGATGAATAGTAACAAGAACAGAACAGCATTGATTCACTCCAAGATAAAGTACTATTAAACATGGACCTGTCCTCACTAATGAGGAATTGTTAAGAAGAAAAGTATTTTAAAGAATAATTTTAAGGATATGCAATAAATTCCTTATTATACATTGTTGAATAAAGCTCAGAGATGCAGCGGAAATCAAAAGGGGATGGATTTTCTTTTTTGCACACAGTTTCAGTCTCTAAATTATGAGAACCAAAAACAAAACCAATGAACCAGCATTACAAGAAATGGAATGTGAGTGGGAGGGATGATCCTTTCCTCAGTGTAAGTGGTAAAATTTCCCATGAGCCTTTTCTGGAAATATACCTGTCACCTTTATTTGACTTTAAGAAATTCCTGAAAGTGATGGTCATTTGTCTGTCTTATTCAGTATTTGGGAGGATAGCAATTAAGATGCATAATCTTTGAGCAATACATTTGTAAATTGATTCTTTCATCTGAAAGGGTATTGTCTGACTCAGCTGGACTAGTCTATTGCCTTCATGCTCAATATATTCACTTCCATTTCTTAAATTTCTTCTTTTTCCCCCTATCCTCTCTTTAACATACTCACAGCTCTGGTCTTTGAAATCAGATAATTCTTTTTTTCCCCCTCCAATTAAAACTTTTTGCTTCCTTTCTTTCAACAGACTTCCTTTAATGATATATAACTATCACACTATCACATGTTATTTTTGTGTTTTTATTCTCTTGTATATTTTTCATGTTTGTTTCATTTTTTTTAAGATTTTATTTATTTGATATATAGAGAGAGATCACAAGTAGATAGAGAGGCAAGTAGAGAGAGAGGAGGAAGCAGGCTCCCTGCTGAGCAGAGAGCCCAATGCGGGACTCGATCCCAGGACCCTGAGATCGTGACCTGAGCCAAAGGCAGAGGCTTAACCCACTGAGCCACCCAGGCGGCCCCATTCATGTTTGTTTCAATAATGGACATTTTAATTCTTAATTTTCTAGAGAGTACTTGTCTAATTAATGTAACAGGAGTTCTTTCAACATCTTGGTTCTGAATTCGTATTATTTTCATGGCCACGATGTAAAGAATACTGTGAAGTTTGGGGCAATATAAATTAAGGAAAGACTTTAACATAAAGTAGCAGAAAATGGGTAGTTAAAGTAAGAATTTACTTTAAAGCTAGTTTTTTTTTAATTGTCCCAAGGAAAATTTAATTGCATGGGTAGGACAATCTGTTTAATTATGTAACAGGATTATGACTTCTGCTAACTGAAACCCCAATAAATAGCCATTTAAATAAAGAGAGATATATAGTTTATTTTCTCACATAACAAAAAAGTGCAGAAGTCAGCAGTCAAGGATGCTGTGACTCTTCAACAATTCATTGATCCAAGCTCCTTCCATCTTTTTATTCTTTGAGGTAAGGGCCTTCATACTCATGATTGTTAACTGTGGATCTCACTGGTTATTTTCCATACAAAAAAAAAAAAAAAAGGTGGGGCACTCGAAGATTAAAGGCACAAAACAACTTTCTCCTTGAGGAACAGGGACTTTCAGCTAAATTGCATGATCCAGAAATGTACCACTCATCATCCTCACATGAACTTTGGCTTGAAAAGTGATTATTTTAACTTTCCAGACTCCTCAGCTGATAAAAACAATAAAGAAGTGACTTGCTCATGGTTTCTGAGGAGGCATTTCATAGTTCCCTTCTATTAATGGCAGGTCCATCACAAACTAATGTCTCCCTTCCATTTGTAGGGCCACTGCAGGGAAATTGCTGTTTACATAGACACTACTATTGTTATTTATTTTCACAGTGCTCATATATTCAGGAGGGGCCAGATATGTATTTTTAACATTTTTTAAAATTTATTTATTTGACAGACAGAGATCACAAGTAGGCAGAGAGGCAGACAGAGAGAGAGGAGGAAGCAGGCTCCCTGCTGAGCAGAAAGCCCGATGCGGGGCTCGAGCCCAGGACCCGGGGATCATGACCTGAGCTGAAGGCAGAGGCTTTAACCCACTGAGCCACCCAGGCACCCCCACATGTGTATTTTTAATCAATGGAACTCAAACACAAGTCATGAATATCACTTCAAGGCCAGTGTTTCAGGAATGATAGATTTATTTTCCATACCCATTACTGTAGATTGAATATTTGTGTCCCCCCCAATCCTCAAATGGCATATGCTCTTATAAAAGAAACCCCAGAGAGTAACCTGCCTCATTTGTCTTGTGAGGACACAGAGACCAGATGACTGTCTGTAAACCAGGAAGCAGATCCTCACCAGACACTGAATCTTCCGGCAACTTGGCTTTGTACTTTCCAGTTTTCAGAACTGTGATAAATAAATTTCTGTTGTTTATAAGTCACCCAGTATATAGTATTTCGTTATAGCAGCCCAAACAGACTAAGACACCTGTCTTTCAACTGCCAGGAGGATATAAAGGATTCCATGATTTGAGGCAATTGTGAAGCCATGAGATGATTCCCAAATCTCTATGTATAAGAGATTTACTACTGATAGTAACTCTTGTGTATCAGTAGCAACTCTTGCATATGAATATTCTGAAAGTAAGAAACAGCCCTATATTTTCTTAAGCCACTAAAAGTTGGGGGTTCTGATAGTTTTAACTAATCACTTAGAACATGTCCCAGATTATATTCTCTTATTTAATGTGTAATCTTTATATTTAAAGCAGATTTTATAATCTTAGTAGGATTTTCTCTTTTCAGTTCTATTTTCTAACAGGAAATGCAAGATATACTGGCAAAGATTACTTTCTTCCTTGGTGTTCTGCTCTTGTTTCATGGTTATTAAGCCAAGATAAGAAATTTCCTTCTTTTGTTATCTTTCCACTAAAACTGGTGAAACTTAACAGGTTGGGATTGCATATTTACAAATGCTTACCCTTAAAACCTATACATTATCAAAGAGTTACAAATTGTATTGTTCACTATTAATGTAGGCCTTTAAGGTGACCATTCATATTGCTTTTGCTGTAACCATTTTATTTTGTGCTTTTGTGTTCAAACACAGAGAAAAATCTATCAATTCTGTACCTTACCTCCTACTAAAAAAAGGCTAACTTGTAGGTGATGATAGATTCTGTGGAAAGAAATAGAAGGAAGACATAAATGTGATATACTTCAGCAAAGATTTATCTTCTAATCTGTGAAATATTGAGCATTGGCCAGAAACAGCATACAAGTCATTGGCATACAAAAATTGAAAGTACAGAAGTATAGGAAGTATAAGAAAATCATTAAACCTGGACTGAAAAAGCAGCTATCAGAATGATAGTAATATGTTTAAAACAATATTATATGAATTTCTGGGATTAGCATGAGAATAGACTTGGTGTGCCTTACTGTTAACACCCAAATACCAATATTAAAGATGATCCAAAAGATTTTTTAAAAAAATACTATTAACTAATACTAAAGATAAAAATATTAAAAAATAGAAATACATTATTGTGCCATGGAAATTAAAAGGCTCATAAGAGACTACTATAAGTAACTATACACAATTTTGATAACATAGATAAATAAGTAGATAAATTCTCAGTCATGCAATTTACCAAGACTACATTATGAAGAAACAAAAAATTTTAACAGACCTATAACAAACAGGGAGAATTAGTATGCAAAAACTTCATAACAATAAATTAAAGCCAAAACCAGATGACTTCAGTGTTAAATACTACCTAACATTTACAGAACAACTAACACCAATCATTTCCAAAACTTTCCAAAACTTTGAAGAGTAAGGAACACTTTCAAACTCATTTTATGAGACAAGCATTACTGTAATATCAAACCCAAACAAAGACACTGAAAGAAAAGAAAACTAGATGCAAAAATCCTGAACAAAGTACAAGCAAACTGAAATCAATAACATATTAAAAAGGATCATACATCATGACCATGTAGGATATATCCCCAAGATGCTGGGATGTTCAGCATACAAAAATAAATTATGTGATACAGATCATTAAGAGAATAAAGGGTAAAAATTACATAATCAGGGTGTTGTGCAAAAAGAATGAATACTGTTACGCTGAAAAAAAAAATAAATAAGAAATTTCCTTAAAAAAAAAAATTACATAATCATCTCAATAGATGCATAAAAAGTGTTTGACGAAATTCAAAAGAAATTCCATAAAAAACTCTCAACAAAATATGTATAGAAGGAATATATTGCAATATAATAAAGGTCATATATGAAAAGTCCACAGCTAACATTATACATATATATGTTAAACATACATGTTGAACAACTGAAAGTGTTTCCTCTAAGATCAGGAACAAAACAAAGCTTCCCATTGTCACTTCTGTTCAATACAGTACTACAAGTTCTATCCAGGGCAATTAGGCAAGAAAAAGAAATAAAAGGCAGTGAAATAAGACTGGCAGAAGTAAAATTATGTGTTTACAAATGAATGATCATATACTGAGAAAACTCTAATGATACCACCAAAAATTATTAGAATAAATGAATTCAGTAAAGTTGCAGATTACAAAATCAGCATACCAACATCATTTGAACTGCTATTAACTACCAAAGGGGGAAAAAAAAAAAAGAAAGAAAGCAATCCCATTTACAATGGTCAAAAAGAATAAAGATCTTAGTAATAAAGTTAACCAGGAAGATGGAAGACTTGTACCTCAAACTATAAAACTATTTTTTTAAGTTTTTATTCATTTATTTGACAGAGAGAGATCACAAGTAGGCAGAGAGGCAGGCAGAGAGAGAGAGAGAGAGAGAGAGAGAGAGAGGAGGAAACAGGTTCCCTGCTAAGCAGAGAACCTGATGCAGGAATCGATCTCAGGACCCTGAAATCCTGATCTGAGCCAAAGGCAGAGGCTTAACCCACTGAGCCACCCAGGCACCCTACTTTTTTTTTAAATTTTCTTTTTTCAAATTGGCTCCACAATTGAAGTAAAATCTGAACTCACAACTCTGACATCAAGAATTGCTTGTTCTAAACCAACTTCAGTAAACAGCACAGCACCAACCCTGAATGCCTAACCTCCTTACACCAACTCCTACACCCCTGCACTCTGCTGGCACTGCTTTTTTGGGCAACTGTGCCTTAGGACTTAGCAACCCCTTGCCCAGACAACCAGTACAAACTCCAGCACACACCACATCTACTGACCATAGAGTTCCTCAAAGCTTCAGTTCCAGTGGAAATAGCATCAGGTCTCTTTTAACAAGTAGACCTACCACACTAGTTAAAACTTGCCACACTCCAGCCAGTCCAAACACTTTCCACTGAGGTCAAAGAGAACCTCTGCTGATGCTAACATGAGGGATAGAGCAACAAAAACACAGCCAGAGTGCAGGCAGCACTCAAGTTCTAGACCATGGAATTATTCAATGTCTTCTTCATTAAGCCATTACTCTCAGGAACAGGAAACATAAAAGGATTTTCTAACACAGAGAAGAAGATAGAGACCTAGAAAAAATACCAAAACAGTGGAATTCATCCCCAAAAGAAAGAACAAGAAAAGGTCATGGCCAGAGATCAAACTGCAACAGATATAAGCAATATGCCTGATACAGAATTCAAAGCAACAGTCATAATGATACTCAATGGGCTTGAAAATAGCATGGAAGACATTATGGAGACCCTTATCACAGAGATAAAAGAGCTAAAAAACTATCAGGTAGAAATGAAAAATGCAGTATCTGAGATCTGAAACCAGAAGGGTGTAATGACCACAAGAATGGAAGAAGCAAAGGAATGACTAAGTGATATAGAAGATAAAATTTTGGAGAACAATGAAGCTGAACAAAATAGAGAAGAATGATGGATCATGAGAGCAGACTTAGGGAACTCAAATAATAACATTTGCATCAAAGGAGTCCCAGAAGAAGACAAAGAGAGCAGAAAGTTTATTTGAAGAAATAATAGCTGAAAACTTCCCTTATCTAGGGAAGGGGATAGACATCCAAATCCAGGAGGCACAGAGAAATCCCATCAAAATCAACAAGAGCAGGCCAAGACCAAGACATACTGTAATTAAAATTGCAAAATAGGGGGGAGGAGTCAAGATGGCGGAGAAGTAGCAGCCTGAGACTACATCAGGTAGCAGGAGATCAGCTCGATAGCTTATCTAAACATTGCAAACACCTACAAATCCAACGGGAGAGCGAAGAGAAGAAGAACAGCAACTCTAGAAACAAAAAATCAACCACTTTCTGAAAGGTAGGACTGGCGGAGAAGTGAATCTAAAACGATGGGAAGATAGACCGCGGGGGGAGGGGCCGGCTCCCGGCAAGCGGCGGAGGAACGGAGCACAAAATCAGGACTTTTAAAAGTCTGTTCCACTGAGGGACATTGCTCCAGGGGCTAAACCGGGTTGAAGCCCACGCGGGGCCAGCGTGGCCCCAGGCCCCGCAGGGTCACAGAAGGATCGGGGGTGTCGGAGTGTCGGAGAGCTCGCAGGTATTAGAACGGAGAAGCTGGCTGGAGAGACAGAGCCGAGGACTAAACTCTCAGCTCGGGGTTACCTTGAACTGGTCGCGGGCTGGGTGAGCTCGGAGCGCGGCTAGAGGCTGGGGATACGGGAGTGATTGGGTGCTGTCCTCTGGGGGCGCACTGAGGAGTGGGGCCCCAGGCTCTCGGCTCCTCCAGGCTGGAGACTGGGAGGCCGCCATTTTCATTCCCGTCCTCCGGAACTCTACGGAAAGCGTTCAGGGAACAGAAGCTCCCAAAAGCGAACCCGAGCCGATTACTTAGTCCGGCCGCCGGTAAGGGCGGTGCAATCCCGCCTCGGGCAAAGACACTTGAGAATCACTACAACAGGCCCCTCCCCCAGAAGATCAACAAAATATCCAGCCAGGACGAAATTCATCTATCAAGGAGAAAGCAGATTCAATTCCTAAGACAGCAGAGCAATTCCAGAGGAGGAGAAAGCAAAGCACGGAACTCATGGCTTTCTCCCCATGATTCTTTAGTCTTGCGGCTACTTCAATTTTTTTTCTTTTTTCAATTTCTTTTTCTTTTTTCTTTTTTCTTCTTCTGCTAAATTTTTTTTTAAACTTTTACCCATTTCTTTTTTAACATTTTTTGACTAGTTCATCTAAATATATATATATTTTCTTTCTTTTTTATATTTTTTATTTGTTTTATTTTTTAAATTTTTTTCTTTCTTTTTTTTTTCTTTTTTTTTCAGAAGCTGTTTTTATCCCCTTTCTCCCCCCCACAATTTGGGGTCTCTTCTGATTTGGTTACAGCGCATTTTTCCGGGGTCTTTGCCACCCTTTTAGTAGTTTATTTGCTTCTTCATATTCTCTTATCTGGACAAAATGACAAGGCAGAAAAAATCACCACAAACAAAAGAACAAGAGACAGTACCGAAGGCTAGGGACCTAATCAACACAGATATGGGTAATATGTCAGATCAAGAGTTCAGAATGACGATTCTGAACATTCTAGCCAGGCTCGAAAAAGGCATGGAAGATATTAGAGAAACCCTCTCTGGAGATATTAAAGCCCTTTCTGGAGAAATTAAAGAACTAAAATCTAACCAAGTTGAAATCAAAAAAGCTATTAATGAGGTGCAATCAAAAATGGAGGCTCTCACTGCTAGGATAAATGAGGCAGAAGAAAGAATTAGTGATATAGAAGACCAAATGACAGAGAATAAGGAAGCCGAGCAAAAGAGGGACAAACAGCTACTGGACCATGAGGGTAGAATTCGAGAGATAAGTGACACCATAAGACGAAACAACATTAGACTAATTGGGATTCCAGAAGAAGAAGAAACAGAGAGGGGAGCAGAAGGTCTATTGGAGAGAATCATTGGAGAGAATTTCCCTAATATGGCAAAGGGAACAAGCATCAAAATCCAGGAGATGCAGAGAACCCCCCTCAAAGTCAACAAGAATAGGTCCACACCCCATCACCTAATAGTAAAATTTACAAGTCTTAGTGACAAAGAGAAAATCCTGAAAGCAGCCCGAGAAAAGAAGTCTGTAACATACAATGGTAAAAATATTAGATTGGCGGCAGACTTATCCACAGAGACCTGGCAGGCCAGAAAGAGCTGGCATGATATATTCAGAGCACTCAACGAGAAAAACATGCAGCCAAGAATACTCTATCCAGCTAGGCTATCATTGAAAATAGAAGGAGAGATCAAAAGCTTCCAGGACAAACAAAAACTGAAAGAATTTGCAAACACCAAACCAGCTCTACAGGAAATATTGAAAGGGGTCCTCTAAGCAAAGAGAGAGCCTAAAAGTAGTAGATCAGAAAGGTACAGAGACAATATACAGTAACAGTCACCTTACAGGCTAATAATGGCACTAAATTCATATCTCTCAATAGTTACCCTGAATGTTAATGGGCTAAATGCCCCAATCAAAAGACACAGGGTATCAGAATGGATAAAAAACCAAAACCCATCAGTATGTTGCCTACAAGAAACTCATTTTAGACGCGAAGACACCTCCAGATTTAAAGTGAGGGGGTGGAAAACAATTTACCATGCTAATGGGCATCAGAAGAAAGCTGGGGTGGCAATCCTTATATCATACCAATTAGATTTTAAGCCAAAGACTATAATAAGAGATGAGGAAGGACACTATATCCTACTCAAAGGGTCTGTCCAACAAGAAGATCTAACCATTTTAAATATCTATGCCCCTAACGTGGGAGCAGCCAACTATATCAACCAATTAATAACAAAATCAAAGAAACACATCAATAATAATACAATAATAGTAGGGGACTTGAACACTCCCCTCACTGAAATGGACAGATCATCCAAGCAAAAGATCAACAAGGAAATAAAGGCCTTAAATGACACACTGGACCAGATGGACATCACAGATATATTCAGAACATTTCATCCCAAAGCAACAGAATACACATTCTTCTCTACTGCACATGAAACCTTCTCCAGAATAGATCACATCCTGGGTCACAAATCAGGTCTCAACCGGTATCAAAAGATTAGGATTATTCCCTGCATATTTTCAGACCACAATGCTCTGAAGCTAGAATGCAATCACAAGAGGAAAGCTGGAAAGAACCCAAATACATGGAGACTAAACAGCATCCTTCTAAAGAATGAATGGGTTAACCAGGAAATTAAAGAAGAATTGAAAAAATTCATGGAAACAAATGATAATGAAAACACAACAGTTCAAAATCTGTGGGACACAGCAAAGGCAGTCCTGAGAGGAAAATATATAGCGGTACAAGCCTTTCTCAAGAAACAAGAAAGGTCTCAAGTACACAACCTAACCCTACACGTAAAGGAGCTGGAGAAAGAACAAGAAAGAAACCCTAAACCCAGCAGGAGAAGAGAAATCATAAAGATCAGAGCAGAAATCAATGAAATAGAAACCAAAAAAACAATAGAAAAAATCAATGAAACTAGGAGCTGGTTCTTTGAAAGAATCAATAAGATTGATAAACCCCTGGCCAGACTCATCAAAAAGAAAAGAGAAAGGACCCAAATCAATAAAATCATGAATGAAAGAGGAGAGATCACAACTAACGCCAAAGAAATACAGACAATTATAAGAACATACTATGAGCAACTCTACGCCAACAAATTGGCCAATCTGGAAGAAATGGATGCATTCCTAGAGACATATAAACTACCACAACTGAACCAGGAAGAAATAGAAAACCTGAACAGGCCCATAACCAGTAAGGAGATTGAAACAGTCATCAAAAACCTCCAAACAAACAAAAGCCCAGGGCCAGACGGCTTCCCAGGGGAATTCTACCAAACATTTAAAGAAGAACTCATTCCTATTCTCTTGAAACTGTTCCAAAAAATAGAAACGGAAGGAAAACTTCCAAACTCATTTTATGAGGCCAGCATCACCTTGATCCCAAAACCAGACAAGGATCCCACCAAAAAAGAGAACTACAGACCAATATCCTTGATGAACACAGATGCAAAAATTCTCGCCAAAATACTAGCCAATAGGATTCAACAGTACATTAAAAGGATTATTCACCACGATCAAGTGGGATTTATTCCAGGGCTGCAGGGTTGGTTCAACATCCGCAAATCAATCAATGTGATAGAACACATTAATAAAAGAAAGAACAAGAACCATATGATACTCTCCATAGATGCTGAAAAAGCATTTGACAAAGTACAGCATCCCTTCCTGATCAAAACTCTTCAAAGTGTGGGGATAGAGGGCACATACCTCAATATTATCAAAGCCATCTATGAAAAACCCACCGCAAATATCATTCTCAATGGAGAAAAACTGAAAGCTTTTCCGTTAAGGTCAGGACCACGGCAGGGATGTCCATTATCACCACTGCTATTCAACATAGTACTAGAAGTCCTAGCCTCAGCAATCAGACAACAAAAAGAAATTAAAGGCATCCAAATTGGTAAAGAAGAAGTCAAACTATCACTCTTCGCAGATGATATGATACTATATGTGGAAAACCCAAAAGACTCCACTCCAAAACTGCTAGAACTTGTCCAGGAATTCAGTAAAGTGTCAGGATATAAAATCAATGCACAGAAATCAGTTGCATTTCTGTACACCAACAACAAGACTGAAGAAAGAGAAATTAAGGAGTCAATCCCATTTACAATTGTACCTAAAACTATAAGATACCTAGGAATAAACCTAAGCAAAGAGACTAAGAATCTATACACAGAAAATTATAAAGTACTCATGAAAGAAATTGAGGAAGACACAAAAAAATGGAAAAATGTTCCATGCTCCTGGATTGGAAGAATAAATATTGTGAAAATGTCTATGCTACCTAAAGCAATCTACACATTTAATGCAATCCCTATCAAAATACCATCCATTTTTTTCAAAGAAATGGAACAAATAATCCTCAAATTTATATGGAACCAGAAAAGACCTCGAATAGCCAAAGGAATATTGAAAAAGAAAGCCAAAGTTGGTGGCATCACAATTCCGGACTTCAAGCTCTATTACAAAGCTGTCATCATCAAGACAGCATGGTACTGGCACAAAAACAGACACATAGATCAGTGGAACAGAATAGAGAGCCCAGAAATGGACCCTCAACTCTATGGTCAACTAATCTTCGACAAAGCAGGAAAGAATGTCCAATGGAAAAAAGACAGCCTCTTCAATAAATGGTGCTGGGAAAATTGGACAGCCACATGCAGAAAAATGAAATTGGACCACTTCCTTACACCACACACGAAAATAGACTCCAAATGGATGAAGGACCTCAATGTGAGAAAGGAATCCATCAAAATCCTTGAGGAGAACGCAGGCAGCAACCTCTTCGACCTCAGCCGTAGCAACATCTTCCTAGGAACAACGGCAAAGGCAAGGGAAGCAAGGTCAAAAATGAACTATTGGGATTTCATCAAGATCAAAAGCTTTTGCACAGCAAAGGAAACAGTTAACAAAACCAAAAGACAACTGACAGAATGGGAGAAGATATTTGCAAACGACATATCAGATAAAGGGCTAGTATCCAAAATCTATAAGGAACTTAGCAAACTCAACACCCAAAGAACAAACAATCCAATCAAGAAATGGGCAGAGGACATGAACAGACATTTCTGCAAAGAAGACATCCAGATGGCCAACAGACACATGAAAAAGTGCTCCACGTCACTCGGCATCAGGGAAATACAAATCAAAACCACAATGAGATATCACCTCACACCAGCCAGAATGGCTAAAATTAACAAGTCAGGAAATGACAGATGCTGGCGAGGATGTGGAGAAAGGGGAACCCTCCTCCACTGTTGGTGGGAATGCAAGCTGGTCCAACCACTCTGGAAAACAGCATGGAGGTTCCTCAAAATGTTGAAAATAGAACTACCCTATGACCCAGCAATTGCACTACTGGTTATTTACCCTAAAGATACAAACATAGTGATCCGAAGGGGCACGTGTACCCGAATGTTTATAGCAGCAATGTCTACAATAGCCAGACTATGGAAAGAACCTAGATGTCCATCAACAGATGAATGGATAAAGAAGATGTGGTATATATACACAATGGAATACTATGCAGCCATCCAAAGAAATGAAATCATGCCATTTGCGACGACGTGGATGGAACTAGAGCGTATCATGCTTAGTGAAATAAGTCAATCGGAGAAAGACAACTATCATATGATCTCCCTGATATGAGGACATGGAGAAGCAACATGGGGGGGTAGGGGGATAGGAGAAGAGTAAATGAAACAAGATGGGATTGGGAGGGAGACAAACCATAAATGACTCTTAATCTCACAAAACAAACTGGGGGTTGCTGGGGGGAGGTGGGATTGGGAGAGGGGGAGCGGGCTATGGACATTGGGGAGGCAAGGCGAACCATAAGAGACTATGGACTCTGAAAAACAACCTGAGGGTTTTGAAGGGTCAGGGGTGGGAGGTTGGGGCAACCTGAGGGTTTTGAAGGGTCAGGGGTGGGAGGTTGGGGGAACAGGTGGTGGGTAATGTGGAGGGCACGTTTTGCATGGAGCACTGGGTGTTGTGCAAAAAGAATGAATACTGTTACACTGAAAAAATAAATAAAATGGAAAAAAAAATTGCAAAATATACTGATAAAGAAAAAATCCTAAAAGCAGTAAGATAAAAGAAGTCCCAATTTAAAAGGGAACACCAGTAAGGTTACCAGCAGCTCTTTCCATAGAAACTTGTAAAGCCAGAAGAGAGTGGCAAAATATATTCAACACGCTCAATGGGAAAAATATACAGCCAGGAATAATCTATCCAGCAAGGTTATCATTCAGAATAGTAGAAAAAAAGAGTTTCCCAGACAAAAAATGACTGAGTTTGTGACCACTAAACAAGCCCTGCAAGAAATATTAATAGCGACTCTTTGAGTGGGAAGGAAAGACCAAAATTGACAAAGTCTTGAAAATAACAAAACAAAGTGACCAAAGAAGTAATAAAATGGCATTAAATACATATGTATCAATAATTACTCTAAATGTAAATAACTAAATGTTCCAAGACAGAGGGTGTCGGAATGGATTAAAAAAACAAACAAACAAACCAAAAAAACAACCAAGACTCATCTATATGCTGCCTACAAGAGACTCATTTAAGACCTAAGACATCTTTGATGGAATGTAAGGGAATAAAGAAATATTTATCATGCAAATGCATGTCAAAAGAGATACCAAGTAGCAATACTTATATTAGACAAACTAGATTTTAAACCAAAGACTGTTAAAAATGGTGTCTATCCAACAAGAAGATCTAACAATTATAAATATTTATGACCCCAACTTGGGAGCACCCGAATATATAAAACAATAACAAACATAAAGGAATTCATTGATAATAGCACAATAATAGCAGGGGACTTTGACAGCTCACTTACATCAATAGAAAGTTCATCTAAACAAGAAAATCAACAAGGAAACAATGGTTTTGAATGGATAGTGGACCAGATGGACTTAACAGGTATATTCAGAACATTTCTTCTTAAAGCAGCAGAATACACATTCTTTTCAAGTGTACATGGGACACTCTCCAGAATAGATGATGTGCTATGTCACAAATCAGACTTTAATAAGTACAAAAAGACAGAGACCATACCATGCATATTTTCTGACCACAGTGATATGAAACTTGGAGTCAATCACAAGAAAAGAAAAGATTTGGGAAGACCATACATACCTGGAAGTTAAAGAACATGCTACTAAAGAATGAATGGGTCAACCAGGAAATTAAAGAAGAAATTTAAAAAATACATGGAATCAAATGAAAATGACTACATGGCAATCCAAAACCTTTAGGATACAGCAAAAGTGGTCATAAGAGGGAAATATATAGCAATACAGGCCTATATCAAGAAGCAAGAAAAGTCTCAACCTAACCATACACCTAACAGAGCTAGAAAAAGAACAACAAACAAAGCCTAAATCAAGCAGAAGAAGGGAAATAATAAAGATAACAGCAGAAATCAATGATATATAAGCTAAAAAACAAAACAAAACAAACAGTAGAACAGATCAATGAAACCAGAAGCCGGTTCTTCAAAAAAATTTAAAAAATTGATAAAGTCCTAGCCAGACTTACTACTATAAAAAGAAGAGAGAAAGGACCCAAATAAATAAAATCACATAGAGGAGAGGAGAAATAACAACCAATACCACAGAAATACAATTATAAGATAAAATTATGAAAAATTATACACCAACAAATTGGGCAATTTGGAAGAAATGGATAAATACCTAGAAACATATAAACTACCAAAACTGAAACAGGAGGAAATAGAAAACTTGAACAGATTCATAACCCTCAAAGAAATTAAATTAGTAATCAAAAATTGCCCAACAAAAAAAAGTCTAGGACCAGAGGGTTTCCTAGGTGAATTCTACCAAACATTTCAAGAAGAGTTAATACCTATTCTTCTCTAACCACTCCAAAAATAGAAATGGAAAGAAAGCTTTGAAATTCATCCCATGAAGCCAGCATTATCCTGATTCCAAAATCAGACAAAGACTATACTAAAAAAACAAACAAACAAACAAACAAACAAAAACTACAGGCCTGTATCTCTGATAAAAATGGACATAGAAATTCTCATCAAACTACTAGCAAATCAAATCAAACAATACATTAAAAAAATCATTCACCACATTCAAGTAGGGTTTATTCCTGGACTGCAGGGGTGGTTCAATATTCACAAGTTAATCAACATGATACACCACATTAATAAAAGAAAGGATAAGAACCATGTGATCCTCTCAATAAATGCAGAAAAAGCATTTGACAAAGTAAAACATCCATTCATGACAAAAACCCTCAACAAAGTAGGGATAGGGAACATATCTCAACATCATAAAGGCCATATACAAAAAACCCACAGCTAACATCATTCTCAGTGGGGAAAAACTGAGAAGTTTTCCTCCCTCATAAGGATCAATACAGGGATGTCTGCTCTCACCACTGTTATTTAACATAGTACTGGAAGTTCTGGCCTCAGCAACCAGACAACATGAAGAAATAAAAGGCATCCAAATTGGCAAGGAAGAAGCCAAACTCTTACTATTTGTGGATGATATGATGCTCTATAGGAAAAACCCAAAGGACTCCACCAAAAAGTTGTTGGAACAGGTACATGCATGCAGTAACACTGCAGGATACAAAATCAACATACAGAAATCTGTTGCATTTCTTTACACCATTAATGAAGCAGAAAGAGAAATCAAGGAAACTATCCCATTAATAACTGCACCCAAAATAATAAGATACCTAGGAACAAATCTAACCAAAAAAGTATCAGTTCTACACTCCAAGAACTATAAAACACTTGGGAAAGAAAATGAAGACGACACAAAGAAACGGAAAAACATTCCATGCTCATGGATTGGAAAACAAATATTGTTAAAAAGTTTATACTACCCAAAGCAATTCACAGATTTAATGCAATCCCTATTAAAATACCACCAGCATATTTCACAGAACTAGAACAAACATCCTAAAATTTGTATGGAACCACAAGCCAAAGCAATCTTGAAAAGAAAAGTCAGTGGCATCACAATTCTGGACTACAAGTTATATTACAAAACTGCAATGATCAAGACAGTATGGTGGGGGAACAAAAGATGACACACAGAACAATGCAACCAGATAAAAAACCCAGAAAAGGACCCACAACTATATGGTCAACTAATCTTCAACATAGCAGGAAAGACTATCTAATGGAAAAAAAGAGAGTCTCTTCAACAAACAGATGTTGGGAAAACTGGACAGCAACATGCAAAAGAATAAAATAGGACCACCTTATTATACCATACATAAAAATAAATTCAAAATGAATGAAAGACCAAAATGTGAGACAGGAAACCATCAAAATCCTAAAGGAGAACAGGGGCAGTAACCTCGTTGACATCAGCTGTAGCAACTTCTTACTAGATATGTCTCCTAAGGCAAGGGAAACAAAAGCAAAAATAGACTATTGGGCCTTAACAAGACAAAAAAAATAAATAAATAAACTTCTACACAGTGAAGGAAACAATCAACAAAACTAAAAGACAACCTTCAGGTTGGGAGAAGATATTTGCAAATGGCATATATGATAAAAGATTTATATACAAAATATATAAAGATCTTATAAAATTCAATACCCAAAAAATAAACAATTAGGAAATGGGGAGAAGACAGGAACGGACATTTTTCCAAAGAAGACATACACAAGGTTAACAGACAAATGAAAAGATGATCATCATTACTCATCGTCAGGGAAATACAAATCAAAATCACAATGAGGGGCATCAAATAGTTAAGTGACAGCCTTCAGCTCAGGTCATGATCTCATGGTCCTGGGATTGAGCCCCACATCCAGCCCCACGTCGGGTTCCTTGCTCGGGGCATGGGGGGGGGTCTCCTTCTCCCTCTCCCTCTGCCTGCCTGTTTGTGTTCTCTTACCTTCTCTGTATCAAATAAATAAAACCTCACACCTGTGAGAATGGCTAAAATTAACAATACAAGAAATAATAGATGTTAGTGAGGATGCGGAAGGGGAACCCTCTTACACTGTTAGTGGGAATGCAAGCTGATGCAGCCACACTGGAAAACAGTATGGAGGTTCCTCAAAAAGTTAAAAATAGAACTACCCCATGATCCAGTAATTGCCCTACTAGGTATTTACCCAAAGGATACAGAAATACTGATTCAAAAGGATACATGCACCCTGATGTTTATAACAACATTCTCCATAATACCCAAATTATGGAAAGAGTTTAAATGTCCATCAACTGAGGAATGAATAAAGAAGAGGTGGTATACCTATACAATGCAATATTACTCAGCCATCAAAATCTTGCCACTGACCACAATGTTGATGGAGCTAGAATTTATTTTGCTAAATTAAATAAGTAGAGAAAGACATAAATAACATATGATTTCACTCATATTTGGACTTTAAGAAACAAAACAGATGAACATGGTTGCAGGGATAGAAGCAAACCAGAAAACAGACTCTTAACTATAGAGAATAAACTGAGGTTTGTTGGAAGGAAGGTGGGCAGGGGGATGGGTTAAATGTGTGATGGGGATTAAAGAGGACACTTGTGATAAACACTGGGTATTGTATGTAAGTGATGATGAGTCACTAAATTCTATACCTGAAAATAATATCACACTGTATGTTAACTAACTGGAATTTAAATAATGACTTGAAAAAGAAAAAAAAAAGATTTGCATGCTTTAAGGACAGGAACTGTTAATCTACTAGAAGAAAACAGAGGTGAATAACTTCATGACATGGGCCTTGGCAACCATTGCTTGGATATGACACCAAATGCACAGGCAACACAAGAAAAAATAGAAAAGTGGGACTACATCAGACCAAAAAGCTTATTTACAGTGGAGGAAGTGATCAATACAGTGGAAAGACAATCTACAGAAAAAGATGATTACAAATCATATAATTGGCAAGAGGTTAATATCTAAAACTTACAAGTTAAGTCCCACAACTCAAGAGCAAAGTCCTCCAAGTAACTCAATTAAAAAAACTGGCAAAAGACTTCCAAAAAAGCCATATAAATGGCTATCAAGTACACAAAAAGACTCATAATGAGCAGAGAACTGCAAATCATAACCTAGGTATCCTGCCTCACACCTATGGATGGCTGTTATAAGAAACAGAAATTGGTAAGTGGTGACGAGGATGTGGAGGAAAAATTGGAACCCTTGTACACTGTTGCTGAGAATGTAAAATCGAACAGCTCCTAAGGAAATCAGTGTGGAGGTTCTTCAAAATTTAAAAATAGAACCATCATGTAATCTAGCAATCCTATTTGGAATAAATGTGTACATTAATCCAAATAATTTAAATCAGTATCTTAAGATATTAATACTCCCATGTTCATTTCAGCATCACTCACAATAGTCAAGACATGAAACAACCTAAGTGTCCACTGATAAATGAATACATAAGAAAATGTGGTATATACATAAAATGGAATTTCATTCAGGCTTAGGGGGAAATCCTGCCATATGCTGCAAGATAGATAAACACAAAGGACATGTTAAATAAAATAATCCTGTTACAGAAGGACAAATATTGCATGACTCCACTTACATGAAGTATGTAAAATAGTCAGACTCATAGAAGCAGAGTGGGGATGGTGATTGTCAAGGTTGGGAGGAAAGGAGAAATTGGGAGGTTGGCTATTCAACAAGGATAAATTTTCGTTTTTTGTGAGATAAATTCTAAAAATCATCTAGACATAAATATGTCTACAGTTAATGTACATTTAAAAACTTAAGAGAATAGATCTCATATTAAGAGTTCTTATCATCAAAAAAAACAACTGGAAATCAAAAATGTTATTGTACCAAACAACTACAAAATAGTAATTTTATAAGAGACTATGTACTCTGAAAAACAACCTGAGGGTTTTGAAGGGTCAGGGGTGGGAGGTTGGGGGAACAGGTGGTGGGTAATGGGGAGGGCACGTTTTGCATGGAGCACTGGGTGTTGTGCAAAAAGAATGAATACTGTTACACTGAAAAAATAAATAAAATGGAAAAAAAAAGAAAAAAAATAGTAATTTTATAATAATCACAAGCAGATTAAATAATGAAGGATTGGAAATGAGGTGAACAGATATTAGAGGCACTAAAAAATTATGAAGTTCATCAAGAGTTACTATTTTGCTTTTGAGTTTGATACTTAGAGAAAAACATATTTGAGAAGAGTTATGCATAGAAATAAAATTAGGATTCTTTTCAAAGCAAGCAGAACATGGCTTATGCAGAAGATAAAGAAAGCAATTTGAAAATTCAAACACAGAACTCATAATAAGTTCATATAAACAAAACCAGTGTGAGTCTTTGGAGAACCACAAAAATACTCTCTTATTTATAACACTGACTACATGACTGTATATGGTTTACCAAATTGATCAATCTGGATGCATAAAAAGGATGAATTACATGTGTGTACATGTGTACTTAATGAAACTGCTTAAAAACACTTATAGAAAGCAAAGTCTCAGCAAATTAGAAGTGGAAGGAAATATTTTCAATTTGGTAAAACTACAACCAACATCAGACTTAATGGTAGAAGACTGAATACTTTCCTCTTAAGTCTGGGAACAAAGCAATAATCTCCCATTCACCATTTCTATTCAGTACTATAAAGGAAACTTTTACCAGTGAACAAGGGAGTATAAAGAAACAAAGAGTGTAAGGATTGGAAGAAAACAGCAAAACTGTATTTACTCTAACCATGAAGATAGGACACCTACAAAATTCAAATAAAACTGTAAAAACACTTACTTAGCAATAAGCAAATGGGAGAAGTAATTTTAAAACTTTATTATTTACAGTAGCATTTAAAAGTATAAAATACTTAGCAATGAATTATACAAGTATAGCCTTGAATACTTAAGACTTTAGAAATGGAAAGATATGCCATATGGATAGATCAGAAAACCCAATCTTGTTAGGGTAGTAATTATTCACAAAATCATTAGCTAATTGTAGAATTTACATAGAAATGAAAATGATTTAAAATAATGAAAACCATTGCAAAAGAGCAAAATTTGGAGAACTTACACTAACATTTATCCAGTATGCTTATTAGAACCAATGGAAAATAATGAATTATCTAGAAAGATATCCATTCATATATAATCACTTTATTTTCAACAAATTGTCACCACAATTCAACAGGGAAAGGAAAATCTTTTGAGCTTCTTATCTATAGCAACTAGATATCCATATAGAAAAAAAAGATGAATTTCTGCCTCTTTTTCACACTGCGCACAAAAATTTACTTGAGATGGGTCATAGACTAAAGAAAGCTTAAAAGTATCAGGTTTCTAGAAAAAAAAACCATTGGAGGCTATTTCTATGATCTTAGGTTAAACAAAGAGGTTTTTGGGTTTTTTAGGTCAGATACAAAAAGCACAAACTTAAAAAATAGGTTTGATAAACTGAATTGATAAATTTAACACCAATGGAATTAAATTTGTGCTCATCAAAAGATACCATTAAGAAAACAAATAAGAGAGCTACATATTGGGAGATATTCTCAACACATCTGCAAAGGTGATGTATATAGGCTATATATAGACCTCCTACAACTCAAAAATGAAAAGAAAAAGCACATTTTTAAAATGAGAATAAGATTTGATGAGATAGTTTGCAAGAAAGATACATAAATAAGTAGAGAAGCAGAAAAATAAGCACTCAAGATTATTAGACATTAGGAAAGTAAAGATTATAACCAAAATGAGATGTCACTCCTCACTCACTAGAATGAGTAAACTGGGAACAACCCATTTGTCCTTCAACAGACGAATAAAAAGATTTTAGTATTCATACAATGGAATAGTATTCAGGAGTGAAAATTAATGGCCAGTTAATACATGCTACCATGTATTAATGCATTAAAATATTATACAGAGTAAAAGAAGCAAAGGAATTCATACCTCATGTTCCACTTATATGAAGTTCTAGAATGGTGGTCAGAATAAGAAAGGCAATTGCTTAGAGGTGGGGTATTGAGCAAAGGTACATGAGTGAGCTTTCTAAGATGATGAAATATTCTTTATCTTTAAAAAAGGGTAGGTTATACAAGCTCATATATTTGTCCACTAAAATCCCATTTATTTCATGACACATAATTACTTTTTAATGATGACAGGGATAAAAAACTACACGAAGATAGTTTTACCCAATGAGCTTAGTAAAAAAAAAAAAAATCCACAAATTTGACAATATACTCTTCAGTCAAGGCTGTGAGGAACAGATATTCTCATACACTGGTGCTGAGAATATAAATTCTAATTGATATAATTCTTTATGGTGGGGAATTTGGAAATATCTGGAAAGTATTCACATGTATTTATGCTTTGACACAACAACCTCACCTCTCAGATTCTATTCCAAAGGTATACTTTCAAAATACAGAATGACTGATGAATGAATTTATTTATTATGTATTATTTTTATAGTAAAAATTAGAAATAGCTTAAAGCTCCACTCATAAACTTTTGCATATTACAACAGATTTCATAGAATATACTCTGAAAATTCCTCTCAGCCTATCCTTAAAAAGAATAAACCAGCCATTAACCTGAATAATAGTACAAAGGGAGGGGAAAAACAACTTTGGGATGGGTGGGAAAAGATTAATGGATGTTTATACTAAGCAAACACTGTATGTTCAGACATAATAAAAACTTCTTTAAAAAATTATGGAATGTTTCCAAACCACATTCAAGAAAATTTATAAATTTAAATTTCCATTATTAAACATAAATGAAAAGAGAAACCCTAAATCTAAGGAAGAAGACAACAGCCATCATTTTGTAATAAAATTCATAATAAATATAGCACAATTATAGAAAACAGTCATCTCGATAGGTAAATGTAAGGTCAGCATCTTAAAAAAATTAGAGATACCTCTATTGCAAATCTAAAGGAGAGAGAATGCAAACAGACCAGGAAAACAAATACAGAGGGAATTAGAATCATAAGAGAATAATAATCATGAGCATGGTTGATGTATTTGAAAATCCTGATAAACACTTGGTTTTCAAAAAAAAATGACAAACCAAAATTTTAATAAAAAAATTGAAAATGAATAAATTTTAAAATTTGTCAGAATGTCCTCCTAAAACAGTCTTCTCAGTTAGTATATTAAATGATTTCTTTCTAATTAAACATGTAGTATTAAGGAACAGAATACAACGAATTTGATGGAGCTAGTCATGCCCTAACATAGCACAGAAAAGAAACTATACTGATCTATGAATGTGCCTGCTAAAATCCTAAATAACACAAAAAGCTGAAATCAAACCATAATGTATATTAAAGAATAATCCAACATGATCACATAGGGTTTATCGCAGAATTGCAAGTGTAACTTTTTTCTTTTTTCTCCATTTTCTCCCCAGTTCCTCAAAATATCCCTGCAGAATATAATGGCGAGAGAAGCACTAGAATTTCAAAAAAATCATTCTACAAGAAGGTCTCTGTAGGCCATGAATTCTGATACAAAAGGACTGCAGTTGTAATGGGTTGAGATTGGAGATTTTTGGAGCAGCTCAGCCTAGAGGCAGACACTGAATATAGAAGCAGAGTGGGCAAGGATAGATCGATAGGCAATAAAAGAGGTCTAGTCAAAATATCCTTAAAAATTGTTCAAACTGCAGCTATTTGCAGTTATGGATAAATAATCATAGGGTCCACAGAATAAGGAACTCATTAAGGAGTTCTGTGGTAAGTAACAAAGTTTCTTGAAGATATTTTGATCAGAGGTCTAACTTGAACTACTTGTCTCATCACATTCCTTTAGCCTGTTTTAGTTTACAAATACATTGTTCCTTGAAAAATAAGAAGCTTACTACACTTGATTAAAGACTCTGCTATGTGGTACAAGAATATATTATGAAAATCCTACCTCACCTTTCCTTTTTTTTTTTTTAAAGATTTTATTTATTTGTTTGACAGAAAAAGAGATCACAAGTAGGCAGAGAGGCAGACAGAGAGAGAAGGGGAAGCAGGCTCTCCGCTGAACAGAGAGCCTGACGTGGGGCTCAATCCCAGGACCCTGAGATCATGACCTGAGCAGAAAGCAGAGGTTTAACCCACTGAGCCACCCAGGCGTCCCTACCTCACCTTTCTTAAAGGAATGAGGAGCTATTAAATGTCATACAAGTACCGGGGAAAAAGAAATAATCAAACGTTGCCAGTAAGTGCGGGGAGATGAATACATGCTTCCACTAATGCAGCCAACACTACACTATTTTCTTTGGATTCATAAAGGTATGGTGGTCAAGTCCATAACTGTGGACTCTGGTACAGAATAGTACCAGAGTTTCTAGTGATAAATGAAGTTCTAAGACAATTTTTAGGAGGCTTACCCTATTACAAGTTATATCATGAATATTATGCAAGTTCTTGCATAAATAGTTGGAATGGATGTCCTGAAAAACTGAAAGAATCCCTACACTGCCTGCCTGGCTCATGGAATAAGGGATGTTGTGATAGAAATAACAGTGGGTCTATCCTTACCACTCTCATACTTTTACCTCTAAATTGAGTTTCGTGTATTTCAGCAGACCAACACTAAGCAACTAGAAAATGGGTACATTTTTTTAAAAAATGGTATTTGTAGAGATGTTGTAGAAGTTACAAGAATTTGGTTAATTAAAATTCCAAAGACATCTCTTCTTGTCTGGGCTGATGATTGCTAGCCATTTCTGGCCCTGGATGGATTTCCTGATTCTAAGGGCAGGTGGGAATCTACTTGACCTAGGGGAAAAGAGAAGCCAGCAGAGTTTTGACAGATGTGATGGATTGGAAGCTGGAAGGCTCCCAAGCAAGTGACAATTTCACCATGTGATGTTAGCTAAATTCTGGGATTGTGCAAGACATGGAGGTGCAGCCAAGAAATCTTATGTAGATAGAGTAAAATCTCCCGCAGTGCACCAGAAACAAGTCTTGCTATAGTAGGAAGTCTGACATAAATACACAGTGTTTCTCTAGACATTTGCCAGATCTTAAACTGGATGGGATAGAAGCTGAAGAACTAAGCTCAAAATCTCCAAAGAATGGAACTGTTTCTTATGTCAATTTTAGGGCTAAGGAGAAGAGACAAACCACAACTCAATCAAAAACCAAGGAGGGCTAAGCCTGGGGAACAAGAATGAGCCACAGTTGAACTCAATTTTACTAAATATCACAGAAGACAGGATGATTTAACCTAAAGATAATTTAATTGGAAATGTCCAAAACACAAAAGAAATAAAAATTAACAGAAAATAATAAAAACATGAAGAAAAAAGAACAGAAATGAACAAACATGTAAATGAATTATCAGAAGCAGAAAAAAAAATGAGACAGAAGCCATATTAAAAGATAATTTTTTAGGGGGTGCCTGAGTGGCTCAGTGGGTTAAGCCTCTGCCTTCAGCTCAGGTCATGATCTCGGGATTCTGGGATCGAATCCCACATCGGGCTCTCTGCTCTCTGCTCGGCAGGGAGCCTGCTTCCTCCTCTCTCTCTCTCTCTGCCTGCCTCTCTGCCTACTTGTGATCTCTCTCTCTCTGTCAAATAAATAAATAAATAAATAATCTTTAAAAAAAAAAAAAGATAATTTTTTAAAACTCCAATACTGATTAAAGACATCAACTCAAAAATTCGGAAAGCTAAGGGAATCAAAAGAAAGATCAATAAAGAGAAAACCATGCTATGGTCAAACAAATGAACACCAATACCTAATGGAAAGTCTGAAACAGCCAGAGAACAAAAGACACACCTTCACAGGAGTAGCACTAAGACATTTATTTGACTGCTTTAACAACAGACCTAAGGAAGCCAAAAGACAATATAACAATATCTTTAAAATAGTAAAAAAAAGTGCTGACCTAGAATTCTGTACCCACTGAAATATGCTCCCAAATTGCAACTGAAGCAAAAAGATGTATTCCAAGACAATCAAAGAGTGGAGAAACTTTATTTTTAGCAGACTTTAACTATAAGAAATGCTTTAAGAAATTCTTGAAATTAAAATGCTCCCAAATGGTAGCACAAACTGCAGAATCTAAAGAGGTGAAGGCAGTTTGGTCCTCCTTTTTCATGTAAAACATTTGCTCCTTCTCTACAGCCATATAAACGCAAGTTTATTTGCAAGATCCCTGAAAGGAAAATTTTATCACCACCAACAACATCACCACCAACAACCTCCCCACCGAAATGACAAAACTAGACAAATCCTCTTGTGTTTTACTTAGGTAAGCAAAACTTTAGTTAAATGGACATTTAAAGGTTCCTTCTAGTGAACCATTCCTTTTTAAGAAGTTGAAATTCTCTGCTGTATTGACTAAAAGATCATGATTCATCGACTGTCTACGACTTCCTTCATGGAAACTAATGGTTAGAGATGTTGGCAGTTTAGAACCTGCTGGAATACATGGGTGGACAGGCTTCTATAATCCAAATTCTTCACCTGCATGTTTTTTCTTTACCCCAGTTCATTCCTGACATGTAGGCTCAGTCTTTTCAGTATTTGAGTTCCTGGTTCAGCAGAAACCAGGAAAAACAGTAACTTTGTAGTCAGAATGTTATCCGACTGTATATTGTTTACTTTATTGTAAATACTGGTAAACAGTGGTCAATAAATAGTTTTATATTCAAAAAAAAGGCAATAGCTTAGAAGCTGAAAAGCTTAGAAGGCAATTGATTGCATATTAATGGCTGTAAGGAGTCACAGTCAAGGTTCAAAGCCTCAGGAGGTCAACTGGGGTCTTGAAAAGGCAAGTATACCTAAGTAAGTACAGAGATGAACTTGAAATAGATTTACCCCCAGAAAGACTGAAAACCAACCTCAGTAATCAAGGAATGCCTGTTTCCTTTAAAGTGATATGTTTATATCCTAAATGCCTGCTAGAAACTAAACTAACTCCTCTCTGAATGAAGATATCATTATCCAAGTCTCAAATTATCTCTTCAAAGTTTCATTAATAATGAAGTTCTCGGGAATTCTAGGAAAGACAAATGGGCAAAGAAGATGATGAAAAATTATAAACCGGGGGGGAAAAAACCACCAACGGAAATAGATTCAGAAGAAATCCAAATATTGGAGTAATCAAGCACAGTTTTTAAAACAGTTATGAATTTCGTCAGGATTGAACACCATAAAGAAAGAATCCGATGACAACCCCGAAACGGAACAATGTAACAAAATTATGAGCTACGGTGAATTTAGATTAGACATAGCTGACACATGTTTGATGAATTATATTACAGATATGAAGAAAACATTCAAACCGAAGCAGAGACAAAAGAACAAAAATACAAGAAAGAGCATAAAAAATGTATGGCATATGTTTAAAATTTCTTAACAGACGTGAATTTGGAGTCCTAGGAAGGAAGAGGGCAGAATCAATACTTGAAGAGATGATGGCCTAACAAATGCTACAGAACTGACGAAAGATACCCACAGGTTCAAGGACAACTAGAAAACACAAGGAGAATCAAATGGAAAAATCATTATCTATGCTTCTCACATTAAAATGTTGAAGACAGGGACGCCTGGGTGGCTCAGTGGGTTAAAGCCTCTGCCTTCAGCTCAGGTCATGATCCCAGAGTCCTGGGATTGAGCCCCACATCAGGCTCTCTGCTCGTGGGGAGCCTGCTTCCCTCTCTCTCTTGTTGCCTCTCTGCCTATTTGGGATCTCTGTCTGTCAAATAAAGAAATAAAATCTTTAAAATAAATAAATAAATAGATAGATAGATAGATAAATAAACAAATAAATAAAATGTTGAAGACAAGAGATCTAAGAACTTAAAAATTGCCAGGAGGAGAAGAAGCAGAATCTCTACAGGATGAACAGTGAGACAACTATCTTCTCAACAGAAGCAGTAGAAGACTGTATGAATGTGCTAGGACTGCCATAACAAAGTAGCTTCAAAAGAAATTTATTTTTGCAGTTTTGAAGGACAGAAATCCAAGATCAAGGTGTCAGCAGGGTTGGTGTCTTCCAAAGCCTCTCTTCTAGGCTTGCAGATGGCTGTCTTCTCTATGTTTTCCTATGTTCTTCCCTCAGTTTCTGTGTCCAAATTTTCTCTTCTTATAAGGGTATCAATGATACAGGATTAGGGTCCAACCTGTGACCTCATTTTTAATTTAATTCTTTTAGGATTTTATTTATTTGTTTATTTGAGAGAGAATGAGAAAGAGAGAGTGCAAGAGGACACAGGCAGAGGAACAGAGGGAGAGGGACAAGCAGACTCCATGCTGAGCAGCATTTTGCCCAACACAGGACTCTATCCCATGACTCTGAGATCATGACCTAAGTCAAAATCAAAAGTTGATGCTTAACTGATTGAGCCACCCAGGAGTCCCCTCATGACCTCATTTTAACTTAATTACTTCTTTAAATACCATAGCTCAAATACAGTCACATTCTGAGGTACGGGGAGCTAGGACTACAACCTACAGACCAAAATAAAGAGAAAACAAAAGTTGAAAGAAAATAACTTCCCATCTAGAATTATAATTTCTTCCCAATATCATTCAAAATGAAAGTAAAAATAAAGAAATTTCCAGAGAAAAATTGAAAAAATTAATCGGCAGCAGACTTGTGATAAAATTCTAAAGGAGATCTTCAGGCAACAGCATCTACTCTTAAGGTACAGAGAAGCAGGGAGAAAAGAAGAGTAAAAGAAAGGATTAAACAAGTTGAAAATCAAATAAACACTGACAGTAAAAGAACAATAATCCTGGCTTCTGGCATTCAAAATTTATATGGAATTAAACCATGCCTTAACAGGAGCACAAAACAAAGCACAGTGAATAGAGTTCAAATGTTCTAAGGTCCCTCAGTTTTGTAATATTTAGGGTTACCATTAAATTAATCAATTGGGAGAGAATAATTGAGAGACAGCAGTTAAGATATAGACAAAGGGACTTTGCATATCCAAATAACAATTTAAAAATGAAATTTTCAAAAGTCCCATTCATAATAGCTTCAAACATCACCAAATTTCTGGAGATAAATACAGTAAAAGATGTTCTAGACCTCTGCACAGAAAACTTAAAATATTACTGAGAGAAGTTAAAGATCTAAATAAATGGAAGAATATACAGTGTCCAGAAATCATATTAAAAAAAACATCCTTTTCTCCAACCTGATCTATAGATTCAATATAATCCTAATCAAGATTCTGGTAGGGTTTGTGTTGTGAAAATTAATGAGAAAATCCTCAAATGTGTACAGAAATGCAAAGGGCCAAAAATAGTTCAGACATTTTTGAATGTAGAGGATAAAGTTGAAAGACGTACTTTACTGGATAACAAGAATTATTATAAAAATATAGTGATGATGGGGGAAGGTGGGGTTGGGAGAGGGGGAGGGGGTTATTGACATTGGGGAGGGTATGTGCTATTGCGAGTGCTGTGAAGTGTGTAAACCTGGCGATTCACAGACCTGTACCCCTGGGGATAAAAATACATTATATGTTTATTAAAAAAAAAAAATTGGAAGGGGAGGCGAACCATAAGAGACTATGGACTCTGAAAAACAACCCGAAGGTTTTGAAGGGTCCGGGGTGGAAGGTTGGGGGAACAGGTGGTGGGTAATAGGGAGGGCACGTATTGCATGGAGCACTGGGTGTTGTGCAAAAACAATGAATACTGTTACGCTGAAAAAAATAAATAAATTTAAATAAAAAAAATCTTAAATGAAAAACAAACAAACAAAAATACATTATATGTTTATAAAAAAAATGGGAGAGGGGGAGCGGGCTATGGACATTGGGGAGGGGAGGCGAACCATAAGAGACTAGGGACTCTGAAAAACAAACTGAGGGTTTTGAAGGGTCAGGGGTGGGAGGTTGGGGGAACAGGTGGTGGGTGATGGGGAGGGCACGTTTTGCATGGAGCACTGGGTGTTGTGCAAAAAGAATGAATACTGTTACACTGAAAAAATTAATAAAAAGGGAAAAAAAAAAAAAAGGATGAATACCCAACTTTTGTAGCAACATGGACGGGACTGGAAGTGATTATGCTGAGCGAAATAAGTCAAGCAGAGAGAGTCAAGTATCATATGGTCTCACTTATTTGTGGAGCATAACAAATAACATGGAGGACATGGGGAGATGGAGAGGAGAGGGAGTTGAGGGAAATTGGAAGGGGAGCTGAACCATAAGAGACTATGGACTCTGAAAAACAATCTGAGGGTTTTGAAGGGGCGGGGGTGGGAGGTTGGGGGAACCAGGTGGTGGGTAATAGGGAGGGCACGTATTGCATGGAGCACTGGGTGTTTTGCAAAAACGATGAATACTGTTACGCTGAAAAAATAAATTAATTAATTAAAAAATATATAGTCATGAATATAGTTTAAAATTAGTCTAAAGACAGACAGATAATCAGAACACAATATAGGGTCCAGAAACAAACCCACATATATCACCTGTACTTCTGTAGTCACCTGACTTAACAAGGTTACACAATAATGCAGTGGAAAAAGAATGATCGTTCTAATGTATCATGCTGGAGCATTAGGGCATTTGTATGGAGGAAAATGAACTCTGATCTTTACCTTGTACCATTATAAAAATCAAGTCCAAATAGCTTATAAATCTTAAGAGCAGAAGATAAAATAATAAAACTTCTGGAAAGCAACATGGGAAGATATCTTCCTGATTTCTGAGTAGGGGAAAAATTTCTTATATATACACATCCTATCTAAAAAGAAAAATTCATAATTGGATTTAATTAACTAAAGAGCTTTCCTTCATTAAAAGTCACCATTAAGGGGGTAAAACGGCAAGGCATAAGGTATTAAAAGATATTTACAAGATGAACACCTGACAAATAACTCATATTCAGAATTTATATTTAAAAAAATCAAACAGTTCTTTAAATCAGTAATAAAAAAGTTTTCACTCTAAAAGGAAATTAACAAAAGACACAGCAGCCACTTCCTAATAGTGACTATCCTCGTGTCCATTAATATATGCACAAGTGCTCAACCTCGTGAGACAAGAGACAAAGGTAAAAACCAGAAACCTAAGCTATGGTATTACCAATCGACATAGGGGGTTACCTCTGTAGTGGGACGTGGCATAGTGATTATGAGGGGACTGTGGAGAGCATTTGGGATGATGAAAACCTTCTCTGTATTATCTATGTGGTGGCTTTCTGACCGTCCCCACTTTGTGATATTTCACTGAGCTCAACACTTACGATTTGTGCGGTTTTGTGTTATGTTCCCAGTATAAGTTTATTTTCAAACTATGAAAATGAATGAACTAGAGCTACACCCAGTGACATGAATAAATCTTAATGTTACAAGGTGACAAAAGCAAGTCTCGGAAGACTATATAGAATATGATACTCTCTTTAAACATTCAAAAACGAGAAAAACTGCATTATTTAGACCTATATATATGTGAGTAAAAGCAACCAAATAACGAAGGAAACGAAAAGTACAAAAGAAAATAAAAATCAGGAAAAAATGGCCATCTTCTGAGGATAAGTAGATGATGGGATAGGCGAGTTTATGTAGTTTAGAAGTTATTCTTTTCTTAAAGATTTATTTATTTATTGTGGGGGGAGGGGCAGAGGGAGAGAGAGTCTTAAGCAGTCTCCCTGTTGAGTGCAGAGCCCAGCGCTGGCTCAATTTCCCCCCTCTGAGGTCACGACCTGAGCTGAAATAAAGAGTTCGGTGCTCAACCCACTAAGCCAACCAGGAACCCTACATGTAATTTATTGTTAATATTTTAGATGTTGAAATGTGTGCTGGGTATATGAATGTTTCCTATTAAAATTGATAAATAAAAAGAGGTCAGAAATGGCAACACTGACTAGAGATGATGGGGTCATGAAATAAGGATTATGAGTAAATTTTATGCCAAACAGTAAAAACATTAAAACCAAATATGGCTCAACTAATTCTGAAATGAGTCACTTGGAGAGCAAGAGTAGGCCAGATTATCAAGAGAAAACTATCTTGCTGAAGTCTATTTAATAATATGGAAAAGAGATACTATATATGACCGAGGTATACTTCAGGAATTTCATAGCACATTCATTAAAGGAGAAAAATTATATAATCATTAAGCTCAAAGCAGAAAAATCGTTTGGTAAAATTCAATACCTATTTGTTATTTTTAAAAGTACTTACAAACTGTAAATAGAGAAGAAAACTAATAAAAGACTTCAGGACTGGAAAGGAAGAATGAAACCTGTCTTTCCTTTCAGACAATATGCTTATCTCAAAGATAATCTTCATACAAATTATTAAAACTTCTGGGAAGATGATTCAATAGTTGAATATAAGATCAGTATTCAGAAATTTTATAAGCAACAGTCAGAAAAATGTAAATTAAAAAAACTATGATACTTTCAACTGCAATAAAAAATAAATTAGGAATATATCTAGTAAGAGATATTCACTACCTTTTTGAAGAAATTATAAAACTTTATTAATTGACTATAATAATTTTTACTACTGCATAATATTGCCACAAATTTAGCAGCTAAAAACATTAGTCATTTATTATTTCACAGGTGTGTAAGTAAAAGCATGCTAAGATGAGTTTTTTGCTTAGGGACTCATGTGGCCAAAGTCAAGGTATCAGTCAGGATTGGCTTTTATTTGGAACTCCTGGAAAGAAACTACTTCCAAGCTAATTTTAGATTTATGTTAGAAATGAGTTCCTTGTATCTGAGGGCTACACTTCCCATTTTCTTACTGGCAGTTGTCTGTGGGGATGGCTCTAGCAACTAAAGTGTGCCTTTAGGTCCTTGCTCTGTGGCTCCCTCCATCTAGGTAATGACCCTCCCTTACAAGACAGACTCCCTTCTGTCAAGCCCAAATCTCTGCATTCCTTTTCTGCTACCAGTCAAAAAAAAACCTCTCTACTCTTAAAAGGCTCATGTAATCATCAGGTCAGACACAACCAGGTAATTTCTCTGTGTTAGGGAGAACTGATCAGTAACCTGAATTACATCTATGCAATCCTTTTGTGTGTAAAACAAAACAAAACAAAACCCAAAATCATGGAGTTAAAATCATTGGAGCCAACTTGAATTTATGCCTGCCATAGAGACCCTAAAGTAGAAAAATCAATGGAAAGATATACCATGTTTATAAAAATGGTGACTCAATATCAAAATGATTTTGTATTTGTGACTTGGTTGAGCTACAAATAACAGAAAATTTCTGAATAGAAGAAACATACAGAAAAATAAGCTATTTATTTGTATTTCTCTGGTTTTAATCATTTATATCTATATCTCAGTACCATGCTGCATTAATTGTTGTAGCTTTATACTAAGTCTTGAAATTATGTAGTATGAATCCTCAAACTTTATTAATTTCAAGATTGTTTCAGCTATTCTAGAATAATCTTATAAGAATCTAGATGTTTTTAAAATTTCTCTTTATTTCCCTACTGCACTAGCTAGGACAACCTGTAAATTTCAAATAGAAGTAGTGAGAGTAAAAACTGTTGCCATATTCCAAATCTTAAGAAAATATTAATATTTCACCATTAAGCTATAGGTTTCCTGTATTTTCATTATTTATAATTCTCTTCTAGCTTAAAAGTCTTATACGAATGGGTGTTGAATTTTATCAAATGTTTTTCAAAAAATGTTTATTGAAAAGTATGCATTTTCTTAATATTTAGCTTATGTGGTCAATTACATTACTTGATTTCTTGACTGCTAACCTTAATTTCTGGCATAAACCCTATTTGTTCTAGGTAAGGTATCCTTACACTGTAGTCAATTCACTAATTTTAAAGGATTTTTATGTCTATTATGATATATATTGGTCTGTAATTTTCTTATAATATCATTGTCAGCCTTTGACATGGGGATTATTTTGCTCTCACAAAACAAGTTGGGAGGTATTCTTCTCTTTCTGAAAGTGTTTGCATAAGATGGGTATAATTTCTTAAATGCTTGATTATTTATCAGTAATGTCATCTTCTATATTTTAAACTGTTACACCAGGATATGAGTAGCTGTTAAAATTCTAGTTGGTTTCTCTTTGACTTAACAAAGTTCTTCTGCCCATGGGAGGCATACATCTTCCTCTGCTCATGCCTTGAGATTCTGCAAACATCCCAGTAATGGAAGCAGGCACTGGCCCCCCTGCTTACCAATGAAAGACCTCTCACTACAAAATTTTGTTAATTTAGACTTCTGTGTCACCACAGCTTTTTTTTTTTTTTAAACCTCTAAAAAAAATTTTTTTTAAGTTGATCTGGTGTTTTCCTTTCGTTACTTCAGTAATGAGGTATGTCGTGACCATACAGAACTTCAGAAACACAACTATCTACTTTTTAATTTTTAATTTCAGGAACATGATTGCCCATAGTTCTCTGGGCGATCAGATTTTAAGATTTAAGAACTCCTGAGCAAGATATTCTCTTTGCTGTTTTAGATCCCATTGGAAAGAGAGGCATGCATAGGTAGACTAACACAGTACTTACAAGTTCAGTCTCTAGAGTCCAGCTACCTAGGTCCAAATTCAGGATTCATCACTTACTAGCGCAGGGCAAAGTACTTAAATTCCCCAAACTTCATTTTTCTAGTTTGCAGAATAAAGATAATAATACAAATGCATGTATTTAATAACACACTCAAGAAGACTAAGAACAATATATGAAACAGAGGAAATAATCAATAAATAAAAACCAAATTATGAAAGACATTTGGTTAGACCCAAGATTGGATCTGCTAAGCAGTGGTCCTGACTAACTCTTGATTTCCTATGATTTATTATCATTTTTAAATTGGTGAATCCATTCAACAATTTCTTGAAATTGTCATTGCTATTAAATATGGGATTCAGTATGAAGATTATCTCTACATAGCCACCAACCTCATTTGGCCCTATTAGCCTGAGAGTTCTGTTAAGAATGGGATTTAGAGGGGCAAATGGGTGGCTCAGTGGGTTAAGCCTCTGCCTTTGGCTTAGGTCATGATCTCAGGGACCTGTGATCGAGCCCTGCATTGGGCTCTCTGCTCAGCAGGGAGTCTGCTTCCCCCCCTCTCTGCCTGCCTCTCTGCCTGCCTCTCTGCCTACTTGTGATCTCTCTCCGTCAAACAAATAAATAAAATATATATATATAAAAAGAACGGGGTTTAGAGTGACATGTGAAACTCAGTCTAGCAGTACCTTACTGAGGGAGACTGACATTTGGAGGGGATGGCAGGTTACTTCTGGTTGGACAACAATCTACACTAATCCAAGCATCATAAGATTTCAAAGTAATTTTGGTTACACATATTTATTTTGAATTTCCTACATGGCTAATGATGAGTATATTACATTTATTATTATTATTATCACTTTTAGTTGATAGCTATTCCTTCAAGCAAATGATCAATGTCAAACAAATCTCTTGGCTGACTCAAAGGATATTGCTTCTATGAGGCGTTTTGCTACCTGAGGCAGAAGAGAAAAAGAATAGGATTAGGGCCTAAAAGAGATTTGATGGCTATCATTTCCACAATAGGAATGTTGACAGGGGGAATAAATAACTTTTGGAGAGCAACTTGTTAAACTGGGTTAAAAGAAGGTCTGTACGGGCATGGCCAAGGCTGATGCCGCTTGCCAATTTGATTATATTTTATTACTCAGCTGAACTGTATTCCATGATTCAGTTTGTGGTTATCTAAAGGGGTCACAAGCTGCAGTAGCTCATATTTCCTGAACATATTTTGGCAGAAATTGTATATTGTTTTAAGAGAATGCCAACTAGTGTGGGAGATAAAGACAAAGGGCTTCTTTACAGTTAACATGATCAAACCACAAACCAAGGAAAAGGCAGGTATCCTCCTCTGTGGGATTCCAGGGTACATTCAGGCACATTAGAGACAAAAAAATTTTCTCTCTCTCTCTCTACAAAAAAATTTTCTCTCTACTAAACCACACTTTACGTCCACAAAACTTATGCTTATATACCATAAAGCCGCCTTTGAATCCGGTTTCTCTGGGTAACTCCATGTTGTATTGTTTTAAGATCTCCAATGTTATTCAGTTTCAAGAGCCTCCCCTGGGTCTTGTCACCTTTCATTTTTAGTATATCCCTGAAATTACTAAATCAGATCTTTTGTTTTTCCTGCTACCTTATTCCCATTCTGATCTTACTGTTTTCCAATTCTTTGACTTTTCTTTTCTGTCCCTAAGCAGTTATAAGTCTCCCCCTGGGCTCACATATTTACTTATCCAGTCTAGATCTTGTAGTTAGCCAATTTGTTCATCTCCTTACTAGCATCATCCATCCTCTTTTCCCCTTAGCCCTCAGCAACAACTCTCCAATCTTGGATCAAGCTAACTATTTTCCCAGTCTTTCCAACACTGAAGCTGCTCATGCAGCTGAGGAGATTGAGGACACTGGAAACACACAACATTCTGGTCCCTAAAGTCTGCTGCAAATCCCACGGTCATTATTCCAAACTTTCAACATTCTTCTCAAATTCTTGTACATCATGTTGCCCTTGTACCCTCTCATACAGACATATATCTCAAAAATGATCTCTTTCCTCCCAAAGCAATTAAAAATGGTCAGGATTCAGTGTTTTTAATTTAGAAACTGCCTCCACTGACTTATGCATGTGAGAAGTAACTTGGCTGTGTGACTTCAACCTGAGTCATGGTTACAGCAACACCTGCTGACACCACTGGTTATTTGTGTGAACTTCGGCAGTTATGTAACCCCTCTAATCTTTGGTTTCCTTACATAGAAACTGTTGAAAATAAAGGTACTTGCTTTCAAGTAAGAAAGCACTTAGTATAGTGCTTACCAGTTAGTAAGTACTCAGGCAGTGTTCACTATAAAAAAAATTTCTATTACGTCTACATTCATCGGTGCATCCTTCTCTCTTATCTCAAAGAGCTGCTCCTTTTTATGCCCAAGACTAATTTCTCCATATTCTTATGTTTCATTGACACCACCTTCCATCAATTCTGCCTCTCTTATGCTGTTTTTATTTTTCACTCTCTCAGCACATAAATTCGTACACACAGACACATACACACAAGCCCAGACACACACATATCCTGCAATCCTACAGTCTCCTATGCGATCTTAGTTTTGACATCTTTTCTTTTCATAATTATGTATCTATAAAAATCGTTGTCATTCATTAACTTCACTTCTTCAACTCCACTCCTATTGTTCAACACAACAAAAAATGACATTTGATAAAGTAATCAATAACTTGCATATTGTTAAGTCCATAGACATGTAATGCCACCTTCAGATTACCAATAGCGAGTTTATGTACCTGATGTCGTGTGATGCAGTTTTGTGTCTATTTATACATTTAATTTTTACAATAACACTAAGAGGTAAGTATCATGATTCTTATTTTATATAGGATGAGAGAGAAGCTAAGGGGTGTCATCCTTTCTGAGTGCTCACTATTCTATAATCACTGTTCCTTTTTTCCGTGGAGCTTACAGTTTAGAGAGGGAGACAGATTATAAACTGGCTACAAACAGCTCTACTAAATCCAGATAGGAAAGCTCTAAGGGAAAAAAAAATAGAGTTCTGTGATTGACAGTGGGACAAGGGGAAATCTGTTGGAAAGGTCAGGAAGACCAGAGGAAATGCAGTGAAACTGTTAACCTGAAGACTGGAACATGCTTGCCACACAGGCAGAAGTAGAAGAGAGGTCCAGGAAAAGGAGATGCCATGTTTGAATCTAAAGTCATGGCTGGACAAGAGCTTTGAGAGTCAGAGTTAGGCTTCAGCTTTCTCTAATAACCTCAGACAAGGTAGCCATCGTCCTCTCTTCTGACGCCGTGTGCATCCATTTCTCTATATTTCCACTAGATCATAAGCTATCTGAGGACAGGTGTGCAGCTTAGTTTGTGCCTAGCATATGATAAATGAAAAATAATAAATAAATGCTTATTGAACGAACTAGTGGTGATTTACTCTCACAGGCATTACCCACCTACTTTTTGGCAGGGATACTGACAGCTTAGTCACGTCGCGCACGGTCTTTCTGTCCCGTGTGCTCACTGTGTGCTCCTCAGTGTTCTTTTGCCTGGTGGGTCCAATGAGTTTTGGCAGCCAACTGCTAGAATCTAGGTGATTAATGAGGCTTAGGGACTGAGACCTATGTGCTATCTCAGTACAGTCTGAATAGCTCCCTCTTACTACAACCATTGGATTTTGTTATCAAATGGCCACCAATTAGAATCAAAGTTGGGCTGATGAAAATACTGAGACATGCTAGATTTTTCTTGGGAGACTTATGAATATGCATGTTAGATGTTGCTCTTCCTTCAATGTGGCTTCCTGGAGAGAATACTAAACTGGAAGGTCAAAGCCCCGAGTTTTATTCTTGGCTTTGCCACTCACTCCCTTAGTGACCTTGGACAAGTTGCTTAGCCACTCTGCAGGCAACTGTTTCCTTGTGGATAAAGATGTGAGTAATGATAGCTGAAACTGCCTACCATATAGGGAAATTGTGAAGATTAATGAGATGCTGTTTATAAAGTACTCTGAACTCTCTGAAAGAAGGTGTTGTATAAATACAGCGTGCTGCTATTGTAATTCAATAGCATCTTTGCTGCAAATTCTCTGCTTATTTTTTAAAAGCTGGGAAGGATGGCCAAGTCAAAATGTATGGGTTATTTCATGTGTCACGTTTCCACCTCTGGTAAACTGTCCACTAACTTTGCCTCTATCCCATTTCTTATACACATAACCTTTCCTTGAAATAAAAAACAAATACAATTCTAAAAAATTCAAATGGCTTTAGAGGGAATCATCTCTGGTGATCATTTGTAGATCATTTGTAGGAACCACTTAAGAGTGAAAGCCTAAGATCCTGATTTTCATGATAAGTTACTCATGGAACAAGATATGGGTAATATTTTCTGATTAATGTTGATTTCAATCTGGTCCTGCATCCACATTTCCTGAACCAGTAATTGAGCAATGAATTGGAAACCAAATTGCCTACTCTCCTTTATTTCTTCTGTCTGAGCTTGAAGGTCTTTTAGTGGAAGGGGCAGCAGAAAAGGAAGGGGAAAACAAGAGAGACAAAGATCATACCAACTCTCAGTGATGAGACAATAGTCAAGAACTGATTCTGATGATTCCTGATTCTGATGTGGTCATACATACTAAAAAAGCGAGACTGGCTGCCATTCCTTTCATTTGTATCCATTATACTTCAAATACTGTGCTTTTCAGAACTAGCTACTGTCTTAAATGTGATACCTTAATATTCAGAATGTGTGGAATGTGGGAAAATTGATGTTCTTCTGAGAATCTCAATCTTGCATTAGCAGACTCTTTTGCATTTAATTTTGTCCCTTGTTTATATTAAAAGCAGAAGAGGTTTCTTTTGACATGAGAAATTTTAAAATGTATGTAGGTAAAGTCCTTTGGAGAATTCCATTTTTCATCTGCTTATTAGGACCGATGGGAACAGCTCTTTTCTCAGATTTTAAAGTTCCAGATGATCCACAGTTGTTATAAGTGCATTGGCCTTATGGTGTATTTGTTTCTAGAAAAGAACTGGAACAAGTAATCTGCTAAGTGGATGCAGTTTGAGTTGTTGTATAAGCTTTTGAAAACTACTGATTATCTCCTAAGATATGCTAAAATTTAGGAAAGAATATGCTCAGCTGTCAAAAAATTTTCTTGAGCTTGAGGAATCCAGCCAAAATTTGATAAAAAGAAAGCTAGAAAATAATCCCATGTAATAAATTATTTTGTTTTTACTTTACGTGGTTACATGCCTTTTTTTTTTTTTTTAAAGATTTTATTTATTTATTTGACAGAGAGAAATCACAACTAGGCAGAGAGGCAGGCAGAGAGAGAGAGAGAGAGAGAGAGAGAGGGAAGCAGGCTCCCTGCTGAGCAGAGAGCCCGACGCAGGACTCGATCCCAGGACCCTGAGATCATGACCTGAGCCGAAGGCAGCAGCTTAACCCACTGAGCCACCCAGGCGCCCCATGCCTTTTTTTTTTTAACTTATGTCAGCTTTATGTTTTTGAGGTTTCCTAAATGATATACCATACAGCAATGTATTACAAGATAATATTATTCTTAAAATTTGGAAAATATGAGATTGGTCTTTGCATAATTTCTCTTTTAGACCAACTTTTCCCTGAGGGAGAGAGAATGGTATTAATATATATTGATATATATATTCTTATATATATTATATATATACATATATATGTATGTGTATATATATCTATATATGTATATATATAATTTTTTAAATTTTATTTTATTTTTTCAGTGGGTATTGATATATATTTAAATGACAATAAGAATGCATCAATCGTGTATTTCAGATTGATAACAGAATAACAGAAAGTAGTGTTTCCAATTCTTTGATAACGATGACAGAGTTACAACCAGGACCTGGAATTTATAGTTTATCACATCATGTACTCTTTCCAACACCCTGAAGCTCACTCTTTCTGGTAGGATCATATCTAGTGTTGAAAGAAAGAGGGAAGAAGAGGAAAAGGAAGGGACACTGGAAGGGAAGGAGGAGAGGAGGAAGGAAAGCAAGGAGAAAAGAAGGGAGGAAGAGAAAGAAAGGAAAGAAAAACAGGTTAGACTATTTTATTCTTCTACCAGTTTTGCCATCAACATGAGAAAGGAAAAATCATTTGTTGTAGGCTGAAAGTTCTTCCTCAATAATGTCCACATCCTAATCCTTGGGACCTATAAATATGTTGCCTTATATGGTAAAAGGGAATCATTAAATCATTAAAAGGTAAAAGGATCTTGAGATGGGAAGATGATTCTGGGTTATCCTGGTGGGCACAATGTAACTGCAGGATCATTAAAAAAAAAAAAAAAAAAAAAAAAAAAAGGTAGCATTTTAAGAATCAGAGAGAGAGAGAGAAGATAAAAGTTCAGAAACAGAGGTCAGAAAGGACAGAATATGTCATATTACTAGCTTTGACAATGAAAGATGTGGCCATGAGCCAAGAAACTTGGGTGATCTCTAGAAGCTGGAAAAGGCAAACAACAAAACAAACAGAAACACAAATACAAACAAACAAACAAAACAAAAAACCCAGATATCCCCCCCCCACAGTCTCCAGAAGGAACACAAATTCACTGACAACTTGATTTTAGCCCAGTGAAAAGATTTTAGATTTCTGACCTCCAGGACTGTAAAATAATAAATCTGTGTTGCTTTAAGCCGGTAAGTTTGTGGCAATCTGTTACAATAGCAATAGGAAACTAATACATCATTTTAAGGTGATCTAGCCAGTGTCATTCCTGCCTCAAAGTGAGTAAGTGAGCCATGTCGCAAGTGAACTGTGAACAGGGGGCAGTAATCTATACTTTGATCCTCATACTTTAGAGGGAAATAGGCCGCACGGCCCTAAAAATTATCACCTAATGTCTAGAATTCTGAAAGTCGGCCAACTTGCCCTGGGAAGGAACCCATTTTGTCTGGAAACTAAAAGGTGCTCAGGAAATCCTAGACTCACCTTCCCTTACTGCCCCGAACTTCTCAGATTAATATAAACTGAAAAACATTATACTGTTTTGTCAGTTCTCAGCTTGGGATTTTATTATTTTTTTTATATATTTTTAAAAGATTTATTTATTTATTTGACAGAGAGGGAGAGATCACAAGTAGGCAGAGAGGCAGGCAGAAAGAGAGGAGGAAGCAGGTTCCCTGCTGAGCAGAGAGCCTGATGTGGGACTTGATCCCAGGACCCTGAGATCATGACCCGAGCCGAAGGCAGAGGCTTTAACCCACTGAGCCACCCAGGCACCCCCAGCTTGGGATTTTAAATGCGACTGATATGATGGCAGAATCCTAGAAAATAGCTCAACAGAAAGAAAGAATATTTAATAGAAAGGCATAACGCAGTGTGAGTAAACTGTGTGGGAGAACACACGTGATGGGGTGAGGGAAGCAGATGCTAAGGAAAAATACCTCATGAAAACAGAAAGAATACATATAAAAAAGCACAAGGACAAATTTCTAAAATGTTTACTTAAAGACTCCCCAAAGTATTCAGGTAGGCCTTATAATTATGAAAGGCATATATGATTATATAAAGTATAACCTATATTATAGTGCCTTATAATTTTATTAAATATCCACTGAAAATAATATCCCAAATTGCTCAATTAAATTTTACATTGGTCCCCTGAAAATTTTGTGAAGGTGTTTCATTAATACTATCTACAACCAGAAGGAATTTAGCATGGTACAGAAGAAAGCACAAGATTTTTAGCAGGAGGATTCCAGTTAAAAATACCATTAAAAAAAAAAAATCAACAGTATCACTGAGTTCTTGTCCTGTGTCTTTAGAAAAGTCAAATTCTCTGAGCCCTGGTTTACTTGTGTCTAAAATGAGGGTAGCAAATATCTCCTTCATAGAATGTTAAAAGAATTGTAATAATGAATGCTTATAATCTCCCTTTTATTTTTTCTTATTTATTTATTATTTATGTATTTTGAGTACACTTCAAGCCCCACATAGGGCTTGAACTTACGACCCTGAGATCAGGAGTGACATGCTCAGTTTAAGCCAGCCAGGCACCCCAATCTACCTTTTGTAGTTGACCCAGAGGCTACTTAATTCTCCTTTTCAAAAACGTCAGAAATCAACAGGAAGAATTTCACCAGATTAAAATAAAATAAACCAGATAGGCAGGAGTAAGGATTTAAAATTAGACTAATTCAGAGTCAAGATAAGGGGAACCAGAGAAAGGTGACCTGGTGATAAATGCCCAAAGTCTGTCTCAAGTGAAATGGTAAACGTTGTTTCCAAAGGGCCTCAACATTATGCCAGTCTCAGTCCAGGCAGGGAGCATGGAATCCAAGCTGATGTAACAAGGTTAGAGATATACATAGGCAGGAAGAGAACAATGTAGAACTGATTACCCATCAAGACAGGGTAACAGTCAGGACACAAGACAAAAACCAGGCAGTTTCCCAGAAAGAAAACTGAGAAACAGAGACTCAGGGCAAATCCTACTTACAAGAACAAGGATACCTCAAGAGGTGTGAGGGTCATGTTGGAGCTTGGGAACTAGAGGGAAGTTTATTTGTATCAGGTTCAGAATAGCAGCAAGGGGATCTTAGATGGGGTAAACACCCTCCTGTCCCTGGCCAGGATTATTCAGACTAATAGAGAGTCTGGTCTATGGGTGATATCAAAGCAAAATTGCACTAGACAGAATTTAAAAAGCAACACTTTATTTAAGACTACCGCAATAGAGGGGAGAGAGTAAACAGTTCCACTGAAGGAGAGGCAGGAGAGCTTTAAGGACTGAAATAGGCCAGGGGCAAAGTACTGAAGAATGTTAGTAGGGGAGATTAGGCCACCAGGATTTGCTAATTGATGCTTATGGAAATTAGATGCTGGAAGACAGGGCGCTATTTTTCTTCAGGATTACATGTCAAAGGAATGGTTCCTACTTCTTTGAGAAAGATGTCCCTGGATTAAAACTGGCCAGAGGCTGGGAGATTTAGAACTCAAAGGGGTAGAGAAAGAATTTACAGTCACAACTTTTCTAAAGTAAATGTCAAAGAAAAGGAAGGTCAGGGGTTTATAGCCCGAAGAAAGCTGTCTCAAGTTCATGTAAGCTGAGAAGAATGTTAGGGTTCTTTTAAATAGTAGAGAATTAATAGCAACAGCTATAGGACTTTTAAAAAGGGTTCCCCCCGCCTGGGTGGCTCAGTGGATTAAGCCGCTGCCTTCAGCTCGGGTCATGATCTCAGGGTCCTGGATTCGAGCCCTGCATCGGGCTCTCTGCTCCGCAGGGAGCCTGATTCCTCCTCTCTCTCTGCCTGCCTCTCTGCCTACTTGTGATCTCTCTCTCTGTCAAATAAATATATAAAGTCTTTAAAAAAATAAAAATAAAAATAAATAAATAAAAAGGGTTCCCCCAAGGACCTGAATGATACTCAGTGATAACATTCTAACATAGTGAATTAAAAAACAGAATGGCCTTTCCAGTGTCTGGTAGTCAGAGGCATGACAAAGATGCAACATAGAAATCGTGGATCTCTTTTGGGTTTTTTTAGAATCCAAAGGACTACTCTACTACTTCTTAAAGATTTTTTTTAAAATATTTTATTTATTTGACAGAGAGAAATCACAAGTAGGCAGAGAGGCAGGCAGAGAGAGAGGAGGAAGCAGGCTCCCTGCGGAGCAGAGAGCCCGATGTGGGGCTCGATCCCAGGACTCTGGGATCATGACCCGAGCGGAAGGCAGAGGCTTTAACCCACTGAGCCACCCAGGTGCCCCTACTTCTTAAAGATTTTTAAAAATTTCCCAGGTCACATCATTCTAAGTGTAAAATGGGGCCACTTAACAGTATTTCCTGGGCTTTATTTCTCCAACTGTGAAACCTCTGGAACACCTTTTATTCCCTTCAAAGTCTCTACCTCTTTCCCCCAGCTATTTGCAGGATCCCCCAGGGATCTGTTAGTGTGCTCTCACAAACAAATCCTTTGAGCTAGCAAGAGGTGCCTCCCACTCTCTTTCCCTGCTGCTCTGATCCTCTGTGGTCATCTGGCAGCTGAGCCCTTGGTCCTGCTCTTGCTGGAGGTCCCTGCCAAGGAGAGTCTGAGACAAGGTCATCCTTTGTTCCAGCCTCCAGCACCACCAGGCACTGCCTCTGATGGCTGCTGAGGCTATGGGTGATGGATAATGTAAAAACAAAAACAAAGCCAAAAACAAACAAACAAACAAAACCACAAAACAAACAAACAAAAACCACAAAACAAACAAACAAAAACCAAACCAGAACCCAGCTCTCATTATAACTGGAGTTGTGGTTGGAATCATGGGCTGGAGCCCAACGTGTTTCAAATGTCCAATGCCCCAAGGAAGAGAATGCCTCACTTTCATTGTAATCCAAGATGTTCTGATCTCCAATGACTTCAACGAACTTGTGAGAAAATAGTTTATTCAGTTTATTCTATTCATTCTCCCCCTTCCAGGTCTCAAGGACATAGGGGTGGATGAATTGGCTTGGGAAAATACCATTGACAAACAATGTATTATATGAAGTTTTACCCTGCTCTCTCCCATGGCTGAAACACTTTATAGAACTGCTTAATATGCAAGTCTTGCTCTGCTGTAAGGATGGGATCTCTCCCAGAAGGCTACTCAATTCTTATCCAGATAAACATTTCCAGGGCCTGACCTGCCTGCCTGCGTGGCTTATCCAAACAAGTCTAACTGCCAGTGGTGTTCTCAGTCTACACCAATGATAAGCCACTAGAGTTTTCAGGATAAATACAGCTGGCCCAGATGGAAGATAGAAAGAGGACTCTCTTGTGTCACAATTGTTGATGATATGGTACATTTTAATGCCTAGAATTAAGTGTCAAGTTTCATTTTGGCATTGTTCTACTTAGTTATGCAGATCATTTTACCTGGAAGCATATAACTTACTTTTCCATGGTACTCAGTGTACCTAGGACCATTTTGAATTCTGGAAGAAAAATAATGTGTCTCATTGACAGTTTCCTTTTTGTGAAGGTTATTTTTCCAGCAAGTTTGCCTACCACTCATTTAGTACCAAACATCCTCTGCTCACACCTTTGAATTTTCTCAGAAGATTGGTTCTACTCAATTTGGGAAGGAGGAGAGGAACTTTCAAGACAGAGCTGATTGAAGAGCCTGGTGCCTTTCAGAGAGAAGCTTTAAGTAGCTCATGGACGGTAAGTGTTCCTCCTATCTACTAGAATTTCTTTCTGTTAGACAGTTCATCTAGATTTTCAACCCTTTGAAGTTCAGATCACCAGGCTGGATAAAAGAATCACAGAATTTTTTTTTTTCATTGTGGGGAAGAAAATGTATCCTAAAAGTAATATGCTTTTATTTTCAATTAAGCACCCTTTATTTTAGTTGTCATTAAAAAGCAATTGCTTGAGGGCAAGTTAATTTTCTGAAGTGAATTTTCTTTTTTTTTTTTAAAGATTTTATTTACTTATTTGATAGTGAGAGAGATAGAGATCACTAGTAGGCATAGAGGCAGGCAAAGAGAGGGGGAAGCAGGCTCCCCACTGAGCAGAGAGCCTGATGCGGGCTCCATCCCAGGACCCTGAGATCATGACCTGAGCTGGAAGCAGAGGCTTAAGCCACTGAGCCACTCAGGCGCCCCTAAAGTGAATTTTCTGTAGAAGTTTAAAAGATTGTTGACAATTGCCACTGGATGATATGTTTGTTCATCAGGTAACCCCTAATGGCTACAATAGCACCTAGGATATAGAAGGTTCTCAATAAATAAGCAATAAATAAATAAATAATCAATAAAAACATGGATAAGTGAATTTCAGAATTTATAAAGAGATGTAACTGTTTTAATTTAATAAGAATCATAGCCTGGGGTCAGCTCTGAGTTCTGTTTTGTTTCTGTACTTTTTCAATCTGAAGCGGGTTATAAACGTCATCTAGGACCTTACACAGGTCTTTCAAACCCTTGTCGTGTCTCAGTTTGCTTGTGTAAAGTGCAAGTTTTGGACAAGAAATCTCTAAGGTTCCTTCAAGCTCTATAAGGCTAAAATTTTCAGTTCCAAGGCTTTTAATTACTATTGACCACAAATTAGCCCATCTGTACAACTTGAATCTCCCCTTGAAAAAAAAAAAAAAAAAAAAAAAGAGCAGGTTGCAAATTGCTTCAGGTCCACTAGGGGGCAGGGGCTGGGACACATCTGTGGTTACCAATGACTAGAAACACAAAACAGAACCACGACACTTAGTTTGGCATGGATATGCAAGCTGTGTGACAGTTCACACTTGCACATCACAAAATATTTACAAGGAGGAAATATTGATCTTCTCTGGCCAGTAACAGACGCTGTGGTACACTCTTAGCAAATGACTTGCTCGAAAGCACAGAAACTTCACCAAAAACACGGTCTCAGACTCCAACAACCTGTCTCTTAGCTTTGAACAGTGGCCATCATTTCACTGAATCACAGCACAACGGAGCCTGAAAGTTGTCGGGAAACCTCAAGTTGCTTTACCCAACAGGAGCCGTACACTGAGGAACTACCTGCTTCCTTTTACCTCCCTCAACCCAGTCAGCAGGCTGAGGAGCCGAGCTGGAGGTGACCTTCAGAGTGGCTTCCTTTGGAAGCGCTCAGAAGGAATTTTTAAAATCAAAGAAGAAAACATGTTGAAAAAAAATTGACTGCTGGTGGAACTGTCTCTTCCAAGTTGACATCATCCATCAACCAATGTGTAGGAGAACTGTCAAATCCCAGCAGCATGAGGGACAAGAGAAATCGTCAGACACCTGAAAAATGGAGGACTGCTTCGCAGCACAGCTGTAGCCAGTGGCTGTTATTGGGTGGGGGGGGGGGGGAGAAAATTTAGTGGGGTGGGGGGAGGAAAGGAGAGGGTGTTCAGTGTGTGTGTGGGGGGGGAGAACTCCATCAATTAAAATATGCCTGATTCATAATTTTCTCTATTTCTCAGCAGAATAACTTTCTGCCCTGCCTTCTGCACTGTGCACAGCTATCTCAAAATTCATTTTTCAGCTGTTATTCATACTTCAGTTTGGTGTTTCTGAATGTATTCTTCCTCACAGTAACTGTTGACAGGTCCAGCCCTGTAACCATCTGGCTTCTGAAGTAATGAGACCAAATGAAATGGAGCTTGAAGAAATTAACATTCTTTCCTTAATCTATTAATAACTGAAAAGTGTTGATTTTGGTGACAGCTAGATACTTTATTATAAGGCATATTGGTTAATTAAGAGCATCATAATGAAGGTTATAGGAATGCACATCCCTCCAGAAATACACATATTTTTAATAAGCATAATTTGATTCTTCTCACAGGCTCCAATAAAGTCAGTGAAAATGTTATGCACAAAGAAAATCTCAACAAAGGATAAACAGACAATTTTGTATGTAGGTACCATGATTATTGTTGTTTTATTATGTTAAGTGTGCCGGTGTATATCAAATACAGCAGCTGTGTATCAATAGCAATTGCAAATAATTACAGGTCCTCCAACTCCATCAACCTCCTGTCCCCTGATTCTTCTTCCCCCATCCATTTACTCTCAGATGATACTTGCAGCTTTGTAGGGTCCTTACTGGGGTAAGGAGATCCTCCAATTTTGCCAAAGTTGAAAAGCATAGACTTTTGATATGTAGATCATGGATGATGCAATCTCCTTACTCTTCTTTGATGTCTTGCAAACATTTTTTTATGCCCGTAAAAACATTACAGAACTGATACTTGACTGTGCACAGAACTGTCATTAATCACAGACTGGGTATTTCATCTTTTTCCCTCACCTTTCCCTCACATTGAGCTCAGAGAAGTTCCCCTTGTTGCTGTGTTAATGTGCAGGCACAGTTAGTTAAAGAAGTTACCTCCAAATTTCATTAAGAAATTATTTTTTCAGTGTTCACAGTCTTGGCTCAACTTTAGTGTATGGACTTTTTGGGAAGTTAGTATCATTTTTATTCCTGCCTGATATCTTGTGTGTGTGTGTAAGAAGATATCTAATGGCTAAATTATTTTCCAGGTTGTTTTTATATATAGTTTTTATATATAATATTATATATATAATATATATATTATATAGTTATATATAGTTTTATATATATAAAGAGAGAGATATAATGTATTATTTGTTTCAGGGGTACATATCTGTGTTTTATCAGTCTTAGACAATTCACAGCACTCACCATAGCACATACCCTCCCCAATGTCCATCACCCAGCCACCCCATCCCTGCAGCCCCTGACTGGTATCTCATTAAAAGAATACCCACAAGTAAATTCCCAAGGTTTTCTCTGCTAAGAGGTAAATGATGTGTGTGTGTGTGTTTCACAGCACAAGTTTGATGCACTATTTTCTTCTTGTTCCCCCTTCATTTTGCCATTGTCTTTCCACTACTTAGACACAGTCCCCAGGGAATAGTGGATTATTTTCTTTCTTGCTATTTCTCCCAGGACAAACCGTACAAGATTGAGTGGAAAAGTAAAGTAAAGGTCTGAATAATTCAGGCAAAACCTGGTTAATGACCCCTGGGCATGCGTTTTCCTACTTTGGGCTTCAATTAGCCACTTTGGTTGTCAAAGTTGAAAAATCACTGAACTGGCATCAGACCTTTAGTATAAATATTGCCTTTATAAACAGAGAGAATGTACTTCCTCCTGGTTTTCCCATTCTTTGTTGGGTTCAGTCTCCCTTTGAGTTGCTCTTTCCTATGATCCTGACACCTCCCTTCCCTTTCCTTCCCCATCCGTGGTATTAACCAAGCCAGATGACTGTCGGCACCTTTGTGCCACGGCGCTCTCAACTCTGGACTCAGGAGGCACGTGGGGAACACACGTGCTCATTCTGTGATAAACATGTCAGTTAATCCCTGCTGGGTTTGTTTTGAGAAGTAATTGCATTTTCCAAAATACAGTGAAATTGCGTTATTAAGCAGAATCATAGAATCAACTTTACATAGGCTATCGAGTACTTCGGCTGGCCTTCTAGAACCTCGGCCGGAGCTCTGCATATCAGGACCACCAGGCTGAGGGACTAGAAGCAGATTCTAGGTCTGGCAATCCTTATCTGCCGTGGCCACAGTGAGGTCTGGTTCCAAAGCAAGGGCAGAGAACTCTCCACCTGACACTCTGAGCTGGGAGCCAGAAAACTCATAAGACAAAGTTAAAAACCAGGATGGCAAGGTCAAGGTCATGCTTAGTAGGTTTCACACCCAAAATTGGAGTACCAGTGCTCAATAGTTCCTTCAAAAGATTGGGGATAAGAAAAAAATAAATGAAAACTTTGTTGAGGCACTCAGTGGTGGCCACTTGCAGATCAGACCTTGCCAGCTCCCACACCTCACTCCACTTCCTTTGCAGCTATGTCCGACAAAGTCAGTATGCCTGAGACTGAGAAATTCGGTTAAATCAAAATTAAGGAAGACAGAAATGCGAAAGGAAAATTCACTGCCTTCAAGAGAGACGACAGAACAGAAGGGAGCAGAGGAACCGTAAAGGGGCGTGCACCGCCAATATGCACTGTCCACTCCGCAAGCATTGCCTTCTCATTTTACTTCGTTTAGCTGCTCAACTTTGTAAGATGAGAAGAGTTGGGTCAAGTTTAAATGACAGCTGCCCCTTTGCACATCGAGAATCAAGAACTACTGAGCGGGAAGGCCAAGCCTGCCTCTCTCCCTTTTGCCTGTCTGACTGGCAGGGAAGGAAAAGAACCTGCCTGCTGGAAGGAAGAAGTTGGGTGCAATGACTATGAAATGGAGACTAAAAATCAAGCGGTCCCAGGAGTCTTGAAGACTGTAAAATGCAGTGTAGTTAGGGTGCCACTTCTTTTTGCTCAAGTGATTTTAATAACTGGAATGTATAAGTTTTGAATATGCAAATAAAAAGTTTCAAAACTTGGCGGGGGGGACTCTGTTGGAGAAAGTTGTATCTAAATCAGTGACGTCTCCATCAATGACAGAGAGTGGAGTAATAAAAAAATATTCACAATAATCCAAAGCTATGCTTGTCTTTCTTTTAGTTATGCCTTTAAATGGGTCCAGCCCTCTCACCCAAACACTGTCACTGACAGGGTTTAAAAGTTCAGCATCAGGTACAGCTCCCTGTCTGGGAGTCTTCCAGGCTTTTCCACCCTATTTTTCCACTACCATCAGACAATACCTACTTTAGGCTCTCCTATCTCTTAGCTTCTACAGCTGCTGCTTTCTGCCTTCAGTTCTTTCTCCTGATAATCCATTTCAACACCCTTCTCTCGTTTGAACCCCCAGTACCACTTTTCAGTCAATATTTTATTATTTTCTGGTAGTGCTCTAAGCACTTACAGCTAAGGGTAAGGAATGTTTCTGCTGTTGAATAAAACTTGAGAAGATTGATATCTACTTCACCGGCTAGTTGAATCAGGTAGCACTCCCTAGATATAAGTTTTAATTTTAGACTTAAAATATTACTTTACAGTTTGTTTAGATCGTCAAAAATAAAAAAGAACCACGTAGTGAACATAAGGCTTTTATAGGACTTGCAGATGGCTTGGGACACATGGTAAAATGTATTCCTATAAATGTTTTCCTTATTCCTAAGGTAAAGTGGAAACACACTTCATAGTGTTACAGGTGCAGCAGGGTGAATGGAACTCTGCTAATATTGGGGTAGGAGCTTCGAGCCTTGTAGGATATAAAAATAAGAGTTATGGTTAAGTCTATAAAATTTGCCATATTCAAGCCAAGAAACTTGAGACCAAAGAATTTAGAACAAATTTATGACTATGGAACTACATGGATTTATTATGACTAGAGCCAAATAATTATTTGAGATTAGAATAATACTCCTTAAACATATAAAACATCACCAACGCTATCTAAATGAAACTGAAAAATAACTATTAGAACTATTTGGAAGTTTAATGTCTGTTTCACACTGCAAGTTGTATTTTTCTTGAAACATTTTGCTCTTATTACAGAACAAAGAATATATCGCAATATTATAAATGTATAATTTGAATTACAAAAAGCATAACATAGCCTTGGCAGGATACTAATTTACTTGATGGCCAGAATGCCTTTTACTTATTTTCCCCTTTTTACAAAACAGAATATGTGATATAATCATTAATTTAAATATGCAAGAGACGAACAGAATTAGGGAGCATATTTAAGTGACATTGTATCACTTTTAAGTACTTGTTTTAAGTTACCTAAATAATTAGGTGAAATTATCCTTTTTTTAATACTAAGGATTTTCCTATATATTATGAACACCAGAAGTGGAGAAAGTAATTTTTCCTCTCAGCTCAGAAACTATTCCAAGATATTGTTTCACTGTAAATTTCTGTGATGTGCCTTTCTTTCACTAAGTTACCCTTTGGTTCCATTACATCCATGTCAAATGAATGAAGCAGCATTATTTCCAGCATCAATCAGGTTTTTGCTGTACCTAAAACCAAATGGTGCATCAGAAACTTTTTATTTTATTTTCCGAAGAATGCCCAAATTCTCACATTTTACACTAGTATATACAAGCCTGTGTGTCAAGATTCAATCAGGGAAGCCAAGCTCCTATGAGTATCATAGCAGAAGAGATTCATTCTAAGAATAAGGCTGAACACAAACATGGAGAAGCTGGGCAGAAAGAGGAGGGTCACCATGCATCCTCTCCGAAGCACTGCGATAAGGAGGCAGGTGGGAATTTGCTGAGGCAATCTAGGAAGCAGGGCCAGAGTCTGGGGTAGGGTCATGTGGGAAGCTTGTGGAGAGGTCCACTTCCACATTCAGAGGAACGCAGTTGCCTCTGCATCCGCTGGGATATATGGGGGTCACCACACGTTCGGGGTGGGGGGGGTAGGACAAGTTGGAATCGCCCACAGCTCTGTCTGTCAGGCTCTCGGACTGCCTTCCAGCATGCGACTCTCAAGAAGGAGGGCACTGCTACTCTCCTCCCACCTTCCAAGTTTCATGTGGATTTCTCTTTTTACCCCAAACTCGGAAACCTACAATGAAGATGATGCTGGGAAATGTAGTTCCACTGAGCCTTGTTGATACACTACAACCCACCTCAGTCCACCTGGGTTACCAAAAATTGTGTGAAAGGGGGTGCAAAATCTGGGGGAGGGGATGTGTGTGTAAAATGCACAGCATATCTAGCTCGTGTTTAAAAGCAGGACATTATCTCAAAGAAGAGACGAAATGGTCCATTCAACAGTGTAAGGTGCCATTCCATAAAGCATCAGAATAAAGGCTACAGCCAAAAATCGAAAACGCTGAAAAACACTTTCTTAAAAAGGAATGTTTTTTATACTAGTTTTTTTCCCCTACTCCCTACTTCCATTCTCTTAATAGCTTTAAAAAATTCTATGTAGGAAAAAGAGAAAAGGGCTACACTATGCAGAGAGAGATCTGAATAGCTTGTCTGACTTCATTCATTAGAACTAAAGAATTCGTAAACTTTTATGATTTCAGAATAACCTTCACTACATCACATTTGCAGAACATATGCTCTGTGAGTAAATGTGAACCCATTTTGTTGAAAGAATAATGTCTTTTCTGAGTTTCAAACCTTTTCATTGGTATCCAAGAGAAACAGACTAAGAATCGTACAGTAAACTGCATTGAAATCTGTTCTATTTACCAGATGGGTAATTTCCAAGGCTCTCCCTTCTTACAAGCACCTCGAGGGAGAGGCACATCCTTTGAGAGAGAAGCAGGAGAGAAAAGATCAGTTTGAATGATAATGAGGCTTGCAAGGAGACCTTTACCTTTTTCAATGGGACAGACAGCATTTTTGATGTCTATTTAGAGCTCCCATTAGCTATGATAGGAATTATAGGTTTATCAAGAGAAGAATATATCCCTATGGATTAGGTAGCAAAGGTCTCCCTCTTTGAGCTTCATTATTATTACAAAAGCCTCATTCATACAAGGCTAATGGGAGGTAGACACATGCTTCAGAGAATAGATCTCATGGGATAAAGTACCACTCAGCTAGCTTGTAATTCATGCACATACGGAAAGAGAAAGATTGCTGCTGTGTTTTCATGTAAATTGGTCTCTCTTCTACCATTTGTCACCACCATCCTCTCTTCCCATCCTTTCCCACCCTGGGATAGCACGCAGATGTGGTTGAGTCATCGTCCTAGGAAAGACCCTTACACTTGCCAGACACAATGTGTCTGTCCTGGACTGTATGGATTTTTTTTCTGTTCCTAAGAAAATCAGCCCCAAAGATATATTTGTAGATCAGATCCTTGGAGCATAACGACCTCCTGGATGTTTTAATATTTGGACAACTCTTTGACAGAGTCAATAAGTCTTAGTATTATACTTTATTTGGATCGGGGAATTGGTTGACATTATTTATCACAATGTGGAAAGCAGTTTGGGAGTATTTCCAAATGACACTCAGGAGAATCAAAATGATTTCTTCTCTTTTGGGCCCTGAAGGGAGAGTTCAAAGTTACTAGCTCTTATATAACCACAGTTCCAGGCACCTTGTGGGAAATGAAGGTGGTAAAATATTTTGGTACACTGGGAAATTTACACCTTCTAGAAGGTTTTACCAAGCAAAACTCTTTCTTTTTTTCTTTTTTCTCCCCTTCAACCTCAAAGTAAATGTCTCTGGTTTAAGTGATGCACAGTTAAGAGCAAAGAGGGATCAGCTGGAGAGCACATTTCAGAGAGATAGTCAGAACTCACAAATTAATTGGGAGCACAGAGGGCTGAAACACCTGTACATAAAAAGGAAAGCAAATATATGATTATTGGTGCAAAGACGCTAACCTGTCTGACAGAGGGGTTTACTAACTGGTCTATTAACTCTTGCGTCTGGCTATGCATTGTGCTCTGTTGCTTTTTTTTTTTTTTTTTCAACCTCCTTTATATTTTTGAGTCTGTTCTTTATAAGGCCATCAAAACAAAGGCACCTGATTTTAACAAATGATAGCCATAGCTCAGATTTTGGGGGAAATCTCCCGGGTTTCTCTCTGAGCATGCCTTCTCCATTAAGAAAAAGCGATTTCCAAAGGTCAGAAAGGAGATGCATATTTATGTTACATGCATTCATGTGTGTCTATAACCATATAAATACTATAAATATATTTTATGGGAAGACAGGGATTGTCTTCTATTTAGCATTTTCCATTTTAGTAGCTTTCACTTTTACTAGCTGAATACTCCTTGTGCTTCCCTTATTGGGGCTACATTCAACTTAATTCTCTAGGCAGACATAAAGCTAGCAGGGGCTTCAACAGGTCATCAGAGCTATGTCTTTTCTACTTATTCTTTTCAAATTAATATCACTCATGTTGAGCCTTAGGTGAGCTTCTTACAGTTCTAACCTCCATAGAGATGGGGACTAGTTGTAGGTTGTAATTATAAATAATCTATCTTAAAGTCCTTGATTTGCTGAGAGAGGACTCCAGCTACCCCCATACTGACCTCAGTCTGTACTTTCTAACTGATTATGCTCTTCTTTCCAGCTTCTCTCTCAACTCAGGCAAAAAACCTGGCAGACAAAGCAGCCGCGATGGGCACCAAAACTCACCCCTCAAGCCACAGGCACTGTCCTGAGCTAGCAAGACCCCACGTGACAGACACCACGAAAATGATGCACCTGACCTTCACTGCCCCCCTGCAGGTATCCACCAACATGTGGCCCACATCTTCCTTATATAAACCTGGAAGTCTTTTTGGCACTTTGGAGACAGCCTTTGAGAAACTAGATTGCTGACTTCCTGGTGTTGACCTCACTGAAATAAATTCCTTTTTTTTGTTTCACCCACAACTCATCTCTTTGCCTTTGGATTTTGTCAGCTGCCAGTGGCCAAGCCTGGTCTGTTTGGGAACCCAGGGACGGGTGCTGTTGCATTCCTTTGCTCTGACTAGAGTACCATCTCCTCTTTGGTCTACATTTTCTTTTTTAAATTTTTGTCTAGAAGACTGATTTCCAACCATCTTTATAATTCTTTTTTAAATTCTCCACCGGGCTTCAGGATGCCTGGGTGGCTCAGTCAGTTAAGCATCTGCCTTCAGCTCAGACCATGATCCCAAGGTCTTGGGATGGAGCCCCATGTTGGGCTCCTGGCTCAGCGAGGCATCCGCTTCTCGCTCTACCTCTGCCAGCTTTTCACTATGTCCTCACATGGACTTTCCTCTGTGTGTTTGATGAGAAAGTCTCTTCTGGTCCTTCTTCCTCTTCTTATAAGGACATAATTTCCACTAGCCTAGGACGCTGCCCTTGTGATTTCACTAAACCTTAATCGCCTCCTTCAAGCTCAGTCTCCAAATAAAGTCACATTTGGGGACGGGGCTGTAACTTATGAATTCTGAGGGAACACAATTCAGTTTATAACATTACATATGTAGTTTCAAGACTATTCTCTTGGTGCCACTATCCAAGTCACGGACAAATGTGCCACAAATAAAGACTCTTGCTTGATACCATGACCAAAACATGTCCTTGAACTGTGGAAAGAAAGTTGACTAACATTTGTGTAACAACAGAAATACTAAAAGATCAATTAATGTGGAACTTTATCTGAGATTTTTATGTTTACTCTATGGTTAACCATTAGAATAGTTTAAATTTTTGTTGAGAAAATGCACATCCCAGTGTCTTCCTACTGCTTCCCTGAGCACGGAGTTTGCATTGGCAATGTGAGCAACCACGATTTAAGTATAAGTTTAAAACAGGTTTGCGGGGGCACCTGGGTGGCTCAGTGGGTTAAAGCCTCTGCCTTCAGCTCAGGTCATGATCCCAGGGTGCTGGGATCGAGCCCCATATCTGGTTCTCTGCTCAGCAGGGAGCCTGCTTCCTCCTCTCTCTCTGTCTGCCTCTCTGCCTACTTGTGATCTCTGTCTGTCAAATAAATAAATAAAATCTTTTAAAAACAGGTTTGCGGAGAGGGGCTTAGCTTCTCTTATTTCAGTCATGGCCGTGAGAAGTACCTGTTGGCTCAAAGAAGGTAAAAGACATGTGGAACAAACTTGGGCTCAACCTGCATATTGGAGCCAAGGTCAGCTACTTGATTCAGTTTGGATCAACCAAACCCCACTGACCCTTATGTCCATAAGAATTACATAAATGATAATTATGTGCCATTGAATGTGGAGGGGTCTTTTTTTTAAGATTTTATTTATTCATTTGACAGACAGAGATCACAAGCAGTCAGAGAGGCAGGCAGAGAGAGAGGGAGAAGCAGGCTCCCCACTGAGCATAGAGCCCAATGCGAGGCTCGATCCCAGGACCCTGAGATCATGACCCAAGCTGAAGGCAGAGGCTTAACCCACTGAGCCAACCAGGTGCCCCTGGAGGGGTCTTTTTTGAGGCAGGTGATAATGAACTAATCTAGATAGCAGTATCCTCAAGTGGGGAGCTTCTGTAAAAAATAATCCTAAAATAGGTGACATAGGATTCAGGTAGAAGTGGCGGGGAATGAAGAAATTACTATAAAAGAAGAAAAGTGATAAGACCTTCTGAGAAAATGGTTATCTATATTATATAGCAGCACAACCTTGGTTAGAATCACCAACAATAACATAGAAAGTAGGACTTATACACAATACACTCTTTTCATTAAGTGAGATTTTCAGACAAAAATCTTGAGTTTGGGGCAGTTAACAGAAATAGCCAACTAAAGCCATTATCTAATAAATAAAATAGAGCCCCTCATTTTTGGTTGGCAAAAAAAAAAAAAAATTCTTTTTCTCCAATAGTGTTATAAGGTGGTATTTATTCCTTTTCTGTATACTGGTATGCCACATCAAAAACAAAGAGAGAGGAAAAGTGTGACCTTTCCTCCAACCACATGTTTATATTTCTCCTGAAAATTTATAACATTTGCAAACCTAACTCAAAATGAAGTGAAGACGTCTAACTTGAGAGCCATATAAAACATATGATCATAAAAATATACAACAGAATTTACACAAAGTACTTTTGTGGTACTCCGTAGAGTAGAAATGGGGTTCTATACTCTGTTTCATCTTTCCCTGGAAGATCCAGGAAACCATGGATTTATTCATCATATCAGTGTTGGCGCTTTTGATAGATAATGAAAAGTTGCCATAAACCTTGAAGCAAAACAGTCAAGGTATGAAGAGTAACCACCACTATTAACAGGTAACTTGAAATTAAAGTCGGAGAGAATAGTAATTTTCTTAGGGTAGTTTTCATGGCCATAGGACTCAAACCCAAGACACGGAAAGGGCCTGCAAAAGTGATTGCTGAATCACCACTTAATGTCTAAAATGCAGAGATGTGATAATGTCTTTTGAGAGAGGGTTTAACTGAAAATAAGAATGTTACCATAATCCTGGGAGAATGATTTAAAACATGGGGAAATAATGCAGAAACTACAAATCAGAAAGATTAATAGTGGACGCCTGCAAAACTGCAGAACTATTTAACAGATGGTATGTGAGAACTTAAAAGAGAAAACAATCATTACGAGGGTTGGAAGCTGTGATGACAGAAATCATTTTATGCTTTTAAAAATACCATCCTTCACGAAATGGAAGAAATCATTGATTATGAGGAACATCATGATTTTATATGACATTAAGAAAGAAAAACATTACCACTTGAACAATGACATGCCATCTATTTTAAGATTCATGTCCATTTCAGATGTATTTAAATGTGAAATATATGTACATCCCAGAGTGGGAGAAATATGATGTCACTGTCTCTTTTTCAGGTGGCCATCTCTTGGGGGTTGCCAGAGGAACAAAGGAAAGCTAGGTCAGGGATAAGGGCACTTCTCCCCTTGCTTTGCCTCCTGCTTCCCATTTCCTTTCCAATTCTTTTCATCATCATCCTGGCAATACAAGTTCTCTACCCTGGATTGGGATTTTGGTCCAGGAGCAGCCACGGTTTGCCATATTCTCATAACCAGCACCACTGTCCTGTTTCAGAGCCATCAGCATCAGCCCTCTCAGACGTCTTCGTGTCAGCTCTCTGGATTCACCAGCTATCTATCTACAGTAATTCCAACTGCAACTCCTTTTCTCTCCTAGCCCTGGGGGTGACAGCTGATCCTATAGCTCCTACTCAGTGATGCCTAAGTGGTCGGTCTTTGCCTAGTGCATCCTCTAGTACCTAATTAACAATAATAAATATCAAATGATCTGTTAAAATAACTCATGTGGTTTCTGTCTACTGATTAGACATTGACTGATACAACATGTGTCCATGCACATGCAAATGACAAAGGAAAGAAATGAAAAGAGACAGAAATAAATGGATATGCTGTTGACTTGGACAGAGAATTCTGTTAGGTTATAGGAAGGGAGACTTCTATATTGATTTAGTTTATATGTCACCATACTGGACAAAATTATAACATTGGAGCAGCAATAAAAGAGGCAGAAGCTTTTCTAAAAGCAGCCTCTGCTGGCCAAAAACAGGGTAAGTTTTTGAGTAATGTAAATAACGACCCATGGACAATAAGTTGAGTATAATTATGTCCACATTTTGTTCAACGTCTACTACAAGGGGACCAGTTGGAAAAAAATCATTACAGCAAATACTGGGGGTGTATGTACCTGCTTTATTATTCTCATACAAATCTGTGACCATGAAGTCTAGAATGAGAATGACTACTATTGCAGGATGGACCCCACTTGGATGAAGGTCCTGTATAGCTTTCAATAAAAAATTACTAGTTATGTTAGAAGACAGATGTAATATGAAAAAAAATGGACAGGGAATGGACACATAGGTGAGGGGAAATATACTTTAAAATACAACCATGATGAAAACATTCAAGAACATATAAGAAAAGATGCACATTTTCCAAAGGGATGTGAAATATACAAGAAGGAACAATGTGGAAATCCTAGACTGGAAACACATAATTGAAATGAAGAATCTTATTTAGTCATCGGATTGAATAGCATATTAGACACAGAAGGAGGAGTTAGTGAACTGGAAGATAGGTCAGTGAAAAGAATTCAAATTGTAGTCTAGAAAGAAATAAGGCAATATAAAAAGGAAAAAGGAAGCATAAGTCACATATAAGATAAAGATAATGATTTAATATATGCATTAACAGAATGCTAGAAAGAAAGTAATATGGAATGGAACATAAGAAATTGTGGAAAGAATACTGAGGCCAAAATTTTCTCAAAACCATGAAAGCTATCATGGTACATAATCAAGGAGGGCTACAAAATCAAAACAAGTGAAAAAGAAGAGTGTAGGCACATCAGGTGAAAATTTTACCCTCCACTCAGGAGGGAAGGAGGGAAGCAAGAGAGGAAGGGATGAAGGGAAGAAGGGAGGAAAGGAGTGGTGAGGTGAAGTGAAGTGAGGAGAGGAGAGGAGAGGAGAAGGGAGGAGGGGAGAGGAAAGGAGAGGAGACGAGATCTTAAAAAGAGCCAGAAGATTTTGACAAAGGAGGAAAAGCGATACAATGGAGAAAAGACAGTCTTTTCAACAAGTGGGGATGAATGACTTGAGATATCCATACACAAAAGGAAAAAGAAACACAGATCTTATATCCTTCACAAAAATTAATTTGACATGGCTCATAGGCCTACATGTAAAATGCAAAACTACAAAACTCAAAAAAAAAAAAAAAACCAAAACCACCCAATAGGAGAAAATCTAGTTGACCTTGGGTATGAGGTGAATTTTTAGATGTAACACCAAAACACAGTCTGTGAAATAAATAAGCTGGAATTAAAAACTTGTGCTCCATAAAAGACACTGTTAAAAGAGAAAATAAGGCACAGACTGAGAGAAAATACCTACAGAAGACATACCTGATAAAGGACTATTATCCTGAAAATATAAAAAACCTTATGAACAATAAGAAAACAAACAACCCAAAGAAAAAAGTGCTGAAGACCTGAACACATACCTCAGCAAAGAAGATAGACAGATAGCAAGTAAGCATATGAAAAGATGCTCTATATCATAGGTCGGCAGGGAATGACAAATTAAAACAATGAGATACCACTACACACCTGTTAGAATGGCCAAAATCCAGAACACCGATGATACAAAATGCTAGAGGGGATGTGGAACAAGAAGAGACCTTAACCCCAGCTGGTAGGAAAGCCAACAGCTACAGCTACTTTGGAAAATGGTTTGGCAATTTCTTATAAAACTAATCATGATACATATTTTAACAACCTGTATGCAACCACATGAATATATCTTTTAGACATGCATGAAAAAAATGAGACACAAAAGAGTAATAGCTGCAGGATTCCATTTATATCAAGATCAAAACCAGAGAATACGCATCTGTAACGATGGAAATTGTAACAGTGGTTACTGAAGGGCTGTAATGACTGGGAGAAAACACAGACACTCTTGGTATGCTAATGTTCTATACTGTGATTTGGGTAGTGGGGACGCTGTGTAAAATTTTATTGAGATGCATACATAAGATCCATCTATTTTTATGCACTTATATTAGGGGCATATGGAAAAAATCCTTCTGAAAGGACTCAGTGCTACACAATTTGCAGTTTATATTTGTATTGTTTTGTATTGGCACACATCAAGGTAATTTTAACTTTAGGAAGATCAAAACATTATAGAGGGAAGAGAGGAGATGTATCAACTGTTAACAATTACAATTACAAGTCACAGGAAGTTTAAAAAAAAGAAACCAAAAAACACCAAATACTGATTTAAGCAAAATAGAAGTGTTCGTGTGTCGATTTGGGACATTTGTGTTTGTGTGTCTTTTAATGTTAGGATAAGAGATAGTGATACACATGGCATTGGCAAATGTAGAGTTAAATACGAGAAGATACAGCCCAAAGAGTTATAATTTCTTCACAGATAGTGGAGAAGGATGTGACAAAGCAGAGATTGACAAATATTTACTATAAGGGATCACATGCTAAATGTTTCAGCCTGTGTGGGTCACATGGTCTCTATTACAACTATTTATCTCCTTCCTTATAGTAGCAGTGAAAGCTGGTAGTAATGTGAAAGCTACCTTGAACAATATGGAAACAAATGAGCATAGACACTGTGTTCCGATAAAACTACATTTTACAAAACAGCTGGTGGAAAGAATTTTGTTGACCCCTGGGAAAAGAGGACTATGTTTCTTTTCTTTTCTATTTTTTTTAAAGATTTTATTTATTTGACAGGGAACGAAAGCACACAAGCAGGGGGAATGGCAGACAAAGAGAGAGGGGAAGCAGGCTCCCCGCTAAGCAGGGAGCCCAATGCGGGACTCCATCCCAGGACCCTGGGATCACCACCAAAAGTGAAGGCAGACACTTTTTTTTTCCATTTTATTTTATTTTATTTCTTTTCAGTGTTCCAGAATTCATTGTTTATGCACCACACCCAGTGCTCCATGAAATACGTGCCTCCCATAAAATCCACCACCAGGCTCACCCAACCTCCCATTCCCCTCCCCTCCAAAACCCTCAGTTTCTGAGTCCACAGTCTTTCATGGTTTGTCTCCCCCTCCAGTTTCCCCCAACTCACTTCTCCTCTCCATCTCCCAGTGTCCTCCATGTTATTCCTTATGCATAACCACTTAACTGAGTGAGCCACCCAGGCGCCCCGAGGACTACTTTTCATTAGAATCACAATATTATTATCTAATGATTAAGTTTCATGTTCCCTTAAGAATAAAATTATTTCAGAGAAAAAAAAAATCACACCATTAGCAAGCTCTTGAGAGCCTTTATAGAAGTAGTCTTCAAATATTTTTCTCTGCTAGCCCTTAAAATTGTCTTGAAAACCTATGTATCCTTGGCATATTTTTTTAATGATCTGTCAAGATTTTTAGATGACCAAGACAATTGTTTCATAATCTCACTTATACATGGAATCTCAAGAAGTTGAACTCATAAAAACAGTGAGTAAAATGGCATCTGCAGAGACTGGGAGGAAGGGGAAATCGGAGTTGTTTATTGAGTAAAAATCTCCAGTTATGCAAGTTGAGAAAGTTCTAGACATGTACCATACACCACTCACCATTAACCACACACTTAGACATCTGTTTAGAGGGTACATATCATGTTAAGCATTCTAACCACAATAAAAATAAAAACATATGTACCCAATGAACTTCAAATGTCTTAAGAATTTAATACCCACAATTTCAATTTAAAAAATTCATGGCTCTTCTTTATTAGGAAAACTTTATAGTACTATATTTTCTCCTTCATATTCTATCTTACCTTCCCTACATTTTTTCCTCTTGTAATATATTTTTATTGGTATTAATTTTATAAAATACACATCCACTACAAAAATAAGTATATAAATTCAAATTTTATGTTTGTTCAATTCTCTCTGACCATAGGTCTCTAAATGTTCAAAAATAATTTTTCTGGATCGAGTTATGAGAATTGTTAGTGATGTATTGGTATAATTAACACAATAAATATACTGCAAACATAAAATGACTTAAACAAAGAGTAAGGTTTAATTGTAAATTAATCTCATCATGAGGTAACTAGAGCTGTTTTTACATCAATCAGTTCATGTATTCATGAATAGATATTATTTATTGCTGGAATGCAATAGGTCACAACAGTGATGTTATTTAATTCACTGTATTCATTACTGTAAAGCTGAGAGCTCTCCATCTAGATAAGCAGGTAGGAATGGAAGGAATTTTATAACCATGTCACTTGATTCTTCAGATTTTTCTTAAACTCTTTGTTAAATACCAGATAGTGATGTATCATCAAAACTACATCTTAATGATGTATGAGCGGACAACTTGAATAGGTCTTCCTTCAAATATTTTGGAAAGAAAGAAGTGGGAATGACCTGATTTGCGAAAGCATTTGTTACTCAGTCAATAGAAGCTTTCGATTTTTTAACTTCTGGGAAGTATACCAAAGGCTTTACAAAGATTTAGTAATTATTAGTCATGTCTCCTTGAGGCACTTTGCATAACCCAACAGATTCAGAAAGAGTTGAAAAAACCTAAACATGGATTAATTACTTCAATACCTCTTTGCTATAATGTTTTCTCTTAAATGCCTTTATTTTATCATATGTTTAAATAACTTTTTCAATCCATGTTTTGGAGCTTCAGACTGAGCTCCTTCAATTTGTGGAAAATTGGCTGGATATAATCTAATAGGCAATCTAATAGGCAAATCTAGTTCCATCAACAATTGGTCCGATCCAGCTTCCAGAAATAGTCTGAGTTGATTTTTCAATTCAGATACATGTCTTAAGGTTCCTATCAAGGAATGAGAACAGAAGGTCATAAAAATTAAAATTATCTAATATAATTTACTTATCTGCATCATACTCATTTATAAAAGTAAGAAATTTTCTCATTATAACTTATTTCTTAGTTATAATCCAATATATTGTCTAGTTAAGATTATAATGTTTATGGAGTAACATATGGCATGCCTTCAGTAAATTTGGTTTATCATATATGCTTAGCACGTGAGGATATTTAAATAAAAATCACATTTTAAAGCTGAGATAACAAAATCAATATCCTAAAACATCATATTTGTACTTTTTTAGATTTATTTTTTTATTTGAGAGAACGAGCATGAGTAGGGGTGGGGAGGCAGAAGGAGAGGGAGAAGCAGACTCCCCGCTGAGCAGGGTCCACCCCCCCACCCCCCAACATGGAGCTCGATTCCAGGACCCTGGGATCATGACCTGAGCCAAATACAGATGCTTAACAGACTGAGCTACTCAGGTGACCCAATTGTACTTTCCTTCAACATTCAATGAAGACAAAAATTGTTGCTTAAAAAACCCTGGTTGGGTAGTTAGAATATAATTGTACTTTCTGTACATAACTGGGTAATATTAAACATTTTGTAAAATGAAATAACTTGGTAATAGAACAGAGTATTTTACTACGGTAAATTTTTTTGTACAGTACCATTCTTTTTCTTGTATAGTGTGTTTGTATTGTACAATCCTTTATCTGATTTGACAAAGTAGCTTTTAAGTTCTTTTTTGAATCACACGCATAGATTCTAAAGAAAGCATGTAAAATCTTATCTATAGGTTTTATTCACTGTTCCTTGAAAATTTTTATTGTCCCAGAACATATTCAAATAACTTTTTTTTAAATTAAATCAGTCTCATTAAGCTGCTTCAGATATTTAAAGATCCTTTTCTTTCCCCCTAATACCAAAACCCAGAAATGGGAATTGTAAATAATTTTTTAAATGGCTAATATTTAAACATGTAGAAAACAAGTAATTCTTAGGGTTCCTTACTTCCTACTGGTGATACTAAAAAAAAAGTCTTTTTTTGGCTTGGCTTTTGTCCCTCCCTTAAAGCAAAATGTAGATTTCCCGTGACAGTATAGAAGTAGAAACATCAAGGATTTGCACAGAAATTTTTCCAAGACCAAGCCTTGGAAGGGCCCAAGCACTGTGTTCACATGGTCATTTTATTCTCCTAAAATGTTTAACAGTAAGATAGGGTAGCCCTAACTGCTGCCTCTTTTCACTTAGAACTCCTTTCCTTCCTTATTCCTTTGGTGCTGGAGTGGGCTTAGGCTTTCTGGAGGAAGTGACTAAAAGAAAGGAGAGTTGAGGGCACATTTATTTTGGATTTAATAGGACATTTTTATATCATTTGCTGTCAGATTAGTCACTACCATGTACCCTGATTACCTTAGCTGTCCTAATATGGAGATGTCTTTTAGGAATATTCCCCGCATTGTGAATTGATATGAACTAACAGACCCACGATGGGAACTTGTCTGATGACTCTTGCTACCAGGAATTTGTGGATAGCATGGGAGAAACAAGATAGTATGGGGGAAGTTCTTCCAAATCTTACAGCTCATGTATGAAACTTTCTAGCAATTGTCCCACGTTTGAAAATGACCCTGAATAGTCACCAGAGAGTACCAATAACAAGTTCTAAAACTAACAGAAAATTTTCTATGTTAACAAGACTAGATAAAAATTTCCATCAATCATGCTAGACAAAAGAGTGATTATCCTTCTATTGTGTCCACAGGAAATGATTTCAACAAACTGTTAAATGAAGAGATGCTTAAAACATATATGTGCAAAAAATGAAGGGGAAAAAAATGAGGGATATTTTCCTTCAGGTGGTTAAGAAAAAATGTTATCTTTTGGAATTTTGTGGTATTGATCACATTTGTCAGCATTTTCAAATTTGGAGCAAATATAATATATTGGATTGTTTTCTCATTCTTAATAGATCATCACTTTTGTACATAATTTGGTAATAGTAATTTTTTATTCTTTTTCATAATAAAGCTTCCCAAATTTTAGAGACTTTAATCCCCAGACTTGGATGGCCCTTGTTCCAATAACCGAGGAATGGAAGAGGTGAGATCATTAAATAAAAATTTTAAAAATTACATTCCTAGTACTCTCACACTACAAAATGTTTAGCTTCAGAATATCCTGAGAAGGATGGAATACTCCATTTCTGATATTTTTTAACATAAATATGTGTGAGACAAGCCCAAGTTTAGAAGGCTAATGATTTTATGGTGACTTGACTGACTATAACAAACAGATTCTCCACAATAGTATCTTGAATTTTCTTTTTATTTGGCCCCTAGTTTGCGAACACTCCCAGGAGAAGCATCATTGGAAGAAGATACAGGAGGGGATAGGGGAAACCTCTCATTTATAGATTAGGAAAACGACTGCGGTAGAAGGGAATACAGGAGAGGAGGAAAGGGGACCTTATGTGACATTAGGAAGGAGGGTGAATGTGTGCTGAAAAACCTGAACTTGGGTTCTTTGAAGTCACACCAACCAGTGAACCCCTTGGAAAGTCCATGAATACCTTCCAGGGCAGTCATGCTCCAGTTTGAATTCCTCTACTTTAGCTATCAAGCCTGGGCTTTAGGATGCCTGGGTGGCTCAGTGGATTGAAAGCCTCTGTCTTTGGCTCAGGTCATGATTTCAGGGTCCTGGGATCGAGCCCTACATCGGGCTCTCTGCCCGCCTCTCTGCCTACTTGTGATCTCTCTCTGTGTCAAATAAATAAATAAAATCTTAAAAAAAAAAAAAAAGACTGGGCTTTAGACCCATGGGGCTCACATTCATAAAGCCGTGTGCTAGACCCCAGTGAGATACCCAGTCGGCACTATATCTGTCCCTGCTCCCCTCGTCTGCCAGCCTCTGTCCAATTTATGTGTTTGTCCACACTCTCTTCCCTCTCTGGCTTTCCCTTTCTTTCCCCTCTGCTTGTCCTATTGCCTAGCCTTTTGGTTCAGATGCCTCTTATCTAGGGGCAAACCTGCTTACCTCTTACTTTCACCACACCGCAATGCTTCCTACCTTCTCTCTTCCCCTTGCCTTCTTGCTCTTTTAAAGCTTTTAAGTTGGTGTAATTTTTTTTAGAGTAGTGTAAGGTTTACAGAAAGATCTTACAGAGAGTCCCCATAAACTACTCTCCCCACCTCAACACACAGAGTTTCTCCTATTAGTAATACCTTGCATGAAGACATTCGTCACAATTTATATAGTATTTATTATACGGTATTAACTAAAGCTCATGTTGACATTAGGGTTTACTCTTTATGTTGTATGATTTTGTAAGCTTAGGATTTTTTTTTTTGAAGATCTTATTTATTTATTTGTCACAGAGAGAGAGCGAGAGAGAGCACAAGCAAGGTAGTGTCAGGCACAGGGAGAAGCAGGTTTCTCACTGAGCAGGGAGCAAATGCGAGACTTGATCCCAGAACACTGGAATTGTGACCTGAGCCCAAAGCAGACACTTGACCAACTGAGTGACCCAGATGTCCTGGTTCCATAAATTTTGACAAATGTTACATAGCTACCATAATACATTACAGTTTCACTGTCCTAAAAATCTCTTGTACACTACCTCCATAGGTACACTCCCTCCCACCCCCAGAAATTACTTTTCCTTAAAAAGATTACCACCCAAATGAAAATTGCCCTATGTAGTCATCAACAGAAAATTTATTCATTCATTACCAAGCATTCTTACAGATGTTTAATAACAATAATTTACATACCATTTATTATTTCATTCAATTATCACAATAAGTGTAATTATCTCTACTTAGAGATAAACATATTGGGTCTCAGGAAGTCCAAATGACCTTCTCAGGGTTATGAGACTAACCCTGGATGTGAGTGAAACCAATATCCATATGCACTGATGGTTGACCAGCAGTATCTTTACCACTTCTTAAAAATTCCTTTGCTTTATCAGAGATGATAGATGTGTGTTAAAGGGGTACTGGTTTGTGACTGCTAACTTTTTTTTTTTTTTTAAAGATTTTATTTATTCATTTGACAGAGAGAGAGATCACAAGTAGGCAGAGAGGCAGGCAGAGAGAGAGGAGGAAGCAGGCTCCCTGCTGAGCAGAGCGCCCCCGATGCGGGGCTCGATCCCAGGACGCTGAGATCATGACCTGAGCCGAAGGCAGCGGCTTAATCCACTGAGCCACCCAGGCGCCCCTGTGACTGCTAACTTTTGAGGATTCTATCTGTCGCAATCTATGACTCGTTTATCAGAAGATAGAAATTGAGTGTCTTTAAATGGATTTCAATAATGCATAGAACTATTTAATAACATCTATTTCTAAAAGCCTACTCTGAGTGAGCTTTTAAATGTTCTATTTCATTGTCTACAGACTAGAATAATTTCTCTTATTCCCAACCTTCCCACTCAGTATTTAGGGCTGTATCAGCCTTAAGTAAAGTGTTAGTATCAAATATGTTAACATCAACTTAATTTCAGCGAGATAACGTCTCAGGATTTTCTGTTTCAACTGCAATCCTTTAGTTATGTATTTTTATTTCAGGTTTTTCAAACATTCTCTACACTGCTGATCCCTGCACAAATGATAACTTTTAAACCTGTGTAGAGTCACGTACAGCCATGCTTATGTTTTAGTTTTTATAAACACACTCTATGTAATGCAGAGAGCACAGTTTTGTTTATGCTGACAGCTGTGTGTGAATATTTTTACTATTCTGAGAAGTGAACAGGTTGAAATTTTGGGTGTATAGGCAAGTTAGTACATTGTTATTGGCACAGTAGCATTTCTTTGCAGATTAATAATAGATTTTCTTCTTAATTCTAACTTTTCTCAGTGATACTACCAGATCACGAAATGTATAATAATGTTTAAGTTCCAAAATTTTTCCCTAATTGCAATCATGAAAAAATTTTTAAATCTTAATTAGTTAAGTGATTAGTCAAATTGGCAGACAGCATTAAGGGTGGGATGACGCAGGAAATAATATTTGAGCCAGATTCTTATTCCCAACTCTCTTTTTGTTGTAAGCCAGACATCTTTAGGGGCTGCTGTTAATTTTTTTCCCAGTGATTAGCACATCAAAATGACAGCTAACATGTTGCTTACTGAATGCTATCAATTGGTTATTTTATTTAAGTTTCAAAGTTATACCATGGAATCAAATCAGCATGTCCTACTAGTCATGGAACTGATTTTTTTTTAAAATTATAGACTTTTCAGAGTAGCTTTGACCTTATAAAAGAAATTCCATACACACACTTTGTCCACTGACCCTACCTCTAAACACCATTTGCTCTATGATTATAGTATAGTACATTTGTTACAATGAATAAACCAAATCTGATACATTATTAGTTTAAATGAGGGTTCACTCTTTGTGTTATACATTTCTGTGGGACTTACAAATGCCTACCATATATCCACCATTACAGAATCATACAGAATACTTCCACTGCCCTAAAAATGCCCTGTACTCCATCCTATTCATCGATACTCCCTCTCCCTGAATGCCTGGTGACCACCGGTCTTTCTACTCTCTCTCTAGTTTTGCATTTCCCAGAATGTCATACAGTTGATTGTTCTGAATGTAGCCTTTTCAGGCTGGCTTCTTTCACTTAACAGTATACATTTGATTTCCTCTATGTCTTTTGTGGCTTAGAAGTTTGTCTGGGGACACCTGGGGGGCTCAGTCAGTTAAATATCAGACTCTTGATTTCAGCTCAGATCGTGATCTCAGGTTTGTGAGATCAAACCCCACACTGGGCTCTGCTCAGCAGAAGCCTGCTTGGGATTATTTTTCTCCCTCTCCTTCTGCCCCTCCCCAACCCTGCTCTCAATCTCTAAAATATATATATACATATATATATGTATATATATATATACTATATATAGTTATATATAGTTATTTTTATGGCTGAATAATATCCTATTGCATGAATATACCAGAGATTATCTATCCATTCACCACCTATTGAAGGATACTTGACTTTGATTTTATTTTTGGTAATTATAACTACAATACATATTTTTGGGGTAGAGAGTTGTTAACAGCTTAAGTTTTCAACGCATTTAGGCAAATGCCCTGAAGAGCATTTATTTTCTTGCAGTCTAAGTCTTGACTTTCCTTCTCTTAACGGTATCTTTCACAGAGCAGAAGTTTATAATTTTAAGGAAGTACAACGTCAATTTTTTCTTTCATGCCTCATGCTTTGGAAATGTTGTCCAAGATCCCATTGCCAGACCCAAGGTTACCTAATTGTTTGGTTTTTTTTTTTACGTTATCTTCTGGAAGTTTTATAATTTTGTATTTTACATTTTTTAAAAAGATTTTATTTATTTGACAGAGATCACAAGTAGGCAGAGAGGCAGGCAGAGAGAAAGAGGGAGAAGCAGGCTCCCCACTGAGCAGAGAGCCTGATGCGGGGCTCAATCCCAGGACCCTGAGATCACAACCTGAGCTGAAAGCAGAGGTTTTAACCCACTGAGCCACCCAGGCACCCCTTGTATTTTACATTTAAGGATGATCAATTCTGAATTAATTTCTGTGAAAGGTATAAGGTCTATGTGTGTATTTATTTCTCCTTTTTTGCACTTGAATGTTCAATTGTTAGAGCATAATGTGTTGAAAAGACTGTGACTCTTTCCCCCCTGAATTGTCTTTACTCCTTTGTGAAAGATCAGTTGATATGTTTGTTTGTGTCCATTTCTGGGCTCTCTGTTCCAGTGATCTATTTGTCTGTTCTGTCACCAGTCCCAGAGTCTTGATTACTGTAACTTCAAAACAAATCCTCAAGTTGAATACTGTCAGTCATGTTGACTGTATTGGTTCTTTTGCTTTTACATATACACTCAAGAATCAGTTCGCTATTATCCACAAAGTATCTTTCTGGGATTATGATTCGAATTACATTAAATCTATTGATCAAGTTGGGACATTTTTTCTTCTGATCACACTGGAATTAATTTGTTTTTCTTTTTCTAGTTTAAAGACTTAGATTCTTGATTTTAGTGATTTCTTCTTTTTTTTTCTTTTTTTTTTCATTTTATTTATTTTTTCAGTGTAACAGTATTCATTCTTTTTGCACAACACCCAGTGCTCCATGCAAAACGTGCCCTCCCCATTACCCACCACCTGTTCCCCCAACCTCCCACCCCTGACCCTTCAAAACCCTCAGGTTGCCCCAACCTCCCACCCCTGACCCTTCAAAACCCTCAGGTTAGTGATTTCTTCTTATCTAATGTATCTTTTTTTATTTTAATTTTTCAATTAAAAATTTTTACTAACATAGAATGTATTATTTGCTTCAAGGGTGCAGGTCTATGATTCATCCGTCTTATATAGTTCACAGTGCTCACCATGGTACGTACCCTCCCCAAGGTGCATCACCCAGCCAACTCATCCCTCCTACCCACCCTCCACTCCAGCAACCCTTAGTTTGTTTCCTGAGATTAAGAGTCTCTTATGGTTTCTCTCCCTCTCTGGTTTTGTCTTATTTCATTTTTTCTTCTCTTCCCTTATGATCCTCTGCCTTGTTTCTCAAATTCCACATATCCATGAGATCATATGATAATTGTCTTTCTCTGATTGGCTTATTTAGCATTATACCTCTAGTTTCATCCACGTCCTTGCAAATGAAAAGATTTCATATTTTTTGATGACTGCATAATATTCCATTGTGTATATGTGTGTATGTATGTGTATATATATTCATATAAGATTAATTCATATAAATATACAGCATATCTATCTATATATACATATAAAATTAATTCACATATATATGGCACATCTTCTTTATCCATTCATCTGTTGATGGACATCTAAGCCCTTTCCATAGTTTGGCTATTGTGGACATTGCTGCTATAAACACTGGGATGCAGTAATTTTTTAGTGCTATATGTTTCCTTCTAAGCACTACTGTGCAGCATCCTATAAATTTAGATAAATTGTATTTTCATTTCATTTAATTCAAAACCCTTTAGATTTTGAGAATTCTTTGATTTGTATGTCATTTGGAAGTGTGTTGTTTAATTTCCAAATATTTGGGGAGATTCTCTAGCTCTCTTTCTTTTATTGACTTCTAGTTTAATTCCACTGTGGTCTAAAAGCATAATTTGTATGATTCCTATTCTTTCAGTTTCATTAAGATGGGTTATTTGGTCCAAAATGTGATCTTTCCTGGTCAATGTCCAAATGAGTTTGAGGAGAATGCATATTCTGCTCTTGTAGGATAATCTAGAAATATCAGTTAGATCCAGTTGATCCTCAACTCCGTGTGTCCTTATTAGTTTCTGTCTGCTAGATTTGTTAATCACAGATTGTAGGGTATTTATGTCTTCAACAACAGTAGTGTATTTGTCTATTATCCTTCCAGTTCTACATATTTTTGTCTCATTACTTATCTATTTTTTATTTTAATTCCAGTTAGTTAACATACAGTGTTATATTTTTTAATAATTTTATTATTTTAGTTACCATCATTAGTTTTTGATGTAGTGTCCCATGATTCATTGTTTGAATATAATACGCAGTGCTCCATCCAGTACATGTCCTCCTTAATACCCATCACTGGGCTCACCCAACTCCCAACGCTCCTCCCCTCTAAAACCCTCAGGTTGATTTCCAGAGTCGATAGTCTCTCATGGTTCATCTTCCCCTTTGATTCCCCCCCCCTTCATTTTTCCCTTCCTTCTCCTCACGTCCTCCATATTATTCCTTATGTTCCACAAATAAGTGAAACCATATGATAATTGTCTTTCATTGTTTGACTTATTTCACTCAGCATCATCTCCAGTTCCATCCATGTTGATGCAAATGTTGGGTATTCATCCCTTCTGATGGCTGAGTAATATTCCATTGTGTATATGGACCACATCTATTCATTTGTTGAAAGGCATCTCAGCTCCTTCCACAGTTTGGCTATTGTGGACATTGCTGTTATGAACATTGGGGTGCATGTAGCCTTTCTTTTCACTACATCTGCAACTTTAGGGTAAATACCTAGTAGTGCAATTGCAGGGTCATAGGGTAGCTCTATTTTTAACTTTTTGAGGAATTTCCACACTGTTTTCAAAATGGCTGGTCCAACTTATGTTCCCACAAACAGGATAAGAGGATTCCCTTTTCTCCACAACCTCTCCAACATTTGTTGTTTCTTGTCTTGTCAAATTGACAAAATTGACAATACAGTGTTATATTAGTTTCAGTTGTACAATATAGTGATTCAGCACTTCCATACATCATCCTGTGCTCATCACAACTAATGCACTCCTTAAGACCCATCATCTGTTTCACCCATCTCGCCCATCCTGTTCCCCTCTGGTAACCATTGGTTTATTCTCTATAATTTAGAGTCTATTTCTTGATTTGTCTTTTCCCCCTTTGCTTATTTTGTCTCTTTAATTCCACGTATTAATGAAATCATAAGCTATTTGTCTTTGACTAGTTTACTTCACGTAGCATAATACACTCTCATTCCACCCATGTCATTGCAAATGGCAAGATTTTATTTTTTATGGGTGAAATATATTCCATCGTATATATATATACCACACCTTCTTTATCCATTCATCATGGACTCATGTTGCCTCATTTCATTCTCTGCTCTTAGGCACAACAGCTTTAGGACTGTTGCATCTTCTTGGAGACTTTACTCTTTTGTGATTATGTAATACCTCTTTTTATTGCTGATAATGTTCCTTCCGCTGAAATTCTGAAATTTGTCTTGTCTGAAATATAACAACTCCCATCTTTTTTTTCATTAGTATTAATATGATGTGTATTTCGTCACACCTTTATTTCATATATATATATATATATATATATGGATATATATATACATATGTATATGTATACACACACACACACACATACACAAATATATATTTTAAGATGTTATCTATTTATTTGAATGAGAGTTAAAGTGAGAGAGATCACAGAGGGAGAGGCAAAAGTCAACTTCCGGCTAATCAGAGAGCCCAAAGCAGAGCCCCTTCCATGGCTTGATCCCAGGACTCTGGGATCATGACCTGAGCCAAAGGCTTAACTGACTGTGCCACCAAGGCACCCCTTGTTTCTTTATATTTAAAGTGTGTTTCAGAATACCTGAGTGGCTCAGTCGGTTAAGTGTCTGCCTTTGGCTCAATTCATGATCCCAAGTTTCTGGGATCGAGTCTCACATCAGGCTCCTTGCTCCCTCTGCTGCTCCCCCTGCTTGTGCACATTCTCTCTGACAAATAAATAAAATCTTAATGAAAAATAAAGGGTGTTTCTTGTAGACAATCCACAGTTTGGTGCTATTTATTCACTCTGAAAGTCTTTTAATTTGTGTATCTAGATCATTCCTATTTAAAGTAATTATTGTTAGAGTTAGATTATCCACTTTATTTGTAACTTTTTATTCATTGCTATTGTTCATTGTTTATATTTTTGTCTTCTATTGTTTTTTATGCTTTGTTTGGTATTAACTGATCATTTTATATGATTCCATTTTCTCTCTGAGCATATCAATTATATTTCTTCTGAAAAAATTTTTTACTGATTGCCCTAAAGTTTGCAATATACCCTTTCAACTAATTTCAGTACACCTTCAAATAACACTGTATAATTCATATGTAAATGCAGGTACCTTAGGATATTTTTAATTCCTGTTTCCTATCCCTCCTTGCATTGTCATTTATTTCACTTAAGCATGTTATAATCATTTAATACATCATTGCTATTATTTTTAAACATTATTTGTAAGATCAATTAAGAATGAGGATAAAATATTTTATTTTGCCTTCATTTATTCTTTCTCTAATGCTCTTTCCTTAATTTATACTTGAGTTTTTGATTTATGTATTTTCCTTCTCTTTGAAAAATTTAACATTTCTTGCAAAGCAAGTCTGCTGTAGATGAATTTGGCATCCAGCAAAGCTTTACTTCAAAATGAAGGTGAAAAAAGTCTTTTTTCAAACAAATAAAAATTGAGGGGATTCAGGTCTAATGGGTTTTTCTTTCAACATTTAACTCCACTTTTTATTACCTGTTAGATTTCTGAAGAAAAGTCTGATGTAATTTTTTTTATATAATTCTTATTCTTGTTTCTCTATAGATTAAGCTTTTCCCCCTTCTGACTTCTTTCAAGGTTTTCTCTTTGACTTTGATTATCTGCCATTTTAATATATGTTTAGCTGTAGGCTGGGTATTTATCTTACTTGGTGCATGAGCTTCCCTATCTGTGCTTTGGTGATATCTGTCATTAATTTGGGGAAATTATCAATCATTATTAACTCAGTGATTTCTTCTGTTTCATTATTTGTTCTGGTATTACCTTTGATACTTACACTGTTCTCTTGTAATTGTCCCATGGTTCTTGAATATTCTGTTTCATTCTTTTGCTCTTTACTTTTCAGTCTGGGAAGTTTCTACTGACATATCCTCAGGCTCCCCTGTTCTTTCCTCAGCCATGTCCAGACTACTAATGAGCTCATCAAAGGCATTCTTTACTTCTGTTACTGTGTTTTCAATATCTAGCATGTCCTATTGATCCCTTTATAGAGTTTCCCTATCTCCACTCACTTCAGTCATCTCTCCTTGCATATTTCCCACTTTTTCCCTTTAGAATCCTCTGAATATTAATTATAGTCATTTTAAATCCCTGCTCTGGTAATTCCAAAATTTCTGCCATGTCTGGGTCTGGTTATGATGCTTACCTTGTTCTTACTGACTGTTTTTTGTTTGTTTTTGTTTTTTGCCTTTTATTTTGCTTTGTACATTTTTGTTGAAATTTAGGCATTGTGTATTAGATAAATGGTACTTCAGGAAAGAGGCCTTTAGAATGAGGTTTTATGTTTATCTGGCTGGGAGTGAGGTTGTATTTACTGTTTCTAATAATTCCAGGTGTTACAGACTATGATTTCCTTTATCATTCTTGTTTTTATCTCACCTGTTGGCTTTGGGTTTCCCTTAGGACTCCTTCTTAAATAGAGTCTGAGCCCAGCTGTTCTTCCAGCTGTGATCTCCTGTTATTATACCTGTTGGCTTTGGGTTTCCCTTAGGACTCCTTCTTAAATAGAGTCTGAGCCCAGCTGTTCTTCCAGCTGTGATCTCCTGTTATTATACAGGAGCCCTGGTGATGTGGTAAGGAGGTGTGTAGTCCATGAGAAGACTCTGGTTTTCAGTGGGCCCATGCCCATAGGCTGTGACCTTCACAAGTGCCTCCCAGCTCCCCACTCCCTACTTCAGGTCACACAAGGAGGCTAGAAGAGTGGAAGCCAGGTATTCTCTTTTCCCATATCATCAGGCTTGGCCAAAACTGATGATGGTTAGGTTCTGGTAATGTACTTTTCTGAGAAGGCAGACCTTTCTCGGGAGAACAGCATGATCTGAATGTATTTCAAAATATGTTTCCTCTACCTCATTGGAAACAGAAGGGAATTTTTCTCTGATGTTCTCTGAGATTCTAGTGGGGCTCCTAGGGATATAACTCATAGAAGTGTGAGGGCCTTTCAAGCCTAGGATCCCAGACATTTTTATCTCTCACTGGTCCACACTCAACCCCTCCCCCTCAAATTAATCAATTCTTGTTTAAGTTTTTCTACCACCTACTGACTCCTGGCAGTTTCTGCTCCCAGTTAACTGTGATTCTCACTATTTGTTCATCTCTCCAGTTTTCTGGGCATCAATTTGCCCTATGATATGAATTCTGTAATGGATCTAAGAAGTCTTTCAGTTTGATTTTTAGTGTGTTCCACTTTTTTCTTATGAGGATAAGAATAATGACTTCTAAGCTCATTACAGGTCAGATTAGAAACCAGGAGTTGACTTTTTTTTTTTTTTTCCATCAGTCATGGTGCCATTACAGAAAAATGCTGGTAAAAAACAAAGTAGCTCTTTCACTGAGCAATAAAATTTCTGTGTTGTGGGGTCCCCAAACATTTCCAAGCCTAGCAATTTTCTATTAGTTTCTTAGGAGATAATAAGTTTTCGGGAACTGAGTCCCATTAACCTCAAGACAGGAGATAGTGACATATAAAAGTGAAAACTGATTTATAAAATAATAATTAGAAATGTGGTTGTCAGAATAGTCATTTATTTAGAGTACCTGACCTGAATGGATAGGGTACCATGGGAAAACTGATCATAAACTAGGCTGATTAACAAAGAAACAAGAAAGAGGGAATTGAATATTCATTTTTATGGCATATTTCCAAAAAACTTCAACTGTCATGAATACCCATGCCTCTGTGAAGATACTTCTGTTCAGAGATGACCTATACCATCCATACTGGGTCATTTATACCAGAGTGCCACTCTCTACTCCCCATTAGCACTGTTGACAGATTACTTAGATAATTTCTGAGCTTTGGTTCCTTTTTCTGTGTTCAATGCAGACCATTACCTATCTGTTAAGGCAACATCCATTTTGATAAACTTAAATAGCCGTTTATCTTATATTCTCTTTAATCATGGTTATAAAGGCTATGTCTTCAGGTAATATTTGGAACGTCTCTCTTTTATCTTGGCCACATGAATTGTTGAGTATTTATTGAGTGACTGGTTTTGCCAGGTGCTAAGCAAGTAGCAAAGATGAGGTGGTAAGAGAGACCCATCACCGTCCTCACAGAGTCTTCTGTTTACACACCAATTCTTACAAACAAATCTATTTTCTGCTGCCTCTTATTACCTTCAATTTTAAAAGATGATACTTTTTTTCACCAGGTATTATGATTATGGAAATATGTGCTATGTTTTCTAAGTGCTGCCTTATTACTAAGGACCAATCCATGAAATCATATTCCTTTTACTGAGAAATGAAATTTTATAAATTGTAAATTTGTTGTATAAGCTAAATTGTATAATTGCTTCATTTATTGCGTAAATGAAATTACAAAATAAGGATAAGGCCAAATCAGAAGTTGGCTTCTAAGTCTCAGAGGTTCTTATTCCTTTTCTCTTCAGTTATTAACTAATGAGTCAACTTGAAATCAAAATTATACTGACCATGAGGTCCTCTAGAATACAAATACACCAAAGCTGAAATAAATCGTTGATCTAAGAGTCAGAGAAGTATTCCAGCCTCAGCTTTGTAATTGATATTTGTAACATATTTGTTATAATTTGTTTCAATTTCTCTGCCAGGATTCTTGAGGTTCAGAACAGTAAGTAAAGGGTGTTTCAATCTTCACTTGATAGACAGTAAGTATTACACTTTTTATTAATAGTGGCCTGTTTTGGGAATCAACTTCTTTCTTTAAAATTGAGATAAGTACTTATTGATGCAATATCCTTCTTTCTTTTTATACCAGAAAGGTTTAGAATATACAGGACTCAGTACATTTCCACAATTTACTACTTCCACAATTTGTCTAATAGAAATAAATGGTTATAGGGGTTCACTCTTAGGAGAAAATAATTTTTATATACTTGTATTTGGGCTATCCTTTAGCTTATTTTCAGGCAGTGAGTCACTATGATTTGAAATGTTGTTGTATGCTCCAGGAGGGATTGTTGCCAAACCCCAGCTTAGGATAGGAAAGCAGTACCTATTCACTCACCCAAAGCATCCAAAGCATAGGGCAATCAAAGTACAAATACCATCCAAACTGGAATCTTTTCCCCAGCTTACAGTTGTTGATGTGGTTAAGTGCAGACTGCAGTGAGTAAAAGTGCCTGACATGATATCAAAGGGCAACGAAGGAACAACTAAGGCTCTGATACAACCCATGATGAAGTTCCCTCAATGGGAAAAATCTAGAGTAATACTGTCCAATAGACCTTACTACAGTGATGGAAATGCTCTATATCTGTGCTGTTTGATATGATAGTTACTAGACACATAGACACATGGGAATATAAAGGGTTTGTATTGTAGCTAGTACAACTAAGGAATTAAATTTTTAATATTCCATTTTAATTTATCTGAATCTAAATCTTATTGCTCCTTATTGTTAGGGACTACAGTATTGGAAAAATGTAGAGGGAAAACCATCACATATAATGGGATCAGATTTGTGGATAATGAAGTTACTGAAGAATTATTACAAAATGAGAAATTACATGTAACAGATTCTTGAAGTAAGTAAAAATGGTAATACATTTCCAAGTCAGCTAAGCTCAAATCTCAGTTCTATTACCTCCTGATATTGTACAATCCTTTAACCTATTATGTCTCCCCAAGTCTCACTGTCCTACTTGGTAAAACAAATTAATAAATATATAGTGATCAATAAATTCCCATTCAGGAAATGTAACATTCCCAAAATATTTTGCTCTTCCTGAAAGAAAAGAAATTGCTAAATAGTTGACACATGCAGTTTCTAAGGACACTCTGAAAAGAACTTTATTATGAATAATGATATAGCTATACAACACTAAGTTCTCAGAATGTACCACTCACATGTTTTTTTATTAAAGATTTTTTATTTATTTATTTGACAGACAGAGATCACAAGTAGGCAGAGAGGCAGGCAGAGAGAGAGGAAGGGAAGCAGGCTCCCTGCAGAGCAGAAAGCCGGATGCGGGGCTCGGTCCCAGGACCCCGGGATCATGACCTGAACCAAAGGCAGAGGCTTTAACCCACTGAGCCACCCAAGCGTCTCCCCCCACATGTTTTATGTATTATCTTGTTTTACCCTCACAATAAATGTATGAATTGCATATTATTGCTATTAGCTCTAACTTACCATGAAGATATTCAGACTGAGAGATTAAATAACATGTTCAAGGTCATATTGCTATTAAGTAGTAGAAACAGAATTTGAATTCAAGTCTCTTCCCAAGAAAGTGGTCTTTGATGTATATTTTACTGACCCCGCCCAGTAAAATAGTAGGAACACTCCCACTACAAAATATCTAGATATTCTGGCAAACCCTTCCACTACAAACTTCTAGAAAAGCGCTATGAAAAATATAACAAATGCATAGCCAAGTATGCGCAAATATCAGAGAAATCCTCAAGCTAATAAATAAATAAATAAGGAGGCTGAAGTAAAACTGGCAAGGGAAAAAGCAGCCAAGTGATTTCTTCAAGATGATGCCTACGGATTCCTGGGTGGCTCAGTCAGCTGAGCATCTGACTCTCGAATTTGGCTCAGGTTATGATCTTAAGGTTATGAGATAAAACCCCTCATTTGTCTCTGCACTCATCATGGAGACTTCTTGTCCCTCTCCTTCTGTTTCTCTCCCCTCCCTCTCGCTCTCAAATAAATAAATAAAACATTTTTTAAAAGATGATACCTAAAGTATATGGAATCAAAGAAACTGGACTTCATTGCAATTAAAACATTTCTTATTTCAAAGAACACTATCAAAAAAGTGAAGACAACTCACAAAATGGGAGAAAATATTTGTAAATCTTGTATCTGACATAGAATTTTCTTAAAACTAAAAAATAAAAGGCCAGTCCAATTAAAAATTGGGCCAATGTTTTGAATAGATATTTTCCCAAGGACAATACACAAATGTCCAGTAAGTATATGAAAAGATGCTCAATATCATTAGTCAATAGAAAATTCAAATCAAAACCACAATGAGATGCTATTTCACACTCATGAGGATGACAATAATAAAACAAAAAACACTAAGTGCAAGCAAGGATGTGGAGAAATTTCTATTTTTATACATTGAAAATTAAGGTAGTAAAAGTGATAAAGCTGCTTTGTAAAATAGTTTGGTGCTTCCTCAAAATGTTAAAGATAGAGTTATCATATGACCCAGGAATTCAACTCCTAGATATACAGACAAGACAAATAAAAAAAATTACACCACACAAAAAATGGTAATAAACATGTATAAAAACATTATTTACAATAGCTCCAAAGTAGAAACAATGCAAATGTCTATAAACTGATGAATGAAAAAACATTTGGTATAGTCACATAATGGAACATTATTCAACCATAAAAAAGGAAGGAGATACTGATACCTGCTACAGCAGAGATGAACCTTGAAAATACATTAACTGAAAGAAATCATATAGAAAAGTCTCCAACTATGATTCGTTTTATACGATACGTCTAGAAATCACCAATCCATTGAGACAGAAAGGAGATTAGTGGTTCTCAGGAGTTAGAAGAGATGATAGGAAATGTATGTTGAAGAGCATGGGCTTCTTTTTTAGGATGATGAAAATGTCTTAGAATTACATGGTGGTGATGGTTGCATAGCCTTGTGAATATATTAAAATCTACTGAATTTTACCCTATAAAGTAAGGATGAATTCTAAGGTGTAAGAATTCTATCTCTATAAAAGAAAAAAAGTCAATGACATTCTAAAGGCAACTAATGGTTCAGAAGAAACAAGAGATAAAACCTCAGGAAATTAGAACTAAGATGTTAGCATAAAGTCTGGGACATCAAAAGCAACATTCTCATTGAAAGAGGGAGCTATAAAATACCCACCTACTGTCAATACTTGGAAGGGGTAAAGTCAAGAAATTAATTTTGGATTATGGCGCCATGAGAGCCTGGCAGAGAAACACACATAAACTCTCAGGAAGAAAACATCCATAAGCCAGGTCTCCAAGCATGTTCACATTTTAAGATAAACCAAACTTAAACTCCAGTTCAAAGATGACTCAATGCACAAAGAAGTTAACAATGTTGACTGAAAGTATTCAGGAACAACCAATGGCATAATTAGAACCCCAAGGATGTCAAGTATTGGGATTATCAGACACAAACATAAGACTGACAGTTACAATTTTTTTTAATTTTTTAATTTATTTCTTATTTTTTTATAAACACATAATGTATTTTTATCCCCAGGGGTACAGGTCTGTGAATCACCAGGTTTACACACTTCACAGCACTCACCATAGCACACACCCTCCCCAATGTCCATAAACCCCCTCCCCCTCTCCCAACCCCGACTCCCCCCAGCAACCCCCAGTTTGTTTTGTGAGATTAAGAGTCACTTATGGGGGCGCCTGAGTGGCTCAGTGGGTTAAGCCGCTGCCTTCGGCTCAGGTCATGATCTCAGGGTCCTGGGATCGAGTCCCACATCAGGCTCTCTGCTCTCTGCTCAGCAGGGAGCCTGCTTCCCTCTCTCTTTCTCTCTGCCTGCCTCTCTGCCTACTTGTGATCTCTCTCTCTCTTGCTGTCAAATAAATAAATAAATAAATAAAATCTTTAAAAAAAAAAAAAGAGTCACTTATGGTTTGTCTCCCTCCCAATCCCATCTTGTTTCATTTATTCTTCTCCTATCAGTTACAATTTTAAAGAAATAACAGGTAATCTGAAAGTTGTACAAATAGCAAGAACTATAAAAAGTGAAAAACAGATGTGAGAAAGTTTCTAGAAATAAAAGTATATGTGATCATAAATTTTTAAAAAATTGTTGATAATTAGCAAGTTATATTTCTTTTTTTTTAATATTTTATTTATTTATTTATTTGACAGAGAGAGAGATCACAAGCAGGCAGAGAGGGAGAAACAGGCTCCCCACTGAGCAGAGAGCCCGATGCGGGGCTCGATCCCAGGACCCTGAGATCATGACCTGAGCCGAAGGCAGAGGCTTAAACCGCTGAGCCACCCAGGCGCCCCAGCAAGTTATATTTCTGAAGAGAAAAATGGTTAACTGAAAGATAATTATGGGGAAAAGCTAGCATAGAAAGATAAAGATCTAGAAAGAAAGAGAGTTAAAGGATATGGAAGATGGAATGAAAAAAGATACACTATACATCTACTTGGAGTTCAATGGGTAGTGGAAGAATGGGGAAAAGAATGTATTAGTTAGTAGCTGAGAACTTTTAAAAATTGATGAGATTTAGGAAGCATAATTATTTTTTTTAAATAACCTTAACAAGTACAGAAAAAAAGAAAGCTTGCCTTCTGAGAAATGACAGAGACCAAGCAGTTGTCTTAAGAGCATCTGTGAAAGACCAAAATGGTACTATTATCATCAAAACACTGAGTGAAAACAACATCAAATCAAGAAGTCTGCTCCATTCTCAATGACAGATTATATGATACAATGGAGGTCTTGGCAAATTTAAGAAGGTTGAAATCATACCAAGTATCTTTTCTGACTACAGTGGTAGGTAACTAGAAATCAACAGCATGAAGTGAGCTGGAAAATCTACAAATATGTGCCAATTAAACAACATTTCTGAACAATCAGTAGATCAAAGAAAATATCAAAGGGAAATCAAAGAATATTTTAGAACAAATGAAAATGGAAACACAACATACCCAAACATATGGGACACTTCAAAACTAGTGCTGAGAAGGAATTTTATAGGGATAAATGTATATGTTAAGAAATTAGAAAGCTCACAAATAAATAATCCTAAGTTATACCTCAAAGAATTAGGGTTTTTTTTTAAAGATTTTATTTATTTACTTGACACAGAGAGAGAGAGATCACAGGTAGGCAGAGAGGCAGGCAGAGAGAGAGGGGGAAGCAGTCTCACTGCTGAACAGAGAGCCTGATGTTCGGTTCAATCCCAGGACCCTGAGATCCTGACCTGAGCCAAAAGCAGAGGCTTAGCCCACTGAGCCACCCAGGTGCCCCTATACCTCAAAGAATTAGAAAAAGAACAACAAATTAAGCCCAAAGCAGAAGGAAGTTAACAATGAAGATGTGAGTACACATAAATGAAACAAAGACCAGAAAAGAGCAATGAAACTAAAAGCTGGTTTTACAAAAAGATAAATAGAACTGACATACCTTTGTGAAACTGAGAAAAAAATGAGAGAAGATTCAAATAAATAAAATCAGAAATGAGAGAGGAGAAATGATAACTGACACTACCGAAATATACAGGATCATAGGAAACTACTACGAACAATTAATCATACAACATAAACTACATAAACTAGAAGAAATAGGTACATCCCTAAATCATAGAACCTAACAAGACTAAATCAGGAAGAAATACCAAGGCTGAAAAACCAATAATGATTAAGGAGATGGAACCAGGAATCAAAAACCTCCCAACATAGCAAAACCCCAGGAACAGACGGCTTCATTGGTTAGTTCTACCAGACATTTAAAGAAAATTTAATACCAATTCTTCTGAAACTCTTCCAAAAAATTTAAGAGGAAGGAACATTTCTAAACTTATTCTACAAAGCCAGTATTACCCTGACATCAAAGCCAGATAAGAATGCTACAAGATGAGAAAATTATAGACCAATATCTGTGATGAACACAGATGCAAAAATTCTCAACACAATATTAGCACAACAAATTCAAGAACTTATTGAAATGACTATTCACAATAACCAAGTGGGATTTGTCCCCAGGATGTGGGGATGGTTTAGTATATGCAAATCAACAAATACAACGCACACACTAATAAAATAAAAGCTAAAGGTCAGATGATTACCTCAATATTTGCAGAAAAAGCATTTGACAAAATATAGCTTTCATAATAAAACCCTCTTAGACAAGAACATGTCTCAACATAATAAATACCATATACGACAAACACAAAGCCAACATTATACTCAACAGAAAAAAACTAAAAGCTTTTCTTTAAGACCAGGAATAAAATCAGAGTGCCCGCTCTAATCATTCTTATTTAATATAGTATACTCAAAGTTCAAGCTAAAGCAATTAGGCAAGACAAAAAAAATATATAAGGTATCCAAACAGAAAGAGTAAATTTGTTGTTATTAACAGATGGCACAGTCTTTTATACTGAAAATCCCAAAGATCCTACTAAAAACCTGTTGGATCTCACATAAGTGATTTCAGTCAAGTTGCAGGATATAAAATAAATGCACAAAATCTGGCTGTATTTTTATACACTAAAACTGAAACATCAGAAATACAAATAAAGAAAACTATTTCTTCTCAATAAGATACCTAGGAATAAGTTTAACCGAGGAAGGTAAAGATCTGTACAATGGAAACAAGACTTTATTGGAAGAAAGTGAAAAAGACACAAACAAATGGAAAGAAATCCTGTGTTCATGAATTAGAAAAGTTTACATTGTTAAAACGTTCATGCAATCCAAAGTCATCTATAGCTTCAACATAATCCTTATCAATATTTCCATGACGTTTTTTATATAAACAGAAAAACAATCCTACAACTTATATAGAACTACCAAAGAGTAATTCAAACAGTACGGTACTGGCATAAAAATAGTAACATATACCAATGGAACAGAATTGAGAACTCAGATTGAAACCCTTCCATATATGGAAAAATACTATTTGACAAGGGAGACAAGAATATCCAAAGGGGAAAAGACTCTTCAAAAAATGATACTGGAAACACTGGGTAAGCACATGAAGAACAATGAAATTGGACCTCTATCTTACAGCATGCAGAAAAAATAACAGGAAAGGGATCAAAGACTTGTACATAAGACTTGACACCATAAAACTCCCAGAAGAAAACTCAGGGACAAAACCCCTCTACAAATCTTGGCAATGATTTTTGGGATGTGACACCAAAAAGCACAAATGACAACAAAAATCAACAAATCAAACTAAAAAGCTTCTGTACAGAAGAAGAAACAAACAAGAAAATGAAAAGACAACCTACAGAATGGGAGAAAATATTGCAAACCATGTATCAGATAAGGTATTATCAAACATTTATTAAAAACATACAACTCAAAAACAAAAAAAGCAAAGAATATGATTAGAAAATGGGCAGATGAACTAAATAGACCTTTTTCTAGAGAGGAAATGGCCAATATCACTAATCAAAAGGTGCTCAACATCATTAATCAGGGAAATGAAAATTAAATTCACAATGAAATCACCTCATCCTTGTTACAATGGTCATCATCAAAATAAGAAATAAGTGTTGGTGAAGATGTGGAGAAAAAGTAACATTTGTGCACCCTTGGTGTGATTGTAATCTTGTCAATCCACTATGGAAAACAGTATGGAGATGCCTCAAAAAAAAATATTGAACTACCATATGATCCAGCGATATCACTTCTCAGTATGTGTCCAGAGAAAATGAAAATAGGTTATCAAAGAGATATATGCACTCTAATGGATATTACAGTATTAATCACAGTAGCCAAGATATGGAAACAACCTATGTGTCTGTCAATGGATTAATAGTAAAGGGGTGTGTGTGTGTGTGTGTTTACTATCATCCTAGAGAAAAAAGGAAGTTCTGCCATTTGCAACAAGGATACATATATCTCTATTATATATGGATAGATGTTATCTGTATAATATATAGCTTATATGTAATCTACACTTAGTATTATAAATCATAGAATCCTAGAATTGCAAATGGGAATCAATAAGTTACTCAAGCTTCAGAGATAACTAGACACAAAGATTGTATTCAAATCCACAGCTTCTTTCAACTGATGAACAGTCATTTCATTTTTAACATTAGGTAATAATTATCATAAACCTGTCAGTTTTAAGAGAGTTACATCTTAGACTTATCATACAGGATATGCAGTCACTGCATTTATTTTTTGTTTTAGTCCAGATTCCATGATTTTTTATGGCTAATGATTTACTGGTAAAATTAAAGACTGAGAGAAGAATTGACGATTGGATGGGGAAAATCCCCTTTCAAAATCTAAAGAGATGATAAAGCAGATCCTAATGGGCATTAAGTTTTCTTTCAACAAGAGTTACTGCTCAGCCCAATGATGATCCACATCCAACAAATGGTTTGTCGTCTTCAAGGTGGGCAGGAACAAAAGAGATGATTAACTCAAGTAGAACTTCTAGCTTCTCAAAAAATAAAAGCATACAACAAAAGGATATGTTCTAGTAATTATCCTAATTCTGTAATTTTATTTTTTATTTTTTTAATTATTTTATTTATTTGAGAGAATGTGAGAACACAAGCAGAGGGGAGACACAGAGGGAGAAGCAATTTCACTGCTCAGCAAGGAGCCTTTTGCAGGGCTGGATTCCAGGACCCTGAGATCATGACCTGACAAAGGCAGATGTTTAACTCACTGAGCCACCCAGGCGCCCCTCTGTGATATAATTGTAGATATAAGTCAGAAATTTCATAAATTCTGCTATTGGAAAGACCACTTCCCACCATCAACCAATCAACCAATAAGCAAATAAATAATATAGGCAAAATTGACTGTTCTAAATGGCCAAACTCATTTCAAAGAAGTTTCCTTCTTAATAACTTGGGCTACTGCACTGCCTTCATGCACAGGGCATCCAGAATACATGGAAAACATTTATTTTTATTAGCCTTTCATTTCTTTAATTTCTTTTGGCAGTTGTGGTTTTTACAGCATAGACGATATGACTAATTTATGTTTTCCTAATTGGACAGCTAAATATTCTTGTATATATTAGTTTTGCACAGTGCCTAGATGATTCCAGAGAACTCTAATAAACTAATTAAATAAACCAACGCACCAGCCAATTTATGATTCATCCATCATTCATCTGCTACTGATTTCAATATCTACTCACATCCCTGGTGTGCATGAGTTAGCAGAATATAGAAGGAGAAAAATAACACTGTAATAATGTTTTGTATTAGATTTTCTGCTGGCTGATAATTAATATTAGCAGGTTATACTTCCATTAGAGACAAAGCTACACAATATCCAATATTGGGCTCAATGTCTTTCATTCCATATTTTGAGGCAGACAAATAGTAGTTACCAACTTCCTGATAATGGTCTGTCAGCTTCCTTACTCCCTATCCAAGTTAGGGATAGCTGCTTTCAGTGGCCAGTAAGGAGAAGACCCTGTATCTTTTCTAAACTTTTGATTAGAGAGTGAATTTGAAGAGAGAAGAATAGTGGTCAGCCCCTCAGTGGCCTGAAAACATAGACATTTGCTTTCATTAATGCCTCTGTTGAAATAACACAACTCTTAAAACAGACAACCATATATTCCTCTTACCAGAAACTTAGTGTAAAATTCTGAAATCTTTTATGAACTGGTAGGTTATATAAACATCAGAATCCATGTGAAATAAATTTATCAGGAAGTTTAATATTACTGTCCTGAATTTTTATGATTCCTCCTAAAACCTTAAACACAGTGATCTACTCGAAGTTTTTAAAACTGCTTTAGTTTTACTTTGTAATCAACTACATTCCAAAGAGTTATGCTAAAAACAGGCATCTGTAAACTCTGGTTATTATTATCTAATACTTAATGCTCAAGACTTAGAGAAAATCTAAAATTACCTACCAAAACTTATTCTAAACACCAACAGATAAAATTTTCTTGCTCTTCTTTGTTTGGTTTAAATATTTCCTTTTCCCAGAATTGCTGTTAACCACCAAACCAAATAGTAAATAAATTTAACAGTCTCCTATATAACGGGCAATCATTATATCCCATACAGGGAGGTCTGTATATTGCCATCTGCTGGTTGGTATTCTGAGGTTTCATTATCCATCTAAGCTTTTGAAGGTCACGTTCTAAAATACAAATCTCCACAAATAAATTTAATGATACAAAGTGAGAAATGATCCATTTTATTTTATTAATTTAGATTTCCAGATCACAGCTTGAAAACTGGAAGTATTTAGTCACGTCAATGTATATAGTAGCTTTATTAAGTGGCTTGTTAATCTCGCCTCATTAATTATGGCTCTTAACTTTAAGTTGCTGTGTATTTGAGTAGCCAGACCAACAGTGAACAGACCAGGGACAGGGGAAGAAAAACCAGAACTGCTGGCTAGCACCTGTAGGGGGTAACACCACTTATGAGACACATGTCACGAGGCATTTCAAAGTATTCTTGGCAGGTGTATCATAAACAGATCCTCAGCCTATGCCAAGGTGCTGGGCCATTGTAATTAAAGTTACATTATAAAAAGCTCCTGCTGTTTCCTTCTGAAAAATGCTGACAGAGACTTCCTCCGACAACTATGACAATATTTCCAACACCTCTGCATTTGCTATTCCTGTGGCTGCAAACAACACCAACCACCTTTACATTAGTTACAATGCAAATTACAGAGAGCGGCAAGACCCAACCAGCATAATTGTACATGAGACAGGACAGTGCGCCTTTGGGTCAGAGGGCAGCCTCTTCAGCGTGTGACCAGGGAAGGAAAGACCATTTGGTTTCTTAAAACCTAAAAGGGAAAGCATTTCTCTGAACTAGGAATGAACTCAAACTATAATGTCACAAGTAAGGATAAAACAGAAAGAAGGCTGCTAAAGCTTTGGGATATTAAGCTTCAGTATGATACCTAAAGAGGTTAGGCAATTTTATTTCCTTTTTATAGACGTTTTAAGAATGTGGCAGAGAACTATGTATCTGGAAAAAGGAATAATTAAATGACTCTCTTAAGACCTGCAGTCATCTAATTGTAAATGATAAATGCATGCAATAACACTTCAGTACTCTGTATCTAAACTTAGCAGTTGTAAGAACTAAATATAGTGACAAAAGGTAACAGCTGCTTTACAGATCAAAATACTAGCTTTCCCCATCACCAAAAGACAATATTAGATACTTTTAAAATAGTGCAGATGTGTTACTTATGGGAACATAAGACTAATAGCAAATATTGTAACTAGGAATAGGACAGGAAAGAACACTAAGAATTTGCTTTTATCATTCTGTCTCCCTTCCTCAGTCTTGGCACACCAGCTTTCCTAACTCTTAGAGAGGCTTTTTACAGGCTTATTTTAGCTATGTATTCACAAAATCTTGCCATAAAGGGAATTGTCTTAGATTGTTAAGCATAAGGTACTTCCCATCAGATTAAGTTGCTTTAAATAAGGAATGTTTTCCTTGTCATGATGAGCACCAGGTGAAGTATGCAATTGTTGAATCCCTATATTGTACACCGAAAACTAACATAACATTTTATGTTAAGTGGATTAATATAACCCCCCCAAATAATGTTATAATGTTACAATGAGCAGCAGGCAAAACAAAAGAATGTTTCCATTTTAATTATTTAAAGAATGCCTCACTCTTCATCATTCCATGTGCTTGTAAAATTCCTTTCAGTGGTCATGTATTCATTCATTCATTCCCACCCAACTGCTGATTGAGCACCTAATCTTGGTATACCAGAGACATCCCAAGCGCTAGATATAGACATAATCTCTCCCCTTATGAAATATATTCTACTGGGCAGTCAGATAATAAAGAACTAAACAAACTGGTGAATAAATATATAGATGTGAAGATGAACCAATTTGTGGAACAAAGAAATATTGAACAGAGCAAATCTGGGGTATTACAATTTTAAAATGTGTACACACAATCCCATAGTAAATAAATAATATAGCCTTGCAGAAAAACCCTGTGAATGCATATATGCACTTGAGTCTAAAGGCAATGGTCTTTAACACTTCATCTCTGTACATAAATTACCCTTTCTGTAAATTTAAGATAATTTTTGCACATATTTATAACCAGAGTTATGTTACAGGAATATTCAGTTTCATGACCAAAAAAAAAAAAAAAAAAAAAAATCCAGGCTTAGCCTCCTGGAAGTTACTTACTTTGACCCTACCAAATTTTGACATTGTCCTACCACCATATCTGGGTCCCTTTGTTAGAACCTAGATGCCCCTTGATCATGCTGCTGTCTTGAAGGACTGTGTATCCTAACTTTGCATGATGAAGGGAAGGCTAAAATTCTAGACAGGACTAGATAGACAGTATATAAAAACAAGATAATTTGGGGGAAGAGAGGACAGAAATACCAACTGTTTGCAAGAGAAATGGAACATCGTATCCCATTAGTATGACTGGTATAGGATATATACTGCCATGACTACTTTGGAAGACTGACTGACAGAACCCACTAACATGCTCTACCAAGCTGAACATGTATATACCCACCATGATCCACCGGTTCTACTTCAGAAAAAATTTATATTTTCAACAGAAGTAACGTACTAGAATTTTCCCTGCAGCACTGGGACTGTAAACCACCCAATGTCCATCAACGGCTAAACAGATAAATTGTGTTATACTCATTCACAGGGGGGAGTACTACACAGCAGCAATGAAGAATGAAGTACAACCACATGAAGAATATGGAGACGCTTCACAGATGTGATGCTGAGCAAAGGAAACCAGGTACTAAAGCATAGGTATGGTAGGTGTCTACTTGCAGGAAGCAGAAATGCAGGGAATAATAACCAAGGGCAATAAAAGACAGAAAGGTGGATATATTGGGGGGGTGATGAGACTGGAGAAAACTGGGGGCTTCCAGGTCACTATTCTTTTACTTCACTTGGGTGCTGAGTACAGGAACATAATTTGTTTTGTGAACTTCCAACCATACGCATACACTTACACATAGCATATCTAAAAGTTTGATGTATTTCAATTAAATATTTTTATAAAAAACAAAACCGGGAAATACTGAGAGGCTTCAGAATACCTAAGTGTCCCTGTCTGTCCTTAGAGTTAATACCTGTTGAGCCAGTCTCAATGTCATAGGAACTCGATTCTTTTCCTTAGATCTCCAGCCCTCTCTGAAAACCAGCCAGTTCTGGAATCACTGGCAAGTTTTTCTCTGCCACTGCCCTTCCTTTACCCTTACCATACTTCATCCATTCACTTTAAAGTCAAACTGTGATAGCAATTTGTGACTAAAGATCCATTATTTTAATTGACAAGTTTCCATAGCAGATTGCAGTGTGTTACTATTTCTGAGACTCGATGGGGAGACAGGAATGCTTTGGGGGCTCTATTAATAGTAGTTTTAGAAATAGCAGGTAAGCAACTCTACTTCTCCTGGGTAATAAATAGTAACTTATGGATGGAACAACTTTGGGGAGTTGGGGGGCCAAGGTGAGGTGCTAAGCCAAAAGAAATGGAATAAACCAGTGCCTTGAAATGTCTGCAAGGTTGGTTAACACGGAGAACGTTTTCTCCTCTCTCTCCCTGTAAGTCCCTTAGTGATTTCCTATGATTTTTCTCCATTCAGGTTTCCTTCTCCCAGACTTGAATTTGAAATGTACTTCATGTCATCTCTCCAAAGCCCAGTATGATATATAAGAGGGACAGTCCTTCTGTTCTGTTATCTTTAGTAGCAGGACTACCAGTATTCTTCTTATCCTAACAGTTCATACATTGAATTACAATTTCACTTCTATTTGCAAGAGTTCCCTTAGGTAGCCTTGTTAAGGTATGAATGGAGAAAACACCGTTTCAGGCTATTTTTCAAGCCATGGGTATCCAAACCCCATCATTCCCTCTGCCTTCTCCATCCGTTTTCCTGTTGTCTGTAGCATCATTAGAATGGAATGATTGAACTCTAGTTTCACTTGAGCTGGCATCCTGTGAAGTTGTTCCTGTGAAGTGAGGCTAAACATCTGCCCAGGTATTTCCATGTTCTGTTCTGCCTATTATGCTATAGGGTATAAAATATATGTCACACTAAAGTTCTTGTTAATGAAAACAGCAGCCTGATGGATGGGATAAACAATCAGCAGTCTCAGGGTTCCAGTGTATCATTAGCTTTTCTGCTCTTTGGTGGGATAGATTTTAATCAAATTGGGACAATTTGAGTTAAGACTCACACCTGAACATGCTTCTTAATCCTAGGGGATATCAAAGGTTTTGTTGTTGGGGACAACCTAATATTAGGAAAAACATGTTCTCAGATGAGTATTAATAAAACCTGTATCAATATAGTTTAACTTTGGGGACTAGAATTTGGGGTCACCTGTGTCAATATGACTTAACCATTTATTCTAGGGAGGGAAAATAAAAACCTTAAATCAATATATTGCTTTGCTGTTTGCTTCAAGAAATTCTTGCAAACCAATTTGAGCAGGCTAACAGTTTGCCTCCATGGGCAAACAGCTTTCTTATTGGGACAAGAAATTACCAACTTGAACAAACAGCTTTCTTTTTAGTAAACAGTTTACTTATCAAGTCTTCCTACAAGACCCTCATCTTACTGTATCTACAAATCCTATTTATGTCACAATCCCATTCTTCCCCTACCATGAAGCACTTGTCTTAATCTACTTGAGCTCAAAATTGAGTCCTCTCCTGACTTCCTACTTCGGGTGTGCTCCGAAGACACTGTCGTCTGCCCAACCATCCACCCGCCTATCTAAGTGCTATTCTTTCCTACTGCAGCAAATCTGACAAATAGTCTTCCTTGATCATTGAGTTTTTCAGGTCAGCTCTTTGGCAGACCACAGTCAACAAGCAATAAAAAGGAATGTTATTACATTATCATTACGACTGGGTTACCGATGATTAAAAAAATCATTATATTGTTACAGTGAATGCATGTTCAGTGAATTTGTCTCTTTCATATATCTTCATCTATTAGTCATAAATATTTTAGATGTTAAAAGTTGCTAGATACATAAGCATCACCCAACTGTTTAAAGGGTTTGACGAAAAAGAAAATGAAAATTTTGATTCCATAGAAAACATCTTAAGTCAAAACATTTGTGAAGGTGGGCCTTCATTAGCATGATTCAACAGACTTCAGTTATGTGTTTCTTCAGGAAACTCCAGGAACAACTTGGGGAAAATGTAAAGATGGTCTCTTGTCCCTTATCCATGTCTACACCTCACCCAAGAAGAGAATACTCAATTCCAATCTAATGTAATCATCTACTTGCTCACATATGTGATATGTGTAGGGTATAAGAAGGGTTTTGAATACTTAATAAAATTATGATTGAAAAAGCAAAGCTTCAAACTTAGCTCACTGAACAATTATTTTGAGGGGTCTTATTCCTGATCTGGGAGACCATGACAGTAGATTATTCTCAGAAAGAGTTATTCTTAAAAATTATTCTGGGGGCGCCTGGGTGGCTCAGTGGGTTAAAGCCTCTGCCTTCGGCTCAGGTCATGATTCCAGTGTCCTGGGATCGAGCCCCACATCGGGCTCTCTGCTCCGTGGAGAGCCTGCTTCCTCCTCTCTCTCTGCCTGTCTCTCTGCCTGCCTCTCTCTGCCTAGTTGTGATTTCTCTCTGTTAAAAAAAAAAAAAAATTATTCTGCAGGTCTCTGTAAGAAACCTGATGGTTTGAACATACAAATATTTGAATGGTATACCTGACATTTTAAGACTTAAGACTCAGGAGAAATACTAAAGTAATTTCTATCTATATCACAATGTCAAATTTACCAAGAACTAAGTCCCCATTAAAATCTTGTGAAACTAAACCTTTAAGCTTTCAAAAAAAGTTCTTGTGGTGATACTATGAAAACTTCTGCTATATTTTAAAGAGCTAAAACAATATAGATTCAAATTTACTAAGGAAATCTGGAAAATGCAGAATTAAAATAATAATATATATAGGAATATGATTATATATATAGGAATTTTCAGCCATCTAAAGTGAAAAAAATCCTACCATTTTCAACATGGATGTCTTTGAAGGCACTATGCTAACTGAAATATATGACAGAAAAAGACAAGTACTGTATGATCCTACTTATATGTGAAAGCAAAACAAAACAGAACACCAAACTCATAGAAAAAGATATCAGACTTGTGATTACCAAAAGCAAGGGTTGGAGGGAGGCAGTAATTGGAGGAAGGTGGTCTAAAGGTACAAACTTCCACTTACAAGATAAAGAAGTAGTAGAGATGTAATATTCAACATAAAGACTGTAGCTAACACAGCTGTATGATATATGGGGAACTTGTGAAGAAAGTAAACCCCAAGAGCTCTTATTACAAGAACAAATATTTTTCCTTCATTTTTCTTTCGTTTTATTGTATCTATATGAGACATATGAGAAAACAGCTATTTGCATTTCCCTACTGATTAGTGATGTTGAACATCTTTTTATGTACTTGTTGATTTTTCACATATATTCTTTAGAGAAAAGTCTATTTAGTCATTTTTTAAATTGGGTTGCTCTTCTTCGTTTCAGTTTTTTGTTTGTTTTGTTTTGTTCTGTTTTCTGCTACTGAGTGGTACAGTTCTTTGTATGTTTTGGGCATTAACCTCTTCTCAGACATATTTTTTTTGTTGTTGTTTTTTGTGTTCTTTACAAATCTGTAGGTTGTCTCTTCATTTTGTTAATGGTTCTTTTGCTGTGCAGAAGCTTTTTTCGTTTGATGTAGTCCCACCGGTTTATTTTGCTGCTTGTGCTAGGTGTCATACCCAACATATCCTTAACAAGACCCACGGGAAGGAGCTTTGTTCATTTTTTTTTCTATTTAAATATTTTACCGATTTCAAGTTAATTTTTATGAATGGTATAAGATATAGGTCCAGTTTTATTCTTTTACATGTGAATATCCAATTATCCCAGCACCATTTTATTGGCTCGCTTGTCAAATATTAGTTGACCATATATACTTGGGCTTATCTTGGGACTCTTGATTCTGTTCCACTGACTTATGTGTCTGGTTGTTTTTAATGTAGTCTCTTTTTTTTTTGATAAAAATTTTATTTATTTGAGAGAGAGAGAGAGAGCGATCCAAGTGGGGGAAGGGACAGATGAATAAGCAGACTCCCTGCTGAGTGTGGAGCTAGACTCAGGGCTTGATTCCAAGACCCTGAGATCATGACCTGAGCTGAAGTCAGACACTTAACCAACTGAGCCACCCATGTGTCCCATGTGTTCTTTTTTTTGGTTTTTTTTTTCAGGGTTTTGTTTTTTTTTTTTTTTTTTTTGTTGTGCTATTTGAGGTCTTTTGTAGTTCTATATAAATCTTAGAAGTGTTCTCTCTTCTATAAAAAGTGCCTTGGGAAACTTGATGGAGAGTGCAATGACTTTTGGTGGTATTGACATTCTAATAATATTAAGTCTTCCATTCATTTATGTATTCAATTTCTTTCATCAATGTCTTATAATTTTAACTATATAGGTTTTCCTTCTGTTTAGTTAGGTTTATTCCTATTCTACTGTTTTTGCTGCTACTATAAATGGGATTTCTTTTTCAGAAACTTAATTGTTAGTATATAGAAACACTACTGGATTTGTATGTTAATTTTATGTTCTGCAAGTTTGCTGAATTTGTTGCCAGATTACTTTTTTCTTCAAACCAAATTGTTGATTTGCTTAGACAATTAACTCAGCTCCTTGCTTTGCTTGAAATATAACGTTGCACTTTAACAGAGTCTACATGTTGAAAATTACTACAAATTCCAATATTCTTGACATATAAATTGCTTCTCCTAGTGTTGTTTTAGTAGTTACTAGCGGTATTTTTTAAAAATCCAGTAAAGCTAACACACAGTGTTATACAAACTGATTTTTAATGAAAAAACAGAAGCATTAAGAAACAAATGAGATAGTAACAAATTCCCGCTTTGGTGCTCTAAAATGTTCTCTTGTGTGTATTCCCTTTACTGTCCTTAAAAGTACATACAAGTAAGAAAGACCCTTCAAATATCTGCTTTTTCATAAGTACAGTTTCTGCAGCCATAAATCATTGTTCCCTAGATCCATTATTTTGTGGGGGATTTAAAAAATGCTGATTTTCTAACTTCATCCTATCTGAATTTACTCATTGTAATTCTATAAAGGAGAACATTCCTTAAAAACTCCTTGATTAATATGGAATAAGGTTTTGTATGATAGGCAGAATAAATCCTTGGTTATCTCTTAATTATCATTTTTTAATAATTGTGAACTAATGGCATATTATTTTTTGTGTTTTATTCCATTACTGTGATTAATTTTTTTGATACTCAAATTGTTTCTTCTTAGGAGTTCCTTCTGTTGTTTGCTATGTGCTTTTTAAAATACATTTCTTACTCTAGAATATATGTATACAACATAAAATTTACCATTTAACCATTTTTAAATGCACAATCCGGTGGCATTGAGTACATTCATAATGTTGTGAAATCATCACTGCTATCCATTTCCAGATTTTTATCATTCAAAACAGAAACTTGTACCCATTAAATAATAATTCACTGTTGCCCCCCCAACCCTTAATAAATCGTTTTGTGTCTCACTTACTTCAATTAATACAAAACTTTTGTGGTTCATTTATGTTTTAGCACACATCCCACTTTCACTCCTTTTTGAGGCTGAATAATATTCACTGTATTTCTATGCAACTCTTTAAAATTATTACTTACTTATCTGTTGATAGACCCATGGGTCATTTCCACATTTGGCCCATTTTCATTAATGCTTCTATAACACTAGTGTACATTATTTGTTTTAATCCCTGATTTCAATTGTTTTAAGATACATCCAAGAGTAGAGCTGCTGGGTCATATGATAATTATGTTTAACTTTTGAGGAACAACCCAATTATTTTCCACAAAAGCTATACCATTTTACATTCACACCAGCAATGCTCTAGCATTCCAGGTATTTCAAATCCTTGCCCAATTTTTTTCTTTTTTAAAAAAGTCAAATCTAAGTGGTGTGAACCAGTATCTTGTGGTTTTGATTTGCATTTTTCTAATAATTAGTTATTTTGAGCATCTATATGCATATTGGTCTTTGTACATCTTCTTTGGAGAAATCTCTGTTCAATCTCTTGTCCATTTTTTAATTGAGTTGTTTTTTATTGTTGAGTTTGAGAAGTTCACTATATATTCTGGATTTAATCTGCCAGATTTCTGATTTACAAATAATTTTTTCCATTCCATGGTTGTCTTTTTTTCCTGTTGATGCCATTGATTTTATGCACAAAAAATTTTAACTTTCATCAAGTCCAACTTGTCTATTTTTTGTCATTGCCTGTGACTTTGGTCACAGGTCATAGGTCATGCCTATGAAATCATTGCCAAATCAATGTCATGTAGCTTCATCCTTATGTTTTCTTCTAAGAGCTTCATTTAAGCGTTTGATGCATTTGAGTTACTTTTTGTGTATATTATTAGATAAGGGCTCAAAGTCATTCTTTTACATGTGGACATCTAGTTTTCCCAGCATCACGTGTTGAAAAGTTTGTCCTTTCCCACATTAAATGATTTTAACATTCTCATTGAAAACCATTTGACCATACAGGAAGGGTTTATTTCTGGGATGTCTGATCTGTTCTATTGGTCTATATGCCTGTACCACATTGTTTGGGTTACTATAGCTTTGTAATAAATTTTGAGATGAGGAGGGTTAGGTGACTAACTTTGTTTTTGTTTGTTTGTTTTTTGTTTTTTACTTTATTTTATTTATTTTATTTCTTTTCAACATAACAGTGTTCATTGTTTTTGCACCACACCCAGTGCTCCATGCAACACGTGCCCTCACTAATACCCACCACCTTGTTCCCCCAACCTTCCACCCCCCGCCCCTTCTAGACCCTCAGGTTGTTTTTCAGAGTCCATAGTCTCTCATGGTTCACCTCCCTTCCAATTTCCCTCAACTCCCTTCTCCTCTCCATCTCCCCATGTCCTCCATGTTATTTGTTATGCTCCACAAATAAGTGAAACCATATGATAACTGACTCTCTCTGCTTGACTTATTTCACTCAGCATAATCTCTTCCAGTCCTGTCCATGTTGCTACAAAAGTTGGGTATTCATCTTTTCTGATAGAAGCATGATACTCCATAGTGTATATGGACCACATCTTCCTTATCTGTTCATCCGTTGAAAGGCATCTTGGTTCTTTCCACAGTTTGGTGACCGTGGCCATTGCTGCTATAAACATTGGGGTACAGATGGCCCTTCTTTTCACTACATCTGTATCTTTGGGGTAAATATCCAGTAGTGCAATTGCAGGGTCATAGGGAAGCTCTATTTTTAATTTCTTGAGGAATCTCCACACTCTTCTCCAAAGCGGCTGCACCAACTTGCATTCCCACCAACAGTGTAAGAGGTTTCCCCTTTCTCCACATCCTCTCCAACACACCTTGTTTCCTGTCTTGCTAATTTTGGCCATTCTAACTGGTGTGAAGTGGTATCTCAATGGGGTTTTAATTTGAATCTCCCTGATGATGAACATTTTTCATGTGTCTGATAGCCATTTGTATGTCTTCATTGGAGAAGTGTCTGTTCATATCTTCTGCCCATTTTTGGATATGATTATCTGTTTTGTGTGTGTTGAGTTTGAGAAGTTCTTTATAGATCCTGGATATCAAACTTTTGTCTGTACTGTGATTTGCAAATATCTTCTCCCATCCCATGGGTTGCCTCTTTGTTTTGTTTCCTTTGCTGTGCAGAAGCTTTTGACGTTGATGAAGTCCCAAAAGTTTATTTTCGCTTTCGCTTCCTTTGCTTTTGGAGACGTATCTTGGAAGAAGTTGCTGTGGCTGATATCGAAGAGGTTACTGCCTATGTTCTCCTCTAGGATTCTGATGGATTCCTGTCTCACATTGAGGTCTTTTATCCATTTTGAGTTTATCTTTGTGTACGGTGTAAGAGAATGGTCGAGTTTCATTCTTCTACATATAGCTGTCCAGTTTTCCCAGCACCATTTATTGAAGAGACTGTCTTTTTTCCACTGTATATTTTTTCCTGTTTTGTCGAAGATTATTTGACCATGGAGTTGAGGGTCCATATCTGGGCTCTCTACTCTGTTCCACTGGTCTATATGTCTATTTTTATGCCAGTACCACACTGTCTTGGTGATTATAGCTTTGTAGTAAAGGTTGAAATCAGGTAACTTGATTCTACCAGTTTTATTTTTGTTTTTCAACATTTCCTTAGCAATTCAGGGTTTCTTCTGATTCCATACAAATTTTAGGATTATTTGCTCCAGCTCTTTGAAAAATACTGGTGGAATTTTGATCGGAATGGAATTAAAAGTATAGATTGCCCTAGGCAGTATAGACATTTTAACAATGTTTATTCTTCCGATCCAAGAGCATGGAACGGTCTTCCATGGTATGGTCTTCCATCTTTTTGTGTCTTCTTCAATTTCTTTCATGAGTGTTCTATAGTTCCTCGAGTACAGGTCCTTTACCTCTTTGGTTAGGTTTATTCCCAGGTATCTTATGGTTCTTGGTGCTATAGTAAACAGCAACAGCAATCAGACAACAAAGAGAAATAAAAGGTATACAAATTGGCAATGAAGAAGTCAAAGTCTCTCTCTTTGTAGATGACATGATTCTTTACATGGAAAACCCAAAAGACTCCATCCCCAAACTACTAGAACTCATACAGCAATTCAGTAATGTGGTAGGATACAAAGTCAATGTATAGAAATCAGTGGCTTTCTTATACACTAACAATGAAAATACAGAAAGGGAAATTAGAAAATTGATTCCATTTACCATAGCACCAAGAAAATTTGTTCTTTTTTAAGACTGTTTTGACTCTTCAAGGTCCTTTGAGATTCTATATAAAATTTAAGATGGGTGTTTCTATTTCTGGAATTAGATTTTTTTTTAATGTCTGGAACTTTTGTATTTTTAGAATCACAACATTGTTAGGATTTTTAATATGGATTACACTGGATCTGTAAATTAGATAGTATGAACATGTTGACAATATTAAGTTCTCTAATTCATAAAAATTGAATGTCTTTCCATTTATTTATGTTTTCTTCAATTGCTTTCAGAATATTTATCTTATTTTATTTTAGTTTTCACTAATGGAGAAATCCTTTTGTAAGCGTATTCCCAAGCATTTTATTCTTTTGATGCTATTATAAATGCAATTATATTCTAAATTTCCTTTTTGGGGTGTTCATTGTTAGTGTAGAGAAATGCATCTGATTTTTGTGTGTTTATTTTGAGTTCTGCTACTTTGATGAATTTATTCATTAACTTTGTTTTCTTGGAGTAAAATCCCAAGGGGTTTCTACATATAAGATCACATCATCTTATGAAAGGAGACAATTTTACCTCTTTCTTTCTAATTTGGTCTTTTCTTTCCTTTTTCTAATTGCTCTGGCTAGAACTTCCAATACTATGTTGAATGGAAGTGGCAAAAGCAGACGTCCTTGTCTAATTTCTGACCTAAGTGGGAAATCTTTTGCCATCATTTTTCACCACTGAGTGTGATGGTAGCTGTGAGTTTTTCATATATGACTTATATCCTGTTGAGGAAGTTGTTTTTTATTCCCAGTTTACTGAGTGTTTTTATCATGAAGGAGTGTAATATTTTCAAATAATTTTTCTTTTTCAATCAATATGATCAGGTAGGGTTTTCCTTCTCTCTGTTAATGTGGCAGATTACATTAATTGATTTCCTTATGTTGACACTCCTTGCTTTCCAGGAATAAATTCCACTTGGTCTTGGTGTACAATCCTTTCAATATAGTGCTGAATTTGGTTTGCTGGTATTTTGTCGATTATTTCATTATCAGTGTTCACAAGGGATACTGGTCTAATATTGTATTTCAGATTTTTGCACCAGTATTTGTAAGTAAAACTGATATGTAAAGTTTTTTTCATGTCACCTTTGTCAGGTTTCACATCAGTAGTATAATTTTATCCTCATAGACAGACTTTGGAATTTCCTTGTTTTCCTAAAAACCAATCATTTAATATACATACAAAAAAACTATTCTTTTTCAGAACCATCAACTGTCTTTTTATGTCTATATCCATTATCTTTCATCCATATCCTTAAAAACTGTTCATTTCCCATTTTCTCTTGCATTCTCAAAGTTTTAAAATTTATCCTCCACATCATTTAACTATATAGCTTAATTCTTTACAGTTTCTATTTTTATGCCCCCAGGTTCTTTTCTATTTACCACCTTCATTTACCCCCGTATTGTTTCCTTACCTCTATATTTTCCTTTTTATTTGTGTCTGCTTTTGAGCAAATTTCATTTGCTATCTCATTCTGAAGCAGTATCATCTTGTATCATCTTAATTTTAACTAATTATATCATAAATTTCAAGTTTTCTTAAATTTTATTGAGAAAACAAAGCAGACTTACTTTTGAAATCACTTTTCTTGTGATTAATGTTTTTCTGGATTTCTAATTATCCTATGCATCATTTTTATTTTTTTATATTGCAGAATGATTTCATAGGCTCTATGATCACTTGTATTTATTCACCCTTAGACAAGACATCTTTCATTGCAAAGGATTTGTCCATAAACAGGCTTAGCCGATTCTTTTGTTCCCTCTCACTACCTGTAAAGATTTTTATCTGGAGAGGATTTTTTTTTAATGAACTTTTATAAATTATCATTACCAGTTTAGTGAATCAATATTTTGAGGAGAGTAGATAGAAAATGAGTCCGTGGATATCTCTGCAGTAAAATATTTAAGAAATGGAATGGCAAAGAAAAGACAACTGACTGAACAGTTAAACTGAACAGAAAACCACAACCTACAATAAACAAACTGTTCAAATACAGCGGTTTTTCCCTGCCTCACCTAATGTTTTAAATGATTTGATTACCTGCCTGAGGTAGTGTGTGTAGGCTTTCCCATTTTAAAGTTACTGCCCACTTCTCCATGCTCTAGTCTTTGGAAGGAAGTCATTAGTCTGAGCCTACATTTAAGACGTAGGAAGTCATGCCCTTCCTCCTTGAGGACTGTTTATCTACATAAAATATTTGGAATTCTTTTGCATGGGAGATTTGTCTATCTCTAGTTTGTTTATTTACCCAGTCATTTTACTTACATGAATATTGACTTGGGGGTATTTAATTTACACTTAGGGTTAAATTCCAATACTTTTTTTTTTTTTTATAAAGGTATCATTTATAATAGGGAAAAATTGGAGACAAATCTGGGATTGGTTAGGTAAATATTTGTATATTATTATAATAAATTCCAATACTTTATTTATCCAATTATTCTAGCTTTGTCAATAGAAGTACTTTCAGATAACCTTGTGTCCCTGTAGCATGCCTCCATCATTGTAGGGTGATTTTCCCTCCCCTTAGTATTTCCTTACTTTCTGGTACTGCATAATGCTCCAGACTCCTCTTGTATATTCCCTGCCCTAGTCCTAGAATCAATCATTTCTCCAAGGAGCCCTGCCCCCTTTTATTGGAGAATGGTATTAGGAAGTGAGATCTGGATATGAGGCATGCTCATTGTTATTGGGCCCTCAGATTATAGAGCAAGAAATATATATGTGTGAATTATAACATGTTATATGCATTTATCAATAAATATTTCTACATGACAAATTTGTATTTATATTAAGATAAACATGACTTCATATTGATGTATCTAAATCTAATCAGTTAGCACATGGATCATTCTAGCCTTCTGTGCTCGGTTATCTGTAAATTCCCACCCCTGAGGTGTCTTTTTAACCCATCATCTACTCCATTAAGGAATCATGCTTGATGTGTCCTGATCTTGCTGTCTGCCATGTGTCTAAGTGAAAGCAGGATGTCCTTCTACTTGGTGTGGTCACTGCTTAAATCCTGAGCCTTTGGTGCAGCTTCTTTCAACAGGAACTGATTGCTGGTATTAATATGGTTCCAGCCTCTCCAGGAACCCACCCTGGTCTCCAGGCCCCAAGGAATGCTGACAGTGATATTCTGTTAGTATTCTATTGATTTTGTGATGCTCTTCTAATTTCTTAGGAAAAAAATGGTATCTTGTTGTTTTATCTGGGGTTCAACCTGTAGTTGAGGTGTTGCCTCCAGGGATTATGTTGTTATCATAAGATAAATCCACATATATCTAGGTTTAGAGCAGAATGGATTCGGGTTTTGCTTTTTGTGTTTTTTGTTTGTTTGTTTGTTTGTTTTTATCTACAAAAGTCCAGATGCATGTACCCTCTTAGATGGGCTACATTAAGGGATCAGGAATACAGGAAGAATCCCCTCTACAGTGAACCAGCTTATAACTATCCTAAGTGAAAGGCAAATGCATGCTGTTGAAATATTAGTTCATTGACTTTGTAGGTGGGATAAGAACTTTGGACACATTCCCAGATTTATTCTGGGAAGCTACATTCAAATTTTAATTCAATTCCTAGTTAATAAAGAGAAAAATGCATGTGAGGAAACTGTCCTACATTTCAACTTATATTATTGGTTGGATTTCTAGTTCTTATTCCTTGCGACTTTCTTTCAGACAGTTAATCATAGCTGCTACTGATTTCCTACTTCCTACATTGCTTTTCTTTTTTTCTCAGCATATTATTACTTTTACCAGATTTCTCTCATGCTTCTCTCATATAGCTCTAACTCTATTTACCTATTTCTCACTTTCTGTTCTCTCTGATGAACAGGGCCTTTTTTTCTATTCCCTTAGAGTTAATTCTTTTTTTAAAAAAATATTTTATTTATTTGACAGAGAGAAATTACAACTAGGCAGAGAGGCAGGCAGAGAGAGAGGAGGAAGCAGGCTCCATGCGGAGCAGAAAGCCCAATGCGGGGCTTGATCCCAGGACCCCGGGATTATGACCGAGCCGAAGGCAGAGGCTTTAACACACTGAGCCACCCAGGTGCCCCAAGAATTCTTTTTAAGTAAGCATAACTCTAGTAGTCCCAAGGTCCAAGTGAGTTAAGTACTCACCATTCCTACTGCCTTACTTAGTTTGCAAAGATTTTATGCTCCCTATTCCTCCGCTTTGTTGCAACACACCATGTGGCTTTTGCTAATGTTGAAGGTAACAATGTGTTTTTAATCTAATTTACTAATGTGGAACAGCTTTCTTCTGAATCACAGTGGTGTAACCATTGACAACCAGAGCTTTGGCTCATGTTGAGTGTGAGAGCGTAGGATCAGGAAATAAAATTTTCCAGTATCTCACTATCCCAATTTAATCTTTATCAATCTTAGTGAATTAATTAGCAAGTAGTAAGTGGTGCTATATCAGTAAATGTTTATGAACAATTATGTAGTTTCTTTGAATGCTTTGTTGTCCAAAAGCCATGCCATCGAGTTCAACCAGACTTTTATTGTTGTTCTGATTTATTTTATTGGATTATTTTTAGACATTCTCCACATCCTCCATTTCAGTCTCATGCTAACAACTGACATTATCCCTTATTCACCTAACACTCTTTTTTTTTTTTTTTCTTTTCCCTCTAGATCTATGCTCTTAAGGCTTCTTTTCAGGGGAGGAGTGTCTTACATTCTGAAGTGAATCTCTTCTATCTTCATTCTTTTGTCATGAGACCCTCCTGGAGGCATTTACAGCATTTCTGTCTCCTCCCTTTTCTGCTTTAAAACAAGCTCAAGTCTCCTTTCATTTAGGAAAGAAAAAAACAAAACAAAACAAACCCAAAAGCACGACTATTTCATACTTTGAGGCGACCATCTTATTCTCCTTGTGTTTGTTGCCAGTCTCTTAAATCTTCGCTTTCCGTGTCCCACCACCCATTGTCCCTGGCATTCTGAAATCTGGCTTCCCTCCCCATCCTTGGACCGATAATATTCCTATAAAGGTCACCAATGATCTTGTCATCAATCTCAGACATCCCTACTGCTCATTATCTGTCTAGACATTGTCCAGATTGAGCTTTTGAAACTCTTCTGTTGGCTGGTTTTCGTGACATAATAGTGCAGTGTTCCGTTTACTTCGTTGTTTCCCCTTTTCCAATTTCTTTCTTGTTCTTTTTATCTCCCTACTCCCGGCTTATCTTTTATCTCCCTACTCCCTTCAGAATACTAGAGTATTCTGAAAATTGGTCCTCATTAACTCTGCTCTCTTTTATTTACACTGTCTGCCTCATATAACCTCATCCACACTCAGCAGTTCAACCATGGGGATGATTGTAGACAAGACCCATCTCCTGAATTTCAACTATGGATTACCTACTGGCCATTTTCATGTGGTTGCACCCCTTCATCTCAAACTGAGAATATCTAAATTAGAAATAATTCTTTCTCTGGTCCCTAAATTGACTCATCTTCCCATTTCCGTACTTCTGATAAGGTTTTTGTCATTATGCTTGATGCACAGGTCATCCAAAATGTCAGATTTTTGTGTGTCTCCATTTCTTCTTCTGTCCATATCATTTAGACTCTTCTTTTTCAGTTTGACCAGGTCCACTATTGCTCATGACTTGGCTTACTGTGCCTGGTTTGTTGCCTTAAACACTTAAGCAAGAGCCCTCATCTATAACTTCTCTTTGTATCAAAATGCATTTGAAAACTGAGAAGATCCTAATTTTCTTACAGGAACATTTTTACCCTAAAACAAGCTCTCCTCAAAAAGAATGCATGGGGGCGCCTGGGTGGCTCAGTGGTTTAGGCCACTGCCTTCGGCTCAGGTCATGATCTCAGGGTCCTGGGATTGAGTCCCGCATCGGGCTCTCTGCTCGGCAGGGAGCCTGCTTCCCTCTCACTCTCTCTGCTTGCCTCTCTGCCTACTTGTGATCTCTCTCTGTCAAATAAATAAATAAAATCTTAAAAAAAAAAAAAAAGAATGCATGGCTTCCTTATGGCCTGCACAGGAAACACCTAACTATAAAATTCTTTGAATGACAGATTAAAAAAAATATGGGAAGATATTTAGGGGTCTTTATTTGGGAATTTATGTAAAAATAATGAAGAATAAAAAAATTAACTTGCTTTAAGTATATTTTGGTGGATGGGATAGTAGGGTTGAGCCTGGAGGCAGGAATACCATTTGGGAATTATTTTAATAATCCTCAAATGAAGTGATGGATAAGAACTTAAAATGATATAGTGGAAGGACCAACCTAAGAAAGGAGAAATCATCTAGTGTTAGAGATGATGTACAGGTTGTGGGGATGAGGGAAAAGAAAAAAAAAAAAAGAAACTAGAAATAACTGCCAGTTTCAAGGATGGTGATATGTAAAACTGTGGGAAAATTAAATTTATAGGAAAGTAGGAAAAGAGAACTGTATGGGGACAGAGAAATATTGTGATTTCCATCTTAAATATATAGTGTTACTGATATTCTCAAGTAATATGTCAAACAGACAACCTGAGATATGTTAGGAATTTTTAAACATGGGATTCCTTCTCTGAGCAATTTTCATGGTTTTTTCTTTTCTTTTTTTTTTTTTAAAGATTTTATTTATTTATTTGACAGACAGAGAGCACAAGTAGGCAGAGAGGCAGGCAGAGAGAGAGGAAAGGAAGCAGGCTCCCTGCTGAGCAGAGAGCCGGATGTGGGGCTCGATCCCAGGACTCTGGGATCATGACCTGAGCCGAAGGCAGAGGCTTTAACCCACTGAGCCACCCAGGTGCCCCTTCATGGTTTTTTCTAAAAGTAAAGACGATAGAGCCATATATGGGTAATAGTCCTTTAAGCCCGAGAGGGTGATCTGCCACTGTAGAGCAAGTAGGCCCTACAGATTTCAATCATACATCAGGTTCAGAAAGAATAATCACATACAATAAGTTATCAGAATTAAGATAAATATTTTAAAAAGATTCCTTTATGCATGACAGTATTCCTATCTTGTTCCTTCTGGAATCCATCAAGGCGGTGAGGGAGAGAGGAGCTGTTAATTCATTCTCATTATTTACATTCCAAGAAGTGTCAGTTGATGTTTTGTTTGTTGTATGATGTTCATACTTACTACCCTTACTGCTAGTTCAGTTATTACTCCTCTGTTCACTTTATCTTTATTGGTCTTGGGGTTTCAATCATGACTTTTTTTTTTTTAAAGCAATGCTTCTGGTAAGAAAAACACACATGCTCTGATCACCATCACCTCTGTGCAGACCTGTCACCCTGGCCTTATGTACCCTTTCAAAATTCATTACTGTTTTACAAGTAAAATTTCAACAATTCTATACCTTCCCAACTCAAGCAGACTGGTTCCTACCCAGGCATCAGAGAATTTCAGCCCAAGTTCTAGGCAAAGAAAACAATTACAAACATGACAAAAGCACATAATAGAAATTTAGAGTTGATGAGAAAAGAATAAGAGACAGAATCCAGACTCTTAGGCCAGTATTAACTAGCCCACTGCACAGGGAGCTCACAAGCAGAAAACCTGGTTTCTGGTTCCTATGACACGGGTCCTCTAGTCTAGGCACACCTTAGGATAGGCTGAGACACAAACCTGGTAACTTTAAGGCTCAAACATTTTCACTTCTAGGAAGCGAACTTCTTACTGACACCAGGACTGAGAAGGCTTCCAAGTCTCCAGATAGCTTTAGTAAGGCCGTCACTTATCCCACTGTTCAAAGTAGGGCTCTATAAAAAATGTCTCTTTCTGGTCACCGACATTTGTGAAACTTCCATGAAATGGCACAAGAAGTTGCTTGGAAACTTATACGTTCATATATCTATATGTGTAGATATAGAATATGTGTGATCCCACACCTCACACACGGTACTTTTCGCCCGCTCTAAGTCGTGACTTTACTTCATCATTCTATAGTCTGCTTTCTGACTATAGCTAGCTAGACTCTTTTGCATTTTGCCATATATGAAGGATAAAGATGCAAGAATTAATATGTTTCAACAGAAGTCACACTTCAATCTATACAAACTCATCCAAATGTCCAAAGAGGAAAAAACAATCTGGAAATGCAATCAGAGATTGAGGATAATGTACAATTCCTCCTATTGCTTTGGGTCTGCCATTGACAGTATTAAACACTGTGTACCCTCTGAACCTCCTCAACCTTTTCCCTCACTGAAACTTCACTGTTCTTCATCTCATCTTTCGGGATTCAAATAACACAGGAATATAATATCCCTAAGGTATTATTAACTGATAACTTTATATTTTAAACTTTAAAAACTGTATTTTCCATTTCAAATAAGAGATCTTAATGTCTTAATGAATGAAATCAGTTATATATATATATATATATATATATATATATATATGTTTGGGTTATCGCTAAAAAAATATTTACGTATATTTGGGTTATTGCTAAAAAATATTTAGGTCCATAAATTCCTTTCAATTTACTCAAATGTTCCTAATCTATCAGTTTTATAAATGGCATTGACCTTCTTAAAGAAACATCTTCTGGCAGCATTGATTTTTTTTTCTATTATTTGTCAGTTTTCTATTTGATTGGTATTGGCTCTGCTCTTTAAATACAGGTGGCCTCCTCCACCTACCTTTAAGTGAGATTGTGCATTTGAAATGTTGTTTAAGACCATAGCTCACGCTTGTACCACTAAATACCTCTCCACTAGGCTAAGGGATAATGTGAGCAAATACAAATATTAATATGAACACAACCTTGTGGATAAAAGTTCACCGACTCTTGGTGCCCACCAATCCACTTCACTTACCTTTTCCTCTAACAACCTGGGGAATTTTCCAATATGCCCAAGGAAAAGAAAGGCTATCCTACCTCTTTTCCTAGAGGTTATGCAAAAAGTATTTCTCTATACCTGAATAAGGAAATGGGTTTCTGCACATTCTTTCCTGGGCCCATGTTACTGACTTTGTGAACTGTGCAGTGGAAATGAAGGCAGCATGGGATAAGCATGGTCTTACCTTACCCTTTGGACAGTCAACAGGATTTCAAATGACAGCAAGGTCCCTCCATGGTCAAGTTCAGTGTCATTTCAAATGAAGTTGCAAGTCTCTTTCCTTTCAAGTTTGAATGATCAAAAAATGTCAACTTCAGATTATTGCTCAGCATCTTTCAGAGAACAAACATTAATTACATGCCTATTATGTGTCAGGTACTGCCTAACCAGATGCATTATTTCCTCCAATGTTCACTACTTTGGTGGAGGAGGTTGACTCATCGGGACCCACTTTCCATTGTCAAGGCAATTTGTGATCTTAGTAATTTAAAAGAAAAAGACCAATGTACCTAGAAATAACTCTGGAGGTTTATATTCTGTGAATAGCCAAAGAACTACATGGGAGGCTGTCAATGCAGATTTTAATAAGGCTTAGATAGCATCACAAAAACCCCTTCCTGTAGCAAAGCATTACTCAGACCTTTCCAATTTCAGCTCCTTGCCAAGACAACATCAGAACCACCCACCACATATGACAGGGTCTGGAGGGATTACACCAGGATAGACAGGTCAAATCACTATCTACTGCTCCATTTGCTTGCTACAGGATAGATGCCAGATCTTCATTTGTGTTCTTAATATTTCTGACACTATTTTAGAAGACCTTGTAGCACCTGTGTCTCTCCCCAAAGCCCTGCTCAATTGATACAAATGTCCAGAACCACTAGATCCTACTTACTGATTATGTGAAAGACAAAAAAGAGTTTTAAGACCAAATAGGAGTATAGACTACCAACAGAGGCCTTTATTGAATGGATAAAGAAAAATAGAAGAATACACTATTGCTTAAACCAAAAAGGCAGGAATCCAAAATGTTGCTTAAACCCAGAACAACAAAGATTCCAGACTCCCACTGCTTAAATGGGAAGCACAAAATATACCTTTAACTCTGATGAAGGCCCTTGAAATCCAATTCAACTACTTGTACTATGACTATAAATGCTTACTACAATGACAAAAATTCATACAATTTATTTCTAAACCACCAAGTAGAATTTTGCCCTAAAAAACGAAAGCTCCATTTCTGGTTAAGGACTCTCTCTCAGTGAACACTTTCCTTTATACAGAATTTCACACTAAATTTCATTGAATTTCAGATTCATCTTGCATAAAATTTTTCTTAATGAATCTCTTCCTTTCATTGCAAGTGCAAACCCTAGAATGCTTGCCCAAACCTTTGTTGTCTTTCTCTAGTGAGCACCAATCTATACCTGGCATAACCTGATTTTAAATACTCATGTGACTCAGTGAGAACTTTGCAGAGAAAATCTCTCCAATTACAGAAAATTTTTACATTTTTTTCCACTTCCTGTGATATCTTTGAAAACGTTTTTTCCCTCTAAATTAAGAAATGAGTTTTAGAAGAATGGGGACAGTTTCATGGATCTCTTATTTATATTGCACATTTGCCCTGGGATGGATATAAAGTGATAACCTCCAGCTCTATTTTCTCCTTTACAGAACTTTAGAATTATTTCTTTTGGAAGAAAAAAGAGAAAGAGAGAGAGAGAGTGATAAAACTCAGTGGAGCTTCTTCATCTGGGACTATCCACAGGGGATATAAATTTCAGGATCTGAGTACGAGAAGTAAGTTGCATTACATTCACTGTTCCAATCAAGGGAAGGTTATAAATAGCAGGTTTTCTGTATTGTTGGAATTTGTGGACACATTTCTGTTCAATTACAGAAAATTATTAGTTAAAAATGAAGAGAATGTTGTTTATGGTTTATGATTTCTAAAAAAAAATAGAAGCACATATTAGAGAGTGAACTCTACTCATGACATAATCAGTGACCCTAATACAATTGACTATTTCCCTAATATCCCGAAGAGAGAAATCTGGGATCTCCGACTGAAGTATTTTTTTTTTCTCAAATTTAACATACGCTTGATGAAATTAATGTATGTCTGGACATTATTAAGAAGATAATAGGATTACAGTTCTTACCATGCCTCTCCCTTGAATGGGTAGGTGAAGAAGACTGCAGTTTCTCTTTGTCTCCAGTAACAAGAGTTTATTGAATGCTTACTATAGAATATTGGATAACAATGCTATGAATCACCCAGAGGTCCTGAGTGTCATGTTCACGCTTGGATGCCCAGGACCTAGTACAGTGCCTGACACAAAAGTATTAGTTAGGGATTTTCTCTTAAACTGCTTTAAGAAGAAAAGATTTCTCTCAGTGAGTTTATAATCTCACTGAATGCATTTAACATGCATAAAACAAAGAGTTTGAGAAAATTTACCAGGAAGAACGTAAATAGGAAACAGCTAATCTCAAAGTTTAAAGTTTAGCAAATCTACCATTTTTCCGTGGATCAAGTGCTGCTGTTACTGTATTTAAAAGTAAGACTTGGGGGGTGCCTGGGTGGCTCAGTGGGTTAAAGCCTCTGCCTTCGGCTCAGGTCATGATCTTAGGGTCCTGGGATCGAGCCCCACATCGGGCTCTCTGCTCAGTGGAGAGCCTGCTATCTCCTCCCTCTGCCTGCCTCTCTGCCTACTTGTGATCTCTGTCTGTTGAATGAATAAAAAAAATTAAAAAAAAACTTAAAAAAAAAAAAGTAAGACTTGGGGTGCCTGGGTGGCTCCTTTGGTTAAGTGTTTGACTTTTGATTTTGGCTCAGGTCATGATCTCAGGGTCAAGGGAGGGAGCCCCAGAATGGGCTCCACAGTCAGTGGGGAGTCTGCTTGAGATTCTCACTCCCTCTTTCCCTCTGAATCCCCCACTCACTTGCTCTTTTAAATAAATGAATATTTTACAAAATAATAAAAAGCAATATTCCTGAGCCTCTAGAAACATAGCTCTAAGTGGTTTGGGAACAGAATCAGATCAGAATTTTAAGACTACAAACAAGATTTAAAGAACTTTCAAGAAAACAAACATGTTACTATTTTGGGGTAAATAAATCTATTCAAAATATCAACAGTAAACAAAATAAAGGAAGGAGGTAACATTTATCATTGACCTGGAAAGAAATGCAAGAGTTTTTGTTCTTTAACTCTTAGAAGCTATTGTTTGTTTTGGTAAACAAGGGGATATTTATTAAATATCCAAGCTATCAAATTCCAGTGGCACTGGGTATTTCATGAGAAATTTCATCATATAAAGTGGGCAAGCAGATTAGACATTAAGTATCATGTTATACTGAGGACTTCCAAAGAGAAAGAAATCCAATATGGGGTAGCATTAAAAAATACACATAAAATAATACAAATGCCCAAAAATTATCTAACACAACCCTGAGACAAATCTCTTAAAATTACTTAAAGACCTTGGCTTTTTGTAATGATACATTTATTTAAATACTATTTACTTAGATTAGTTAATTCATACAAGTAGCACAAAATTTTTAAAAGCTCAATCTCCCTCACCTCCTTGTATTCCAGAAGTACCATCTCCTTCCTCAGTTTTTGTGGATCCCTTCAAAATATTTTGTGCATACCTAAGCACATTTACAAATGTACACATATACATACAAATGAAGATATATACATATTTAATTTTTAAAATTTCTTTATTTGCGGATGTTGAACCAACCCTGCAGCCCTGGAATAAATCCCACTTGATCGTGGTGAATAATCCTTTTAATGTACTGTTGAATCCTATTGGCTAGTATTTTGGCGAGAATTTTTGCGTCTGTGTTCATCAAGGATATTGGTCTGTAGTTCTCTTTTTTGGTGGGATCCTTGTCTGGTTTTGGGATCAAGGTGATGCTGGCCTCATAGAATGAGTTTGGAAGTTTTCCTTCCATTTCTATTTTTTGGAACAGTTTCAGGAGAATAGGAATGAGTTCTTCTTTAAATGTTTGGTAGAATTCCCCTGGGAAGCCGTCTGGCCCTGGGCTTTTGTTTGTTTGGAGGTTTTTGATGACTGTTTCAATCTCCTTACTGGTTATGGGCCTGTTCAGGTTTTCTATTTCTTCCTGGTTCAGTTGTGGTAGTTTATATGTCTCTAGGAATGCATCCATTTCTTCCAGATTGGCCAATTTGTTGGCGTAGAGTTGCTCATAGTATGTTCTTATAATTGTCTGTATTTCTTTGGCGTTAGTTGTGATCTCTCCTCTTTCATTCATGATTTTATTGATTTGGGTCCTTTCTCTTTTCTTTTTGATGAGTCTGGCCAGGGGTTTATCAATCCTATTGATTCTTTCAAAGAACCAGCTCCTAGTTTCATTGATTTTTTCTATTGTTTTTTTGGTTTCTATTTCATTGATTTCTGCTCTGATCTTTATGATTTCTCTTCTCCTGCTGGGTTTAGGGTTTCTTTCTTGTTCTTTCTCCAGCTCCTTTACGCGTAGGGTTAGGTTGTGTACTTGAGACCTTTCTTGTTTCTTGAGAAAGGCTTGTACCGCTATATATTTTCCTCTCAGGACTGCCTTTGCTGTGTCCCACAGATTTTGAACTGTTGTGTTTTCATTATCATTTGTTTCCATGAATTTTTTCAATTCTTCTTTAATTTCCTGGTTGACCCATTCATTCTTTAGAAGGATGCTGTTTAGTCTCCATGTATTTGGGTTCTTTCCAGCTTTCGTCTTGTGATTGAGTTCTAGCTTCAGAGCATTGTGGTCTGAAAATATGCAGGGAATAATCCTAATCTTTTGATACCGGTTGAGACCTGATTTGTGACCCAGGATGTGATCTATTCTGGAGAAGGTTCCATGTGCACTAGAGAAGAATGTGTATTCTGTTGCTTTGGGATGAAATGTTCTGAATATATCTGTGATGTCCATCTGGTCCAGTGTGTCATTTAAGGCCTTTATTTCACATAGACCAGTGGAACAGAATAGAGAGCCCAGAAATCGACCCTCAACTCTATGGTCAACTAATCTTCGACAAAGCAGGAAAGAATGTCCAATGGAAAAAAGACAGCCTCTTCAATAAATGGTGCTGGGAAAATTGGACAGCCACATGCAGAAAAATGAAATTGGACCACTTCCTTACACCACACACGAAAATAGACTCCAAATGGATGAAGGACCTCAATGTGAGAAAGGAATCCATCAAAATCCTTGAGGAGAACGCAGGCAGCAACCTCTTCGACCTCAGCCGCAGCAACATCTTCCTAGGAACAACGGCAAAGGCAAGGGAAGCAAGGGCAAAAATGAACTATTGGGATTTCATCAAGATCAAAAGCTTTTGCACAGCAAAGGAAACAGTTAACAAAACCAAAAGACAGCTGACAGAATGGGAGAAGATATTTGCAAACGACATATCAGATAAAGGGCTAGTATCCAAAATCTATAAGGAACTTAGCAAACTCAACATCCAAAGAACAAACAATCCAATCAAGAAATGGGCAGAGGACATGAACAGACATTTCTGCAAAGAAGACATCCAGATGGCCAACAGACACATGAAAAAGTGCTCCACGTCACTCGGCATCAGGGAAATACAAATCAAAACCACAATGAGATATCACCTCACACCAGTCAGAATGGCTAAAATTAACAAGTCAGGAAATGACAGATGCTGGAGAGGATGTGGAGAAAGGGGAACCCTCCTCCACTGTTGGTGGGAATGCAAGCTGGTGCAACCACTCTGGAAAACAGCATGGAGGTTCCTCAAAATGTTGAAAATAGAACTACCCTATGACCCAGCAATTGCACTACTGGGTATTTACCCTAAAGATACTAACATAGTGATCCGAAGGGGCACGTGTACCCGAATGTTTATAGCAGCAATGTCTACAATAGCCAGACTATGGAAAGAACCTAGATGTCCATCAACAGATGAATGGATCAAGAAGATGTGGTATATATACACAATGGAATACTATGCAGCCATCAAAAGAAATGAAATCTTGCCATTTGCGACGACGTGGATGGAACTAGAGCGTATCATGCTTAGTGAAATAAGTCAATCGGAGAAAGACAACTATCATATGATCTCCCTGATATGAGGACATGGAGAAGCAACATGGGGGGGGAGGGGGATAGGAGAAGAATAAATGAAACAAGATGGGATTGGGAGGGAGACAAACCATAAATGACTCTTAATCTCACAAAACAAACTGGGGGTTGCTGGGGGGAGGTGGGATTGGGAGAGGGGGAGCGGGCTATGGACATTGGGGAGGGGAGGCGAACCATAAGAGACTATGGACTCTGAAAAACAACCTGAGGGTTTTGAAGGGTCAGGGGTGGGAGGTTGGGGGAACAGGTGGTGGGTGATGGGGAGGGCACGTTTTGCATGGAGCACTGGGTGTTGTGCAAAAAGAATGAATACTGTTACGCTGAAAAAATTAATAAAAGAGGGAAAAAAAAAAAAAAAAAAAGAAAATATTGCACAAGTATTACATGAAAAAAAAAAAAATTTCTTTAAAACCTGAAATATTTAAGTATAGAGAAATTGCATAATATAGTAGGTAGCCTATATTTAACACCTTTTTTTTGTTCTGAAATTCTATTTTATTTTTTTAACATCTTAATTTTATTTAAGCTTAACATTTTTGTGATTTTTGTTTCCAATATAATTTTTTTAAAGATTTTATTTATTTACTTGTCAGTTAGAGAGAGAGAGCACAAGCAGGGAGAAAGACAGACAGAGGGAGAGGGAGAAGAAGGCACCCCTCCAAGCAAGGAGCCAGACACGGAACTCATTTCCAGGACCCTGAGATCATGACCTTAAGGCAGGCATTTAACCAACTGAGTCACCCAAGTGTCCCTCAAATATAATTTTTTACTGAAATAAGATGCTGGACATATAAGTGAATCCACAAATAACCTGTTCTTTTTTTCCTTTCCCCGAGGTTAACATTCCCTGAAATCAATGTGTATGCATGTTATGGTGAAAAGAGTAGGTCAAATACTTCTCCAGTCTTTTGTTGTATGGGCACCAGATTATTATGATTCCCTGGGTGTTCCTTGCTAGTTTTAGCAAAGTGACCAAAAAAAAAAAAAAAAAGACAAGTTCAGGCAAGAATAGAGTTTTGTTTTTGTTTTTTTTAAGACCAACTAAGAATTCTTTGTTGAACGGAAATAAAGCTGGGACAAACATAAAATTAAGCGTGTTGTCTTCCTACCCAAGCTTAATGTTTTAGGTGATCCAACACCATTATTGGTATTCCTAGAAAGCAAGTATTTCTAGGAAGCTGGGGGCTGTGGAAGCATTATGCCTTGGTGGAGGGGTATATTTTTACCATTGACAATGTCTAGAAATGCTGGGGTATATGGAAAATAAACAGGAGCCCATCTTTTGGTCTACCATTGCTTTCAAATTTCCTATAGACAGTGCACCCCCTCATGACCTCTACCCTGGGCAGACATTCCCATTGCCTCCTCTCCTTTGATGTGTCACTGGACCAAAAATTCAGGAACAAAAGAGGTAAGGTTTAAAAGCCACAACCATAAGGAATTTTGAATGTGGCTAATGAGATGAGAAGTGGACAGGAAGTAAACAGATTTAGCTTACAAAACTCTTAAAAGAATTGTACTATCAAAAATCCAAACTCTAACTTGCAAAATTCCATATTGTTTCACCCGTGAAGTCCCCAAGACTGGTTTAATCTTGAACACAAACACCCTCCTCAGATGTGTCCCAAGATGTGGACAAAAAAGAAACTCCTAGAGGGGAAGACAGGGACCATAAAAATAATAAACAAGGGAGTTACCCTAGTTACCCTACAAGAGAGTAGAAGCAGATGTAGACAGGTGGACAAAGCAATGAACTTACTTCTCTGCCAGGGTGAAGAGTGTCTCCCATTACTGAGCACCAATGCTAGGAAACTTCTATGGATCACTGAATGGGGGGAGGGTGTTACTGAAGTTCTTCATTCTTGCATTCTGGGTGTGTCCATGTCATAGCGAAGGAGGGTGCCTGGGCAACAGCCTGTTTTCAGAAATTTCTAGGTCATGGAAAGACATGTCCAGATTTAATGGACACAATCACATCTAGCCGAGAAGTTTTGGCCAGTTGTTTGCCATACTGTCTGGAATTTTAAATTGTCTATCTTGTGAGGGGAGTGTTCTATGGGAGAGAAGAAATGTGTCTAGAGATATTTGGATGACCAGTAGGAAAAAGTGAGTCTCATTGTTGGTTGTCTGCCCAAATCCATTATGGTTTTCTTCCCAAGGTTATACCTGCCCAGTGAGAGACTTCATTTCCCAGCTCTAATATAGCTAAGGTTTTAGAATTGTAGTAGAAATGAGTAGGACTCCCTCTCACTTTCTTAAAAGGAAATGGCTACCCTAGTCCTCTTTTCTCTTTCCGCAGCATTTGGTATATGTCTTGCTCATGACCCAGGTTTGCTCATACAGATGAGGACAGAGAGGGCAAACTAAATGACAGAAGGAGGCTGAAATCCTGGATGACAGATGTATCTCCACTAACTGGACTAATCACACAGACTGCTCCATGAGAAAGCAATGAACTTTCATGGTATTTCAGCCACAGAATTTTAGGTTCTCATTGTTATAGAAGCTTGGTATTTACTCCAACCATGTAATGCACATAGTTCCGGCTCATTTATTTTAACTATCCTAGAATATGCCCAAATGTATTTATGTATTTCCTAATTTATGACCAATTACAATATTCCTAGCTTTTAGCTCCTGCAACAAACACAGCATGGAACATCTTTCAGTCTATGTCCTATGAGATTTTTCTAAGGCCATGTTGTCCAAGACAACAGTGACTAGCCACATGCTTTAAGTGAATTTAAATTATTTAAATATTAAACGTTTATTTCCTCATACTAGCCCCATTATAAGTATCCATTATCTATACTGGACAGTATGAATATAAGTCATTTCTGTCATCGTAAAAAATTCTTCTGAACAGCAATTGTTCAAGGACAGATCTAGCAAAAAAACTTCTAGGTTACAGAATATGCACATTTTCAATGTTACTAGACAGTGTCAAATAACACATCAACATTATTAGGACAATTTATAGTTGTTCATAAGAATTTTTATTTGCTGACAGCCTCACCTAAACTTTATATTCTCAAAAACTTTAACTTTGGCCATTCTAGAGGAGGTGACTGGTACAACTGAGCAACTCTCCTTGTTCTAAAATTTCCATAGAATTTACTCTATCTGTGCCCATTATTCTATTAGATGTTTTGGCATTTTCTTAAATATTCCAAGAGTTCTTTTTATATCCTGGATACTAATCCTTGTTGGTTATATGATTTGCAAATTTCTTTTCTCCATATGTGGCTTAGATTGCTTGCCAAGTGCAACGAAATGTATGGATCTAGAGAGTATAATGCTAAGTGAGATAAGTCAGAGAAAGACAAAGTCTACATAAATTCACTCATGTGGAATTCAAGAAACAAAATAAACCAACAAACAAAAAAGAGACCAAAAAAATCACGCTCTAAGAGGAAAAAAGTGGGGGTTGCCAGAGGGGTGGTGGGTTGGGGGCTGGGTAAAAAAGGTGTTGGGGATTAGGTCTACACTTATCATGATGTGCACTGAGAAATGTATGGAATTGTTGAATCACTATATTGTACACCTGAAACGAAGATAATACTACATATTAATCATACCGGAATTTAAAAAACTAAAATTAAAAAAATCCATTGAAACTCTGTTACTGGTGTTTTGGCTTTGAACCAAAGAAGTTTATAATTTTAATATAATTGCATATCTCATCTTTTTCCTTTAGGTATGTTATTTCATTTCTAATTAAATAATCCTAGCTTACATCAAGTTAATAAAGATATTTTCATATAAAAAGCTTGCTTTTAACACAGATCTTTAAAAGTTTCTGTATGGTGTTGAGTGGCAACTTACTTTTAATTTCTATCATATGGGTAGTTAATTGTCTAAATATCATGAATTAAATAATCCATCTTTTGCACTTGGACATGTAATGCAAATCCTGTCACATGCCAAATGCCCTTATCTTCACGGGTCACTTTCAAAGCTGTCTATTCCACATCATTAGTCTATGTGTCTATTCTACTAGTAACATGATGTTTCATTTCTTAAGGCTTATTGAAATGAGATTATCTTAGATTATTTGAATAAGCCCTCAGTGTAATCATGGATCCTCATTGGAATGGCAGAAGGAAACTTGCATGTGTGTGCATGTGCGTGTGTGCATGTGTGTGTTCACGCACACATGTGCATACACACACACAGAAGAATGTGATATGAAGACAGAGCCAGATATTGGAGTGAAACACCCACACACCAAGGAATAACATAAGGTAAGAAACGGATTCTCTCCCAGAGAATGCAGGAAAACAGCTTTGTTAACATCTTGATTTCAGTCCAGTGATGCTGATTTCAGAGTTCCAGACTCCAGAACTAGATTTCTGCTGTTTTAAGCCATGAATATTGCAATAATTTGTTAAAGCTGCTACAGAAAACTAATTCATATTTTGATACCTAGTAGAGATCCTTCTGGAATAAATAATCAAATATGTGGAAGTGTCTTTGGAATTGGATAATGGAAATGGATAATGGTAAAGAATGTTGTAGGGGCGCCTAGGTGGCTCAGTGGTTTAAGCCGCTGCCTTCGGCTCAGGTCATGATCTCAGGGTCCTGGGATCGAGCCCTGCATCGGGCTCTCTGCTCCGCAGGGAGCCTGCTTCCCTCTCACTCTCTCTGCCTGCCTCTCTGTCTACTTGTGATCTCTCTCTGTCAAATAAATAAATAAAATCTTAAAAAAAAAAAAAGAATGTTGTAATGAATAGAAGGGGCCTCAATTGCCTTAAACTGTCAGTAAAATATGGGTGTTAAAGTAGCTGTTGTTGGTAAAGACACAGAAGGAAAGGAAAAGCACAGTAGTGAACATCTATGTCATCTGACAGAAAACAGATTATCATAAACAGAATGTTTGTAGACATATGAATGCTAAAAGCAGTGCTCATGAAGATTCAGAAGGAAATAAGGAAGGTTTACTGGAAAGAGGAAGATGATCCTTGTTTCAAAGCAGCAGAAAATTAAGCCAAAATGTGTTCTACCAAAAAGAAGTCCAAAGGTATGGGTATTCAACATTTGTTAGTGCTGAAGACGTTGGATACATGACTCATGGATTACCTCAAACATCTCAACAGAAGCCAGGGATGGAGACAGGATTATCCATCAAAGAACTGTGAAGGTCCTACTTGTCTGGTGGTATGAATGCCTGTGATATACACAGGGTTCCCTAGAGGGAAAAGAAAAAAAAGAAAGAAAGAAAAACATATAAGGAATTCATTTATGTGATTGCAAGTCCAAAATCTTCAGGGTAGGTCAGCAGGAGAGAGACCCAAAAGCCTATGTTACACATCAAGTCCCAAATCCCTCTTCTTCAGAATTCTTTTTGCTCAGGGTGAAGGTCAACCTTTTGGTCTTTGTCAAGATTTCAACTGATTAGACAAGGCCCACCCACATTATAGAGAGTAATCTGCTTCACTAATTTTTTTTTAACTGAAGTATAGTTGACATCTATTAGTTTCAGGTGTATTACATAGTGATTCAACAACTATATACATTACAAAATGTTCATCATGAGGAATATAATTCCATATATCATACACAAATTTATTATGCAAAGTTACTATATTCTCTATGCTATGCTTTTTATTACCATCTTATTTTATAACTGGAGGTTTGTACTTCTCAACCCCTTCATCTCTTTTGCCTATCCCCTACCTTCTACCTCTGGCAACCACTCATTTGTTCTCTATGAATCTGTTTCTCTGTTGTTTGTTTTGTTAGATTCTACATATAAATGAAGTCATATGGTATTTGTCTTTCTCCATCTGACTTATTTCACTAACATAATACACTCTAGCTAGATCTGTCCACGTCTGTTTCACTGATTTAAATGTTAATTTTATGCAAAAACACCCTCACAGAAAGACCCAGAATAATGTTTGACTAACTATCTGGGCATCGTGGCCCAGCCAAGTTGACACATAAAATTAACCATCATAATATTATCCCAGAAGAAATAACCTGGACTAAAGCAACAGACACAGGACAAAATATAAGGATGTTTTCAGACTCTCAATATTCAATAGGCTGGGAAAAAGCTGATAACACTATTAAGCAGCAAAGAAATGCTACCTTTCAAGAAAAAGGGAGGATGACTCTGAGAGCACAGCCTTGAACTCGGAGACTGAAGCTGCAGGTGCAGAGACATAAACCAGAGTCTCAGCCCCAAAGACTTGAAACCTAATGGAATTACCCTTACTGAACAGAAAAATTGTCTAGGATTAGTGATTTCTTAATTCTTTCCATTTTCTACCTTTTGGAATATATATGTCTATAATCAGTATATTATTACATTTGACCCATCATTGTATTTTAAAAACATGTTAACTCTTCTATTTTCAAAAGTTCATTGGTGGAGGCAAATTCTGTACTAGGGTGGATCAAAACCAGAGTCTCATCCATACCAGATTTAGATAATTCAAATGATGAGACTTGGGAACGATGATAATTAGATGAAAGTTTGGACTTGAGCTGATGCTCTAATGTGCTCAGACTTTTGGGTATGTTGGGATTTCTCACAAAGATATGAATCTGTGAGGGCCAGAAAATGGTGCCCACAAAAGTGGGCACTGTAACTCCTGGGACCCGTGAATGTTATCTTATTGGGAAAAAGCGTCTATGTTGACATGATTAGGTTAAAGATCTTGAGAAATGGAGGATTATCCACATGATCCCTAAATAAAATGCCACATATTCTTATTAGAAAAGACAAGGATATTTTAATACACACGCACACACACACACTCACACACACACACAGAAGAGAATCCAAGTAAAGATGGAGGTAGAGAACAGAGGAATACAGCCACAAGCCAAAGAAAGGGGGCAGCCAACAAGTAACAGATTCTTACCTAAAGTCTCCCAGGAGTACAGCCTTCCCAAAACCCTGATTTCAGCCCAGTAATAGAGATTTTGACTTGTATCCTCCGAACTCTGAGAAAAATTTTTATTGCTTAAACGAAGAACTGTGATAATTTGTTACTGAATCCATGGGAAACTAATAAATATATTTTTAGAATTTCATTAAATTCAGAGATTAATTTGTGGACTATCATTTTTATGATATCTTCCCATCTGTCATCATGCATCAATCATTTTCTTTGATCTTCCTTACAGCCCTTAAGTCAAAAATTTTTCTTGCTAAAAGTCATGTGCAGCTGTTGTTTGAGCTATTTCTAGGTTGCTTACAGTATTTGTTGCTATTGTGAAGTGGATCCTTTTAGCATTATTATTACATTTTCTATTTATTACTCTTTGTACCTATCGATTTTATCAATATTCTATCCAGTCTACTCTAAAACCTCATTTTTTTCTGTTATAGACTTTTCTGGATTTTCTATTTAAAGAAGCATTAATATGTAAATGGCAAGATTTTAGGATTCCTTTTATTCTTATTTCTATTTTTTTCTTTCTTCTTTAGAACTAAGATACCACCTAAGACTGCCATGACTTTGAGGAACAGTCATGGTAATAGAAAATATCCTTTCTCCCTCCCCACCCCTGCTGCTGATTTTAAGGAGACCGTTTCTGTTTCACCATGAAATATGACGTGTCTATACACTTATGAGGATACCTATTATCAATTAAGGGATTCTACTTTATTTTATTTTTTTTTACTATATTTACTAGGAGTGTTTTTTTTCACAATTGGGTTGAGATTTTTCAAATTATTTTTTCTGCTTGGAACTGATTTAAGTTGTTATTTATGTATTTATTTGGGGGCAGGGGAGGGATAGAGAGAGAAGGAAAGAGAGAATCTTAGGCTCCACACCCAGGCCTGAGCCAAAAGTGAGGCTCGATCTCCTGACCCTGAGATTTTGACCTGAGCTGAAATCAAGAGTCAGATGCTTAACCAACTGAGCCACACAGCAGCTATTTATTTACCACGCTTGGGGTTCTGAGGAGTCCTTGAAACTGTGGCCTGATGTCTTCCATCAGTTTGGAAAAATCCTCAACCATATTAGGTCTTCAACTGCTACTTCTCTCTTCTCTCCTAGAGATTTCCCATACTCGAAACTTTCTCTACATATTTTCTACATCTTGTACCCATCATCCTATTATTTTCCCTCAGATTTCCTATGCTTCATTCTTCATGTATTTTTGTAAGCTGTCATCTAATTTCTCAACTCTATTATTACAACCGGTTAGTTCCATCCACTTATTCAACCCATCATTTCTGTTCTAGACTTTCCATTAAAAAAAAAAAAAATTGTCAGAGAGAGAGCACGGGTGAGCACACAAACAGGGGAAGTGGCAGGCAAAGAGAGAAGCAGGCTCCCACAGGATTCAATCGTAGGATCCTGGGATGATGACCTGAGGTAAAGGCAGATGCATAACACACTGAGCCACCCTGGCATCCCTAGCTTTCCCATTTCTCTTCCCAAAATCTCAGTTTCTTATCTCTTTTAAAAGCTATTCATTTAATTTTTTAAAGATTGATTTTTGTTTGAAAGAGAGAGAGAGAGAGAGCGTGGAAGTGGGGGGAGGAGCAAACAGAGAGGAAGAAGCAGACTCCTCTACAAGCACAGAGCCTGACATGGGGCTCCCTCTCAGGACACGGAGATCATGCCCTGAGCTGAAATCAAGGGTTGGATGCTTAACTGACTGGGCCACACAGGCGCTTCTACTCATTTAATTTTTAAAAACATATTTTCCTGCCTCAATTTTTTTTTTAAAGATTTTATTTACTTATTTGACAGACAGAGATCACAAGCAGGCAGAGAGGCAGACAGAGAGAGAGGAGGAAGCAGGTCCCTGATGAGCAAAGAGCCCGATGCGGGGCTCGATCCCAGGATCCTGGGATCATGACCTGAGCTGAAGGCAGAGGCTTTAACCCACTGAGCTACCCAGGCGCCCCCTGCCTCAATTTTTTTCAAAAATTTTGGGCTGTTTTCATCCTATTTTCTCTATTTAATGTCCTATACGTATTATTTCCTTCTTTTTACTTTCTTTAGGTTTACTGTACTATTTTATTAAAGTTTTGAGTTAAACACTTGGGGTATTCATTTTCCAACAAAAATTTCCTAAATTTACTATCTTAAATATGATCATACACAATTTGCTATGCAATATATTCTTTATTTCATTCTGACAAGTTTTATTTTTTTCTCAGATCTTCCAGTTATGTACAGAATCTTAAATTTTCAAACATGATGTTTCAGATATCTTTTTATTAATTTCTAAATTTTTTTTCTTTACTTGGGTCAATATTGTGTTCTAAAGTATTTTCGGAGGGGGAGACAAACCATGAGAGACTGTGGACTCTGAGAAACAAACTGAGGGTTTTGTAGGGGAAGAGGGTAAGGGGTAAGGGGTGAGCCTGGGTGAGCCTGGTGGTGGGTATTAAGGAGGGCACGAATTGCATGGAGCACTGGGTGTGGTGCATAAACAATGAATTTTGGGACACTGAAAAGAAATAAAATAAAATAAAATTGTTCTATTTCTATTGTTGAAAGTTTGTTGGTGGTCTCGTAGATGATTATTTACCATAAATGCCCCTCATCCTTTAGAAGAACATATATTTATAGTGGAGGTTCTACATGAGTCTATTGATGGTATTTTCAGATACTGGTTCATTATCATTTTGGGTGTCCTTGCCCTCCAAGTTACTGAGATAGGTATGTTAACATCTACCATTTTGATTTAGGTTTGTTTCATGTGCTTTAAGGTTATGTTTTGAGAGACATATAAAATCATTTGTAATGACTCCTTTATCTTTAAAATGCTTTTTGTTGTTCATTTTGTTTTGCTGTATTTTCTACTTTGCCTGATCTTAATAGTCCTATACACTCTTATCCTGTCCTGTGTGTACTGGCATCTTCTCCCACCTCTTTACTTTTTTATATCTTTAGTTTTTAAATTAAAAAAAAAAATAGGCACTGCTGTTTAAACAGGTGCATCTAAACGTCTTTCTTTTGGTAAGTGAATCCGTGCACATTTACTATGATTACTGATATAGTTAAATTTATTTTGTGCATTCTTTTTATCATGTCTCTTCTCCCCCAGTTTGCCATGATAATGATTAAGTTCTCTGTTTTTGGTGAGATGCAACTTTACTATGATGGGTCTCAATGTAGATTTTTATTTATCATACTCTTCCATTTCAAGTCAGAGCATTCTGCTACTCTGGGAATCTCTGTCACTTCATCTTTCCCCCACCTATTCTGCGTTCGGGAAACTCCTATCACTCAATTTTCCATGGCTCTCAATCATTCTTAAGGGCTGCATTCTGTATAATATCCTCCAATATATATCCCAATTTACCCATTCTTATAAAATTATATCCTATCCACATTGTGAAAGCTTTTTTTATTCAATGGCTCAATTAATATCCAACATTCTGTTATTTGCCAGTCTTGTTTGTCAAAGTACTCTAGTCTATCACTGAGATTTTAGTTATACTTTCTTAATGTCCTGAACATTTGGAAGGCCCTTCTTCATCTCTCTCAGACTGTTCTCTTTTCTCAAGTTCTTGGGATGTTAATTTTCTTTGTTTTCAAAGTGGCAGTTTCTAAGGGAGTCTCTGATGGTCTGGGTTAATGTCCCAACAGAGTGGTTTATACATATGTGTCTGTCAGCTGTCCCACAAAATTCACTGGCCCAGCACCCTTTCTATGTTCTTTTCTTGGCTTGAAATTTCTGAACTCCAAGGTCACCATAAATTCAATCTCCACACCTTCATATGCCACTTGTTTGGGGTTCCAACTATTAAGGCACTTCTGTATTTTTATCTTAAATAAAGGCAACATTTCTGATCCTCTAACTTAAAGATTATAATCTCCTAGCCCCACAGAGGCACCAGTTCTCAGATTATTAAAGGAATATCATGCCCAGTTTATTGATTTAGGGCTTAAGGCAATATTGCCTATCCTCACATAGTCATTAAGACCTCAGCCCCAAATCCTTGAAAGCTATTGCTGTGTCCACGACTCCCACGGATCATGGTGGCTTTCTCAGTTTGCGAGACTCGTAACTTGATTTCCATTCCATCTTAATTTCTAGCACCTGGGCTTTTTTTTTTCCTTTTTTTTTCTTGAGCTTGGTATTTATAGAAAGCAATTACGGTTACTATATTTTATTCACCATTTCTACATGTTTGGAGAAGGGAGTTAGTTTTACCTAAATATGCCGATTTTTTAAGTTCTTATTCCTTAACATAGTCACATGCTGGTTTTTTTTCATATTTTATTTATTTGTTTGACAGAAAAAGAGATCACAAGTAGGCAGAGAGGCAGGCAGAGAGAGAAGGGGAAGTAGGCTCTCCGCTGAACAGAGAGCCTGATGTGGGGCTCAATCCCAGGACCCTGAGATCATGACCTGAGCGGAAGGCAGCGGCTTAATCCACTGGGCCACCCAGGCGCCCCTCACATGCTGTTTTGTACCTTACTTTTTTCACCTAATAATCTTGCGATTATTCTCTATCAATAGCTATACATTGCTTTCGCCTCTGAATGGCTGCATAGTATCCCACTGTAATTATGTGGAATATTTATGTAACTAGACACTATTTGCAATATTTTTAACAAAACATTTTCACTGCACAAGATGTGGAGAAGTTAGAACATGGATGTATGTTTCTTTCATGTATAATTTTTATGTCTAAACATAGGACTTGGTAATCTACACTATCATTTAAAAATACTAAGCATACTTTGATATTCCTTAAATGCCCTTCAATAACTACCATGACTATCTGGTAATGTATTTAATTATTTAAATGAGTATTTGAATATTAAAGTTGTTCCAAACTGTTCACTAATATTAATAATGTCATGATGCACATTATTATACATAAATACTTTTAGGTCTCATTATTTCTGCTGATTTAGAATTACCGTAATGGGTAGTCAGTTCTAAGGTGTATGTATTTTTTTCCTTTTGACACATATTATGAAATTGCCTTCTAAAATTGTATTCTATTCCCTCCAAAAGAGTATAAATGACTATTTCCTCATATCCTTTTCCATGTTTTCACATTTTTCAATTTTTGCTAAAACGGTGGGCAAAAAGTTGGCATTTCTTTGTTTTAATTTACATTTCTTTAGTGGAGTTAGGGATCTTTTCATATGTTTACTTTTGTTTCCTCAGTTAATTGCCTATTTATCTTTTTACCTATTTTTCTATTGGAATGTTCTTCCTTTGTCATAGTCATCATTTGGTTGTCTATACTACACCACATTTTCTGGAAGAGCACATAGGTGTTTCCTTACGAATCCTTGCATTCCTTAGAATATCTTTCTATTTTTATTATACATGATTGACAATTCATTTGGTACGTAATTCTTGAGTCCTATTGTGAAGCAAGAAAAGTTCTTCCAGACTTTCCTGCTTGGGTTTTTCCACTTGTCAGGCAAATATGTGCTCCCTGAATTCCCTCACAAAGCACACCCATTTGCACTTACAAACAGCCATTGAGTCTTAAAATGCCAAGTTGATTAATGTAATTTTCAGTTCAGTCTTCCCTTGGCTTGTGTATCTATGGATAGAGACTGCAGTGTGAGTACCCGAAGCAGAGGAACCCTATCCTGGAGCAGTTTTTCCTTTGTGATGGTTATCAAGCAAAACTGCTGGGTTGATGCTCAAAATATTGCTGGGCCCCCATGATGTCACTTCGCACATCTTGACTAGAATGGTGCTTAGTCTACCTGTCATGATGCCTTCATGCACAACTAATCTATGAGCCATCACCAAGAAAACCCAGGCTTCTCCACATGCATGTGGTTAGAATGAAACTTATCCAAGTGGTAGACCAGATTTCACATATCATATTCTGTTATCAACTTGCCCCCTGTCCCTCATGTCACTGGGTATTCATGGAGCTCTGTTATGACTTTTTCCCCCTTACTCAGTCTAAGACTTTACTGCTTTCTCTAGGGGCTGAGAGGTCTAACACATCTTGCTCCACTGCATCTCATTTGCATAATATCTTACAACAATTCCTAGAAATTTCTGGCATAAGACTAACACATTAGTCACATTTTCCCATCTTGGGTGCTGGTTTTTTGTTGTTGTTGTTGTTTTAAAGATAATCTTACGATTTTTAAAAAAAGATTTATTTATTTGACAGACAGAGAGACACAGCAAGAGAAGAAACACAACTAGAGGGAGTGGGAGAGGGGAAAAGCAGGCTACCCGCTGAACAAGGAGCCGGATATGGGACTTACTCCCAGGACCCTGGGATCATGACCTGAGCCGAAGGCAGACACTTAACAACTGAGCTACCCAGGTGCAACCAGGTTTTTAATTCTTTATTCTTTGATCATTTACTTAAAGATTTGAAAAGATGAAGTAGAATTCAGGCAACTGAATTTTATCATCTCACCAAGAAGTTCAGAGTCTGACTTTTTGACATACTGTGACTTTCAAAGTTTGATGTGTACAGAAATTACCAGAGGTAATTGTGTACAAAGAAGACCTTCAGAGATTCAGACTGATTATCTCTAAGATGCACCCAATAATCTTTATTTTTAATAAGCAACTCCCCTTCCAGGTGATTCCCCTAGAGGCCCCACCACTGTTTAAGAAACCCCAATATAAACAAAAAAGAATTAAACCAGTAGTTTTCCAAGCATGGACCATACATTGGTAAGTAACGCCTATAGATTAGCTTCTCCTGGGAAATTCTTTGGAAAGCTAAATTCTAGGCCTCAACCTAGGAGAAACTCTGGAGGCGGGGCCCAGTGATCTGTGCTTTAACAAGTCCTTCAGGAGTTTCTAATGCATGCTCAATTCTGAGAACTGCTAAACTAGTAGGTGAGTCAGAAATCCCACCCACGTTCTAATCTGAGCTCTGTCTTTAGATAGCTCAGTGACCAGGGGAAAGTAATTCACTCTCTTTGGACCTCAACTTCTTCATTTAAAATATAAAAATGAGAGGGCAACTATCTCCAAGGATTTTTAAGACAATCTCAAACTATTTTGTAGTACCTTCTCTATTATATTCTACTTTTCATGAAATAAATTGTATGCAATTTTGACTTGAGTACTATTATTTTATATTACATAGGGATGGCCCAGGATCCAACAGCAAACATTTCCACAGAGCTAATCCATCAAGTACAGAATAATTCAAAATACAGGTATAAATGTTAACCATAATTCTGAATGTGGATTGCCTACAAATACTCAGAGTAGCCATTAGGAAAGAATTGTTTTTCTTTCTCCCCTCATTTTTTTAAAATATAAAAAGGCTGGGTTCCATTGGCATGTGTTTCACCAGCTCATTTTCTTCATCTGGCTCATTTGATCTTAATTACTAGGGCTAGTTCTTGAATTGCAGCAGCTTGTTTTAAGGAGCATATGGCAGAAGGTGCTAAGCACAGGCAGCAGACAATGTGTTACTAAAAGGAGAAGAAATTTTCCTTTACATAAGAAGCCATATGCAGTCCAAATTTATCCATACTGTATCACTGAAATGTGTATTTTAAAACTTCATGTATGATTTTTCACAGGTATTGGTTTCATCCCTTGCATATTCAACATAGACCCTGTAAAGAACAGGCGAAGACTTTGAAGGAGTCCATTTCAAAACACTCCCAGATTGTTCCTATGACTAACATTAGAAACCACCATCCATTGCCTCCTCTTGAAAATTTTGTTGAAAATCTGACTGAGTCATAGGGCATCCTTCCTCCAACACATCCTGACTCATTGGGTCTCAAAAAGGTCTTGATGTCAAGGTGCTCCATCCTTGAAAGCAGGCGAACTGTGCAAGTTGCCACACTCTTACTTTTCAAGAAAGGAAAGCAAAGAGTTAGCTCTTTCTCAAAGTCCTGGCTCCTTTGTCTCTCTCAGTGAGAGACTGTGGGTCTCAGGAGCTTCTCCCTTTTACACCTTAGAGAACACCTGTGAAGCATCAAAACTGCAGAACAGGACAGAATGCCAGCCATCTGAATGTGGCCTTCTGCAAATTTCCTCTATCAACATACTTCTCCATTGAAATCTTGTCTCAAACACTGCATCCCTTTCCCCCTCTCCTGGTTTCATTTGCTGTCACTCTTACTCAGCAACAGACCTCAGAGGGCACACATTAGACACTCAGTTTTTACTGAGATTTTCTTTTACAACAACTGCTCTGTCTCATAATCATCTTTGGAGCTTTAGATTCCCAACTGTGGCACCTCCAAAATCTAATTGCTTGGCACCGCATTTCTGACATCACAGTCTGTTGCCATGGAAAGTGCCACTAATTCAGCATGATGACTTCCCTGCCAGAAGGAGAGGATGCACTGAGAGGGAGACAACATTTGTTTAAGCATAAATATCTTTGATATTTAGCAAAGAAGCAAGAGACTATATGGAAGACAACAGAGAAGGCAAAAATTCCAATTTATATGAGGTTTTGCATTCAGGGATCTTCTCTGGTTTAAAGTCAGGCCTCAACTTTCTTGAAGTCTTCACACTGTAGAACTGCAGATGATTATTTCTGTGACTTTTGGGTTCATTGGGAGTAATATTGGAATGTGAAAGCATTTAGAGTTTGAAAAGCAGAATGTCCCTTCAAATGCTACATTGCTTTTTTTGTATTGCAATCAGAGGATTATCTTGGTGGAAAGATGAGCAGCAGCCATTCTAAGTAGAATTGCTCATCTCAGCACAGCCCTTCCAATGAAGTCAGTTTACAGACAATTGAAGCTAGCTTCTCCCTCCTGCATTTCTGCTAAGATGCGGCCCCCCCATCTCTGCCAGGAATAAACCCTCCCAATAATGTCTACTGTTGATTTTACAGAGCTTCCATGAACAGTTTTTGCAAGGGCTTTGCCAAAAATCAAAATCTGCTCTTATGGTATAGATATAACTTAAGAACACTGTGTCTGGAAACTTATGAAATTTATAGTCTGATTTTTACCAAGATCTAATGGAACACCTCATAATTTGCTACTTAGGATTCTGCGTGAAAAAGCAAATTTGCATGCAGGTGCCTCCCCATCCTGTCCTTTTCCTAGACTCCTATTAAAATGGAACTTTTAAAAAGAAGAACTATATTATTTGCTTGACATTAGATACTCCAGATCAACACCAAGAACACTAAGAAATTTCTACAGATGGAACTGGGTGGAAGAGTAAGACTATCCTGATCCTCTACTACCTCTATGAAAAGTAACAACATGGCTTAGTGGCCCTAGAGTGATATTCCACTAACACCCCTGAAGTTCAGGCAAAAGTTGGGCATGGGGGATATGGGGAATATAGGTCAATTAGGAAGTTGCTCTCAGTCTCAGTAGGCATATAAATGCACCAGGCACCACAAGGACATATCTAACAGGATGCCCAAAGTGATGTTTACTCAATTTTCATTTGTAGTTGAGGTTCCTACTGACAAGTTACTCAAGTGGCTTGGGTAAAGACTATCAGCTGCTACACTAAACATAGGGAGGAAGAGCTTGAGCAGAGAGGGGAGAACCTTGCTTGCGAATCTGTTACTTCTCACTCTCACAAGTTCTTTGGATATCTGAAAGATAATACAACACAACAATAAGCCTACAATTCCTCTCTCCCTTAGTCTACTAGGTCTGGAGTCTTCAAACAGGGGTCACAAATTCTGGAAGAATCCACACTGGGTGGCAATACTAAGCATGAATATATCTTCTCCAATAAGGATTCAAGAAAGGTAACAGTTTATGTGAAAAAAGTACTCAAGTTCAAAGGCAAGGAACATGCTGAAGAATCAGCACAAATGTCTTCTGGGAAATGGTTAATGCAGGAAACAAGAACGATTCAGGGGTATTCTAATTCGCTTTCTCAAGAAAATCCAAGAGCACATTTCATGTTATGTCAGGCAATATACAGGAATGGTTAAGAATAGCTTCAACAAGTTCAAATCACAGCCCAACTACTTATAAACTACTTAGTATCATTGATCTATTCTAAAACTATCTTGTTTCAATTTTCCCATTTGTGGAGTGGAGTGGTAATAGTATTTACCTGGGGGAGGTGGCCCAAGTGATATAAGAAGACCCTGTACTCACCTCCTCCCCAGGACAGACTGAAACTATACCTATATACAGAGCAATTTCTCTAAGGAAGAAGTGAGGGCTGACTGAGCAACTCCTGCACAGCCAATGGTAGAGGAACCACATAAAAAAGGGTAAAAAAAAAAAAAAAATACAAAGAGACACAATAAAAATGTGAACACCATCCCTGACGTGGTGACCTGCAGTAGGGAGGAATATCACTGAGGGGTTCACAGGCAGACTCATCCATCTTGGTGCACAACAAAAAAGCAGTAGTTAAAAGGTCAATTAAACTATAAGTAAAGGAAATCTCTACCAACCATGAAGAATTCACTGAATGAGCAAGTAGCTGATTGAGTTCTCTCTGGGTCAGAGACACCCAAGCACCATTTTTTTTTTATTCCCCTTCCACCCTCATAGTGCAGACAGGAGCAGGGTCCGGGCACATTAGTAGGCTCAGCAAACCCCAGACCCTTGGCCCACTCCAGCTCCAGCTGTACCACCTGGGTAGCCCCAGCATGGCACACCCTAGGACACTTCTGAGCAATGCCTACTCTCACTCCAACCATCCATTAGGCCAGCCTAATGGTACCCTGGTGAGAGTGCTCTAGGATAGCTCCAGCCCATGCCTATTCCACCCATTGCTATGCCACCAAAGTGAACTAGGTACAGCAGCTGAAGGACACACCCACCAGTCCCCCACCAAAGTGGTCCTCAACAGAGAATGTTTCAAGACCCCAGTGACATTTTCCTGACATTAGCTGCCATTCCCCCACCCCCCACCCCCAAGACAGCCCAGGTGTTTTACACCCTGCTATTTCTAAGACTGTACCTGTTCTACTTCCACCATCCCACCAGGGCAGGCCTAAACTGTACCAACACCAGTTCTATCTCACCCTGGCAGTGTGTATTGTAAGACCCTCTAGCCAGTACCTACTCCAGTTCTTGTCATTCCATCAAGACAACCCTGAGGGAGTACACCCTGGGACTGCATGACCCATGCTCATGTCAGCTCCAGCCATCCTACCAAAGTCACTAGTCATGGGCAGTCTACAAGGGATGCTCCTACACAAGGTCATTCCTTCAACAGTAGGATAGGTAACTGTTGTGTTTAATTCACAGAAACCAATACAGAAAGTAAAACAAAATGAAGAGCCATAGGAATATGTTCCAAACAAAGAACAAGATGAATCTTTGAGGGATGGGAGACAGTAAAATAGAAGCAAGTAATCTACCTGACAAGTGATTAAAAGTAATAGTCATTAAAAGGGGTGCCTGGGTGGCTCAGTTGGTTAAGCATCTGCCTTTAAGCTCAAGTCATGATCCCAAGGTCCTGGAATTAAGCCCCAGGTTGGGCTTCCTGTTCAGTGAGGGGCTTGCTTCTCCCTTTCCCTCTGCTCTTCCCCCCTGCTCATTCTTGTACTCTCTCTTTTACTCTCTCTCTCTCTCCCAAATAAGTAAATGAAATATTTTGAAAAAGAAAGAAAGACAGTAATAGTCATAAAGATGTTCACCAAACTAGGGAGAAAGAATGTAGGAACACAGTAAGAACTTTAACAAATAAAAACTATAAGGAAAAAACATCAGAGCTGAATACAAAAACTGAAATGAAAAATACACAAGGAGAAATCAACAGTATGTTAAAGAAGAATGGATCAGAAATCAGGAAAACAGAATAGTAGAAATCACCTAATAAAACTAGCTAAAAGAAAAAAGAATTTTATAAAAATATAGCTTAAGAAATCTCTAGAACAATCTTAGGTGGAATAACATTTGCATTATAGGGGTCTAGAAAGAAAAAGATAAAGAGAGAGGCAGAAATCTTATTTAGAGAAATAATGGCTGAAATATCCATAGTCTGGGGAAGGCAACTGCCATCCATGTTCAGAAAGCACAGAGAATCATGCAAGACATTTTTTTAAATGAAAAAAATTAAAGAAAAAGAATCTTAAAAGCAGTCAGAGAAATACAAACATAGGACAGAAACCCCATAACATTCTAAGGCTTCACGTGATTATTATTCAGAATTAAAAGAGAGTTAAAGAGCTTCCCAGACAAGAAAAAAACAAACTAACCTGGCCTTACAAAAAATGTTAAAGGGTATTCTTTAAGCAGAAAGAAAGGCAGTAACTAGAAATGAGAAAGTATATGAAAGAAAAAAATAATTGGTAAAGGCAAGTATAAAGGTAGAATATTAGCCAATGAAAAAGCTAACATGTAGGTTCAAAGACAAAAAAGAGTAAAATAAACTGTAAGTAAAATAAGTATATGAGAGACAAAATTAACAGATATAAAATATAATATCAAAGCATAAAAAATGAAGGGAGAGTAACAATGTAGTGCTTCTGGAATGCATTCTACCTTAAACAACTATCAGCTTAAAACAAGCTGCTAAACATATACATATGTATGTGTGTGTGTATAATAATATATATGTCAATATATGGTAATTAGAAATAAAAATCTATGATAAGAAAATGAAAAGAAAAATAAATGAAAACATAATACTGAAAAAAACATCAAAACCACCAAGGAAGATACCAAACCAAAACAAAAGGAGCAGACTACAAAAACAGAGAACAATGAATAAAGTAGCAATTAGTGCATACCTATCAAAAATTACTTTAAATGTAAATGGACTATACGTTCCATTTAAAAGACCCAGGGTGGTTGAAGGGAGAAAAGAAAAAAGATGTATCTATATGCTGCCTACAAGAGACTCACTTCAGATCTAAAAACACATGCAGACAAATACTGAAAGAATGGAAAAAGATACATCATATAAATGGGAAAAAAGCTGGACTATCACAGACAATAGATTATTTTTAAAAACTAACAAAAAAACAAAGGACATTACACAGTGACAAAGGGATCTATCCAACAAGAGAATGTAACAATTGTAAATAGTTATGTACCCAACATTGGGGCATGTAAATATATAAATATTAGCAGACACAAAGAGAGAAATTGACAGTAATAAAATTTATATCAATGGATAGATCATCTGGACAGAAAATCAAGGGAACTGACATTAAATGACACTTTAGGCCAGATGGGCCTAATAGATATACACAAAGCATTCCATTAAAAAAAAAAAAATAGCGGAATACACAGTTCTTTTGAAATGCAGATGGAACATTCCCCAGGAGAGATCGAGTTGGCCACAAAACATGTCACAATAAATTAAAGCATTCTGAAGTCATATTAAACATTTTTTTATGACAACCCTGGTATTAAACTGGAAATCAATTACAAGAAGAAAAATGGGAAAAAATACAAACAGAAAATACAAAGAGGTGGAGGCTAAACAACAAAAGGTCAATGAAGAAATCAAAGAGAAAATCAAAAAGTACACAGAAAGAAATGAAAATGAAACACAACATTCCAAAATCTATAAAACACAGCAAAAACAATTTTAAGAGGGAAATCACTGTGATACAGGCCTGCCTGAAGATATACACAAAATCTTAAATAAACAACTGAACTGTACACCTAAAAGAACTAGAAAAAGAACAAAGTCCCTAGTGGAAATAAAAGGAATGGAAGCTTAAAAAACAAGAATCAATGAAATTAAATGCTGTTTCTTTGAAAAGATCAATAAAATCAATGAACCTATAGGCAAACTCATCAAGACAAAAAGAGGGCACAAATAAAATCAGGGGGCAAAAAAAAGATAAGTTACAACTGACATCACCACAAAAATGAAAATATTAAAAGAAACAATAACAATTATATGCCAAAAAATTGGAAAGCCTAGGGGGAAAAATGGAGAAACTCCTAGATACACACAACCTTCTAAGACTGAATCAAAAAGGTGAGAAAATCTGAATAGACTGTTATAAGTAATTAAATTAAATCTGTAATTTAAAAGCTCCAACAAAATCTAAGTCCAGGAACAGATGCCTTGATTGGTAAATTTTACCAAATATTTAAAAAGAATTAGTACTCATCTTTCTCAAATTATTCAAAAAGAATGAAGAGAAAAAAGTAGTTCCAAACTCATTTTGTGATAGAATTATCATGATATCTAAACCAAAGACACACACACCAAAACAGAACAAAAACCAAGACAGGGGGGAGGAGTCAGGATGACGGAGAAGCTGGCTACAGAGACAGAGCCGAGGACTAAACTCTCAGCTCGGGGTTACCTTGAACTGGTTGCGGGCTAGCTGAGCTCGGAGCGCGGCTAGAGGCTGGGGATACGGGAGTGATTGGGTGCTGTCCTCTGGGGGCGCAATGAGGGGTGGGGCCCCGGGCTCTCGGCTCCTCTGGGCCGGAGACTAGGAGGCTGCCATTTCCATTCCCGTCCTCCGGAACTCTATGGAAAGCGTTCAGGGAACAGAAGCTCCCCAAAGTGAACCCGAGCCGATTACTTAGTCCGGCCCCCGGTAAGGGCGGTGCAATCCCGCCTCGGGCAAAGACACTTGAGAGTCACTACAACAGGCCCCTCCCCCAGATGATCAACAAAATATCCAGCCAGGACGAAGTTCATCTATCAAGGAAAGCAGGTTCAATTCCTAAGACGGCAGCCCAATTCCAGAGGAGGAGAAAGCAAAGCACGGAACTCATGGCTTTCTCCCCATGACTCTTTAGTCTTGCGGCTAATTCAATTTTTTATTCTTTTTTCAATTTTTTTTTCTTTTTTTCTTCTTCTGCTAAATTTTTTAAAACTTTTACCCTTTTCTTTTTTAACGTTTTTTGACTAGTTTATCTAAATATATATATATTTTTCTTTCTTTTTTATATTTTTTCTTTATTTGTTTTATTTTTTAAATTTTTTAAATTTAAAAATTTTAAATTTTTTAAATTTAAAAATTTTAATTTTTTTTTTCTGAACCTCTTTTTATCCCCTTTCTCCCCCCCTTCTCTTCTCATTTGGTTACAGTGCATTTTTCTGGGGTCTTTGTCACCCTTTTAGTATTTATTTGATCCTTCATATCCTCTTAGCTGGACAAAATGACAAGGCGGAAAAAATCACCACAAACAAAAGAACAAGAGACAGTACCGAAGGCTAAGGACCTAATCAACACAGACATTGGTAATATGTCAGATCAAGAGTTCAGAATGACGATTCTGAACGTTCTAGCTGGGCTCAAAAAAGGCATGGAAGATATTAGAGAAACCCTCTCTGGAGATATAAAAGCCCTTTCTGGAGAAATTAAAGAACTAAAATCAAACCAAGTAGAAATCAAAAAAGCTATTAATGAGGTGCAATCAAAAATGGAGGCTCTCACTGCTAGGATCAATGAGGCAGAAGAAAGAATTAGTGATATAGAAGACCAAATGACAGAGAATAAAGAAGCCGAGCAAAAGAGGGACAAACAGCTATTGGACCATGAGGGGAGAATTCGAGAGATAAGTGACACCATCAGACGAAACAACATTAGAATAATTGGGATTCCAGAAGAAAAAGAAACAGAGAGGGGAGCAGAAGGTCTATTGGAGAGAATTATTGAAGAGAATTTCCCTAATATGGCAAAGGGAACAAGGATCAAAATCCAGGAGATGCAGAGAACCCCCCTCAAAGTCAACAAGAATAGGTCCACATCCCGTCACCTAATAGTAAAATTTACAAGTCTTAGTGACAAAGAGAATATCCTGAAAGCAGCCCGGGAAAAGAAGTCTATAACATACAATGGTAAAAATATTAGATTGGCAGCAGACTTATTCACAGAGACCTGGCAGGCCAGAAAGAGCTGGCATGATATATTCAGAGCACTCAATGAGAAAAACATGCAGCCAAGAATACTCTATCCAGCTAGGCTATCATTGAAAATAGAAGGAGAGATAAAAAGCTTCCAGGACAAACAAAAACTGAAAGAATTTGCAAACACCAAACCAGCTCTACAGGAAATATTGAAAAGGGTCCTCTAAGCAAAGAGAGAGCCTAAAAGGAGTAGATCAGAAAGGTACAGAGACAATATACAGTAAATCACCTTACAGGCAATATAATGGCACTAAACTTATATCTCTCAATAGTTACCCTGAATATTAATAGGCTAAATGCCCCAATCAAAAGACACAGGGTATCAGAATGGATAAAAAAACAAAATCCATCAGTATGTTGCCTACAAGAAACTCATTTTAGACGCGAAGACACCTCCAGATTTAAAGTGAGGGGGTGGAAAACAATTTACCATGCTAATGGGCATCAGAAGAAAGCTGGGGTGGCAATCCTTATATCAGATCAATTAGATTTTAAGCCAAAGACTATAATAAGAGATGAGAAAGGACACTATATCCTACTCAAAGGGTCTGTCCAACAAGAAGATCTAACCATTTTAAATATCTATGCCCCTAACGTGGGAGCAGCTAACTATATGAACCAATTAATAACAAAATCAAAGAAACACATCAATAATAATACAATAATAGTAGGGGACTTTAACACTCCCTCACTGAAATGGACAGATCATCCAAGCAAAAGATCAACAAGGAAATAAAGGCCTTCAATGACACACTGGACCAGATGGACATCACAGATATATTCAGAACATTTCATCCCAAAGCAACAGAATACACATTCTTCTCTAGTGCACATGGAACCTTCTCCAGAATAGATCACATCCTGGGTCACAAATCAGGTCTCAACCGGTATCAAAAGATTAGGATCATTCCCTGCATATTTTCAGACCACAATGCTCTGAAGCTAGAACTCAATCACAAGAGGAAAGCTGGAAAGAACCCAAATCCATGGAGACTAAACAGCATCCTTCTAAAGAATGAATGGGTCAACCAGGAAATTAAAGAAGAATTGAAAAAATTCATGGAAACAAATGATAATGAAAACACAACAGTTCAAAATCTGTGGGACACAGCAAAGGCAGTCCTGAGAGGAAAATATATAGCGGTACAAGCCTTTCTCAAGAAACAAGAAAGGTCTCAAGTACACAACCTAACCCTACACATAAAGGAGCTGGAGAAAGAACAAGAAAGATACCCTAAACCCAGCAGGAAAAGAGAAATCATAAAGATCAGAGCAGAAATCAATGAAATCGAAACCAAAAAAACAATAGAAAAAATCAATGAAACTAGGAGCTGGTTCTTTGAAAGAATCAATAAGATTGATAAACCCCTGGCCAGACTCATCAAAAAGAAAAGAGAAAGGACCCAAATTAATAAAATCATGAATGAAAGAGGAGAGATCACAACTAACACCAAAGAAATACAGACAATTATAAGAACATACTATGAGCAACTCTACGCCAACAAATTTGACAATCTGGAAGAAATGGATGCATTCCTAGAGACATATAAACTACCACAACTGAACCAGGAAGAAATAGAAAACCTGAACAGGTCCATAACCAGTAAGGAGATTGAAACAGTCATCCAAAATCTCCAAATAAACAAAAGCCTAGGGCCAGACGGCTTCCCAGGGGAATTCTACCAAACATTTAAAGAAGAACTAATTCCTATTCTCCTGAAACTGTTCCAAAAAATAGAAATGGAAGGAAAACTTCCAAACTCATTTTATGAGGCCAGCATCACCTTGATCCCAAAACCAGACAAGGATCCCACCAAAAAAGAGAACTACAGACCAATATCCTTGATGAACACAGATGCAAAAATTCTCGCCAAAATACTAGCCAATAGGATTCAACAGTCCATTAAAAGGATTATTCACCACGATCAAGTGGGATTTATTCCAGGGCTGCAGGGTTGGTTCAACATCCGCAAATCAATCAATGTGATACAACACATTAATAAAAGAAAGAACAAGAGCCATATGATACTCTCAATAGATGCTGAAAAAGCATTTGACAAAGTACAGCATCCCTTCCTGATCAAAACTCTTCAAAGTGTAGGGATAGAGGGCACATACCTCAATATTATCAAAGCCATCTATGAAAAACCCACCGCAAATATCATTCTCAATGGAGAAAAACTGAAAGCTTTTCCGCTAAGGTCAGGAACACGGCAGGGATGTCCATTATCACCACTGCTATTCAAAATAGTACTAGAAGTTCTAGCCTCAACATTCAGACAACAAAAAGAAATTAAAGGCATCCAAATTGGCAAAGAAGAAGTCAAACTACCACTCTTCGCAGATGATATGATACTATATGTGGAAAACCCAAAAGACTCCACTCCAAAACTGCTAGAACTTGTACAGGAATTCAGTAAAGTGTCAGGATATAAAATCAATGCACAGAAATCAGTTGCATTTCTGTACACCAACAACAAGACAGAAGAAAGAGTAATTAAGGAGTCAATCCCATTTACAATTGCACCCCAAACTATAAGATACCTAGGAATAAACCTAACCAAAGAGACTAAGAATCTATATGCAGAAAATTATAAATTATTCCTGAAAGAAATTGATGAAGACACAAAGAAATGGAAAAATGTTCCATGCTCCTGGATTGGAAGAATAAATATTGTGAAAATGTCTATGCTACCTAAAGCAATCTACACATTTAATGCAATCCCTATCAAAATACCATCCATTTTTTTCAAAGAAATGGAACAAATAATCCTCAAATTTATATGGAACCAGAATAGACCTCGAATAGCCAAAGGAATATTGAAAAAGAAAGCCAAAGTTAGTGGCATCACAATTCTGGACTTCAAGCTCTATTACAAAGCTGTCATCATCAAGACAGCATGGTACTGGCACAAAAACAGACACATAGATCAATGGAACAGAATAGAGAGCCCAGAAATAGACCCTCAACTCTTTGTTCAACTAATCTTCGACAAAGCAGGAAAGAATGTCCAATGGAAAAAGGACAGCCTCTTCAATAAATGGTGCTGGGAAAATTGGACGGCCACTTGCAGAAAAATGAAATTGGACCACTTCCTTACACCACATACGAAAATAGACTCAAAATGGATGAAGGACCTCAATGTGAGAAAGGAATCCATCAAAATCCTTGAGGAGAACGCAGGCAGCAACCTCTTCGACCTCAGCCGCAGCAACATCTTCCTAGGAACATCGGCAAAGGCAAGGGAAGCAAGGGCAAAAATGAACTATTGGGATTTCATCAAGATCAAAAGCTTTTGCACAGCAAAGGAAACAGTTAACAAAACCAAAAGACAACTGACAGAATGGGAGAAGATATTTGCAAATGACATATCAGATAAAGGGCTAGTATCCAAAATCTATAAGGAACTCAGCAAACTCAACACCCAAAGAACAAACAATCCAATCAAGAAATGGGCCGAGGACATGAACAGACATTTCTGCAAAGAAGACATCCAGATGGCCAACAGACACATGAAAAAGTGCTCCACGTCACTCGGCATCAGGGAAATACAAATCAAAACCACAATGAGATATCACCTCACACCAGTCAGAATGACTAAAATTAACAAGTCAGGAAATGAGAGATGCTGGTGAGGATGCGGAGAAAGGGGAACCCTCCTACACTGTTGGTGGGAATGCAAGCTGGTGCAACCACTCTGGAAAACAGCATGGAGTTTCCTTAAAATGTTGAAAATAGAACTACCCTATGACCCAGCAATTGCACGTACTCCTGGGTATTTACCCTAAAGATACAAACATAGTGATCTGAAGGGGCACGTGTACCCGAATGTTTATAGCAGCAATGTCTACAATAGCCAAACTATGGAAAGAACCTAGATGTCCATCAACAGATGAATGGATAAAGAAGAGGTGGTATATATACACAATGGAATACTATGCAGCCATCAAAAGAAATGAAATCTTGCCATTTGCGATGATGTGGATGGAACTAGAGGGTATCATGCTTAGTGAAATAAGTCAATCGGAGAAAGACAACTATCATATGATCTCCCTGATATGAGGACATGGAGAAGCAACATGGGGGGTTAGGGGGTTAGGAGAAGAATAAATGAAACGAGATGGGATTGGGAGGGAGACAAACCATAAATGACTCTTAATCTCACAACACAAACTGGGGGTTGATGGGAGGAGGTGGGGTTGGGAGAGCGGGAGGGGGTTATGGACATTGGGGAGGGTATGTGCTATTGTGAGTGCTGTGAAGTGTGTAAACCTGGTGATTCACAGACCTGTACCCTGGGGATAAAAATACATTATATGTTTATTAAAAAAAAAATTGGAGGGGGAGGCGAACCATAAGAGACTATGGACTCTGAAAAACAACCTGAGGGTTTTGAAGGGTTGGGAGTGGGAGGTTGGGGGAACAGGTGGTGGGTAATAGGGAGGGCACGTTCTGCATGGAGCACTGGGTGTTGTGCAAAAACAATGAATACTGTTATGCTGAAAAAATAAATAAATTAAAAAAATAAAAATAAAAGTAAAAACCAAGACAATATGTGTTATGAATATAAATGCAAATATTTCAACAAAATAGCAGTGAATTAAATTCAACAATAGATTAAAGGGAGTACACCGAGGTGGGATTTATTCTTGAGATGCAAGGATGATGCAACATTCACAAAACAATCAACATGATATACATTAATAAAACATAGGATAAAAATCATATAATCATCTTAGGAGTTGCAGAAAAAGCACCCAACAAACTTCAATAGCCATTTATAGTGAAAACTCTCAACCAATTAGTTAGAGAAGGGACCTACCTCAACATAATAAAGATTGTACATAATAAACCCATAGCTAACACATCATACATAAAAGTGGAAAACTGAAAGCTTTTCCTCTAAGCTCTAGAATAAGACAAGGATGCTTACAATCACAGTTTTTAGTCAGTATAATACTGGAGGTTCTAAATGTGAGCAATTAGGCAAGAAAAAAATAAGAGGCATACAAATTGGAAAAGAAGAAGTAAAGCTGTCACTTCTTACAGATGACATGATACTTTATATAGAGAAACCCTAAAAACTCTACCAAAAAGCCATTATAATAAATGAATTAAAGTTACAGAAGACAAAATTAACATATAAAGATCAGTTGTGTTTCTGCACACTAATAATGAGATACAAGGTAGAGAAATTAAGAAAATAATCCCATCTACAATTGTATCAAAATTTACAAAGTGCTTAGTTATAAATTTAATAAGAAGATGAAATCCTTTGCACTAAGAACTACAAAACACGATGAAAAAAATTAGGTAGTGGGTGCCTGGGTGGCTCAGTCGTCAAGCATCTGACTGGGGCTCAGGTCATGATCCCAGGTTCCTGGGATAGAGTCCCACATCAGGCTCCCTGATCCTTGGGAAGCCTCCTTCTCCCTGTCTCACTCCACCAGCTTGTGTTCCCTCTCTCGTTGTCTCTCTCTCTCTCTGTCAAATAAATAAAATTTTTTTAAAAATTCAGGTAGTCAAAAATGAATGGAAAAAATATTTCATGCTCTCAGATTGGAAGAATATTCTTAAAATGTCTAAAGCCTGGAAATAGCCCCCCATTTACATGGTCGATTAATCTATGAGGAGATTAGGGGACAAGAATATACATGAGGAAAAGACAGGGTCTCAGGACTTCTGGGTGGCTAAGTCAGTTAAGTAATCTGCCTCCACTTCAGGTCTTGATTCCAGTGACCTGAGATTGAACCCTGCACCGGGCTTCCTCTCTGCTCAGCATGGAGCCTGGTTCTCTCTCTCCCACTGTCTGTTGTTCCCTGCTGCTTGTGTTCACTCTCTCTCACTCTCAAATGAATAAATAAAAAAAATCCTAAAAAAAAAAGGTGGGGCACCTGGGTTGTTAAGCATCTGCTTTTGGCGTATGTCATGATCCCAGGATCCTGGGAACAAGCCCCACATGGGGCTCCCTGATCAGTGGGAATCCTACTTCTCCCTCTCCCACTCCTCCTTCTTATGTTCCCTCTCTCACTATGTCTATCTGTTAAATAAATAAATAAAATCTTAAAAAAGAAATAAGGCTCTTCAACAAATGGTGTTGAGAAAACTGGATGGCTACCTGCAAAATAACAAAGTGGACCAGTTTTTTACAGCATAAACAAATATTAACTCAATATGGATTAAAGACCTAAATGTAGGATGTGAAACCATAAAATTCAGAGAAGAAAACAGACAGCAAACTTTCAGACATCCATCTTAGCAACGTTTTTTTTTTTTTTTTTTGGATCAGTTCCTCAAACAAGGAGAACAAAAGTAAAAATAAACAACTGGAAGTACATTAAACTAAATGCTTTGCAAAGCCAAGGAAATCATCAACAAAGTAAAAGTGAACCTACTAAAAGAAGAAATTTGGAAATGATTTGAAAAACTATTAAAATCTAAAATATATGAAGAACTCATAAAACTGAACACTAAAAAAACATACAACCTGATTTAAAAATGTACAGAGGAACTGAATAGACATTTTCCCAAAGACACAGACACAGACACATAGGAATTCTTGACATTACTAATCATCAGGGTAATGCAAATCAAAACCACAAGAAAATATCACTTCACATCTCTCAGACTGACCAGTATCAAAAAGACTAAAGATAAGGAACCTTTGAGCACTGTTGGTAGGAATGCAAATTGGTACAGCCACTATAGAAAACAGTACAGAGGCTGCTCAAAAAATTTAAACCAAGAAATGAGCCAACAATTCTTCTCCTAAGTATTTATGTAAAGAAAATGAAAACACTAAATCAAAAAGATATATGCACCCCTGTTTAGTGCAGAATTACTTATAGTAGTTAAGATATGGAAGCAAATCAAGTGTCCATCAATAGAAGAATGGATAATAAAAGACGTGATATACATATGTATGTATATACAATATATTATTAGTCATAAAAAAGTGAAATTTGCCATTTTCAACATGGATGTATCTAGATGGTATAATGCTAAGGCAAATAACCCAGAGAAATATAAATACCATATGATTTCACTATATGTCGAATTTAAGGGAAAAAAATTAACAAACAAAAAAGAGACAAAAAAATAAAGAGAATAAACTGGTGGTTCCTTGAGGACTGGTGGGAGGGAAGAATGGGTGAAACAGATAAAGAGGATTGAGACTGTATCTTGGTAAGCAATGAGAAATGTATAAAACTGTAGACTTACAGACACAGGAAACAAACTCTTGGTTACCAGACAGGGGAGCAGTTGGGAGGTGAGAAAAGGTTAAGGGGATTGAGAGGTACAAAGTTTCAGTTATAAAGCAAGTCGAGATGTAATATACAGCAGAGGGAATACAGTCAACAATATTATAGTAACTTTACAGAGTGACACAATAACTAGATTTATTGCAGGGACTTCATAATGCATAAAAATACTGAATCACTATGCTGTATACCTGAAACTAACAAGTTATTATAGGTCATTTATAGTTCAATAAAAAAATATTTAGCTGATAGGGTTATTGTGCATTTTACATAATTTATTTATATACTGGGAAAAAATGTGACATATATTATGCAATATGAATTAATTATTATTAGGAAAATAGAGCAATCAGAAATAGCAATTTAAAATCAGTAAAGACAGCAAGAGATAAAAACCACAATTTCTGCATTAAAAAATAAGAAAAAGACAGGAAACATCAGATTGAATACTATGTGAATCAGTTGTAAATTAGATACCAAGAGGTAGAATTCTTTCCAAAATTTAGAGAAATTAACAAAAATAAAATGATGAATTTATTTAAATCATGAAAAAGATGATGTAATAATCACTAAAAAGGTGATCCAAATATATCCTATAATACAATTCTGATGTACAGATAGCAAACAGAGAAAACACTTAACAATGAAATTATTAAAATAATTTAATGATTATTAAATTATCAAGACTCTGCACATTCATCATAGGGAAATACACATCAAAACTACAATGAGAGGGGTACCTGGGTGGCTCAGTGGGTTAAAGCCTCTGCCTTCGGCTCAGGTCCTGGTCTCAGGGTCCTGGGATCGAGCCCTGCATCGGGCTCTCAGCTCAGTGGTGAGCCTGCTTCCTCCTCTCTCCCTCTCTGCCTGCCTCTCTGCCTACTTGTGATCTCTGTCTGTCAAATAAGTAAATAAAATCTTAAAAAAAAAAACTACAATGAGATATTATCTCACACCTGTCAGAATGACTAAAATAAATGCAGAAAACAATGGGTGTTGGCAAGGACTCAGAGAAAGGGAAACCCTCTTGCACTATTTGTGGGAAAGCAAACTGGTATAGCCCCTCTGGAAAACAGTACGGAGTCTCCTCAAAAAGTTAAAAATTGAACTACCCTTCAACCCAGCAATTGCACTATGAGGGACTTATCCAAAGGATACAAAAATACTTATTTGAAGGAATATATGCACCTCCATGTTTATGGCAGCATTATCAAGAATAGCCAAATTATGTAAGGAGCCCAAATGTCCATCAAATGGTGAATGGATAAAGATGTTATGATATATAACACAACGGAATATTACTCAGCCATAAAAATTAATGAAATCTTGCCATTTGCAAGTGATGTGCTAGAGAGTATGATGCTAAGCAAAATAAATCAGAAAAAAAAATTACCATGTGATCTCTCATGCGGAATTTAAGAAACAAAACAAGTGAACACAAGGGGTAAAAGTAGAGAGGAAAACCAAGAAACAGATTCTTGATTACAGAGAAAAAACAGGGTCCTGGAGGGTAGGTAGACAGGTGGATGGGCTAAATGGGCAACTGGTATTAAGGAGGGCAGTTGTTGTGATAAGCACTGGGTGTTGTATGTAAGTGATAAGTCACTAAATTCCACACATCTGAAATTAATATTACACTGTATGTTAACTAACTAGAATTTAAATAAAAACTTTAAACTATAACAAATACATACATACATACATAAGTTTTATGGGGAAAAAAGAATGCAGAATTTTTGGCACTGAAAATCTAGATAAGTAGCTAAATGAACACCAAATGGGGTAGAAATATTAAGTAAGTCTATGTTAAAAGCAGGTCATAGAACAGAACGGGAGAAGATATTTGCAAACGACATATCAGATAAAGGGCTAGTGTCCAAAATCTATAAGGAACTCAGCAAACTCAACACCCAAAGAACAAACAATCCAATCAAGAAATGGGCAGAGGGCATGAACAGACATTTCTGCAAAGAAGACATCCAGATGGCCAACAGACACATGAAAAAGTGCTCCACGTCACTCAGCATCAGGGAAATACAAGTCAAAACCACAATGAGATACCACCTCACACCAGTCAGAATGGCTAAAATTAACAAGTCAGGAAATGAGAGATGCTGGCGAGGATGCGGAGAAAGGGGAACCCTCCTACACTGTTGGTGGGAATGCAAGCTGGTGCAACCACTCTGGAAAACAGCATGGAGGTTCCTCAAAATGTTGAAAATAGAACTACCCTATGACCCAGCAATTGCATGCACTACTGGGTATTTACCCTAAAGATACAAACATAGTGATCCGAAGGGGCACGTGTACCCGAATGTTTATAGCAGCAATGTCTACAATAGCCAAACTATGGAAAGAACCTAGATGTCCATCAACAGATGAATGGATAAAGAAGAGGTGGTATATATACACAATGGAATACTATGCAGCCATCAAAAGAAATGAAATCTTGCCATTTGCGATGATGTGGATGGAACTAGAGGGTATCATGCTTAGTGAAATAAGTCAGTCGGAGAAAGACAACTATCATATGATCTCCCTGATATGAGGACATGGAGATGCAACATGGGGGGTTAGGGGGATAGGAGAAGAATAAATGAAACAAGATGGGATTGGGAGGGAGACAAACCATAAGTGACTCTTAATCTCAAATAACAAACTGAGGATTGCTGGGGGAGGGGGGTTGGGAGAGGGGGAGGGGGGTTATGGACATTGGGGAGGGTATGTACTATGGAGAGTGCTGTGAAGTGTGTAAACCTGGCGATTCACAGACCTGTACCCCTGGGGATAAAAATACATTATATGTTTATAAAAAATATAAGAAATAAATAAAAAAATTTTAAAAAAAGCAGGTCATAGAAACTGAGATGCAGGTCCCAAAGAATAAAGGGAAATAAATGTGTAACATTCAAGATGGAGAAAATTTATTCTTTTAACCCTCATCAACTACCCAGTGCACTTGGGGAACTATTTTGACTAGTTGATAAGGAGAAAGAAGAAGAAAGAAGTAACGGGTTTTGACAGTATTATCATTCACAATTGGAGGAACGATGAAGAGTTTCCCAGAAAAAACTCAAAGGAGTTCATCATCATCAAAGCAGCCCTACAAGAAATGTTGAAGAAAATTCTTTAGGTGTAAAGAAAAGACCATAAATCGAAGAAATTATGAAAGGAAAATATTTCACAGGTAAATGCAAACATATAGTAAAGATAGCAGACTAATTACGTATAAAGCTGGTATGAAGGTGAAAACACAAAAGTAGCTAAACCAATTATATCTACAATAATTAGTCAAGGAACAAATTTTACTTTGCACAAAATAAGAAAATGTAAAATATGATAACACATACATAAAATGTGAAAGGGGTAAAAATTTACTGCTTTTAGAATATGTTCAAACTTAAGCAACCATCAACTTAACATAGACTGCTATACACATAAGATGCTACATATGAACCCAGCAGAACCACAAAATCAAAAACCTATAATAGATACACAAAAAATAAAGAAAAAGGAATCTAATCATAACACAAAGGAAACCATCAAGCCACAAGAGATGAGAGCAAAAGAAGAAACAGAGAAGAGCAACAAAAACATCTAGAAAGCAATAACCAAAGTAGAAGTACATACCTATCGTATTACTTTAAGTGTAAAAGGACTACTCTAATCAAAAGGCATAGGAAGACTACATAGATTAAAAAACAAAAGAAAACAAAACAAAAACTCAAAAATGTTAAGACCATATATATGCTGTCTATAAGAGACTCATCTCATACTTACAGAAACATACAGACTAAAAGCAAAGGGATGGAAAAAGACATTCTATGCAAACGAAAGAGAAAAAAAAAAAAAGCCAGGGTAGCAATACTTAGACAAAATAGATTTTAAAAAGACTTTGGCAAGAGATAAATAAAAGCATTATACAATGATATAGAGATCAATATAACAATAGGCTATAAAATTTGTGGTTATATCTATGCACTTAACATAGAAGCACCTAAATACATAAGGATAATGGTAACAGAAATAAAGGGAGAAACTAACAGTAACACAACAATAGTAGGGAGTTTTAACATCCCACTTACATCTATGGATAGATTGTCCAGACAAAAAAATCAACATGGAAACAATGGCTTTGAATGACACTTTAGGCCAGATGAATCTAACAGATTTACACAGAAATTCCATCCTAAAACAGCATAATACACATTCTTTTCAAGTGTAAACAGAACAGTTTCCAAGACAGATCACATATTAGGTCACAAAACAGGTCTCAAATTTAAGAAGACAGAAACTTAATTAAGGATCTTTTCTGGCCAGAACAATATAAAACCAGAACTCAATTACATGATAAAAATTAAAAAAGCACAAACCTTGGAGGTTAACCAGCATGCTATCAAATAACCAATGAATATATCAAAGAGGAAATTTAAAAATACATAAAGATAAATGAAAACAAAATGTAACAGTCCAAAATCTTCAATACACATTAAAAGCATCTCTGAAAGGAAGTTTATAGCAATAGAGGATTACCTCAAGAAATTAAAAAAGCACTCAAAGTAAAAAATTTAACCTACTCTAACTCAAAGGAGTTCATCATCATCAAAGAAAACTTTACCTAAAGAAAACCTTACACTTAGAAAAAGAAAAACAAAGAGAACTCAGTTAGTAGAAAGAAGAAAAGAATAAAGATTAGAGTGGAAAGAAATGAAACAGGGAAGGAAGGAAAGAAGGAAGGAAGGGAGGAAATCTGGGGAGGAGGAGCAAAATGGTGGAGGAGTAGGAGATCTAATATTAACGGGTCCCAGGAGTTCAGCTAGATAGTTATCAAACCATTCTGAACACTTACAAACTCAACAGGAGAGAGAAGAGAAGAGCAGCAATTCTAGGACCAGAAAAGCGACCACTTCCTGGAAGGTAGGATGTGCAAAGAAGTGAATCCAAGGTGACATATGGGAAGATAGCCTATGGGGGAGGGAGCTACTCCTGGGAAGCTCCCAGAAAGAGCACAAAATTGGAACTTGTAGAAGTCTGCTGCACTGAGGGACATTGCTCTAGATGTGAAGCGGGGGATGGATGCCTCATGGGGACAGTGTGTTCTCAGGACTGGGAGGTCACAAAAAGATTGGAGGTGCCTGAGTATGGCAAAGCTCCCAGGTATTGGAGAGGGGAAGCTGAGTGTAGAGATGGAGCCAAGCAGGGGTCTCCCAGCTCAGGTTTACCTTAAACCATGATCCAAGGCACAGTCATGCCATTGCTCCTCGATAATGGACCCCACAAGTGGCAGATCTGGGGAGATCCCCTCCTTTTTCCTCCAGGAGGAGTGGCACAAAAGTGCACTGCAGGAACCTGCTGGGTTTGGAAACTTCGAATGGGGCCATGTACCAGAGATAGAAATCATCAGTCACAGGCCAGGTGAGTATGAAGTGTGGCCGGAGACCAGTGACAAGGGAGTGACTGACGCTTTTCTCTGAGGGTGCATTGAGAAGTGGGGATCTGAGCTCTAAGCTCCTATGCGGCTGGAGATAGGGAGGCTGCCATGTTAATTCTTGTCCTCCAAAGCTCTATGGAAAGCGTTCAGAGAACAAAATCTTCCAAGAGAAAACCCAAGCGGAACACTTAGCCTGGCTCCTGGCAAGAGTGGTGCAATTCTGCCTTGGACAAAGACATTTGGACAGCTACAGGCACCTTCCCTAGAAGATTAGCAAGGACATCCAGGCAAGACCAAGTTCACCGATCAGTAACAACTGTAGAACTCCAGAGCTAGGGGAAAGCAACACAGAATTCATGGCTATTTTCCCATGATCCTTTAGTCTTTCAAAGTTAAATTTTTTAAATTTCATTTTTTTATTTAGTTAATTTTTTCCTCTTTCCTATGTTAAAGTTTTTAAATTATTTTATCTTATCAATACCTTTTAAAAAAATCTTTTTAAATTTTCATTGTTAGTCATATTCTATCCCTTCATTGTATTTAACCTTATTATTGGTATACATATGGGTTTTTCTTTCTTTAAAATTTTGTGATACAGGGACGCCTGGGTGGCTCAGTTGGTTAGGCAGCTGCCTTCAGCTCAGGTCATGATCCCAGCGTCCTGGGATCAAGTCCCATATCGGGCTCCTTGCTCGGCAGGGAGCCTGCTTTGCCCTCTGACTCTGCCTGCTACTCTGTCTGCCTGTGCTCACTCTCTCTCTCTCTCTCTCTCTAGCAAATAAAAAAAAAAAATCTAAAATTTTGTGATACAGTTTCTTCTAATAGATAAAATTATCCTAAATCTAGCACATGGCTTTGTTCTAGTCTCCAGCCTGATCACATTCTTTCCTCTTCCCCCCCCTTTTTTTTTCAACCAACTGCTTTATCTTATCAATTTCTTTGTTGAGAATTTCTTTTAATTTTCATCTTTACAGTCATATTCCATCCCTTTATCATTTTTATTCTTGTTTTTGTATATATATATAAGTTTTTCTTTCTTTAAAATTTTGGGAGGTAGTTTCTTCTAAAAGACCAAAATACACCGAAAATCAAGTGTGTGGCTCAGTTCTATCTGCCAGTCTAATATATGCATATTATTTTACTTCTTCTTTTTCTCCTCCTTTCTTCTCTCCCAGGTTTTGGGTCTCCTCTGATTTGGTTAGTGTATAACTTTCTGGGGTTGTTGCTACCCTTTAAATATTTTGTTCTCTCATTCATCTATTTTTTTAAAGATTATTTATTTATTTATTTGACAGGAAGAGAGAGATCACAAGTAAGCAGAGAGAGAGGGGGAAGCAGGCTCCCTGCTGAGCACGGAGCCCAATGTGGGATGCAATCCCAGGACCCTGAGATCATAACCTAAGCTGAAGGCAGCGGCCTAACCCACTGAGCCACCCAGGAACCCCTCATTCATCTCTTCTTATCTGGATAAAATGACAAGGTATAAAAACTCACCACAAACCAACCAACAAACAACAACAACAAAACAACAACAAGAAACAGTACCAATGGATAGGGACCTAATCAGTACAGACATTAGTAATATGTCAGAACTAGAGTTCAGAATGACAATTATCAAGAAGCTAGCTGGGCTTGAAAAAAGCATGGAAGATACTAGAGAATCCCTTTCTGAAGAAATAAAAGAACTAAAATCTAACCAAGTTGAAAGCAAAAAAAGCTATTAATGAGGTAGACTAACTGAGGCTCAGGGGCACCTGGGTGGCTCAGTGGGTTAAAGCCTCTGCCTTCGGCTCAGGTCATGATCTCAGGGTCCTGGGATAGAGCCCCGCATCAGGCTCTCTGCTCAGCGGGGAGCCTGCTTCCGTTCCTCTCTCTCTCTCTGCCTGCCTTTCTGCCTAGTTGTGATTTCTCTCTATCAAATAAAATATTTAAAAAAAAAACTGAGGCTCATACTGCTAGCATAAATGAGGCAGAAGAGAGGATTAGTGATAAAGAAGACCAAATGATGAATAAACAAGCTGAGAAAAAGAGAGACAAACAACTACTGGACCACGAGGGAAGAATTTGAGAGATAAGGGATACCATAAGATGAAACAATATTAGAATAATTGGGATCACAGAAGAAGAAGAAAGAGAGAGAGAGGCAGAAGGTATACTGGAGTAAATTATAGCAGAGAATTTCCCTTACTTGGTGAGGGGAACAAGCATCAAAATCCAGTAAGCACAGAGAATACCCTTCAAAATCAATAAAAATAAGTCAACATACCATTCATCTAATAGTAAAACTTACAAGTCTCAGTGACAAAGAGAAAATCCTGAAAGGAGCTTGGGACAAGAGGTCTGTAACATACAATGGTAGAAATATTGGACTGACAGCAGAACTATTCAGAGAATTGGTAGGCCAGAAAGGACTGGGATGATATATTCAGAACACTAATTGAGGAAAAATATGCAGCCAAGAATACTAAATCCAGCTAGGCTGTCACTGGAAATAGAAAGAGAGATAAAAATCTTCTAGGACAAACAAAAACTAAATGAATTTGCAAGCACCAAATCAGCCCTACAGGAAATATTGAAAGGGTCCTCTAAGCAAAGAGAGAGCCTAAAAGTAACAGACCAGAAAGGAACAGAAACCATATATAGTAACAATCACCTTATAGGCAATACAATGGCACTAAATTCATATCTTTCAATAGTTACCCTAGATGTAAATGGGCTAAATGCCCCAATCAAAAGACACAGGGTATCAGAATGGATTAAAAAAAAAAAAACCAAGACCCATCGAAATGCTGTCTACAAGAAACTCATTTTAGACCCAAAAACACCTTCAGATTTAAAGTCAGTGGGTAGAAAAAAGTTTACCATGCTAATGGACATCAAAAGAAAGCTGGGGTGGCAATCCTTATATCAGATAAATGATATTTTTAAGCCAAAGACTTAAATAATAATAATAAGAGATGAAGAGGGACACTATGTCATACTTAAAAGGTCTGTCACACTTTAAATATCCATGCCCCTAACATGGGAGTAGACAACTATATAAACCAATTAATAACAAAATCAAAGAAACACATTGACTATAATACAATAATAGTAGGGGACTTGAACACCCCCTCACTGAAATGGACACATCACCCAAGCAAAAGATCAACAATAAAGGCCTTAAATGACACACTAGACCAGATGGACATCACAGATATATTTGGAACATTTCATCCCAAAGCAACAGAATACACATTCTTCTCTAGTGCACATGGAACATTCTCTAGAATAGATCACATCCTGGGTCACAAATCAGGTCTCAACCAGTACCAAAAGACTGGGATCATTCTCTGCATATTTTCAGACTGCAATGCTCTAAATCTAGAACCCAATCACAAAACGAAAGTTGGAAAGAACTCAAATACATGGAGGTTAAAGAGCAACCTATTAAAGAATGAATGAGTCAACCAGGAAATTAAGGAAGGATTAAAAAAATTCATGGAAACAAATGAAAATGAAAACACAAAAGTTCAAAATCTGTAGGACACAGCAAAGGCGATCTTGAGAAGAAAGTATATAGCAATACAAGCCTTTCTCAAGAAACAAGAAAAGTCTCAAGTACACAACCTAACCCTACACCTAAAGGAGCTGGAGAAAGAACAGCAAAGAAAGCCTAAACCCAGCAGAAGATAAATAATAAAGATCAGAATAGAAATCAATAAAATAGAAACCAAAAGAACAGTAGAAAAGATCAATAAAACTAGGAGCTGGTTCTTTGAAAGAATTAATAAGATTGATAAACCCCTGGCCAGACTTATCAAAAATAAAAGAGAAAGGACCCAAGTTAATAAAATCATGAATGAAAGAGGAGAGATCACAACCAACACCAAAGAAATACAAACAATTTTAAGAACATATTATGAGCAACTATAAACCAGCAAATTTGACAATCTGGAAGAAATGGATGCATTCCTAGAGATATATAAACTACCACAACTGAACCAGGAAGAAATAGAAAACCTGAACTGACCCATAACCAGTAAGGAGATTGAAGCAGTCATCAAAAATCTCCCAACAAATAAGAGCCCAGGGTCAGATGGCTTCCCAGGGGAATTCTACCAAACATTTAAAGAAGAATTAATACCTATTCTTATGAAACTGTTCCAAAAAATAGAAATGAAAGGAGAACTTCCAAACTCATCTTATGAGGCCAGCATTACCTTGATACCAAAACCAAAGACCCCATCAAAAAGGAGAATTACGGACCAATATCCTTGATGAACACAGATGCAAAAATTCTCACCAAAATACTAGCCAATAGGATCCAACAGTACATTCAAACAATTAGTCACCACCACAAAGTGGGATTTATTCTTGGGCTGCAAGGTTGGTTCAACACCCTCAAATCAATCTATGTGATACTATACATTAATAAAAGAAAGAACAAGAACCATATGATAATATCAACAGATGCTGATAAAGCATTGGACAAAGTGCAGCATCCTTTCTTGATCAAAACTCTTCACAGTGTAGGGTTAGAGGGCACATATCTCAATATCATCAAAGCCATCTATGAAAAACACACAGCGAATATCATCCTCAATGGGGGAAAAACTGAGAGCTTTTCCCCTAAGGTCAGGAACACAGCAGGGATATAGCATATCACACTGCTATTCAACATAGTACTAAAAGTCCTAGCCTCAGCAATCAGCCAACAAAAAGAAATAAAAGGCATCTGAATCAGCAAAGAAGAAGTCAAACTCTCACTCTTTGCAGATAATATGATACTTCATGTGGAAAATGCAAAGAACTCCATGCCAAAACTGCTGGAACTCATATGGGAATTCAGTAATGTGTCAGGATATAAAATAAATGCTCAGAAATCAGTTGCATTTGTATACACTAATAGCACAACAGAAGAAAGAGAAATTAAGGAGTCAATCCCATTTATAATTGCACCCAAAACCATAATATTCCTAGGAATAAACCTAACCAAAGAGGCAAAGAATCTGTATTCAGAAAAGTAGAAAGTACTCATGAAAGAAATTGAGGAAGACATGAAGAAATGGAAAAATATTCCATGCTCATGGATTGTAAGAACAAATATTGTGAAAATGTCTATGCTACCTAAAGCAATCTACACATTTAATGCAATCACTATCAATGTTTTTCAAAGAAATGGAACAAATAATTCCAAAATTTATATGAAATCAGAAAAGACCCTGAAGAGCCAGAGGAATGTTGAAAAAGAAAACCAGAGTTGGCGGCATCACAATTCCAGACTTCAAAGCTGTAATCATCAAAACAGTATGGTACTGGCACAAAAACAGACACATAGATCAATGGAACAGAATACAGAGCCCTGAAATGGACCCTCAATTCTATGGTCAACTAATATTCAACAAAGCAGGAAATAATGACCAATGGAAAAAAGACAGTCCTTCAACAAATCGTGTTGGGAAAATTGGACAGCCACATGCAGAACAATGAAACTAGTTATTACACCACACACAAAAATAGACTCAAAATGGATGAAAGACCTCAGTGTGAGACAGGAATCTATCAAGATCCTTGAGGAGAGCACAGGCAGCAACCTCTTCGAACTCAGCCACAGCAAGTTCTTTCTAGAAACATCGTCAAAGGCAAAGGAAGCAAGAGCAAAAATGAACTATTGTGACTTCATCAAGATCAAAAGCTTTTGCACAACAAAAGAAATAGTCAACAAAACCAAAAGACAACTGACTGAATGGGAGAAGATATTTTTAAATGACATATCAGATAAAGGGATAGTGTCCAAAATCTATAAAGAACTTATCAAACTCAATATTCAAAGAATAAATAATCCAGTGAGGAAATGGGTAGAGGACATGAACAGACATTTCTGCAAAGAAGACATACAAATGGCCAACAGAAACATGAATAAGTACTCAACATAACTCGATGTCAGGGAAATACAAGTCAAAACCACAGTGAGATACCACCTCACACCAGTTAGAATGGCAATAATTAACAAGTCAGGAAATGACAGATGTTGGTGAGGATGTGGAGAAAACGCAACCCTCCTACACTGTTGGTGGGAATGCAAGGTGGTACGGACACTCTGGGTAAGCAGTATGGAAGTTCCTCAAAGTGTTGAAAATAGAGCTACCCTATGACCTAGCAATCACAGTACTGGGTATTTACCCTAAAGATACAAATGTAGTGATGTGAAGGGGCATGTGCACCTGAATGTTTATAGCAGCAATGTCTGCAATCACCAAACTATGGAATGAACCTAGATGTCCATAAACAGATGAATGGATAAAGAAGATGTCACACACACACACACACACACACACCACATAGGCACACACAATGGAATACTATGCAGCCATAAAAAAACCCCGAAATCTTGCCTTTGCAACAACATGGATGGAACTAGAGGGTATTATGCTAAGCGAAATAAGCCAATCAGAGAAAGACAATTATCATATGAACTCTCTGATATGAGGAATTTGAGAGGCAGGGCGGGGGTCGTGTGAGTAGGGAGGGAAAAAATGACATAAGATGGAATTGGGAGGGAGACAAACCATAAGAGGCTCTAAATCTCAGGAAACCAAGGGTTGCTGGGGCATGGGAGGGAGGGAGAGGGTGTCTGGGTTGTGAACATAGGGGACATATAGACATATGTGCTGTGGTGAGTACAGTAAATTTTTTAAGATTGATGATTCACAGACCTGTACCCCTGAAGTGAATAACACATTTTATGTTAATAATAATAAAAACCCCTGAAATCTGGTTTTTTGAAAACATAAACAAAATTGATAAGCCTAAGCCTTTAACCAAACCAATCAAGAAAAATAGAGGACTGAAAAAAAAGAAAATCATTAATGGAGAAGGAATAACTGACACTACAGAAATATAAAGAATTATGAGAATACTATGAAAAATTACATGCCAACAAATCAGACAACCTAGAAGAAATGGTTAAATTCCTAGAAAAATTTCAACAGACCAGTTACTGATAACAAAATTAAATCAATAATCAAAAAACTCCCAACAAACAAAGGTCCAGTACCAGATGGTGTCCTACTACTGAATTTTACTGAATATTTAAAGACAAGTTAGTACCTATCCTTCTCAAAGTATTCCAAAAAAATTGAAGAGAAAGAACTGCTTCCACATTCATTCTTGGAGATAGGCATCAGTCTGAGACCAAAACCAGATAAAGACACCATGATAAAACTACGGCTAATATCCCTGATGAACATAGAAACAAATATTCTCAACAAAGTATTAGCAAACCAAATTCAACCACACATTAAGTCCCATGATCAAGTGGGATTTAGTCCAGGAATGTAAGGATTCTTCAATATTCACTAAATCAATATGATACATCACATTAACAAGAAAATGGGTGAAAAGCTGTATCATCATATAAACAGAAACAGAAAAAAACATTTGACAAAATACACCCATTCATGATTAAAAAAAAAAACTTTCAGCGAAGTGGGCCTAGAGGAAACATACCTCAACATAATAAAAGTCTATATATTAAAAAAAAAAAAAACCCTCAGTTAACCCCATACTCAGTGATGAAAACAGGAAGCTTTCCTTCTAAGATTAGGAACAAGATGAAGGTGATCACTCTCAGCACTTTTGTTCAATGTAGTACTGGAAGTCATAGGTGCAGTAATTGGGAAAAAAAAAGTATGTAAATTAGTAGAAGTGAAACTGTCACTATTTGTAGATAACAGGGTACTATACATAGAAAATATGAAAATCTCCACCAAAAAAACTATTAAAACTGATAAATGAGGGGTGTCTGGGTGGCTCACTGTGTTAAGCCTCTGCCTTCGGCTCAGGTCATGATCTCAGGGTCTGATCATCAGGCTCTCTGCTCAGCATGGAGCCTGCTTCCCCTTCTCTCTCTGCCTGCCTCTCTGCCTACTTGTAATCTTTCTCTCTATCAAATAAATAAATAAAATCTTTTTTTTAAAACCCTGATAAATGAATTTATAAAGTTGCAAGTTTCACAATTTAATTTGTAATTTAGTAAACTTGCAGGATTCCCAATACACAGAAACATGTTGTGTTTCTATACCCAAATAACAAAGTAGCAGATAGATTAAGCAATCTCATTTACAATTGCAACACAGAGAATAAAAAAGCTAGGAATATATTTAACCAAGGAGATGGAAGACCTACACTCTGAAAACTTTAAGACACTGATGAAAGAAATTTTAGAGAACATAAACAAATGGAAAGTCCACTATGCTTATGGACTGGAACATGGTTAAAATGTCTGTACTACTCACAGTAATCTACAGATTCAATGCAAACCCTACCAAAATACCAACAGCATTTTAACTGAACTTGAACATATAGTCCTCAGATTTGTATAGAATCACAAAAGAACTCAAAGCAAATTTGTGGGAGAACAAAGCTAGAGGTATCACAGATTTCAAGCTATAGTAATAGAAACAGCATGGTACTGCCACATATCAGTCACGAAGATCAATGCAATAGAATGCAGAACCCAGAAATAAACTCACACCTCTATGGTCAATTCATCCATGACACAGGAGGCAAGAATATACAAAGGGGAAAAGATATTCTCTTGAACAAATGGTGTTGGGAAAAGTGGATAGCTAAATGGAAAAAAAAAACTGGACGGCTTTATTACATCATACATAAAATAAACTCAAAATGGATTACAACCTAAATGTTAAGACCTGAAAACATAAAATTCCTAAAAGAAAACATAGGAAATAATCTCTTTGACAACAGCCTTATCAACATATTTATGTATACATCTCTTCAGGCAAGGGAAACAAAAGCAAAAATAAACTCCTGAAACTATGCCGAAATAAAAAGATTTTGAAAAGCAAGCCATCAAGAAACTGAAGAGATCCTATTGAATGCGACATGATATTTGCAAATGATATCTTGGATAAGTTATTAATACCCCAAATATGTAAAGAACTTATGCAACTCAACACCATAAAAACCAATGTGCTTAAAGTATGGTCAGAGGACCTGAATCAATCTGAATTTTTCCAAAGTATGTCTTTTACAGATGACCAGAAGACACATGGTAAGGTGTTTAATATCCCTAATCATCAGGAAAGTACAAATCAAAACCACAAAGAAAAACCAAATGAGACATCACCTCAGTAAGAATGGCTAGGATCAAAAACAAAAGAAATAACAAGGGTTTGGTGAGGATGTGGAGAAAGTGGAAACCTCATATGCTATTAGAAGGAATGTAAATTGATGTAACCACTGTGGGCAAACTTCACCGTTAAGGAATGAAGTATCCTTACAAAGTTAAAAATAGAAATACCATACAATCTAATAATTCCTCTACAGGTATTTACCCTCCAAAAACCAAAACATCAACTGAAAAAGATACATGCACTCGTTTATTGCAGTTTTATTTACAATAGCCAACATATGGATGCAACCCAAGTGTTCATTGATACGTGAATGGATAAAGAAAATGTAATGCGTGTGTGTGTGTGTGAGTGTGTGTATCCTTAATATTACTTAGCCATAATGTTCATAAAACATGAGATCTTGCCATTTTCAGCAGCATAGATGGATTTAGAGAACATTATGCCAAAAGAAATAAGTCAGACAAAGGCAAGTACTGTGTGATTTCACTTAAATCTAGAATCTAAAAAACAAATAGGCCAAAAAAAAAAAAAAAAACCCAACACAGACACACAAATACAGGAAAAAATTGGTGGTTGCGAGAATAGTGAGTGGGAGGATAGGCCATATTGGTGAAGAGAATTAAGAGATATAAATTTCTAGTTCTACAACTATATTTCAGTAATAGAATATTTTTTATAAAGCTAAGTATTTGGCTCAGTGTATGGATACAAGTCATGGACATACACTACCTCCTGTAAAGCCATTGTTTTAACTGAGAGATGGACTGGAGTATTAAGAGCACAGTGAGATGTCATTTCAGAAACAATACACTTAGAAGTGCACCAGGATGTGGTATATGCTCAAAATCAATAATTATTGCATGATTCTATGTCCCAATAGGTAGGAGATAAGGGATGAGGAACAAAGGCATGTAAAGAGTAGTCTGGCTTATTTATCATCACCTCCAGTGACCCACTGAGAATCTGGACTTTGTGTCCACATAATTATAGCCTCTACAGATATGGCGGACCTGGTTCCCAAAGGAAGGCCCAGCTTCTCCTACAAGTGACAAAAAGAGTATCACAGAGCTTTAAGTCATAGCAGCTACCTAGGTACTTTGAGCTTCTCATACCAAAGAATGATCTGGCAAGAAGAGAAGTCAAAATCTTGGTAGCAACAACTGACTCAGATCATCAGAAGATCCTTGATAAATAAAACAAAGGAAAGGATCTATGTATATTAGTAACAACAGTAATAGAAAAAAGGTAAACTTATCTGCTGAAAGATAGATTCTCAGGACAGATTTAAGAGCAGAAAAATATATATGCTGTTCTGAAGAAATACACCTAAATCAAAACTATAGCCAAAAGTTCAAATAAATAAATACTGGTAAGACAGGGAAATCACTTCAATGGTTCAAATCTTCTGAAAATATATCCGACCAAAAAATAACAAAATGCCAAATGAAGTCTGACAAAGATATTGAAACTTGTGTTGTAGCAGTCTCAAAAATCTGAGAAAAAGACATCCTAATGATGAAAACAAAACAAAACAAAACCACAAGATCATTAAACCAGATTGATAAAGGACCTTGAACAACAGTAGTACTCAGAGTGAATGTCAGAATAAAATTTTAAGAATTCAGACATTAGTGTGCAGTGGGACAGAAGATGTGGCATTGACCCCTTGTAAGGAAGGTAGGTGAACTTGATACCTCTGCATGAAGCTAGGAACTCCAAATGAAAGAAATTTACCTCCTATAAAGAAGCTAGACTAGGGGGTGGGGGCTAGAGTCTTCATCAGGGAAACTAGAACCACCATCTCTGACATAGTTCTGAAAGACAGAAAAGGAAGTCTCTTCTGAGAAGTTATAACCACTGGCTGTTTTCACACGCTTCCAGTTTCATATTTATACTTCCTATAAGGTCCAGGACACCTCAAACAGAGTAACTGTTTGTTATAGTCATCAATATTTGAAAATCAATGTGATTCACTGTATTAACAGACTAAAGAAAAATTATAGAAAGTGATTTTAATTCAGGAGAAACATTTGACAAAATCCGCACTATTTCAAGAAAAAGCTCTCAAAAACCTAGGAATAGAAATTACCTAACCTGATGAGAAACATTATGAAAAAAAATGACAGCTAATCTCAATCTTAATGGTGAGAGATTGAAGGCTTTCCTGTAATATAACAAGACAAGGATGTTCTTATTCTTAACTCCTATTCAAGACTGTACTGGAATTTTATATAGTGCAATAGAACATCATTTTAAAAGGCACCCATACCCAAAAGGATGAAATAAAAACTCTTTATTCACAGATGATATGACTTTCTATTAGAAAATCTGTAATAATCTACAAAAAGCTTCTAAAACTAATAAGTGATTCATCAATTCTCAGGACAAAAGGTCAATATGGAAACAGTTTATTGTAATTCTGTATACTGGCAATGAAAAAATTGGCATTTGAAAAAATTTTAAAGTACCATTTAAATGTCACCATCCCCCAAGAGGAAAAAAAAAAAAACCCATCTTAGGTATAAATAACAAAATATGTGTGAAGGATGTATATTAAAAACTATAAAAATCCATCAAGTAAATCAGAGACCCAAACCAACTAAGAGATTTAGCATGTTCATGGAATGGACAACTCAATATTATTAAGAAATTAAATCTCCCCAAATTTATCTATATATTCAGTGCAATCTCAACAAAAAGCCCAGCATAATTTTTTGTAGATAACAAGATTCCAAAGTTTCCAAGAAGTGAAAAAGTAACTAACATAACCAAAATGATTTGGAAATTTAAGTATAAAGTTGGAGGACTCATGCTATCTTACCCCAATACTTGCTATGAAATTATAGTATACAAGACATGGTGAAACTGACAAATGGACTAATAGATCAGTAAAATAAAATAGAGTCCAGAAATAAACCTGTACAAATATGGTCAACTGATTATTTACAAAGTTATCAAAAACAAGTAAATGAAAATGGTCTTTTTAATAAGTAATACTAAAAACAATGGATTTTCATATGTAAAAGAAAAAAATCAACCTCCATCATATGTTACACAACAATTAACTCAAAACTGACCAAATGTAAAACACAGAAGTATAATTATTCTAGAAGAAAAATTCAGTGAAAATCTTGTCAACTTGGTTTTGGCAAATGATTTTTAGATACAACACCTGAATAACCATTTGTCAAAGAAAAATGTAGTAATTTGGACACTACTAAAATTTAGAGCTCCTCTACTAAAATTGAGTGTTGAGACTGAATAATATCTGCAAATTACATTTATGATGAGGGACTTGTAGCCAGAATACATAAAGAACTGCCAGAACTCAACAATAAGAAACCAAACAATCTAATTTTTTTAAGGGTAACTTCCTCCGAGATTAAAAACAGGAACCAGATGCACCTTACCAGAAGAAATTACACAGAAGAAGAAGAAGAAGAAGAAGAAGAAGAAGAAGAAGAAGAGGAGGAGGAGGAGGAGGGAAGAGGAGGAGGAAGAAGAAGTAACAAAAGAAAGAAAAGAAACAAGAAAAGAAAAGGAAAAAAATATCTGAAACAATGGTTTCTAAAACATTGGACCTTGTTAAAAAAAAACAAAAACAGGAGGAGTCAAGATGGTGGAGAAGTAGCAGGCTGAGACTACATCAGGTAGCAGGAGATCAGCTCGATAGCTTATCTAAACATTGCAAACACCTACAAATCCAACGGGAGATCGAAGAGAAGAAGAACAGCAATTCTAGAAACAGAAAATCAACCACTTTCTGAAAGGTAGGACTGGCGGAGAAGTGAATCTAAAACGACGGGAAGATAGACCACGGGGGGAGGGGCCAGTTCCCGGCAAGCAGCAGAGCAATGGAGCACAAAATCAGGACTTTTAAAAGTCTGTTCCACTGAGAGACATTGCTCCAGAGGCTAAACCGGGGTGAAGCCCATGCGGGGTCAGAGTGGCCGCAGGTCCCGCAGGGTCACAGAAGGATCGGGGGTGTCGGAGTGTCACAGAGCTCGCAGGTATTAGAACAGAGAAGCCGGCTACAGAGACAGAGCCGAGGACTGAACTCTCAGCTTGGGGTTACCTTTAACTGGTCGCGGGCTGGCTGAGCTTGGAGCGCGGCTGGAGGCTGGGGATACGGGAGTGATTGGGTGCTGTCCTCTGGGGGCGCACTGAGGAGTGGGGCCCCGGGATCTCGGCTCCTCTGGGCCAGAGACTAGGAGGCCAACATTTTCATTCCCGTCCTCCAGAACTCTACGGAAAGTGTTCAGGGAACAGAAGCTCCCAAAAGCGAACCCGAGCCGATTACTTAGTCTGGCCCCCGGTAAGGGTGGTGCAATCCTGCCTCGGGCAAAGACACTTGAGAGTCACTACAACAGGCCAATCCCCCAGAAGATCAACAAAATATGCAGCCAGGACGAAGTTCATCTATCAAGGAAAGCAGGTTAAGTAAGACAGCAGCAGAATTCCAAAGGAGGAGAAAGCAAAGCACGGAACTCATGGCTTTCTCCCCATGATTTTTTAGTCTTGCGGTTAATTCAATTTTTTTTTTCTCTTTTCAATTATTTTTTCTTTCTTTTTTCTTATTCTGCTAAATTTTTTTTAAAACTTTTACCCTTTTCTTTTTTAACGTTCTTTGACTAGTTTATCTAAATATATATATTTTTCTTTCTTTTTTATATTTTTTCTTTATTTGTTTTATTTTTTTAAATTTTTTAATTTTTTTTCTGAACCTCTTTTTATCCCCTTTCTCCCCCCCACAATTTGGGGTCACTTCTGATTTGGTTACAGCACATTTTTCTGGGGTCTTTGCCACCCTTTTAGTATTTATTTGATCCTTCATATCCTCTTATCTGGACAAAATGACAAGGCGGAAAAAATCACCACAAACAAAAGAACAAGAGGCAGTACCGAAGGCTAAGGACCTAATCAACACAGACATTGGTAATATGTCAGATCAAGAGTTCAGAATGACGATTCTGAACGTTCTAGCCGGGCTTGAAAAAGGCATGGAAGATATTAGAGAAACCCTCTCTGGAGATATAAAAGCCCTTTCTGGAGAAATTAAAGAACTAAAATATAACCAAGTAGAAATCAAAAAAGCTATTAATGAGGTGCAATCAAAAATGGAGGCTCTCACTGCTAGGATCAATGAGGTAGAAGAAAGAATTAGTGATATAGAAGACCAAATGACAGAGAATAAAGAAGCCGAGCAAAAGAGGGGCAAACAGCTACTGGACCACAAGGGGAGAATTCGAGAGATAAGTGACACCATCAGACGAAACAACATTAGAATAATTGGGATTCCAGAAGAAGAAGAAAGAGAGAGGGGAGCAGAAGGTCTATTGGAGAGAATTATTGGAGAGAATTTCCCTAATATGGCAAAGGGAACAAGCATCAAAATCCAGGAGATGCAGAGAACCCCCCTCAAAGTCAACAAGAATAGGTCCACACCCCGTCACCTAATAGTAAAATTTACAAGTCTTAGTGACAAAGAGAAAATCCTGAAAGCAGCCCGGGAAAAGAAGTCTATAACATACAATGGTAAAAATATTAGATTGGCAGCAAACTTATTCACAGAGACCTGACAGGCCAGAAAGAGCTGGTATAATATATTCAGAGCACTAAACGAGAAAAACATGCAGCCAAGAATACTCTATCCAGCTAGGCTATCATTGAAAATAGAAGGAGAGATCAAAAGCTTCCAGGACAAACAAAAACTGAAAGAATTTGCAAACACCAAACCAGCTCTACAGGAAATATTGAAAGGGGTCCTCTAAGCAAAGAGAGAGCCTAAAAGGAGTAGATCAGAAAGGTACAGAGACAATATACAGTAACAGTCACCTTACAGGCTAATAATAGCACTAAATTCATATATCTCAATAGTTACCCTAAATGTTAATGGGCTAAATGCCCCAATCAAAAGACACAGGGTATCAGAACGGATAAAAAAACGAAACCCATCAGTATGTTGCCTACAAGAAACTCATTTTAGACGCGAAGACACCTCCAGATTTAAAGTGAGGGGGTGGAAAACAATTTACCATGCTAATGGGCATCAGAAGAAAGCTGGGGTGGCAATCCTTACATCAGACCAATTAGATTTTAAGCCAAAGACTGTAATAAGAGATGAGGAAGGACACTATATCCTACTCAAAGGGTCTGTCCAACAAGAAGATCTAACAATTTTAAATATCTATGCCCCTAACGTGGGAGCAGCCAACTGTATCAACCAATTAATAACAAAATCAAAGAAACACATCAATAATAATACAATAATAGTAGGGGACTTTAACACTCCCTCACTAAAATGGACAGATCATCCAAGCAAAAGATCAACAAGGAAATAAAGGCCTTCAATGACACACTGGACCAGATGGACATCACAGATATATTCAGAACATTTCATCCCAAAGCAACAGAATACACATTCTTCTCTAGTGCACATGGAACCTTCTCCAGAATAGATCACATCCTGGGTCACAAATCAGGTCTCAACCGGTATCAAAAGATTAGGATCATTCCCTGCATATTTTCAGACCACAATGCTCTGAAGCTAGAACTCAATCACAAGAGGAAAGCTGGAAAGAACCCAAATCCATGGAGACTAAACAGCATCCTTCTAAAGAATGAATGGGTCAACCAGGAAATTAAAGAAGAATTGAAAAAATTCATGGAAACAAATGATAATGAAAACACAACGGTTCAAAATCTGTGGGACACAGCAAAGGCAGTCCTGAGAGGAAAATATATAGCGGTACAAGCCTTTCTCAAGAAACAAGAAAGGTCTCAAGTACACAACCTAACCCTACACGTAAAGGAGCTGGAGAAAGAATAAGAAAGAAACCCTAAACCCAGCAGGAGAAGAGAAATCATAAAGATCAGAGCAGAAATCAATGAAATAGAAACCAAAAAAAAAAAAAAAAAAACAATAGAAAAAAATCAATGAAACTAGGAGCTGCTTCTTTGAAAGAATCAATAAGATTGATAAACCCCTGGCCAGACTCATCAAAAAGAAAAGAGAAAGGAACCAAATAAATAAAATCATGAATGAAAAAGGAGAGATCACAACTAACATCAAAGAAATACAGACAATTATAAGAACATACTATGAGCAACTCTACACTAACAAATTCGACAATCTGGAAGAAATGGATGCATTCCTAGAGACATATAAACTACCACAACTGAACCAGGAAGAAATAGAAAACCTGAACAGGCCCATAACCAGTAAGGAGATTGAAACAGTCATCAAAAATCTCCACAAACAAAAGCCCAGGGCCAGACGGCTTCCCAGGGGAATTCTACCAAACATTTAAAGAAGAACTAATTCTTATTCTCCTGAAGCTGTTCCAAAAAATAGAAATGGAAGGAAAACTTCCAAACTCATTTTATGAGGCCAGCATCACCTTGATCCCAAAACCAGACAAGGATCCCACCAAAAAAGAGAACTACAGACCAATATCCTAGATGAACACAGACGCAAAAATTCTCACCAAAATACTAGCCAATAGGATTCAACAGTCCATTAAAAGGATTATTCACCACGATCAAGTGGGATTTATTCCAGGGCTGCAGGGTTGGTTCAACATCCGCAAATCAATCAATGTGATACAACACATTAATAAAAGAAAGAACAAGAACCATATGATACTCTCAATAGATGCTGAAAAAGCATTTGACAAAGTACAGCATACCTTCCTGATCAAAACTCTTCAAAGTGTAGGGATAGAGGGCACATACCTCAATATTATCAAAGCCATCTATGAAAAACCCACCGCAAATATCATTCTCAATGGAGAAAAACTGAAAGCTTTTCCGCTAAGGTCAGGAACACGGCAGGGATGTCCATTATCACCACTGCTATTCACCATAGTACTAGAAGTCCTAGCCTCAGCAATCAGACAACAAAAAGAAATTAAAGGCATCCAAATTGGCAAAGAAGAAGTCAAACTATCACTCTTCGCAGATGATATGATACTATATGTGGAAAACCCAAAAGACTCCACTCCAAAACTGCTAGAACTTGTACAGGAATTCAGTAAAGTGTCAGGATATAAAATCAATGCACAGAAATCAGTTGCATTTCTGTACACCAACAATAAGACAGAAGAAAGAGAAATTAAGGAGTCAATCCCATTTAAAATTGCACCCCAAACTATAAGATACCTAGGAATAAACCTAAACAAAGAGGCTAAGAATCTATATGCAGAAAACTATAAAGTACTCATGAAAGAAATGGAGGAAGACACAAAGAAATGGAAAAATGTTCCATGCTCCTGGATTGGAAGAATAAATATTGTGAAAATGTCTATGCTACCTAAAGCAATCTACACATTTAATGCAATCCCTATCAAAATACCATCCATTTTTTTCAAAGAAATGGAACAAATGATCCTAAAATTTATATGGAACAGGAAAAGACCTCCAATAGCCAAAGGAATGTTGAAAAAGAAAGCCAAAGTTGGTGGCATCACAATTCCTGACTTCAAGCTCTATTACAAAGCTGTCATCATCAAGACAGCATGGTACTGGCACAAAAACAGACACATAGATCATTGGAACAGAATAGAGAGCCCAGAAATAGACCCTCAACTCTATGGTCATCTAATCTTCAACAAAGCAGGAAAGAATGTCCAATGGAAAAAAGACAGCCTCTTCAATACATGCAGAATACATGCAGAAAAATGAAATTGGACCACTTCCTTACACCACACATGAAAATAGACTCAAAATGGATGAAGGACTTCAATGTGAGAAAGGAATCCATCAAAATCCTTGAGGAGAACGCAGGCAGCAACCTCTTCGACCTCAGCCGCAGCAACATCTTCCTAGGAACATCGGCAAAGGCAAGGGAAGCAAGGGCAAAAATGAACTATTGGGATTTCATCAAGATCAAAAGCTTTTGCACAGCAAAAGAAACAGTTAACAAAACCAAAAGACAACTGACAGAATGGGAGAAGATATTTGCAAACGACATATCAGATAAAGGGCTAGTGTCCAAAATCTATAAGGAACTTAGCAAACTCAACACCCAAAGAACAAACAATCCAATCAAGAAATGGGCAGAGGACATGAACAGACATTTCTGCAAAGAAGACATCCAGATGGCCAACAGACACATGAAAAAGTGCTCCACGTCACTCGGCATCAGGGAAATACAAATCAAAACCACAATGAGATATCACCTCACACCAGTCAGAATGGCTAAAATTAACAAGTCAGGAAATGAGAGATGCTGGCTAGGATGCGGAGAAAGGGGAGCCCTCCTACACTGTTGGTGGGAATGCAAGCTGGTGCAACCACTCTGGAAAACAGCATGGAGGTTCCTCAAAATGTTGAAAATAGAACCCTATGACCCAGCAATTGCACTACTGGGTATTTACCCTAAAGACACAAACGTAGTGATCTGAAGGTGCACGTGTACCCGAATGTTTGTAGCAGCAATGTCTACAATAGCCAAAGTATGGAAAGAACCTAGATGTCCATCAACAGATGAATGGATAAAGAAGAGGTGGTATATATACACAATGGAATACTATGCATCCATCAAAAGAAATGAAATTTTGCCATTTGCGACGACGTGGATGGAACTAGAGGGTATCATGCTTAGTGAAATAAGTCAATCGGAGAAAGACAACTATCATATGATCTCCCTGATATAAAGAAGTGGATATGCAATATGGGGGTTTGGGGAGTCGGAAAAGAATAAATTAAACAATATGGGATTGGGAGGGAGACAAACCGTAAGAGACTCTTAATCTCACAAAACAAAGTGAGGATTTCTGGGGGCAGGGGGGAGCGAGAGGGTGGTGGGCTTATGGACATTGGGGAGGCTATGTGCTATCATGAGTGCTGTAAAGTGTGTAAACCTGGCGATTCACAGACCTGTACCCCTGGGGATAAAAATACATTATATATTTACAAAAAAAAAAAAATTGGAAGGGGAGGTGAACCATAAGAGACTATGGACTCTGAAAAACAACCTGAGGGTTTTGAAGGGTTGGGGGTGGGAGGTTGGGGGAACAGGTGGTGGGTAATAGGGAGGGCACGTATTGCATGGAGCACAGTGTGTTGTGCAAAAACAATGAATACTGTTACGCTGAAAAAATAAATAAATTTAAAAAAATATATGAAAACAAAAACAAAAACAAAAACATAAAACAGAAGTTCCTAAGCAATGACAACAAAGTGACCCTTACAATTGATTGTCCAGCTTACTACTCTAAGAGTTTCCTGGCAGTAGTGTAGGGAGGAAGAATATAGGTGGAACCCATCAGACTCTCTTGATTAGACATGTGCCAGAAAATCCAGGAAGACAGAAGCACTTACAGTTTTGCAGTACAGAGTACCAGAGAAGAAAGAGCTATACAGAAAAGAAACACAGAAGTGTGCAAAGGGTCCTGCCTGAGTATTCTTCCGAGTGGTAATTAGTGCATGTGCAAAAACAAAACAAAACGAAAACAGTCCTAGAGGCCGGGAGAAAACCATCTACAAGGATTAGAGCTAACAGTAGAACTACAGGAGACCTGGCTGGAATAATGTCTGTTCCCACAAGCCAGACTGGAAAACCTAAAAATCCATGGACACTGAGTATGGTACTTGGATAATGTCTCAGTAATAGAGAATTAGCCATAGACTAAATCAGCTGCTATGGTCTTATCTAATGAATATTCAAACCAAGACCCAGAAAATTGGAGATGTTTCCAAGTAACTCAACTGCATGCCAGGTCAATGTTCAAATATTTTTATAGGAATACAAAAATATGAGCCCCACAAATAAAATTCTCTCTGTTTTTATCCAATTAAAAGATTATCAAGCAAGTAAGAGTCAGGAAAATATGACCTATAATGAGGAGAAAAATGTAATAAGTAGAAACCAACCCAGAACTGATATAGATGTTAGACTTATCATATGAGGAAATCAAAATAATATTATGCCTATATTCCATATGTCCAAAGAACAAAAAAAGCATAATATTCAAAATATAAAGATGGACATATACATATATACAGCAAAGATGACAAAAATAGGGAGAACATGTAATGAAAAACATGTGAAAAAAAATCTGAATATAACAGAAATTTCAAGAAAAAATAAGGCTTCCAAAATGGAATCAAGAGGAAGTAGAATACCTTTTTCCCATTACGTCATAGTGGCTAAATGTTCAGACTCTGAACAAGACTACCTGAATTCAAATCCTGGTTCTGCAACTGTATCCGTGTGAACTTGGACAACTTAAAATTTCTATGTCACTTCATTCTAAAATGGGAATGGTAAATTCTCTTAAATTTTCTTGGTCTCTTAATTCTCTTAAAATTTCTTTGTCTCTTCATTCTAAAATGGGAATTGTAAATAGTACTTACCTCACAGTTATTCTGAAAGAATCTATATAGGTTCTATATATATATAGTTCTCTATATATACTCTTATATCTATATAAGAGTCTATATAGGTTCAGTATTGAGAATAGGGCCTGGGGCACCTGGGTGGCTTACTGTGAGGTGTACTTACCTCACAGAGTTATTCTGAAAGAATCTATATAGGTTCTATATCTATAGATATATATATAGATATATATATGTATATATATATATAGATAGATAGATAGATAGATAGATATACTCTTACATCTATATAAGAGTCTATATAGGTTCAGTATTGAGAATAGGGCCTGGGGCACCTAGGTGGCTCAGTGGGTTAAAGCCTCTGCCTTCAGCTCAGGTCATGGTCCTGGGGTCCTGGGATTGAACCCTGCATCGGGCTCTCTGCTCAGCGGGGAGCCTGCCTCCCCCTCTCTCTCTGCCTGCCTCTCTGGCTACTTGTGATCTCTCTCTGTCAAATAAATAAATCTTTGAATAAATAAGATCTTTGAATAAATAAAATCTTTGAAGAAAAAAATAAAGAATAGGGCCTAACACATAGTAAGAGCTATGTGAGGACTAGGTACTTAATAATATTATTATCAGGGGGAGTCAAGATGGCGGGGAAGTAGGAGGAGGCACCATTTCAACCTGTACCCTAAAGTGAGCTGATTACCTACCAAAGAACTCCGACCACCCATGAAATCAGCCTGAGATCAGAATTATACACGTCTGGATCTCTACAGGAGCAGAAGACGCCAGTGGCAGGTAAAGCCGACTGGGAGCGTTGGACTGATATGGGAAGATAAACAAAAGGGGGAGGGAGCCACCAGAGGTGACTGATTGGAAAGTAATACCCCAACACGAGAGTGCTCTGCGTCTGGGGACCAGCATTAACTTGGATTCTGGTTGAAAGCACTCAAAAAACAAAGAGCAAAGGATCACGGGGGTAATAGTGGGAACCTGGGTGGATAGGGTCAGGGACCTAAGTCCCCGGACCCAGGACAGCCTCCCCTGGCGCTGAGCCAGAGAGAGTGCGGTGGAGAAATCAGGTCTCGGTCCCTGAGCCACCAGTGCGCCTGAAGGCCCGCGCGCCTGAGAACGAGTAGGGTCTGGCTCCTGTGAGGGGCTGGGAGCCTGGCCAGACAGCAATCCTGAAACGCACACGTCCCACACCCTCCCTTGGGATAGCTGCTCATAGGTGCTAGCCTGGAGCTCTGGCATCTGGAAAAACCAGACATTTCCAGCCCAGGACAGCAGGAAAATCTCAGTGTGCGATCTCTGCTCGGAACCTCTCTGGCGGTCTGGAGCTGCCTAGACAGCCACCGCTGCCCTGGTTTTGGGTACAAGGAGGAGCTCCTGCATCCCCAGGGACAGTGACTCAGAACCGACTCTGCCAGCAGCTTTTGCAAAACATTCTGAGGCTTCTCTCTGAGAGGGAGGTCGGGGTGCAGTTTGCTCTCCTCTAAACCTCCAAAAACCATCAAAAGCTGTCAAGGCGAGAGAAAGCAGATGAAAGAACATAAAAACCCCCAGAGAACAAAAGGCTGAAAAAACAGTTTCCTCAGAGCTCACCCCCTTGAGGGGAGCGGGAGGACCTAACTCAGGGAACATCATTGTCTGAAAACCCACGGGGCAGGCCCCTCCCCCAGAAAACCAACCAGGAAGGAAGAAGAAAAAAAAAAGACTACACTACTTCATAAATACAACTTTTATTTTTAACCAATTTACCAATATTCTGGTTCTTTTTTTTATACATACAGATAATTTTAACCTATTTACCACCACACTGAGATGTCCAGTACATCAAATTCTTTAATAACCTTCTAACCTGAACTTTTTGATACATACACCCGTGTTTTTCTTTTGCTTTTCTATTTTTTTAATTCTTTTTAAATTTTAACTTAGTTTAGTATAGTTTATTTTTAATTTTTATTTTCTACTATACATATAGAGTTAAACTTCAAGGTAATCTCCTTTCCCCAATCAATGCTACCCCTATAGGCAAACCAGTTTCTAATCCCCCTGTAACTTAGGAAAGTTGAGTCCCTTAACAAAAACATCAAGATACCTTCAGGAAGAATCAAAATAACCTTCCTCACCCACACTGAGAATTTATAACCACTCTCCCAATTTTTCCTTCTGTCAGTGTTTCTGTGAATTTGTGTTTGTCCTGATAATATATAAATCTTATACTTGGCCTTCTTTCTGATGAGGTTCTTCCCTTTTTTTTTTTTTGCTTATATATATATTTTTTTTCTCTTGTCATATACTTTTATCAGTCTTTTTGTTTTTCTGTTTTTGTTTGTATACTTCATAAATCTTACCTTGTGGCCCATTTGGGCTGAGCCTTTTCTTTTATCTTCCCTTTTTTTCCTATCTCTCTCTCTCTCTCTCTTTTTTTTTCCTTTTTTCTTTCCACTTTTTTTTCTTTCTTCTTCTCTATTTCTTTTTCTTTTCTTTTTTCTCTCATTTGGGTGGGGAATCCTGATTGCACAGAAGCGTTCCAGGGTGAACATTGACTGCACTACAATCAATAAGTCCAGCTGCATCTGTTCAGTCATCTCTTACCAAAATGACTGGGAGGGGGAATACCCAACAGAAGAAAAATACAGAGGATGGGCCTTCTGCAACAGGGCTAATGGCTATCGACATAGACAATGTGTCAGAAAAGGAATTCAGACTAACAATTATCCAGGCAATAGCTAGGTTGGAGAAAGCCATGGATGACCAAACAGAATTGATTAGGGCAGAACTGAAAGCCACCAGGGATGATGTTCACAATGTTAGGGCAGAACTGAAAGCCACTAGGGATGATGTTCAAAATGCTCTCAATGAGTTCCAATCTAATCTAAATTCTCTAAAAGCTAGGGTAACTGAGACAGAAGATAGAATTAGTGATCTGGAGGACAAACAGATAGAGAGAAAGGATCAGGAGAAGCCTGGAACAAACAGCTCAGAAGCCATGAAAACAGAATCAGGAAAATAAACAATGCCATGAAATGTTCTAACGTCAGAATTATTGGAATCCCTGAAGGGGAGGAAAAAGAAAGAAGTCTAGAAGATATAGTGGAAGAAGTTGTCTATGAAAATTTTCCCAATCTCACGAATGGAAACAACTTTCATGTACTAGAGGCAGAGAGATTTCCTCCCAAGATTTTAGATTCTCGAAAGTCCTCACAACACCTTATAGTTAGAATGAGGAATTATGTTTCAAGAGAGACCCTCTTAAAAGCAGCTAGGACAAAGAAGCTCCTTACATACAGAGGAAAGCCCATTAGAATAATGTCAGACCTTTCCACAGGGACCTGGCAAGCCAGGAAGGGCTGGCAAAATATATTCAGAGTACTAAATGAGAAGAACATGCAACCAAGAATACTCTATCCAGCAAGACTGACATTTAAAATGGATGGAGAGATAAAGAGTTTCCAAGACCGGCAAAGCTTAAAAGACTATGCAACCACCGAGCCAACACTGCAGGAAATATTAAGGGGGGTCCTATAAAAGAGAAAAAATCCTAAGAATATCATTGAACAGAAATATAGAAACAATCTACAGACAGAAGACTTCAAAGGCAACACGATGTCAATAAAAACCTATCTCTCAATAATCACTCTCAATGTGAATGGTCTAAATGCGCCCATAAAACGACATAGGGTTGCAGGTTGGATAAAACGACAGGACCCATCCATATGTTGTCTACAAGAGACCCATTTTGAACCTAAGGATACACCCAGACTGAAAGTGAAGGGATGGAGAAGCATCTTTCATGCCAATGGGCCTCAAAAGAAGGCCGGGGTAGCGATTCTCATATCAGATAAATGAGATTTTAAACTAAAGACTGTAGTCAGAGATACAGAAGGACACTACATAATTCTTTTTTTTTTAATTTTATTCACTTATTTGACAGACAGAAATCCCAAGTACACAGAGAAACAGGCAGAGAGAGAGAGGAGGAAGCAGGCTCCCTGCTGAGCAGAGAGCCCAATGCGGGGCTCGATCCCAGGACCCTGGGATCATGACCTGAGCTGAAGGCAGAGGCTTTAACCTGCTGAGCCACCCAGGCGCCCTGACACTACATAATTCTTTTTTTTTTTGTTGTTTTTTCTTAAAGTGTCTATGTTCTTTTCTTTTTTTTTTCCCATTTTATTTATTTTTTCAGCGTAACAGTATTCATTCTTTTTGCACAACACCCAGTGCTCCATGCAAAACGTGCCCTCCCCATTACCCACCACCTGTTCCCCCAACCTCCCACCTCTGACCCTTCAAAACCCTCAGGTTGCCCCAACCTCCCACCCCTGATCCTTCAAAACCCTCAGGTTGTTTTTCAGAGTCCATAGTCTCTTATGGTTCGCCTCCCCTCCCCAATGTCCATAGCCCGCGACACTACATAATTCTTAAAGGGACTACCCACCAAGATGATCTAACAATTGTGAATATCTATGCCCCCAATATGGGAGCACCCAATTACATAAGAAAACTATTAATCAAGATAAAGAGTCATATTGATATGAATACAATAATAGTAGGAGATCTTAATATGCCTCCTCAGAAGTAGACAGATCATCCAAACAGAAAATTAATAAAGAAATAAGAGCATTGAATGAAACATTGGACCAGATAGACCTCATCGACATATACAGAACATTCCACCCTAAAACAACAGAATACTCATTCTTCTCAAGTACACATGGAACCTTCTCCAGAATAGACCACATACTGGGTCACAAAGCAGGACTCAACCGATACCAAAAGACTGACATTATTCCCTGCATATTCTCAGATCACAATGCTTTGAAACTGGAACGCAATCACAAGGAAAAGTTCAGAAGGAACTCAAACACCTGGAAGCTAAAGGCCACCTTGCTTAAGATTGCTTGGATCAACCAGGAGATCAAAGATGAACTTAAACAATTCATGGAAACCAATGAGAATGAAGACATTTCGGTCCAAAACCTATGGGATACAGCAAAGGCGGTTCTAAGGGGGAAATACATAGCCGTCCAAGCCTCCCTCAAAAAAATTGAAAAATCCAGACTACACCAGCTTTCTCTACACCTTAAAGAACTGGAGAATCAACAACAAATCAAACCAGCTCCACACACAAGACGGGAAATAATCAAGATTAGAGCAGAGATCAATGAGGTAGAAACGAGAGATACAGTAGAACATATCAATGAAACTAGAAGCTGGTTTTTTGAAAGCATTAATAAGATCAATAAACCATTGGCCACACTAATCCAAAAGAAAAGACTTTCAAAGAAGAAATAACACCAATTCTCCTGAAGCTGTTCCAAAAAATTGAAGCAGAAGGAAAACTTCCAGACTCTTTTTATGAAGCCAGCATTACCCTGATCCCCAAACCAGGCAAAGACCCTACCCAAAAGGAGAATTTCAGACCAATATCACTGATGAATATGGATGCTAAGATTCTCAACAAGATCCTAGCAAACAGGATCCAGCAGCGCATTAAAAAGATTATCCACCATGACCAGGTGGGATTCATCCCTGGGTTGCAAGGTTGGTTCAACATTTGCAAATCAATCAATGTGATAGAACAAATCAATAAGAGAAGAGAGAAGAACCACATGGTCCTCTCAATTGATGCAGAAAAAGCATTTGAAAAAATACAGCATCTGTTCCTGATGAAAACACTTCAAAGTATAGGGATAGAGGGAACATTCCTGAACTTCATAAAATCTATCTATGAAAGACCCACAGCAAATATCATCCTCAATGGGAAAAAGCTTGCAGCCTTCCCGTTGAGATCAGGAACACGACAAGGATGCCCACTCTCACCACTCTTGTTCAACATAGTATTAGAAGTTCTAGCAACGGCAATCAGACAACAAAGAGAAATAAAAGGTATCCAAATTGGCAAGGAAGAAGTCAAACTCTCTCTCTTCGCAGATGACATGATTCTTTATATGGAAAACCCCAAAGACTCCACCCCCAAACTACTAGAACTCATACAGCAATTCAGTAACGTGGCAGGATACAAAGTCAATGTAAAGAAATCAGTGGCTTTCTTATACACTAACAATGAAAATACAGAAAGGCAAATTAGAGAATCGATTCCATTTACTATAGCACCAAGAACCATAAGATACCTGGGAATAAACCTAACCAAAGAGGTAAAAGACCTGTACTCAAGGAACTACAGAACACTCATGAAAGAAATTGAAGAAGACACAAAAAGATGGAAGACCGTTCTATGCTCTTGGATTGGAAGAATAAACATTGTTAAAATGTCTATACTGCCTAGAGCAATCTATACTTTTAATGCCATTCCGATCAAAATTCCACTGGTATTTTTCAAAGAGCTGGAGCAAATAATCCTAAAATTTGTATGGAATCAGAAGAGACCCCGAATTGCTAAGGAAATGTTGAAAAACAAAAACAAAACTGGCGGCATCACGTTACCCGATTTCAAGCTTTACTACAAAGCTGTGATCACCAAGACAACGTGATACTGGCATAAAAACAGACACATAGACCAGTGGAACAGAGTGGAGAGCCCAGATATGGACCCTCAACTCTATGGTGAAATAATCTTCGACAAAACAGGAAAAAATATTCAATGGAAAAAAGACAGTGTCTTCAATAAATGGTGCTGGGAAAACTGGACAGCGATATGTAGAAGAATGAAACTCGACCATTCTCTTACACCATACACAAAGATGAACTCGAAATGGATAAAAGACCTCAACGTGAGACAGGAATCCATCAGAATCCTAGAGGAGAACATAGGCAGTAACCTCTTCGATATCAGCCACAGCAACTTCTTTCTAGATCTGTCTCCAAAGGCCAAGGAAACAAAAGCGAAAATGAACTTTTGGGACTTCATCAAGATCAAAACCTTCTGCACAGCAAAGGAAACAGTCAACAAAACAAAAAGGCAACCCACGGAATGGGAGAAGATATTTGCAAATGACAGTACAGACAAAAGGTTGATATCCAGGATCTATAAAGAACTTCTCAAACTCAACACACACAAAACAGATAATCATATTAAAAAATGGGCAGAAGATATGAACAGACACTTCTCCAACGAAGACATACAAATGGCTCTCAGACACATGAAAAAATGTTCATCATCACTAGTCATCAGGGAGATTCAAATTAAAACCACATTGAGATACCACCTGATGCCAGTTAGAATGGCCAAAATTAGCAAGACAGGAAACAACGTGTGTTGGAGAGGATGTGGAGAAAGGGGAACCCTCTTACACTGTTGGTGGGAATGCAAGTTAGTGCAGCCACTTTGGAGAACAGTGTGGAGATTCCTGAAGAAATTAAAAATAGAGCTTCCCTATGACCCTGCAATTGCACTGCTGGGTATTTACCCCAAAGATACAGATGGAGTGAAAAGAAGGGCCATCTGTACCCCAATGTTTATTGCAGCAATGGCTACGGTCGCCAAACCGTGGAACCAAGATGCCCTTCAACGGACAAATGAATAAAGAAGATGTGGTCCATATACACAATGGAGTATTATGCCTCCATCAGAAGGATGAATACCCAACTTTTGTAGCAATATGGATGGGACTGGAAGAGAGTATGCTGAGCGAAATAAGTCAAGCAGAGAGAGTCAAGTATCATATGGTCTCACTTATTTGTGGAGCATAACAAATAACATGGAGGACATGGGGAGATGGAGAGGAGAGGGAGTTGAGGGAAACTGGAAGGGGAGATGAACCATGAGAGACTATGGACTCTGAAAAACAACCAGAGGGTTTTGAAGGGGCGGGGGGGGGGGTGGGAGGTTGAGGAACCAGGTGGTGGGTAATAGGGAGGGCACGTACTGCATGGAGCACTGGGTGTGATGCCAAAACAATGAACACTGTTATGCTGTAAATAAACAAATAAACAAATAAAAAAAATATTATTATCAAAGGTCATCATGCCTTTTAAAAGGAACTCCATTTCTTGGTACAAAACCTAGAGAAACTCACCTCTGTATCAGAAGACATGTTCATTACAGCATTAATTTATATTTGTAAATAGTTGGCAAGTACCTAAATCTCTATCCACATAAAAATGGATAAATTGATAGTGATTACATTTATGTAACCATATGAGGCATTACATTAAAATGAAAAAATAAAAGAGCAACAGATACCATCATAGACAAGTCTCAAAAACAGCATGGATTTTTTTCAATGGAATTTTTTGAATGGAAAAAATAAGATTCAGAAATATATAAGTAGTATAATTCTGTAATATCTAATGTCAGAAAATGCAAAATAACATGTATGTGCACTCATGTATACACAGTATAGACAAATGTATAAGAAAGATGGATACAAAAATCAGAATAGTGTTTACTTTTAGGCTTCTAGGGGAATGGGACATTGGAAGGACACACAAGAAAGTTCAACTATAGCTGTAAAATTTAATTGTGGCATCTGTAACAAGCTATTACAATCTACTAAAACTTAGTGGTAGATATAGGGGTATACATTTTTAGTATTCTCTTTTTCTTGTGTTTTAAGTGTTTTGTGATTTAAAAAAAAAAACACAATTTTCTGACTGGAAGGAACACTTGAGGAATAAAAGGGAAAGAGGTCAAGAAGAAAATTAGAAAAGAGAGAAACATTTAGACATACCTTGATGAAATTTTTGAAAATCAAGGATAAATAATATTGCAACCATCCAGGCATAAAAAGTCTACTAATTAAGGGGAAAAAATATCATAGGGGACTACAAACAGCCTTGCAACACTAAATGGCAAAAGTTACAGGGCAAAGTCTACAGAATTTTGAAGAGAGACTGAGTCCAAGAATTTCATGCTCACATCAGTTGATGATTATGTGTAAGGCAACATGGATAGTCGTAGTCACTGAAGGACTCAAATTATTCCTGAATTCTTTCTGAAGTATCTAGTGAAATGCATTCCAGCTGACCAAGAAATCAAACCAAATAAGAAAGCCTGTAAGTCACGGTATAAAAGAACTGAAGATGAACGATGTATGTAGTCTGTAAAATATAGTTAAACCCAAGTAATGATGGACAAGACTTAATATATTATGAGTAGTAACATTTGAAAAATGGATTCATATTCCAAAAAGATAATAATCTTATAGGATCTAAACTCACAGTTTGAATCAACAAAAAGTATAAAAATGGAAAGTGAGCAAGAATGCAATTTGGAGTTTCTTATATATTAGGGAGAAAAGAGAAACTTTCATTTTCATCAGTTGTAGTTTATTTTTCTTCATTTTTAATTCTCAGTAAATAAAATAACCTAAAATGTAACCAAAACTTCTGGTATGTAAATATTTTGGAAGTCATTAACCTCATTCTTATAAGAAAAAGTTGGACAAAGTCAAAGTTAATGCCTTTTCCTATACCTATCAGAGAACTGAGTTTGTAAGTCAAACAGAGACCTTAAAATCTGGAAAGACAGGTGAATCCAGAGTTGTAGCCCAGACCAGCCTAACATGAACAGAAGCCAATGGAGTTAAAACTGGTAGGAACACTAAAATGGTCATTTGGAAGAATTGCTGAAGGCCAAGTGTTGACTAGCCCAAGTGTAAAAAACTCCTGGGAGCTGCAGTCTTAGAGAAACCTCCACATTTCCTGGGCTTTTCCTTGAGGAACCCCATCTGACAGGGAAGATTGGAAAAAGAGCTGTTTATGGCTGGTAAAGGGAAGAGTATAACTTGTGAAACATGACCTGAGTTTTCTCCAAAAAATGACCTATTCTCCAGGAGGAAAGAATTTATCACAGTCTTATTCAAGAGCAATGGGGGAGGGCACTGATCTCATTCCAGCCTCCACTCTTCCTTCTGTCTCACATAATGGAGATAGTAGTAATCTATATGCTATGGTCTGAATTGTGTTCCCTCAAAATTTCTATGAAGTCTTAACCCCTAGTACCTCAGAATATGACTAATTTTGTAGGTAGGGCCTTTGAAGAGGTAATTAAGTTCAAATGATCTCATTAAGATGGATCCTAATTCAACAAGATTAGTTTTCCTGTAAGAGGAGATTAGGACAAGACACACGGAGGGAACAGATAGGGAAAAGACAACTAACTACAAGTCAAGGAGAGAGGCTTCACAAGAAACCAAGTCTGGAGACAACTTGATTGCAGATTTCTAGCCCTCAGAATTGTGAGAAAACAAATTTCTGCTGTTTAAGCCCCCTAGTCTGTAGCACTTTGTTATGGCAGCCTTAGCAAACTAATACACTTCCTAAAAAATAATTCCCTGTGGAAATCACAGGTCAGAGACATTGGCCAACTCAAAGATTAAGATTTAAGTGGAATATCATAGAATCCCCTCATTATAGCTCATCCCAACATCCACAAGGACACAATTTAATATTACAGCCTTAAGAGTTTTAAGAGAGTCTCTCTGAGGAAGAATACTTAGGGATGACCAAAGTTAAAAGAGAAAAAAGGATGCTATAGGAGTTTGAAGCATCTAGTACATATACCTAAAGAGAGCATGAGATCAAACCCACCTCCCAGAGGGACATAAACCTCACACTAGGAATCTATTTACTTTAATTCCTATTACACAATTCAGGTTCAGCTTTCCAACAAAAATTTAAAACATGCCAAAAGGCAAGAAAAAACACAATGTGAAGAGGAGAGGCAAACATCAGAATCAGACTCAGCTACGACACAAGTTGTAATTACCAGGCAGCAAACTGAAAATGACTATGATTTATATGTTAAGTGTTCTAATAGAAAAAGTAAGCAATAGGCAAAAATAGGTAATATATTCAAAGACATGGAAGTTCTGAGAAAATAAAAAGAAATACTAGAAATTAAATACATTGGACCTGAAATGAAGAAGGCCTTTTATAGGGTTTCTGGCAGATTCAACAGGCAAGGAAAGAATTTGTGAGCTTGAAGATAGGTCAATAGAAACTTTGAGAACTGAAATGCAAAGGAAGTAAGAATAAAAGAATAGAATACTATATCCAAGAACAATGGGACAATTTCAAAAGATGTAACATGTACATAATTAGAATATTAAAAGAGAGAGAGAATGGAGCAAAATAATATTTGAAGTAGTAATAGCTGAGAATTTTCAAAAAAGTAATGATGGATATCAAACCATAGATCCTAATATAGCTTTAAAAAAAAAACTATACCTCGATATATTATATTCTAACTGCAGGAAACTAAAGACAAAAGTAATATCTTGGAAGAAGCCTTTGCCTGTATAAAGCAAAACACTTTGCCTATAGAGGAATAGGGTAAGATTTACAGAAGGTCTCTTATCAGAAACTATGCAAACAAGAAAAAAGTAGAGGGAAATGTTAAATGTATTTAAAGGAAAAATATAGCCAAACTGTGGAAAGAGCTGAGATGTCCTTCAACAGATGAATGGATAAAGAAGATGTGGTCCATATATATGATGGAATATTACTCACTCACCAGAAAGGATGAATGAACTCAACTTTTGCATTAACATGGATGGAATTGGAGGAGATTATGCTAAGTGAAATAAGTGGAGTAAGTCAATTATCACACCATTTCACTTATTTGTGGAATGTAAGGAATATCATGGAGGACATTAGAAGAAGGAAGGGAAAAATGAAGGGAGGGAAGTCAGAGGGGAAGATGAACCATGAAAGACTATGGACTCCAGGAAACGAAATGAGAGTTTCAGAGGGGGATGGGATTAGGGGGATGGGTTAGCCCTGTGATGGGTAGTAAGGAGGGCACATACTGCATGGAGCACTGGGTGTTAGGTGCCAACAATGAATCATAGAACACTACATCAAAAACTAATGATGTACTGTAAGGTGACATAATAAAAAATATAAATAAATAAATAAATAATATAAATAAATAAATAAGAAAAAAAATAAATGCTCAACTAGAATTTTTTAAAAATTCTATTTCAAAAGTGAATGAAAAGTAGTCTTTCTCAGACAATTAGAAACAGAAGTGAAGTCACCTCCAGCAACTCACCCTGCAAGAAATGAGAAGAAATTTTCTTCATGTGGAGGAAATATATATATATATATATATATATATATATATATGTATGTATGTATTTCAGATATACTTAAGAAAGTAAGAGCATCAGAGAAGTAATAAAGGTAAAATAAAACCTTTTACTTTTCTTATTATTAACCAATATAAAATGTAACTGTTTAAAGTACTAATAGTAATTATGGATTGAGTTATTATAGCATATTAGTAAGTGAAATGAAGGACAGTATTGTCACAAGAAGTAGGAGAGAGGAGTTAGTAGTGCTCTATTAGAAGGCACCTGCTCTGCACTTGAAACAACAGTGTCATCTGAAGGTGATTTTACGTTAATTAAATTTAAATATTTTAAATTCTAGAGAAACCATTAACAGTATACGTTCTTAAAAGGTGACTGATATGCTCAAAAAGGGGATAAGATCATATAACATGCCCATAGAAAACCAGAGAAAGCAGAAAAGCAGCCTCCGGCAATAAATACAAAACAATTACAAAAATCACTATTAACTCAAATATGTCAGTAATCATTTAAATATGAATGGTGTAAATAGGCTAAATAAAAGATGGATGCAGATAAAGGGAAACCCTCTTACAGTGTTGATGGGAATGTAAACTGGTGCAGCCACTCTGGAAAACAGTATGGAGGTTCCTAAAAAAGTTGAAAATAGAGCTACCCTACCATCCAGCAATGGCACTCCTAAGTATCTACTCAAAGGATACAAAAATACTAATTTGGAGGGATACGTGCACCACCACATTTATAGCATCATTATCTACAATAACCAAATTATGGAAGGAGCCCAAATGTTCAATGACCGATGAATGGATAAAGAAGTTGCTGTGGCGTGGGGGGAGGGGGGACATTGTGTATGTATATATAGGAATATTACTCAGCCATCAGAAAGAATGAAATCTTGCCATTTGTAATGACATGGATGGAGCTAGAGAGTGTTATGCTAAGTGAAACATCAGGCAGGGAAAGAGAAATACTACATAATTCCACACATATGTTGAATTTAAGAAACAAAACAAGTGAACATGGGTGGGGGAGAGAGATACAAACCAAGAAACAGACTCTTAACTATGGAAAACAAACTAATGGTTATTAGAAGTGGGGGTAAAGGGGAAATGAGTGAAATAGGTAGGTGATAGGAATTAAGGAGACAATTGTCATGGTGAGAAAGAGATGTTGTATCTAAGATTTAAACCACTCAATTCTATACCTGAAACTAACATTACACTGCAGGTTAACTAACTGCAATTTAAATAAAATCTTGAAGAAAAATAGTCCAAGATGGAAATTGTGAAAGTAGTTTAAAAAAAAGACAAAGCTCTGTTATGTGTACAAAACCCACTTTAAATATGGATAGGTTAAGAGCAAAATGAGAGCCACGCCATGCTAACAGTAAAATGCTGAAGTAGCTATATTATTTTCACACAAGGTACATGCAGCAGTTCTAATCATGTATGCACATAACAATAGAGGAAAGACAACAGTGAAACAAGACGGATAGAACAGAAAGAAGAAATATACATATCACTATTACAGAGATTTCAACACCTCCTTTCAGTCTTAATAGACCAAACAAAGAAAAACCAATGAGGATATAGTTAAGCTGAACAACACTATCCATCAACTTGAATTAACTGACAATACCAGAAGACTCTTTTCAAAAAAAAAAAAAAAATGATTACAGTGATCACTTCACAGTATATATATCAAGTTATTATATTGTACCCCTGAAACTAATATAATGTCAATTATATCTCAATTTTTATAAAGGAGTGAGCAAACACACACACACACACACACACACAAGCAGAATGAACACCCTTCTCAAGTTCTCATGGAACCATTACCAAGACAGACCACATTGTGGGCCAGAGAAAACGCTTAACAAATTTAAAAGAAAGAAAGCATATAAAATATGTTCTCAGATCACATTGGAATAAAACTAGAAGTCAGTAAAAGGGAGATAGCTGGAAAAATCTCCAAATATTTGAAAATAAAAAATACACTTCAGAATAAGACATGGATCAAAGAAGTCTCAAAAATAAAAATTTTGTGAGCTAAATGTAAGCTAAATGCAAATTAGCAAATTTCTGAGATGCAGCAAAAGCAGTGGTGTGAAGGAAATATAAATCATTAAACACATAGATTATAAAAAGAGTAACAACCTAAAAACAACCAAAATGTCCTCATAGGGAAACTAAAGAAAGAAGAGCAATTTAAACATAAAGCAAACACGAGAAAAGAAACAACCAAAATTAGAGAATATGGCAATGAAACTGAGAACAGGAAAATAATATATAAATTTAATAAAAATCAAACCATATTACTTAAGTGATCAATAAAATTGACAAACTTTTAACTAACAAAGAGAGCATATACAAATCAAAATTGAGAGGCCAATGTCTACTTATCCCATGGACATTAAAAAGATAATAAAAACCTGTAAAAAACTCTCTACCAACAAATTTGATAATTTACATGAAATGGACCAATTTCTTGAGAGATGCAAACTAGCAAAACACAGAAGGAAAAAGAGATAACCTAAATACTCCTGCATTTATTAAAACATTGATTCAGTAATTCTTAACCTTCAAAAAAGAAAAAAAAAAAAAAAGACAAGGCCCAGATAGATTCATTGGTGATTTCTTCCAAATATTTATGGAAGCAATTATACCAATTCTTCCCGATATTTTCCAGAAAACAGAGGCCAAGAGAATACTTCTTAACTTACTCTATGAGTATGCTCTATGAGGCCAGCATGTCCCTAAAACACATAACACATTGTGTGGGGGAAAAATTATAAGAAAGGGGGAAAGAAGGGGGAAAAATTATAAGAAATGAAAACTACAAACTATTATCTTTTATGAACATATGTATAAAGTTACTACAAATTATTAGTAAATAGAATTCAAAAGTGTATAAAAAGAATTATATTCCATGGCCAAGTGTGATTTATTCTAGGTATACAAATCTGATTTAACAAAATCAATGTAATTCATTACATCAACAGAATAAACAAGAACAATTTTATGTTTCTATAAATTGACACAAAAAAAAAATTGACAAAACCAAACACCCATTCATGATTAAAAAAAACACACACACACACAAAAAACAAACCTCTTAGCAAACTAGGAGCAGAGAGAAACTTCCTCAGCTTGATAGAGAATATCTAAAAGAAAATCTACTGCTGACATAAAACTTAATGATGGGAAATTGGATGCTTTCCCCCTAAGATGAGAAATAACATAATGAATTATCCTCTCAACACTCCTAATCAACACTGTACTGGAAAGCCCTACTAGTGAAATAAAAAAAATAAATAAATAAAAGAAATACTAACTGGGAAGGAAGAAATAGAAGTGTATTTCTTCACAGATGACAAGACTGTCCTTGTAGAAAATCTGAAGAATCAACCCCTCCCCCACCAAAAATCTCCTGGAACTTAAAGTGATTAAAACATGGCTTTAGGGTACAAAGTTAAAACACAAAATTCATTGGCTTTCCTACATATCTACAACAAATATTTGAAATTTAAAAAACCATACCATTTTAGTAGGCCCCAAAATGATTTATTTAGGTATGAATCTAACAAAAGATGTACAAGATCCATAAACAGAAAACCATAAAACTTATGAAAGACTTATGTAGATCTACATAAATGCTTTTTTATTGTCTTTTTAAAAAATTTTTACTTATTTCTTTAATCTTTTCAGTGTTCCAGAATTCATTGTTTATGTATCACTCCCAGTGCTCCATGCAATATGTACCCACCATAATACCCACCACCAGGCTCACCCAACCCCCCATTGCCCTCCCCTCCAAAACCCTCAGTTTGTTTCTCAGAGTCCATGTCTCTCATGGTTTGTCTCCCCTTCCAATTTCCCCCAATTCACTTCTCCTCTCCATCTCCCCATGTCCTCCGTGTTATTCCTTATGCTCCACAAATAATTGAAACCATAAGATAATTGAGTCTCTCTGCTTGACTTATTTCACTCAGCATAAATAGATACTTTTGGTCGTTGGATCAAAAGACTTAATATTATAAAGATGTTTATTTTTCCCAACTTGACCTATAATTTCAATTTCAGCCCCAGAAAAATCCTAAAGAGCTCATTTGTAGATCTCAACAAATTGATTCTAACATTTATTTGGAATTTCGGGGACTTCAAAGAGCCAACACAGTGCTTAAGAAGAATGAATTGAGAAGACTCACAATACTTGATTTCAAGATACCTTTAAGTCTACAGTAATCAAGACAATATTATTTTATACTGGTGAAAGAATGTACATATAGATATGCATCAGAATAGACTCATATGAACACCATTAAGTCACTTTTGAGAAAAGGAAAAAAGGCAATTTGACAGAGAAATAAGTCTTTTCAACAAAGATAATGGAACAACTGGATGTCCATATGCACAGAAATACAACAATCTAGACACAAACCTCAAACCTTATACAGAATTAACTCCAAATGGATCACAGACCAAAATCTAGAATGCCAATCTATAAAATTTCTGGGGGGGGGTGGACATGGGAAAAAAATCTACATGACCAACAGCATTTGGGGAAAGAAAATAATGGGTATCAGATTGGGATGCAGGCCTCTTGAGGTTGCTATGGAAGGTTACAGATAAGGTGGGGAGGTAGGCTAGAATGCTCCAGTGGTGATGGATCAGAGGCATCAGTATTAATCATATTTAGCTTTATAAAAAGACACAGATGGTCACATACAGAAATATTTGCAGATATGCGTACAAACCTAGGATAGTATACACACCTATTTCCTTGCTCTGGCCACCTAGAAGAATACCACCGTAATGACGAGCACACCTGGCAGGCAGATCTTGATTTCTAAAGACTTTTCCAGTAGAACCAGTAAAAGGAACCCAGGCTCCTTGGAGAAATGACTGGTTCTCAGACTGAGGCACGAAATGTACAACATCACCCTGGAGCATTCCGTAATGCTGAAAAGTGAGAAACTACTAAGAAATGGCATAGACGGTGATGGAAGCATCACAGGGGCCAACTGAAAAAATTCCCACTGGCCAAAGGTGGAACAATTTAGCATCTCCCCCGACCTCCCAAAAAAAAGTGAGTTAGTACTGGATTACAACCCAAAGTATAAAATAAATATCTATGCATTCATACTAATATGGTTAAATAAGAAATGGAGATAGCAAACAAAGCACCCGTGTAGAAGAATACAAAATAATTTCTGCAACTACTCCATACTTAAGGAAGTATGGCATAATTTCTTACTCCTTTTGTGTGGTCTGTGTGTAGAGACTTCCTTTGTGAATATAATAGGGAAAGGAAGAAAGAGAAGAGTAGCTTTATAGTAGAAAAAATAGACAAGCACTACCCCAACCAAGGCATCAAGCTTAACCTCAACAACAATAAATCCTGATAGTACCCATTCTTTATATGATGTGATGAGAATGGCATTGTACTTCTGGGATCTTCCTCCCCCAAACACATTACTCAGTCTCATCTTGAGCAAAACAGCAGACAAATCTCAACTTAGGGACATCCTATGCAGTATCAGTACTTCTGGTAACTCTCAAGGTCATTAAAAACAAGGAAAGACAAGAGAAACTATCACAGCCAAAAGGAGCCAAAACAAATACAGTTAATGAATGAAATGTGGTACCTTGGATGACATCCAAGAATAGAAAATGGGCATTAGGGGAAAACTGAGGAAATTTGAATAAAATATGAGCTTTAGTTTATTTCTTAGTAATGGGTCAATATTGATTCATTAATTGTGGCGATGTACCATACTAATGTAAGATGTTCATAAGAGGGAAAACTAAGTGTGGGATATATTGCAAGTCTCTACACTATCTGAAATAATTCCCTAAATCTAAAATTATTCAAAAATTTAAAATTTAAAAATATATAAATATACAAATCATGTTTTTTGTATTTTTTTTTTTTCAAAAAGGCTGGTAGCACCCCATCTTGGCAAAAAGCATTCTGATTTTGCTGGTGGGAATGTAAAATGGTACAATTTACTTTATATGGTCTTTTTACTCTTAGGAAATTTTTCAAGAGTGAAGAAAACATAAGGCTACCAATAGGCTGGTACAAGAATGTTCACAGTAACGTTATTCTTAAGAGCCAGAAGTTGGAAACAGTCAAATCCTCCTCAACAGGAGTATCTTCATGCAACAGGAGATACTTAGCATTAAAAGATATTTAGCATTCATCTCAAAAACACGGATGAATCTCAATACCTCTGTTGAGCAAGAGCAGCCAGACAGAAAAGAGTACACACTGTAGGATCCCATTTATATGGATTTCTAAATCAGGCAAAAGGACTCTACAGTGAAAGGATTCACAGCTTTGTCTGAGGAGGTGTTGTCTTAAAAAGGCCCAAGGGAAATTTCTTGGATAATAAGAATGTCCTACATCTTAATAGGGGTGTAGCTTACATGAGCATATACATTGTCAAAATTCACTGAGCTGTACACAGGATTTGTAAATTTCATTTTATGTAAATTTTAACTTTAGAAAGAACTGTAAATATACAGGAAAAGCAATGTCAGTGTATCCATTTTGGTTTGTCCTTGATATAATGACCCCCCCAACCATATTTTGATTGTCTCATTAATGTCATACTTGCTTCCAAATACGATTTATGATTTAGATTAAGTTGCAGATTTTTTTAAAAGATTTTACTTATTTGACAGAGAAAGGGAAAGAGCACAAGCAGGGAGAGTGGCAGGTGGAGGGAAAAGCAGACTCCCCAATGAGCAAGGAGCCCAAAATGGGACTCAATTCCAGGACCCCAGGATTATGACCTGAGCCAAAGCAGATGCTTAACTGACTGAGCCACCCAGGCTCCCCTAACTTGCATATTTAGAGAATAATTTAAAATTCAGTAATTAACATTTTTTGTTTTTGTGGGTTTTTTGTATTTTTGTTTTTTTTTAAATTTTGAGTACAGCTACACATAAGCTTACCTTAGTTTCAGGTGTAACACAGAGTGATTCCACTTCTCTATACATTATGCCATGCTCTCGGAAACTGTAGCTACCATCTGTCACGATACAACCCTATAAGTAGCATGTTTAAATGTTTACTATGAATCATCACTGGAGCAAAACACCTATGAAGAAACAATCATTGCCCACTTCCCAGATGAATATATTGGGTTCAAGATCACTCAGAAAGGAGAAGGGTAAATACTGCTGACCACCAGTATCTTTGGGGCTTGCTCTTAACCAGATGAGGGTGGAGGGTGGGGAGTGAAAGCCAAGGTTAATAATATGATTGAATGGTGATTTGAATGGTGAATTCAGCTAACCTTCCAGGATTTCAGGGCAAAACCAACATGAAAATGAGATGTGGAGTTTTATTGCCTGAAAAAAGGAATTAAAATCAGCTCATCAGGAGAAACACGTGTTTTTCTGACACTAAATTTGAGGAGGACTGTAGAACTCTGTCCAGAAGTCCTTGTTTAAGAGCTGGAGAACAGTATCACGCACATGTAGCAAGGATGTAGCAGTTTTACAGAACATGCAGACACGTTCTAGATCTGACCCTTTCTGCCCCTGATCCATAAAAACTGCAAACCGGCTGCCAGTATCTTGTTCCACTAACCACTTTCCCCTCAGTATGGCCCACCTAGGAGCTCAGTGCCAACACATCCTGTTTCATTCACTGTAGCCTGCATTAATCAGCCTATTAGCAATCATGCTAATTGAACTATTTGTTGTGAGTTTAGTCTGATCTGCTACTGAGGAAAATAAACATCTTGGTTTATCCATGGCATGTGTTCTCAAGAAATGCTTCACTGAGCACCCAGCTGTAAATCTGAATAAAATTGAGAAGAGAAATTTGCACAGACAAATGTTTTGGCTAACTGTCTCCTATGGCATTTCAACTGAAATCTTCTCTTTAAAAAATATAACTGCCATTTGAACCAATATTTCTTCAGTTTATTACATTTCCAATTAGTGGCTCAGCTCTGTGTTGGCATTTCTGTTTTCACAGCCGCAGTGAAATCAATGGGCCAAACACTGCCTCCCCCTTTTGCTTACATCGTCACTTTTACCGATACACATAGGCAGAACACAGGGACCAGGGGGCAAATGCTGGCCCAGAATAGCTACTGTCCTATTCATTAATGCCTCAATGAGTCTATGACAGCAGAACTCATCAGAGTTTTCCAAAAAATGTAAATAACCATGCTTATGGTTCAAATGAATGGTCTTACTTAGAAACAAAAGGGTTATTAAAAGCAACCACACAACAGCGACTGGGAGGTGGGAGGATATGTTTCTTGCCTCCCAGTATCAAGAAATCATGTCTCATAATAAAGATAGCCCTATTACAGGAAAATTTGAGGACTCCCTTTTTAGAACACACATTAAGTCTATTTAGTAAGCACCACTCAAGGAGAGACTCAGCGCCGTGCTAGTTCTACAGGTGTTAATAAAAAGTAAAATTTATTCTCCTTCTGCAGTGATGGTAGAAATATTTGCAATGATTAGATCTTCGGAAGAAATGAAGTGACGTCCCCAGGAGCAAGGGGCATGGCTTTTGTCCAAGGGTTTGAGGCATTTTTCTGTCCCTCAGATGCCTGTCTTTCCCACTTGAGAGTGTGAGGTTCATTTCAGAGCATTAAGTTAATGACTGCAGAATAATTTTAGTCTTGGGATAGAGGGAGATGACTGTATTTTCTCTTGAAATGGGAGAGTATATGAATGCTTATAGCAAGTAACTTCTGTCCTCCACAGGGCACTGTCCAGTATGGTAGCCAGCCGACAGAGGTAGTTCAGTCAATTAAAATTTAAAATTATGGAACCAGAAAAGACCTCAAATAGCCAAAGGAATATTGAAAAAGAAAGCCAAAGTTGGTGGCATCACAATTCCGGACTTAAAGCTCTATTACAAAGCTGTCATCATCAAGACAGCATGGTACTGGCACAAAAACAGACACATAGATCAGTGGAACAGAATAGAGAGCCCAGAAATAGACTCTCAACTCTATGGTCAACTAATCTTTGACAAAGCAGGAAAGAACGTCCAATGGAAAAAAGACAGGCTCTTCAATAAATGGTGCTGGGAAAATTGGACAGCCACATGCAGAAAAATGAAATTGGACCACTTCCTTACACCACACACGAAAATAGACTCAAAATGGATGAAGGACCTCAATGTGAGAAAGGAATCCATCAAAATCCTTGAGGAGAACGCAGGCAGCAACCTCTTCGACCTCAGCCGCAGCAACATCTTCCTAGGAACAACGGCAAAGGCAAGGGAAGCAAGGGCAAAAATGAACTATTGGGATTTCATCAAGATCAAAAGCTTTTGCACAGCAAAGGAGACAGTTAACAAAACCAAAAGACAACTGACAGAATGGGAGAAGATATTTGCAAACGACATATCAGATAAAGGGCTAGTATCCAAAATCTATAAGGAACTCAGCAAACTCAACACCCAAAGAACAAACAATCCAATCAAGAAATGGGCAGAGGACATGAACAGACATTTCTGCAAAGAAGACATCCAGATGGCCAACAGACACATGAAAAAGTGCTCCACGTCACTCGGCATCAGGGAAATACAAATCAAAACTACAATGAGATATCACCTCACACCAGCCAGAATGGCTAAAATTAACAAGTCAGGAAATGACAGATGCTGGCGAGGATGCGGAGAAAGGGGAACCCTCCTCCACTGTTGGTGGGAATGCAAGCTGGTGCAACCACTCTGGAAAACAGCATGGAGGTTCCTCAAAATGTTGAAAATAGAACTACCCTATGACTCAGCAATTGCACTACTGGGTATTTACCTTAAAGATACAAACATAGTGATCCAAAGGGGCACGTGTACCCGAATGTTTATAGTAGCAATGTCTACAATAGCCAAACTATGGGAAAGAACCTAGATGTCCATCAACAGATGAATGGATAAAGAAGAGGTGGTATATATACACAATGGAATACTATGCAGCCATCAAAAGAAATGAAATCTTGCCATTTGCGACGACGTGGATGGAACTAGAGGGTATCATGCTTAGTGAAATAAGTCAATCGGAGAAAGACAACTATCATATGATCTCCCTGATTTGAGGACATGGAGAAGCAGCATGGGGGGTTAGGGGGATAGGAGAAGAATAAATGAAACAAGATGGGATTGGGAGGGAGACAAACCATAAATGACTCTTAATCTCATAAAATTAAAAAATTCAATTCCTCACTTGCACTAGTCACATTTCAAGGGCCTTGACAACAAGAAATAGACCATTTCCATCATCAGTGTGAGTCTTACTGGATAACCCGACTCCACGTGAGTGACATGGCTCCTGAAGTCACTGCCATAGGCAGCTCTGGTTGAATTCAAGATTCTCCCATTACAGAAGACTTTGATAGATGACAGAGGCTTTCAATCTGACTGCAGACCCACTGAGGCTGAATGGGGGTGCACTCCTGCTAGTCACAGTCTCAGCAAGGCTATATGTAAGATCACATTCAAAAGCAGCAGTGTACTGGGAACCTGAATCTTGACCTCAGGAAGCTTACAGCTCCAGACATTGCTCTCCCTCTTGCCTTTCTTGTCCTCTCCCTTTGTCCATGTACATCGCCCTCAGTGTCACGTGCCCTCCCTCTCTCTCTGATTATCTTTTGCCTTGCCTCCGCTCATTAATGAAAGAATTCTAGACTCATTTATGTCCTGGAAAATTAATGATTTAATATGAGAAAACTGGTTGCTAGGTTTGAAGACAAAAGTTTTGACACCCTAAGTCTGTTTCTGAATGACTTCTTTGCATATTGTTATAAAAATATTTCCATTTCCCTTTGAGAACCAATGGCATCCACCAGGATACAGCCGAAACCTTTGGGTATGCGCAATGCCTTCCCAGACGGATGAACTGGTGACTGTCCGAGCTTATCAAAATGCTATTGTGATGTCAAGACAGCTGCGAGGCTGTTTCCGGAAAGCCTAATTACAGTGGCTGGGAGACGAGCTCCAAAGGAGAAAATGCTGTCCCTAAGTAAGATAAGCAAATGGAACTTTACAAATGTATATTCTTGTCCTCCTTGTCTCCTCTGTTGCCAACAGGCAGCCAAAAAGCCAGCGGGGTTCTTTCAAAGGCTGTCTTTCCATTAGGACTTCAATGGCATTGGCAATAAAAGGTGAGACAAAAGGGCATGCAAAATGGAGCTGAATGCCACCCTGGAACCACGTTTATTATGCTGAGAACATACTTGTTGCTATGCTAATGGGACAGGATTATATTTCTCTATTTAAAATTTTCCAGCACAAATGAGGCAGTGTAGTGGGGCTGTTACATCATGTAGTTTCTCAAAGGGCTGATGGCTCCTCTCCATTTACACCTCCTCCTCTTGCACATGGCCCCCTTTCCTGGTGAGAAGATGCTTTTGCTTTTTACAAAGTGGTCTCATTTGCTTGGAAAACATCATGAGACTCACTTAGGATTCATAACAGCCAGATTTCATCAGAACTCCACAAAGGTAAAGATGTCTTGGCCATGTTCCAAATGTGTTCAAGTCCTCCTCCTTCTACCTCTCCCTGTTCCATAGCTGCTCCACCAAAAACAGCAACAAAGGAGAAATGGACCATGCTGCTGAAAAGAAGCATCAGAGTTTAAAGGTTTGGTTTAGGTGTTTTCTTCCTCCAGTCAAACTAGGTTCCACTGTGTGGATAAGACAAAGGCAAGGGAAGGTTAAGCCAGGGGGGAAAGAAAGGGGAAGAAAAGATAAACTTGGGTTAGAGAAGTTCGTCCAATGGTAAACATAAAGTGCCTAAAACAAAGAGTAACTCAAAATCAAAATGTATATCTTTACATCCCCCCAGTCTGTCCATTTGTCCTAATTACTGAGACTAGAATAACCTAAGCCAGCATCTTCCTACAACTGGAGTCTATGGTCTTCCAACCCATCTGCTGGTCCAGGGTCTCTTGTTTGGGTCCAATGAATTCATTCTCCTCCCTGTGATGTTTGAACTTCCGCTTAACTATCTCTAATAGTCTGTAGTGCTTTTAACATAAAGGCAACCTTCCTTAACATGGCTTACAGGTTCTATAAATCCCAGCCCCTCCCCACCCCTCTGAAAAACCCCAGCTCACCCTGCTACCATAGGCTTTCTCAGCCGTGCCCTTCCCTCAGTGTCCCTCAAGTATCAAACCTTCAGCCAGTTTCCAGATATTCATATACACCTGTGTCATCTGTCTGGAACCTTCTTTCTTAGTCTCTCTTTACCTGTGTAACTCCAATTTCACCTTCATTTCTTAGCCCAATAGATCCTTCCCTGACCTTCAACAGAAAGCCTTCCCAACCTAACCAAGCAAGAATCCTTGAATATAGTCTGTGTTTTCTTTGTACTCTGTCTTTACCTTTGTAATTGTTACTGAGGTTTCATTTTCACATTCATTGTATGCATATTTAATTGCTTTTCTCCCCCCCACCCCAGCTTTGTGAGGTCAGGGAACAGGTCTTTCTTGCTTATAATTATATTCTTGGGACCATGCAGGCACCTGGTACTAAATGGCACCTCAAAATTATTTGGAGGACTAAGAAAGGAAGGAGGGACTTATCCAGACATAACACAATGCATTCCCTGAAGGCATGTGAATGAGCCTATGACTATGACTATGCTAGCTTCTTGATAAATAACTGTTGCTTTACGTAAAGCAGTTAGCAACGATTGACTGACTAAGCAAAGGGTTAGGTACAGTAGGAAAGTTTCGTAGCAAAGAGCATATCTTGGAGGAGATAAGTACACATGTGATATATAGTAGTAGCTGTCTAGCCTGGATGCATCTTTCCTTGATTTGGTGGCTTTCCTTGAGCCAGACTTAATGTGTTCTAAGACACATGGCCGAAGTCAATTGTAAACCCTTTCCTTTGAGGAAATAGACCTTGCTGAATGTGCTTTCATCAGACACTGGAGGCAAAACGATGGACTACATGGAATCTGCCAAGCCCTCAGATCCCAAATCAAATTATACAAGTGTTACCAGTGAGTTTATGGAAGGGTCAGTTGGAGAGTGTTAAAAGCCTTGTAAAAATTAGACAAAACAGGATATTGACTCTAAGGTTATTTTCCCAAATGTAGAAATTTTAGTTTACCAACTAGAGTAAGTAGTCTATAAAAGATCCTAACACACTGCCTGGTATATTATTATTTCATGATAATTAATTTTTATTCAATCTGGTGCATATTACATAACGGTATTCTCGTTGGTATTTGCTGAACCTTAACAGCAGCTTCCAAACATTCCTGTTAGGTCAGCCTAGAGCTCCATCCAAATCCTAGTGCTCCCTTTACAACATTCAACTTTATTTAGGGATGTGTGCTTCTGTGTATTGTTGGAAGGTTTAGTGACACCGAGTTCTGGTAAGATGAATGTTAACTTGTTCTGGCTAGATACTGTGCTGATTGGCACATTTCTGTATCGTTAAGTTGCCATTTCTAAATTTTATGAGCCTGACAAAGATCAAAAAAATTTTAACTGACAATGCTAAATCCATTTTTACTCTTCCTTATTAGAACCCAGGGCTAAGGCAAAAAAAAAAAAAAAAGAATATAAAAATTTAATGAAATTCATGTCTGTATGTTCCATTTCAATTCTGGCAATTAGCCATGAATATTGAATATTCATGAATGCTGTTAAATAAAATTTTCTGTATCAGCTACATGCAAAAGAATGAAACTGGACCATTTTCTTGTATCTTACACAAAAATAAATGCAAACTGGATTAAAGACCTAAATGCAAGACCTGAAACCGTAAAAATCCTAAAACAAAACAACAAACTCTTGAACATCAGTTTTAGCAGTAGTTTTTTGGACCTGTCTCAGGCAAGGGCAATAAAAGCAAAACTAAGCAAATGTGGCTACATCAAACTAAAAAGGCTTTTGCAGTGAAGAAAACTACTAATAACATAAAAAGGCAACTTACTGAATGGAGAAGATACTTGAAATGATCAATAAGGAGTTAATACCCAAAACATTTAAAGATCTCATTCCATTCAATACCAAAAAACCCCACAAACAATTTGATTACAATAGGCAAACTATTTGATTACAAATAGGCAGAGAACCTGAACAGACATTTTTCCAAAGCAGACATACAGATGGCCAGCAGACGCATGAAAAGATGCTCAATGTCACTCATCATCAGGGAAATGCAAATCTAAGCCACAATGAGAGGTTACCTCAAACCTGTCAGAATAGCTAGTATCCAAAAGACAAGAAATAATGAGTGTTGGTGAGGATGTGGAGAAAAGGGAACGATGAACACTTGGTGGGAATGTAAATTGGTGCAGCTTCTTACGGACAACAGAATGGAGGTTTCTCAGGACACTAACAGAACTACCGTATGATCCAGCAATTAGACTTCTCAGTATTTACCCAAAGAAAACAAAAACACTAATTTGAAAAGATATATGCAACCTATGTTCATTGCAGCAGCATTTACAATAGCCAAGACATGAAAACACCCTAAATGTCTATCAACAGATGAATGGATAAAGAAGATATGGCATGCATATACAATGGAATATTACTCAACCATAAGAAATAAAGTCTTGTCCTTTATAATATGGATGGACTTAGAGGGCACTATGATAAGTGAAACAAGTCAAAGAAAGACAAATATCATATGATTTCACTTATACATCGAATCAAAACAAAACAAATGACCCAACAAAACAGAAACACTTACAGATAAAGGGAACTGATGGTTGCCAGGGGGTAGCAGGATGGGGGATGGGTGAAATATATAAAGGGGATTAGGCAGTATTAACTTGTAGTTATAAAAATAAATCACAGGGATGTAAAGCACAGCACAGGGGATAGAGTCAATAATATTGTAATAACTTTGTATGGTGACAGATGAGAACTACAATGGTTGTGGAGGACATTTCATAATGTATATTAATGTTGAATTGCTATGTTGTACACCTGAAGGCAGTATAATATTGTATGCCAGCTATACTCCAATAGAAAAAATTCTGCACTCAGACATTGGATTTAATGAATGATATTGTAAGTAAAGTTGTCTGACTTAAGGAGGACTCTAATTTATTAGATTCTTGATTTTTATTTAGCAATTTTATAAAAACATGAAAAAATAAAGAGACATTCAGATTTGTTTCCATCATCCTTAGGTGGTTAATTATAGTATGAACACCATGATTTTCTATACTGAAATAGAAAAAAAAATCCTTAGAGACATGTTTAATCATTTGGATCTAGTAGTGCAGTGTTTATTCATTCATTTTGAGTCCATTAGAGTGTAAATTAGATTTGATTTGCTAGCTCTGATTGGCTTAATTGCCCCAGTTACAGCTGAAGTACAAATAAAATTGTAATAAATTGAACAGATGTTTAACCTACTCTACCAAGATCTTTAATAGTCAATTCCAATTGCAATTTACATTCAGCAATTTAACAAGACCCTTAGGAAACATATTTGATTATTAAAACAAGCTGCTTGTTTCTATGTGTGATGGAAACAAGACCATTGTGTCACATGTTTTGGCCTGATTCAGTGCTTTTGCATTTAATTTTGCTTATCTCTTGTTAGGGGGAAACACATACACACACACACACACACACACACACACACACACACACAAAATGAATGCATGGCTTCAGAAGTTAGTTTGCCAGCTTAAAAAAAAAAAAATGGACACCACATTCAAATCGATGTTAGAAGAGAAATTTTCAGCATCATGAAATATTTTATAAAGAAGCAGATCCTATCATTTTCCATAAGCATCTTTGCTAATAGCTTTTTTTTAATAGCCAATGAAAGAAACTCACCTTAAGTAAAGAATCAATTAGAAAACAAATAACCAATTCCATCAGTTAGATTCTGCAGGTCATCCATCCACAACTCATGTAGCAATAAAAAAAAAAATTCCCTTACAAAACACACACAGCACTGCACTGTCTTCTACAATGCCTTCACTTTAATTTAATGTGACTGTTAAGATGCTGTATACCTCCTGTGTGATCTCTTCTTAAGAATGCTTGGCAGAAACTGGCATATTGCAACTCTTGTATTTCCTCAGAAAGGAATTCAGGATGGATTTTATGTCTAGTTCTATAAATTTATAATGTGAAATTCCAAAGAGATTTCTAGTTATTATACACTGAGGCCATGTTTCAGTAATAGGAAAGTTAGTTTACCAGGAAGATAAGCTGGTGGTACAGATAAAGAATCACTCCATCGAAAACCAAATAAACATTAAGAATTGGCTAATCCTGGAGCCAAAACTCAAATGCCCACAGGAATCAGGGAAACAGCCTTAATGAGTGAAGCTTCCAGTAGGCACAATGGTGAACTGAAAGGGCCTATCTTCTCTAAAGGGATGGCACACTCAGCTCTAGCCAATCACTGCGGTGATAGAATGCAAGCCAGGGATGACAGAGACTCTGAGTTTTCATGAAACATTCAGAATTCAGATTTTTGTAAAAGCTCTCTTGATTAAAAAATTTGTAACTACTTCAAAAAGTTTTTTTTAATGTTTTTCATATTCAACAGCAGCAACAAAAATTTGTGAACCATGTACATTCCCAGTTTATATAATGCTGTTTACTCATTGATCTATCCAATCCCAACATTTATAGTTGATGACAAAAAGACCCTGATAATTCGGGCACCTGGGTGGCTCAGTGGGTTAAGCCTCTGCCTTCAGCTCAGGTCATGATCTTAGGGTCCTGGGATCGAGCACCGCATCGGGCTCTCTGCTCAGTGGGGAGCCTGCTTCTCTCTCTCTCTCTGCCTGCCTCTCTGCCTACTTGTGATCTCTGTCTGGTCTGTCTGTCAAATAAATAAAATCTTAAAAAAAAAAAAAAAAGACCCTGATAATTCAAGTGATCATTGTAACTAATGGTAAAACTATAAACTAGAACCACTTCTTCAGTAAGATATAGGTTCAGATCCTGACTATGGCCCAATGTAGCTACACAACCATGAACAAATTACTTAATCTCTCAAATCCTCAGTTTTCCAATTAATAAAGTAGAGATAGTAATAGTACCTATAGCATAAGCTTGTTGAGAGGATAAAGTGATTAATAAGCAAAGAGCACTTAACAGAGTGCCTATTATCTGGTAAATAGTCAATAAATTGAAATTATGATTATTGTAATCAGCATCATCATTCCAGCTCTTTTTAAAAGAAAAAGGAAATAACGTAAATCCCAATCTTATGGATAAGGCATTTTATTAAAAACACATTTCAGATAGAAAACCATAAAGTTTCTATAAAAAACTTGGGATAAAATATTCCTGATGTGGTTCCTGTCAATGATTTTTTTTTTTTTTTTTTTGGAAAGGACACCTAGAACACAAGCTACAAAATAAAAAGTAAACAAGTCGGACAGTATCAAACTAAAAACCTTCTGCATGACAAAGGAAATCATCAACAAAAAGAAAAGGCAACCTATTGAATAGGGGGAAATATTTGCAAATCATATTATCTATAAGAAGTCCATATCCAAAATATATAAAAATCACAAACAATTCAATAGGGGAAAAATGACTAAAAAATGGGCAATAGATTTTTTTCTAATAAAGATAAATAAATGCTCAGCAAGTACATGAAAAAGTGCTCAACATCACTAAGTATAAGGGAAATGCAAATCAAAACTGCAACGAGATACCACCTTCATGCTTATTAGAATGGACTATTTTCAAAAATGTAAGTGACAACAAATGTTGGTGAGGATGTAGAGAAAGATAACCCTGTGTACTGTTGATGGGAATATAACTGGTGCAACCAACATAGAAAACAGTATAAAGGTTAGTCAAGAAATTAAAAAGAGAACATATGATCAAGCAATTTCATTCTGGAGAATATATTCAAAGGAAATGAAATGCTGTGTCAAAGAGCTATCTGCACTCCCATGCTCACAGCAGCATCATTCACAATAACCAAACATGGCAACAACCTAAGCATCTATCAACAGATAAATGGATAAAAAAACGTTGTGGTATGCATATGCAATGGAATATTATTCAACCATAAAAAGGAAAGAAATCCTGCCATTTGTGACACCTGGATGGACCCTGAGGGCATTATGTTAAGTAAAACAAGCCAGAAAGATGAATATTGTATGATTTCATTTATAGGTGGAGATATATATATATATATATATATATATATATATATATATCTCCAAACTCTTAAGAAAAAAGACCAGATTTGTGGTTATCAAAAGGGGCAAGAGAACTGGAAGAAGATGGTCAAAGGTACAAACTTCCAGGTATAAGTACAGGGGATGGAATGTACACCGTGAGGACTCCAGCTAACACTGCTGTATGGTATATGTGAAAGTTGTTAAGAGAGTCACTCCTGGGGTGTCTGGGTGGCTCAGTGGGTTAAAGCCTCTGCCTTTGGCTCAGGTCATGATCCCAGGGTCCTGGGATCGAGCCCTGCATCAGGCTCTTTGCTCAGTGGGGATCCTGCTCCCCCCCACCGCCTGCCTCTCTGTCTACTTGTGATCTCTGTCTGTCAAATAAATTTAAAAAATCTTTTAAGAGAGAGAGAGAGAGAGAGAGACACTCCTAAGAGTTCTCATCCCAAGGAAACAAACATTTTTTCTTTTTTTGTTATTTTTTGTATCTATAGGAGATAATGGACGTTCATAAGCTTACTGTGGGAATCATTTCAGAACATGTATAAGCCAGATCATGACAGTGTAAATGTTCACAGTGCTTTATGTGAATTTTCTCTCAATAAAATGGGAATAATGTATCTCACACTGCTAGAATGCAAGATACAAGGAAATGCCTCCACAGTATCCATTTCTCTGTCAGAAGTTAAAGAAGGGATATTACAGAACTTAAATAGAAAAGAGAGGCCAAGGAGATGTCCCTGAGAAAAACTGTGTTCACAGACTACCTCAAGAACCTCACTTCCAGTAGATTTGGGGGACTTGACCATGCAATACTTCCCCTCAACCCTCCATACCTTTGAAAAAGATCCTTACAAAGAACTGTTAATTCAGGGAAAAATGTTTTTCTTAATATGTGTTTGCATTCACAATTATGAAGTGAAAAACAAAACACAAATAAAAAAATCTTAAGCCAACTGTTTATTTGGAACCTTTTTAAAATTAATCACATCCTTTTATTCCATCTAAATCCATAGGGACAAAACCCTTACGAAACCTGCCTTCATCACAAAGGACTGGTTTTTTTTTTTATAGCCACTATGTAAATATGACCATTTCTTGCCAATGTTTAAGCTATATGAAGCCCAAAAGTTATTTCCCAATTATACCATTCCAGTCGAAGGAAAGGAAAAGCAATATGCTTCTAACTGGAAGAAATATCAAGTATGATCTTTTGGTTATTTTCCACATGATCAAAAAAGAGGAGGTTTGAGTAAATGTGAACAAAATTTGCAAGAGGAGAAAAACACAGAGGGCATTGGGATATTACACAGCAAAACTCTCTTCACTGAAAGCCCTGTTAAAAATTTAGCTGATGGGGCACCTGGGTGGCTTCAGTGGGTTGAGCCTCTGCCTTCAGCTCAGGTCATGATCTTAGGGTCCTGGGCTCGAGCCCCGCATCCGGCTCTCTGCTTAGTAGAGAGCCTGCTTCCCCCTCTCCCTCTGGCTGCTTTTCTGCCTACTTGTGACCTCTCTCTCTCTGTCAAATAAATTTTTAAAAATCTTAAAAAAAAAATTTGGCTGAGCATTAATTGTGGTACACCATAGTTAAAATGGATGAAAATTATGTACAAAGTTTAAATCTGCGTGTTTTTAAAAGAATTTTTTTCATTAGAAGTGAAATATTTCTAAAAATTGCAGCACTTTTGCAAATAACATTCTACACTTTAAAAAAAAAATACTTTCTATGGCTTTGCAAGTAATTCCCCTTGGTTTTACTATATAGTGAAATAAGCCAATAACCTCATACAATGACACTTAAGATGCCATTTTTGCTATGATCCTTGACAGGGGAAGGTTCTATTCACTTATATTAAGAAGGAAGATACCTTCTCCTGATAGCCCAAAAGGAATAGTTAAAAAAATAAAGCCACTAAAAAGTTAAATCACACCCTGAGCAAGTAAGCTAGAAATTCGTGAGATTTTTCCTAGCTCCCACATAAAAATTCCTTTAAGTAAAACTTGAATTATAAATGATATGGTTATTTTATAATACCAAGGGATAAAATTTTGGTGAAATGAAATGACTAAATTATTCTCTTTTTGGCACCCATGACTCTAGAACCTCCCACACAGGAGGGATGCAGGGAAGGTGTCAGTCTCTCTGTTAATAAGAGGATTCCACAAGGCCTTCTCTATAGATTCAGGACAAAACAAACTGGAACCTCTAGATCTTCCCAAAAAGATCATCTGTTCTTTTCAGATTATCCATGTGTATCCAGAAACCATTAATAAGTCTTTTTAAAAGGACTCTCTATCCCTTTTTTCCAAATGAGCTTTTAGTCCATTTCCATTCTTCTAACTCTTTGTCTTCTACTTCGACTCCTGGAAATGGGGGAACTCAAGGTGGAGAGAAAATATTTTGACTCTGTGGCAAAGCAGTCCATTTGAAGATTTCCATATATCCTTCACCTTAACACTGAGAGAGTACTTGCTCTTCAGGAGATCCATCCAGACAGTTACACAAAGTTGAATCTTTGTGATATCCTTAGACAAATATTTTAAGCCCAAAGTTCAGTAGAAAAGACAAGGGGAAGTTAAGGAACTACTTATACACTCCTCCCAATTAGGTCAATTTACAAAAAAAATACAAAGCAGTTGTCAGCCTGCAAGAATTCCCAAAGCTTCTTGGAATGGGAATCTGTGGAGGCCAGTATGTGTACAAGTCTATAAGCGTTCACGCAGCAGAGTAGGCAGAGTGGTGGGGCCCAGCCCTTATTACTTTAATGCAGCCATATATTATGTTAGCCTATCAGTAATGATGAATCTGCCATATGGAGAATAGGCTCTAAAACTAAAAAGAATATCGTATTAATTTCCTAATGCAGTTCTGACAAATTACTTCAAATTCAGTGGCTTAAAACAATACAAATTTATTATCTTAGAATTCTGCAGTCAAAAGTCTCATGGGGCTTTAAGTGTCAATAGGCCTGAGTTTCTTCTGGAGACTATAAGCCTGTAAGGTGTTATTAGCTGAATTGTGGTCCCCTAAATTTCCTATGTTGAAACCCTAATCCCTTCCCATATAGCTGTACTTAGAGATACTCTCTTTCAGGAGATAATTAAATAACTAATTCAAATGAAGTCACAGTGGTGTGGCTCTGATCTGATGGGACTGTGATTTTCTAAGAAGAGTAAGAGACACCAAAGATCTGTTTCCATGTGTGCACAGGGCAATGATGAGAGAGCTGAGGTCTATAAGCCAGGAAGAGAGACTTCAACAGAAACCAGGCTTGCCAGTACCTTGATCTTGGACTTCTAACCTCCAGAACTCTAAGAACATAAATTTCTATTGCTTAAGCCACCAGCTACCTGGTGGTAATTTATTGTGGCACCCTGAATGGATTCATAACAAGGGGAGAATCTATTTCCTTCTGTTTTCCAGCTTCTAGAGGCTGCCTGCATTCTTTGTCTCATGGTCACTGCCATCATCTTCAAAGCCCACAGCAGAGCATCTTCAAATATTCCTAACACTGACGCTCCTGCCCCCTGAGAACTCTTGTGATTTCGTTGGGCCCACCAGATAATCCAGCACCATCTATCCATTCAAGATCCTTCACTTAATCATAACTACAAAGTCTTTTTCCAGGTAAAGTAAAATATTCACCGGTATAGGAGATGAGCATAAAGACATCTTTGGGGAGTCATATGATTCGGTTTACCATTAGGTTGAAATACACAAAACAACCAACTCTGCAAACCACAAGTCTTCTTTCTGGTACAGATCCCTGACTAGTAAAAGCAAGCAAGGCTCTGAAGCCCTTTACAGAGAATGGAAGGACTTTCAGTCCAAGGCTAGTTCACATCAGGGGAGGATGGGATCAAGATAAAATGCTTTAGGATATAAACTGACAAAGCCCCCATGCTTTGCCCAGCCTTGAAAAAACTAGTCTGTGCCCACAGTGGGTCCATCTACCCACTGGCTTGCTGGAAGTGAAAGAGTAGCCTTTCATGAAAATATCTTCCATGTATATAGGACCTTTGATATTAAGAATAAGTTAAGTTAGGGTGTACAGATCCTTAGTCCTCAGATGAGAACTAACCCAGTCTTAGCACATGACAAAAGACGGTTTGCTTTCAATAACATCTATGTGGTGGCGCTATCATTCCTCAGTTCTTTTGGAGTCACGTGAACCAGGGTTTTCACTAGTTTGGGGGTTAAATCCAGTTCTCCTATAGTTTACATAATTATATATTCTTTACTGTTTGTCCTTAGAACCTATCTTCCAACTTAATTTTTTTTTTAATTTTCTGCTTTGAGCCACTATTTCTCTGCATCTCTTTTCATTATAAATTGCACAAAATAGGAACCATAACACGCAGTCATTCTCCTCCTGAAATTCTTTCAGTGCATATTTTTTGAATCAGTGGGATGGATTTGCAATAATTCACCACATCTGGGCCCCCTTTTTCCTCCACAAATCTATGCATTTGCTTACTAGAGCTAGAGATGAATTTGATGGCCATGGAATAAAAACATGTTAAGACTGAACTGTTACTTTGACTTTCCTGCAAAATGTCCCACCCTTTTGCATTGTTGCTATGTATGGTTAACTTGAAACTAACCCAAATCTAGTTTCTTTTTTTTTTTCTTAAAGATTTTATTTATTTATTTGACAGAGAGAAATCACAAGAGAGGCAGGCAGAGAGAGAGGAAGGGAAGCAGGCTCTCCGCTGAGAGAGAGCCCGATGTGGGACTCGATCCCAGGACCCTGAGATCATGACCTGAGCTGAAGGCAGTGGCTCAACCCACTGAACCACCCAGGCGCCCCCCAAATCTAGTTTCTAATGAATCCCATTACTACCACAGTCCATATAGGCCGATGAAGAGTTGAGGCTCTTTGAGAAGGAACCAGTCTTGGCACATAGGACTTCAAAGATCATGTGAACAACTTTTAAAAAGATATTTCTGAAGATCCTAGTCTATGGAAAAGCTTTCCAGCACATATTTTGAGCTAAACACATGCCATAGGCATATGCCCAAAGTAAAAAGCCGTGCAACAGTTAATAAAAACTCAAAACAGATTTCTTCTTCGATCTGTTTCCATTATCTAGTTTCTTCCATTCCTATGTTCTGCTACAGAAATTATGTTTTAGTTTTCCTAAAATACCTCAAATGGGAATTTTAAAAGCATTTCAGATATGTTACCTTGCATTTTCCTTAGTTTCTGTTTGTGTAATACCTTCATTGAGATTCAAATACCATAAAATTCAATCACTTAAAAGTACAACTCAATGGTTTAAGTATATTCACAAAATTGGCCAGCCATCACCATAATTTTAGATTTCACCACTCCATATTTATTAGCAGTGACTCTCCACTTCTTCCTAATCCCTCAAGCCCTAGGCAACCACTAATCTATTTTCTATCTATAGATTTGACTATTATTGAACTTCCAGATAAATGAAATCATAAGCATGTGACTTTCTTGGGACTGCCTCCCTTCATTTAGCATAACATTTTCAGGGTTTATCAATGTTGTATCATACATTAGTACTTTATCTCTTTTTATTGCCAGGGAATATTCCAATGCATAGATATACCACATTTCTTTTATCAGTAGATAGACATTTTGGAAAATTTCTACTTTTGAGTTATTACGAACAAATGCTTCTATGATTATTCATGTTTTATTCATTTTGTTGTGGACCTATGTTTTCATTTTTTTAATATTCTATTCATTTATTTGACAGAGAGAGGTCACAGTAGGCTGCATATTAATTTTATGTTTCACCTTTTGATGAACTGTCCAATTTTTTTTTTAATTTTAATTTGACAGAGAGAGAGATCACAAGTAGACAGAGAAGCAGGCAGAGAGAGGGGGAGAAGCAGGCTCCCCGCTGAGCAGAGAGCCCGATGTGGGGCTCGATCCCAGGACCCTGGGATCATGACCTGAGCTGAAGGCAGAGGCTTTAACCCATTGAGCCACCCAGGTGCCCCTGAACTGTCCAATTCTCTTCCAAATCATCTACATCATTTTATATTCCCATCAGTAATAATATATAAAAGTTCTACTTTCTCCCCAACACTACTGCGTTTTTGACAATAGCTATCCTAGTGGGTGTCACGTAGTATCTCACTGTGGTTGTGATTCCCATTTCCTTAGTGACTACTGGTGTGAATTTTACCAATGTGCTTACTACCATATCTATTCAGATCCTTTGCCCTTTGTTTTTTTTTTAAGATTTTATTTGAGAGAGAGTATGAGAGAGAGAGAGACAGCACAAGCCAAGGATGGGGCAGAGAAACAGACTCCCCGCTGAGCAGGGAGCCAGGCATGGGACTTGATCCCAGGACTCTTGGATCATGACCTGAGCCGAAGGCAGATGCTTAACTGACTGAGCCACCCAGGTGCCCTCCTTTGCCCATTTTTAATTAGGTTATTTGTCTTGTTATGGTCCTTAGAGTTTATATATATTCTCTATATATTCTTGATACAAGTCCCTTATTAGGAATATAATTGGTGAATATTTTCTACCATTTTGTGGGCTGTTCTTTCACTTTTGTAACAATGTCCTTTGAAGCACAAAACTTTTTCATTTTGAAGAAGTCAAATTAATCACCTTTTCTTCTGTTCTTGTGTTTTTGGTGTCACATCTAGAAAATCAATCCCTACTCCAAGATCATAAAGATATAGGTTTATCATTTTTTCTATGATTTTTATAGTTTTAACATTTTCTATGGTATGTGATCCATTTTAATTTATTTTTATGTTTACTATGAGGTAGGGATCCAACTTCATTCTTTTACATGTGAATATCCAGTTATACCAGCACCATTTTTGAAAAACTATTCTTCCTCCGATTAAATTTGTCCTGCCACCTTACAACTCAATAGATGGTAAACCTAAAAGTTTATTCCTTGACTCAGTTCAGTTCCATCAATATATCAGTTTATCCTTGTGCCATCGTTAGTGTGTGGATCTCTTTCGAAGATCACAGTTCAGGAGAACAGTCAAGTATTTTAAACTAATAATATCACCAATATATTTAAAAAAAAAAAAAAAAAAACCAGGCAGAATGTTTGCCAGGATCCCACTTTAAACAACAGTAAATGAGTTGGAAATAAGAAGTGACTTCCTGTATACTGAAACAGTGAAACTAAAGCTAGAAGGAGACTCAATAATTACTACTTCCTGGCTACCTGGTCTACAGATAATGAACTATTGCCTGCATGTGAATTATTTTTACCTAATCATCATAGCAAATTGCTCTTAGTCATTTAAATCAGTGTTTATCATATATTAGGTAGAAATATTAAAGCCAATACAGAATCTAAATTCAAACATGTAGAGAATAGTAAAACTTTGAGAGCATCTCATACTGAAAGGACCAAAATAGCAGGCATTTATTATGAACCAGACATTCTACCTGCTTTGCTGCATTTAATCATAATAATCCCTTGATCCAGGTAAAAGGAACTGCCCAATTTACAGGAGATAAAAGCAAAGGTAAAATTTCTCAGCCTTGCCGAGGTAATTGTGGACAGTTTGGGATTTGAGCTTGGATTAGTGGAAATTCAAGAGAGTTGATAACAATTACATTCTTTTTCAACTCTCCAAGTCTAAGGACTCTATAATTGTTCAAGCAACAGTTGAGGCCCCACATAACACTGACAAGTAAATTTCTACTGTTATTTTAGTCCAACAATCCTATCGAGGTGTCATTAATTATGGTGTAGAGCAAATTAGCTATGAAGATTAAAGCAAATTTCAAGTCTGGGTTCAACAAGGATTTACAGAGCTTCTGCACTGTTAGCTAGCTGACAGTCCGTCTAATCCGGCTATCATTCCACACACAGGAACGGATTCTCAGGGATTACAGGACTCATTCAAAAGCTCATCATGCTACTTAGTGGTGTATCCCAGCATAAGTTTCAAATACTGCATTTTTTAACCTCTGATTCCACCACACTAGGCATGTGTTACCAATTACTATTTGATATAATTCTGAGTCCCATGCTTTAGGATGTGAAATCTTCCAGTCTGTGCTTTCTCTTGAACTGTTCTTATTCAGAACAAACAGACACTGATGAGAATGGTCACTGATCCAGCCCCCGCTTTGGATAACCATTTTCAAACTTCTCAGCTCTGAAGTTTTTCTCTTTACTACTCAGTGGGGCAGCTTTTGTCTTCTACTTTTTCCCAAGCTACCATTCCAAGCCAGCCTATTTTTCTGTGACTTTCATGCCGAATATGTGTTTGGTTCTTCTCTTTTGCTGACTTAACCCTCCAGCCAAAACACAAAAGGAAAATATCTGTAATGAAAGGTAATGAAGTTGCCATCATACTTCTTACATTCAAAATGATGTATATGTAGTCTCTCTCTGCCTTTAGCTCTGAAAATCAAAAATAATTTTTAAGCTTTATCCTAATAAATGTTAGAATAGCCACTTAACAAAGTTATTTTTGGGAGTCATTTTGTTATACTCAGTTTTTGGTAGACAAAGAAAAAGTGTCTTGCTGCTTAAGAGTCTAGGCTTTTGTACCTATGTAGGATATAAATTTAAAAATCAAACAAAGTTCATGGTATTTCTTTATTGATTCATGAAGACTTAAGAAAAACCCAAACTCTGTTATTTCTTCTTCTCTTGCAAACACAGTTAACATATTATTTTTTAATCATCAACTTTCCTGTGGGGATATTATTTCCATTACATCACCTTTGCATCAGAATCAAAACCCAGGATGTAACAACTAGCTGTGAACTTAGATATTCAGCTGCCTTTCCACAGTTTTGAACTTCATTCTAAAATCTTCTGCATACCAGGTAATACCACTTTAAAAAGAAGCAAGCATTTTATTAAAGTGAGATTCCTACACATGGGGAACAACATGGTAAGCTGTGATCTGAGACGACAGTTGGTTTACTCTTACCATTTGATCACAAAATTTCTATGCCATCTGTGGGAAGCCACACAGGCAAATGTGTCATCACATCTAATAATGAAAAGAAAAAACAGACAGAACGTGCTGGAGAAACAGACTGCTTTAATTACCCCCTCACAATGCTCCTTGAGAATTTGGAGAAAAGCATTGTGCAGACAAGTTCTTTATATAAAGAGGTAGCCAGTGCTATAGAATATTTTTTGAAAAAAAAAAATCAGGATGAATAACCTAATTCCAGCATGTCCAGTTGAGAGTGGTAAATAATGTGTGGTCAAGGTTGATGGGAAATCTTGTAAAGAACAAATCTGCCAGGAAAATAAATAGATGATTACTATCTAGAGTCCACTATCGATATGCTGAAATATCAAAATTATATTCTTTTAACTAGAATATAGCCTTACTACAGTTCTACAATGGCAGTGCAGGTGAAGACTGCTCCAAGACACAGGGATCTGATCTGCCCAACATCTAATGTTCATTAGCCTCCAATGATCACCTTCTCTTCTTTCAAGCCTACACCAGTGATCCATGTTCAAACAGTGCTCTTAATCTTTCAACCATAGGTGTTCTCAGAAATGTAGGAGAGCACTGGGGTATTTTTCTTTCTTTAAGAACAATAGGAGTTGTGAGGCGCCTGGGTGGCTCAGTGAGTTAAAGCCTCTGCCTTCGACTCAGGTCATGATCCCAGGGTCCTGGGATCGAGCCCCGCATCGGGTTCTCTGCTCAGCGGGGAGCCTGCTTCCTCCTCTCTCTCTGCCTGCCTCTCTGCCTACTTGTGATCTCTGTCTGTCAAATAAATAAATAAGTAAATAAATAAATCTTTAAAAAAGAAGAAGAAGAAGAAGAAGAAGAAGAAGAAGAAGAAGAAGAAGAAGAAGAACAATAGGAGTTGTGTCCTGGGCATGTTTAAAAAAAAAAAAAAAAGATAGGAAAGAGAGTGACTCATTGACTTGACCCTCATCAGTGTAACTACCACAACTCAGTAAAATTATCATCCCTTTCCCTTCTTCATTTTGAGATTGGTACAAGTTATAGTTCCCTAAGCAAAAAACAAAAACACATTGCCTTTCTGCCCACTCTCCATTAAATTTCTGTCCATTTCCCATTTTATTTCTGTTCATGTTTACCCCAGTTGTCTTTATACTTCCACTAAGCATCCCTTCTACCTCTCACCAGTCAAGTCATTTCTGTGCTCAGCAAGGGACCAATCTCAAGACCACATTTCCAACTGACATTGGGACTATAGTGTTGTAATGAATGAAGCGTTCTCAGTAGGCTGGGGAAGTGACTAAAGAGGGACCTCTGGACGGAGTGACACAGTGCAGTCAGACACTGGGCTTATAGCAAAGGTATCAGACGGTAGCCTTGAGTCTCTGTGCCCTAACTCATGTTGGTCTCCTCTGAAATTTTATCATTTATTCATTCGATAACTATTTTTGAGCATCAACAATGAGCTAAGTTCTAGCAGCACTAGAGAAACAAAGAAAAAAATGTTATGAATAAGTGTCACTAACTACAAAAAGTCACAGTCTAGTTAAAGAAAAACATTACAACGCACACTTTTCCTAGCTTTTTTCCCCATTTGCTATACTTTGAAAGCAATGTATAACACCACAAACTCCCACAAAGATGGCAATATTAAAATACATATAAACATTAACATTGGCAAATGATACACAATTGTGTTTGAGTAAAAAACTTTTCCTGCTAGATCAGTACATTTAAAAAAATATTATGAAGTTATAACTTTTTCAAAAATGTATACTGAGCACGTGCTAAGGGCCAGATGCTATTCTAGGCACCATGGATACAAGAGTGCACCTGACGGAGAAGATCCCTGCCCTCCTGGAGTTTATATTCTGCTAAGTGAGATAGATAATAAGTGATTTTTTAAGTAAACTCTCTTGTATGTAAGAGAGTGAAAAGCACTAAGAAGAAACTAAACCATGGAAAGACAATTGGAGGAGGGATGGTAGAACATGTCTTGCAATTTTTAAAATTTGAGTGGTCAGGAAAGGCCTCACCATAAATGTGACTTTTTAGTAAAGACCTGGAGTAAATCATGTAGCTATCTGGAAGAAAAACATCAATAACACTCAAACTAAGTACATATAAATTTTTACTTGTTTTCCATTTAACACATGGCACAAGTGTTTCATTTTACTTTAAATTTCCCAAGAAAAATCATTATCTGTCAACACATACGTTTAATTATGACAAGTTTGGTTTGAGAATATATATTAAAATGGAATATAAAATTTAACTAAATGGTAAACACTATTTTAAAAGGCAAAATTGTTTTCACCATCTTCTACCCCATAGTTTTGCGTTTTGTGCTTTAAAAAAAAAAAAAGAACGCACAAAAGAAAAAAACAAACCAGGTTTCAGACTCCTATTTCCAAGTACATTTCTGTAAATAACATATTGTGAGTGAGGATAGTCTTAATTCCCAATAAATAAAAATCAAATTGGAAATAGTCATCAGTTTAGCTTCTCCTTTTAAACATTGGATTTTGAAGAATTGGTTTTTGCTAAAAGTTTGGTGTAAAACACTTGATCATGCGAGTGTGATTAATGGCTCTGATAAAGGTTATGTTGGGGCAAATTTGTAGATGTCATATCATTTGTATCTCCCTTTAATTTACTGGATTTCAAAACCAGGTTTCTTTGTATTCCATATAATTTATCAAGCCTATTATGGATTTAAATTAAACAATATACAGCCTGTAGTAACAAAAGGATGTAATTTAGAGTTGTGTAATTGTTATTACCACAAGATGGATAGTAGAGTTTGGCCAAATTCTGAAACACCCAAATTGGCCATGGTTACTGATCTTCAGGAATGGCTTCTCTTGATCATCAATCTTTAGAAACTCTCTAATGAATCAGTTTTAAGGGGAAAAAAAGCTTAGATAAGTATTTTACTGCTTAACACCTAAAATAATTATTTTATTGCTGAACAGACATCATTACTCTTTTGAACACTCTGAACTGTCTGCGGTATTTTGGGGAAACGTAAGTTGGGAAATACAGCAATTTGGCAACTTTGCCACAAAGAAAGAGCTAGAGAGGAGAGGAATGCTCATCCCAGAGTGGGCAGAGAAGGAGAGCCCACACTCACTAAAGCCTTCTAACAAGAGTTCCTCTGAACATTAAGTAGCAAATAGGCAGTAGAAAAAGAAGAAAAAACTTCCACACAACACAAAGGTATAGAGACATAAAGAGGCTCAGTAGGTTTATGAACAGCCTGGGATTCAGCATGATGAGGCCAGATGTGAATGAAAGGAAAAAGTTGAGGGAAGAAGTCTGCAGACTAGAAGGGGCTTATACAACACACAAAGAAGTTTGGACTTTATCCTGAGGTAGTGGGGAACCATCTAAGTGTTTTAGAATGGAAATAAAGTATGAGGAAGATCATGGAGCTGTGGGAAGGGTCAGGATGAGATACCAAAAAGATCTTGCTTTCATTCTAACACCTAGGCTAGAGGACTTACACAATTTAAGATCAAGTGAAACCTTGCATAAGTAACATCTTCTTCCTTTTCTTCCATTCTCTGGTATATGCCAGTTAGAGGAATATTGTGCTCATGCATTCTTGGTTGAAAATCACTTAACTTACAAGATCAAAAGCTTCTGCACAGCAAAAGAAACAGTCAACAAAACAAAGAGGCAACCCACAGAATGGGAGAAGATATTCACAAATGACACTACAGACAAAAGGCTGATATCCAAGATCTATAAAGACCTCCTCAAACTCAACACACACAAAACAGATAATCACATAAAAAAAAAAATGGGCAGAAGACATGAACAGACACTTCTCCAAAGAAGACATACAACTGGCTAACAGACACATGAAAAAAATGTGTCACTAGCCATCAGGGAGATTGAAATCAAAACCACATTGAGATACCACCTTATACCATTTAAAATGGCCAAAATTAACAAGACAGTAAACAACATGTGTTGGAGAGGATGTGGAGAAAGGGGAACCCTCTTACACTGTTGGTTGGAATGCAGATTGGTACAGACACTTTGGAAAACAATGTGAAGATTCCTTAAGAAATTAAAAATAGAGCTTCCCTATGACCCTGCAATTTTACTATTGGGTATTTACCCCAGAGATACAGATATAGTGAAAAGAAGGGCCATCTGTACCCCAATGTTCATAGCAGCAATGGCCACAGTTGCCAAACTGGGGAAAGAACCAGGATGCCCTTCAATGGACAAATGGATAAAGAAGATATGGTCCATATATACTATGGAGTATTATGCCTCCATCAGAAAGGATGAATACCCAACATTTGTATCAACATGGACAGGCCTGGAATAGATTATGTTGAGTCAAAAAAGTCAAGCAAGGGGAGTCAATTATACATTTTCACTTATTTGTGGAGCATAAGAAATAACACGGAGGACATGGGGAGATGGAGAGGAGAAGTGAGTTGGGGGAAATTGGAGGTGGAGACAAACCACGAGAGACCGTGGACTCTGAGAAACAAACTGAGGGTTGGGGTGGGGGGTTGGGTGAGCCTGGTGGTGGGTATTATGGAGGGGACAGATTGCATGGAGCACTGAATGTGGTACATAAACAATGAATTCTGGAACATTGAAAAGAAATTAAAAAAAAAAAAAAACTTACCAGTATGGGACACTAGGAGTTATTAGTTTTAAATGTTTCATGGACTATTTTTTTCCTACAACAAAGAAAAGCCAGTGAGGTAAAGGTGAAAGACAGTTTTCAGAAGCTTGGTGGTGAGTAGCCTATCCCAGGTAAATTATTAGTCTTCTGAAGTCAGGAGAAAACAAGTGGTCTAGAATTTCTAGAGGTACTAGAACAAGAACTAAAGATACAAAGGCAAGAAATTGAGGAAGGTGGGAAATTAGGGCTGGACATAATAAAATGGAAATATAGGCCAAGAGTTTAGAACCTTGAGGTCTAGTTCTGGTCACCAATGGATGGCAGCAACTGTGAAGGCCCTGAGATTTTACCCTATGTGCAAGCTAAAAATTTAACCTCCCACAGTCTCAAGGAAGCTTCCAGGAGACACAAGACTTCTGGATCAGAGATGAAGGACCATGTTGTACTAACAGTAACACCTACGGTATCACCACTGTTTTGCCCCTGTTCCTCTACCACCAGGTCCTGTAAGGCAGTACAAAAAGGTCCAAGGATACCTCTATGTGCTGACTTATGGAAGGTGGACCCTGAGCTTAGCAAACTCCAGTCTTTTACAATGGACAGCAAACAAATTGTCCAACCTTTGGTCTGGAAGGATACATTGTCTGCGTGCTATTACAGTTCACTATACAGTATCTTTGAAATGATGGTCCAGAACAAAAGACTCTATCTACAACACATGCAAAAATGCTAGATCCGTGAATAGTTGTCTCCCAATATATAATCCTAAACTATTGTTCAGGCTATTTCTCTTTACCTTGCTTGTGTCCTTGTCAATAAAATGAGGAGATCATTACTCAATTCATGAGAGAATCTGAAATAAAATATCATTGTAAACGCACAAAGAGCCAAAATGATGAGTACTTAACTTTTTGTTTTGTTGTAGCACTTTCTGATAGCCCTAGCAAAATAATTTTGCTACTATATATTGCACTAATAATCCACAATAATCCACAACTAATGAAAACACAGCTAAATCTAATCCAGTAAGACTAAAGGTTAATCTCTGATATTGGAAAGATATAGAAAGTTAACTAATGGCTTATCTAATTTAGGTAATTGTACTTGCAGACCCCTCTTCTGTCTTTACAAATCTCTATTCTTAAAACATTCTTTGAACCTGCTCTTTTGCATTCTTACTGGTTGCCTCAGTAGGGAATTTAAAAATTTTATGAATGCTAACAAATAGGTATTAACAGTTTGTAAGTTTCATTAGGGGGTTAAATGAGATAATATAAATAACCATCTGAAAGTATCCAGAGCCTTCCAGGCATTCAATAAATATCAGTTCTTTTCTTTTATAGTTCTAACATTCTAGGATTTGAGGGCACTGAGAATAAGTCATATCAACTTTATTATTTTGTAATTAAAATCACAAAGCCATATTGTTTCCTAATAATTTAAAAATAATGACCATTTTCACCGCTTGCCATACATTTTCAGAATCAACATAACTTTGATTGCATCTATTGCTGAAAAATGGTATTTAAATGCCTCTATTAGCTAAAACACATTTGTATCTGGAGCATTACTTATAATTATCTCCCATTTCATGTTCCTTTTCAATAAGCCAGTTTCTCCCTCTCCCAAATCAGTCTATCACTTTAGTTTCAGAAATGAGAGGGAGAGCAGACATAATTCTGGAAGAGAGTGGATACTATTTAGGGAACTGGCCCACCCAGGCCAAAAGAGGAAGGTAAAAATGTCTGTCCCTCTCTTCCAGTTGTTAGTAGGAAAAAAAGAACAACAAAGTTAAGAGTGTGATGTAGTCAGATACATGCTAGGGCATCTGCAGTGCAGGGCTGGAAACCCAGGCCTGAGGACATCAATTACACTGGTTAAGGCCAACATGGAAGGTGGAGGAGCTCTTCCAATTCCTTCTTTGGTGGAAGCCTTGGAACAAAGGGATCTGAGCTCATAGCTGATGACCTCAATATACTCAAGTGGCTACAGTCAGAAAAACTGAAGATGGAGTTTTCTAATAGTTCTTTGTTTCTTGTGTGGCATGGGCATTAAAGCAAAAGGCAGGGAGTCTGTTATGGAGCCCACCATGGGCAAGGTAATGCCACAGCAAAGGCTTTGGGGTAGTCAGCATGACCCAAGGGCCCAATAACAGACATGGCGGTGACTCAAAGGAGTCTTCAAAACTAATGAAGGTTAACAAGAGGCTCAGTCATCAAAGAGAGTTTTCTAAAGTTCTGAGACACTGAAAAACCATATGTTGTATATTTATACACCAAAGACATCAATAACAGGTATTGACAGATTACCTAGGATCAGGTCTTGCTGAGTAGACCCATAATGGAGCTAAGTTGACATCAGTTATCACACCTACCCACCACTCCCAGTTCCACTGTTTCGTGGTCCCTGCCTCACACTCTTGGCTGCCATCTTGGAAAACAGCAAAGAGAACATAGGAGAATCTGAAACACTGAAGAGTTGTGCTAAGAATGCTTAAACTTAAGGATATGGATAAAAATTGTTTTGTCTTACTTGTTTTATATCAAACTAAACTAAGCTGTTCTGTTTTCTCCTCTACCCAACAGATAGCCACTTGACGAGAAAGATCAGTGTAAGTACATTTGTGACCGACTACATATTTTCTGTGCTGTTCAAACACTTTCCATTATTACTGGGGGTGGAAGCAGTTAGAGAAGGCTCGCGGCAACAGAGGAGCAGTCTTGAGTTTTGCTTTTTTTAGGATGTCAAACTCCAGTATTGTGTTATTTTTTCATACGACGTCAACTATAATAGCTTCAAAGTGCAAAGTTATAGCATTAAATAAAGAGAACTATGAGTAGCTGTACAAATTGCTCATTAGAGTTGATCACTTTTTTTTATGCCAGTAAAGCTCTGTAGACTAGAGAATAACCCAGCTGAAAATGTACAAGTGATGTTGTCCACAGCATGAAAAGACTGGTAAATACAGCCTTCAGCCTGTCAGCTAATCACATCAACCTCATCCAGATCAGGTAAGTAAAAACTGCATCTGACTTATGAGTAATGCAAAGCACAGCTCTTGGGGAAATGGAAAGGTTTGTAGTGATTTAGAACCTGGCCATTTGAAAACTTGATTATAAGGTAAAATATGCAGAAACTCTGAGAAAGGTATAAAAATGTCATGCAAATAGGGGAGCAGTGGGGAAGAGATGAGATCAAATAAAAATTGCCTCATAAGGTATGCCACTTTATTTTTGTGCACTGAGAGGCCATCTATTGTGACAGTTAAGGACACAGGTCCAGATGCCAGCTTGCGTGGTCTCAAATCCTGCTCTGCCCCTTACTGACCTTCAGACAGTCATTCAACCTCCCAGTTTCTGGGTTTGCTCCCTTGCAAATGGGCATAAGAGTACAGGCTTCACTGGCTGTTGAGAACTAAGTGTTAATGTGTGTCAAGTGCTTACAAGAGTGCCTAGGGTGCAGCCAACATTGTAAGTCTTAGCTGTCATTATCATGGTCAGTAACAACATTGTTACAAGGACACCACACTAGTCTGTGTGGGGCACAGGGAGCAGAACTCCTGCCCTCGAAGGACTTGCAGTCCTACAACTGGTGTAGATCAAACTCAACAGCCTTGGATGCCTTCCAGTTAACAGATCAACAGGTTGTAACAAAAGGATGAATCACACTTTAAATGTAAATTGCTACATGGGTTAAGAACATTGAAAATGACTACAAAGTGATTTTCAAATGGTCTGAAAAGCCATGGGGTTTGAGTGTTGATTCTTCTAAGAGGAGAGGGGCAAGAGGGAAAAATAAAGGAAGGAGACAATGAAGTTTACTGTATCTTTTTCAAGATCAATTGTCTTTTCACAGATTGGCGGTCAATGAATGAGGTGTATGAGTAAATAAATTGCAAGGGACTGTGTCTAAAAGTGCTTGGAAAATTGAAAATCTTATTTAGCTTTACCTTCTGCTCTTGCTGTTAACACAATTAACAAATCAGTTGGATCTTAAGAAAAATAAGTTCAAAGTGACTCTTCTATTGTTAAAAATTCCTGAGATCAAATGTAATTATATTTGATCCAATAGTAATGGCCCAAAAATATATCTTTTGAGAGATAGATTGGGGTAGTCCATTTTTCAGAAAATGAAAAATCAAATAATGGTGGTCATGTGGGTAAGTAACAAATTTCTGTATCAAAATATCTCTCCTTTAAGTTCTTTTTTCTCTTCAGTAGTTTGTGCCTATTATTGATAACAAGTGGCAATAGAATTAAGTCAATCAATCAATAAGCAGTAAATCACAATAATGAAAAGCCTGGTAACTGATCGGGCTTAGCTGATTTTCAGACACTTAGACTAGGATTTTGTGAAAAGCCTATTACATTGTTCCCTTTTTCTTCCAAGTCCACTGGCAGAATTGCCCATGTCTGTATGTGACAGAGTCCCCATACCCCTTAACTTTCAGAAGTTCATGCACCTAAAGAAATCTGAAATCACCACCGGACATGGTCTTAGAGCTTTAATAAAATCGAACAGAGAACCTAAATTTTCACGCCCAAGGGCTCTCGTGCCAAACCTGCAGGCTATTTGAAAGCTGCAGGGTGATAAGCCACCATTAACATCAGCTGTGCTATTTGTAAGCCGTAGCAACTCATCCACAGGGAACAGGACTGAGAACACTGTATCCAGAACATTGCACCCTTCGTCTCCAAATGAACAGCACTTTGATTTGATTGCAAAGCACAACAGAAGAATTTGGAAAAGCATTTTGTAGCTATAATCCATGGAGCCTGTCCTCCTGCCCAGCACCCCTTTAATTATTAGGAAGGACATACCACGTTGTAGGAGAGGTCACATGGCAACTCAGGAGAGAAGGCTTACAACCTGAGGCTGCTCTGTGACCTTGGGGAAATGATGAAACCATTCTCAAGTCAAGGGGTAGTTGATAACAAAGGCCTTTCCCAAACATACTGGAGAGGAATTTGGGGAAGGAGAAAATGTTATCTATACTAAAAATCTCCAGCCTCAGAAGCCTGTAACAACAAAACAAGGTTATACTTCCTCATTTCTAGAAATTTGCTCACCTTAAAGAATTCCCGCAGCTTTCTGGAGCATTTTCCAGGGAATCTTTCTCTTGTGTGCCTAGGAATCAGCCCCTCAAAAGTCTTCAGTTCCACTCTCCTGCTGTTGACTTGCAACATTACAAGGTTGCTGGTCTACAATGACGGAAAGCCCAGACCAAGTTACGGTTTTCACCATGAATTTCCCCTAGTCAGGCAATCGTTTAAAAGTGCTGTGTGATCCAGCTACTCAAACAGCCTACAGAACCAAAGTGGCCTTGGATGCTGTGTGGATACCATTCATTGGTTCCAGCCATCCTGCTTCTCTGAACTTTTCCCTTTCTTTTTAACTAGGAGTTAATGAGGGCCTCTTAAAGTGCCAATGTATAATTTACTTCTCAGAGCTTCCAGAACTGGGAAACTTTGTACGTATGCACTACAAAGTCAAACTAAATGGGATACATTATTCATAAATGCAATTTAAAGTATGCGAGGAGAGAGAGAGAGAATTATAGGCCCATACCTATTTCTAAACAGTGCCCCACGTGTAATATGTTTTGAACATTCAGGAAACCTAAGGGACATTCACAGTCCCACTCAGTCTTCTCATGAACTTCTGATCTTTACAGTCTTCCCAAGATCATAGCTGTGTAAATGCAGATTCTGCAATCTGAAAATGCCAGAGTTATCTGGATCTCAAACTCAAGGCCAATTTGCATGACACAACAAATTTACAGCTTGAGTTTCAGAAAATGATATGGGGATAAGAAAAGATTTCTAATGCTTGCAATTCACTCCCAGTGCTTTTGCATTTTAGAATTTTTAATGTTTTTTTCCAATGTTTGAAGGATTTTATTTTTATTTATTTGACAGAGAGAGAGATCACAAGGATGCAGAGAGGCAGGCAGAGAGAGAGGGGGGAAACAGGCTCCCCGCTGAGCAGAGAGCCTGATGCAGGGCTTGATCCCAGGACCCTGAGATAATGACCTGAGCCAAAAGCAGAGCCTTAACCCTCTGAGCCACCCAGGCACCCCACGTTTATTTTTTGTTTATTGTCTGTCTCACATTAAAATCTAAGCTCTTGGAAGAAAGAAAATACCACTATTTTGATTATTAATTTAAACCTGGAAATTAGGTCCATCACCTAGTCGGCACTCAAAAAAATATTTACTGAAAAGGCCAAGCGGGAGCTCAGTAAACCAGGTGGTTGGGTGGGCAAGCACAGGGCAGGTCCCTGTTCTGTGACCAGTCCACTCAGATAACAAGATAATTCCAGAGAGTGGAGAGATATCTTAAGCAAGAGGAATTGGGAATTACAGAATGTTCTAGTTGAAAGGGACTGGAGATAAGCGTAGTGGCTTCAGCGCTCACAAAGCCAAATAGTGGACAATTTAGGGGAGAATCCAGAATTCCTAACTCCTGGTTTTAAGTGCCATATTCTCTCAAGCAGTGGCTGCAAATGGAGGGATGGGAGTGTCAGAATATGCTGGAGCTCCTGGCAATAGACTCACCAGGCTTCTTGTACCTCCTATAGATAGATACAGTGGCCTCCTGTTCCAAAGACTCAAACTAAAGGATTGAAAAGAGGCAAAATTTGCCGAGTTGATCGCTGAGCTGATCAAAGGTGAGGGAGGTTTGGGGGAACCTGGTGTCAGGCGGTTGGCGAAGAGGGAGTGTACCCAGGGTGCATTTGGTGGGTTGGCAGGGAGGGCGGTGGGGGAAGGTTCTGGGCTTGGAGGAGCAGCACACACACAGAGGGAGTACTGTGCTGTGTGGTTACAGAGGCAGCTGGCAAGTGTGGGAGGGTGTAAAGAGATCACAGAGGGGGAGCTGCGGGAATCACGGCGGCAGGGAGAAGCCACTGTCCTCCATCTTCAAGCTCTTGACTGCTCACAGGGTGGTGGGTCTCCAGGCACTGGGATTCTCCTCATCCCTCACCCCACTGGGCAGGCTCCAGTCAAGAGATTGGAACTCCTGAGCCTCTGCCCCCCCTTGTGTTAGGGCCACTTGGATATTCCTGCTTCTCCCACATCAGAAGCTAGTCCTCTCGGGGGCCCTTCACCCCATTTTCTCAGAAATCTAACTCAGACATCTGTTCACAATATTGAATTTCTAACTCCAAAAGTCGAAAGGCTTCACACCCACTGCTGCTTCTAGTCTAACACTTGCTGCTTAACCTGAAGCCAGATAACTACACAGTTCCAAGTACAGAACTTCCCTTATGTTTAAGGAAAATAAAAATCGGACACAAAGTCTGTAAAAATTTAACAGCGAGGAAAGGGGCCATTTCCACTGATTTAGCTTATACTTGCCCTGTGACAGCACAATCCTGCTAATCTAACCTTTAAGCTACAATTTCAACTTGCAAAGTGATTTGTAACCACCTTTGCAAACCTGAGGGAGACAGTCTGGAGATGCAGCTGGATTCCGTGGTTACAAATAAGCTGTTTCTGTGCACGTGGCTTTGTCCTTCTACATTTGCTCACCTTTGTAATCTGTGCCCGTGCGATCTCTGCCAGCACCTTGGATTTATCTGGCCCTATTCTTCAGAAATACCTCAGGATGCTTTTCACAAATGTCATTTCTTTATTCTTTCTGGGCTCTCATTGAAAAGATCCTTAGAGGCAGGCATAAAATAAGAAAATGATTCTTTTCTCCAAGAGAGCTCTATTATCCATTTCCTATTTCAATCGTGTTCTCTTCGCATTTTCACATATTCTTTTTAACTTTCATGTCTGTGATTTTTCTCTTCAGTCCTCTACCTGCACTCACTCTCATAAGCTTATTTGCTCTTAGGATGGTCACCTTTTTGGATCCTTGGTTCTCACCATCACTACCCCCTTGTCATGTTTTTCCCATTCTTTTCCTTTGCCTGAATAATATCAGGTGGAGATTTCATCATACATTCTTTCCTCTGTTTTTGGTTTTGGGTGTTTTGTTTTGTTTTGTTTTTTTATCTTCTTCACTTTCAGAAAGTCGAGTTCTGAAAATGATGTAATTCCAAAGTGAAATTCTAGACTAATTTTCAAAGCCTGTCACTGCGAGTCAGCTGGCCCAACATTTCAAACATATTACCTTATCTCAGAAAAGCAAGAATATCTCAGGGATGGCACACTGGTGCTTAGTATAATTTTTAAGATCAGACATAAAACTGTTTGATGAGTCATATGTTGCACTATATGGATTAATGTTCTTTTTTCTCTCTCTTTTTCACGCTCATCTCCAAATTCTTAGTGAGACTCATGCTGTGTAGTTAGTAGCAACCTAGTTGATAACAAGATTAGGGGATTTCCTGGCTACAAAGAGTTGACAGTCTAGTCGGCTACATCCTACCTCAGCGAAGGTACTATAATTTTTTTCTTAATCAACACTCATGCATCCATTCTTTGCATTCATGTCACACAAAAACATGTGTGAACACCTACCATATTCAAGGAGAGTGCTAAAGTCTCGTAATATGGTTATTACCAACCATTCAGTCTTACTGTTTCCTCGTAGGGGACTAATCTACTAGTCATGCTTTTAAATCTGAAACTACAAACTGAAAGAAGCACTCAAAAGGAAGTCTGTGCCCCTAAACACTATTTCCCTATTCCCTGATGCCCCAGGCCCTGATAATTACCCTTGTATTATCTCTCTCTCTCTCTGTTTTTTTAAGATTCCACATATAAATGCTATCATATGATATTTTTCTTTCTCTGTGTGTTCTATCTCACTAAGCACAATAACCTGAATTGTCATCCATTTCATTGCAAATGGCAGGAGCTCCTCCTTTCTCACAACTGAATAATATTCCATTGTGTATGTACATACACCGCATTTTTATCATTACCTACTGGAAGACACAGATTATTTCCGTATCTTGGCTATTGTGGGATAAGTGCTGCAATAAATGTGAGAATGCATTTTTTTTTTTTTTGCACCCTATTTGCAGTTCCTTTGGTTATATACCCAGGAGTGGGATTGCTGGATTCTCTGATAGTTGTATTTTTATATTTTGAGGCACCTCCACATGGTTTTACATAATGGCTGGATCAAGTTACAGTCCTACCAGTGGTGCCCTAGTGTTCCCTTTCCTCCACATCCTTATCAACATGTATTATCTCTTGTCTTCCTGATGAAATCCATTCTAATAGCAGTGGCCCGACAGCCCACTGTGGCTTTGATCTGCATTTCCCCGATGATTAGTGATGTTGAGCATCTTTTCATGTACTGGTTGGCCATTTGGAAGTGTTTGGAAAAATGTCTATTCGTGATTTCTAAGAGACTAGATTGTAAATGTTCTCACCACAAAAAAAGAAATGATAATTATGTGATGTGATAACGGCTTAGCTAAAGCTATAGTGGTAATCATATTGCAATATATAAAAGTATCAAATCAACATGCTGTACACTTTAAACTTACATGATGTTATATGTAAGTTATAACTCAGTATAAAAAGAAAAAATTACAATTGACTTGAAATTTGTCAGAATGGGAAGGGGTTAAATAGGAGAGTATAGGGGAGGGAGATCCAGTATGATAGAATGGCTCATGTTTACATCCATGGTGTTAAGTATTCTGGCATTTTGAAGAAAAAAAGCAGTATGTCTAGACATGGAGAGTTAAGATGACCAAGCTTGAGGGGCCAATCCACAGAAGCAATGGAAAAGCTTTTTGTTTTGTTTTGTTTTGTTTTGTTTTAGTAGTTGAGTCCTTGGGATTCAATTATCTTTGCTGGTGGGGCAGGTGTTTAATTGGTGGGGTGAGGTTTATATTTTGGAAACACCCTGGATGCAGTGTGGAGAAAACAGACAAGTGGTCTAGAACAGATGAGTAGGGATCTTTTAGAAATCTAGGAAAATAAAGTAACATTATTAGGATGATTATAGTTAAGTCACAAACCATAGGATTACTTTTAGAAATGAATACAAGGTAAATTTGAGAGACTGGCAATGGATTGGATTTGAGAGTAAGAGAGAAGGAAGCATCAAGGATGGCATGTAAGTCTTAAGCTTTCACAATTAACAACTGGTGCCAGATTGAGGAAATGAGAATATCACATGTTTTAATTTGAAGAGCCTGAATTTTTATATTTTTTGAGATAACTAAGAGGAGATATAGAATTGACAATTGGATGAAAATGTCTAGAGTTGAGAGAAGTCTGGGATGGAGATATATATTTAGAAGTCATCAGTATATACATATGATTGAAATTCAGCCCTTGTTGAGGTTCCCCAGGAAAGAGTACTTAGGGAGAATAAAAGATAAACTATTACAAATTTTGAGAATATACAACATTTAAAAATACAGAAGAATCTGAAAAAAAAAAAAAATACTGGGAAGGACCATGTATGGGGTCAAGAGGAAATGAGAAGAATGTGGTTTCCTGAAAGCCAGGGTAAGAGATTTTTTTTTTTCAAAAATAATGGAATCCCCTACCTCATATCATGTGTAAGAATTAACTCAGAATATATTGAAGACCTAAATATAAGAGTTAAAACTATAAATCTCTTAGAAGAAAACATAGGAGTATATCTCCATGACCTTGGGTTAGGCTATGGTTTCTAGATAGGATAGAGAAAGCACGAGCAACAACAACAACAAGATAGATAAATGGGACATTATAAAAATTTAAAAATCTTGTCCTTCTAAGGTCATCATCCACAAAGTCAACCCATCAAATGTAAGAACTTTTCTACACATCATATATTTGATAGGGAACTTTACATTTAGAATATACAAAGAATTCCTATAATTCAATAATAAAAATGATTAAAATGTGACAAATAACCTAAATATACTTTCTGCAAAGAAGTTTTACAGATGACTAAAAAGCACATAAAAGCATCCCAACATTAGATATCAGGAAAATACAAACCAAAACTGAAATGACAGGACACTTCCCAGCATGTACCCACTCCAGCCCCTGGTATCCCAAAAAGGCAACCTCAGCATGGCATGTTCTCAGACTCCTCCCAGTCTGGGTCCATCCCAGATGCCCTGCCAAGGCAGCTATGACACAGCATGCTCCAGGCTTCCCTGGCCTATACCTGCTTCACCTCCAGCCATCCCTCCAAAATGGTCGCAGTGCGACCCCACTGCGCTCATCCACCATGGGTCCAGCCAGCCTGCCAAGGCTATCAGGTAAACACAGTCTATAATATTCTTAATGGACATAGATACAAAAATCCTCAATATAATATTAGCAAACTAAAGTCAACAATACATTAAAAAGATCATAGGCCACAATTAAGTTGGATTTATTTCATGAATGCAAGGATGATTCAACATCTGCAAACCAAACAACATTAACTAAATGAAGACTAAAAATCATGATTATCCAATAGATGCAGAAAAAACATTTGGCAAAATTCAAGGTCCATTTTTATTAAAACTTTCAACAAAATGAGTATAAAAGGAATAGACTTCAACATAATAAAGTCTATATATAACCAGTCCACAGCTAACATGATACTCAATGTTGATAAGCTAAAAGCTTTTCCCTTAAGATCAAAAATAAGTCAAGAATGTCCACTCATGTCATTTTTATTCAACACAGCATTAGAAGTCCTAGCCACAGCAATTAGGCAAGAAAAAGAAATAAAAGACATACAAATTGAAAAGAAGGAAAACTGCCATTATTTGCAGATGACAGGGTGCTATATATAGAAAACTAAAGACTCTACCAAAAAGCTGTTAGGACTAATAAATGAATTTGGTAAAATCACAGGATACAAAACATATGAAAATTGTTTGGATTTCTATACCCTAATATCAAGCTATAAGAAAGAGAAAATAAGAAAATTATCCCAATTAAAATTGCTTACAAAAAATTAAATACCTGGGAATAAATTTAACTTAGGAGGTGAAAGACCCGTACTCTGAAAACTATAAGACACTGCTGAAGGATTGGAAGAATAAGTACTGTTAAAGTGTCTGTACAACACAAAGCTATCTACAGATTCAATCTAATACCATTGACATTTGTCACAGAACTAGAATAAAGAATACTAACGTTTGTATGGAACCATAAAAGACCCCAAAGAGCCAAATAATCTTGAGGAAGAACAAAGCTGGAAGTATCAAATTCCCAAAATTTAAACTGTAGTACAAAGCTACGTGTAATCAAACATTATGGTATTGGCACAAAAACAGACACATAGATCAATGGGATAGAGAGCCCAGACAAAAATCCTTGCATATATAGTCAGCTAATCTATGACAAAAGACACCAGAGTATACAATGGGGGAAAGAACAGTTTCTTTAGTGGGTGGTATTGGGATGTCTAGACAGCAATATTCAGAGGAGTGAGGATGGACTACTCTCACACCTTACAAAAGGTGGATTCAGGGTAGAATGAAGACTTGATTAGAGAACCTGGAACTGTGAGATTTCTGGAGAAAGTAATGGGTGGTAAGCTCTTTGACATCAGTCTGGGCAATATTTTTTGGACTGCTCTTCTCAAGTAAGGTAAACAGGAGCTAGAATGGGCAAGTGGGATCACATCAAACTGGAAAACTCTGGCACAGTGAAGGAAACAAAAAATAAAAATAAACAAGAAGAGAAGGCCACCTACTGAATGGGAGAAGATATTTGCTGATCATGCATCTCTTGAGGGGTTAATGTCCAAAATGTGTGAAGAATTTACACAACTTACTATCAAAGAAACAAAAATCCCAGTTTTAAAATGTGCAGTGGATTTGAATGAACACTTTTCCAGTGAGGAAATCCAGATCAAAGCCACAGTAATGTATCATCTCACACCTGTTGGACTGGTTATTATTAAGGAGACAAAAGATAACCAGAGTTGGCAAGGATGTAGAGAAAAAGGAACACTTGAGTACTGTTGGTGGGAATGTGAATTGCTACAGCCACTGTTGAAGGTAATGTGGAGTTTCCTAAAAAAAATTGGAAACTGACCTACCATATGATCCAGCATTTCCTCCTCTGGGTGTTTATTCATAGAAGATGAAAACACCAATTTGAAGAGGTATATGCACCTCTGTGTTCACTGCAGCATTGTTAATGATGACTTGGATATGGAAACAACCTAAGTGTCCATTGATAGATGGATGGATAAAGAAGATAGGGTGTATTGATACAGTGGAATGTTACTGAGCTATGGAAGAGAATCAAAATCTTGCCATCAGAAATAACATGGATGGACATGGATGAAATAGGCCAAAGAAAAATACCATGTGATTTCACTTATATATGGAATCTAAAAAACAAAACAAATGAAAAAATAAAACAGAAGCAGTCTCCTAGACATGGGAAGCAATCTATTGGTTGCCAGAGCAGAGAGAGAGGAGGATGGGCAAAGTGGACAAAGAGGATTAGGAGGTACAAACTTCTGGTTATAAGAGGGATAAGTCATAGGGATGTAATGTACAGCATGGGGGTATATAGTCAATAATATTATAATAACTCTGTAAAATGACAGATGGTAACTAGACTTACCATGGTTGTCATTTCACAATGTTTAACAATATTGAATCTCTATGATGTACACCTGTAAACAGGAGATAACATGTTAATTATACTTCAATTAAAAAAAATTAGGGTGCCTAGGGGGCTCAGTGGGTTAAGCCTCTGCCTTCAGCTCAGGTCATGATCTCGGGGTCCTGGGATCGAGCCCTGCATGGAGCTCTCTGCTCACAAGGAGCCTGCTTCCCCCTCTCTGCCTGCCTCTCTGCCTACTTGTGATCTCTCTCTCTGTCAAATAAATAAATAAAATCTTTTAAAAAATTTAAAAACTGAAATGAGATACCACTGTACATCTATTACAATGGACAGAATCAAAAAGTCAGATAATCACATGTATGGGCAAGGATTTGGAAAAACCAGAATTCTCATCCAGTGTTGGTGAGGTTGTAAAATGGTGTAGCCCCTTTGGAAGACATTCTGCAGTTCCTCTAATAGTTAAATACAGATTTACCATACGGCTCAACAATTCCATTCCTAAATATAAACTCAAGAGAAATAAAAACATATGTCTACACAAAAACTTGTGCACAAGTGTTTATAGCAGAATTATTCACAATAGCCTAAAAGTGGAAATGACCCAAATATCCATCAACTGATGAACAAATAAAACGTGGTCTATCCTTGCAATGGAGTATTATTCAACAATAAAAAGGAATGAGGTATTAATATATGCTGCACCATGGATGGAATTCGTAAACATTACTCTAAGTGAAAGAAGCCAGTCACAAAGGACCACATATTATGGAATTTCCATAATAGGCAAATCCACAGAGACAGAAAGTAAGTTGGTGGTTGCCTAGGGTTGGCGGTTTGGGGATAAATGGGGGTGACTGTTAAAGGGCATGTTCTAAAATTGTTTTAGAACAATGTTCTAAACAGAAACTGTTCTAAAACTGATTGTAGTGATGTTTGCAAAACTCTTTGAAAATGTCAAAAAAAAAAAAACCACCACTGAATTTTACACTTTAAATGAGTGAATTGTATGGTATGTGAAATTATCTCTAAATAAAACTTTTAATTAATAAAAGAATAACAGAATCATCAAGAAAGTTAAAGTTTGCTAAGAAGACCAGTTGTTAAACACTGTAAATCGCCTTTTGAATCTTGGGCATAGGCATCAGTGATGACCTTACTGAGAGCTATTTTGATCACTAAATTGGTGAGGGTGTGGGATCCAGATTGGAGTGAGTGGGATTACTGAGTGGAAGGTGAAAAATTGAATGCAACAACTACAAAAAGTGTTCATTCACGAAATTTGGCTGTTAAAAAGAAACAGAGGGTGTTAGATGAAATGAGAGGTCTATAAGAGCAATGGAAGAGATGTGGGCATGTTTGTTGTTGATGGCAATGACTCTGACAAGAGGGAACAGTTGATTAAGCGAGGTATAGAAAGGATAGTTGTATTGTCACTTTTCTAAAAGGCAGCATAGTGCTGCTGTTACCAGTCTGCCGAGAATTAAAACCTGCCTCTACGAGTTACTACCTGGGTTACCTTGGACAAGTTATACAATCACTCTGTGCCTTAGTTTCCTCATCCAAAGCGTGGGAGTAATTATGGGATCAATTCCTAGGACTGTTGAGAGTATTATGAGTAAAGTACTTTTAGCAAGAACTGGCATATGGGGAGCACATAATGTTCACATGATCGTGATAAGAAGCCAAAAGAGAGGTGGACAAACATGTCTGGGAAAGGAAGAGAGACACCTCTTCTAAAGCAACTGGAGTAAAGAAGAAAAAAAAAAAAAAAGAAGAGGGCACATGTCAATGGTGTGCATGATTAACTGTAGAAAATTAGATGATTTTTTAAAATGATGATTTTAATTCTTCCTGAGGAAGAGATGAAGCCAACTGATAAAAATGAGAGGCAGCTGTGTTTATGAGTTAGGATAGTGGGACATCCAAAGAGTGAGGCTGAGGTTGAGGACAGGTAGAAGGTTTGAAATGAGTGTCGTGGATCCAGGGAGCAAGTTGACTAAATAAATGTAACAGGAGTATTAAGCAGCATGTGAGACATGCTTTAAAAATCATGAATATTAACTGTATTTACCTGCCGTTTGTTGCAACCTTCTCCAGCAAGGCTCAGCTGGTCATGGATAGATGAAGGAAAAGTAGTAAGACTTTTATAAGATAAGAAGTACAAAAAGGAAATCAAGAGGTTTATTCACAAGACTGTTGTCAAAAAGCCAGATCTAGGAATCTCTTTGGTAAGGAAGAGAGGAAAGAAAATAATAATATGAGACTGGCAAAGTATGGAGGTCTCTCTGCTGATTAGGAGTTCTCCTAGATCAAAGAACAATCATAGTGGAAGCAGCCTAACAAGCAGGCTGGAAGAACTTTGGGACTGATGTCCCAAAGTAAAATATTTGAATTGGTGACGGTAGAGGTGGAGTGACTTCCAGTGACAGAGGACATAGTGTGACTACAGGAATAAGCGGCCGCATAAAAATGAGGGCCCTTGGAAATGACAATGACATGGCACTGAGAGACCAGGGTGTTGGAAGGATTGTCCACATTTTGGAGTCCTGCAGGGTGGTGGTGGATCTTGGATGAAGAAGATTAAACCAACTGCCAGTCTTGGAGGAAGGAGGGTCCATGGAGGCTGGTGAATGACAATAAGCCCAAAGTGGCAAGATTATTTTCTCTTCCTCTTTTGCCCTCCTCCTTTCCTCCATCCCTTTTTTTCCCTTTCCTTTCCTTTCTTTTTCTTTTTTAAAGAAAGATCAGAGAAAAGGAAACAAAAAGAAATTTAATCCACTTCAAGAATTTAGGATCCCAGGCAACCTTAAAGATGTTGGAAACAACCCTGTGTAGATTGAGGTAAACAACCCTGTATAGATTGAGGTAAACATCCCCTCATCTCCATCTTAAGACATAGTTAATACATTTGGTGAATTTGATGCAATTGCAAATAGGATCGTTTTCTTATTTTCACTTTCTGCTATTTTATTATTAGTGTACAGAAATTCAACAGATCTGGGGCGCCTGGGCAGCTCAATGGGTTAAAGCCTCTGCCTTCGGCTCAGGTCATGATCCCAGGCTAATGGGATCAAGCCCTGCATCGGGCTCTCTGCTCCGCAGGGAGCCTGCTTCCTCCTCTCTCTCTGCCTGCCTCTCTGCCTAGTTGTGATTTCTCTCTATCAAATAAATAAAATATTAAAAAAAAAAGAAATTCAACAGATTTCTGTATATTGATTTTGTATCCTGCAACTTCACTGAATTCATTTGTCAGTTCCCATAGTTCTTTAGTGGAGTCTTTAGAATTTTCTATACATAGTATCATGTCATCTGCAGTATTTCCAGTACATGTTGAATAAAAGTAGTGAGAAAGGACATCCTTGTCTTGTTTTGATCTTAGAAGGAAAGCTTTTACTTCTTCCCCATTGAGTATGATGTTAGCTGTGGGTTTGTCATATATGGCTTTATTATGTTGAGATATATTTCTTTTATTGTTGAGAGTTTTTATCATGACTAAATCTTGAATTCCATGAGTGGCTTTTTCTGCATTTATTGAGATAATCATATTCCTCATTAAGTTAAGGTGGTGTATCTTACGGATTTATCTGTGTATATTGAACAACCCTTGCACACCTGGAATAAATCCCACTTGAGTCTGGACAGCTGCACGCAGAAGAATGAAACTGGACAACTTTCATACACAAAATTGATTAAAGACCTAATGTAAAACATGAAATGATAAATCTCTTAAAGAAAACTTGGGCAGTAGGGTGCCTCCATGGCTGTCTGTTAAGCATCCAACTCTTGATTTCAGCTCAGGTCGTGATGTCAGGATTGTGAGACTGAGCCCCACATCGTGCTCCACACTGGGTGGGAAGCCTGCTTAAGATTCTCTCTCCCCTTCCCTCTGCCCCACCCCAATCAACTTGTGCACACGTGCTTGCACATGCGCATTCTATCTCTCAAAAAAGAAAAGAAGAAAAGAGAAAAGAAAAGAAAGAGAAAGAAAGAAAGAAAGAGGAGGGAAGGAAGGAAGGAGGGAGGGAAGGAAGAAAAAGAAAGAAAGGGAACACATAGCAGCAAAATCTTGGAGGTCAGCCTTAGCAATATTTTTCTGGATATGTCTCCTTAGGCAAAGGAAACAAAAGGAAAAACAATCAGGAGTACATCAAACTAAAAAGCTTTTGTACAATGAAGAAAACCACCAGCAAAACAAAAAGGCAATCTAGTGGATGGGAAAAGATATTTGCAAATGATGTATCTGATAAGGAGTTAATACTCAAAATATATAAAGAATCCATGACTCAATAGCAATAACAACAATAATAATGATCGGATTTTAAAAAATGCACAGACGACCTGAATAGACATTTTTCCAAAGAAGACACATAGATGGCTAATTGACACATGAAAAGATGTTCAATATCACTAATGATCAAGGAAATGCAAATCTAAGCCATAGTACAGTATCACCTCTTACCTGTCAGAATGGCTAGTATCCAAAGGTAAGAAATAGCAAGTATTGGTGGTGATGTGGAGAAAAGGGAACCCTTGTGCACTGTTGGTAGAAATGTAAATTGGAACAGATGCTGTGGGAAACAGCATGGAGGTTCCTCAAAAAACTAAAAATAGAAATACTGTATGATCTAGCAATTATACTTTTGGGTATTTACCCAAAGAAAATGAAAATACTAATTTGAAAAGTTATCTGCACCCCAGTGTTCATTACAGGATTATTTCCCATATCCAAGGTATGGAACCAACCTAAGTGTCCATCTATAGATAAGTGGATAAAGAAGTTGTGGTACATTTACACAATGATGTATTACTTAGCCATAAAAAGTAATGAAATCTTGCTCTTCTCAACACCATGGATGGACCTAGAGGGATTATGTTAACTGAAATAAGTCAGACAGAGAAAGATGAATACCGTATGATATCATTTATATCTGGAATCTAAAAATCAAACAAACAGCAACAACCAATAGAAACAGACTCATAAGTATAAAGAACTGAAGTGTTGAGGGATGGGCAAAACACATAAAGGGGATTAAGAGGTACAAACTTCCACTTACAAAATAAGTCATGGGGATGTAATGTACATCATAGGGAAGGTAGGTAATAATATTGTAGTAATTTGGTGCAGTGACAGATGGCAACTACACTTATCATGGCGAGTACTTCATAATATGTATAATTATCACTATACTGTACACCTGAAACTAATATTTTGTGTCCACTATACCTCAATTTAAAAAGGTCAGATGTGTTTCTATATCCTAACAACAACCCATCAACAGAAAAAAAAACACCCAGGAATAAATTTGACCAATGAGCTCAGCCATCTGGATTACAGTCATCTGGGTGACTCTTCTGCTCGTGTCACCTAAAGTCACTCATGGGGGTGTCTAAGAACTCCTTTATGTGTCTGATGGTTGGTTCTGGCTATTGGCTGGAAGCCTCCACTGTCTTCCATGTGGCTCTTCCTTCTGCTTTCAGTAGGTCAGCCCAGACTTCCTGACATTGTAACACTCAGGCAACATCCCACAAGAGTAAGAAGAGGAACTGCACCACCTTTCCAAGCCTCGGCTCTGGGGCTTACATGATGTCACTCCTGCCACATTCTCTTGGCTGAAGCAACTTAAAAGGCTAGCCCAGATTTAAGGAGAGGGGAAATAGACTGCCCCCTTTGTAGGAAGAGCAGCAGAGTCACAGAGTAAAGAGTGCTGTGTACAGACATGGAAGATTATTGCATCCATCCATCCATCCATCCATCCATAGATCGCTTGGCAAGCACTCTATCAGAGATGTGTTAATGTCACTGTCAGACTGTTGGGTCTGATCTGCTGTTACTAACCTGTGAGACCTAGGGCTGGTCAGAGTTATGTTTGCTCCCTGTCTTACTCACAGAGCCCTGTTTCTTTTTCTCTAAGTTCCTTTATCAGCTGGAAGCTATATATTGGCAAGTGTGATTACTAAAGGAGTATCTCTCCACCCTGGGAGCAGAGACTAGTTGTTTGTTTTTACTCACTCTTTTATCACCAGCACTTACACTGTTCATATAACATAATGGCCACTGAATAAATTCTGTTGAATTACTGAATAAATAAATGAATGAATGTCAAATTTATGACAGTGGTAATATGTAAGCTGTATTTTGAAGGATTGCTTTGATTACATTAGCCAGAGAAGAGTCAGATGAATATACTAATTCATATAAAAGAAACAACGTGCAGAACGCTAAATGGCTAGGATTTCAACATTAATTCCATTCAAAATCTTTTAAAAGTGATAATTGGGTACAATTATTTTAATACTGTAATATAAAGTACTAGAACAGAAAATTATAATAGACAAAATTAAATAACCTCTTAAAATAGAAAATTATGAAGCATTAATGATAACTGCATACATAAGATATTAATAATATGCTATAATGCAATACATAAAATACAAAATGAACAAGCTGAAATATACATTTTTAAACTATGAACATATATCAAAAGGGGAATCTACCATATAAATAAAAAGGAATAAAATTATTCTATTAAGATATGTATTATGGAAAATATCTTTAGGAAATACATAAAGATCATCACAAATTATACCATTACATATCAACGTATTTGTAACAGCTATGTAAAAATCATAAATGCCAGCAACTAGGCAGACAAGAACTTTGCTTCGTAAGTAGTCTGCATATAATATGCAATACGGGGAAAATATTCCAGGATACAAGGAAAAAACAAACAAACAAATGCACTTATGTCTCTTTTAAAGAAACTCTTACAAAGACTCTTCTCAAAGAAATACCCACAGAAAATCCCCAAAACATTAAGGATATCTTTAGCTCCAAAATATATTGTTATGCTGGAATCTAAGAATAGAGCTATGATTATACGTATGGAGATTTTTTTTCATCCTCGGGGGAAATATGCTACACAAAGGAAAAAGAGATGTGGCAATTTTATTGAAATCTGGAATCCTATTTATTTAGAACCTAATGGAAAATAAAAGTGTAGATTAATGACAGAAAGAAATAATACTCTCACGGATAGGTAAAAAATTGTTCTTAATTGCTTTCAACTAGAATAAATAAGATCAGAGAAGTACTGTAAGCAGCATCTTTAAAATCACACATACACACCTGTATGTGCTCTAAGTTAGTAAGAAGAGAAGAACCAGAAGGAGAATGATCTTTAACATTGGTGGGACTCAGGACAAACTGAAAAATGGAGGCCCATATAATATGTGAAAATACTTGAAAATTATAAACCATGGGAACAAACCATTAAAAAAGTCATTTCTAGCTATTTGCCTTGACAAAGCTTCCATTTTGATTCTGGGATTCCTCTGCTTTGCACATCCGAATAGGACCTACCTGTAATCTGCACCTTTGAATTCCTGCTGCCAGTTCTATGGGACACCAAAGGCACCTCACATACAGGCAGGTCAGTGCCCCCGCTCAGTTATCACATTTATTCCATTCACATCCTCTCCTGGTACTATTTCTTGGCCACCCTCTGGACCTAAGGGCATGCATTCCTATGAAAGATCAGACCTGGGAAAGACACCTGCATAGTTCCTGGAATCAGACATGGGGTGGACCAAGCAGATAACATGGACCAGAAGGGGGCTCTGTAGGCTGAGAGTGAGCGTCAACCCCCAACCCCAACACAGGCTCCATGGACTCCTCACCTCACTGAAAGGACACCACCACAGTAAAGCCAGAGCAGGGCGTTGTCTTACCCAGTTTAAGGTGGAACAAAGCAAAAGGAAGCCTGGGTCACCAATAAACACTATGGAATCAGGCAAAGAATGTTCTTGATTCTCACTACATCCATTTTTCACTTGTGTTTGACACTATTTAAACTTAATTTTAAGTCTTAGAATTTCTGAGGTTTAAACTTGTAATATGGAAAATATCTGATAATCCAATCCAATTCAAAAATATTGATGGTAGAGATTATACTAGTTGCCAAGGCTATAGAAGTGAATACGTTACTCCGGCGTCAAGGATAAGTAATTGAGCACACAGACTGTTATATACCTTCAACTCACCATAATAAAATGTTGTAACAACAACAGAATTCATGTGAAATAGTGAAACTACATGATGTCCCATCATTTGAATGTGACCTCTACTATGTCAGAGACTGTCCCATTTGTTCGCTGCTTTATATATATAAGCAGCTAAACTAATACCTGTCCAAAGTAGGTGGTCCATAAACATTTGCTGACTGAGTGAAGGAAGCGGAAAGAGTGACACGGGGTGTCTGCTATGTTCCAGGAACCTGCATAAATCACAATGGCTATTATCCCTATCTTGCCCATGAGGAACAGGTGACATAAAGATATAACATCCCTGAATTCCAAAAACTAGTAAATGGCAGAGACCATTCTAGAACCCAGATATGACCTCAAAGCTCCTGCTCTTTCTACCTCATCCATATCAGACTCAAGGCTCTCTTTCTATAACAATTACTTGTAATATCTCCTTTTTTGCCCTGAAAATTCACAGACAACATGTATTTGTCTATACAAGTCCAGAAAAGTCAGTGCAGTGTCCTGATTGAAAAATAAAGAAAGAAAAAAGGAATGTAAGTTATGGTAAAATAAAGCATACATAATAAAACAGACAACATAACATAGACATGATAAAACAGATATTTGTCCCTCTACATAGGTCCTCCTTGACTGCAAAAATTACAAGTGCAGAATGAGAGAGGTGACAGGTATTGATGGCTCAAATATCACAATTAGACCTGCCACTGACTTGGTAACATTTCAAATAAAACAATGTGCAATCTTCTCTCAATTTACATGGCAGCTGAACTCTTGGAAAATTCACTGTACGTTAAAATTATGCAGAAATGTTGGACACAGAATAGTCTTTCCTGTATGAAACCAGCTCCCACCCACTAAATGCCAACAGTGCCTGCTATCATCCAACAAAAACTCCTCAGAGATTTCCAAAATGCCCTATGGAAAGCAGCACTACCTCCCAAGGAACCACTGCCTTGCTGGTCCTCTGTAAATCTACGAGAATCCAAAGAAAGAGACTTTGATCTGCCTTGCCCAGTCTGGGCTGTGGAGGTGGTGAAGGCAAAATATAATGTGGAGTTTATCAGTTGAGGACTTCTCCAGGCTAAGACCCTGGGAGCATTTCCCAGAAGCAAACGTGCCGGAAAGACTGAGGCAGACCTCCCACACCCCCAACCTTGTTGATCAGAAATAGAATACAATACAAAGCTCTGGGCTATGGTCAAGTTTGTGTAGGGACAATGTAATTGTTAGCTTGAATACATTTTAATGACCTCAGCGGGAACTAGGGCAGTCATTTCTTCCCCTAGAGCAGTACAGGACATTAGCAAGTATATTCCATATAAACTGGGGGGTGGGAGGGCAGATAATGTTCTTTAACTCTCCTTATAAAGTTCTTCAGTGATTATAGTCCTCAGTAACATTATGAGCACCAAGTTTACTAAGCTACAGATTTAGAAAGAGAAGCATGACTGGCTACCCGTGAGGACTGCGTTTTTTCTCTGTGTGAGGGGTACTGTGTTCTCATATTTCTGGAACCCCGTCTCAGTTCTTTGACACCTTGGGCATATCTTAAATCATGATGCTAGGCTTAATAAATGTCTCTGTTTGATTTGAAGTCTCATCTATGTATTGAATCAACATAGCCCTGCATTTGTGCCTGCATGTGTTGGAGATGCTGTTCAAGCATCTGTCCAAATTAGCACACTTAGCTTCATTTCCTTCTTTGGGGGAATCCTGTAATTTTTCTTACTCTAGAGTTTTTAAAGAGGCCTTAATTGTTTATATTTCTTGTCGTGAATGAGTCCCTTGGAGCTGCTAACAAATGATTCATAATAAGTTGGACTAGATGATCTCTAAAATTCCCTCCTGGTTCCAACGTTCTATGATTTTATAAGTGGTCCATTAATTTCCCTAATTTCTCAAGAACTCAAATATCCCAGGCAGATATTGGGAATAGAAAGTGAGTCTTGGTGAACTGTCACATACGCACACAATTTGAATCCAAGTTACACTGGGAAGGGTGTTGAGGGACAAAGAAACTGCTTTAGGTTATTAGATTGGGGTAACGTTTGAAAAGATTTAGCAGCAGGATTATCTACTAAATGTTCAGACCAGGGAAGACCATCATGTATTGGCAAAGAGGCTTAAGGAGGTTCTACTAGAAAAGCAGAAAGACCTAAAAGGGAAAAAGCACAAAACAGAGACATTGGAAAGGTGAAGTTATAGATATATGTAGCAGACATGGGCAACTGAACTCCAAAAGTAACTTTGTTTAGGTCCCAGTAATTTACATGTAAACAAAGAAGTCAAACAAAGAAACCCACCTGGGATTGTTGGACTGTTTTCAACTCCCCCATAGCAGACTAGCTGCTACTAAATGCATCGAAGACCCTGCCACTGTCCTCTTCGGAGGATTTCCCTGCTCTATAGAAGATGCCCATGTCTGGAAACAGGCCCCATTTCTCACAATTTTGCCATTTTCTATTTTCATGAAACATATAAAGTGATCTAAGTTACTTTGATTTTTATTCTTGTTATTGGAAAATAGAACTATTTCCACCTATTTTTGTGGCATACACACACATACTAGTTATATTTATATTTCCTGGTTTCACAGAGCTATTCTGTCCTCATTTCTGAGACCTTCATTTTTACCAGATCTCTCATTCCAAAGCAAATAAATAATGAAAATTTCCATCTATTTTTTTGATGAGGACATTATTCTCCAGTCTGTTGACCGATCTTCATTGGATTTCTCTATTTCGTCCTTTCAGGTACATTTCCAATTTTCCTTTTGCTATGTTCATCTTTTGTCCTGTGTATTTCTGAGATTCCCTTAAGTGAACATTGGCTCATTCTGTTACATAGTCATTCATCTATAACAATCTTCTTTTCCATGTCTTCATTATGTTTATAAACATTCCATTTGGGGAGTTGCGTCTTACTGGCTCTCCCATTGGCTCTTTATTTCAGGTCAGCCACATCCCCTCTCTGTCCTTCTGTGCCACTAGTTTACTCAAGGAGTTTTGTTTTTATTTTTTTTTAAAGATTTTATTTATTTAAGAGAGAGTATGTGAGAGAGAGAGAGAGCGTGAGATAGCACGAGTGGGGGAGGGGGAGGACCAGAGGGAGAGGGAGTAGCAGGCTCCCCACTGAGCAGGGAGCCCACCGAGACTCATTCTCAGGACCCTGGAATGACCTGAGCTGAAGGCAGAAGATTAACCAACTGAGATACCCAGGTGCCCTTACTCAAGGAGTTTTTCATCTCATTTGGGTTTATGACGTTTCTTTTTCTTTTTCTTTTTTTTTTTAATAAAGATTTTATTTATTTATTTGACAGATAGAGATCACAAGCAGGCAGAGAGGCAGGCAGAGAGAGAGGAGGAAGCAGGCTCCCCGCTGAGCAGAGAACCCGATGCGGGGCTCGATTCCAGAACCCTGGAATCACGGCCGAAGGCAGAGGCTTTAACCCACTGAGCCACCCAGGTGCCCCTGACGTTTCTTTTTCAATAACCCCTTACTGACATCCTCCCACCCACACTAATTCTCTCTCTCTCTCTCTCTCTCCACACACACACACACACACACACACACACACACACACACAGCACTGCTGCCACCACCTGCATGTTCCTCTCTGCCATTCTCTTTGTGACTCAGGTCCCTTTGCTACCTCAATGTCCAATATGTAAATACTTCCTTCTTACTCTAGTTCCCCAATTTTACTCTCATCTCCTCCTCTCCTATAATCCAAATCTGGAGCTCTTCCTCCTGTCAAGAGATCATCTCAGTAGTGTTTATGACAGCAGACATTTTATTGACCTCTTGGGTTAAAACAAACCCCCCCCTGAATCACAATTCAAAAATTAAGACACAAAATTGAGTAGAATGGACTTCTTCATTTAACAAGTATGAGCTGAATATACCACTGACCTCGCTCTGGCTTTGGGACAGAGAATTATCAAACTTGACACCTACCCTCAAGGAACACCCTGCTTTCTTATAAATCATAAAAGCACAAACTAAACATGATTGTTCTAAAATGTTTGAAATTGGGGAGCTTGAGATCTGAGGTCTCTGTCTATCTTATGAATGTTAAAGTACTTGAGACATGGGAAACGTCCTTTGGAAAGTGAGAGTTTTCATTAAAGATACAAATTGGTATTAGGAATCTCTGGATGATGTCATTGCAGACTGAAAAGGAATGAAGTGAAATATATCCAAGTAGGCTGGTATGGAGAAATAATGGAGCTTTTAGGAAAAAACTAAAATGCAAACCAAAATGGAGTAATTCTGAAGAGAAAACAACATACCCAGAATGTACTGATTTAAAACAAAAGGGGAGGTTCAGTAATTATAGATGAAGAGGATTTGAGAATCCTACATGCTGAAGTCAGAGCAGCCAACCATGCTCTCCCAGGCTACTCCTCCCCAGTCTTCAGAGGTTCTGCCAAGGAAAAAATGTGTTCACTTGATTAGCCTCTAGGGGGCCAGTGTGACCTATCAGAACTGCCAGTAACTTACCATTATACCTGCCCTTCTTCCTACATGATTTCAACCCACACACAAACTCTTTTTATTAATGAACTAGTTTCTGGAGAAAGAGGTAACATCATTGTCCAAATTAATAACTGCAAGGTTGTTACTTGAGAGAGTCTATACGTGATTTCCAAAGTCTGTGGACGTGGAACCCCATGACGTCCCAGGCCAGAGCTCTGACCTGATCACAGATTAATAGGGTATCTTGGAAGATAAAACACTTCTTGTCAATGGGAAGGTTTCAAGCACATGGGAAATGACTGCTTGATGGGGACACTATGAAAGGCATTCAGGCCTTGCCTAAGAGGTTAAGTTAAATGACTTCCAGGGGAATTTGTAGAATTTTATTCTTTTCATTGAAACCTGTTTTTCTGACTTTATAGAATTAATCTAGATAGGTTTATTGGAGACTTATTCTCTTCTCTTCTTGAAAACTCATTTTGTTTTCTGTGAAATGGGAATAGAATACTTGTTTTATAGGTTGCTACGTGGATTAATGAGGAAGTGCCTGCTAGAGAGTCAAGCATAGTCAATAATTGATATTTTCTCACCCCGAATGTTTGCATAGTGATAATTTTAATGTATACGAAGTAAAAGATATTTCATGGAATAAAACTCTGTGATTTGAAAGGGTTTTCAATAGGATTCACTTGGTAGAACACAGTTACATTTTATACCTGACACAAAAAGCAGACAAAACTGAAAATTGGCTATAAAAAGGGGATTTCTAGTAAAACACAGATCAAACTTTACAGAAACTAAGTTTTCTTTCCCAGAGTTCCCACAGCTCTGAGTCTCTTCCTGTTTTTTTGTTACTATTACTGAAAATCTGTTTCAATAAACCATCAATCATAAGATCTTACAGGAAGATTCTCACAGTAAAAAGAAATCTGTGAGTAGAAGTACTGTATATACTCTGTTAACATTCTTTCACTCCAAGTAAGAAAATAGAAAATGTAGAATCCATGAAAAGAGTCTGCAATATCAAAAAATTGGAACACTGCACTGAGATAAAAAGAAAAAATACATTTGATAGAATTACGACAGGAAATAGAATCAAATGGCATGTGATGTGTTTCTTCAAGAAAAAACAAAGCTATGACTATTAAATAAGAGATGAAATATGCATTGATGAGATAATTAGTAACAGGGGCAGGGAAGAAATTGGTTATGAAGCAGGTAGGAATAAAAAGGAAGCAGAATGAGACAAGGAAAAAATGTGATATGACGGACAAGCCTGAATCACTTGCTAGAATGCAGCAAAAAAGAACATTGAATTCTCTCTGAATCAATGTCACACTTTTAATTACTACAACTTTAGAACAAGCTTTAATATCTGGCTCAGTTAGTCATCTTTCCATCTTCTTTTACAACACTTAGAAATATGTTCATATGTTCTTCCTTTTGATAGGGTTTTTCAAGATCTAACAAATAAAATCACCACTATAATTTTTTGCAAGCAAAACGCATATTAATTTGAAGAGCACTTGCATAGAGCCAATTTGGTAGGTGTCTCCATTTACTTAAATCTTATTTTTCACCCATTGACTAAATGGTATACCTTTTTTCATGTAACTACAACCCATCTTTATGAAATTTATGCCTATGTATTGTAATTATTTACATAAATAAGGACCCTAAAACAACTCACTTGTAAAACTGAAACATTGGGATTATTCATGCTAATGTCAGAATGGCTTCCTCACCTTTATAGTAAACACCATTTTATTTTATTTTTTTTATTGTGTTATGTTAGTCGCCATACAGTATACCCTTAGTTTTTGATGTAGTGTTCCATTATTCATTGTTTGTGTATAACACCCAGTGTTCCATGCAGTACGTTGCCTTCTCTTCATACCCATCACTGCGCTAACTCATCCCTTCCCCCCACCTCTAAAACCCTCAGTTTGTTTCTTAGAGTCCATAGTCTCTCATGGTCCATCTCCTCCTCCAATTCCCACCCCCCTTCATTTTTCTCTTCCTTCTCCTAATGTCCTCCATGCTATTCTTATGTTCCACAAATAAGTGAAACCATATAATTCTCTTTCTCTGTTTGACTTATTTCACTTAGCACAATCTCCTCCAGTTCCATCCATGTTAATGCAAAAGTTGAGTATTCATCCTTTCTGATGGCTGAGTAATATTCCATTGTATATATAGACCATATTTTCTTTATCCATTTATCTGTTGAAGGGCATTTATGTACACACCATTTTAGGAATTTTATCCAATAAACTAAGGCTTCTCAGAAATAGTGCAAGAATAAAAAGCAGTGCAAGCATAAATATTTAGAATAACAAAAAATATTTAATGAGCAGGTTACTGAAAATATACTTTCAGGAAAATCAACTCAAACTTATTATAACTAATGTAAGAGGTTTTTTTTTAAGATGGGAAATTGCAATAAGATTAAATGAAATTATAGATATAAATTACTTAGAATAAATAGTAAGGTTCAGTCATTGTTAGTTTTTAATGATATTTCCATTAGCTAGTAAAAAGTATGTTTATCTGTTACGAAAGTGCATATTTGGAAGAATGCCTTGATATGGCTAAAATAGGAATTCACAGGCCATAGACGGTGCATGTTTTCAACCTGACTGCCCATTGACCAATGGCTTACTGGTTTACACTCCCACAAGTAGTTCTTCATGTATTTTAAATAAATCAAGTTACACACTAATTTTTAAGATCTCATTACTCCAAAAACAGAAACACCCTATTCTACACTAGCAGTTGAGTACTTTAATAGAATTCTCTATTATTTATTATTTTAAAAAGTTTTATTTATTTATTTGAGAGAGAGAGATCACAATCAAGGGTGGGCAGTTACAAAGAGAAGCAGGCTCCCTGCTGAGCAGGCATTCCCAATGTGGAGCTCCATCCCAGGATCCCAGGATCATGACCTGAGCTGAAGGCAGATGCTTACCCAACTGAGCCACCCAGGTACCCTAGAATTCTATATTTAAACATAACTTTTTGACAAAGAAAGGTATACTAACTCTTCTATCAAAGATGAAAATTTATCAGTGTCCAGCCTCACTCAATTGAAGAATAACTGAAAAATGCTTAAACTCATACATTTTCTTGTTGAGTCTATTCCAACTCATTAATACTAGAACATATTGAGTTCTATATATTATATTTATAGTTCCATACATAAGACTATATATGGTCTTTTCTCATTCTTATGTACTTTGCTAATTTATAAGCTCAGTATAAATTGAAAGATTAAAGTTCAGAATTGCCATAACAATTGCATGGGGAGGGAAAATATAGGAACAGATAGGAGGGAATAACTTATGAGGTAGTCAGAAGGGAGAATACCATCCCATCAATATTTTAGTGAAGAAGCCATATATACTATGGAGACAATATAGAAATATGGAAAATCCTAGTTGACTAAGAAGCCCAAAACTTTGTACACAACTTACGTAAAATAATAGTCCACTTATCAAAAGCACAACAAATGGAAATTCAGCCTCTTTACTGACAATGGAAGAAAATGTATCTTAGTGTTTTCCATAAGACCTTTGGGCTTTACTATATAGCATCTCAGGATTGAAACTGATTAATGTGAAACTATACCCATGACCTGCAGCAGTTCTGTAGTTTCTAGGTTGGAAATTGCCCACGCTTGAGTACAGAAATGGAGCAAGCAGTGTGGTAGTCCAGTGGGAGGCATGGGTGCCTGGTAAGGAAGAGCAGATCCTGGAAGGAGGGGTTCAGGAACCTACGGTTAGGATGAGTAAACCATGTTTGGAAGAAAGTGTAAAGATAAATGTGGGCACAGCAGAACTTCTCAGTCAATTAGAAGCACAGCACAGGTCAGAACTTCTGTCCCAATTGCCACTGCAATGCCTTTTTAGCTCCATGCTTGAAGTGAGGCTTAGTGAATGATTGGATATGGAGTCTGGGAAAAAATAAGAATCAAAGATAACTCTGAGATTTGAGATTGGAAGAACCATGGTCCTGCTCTCATATAATTATGAATATCAGGAGGTAGGCCTTCCTAGGGTTCCTTGGTGAGAAGTTTTATCTTTCACTGGGGAGGGAGCAGGCTCAGATCTTAGAGAAGGGATTTGTCTCTGCCTGGGGCAAGCTGGCTTTAAAGTTTACAAATCAGAGTGTAGGGATTGCTGGAATGTTGGTGAGCAAGCTTGTGCAGGTATTGGTAAGCCCACATAGAGGAAATACACACAATGATTAGACTGTTCTGTAAGAAGCAAATTCTGTGGAAAAAAAAATCAGAGAAAAGTGTTGTTGAGAACATTATGGTGAATTTATAATATTTAATAAGAATGGTTTTGTATAATTTCTGGGACATAAAGCAGTAATTTAGAATTCTTTTTTGTCCCAGCAAATAAGTATACTGCTATTAAAATGTACTGCTGGATCATTAGCAGAAATCAGTTATTACCTTGGCATAAGTAGCAGGGTGAGAACAAGTTAAAATTAACAGGCAGAATGTGATCCCATAAGAGCAAGCAGATAAGAACTGAAGTGGTTTAAACACATACAAGACCCTTTCCTATCATTACTGTAAAGTAGCTGCCAAATTACTTAAACTCATCCAGGAAGAATGGTTCAAAGTATAATTAACAAGAAAAGTGAAGGTGAAGGAGGGAGAGGAACAAAGTAACTAGAAAGGAATATTTGGAAAGAAGTTTGGGTGGGGGTAATTATTTGAGGTACATTCCAAGTATCTAAATCAGATATATGATTAAAACCGAGAAAGGGTCCTTCAGATAGCTCTATGTAATGCAAGGACTCGGAAAACAGAAAATTCCCCTAGACTGTAGAAGTCTACTGAGGCTGGATTCAACAGTAAGTACAAATGTCAGGTGTATATGGTCAGATTATACTGGTTGTCTCAGGCTCAAACACAATGCTTCCATTGCTTTCTCTGGTCAGTGTTTAGCCCTATCTATGAAGTTACACTGACTTCTTCTGTAAGGAGAAACCCAGCAGCAATGAACAGAACTGCACACTCAGGAACATGACAGAAGTACACATGGAAATTAGTTACAAAGACTTCTGGAATCTTTCAAAATTTAGGAGGACTGAAGAGGGTCAGCTTTGTAAGTCATTAAAAGCACCTATGAATCTAGTTATTCATGAAAAATCCAAAGGCAAAATTAAATAATGATGCTTAATAGTTTGAAAATTAAATTAGACTCCAGAAGAGTGGGAAAAAATGAAATGTTTGGTCTCTTGAGATTAAATAAAGGTAATAAAAATGGATTTTCCTAGAATTAATGTCTATCTCGTAAATGTGTTAGAAAAATATCATTCATTTCAAGAGAAAATAATAAACTCAAGAAGGCAGGAATAAAAACAAATGGAACTTTATTAAATATTTCAATGGATTTTAAAATATTATTAACTTTTCAATTCACAAAAACTATTGCTACAGATCATAAATCAGATTAAAGGACCCTAACTTGTGTCTGCATAGGGGAAGAACTCACAAAATCGAACCACATATATTTGCTTACAGAAGAGCATTCTAGAAAACTTCATCCTCAAATACTGGAGCTCTTAACCAGATAACAAAAATGTCAACAATTATTCCATGTTATATTGCTTTGAATCTTCTTTAAATTAATATCACTCACACATATATCAGAGAATAACGAATCTTCACACCCAAAAACGTTGATAAGGATTTTAGAAATCTCTGTATGCTTTCCTTTTTCAGTCTTCAAAAAAGACATATGACAATATCTGATTCCAGTGATTGGAATCCGTGACCAAAAAAATAAATAAAATAATAACAGAAGTCAACAAATAAAAATTTCATAAAAGTTTTCTTTTTCTTTGAACTTAGCCATTCCCCAGCTTGCAGAGTGTGAATCATGGGTCCTATAGAGAGGGTGTTTGAGACATTACTTTGTAGGAGGCTTTTTAAAGATAGAAACCTGCATAAGCATTCCTTCTTAAAGGTAAAAGAAAAAGCATGATTTCAACAGTGACAGAAACTTTCTAAACCATTCTGAACGTAATCACTCACAAACTTATACCACAGGGTTTTTCCTCAAGAGGTTAAAACACTGATCACTTCATGCCTTTGACAATCAGAATAGTATATAGAAGAATTTACCTGATTGGGTCTTTTGAAAGTTATGGTAAAAAATTGAATATGGTTCAAATGAAACAGTTTGGTGGACAAGGGCTATGTAGAAATAACCATTATGGTACTGAAAATGAGATTCAAAATCAAATCAGTTCAAGTCAGCAAATGTTTGTTAGCCTTATATGTAAGGCTAGAGAGATGTTCTAAATTAGAAAGATACAGAGATGAATAAGACAAGTTTCTCTCCTCTCTAAGTCTTCACAGCTTAGAGTTGAAGCCAGATATGCAAACTCTGTAACAAAGGCATAAAACACAGTGCTATCACAGACATACAATCCTCAGAAGAAATTTCCTATTGACTAGGAGAACTTTAGGGAGAAGGAGAAGACCTCCAGAGACAGTAAAATTTGAAGAAGCCCTTCACTGAAAAGATATAAGAAATAAAAAGAAAAGAAAAGTGCAGGTGTGTTCTGGGAATGGTAGGTATTCAAATGGGATGGACACAGAGGGGTGTCAGGGGATATAAGTCTGACTGGAACGTTTGGGGATAATTGTGTAGGGCTATTAAGCTCTAAGCCAAGGTCTGGCACTTTGTTCTATAGGCAACAAGGAGACAGCACAGTCTTTTGAGTAGAACAATGTGATTAGATCTATATTTCAGGCCAAACATTCACACAGTCATATATGGACTGGATGGCAGCCAGAAGTGACTGTCTCGGGAAGCCAGTTCCAGAGACTGTTGCAAGAGTCTAGGTAAGAGGATATGAAAACAAGCAGGAACAGTAAGTGGGGTATGACCAGAGGGAAATGAAATGAGGCAACGGGTACAAGTTAAATGACAAACTGAAACAATTGGACTTGTGATCCTATTAGCTTGTAGGGATTAGAAGAAGGGGTAGAAGTGAAGATGCCTGAAGTTACTGCCCTTACTTCTTATTTGGAAGTGATATGCTTACAAAAAGTTATACAAGTTAATTTAAAGAATTTTTATGGCTTCTTACCCAGATTGCCCAAATGTTACAAGTTATGATTTTTCCTTTTTTTCTTTCTCTTTCTCACACACATCACTATATTATTTTTCTGAAAAAAAAATAAGGCTTTGACTTATGTGCTTTGAGATATTGGAACATTTGTAACAGCGGTAATCTAGAGTGTGAATATGGACAGTCAGGATGGCCTGTGGACCATACAGTGCAAAGAGACTAGGAAAGAGCACAAGAAATGGCCTGCAAACCCTCTCTCCCCATGTTTATCTCACCAGTAGCTGTTCTTATCTGACTAGGAAGTTTATCCTTTTCTATCAAGTGTACAACTCTGAAAGGATCGCAGTTTAGAGCAGTAACTAAGAAGGAGGGGCACTCACCTGTGCAGTTAGGTTAGCCAAATGCAATCTGGTGAGCAGATATCATAGCAGATCAAACCAGACATTATACTAGGTGTCAGTCTTCCCCCAACTCTGAGTCTTTCATTTATTCAGCCACTCAACAAATAGTTATTAAGGCATTAATATGTCAGGCACTTTTCTACACACTAGAAATACAACAGAGAACAAAACAAAAATCTCTTGCTATAATGAAACTTGTAAGCCTAGTGGGAAGAAAGAAACAATAAAGAAATAGATATTCAGCGGCACCTGGGTGGCTTAGATGGTTAAGCACGTGCCTTCAGCTCAGGTCATGATCTCTGGTGCTGGGATTGAGCCCCATATTGGGCTCCCAGCTCAGTGGGGAGCCTACTTCTCCCTCTCTCTCTGCCTCTCCCCCTGCTTGTGCTCTCTCTCTCTCTCAAATTAATAAATAAAATCTTAAAAGAAAAAGAGAACAGAAAAGAAAAAGAAAAAAAAGAAATAGATATGCATCATGAGATAATAAGGACTATGCAGAACAATTTAGCTAAATTAAAAAATAATAACAAACCAAGTCTAGGCAACCACCTTAATTAGGAGATCATGGAAGGCTTCTCTGATAAAGTGGTATTAGAGGAGAGACTAAATGAAATCAGAGAGTGAACCATGTAGATATCTGTATGAGGAGAGCAGAGGAACAGAGAGAAAAATGGCACTGGACTGGGAGCATGTTTAGTAGGTCTTGGTAACATCAAGAAGATTGCTATTAAATTGGATATATACTTAAAGCAACCACCAAAACAACAAAATGAAGAATTACAATTAATAAGCCAACAGAAGAGATTAAATGAAACCATAACAAATCCTCAATCCCAAAGAAAACAGAATCAGAGGAAAATGGAAACAATGAACAAATGTCATAAATAGAAAACAAATAGCAAGATAATAAACTCAAACATAATCACACCAATAGTTAAATTAAACATAAAGGGTCTAAACATCCAAGTAAAAGGCAGAGATTATTGAGGGGCAGGACCAAGATAGTGCAGTAGCAAGTTCCCAAGCTCACTCCCTCCCACAGATACACCAAAATTACAACCACATATAGAATAACTACCTATGAGAACAAATCGAAGACTAGCTTAAGAGACTTTACACAACTAAGGATATACATGTAAACCTCAGAGATATTGCATTTCTGTTCCAGACCACTGGAATAAAGCAAATATTACAATGAACTGAGCCAAATGAAGTTTTTGGTTTCCCAGTGCATATAAGAGTTATGTTATGTTTATACTATATTGTAGTCTATTGAGAGTACGATAGTGTGATGTCTCTATAAAACAATGTAAATACCTTAATTAAAAAACACTTTATTGTTAAAAATTGCCAGCCATTATCTAAGCTTTCAACAAATTATAATCAGTGATCACAGATCATCATAACAAATATGATGATAGTGGAAAATATTGAAGTACTGATAGAATTATCCAAATGTGACATAGAAACACAAAGTGAGCAAATGTTGGGGAAAAAATGACAATTACACCAACAGATTTGTTTAATTCAGGGATGCCACAAAACTTCAGTTTACAAAAACAGTATCTGCAAGGGTATCTGGGTAGCTTAGTCTCTTACATATCTGCCTTTGGCTCAGGTCACGACCCCAGGGTCCTGGGATCAAGCCCTGCATTGGGCTCCCTGCTCAGCAGGGGGCCTGTTTCTCCCTCTCTCCTTACTTCCCATTCATGTGCTCTCTTGCTCTCTCACTCTCTCTCTCTCTCTGTCAAAAAAATAAAATATTTTTAAAAACCCAGTATGGGCAAAGTGCAATAAAGTGAGGTATGCCTATAAAGAAAAAGCTACATCAAGTTAGATAAGAGGGGTAGAGACATGGTTTGGTTAGAACCCACAGTTCCAGCATGAAATAACAAATAAACAGGAAGATTATCACAACCACAGAGACACTCTCATGGGAACAAAGGGTCTGAATGCCACACTGGGCTTCCCAGCCCAGGAACACAAACACCCATAATGTCTGACTTTGGAAGGCAATAGGACTTATGCCATGAAGAGCCAGAGGTCAGTAGGAAACCAAGACTTTGTTCTTAAAGGGTGCACTCAAAATCTTACTCACTGTGAGTCCCATTGCAAAGGCAGCAGTTTGAAAAGTGCCTGGGTTACACATGAAAGAGATTCATTGACTAATTTTGACATGTGACTGAGGCACAGAGATTTGTTGGAACGTTTTCTAGAGACAGAAGTGCTGGAAGACACTATTGTTTTTTTTAATACTCCTCTCTACCGAGCTGGCCCAATTGCTGGAGAAAGCCAATTCTGACCTTCTCCAGCTAATGTACTAGCACTTTCTCAGCATTCCCTTGCAGATTCCCCAAACCAACCTGCCCATCTTGGCCAGGGCCCCTCCCAAGCAACCTGCTCACCCCACCACACTCAGTGAGTGGCCTCAGCTCACACTGAAGTAACCCAGTGGTGGCTCTCTGCATAGTAGCATGCTTGCAACACTTGAAGCCGAGCCTCTCAGACAGAGGGATCAATGCTTCTCAATCAGTGCACCCATAGCATGCTTGGCTTGGCTCGTAGACAACCACACCAGGGACAATCTTGCACATCAGCGAGTCCATATCAGCCCATCCACATAGTAGGTACATGGAACTCACACAGGGGTCACCTCTGGGGAATCTGTCTTGGCTGACGGCAGGGGTGGGGGTTGTTTTATGGTATCCCACAGGACAACTTTTACATAAACCACTACTTCAAAACCAGGAGATGTAATGAATCTACCTAACACATAGAAACAAACACAAAGAGTCAGGCAAAATGCAGAAAAAGAGGAATATGTTCCAAGTGAAAGAACAAGACAAACCTCAGAAAGAGAACTAGAGGGGCGCCTAGGTGGCTCAGTGGGTTAAAGCCTCCGCCTTCGGCTCAGGTCATGATCCCAGGGTTCTGGGATTGAGCCCCGCATCAGGCTCTCTGCTCTGCGGACAGCCTCCTTCCTCCTCTCTCTCTCTGCCTGCCTCTCTGCCTACTTGTGATCTCTGTCTGTCAAATAAATAAAAAAAAAAAAAAAGAACTAGAAGAAAGAGAGATAAGCAATTTACCACATAAAGAGTTCAAAGTCATGGTTATAATGGTGCTCATCAGACTTAATAGAAGAGTAGAGGAACTCAGTGAGAACTTTTTTTTTTTTAAAGATTTTATTTATTTATTTGACAGAGAGAGATCACAAGTAGACAGAGAGGCAGGCAGAGAGAGAGAGAGAGGGAAGCAGGCTCGCCGCTGAGCAGAGAGCCCGATGCGGGACTCGATCCCAGGACCCCGAGATCATGACCTGAGCCGAAGGCAGCGACTTAACCCACTGAGCCACCCAGGCGCCCCTCAGTGAGAACTTTGATAAAGATATACAAAATATATAAAAGGAACCAGTTGAAGGTGAAGAATACAGTAACTGCAATGAAAACTCCACTAGAGGAATCAACAGCAGATTAGCTGACACAGAAGACTGGATCATCAGTCTGGAAGACAAGGTAGTGGAAATAACTCAGGTGCAACAGAAAGAGAAAAAAGAATTTAAATAAATGAGAATAGTTTAGGGCAACTGAGACAATATCAAGGATAACTAACATCTTCATTATAGGGGTCCTAAAATGAGAAGAACTAAAGAAGGGGACATAAAATCTACTTGAAGAAATAATAGTGAAAACTTTCTTTAACCTGGCAAAGGAAACAAACATCCACGTCCAGGAACCACAGAGTCCCAAATAAAGAGAAATCAAGGAAAGCTGCACCAAGATACATTAAAATCAAAGTGTCAATATTAAAGAAAAAGAGAATCTCAAAACTGGCAAGAGAAAAACAGATAGTTATGTAGAAGGGACCTCCATAAGTTTGTTGGACCTCCATAAGGTTATTGGCTGATTTTTCGGTAGAAAGTTTGCAGGCCAGAAGGGAGTAGTAGTTATATTCAAAGTGCTAAAAGGAAAAGACATACAACCAAGAATATTCTACCCAGCAAGGTGTATCCAAATCAAGACAGAAATTAGCTCATCATCACCAAATTAGCCTCACAAGAAATGTTAAAGGGAATTCTTTAAATTAAAAAAAAAAAAAAAGACTGTAACTAAAAGTAAGAAATTTATGAAAGGAAAAATCTAATTGATAAAGGTAAACATATAGCAAAGGTAGTGGATCAATCACCTACATAGCCAGTATGAAGGTAAAAAGACAAATGTAGTAAAATAACATAGACCTACAATTATTAGTCAGTAAATACACAAAATAATAAGATGTACAGTATGATACCAGAAACCCTACAAGTGGAAAGGAAGTAAAAGTGAACTGGCTTTTAGAAAACGTTTGAATGTAAATAACCATCACCTTAAAATAGACTGCTATATACATTGCATGTTATATAGACCTCATGGTGAACACAAACACAGATATTAAGAAAAAGCAAAATAAAGAGAAAAGACCATAAACATAATATTAAGGAGAGTCACCAAATCACAAGGAAAGGAAGCAAGAGAAGAAGAAAGGCACAGAAAAGAATACAAAAACAAACAAGAAAATCAACAAAATGGCATATCTATATGCCATATATACATAAGTGTATATCTATGAATAATTACTTGAAATTTAAATGGACTAAATTCTCCACACAGAGAATTTAAACACAAAACACACAGAGTGACTGAATGGGTGAAAATACAAGACCCATCTATATGCTGCCTAGAAGAGACTCACTTCTGTTCTAATGACACATACAGACTGAAAGTGAAGGTATAGAAAAATATGCTCCATGCAAGCCTAAATGAAAAGAAAGCTGAGGTAGAAATATTTATATCAGTCAAAACAGACTCTAAACAAAGACTGTAATGAGAAAGAAGGGCATTATATGATTAATGATAAAAGAATCACTCCAACAAGAGGATATAACACTTATTAATGTCTAGGCACCCAACACAGGAACCTAAATTCATACAGCAAATATTAACAGATATAAAGGGAGAAAAGGACAGTAATAAAGTCATGCTAGGGGACTTTAACACCCTTTAAATCATAGGATAGCTCACCCAGATGGAAAACCACTAAGAATACATGACTTTAAATGACACATTGGAACAGATGGACTTAATTGAAATATACTGAGCATTCTATCTCCAAACAGCAGAATACAAATTCTTTTCAAGTGCCCATGGAACATTCTCCAGGATAGATTATAACAAAATCAAAATCAATTCTCAATAAATTTAAGACTGAAATCATATCAAGCATCTTTTCTGATCACAATAATATGAAGCCAGAAATCAATTACAAGAAGGAAACTAGGGAAAAAAACAAAACCTGTGGAGGCTAAACAACATGGTACCAAATAACCAAAGGATCAATGAAGAAATCCGAAAACAATTTAAAAATATCCTTGAGACAAATCAAAATGGAAACACAACATTTCAAAATCTAGCGTCACAGCAAAAGCAATTCTAAGAGGGAAGTTTATAGCAATACAGGCTTACTTCAGAAAACTAGAAAAATCTCAAATAAGTTATCTAATTTTATATCTAATGGATCTAGAAAAGACCAAGCCCAAAGTTAGTAGAAGAAAGAAAATAATGAAGAATCAAAGAAGAAATAAATGAAAGAGAGATTTTAAAAAACACAATAGAAAAGATCAGTGAAACTGAAAGTTTTTCTTTGAAAAAAATAAACAATTGATAAGCTTTTATTCAGACTTAAGAAAAAAAAAGGCAGCTCGGTTGAATCATCAGAAATGAAAGAAATTACAACCAATACCACAGAAATACAAAAGATTATGAGACTACTATGAGCAATGATATGCCAACAAATAGCTCAACCTAGAAGAAATGGATAAATTCCTACAAACACAAAAATCTTCTAAGAATGAGTAAAGAATTAGAAAGTCGGAACACACTGATTGTTAATAATGAACTTGAATTAGCAATCAAAAAACTGCCAACAAACCAAAGTCTAGGACCAGACGATCTCACAGATAAATTCACCAAACATTTAAAGAAAAGCTAGCACCTATCCTTCTCAAAATATTCCAAAAAACTGAAGAGAAATAATGCTTCTAAACTTATTCTATGAGACCAGCATTACACCGATACCAAACCAGACAAAAACCACACACACACACACACACACACACACACACCACTTACAAGCCAATATCCCCGAGGAACAGATATTCTTGACAAAATACTAGCCAAGCAAAGCAAAAAATACATTAAGAGGATCATACACTATTATCAAGTGTGATTCATTCTAGGACTGCAAAGATGACTCAACATCCATAAATCATTCAGTGTGATATACCACATGAACACAAAGAAGGGTTAAAATCATACAATCATCTCAATAGATGTAGAAAAATCATTTGATAAAATTCAACATATATTTATGATAAAAACTCACAATAAAGTGGGTATAGAGGGAATATACCTCAATATATTAAGGGACATATATGACAAGCCCAGAGATAAGATCATACTTAATGATGAAAAGAAAAAGCTTTTTCTGTAAGATCAGGAGCAAAAAGGATGCCCACTCTCCCCACTTTTCTTCAGCATAGTATTGGAAGTTTTAACCACAGCCATCAGACAAGAAAGGAAATAAAAGTCATCCAAATGGGAATGTAAGAAGTAAAACTTTCACTATTATCAGTTGGCATGATACGAGATATAGAAAATCCTGAAACCTCCACCTAAAAATATTCGAGCTAATAAATAAATTCAGCAAAATTTCAGGATACAAAATTAATGTATATAAATCTGTTGTATTTTGAGACACTAATAATGAACTATCAGAAAGAGAAGACTAGAAAATAATCTTCCTATAATACATTAAAAAGACTATTTAAGAATAAATTTAAACAAATAGGTGAAAGACCCGTACTTTGAAAACCATAAGGCACTGATGAAAGATATTTAAGATGACACAAATAAATGGAGATACATTCTACACTCATGGATTGGAAAAATATTGTTAAATGTCCATATTACCCAAAGCAAACTACAGATTCACTTCCTTTCAAAGTACCAATGGCATTTTTCACAGAACTAGAACAAAGAATTCTAACATTTATATGGAACCACAAAAGACCCCAAATAGCCAAAGAAATCCTGAAAAAGAACAAGGCTAGATGTACCATACTCCCTGATTTCAAACCATAAACAAAGCTATAGTAATCAAACCAGTATAGCACTGGCACAGAAACAGACACATAGATCAATGGAACTGACTCCAGAGTCCAGAATTAAATCCACCCTTACATGGTCAATTAATCTTCTACAAAGAAGACAAGCATATACAATGGGGAAAAGACAATCTCTTTAATAAGTGATGCTGGGAAACAGGACAGCTATGTGCAAAAGAATGAAACTGGACATTTTCATACACCATTTATAAAAATAAACTCAAAATGGATTAAAGACTTAAATATAAGGTCAGAAATCATAACATTCATAGAAGAAAACATACGCAGTAATTTCTTTCACATGGATCATAGTAACATTTTTTGGACTTCTGTCCTCAGACAAGGGCAATTATAGCAAAAATAAACAAAGGAAACTGAATCAAACTAAAAAGGTTTTTTGAAGGAAACGATCAACAAAATGAAGAGGCAACCTACTGAATAGGAAAGATATTTGGCAAATGATATAACCAAAAAGACGTTGTTATCTAAAATATATAAACTGATGTGATTCAATATCAAAACAAAACAAAACAATTCCCAAACAATCCAATTTTAAAAAATGGGCAGAGGATCTGAGTAGACTTTCCTTCAAAGAAGACATCCAGATGGCCAACAGACATATAAAAAATTGCTTAACATCATCAGGAAAGTACAAATCAAAACCACATTAAGATATTATATCACAACTTCCAGTATAACTATGATCAAAAAGACAAGAAGTAACAAGTGTTGGCAAGGATGTGGAGAAAAGTCAACTTTCATGTACTGTTCTCAGGAATGCAAAATGGTACAGTTACTGTGGAAAAGGGTATGTAGTTACATTAAAAAATTAAAATAGAGGGGCATCTGGGTGACTCATCCCTCCCTCCCCCTCTGCCATTCCCCCTGCTTATACTCTCTCACTCTTGCTCTCTCTTAAATAAATAAACAAACAAACAAATAAATAAAATCTTTTAAAAAATTAAAATACAAATAAAATCCAGAAATTCTGAGTATTTATCTAAAGAAAATGAAGCCACTAATTTGAAAAGATATATGCACCCCTATATTTATGGCAGCATTTTTATAATAGTCAATTATTGAAGAAACCTAAGGCTACATCAAAAATTAAGTGGATAAAAATATGATATATAAATACATCACATGTATATATAATGCATATACACATACATAAGAAAAAGAAAGCTGGAAATGGCTACATTAATATCAAAGTAGATTCCAGAATACAGTTTATTTTACGGGACAAAGAGGATCATTTCATAAAGTGTAAAGGGTAAGGGATCATTTCATTGAAAAAACATAGTAATCCTAAAAGTTTAGTCCTCTAACAGTTTAAATTTAAATAAATAAAAATATTTCAAAAAGAAGAATCAATCCCATTTACAATTATACCAAAAACCACAAGATAGGAATAAGCCTAGCCAAAGAGATAAAAGATCTGTACTCTGAAAACTATAGAACACTTACGAAAGAAATTGAAGAAGACACAAAGAAATGGAAAACATTCCATGTTCATTGATCGATTCCATGATTTCTTTTTCTACTGCTTTGTTATTTGTATATGGAAATGCAACAGATTTCTGTACATTGATTTTATACCCTGTGACTTTGCTGAATTTTTGTATTAATTCCAGCAATTTTTTTGGTCGAGTTTTTGTGTTTTCTGTATAGAGTATCATGTCATCTGCAAATAGTGAAAATGTGACTTCTTCCTTGTTGAGAGTGGACATCCCTGTCTTTTTCCTGACTGTAGAGGAAAAGCTCTCAGTTTTTCCCCATTGATAATGATGTTAGCTGTGGGTCTTTCATATACAGTCTTTATGATGTTGAGTTATGCTCCCCTAGTTCCTATTTTGTTAAGAGTTTTTATTAAGAATAGATCCTGTATTTTGTCAAATGCCTTCTCTGTATCTTTTAAGAGGATCATATGGTTCCTATCTTTTTTTTTAATCAACGTGGTATATATATAATGCTGATTGATTTGAAAATATTGGACCACCCCTGCAGCCCAGGAATAAATCTCACTTGATCATGGTGAATTATTCTTTTAATGTACTGTTTAATTCAATTTGCTAGTATCTTGTTGAGACCTACTAACATGAGTTAATTGACATTTAAGAGTACTCTATACAAACACAGCATAATACATATTCTTCTTGAGTGACACAGACCATTTACCAAAAGTGGACACAGACCTCATTTTTATCTCTCCAAGCCAGAGCCTTCAATGATCTATATGGTACCCTCCCCACTCTGGGTCACGGGGAACCACATAATTTCTTATGTGTTCTTTTATTTTTTTTAATTTCATAGATTAAAAACAAATACAACCACAAAGTTCTGTAAACAATTACAATCATAAAGTCCCCATTCTGTTAAAAAGAGGGGAAAAAAAGTCTGTAGTCCAGAGCAAACCTATAGATCAGGCCACACATCTTATTATCCTCATCTGCTTTGTTTGGTGGGTCAACAAAACCAAGCTCACTCTGCTTCTTCACTCTGAGGTGTGAATCATTAACTTCCTCTAAGTTAAACTCTGAGTTTGCCCTTTACTGTGTGCTTGAGGAATTTTCAGTATTCACTATTAGAGTTCCAGTAGTCACCATCCATTTGAAATAATCACATTTAACACCATCAAATTAGTGAAAATACCATCTAGATGTAGTGTTGCCAGATTTAGGAAATAAGAATACAGACGCTCAGTTACATGTGAATTTCAGATAAACAGTAAGTAATTTTTTTTAGTGTAGGTATGTCCCAAATATTGCATGGGCCTATTATTTTAGATGATCTCTTGGAAACAGCAGTTGAGGACCACACGGTAAATTCTTAGGATAGAGGATTAGAAGGCCATAGTGCCTACATATAGTACGGAAGTGAGTAACTAAAGGATCTGAAACAAAACCAACAGGACAGAGGGATGATCAGAAACACAGAATCAGAACCACCAATATGTGACACAGGAATAACCTCTGCGACTTTCCCCAAGAAGTGGTCATTTGGCCCCAGCATGAACACTGGTACAATTAGCCAGAGTGCAGCTCTTAAAGCCTACAGTCTACAGTTTTGTATTTGTCTTGAATCTTTCTTACGCTTTTACATGCAGTAATTAAAATAATGCTGCTACTGCTATTTTTATGGATGTATATTGCTCTGACTTTCAAAATGAAAGCTTTAATCTATAATCGCACACCAAAGCTCTTGAGCAAAGGATACAGTCTTTATTCATAAAACCATTCCCTCAAGTAACCACTCTGCATGGGTTAGATTAAGGGAGAGAGGAAAAAGGAGGGGGACAAAGGAGGAGGAAGCAAGTAAGAAAATATGAATAAAATTGCTTTTGCTAATAATGAACTCGTAGTTCTAGGAGGCAAGGAAAATGGATATGCTTTAAGAATTCCTCAGGGCTAAAGCAATCGTTATTTTTACATTTTCAACCTCTAATTTGAGATCTTTCTTATAAAAAGAATAAAGCCATGCAGTCTTAGAATAGTAGTAGGCTTATATAGCATTGAGCACACTACATTGACTGCAACAACCAAACCTTTTGAAAACAGAGACATCAAAACACCATTTGGTCCTCTATCTTCAGACAGGACTGTTCTACTATCTCTCAGGTCAAAGAGAACTGATCCTAATTTGAGGGGAGGGATAGGAAAAACTCTTAGGGGAACAAGATCGTACATCTTCTTCACTTAATTATTTTAGTCTTTCCTGTCAAAATAGGAAGTTTTTTATCATATAACTCACCCTAATAACTCCTATTGTAGTTCAGGTTGACGTCCTTTGAGATCTATTAATATATTCATTCCCTGGAGAAAAAGAACAGCTAGTTACTATCTTTTGGACAGCCCTCATTCAGGCACTGAAAAATCCTGACTAAATAATTCCATTGGCCTTCTCCCAGATTTAATTATTTCAGGTCTTGTAACCTTTGTTAATAAGTCCTATTTTTCAAGCCTTTGTTCATTTTTAATCATTAGTTACACCGTTGCATAAAGATCAGTGCATAAAACCTTTGAAAAAGTGAAAAACTCAAATAATTCATTCCAACAAATGAAATGCTAATGCTGTTGCTATGTAGCAACGCTAGGTTCATTAGATGCCTTTGCTCGGCATACCATCTGCAGATCTCCTTCTTTTATCCCACCAGCCTTGGAACATTTTAAAGGGTGGAATGTGTCATAACCCATTTATTTTGACTAAATACTAAATAACATCTCTGTTTTCTGTAAGACAAAATGAAGCTTGTCACACTTGGACTAATAGTTCTTAATGGGGATTATGTTCTTTATCATTATTTTTTTTCTAACATTCTCCTAAGAGAGACATTTTCAATTTGAGTAAGTGTTTAATTAAAGACTATAAAGCAATTTGATGAAACACAAATAGCATGCAGCACAAATTGTAAATAACTATGATTGCTATTTTGAGGCAAATGGGCTGAATTTTCATTGCATGAAGCATGTCAATAAAATAATTTCTTGTAATCCTCAACAAGACTCTGGACAAACTTATGAAATAAAGCAAGCAAGTGAATGTGTCTTATGAAACTTGTATTATTTGCCTGTGTCTTCTCTCCTCACCTTCTGAACTGTACCCTCCAATCCATTACAGGCACTCAAAAGCTCTTCTGGACCTTCTGGGTGACAGGACTTCTCCTACCCACACTCTATCACTACCCTATCATTACCCCATGCCTGTGATGGCCCACTCTGGGTTAGTGACCCAGATGTTTGCCAAATCTACCTCTCTTCTAGTTTATTTGCCAAAGACTCTTCTCTTTTTGAATTTTGTATAATTAGTCCGATAAATTAACCAGCTCTAGTGACAAAAAAAAAAATCTCTAAAAGAAAAAACTACAGACTAAGAGGATAATATCAATGATGGGGGGGAGCATCCCTTGACCATTAATAGAAACACTTGGGGCCATGCTTTTCTAATTCATCTCATGGATCCACACATTGATCTGTATTTCCATCTTTTCCATTGTCTCATCATACGCTCCAGAGTAGACTTACATACAGATAGACAAATTACTTCCTTGCGCTGGAGATACTGTGTTGTTGATTTATCAACTCTGAACTCACAGCCAACACACTAACTCATCCCCAAATAAAGTATATCTAACACGCAAATTTCTTTGTAAGTTATATCACAACCTTCTTCACTTAGGAGCACTAGATAGCACTGCAACATTATACTCAGTGGCCATTTTAAACAGCAAAATCCCCCCAAAACACATAATTTTGTGTTTTTGAGAACACACAAGCACAAAAATATGGAAATATTTGCCAGTCAACAGACCATGAAAAGAACACTTGTTTATAGTATGAGTGCTGAAACAGGAAGGTAGAATGTTAACTGGTTCAGCCTCAGTTGGAGGGAAATGGGTGCATTAGGCAACCCACATTATTTGTTAAAATCTCACAAGCACTAGTTTTGGGATAATATGCATCAAAAAGAATAAAATATTTAGGCATAATTTAACCAAGAAGGTGATGGATCTGCATACCAAAACCTATCAAACATTGATGAGAGAAATTAAAGTAGACACAAATATATGGGAAGATATCCAGTACTCAAGGAGTAAAAGATTTAATATTGTTGAGGCACCTGGGTGGCTCAGTCAGTTGAGCACCCAACTCTTGATTTCGGCTCAGGTCATGATCTCAGAATCCTGAGATGGAGGCCCATGTCAGGCTCTCCACTCAGTGGGAAGTCTGCTTGAGGACTCTCTCTCCCTCTCCATCTGCCCCTCCTGCTGCTCACATTCTCTATCTCTCTCTTTCAAATAGATTAATAAATCTCTTTCTAAAAACACAATACTGTTAAACTGTCCATACTACCCAAAAAATTCTACAAATGCAACACAATCTCTATCCAAATCCCAATGGCATTTTTCACAGAAATGGAAAAAAAATCTTAAAGCCATCTTTTTTTTTTAATATTTCAAATTTATTTACTTTTTCAGCGTAACAGTATTCATTGTTTTTTCACAACACCCAGTGCTCCATGTAAAACGTGCCCTCCCTATTACCCACCACCTGTTCCCCCAACCTCCCACCCCTGACCCTTCAAAACCCTCAGGTTGTTTTTCAGAGTCCATAGTCTCTTATGGTTCACCTCCCCTTCCAATTTTTTTTTTTATAAACATATAATGTATTTTTATCCCCAGGGGTACAGGTCTGTGAATCGCCAGGTTTACACACTTCACAGCACTCACCATAACACATACCCTCCCCAATGTCCATAACCCCCTTCCCCTCTCCCAACCCCACCTCCCCCCAGCAACCCCCAGTTTGTTTTGTGAGATTAAGAGTCATTTATGGTTTGTCTCCCTCCCAATCCCATCTTGTTTCATTTATTCTTCTCCTATCCCCCTAACCCCCCATGTTGCTTCTCCATGTCCTCATATCAGGGAGATCATATGATAGTTGTCTTTGTCCGATTGACTTATTTCACTAAGCATGATACCCTCTAGTTCCATCCATGTCATCGCAAATGGCAAGATTTCATTTCTTTTGATGGCTGCATAGTATTCCATTGTGTATATATACCACATCTTCTTTATCCATTCATCTGTTGATGGACATCTAGGTTCTTTCCATAGTTTGGCTATTGTAGACATTGCTGCTATAAACATTTGGGTACACGTGCCCCTTCGGATCACTCAACACCCAAAGAACAAACAATCCAATCAAGAAATGGGCAGAGGGGGAACCTGGGTGGCTCAGAGGGTTAAGCCTCTGCCTTCGGCTCAGGTCATGATCTCAGGGTCCTGGGATTGAGCCCCGCATCGGGCTCTCTGCTCAGCGGGGAGCCTGCTTCCCTCTCTCTCTGCCTGTCTCTCTGCCTACTTGTGATCTCTGTCTGTCAAATAAATAAAATCTTGAAAAAAAAAAAAATGGGCAGAGGACATGAACAGACATTTCTGCAAAGAAGACATCCAGATGGCCAAAAGACACATGAAAAAGTACTCCACGTCACTCAGCATCAGGGAAATACAAATCAAAACCACAATGAGATATCACCTCACACCAGTCAGAATGGCTAAAATTAACAAGTCAGGAAATGACAGATGCTGGCGAGGATGTGGAGAAAGGGGAACCCTCCTCCACTGTTGGTGGGAATGCAAGCTGGTGCAACCACTCTGGAAAACAGCATGGAGGTTCCTCAAAATGTTGAAAATAGAACTACCCTATGACCCAGCAATTGCACTACTGGGTATTTACCCTAAAGATAAAAGCCATCTTGAGCAAGAAGAAGAAAACTCTATTCCAAATTATATCACAAAGCTAAAGCTATCAAAACAATGTGGTACTGGTATATAGACAGATAGACAGATGAAACAGAATAGAAAGCCTAGAAATAAACATATGCAAAGATGGTCAACTAATTTTTGACAAGGTGCCAAGAATGCACAATAAAGATAGTCTTCTCAACAAATGATGCTGGGATTGGGGCATTTAGCCCATTAACATTCAGGGTAACTATTGAGAGATATGAATTTAGTGCCATTATTAGCCTGTAAGGTGACTGTTACTGTATATTGTCTCTGTACCTTTCTGATCTACTACTTTTAGGCTCTCTCTTTGCTTAGAGGACCCCTTTCACTAGAGCGTATCATGCTTAGTGAAATAAGTCAATCGGAGAAAGACAACTATCATATGATCTCCCTGATATGAGGACATGGAGAAGCAACATGGGGGGGTAGGAGATAGGAGAAGAATAAATGAAACAAGATGGGATTGGGAGGGAGACAAACCATAAATGACTCTTAATCTCACAAAACAAACTGGGGGTTGCTGCGGGGAGGTGGGATTGGGGGAGGGGGAGCGGGCTATGGACATTGGGGAGGGGAAGCGAACCATAAGAGACTATGGACTCTGAAAAACAACCTGAGGGTTTTGAAGGGTCAGGGGTGGGAGGTTGGGGCAACCTGAGGGTTTTGAAGGGTCAGGGGTGGGAGGTTGGGGGAACAGGTGGTGGGTAATGGAGAGGGCATGTTTTGCATGGAGCACTGGGTGCTGAAAAAATAAATAAAATGAGAAAAAAAAAAGAATAAAAAAAAAATGATGCTGGGAAACTGTATTCCATGTGCAAAAGAATTAAATTGGACTTTTACCTTATACCATAACCACCCCCCCAAAAAAATCAAAATGGATCAAAGGCTTGAATCCAAGACCTGAAACCATAAAACTCCTAGATGAGAACATAGGGGAAATCTCCATGACAGTGATGTTAGCAATAATTTTTTGGATGTGGCACCAAGCACAGAAAACAAAAGCAAAAATAAACAAGTACGACTACATCAGACTAACTAAAAAGCCTCTGCACATGAAATGAAATAATCAACCAAATGAAATGGCAATATGCAAAATGGAAGAAAATATTTGCAAACCACATATCTGATAAGAGGTTGATATTCAAAATATACAAGGAACTCATACAACTCTTTAGCAAGAAATCCCAAATAATCTGATTAAAAATGGGGAAAGGATCTGAACAGATATTTCTCAAAAGACATACAAAAGCCAACAAGTGCATGAAAAGATACTCAACACCGTTAATCATCAGATAACTATAAATCAAAAATCAAAATAAGAGGGCGCCTGGGTGGCTCAGTGGGTTAAGCCACTGCCTTCGGCTCAGGTCATGATCTCAGGGTCCTGGGATCGAGTCCCGCATCGGGCTCTCTGCTCAGTGGCGAGCCTGCTTCCCTCTCTCTCTGTCTACTTGTGATCTCTCTCTGTCAAATAAATAAATAAAATCTTTAAAAAAAATCAAAATAAGATATGACTTACACCGATTAAGGTGGCCATTGTTAAAAGAAAGAGAGAGAGAGAGATTAGCAAGGATGTAGGGAAAAGGAAACTCTTAGACATTGTTGGTAGGAATGTAAATCAGTACAGCCATTATAGAAAACACTATGGAGTTTCCTCAAAAAGTTGAAAATACAACAACAGTATAAACCAACAATCCCACTCTTGGATATATATCCAAAGGAATTGAAATTAGGGTCTCTAAGAGATATCTGTAGTGCTATGTTTATGGCAGCATCATTTATAATAGCCAAGATTGAGAAACAGCCTAAGTGTCCATCGATGGATGAATGGATAAAGAAATTGTGGCATATACATACCACAGAATATTACTGAGCCTTAAATAAGAAGGAAATCCTGCCATCTGCAACAACACAAATGGAGCCAGAGGGCATTATATTCTGTGAAATAAGACAGAAAGACAAATTCTGTATGATCATACTTTTATACAGAATCTAAAATTGACACTCATAGAAGAGAGCAGAATGATGGTTGCCAGAGGCTGGGGGGTGAGGAGGTTATGGATGAAAAGCAGAAGGTTTCAGTGCTACAAGATAAGTAAATTCTGGAAATTTATTATACACCATAATGCTAATAGCTAACAATGCTGTATTGTATACTTAAAACCCCTAAGAAGGCATATCCTATCTTGTATTAACTTAACAATGCAATAGGGGTGCCTGAGTGGCTCAGTGGATTAAAGCCTCTGCCTTCGGCTCAGGTCATGATACCAGGGTCCTGGGATCGAGCCCCGCATCCGGCTCTCTGCTCCACAAGGAGCCTGTTTCCTCCTCTCTCTCTGCCTGCCTCTCTGCCTACTTGTGATCTCTGTCTGTCAAAAAAATAAATCTTAAAAAAAAAAATTAAAAAAAAACCATAACAATGCAATAGTAACAATAATGAGGGTAGTAAGAAACTTTGGGAGGTGTGGATATGTTTCTGTCCCAGATGGTGGTGGAAGTCCACCTCTAAAACTTTCTGGATCCAAATCCTATTAGCTATTATGCCACAATGCCTTCCATGTGGGTTTCATTGTGGTTACACTGTCCTATTGCATGACTTCCTTTGTTCGGTCTTGGTGAAAAGTAAAAACAAAGCATTAGATCCCCAAGCTTCATATATCACAGAACACTAATCTTGTCACGTAGAAATATATTCTAGCCTGTTTCTTCTCTGTGACAGAGGAAACCCGTCTTCTGATGAATCTACATCCCTGAGTAACTTCAGAGCTGCTGTTGCAATGAACTAAGGGTTTCAGAGTCACGCATTTCATTTTTATCTGGACTCTTCTCTACACTGGTTGTGTGGCCCTAAAGAGCCCATGTATCCTCAGAACCGGACTTGTAATGCTGATTTCATAGGATTATCCTGAAGATGAAATCAGATAGCTAATGGAAGGAATCTAGCTCATAGTAAATACTTGAAAATTAGCATTATCACTCTTCAGTATTTGTTCTTCCAGGGCCTCCCAGAACCTATTCAACAAAGGGACTTTGCATCACTTTGATTCTGCATACAGGCTTTTGAAAATCAAAAGTAGAAACAATTGTGGCTTCTACCATGACTGTGATAATAGCAGCCACATTGCTCTGCAAAACCCTATAGCTCAGCTCCAGTGAGGGCCCCCTCTTGTCAAGGGCAATATAGATATGTGGTCCATATATAGTAGCTCAAGAGTGGAGATTCCAATATTCCATCATCAAACATGGCTTGAAAACAAACGCTAACCCCCTTAGAATTAAAGCTCAGTCTGCCATGAACAGTTGTTTCTAAACTTCCACCTCTTTAAAAAGCACTGTGTTTTGATTTTCAATTCTAGTTCAGAAATCACTCCATCTGGCCTGGCCAATCAGGATGCACAAGAAGCACCGAATTTAGTTTATCTTATTTATATATATAATACCAGAGGATGTGTTAATGTAAAAATGAAACCAGGTTTGCAATAACGCTGGGGAAAAGATGGAAAGATTTCATGAACATTTCTCTAAACCCAGAGGGTTTGGTTAAGATGGGAGACTCGGGTGATTTCAAAAGAAAGATCACAAGAGCTTCTTAAGGTGATGTCTAAAAAAATTTTAATTCATGACAGGCAAGGTTAAAAATAAGAATGACAACACCTTTTTGAAGTAGGAACCGACCACACAGAGAGAGGTACCTATGTCCTCTGCTTGATCCACATACTCTGTGTGATGGAAAGATCATTTCGGATTCGAATGGCCACTCTTTTACCTAGTTTGTGACCTGTGCAAATTACTTGAGCTCACTGAGCCAACAGCTTTGTTAATAAAAATGGTGGCAACAATATCAGCTCCACACCATTGTTGCCAGAATTGAAGTTAGAGAAATACATGTGAAATTTCCTACAACAGATGTCTTAATCAACCTCAGTTTTGTTCTTCAAAAATGAAGAAACTCTTGACTGGCAATAAAGATTTGAGAGAAATTTTTTTCATCAAAATATTTCAATAATTTATTCAAGTTTTCCTAAACTCTTCTGTGTGCCAGACAACGTACTAAATCCTGGAAATCAGAAATTGTTGCAGTGTGTGTGTGTGTGTGTGTGTGTGTGTGTGTGTGCAAGAGGGGAGTAGTGTTGGTAGAAAAGGAACATGATACTATCCATGCATGTCTCTTCAGAGATGTGTCAATCCTGTCCTTTTATGAATTTGACATATTAGTAATGATTCTACTCTTACAATAATCCCTAAAGGGAATTAAATGTTTTCTCCCATTACTTTTTCCCTTAACATTCCAAGCAGAAGCAACCACTTTATACTCTAAGTTTGTATCATACCTCACTTCTTCATTTAACAAGAATTAATGTACTCAGTGTTTCATTTGAAAAATACTTACTGTACTTGTCCTCTAGGTGAAATATGAAACAGACACCGTGAAAAACAGTATACCTCATGTTACTTCCTTTCCTCATTCAGTAGGGTCATTAACTGTCACCATTCACTAAGGTAATTAAGGTATACACACAAATAAATATTTTAATTCTACAAAAGCATTAAGTAGTGCCATGAAGGTATAAAAGGAGAGAAGATCTCTTTTCAGCAGGATCAAAGGAGACTTCTTGAAGGATGGGCTTTAAAGGCTGGATAGTATTTTGACAAAGAGCACAAGATAAAAAAGGAAAGCACAAGTTCTTTTGGTTTCACCAGAGACTAGTTAAGTATGGCCTTGTGCCATTCATTACCGATTCATTTTCATATCTTATCTGCTCATCTACAATAGCCACAGCGACTGAATTTAACCTTGGGGTACTCCCCCATCACATGACACCCAAGGTCATATGTAGATGTATCGAGTGGTTAAATTTGAGGTCCAGACCATACTAGCTTACTACAAAAAATACTGCAGGTAAGAATCTATTCTGCTTTCCAATATTCAGGGAAGTGAACCCTACAATGCCTTAAAAGTCAACGTATTTCTGTTAGGGTTCTACAGTTACCACCAAATCCCAAACGATTGAGTTACCAGTCATGACATGTCTACATGCCAATACGCTCGTGTCAAACATGTGAGGTGTGCCTCGTCTCATATTCTATATTCTTTGTGGTCTCCCCTTTCTCAAGTTTGCCAAGATGCTTCAAAGGGATGTTGTTCATCCCTGGCAGGAGATGGAGTCCTGGGCATTGATACAGGCCGCACCAACTACCTTCCTTGTTAGAATTTGCTTAGGGGGTCCAATTCAAACCTTGTTTCAGGGCTCACTTTATTTCTAAGGCAGTATCAAGTCATGAAGTTACTACAGCACTGAATTAGCATATGCTATTGCAATTTTTTGGCATGAACACAGTTTTTATGCAGTTAGAAAAGGTTATTACTATGGTTTTTGGAAGGGAAAATTAAATGGTTGGGGAAATAGATATGATATCTTTTTTTTTTTTCTCAAAAAATAGACATGTTCCAAATTCTCAGCACCTAACTCAGCACAGAAAACATGGCCCTGAAAATTTTAATTCATTTTGGACAAGGGCCCCAGCTCTCTGTGTATCAGCAATCTTAACGTCATATCATCTATGAATTAGATGATGTGTTAAGAGAATTGGAAAATACTTTTCACTTCTGGAGATACTCTAGGATTGTTTTTGTTTTATTATTTTCACACATCACATTGCTTTTTTGGTTCCTACTGGGGAGCCTGGAGATGAAAACTGTTTCCTAAGCCTTGAATATCTTTTATTATGGAGTAAAAACCAGTCAATTATTATTTCAATGGCATCTTCTGGTTTTAAGCAAAGGTATAATGATCGCACTGAATAAATGCAGACCAAGTCTCTAGCAAAGTCAATGTAAGTCAATAGGTAGGATGCATAGGAAAACCTCATAGGTCAGAGTCAATGTAACCACTACTTTTGGTCCCATAAATATATCACCACAACCCTTGACTGTAATGTGTTACAGGTAGTACTGGAAAGATATTGGTACACTGTGGTCCTAAATTTTGAAACTTTTCCACTGAAATCATAAGTAAATAATAGAAATTCTGGTCCTCTTTCAGAGTATGAGAATTTTTAAATGCTTCCTTTACCCATGAAAATAATTACTGTCTGTCTGAGTTAGACGAAAGTTCAGAGTTTGGTCGGAACAATTCTTGCTTTCTCAAAGTCTCATGACTGGTTACTGATGGAGTAACTCTCAGAATTCACACTTTCTAATTTAAATTCCCTGAACTCCTTGGTAATATGCTTTATTCTGCCTCTGTGTTTATATAGTGACAGAAGTCTCTGTGTTTGTATAATATTTACTTATACAGAGTTGCAACCTCTCTATAATGTCAAGTTTTATCTATAGGAAGAATAATGGCTCCAAGGGAGTCAAATTCTTGTCCCCAGAAACTGTAAATACAGTATGTTAAATGTCAAGGACAGATTAAGGTTGCAGATGGAATTAAGGTTGGCAATCAGCTAGCCTGAGGTTTGGTCTAGTATCTTAGATTATCCAGGTGAGCCAATGTAACCAACAAGTGTCCTTAAAAATAAAAGAAGCAGAGTGATGCTATGTGAGAAACATAATGAACCTATGTTGGCTTTGAAGATGGAAGGGGGCCATGAACCAAAGGATGTGGCACCTTTTAGAGGCTAGAAAAGACAGGAAGATAGTTTTTCTCCTAGAATTCTCATAGGAACACAACCATGCTGACATGTTAATTTTAGCCCACTGAGACCCATTTTGTGTTTTTTACTTTCAGAACTCTAAGATAATAAATTTCTGTTGTTTTAAGTCACTTAATTTTGTGGTAGTCTTTTATAACAGCAATGGGAAACTAGTACACTGTTCAAGGCTATATTCAGTTCAATTTCCTTTTTAGCATATAGGAAGGCACTACCTTTTCTTCCTACTGCTAGGTACAGAGGAGAAAAACTCCCATCAATTATTTCCCTCAGCAAAATTGGTACTTAGGGTATTAAGACCCATCTGACTCCATCAGTAGCTCAGTGTCTGGGCACCCACCCTAAGCAGCATAGCACCCAAATAAAAGGTACAAACCACTCTGTATCAGCCACCGGTAAAACAGGAAACAGATGGCTCCTTCAAAAAGAGTAGTTGAAGAGAGCTTATTAAAATGGTTATTTGCAAAAGGGTAGGCAGAGTTAAAAGTAGTAGTAAAGAGGGGATGATAAAGCATGCTAGGAGGAGCAACAGAGAGAAACCAAGCCTCAGACTAAAAGGGCAAGGTATGGGAAGCTATTCCCAAAATAAGACCTAATGCTGTAGAGAGGACGGTCCAGCAGGACCTGTAGGCTCTGATAGACAAATGGAGCTCTTGCCAACCTCAGACCATGGAGAGAGGATGTCAGAGGTATAAATACCTTGACTTTTCTTTCTTCCTACACTCTGGTTTCCCACTAGTTCTTCCCATTGGCTGAAACCTAATGGAAGTCAGAAAGCAAGCAAGAGTAGCTGATGTCAACAATGGTCCACCATCCAGGGCACAGACCCGAGAAAGAAGGGAGAGGCATGAATTTAGAAGACCAGAGAAATACAGGTCTTCCCACTGTTATCAATACATAATACGATTTCAGAAAAAGTAAATAGTAACACAACTTCCTTAAGCTAAAAATATTTTGGCACATTTGAGATTGGCACTGCACAGTCTCTTCTCAAAAACTGCTGGTCAGAATCACCAATGCCAAAGAAAAGATGCTGGTTGGATGCACCATTAGTACCATTAGTATGACCCAACACACCATTTCTTACACTGCTACAATTTATGGTATTATAATTTTTGGCCAAGAAACAATAAAATATCTACTAAAATTTGTTTAGTTGGCCTTCTGATGCTGTAGTAAAACAGATTTCCATGGACTTTTCTGTTATACTTACAGAAAATAAAAGACAATCAGATCACTTAAGGACCAAGCATAAATCCAAGAAAGTCAACTTAATGAATTTACTAGCACTCTTAAACTGACTAGAAGACATTTACCCTTCCTTAATAATAATAATAATAATAATAATATAGTCATCTCTACAGTCAAAAGTACCACTGTTCTAAAGAGACTGTACAACTTCTGACCACCACTTCTGGGTTCACATCTACTGTTAGTATATGCCAGGCCACAGTAGAGAGAGTCACTAAACTTGGAATCATCTTAGACTTGTAACCCCATTAAATATGCTAGATCTCTTCAGCTTTCGTGACCTATACAAAGAGAAGCTCCAGGGGTGGGAATGTGAAATCAGTCTACACAATACTATCATGCTGAAACATGAACCCTGGATTATAGTCCTTTCCACTTCAGCTACTGGATGAAAGCAGGAAGCTCTGCTGCTTTCAATCCCATCATTCATCCCCTCCTAAGAGGAGAGAGAAGACAACACAAGAGAGAAGCAACGTTAAGATCAGCAAGAGCCCTGAAATCCTGGATGTCTTTCATCATCCAGTGGCAATGGTGATGAGTGAAGCCATGTCTTATAATGTCCAAACCCTCTATGGGTTGCAGCCAGTGAAAATAGGTCATGGACTTTGAGCCCTTGCAAGTTACCCTCCAGTTTTCTAGTAGTTATTCAAGTCCTTAGTGTTAGAGGTTGAACATAGCCTGAGGTACATTTACACATAGTAGCAAAGGACCTAGCTCTGATGTTGAATATTGCACAGGGGGTCACTGAGGACAGAAGCTGGCTTTGTATCAAACATGCACAAAGAGCCAAGTTTACCCATATCCAATTTCCTAATTATCATTTGTTTCCAAATTAGCTATGTTATTTTCATTCTGCCTTTCCAAGTAGAAGAATCAATAACATTTATTATCACACAAATGCTATTTCTAACATCAGTAAATTTTCTTCAAAGTTTGATTTGACAATTACACAAGATCTTAAATAATATCCAATACTTTGTAGAAAGCCTGCCTTTCCCATTGCCAAAATATTTGGAGATGATAATCCTATCCTAATATACACCAGAGTAAACAAGGCAGAAAAGAATGTTTTTGTATTTAATACATAAGGTGATATTAACATTAATATGTTCTGAAGGCGTTTGGACCTTCACTTTCTCCCACACACATTGGCATAATATCAGATAGAAAAACTTCTGACATTTAATCTACTTAACAAAAATCTTAATTTCCTACTAAAGTCTTGGTAGTCATTAGACCTATTCACATATATTTATAGTTCTCTTCATCCCAGATACATGGCAGGCTGCACATCCCCCTTGATGTCAGATAAAACCCACTGACTTACTTTAGCTACCAAAGAGTAAGTAGAACTAATGTGTATCAATTCTCGGCTAAAGCCTATAAAGTAGATGCATGATCCGCTTTGCTCCCACCTCGCTGCGGTATGTACCATTGATATTCTAGAGTTTGAATCTTCCTCAGTCTGGGGCCTCAGAGTGAGGACAATACGAAGCAGGGCTCCTGCTAATCTGAGATGAGCATACAGAATGAGTAAGAACCATACTACATGCATTCAGCCTACTCTCTCTGGAAATGACTAACCCTTTCACAGAATCACACACATATATACAAATGCCCACATGGCCCTAAGGTCTAAACACTCTTTCCCAGCTGTGCTATACTTCACAGCCCCCACTGGTATTTAACATACTTGCGATTATTGGGGTTATTACCAAATACAGCCATGCCTCTCCTGATAGATAAAAGATAACTTTAAACTTGCTGCAAGTTATGTCTCTCATGACAAAGGGTCAATTGAAAGTACAGTGTATTGGGGTGAAAGAAGCATGAGTTTTGTAGTCACCTTGTTCTGGTTAAATACAGGGTCCAGCACTTATTGCTTCTATAAACTTACAAAGCCACTAAGTTCGAACAATTTACTTTTCTCATCCATGGAATGAGATAATACTATGTCTTTTGCAAAATGCTCTTGAAGGATAAATGAGATAACTAATCTCAAGTAACTAGCGCAGGATAAGTAGTAAGAAGCAGTGTCTATTTTTTTCTTCCCTTCTGATAATGAAGCATCAGAAGAACTGACAAGACCAGGGGTGGACAAATCACAGCCAACAGACCAAATTTGGCCTGCTGCCTGTTTTTGTAAATAAGATTTTTATGGGCTCACTACCACATTCATTCATTTATGAATTGTCTCATGGTTTCTTTGGCACTACAAACGCAGAGCTGAGTAGCTATAACAGAGTCTGTATGGACCACAAACCCTAAAGTATTTACTATTCAGATTTTTTTTTTTTCCAGAAAAAGCTTGCTGACCCCTGGACTAGATTAATCTATAACCTGGACAACTCAACTTCTCATACAAATCTGGTCCTGGACTTATTTTCCCAGGACAGGTCAATTTTATGTTATATTTTATTCTAGTTGTAGGTTATGGAAGCTTGAGATCAACTGATCACTGCCTGCTGTGTGACATTACCCAAGATTTTACAGTGACTCATGAAGGACACTAAAGGGCAACCAAAAAGGGGGCTCTAAGTCTATTTCTTCAATGTCCTAAATAAGCACTGTGCTTGCACTTAATTCATTTCACAAGTATGTGTCTAAATGCCAGCTATAAGCTAATGAAGTATGCTAAGCACTGATGATATGATGATAATTAAGGTACAGTCTTGAGATCCAGAAGCTCCTTGTCTAGCAGAGTGGGAAATACCGTACATACATACATACATACACACACACACAATTACAATTCAATGAGATAACATCTAATAAATATATAAGCATACACACATAAGCAAACTGGAGCAGGGAGATGCAAGAAGGTGGTATCAGAGCAGAATATACCAGATTCCTTGACATAAAACATCCCAGAGTGAGAACTCCTACCTATGGGCATGAGGAAGCAAAAACTAGCTGGAGCATCGGGGCACTAAGCAGACCCCAGGGTAAGTGGTGTGTGTACATTCCATAATCTTGTTAGAGATTTCAGAAAGTACTTTGATCTGGATCCTATTTGGTTCCCCAGTTTTCATTTCTGGGGTTGTTTTGTGACATTTCTCTTGACCTCAGCATTGGGACCTCAATACCACCACCACAATTTATTTTTTGTTAGACCTGACTTGGTTCTTGTCTCTTAGATCTGGACTTGCCTGCAGCCATAGTGACTTTTCTATTTGGCTCAGAAACCTCATCCCAAGCTTTAGATCTTATCTTACTGGCCCTAATATGCTCACCCCCTTACTCACTTCTGACCTAGATGTGCCAATGAACTTTGCCTTTCTCCTACTATTACAATCCCAATTGGATTCTGTTGAGAGGAGTGTTACTGAAAAGAAAGATTTTTCCAAGGAGCAAATACAGACAGTTCTTACAGTTACACAGGGCATAACATTTAAAGTTACAGAGGTGTGAAAAAGTAAGGTGTGTTTAGTTACCCAAATAAATCTGATATGGATAGTGTATACTACAGAGCAAAAAGGGACAGAAGATTAAACTAAAAAATAGTCAAGAGCCAGATTGTGGCGAACCTTGGAAATCATATAAAGAAACACATCCTTCATTCTATGCCTAGTCGAGAATCACTGTCAGATTTTAAACAGAGGGGCATATGATCATATTTATGACTTAAAATATTGCTCTGGAGGCAATATGGCATCTGATTGCAAGAAGAGCATAGAAGCTTTAAGAGAAAGAATGCAGTTACCCAGCAATCGTCATATGCCTGGTAAGAAATGAGAGCCTAACTAAAAGAAGAGAATGAATTTGAGATATATTTGAGAAGGAACTGCAGAATTGATTCATGCTTGGGTAGATGGTGAGGAGAAAAAAAAAAGCAGTCTAGAACAGTGCTTCTCAAACTACCTCAGTCAAGTTCAGCTTCTAGAATTCATAACCACTGAGGAGCAATACTTTCGTAAAATAAAAGAAAATGATCACGTGTTTGGATGTTGCAGACATGTCAAATGCTATAAATATTTTAATGCTTACTTTTAATTTGTGTATTTATCATGCCACGGTGTAATCTGTGGTGCAACACACATCTACACACCACACTTGGAGGAGCACTGTGCCAGAAGGTCTCCAGGGTTTCTGGTTTGGTTGGGTTTGGATGACTAGATGGATGGAGTGGATGTTAGCCAAGTTAAGGAACAGAGAGAAAGTGGATTTAGAGGTTGAGGATGAGTTTCATTTTAGATATGTTATTCTTGATGTCCCAGTGGAACACAGATGGAGAAATCCATGAGGTTGCTGGCAATTCAGCTTGTATGCGTTTCATTTGTAGAGAATGTCTCACATATGGTAGGTATTCAGTAAGGTTTTTTCAGATGCATAAATGGAAGCAAACTTCCCACTTAATTGTTTGCAAGGTAAGTACACTGTGCCTATTAGAACAAGCAAGGCAAGATATTTGCGGGGGGAAATCATCTAATGATAGAATTCTAATATCAGACCTCTGTGATTACACCACAAGCTGAAAATCTGAAAAAGAAGACTGATAAAACAGTTCATGACATGAAAAGTTGACTTTCTGCACTATCTCAGTCCACACAACCAAGTGCATAGGCATGTGAAGTTTTCCGTATGTGATATAACTTTCATTTATAACCTACATTCTGCCAGGAGAAGAATTAATCTGCCTTTTACTCAACGTTGCATTTACATTACTGGGGTCCTTAGTGCTGGCATGGTATGGGCTCTCTGTTTGCTGGTGGCCAACACTGTCCGATCTCTTCCTGCCCTAAGTTACGTCAATGACTCTCATTCCTTGGGTCCCCATCAGTGATCCACAGCATTTACTGCCATGATACCACTTGCTCTGCCTTCATAATCTCTCAGCCATTTCTTCGCCCTCCTCTATGCCTCCCTGGTCAGGGAAGTTCACGAGACTAAAACTTTCCACTATAGTTGTGCTCTTACATGCTTGAGAAACCATTCTACTGCTTCCTACACTCTACTTTAAAGGAATTCATTCAACAGCCTCTATCAGCAGGTACCTTCTGAGCACCTCTTTTGTTTCAGGCCCCTTTCTAGACCCTTGAGAAACTTCAGTGAGCAAAACTGACTAGAACCTACGGCTTCATGAAGCATGCATTCTAGGATGAGGAAATAAATGATAAATAATAAGCTTGATAAGTCTAATAATACAGTATGTTTGAAGTTGATTAAGTGCTATGGAATAAAGCAGAGCAGGGTAAAGATTTAGAAGTGCAGGCTAGGGGTTGTGGTTTGACATTTTAAATAGGCTTGTCAGAATGGAGCTCATTGAAAAGGTAACATGTGAGCAGAGGAGAGAAGTGAAGAAGTTTGTTAAGGGATAGTTAGGGAAAGGTCATTCCAGGCAGAGGGAACAGCAGGTGCAAAGCCCTGGGTATAGGAGGAAGCCTGTTCAGGGAATAACAGGGCGGTCACTGTGGCATAGTGAACAAGGGTGAGAAAAGGAAGAGACACATTTAGAAAGGGAATTGGACAGGCTTTTACTCTTAGTGAAATGGGGAATTCATGGAGAGTTTTGAGCAGAAGAGTGACATAATCTGACCTAGATCATAAAAAGAGTGCTTTGGCTGTTATGTTGAGAATACCCCACAGAAGGAAGGTTGGAGCAAGGGGACCCATCTCAGTAACAATGGAGGCGGGAGAGGTTTTTGGACTCTGGATGTATTTTGAAGGTAGGTCCAACAAAATCTCTTACTGGGTTGGATACAGGGTGTGAGAAGAAGAGGAGTCAAAGATGATGACCAGATTTTATCCTGAACACTGAAGGAATGAATTACCACCAGCCTGGCAGGGAAAACTGTCGACAAAGAGTTTTGTTAAACAGTATCAAACCCTACACTTTTGCTCTCAGGCCATGTTTCTACACATTGGGATTCCCATTGCTAAATACAGTGCCTACCACTGGGTAAGTAGAAAAATACATGCTGCGTGGGCTAATGAGTGAATGGATAATTAAATACATTCCCCACAGGGCAGGCAACCTGAGGTCTTGCTGCTTTCTTGGATAGTACCCAGGAAGCACAGGGGAAAATTACTCTCTGCTTACAGATTCCTAAAAATTATCTGAAGTTCTTTCACCCTGTTGCATTCCCACCCAGGAAATATCAGTCTGGTAGAGGGGGGAGAGTGCCAGGTCCATTCTCTGAAACGTAAATCTCAGGTCCCTTGCTTCCATTTGAGCTATCCTTCTCCAACTACCAGTCTAGACAACTTTTATCTATTTCCAGGAAAAAAAAACCACCTAATTGTATATACCTTCCAAAGCCAAAGATTCTACCTTTAGGTTTCAGCTTTGAAAACACTAGAGTTAAGAATCATAATCTCAGAGCACCTGGATGGCTCATTCGGTAGAGCATATGACCCTTGATCTTCGGGTCGTAAGTTTGAGCCCCACATTGGGTGAAGAAATTACTTAAAAATAAAATCGTTAAAAAAATAAAAAAAAGAATTGTACTCTTATTCTCTGAGTTTAAACCAATTGATCCAAATGTGGCAGGATAAATATTTTAATGTATTAACCAGTGGCATGCCACTGATTGAAATTGGCAAAAGCAAGAGGTTCAAGGGAATGCCAGGAATGAAATACACTAGTTAATACATCAAATATTATGCTGTTATTTTTTTTGAAACAGATTTGCCCCTAGAATATGCTCTGTCTGCACCATCATCTTGTAATTGTTATCAGCTTGCCCATTGATCCAGAGTAAATTAGTCTGATGGTATTTAAGTAAAACAGATTCTGTCCACGAAATTATGCAAAACATAACAATGTTGACACTGGTCATACTGTGCAAGCTAATAATTAGACACTGTGTATGTCATTTTCTGAACTTTCAGAGAGAACATTAAACAGCAAGGCATTTGTTAATGGTAGAACATTTCCAGGGGAAAATGGCTGGCAGGAGAATTGAGGGGCAGGGATCAACAGTGCACAGTGAGGAGAGGGAAATGTGAAGGGGGCTGAGGAAAGAGCACAGAAATAGATACTTCACAACAGGACAGGGCATCCCCTACCTTCACATTCTGCCAGTGCTACCATCCTATCCAATTAATTCTTTTTTACAGGTTAATCTCTACCTCTTGCTTATGAAGATGCCAACTTTTTATGCACTAATTAAATAAAAACAGATTCTCTAACTCAGGAGGGAGAGTTTCTGAAACCCTTGAAAATCACAAATTCATTAAGATCTCCATAATATAAATTTTCTCCATACAATGTAGTTTCATCTAACTGCAAAAGTATATGTACATGATCCAACTCTCACTTGATGATCAGCTTCTGTCCTGGCTGCAAACACTTACTGAATCCATTTCATAAATCTCGCTTTTTATAATTTTCCTAAAGAACATATGGCTGGCTTGTTTCTATCATAGCTTCTAGTCACCAAGGAATTTAACATTCCACTCTTAATCCAAAAGATCTATTTTCTGGTGAAAAACTAATAATACTTTTTTTTGTCTCCTTTACCTACCTTATCATTCTAGAATGTTTTTATTTGGGGCAATAAAACAAGTTTTTTTATGAAAAAAACTTTTTATGAAAAAACTTCTGCAGGAGAATATTGTAAGTATTTATAATATTCTCCTGCAGAAGAAAAATATTTTCACACATACATAAGATCATAAGTTGAGCCCCACCCCATCCCCAAATGCACACATCCTGGACTGCACCCTGACTTCTGGCCACATTAGTCTCTAAAAGAGTGAGTCCTGTTCACCAACTTCTAGATTCAAATTAATCTCTCAGCAAAACTGCAAATTATTTCATGTCATGAACTTACGCATTACCTCCAAAGAGACAACCACAAATGTTAAATTCATGAAGACAAAGGTTTTACTCTTGTTTCCTTTGAAAATAGAATAATTTATTTGAAGTGAGCTTATACAAAATCATAGTAGCACAGGCTTGATTTGAAGAGCTCTTCATTCATAGAACAAAAATCCAACATAATCTCTTGGGTACTATGAATTATGCAGAGATGATTCTCTTTTGGCCCCTGCCCCCAAAGAGCATATAGTCTGCCTTGAAATTTAACCACTCATTCAACAAATGTCTGTTGAGCAGCCGCTGTTTCCCAACCACTCTCACAGGTACTAGACATAGAGCAGTGAACAAGATAAGAAATACTCCAGCTCTACTGAAGAGAAATAATTAATAAACAAACAAACAAACAAATGGAAGAGTAGGCACTGATAAGTGCTGTAGTAAAAATATAGCAGGACATTGTAATCAAGAATGACCAGAGAAGCTTCTTTAAATTAAATCAGAGATCAGGCAAACTATGGTCTGTGAGAAATCCTGCCTGCCATCTTGTCTCTGTATGGCCCATGAGCTAAAAAACAGTTTTCACATCTAAACCTTAAAAAAAAAAAAAAAAAAAAAAAAAAAAAATCATTAGTTTTTCCATGAGAACAGTTGCTCAAAACACTGAAGGCATTGTCTCTTGGCCCACAGAGCCTACATGCTTCACTATCTGGCCCTTTGCCAGAAAATGTTTGCAGACCCCAGATTAGGTGGCCAGGAGAGGACTTTCTGTGGAGGAGGTGTTCAAACTGAGAACTGAAAGGCAAGGAGGAGTCAGCCATGGAGAGATGTGGGGAGAAAAAATGCCAGTACAAAGATCTCAAGGTGGAAATGAGATTGACATATTCCAAGAACAAAAAGAAAGCTAATGTAGCTGGAGGGTAGGCAATGGAAGAGTTCAGAGATAAACTGGAGGGTGGGGTGGGGAGCTACACAGTTTAAACCAGCTTGCATGAATAGAGGTAATTCAATTTAAAATACTCAAGGATTAGAAATGGCAATCTTTGATGGCTACGTAGTACTTCATCATGCTGATGTTTCCTGATTTATTTTAATTCTTTTCAATGGTTATGTTATTTCAGCTATTTCCAGATTTTCCAACTAATTGACAGTTTCTGTAATAGCCCCATTTAAGTTTCTTGACAAACTTTTGGAAGTAAATCAGTATAGTAAATTCTGGATAGTGGGTCAAATACCATAGACTTCTGAAAATCTGATAGCAAATGTGAGACAGGAATCCAACAGAATCCTAGAGGAGAACATAGGCAGTAACCTCTTCAACATCGGCCACAGCAACCTCTTTCAAGACATGTCTCCAAAGGCAAGGAAAACAAAAGTGAAATGAACTTTTAGGACTTCATCAAAGTCCTGCACATCAAAATAAACAGTCAACAAACAAAGAGGCAACACACAGAATGGGAGAAGATATTTGCAAATGACACTACAGACAAAGGGCTGATATCCAAGATCTATAAATAACTTCTCAAACATAACACCCAAAAAACATATAATCAAGTCAAAAAATGGGCAGAATGGGGATAAAAATACATTATATGTTTATAAAAAAATAAGAAATAAAAAATTTTTTTAAAAATGGGCAGAAGACATTAACAGACACCTCTCTAAAGAAGACATACAAATGGCTAACAGACACATGAAAAAGTGCTCATCATCATTAGCCATCAGGGAAATTCAAATCATAACCACACTGAAATACCACCTTACACCAGTTAGAATGGCAAAAATTGACAAGGAAAAAGACAACAAATGTTGGAGAGGTGGAGAAAGGGGAACCCTCTTACATTGTTGATGGGAATGCAAATTGGTGTAGCCACTTTGAAAACAGTGTGGAGGTTCCTCAAAAAACTAGAAATAGATCTACCCTATGACCCTGCAATTGCACTACTGGGTATTTACCCCAAAGATACAGATGTAGTGTAAAGAAAGTCCATATGCTACCCCAGTGTTCATAGCAGCAATGTCCATAATAGCCAAAATGTGGAAAGAGCCAAGATGCCCTTCAACAGACAAATGGATAAAGATGTGATTTATCTGCACAATGGAATATTACTCAGCCATCAGAAAGGATGAATACCCAACTTTTACATCAACTTAGATGGGACTGGAGGAGATTATGCTGAGTGAAATAAGTCAAACAGAGAAAGTCAAATATCATATGGTTTCACTTGTTTGTGGAACATAAGGAATAGCATGAAGGACATTAGGAGAAGGGAAAAATGAGGGGGAGCAACCGGAGTGGGAGAAGAACCATGACAGACTATGGACTCTGGGAAACAAATGGAGAGTTTTGGAAGGGTTGGGGGGTGAGGGGAGAGGGGAGCCCAGTAATGGGTAGTAAGGAAGGTCTGGATTGCATGGAGCACTGGGTATTTTACATAAACAATGAATCATGGAACACTTCATCAAAAACTAAAGATGTACTATATGGTGACTAACATAAACAACAACAACAAAAAAAGAAAATTTGATAGCAAAGTCGGTATCATGAATAAGATTTGATGAAGGGAAAGAGGAGGGCATTTGTAGTAAAAATGATGCAAGCAAAGGTTGGGAGTAGGAACTTCACTAACATGCATGAGTTGGAGTGCCAACGCTTGGTGGGTTGGAACAAAGAAAGTATAATTTAATTGGGAAAAGGGTAACATAGATTTTTAGGACATAGAGAAGATCCTGAGATCCATGGATCCAGATAGAGTAGGATGGAGAATCATAATGCTTACATGTTCCCTGCCTCTGTGACTAAGCTGAGATTAAGAGGGAAGAAAACATTGCTGTTCTCTTGGGTTTCTTGATGCTGCTCTTAAGAGTTGTCTTATGTTCAGAAGATGTAGACTGATGGTAGTGGGGGAAAATGGAAACTGCTCTGAGTAAAAGACCAAGTGGAAAGTGCTTAGATTGGTTATGTAAACTTAAATGATGACCTTCCTTGACTCTCGTCTCCCTCAACTTCCACAGTTTAGCTCACATGTGTTGAGCTTCTGTTGTGATGTGAAACTGAAGAGTTCCAAAGGAAGGAGGGAAAATAAACAAAGCTGCTACCTTCAGTGAGCTTCTAACCTAGTTGATTTCCCTAGGAAGAGCTAGAGTCTTCCTTCTTGGTGGGGTTTCAGCCATCTGTACCCCTCTGTCACAGCACCTCTCACACCCATTTTATAATGAATTGTTCAGCAGATCACCCCCACTGTGAGCCTCCACAGGGTAGTAATTTCATCTTTCATGTATCCTCAGTACCACATCTAGTTGTTGCTACCTACTAGGTGGGGGTTACCTATTGATTGAATAAATGGACAAGCCAGTGATACAATATGATCCCATTCTACAGAGGCCATAGCGAAGACACACACACACACACACACACACACACACACACACACACACACACCAATACTCGCTTCCTATCAATATCTGGCTTTCAGGTGACAATAAGACCATCCATCAGCTCAGTGAATCCTGTACAGGCCAGGGATGAGGGGTGGAGATCGGTTCATTAAACCTGTCAAAGTGGACCAAACTCTCCATTTAAACTGTGATTCTAGTTTCATCAGAAGATAAATCTCTCTGGGCTCCAGATTCTCATCCTGAAAAGTCCCACAGGCAGTGGGAACAGCAAATGCTGGGGAGCCAGCCAGCCAGCACTCTGAATGTCAGCCCCACGATGATGTCAGGAAGCTTTCTCTGTGCCTCAGTTCTTAAGTAAGATGAGAATAAAAACATCAGCCTCACAGAACTGTCTGGAATAAAAAAGCCTATGATTAACTCGGAACCTAGAACATAGGAGATGTTGAGTATATACTTAGGGTGGGTCATTTTCATACTCAGTATGTATGCCCTTCTCCATTTCTTACCTAGATTGGAAGCTCCTTGAAGGCAGAGCCCATGTATTACAATTCTGTATTCTGCCTGGATTCATAGCACAGGGAAGATGGTAGCTACTCAGTAAATATTTGCTGAATGGTTTGAGGAAAGGATTTCAATGCACTAAAAAGCTATTTGTATATTTCTTTAGAAAATGGAATTTACTAATTATAAAACTAATGTGTGATCATTATAGATAATTTTTAAAATGCAGAGAAGTACACAGAACTAAAACCACTTATTATCCTAAATCAAGAAACAGAAATAATATCTGAAAATGTTTTAGTCTATTCATTTCCAGACTTATTTTTTTCCTTTACACTTTATGTATGCACATTTTTTTCTTAAAAAAAAAATAGACTGATATGGTCCCTATTGACTTGTAACCTCTTTCTATTTCTCTGCTTTGCAATGGATTATAAGTATCTTCAAATGGCTCTGTTTTTTGAAAAACATGATTTTTAATGGGGTAATAATATTTTCTTGTACCATAAATCATTTACCATTTTCAACAGTTAGACATTTATGCCATTTCTAATTTTTCACTATTGGAGATAATGCTAAGATGAATAACCTTGTATATAAATATTTAACCACATCTCTGATTATTCTGTGACATTTATGCATTCCTGGGAGGCCATCTAGTATAGCAGTAAAAAAAAAAAAATCAAGATTCTGAAGACACCTCATCCTAAGTTAAAACTGGAACTTTACTACTAACTACAGCTATGTGGCCCAAGGCAGTTACTTAACCTTTCTGAGCCTCAAAATGTATAAAAGGTGGAAACATTTCTATATATTATTTGTGAGTACAAGTTTACAATTGTGTGATCTAATTAAACAGAGTGGATAGATCATGTCTACACAGATTGTGTCTATCTACGTACTCTCTACCAGCAGACCTATTCTTAGTGCATTTGGAACATAAGTTAGGTACACATTCTAGGGTTTTAGACATCTTCTTCAATGTGACTACTGTTAATGTGTTCAAATGGATGAGTAAAGGTGAGAAACAAGTGGTATATTTCACTGAGTGCTGTTAATTGAGTGATTTTGCTAATTAATATACTACATCCTAACTGTGAATAGATCGAGATGTTAATTGTCTTCTTTATTACAGAGATGGAGTTAATGCCAAGGATTTAAGACAAATAGCACTTAAACCCCTGAACTCGGGATGAAGAGGGAGATAGATGTTTGCTTTTGATCATTCCAGCCTTTTCATGATCTGAATCAATAAGGACTCCTTATAGCTTTGAATCATGGTTCTAATTAGTAGTTCTCCTGGTCCTGGTTTACAAAGTAAAATATAAATCAAAAGATTATTTGTAAATTCCAACAAGCTTTCTGGGCTCACACCATCTTCATAAAATAGTTTAAATGCCACCCGCTTGTGAAAAATGCTTTTCCTATGCCAAAATATTTATACTAGTGAATTCAAATTACATTTGAAAGGAGTGGGTATTTTAAAGCTATGGATGGATTACGTAATGCTATCACGAATAATGGGGTATATGATAAGTAAGTTCAGACCTAAATAGAGAAAATGTATTCATATATGTTAAGAACTTCAAAGCAAAAATTAATAGGAGAGTGTGATGATTATGAAAGTATCGTGTAGGTGGCATGTCTAATCCAGAAAAAAATATTCAGAGGAATTTTCACCCACAAAAATCCCTTGCTTTGCCAAGGTACAGAAATCAAAACATAGCAAAGTGAACACTGGCCCTGAGTTTTGCCCAAACATCTAAAATTAAAAAAAAAAAATTAAAGGGAACATTTTATTCCAAAATTGTGAACTCCTTTATATGAAATGGAGGAGTCTACACCATAGGTAGGGTTAGGTAGGAATCCATCGTTTGCCTGTGAAAGGTGGGTGAGATGTTTGAATTGTAGATTAACAGTTCAGTTTAAGAATTGCCAATTCTCCATTCCAGGTATAACCACAGTGCCTACACAGTGTGCTGGCTGAATGAGTCATTCATAGCTTTAATTGGTTATCTAGTGTGTTTTAGGGATCACCCCAGCCTCCCTAGACCATCAACCTCATGGGAGCAGGGACAGGACATTCCCCCTACCTCGGTAGCTTCAGCACGTGGAGCGCACCGCGTTCTCAGTGCATATATGTTGCATGAATGAATAAATGCATGAATGAGTTGGTGCGTGTCTTTCTTTCACCCTCCCTCCTGTTTAAGTCAGTGAGAAGATAACTTCTATTTCCTGTCTCTTCAAGTTTGCAGATTTAGATTCCTGTTCTCTGAAATTGCCTCCCATGTTTGCCTTAGTACTACCCCATTTTGTAACAGACCTGCAGTTTGCTTCTGAACAGGAGTCATGGAAGGGATCAAAATGATGGCTCAGCAGCCACAAAGTTGTTGTTGTTGTTGTTTTTTAAACAATTTTAGGATAGCCCACTGTATTTGTAATACCTGATATGAAAATCACAATATTATATGTCAGGACACACATAATAGTTGAACACATATAACCTAACAACTCAATACAAACTATTAGTGTCTTATGTCTTTATGTTAGCCAAACCGAAGGTTCTGGGTTTCTACAGAATCTTAAATTCCTACAAATTACTGAGTGCTGCCCCCTCCCCAGGTGAGAGATTTTCTCAGAATCAATGTGCTCTTGCCTGATTTGTGGCTCTGGAGGCCCAGGAGGCATCAATTGCTTAAGTCAGGAAGATTGAATGAGCAAGCTCCATGGCATCCCTGGAGTTACGCAAAGCCTAGAGGGAAACTTTAGGCTCCTCTTTAAAAAAAAAAAATCCAGGGGCACCTGGGTGGCTCAGTGGGTTAAAGCCTCTGCCTTCAGCCCGGGTCATGGTCCCAGGGTCCTGGGATCGAGCCCCATATGGTCTCTCTGTGCTGCGGGGAGCCTGCTTCCTCCTCTCTCTCTCTTCCTGCCTCTCTGCCTACTTGTAATCTCTCTCTCTGTCTGTCAAATAAATAAATAAAATCTTAAAAAAAAAAAAAATCCAAGCCACTATCAGTTTAGCAGCAACATATCTGCTTCACATTCCTCATTGTCCTTAACCTCTTATACTGAACAAGCAGAATAATTAAGTGAACCCTAGCACAACAAAAACTAGCATGCAAGCATAGGCATTTCATTTCTTCCCTTCTCTTGTGTCATACTCACTTATTATTATGATTGTTTTGATAGCTTCCCAGATGTACTTTCATTGTCCAAAAGAGTTATTCATAAATATCCACTGGTTTCACTTTCCTTTAATTTTTAAACTTCACCAGTTCGCAAAGAAATTGCAATATCGCGTTAGTTTGAAGTAAGGACCTGAGAGGAGCCCTCGGCTTCAGCAGGGAAAACAATGGTTTCTTGGAGTCAGGGAGTATGATTGGTTTTATCCTTATTTCTCATTTTAATGTTCGCCATGAAATAGCATATTCCAAAATCATTGCATTCCTTTGTATCTCAGTCTCATTACCTCTTGAATGAAAATGAGATTATTTTTAAAAAAATGAGATTATTTCCCCTTGTGTCACAAGAACAAGAGGGACTCTGGGAGGACTTAAACAGCCTCTAGAAAAGTCTCTCAAAAGATAACTCTGTGCCTCTGAAATGCACACTACAGCCTTGTGGCCAGTGAAGGTGGGGGACAGAAGAGCACAGCCAAATTAAACTCAAGTTTTTGCTACTGTCCCACCTCCTACCCCTCATCCTCTCTCCAGCTTCAGAAATCTCTGTCTCTGTTGGCTCTGTCTGATCCTAACTTTTAAGCTCTCAACTTCAGTTGATTATCTGGGGGCTCAACAGCCTAGGCTTCAGAGTTAGCCAATCCATGTTCAAATCCCTATTCCTCAAAGCTTAGCTTATGGTGTGACTAAACAAATAACCAGTCAAAACCTCCGTTTCCTCCTCTGTTAAATGAAGTTGCTCATACCCAGAGGAGTGTAGTGATTCCTCAATAAATGGCAACAATATTAATATCCCTTAGCTAAGGGACCTGGGCATAAATTATCTAAATATTGTTGGGATAATGAAGGGTAAATGGAAGGCATTTTTCTCACTACCTGGGCGCATGTACATACAGGTATCCTATGTGAGTAGAGACAACTATGGGATACACCAGTCTGAGTTAAAGTCAATAACAATGGAATAATTAAAACTGCAACCTATAACTAAAAGTAAGGGTCCTATTTTTTTCTCCTCTACTGTTTAAATAGTCTGGACCACTATCAGCTACATATTGAATATCTATATGCTATCCTGCTACCATGGCAACTGTAATAGAGAAACAGAAAATGGTATAAGGGAGTTTCCCAAAAGGAGCAGATAAGGCTGATACACATAAAATAATTGGGAAAAAATATAGCACCTACAATACAGTGGCTAAGACCTTAGAACAAACTATACTAGTTGGAAAGGACTTTTGGATTTAAACTTGACCACAAATGGGGTCAGAATGAACAAAAAAGGAAAAAGAGTAGCTTTAGCAAAAAGAACATCGTAATCAAAGATTTGGAGGGAAAGAGCACCATGAAATATTTTGGGACATAGGTTGGGGGGGTGCAATGTGGACTGTATGTTGATTGAAGGTGTGTTTCAAGGTTGTAGGCACCATGCTTAGATAAGTGAGCTAGGGCAGCATTGTGGAGGGCAATGAATGCCTGAAACTAGTTCACCATTCATTAAGAATGGGAAGCAAGAGAATAAGCAAGAGTTGTAAGAATTCCTCATATGCACAAAGGGATAGCAGCAGAAAAGTAGAAAGAGTCATTTGTGGGGTGTACTTTTCGCACTCCATATCATAATTCATATGCAGACAAACTCTACCCCCAAGTTGGTCTGTAATTACTTTGGCCTCTTTACACCTGCAATCAGTGGAGCAAAGATAAACTAATCTGGTTTAAAACACTGTCCTAAAATAAATAAATAAATTTTAAAAAAATAAAATAAAACACTGTCCTATCTAATAACCATCTACAGTCTTTCTATTTCTCCCTGAGGATCTCTTGGACAATGGCACTCAGTCTCCAAGATCATCTCCATCTCCTCTTCTTTTCTAAGACACTGTTCAGGTATATGAAGGGTGGAGGGTGACCTCTGAGTCCCCATGGACTTGGGGAAGAGGGAAAGACCCTTGATTGGTCCTTGGGTGAGCACTGGCCTGCATCCACTGACCTGAGCCCTAAAGTCTTCTCCCTAAGATGCCACTTCCCCAGCTAGCCTCACAGCTGCAATCTGCCTTTTCTATGCCTTGTAATGGGATCTCTCTCAGTGTATGCAGAACTTGGGAAGACACCCCAGCTGATCTGGCCTCATTTTTTACTTACTCCAGCCACACAGAATATCACACCACCTACCAATCTACCTGCCTAGTGATTCGTCTCTAACCTCTGCTGTCAGCCTCTCCCCCTGCCATGCTGAGCCCAGTCACAGGGTTTGAACCAGACCAAAATGCAGAGTACCTATGAACAGAGTATGGAAGGGTATGGGAACACTATAACACAGATCCTCCCTCTGGCTGATATGTTTAATTTGCTGGGGCTGCACTTCAGGTTGACACATGGCAGTTCTGCCTGCTCTTGTCAGAATCTAAGCCAGAGAAGAAAAAAATCTGGACGTCAGCTATTTTTTTGATGGGAAAACTTTAAAACTTTATTGTGTGACATTATAGACAACCAGATAAATGGCACAGTGTACTATATTTTTGGATTGGGAGACAGAACTATAAAGGTATTATTCTAAACTGTTTTGTATGTACAATGCAATCAAAATCCAAATATAGCAATTATTTTCTGAAACTTAACAAGCTCATTCTAAAATTAAACCATCAATGAGATATTACTGCAATCAAAAAATTAGCTAAAATTAAGATGTCTGACAGTAATAAATATTGGAGAAGGTATGGAGAAAGTCATCTCTCAAATGCCATCACCACTACCACTGTGGTGGCAGTGTTAATTGGCACAACCATTTTGGAAAATATTTTGGCTTTATGTCCTAAAAGTAGGTAAATACATGTTGTGGGTTGAATTGTGTGCCCTAAAAAGATAAGTCCAAATCCCACCCCTGAGCATTTGAGAATGTGAACTTATTGGAAATAGTATCTTTACAAATGTAATTAAGTTAAAATGGGGTCATACAGGATTAGAATGTCCCAAATGCAATGGCTGTTACCTTTGTAAGAGGAAGGAGAGAGGGTTTAGAGAAGAGGCAGAGACCCAGGCACACAGGGAAGGTCATTTAAAAATGGAAGTTGGTGCAGCTACTTTGGAAAACAGTGTGGAGATTCCTCAAAAAATTAAAAAATAGAGCTACCCTATGACCCAGCAATTGCACTATGGGGTATTTACTGCAAATATACAGATGTAGTGAAATGAAGGGCCATCTGTATCCCAAAGCTTATAGCAGCAATGGCCACAATCGCCAAACTGTGGAAAGAACCAAGATGCTCTTCAACAGACAAGTGGATAAAGATATGGTCCATATACACAATGGAATATTACGCAGCCATCAGAAAGGATGAATACCCAAATTTTGTATCAACAGGGACAGGACTGGAGGAGATTATGCTGAGTGAAATAAATCAAGCAGAGAGTCAAGTATCATATGGTTTCACTTACTCATGGAACATAAGGAATAACATGGAGGACATTAGGAGAAGGAAAGGAAAAGTGAAGGGGTAAATCAGAGGGGAAGACAAACCATGACAGATTGTGGACTCTAAGAAACAAACTGAGGGTTACAGAGGGGAGGAGGGTGGGGGGGTTGGGTGAGCCTGGTGGTGGGTATTACGGAGGGCACATATTGCGTGGAGCACTGGGTGTGGTGCATAAACAATAAATCTTGGAACACTGAAAAAATAAAATTAAGAAAATAATTATTTCAAAAAATAAATAAATAAAAATGGAAACAGATTGTTATGCTGCCACAAGTCAAAGGTTTCTGATGACCACCAGAAGCTAGAAGAGGCAAAGTGGATTCTTCCCTAGGACCTTCAGGTGGAGCAGAGCCGAGCCATGATGGCACCTTGATTTTAGACTTCTGATCTTTAGACTGTGAAGAACTAAATTTCAGTCCGTAAACTGACCAGTTTGTGGTACTTCATTATAGCAATTGCAGGAAACTATACAATATGCACACCATATGACCCAGCAACTCTTCTCTTTGGATATACTGTATAGAATGTATACATATAGATATACCATGTGCTACATATGTGTGTCATGTGTAAAATGATATTTATTGCAATTGTTCATAATAGCATCGGACTGGAAATAAACCCAAATATTCATCAATACTAAATGGATAAATTTTATTCATTCAGTGCTGTGCATGGAGTGCTTATTATACACTAAGCACTGTTCTAGTCCTTTGTAGAATTTATCATCCAATTGGAGAAGACAGATGATAAAAAATATAGAGGTATAGACCAAGTTATCTTATAGAAACAGATCAGAGCTGTGGAAATAAAAATGTACAACAAGGTAACGGGGATTAGAAGTACCAGGTGGGTGCAAATTTCAATGTTACATCAGAGGTCAGGCTTTATGAACTTTGTGCCATCCCAAGATTTATATGTTGAAATTCTCACACCTAATAGCTAGGAATGTAACTATATTTGGAGATAGAGCCCTTAGAGAAAAAATTTTAAATGAAGTCCTTAGGGTAGACCCTAATCCAATTTGATGGGTGTCCTTATAAGAAGGGCAGATTAGGACACACATCAAGGATGTGCATGCATAGAGAAAAGACCATGTGAGGACACAGTGAGAAGTGACCACTTATAAGCCAAGAAGAAACCAAACCTGGTTGCATCTTGACCTTGGACTTGTAGAGTCCAGCACTGTGAGAAAATATTTCTATTGTTGAAACCGGTTGGTCTGTGCTATTATTTCATTATGGCAGCCCAAGCAAACCAATGCATCAAGTTAGGCCTCACTAAGATGAAATTTGCACAGACATTTGTAGAAGAATCTGAGGGAAGAATGTTTGAAGCAGAGGAAACAGCTACAATAACGAATCCTGAATCAGGACCTCACCTTATATATTTGAGGAGCAGCAAGGAAAGCAAGTGTCTGAAGGAAAGCTAGAGGATGAAGTAGGTTGGTGGTCATTAGAAAGATTTGAAGAAACAGAATCACGAGAAACAGTGAGGAGTATATAGAACACGATTATGAGGACTTTGTCTTTTGCTCTGAATGGGATAGGAAGCCATTTCAGGAGGCTATGGAGGAATGAAATGTCTCATGAACTGCTAAAGGCAATGCATATTGTACAACCATTTTGGTCAGACTTAGATTTTAAAAGAATCTTTCTTTTCTTCTTCTTCCCCCTCCTCTTCCTAAACAATTTAGTCCAAAAGCCATCAGGTAGCATAAAGCAAGAGAGGCATCCACACCAGTAGAATAGAGGGCTGGGGCCGTGGTGACCCGGAATGGGTCTCAGAGACCAAGTGAAGTAAAGGGCAGCCACACAGGAATCGGCCCTGCACGGGGTGTCACAGACCAGCCAGGGTAAGGAGGGCATCTTTGTGGAGGACTGGCCTCACAGGGGTCCCAGAGCCCAAGCAGGATGAGGAGAACCACCACAGGTTCTCCCATATTGGGAGGCCCAATATGAAGAGTCAGAGTCTGAGGGTCTGTAGAAGGCACTTCTACAGTGAGGTGCTTTGGTGTGGGAATCAGAGCATCTGTGTGTGGGAGGCGTGGCCCAGAAAGTGCTATTACAGCCCAAGTTGGGGGAGGAGGGTATCTATGTTAGGGAACGGGTGGTGGTGCAGATGGAATAGTGGTTACAAATAGTGAAATATATTAGAAATAATGGGAGCCAAGTTCTTCATGGTTACGGAAGGGAGTTATAAATACGAAGGGGAGAAAATCAGAGTAAACCCTGTGGTGTTGGAAGATAAATGGTAAAAAAACAAAACAAAACAAAAAACAACAAAAAAAACCCTCTTGCTTTTCTATATATATATATATATATATATATGTATATATGTATATATGTATTTATACATAGTTTATAATATAAATATATGTATAAAATATATACACATATGAAATATATACATATGAAATATATACATATGTAATATGTATTATGCTCATAACACATATTACATATATGTATATATACACTTATGAAAATAATCTAGATGTGGATATATGTGTATACACAAGTGCACACACACACATATACACACACTCCCTAACTCTGTCCACTGAGAGGACTGGAACAAATGATACCCCAACAACAATAAACACTTTAGATACCAGATCACGGCTTCTAAATGCTGTATTTCAGCATAAGGGAATTACAGGTCCTTGGAGAAGCAGCTGATTCCAAACCCAGTATAATCAATGTATATGATGAGTCAGGGACATCTCCTTGTACCAGAAATCACAGAAGTATAAAAGAATTTGTTAAAAGGACAACAGAAGTTAGCTTGAAGGTGTTGCCACCAGCCAAGTGTGTGGCAATGTGAGCATGATAATAATACAAGCCAATTATAACTCATTAAAAAATAGGAAATCATAAGCCCATACATTAATTAGCTGCAAAGTGTGATGATAAATGGTATATTTACACAGTTTCAAAGTACCTCCTTCCTGCAAAATTCTTGATAATTACAAATAGGAAAAGAGTACACACTACCAGCACTTGAAATCATGCAACATCTGAGAGGACACAGCACCATTTCTATGATATCCTTGGCCAAGATACAGAATCTGAATCTAATCACGGGGAAACATCAGACACTCTAAATTGAGGGACGTTCTAAGAAATCACCTGCGTACAGTCTTCAAAAGTGTTACATGAGTCAAAGACAAAGGAACTATTTCAGACTAAAGACTAAAAAAGACATGACAATTGAATACAACACACAATTCTGCACTGAGTCCTTTTGCCATAAAGGACTTTATTAGGACAACTGGCAAAGTCTGACTGAGGTCTGAGGACTAGATGGTTGTAATGTATCAGTTCTAGTGATGGCGTTGCTTAGGAGAGTATCCCCGTTTGTAGGAAATATATGCTAAAAGACATAAGAACAGCAACATACTTTCAAATGATTCAGGACAAATGTCTTTTGTACTGTTCTTTTTTTTTTTTTCTTTAAAGGTTTTATTTATTTATTTGTCAGAGAGAGAGAGAGCACAAGCAGGGTGAGCAGCGGGTAGAGTGAGAAGCAGGCTCCCCACCGAGCAGTGAGCCCAACTCAGGACTTGATCCCAGGACTCAGGATAATGACCTGAGCCAAAGGCAGATGCTCAACCCACTGAGCCCCCCAGGTGTCCCTTTTATACTGTTTTTGAACATTTCTATAAGTTTGTAGTTGTTTCAAATTTTTTTGCTCTTTTTAAATTCAAATTCAATTAATTAACATACAGTGTATTATTAGTTTCAGAGGTAGAATTTAGTGATTCATCAGGTGCATATAACACCCAGGGCTCATTATATCATGTGCCCTCTTTGATATCCATCAACCCATTACCTCATCCCTCAAACCCCTCTCCTTCAGCAACTCTCAGTTTGTTTCCTACAGTTAAGAGTCTCCTATGATTTGTCTCCCTCTCTGATTTCGTCTTACTTTATTTTTCCCTCCCTTCCCCTATGATCATCTGTTTTGTTTCTTAAATTCCACATATGAGTGCAATCATATAATTGCCCTTCTCTTATTTTGCTTAGCATAAGCAAAATAGACTTATTTTGCTTAGCATAATACCCTCAAAAATTTAAAACAATTAAAAATAAGAATTAAAAATGGGTACTCAAACAAATACTTGCACACAAACATTCATAGCAGCACTATTCACAATAGCCAAATGATGGAAACAAACCAAAGCCCACCATTGGATAAACTGATAAATAAAATATAGTATATACAATGGGATATTATTCAACCATAAAAGGAAAAAATACATTGATACACGCTGTACCTGGATAAAAATTTTAAATAGTGTAAGTGAAGAAAGTCACAAAAGGTTACATACTGTATGATTCCATCTATATTAAAATAGCCAGAGTAGGTAAAACCATAGAGACAGAAAGCAATTGGCAGTTGGCTGGAAGGAACCAGGAGAGTGATTGTTTAATGGGTATGGGGTTCTCTTTCGGGGTGACGGAAATATTTGGAAACTTCAAGAAGATGACAGTTACAGAACACCTTGAATGCACTAAATGGCACTGAATAAATGGGTTTTATGTTAACTTCATCCAAATAAAAAATATTAATCTCACTCTTTAAAAAAAATCATTGCAACTGCTGTATTGAAAAAATTCTGTGTAGCAGGGTGTAAATATAAACTCCAGTTAGTCCTCTAAGGCAGAAAGCCAGTTCAAGCAGTAGAAATGGAGGTGGTAAGGGTGGGGCAGTGGGGTAACTGTCTGCCTCTTGATTTTGTTTCGCTCAGGTCATGAACTCAGGGTAGTGGGACCATGCCCCATATTGGCTTCAGCTCAGAGCAGAGTCTGCTAAAGTTTCTCTCTTCCTCTGCCCCTCCCTGTGTTCAGTGTATGTGCTTTCTCTAAAATAAATAAATAACTCGAATGAAAGAAGGAAGGAAGGAAGGAAGGAAGGAAGGCAGGAAGGGAAGGGAAGGGAAGGGAAGGGAAGGGAAGGAAAGAAGGAAGAAAGGAAGGAAAAGGAAAGAAGGAAGGAAGGAAAGAAAAGGAAAAATAAAGAAAAGAAATGGAAGTAGTAAGTAGTTAGACTCTGAGTGTATTTTGAAGGTAGAGCCAACAGAAATTCCTTTGGGATTAGATATGAGGTGTGAAATATAGAAAGGAATCTCTAATAATTCCGAGGATTTGGGACTTAGCAAGTGAAAGAATACAGTTGCCTTCAATTAATTCGGAAAGACTGTAGCAAAGGCTGAATAATTAGAGTTTAGTTTTGACCAAGTTGAGTTTAAGGCGATTATAAGATAACTGGAGTAGAAATTTGAATAGGCATTTGGATGTACAAGTCTGGAATTTGAGAGAGAAATTCAGGCTGTAAGATAATAAGATTTGGTACTTATTACTGTAGTGATATTTAAAACTCTTACAGAGGATGAGAACATCAGTGAAGACCCAAAAAAACAAGAGAAACAGGGACTAAATCCTAAGACATGTCCATATTTAGGAGTATCAGGGAAGAAGTGTTCACAAAAAGATACCAAAGAGTTATTAACCTTAGAAATATTAACCTAAGGAAAACCACGAGAATGTTCTCTTGGCTGCTATATGAAAAAGATATAAGGGAGGAATGTATGATAATTTGTGTCAAATCCAGCTAATATCACTCATAAAACAACAGAGATTTTTAAAGCTATGTATTAGATGCAAACTCATTGGAGATTGTTATTGTTTTTTTAATGAAATTACCCTTTCATATTTTTGAAATGTCCTTCTTTACTTCTGATAAGGCTCGTTGTATTAAATTATATTGTCTGATATTAATGGTGTCAGTTTTTATGGTGTTTGACTAGCATAACTTTTTAAATTATTTTATTTTCAACCTATTAATGTCCTTATATGTAAAGTGTGTCTTTTATAAGCAGTACATAGTTGAATCTTGTTTTATTATTCAGGCAAAACAGAAACTGACAACAGAGTATTCACTCCTTTTGTATCTAATGCAATTACTGATATGATATAAGTCTATGAGCTAACTAATCTCTAGTTGTCCCTTGTCCTTTGTTCAAACTTCTCTGCTTTCAATAAAAAAAAAAAAAAATTTCATTTTAGTTTTCTTTTTTAACTATGTACTTCTGTATTTTGTTCAGTGATAACTCGACATTATTATATGTATATGCAACATTTTCAGTTTACTTTGAATTATTCTTTCACTTTACATACAGGAACCTTACAAGTTATAATTTCACTAATCCCTCCTGCCCTTTGTGCTAGTTTTACTTTTACGTATGTTATAAAGTACATCAATAGAAAATATTCAAAAGCCTTCCAAATTACTTCTTATATTACTCTTCATTTCTCTAGATCTATTCTTCAATTTGATAATATTTCTCTTTAAGCCTGACAATTTTTCTGTATTATTTCTTATAGTATTGGATCATTTCAACCTATGCTTGTTAGAAAACGCCTCTATGTCAGCTTCATTTTTTTTCTATTTTTTTATTATGTTCAGTTAGCCACTGTATAGTACATCATTAGTTCTTGATGTAATGTTTAATGATTCATTAGTTATGTATAATACCCAGTGCACATCACAACACATTTTAAAATTTATTTTTGCTGAGTAGAGAATTCTAGGTGAGCATATGTTTTACTCAGTACTCTAAAGAAGTCACTCCATTACATCCTGGCTTCCACTGTTTTTGACTAGAAGTCAATCTCATTTATTTGTTGTTCTCCTGAATATAAGGTGTTTTTTTTACCATTTGACTCCTTTTAAGATTTTCTCTAATTCTCTGCTGTTCAACAATATGACTATGATATTCCACAGTGTCGCTTTCTTTGTATTTTTCCACATTGTAGGTTGAGATTTATCATCATTTTAGGAAGTTTTCAGCCATTCTCTCTTGAAATATTTATTCTGCCTCATTTTCTCTTTCTTCTCCTTCAGAGGTTCCAATTGCAACTATTAGACCATTTGTAATTGTCCTTCATGTCACAAATGCTATTTTTTTCTCCATTCTTTTTTTCACCTTCTATTTCAGTTTAGATCATTTCTATTTATCTTCACATTTATTGGTCCTTTCTTTTGTTGTGTCCAATTGACCATTAAGCCTATGTGGTGAATTTCTAACTGCAGATATTGCATTTTCCAGTCCTATATTGTCAGTTTGGTTCCTCCATTGCATGTCATTGTTATTTTTAAATTCTCAATCTTTTTACTGATTTTTCCCATCTTTTCATGTATTTCTTTAAAAGAACTATAATGGTTGAAGTCTTGTTCATTCCAATATCTGAGTCATCCACAGGTCAGCTTCTTTTAACTATTTTTCCTCTTGGTTGTTTTCTCATAATTGTTAGCAGGTCTCATTTTTACTGTATGTTGGGTATTCTGATAAAAGAACTATAGAAACTGGAGTAAGTAGTGTTTTCCCCTGGAGAGAAAATACACTTTCTTGTGCCTGACAACTAGTGTGAATAACTGATTACCTTGTTCCAAGCAGGAATAGCATTGGGTTGAAGCTGAGTTGCTCCATTAAGTAGTTTTGGTTCACTTCTGATTTCAAATGATTTGAAGGCACAATCAGCTCCATGTGTATTGATCCCTCTCTGCTTCCTAGCTCCACTTTTAGCTTCCAACATCTACTTTGCTCAGCAAAATGCTAGAAAGATATACAATAAGCAGGAATTAGGGAGAACAAGCACTGAATTTGAGGTAGGCTCAGGTTCCAGTCTGTCTCCAGATGGTTTAAAGTGTTGCTGGCTTCTCTTTTTTATCCCAGAATGTCCATCTCCCTGTAGCAGACTCTGCTATATATAATGTCTTACCCATGTTCAGACATGACAATTTGCTCCTGAGATGAAACTGGTTTTACTCATTTAGGAAAAGTTTGCCCTTTTCTGGAATGTATTCCCTTTATATTTCTTTGCATCCATAGCTCTCTGTTAGCTTTAAAATATATAGAGATTTTGTAGTTACTTATTCTATTATGGCAGGAGTAATGACTGGTCATGTACTTTACATCCTAGCTACAAGATAAATCTTTGACGTTTATCTTCTTATTTCACTTTCCTCCCTTTCTCTCCCAATTTCCTTCCCACAATTCAGGAAACAGAGGTGTTTTTATATACCTCCTTCTTTCCAATTCCGAATGGCTGCCTAAGCATTAATCACAAATACTCATATTTTCTATGTATTCTGAGCATATTCTATTACCTGGTTGAACAATTTATATGCCAAAACATAAGAGGATTAGTGCAAAAAGAATTTATTAAATTCCTTTTCAACTAAATAGATAAGCTTACAAGATAATTATCTTGGCTGCAAAGATGTATTTTGAATGTCAAAAGATGACATTATTTCTATACCTGTAACAAATCCTAATCCCCAATTCCCACAACCAGGAGATGGATGTCCCAAGCCAATTAGGGTCAATTTTGTGGACTTGAGAAAGGAAAAAAAAAAAAACTGGATACACATTTAACAATATTAGTTTTGTACATTAGAACCTTATATAGGGCAATGACAATGAGAATAAAAACACAGAGGAGAGCAAATATGAAAGACTGCTTTAGTGGCAGATTCTTTAGGGAAGGGCAAACTTACTTAATTCCTCTTTAAAAAAAAAAAACCATATGAATTTTTACTTGTAGCTGTACCTAGTTGAACATGTCCCCCCAAAATTCTTATCTACCAAGAGGCCCAGAATGTGACCTTATTTGAAAAGAGATTCTTTGGAGATGTAACCAAGTTGAGAAGAGGTCATACTAGATTAGGTTGCTCCAAATCCAGCAACTGGTATCCTTAGAAGGAGGGAGATTTAAAGGTGCACAGAGACACAGAGGAGAAACACAGAAGGCAGAGATCGGAGTGATAACAGATATAAAGCAAGGGATGCCAAGGACTGTCAGCAACCACCAGAAGCTAGAAGAGAGACATGGAGCAGACTCTCTCAGAGCCCCCAGAAGGAACCAACCTGGCAACACCTTGATATTGGACTTCTAGACTCTAGAATGTTAAGAGAATAAATTTCTGTTTTTTAAGCCATCCAGTTTATGGCAATTTGTTAAGGTAGCCTTAGGAAACCAATACAGTTGTCAATTCTTTTAAAACAACACAGTGGGGAGCCTCTCGGGGCTCAGACCTAGTTTGAGGCGACATGGCTAAACGCACCAAGAAGGTCGGAATCGTGGGCAAATACGGGACCCGTTATGGTGCCTCCCTCAGGAAGATGGTGAAGAAGATTGAGATAAGCCAGCACGCCAAGTACACTTGCTCCTTCTGTGGTAAAACCAAGATGAAAAGACGAGCTGTGGGGATCTGGCATTGTGGCTCCTGCATGAAAACCGTCGCTGGTGGCGCCTGGACCTACAACACCACTTCTGCCGTCACAGTAAAGTCTGCCATCAGAAGACTGAAGGAGTTGAAAGACCAGTAGAAGCACCACCGTTTGAAACATTGCTAGCCTATAATAAATGGGTTAATTTACGTAACAAAAAAACAAAAACAAAAACAAAAACAACACAGTGGGGAAAAGAAAAAAAGACAAATTTCCATATTCTTCTTCCTTTTGATGTTCTGTCTGATATTGTTAATAACTTGCAGTATGGTGAAAGGATTATTTGTATATGTGTTTATCACATGTATCTCTAAAGGAGAGTCAAATTTCTCACTACGAAAACAAACACAAATTAGTAAAGAGTCAAAGGTAATACCAAGGTGCCTGGCCAAAAGACAATAAAAAAACGTTCCAAAAATATTAGGTAAAGGAGACTGTTTGACAAACTAGCAGGTTGATGAACGCGTCAGGCCTGAGAGGGCAACATGGAGTCAAGTGAAGAAATTGCACGTGCAGTTAAAAATAACACAAATCCACATTACTACTAATTACAATGGTACCATTTATTTAGAACTACCCCACACTCTGCTAATTGCTTTACATCATCTTTGGGGAAAAAAAATTCTATATAGTAGATATTATGATCCCAATACTCAAGTGAGAAAAACCGAAGGTATATCAAAGTTTAACTTGAATGACACACAGGCAAGCGGCAACCCCGGGTTTTGAATTTCAAATCCATAGGATTGCAAAATCTTCGCTTCAAATCTCAGCTTCTGTGCTCTAGTATCTCATTTCAGGGTGGGGACATGGGGGGAGGGGAAGAAACTTCTTTTTTTTCTAGAGTATTGGTTTAGATGGACATTTTGGATTCTTCTAATTTTCTTTTGGAGAATATTATAAGTGATTTGTATGATCCTTCCCTAAATCTTTCCTGAAGCCATTTTTGACTTGGTATTTGTTTTTTAACTTCTGATTCTCTTACAGAACCTTTACTTATTATGGGGCCTATCAGGAGTGTTGGATGGGTCCATTCTTAACAATAATTAGGCTGAGTGAAGTTTCTCTGGGTAAGCTCAGTGAGTACTGACAAACTGATATGCTCGAGCATTTATAACTCTATCTTTTCATCGGAGAAAAGTTTTGCAAGAAAAAGCTGCAATATTTGAAGGCAAGGAAAGATATTAATTAAAACTCAGTTGCAAAGCAACAATTCCAAATAACCTATTGGTTTGGAAATCAGATACTCCGCTAATTGATTTTCTTATTTGGCCTGAAAAGAAAAACTATGGAGCCAGGAGAAGGGCTTACTTTGGATTCCTTTACATATTCTCATCCCTTTCAGAGCAGAAATATCCTTTCAAGTTGTACAAATTACAAAATGCAATTAGGTATCTTTTTACCGAGGGTGAGACCTTCTTATGCCTGCTGAGGATTTCCCCCAGACGGCTTTCATGACTGATTGTCAGTCACAAGCCCTGTCTGTACTGATTCACCGCCTCAATTGACCAGACATTGAAACCTGCCACCATCCAGCTCTGACAAAGGGAGATAAATGGCTGAGTGCAGTCAGTGAGCTGATGATTCCAGTACCAACAACATTTCCTCATTTCTTGAGTGGTATCATAGCACATTTTACAGGAGACATGGCTGGAAACGGATCCCCTGTGCACTCATTGAGATAGAGCCCTCTAGATCAGGAATACGATTGCCAAATGTTATAGCGTCCAATTATCTGGGGGGCTTTCTCCAGAGTTGCTATTGCCGTGATACCTAAGCAATTAAGCAATTCTATTGGCGTGGAGTTCTACCATCTTTCTTGTGCTTAAATAGATGACAGAATTGATTGTCTGAGGTCACACGAAAGGTCAGCACTCAACAATCACTACACAAACACTAAATGGTGTTTGTGAAGAAGTCAAGCGAGGAGCAAATTGCAGAGTACAAATCTCTGTCTTACGCTTTGCTTAGGCTTTGAGACAGACTTCCAATGCAACCCTTCCTCCCGGAAGCACAGCATGAGAAATACAGCTCCAGACAATTAAAATAGTACTCATCGAATCTACGGTTATCTAAAAATTTAAGAAATTAATTTTAAAAAGTTAATATTAATGCTCCTTTGTGCCAGCTAGATTGCTGCTTTGGTCATTTGAAACCGCTAATCAATGGTTTATTTCACTTATTTGAATTCTTAGCTGTTCAGTTGACATTTTATTGCTGTTGATGTTAAAGATGTTTGAATAATAGGACATGGTGGTCTGCTTTATGGTTAGTTATGTTCCTAAGAAATCACTATACTGTAAGAGCAGAGAATGGCCACATAAAATGTTAGGTCAAAATGATATGGCTGGTTATTAACTGACTATTAATTCTTATTACATGCATTTTAATTTATCCATGAATTAGTTAATGATCATAACTGAAAGATTTAGGATTAAGAAGAACACATTTTTAAAAGGCCACATCTTCGTATTACAATAATACCACTAATTTTTGTTGAGTTTTATTTAGAATAAAATTCTTTCCTTACTGGTCATTTAGGATGCTTTCAGCTGCATTAAACAAAAGGCAACTCAGAATGGCATAAACAATAAGGACATTCACCGCAAAAATTAAAGTCCAGGGGCGGGTCTTTTGAAGAGTTGACTAACCTGGCAGCTAGTTGATATCAGCAAAGACCTAACCCTCTCTTTTCTAAGCTGATGAATTTGTCTCAGCTTGTCTGAGACAATCCTGGTTTTAGTATTTAAAACTCAAAGTCTTGGAAACGCCCTCAGTCCTGGACAAATGGGATGGTTGTTCACCCTAATAACCTCCCCACACACAAACACACATATACTCCATTCTTTTTTCTTTTATTTTTTTATTAACATATAATGTTTTATTAGCCCCAGGGGTACAGGTCTGTGAATTGCCAGGATTACACACTTCTTAGCACATACGTTCCCCAATGTCCATAACCCCACCAATATACCCCATTCTTAAAAATGTTAGCTTTAGTTCTCAGGCTGCACTCTTGTTCCTAAAAATGATGACATCAGCTCTAATTTTCCAAATGCATTCAGAGACAGAAAAGAAAAAGTCTCTTTCTTTGCATCCATACATAAGAGCAAATGAACTCTTAGAACCTGTCCAACAGACTTCCCCAACATCCCATCAGTCAAAACTGTATGACCTTCCCTTTCCTCAACTGGTCAGTGGCAAAGGAAATGGAATTGGCATGATGGGCTTAATCTAATCAAGATTCAGCTCCTGGGGCTGAGAAGCCATCTTCTCAAAACACATTAATAAGGAAAACACGAAGAAAGGCACAGGGTGCTGAGGGATTTGGGTCGTGTCTGTGAAACAAGTATTACTGGATACCTGTGGATTTGATTTTTTAATTTACGCCTGCCTCTCCACCCTTATAAATTCCTTGAGGTAAGGAGATCCCTTCCCCATCCACATTTTAGAATATTGGGGAAAGGAAGGAATGGGACCTTCCTAGGTGATTCCTTCTTTCCTTTGCATTGTAGTAAGAAACCATAGCAATATAACTTGGGCTTCCATGACTTCAGACAAGTGGTGCTAGTGTGTTTATTGGCACCACATGCCAGGAAAGTCAGATTCCAGCTTGAAGACCCTTTATAAAGGAAGGATTGCTTGTTTCTTTACATTGTACTCCTGTATTTTCATAGTCAGTAGCATCAGCACCCCTATCTTTCATCAAAAGGTTGAAATGTCTCCCTTACTATAGTTTCAGGGGCAGAGAAGCCAGGTAAAGGGGGTGTAAGGCAGAGGTCTTTCATATGATCTAGTATTTCTTTGAGAAGCTACCATAATGTTTGTATCATAGAAAGCTAGTCAACAAAAGGCTCACTAGTAGAACCATCAATTTTATATAAAATATCCCTCAGTTGGAGGGAATGTTCTGCCTTTTCTTCCAGAGTCGGCAACACTCATTTAGAATTCATTTTCATTTTTTTCCCCAGATTCTCCATAGCCAAAACATTGGATTTAAGCCTCAGTGTTTTTTAGCTGTGGCATTTCAAAAAAGGTAGATTGAAGTAGCATCTAAGTTACGGGTTCAAAAAAAAAAAATCTTAAACCAAAGGTGTCAAACATTAAAGTAAGCCATTTTTCTGCCTAAACTGGTAGATAGCTTTGCGAGATCTAAAAATGACGAAAGTCACACCTCCAATATTTTCAACGAACTGCAATACAATGACCCTGTTAGTTGCCTTTTCAGAATGTCTGTGCTGAGGATTTCTATCTACACTCATTCCCCCTCCACAGAGGACCTTATCTGCCAGGTCTGCCATGTCACATCAACAGTAGGCAACGTCCTTTGCAAATGCAAATATTTGTAAAATATTCTCAGAATAGGTGGAGACAGAGTTCGCTGATAGTTTCAAATAATTAAAGGGGCTCCATGAGCAAATGTCAAAATAGAAAAAAAATTTAACAGAAAATGAAGCAAAGTGACAATACAAATGGCCAGATCTCCCTATTATCACTTGCTGTACATCTCACAAGACAGCTGATTCCCCACTCGGTATGGGTTCCAGCATCCAGTGATTTATTGGGTAATTCAGCATTTGCCAGTATGTCTTGTGCTAATTAAATGCATCGCACTCTATTCAGAAATGTCACAATTGATTTGTCTTCTGCAAGCACTGACTTTATTTCAATCTTCTGAAAAAGATTTTATGAGCCCCAGATAACTTATCCTGGCACATTCATCTCCCAGGGTAGCTTCAGTGTGTGAGGGCAGTAAGAGAGGAAACCCTCCATGAACATTCAATACAAATACGTTTGCAGACATCTTATTTATCTGTTATGTGCCATATAGCTGAGAAATAGCATAGGTAGAGTAAAATTACAAACCGCCCCATTAGCCTATAAAAGCATTTAAACATGACAGAAGTTAATGTAAAATGATATTGGCAGATCTTATTGGATGATGTTAGATCAATCCGAAAAGATGTGCTTTGAAAGTGTGTTATTTATTACTAGTTGTTTACTTATTCACAAATTGATTTCGACTGAACTTAGCTATTAACTAACTTGCATACAAGAGGAAATCACATAATGTCATTTCAGGGGCAAGGACAGAAAAGGAGAAAATGTAGTGCAGTGGAGTTTTCTAGGAGATGAAAACGTCTCACACTCACGTAGAGTAACAAAGGTGGACGACTCACTAGTCGCCCTTATTTCATTCCAGGTGGATTTCCCTACTGCCCTCCACCCTCTGAACCCAGACACTACCTCCATGTGTCTTCATTAAGGATGAACTACTAGAAAAACACCTGGCTAAGTCTAAGGGAAATAAAAATTCAGTCCCAGACAGTCATTGTCTGTGAGTTGGTAATTTGTGCCAAAGAAAAAGAAAAGAACAATCACTGCATCCACGTGACACGGAAAAGTTTACTCAAAGACAAGACACTACCCCATCTTTAGCAAGAAAGTTTTAGAGGGCATGTTTCTGGAAATGAGTAACTCACTAGCTTGTATTATTCCATTTTTCTCCTTGTTTATATTAACATTTGGGTTTGGGTACAAACATGCATGACTGAATAGTAAAAAATATCAACTTTCAGAGTTCATTTGCTCTTCTAGTAAAGACAATCTCTTTTTTTAAAACTAAATGCAATGCTAATCCTAAGGACAGAGTTCTTACTGGGGTTCAATGGACTATGGAAAAGTCCATTGTCTTTTAGCTTCTATATCAGGGAAAGCTAAGTCTATAGGAGACTAATTAATTTATTCAGAGCTCCTTAGAATTAACCATTTTACCCTGCTTCTAAAATAATACAGACAAATATTTTTAAGATTTTACTTACTTATTTATTTATTTATTTATGAGAGAGAGAGAGAAAGCGAGAGAGAGAGCACCCATGAGCAAGGGAGGGCCAGAGGGAGAGAACACTGAGCACAGAGCCAACGTGGTGCTAGATGTTATAACCCTGAGATCATGACCTTAGCCAAACCAAGAGTCGGATGTTTAATTGACTAAGCCTCCTAGGAGCCCCGTATTTTTTTTTAGGATTTCATTTATTTATTTGACAGAGATCACAAGTAGGCAAAGAGACAGGCAGAGAGAGGGGGGGGAAGCAGGTTCCCTGCTGAGCAGAGAGCCCGATGTGGGGCTTGATCCCAGAATCCTGGGACCATGACCTGAGCGGAAGGCAGAGGCTTTAACCCTCTGAGCCACCCAGGCACCCCAGGAGCCCCATATTTTTAAAGTCATTCCATGAGAATGAGTTTGTAAAACTACATCTGCAAATGACTGCAGAACAGTAAGTTCTTCAGCAAAAACACAAAAGGAATGTATAATGTAGCAGTTCACCAACAAATTTCTTATGCTTTTAAACTTCAAGATACATAGTTGATCCTTGAAAAATGTGGGGGTTAAGGGCATCCGCCACCCCCAATGTCAAAATTCTGTGTAACATTTAGCTCATCTGAAACTTAACTCCTAAGAGCCTACTGTTGACTAGAAGCCTTACTGACAATATAAACATCTGATTGACAAATACTTTGTATGTTATATGTATTATATATTGTATTCTCACAATAAAATAAGCTAGAGAAAAGAAAATATTAAGAAAATCAAAAGGAAGAGAAAAGATATATATAGTACTGTACTACACTTACACAAAAAAAAATCTGCGTCTAAGTAGACCTGCTCAGTTCAAACCCATACTGCTCACGAGTCAACTGTACAATTCTCATTGACTACAATAGGAAATTGAGATGCAGTTTCCTTACGTGACCCCTCCTTCCAAGTATACAAAGAGCTGCAAAATGGCAGAACCAGAATCAAAAACAGCTTTCTATATCCAAATTTTACCTTTTTCTATCATAGCACATCATAGTACAGTTGAACCTGTTTTGCAGGGCACCCTATAAGCAAAATGAAACATTATCAAGGAGGATGGATGGATTGACCCAAGTCTAAATCATTTGGCTTAATATCACATTTTCTTAAACACAGAACCATAGCAGATGTTCTGATGTGCCGTCCAGGTCTCCCCTTCACAACTGAGGTCCTCATTCCCCAGAAGCTAGAAATATTGGTGACTAGATTCTTAGCTCAGTCCCTTTCCAGGAACTGCCATTAGTCCAAGGTCATGTGCCCTTCTAGAGGGAAGCCCATATCCAATAACAGGCCCAGAGATGACTTATAAAGTCAACCACTTGTCTTGATATGAAAAGACTCTGAAGACCATTTCAGTCACAGAAATTCCTGTGAAAATCACTGAGGCCTCAGAGATGACATGAACAAATGAAAAGATATTCCATGCTCATGGAGTAGAAGAATATTGTTAAAATGGTCATAGTACCCAAAGCAATCTACAGGTTCAATGCAATCTCTATCAAAATACCAATAGCATTTTTCACAGACTAGAAAAAAGAATCTTAAAATTTGTATGGAACCACAAAACCCACAAGAGCCAAAGCAATCTCAAGAAAGAATAAAACTAGCAGTATCACAATCCAAGATTTTAAGAAATACTTCAAAGTTATAATAATCAAAACACCCTAGTATGTGTACAAAAACAGACACATAAATCAAAAGAATTAAGATAGCCCAAAAATAAGCCCATGTTTATATTGTCCATTAATCTATGGCAAAGCAGGCAAGAGTATACAATAGGGAAAAGACCTTTTCAATAAATGGTGCTGGGAAAAATGGACAGCTACCTGTAAAAGAATGAAACTGGACCACTTTATTACACCATTCACAAAAGTAAACTCCCAAAATGGATTAAAGACCTAAATGTAAAACATGAAACCATAGAACTCCTAGAAGAAAACAGAGGCAATAGTCTCTTTGACATCAGCCTTAGCAATATTTTTCTACTTGTGTCTCCTGGGGTAAAGGAAATAAAAGCATAAATAAACTACTAGGAATACACCAAAATAAAAAGCTTTTGCCCTGTGAGAGAAACCACCAATAAAACAAAAAAAGCAACACACTGAATAGGAGAAACTATTTAGAAATGATATATCCAACAAGGTGTTAATATCTAAATATATCAAGAACTTAGACAATTCAACACCAAAAGCAATCCAATTAAAAAGTAGGCAGAGGACCTGAATAGCCATTTCTCCAAAGAAGGCATACAGATAGCCAACAGACACATGAAAAGATGCTCAACATCATTCATCATCAGAGAAATGCAAATCAAAACCACAATGAGATATGACCTCACATCTGTAAGAATAGCTATCATCAAAAAGACAAGGGGTGCCTGGTTGGCTCAGCTGGAAAAACATGCGACTCTTGGTCTTGGGGTCATGAGTTTGAGCCCCACATTGGGTGTAGAGATTACTTAAATAAATAAAACTTAAAAAAAAAAAAAAGACAAGAAAAGCAAGAGTTGACCAGGATGTGGAGAAAAAAGAACCCTCATGTACTGTTGGCAGGAACATGGCTCAGTGCAGACATTGTGGAAAACGGTATTGACATTCCTCAAAAAGTTAACAGTAGAACTACCATATGATTCAGTAATTCTACTACTGGGTATATAGCCAAAGAAAACAAAAATACTAATTTGAAAAGATATATGCACCCCTATGTTTCTTGCAGCATTATTTAAAATAGTCAAGATATGGAAGCAATTTAAACATCCATAGATAGATGTATGAATAAAGATTATATGGTATATACATACAACGGAATGTTACTCAGTCATAAAAAAAGAATTATATCTTGTATTTGAAATAACATGGGTGGACCTAGAGGTTATAATGCTAAGTGAAATAAGTCAGGAAAAGGCAAATACTATATGATTTCACTTGTATGTGGAATCCAAAAAAGCAAAATAAACAAAGGCAAAAGCAGATCCATAAATATGGAAAATAAACAGATAGTTGCCAGGAGAAAAGGAGAAGGAGAAGCAGAAAGGAGTGAAGGGGAATGGGAAGTACAAGTTTCCACTTATGAATGAATAAGTTGGGGGGGGATGAAATGTATAGCATAGAGAATACAATCAATGGTATTATAACAAAAGTGTTGTATATTAACAGATGGTAGCTACACTTGTAAGCATACCATAATTATACACTTGTTACATCACTATGTTGTACATCTGAAACTAATGTAACATTGTTTGTCAACTATATTTCAAAAAGAAAAGAAAAGAAAATCACTGAGGTGTCTGTTGTCATTCCATTACACTTGGACTTCTCCATTGATCCAATCTGGCTTCCCTTACTCCTCCACAGGTAAGGTTTGTAATAAACCTTTGGCAATCTAATCTCCACTTCAAGACCTGTTTATGAGGGAATGTGACCTGTGACAATAACCATCAAGCTGATCTCAAAAGTCAACAATTTTACATTTTGAGTGCACACGTAGTGACGCAGATATAGGTTTTTCAAAAGATGATTATTTCCCTATGTTCAGTCACATCTAGCTCACACTTATTTTGTTAGCTTTACTTGTTCTAAAATTGCATACAATCATTATCTGAGTTTTAGTTTCACAGGAAATAACACAACTCATACAAACTGTAACAGATTAAAAATGTAAGTAGTTTTGAGAGTTTAAACCTATGTTTTGGGGTATTTCGCATTAAAGAGCAAGTGGTTTTAATCAGCTTGTAGAAGTTACAAATTGTGAATTGAATAAACATACTTTTTTGTTGTTTCTTTTACTTAGACTATCAAGATAAGGGTTTTCCAGAAGTTTGGGGGAAATATGCAAATAAATATAAAGAAAGTATCAAACTAAACTATCCAAGTGATGGTAAAGTCAGAAATAAAAGGTTATTAAAAAATTAGTGAGTCTGCAAATAGCAAATCTATAAAAGGTGATAGAGAGATAATCTTCTAAGTAAGTTCCAAAAGAGCATTTGTGAAAATGTAGTATTCATTCATGACAACAAAGAAACACTTAAAAAGTAAGAATAGAAGGGACTTCTCTATCCTGACAAAAATGTCTCCCCAAAATCCTTATTTAACTGTGAAGTTGTCAAGTTTTTCTCAAATTGGGAAAAAGACAGGGATGCCTACTAATAATCCTATTTAAAATCATATAATTCTAACCACTGTGATAAGGCAAGAAAAAACAAAGCCTAAGAATTAGAAAGCAAGAAATAAGTGTTCATTATTTGCAGTTAACATGATTTTTGCACATAGAAAAATGTAAAAAAAAAAAAAAACAAAATAAAATAAAAATATAAGAACTGACCAGTGAATTTAGCAAAGTTGCTGGTTCCAAGGTCAGTATTTTTTTTTAATTTCTAAAGATCTGCAACAAAAAATGGGCTTTTAAAAATTATACTATTTACAACAGCATGACCAAACACAAAGTAAGCTGGAGTTAAATGTATACAAGGATATGCAAGATTTCTACTCTGAAGACTATCAGACATTAAAGGGAAAAATTAAACAAGATTTAAATAAATGGATAAATATGTTACATTTATGAATTATAAGAGTAATATTAAAGAGATATAAGTTAATAAAGCTGAACATATACCTGCCCTATGATCCATTAATTCCACTCAGATATTTACTCAAGAAAAATGAAAACAAATATCCACCAAAAATAATCCAATTATGTTTATACAATCTTTATTCATAATAGCCAAAATTGGAAATAACTCAAATTTCCATTAAGAGCAGAATGGATAAACAAATTGTGTTATGCTTATATATTAAAATGTTGTTTAGCAATAAAATGAGAACAAACCACTGACAATAACATGGATACATCCTGAAAGCCTTATAATGAGTGGGAAAACAGACACAAGATTATGTACTGTGTATTTCCATTTATATAAAAATCTAGAAGGCAAAACTAATCTGTAGTGACAAAAACTACATCAGTTTTTGCCTGGGGTTGAAGTAGGGAAGAAATAGACTGGAAAGGGACACAGAGAACTTTTTGGTGTGATCTAAATGTTCTTCAACTTGATTGTTGGGGTAATTACAGAGGTATTTGCACTTTACTTTAATCAAAACTCAAACTGTACACTTAAAATGGGTGTAATTTTTTTTTCAAAAGTCAAAATTTTTAAAAAGTCAAAATTTTTAAAAAATCACTAGCTATAGGGGCTCCTGGATGGCTCAGGATGACCGGTGCCTTCAGCTCAGGTCATGATCTCAGGGTCCTGGGATCGAGCCCCTCATCAGGCTCTCTGCTCAGCAGGGAGCCTGCTTCCCCCTTTTTCTCTCTGCCTGCCTCTCTGCCTGTTTGTGATCTCTGTCCATCAAATAAATAAATAAAATCTTTAAAGAAAAAAATCACTAGCTATAACCATATACAGAATGAGAACTCATTCTAAATAAACTCAATGTGTTCATGAGATATATAGCAATGGGCTATCTCCAGAAACAAAGAGATTCTGCAAATTTTAACTAAATATTTTGAACTCCCTATCAGGATTCCAGCAAAAGACATGATACATTCAGATAATTTGAGGACAATTTAAAAGAGAACTTATTATTAAATAAAATAACTATTTAAAATACATGGACAGAGGGACATCTGCCTTCAGCTCAGGTCATGATCCCAGGATCCTGGTATCAAGCCCCACATCAGGACCCATGCTCAGCGGGGAGTCTGATTCTCCCTCTCCCTCTGCCTTTCCCCACCCAACCTGCTCTCTCTCTTTCTCTCTCTCTCTCTCAAATAAATAAATAAAAACTTTTAAAAGTAAAAAAAAAAAAAAAAAAAGACATGGGCAGATATAAAGAAACTGTATGAGAAAGTGCATTAATCCAGAGGATTATCACCATAAGACCAAAGGGATACAGAAGAGATTGGTTTTCAGGACATAGAAGAGACCCTTACAGAGAGGTTTGACTTGACTGTACATTCAGGAGGGATGTCACCAGTTAGAAAAAACCTATAGGGACGGATGTGTTGGGGGGTTGGGGGGAGGATAATTTCCCAGGCTCACCTTTCCTCTTCCTTCCTGTCTCCTTTTAGGGCCATCCTTTGCTGAACACACCTGGAAGCCAGAAGGCAATGGCACTCAGTAATGTTTGTACAGAACATGGATGTGGAGAGACAAATCGAATACACATAATATAACTTCCAATTCCCCCAATCCTTCTCATTGCCTCCCCACTTTTTATCTGTTAGGTTAAAAAATGGGCCCAGGAATTTGCGTTTTTTATAGACTTACAGGTGATCCTAATGACTAAGAAGTATTTGGATCACTGCACAAAACTACCTCTCTGCATTGATTATCAACACATAAAATTTATAATGTGGACAAGACTCAAATTTCATGAGACACATGTAACTATAATCATCCTTTAATACTTATGTGTAGGTTCCATCTACTTCAGAATGTAAAAAGTTACTGAATATTTATAATGCACACTTTCTGGGAGTTTCTTCAGACTCCTAGAAATTATACCACAGGCAAAAGACACTTCAATGACTATCAGAAAATTCAAGTATTGAAGCTGGGACACCTGAAGAGGTAGAGTTAGGCTCCTCCTTCTCTGGGAGCTAAGGAGCTTACTACTCAGGCCCTTACCCTTGACGCTTCCTGGAGGATAGCCCTGAAACATTAAAAAATACAAGAAACATGAAAAAATCAGCAATGTCAAGCTATTCAACTGCTAAAGAGATAAAGTGATATAGTCATCAGATAGTCATGGGGAGGGATGTCTTCCAGAAAGGCAGCAGCTGTTGAGTGTAAGGAATCAGTTTTGCTCAGTCATCCTTTACTTATTTTTGCCTGGGGAAATGGGGTATCCAGGAATAACTAAGACAAGTCAACTCATTTTCCTGGGTTGTTCAACTCTACCTTCTTCTCTCTAAGCCTTTCCATAGAATGAGAGAAGCCAAGAGGGAGGAGAGAAGGGCACTTGCTCTTAGGTGTTAGGCAGAAAAATTTAAGACTTTTCCCTAATGACAAGTCACATGGCCTGTACTTAGGACTCTCCAGATGAATTTCACTGACAAAATAGAGTAAGGTGAGAAAAAGTCAGCAAAATTCAACATCAGCACAGACACTGTCACATTTTCACAGATGTATTTTTTTGGTAGTACAAAAAATCTCTAAAGTACTTAAAAAGAAAAAAAAACAGAATGAAATTATAATAAATTCTATAAAGAATACACTTGAATTTATTTTTATCTTGAATTCACGTAATAACAGTATGATGCATACCTCATATGAGAAGACAGTTACTAATACATCTACAATGCTTCCTTTTTCATTTAAATAGCACAGTAAGTAGATGCATAACATTTTTGTATAGACATAGTACATAAATTTGTCATCCCCAAAATGACACCAAATGTAAGCATGATTTTAGGTAAAATGACATTTTTTAAGTGTTTCTAATTTTTCCCATAATAAGACATCAATTCTTTTAGAAGAGTGGGTATTATTAATTCCATGCTCTAATTTCTTTTTGTTCTCTAGATCTATGTTTGACGTAGTTCTACCAGCAAAGGAACTGTTTCTATAGACAAAGGCTGGGAGATATAGAGGGGTAGCTATAGAAATTCCTGAGATCAAGGAGCTTGAATATGGGACCAAAATTAACTGACACAGAAGGATGCATGAATCAGTCTCTAGGTAAGTGTAGAGGAAATGATTTCAGTGTGTCCATAAAGGTCATTTCTAGAAGTCAACTCTTCTTTCATTTTAGAAGGGAATGAAAGTTATCATTTCCCTATGGATGCTCCATTCTGCTTAGGTAGAGACCTACTCCTAACGTTAGTAAGATGGGGGTCAAGAGGACAAATGGAGACATAAATTTGTTTGAATATTTACACATTAAAAATCAGTTAATAACTAGGAAATCAAATACGTTCTACCACCTTAAGAAATAAACCTTTGTAGTAACAAAATGGAAAAATGCATATAAAGCTCTGGCTTTTATAACACTGCAAATCAGAAAAATAGCAAATGACTAAATTTATTTCTGCATGTATCAGGATATTTTGTCGATACACCAGTGATCTTTAAAGATATTTTACACATAAATTATAAATCATTTCATAAAATGTTTCTAATTGTCCTTTCCACAAATCAATAATTATGTTGTTATAATGAAGATAGTCATATAATTTTTGTCAATAATCACCTTAAGCATTATTTACTGTAGTGATTTTCAGTGATAAAAATTTGAATATGGGGGCGCCTGGGTGGCTCAGTGGATTAAGCCGCTGCCTTCGGCTCAGGTCATGATCTCAGGGTCCTGGGATCGAGCCCCACATCGGGCTCTCTGCTCCACAGGGAGCCTGCTTCCTCCTCTCTCTCTGCCTGCCTCTCTGCCTGCTTGTGATCTCTCTCTCCGTCAAATAAATAAATAAAATCTTTAAAAAAAAAAAAAAACCTAATTAAAAAAAAAATTTGAATATGTTTTCATGTAATATGTAAATTAATGTAAATGCAAAATATCCAGAAGCACTTTTCATATATTTTTAAAATATATTTTTAATAACATTAATTAAAATAAAGGGAAAAGAGACTACATTAATGTACAGCAATATTTTTAATTTGATCAATTTAACTGAAATACTTAAGCATAATTATTTAAACATTCATTTTTTGAAAATGTAAATCTCATTAAACATACTTATAAAAAAATAAAACTATTTGTAATTTCAGGGTTCACTGTTCATCTAATTACCATTGTAAAGAATTGGTGTACTGTATGATGACTAACGTAACATAATAAAAAATAATTTAAAAAAAAAGAATTGATATCATGCTTCAGACCCAGACTTACATATATACAAATACAAGAGTGGTCTAAACTCATCAATATCACAAAACGTTCTTCTGTCAACACCTGTAACTATTGTGAATATTATAAAATTTTGTGCATAAATCCAAAACCATTGATTGGAAAAGGAAGGAAAGCAGAAAACTGTAGGTTCTACTGGGAAATCACATTTGTGTGAGAATCTATTTGACTCATGCCATCTTAAAAGAAAGATTTGGTAATTTAACTCATTTGACTTTCCTCTAATTAAGCATTTCTATTCAAAGCCTACCCCAACCCCCAGTCCATTCTGACACCCAACATTCCAAGTCAGTAAATCCACAAAATCTTGAGGGCATTCAAGGGCTCTCACCTTTTGTTTTGAGGTCAAAGAGCAGGAAATATAGATAAACTTTCCCTGGGACCTGAAAGGTGTGAGTCACCACAGCAGATGTTATGGATTATGGATGAACTGTGCCCATGCTGAGCACCAGCATTTACCCCTGATAGGTATTTGGGTATTTTTGATTACATGGAGTCCCCTCAAGTTCACGACTGGAATTTAACCACCCCGTCAACCCTCTACACACACACACACACACACACACACAGAAAAAACTTAAACTGATTGGTTTCACTAAATACAAAACTTATTTTTGTATGAGATCAGGGATTGGAGAAATACGGGAAGAAGGTGAAGGTTAACACAGTAGGAAGGGTGAAGCCTGTGACAAACTAGACCGGTCAAGCTTACCTGAAGGCATTTAAATTCAAAAGTATTTGTAAACATTTTAGTGTAACTCTTGTGTTCTCAGCACACAGATGGTAACTAAGTGAGGGGATGGAAATGTAATAAACGTGATTGGGGTAAGCATTTCACAGTGAATGCATTTACGAAACCATCACATCATACAGCTTAAAAAAACACTTGGTCAACCTAAATATATCCAATTTTTGTCAATCATACCTCCATAAAGTTGTTAAAACAAATTACCTGGCCGAATTGGGCTCTTGGCACCAGGTCTAAAACCACTGTGATCCATCCTATGAGACTGTTACTGAATTATACAAAAGAATCTTCTTTACAATAACAAATCAGTATGTCACGTATTTGATGTAATGTAAGATGCAGTGCTTAGAGGTGCTACTCAGGAAATAAACCCCATTTTTCTGTCTCAACTGAAAAAATACAATCAACCAACACATATGCTTGCAGAAAAAATGATGAATGTTTTTAATCACTCCGTAAAGTTGTGTTTTCAAAGATATCACCCAGAGGCCATTACTTCTCATTGTCAGTGCCCCTGAAATTCTGTAACATTACTATTATATGGGCAATAATGCCCAGTTAATGACCTCATATCCCGAACACCTCAACAAAGCTGATATAAGATCTTTTTGCATATCAACTCTCCTATAGGAAAGCTTACGTAGAAGGCACTATCTAATATGATATATTATTTGGCTAAGATTTTAAAAAATTTTAAAATATCCCTTTGGACTATTATCAATTTCTGTTTCTATTGACCCTCCTTATATTTCCAGATTAGGAAAACATTCCTCTAGTTACTCTAAAACTTCTTAATTCAAAGCTAATCAGTATTTAGCTGAGCCTAATTTCACTTAGAGTCAATGAAAAATGGTGCTTCCTGTAGAGTCAGGACTGAGTTTTACCTATTACTTTTTTCCCCTATGAAGTATTATCACCTTCATTTCACAGGCGAGAAGGACAGAGCAGAGTAGTTGACTTTCTTGTCCAAAGTCACATAGCTCATAAGTGGCTTAACCAAGGCTCCAGACTATGCTAGATTTCAGAGCTCCTTCTCCTCATCTTCTTTCCCCCTTTTGGCTTGAAGGACCTACCTGTGTCTTTGATTTTCAACTCAAATAGCTTCCCTCCATTAGCTCCATTTCTGTTTCAACTGTTTCTCCATGCAAATTATTCTTTTTGTCATTTTTAACTTGAGTACACTGTTTGTACCTATTTATCAAAACAATATAGCCTCCTCTGATATAGACTGCTTTAAAAAAAAAAAAAAAGATGAAATTTTTCTACAACCTAACACTTTAGACATATTCCAATAGAAATTAACAAGGAATTTAAAGAGATACAAACATATTTCTCCACAGAGAAGAACTCATAACAATAGTTAATATCTCCTAAGATCAAGGAATGACTTGGAAGATTAATGGAATTAACTTTAAAAAGTGATAAAATTTTCATTAAGTGGAGATTCTCATAAGGTATAAAACAAACTTAAGTATGATTTAATGAATTATTAGAAGCGAAACTTCAGGGCAATCTGAAACTACCCTCAGCCCAAAGAATCCTTTGACAAAGAACTAGAAAGGTACGTTAAAAGACAACATTTATTGAGGAGTGCAAAGGTCGAGGACCACTGTGAAGTAATTTTTACTACATTGCTGGTCTATTTTTTGACCTGTACGTTACTTTCTGCAACTTGACTCAACCAGTGGGTTAACCCGGACGAAATGGTTGACCTTTACTTGAAAAGTAAATAATCATTTACAGAAGTTCTTGATTCAGAGATGACTCACTGGTGACTGTTGTCCATGAGCACTGTCCCGTATGGATGGACATCTGCTTCATGATTAACCTCTGCTATGGGCTCAGCTGACTTGGACACTGAGTGAATGATTAATGAGTGAAGAATTCGTTTTTTCCTCTGCTACTTATAGTGTCGGCACCAAGGGAGAATGCTATAGCAACCAGAATATAGAGACGTGGTGGCTGGATGTTGCTGAATGATGACAAAGGCATTTTGCAGGAAGTACTAAAGCTATGGGAAAATGAATATCAAATAGAAATTAAGACTTAGGAAGGAAACAATAAAGATGAAAGGAGAGGAAAAGAACTCAAGAAAGCTGGACCTTCAGGAGAAAGAATAAAACTTTAAGACTAAACAAAATAAGAGAAATTTCTGGATAACACAGAGTAAGTAAAAGCAATGAAATCCACAATTCAAAGAGTTTTGAGGCCATCAACTAAAATTAGGTATTTTTCAATCATATTTGAACAGGTGTGATTTGCTAACTGAATGTCATAAACCATCACCATCATCTTCCAGAATGGTCTAGTAAATGTCAGTTGTGCATGACTGGTGAGATTTTGTGTTTTTTTCCAGGGAAAATTTCATATTCTTGGTTTTTACCTAGAATGTCACTTTGGTACACATTAAGAGCACAATAATTTTCTAGTTGTTTGTTAGACAAAGATTATCATAGATAGGAATACAGTATGGGAAAAAATGATCAGAAATGTTCCAAAATAGATCACTGAATAGTTATTCAAGTGAATGTCTCTTGGCAACATGAACTAAGGCGTATGTAATCAAGATGATATCAAGCGAAGTAGCCATTAAGTTTAACACGCTCACTGTGAGGGGAAAGAGTTAGCTGTATGTGTGGAGGCCGAGAAAAATTAAGGCCATCCCACCTCAGGTTTAGCCTTACCATAAGTACAGCCATCTTAGCTTCAGCAGCCATCTCAGGCCCCTGTGACTAAGGGCTGAAATTTCCCCTACTTTACTTTAGTTCCAGAGACCCCCACCCTGCTTTAGTTCCAAGAAAGTACCCCACCCTGCAACATCCTGGCAACAGCTAATCAGCTTACTGCAGAAAAGTCTGAAACTTCTCCTCCCCCCCACCCAAGCCTCTTGGCAATGACCCATTAAAAACCCCTGCCTTAACTAGCCTCGGGGTCCAAGTCCCTACTCTGCTGCATCAGCTATACTTGAGCCCAAGCTTAAGCATGTCACCTCGGGGTCCAAGTCCCTACTCCCCTGCGTCAGGTATACCTGGGCCCAAGCTTAAGCTTGTCAAGTAAACTCTGGTGTGATTGCATCGGTGCTTGGCTCCTTGGTGGTCTCTCGGACACGAAAACTCGGGCATAACATATGCTCACCTCTGGGGACCCTGAAGAAAGGAGGGAATTCAAGAGCATTTTAGTGGTTGAGTGAAGGAGGAACAGCACAGTGTCCTGGAGGAGAGGAGAGCTGCAGGCAGCACATGACCCAGCTGAAGTAGGCATGTGAATCACAGCCCTCCACATACATACCTGAGATGAGTGGCGGCCACAACTGGGGTCTGGGAAGATATTGGGGAAAGTGGAGATAAAGCTACATCAACTGCAAAAATCCACATGGGAGGAGGGGCTTTGGCACTGTGGATTAGAATCTTCCAGAATGTGACACTCCTCTTCTTTGCTGACAATCTTATTTTCTTTTGGCATGGAAATCCCAGTAGGAGAAGAACATTTGGACTTAGGGGTCAGCAAAGTTGGGACTATTTCAGGCGAGCCCAATTCCATACTAAAGTTGGAATATCTGAGCAGAAAAGAACAGCAATCAAGGCACTTGAAATCCTGTGACCCTCAAGGGCATTTGGCTTAAGGGTAAATACCTTTAAGACTAGTATTAAAGCCATTCTCCTATTGGCTGTAGGACCACTCAGGACAAAAATACAGCCTCCAACAGCATGCACGGATCGGCAGAGACACTAACCAAGCTTCAAGCCTGCGCCTACACCCAAGCTCTCATTAACAGCATCAATATTCACCCAGAAATCCCCATAAACTGCAGTAGGAGCTCCCAGAGCACAGTGGTGTTCAACCCACAATGGATTTTCTGGTAGCAGAGAAGGGTTGATTAGGTAATGTGTGTGAAGACCGGGGTGAGGTTCTCAAGGTTCAAAATGGTGCTCAGGAATGGCCAGTTCTCTGTGGCAGAATCTGAGCCGGAACGGAGGAGGGAGGGAATGCGGTCTCCAGCTGGGCTGATGTCTAGTAATTGGTCTCTAAGAAGCAACAATTACTTTTCAGGTGTCCTGTCAAGGAAGACCTAAATATATGCTGCACTCTAAAAATTTCACAACTATTTGTTATCTGCAAATCCATTACTTGAAAATAGCCTATAACTTGAGGCCCTAAAACATGAAGATTCACTTCCTTCCTGCTAAATATCTAAAAAGAGAAGAAAAGGACAATGGGGCCGAATATGACTAACCCATCAGTCAGGTCACTTCTGAGACTCTTTGTACAGACCCTTTGTCCCCTCTCAGTCAGTATTAACTATACAGTCCAATTAAACCCAGTGCTGGTTGCCCACAGGGATTCCTTTCATACAAAAATGCAATTCTCTCCAAGATTCTCGGCATTACCTAATGGCCTGCATAGAATCAGTGTGATGGTCTCCGGCTGGTTCCCAGGCGACAAATTGATCACCATGACAATAATCAGAGGCTCTCACCCTATAGAGGGGCAAGGTAAAATCCACGGAAGCATAGGGGAAGCTTATCTGATTATCTCAGAAGGGCTGTCTCTTTAGAAGGCCTGCTACTGCCGATTAGGCTGTTCTACGCAGGCCTGCCGGGCCCATGCCAGAGTGTGGAATGAGGCATATGGCTGGAGAGTGAGGAGGGAAAACATGCCAACTTCTGATGCAGCCCAGCTGCCTCTGCTCAGGGGGTCTGGGTCAGCACTCTGTGAGTAAGACCTACTCAGCCCCACAAAAGGGTACCGACGGACACTTGCAAAAACACAACGGGACTTAGTCAACCACATTGCTCGCAACATAGAAGGAGGACAATTCAGGGAAAACATGAGCCTACAGAAATGTCAGAGAAAGTAATGAGAGCCTCACTGTGATTATAAACTGTCGGATTTTATTATGCTTTTATTGAGGCCCTAACTACCGAGGGAGGAACTAGACCTAAGTATTTTTCCTTCTATATTGCCCCCAGATAGGTCTGTGACTTTTCTTTGAGACATCCTCTGACAAGAATTAGTAATTACAGAAATAGAGATGAGGAGAGGAAATATATAAGAAAATATATATCTGTATTGTGTAATCTCTATTGCATAATAAATGCCCAGAGTGCCAAGCAAGACCAAAAACCTAGTTTGCCACTCCCATGTGAAGTTGGTGTGTTCGCACTGCACAACAAGCTGGGATAAAATTGTTCCAGGCAGAAGTTAATGTATGCATTGTAAGGCACATACATACTTCTTATTACTCTACACATTCAAAAGGCCTTCAAAAGGATGTACTCACAAGTGTTACTTTTAGCACTGAGAACAATCCAGGGACAGTTCCCTATAGATAATCAGGGGGGAAAATATTTTCTAAGCCCTCATGGAAAGTCCCTACCCTTGGAATGTCAGAGGCTGACACGGAGCCCCCTACGACAGAAAGATGTGGACTAGCAGTCAGGCTGATTCTCAGAGAGAACAGCGGGCGATCCGTGCTGGCTGGAGACATGGTCCCTTCCAGGACGTTAATGAGCTTACTGGAAATCACACTGAACCCAAACACAAATGATTTCACAATTAGAAGGTGGAATTGTCTATTCTTTTACTTTTCTGTCATATTTTTGTACTGGGTGTTAATAGGTCCTTCAGACTCGTTTTAACTAACCCCTTAAATAGACTGCAATTAAAGAACCTCAACCATGCTATACCATATAGGATAAATCATATTTTATCTCTGAAAATAAAATTCATCTTTTTTTCCTTTTTCCCAAAACCACTATCTTGTGTTAATTTGTATTAAAATGAGTACGCATTTGACATGGTGTTTTGTAGAAATTTTCCTTATTTTAAACTGCTGCCATTTAAAATAAATAGCCTCTTCTTTGCTGTGATAGTAGTATAGATTTAAACTATTTTCTTAATCTCTCAGTCTGAATTCCCTCAGTCATTGAAGAAACTGAGATTTGTGTGTTAATCCTGTGGGTTCATGGTAAGGATTACATGCTCAGCATGGAAAAGTTTCTCAAAAAATATGAGTTACCTCTTGTTCCTATTCATTAGGAATCTTTTCTTCCAGACTTCGTGTTAAATATCCTTAAATAATAGATTTCTATTTCAGTTCTATTTGCTATTTCATGAACATAAAGTGTAAAAAAAAAGTAGTTTTTAAATTCTTGGACTCATAAATATAGTGACTCTTTGGGAAATTGATAAAAGGGACTGAGGCAGAACATACCCATTCAGGAATCTCATCAAAGACATAACTTTCTTCTAAGTCAACCAAATAACCTTTCTCACTTCAAATTCCTTCTTCTTCATCCTCAATTCAGGGTGTGTTGGGACATCCAAAAGGAAGTTGACACCAAAACCAAGAGCAACTCGCAGCCATGGGCATCTTGCATGTGAAGAGATCCATTGTTACCTGGGAATTATAACCTTCAGAGTGAGGTGGGTCTGGGTTCAAATCTCCTTTCCACTGTAGTTGGCTGGGTGATCCCCGGCAAGGTGTTCAAACTAGCTGAGTCTCAGTTTCCTCAATTGTGCCATGAGTTATACACATCTATCTCTTGGCATTGTGGGAGACCCTCGATTTGCAGTGGAGCTGAAGAAGCTTCATCTTCAGGGCCGCTCTCTTGCATGGGTCTGTTCGAGGCTCCATACTCAATACCATATTTGGACTTGTTATTCCTTTCCCTAAAGAGAACTTCTCAACTCTGGGCCCCACAAGTCTTGGATCTACCCTTGTATGATGACTAAACATAATAAATAAGTAATAAGTAAAAGGTAACTGGCCCATAGCAATTGTCCAATAAATGGTATTATTCTCACCAGACTCACAGGCCATATACTGGGAGCTGGCATTAAATAAATGCAGAGAAGTGCAAAGCAGTATTGGCAGGTTCTACAAAGGTTAACCACTTCTTAAAATATGCCACATTGAAGCCTGGTGAGATGCATGAACCAAGCAAATATAATACATTTGGTTTCAACCTTAATATTAAATGTGTAGACATATTCATCACAGGACAGACCAACTTAAACATCAAAAAAGAAGTGCAAAAGTCAAGAGCAAAGGATGCCATCTGCTAGCTTCCCAAGGGGTGGGCTGCTGAAGAGTATGGGGGAGATAATGAACAAGAGCCAAGATGGATGTGCTCCATGGTCTTTGTAGACACTCTTTGTCCAAATACAGCTTGTCATCCAATTACAGTAGATACACCTAAGGAACCCCAATGAAAACACAATTTCTTCCACCCTACACCAGCCCACTGAATCAGGACATCGGGAGGTAGGGCCCAGGATTCTACCCCCAACCCAGGTGAATCTGAATTCCGATTAGTTTAAGAATCCCTATTCATAACTGAGCCTGAAACAACAACAACTGATGCACTGGGTATCTCTCAGGATTCCATGTATGTTTCTGCCTGGATCAGAAGACAATTGTCCTACAATCCTTCCTTTCTACACTTGGAGGTGAGATCTGATTTGTACATTTTCTTACTGGATAGGTCTACTACGATCATAGATGAAGAGCATGCTGTTCACACACATATGTCACTTTTATCACGATTTCAGCGAGATCAGGTGTCTCTTTAGCTATCTGGGGATAAGATAGTTTAATTCTAGCTGAAATTTAATGCTAGCTGAAATTGACCACACAGAGGGATACAATCTTCCTGAAGAAGGTGGATTAGCAGCCACTGAAAGCTTCAAAGTTTTCAGAGGAAAGACAAAATGCTTGCTCTCTGGCTCTTTCCTGGTCAACCCTGTTATTACTAACTTGGATGGAAATTTAGGAAGCACGTTTACGAATATGCAGATTATGGAAAACACAGAAAGAACAAATGCTCAGAAAAGAATAATGATCAAGCTACAAAGTAATACGAACAACAGGTTGGAATGAGGACGAAGAACAAAAAAGATCATAGAGGCTATGAAAGCATGAGTGAAAAGAAAAAAATAAGAACTGTTTCAGGAAGGGATCATTGATACAAGTTTTATTTGAACCAACAATAAAATACTGTTTAATACTGTTCCTGCTACTCTTACCCATACATTTTTTTTTTTCAATTTTTGGAAGATAATAGTTCTACTCCATTCTGTGCTGGTCAAACTGAATATATTGTTTGGAACAGAGGCATTTCTGAGCATGTCATTTTAAGAGAAGACATTCTCAAATTACCATGCACCCAAAAGGGGATTGTTAGCATGGTGAGTCCACAAACTAACACAGATGCCCTGTGATATTCTAGGAGAGGTTGGGAGGAAGGATTTGTCTTTCTTCAAATAATGGATTATCTATAGAATTACACTGTCGGTGCTAGGCAAAACCCTAAGTATGTAGTAACTGTAAGAAGGTGTGTTAACTGCAAGACAATGAAACAGTTAAATAGCTCCAAAAATGCCATGGAGAATGGAAGTGAGCTCCCCAACATGAAGGTAATGTCACAGTCAGAATCGCTACAAAATAGATTCACTCTACTGAGATTGTTGGGAAAGGGGAGTGATAAATCAGAACCGCTTTCAACTCCAAAGAAAGGTTTCTGTGACTTGTTCTATTTAGCTAACCCAGAATTCTAGCAGCAAGATAAAGCAGAAGAATGTGCGGAACTCAACCATGAGCAGAGCGGGAAAACCAAAAAGGAACACGGACCCTCAGTGAATGTGTATGGAGCACATATCTGTGCCAAATGCTATTCTAGGCACTGGGGATACAGCAGGGGAGACAAAAACCCAATCCCACTCTCTGCCCTCATAGAGCGTATATTCTGCCAGGAGACAATTATGAGAGGAGTTTTGGCAATTTCCACACTATGAGAACACAGAAAAAAGTAAAAGGGTACATGGGGAGTGAAAAGGAAGCATAACTGTGCCAAGAAAGACGTATTTGAATGAATGTTTTTCAGTCTAAATAAATCCCAAGATTGCTTATCCATGAAATCACTCCTTATTAAGATTTCACTGGCTTCTCCGAAGCATTGCAGGCTATCCATGTAGAAAGAACATTTTCTGGCCCCATTCCCCTTTTAAACGTCCCCAAGTGACCATCTAAGTCTATCAGTATTGACTTCTTCACAGGAGGTCACCACCTACCAGATGTTACATCCATCACTACAAACAACTTCCCCTTGACATATTGATTACTTCATTTTTCTTGTCTTTTGGCCAGAACCTCCTTTCCAATTAATTTATTGTTGGTGCTGTAGGTGTGTACTTTGATGTACACTTTGATGTTCCTGAGACCAGACTGCTCACCTGAATCACATATTCAGCTGTTTAACTCACACAGGTGCTGTTTCCCATCTCTGATGAGATGACCTTGAATACCAGTCCTGCTCAATGTGAAGTTTAGGAAAACTTCATCGTGACAAAACTCAACTCCATATTGCATCAGTTTATACTTGTATCTTCTAAGGTAGACCATCCCTTCCTTGCCCACAGGCATCTGGCAGAGAATGTTCAAGTTCTGAATCATACAAAATCAGATCAATGTTTTTCCTTTCTCTCTGCTTTTATTTCCGGTTTCTGCTCATTTCTGTTCACTTCCAGGAATGGGGAGTTGGGCTCTGGAGGTCACCCGGGAGGGTGTTGGAGTTAATAAGCTTGGCAAGCCGCTATGCTTGGTCTTCAGTCTCCTCGTGCACTCATATTTCTCTCCCTCAATTAGATGCTCACCTATCTGCCAGAGCACCTCTTCCCAGACAGTCTCTGATTTGAACTACCCGAGGGCTCCTCATCAAGCTGTTATGGGAGATGAACAACGCCCATAGCTCATGCTACCTACTCCACTCTTGGGGAAGGGTGCTGCATGCTTGCCAAGCCATCAAACCAATACCTCAATCACAGAAGATTAATGTCCCTTTGCTTATATCCTTGAAGCAGAGAAATGGCTAATGCGATTCCCTCCTTCATAAAGGCTTCTATGCAGTAAGTGGCTGGGATTAAATTACACAATCGTGTCATCTATCTGTTGGAAAGGCTGTCACTCTTATGCTGCATTTGCCAACTTGTCCCTTTAGCAGAGGGGCTCAGTACTGTGGGAAGTGGAAAAGGGAGCATTATGATGCCGGGTAATATAATTCTAAATACCATCAAGGCCATAAAATGGGAAGTAAGTGATAAATAATTTATATTTATCAGAATGACTGAATCTTATTAAAAGTGCACCAATATGATATCCTCTCATAAAGCACAGACACGGATGGGGAGAGAGATCAGAATTTCAATGGTTTGCTAGAGTTGTTTTAAATTCCTGTTTAAAGTCCTGTGAACCTGGTGTGAACCTCGTGATTTTTTTCTCACCAGTCCCTAGAAAAGACAGTTCCATTCTTATAAGAAGGGAGTAAGCAGGAGGAAAAAAGAAACCCAATTCAATAAAAACAGGTTGGAAAAGATAAGAAAGTACGACAATAAGCGGCAGGGCCAAAATGCTGTCATCATTTCTGTTCTTTTCTCCATTCCAACTCTACCAACACAAAGCACAAAAAATCCACCCATTCATTTTTTTTTTTTTTTTAAGATTTTTAAGTAATCGCCACACCCAACCCTGGGCTCAAACTCACAAGCTTGAGATCAAGACTCACATGCTCCACGGACTGAGACAGTCAGGTGCCCCACCATTCATTTACCCTTAATTTATTTCTTCTTTCATTCATTCATTCACTCACCATCAAACACCTAGAGTGTGTCAGATACTATATTGGGAACTGTGAAAGAACAAAGAATAGATAGGATTCTCACCTTCAAGTCGTTTACACTCAAATACAGCACGCTGGAACTTAGTTAAGCTTTGGGAAGTAACTCCGCTTTTTAAAGGAAAACCTAGCATCTGTCCAAGTGAAACACTAATGAATTTTTTCTTCCCCTTCCTATGTTACTATATATGTCTAAGTCAGAGCTGTTCCCGCTTGAAAATGTCCTGGGACCACGCATTCCTGGTAGGAATTGCCGAAGTTCAAATCCCCTTTCATTTCTTAAATAGTATAATCACAGAAAAGTCATTTCTCAAATGATCAATTAGACTTTACCTCATTTTTTTTTATGATGGACACAGAAATAACCAATGATCAGAGAGGCATATCTTTCTGGAAACAAACATACTTTCATACACATGACTAAAATTTTGGGTTGCATTTTTGTGGCAGAATGCATCTCATGCGCGCACAGTGTAAGACATACAGTTCTATTTAGTAAATACCTAGTGCTCGATTAAAAACATCAGCCCCATTTTTGCCTTTATGGCTTAAGCATCAGGGATCTGCTTTGAACAAAGTCATAGTGTAGTTCAGCCTAGGAGAGCTCTCCCTAGCTCTTTAGAGTAGACTCCAAGAGTTTAGTTTTGGGTCCAAAAGAGTTTAGTCAATAAATCAGCACTAAGATCAGAATACACTTTTTGCAACATTTCTCTTCATCCTTGCTGCTGCAAGCTGCCCTTGAAAGGTGGCCGGGTTGGGAAGATGGAGGGTCATAGCATAGCCTCCAGCTACTGAATTTCAGCAACAGTGAGCAGACAGGCTGGGGTGGTCCCCTTCTTTGCAGCCATGACATTGAGCGCTTTGGGGCACATGAGAGAAGGCCGTATCACTTTACCAGCACAACAGCTTACAAATGCATCCACTGCCTCTCCACGCACAGCCTACCTCATTCTTTCTCCACGGCTCTGCTTGATCAGAACCTTGTGTTACATTAGTCAGTGAGTTAGCAAATCTCCCCGCATTACCCAGACACACCAGCTCTTTGTGCCTCCAACGCTCCTTTTGCAGATTTTCCTTCCCCATCCCTCTCCTGCCTCCAGAACACTAAAGTGATCTTTCAAAAGCCAGTGCAGGAACCACTTCCCCAAGATCCTTTTCTGTGTCTCACCCCACCTGAGAGGAAGGAACCCTACCCCCGGTAAGCTTCCTGTTGCTGCCGTAACAAATTACTGTATGTTCAGTGACTTACCGCACTCCGAACATCATTTTAACAGTTCTGAGGGTCAGAAGTCCTAAAATCAAGGTGTCAACAGGACTGTGCTTCTTCTGGTGACTCTTTGTTTCCTTGCTTTGTCCGTTTTCTGGAAGCAGCTGGTAGTTCCTGGTTCATGACCTCTCCCTCAAATCACTCTGATCCTCTTCACAGACCCTCCCACCTTCCTCTTTCCCTCATTAGCACCTTTCTGATGAATTGGGCCCACCTGGCTAAATCCAGCGTAAGCTCCTCATTTCAAGATCTTTAAACTAATCACATATGCAGAGTTCCTTTTGCATGTAAGGTAAACTATTCCCAGGTTCTTGGGATCAGGACATAGGCTGCCTTGGTGAAAGGTGCATTACTCTGTCTACCACACTTCCTTTTATTTTGGGGGGGTGTGTGTTTTAAAGACTATTTATCTATTTTGAGAGAGAGCACGCACAGGCAAGTGAGAGTGCGGGGAGGGCAGAGGGAGAGAGAAAATCCTAAGCAGATTCCATACCCTGAGTAGAGGATGAGGCAGGGTTCGATCTCATGACCCTGAGATCATAATCTGAGATGCTTAACAGACTGAGCCACCCCAGACGCCCCTACCAGACCTCCTTTCTAAGCCCCATTTTCCTTTGCCAAATGTCCACACCAGCCACATGGCACTCAATGTGTTTTGTTTATTATAGTCACACTAAGTTACCGTGTCCCAGAAGGAGATACTTTGTGTCTTTAAGTTATTTCTCTAGTGCCAAGAATTCTGCTGGTCACTCAGCAGTTGTTCAATAAATCCGAATGAATGTTTGCAGGAAAGAAACTCGGGGGGGGGGGGGGGGAACAGCAAGGACAACTTAACTGTAAGGTTATTATTTGACAATAACATATAATAAATGATATTTTATCTGCCAAAACCAACGGTTGGAAAAACAATCAAATTCAACATTTTGATGTAACATTTCATAGATAATTGCAGAACAACAAAATCTGACAGTTCTAGATCAGGGGACGGCCAACTACAGCCTGTGGCCCCCTGTTTTTGTAAATAAAGCTTCATTGGAACACAGCTGTACCCACGTGTTCACCTGTTGGCTGTGGCTGCTTTTTGTTTCAGTGGCAGAGCTGGGTAGTCACAACAGAAACCATACGTCCTGCAAGCCTAAAATATTTCCTACTTAGCCTTTTACATAAACCGTTTGCCGACTCCTCATCTAGAAAACGAAAAAGGATGAATATCTACCATTTACATCAACATGGATGCAACCGGAGGGTGTTATGATAAATGAAATAAGTCAATCAGGGAAACACAATTATCATATGGTTTCACTCATATATGGAACATGAGGGACAACAGAGGTAGGAGGCGAAAACTGAATGAGAAGAAATCAGAGAGAGAGACAAACCATATGAGACTCTTGATTCCAGGAAACAAACTGAGGGTTGTGGAAAGGGAGGTGGGTGGGGGATGGGTAACTGGCTGATGGGCATTAAAGAGGGCATGTGATATGATGAGCACTGGGTGTTATACTCAACTAATGAATCATTGAACATTGTATCAAAAACTAATGATGTACTATTAAAAAAAATAAAACAGAGGATATTGCCCTAAGACAAAGAAAGAAAGAAAAGAAAGAAAGAAAAAAAAAAAGATTAAATCAGAATTTTATCCCTGACAGACTGGATGAACCATTCTGAAACCTGAATTCACATATTCAACCATCATGGCAGCTGAACCCCCACTATTGAGCTGGGCTCCCTCTAGATGAGTAGATGAGTAGGCTGATATTTTAATCCAGTTATGAAATTATAAAGCTGGTCAGCTGATTTATTTTGAATGTCCAAATGATAACTGAGATAAGATAGCAGTGTGTCCAACTTTTTATGCAGTGATCAAACTTCAAATCTCCTAACTCCCTCCTTATGAATGTGGACCGAGTCATCTTATCAGTGCTTAACGTAAGTGACACCCCTAGAAAATTATTTCAGCACTCAAGATGTGTCATTTTTCTTTCCTACTTGCCTCTCTGAATGCATTCACAGATACCAGGGAGAAATAGTCTCTCAATTCTCCTTGTAGAAACTGACCTATTTGTAAGAGGGAATAAAATGAGAAGAAAAGTCAGGAATTTTTTAAAAATCTGAAATATTACATTTTAACAAAGATGGCTTTGTAAGCTAAAAAAAAAAAAAAGGAAAAAGGAAAAAACAAAAGCCATTACTTTGATATTTCCATGAACTCAGAATATTTAGTATGTCTAGTCTGAGAGAAAATAATTCTTTTTTTTTAAGATTTTATTTATTTATTTAACAGAGATCACAAACCAGGCAGAGAGGAAGGCAGAGAGAGAGAGAGGAGGAAGCAGGCTCCCCGCTGAGCAGAGAGCCCAATGCGGGGCTCCATCCCAGGACCCTGGGATCATGACCCAAGCCAAAGGCAGAGGCTTTAACCCACTGAACCACCCAGGCGTCCCAAGAAAATAATTCTTGGTCAAATCATTTTGGCCATACTATTTTAAACAATACCCCTCTGTTTTTAAAAAAATGTGAGACAGACCATCAGAAACCACTATTATAAAACTACTCACATTTAACCTATCTTCTAATTCCCAGGAATTGAAATTAAGAGCCTCAATTCTAGTTTTGCCACCGGACTTGCCATGTGAGCTAAAAGTCATCTACATTTCTGTGGCCTCAATTTCCCTATATGTAGAATCATTCTAACAATATCTTCTTTGCCTAATTCACAGCGCTGCTATTATGAGGAAATGTGGTAACATGTGTGAATTTGTGCAAGCACTATACCCATGAAAGATATTGTGATTTTTCTGATTGTCGCCTTAACGCCTTCCCAAATTGTCTACGGCATTAAAAATGTTATGCTCATAAACATCTATAATAATGCTCCATCGTTGACTATGAAATTCTCCTTTGTGAATTCCATGGTTTAGATTTTATTTTGATGTAATAAACGAGCATAATTAACTTTTATTGCATGTGTTATTTGTGGGAATGTTTGAATACGTTAAGGAGAGTCATCTATCTCAGCACTGCACAAGGATTACCAAACTGAGAAGTGCTATCTTTAAAAATGGGATGATTTCATTTGGAGATGTGAGTTTGGTTTTATTGCTGAAATTAATAAAATGCTTCTGTTTCAAATGAAACTGTTTTCTTCCCAGCACTTCATATTTTCGCTCAGTTAAGGAAACAGCAATAACATGATTAGATGTCAGTAATTAAATACCTTTGTGGAACAGTATCTTAATAGCATATATTTAGAACACAGCCATACTAAAAACATTCAATTACATAGATCCAACTTTAATATTTAACAGCTTGTTTCTTAACTACCATCCTTCTGGTGAACCGATGTTGACTACATATAAAGGAAGGCAAGCAGTTTAGTGTCAAATTAAGAGAAGTAGAATATATTATAATGGTACATTTTATGTTTTTCTATTCTCACATTCAGCCATGTATAATGTTTTTATTTAATACGTTTAACTATCAAATCATCTCTCTTATTTTTAGCAACAGGGGCCTTCAATTTTCTCTAAGCAAAATGAAGGTTTAACCAGGGACCAAAGAGAAGGCAAAAAAAAAAAAAAAAAAAAAGTCACTCCACTTAAGCACCATGGGAAAACAAACATGCAAGAAGAAATACACAGTAACCTGGCTTCCCCAACCCCCAAATCCCAGAAAGGAAAATGTTGAAATCACTGAAAAACATCTCGGAAAGTGGAAAAGAAAGCGACTTCATACCTCTCCTCTCAGAGACAGGAATAGCAAGAAAAGCCAGGCTCCTGTCAGGAGTCCCTATGTTCTGCTTTTTCATAATGTTAAGTATGAGTTTGCAAATAATGGAATTATCCCTAATTTCTTCCTGGCACACTCCATTTTTGAAAAGAACTCAACATTTTCCCCAAATTTTAATTTTGATTCCAGTTTCACGACTCCTTAGTGTAAGTCAGGGCTCAGTTCTTTTTTTTAAATTTTTATTTAATTAATTAATTTGACGGAGGGAGAGAGATCACAAGTAGGTAGAGAGGCAGGCAGAGAGAGGGGGGAAGCAGGCTTCCCGCTGAGCAGAGAGCCCGATGTGGGGCTTGAACCCAGGACCGTGGGATCATGACCCGAGCTGAACGCAGAGGCTTTAACCCACTGAATCACCCAGGTGCCCCTCGGTTCTTTTCACTAAAAAATTGATTAGCCATTCAATATTGTTTAAGAACAGTGACTCAACAGTCCATGAGGGAAAGAATGTGGCTCAGACTATGTCTAGGTCCCCATGGTGATAAGGGCCAGCATGGTTCTGAGAGCAAGGATGTCCATCAAGGACAGATTCATTTCTGTGGCGGTGGGAGAATAAACAGGCCAGTCTGAAGACGCCACTGAGTCGAGTTAAATCACACGTGGTCCAGGTTAGTGCCACTGCTTTCTCCCTGGGTGACCCCGGGCAAGCCGCTAACTATACAAGTCGAAGTCTCTTACCTGAGAGACGAGAGATAATAATAGCACTTCCTTTCTGGAAATGTCATAATGGTTAAGGCGAGGAGGCAGTTAGTGCTCACTAAGTATTAGAAGAAGAAAGGTGAGACACTTCTACAGAGCGCTCAGGCAAAGAGGCCGCATTATACGGAGAGATGCCTGTTTGGGTTAGAGCAGGTCTTTCCCGCGTAGGTGGGTAGGAGGGAGATGTCACAGGGAGGAGCAACGAGACAACACCTCGCCAACAGGTCTGGCTCCCTCAGACCCGCTGTGGTTCACGGGGTTACCCCGAGATGAAACGTTTCTGCCTTCAGTGCCATGCACTTCCTCTTGACCTCTGATCCTTAAAACAGTTTTCACACCTTCCGGTCTTTTGAACTTGGTTATGACAATGACCATGGGTACAGATCTGGAGCAAACCACATCCTTTGCCTGTGCATGGTTGGGCACCATCCTCATGACTCTGCTCACGAGGGAGCACTGGATAAATATTCACCGAAAAGCTAGCCGCTCTTCCGGACACTCCTGGAGCTATTGCATACCGTTCTCTACAGGCGATCAAACACTTGCTATAGCGATGGACGAGGCCGGAGGGACGGCTCGTGTCCCTTGTGGCCGATGAGGACAGGAGGCCCCTAGTGACACGCCACCGCGTGACTCTGCTTTGTGAAGGTGGCAGCTTGTCAGAGGGAAAATGAGCAACACTGCAGAGAACGGCCCCCTCCGTCCTTCTGCTCTATTCTCCACCCAAGATCATAATCAATATCCTTTAGCACTGAATGGCTGGCAACAGCTTACATGGAAAAAAAGAAAAATAAAATAAAATAAGATAAAACTTGATTTCTGTTCCATCTTTCAAGAACTCCAGAGGCGCGGATTTTGATAAGGAAGAGTGGCAAACGTTCTCTGCGCCGTGGAGCTGGGCAAGGACAAACAGTGCTTTCCTTCAATCTGTTAGGATGGGAACAAGAGCCCCGCCAAAGAAGCAATATTTCTATGAAATCCTCCCTGATCATTTCCACCAGGGTCTGCCCAGCTTAAAAGCCACACTATTTAAAAAGAAATAAGAGCGGCTATTCCTATGAATAATGTGAGCGTGTAAAGGGGAAAAAGCAAGGGAGAATAAGTCAGAGAGATAGCATTAAAATGCCTTTTCATATTCGAGACAGAGGAAACCTTATCTTCAAAAAAAGAAAAAAAAAAAAGCCCTGATGAATATATGAACTGCTAATACTCCGCTCTGAGATTCCATCTTGGAGGGAAAAGCAATGATTTCATTGTGGTGTTTTGAAAAGAAACCCGCAGAGAATGAAGAGGAAGTATCTCCACTTAAAGATTGGGTGGTGTGATTTCAGGTTCTGAGAAGTTGTCTCCTGTCACCAGCCAAAATAGCATCCCAGATTTCTATAGCATTCGGCACAAACAGAAGACGGGGTGCGGAGAAGCACTTTTTTTTTTTTAACCTCTGCTTTAAAAACAATGGCAAGAGTGAGGATGTTCTCTCCATCACAGACAAAGCTCAGTGTTCTTTTTAAGTTAGTAGTTACTTCAAAGTCATGAGGGTCAAAGAACATCGAGAGAAGATAGATTACGGAAGACTTTCTGTCTGTAGCCTAATAGCGAATCGATTATCAGCCCGTCAGAAATGAACAAGCTGAAAATTGCTTCATTCATTTTGAAATAATTTAAATCCAACTCATTGAACATAATGAAGTGAAAACAGTTGGCCCCACAAAGAGAGATCAGTGTAGTGAAATGGACCATATTGAAGCAATATTCTCCTACTCAGATACTTTCAAGTCACGCTGGCCTGAGTTTTCTAGCTGTTGACATTTGGGACCAGCTCATTTTTTGTTGGGGGGACTGTCCTGTGCCTGATAGGATATTTAGCTGCATCCTTGGCCTCTAACTCTAGATGCGAGGACCACAGCCCCGAGTTGTGACAACCAAAAACGTCTCTAGACATTGCCAATGTTCCTTGGTGGGGAGAAGGGTGAATGCAAAATCAGCCCCAGTGGAGAAGTTCTGCCCCAAACTCTACCTTGCTCTTCACTTCAGATATCCGTTAAGACTCATCGGACATCATCACCAACTTCTCAGATAGCTCAGACTTCCCCTCCATATGTGTTCATCCATTCTATCTCTGGCTACTCACCCTTTACTTCCCCTTAGGTGGTCCCTGGGTGGACCATTTGGCTTCCCCAGGCACTGGGCTGATAACTCCACCAAGGTCCCTATCTAGAGGGTGTGGCCCAGGGAGGAAAGCGGGAGAGCACTTGCTGCAAAGTTTGCTGGCCCAGGTTTCAAATCCTGCCTCTGCCGCTTAGAAGTTATGAGAACCCTGAGGCAAGTCATTTTCTTTTCTGAGTCTTGGCTTGATACATTTACATACATATGAGAATAATTATAACTACTCTATAGCAGTGTTGCTGATTAAATGTTATATGTAAAGCCCCTGTCAGCATCTGGAGGGACTTACTTCCTGATAGCTTATAGAATTGGAAATATATTGCTTAGACACCAAAGAAACAATTTGAGGCTAACATCAGGAGGTCCATGGGAGCTGAAATCGTATTCGATCCACTAGGGCAAGAATCAAACTCGGCAGTACTGGGAACGAGGAGGTGGTCAGGAAAGACAGGGCAAGGACACAGGCAGATACAGATTCCCCCAGCATTTGCCAGCAGGTTAATGATTACAATGGCCAGGGCCAGGAAATACCAAATTATGGCAAACCAAGATGGGAATAAAAATAGCTGATATTGAGAAAAAACACTGACCCGTGCCTAAATTAGACACAACTGCATCAAGGGGCAGATTGGCGATTCATCCTTTTTGTTTGTTTGTTTCATTTTAACTATTTCAATCATGCTGATGTTCTTGCTAGTTTTGAAACGGTTACCTGTCTGGAAAAGAACTCCTTCTTTCCTTTAGATTAATTTACACCTGCTCAGTGCTTATCTGCCTGGTTCATCGCTTCAAAATCAAAACAAGTTATTGATGAAATGTGACATTTCTATAGCACCTATTTTTGTAATACATGCAAAAAAAAAGTGCCTGAAATTGTCTCAGTCACACATAGTCATTCTAGTCTATGTATTTTTTTTTTCAGTCTATGTACTTTTTTAAGACTTATTTATTTTAGAGAGACAGAGAGCACGGTGGGGAGGGGCAGAGGGAGAGGGAAAGAATCTTAAGCAGACCCCACGCTAATGGAGCCTGACACGGGGCTCCATCTCACGACCCAAGGTCATGACCTGAGATCATGACCTGGGATCACGACCAGAGCAGAAACCAAGACTCAGAAGTTTAACCTGCTGCACCACCCAGGCACCCCCATTCCGGTCTATATTTTTAAAGGGAAGGTAAGGATTAAATACCCAATAGGAATTAGATTTCAGAAAAATAATACAAAATGCCTTGCATTGTTCAATCCATTTCTAAAATGGATTTCTTTATGTTTAGAATAGTACACTAATGACAATTAGGTAGGTTTGGAAGATAAAGTGCATTTGCAATCTTCCGTTTAAATCCAGTATTAGTATAAAATTTCACTGTTGCTTAATTAGGAGCTGAGATAGTAGGCCAATATATCCTTTTACGTAACAACAGCTATGAGAGAAATTATTGTATAACATCAAAATAATACAGCACTAGCTGACAATTGCATTTTTCTATCAGAGGCATTCCTAATAGCCTTATACAGTCACTATTAGACCAAACCTCAGTGAAGAGTGTCAGGAAAATTAAAACAGACAGGCACCTCTTTAAGGCACTTGGTACAATTTAGTTTGACTTAATAGGGTCTTTCTTTGGGAGTCTGAAGAGAAATATAAGCAATTCCACCCAAATTTTCAGGTCTTATTTGTGTTAGAAACGTCAGCTGCTTTGGCTCGTGTGGGGGATGGGGCCCTTTAATTGGACTGGTACATAGGCTGGGCTCCTACAAGATATTACCTTGTTTCTCTATGCATTTAATTGCTTCTCTGCTTTCACTTTAGTGCAAACAAGTGGGCGTCTGGTCATAACCCACCAAATTAGGAGGTTCCTCATGTGGGGATTCCACGCACCTCTTTTCAGGCATGCATGCCCAATTGCTATGTGTGTCTTCACATCCATTTTTAGGTTTCAGGTACGTTAGCTCTGTTATATCCACTTTCATCACCCTAGTTTTGAATAATTACAAAAAAGATCTTGCCTTTATAAAAAATATGAATGGAGAAAACTTATTTTCCATCTCAATAAAAGAGCAAACCTTTAAATTTTACCAGCAAAACTACCTCCGTTTTAAATGTTTAGAACAGCGATGAATTTCACTTGTATTGCATTGTCTGTTTCATTTTTGAAAACAGTTTAGGGTGCATATCCAGACTGTGAAACTTTCCATAGCAACAAGATACAAGAAAGGATATGGCTTCCTTGCGCCTTTTCTAGGATAAACAGCTATGAGCTACTTTGATTTTTGCCTTTTCAATGCATTTCCATAGCATTCACAGATAGAGCAAGCCCCCAAACCTACTGGCTGTCTCTCAAAAAGAGCTGACTAAATTATTTCTGTTTTGTAACTATGTCTTTAATTGTGACCCGTGTGAGATGCCAAATTTCGGGGAAGCAAAATTCTTAAGCTGTGCACTTACGTGAGATAGGAGATTATTTTCTTTATATAATATCTGGGAAATGGAGAAGTTAGACAGGCTTAAGAAAGTCCATCTCTCCCCTCCCGCACCACACACACAGACACACAGACACACACACACAGAGTTATGTGATCTCCAGGATCTGAGTCATGGCTGGGATGGAGTAAAGGAGGGAGTGTGGTAGAGTGTGTTTGTATGTTGGGGAACATGGTGGTCACAGTTGGTGGCGTTTAGCCTTGGGGGAAAGTTCACCAGATCTAAAATCTTGGACTTTGCGCTGTTCTGTTTTCCCTACCTCAGAAGACATTTTATCTCCTATGAGCTGAGAATCCTGGCCAACTTCAGTAAAGGGGCATGATGACTAATTTAACATTTTCCAAAGCTGCAAAATCACTGATCTACCAGCAGGAGACTCCTGGGTTCAACAGTGTGGCCAAGAAATCCAGACTCAACATTCACACAACCTGGTGTTCTTTTGAAGAAGAGTTCTTGCAAAGCAGTGCTTGGATAATGATATTGAAAAATGAATCATTGCCTTTATGACCAACGGGATGGGGAAGAATAAGCCACAATTTTTTAATATTTGTGAAAAAAAGGAACCTGAGCTATTCAAATGGAGGGAGCTAATAATAACTCTAGAGAACGATGCTCTGGAAATCTGGCACCAAATTTCTCTGTTTGCAGAAATGCATGCCTTACACACTCCGTGTTTATACAGTTCTAGTTTACTTTAGCAAAGGTACCTGTTACATATTTGTTGATGCTCTCTTACCTTGTGTTGTTGATGCTGTTTTGTTTCTACATGAAGAACTTCCAAAGTACAGGATTCTGTTTTACGTTTCTCATGAAAGATCTATTTACTTAAACATGGAAGTCTGTAAAGAAATCGAGCAACAGCACAGAAACGCACACAATGGAGGAGAAAAATTTACTATATATCAAAATGTGATATGTTCCTGACTTATTTTTAATTGTTTTCATTAGAAACTGATGGGATACAAAAGAATAATTATGTGTTAAGGTATGATTACAGTATGTATGGTTTACAGAGTTACCGTAAAATTGACGATCATGAAACCACCACCCAGGATAGGAGTTAAGAGTGTTCTGGGCCCTTCTGGGAGCTCCTATGTGTCACTTCACCATGTCATGGGGCTTCTCCCTAGAGAAAACCACTACCCTGAAGTTTGGGTTGTCATTCCCTTGCTTTTCTTTATAGTCTAGCACATATGTTGATATGATCAATCAGTTCAATCAGTTCAGTGTTAAATCAGATCAGTGCAATTGAGTCTGGAATGTTCTGAGCTGGTACAAATGGCATACCTGAATCCTTCTGCAACTTGATTTTTCCCCCCTCAGTATTATTTCCTGAGCTGCATCCAACTGGATGTGCATTTTATTCTTTTTCACCACTGTATGGTATTTTTACATCATTTATTTATTTTTTTTTTATGTAAGAAGGAAAATTGGCCATGAAGCATACATCTTCAGTATTTGCTGATTAAGGGAACATTTACCTTTTTTTCCACTCTCATCTTTTGGTTTGGCTTTAGGCTTCCCCAGGAGAAAAAGAATGATATGTTGTTTATTAGTGCTCAAAGGGAACTAAGAGATTATTTGGCTCAATGGTGTCTAAGGTATCTGAGACTCAGGGAAAGGAAGGGACCCATCCAAAGTTACGAAACAGTCATGTCTTTGGGCACCTAGTTCTTGCCTACATTTCATACCTCCTCAAAAGAAAGAGGGGCTCATGGGACACCTGGCACCAAGTGGCTGCCTTCAACTCAGGTTATGATCCCAGGGTCCTGGGATGGAGTCCCACATTGGGCTCCTTGCTCAGCAGGGAGCCTGCTTCTCGCCCTCCCTCTGCCTACCACTCTGCCTGCTTGTGAGCTCTCTCTCTCTCTTTCTCTGTGTGTGTTAAATAAATAAATAAAATCTTTTTTAAAAGGAAGAAAGAGGGGTTCATCCTCTGCCAATCTCTTGTACCTTCTCTTTTCTTCAGGAATAATTCATCAAGATACTGAAAGAGAGAAAGAGACTATGTCTAGACTTACTTCAAAGCAACCACAGGTCCTGATTTTTAGGGGAAAAAAAGGGGGGGGGGACTTGATTGTATAAAGCATGTTGATATTCTTAAGCACCAGCTCCACTTTCTGCCATCTAGAACACAGGCTCTTTGTGGATTGCTAAGTTTTCTTTTACCATTTGCAATAAGAGAAACTAGTGAGAAAAGTAAGTTGAAAAAAAAATTAAGTAGCTCTCAAACTTTAGTATGTGCAAGAATCTTCTGGAAATTCAGATGCTGAGGCCATACTCGGAAACGCTGATACAGAAGGACTACAGAAGGGTCCAGGAATCTCTGCTTTGAACAAGCACCCAGATGATTGACATGGTCATCCAGTAACCTTGAGAAAATACATAGAGGAAATGAGCTTGTGCACTGTGTTGGAAAACAGGCTGCCAAGAATATTCTTGGTTCCCATGAATAGAATGAAAGAAAAAATACAGAGAAGCAAAAATGGAAATAATAGGAGGAATTAGAAGCTTAACTTCAACAAATGTTTGGAAGGAGGATGGAGAATAGTGAGAGTGTAAAAGCTATTATTTTCTTTTTTTTTTTAATTGAGGTATAATTGATGTATAACATTATATTAGTTTCAGGTATACTGTGTAATGATTTGATATTTATATACAGTGTGAAATGATCACCCAGTAGGTCTAGTTAACACCGACAACCACACATAGTTATAAAACTTTTCTCTTGTGATGAGAAATTTTAAGATCTACTCTCTTAGCAACATGCAAATATGCAATATAGTATTATTAATTGTAGTAAACATGCTGTACATTATATCCCCATGATTTATTTATTTAATAACTGGAAATTTGTACATTTTGACTTCCTGCACCCATTCTGCCCACCCCCTACGCCGCAGCTTCTAGCAACTACCAATCTGTTCTCGGTATTTATGAGCTCATTTGGTTTTATTTTTTAGATTCCACATATAAGTGAGATCATATGGTATTTGTCTGTCTCATTTCACTTAGCATACTGCCCTCAAGTTCCATTCGTGCCGTTGCAAATGGCAAGCTTTCCTTCTTTTTTGCAGCTGAATAACATTTCATTTTATATACACCACATTTTCTTTATCCATTTATCTATTGGTGGACACTTCGGCTGCTTCCGTGTCTTGGTTCTTGGAAAGAATGCTGCAGTGGCGTGAGGGCCTTCTGCAGAGTAGGAAGATCCTGAACTCACATCCTCCCACGGACACACCAAATCCACAGCTGCAGCTCTGAAAAAGATCTGAAAACTAGATGAATTGCTTCTCCCCAACAACATCCAAACAGGCAGCAGAAGCAGAAATATGGCCTCACCAAAAATCCAGCCCTGGAGTGGCAACACACAACGGGGTTTGGTTAACCGCATCTGGTACCCCAACTCCTGGGGTCTGTGCTGGAGACACGAGCCCCCAAAATATCTGGCTTGGAAAACCAACAGGGCTGATGTCCAGAGGACCCAGAGTACTGTAGAAAATGGAGACTGCCCTTTTAAAGGGCTCAAGTGAGACCCAGTAAAAAAACAGCAGGTGGGAAAGCACCTAGACTATACGTAGAAGGCATTGGATGGATTGGTATGTGCTGGCATGGGGATTTGGTTTTGTCTTATCATGTTTTTCTAAATAGAAATTTCCCTTAAAAACAATTTGAATGATAGTGATAGTAACTTTGTCTGCTTAGTATTTTTCTGTTATAAAATACTTTCACTTTCTTGTAACCCATGAAATTCCCAGTCTATAGTCCCTTTTATATAGGGGTAAACTACGACTCAGCAGAATTTATCAAAACCATCGGTTAGTTGAGTACTATATTTTTAAATTTATATGTAAATTTAAATTTTTTAAATTTATATGTAAAATTAAAAATTTTTAACTACATTTTGAAAAAATTAAGTATCTTCTCTAATCTGCATTCATGAGTAATGTTTGAAATCTCTGAGCAATATTTCTTAAAAATCATGTTAAAGCTAAGGAAAGTTAGGGTACATGGTTAAGCTTCTGCCTTCGGCTCAGGTTGTGATCTGTCTTGGGACTGAGCCCCTGCTAGGGTGCCCTGCTCAGCGGGGAGCCTGCTTCTCCCTCCCTCTCAGCTCCCCCCCCCACCATCTGTTCATGCTTGCTTTCTCTCAAGTAAATAAACCTAAATAAATAAATAAATATAAATAAATTTATATATAAATTAATAATAAATAAAGCTAAGAAAATGTAGACAAATACACCTTTTTCCTTTTTTTAGGACAAACATTAAGATTCTAATGTATGTCTTTTTCTTCAACTCCTGCTTGTTTTTGTTTTAGCTGTGGTCTGCTTTTGGAGAACAGTATCTTCCCCTATAAATTCTCAAATGATGGTTTAATGGACAAATCTTCCTTTTTTTCAGTAAATTCTTAGAGCATTACTTTTTTTTACATAGTCATGCGTACCACTTATTTTTCAACATGAAATTATGTATTCTAAGTAGTTTCCACTGAGAACATTTATGCTTCCCTTAAAGTTCCTCTTTCCAAAGTCTCTCCAACTTAACTTATAGAGGAATAAAATGATTGAAGACATCTCCAAGAAGGTTTGGATTCACCAGGTGACACAAATCCCCAAGGTAAAGAGTTGGAGACCAGTCCAGAGCTGCTGATGGGATAATATAAAAGATCCCAAGTGAAGCCCAAGGTTGGAGAGAGACCTTTCCCCCTGAACCCCAAATAATGCAGAGAAACTGCTCCCAGTAAAAGCAAGCCATCTCACAGGCAGGAAGACTTGGTGAGTTCTGTTTAGAAGTGGTAACCGGACTCTGTCAGAAGCAGCCTCGGCACCCACCCTCTCTCAAGCAAACAAATAAAATCTTACCAAAAATAAATAAAGCTAAGGAAATGTAGACAAACGGCTTCTCCAACAGAGCTGACGCCTGCTCAGTGAAATGTCTGTCTCAGTCTTCTGCACGACGACGAGTGATCTCTGCCCTGTGGGATACGATTTGGTGGGAACAATGCTTTTGCAGCAGCAACAACCGTCTGCCAGGTTAAGAGAAACAGCTGAAACCTGGCAAGAGGAATCAAGATAAGACCTTTGTTTATAGACAGAAAATACATGCTTTCTTTGTAGGGAGTAATACATATTCCGAACGGGCTGCTGAAGGGAACTTTACCTGCAGCGATGATGTCAAGAACAGGTAAATGGTTCATTAACATAAACTTAAAACCAGAATTGATCACACATTACAGTGAACTGGGTAAGAGAGTCAAATACTCATGGATGGAGGAGACGCCTATCACCCGGTGTGGCTTTAGAAGAACTGAAAGACAATCTAATTCCAAATTGCTTACTCAAGGTGCCACTGAGGTATCTGAAATTTCACACCGTGGGACAAATCCCTACTCTGGAATAATGAACTATATCTCTAAGTGTGTTCTCCAGGCAGCATTAATAGTTGTTATACTAAGAAAACAAACAAACATACAGACAGACAGACATGTTCATTAGTGCTCATAAATTTGGGGAAATCTCGGGTTTGAACAAATAGCTCTGTCTAATGTAGAACTACCTGTGCTTGGAAAAACTACAAAGTTTTATGAATCTCCAATAACTGACCATACATATGGGGTTCATATGGGGTTTCCCCAAACTTGATTGGTCATAAGACACCCTTTTTTTTTTTTTTTTAGCAATATAGCTTACCAAATTTTTAGGTTTTTCTAGGATTAGAAAATGCATCTTTCCCAGATGACTCCTAATCGTATGTAAATGTCCTAATGAGATGGACAAGTCATGAACTCATTGTCATTCATGAATACTTGAGCATGGCTTTTTTTTTTTTTCCCCCCATCAAAATAAGTAGCTTCAGAGCAGAGAAACTTGCAGCCACAAGGGATGTACTTTTGGGTGTGAAAGAGAATAAGACTCTTAACTATAGAGAAGAAACATGGTTACCAGTGTGTGTGTGTGGGGGGGTGGGTGATGGGGAAACAGGTGATGGGGATGAAGGAGGGCACCTGATGTGATGAGCACAGGGTGATGTATGGAAGTATCACTATATTGTAGTGAATCACTATATTGTACACCTGAAACTCATACAACACTGTGTGTTAACTTCACTGGAATTAAAATTTTTTTAAAAAGGTATGGAAGGGCACCTGGGTAGCTCAGTGGGTTAAGCCTCTGCCTTCGGCTCAGGTCATGGTCCAGGGTCCTGGGATCGAGCCCCACATTCGGCTCTCTGCTCAGCAGGGAGCCTTACTTCCCCCTCTCTTTCTCTGCCTGCCTCTCTGCCTACTTGTGATCTCTCTCTGTCAAACAAATAAATAAAATCTTTAAAAAAAAAAAAAGGTATAGAAAAAAACAAGGGCATGAGTTAAAAGTTAAAAGTGTATATATGGAATAGATAGGAAAAAAAACACCACAATTTTTAATTCTGTATTTCACATGTATTCCTGTGATGAGAGTTTTAGATTCTACTCCTAGGGATATTAATTTTACTGCATGAGATATTAATTTTCTCCTGCATGAGATATTAATTTCTCCTGCAAAGTGAAGTTTTAGTCGAGGCTTTGGAATTAATGCATAAACACCATTCTTATTTTAAAATTAAAGTTCCCAGACATTTCAAAGGATTAGGGCTTCACTTGAACCTAGAAGCGACTTTTGTGCATCACCTCTCATTAGAGCTGATTATAGTTCAAGAATGGTGACAGGGCTTCTATTTTGGGAGATGAGTATGTTAGCCCCGTAATTCCGTGAAGACATGATGCCTGTGTGGACTGTTACTTTGAACTGCATCCTTTCCCAACGGAAGGAAAAATGTGTCTTGCCACAGCAAGAGGATTTTTTTTTTCCCTTCTTCCCACTTCAAGTCATGTTTTCTACCTTAACACTCATATTCGATGAAATATTTTCATGTGAGGTTTCTACCGCCTGTCAAAGGGGCCAATCTGCCTGTTATGTGATGTGCTAAGATATCTGTACTTTATCAACTGTTAATTAGAATGACAGCCTGTAAGATTTCTCTTTTTTAAAATTTAGCGCAGCTCTTGGCATCTAGGCTTAGGTTAAAAGTGCAGGCTGACATAACTACTCTCCTTTTCCACTTACCCCACGTTCTATGAATGCTGACAGAAATATTTTTTTATGCTGATAAGTCAGGCTGTCTTATTATCTGAAAGAGGAAAGAAGGCAAGCAAAAAAATTAGGGAAATAAATATTTCCACGATGTCACCCATGCCAGAAGGAAAGTAATAATCCCACCTCTGAGAGGTCTAAGTGATATCTTATTCCTACATGATTTATTTTAAAATATTGAATTTGTCTGATGTTTAAAAAAAATAGTATGGGGGTCTGGGTGGCTCAGTCAGTTAAGCATCTGCCTTCAGCTCAGGTCATGATTCCAGGGTCCTGGGATCAGGCTCCCTGCTCGGTGGGGAGCCTGCTTCTGCCTCTCCCTCTGCCTGCCTCTCACCTTGCTTGTGCTTGCTCTCTCTCTCTCTCTCTCTTCCTTGTTCTCTCTCTCTCTCTCTCTCACTGTGTGTCAAATAAACAAATAAATAAATAAATCTTAAGAAAACAAATAGTATGTTGTTTTCCATGACCATAATCAATGGTGTGAGTTAAGAATAGCTGGTCCTTTTAGTTAAATTCCTGATTAATCTCAAATCCTGTATCTTCCACCTTTTTTCCTCTTTACCTTTCTGCCTATCCCCCCGACCTATTACAAAGTCATCTTAAAGAGGCTGGTTGAGGATCAGGAATCTGAGTCACAGGAAGGACTCCAGACAGGAACATCTGCGAAGTCAGGCGTGAGTGGTGAAGAGTCAGACTAGGTTTCCATGCAATTCACAGGCAAGAAACAACTCCCAGACGAGGCAAAGGGACTTCTCTCCACTCTGCTGATCAGGTAGAGGAATTTTATAGCACAGACTCAAGAGCACATAGCTGCTTTTAAACAAAGCCCAGCATAAAACAGCTGTCTTGGAACAGGCACGTATTAACCCCTGGCATCTCTGGCCTGAAAGCTTGGCCAGTACCATCACCGAACATTGTTTCCTGAGCGCACAGCCAAAGGCACCTAGAAAAGCACTAAGATGTGTCGCAAAGTAAGACACCTCCAACATGACACATCAGACCAATGATACCAGACACTGTTCCCATCAAAAGGGCAAAGAAAGTGAGTTAGCACCCTTGCCTCTGTTTTGCGCAAAAACAAAACCAGCAGTTCCGTGCATGGTCTTCTCTACTCTACTCGCTGACAAAGTCACATGCCTTCCTATTTCAAATAATCATTGGCTACAGGGCTCTGGTTACCAGGTTTCTTTCTGTTTAATGGCCAGGTCAGAATGTTTGGTAGGGAGAGGACAAGCAGAATGGAGATGGAGTCCCTACACACCTGGGACAACGTGGAGCTGAACGAGGTCCAGCATGACCCGCCTTGGAGGTGAGTCCGTCCTGGTGCCCCTCCAAGCTCAGGCTCTCCAGATCTGCCCCTGTCCTAATTCTAGCAGGGAAGCCAGTGGGGCCAGCACGAATGCTACCAATTTAGGATCCTCCCAGCATCATTTCCTTGCCCCGCACCATGCAGATAAAAAGGGGTCTCTGTGAGGTGTGTCGCACAGTATCTCACCGGGAAATGCTTCCAATCCCTGATTTAAGAAGAAGAGCAAGCCATGGGGCCTTCCTCTTCACCCCAAATCTGCCAAGTACAATACAGTCTTTCTCACAAATATGTGTTTTGCGACTTTGATCAGCCTTGGTCTGTACGCTTATGCTCTGAAAGTTATAGGATTTTGAGTATTCATGTTAAAATATGCACCTGCTGCAGACATTACTCCCTGGGGAACTATAATCCCTTATTATAAGATTGAGACCAAGTCAAGTTTATTCATTTGTTGTGGCAGTAGCATCCTACATGCTTAATTCTGTTGAGACAGAACTTTTTTTCGAGATTTATTTATTGATTGATTGATTTGAGAGAGAGAGCACACAGAGCGAGAAACAGGCCCCCCACTGAGCAGGGAGTCAGACACAGGGCTCGATCCTAGGACCCCAGGATCACGGCCTGAGCCAAATGCAGACACTTAACCAAGTGAACCCCCCAGGCACCCTGAGAGAGAACTTTTGTAAGTCACTTCTACCTTACTTTTTATGTCTCTGAAGAGTATCATCCTTGGCTAATTTTCAAGACAAGTTAAATTTGGCAAAACTGCGTTAAGAAGTATGGCATTTGCGGTCACTGTGCAAGTCTGATTTATAACAGTAATACTTGCCCTACTCTTTGGAATCCTGCATCCAGGATACCGTGTGGTGGCAGTGCCTGAAATATTGAAATACTGGATGTCTTAATCATAGGAGAGTGGCTGCCTCTGGCAGGGCAGGGTCAGGGGATAGAGGGTAATGAGACAGGAGAGGAGAGTGCATGGGGCGTCTATGGTATTAGTACTGTTGGGTGGTGGGTACACAGATGTTCATTTTACTATCAGGCTTTATAACATCCATAATGTTAAGTGAATATATTCTTCTATATCTGGGGGCACCTGGGTGGCTCAGTTGGTTAAGCATCCAACTCTTGATTTTGGCTCAGGTCATGATCTCAGGGTCTTGAGATCAAGCCCCGTGTAGGGCTCCATGCTGGGCATGAAGACTGCTTAAGATTCTTCTCCCTCTCCCTTTCCCTCTGCCCCTCTCCCACTTCTCTCTCTCCCTTCCTCTTTCCCTCCCTCTCTGAAGAAAGTAAAAAAAATTAAAAATACCATGTGCGTGATATTCCAATAGGACTACTGTTAAAGCTGCCACAAATTCATGCACCCTATGTTAAAAGAGATAGTTCTGTATTAAAATGACATCATCCTCACTTACCATGAAAACATCAGAATAATAAAATGCTATATTTTAAGGAAATTCAAGAAAAAGAATGCCAAAGTCTAATACAAATGCTTTCCTATTACATCTGTTACTATTAACACAAATTCTGACCTTAATTTCACACGTATGCCATGATTATGGAGTGCTTTCTGACTCACTCACTGTTTCTCTAAAGTTAAAACCTTTCTCTAGGACCTCAGAATCTTTGAGCTAAAAGCCCTTTTGAGTTCACTTATTTCTCAGCAGTTGGTGATTTTTTTAAAAAATCTCAGCAAATGTCCTTTGCCTCCTTCCGAGAGAAGAGAGAGAGTTGGATACTAGATTGTTTTTAAGATCTTCTTCAGACTCTAAAAATCTGATTCTGGGACAATCCAGGAAAGTGTCAGCCTGCCTCACCAGCTTCCCTGTTCTCAAACATCTGGTTCCTTCTTTACACAATTAAAGAAAGAGAAGAGAGCATGGAATTGGGAATTATTTTACTCCCTGACTTCTCATCTCTTTATTTTTCAGTGTGGATCACGAGCCGACTACCTCCTATGTCGTCCCATCTCTGCTACATATGTGTGCGTGCACGCGCGCACACGCACACACACACAGAGTATATAGGGAGACTGGCTTCCCTGAGGCTCTGGCTTAGGTCCAGTCTTGCTCCGCTGATGTGTGCCAGATACTTATTCTCTTGTCTAGATCGTAACAACTAATGTTTTGTTTTGTTTTGTTTTTTAAGATTTTATTTATTTATTTGTCAGAGAGAGAAAGACAGCACAAGCAGAGAGAGTGGCAGGCAGAGGGAGAAGCAGACTTCCCACTGAGCAGGGAGCCAGATGCAGGACTCGATCCCAGGACCCTGAGAGCATGATCTGAGCCCAAGGCAGACACTTAACCGACTGAGCCATCCAGGTGTTCCACAGCTCCTGTTTTCTGATCCCTGTGCAAAGTCCCGTGCTACACACTTAACTTGGATTACTGGGTCATTATTTCTTAGCATTTGGGTTTGGGAATCAGCCAGGCCTAGATTTACATCTCAGGTCAGCCCTTTATCATCTATGAAACCTTGAGCAAAAGGAATGCGCATCTCTGAGCCTCAGTCTTCACATCTGTAAAATGGGGGATTATGTAAATACAAAATCTTAAAAATGTTGACAAAGGGCTACTGGAATCGAGACTGGCACACAGCCTGCTATAAATGTAAAAATGTTAGTAGTTGTTATTATTATTAGCATTCTTGCCAGCCCAGCACACTGACCAATATCCCTAAATCCTCTCTTCCAGGCTCCTCCCCCACCGCTCTGATACTTGTTTTCTTGCCCCCAGCCTGGGTATCAGCTCCCTTCTCCTGACCTTCTGGATCCCGGGCTCTCCACAGGGGTGATTTCTCAGAGTGCTGCACCCTGAGGCCCACCTTCTCTTTTCAGGCTATTTACTTTATTCTATTGCTCTATCTGACTTCTCTGTCTTTAAACCTTATGACGCCTCCTGCCTGGCGCAGTCCCCCCCGCATCAATCTGAAGGATCCAGGTAAGACACGCACGGAGCCCTCACACTTAACCCTCATACAAACCCCAGGAAGGTTTTCTGCCATCCTCAACGTACAAAGTCCACCTTTGGTCCCAAGAGAGCCCCTTCCATTCCCATCACCTCCCAGCCGGATGGTGCCTGTAGCAAATCTAAGTCACGTGACCCTGCCTCGCCGCCAGAGAGGCTGCCAAGTGTGTCTTGAACCGGGCGGCCATGAGCCCTGGTGAATTATGACTGTGAAAGCAAAGAAAGATTTGTCAGGACAGCCAGCAAGCTGCCAGGGACAGGTCACAGTATTTTCATTTCCCAGGTCATGATATTTTCATTTCTCATGACTCAGGGAAATCAAGAGGCCCCACAGTCTTGTAGTCAAGGAGCCAGGAACTAAGGTCTCTCAGACTCTGGAGCTCCGTCTGGAGGTAACCGCCAGTGCCGCCCGCTTCCCTGTGTTTGCTGAGGATGTAGCTGCCTCTGGCGCTCTCTCTCAGGAGATTTATCCCTGATCTCTACCCCATGGAAGCTGGAAGCAAACTCTTCTCTTCGATTATTTTAGCTACAACTTAGTTCTTACATCCCCTCCCATAATTCTACGTATCCCAGTATACGGTTACTTCTCTTAATGTTTACTAAGTGACACAATCTACTCACACAGAATTCTTGAAGAGCCAAAGTTGCAAAGGTTGTGTTCCTCACAGAGGACAAAATACTTCAAACCAATGTTTCAACCAGGTCTCTGAAGAGCAATTTAAACTAATTCCGTGGGCGGGGGAGGGGGGAGATCACACACACGCGTGCGCACGCACAATCAAAAACATACCTTGAGGGGCGCCTGGGTGGCTCAGTGGGTTAAAGCCTCTGCCTTCAGCTCAGGTCATGGTCCCAGGGTCCTGGGATCGAGCCCCGCATGGGGCTCTCTGCTTGGCAGGGAGCCTGCTTCCTCCTCTCTCTCTGCCTGCCTCTCTCTCTGTCAAAGAAATAAAAATTAAAAAAAAAAAACATACCTTGAAATGACAAGGAAATTATCCATATTACTTAAAGAGAAAACAGTTCAATTATTTGAATTATATATTCAAGCCATCACTTAAATGTTTGTTTCAAGTCCAACTGCTTTGTTTTTCAATACAGAGACAACGACTATTTGGTATTCTTCGCAGACACATATGCCTGGGCCTACAGTCAATGAATAGCTTCCCTGCTGATTTTGGGGGGTTTAATTTCATTCTGTTTCACTTAGCTCTCAACACTGTATTTATTAGCGATCAATAATCCCATTATTGTGTGCTAACAGATGCCTCTAACGCTTAAATAATTCTCTCAAGGATTTGGGAAGCCATTTCATATTAGTTATTAATATTAGCTGGCTAAAGGTTGGTGGTTTTCAAGAAGCATAGGGAAACACCCGGTTCTCTTACCAGGACAAATACCATATTCATCAAGGTCGACCATCTGCCATAATAAATGATCCCCACATCTCAGTGGCTTAAGACAATAAGAGTAAATTTTTTACTCCCATTTTCTCACAGTTAGGGTTGGTAGTCGGGCGTTCTACTCCACGTGGCCATTCAGACACAGCTGGCTTCTCTCCTAGGGCTCTATTTTCCAGGTTTTAGGCATTCTCTCCGTTCTACCCATGAATGGAAAGAGTGGAGGATGCTGGGGGGCTGGGAGGTTTTCGGATGGGCCCTTCTGGGTGTCACTTCTCCCATATCCCATTGGCTGGCACTACAACCGACCGCAAGGGAGGCTGGGAAGTAGCAGAGTTACATGCCCAGGAGAAGGAGGAAAGGACTTCGCGAGCACCTAGCCACCAAATAAAATCGAGTCTCAGTCACAAATACTGAAAGAAACTGGTAGGCAAGAAAAAGTAATAGGGAATTCAATTTAAAAGTTTTTTTTCTTTAATTAATAATGATATAATTGAAAATTATGACCTTTTGTATACAAGCCAATCTAGCGAGAGTAACAGGTGTTCTAAATTCAAGTCAGCTTTTTACAAGTTATTTACAAGCAGCTCAGGGCAATTTTTTTTTTATTATGGTAAAACTGTCATAAAATAAAGTTTAACATGGTAACTCTTTTTAAGTGTAGAGTTCACCCACATTCAGTACTCACACTGCTGGCCAACTGTCTCCACAGTCCACCTCACACATTGAAACTCTGTAACCATTAAACACTTAAATCCTCCAACCCCTACCTCTCCCCCAGCCTCTGGGAACCACGGTTCTACATTGTGTCTTTAAGAATTCAACTGTTTGGGGTGCCTGGGTGGCTCTGTTGGTTAAGCAACTGTCTTCAGCTCAGGTTATGATCCTGGAGTCCCTAGATCAAGTCCCACATCAGGTTCCCAGCTCCATGGGGAGTCTGCTTCTCCCTCTGACCTTCTCCTTGCTCATGTTCTCTCTCACTGCCTCTCTCTCAAATAAATAAATAAAATATTTTTTTAAAAAAGAATTCAACCACTTTTAGGCATCTTATATAAGTGAAATCCTACAGCATTTGTCCTTTTGCTTCTGGCTTATTTCACTTAAAATAATGCCTTCAAAGTTCTTCGGTGTTGTGGCATTATCAACGCTCCCTTTAAGGCTAAATAACACTCCATTGTATGCATCTACTACATTTTGTTTACCCATTCATCCATCAATGGGCCCTTGGATTGTTGCCACCTTTTGATTACTGTGAATAATGCTGTTAGGAACATTGGTGTACAAATATCTCTTCAAGTCCCGCTTTCACCTTCTTTTAAATACCCAGAAGGGGAGTGGCTGGATCCTTTGGTAATTCTGTGTTTAAGTTTTTGAGGAACTGCTCTGTTTTCCACAGCGGCCGCTAGAGCCATAACAACGCTGGAGACAAACTTGTAATTGGCTTCAACAAAAAGTTGTAAATGACTCATTTGTAAAGGTACAGTCCCCATTAAAAAGTTACCTGTATTGGGACATTATGTGTTTTCAATTTAGCTGGGTAAGAACTAGAAAAGTTTTAATTTCATTTTTCCTTTGCCTCTGGGTGAAGTAATAAAATATACTGAGTAATTAGTTGTATTCTCTGGGAGGTATAAAAAAGAGGAATTTGATCAGAAAACGTGTGTTGAAAGCTCCGTCCTGGCCCTCTTGTGACACTGGTCTCTAGTAGATCTCCTGGAAATGATGGGACTAGTTTATCAAACTACAACTGAAAATTAAACCGAGAAAATCTCTGCAGCGCTGTCAGTTTTAACTTCCAATTAACAATTAAAATCTGACAGCCGCACCATTTACCAATGGAAATTGTCAGCTGTGCTTTGTGTCTGAGGCTTGTCTGATAATTATCTGGATTACTTCATATTTTGACCTCTTCGGATCTTTTCTTTCCCATAGACTATTTTTGTGTAAATATTTAAAACAACTAACTAGAGTAATGAAGACCTGAGTGCTTTCCAGAAGTTTCATCCCAACAGCGAGGGGTTTTGGATGTTTGGTTTTGATTTCATTCTCTCTGCCAATTTTGGGGTTTCTGAGTACAAGTACTGTCAAAATTCAAAGATACTATAAAAATGAAAAGCAGGTACCGCGGAAATGAGAGCACATTTGAACTAAACCCTTCTCTGAGAGATTGATTTGGAAACCTTTGGTTCCTTAATAATATGATTTCTAACTTGGCTATTTCATCATAGGCATATGGCAGTACGTTGATATTCAAGGTTTCAAAAAATATAAAGTCAAGTTCGGCTTTTCCAGGGCGAAAGACTGAAAAATGAAGTTGGGCGAGAGGTTTGATACCAGATTATCATTTTTGATGGCAGAACATCCTAAATACCCCTTTTATCCATTCTTGTCTGCATATCCCCAGGGCTGGCGGGTATTGGGGGCCAGCAGTGAAGAATGCTTATTTTAATTACTTTCTTCCATAGGAGAGCATTTGGTGCTTAATCAACAATAATGCCTAAATCACTTATGATGGAAAATGGAATTACACAGTATATACTCTCTGCCACCAATACTATACGCCACCAACATTGTTCACCGTGGCACACTGGATTTGCATGGATTTCTCTCCCTTTGAGCACATGTGTTCACGACAGACACCTACAGTATTAATCTGAAGTTTCTCTGAAGGTGTTTCTTTCAAAGAGAAATAAAATCTAGACAGTTTCCCTTTAATGCATTGTTTTAAGAAGTAAAGCCAATGAAAGGAAGAGCCTGCCTGTGAAATCTATCACAGATCATTCACCGATGGCTGTAACAGGAGCAGTGGAGACTTCAGGAGCTTCCACAAAGAAAAACTGACATCCTTTTTAAACATGGATCTTGCGTATAATTTCACATCAGGCAGTAAGGACTAGCAAGATACATAGCATTATAAATAACGGACTTTTAGGTCTTTCCTCAACAGCCGTGGTCAGGTACACATTTATAAGGCTTCATGGTTGCAGCATGAACAATCAAAGTGTTAGCCAGCACTGAAATCACTCTAGAAGCTTCTGTCGATCCATCTATGCATTATATAATCTCAGTATAAGCCCCAAGTCATTCATTCCTAGTGATACCCAGCTCTCTCAATACTTATCCCTCCAGAGTTCTTAACCTCTCCATCTACTCTTGTGCCTCCCACTCTCAGGCCCTATTTTTATCCCATTCCCTGTTCCTAGGATTTGAGCAGCTGCCATCGTTAAGGACCACTGTTCTCCTTCAGTTCTGTCTCCCTGCCTCACCTTTACCAACCAGCTTCTTACAGTTTTACCTTCCTTAAAAAATGAACACAAACACAACTTCATCTCCTTTTGTCTTCTTTTTCTGACTTAAATAAATCGATTAACTAGCCTCCTAGGAAACTGCCCTGCTCTCATCTAAGAAGGTGTGGTGTACTGAAATCGACCAAAGTAGGTTCTAACCCTGGTCGGGCACAAGGTACGTCTCTCTTGGGATCTGTTTTCCAATCTGTAACTGGAGGAGAAAATGATCCTACCACATGTAGGTCGTTCTACAAATTAAGCAAGATAACATATAGAGCTACACCTAGAGTAGCAGAATTGGCTTCAGGAAACACTATCCAAGATTGTTATTATTAATTATTATCATTATCATTATTATTATATGTTTACCTTCCTTTCAAATGACACTTGGAGATTCTTCCCATTTTAGTCCTCATCCACTTTTCCCCCAGAATTCAGGATCAAATGAATCGAACACAGTGTAATACTTAAAGGAATTACTCTGTATCACAACTGTTCCTAGCGCTCTTTGCGGGGACAGATGCCCTCACTTTCACTAAGCCAGCTGCCATAGGAGGTATTAAGGCCAGTTCATGTTCTACTATTCGGTAAAAACTCGGTAAAGATGAGAAACCTCAGGCCCAAGGATAAACACAAAGTTGCTTCGTATTCAAACGATGATCCAAATCCTGTTCGAGATACCAAATTGCCAATGCGTCCCGCTGATTAGCAATCCTTGGAGGAAACCGAAATCTCTCCTAAAGCAGTCTTTTCCGTAAGACCTGCGACTCTTAAGGACTTTTAAGGAAAATGCAGCCGCTTTTTTTCCCCTTGGGGGATCTAGCTCCTAGTCCTTTTCCTGCTAGGACATTTGGGGGGTACCTACAATAGACTCTTACGCAGAGAAAGTGGGCTCCCAACCCAGCCCTTGAACGGATCCTGCAGCTTCGAGCTCTTTGGCTCTTCCAAGGTTAGGGCAGGCCACCCGCCAGACTGATCACGGACTTGGCCTGGAGGCGGGCTGGGCGGGTCCTGGCACACATCCTGGCCCCCCCGCCGGGCGTGGCGTAGGGCCAGATGGGGCGTAGCTGAGGCCGCCGGGCGTGACCGGATCCTGCAAAACTCTGCCCCGCGACCCCGGGGCGGGGAATAGACGAGGCCCGAGGGTAGAGTGGGAGCCGGAGTGGGGGAGACGTTGAAGTCCCCGCAAGCTCGCCCTGCTCAGGGTCCCGGGGGAGAAGGCGGAGCGCAGCGAGCGGAGGGAAGGTGCGCGGGAGCCGGAGCGGGCGCGGCAGCTGTGGGCAGGGTAGGAAGGCTGAGGTCCGCGGGGAGCCGCTGCGGCCGCTGCCGCCCTTGCGGCCGAGCCTTTCGCGTTAATCCCTGCGGGGAGCCCCCGCGGAGGTCCCCCTGGGGAAGGGAGGTTTAAAGCAGCCCGCGCTTTGGCAAGCTGCTGCGTTTCCCCAAATGCGCCGGGGAAGCTGCAAAGACGGGGATCGCGAGGCTGCGCGAAGCCCAGGAGGCTGGCCTGGGCTTGGAAGCAGCTGGTAGCCCCAGAGTCTAAAAGTCCAGCGAAGCCTGGCTTGAAACCTGAGGCCGAGAGTGCGGCGCGGGGCAAGGCCTGAGGGCCCCGCGTGGCGCGAGCTCAGCGGTGCTCGACAGAAATGCTTCGGGGTTGTCGTCTGGCAGCTGCGCTGGGCTGGGGGCTTCTCTTCCATATCCGTTTCCTTTAATGAGCTTTGAAGTCACACCTCTAAGCCTTGGGCCTTGGCCTTGCCCTTTGTTTTACCGTCTCCTGGTTCTTCTATCCTAAAGATACTCCAAACACACTTAAGTGCGCCTGCCTGCCTTTTGGATAAGAGTCTGGTATTTACAGCCGCAGTGTTGTGATATTTGCGAAGACGCCTCAGGTGCAGTGACACCTCCAAGGGGGACACATTTACAGAGAGCTTCTGCCTTGTATAAAAACGTGTCCATTCGTCCTTAAATCACCGCCACGGCGGAGGAAACTGACAAACATTTACTCCTCTCCTAAAGGATCATCGCTTTCATTGTCAAATAGAATGAACGTCAGGGAGAAAAGAGCCCTAAGACTTATGACACCGACTTAGCCCGTTACGTTTTACTTTGCATAGACAGCAGGGATGTGCAGCAGTTATCCTAAAGTTAATTCCAGAAATAACTCATCCCCTTTAAAAAGAAATCTCCGTGCGCACTGCAAAGAGAGATCAGACAACTTGCACTTAATAGCAAGATAGCAACTTAATTTTTAAAAGGATAATTCGAACTCAAAATTCACAGCGTGCTGCTTTATGAAATTATGTTTTTCATTTGTGGAGGCTAGATGTTGTCTTATCATTATAAAAGTTACTAAAATATCTATAATATAGATTTGGGGCATAAAATAGCAAAATGCATTTTATTTTCATTCCTTGATCTTAGAGTCATAATAGGAATATATATATATATATAAAATCAGTAAAAGTGAATCACCAGGGGTCTTCTTTTAGCTCTGTGCACCTACCATTGCTCTATCTCTATGTCAGTGTTCTCCTATTACAGAGGAGAAAGGTAAGGCACAGAGGGGTAAGCCACACTGCTGCAAAGTTTAGAAAAAAATCCATGTCTTTCCAATTCCAAAACCTGTGCTCTTACCACTTAGCCACCCTGTACCTGGGTTTTTCACAAGTCTGACCCTGTCTAACAGGAACTAAAGGTACTCTGGCAGAGGGGGGCAGGAAGCCAGGTGGCTGGCTTAAAGAACTCTAAGGACCCATGAGTGGAACCTAATTCTATTTCTGATTCCAGCTCTGTGACTTTGTACAAGTTCCTTATCTTTTCTGGCACATAAAAGTAATCGATCCCTAGGTCTCTACTAGATCGAAAAACCTATAGATTTATGAAAACAAGATTCTGCTTTTACTGTTTAATGATATTTTTGGTCACACTTGGTGTTGAAATTACAGGGTGGCCAGGAAAGGATGGTTTAGTCCATTCAGTAAATGAGCCCTTGTATAGCTGGACAGGCAGTGGGGCTGCTCCAGTAAGGAACAGGACACATGAGGTTTCTAGCCTCCAGGAGTCTATATTCTGTTTGGAGGCAGAGAGACTTCAGGAAACAAAGAAGAAATCAACAAACAAGTTAATTAACCAACAGATACAAATTGTAAACAGAAGGCTGTGATAAAGGAAAATGGAGCTGGTGAGGTCCAGGGTGGGGAGGGGGACACTTTGCATGTGTTTGTGAAAAGGAATCCTCACCAAGACCTTCTAATTTAGAAGGATGAGAAGGACCTAGCGATGTTACATTACTTTCAGTGGGACCTGCTCAGGCAAAGGAGCCCTGAAGGATCTTGGAATGTTCTAGAAATTGCAAACCATCTTTGAGACTGGAGCTGGGGCGATTGGTTCAAGATGAAGTCAGAAAGACAGGGTGGTACCAGGTCCTGCAGGGCGTTGTGCAGCCTGGTAAGCTCTCTAGATTTTCATCTAACAGCAGTGGGAAGCCACTGAAGGGTTGTGGGCAGGGAAGTCCCAGGAGGTGGCTATGATGTAGCCCAAATGAAGGATGGGGGTAGCTCAGGCTGGGGTAGAGCAGTAAAGCTAGAGAATATGGAATCTTTAACCGTCGCTTTACCAGCAGGGCCTTCCTAACAACCATATTTAAAATAATATTCTAGCACCCCTCAAACCCCCTGCATTCCCATCGCTCCCTTCCTTTAGTTTTCCTGCATACAACTTATTCCCATATGACGTACTGTATCTTTTGTTAACGAATTCTTTACTCCTTCCTAGAAGAATGTCAACTATATGAGGCCGGGGTTGGCATGTTTTATTTACTGCCGTTTCTCCAGCACCTGATGCTGAACCTCATGCAAAGTGGGCTCTTAATCTATTTCATTGTAGGGATGGATTTGATAAATGCTTTGGATTTTGATTCTACAGAACTTACTGATGAATGGCAGGTGGTGGTGAAAGGGAAGGAGAAGCCAAGGGTGATTCTCAAGATCCTGGCTCAGAAGCTGGGCAGATGTAGATGTTAATTAAGAAGAGGAAGGCTAGGGAAAGAACAAATTGGGAATTGGGGTAGGGGAGATGGAAAGTTCCACTTGGGGTGCGTTAACTCTGTGATGGGTAGATTAGTTACCTATTACTATATTTTAAAAAAATTCCCTAAAATTTAGCTGATTAAAACAACAGCCCTTTGTTATCAGTTTCTGTGGGTCTGAACTTTGGGCATGGGATCGTTGGGTTTGTTCTGGCTCGGAGTCTCTCGTAATGTAGAGTCAGTCCATCAGCTGAGGCTGTGGTCATCTCAAGGCTTGACTGGAGCCATAAGTTCTGCTTCTTAGCTTCTTCACATGGCTGTTGACAGATTTTGGGTGGCTATTGGCTGGAGGCTAGTTCCTTACCATATGGACCTCTCCATAGGGCTACTCATGATGTGGCTTCCCCAGGGCAAATGTTCCAAGAGGGAAGGAGAACCCAAGATAGAAGTCAGTCTTTAAAACAAACAAACAACAACAACAACAAAAAACCTGATCTTATAAGTAGCATACTGTTACTTCTGTTGTTTGCTGTTAATTACACAGACCAGCCCTGGTGCTGTGTGTGTGTGTGTGTGTGTGTGTGTGTGTGTGTGTGTGTTGGGGAACAACACAGGGGTGTGAATACCAGGAAGGATGGAGTTGTTGGGTGCCATTGTACCATCTGCCTTACCACGAGGTCTATGTGATGTCCAAGGGGAAATGTCATATAGGCTGGTGGGTATATTATACAGCAGCTGACGGGAGAGATCTGGGCTACAGATAATTATTGGGGAGTCATTAATCATGATATATGAAGCTGTTGGAAGTGTATAGCAGGACCCGGGGAGAGAATATAGGTAGAGAAGGGAGGAGGAACCTGGACCCAGTACCCAGGACCCCAGTGCTTAGAGGTCAGAGGAGGAGTCAGCAAAGGAGGATGGCGAGTGAGGTGGGAAGAGAACCAGCACAGTGTGTGTTTTGGGGTGACTACACTGAAGGACAGGTTTCACTGGACAACTTTTTCCCCATGTAGGGACAGAAGATAGCTTGAATCTGGCTGAAGTGAAAAGAATTTCTGAAAAAATGCAATTTAATATAGTTTGCAGTGTGAGTAGTTAAATTTTGACCCAGATAAAAGCAGAGAAAAGGAGAACACATATATAGGTTAGAACATTTAGAGTCTCAAGAAATGTATGTCTGCATCCTCAATGCCCTCTTGGTGTGGGATGATAGTTGGTAGAGAGCCCCATGTAAGGATTTGAGGGGTTACTTTCAGAATTAAATTTGAAGACAAAATAAGGAACTGAATAACATAGGAAGAACTACTGACCTTGGAAAACGCCCATCCGTCCTTCCATATGCTTTCCAGCGTGTACCATACGAGGACTCTTTCTCCTCATATGTCTTAAATAGCCCAGTGAGCCATCCAGTAACAATGGGACAATTAATTCCTGATTAAGTCCCGCTCAGTAGCCCTATGAACTTCACTGTTAATAGGAGGACCTAAGAGGGTTGAATATATTTTTTACACACCAAATGTTCTTTAGGGTATATTTTCAGTAGTCCCAAGTTTTTCTAAAAAGACCTTCATTTTTCAAAAAAAGCTTCTCATTCATAGACATCCTCCCTCACTTTAAAAAAAAAAAAAAAAGGGGAGAAAAATAAAATACCTGCTGCCACCTGGCCATCTGGCCTAAACTGGCTCTGTGGTTCTGAGTGCCCGTTCATGAAAGCAGTATCTGCCTGAGTCCACATGCTTTGCGTGGGAGTCTCTCTGTCCCCTTCCAATGGGGTATGGCCATGTGCCTTGCTTTGGCCAATGAGATGTAAGAGGAGTGACGTGTCACTTCCAGGTAGATGCTTTAAGAGCCAGTGAGAGGTCTGTTACACTCTCTTTCCCTCTGCCACAGTGACCACCAATGTTCTAGATAGTGGCTGTTGGGTCAGCTTGGACGTGACAGGAGGACACAGAGCAGCGCCCCCTGTCGACCTGTGTTAGACATGTAGCGAGAGCTAGATCTAAACTTTCTTATGTTTAGGCCCCAAGATTCGGGGGTTTGTTACCACAGCAGAAACTAGCCTATCCTGACTAATGGACTCAGGAAAGAGCTGAGCCGCACGCATCTAGGGATTACTGATTTCCAGTCTACCAGATGCCATGGAAGCCTGGGAGGGAAGGTGCTGTAGAAGGCTCGCTGTTGTGCCTAACGCTGCCCTTACTGTTAGGGAGACAAGCCTACTTGTTTCCACAATACTCAGCTTCATAATTTTAATCAAAGGGGCAAAATGGCATTTAGGTGTTTCATTACACCCTATAAGGGTAGCCGTTGTTAAAATGTAAAATACAGAAAGGCTCAACCTGGGCAGCTCAGTCAGGTAAGCATCTGCCTTTGGCTCAGGTCATGATCCCAGAGTCCTGGGATTGAGCCCCACATCGGCCTCCCTGCTCAGTGGGGAGTCTGCTTCTCCCTCTCCTTCTGCCCCTCCCCCTGCTTATGCGCTCTCCTTTGTCCTCTCTCTCTCAAATAAATAAATAAAATCTTAAAAAATAAATAAATAAAAGAGATGATTCTTCCCAAATATGATTATCCATGGATGCATCTCAGAAGTGATCTTGTCACCAAAGGACATTTGAAATGCATCATCCATAAACCTTTTTTAATGCAGCTTCCAGGATTTTAAATATGGTTTCCTGGCTATCTTATTTTTGAGCTAAGGGCATCAGACCTAGGTTTTGCTCTTAGTATCCTGGAGGCAATGTGTTCACACTTCTACTCTGAGTCAAGCAGAAGCGAAGCAGGGAACATTTTGCTTCGGGCAGAGCCATGCTGTATTCTTAGAGATGTTGGCTATAAATCCATTCTCCTTAGAGGTTAACAATCAAAGTTCTCCCCCTCTCTTACTCAGACGAGTGATATGATGATGATAAATTGCTTGGACATGACTGCCCCAAGCACTAGCGTGATGAATTATGTTGCTGAGGGCATGACCACAGATTCTCTCTTGTCAGTCTGCAACATTGAATATTGGCAGGATTCATAAACAGCCTTCTGCCAATTTTGGTCACCGCTTTGCATATTAAGTTCTCTGTTTTCACAGGTCGTGGCTCCTAGTTCTTAATCAACTCTGTCTTTCCCTGAATTCACTTAACTAATCAACCTTTTGTTTTTTTTCTGTTCCCTACTTGCTAAACGGATGGGGTGTTCTCACAGTTGTGTTCGGTAAACATTGAGGCTTTCTTCACAGAAACTGTTAAAATAGTAATTATTAGTCCTTTTCACTAAATCCTGAGTAATAACAGCTTATCTTGCAGTGGCTTAATTGGGTAATTATTTAGTGTTTGAAAAGCACTTAGAAGAGAATATTGGTAAATATTGTTGTCAATTTAATGCTCCTTTGTGTAATTCCAAGTCCACTGCAACCAAAAACTCCTTAGTATTACTGTGTAGTGACAATGATTTCTTGATATTGCTTACTATTTTCAAAATTGTATATATACTGATTTTTGGATTTTTTTTTTTTTTTTAAAGAGGAAAGAGAGCCTGGGGGAGGGGCAGAAAAAAATGGAGAGAGAGAATCTTAAGCAGGCTCCACGCCTGGCGTAGAGCCAGATGCAGGATTCAAGCTCACAACCCTGAGATCATGACCTGAGCCAAAATCAAAAGTCAGACACTTAACTGACTGAGCCATCCAGGTATCCCCTGATTTCTGAAATAGTTAGAATATTTTCATAAACTTCTCAAGTTATCATGTTTATACTGTCACATTTCTACATGTCTTGTCTATTATATTCGTTATGTATCTGAAAAGTTCAGTGTTACTAGTCTTGCTCTCTAAGGTTGGAGGAAATGTAAAGCCCAGCCCCCAGTTCAGGGGTATTTCACATGGTACAGCTGCTCCATCATCTGTGTGTTATACCTGCTTAACTCTTCCGCAAGCTACCTATGATACCCTGGCAGATAGCTGAAATAGATAACTCTGCGTCCATACACCTGACTGGCATCAAAATTTGGCATGAAGCATAAGACTGAATCATATGGGCCTGGCCAGCCCTTCCTTTCTTTCTTTCTTTCTTTCTTTCTTTCTTTCTTTCTTTCTTTCTAAGATTTTATTTATTTTTGTTTGACAGACAGAGGTCACAAGTAGGCAGAGAGGCAGGCAGAGGGAGAGAGGGAAGCAGGCTCCCCACTGAGCAGAGAGCCCGATGCGAGGCTTGATCCCAGGACTCTGAGATCATGACCTGAGCTGAAGGCAGAGGCTTAACCCACTGAGCCATCCAGGTGCCCCCAGCCCTTTCAACAAAGTTTCTACCCACTCTGTAGACCCAGATTCTCTGGGTATAATTAAAGGCCACCTCTGTAGCTTGGCTTAGGTGACCTCCATCACTGATGGTCTTGGTTTGCTAGGACGGCCATAACACAATATCACCAGCGGGGTGACTTAGACAACACGCATTTATTTTCTAACAGTTCTGGAAGCTGAAAGACCCAGGTCATGGCGTGGGTATATTTGGTCTCTTATGAGGCCTCTCTTGGCTTGCCAGTGACTACCTCTTCTGTGTGTCCTCCCATGGTCTTCCCTCTATGCTGTCTGTGTCCTAATCTCTGTTCATAACTACATAAAGTAGTCATATTGAATTAGGACCCACTGCCCAAACCCCATTTTAATGTAATTAGCTCTTTAAAGGCCATATGTCCGTATCCAGTTACATGCTGAGGTACTGGAGGTTAAGACTCCAACTTCTGAGGTAGGGGGAACACAATTCAGTCCATACTACTCAACAGTAATAATAATGGTCTGTGGAAACTACCATTTTTGGAGTTACTTTCATTGATTATCAAACGTGAGCAACCAAGTGATGACTACTTTGGAGGGTCTACTCAGCTTGGGAACTTCTTAGCATTACTTGGAGGAGAGTTTTATGCTTGTGACTTAAAACAGTGAAGTAATTAGATAAAAACTGTAGCAACATGATTACCTGAATCCTATGTACTTTATTAAGTAGTTAACCATAAAATGTACATAATTAAGTATACCTTGCCATCTGAACTCCCACCATCCAAATATTCCTTTTAACTTGCCAATACTTTTTCCTCAGAATTTCCTCTTTGAATCCACATACTTGTGTCATCAAAAAGGGCAACAGGATGTGGAAGACACTGTGACCCTAGAGTTCAGATATCCCCCTGAGAGGTCAACATCTCGTGCTGCCTTCATGTCATCAACTGAAAATGTCCAAGAGAGGTGATGAACATAAGAAGCTAGAAAAGCTCTTACATTTGAAAAAGTATTGGGACTCTGAAAGCCTCCAATACCTCAGTTTGACTGTCCCCTCTCTACATCTACCGTGGGTACTATAGTTGTTTCTGGAAAGCTTTACCGTCTGCCTTCAGAATAGAATAATAACTTTTTAATTCCCCAAAAAAAGTCTTTTGCATCTCATTAACGGCCAGAAATCCTTAGAAGATTGTTATTGTATGGGTCTATAAGAGTATTTTAGTAATATTTGGAATAACTGGTTGGTGGTTTTGAATGAGCTGTGAAACATTCATTTTCCCCTTAAAAACTGTTTTTATTGGAATTTATCCTTGAAGCTGGGTGCTCGATACCTACAGGCTCCTTAAACTATTCTCCCCACATAGGCAAGCTTTTGAAAATGCCCACATTAAAAAGGTAAAATGAAATAATTTTTAAAAATAAATAAATGTAATATATAACCCCCTGCAATGCAAAATTTGGTACCTATCGTGTTTTCAGGGAGAAATCACATTTGGATAGTGAGGTATGTGTGCATATGTAAGACAATACCTGTGTGAGTAGAGTGTGGTTTTCACTACCAGTCGCTCCATAGAAAAGTATTGTTGGCACTCTTATCCAGGGAAAGGCTCCAAGGGTGTCTTTGCTAGTTTTGACCCAGAGTATTTGACATGTTTTTATTAACCACTCCCTGGCGTATGGCATGTCTGTCACTTCATGAGTCTGCCTTTCTACCAGTCACAGAATAGAATAGCTAACAGAATAGAATAGAACAGATTAGCTAATAGAACAGAATCGCTGTCCAAGCTGCATTTTCTCCAAGTAGAGTCTTTCACTTCAGACACTTTCTCTTTGCAGTTGCACAAGTCCATTTCACACGTGAATTCAAAGAAAAGGGCGCTGGCTTCCAATCAATGCACCACGTCTGGCGAATGTCTTCTGTCTAGTACTTTCTATTAAAAAATAAAAAAGTCCTCTGCTACTGCAGGAAGGGTCTTCCAGGTTGCCACTAGGCAAGAAAACATCTCTGCTGAGTGTGCTTCGAGGTCTGTTACTCCAAAGCCCTGTCTCCATCCTGTCACTGCCATTGCCTGTTCAAGGTCCCGAAGCTTCCCCAGGTAGGATTCGGGACTGTCCTGGACCTCTCCGGCGCGAGCTTCACTCACATTGCTGTGTAAGTCAAAGACCTGACATTGATTCCCTTTGGCTTCTGGGTTGCTTTGAACTTGCCCCATCCCCATTTTCATTCAGTGAGGCTCATCTTCAAGGTGTTCCGTTCCTCTCTGTCCTGTATAAATACTTTGGATCTGCTTAAGGTATAAGAAGTAAAGAATCTGCTGTTTTAGCACTGACATTACTGAGCTTTGACCTTACAGCCGTATTTGATCTGGTGGGTGTTTCAGGGTAAGGGGTGGTGAGTATTTCCCTACAACCTGCTCTGCAGGGCCTCCTTTCCCCTTTTTTGACATAATCCATTCCTCCCACGCATTCTTTTTTCACTCTTTGTTTATCAGTGTATTTCAGTAGAAAGACCAAAATATTTCAAGCGAAGAGATCCAGGTTTAAAATGATCTTTGTGAAGATTCTATATAGTTTATTTATTGTCTATTGAATAAATAGACAATATTTCTATTCATTTAATTGTTAGATTTAAAATAGATAAAAGAACATAGACATTTTCAGCATTAGGAACACTTCCTAAACCCTTGCTACTACTTAATCTTGCTACGGTGAAGTCAAAAGGATTAATTTCTAAATTTCTTTGCTTTTTGATAGACAAGATCAGAATTGTAAAAGGTTTTTTATATGGAATTTGCCCAGTGCATTATGCAGGGATGGTGTAGTTTTTTGTGAACTCGTTTTCACTTACTTACTTTTATCTTTGTGTTAGGAATCCCTCAGTAAAATAAATTTTCATTAATTATTCTTACATAATGTGATGATTTTTATAGCATTAGCAAAAAGGGAAGTTTCTTTATATGTTGTTTCTATACAAAGAATGATGTATTCAACTTCAGAGTTTTATTCTATGAAAATTGGAAAGCTTACTCAATAGCTGTACCATGTCTGACCATAATATCTCATCTATATTCTTGACACCACATATCATATTTTTTGAAGATTTTATTTATTTAACTGAGAGAGAGAGCAGCAGGGAGAGAGGGAGAAGCAGGCTCTCCATTGAACAGGGAGTCCAATGTGGAGCTTGATCCCAGGACCATGACATGAGCCGAAGGCAGACACCCAACCAACTGAGCCACCCAGGTGCCCCAACACCGTCTGTCATACTTATATCTTTAAATCAACATCATTTAAAATGATGTCAACAATTATCAGACCAACAAAAAGTCTGAGAGTTAAAATTGGATGACAGCTTTCTCTGCCTAATTAGAACTCATGATTATATTTCTAATGAGTTAGGAATATGTTATCCCCAGAATAGGAGATAGCTCTTGAATAGGTCAGAGAAAATAAAGATGTTACAAGATATTGTAGAGATGCTAAATGCCTTTTAATTTTCACAAACTCAGCTTAATAGTCATCAGAATGAAATAATTCATCACACATTAATATTTCTCAGATTTGTCAAATTTGATTCATTCTCCTATCCTTTGTAAAGCATGTTTGCAGGACGCCTGGGTGGTTCAGCTGGTCCCGGGATGGAGCCCCTCATTAGGCTCCCTGCTCAGTGGGAAGTCTGCTTCTTCCTCTCCCACTGCCCTTTCACAACACTCGTGCTCTCTCTCTCTCAAATAAATAAATAAAATCTTAAAAAAATAAATTAAATAAAGCATGTTTGCTATGCCCAGGTAGTACCTTCTCTAATTAATATTTTTCTTTAAACAAACCCACTTTTTTACTTCAGCTTATTCTAAACAATAATATCCATAAAATAAGAGGCTTGCAACATTTATTCTAAAACACATTAAAATAAACAAATAATGTGTTTAAGACATTCTAAATGCCCATATGTCACCTAAAATTGGTTTGAACTACCCGTGGGATATATATCACACCTACTGAAAACACTGACAAAAAAAAACAAGCAGATGACTGACTTTTTTTTTCCTTATCTCACTGTCCACTAAGACATCAAATGACTCTTGGCTGTAACGTTGGCACAAAACAATTTCCAGAATCTGTACTTGCGCTGTGATAATTAGACAGCGTGAATACTGGATATGTGTGTGTATAAATAAAATGTACACATATATGCCCAGATACATAATGGATCTTGTAGCTGTTCTTTGGGAAAGATTCAAGAGTTTTCAGTTGCTTAGACACTCGGCATCAGTTTTTTGAGGGCTAATAAGCCGGGATTATTTTATCCTAGCCTCTATTTTAGTCATAAGCAGTGTAGAGAGTGATATAAGGAAGTCTTAATCTGCGTTGTGAAGTATTTTTATTTAATTCATCTGTTAGTAATAATCTGGTCTATAGTAAATTCATTAAAGTGTAATATGTAAATATACAGATATATGTAAATGTATATATAATTTATGTACAAAGTATATAAAATATACATGCATATATGTATGTAAAATATGATATAGTTTGTTCAAGATTGGTTCAGAAAACGAATTAGAAAAGTATCAATAGAGTTCTCCTTTCTTGTATAGAAATGTTCTGCCTGATTGTCTATACCTTACTATCCCCACTTACCTAATGTCTAAACAGGGTGAACTCATGGAGAGCCACTGCGGAGGTCGGTTAGAGGTCCATTACTGCCTTTTTGTCTAGAATCATGGAATTTGTACCTGGAAGGAAATTTGGAGGTCCCCTTGTTTAACTCCTTTGTTTTATCTGGGAGAAAACTGAGGCTCACGTGATAAGTTTGCCCAAAGACCCCCTTTGGTCATATCAACCTCTTGAAACCTTTATGCTATTGGCAAAGTTCTAGCATTTCTCCCTATCGGGGAAACAGTGGTGTGTTTGTAAGATGATTCTATTGTCCCGTCTGTGTGCATTCTTCCATTTTTGAAACACAGCAGTTCAGCATTAATGTTTGGTGGCATTGCAGATACTAAATTGCTACTGACTATTATTTGTATGGAATACAAGCTTAACCCCATTGAACACTATCAGGACTGTTTTCTGTTGCCTTGAACACATTTGAATGAGAAAGGAAAATGAGGACATTTTTCTAAGCAGTGTCGAGATATATTTTTCCAAGTAAATAAAATTGTATTCTTAGGGGGAGTATTTTTGGATTCAAACATCCCATTTTGATTCTTGACTTTTCGTCTGTATGTCTAATGACAAAGTAAATAAACACTGGTAACCAAAGGCAATCAGAGTCAGTTTTGATAGGACTTCATAGTGGCAGATGTCACTGTGAAGAATGAACAGGAAGAGTTTAATTATATAGGATGCCTAAACAAGATCTCAAGGAAGAATAGGGTAGCAGGTGCCATACACTTTACCTATGAAATTAAATATAGCCTCTAAAGGAAGGACAGCTAATTTTTGTGCATGTAATAAGTTTATATGGCTCCAGAGCTTGTTGGTAAAAGTAGTTTTAGCACTTAGAAAGCAATCTTTACCCTCACTGTGTTCCAATTAAAAAAGCGGTATTACTTCTTTTCGGAAAGGGAGCCACTGAGCTGTTCTGAGATCTCCCAGGCCCACACAACTCAAGAAAAGGGAAATTAGCAACCCTTACTCCTCAGAACGCTGTCATCTACCCGAACAAGAAGGCAAGCAGGTCTTTAATAATACAAGAGACACTGCCAGTTGTGAATTCTTCTGCTGTTAATGCTGTTGGAGCGCATGTATTCCCAGACGGACCCACGGCAGCTATGAAGCCTGCGCGTTCCCGTTAATGTACTCATCCATCCATCCGAAGCACTTATCGGGCACCCACTCTGGGCAGGTCAGGGTGCTGAAGGCTGGCCGTGACGTTGTCCTTGCTCAGACGCTGAGCAGAGAGGATTCCTTGAGATTAGGATCCTCTGTTTGCAATCTCCTGTGCTGTCCCCAGACAGCACCAGAGGATTAGAGGCCCCTCACAGGAACACAATACCCTGCCAGTCTCTGCAGCGTGTGCCATTTGTCACCGACACAACGGAGTCATTTTACATGTGGCTTCGACCCAGGGAGAGTATTAGGGGCCGGCAGTGCTTTTCTGCGCAGGCGTTTCCTTTTTCTGGCCCTCGATCTGCTGCTTGGGTAGCCGCTCTCTGCTCACTCTCTTAGCCATGAGCCACGAGGTCCCGCTTCCACGCTCCCACTCAGATCAGGAGAGACGCGTGCAGGGGAGGCACTCCTGTCCCTAACCTGCACTTCCTGCTTGCTCCGTGGGCTGGGGTCGTGGCTGGGGCTGTGTCCATGTCCACCACGGGTGACTAAGGTGGCCTTCCTTCTGCGCAGGCTCAGTGAAGACAAAGACGTCAGCCAGATTCTTGTGAACCCTGACAAGGCTGCGCTCGGTTTCTGCCACACACTCCCGTTTACTAGGTTTAACCCTTTGTAATTATCAGCCGTTTCCTTTCAGGAACGTCTTGTGTGGTTTGCTCTTACATCGGCTTAATGCCAGTTACTTTCAAGTACTTTGTTTATCCTGGCCTGCACTGACCTATACGCTGTGTATAACTTGTTGCAAACCTGATTAAATTGTAAACTCCTTGAGGACAGGACTAAGGCTGTTTCTTTTTCTGGCACAGAGAGGGCCTGACCTAACCAATGAGTGTTAAGAGTCCCAAGCAAACAAACACAAAGAAAAACAGACCAAGACAAAAACAAAAAACAAAAACCGTCCAAGTTGTGGAAGGGCGGCTCTTCAAAGAAGGGTTGTGTCACAAAACTCAGTGCAAAATGCAGTGACCTTTGGAAACGTGAAATGGTTTATTGCTGAGCATCATCTTTTTTGTTTTTTTAAGCTTTCATAGCACAATTAATCTTATATGGTAATGCAGTGACAATGAGATGATTTCTCCGGAGAATCTATGCTAATACTATTAAAATGCTCTTACAATGTCAAAATGATTGCAGTGGAAGCATGTGGGGACTGTGCTTATGTGATTATGATATTATAGTGATGGGCGATTACCATAGGAAACTACTAATTCAACCCTGTAGGGACTTGCATTATGAAGCCATTATAACGTGAGATTATAATGACACAATAACTTGCATGCACACTCGTGATGCGAAAACCAAAAGCTAATTTGAATGCGAGTAGTATTTCCATTAAATTGTAATTAAACACTGAAAGCAATGCTTGTTTAAATTTAAGACGGAGACCTACCATCCAGAAATGGAAATCGTGGGCGAAGGATGCATGCCAGGTACGAGCTGAGGATGGCGAGAAACCATTCCCAACTCTGCCCTTTGGTCCTTCCTGGATATGGGAAGCTCACAACAAAGTAGCCTCCCCAGACTTCCTCTGTGTGTATTGGCTGGCATTACACAAAACCACTATCAGTGCACGAGGACCTTGGATCCTGCCACTTTTCTAGCAAGACCACCACTTCACGTGGCAAGCCGTCCTATTTCATTCTTGAAGTGGGCATAATAGTCCCTCACTGCCTCCACACAAGAGACTCCAGCAATTTTTCTTCCCATTAAAAGTAACTTCTTGGGGTGCCTGGGTGGGTTAAGCCTCTTCTTCTTCTTCTTAACCTTCTTAACCTGGGTGGGTTAAGCCTCTGCCTTCAGCTCAGGTCATGATCCCAGGGTCCTGGGATCGAGCCCTGCATCGGGCTCTCTGCTCAGTGGGGAGCCTGCTCTCTGCCTGCTGCTCTGCCTACTTGTGATCTCTGTCTATCAAATAAATAAATAAATAAAATCTTTTTTAAAAAGTAACTCCTTAAGAAAGACAACAAAATTGATCTATGTTCGAAACAGATAAGCACAAAGGAGAAAAAGGGGAAAAAAAGTGTTTTAAAATTCCATCCCCTAGAAATGACCCGTTATTAGTATCTCTGGGTATTTTCTTTCTGATTATTCTCTCTGCAAAGTAGATACATTTTCTTCTACAAAAATTTGTGTTCTACAACACTTTTCAAGGCTACTTATTCATTTTTTTCTTTCTCTCCCAGTTTTAAGATCTGTTTTTTATCCAGGAGAATCTGGGTGATAAGTTTTTGTTTGTCTTTTAAAGGTCAGCTCAGGCTGGATGATTGTACATATCACCCAGGAAACTTTATTCTACTGCTAGGGACTAGTATGTGGTAGTTTATGCTCTGCATATATCAGTTACAGGATGATTCTGTAGTCAAACTTTCTGATTCTGTTAGCAACACTATAGGTAGTTCGTTAACACTTCTCTCTGCTAGGAAAGTGGTGTGTTTCAGAAGTCAAAGATTTCTCGTTTATTCTCAAGTAATAATTACTGTCTGGCTTAGGTCAACATAAAGAGGGATTATGAAAAACTAGGAGCTACTGAACTTGTTAGATGCACCCCTGCATTAACTTGTTCAGATGTTATAAGGACACACCACAGCTAATACATACTCCCTCCTAATTACGACTAAAAGTGGTTATTACTCCTTGGCTTAAATATAGTGCAGATGAATTTTTGCTATTAAGTATTTTGTTTGCACTTAGATATGCTGTATGCTTTAGAGTTATTTTTATTACTACTTATTGCAACAACCAATTTAAGTAGGGAAGTCTAAATTACTGGAGCCCTTATTTTTATAATTAGGAAGAGGAAAGCGCTATGCAATTAAATGGCTTGCTTGATGACATCGAATCAACAGTGGAGTTGGGATAGGATTTTCAGGTCCTAGATAACTGTAGCTTCTTCCTTAGGCCAATGAGTGATGTTACCTCTGAATAGTACTTCCACATTATCCTGCACACAGGATAATGTAATGTGATGTTTACAGTAAATATCTGCATGGCTAAAGAAAAGAAACGACAGGCTGGGAGACTGGTTCTAGTCCCAGCTGTCTGGCCTTCAAAAGAACAAGCATTAGTGTTTGCACCTAAAAATGAAGTCATCGATTTCAATGATCTCCATGGTCTCTTTCTGCTCAAAAATTCCGAGGTCAAATAGCATTTAATATTAACTGAAATTTATATATACTAATTAAAAATATAATATTTAATAAGTTGTTGATTTTGCTTTAAAGCTATTAATCTAAATTCAAAACTGTACCTTATTTAGGCGCACCTAGATGGCTCAGTCTGTTAAGTGTCCTACTGTTGATCTTGGCTCAGGTCTCAGTCTAAGGGTTGTGAGTTCAAGCCCAGTGTTGGGCTCCATGGTGGTGGGTATGAAGTCTATTTCAAAACAAAACAAAACTAAAGTAAACAAAAACAAAAACAAAAACATACCTTATTTAGATACATTTCATAATTTGACATTTTTAGCAGATTTGTAATTTGACTTAAAAATGTCTTTTTATTTAGGGAATTTATTGAAACTATTAAAGCTACACATATAAGTCTATCCAAAGAAGAGATTAAAATTATAGTCCTTTGGTACACTGGCAATGTTGTTAAAATAGATCAGAACTGCAGTAAAAGGAAACTTTGGCTTGCATAATTGTAAATAAATAAGTAGATAAATACTCATGTTGGACAATACTTAAAAGACATGCTTTCTGTGAATTTTTTATTATTTTATTATTATTATTTATTATTTTATTATTTATTATTATTTTTTAATTAACATATAATGTATTATTAGTCCCTCTGTCCCTACCTCAACCACCCTGTTCGTGCATGTGCATGTACTCTCTCTCTAAAAATAAAAATAAAATAAAATTAAAAATATTATACTAGACAAACCTTTCTAAATCTTTTAGGGCACCTTATTTTTATAGGGAAATTCATAAGCAGTTACATGTCCTTTATATGTAAATACAGATACGTGACTAGGCATTGGTTAATTAAAAATGTGTTGTTTGACTATAGAGAATTTTCCTAATTTGGTGATGCTTTTTATCTAGAGAATTCCCTTACAGCATTTTCCCCCCTGCCATCTCAAATATTGGGAAGGAGAGATTATGGCTCTATGACCCATGAAGTTATTAGATTTGCCCTTGATCCCATTGCAGTAAATCTGCTTTCCGGAGTAGAAATAAGCCATTTGTTATTTTATTTTTAGTACATCGAATACTAGTCTTTCCTACAAAAGAGGTTGCTATGTCAGGTGCCACACTTCTTTGGGACTAGGCAAAATTTGTCATCTTGCCTTCTTCCCTAGTTCCATTAAAAAAAGCTGTCTTTGGGGCACCTGGGTGGCTCAGTGAGTTAAGCCTCTGCCTTTGGCTCAGGTCATGATCTCAGGGTCCTGGGATCGAGCCCCACATTGGGCTCTCGGGAGGGAAGCTCATCCGGCTCTCGTCGGCAGAGAACCTGCTTCCCTTCCTCTCTCTCTGCCTGCCTCTCTGCCTATTTGTGATCTCTGTCTGTGAAATAAATAAATAGGTAAATCTAAAAAAAAATAAAATAAAATAAAAAAGGCTGTCTTTTAGAGACATTTCCCCCCAACTTGAGGGTCCACAAGTTCTCATCAAAATTTTTGATTTTGCCTTTTCATTTTTATGAGAAACCAAACAATTTTAAGCACAGTCTGGATCCATATAACCATCTTACAACCAAATATTGCCATAGGATTTTATTATTCATATCTTTGTTTTTAAGACTTCAGGGATAGGAAATTATTGCCTAAAAGAACAGCATTTACCTTTCTCATGATTTTTTTTTTTCAAATTGGGATTTCTGTTTTTCTGGGAGCCATGACTGCATTTTCTGGGACATCGGGAGGTGGTTAGATTGAGACAGTGGTGTCATGGTCTGGTAAAGTGGTTTGAGCCCTTTCACCTCCTTTATTAGAAGTGGAGTTGGTTTGTAAACAAGATCCTATATGATAGCTACATGCATGCTTGTTTTTCACCCTCTGACTTTGGAATCTATACCACTATCCTAAGGGTAGAACCAAGAGTCAGGACTTGTTCTGTTTTCTACTCTTTTCGATTTTTTCTAGCCCCGCAATTTGTACTGTGTCTTCAACCCAACCTGCTCTACTCCCAGAATTATCTCCTAAAGACTAGTGTCCACCCTTCTTTCTGGTGTTGCCTGGGGAAGCTTGGGGATATACTGAAAGAAGCTATGGAAAGAACTTTGCCGAACTTCTGGTCAACCAGTCCATTAATGCTAAGAGATGATACATCATGATAAATTGGGATCCTTGTCTTGTGTTCTTTGGAGAGAAAGAAAGGGGCAATGCATATTCTCTTTGGTGCACATTTAGGTTGGTTGGCTCTCAAAGGAGAAGTCTCAGAGGGCATGGTTCTTGTACTATTTTTATTTTTTTTTAATTTTTTATAAAGATTTTATTTATTTATTTGACAGAGAGAGATTACAAGTAGGCAGAGAGGCAGGCAGAGAGAGTGAGAGGGAAGCAGGTTCCCTGCTGAGCAGAGAGCCTGATGTAGGACTCGATCCCAGGACCCTGAGATCATGACCTGAGCCGAAGGCAGCGGCTTAAACCACTGAGCCACCCAGGCGCCCCTGTACTATTTTTAAAGGTCTCCCAGCAAATGCTTATAGAGACTACAGGAGTGTATTTTGCCTTTCGTGAAAATGGAGGATAGCCCATCTTCCTTCTCTGAATAACAACTCCATTTCCTCATTGGTGAAATGGGAACAATAATAATAAAAGTGGGTTTCATCTAAAAGTAGGTCCTCTGGTCCAGTCTTTTAGTTGGATACTTTCCAATGACTCACCTTCGGCTGATCCCTTGCCAACTTCGCAAGGACATTAGGAGATTTAATTAAAGTATGTGCACTGCCTGACGCTCTGTAGAGAGATAAACAGCATTATTATTGTAGATATACTTTTGATATTCCATAATCTCTTGAAGGTAATGATACCAGCAATACAGAAATCTAGGGCTTCAATACAGTCAGAGTTTTATGAAGACCTTCCTACGATGTTATACTAATCGTGGTCATCACGTGGCTTCCAGAGCACAGAGTTCAATTACTGTCAACTTTCTAATTGCAAATATTTTGATTTAATGTTTGCTCACCAAGAACTAACATATATCAAGAGGTTGAAAAGTAGTCAAGTCGTGCTGGCTATAGTCCACTTTAAAGACTTCGCTTTTATTTTTTTAATTTTTTTTCCAACATTTTGTTTTAAAGTGTGATTATGAAGAGTACTTTACGCTGCTACCATGATAATACTTTTGTATATGAGAGCAATGGGGGAAAAGAGAATGTTCTTCCGGGCTTCCTTGGCCCTGAAATGTAATTCTCTGGCTCTTAAAATCCCCAAGGAACAATGAAATTTGCTTTAGTTTCCTAACTCCTCCCTGGCTTCCTCTCTCCAGCATTCAGCCTATCCTCACTCTGCCCATTTAATTACCATCCAAACACAGGTCTCTTCCTCTGGGCCCAGTGCCTGTGTCGTGCTTTCACTGTGGACCTGCCATGCATCCTGTCCATGAGCCTCTACAGACTGCTTACAAATCCCAAAAGAGGCCCTTTGTCCCCCATGCCACCAGGATGCCTCCTTGTAAAAATCTCCTTTCTGCAGCTTCACCTAAATGCCACCTTCTCCTAAAAGCCCTCCTGGTCCCTCCAGTACCGCTGAGTGTTATCCAGGTGCATCTTCCCGGAACATTGGCTTTGTACCTCGTTTCCTACATTACTGCACTCACTTTAATAGCAAAGGCATACCACTAATACATAAAAAATATCAGCCCCTCCCCCCACTGAATGCTTACTATGAGCCAGGTACCGTGTTTGGGGCCTCTTTCAGCTTCCTGCGATAAGATTATTCCTTTTTTATCTTTGTTTCTCATACTATCCTCCTTTGGACTTACTAGATCCTCAGCAAGTATCTGCCATGTTGAATGGAAATGTCCTCAAGTGAAATTTCCAGGTGCCTGGAAAGCAAACGTCTTTATGTTAACTTCCTGTGCTCTAAGAATTTGAAGTCCAAGCTCTCCCCCTCGAACCTATATAAGTAACTCTTCTTAATGTTTCAAGGAGAGTAACAATTGCTGGTCACCAGCCTGTAAAGAGGCCACGATGCTAATGAAGAGATCAGAGTGCTTTTGAACTTGCATTTCATCAGTGTGGAAGTGAAGGGCAGGTAGGACACAAACCGCTGATTGGCTGGACAGACGCTCACTGAGCATTTACTTCTTGCCAGTTTCTCACGTCGCTCAGGTGGTACCTACTTGCCTATGTGTAGGGGTGGGATCAGAGAAGCTAGTTATACCCATGCCTCTCCTTTTCATGGAGCACAGCATGCACTTCTCACCCAGCGGATCATGTTTTGGAAGTCACTAGAACAAGACAAGGTGGACCAGCCTCAGGCTCGCTCTCCTTGCAGTGGGTCTCAGCCCGTCTCCGGCATATCCTTCTTCACACCCAACAGGTGGGGCCCGACCACGTGGCAGTACATACACGACACTGACTCTTCGAAACTCTGAACCAGCCAGACAGGGTGACCAAAGTTGAGGCTTTTCTAAGTGGGTCTACTGTGTGGTCTTCAAAATAAAGGACCTGACGTGATTTTGTGGGGAACACCTTGTAGGTACGTATTTATTTGTACAACTGAAAGCTCTCTGTAATTCAAGGAAGCGTGTTTTAAAATTAAACTGCCTTGAAAAGAAATTAGTGTGGAGAGTCGATACATTTGGAAAATGAGCCTTACCAGTCAGTCATCCCCCAGGTTTAGTCCTTGTAAAGGGAAAGCTACTGCCGTGAATCACCTGCGCTAATTTTACCAAGTGCTTTTAGTTTTCTGATTTATAATTGGCTTCTACCCATTGAAATAGGAAATGTCCTTGAAGATAAAGTCGCTTGTTGTTGTATTAATGTGCTCAAGAATAATGCCCTGCGGTGCTGGGCTGGCTCAGTCCGTGGACCGTGCAACTCTTGATCTCTGGGCTGTAAGTTCAAGCCCCACACTGGGTGTAGAGGTGACTTAAAAAAAACAGAACAAAGCAAAAACTTTAAAAAAAAGATTCTTGCCCTTATTTAGTAAGGGAAAGTTAAAAACAACAACAACAAAAAACTTCCGTATTCCTATGGTAGCCCTGCTGGGTGCAGATGAATTCGCTATAACGGCATGTTCCCTATCTTCTGAGAGCGTGGAGTGCGAAAATAAAGGGAAAGTTGTAAAAAACAAACGTGGCTTCAAAATCCCAAGTCCAGAAACTTTCGAGAAACCATTTCCCATGCTTTTAAATAATACTTTTTAGCTGTTTTGATTTAGGGAAATAAGGCGATGTACCCTAAAAGGTATGTGCTGTGATCTCTGAATTATCTATAGTCAGAAAAATAAATATCCCAGGTCAGATTTGGTTAGCCCTTTGCCAACAACTGTTAACCTGTTCCTCCTTTCTGGTCCTTACTCTAGTTCGATTTCATAATTTCCTTGCTCCTACTTTAATATTTTTTTCTTCACTTTATGTGTCCTTTGTTGCAAGTTCCCTCAAATCCTTTGTGCAAGAAGGCTGGCTCCAAACAAGCCAGCATATGAATGGTAATTGGGTACTAACCATGGGCCAGCACGGTGGGTGGCTGAGGACTGGCAGACACAGCCATGGACTCTGCCCTCCAGGAGGTCAGAGTGTGAGGCAGGGACATGAACCATTAATATAAGAAGGGAGTTTCAAAGTAAAAGTCTGAGGGCTAGAAGAGAACCCAGAATCGGCATGTGACCCAGACTTCTTGAGCAACAAGGAAGAACATCAAGAAAAGCTTCTCATGGGGCACCTGGGTGGCTCAGTGGGTTAAGCCTCTGCCTTCAGCTCAGGTCATGATCTCAGGGACCTAGGATCAAGCCCCACATCGGGCTCTCTGCTCAGCGGGGAGCCTGCTTCCCCCTCTCTCTCTGACTGCCTCTCTGCCTACTTGTGATCTCTCCCTCTCTCTCTCTCTCTCTCTCTCTCTGTCAAATAAATAAATAAAATCTTAAAAAAAAAAAAGAAAAGTTTCTCATGATACCAGAAGCTCCCCCTCATTACCTAGCAGCAGTTAGCCAGGACAGGAAAAGGGTGGACGGGTTGGGTTTGTAAGCTCAGGAAAGAGAGGCAGAGACACATTCAAGGACCTGGAGACAGCTGTGAACATGCCGAGCCCAGAGAAGGACAGGCGGCTGAACTGGGCCCCAGCAGAGTGACTTGAAAGGGATCTACTGGGTTCCAGGTGCAAAATTTGTCTCTGAAGGTTGGAAGGATAACTCTGGGGGAGACCTATTTGAATCTGTGTTTTAGAAAGAACACTCGGGGGGCACCTGGGTGGCTCAGTCGGTTAGGCATCTGCCTCTGGCTTGAGTCGTGATCCCAGTATCCTGGGATTGAGCCCAGGCCTCAGGCTCCCGGCTCAGCAGGGAGTCTGCTTCTCCCTCTGCCCCTTCCCCTGCTCCTGGTGCACTCTTTCTCTCTCTGTCTCATCCTCTGTGCTCTCTCTCAAGTAAATAAAATCTTTAAAAGAAAGAAAGAAGGGAGGCTGGAGAGGGAGGGAGGAAGGGAAGGAGGGAGGGAAAGAAGGAAAGAAGGAAAGGAGTGAAGGAAGGAAGAAAGAGTGCTCTGTAGGGTTGGTGAAGGCAGAGCAGACTGGCAGGGAGACGGGGTTAGAAGCTCTTACCGGAAGTTACCTGAGAGAGATTGGTGGTGGCTGCACTCAGGTTGTGGCTTTGAGGACAAAGATGACAGAAGAAATGAAGGAGCTAGTGAAGTGGGGGTGTTTATGGCATTTACAAGTCCCTATGGGTGAGGTGGGAATCTGGGATGACCCTTGGATTTTGGGTTGGTTTTTTTTGTTTGTTTGTTTTGTTTTTAACCTCAACAGTTGGATAGATAGTTGGAGAGAATGTAGACAGACCTCTAAATGCTGCCCAAGGACTACGTAGGCTTGGTGTAGTAATCATCCATTTAGGGTTCCTATCATTGTAATCATAGGCTAAACTCTGATTCATTCTAACAGAGCTCTCCTGGAAGTGCCTTTCGTGATCGATATTTGGCATTCTCTAAGCAGACTGGTTCAAATCTCAGCTTTTCGGCTCTGTGACTTTAAGTGTCTTCACTTTTCTTGGCCTCACCTTCCTCCTGTGGTATCAACCTGGCAGGGTTTTAGCGAGAACCTGAGATAAGAGAGACTAATGCCATGCTTTGCATGGCATCTGATGCATAGTCCGCTTAGTGAATGAATGAATGAAGCATCACTGTTGCTTCACAGTCTCCAAGAGAGGCTGAGGGTTCCCTCTTACTGAGAGCGCAGGGCCTTACGCTTAATGGATGGCCAATAAATACTTAACTGAGTCTGTAATAATGCTACTTCATCTTTTCTGATTGTCTTTCTCCTAACCTGCCAGAGGTTGTTAACCTTCTTTTACAAAGATTCTTTCTATGCTTTTGTCCTTGTGTGGTTTACTTTTACTTAAACCTTATTTCATTTGATCCCATTTTCACTTACAGAGACGACCCACACTTTATAATTTCTGACATTTTTCTATAAAATGTCTCCTTGGCAATCCTCCATTTGCACGCCGAACCTCACACAAGAGTGTTTTCGATAGTAGGATCTTGGTCCTTGTGTGACTGGACTGTGATAAGAATTACTTGGAGCACTGAACCTTTTCTAAAATTCTCACTGGGCTCCAGGACTTCGACTAACAAAGATCAGTCCATTAAGAACCTGATGAAACAGCTTGAACCACAGTCACTGCACCGCAAAGACATGTCATTTGATCAGAAATATTTGCACACGAAGCTGTCAATTCTAGGCATGGCTGGAAATTAGCAAATCTGTGATAATAAAGAAGAATTCGAAATAGCTCTTGAGTTCATAAATCTTTGCCTGCTGTGTGTTTTAGTTGGAGGATTAAAAATACATATTCTGTTATTTTACATGTAGCATTAGTATAAGCATTGGATAAGTTTATACTGGCGTCATTGATCTTTTTCCATTTTACTCCCTTTTACTGGTTATAAATGAAAGTAGATAAACATTAAAAAAAAAAAAAACAACCACAAAACCAGAAACTTGCCCTGGAAAATACATTAAATCGTAATGAAGAAAAAAATTATCTATTTTGGCTCCTTCTACTACCCAAAAATACACATAACATTTTACTATTTTGAGTTAAGCTCTACCTACATGTAGATGAATGCACTCTCCCTAAATTTATAGTACTTACAATACGGTTTCGTATTTTGCTTTTTTCAGAAGTTATAATAAGAGCATTTTCCTGTGTCATTAAATAGTCTTTGAAAGTAGAACTCGAACGTTTGCATAATGTTCCAGTATGCATGTAAACATTCCCATACCATGAGATATTTTGGTTGCTAGTCTCAATAAGGCCATAATGAAATCTTTGTGCGTAAATATGTTTTACATGTCTCTAAATATTTCCTTAAGGCAGATCCTCAGCAGCAAAGTACCATTTTGAGACGCCAGATACATACTGCTGAACTGTTTTTCAGGAAAGTTGAGTGAATTTGCACTCTGGCCAGTGTTCTGTCTTGGCTGGTCACCAGATCCCCACTTACTATGGATCTATCTAATTTTTTTTAAACATTTATTTATTTATTTATTTGACAGAGAGAGATCACAAGTAGACAGAGAGGCAGGCAGAGAGAGAGAGGGAAGCAGGCTCCCTGCTGAGCAGACAGCCCCATGCAGGACTCGATCCCAGGACCCTGAGATCATGACCTGAGCCGAAGGCAGCGGCTTAACCCACTGAGCCACCCAGGCGCCCCGGATCTATCTAATTTTTCACAGACCAGACAATGCACTGGTTGATCGGATTTGTTTTCACTGCCTCCCAAGTGGTGCTTTCTGTCCTATCCCTACAATGTGACTTTTGGACACTTTTAGGACTAACTTGCTATTTAAAGGGGAAAGCTTTTTTCCCTGAAGCATAAAGCTAGATTTCTATTCATGAGAAATTTCAAAGGGTTGTTTGATGTTTACAGTGTTGCCAGTAAAGTTAAGTTCCTTAAATGTGGCATCCATTTTAAATGTTTTGTTTTTTTTTATTATTATTTAGCACTGTTCACACAAAACTAAAATCAAGCATCCCTCTTCCCCACAGTGTTTGGGGGCTTATCTAGCAGCAGTAATTCCAAACAAATATCCCAGTTAGTTGATCTTTGGGCGTTTGGAAAGCTATTTGAAATCTGGGCAGTTTTCCATTATGTTACACCTTCTGAAAATTATTTTTTAAAAATAAACCACACTTTAGTTTTAGTTTGTAGACAGAAGAATTTTATGTGTGTAGCCACTGCTTTCTTTATTTATCACTAAAAATGAATATTTTAAACTAGATGATCACATTTGTTTGTATATAAAAGAAGATGTAATTATTTGTAGGATATTCTAATCCAATGGGATTTGGGTATAGTTCTTCGTTTGACATGCCTGTTCCACTTTCAAACTTCGACCAAAAAAAAAAAAAGAAAGAAAGAAAAAAATTTTTAACCTTATTGGAATTTTAGAGTTAATAGCAAATTTATTCATTTCAGAACGAGATTTTTGACTCCCTCATTCTTAAATAAGGCATAAACGAATTACTTTCTCTCTACTCAGTTCAGTTCAGGTTCACAGATGAGAACCAAATGCTAGATATTATGCAAGTGCGCACACACACACACACACACACACACACACACACAGAACATAGTCGAACAGAGACTGATTCCTTACCGACCAATGCAATACAACATGATGCATGCTAAACACACTTTCAATCACCTTATGTGATATACTCACTAGGAGAGCCCCTTCCCCCAGGGAACAGGTAACTCAGAAAAACCACATCTGTGCTCTTAGGAACTGGCCATTCGACAACCAATTTCCATTCAAGCATTCCTATTTCTGCATATGAATTTTCTGTGCCTGCCTCACATCTCAGCATCTTTTTCTTCATGTCTGCCTGGTGGCTGTAAATATTGATAAATATCAAGAAATAGGATGCAACCAGATTGCAAAGTAAAACTGAAAACCTTAAAAAAAAGTTGCAGTTGTCGTGAAGTTGATGCAAGTGATATCGGAGCGAAGCGAAAGCTCCCTACAAAGCCCCGTGAGGATGTGACAGAGTTGGACCCTCAACACAAGAGGAGAAATCGACAGAGATAGTACATCAGGATAAGTGCTTCCCAGAAGAACAGGTTGTCTAACAGCAGCTTAATAGAGGATCTTGGTAAAAAATGATAAAGCCTTCAGAAATATTTTTGCAAAAATCGCCTTCTTCACCACTGGGGTGCAAAAGTCAAGGAATGATGTCATATCACAAAATTTTGTCACCCCCAAATCCAACATTCAGTTACTTCTTTGTTCTAGAATTAGGACATGTTTATAATTATGACTTATTTTTTAAAATGATGACTTATATTTTATTTCCTAATTTGACATCTTAATCACATCTTTTAATATAACTTATTACTCGATGTTGGTTTCTGTGTATTTTGGTTACCTACTGTTGTGTAACAAGCCAGCCCAAACCAAGGTTTCGAACAACCATTTTATTACCTCCTGTAATTCTGCGGGTTAGCCAGATTCTACTGGGTTGGCTGTAGCTATGCTTGCAGTCATGTGGGATCTTGGCTGGGTTAGAATGTTCAAGATGACTCACCCATTCATCTGGTACCTTCTCAGGGACAACTGCAAGGCTGAGCTCAGAAGGGATATGGAGGTGACTGGCTCTTAACACACCCCATGTGATCTGAGGGCCTCTCTTTCTCCTCAAGAGAGGTAGCCAGACTTCTTACATCACAGCTCAGGTTTCTCTGAGGCACGAAAGCAGAAGCTACTTCCAAAGATTTGGGTCCCAGACACATGGCATCACTTCCGCCCCATACTATTGGTTCGACTGAGCCACCGGCGAGCTCGGCTTCGCTTAGAAGGGAGCTACACACAGATGTGAGTGTGGGAAGGCACGGTTCACTGAAAGCTGTCGATGGGTGCCAGCGAACACACTGTATTAAGTGCATTCATTTAAAAAGGCATTTCCAGTACTAGTTACCCATGGAAAATGAGGACCCCCTGTAGCTGCAGTCGCTTCGGTGGGTCATTTCCTAAAGCCTAATGAGCTGTGATGTCAATCGCAACAGTCAGTCTGCTTTTAAGAATCACAGGTCTCAAGCGAAGGAATTCGTCTATAAGCAGATTACAGCCTGGGTTTGACTCATAAACTTCAGCCCCTTATTGTTAGGTTTATGAAAGAACAAGTGTAGGTGTATTTGCCTAGGGATACTCAGCAAATGTTTGGAAAATAATATAATGTTTGGTATATAATAATAATTTTGAACATTTGTATGTGTTTTTTTTTTTAAGATTTTATTTATTTATTTGACAGAGAGAGAGTTCACAAGTAGGCAGAGAGAGAGGAGGAAGCAGGCTCCCCCCTGAGCAGAGAGCCAAATGTGGGGCTTAGTCCCAGGACCCTGGGATCATGACTCAAGCCGAAGGCAGAAGCTTTAACCCACTGAGCCACCCAGGCGCCCCTCTATGTGTTTTATAATTTAGGTAGTGCTTTTAGGTGTCACCTTACTTGCTTTTCTTTTCAAATCTTACATGCGATTTCAGGCAGATATGATTCCAGTTTTCAAGTGAGGAAATTAACTCATGGTAAAATTTAAATTTTTTAAAATACGTAAATTTTTCAGTTACACAGGTAGGAAACATTGGAGCCAGAACTCCAGGGTTCTTTCAGACCAGCCATCCCTCCTAGAGTTCTTTTGAACTGAGAAGGATCTCAAACTGAAACCCATTCATTATCTCTCCATGTACATGTGTGTACATATCCACATGTATATAAACTGTACATTAAAAAATTCTTAATAGGGGCGCCTGGGTGGCTCAGTGGGTTAAAGCCTCTGCCTTCAGCTCAGGTCATGATCGCAGAGTCCTGGGATTGAGCCCCACATCGGGCTCTCTGTTCCGCAGGGAGCCTGCTTCCTCCCCTCTCTCTGCCTGCCTCTCTGCCTAGTTGTGATTTCTCTCTCTGTCAAATAAATAAAATAAAATAAAAAAATAAAAAAAAATTCTTAATATGTACAGCCTTCACTGATAGTTAATGAATGAAATTGATAGGTAATGAATGAAATTCATTCTCATTACATATATATGCATATAATATATAAATGTACATATATATGTATACACTATATACATAATATATGTATATATAGATATATAAGATATATATAAAATATACATTTTGGGGCACCTGGGTGGCTCAGTGGGTTAAAGCCTCTACCTTCGGCTCAGGTCATGATCCCAGAGTCCTGGGATCGAGCCCCACATCAGGCTCTCTGCTCAGTGGGGGGCCTGCTTCCTCCTCTCTCTCTGCTTGCCTCTCTGCCTACTTGAAATCTCTGTCTGTCAAATAAATAAAATCTTTAAAATAAAATAAAATATACATTTTAAAGTACACCTTCATTGGTAAATGAATATTCTTCATTGAATGATCTTTAAAAGGTCATTAATATCCATTTCAAGCTAAAGGATATGACAGAACCATGAATGCCATCTGGAAATCATCTGGTCCAACCCCTTCATTTCACAGATGGGAAAAGAGGCTCAGAGTGGTCAAGTTACTTGCTCCAAATCACACAGCTATTTAGTGGAACAGTCAGGAGCTATTGACTCTGAACCTACCATTCTTGCAACTATATCAAGCCACCTCAAGAATAGTCTTCCAGATGAAATTGTGTGAGGAACATGATGCTTTATATGTTTAAAACATTAACATTAACCTGCGATTCACCTGAAGTTCAAAGGAACACCAATTGTAAGCTCTTTAAGGGACTAAAGATAGTTAAGGGACCAGTGGTATTTGCCGCAAATACCGGTGTTTCTGCGAGATAGCCTAGTGCGAAGAATCTGTAGAAGAGAAAAGCTGAGAACCAGCTTCAGTGTATAGAGCTCTTTATGAGGAAAAAGAAGCCATAATCATTGTATCCAATAACTTGTTCCATGTTCCACTGCAAGGAATATGCTAGTAGTAAAATCAAGGAATTTACATCAGTCTCACAGAAGTGACTGTGGAAACTTTTTCTGAGAATGAGGCATTGAGATGAGCAAAATCCATAAAGGTCAGTTCTGTAGACAGCATTTTGACAGTATCGCACTTGTCCCCACTCCAGTGTTACTGTGACAAGTAGTGAGTAATGTTGCTTTTTGACCTGAATAGAGATACAGGGCATTTTCCCCCTCTCCCTCCTCCTTTCCCTCCTAATTCCCTTCCCTCCCATTTTCTATTAAGGAAAAAATGTTTTCAATTTGTGGACTAAACAGCTAAATTCCAGAAGCCATAGTAATATTAATAGCATTTACCGAAGTCCTAGTGTGTGTAACTTGAAGAGCTGACCAGCTAGCATGTGTTTGACTAAGAGTCAATTTAAAAATGGGCAGAGGACCTGAATAGGAATTTTTCCAAAGAAGACATACAGATGGCCAACAGATGCATGAAGAGATGCTCAGTATCACTCATCATCAAGAAAAGGCAATCCAAAAAACGATAATGAGATCCCCTTTACACCTGCCTCAATGGCTGTAATCAAAAAGACAAGAAATGACAAGTGTTGGTGATGATGTGGAGCAAAGGGAAGCTTTCCTCACTGTTGGGTGGGAATGTAAGTTGATGCAGCCACTATGGAAAACAGTCTGGAAGTTCCTCAGCAACTAAAAATAGAAATGCCATATGATCCAGTAATTATACTTGTGTTTACCAAATTAAATGAAAACACTAATTAAAAAAGACATATGCACCCCTGTGTTTATTGCAGCATTACTTACACTAGCCAAGTTAAGAGAAGCAATCCAAGTGTCCATCGATAGATGAATGGGTAAAGAAGATGGGGTAGATGGGAACATTACCCAGCCATAAAAAAGAAGGAAATCTCGCCATTTGCAAATAGATTGACCTAGAGGGCATTATGCTAAGCAAATAAAACAGACAAAGACAAACACCATATGATTTCACTAATTCTGGAATCTAAAAGACAAAGCAATAAAACCAGAAACAGACTTGCAGATACAGAGAACAAATTGGTGGTTGCCAGAGGGGAGGCAGTGGGAGGATGGGCAAAGTAGATGAAGGGGATTAAGAGATACAAACTTCTAGCTATAAATCCCAGGGATGAAAAGTACAGCATAAGGAACGTAGTAATACTGTAATAATTATATGGTGACAGGTGGTAAGTAACTACACTTACGGCGAGCATTTCAAAATGTGTATAATTGTTGGATCACTACATACAACACCTAAAACTCATATAATATTGTACATCAACGGTACTTCAATTAAAAATAAAAATTTTAAGAATAAAGTCAATTAAGCTACAAACTCTACCCCAACAGCTGAATAACCCAATATTATATCTGACTTTAATAATTACCAGAGTGCCCTGACCTATCATTTTTCATGAACTCAGGGAAGGGCTGAGCCAACGTAGGGGAAGGGACCTTTCCCAAGTGCACCCATCTGCCAATGTCTTTTTCGAGGAGTGTCATTTCCTGGGTACATCTTCATCACCATCTTCATATTTATTACTTGAATTTGGAAATATCCTCAGATGTCTATCCAACTTCCTTAGTCAAATGGCGGGGGGAAAGGCAAAAAAAAAAAAAAAGCTTGGAAATGAAACCCACTTTTTTTCCTCTGAATACAAAAATCTCACTGCTCATTGATATTTCTGAGTGGTTTTGTTTTATTTATGTCCCAGTTTGAAGAACTCGCTGGGTCCCATTATTGCTCTGTGTACTGAATCGGTTGGATTGCGTCCTCCTTATTCAGGCCTGGTTGTTGATTTTTTTTGACGATGCTTAATATGAAAAGTCATAAACCTCCATGCAGTAGAACCTTAGAACCATACATATCTGGGCAGGTGGTGGGTGTGAGGACGAAATCCTGTGTCCCATTGTTCAGCCACCAGACCGACACTGAGAGAAGACATATCACAGGTTTGAACCTGCACATGATGGAAATATTCAAACAAGCTTTAAAAAATATTATGTGGTTTTAAAAATGTTTGGGTCACAGATCAAATGTCAGCGCTAAGGGCAGTGTTCATAGAGTACTGCAGCTCTGCGTGATACGCGCCCCCCCCCCCCAAAAGAAGTGCCTGCCTATTTGTACCAGAAGACACTTTTTTTTTTTGGAACCCATTATTTGGGGGATACTTTTATAGCAGCAGCAAGTCCAGTTAGAAACTTCCAGTATCTCATGCCGCTTCTGCTTTCTCACCATCTCCACTGGCATCTTCTCAGACCAAGCCACCACCTGACTTTTTCCCCAGGTTCTAGCGATGTCCCCACTGGTCTCTGCAGATGCACAGGCTCCCCTTCATCCATTCTCCCATCCAAGTACTAACCAGGCCCAACCCTGCTTAGCTTATAAGAGCAGAGGAGATCGGGCGCGTTCAGGGTGGTATGGCCGTAGACCCCTTCATCCATTCCCCACGGGGCTGCTGGTTATTCAGTTCATACCTTCTCCTGCATGAAACTCTGAAATACTTTCCCATTTTTGTTTGTTTGTTTGTTTGTTTTAAAATCAGGTAGGGGTTTGATCAGGGAAAGAAAACAACTATAGTTGAAATGGAACAAGGATTTATTACAGAGATTCGAACTTCTGCAGTTCTTGGGGAGGTGAACTGAAAATCAATTCACCCAACATCAACTTGCCAGTTTGACCCCTGCATCTAAAATTGCAAAGCAGGTACCCTCAGCCAGGTCCAGGACCAGGTGTGGGAGAGGCAGGGGCAGGAAAAGGGCAGGAGTCTACGAAATCCTGGAGGACAGTCATTTAAATGGGAAATTTTCAGAAGTCCTATCCTCTGAAATGAGAAGTGTAACCAAAATGGACATTCAACTCAGGGGGACAGAAAAATCTTAAGCATAATGGCCTGAGTGAAATAACTGTGGCAAAATCTTGGGGAAGCAAAGTGAAAATTGCCCCCCAAACTACCCACCCACCACCAAATCTCCAACAGTTTGGCAAATTTGCTCTATATTTTATAAAAGTTAATTGATGCATGTATTTTCAAAAATGACACATCCTACGTATTGTCTCTGGTTTTCAGCTCAACCGTATAGTACTGGTTTTCTTCTCTCACTCTTTTTTTTCTTTGAAGTTTGTGTTCTTTTCTGATTCCATACCCATTGGGGTTCGAAGCATTGTTTCCTTTGACCAGGCTTGTACTGGTAATTGCAGACTAGCCTCGGTGTCTCTGACTGCTCGGATTTCACATTTGAAGTACAACAGAGCTTTTGGCAACTGCGTTTATAGCTCCTCTGTCGCTTTTCCCACTACCTTCCATGGCAGGTGTGTGCAATGCAGAAGCTTCCCGTGGATGCCTGCAAAATGCCGGAAGCCTGCTTTTTTCCGTGCGGGTCGTCCCTGTCCGTACACTGGCCGCTCTCATTGTCCATTACCCTCCCCGACACTCTGTGAACTCTTCACTCGATGGTGGAAGCCAATGGTAGCCCCTTGCCTGTACCTTGGAAAGAGAACAGCCTTCAGGCTGAATGTGGGTGGAAGAGCCCTACAGAAACAGCATGTAACTATGCAGAAACCACGAGCACTGTATACATACTCTGTCCGACCAAAGGACACACTCCATCCTAGAGCAATGCCAGCTACAGTTTCTTCTTTCATCCTTTCTTATCCTTTAAGTATGGGTTACCTTGTTTGTGATCATAGGAAACAGCAATTCCTTCTGCCTGAGGAATTTCCCAGGAGAGATGACATTTCTTAAGTGTTGGTTTTTTTTTGTTTGTTTGTTTTTTTTTACAGATTCACAGGTGGTGAGTTTGAAACTTACTAACATCACTCTCAAATCTGTATCAATTAACTATTCAGTTTGGTGCTTTTCTAGCAAAACGGCTAGTGTTGTTGCTTTTTTTTTTTTTTCCTTTTTAAAAAATTGAAGGCTAGTTGACATGCCATGATAGTGATAGTGTTTTATCAGTTTATCCAAGTTCCTGGGCCCCATCAGCCAAAAGGAAGGAAAGAACAAATGAACCGGTATGGAAGACTGAATCAATCATGAATGGAACTGTGATTTTTGTCAACAGAAAGAACTAGTGACATATCCCTTGCTCTCAGTAACAGGGAATAAAGCATCGAACAGTGTGGTCCTAGACATCGTCAAGGAAAATCATTGCCCGTGCAGTGACTGGCAGGCACACAGTGACTCTCTAAACAGACACCAGCTTCTGTCACGTGAATTATTTAAATGATGGAAGCTTGGCTTGCAGAAGAGCAGTACCAACCAAAAACTAATGGCCATGCTATCCACAAGTCCTACAGTTGTCTGTCAAACAGTCGGAATCAATTATTTACACATTCTGGGCCAATATATATCCCACTCCTCAGTTCCAGATAATTGCAGATAAAAGCTGCCTTAGTCTCCGAGCTCCTTTTCCGCCATCGCTGGTCTCTTTTCACCTTGTCTCTTGAATGTACCACTGCGCATCGTCCTCTGCCTGTTCTCCCCGAAATGATCTCCTCTCTACCCAAACGCTTCCTCTGAAAAAAAAATCATCTAGGGAATACACAGTAGTTCCTGCTGCTAGCAGAACAGAGCTGTCATTTGTTAACCACAGGCTGTGTGCTAGACCTGTGGTCACTTTGCTACTTGGTAGCTCATTTCATTGAGTTCCTTTGACCTTAGGAAATGTGCTTTGTTATTCTAATTTACAGAGAAGAAAACAGAGGCTCCGAAGGTCAGGGATTTCAGAATGTCTTTTTAAGGAACAGCTTGAGAGCTTCGGAGGCATTTTCTTTTACCTGGTTCCGTCAGTTTGTCACCGCCCTCCGAATGTATGCGGCCAGCACTCTGTGTAGACCACTGTTTCTGGCAGGGGTTCCGCTCTTGGCCACGAAGGTGTTTGTCTTCACACTTTCAGTCGCGCCTTCTTCTTTCCAAGAGAATCCCTTCATTTAGGAAACATACGGACGCATGAAAGCTCTGGAACTGGGATTCTTGTTGTCAGTGAAGGAAACTTGCTGACTACTTAGTTTGTATTGCAAATGAAAATAAACAGGATAAATAGAGAGGTTTTTTGCTCTTTGGAAGCAGCAATTTTCAGTTTCAATCAGAGTCACTTTCCTTATAACAAAGGATTTTTGCTTTTTTAAAGATTTATTTGTTTGAGAAAGAGCGTATGTACATAGCGGGAGAGGGGCAGAGAGAGAGAGAGAATCATCAGGCAGACTCGCCGCTAAGCACGGACCCCTTCACCTCCGACACGGGGCTCAATCCCAGGACCCCAAGATCATGACTTGAGCCAAAACCAACAGTCGGACGCTTAACCAACGGCACCACTCAGGAGCCTCAGAATTTTCGCTTTTAATGATTTTCGAAGTATTTCTGACTATGTGCGCTAGACCAAAGAAAACATCTACAGCCAGGAAAGTCTTTTTCTTGTTTTTTATTAGTAAACCGAGGCGTGCCCCCTCCCAGTTGTTTTTTGGGGGGAATAACCTGCTAAATCATCAAGGTCAGAGATTTTTGTCCTACGTATTTAAATCTACAATTTCTGACACATGTTGGACCTTTCAACAGAAGTTTGTTCACTTGGATAGTGAATGAGTAATGGAATGATCAATAGCCTCAGTCTATTTAATTTATTTGAAAAGCAACAAATGAAAAATTTCTGATACAAGGCTGGTTCTGACCTAAGTTATTGATTATGAGGAGTTTTTTTTTTTTAATGGAGATTATTGTTGAATTAACCAAGGAAGTACAGCCGTGACTAATGAGATAAAATTAAGCGAAAGGAAACTGTGAACTGAATACCAAGAAATATTTTCAGTAGACGAGGTTGGGATTAAATCAGGCGAAGGAGTCCCCGTGGAAGTGGCCAGGGACATTTAACACCAGGTGTGTCACTGAAGGCTGCAGTGAACTTCAACAATTTACTAGAGACTGACTCTGGCTTTGGCAGGATGATAAGTGGGATCATATCTCTAGTTCCATTGATTCTCTTTCTTATACAGGTATCCATTCGCAGCCTCCCCTCCCCGGTGGACGAAATTTATGTGTGTGTTAAATTTTCTGATTAGAGTTTTCTTTTTTTTTTTTTCCAGAAAACACTCTTTTTAGAGCATCTCCTGGTATCGCCAGAAATGTCTTCCTTAAGTGGGAAAGTCCAGACGGTGTTGGGCCCCATAGAGCCCAGCAAACTGGGCCGTACTCTGACTCATGAACATCTGACGATGACCTTTGACTGCTGTTACTATCCGCCTCCTCCGTGTGGTGAAGCCATGTCTCAGGAACCTATTATGATGAAAAACTTATTCTGGATTCAAAAAAACCCTTATTCCCATAAAGAGAATCTTCGGCTGAATCAGGAGATGGAAGCCGTAAGGGAAGAACTGTTGTATTTTAAAGCCAGAGGTGGTGGGGCTGTGGTGGAGAACACGACTGTTGGGATTAGCCGAGACGTGAAGGCTCTGAGATGGTTTGCAGAAGAGACAGGCATCCATATCGTAGCTGGAGCGGGGTTTTACGTGGAGGCAACTCACTCCCCGGAGACCAGAGCCATGTCGGTAGAGCAGGTGAGAAGTCCCGACGACGTGGGCAATACTTGCGTGTCAATTCAGAAAGGCCAGAACCTCAGACACTGGATTTTCCCTCTGTCATCCCCACCAAGGAATGTCACTGACTCAGAGGTAGCATGCTACAGAAATGTGCTAGCTAGCAAAGACATCTGCCAGTGGGGACCCAAATTAGGAACATTTCATCTCCTAAAGAAAAAAGCATCAAGGGAGGAGAGCTTAACCCTCTAGTCACTGAAAACCCCCAAGTGTTAACATTCAGGGGTATCTGGTATCCCTGCTCTGTAGTGGTACCACAGCCCTGTTTGTAAACCTCATTTTCCCATTATAAACTTCAGTTACGTAACCCCGATTTTCTTTCTGGATTTTATAATAACCAGCAATAAAAATTCACGGTAGGGTGAGATTTGGCAGGCAGAGACTTGGCACATGGGCGAGTATGTTTTCTTCTTTTACAAAACAGGCAGGGTGGAAGAAAATCCATTCCTGGTTTTGTTATCATAGGATCTTAAGCAAGAATGGGCAGAAGGAAAGAAAGCTCTCAGAGAGAAACAGAAAGAATTAGCCACGAAGCTTCTTTGCATATATATGTGCTCCCTTTTGGAACATGCCTGGATGTGTTTATGCATGTTTATACCTATTGTCTGTATGTGTATGTCTCTTCCCTTGCCTGCTTGCTAGGCAAAGAATGTCAGTTGCGGTCTTCGCAACGATTCAGTTAATCGTTAAAATCTTTGTATCGCAAAACTTTATCTGTATCATTTTCCAGTCAGGTCTTCACCTTTTTATATGCTTATATTGTTTGAAGACTATCCTGAAGTCAGCATTACACCTTCTTCCAACCACTCTTAGTAGTAATATACCTATGAATCAAAAAAAGCCGTAGGAGTATTGTGTGCTGTGAATCTTCTGTGCTGCGTGGGATTAAGGACTGCATACATTAGGGAGAATTAAAGGATTAGTTGATATCGTTGACGTAGTTCAAGGGCAGTCTTTTTATGTTCTAGATGTTTCTCAGGTTAAATTACAGATTTTTTTTTTTTCTCATCTGAATGTCCTTTCATGAAGTCACTTTTTTCCCCCATAGCTTCCTAAAGCCACAGATTTCTCACCAAATAATCACAGTAAGATAATATTGACTCTTTGATTTAGAATAACTTGCTGAATTTGAGATTTGGCCTTTCTCATTGACCCATATTAACTGAATGGATGGCAGATACATTTTTAAAAGAATGAATGACCACATGAATAAATCCATTCACCTACTGTGGTGACTCTGGGTTGATCAATTCCGTAGTCTATAAAATATTTTCTTTCCTGCTCTTCCTTAGCTTACTGATGTCCTCGTTAATGAAATTCTCCATGGAGCTGATGGAACTAGTATCAAGTGTGGCATCATCGGAGAAATTGGCTGCTCCTGGCCTCTGGCTGAGAGCGAGAGGAAGGTTCTTCAAGCAACAGCTCATGCTCAGGCTCAGCTAGGCTGTCCTGTTATTATTCATCCTGGAAGGAATCCAAGTGCACCATTTCAGATTATCCGAGTATTGCAAGAAGCAGGTGTAGACATCTCCAAAACGGTTATGTCTCACATCGATAGGTAAGCAGACTCTCTCCAAATGAGTCCAAGTCACCATTCAATGGATGGTCAAATAAATAATGTCATCAGATTAATGGAATACTAATCACCTAGAGAAAACCACTAACCACCTGGATGAGAGTATCTTACAGTAGACATTAGTAAAAGTCAATACTGCCAGTTCTGTGTCCTGACTGTGGGTCTGTTGGTGTTCTTGGTATTTTGTGTAAATCATTTCTTTTCATTTACTTAATCCTTCATAACCTTCATAGGAACTGTCCCTGTGTACTTCACTTCTTTGCCTCAAGTTCTGATACCACAGCAGCTGCCAAGTCTACTCGCTCAGTATTTGTCAGTAGTTAAAGTGATAAGTTTATCTGCAAATATAAAGGGAAGCGAAAGGGAATGGTTTCACCCTGAGAAGAAAACCACAAATGTATAAATATTCAACTGTGCTGTTGTGACTGGTGGTTTGAGTCATCCGAATTTGGGAAAATACAATCATAAAACATAATACTGGGGCATAAGCCTGGGCGGCTCAGTCAGTTAAGCGTCCTACTCTTGATTTTGGCTCAGGTCATGATCTCAGAGTCGTGAGACTGAGCCCTGCATGGGGCTCCAGGCTCCACAGTGAGCCCGGAGTCTGCTTCAGATTCTCTCTCCCTCTTCTTCTGCCCTCCCCTCCACTCTCTCTCTCTCAAATAATTAATAAATAAATTAATTAATTAATACTAAATAAATATATGAAAAGAACATAATCATAATGGGTATATTATTTGGTAGTATTCTTGGTTTCTCATGGCAGCTATAACAAATTATAAGAAACTGGGTGGCTTAAAACAAGAGATTTCTTACTCATAGCTCTGGAAGCCCCAGCTGCACTTCCTCCAAAGTCTCTGGGGTAAAATCCTACCTTCCTTCTTCCATTGCCTAATTGTTCCAATATTCCTTGGCTTGTGGCTACATAACTTTAATTTCTGCCTCTTTCTGTACATGGCCCCCTCCTGTCTGTCTGTGTCTTCTCCTCTTTTGTTTCTTAGAAGGACACATTGTTAGATTTCATGTCTACCCAGATAAACCAAAATGATCTCCTTTGAGATCCCTAACTTTATCACAACTGCAAAGACTCTTTTCCCAAACAGGATCACTTTCAGAGATTCAGAGGGTTAAAACACGGACATATCTTTTTGGAGCCCCACCACTCAACCCCCCCCAACTCATTGTATTAGATGTGTAGGGGTCCACAAAATAAGTGACTATCTTATTTGAACAGATGTTGGCTGCAGTTCATTTCTTGAAGAAACCTAACAGTATTACAAAGGCTAGACATTAGCCTTTAGATGAAATTGGTTAAGAAATTAACACAGGACAGGGACGCCTGGGTGCCTCAGTGGGTTAAAGCCTCTGCCTTCAACATGGGTCATGATCTCGGGGTCCTGGGATCAAGCCCCGTATCAGGCTCTCTGCTCAGTGGGGAGCCTGCCTCCCCCTCTCTCTCTCTGCCTGCCTCTCTGCCTACTTGTGATCTCTGTCAAATAAATAAATAAAATTTTTATTAAAAAAAGAAATTAACACAGGACAAATGAGACTAATAACACATTACAATTACTTCTATCTTGCCTATTGGAGTAAGCCATATTAACAGACTGGTAGTCTCTCACCATCACACCTGGCATTCTGCTCTTTGATAAACTAATAGTCCTACAGCGTGCACTGATAATATGCTTCTACTTAATAGAAATATTATAAAATCCTGTGCTGAAAAGAAATTAAAAGTTACAATTGTGGCAGAATGGAGGGAGTGGTATTGATGGACTGACTGAGAACATCAAGGTAAAGGCAATTTTCTGGCAACTGGGTTGGCATCAAGATCAATACATGGCTGTTTTCAAGATCTTCTGGTTGTACTGATAAAGTAGACGATGCTTCTAGATCCCCATCTTAGAGGTAGTGTATCCTAATATGAAGAATAGAATCTTTGGGCCCAGAGACTCCTGCTTTTACATCCTGACTCTACCCTTTGCTGTGAGATCTAGGGTAAGTTCATATGAATTTAAAATAATGTATTTGATAATGTTACCTTTTTGATTTTGAACATATGTTGCATCTTTAATCCAGAAGGATGATTTTTAATACCTTTTAAACAGTGTGAAGTATGGCATGAAAATGAGTAAGACAGTATACATTTTTAAATTTTCTAAATATTTCTCGGGTTTTTGAAAACATTGTATTCTCTTGTTATTAGGTTCTCCAGAGGTCCATTAGACTACAGTTAGTAACCATGTTCAAATATTCTGTCTTCCTACTGACTTTGTGACTGCTCAGTCTATTGGTTACAAAAAAAAGAAGTATGTTAAAATCTATTATGGTGGATTTTTAAATTTCTCATTGTACATATTTCAGGTATATATATATGTACATATATATATTCAGGTGTGTATATATATTATATACATATGTGTGTGTGTGTGTGTGTGTGTGTGTGTGTGTGTGTGTGTATATATAAAAAATTTGAAGCTACGCCTTCATGTGCATATAAAGTTGTTTCACTTTCCTGGCAAATTGAAACTTATTTCAACATATATTGAACTACTTTATCTCTAGTAATTTGAGTAATGCTTTTCATTTTTAAGGCTTCTTTATCTGATATTAATGTGACTATCCTGATTTTTCTTTGTTAGTTTTATAAATTAGGTACATTTTATACACACCTAGCATGTGGCTGGGTTTTGGGTTTTATCCAGTCTCTTCTCCTATATGAACACTTTAGGTTTTGGGTTTTTTTTTTACATTGACTACGTTTACTAAAATGTTTGTTCCACTTTTTCTTTTTCTCCTTAAGATTTTATTTATCTATTTGAGAAAGAGAGAGCGCGCACACATGAGTATATGAGTGGGGGAGGGGCAGAAGCAGAGAATCTCAAGCTGACTCCTCACTGAGCATGGAGCCCAAGGCGGAGTTTGCTCTCAGGACACCAAGATCATGACCTGAGTCAAAACCAAGAGTTGGACACTTAGCTAACTGAGCTATCCAGGTGCCCCCCCCCCATTTTTCTTTTTGTCATAGTTAATGTCATCCTTTCTTGATTTCTTTTATTGATTTTTTTCACCTTCTTATTTTATCTTTCCCCTTTAATACTTTGGAAGGTATCTATACTATTTCTATCCTCTCAATGGTTATAACAGAAAATGTAACATGGATATTTAATATGTCAAATTTTAAGTGTAAGAAATATTTTACCAACCTTCCTGGTAATACAGATTTTAGAATCCTTTGACTTCAATCACTTACCATCTAACTTACACACTATTTTTTTTCCAGGATAGGTGTCTATTTTCTTTTTTTAATTCCCAGTAATTAGACATTATCTTATTATCATCAAACATTTAAACGGTCAGTGTATATTGAGATTAGCCTTTCTCTTTGCTGTTTTCTTTGCTCACTATTCCGTCTTCATCTCAGATCTTTATCCTTGAATTTCCTAAGGTACACAATTTGGAGTTCCCTCAGTATGTATCTGTTTTGATAATAAATACTTAGTATATATGTATCGAAAATGCCTTCATGCCTTTATTCATAAGAGATAATTAAATGGAATAGGTAATGTATAATAATTAATTAAAATAGACAATTCTACTCAAAAGTTATTTTTCTAGGATATCCCATTTTCAACTGACATATCCACTGACCCTAATTATGCTTCCTTGGAAGGAACCTGCCATTTCTTTCGTTTTTGACATTTTTGTCTCTGGGAGTCTCTATCTGCACTATGATCTATCTCACTGTGAATTTTTTATCATGTATGCTTGGGATTCCTGGATATGAAGATGTATTTCATTTGTTTCTGGATAACTTGAGTGACTGTCTCCTCAAATAGTGCTTCATCTGTATCTTCTTGATTATTTTCACCATAAACTCCAGCTTGATATACGTAGGATCTGATTACCTGTCCTGCAGGTCTTTTACCATCTCGTTCATGTTTCCATCACTTTGCATATTGGACCCGTTTTCTGAAAGTTCTATCTTCCTATTTACTACTTCTCTCTCCAGCAAAATAATCTGCTGCCTGGTCTATTAATTTGGTTTATAATATTAAGAACAGAAAACTTAAAACCATAGTCCTTCTAAAAAAAATTCTATAGAAATTCTATTTGTTTACTTTTTAAAAAGATTTATTTATTTATTTTGGAGGAGAGCAAGTATGCATGGGGGAAGAGGCAGAGGGAGAGAATCTCAAGCAGACTCCCTCCTGAGCACAGAGCCCCTCATGGAGCTTCATCGCTGCACCCAAGAGATCATGACCTGAGCCTAAATCATGAGTCAGATGTTTAACTGACTGAACCATTCAGGCACCTCTCTATTTGTTTACTTTTTTTTTTTTTTTAAGGTTTTACCATACTTTATTTTGGATATTTAGATTTAAGGTGTTGAAACCTACTTGGTTTTGTGGGAAGGAGGCATAGACTGGCAATATGTTATGGAAAATCTAGCTCTAACTGACAAGAGGCTCTGTAGTAATGGGCATATACTTTTGATGAGGGTGGGAGTGTCTCTTTTTTTTAGAGAGAGAGAGCGCAAGCATGAGCTAGCGTGGGGGAGAGAGGATGAGGGAGAGAGAGATTCTTTAAGCAGGCCCTGCCTGCAGAGCATGGAGCCTGATACAGAGCTCAATCCCACAACCGGAAATCAAGCATTGGACACCTAACTGACTGAGCCACCCAGGCGCACCTCTTTGTTTACTTTTTAATTCCGCTTGGTGAATTTTGATAATTTCTTTTTTCCTTCAGTATGTTTTTAATTCGATCTTCAAAAAAAAATTAAAATACAATATTTGCCTTGTGATTGATAAATCTAATTTCTAATGTCTTTTTTTTAAAGATTGATTGATTTATTTATTTGACAGACAGAGATCACCAGTAGGCAAAGCCGGAGGTAGAGAGAGAGGGGGAAGCAGGCTCCCTGCTGAGCAGAGAGCCTGATGCACGGCTCAATCCCAAGACCCTGACACCATGACCTGAACCGAAGGCAGAGGCTTAACCCACTGAGGCACCCAGGTGCCCCTAATTTCTAATGTTTTTCTCCCCCTGATTTTATAGTTTGTTGGTTCTTTGGGCTCTCATTCATGTGAAGTTAATTTCTCATACTAAAAAAAATATTATTGTGATTCTGGAAATTATTATGAGTCCTAGGCTGAAGGATTTTTTCCCCGGTTCATTTGTTGGCTTGTTTTATTTATTTCTTGTAGGCAGTTAGAGGGCACTACCAATCTGGGACTACTTTAAACTCAATTTCTAAAAATTTTTTAAAAATTTATTTTTTGTGGTAAAATAGTCATAATATAAAATTTACCATCTTACATCCATTTTGAAGTATAAAATTCAGTAGTGTTAAATACATCCACATTGTTGTGCAACCAAACTCCAGAAATCTTCATCTTGCCAAACTGAAACTCTTTACTCACTAAACAACTCCCTACTCCTCCTCCACACTGGCCAAGGCAACCACCATTCTACAGTTCACCTCTATGAATCTGACAACTCTAACTACCTCATACAAGTGGAATCATACAGTATTTGGGTTTTTGTGTGACTCTTTATTTTTTTTTAAGATTTTTATTTATTTATTAGAGAGAGATAGAGTAAGCAGGAGGGAGAGGGAGAGAGAATCTGAAGCAGACTCCACACTGACTATAGAACCCAATGTGGGGCTTGATCTCACAACCCTGAGATAATGACCTGAGCCAAAACCAGAGTCAGATGCTCAACTAACTGAGCCACCCAGGAACCCCTTCTTGTGGCTCTTTAAACTTTTCACTTGAGGGGTTTAGAATCACACAAGGTCTATGAATTCTGGCTCCTAAACCCAGTGAATGCAGACTTGCAGCTGTGGATTCTTACTGGCGATGGTTTTTCCCAATCTGCTTCCCTCTCACCAGAAAACAAGACTGAGAAAGGCATATAATCTCCAAAGACTCCCTCTGTGGACCAGATTTTTACCTCCTCCTCTGCCCCCATGGGTGTTATGTGGGGTGAGGTCACACTCCCTTTATGTCCTGATGGGAACTGTGTCTGCAGTTTACCTCCTAATTATCCAGGCTGGGCTCTGTCTCGCTTTGGCCCATTAACTGACCCCACACTAGGCAGATGGGTGCTCTAGGTCTCCCCTTACCTCTCACTTTCTCTGTTCTCTTGTTTTTGCACCATGAGCAAGTCCTTTACTTCCCCACCAGCCTAACCGAGCATTTAAAACTATGAATTTTTCCCCTTTCATTTTATTCAGTATTTTACATGCACTATATAGGAAATGCTTTTTGTGAATATTTCATCTACCATACTGCTTGAACTGGCTCATGATGATCCTTAAAGAAGAATCTTTCTGATTCTTTTTAGAGTTAGACATGTAGGTAAGTTAGAAAATTATGGTTGTTAGGAGAAAGGAAGCTTTTGCTGGAAACAGTGAAATAAATCTTAACTCTAAGTACAGTAGGACATCCTTGCTCATAAAACCAAACAACATATATATCATACACTTATGTATATTTTCTTTTGAATAACAAAGCTACATTATCTGATTTTCAGTGCCTGCCTTTCCAGTGCCTCCCTCTAGAATGGCTCAGGATGGAACTGAGAGGCTGGCCTGACATCAGACAAATTCAGAGCATGCTGGGAAATCCTGAGACCATTCTGAGAGCAGCCCACCCATTCTGTACCTATATTAAGGACAATGTGGGGTTCCAGTGCCTAAAAAAATAAATATGTAGAAGTAGGAACATTTAAGGGGAGAGGTGACTGGGCAAAAATGGCTTCAGGAAAAAAAAGTAGTGCATTTGGAAAAACAAATGGAATAAAGTAAAATAATAATAATAATAAGACTCAGGAAGGCAGATTCTGGCAACTTTGGCTTTTTGATGTGGGTGTTCACAGCAAGACAGTCGCCTGGCTGAAGTGTGACTAGGTCAGCCTTTCACAGACTCCTGAGGTCTGCCGGGCTGCACACACAATCTAATCTGTATTGAAGGGGCAAGGATTTCAGCTTTTGTAATGGGGACAAATCATAAAAGGGCATGTGTTTCCTGCAAGGAAATACACAGACAGCACACAAAAAGTAGAGCATTCGGAAAAGAAGACCTCCAGGAAAAGCAAACCCAACAAAACACAGAGTCATCCCACATGCCTTTTCAGGCATCCAGGAGAAGGCTCTGAACCCCAGGCTGTTGTGATTGCAAGGTGACGGGTCTAGACACTGGCTTTGCCCCACAACTGCTTTTAGAACACTGGGCTCTCACCAGGACCGACGCTCAGACTTGACTACCTATCAGAATGGTGCATTTATCCCTTCAAGGCAGGACTTCTATCATTTGAGAACACAAAATAAAATACTCCAGGATGTCCACAGTCACGTTAAAGCAGTGAAATATTTTGAAGGTAGATAAATCTTCACTAGCATTCATGCATAAGGCATTCTCTCTTTAAATACATGTATACACATGCACGCACATACACATACACACTTCCAACAGCAGCAACAGCAAAATTGTCACTGCTGATCCAAGAGGAGCAGTTGGGAGGCTGAGAAGGAAGAGTTAATGAATGGCGGACACCTCAGGACACCTCTGAACCACACTGTTGTCATGTGACCATGTGTGACCTGCTTAAGGTCGTTTACCTAGAGATAGCAACCTTGACAAGATAAATCTGCTTCTGTGTCTAGGCCCTCCCCTCACCATCTGTTCTCTTCAAGAAATATGGGCCTGTGGACGTGCCTGTGGACGGCTGTGAATTTAGCCCTAGGGAACAGGGCAGGGGGCTGCCCTTCACAGTTACAGCCACCCAAAGTCAACCGTTATTGCAAAATAACACCAGCCCTTGGGTGTCCCTGTTTGGGTTGTTAATCTACAAAGGCTTTATGCCCTTTTTATTATAATTATGCTACCTGTTAAAACTCTACCTACCTTTCCAGTGAGCATAAAATCATAGCACAGTCTCTGCCCTGTCTAATACAGGGTATGTGGGATTCAAGAAGCTACCCCAAGTAGCTGTAGGTACTTTTGTGACAATATGATTCTTTCATTACCAGTGAAACCTGGGTAAAAGAACAGGGCTGGAAGGCATTGGGGTACTATTTCCTGATTAAGTTTTGAGTCTCTGGGAGGGCAAAAGACAGGTGCTATGTCTCCATCTTTTTTCTACTTGGTTATCGATCTAACAAAGCACAGGGCTTTGATGGAAATTTAGGGCCTAGAGTTTGATGAGAGGCACAATAATAGTTAGGCACAGGAATATAGCCCACCTCTCTCTTGGAAAATTGCTCCCTGTGGAGGGTAGAAGTATTTGACCCAAGGGTTTTGAAAGAGAAGTGAGAGCGTAAGGGATGGGCTAATAAGCCACTTTGTTCTCTGTACTGCTGATTATTCATGCAAAATTCACCTAACTCTTTTTTTTTAAAGATTTTATTGATTTATTTGACAGAGAGAGCTCACAAGCAGACAGAGAGAGAGGAGGGAAGCAGGCTCCCCACCGAGCAGAGAGCCAGATGTGGGGCTCGATCCCAGGACCCTGGGATCATGACCTGAGCCGAAGGCAGAGGCTTTAACCCACTGAGCCACCCAGGCGCCCCTCACCTAACTCTTTAAAGGATACAATTCTGATACATTTTTTTCATGCTTGCAATTAGATGAAAGAAGAGGGTAGAGTATTACTTCATTCATTCATTTATTTATTTGTTCAACAAATATTTATCGAGTGCCTCATGTACCAGACACTGGGATAGAGCAGGGAATACGACACATTCTCTGCCTTCAAACTGATAATTGGATTATAATTGTGGTGACTGTTAACTTTACAACTGTCTTTGAAAAGCCACAAAAAAATTATTATCTGGTATCCTCAAACCGCATGTTTTTAATTCCTATGAATACTAGTGAATTAACATGGGATCACTCAAAATCAATTCCAGGCAAATATCTGGCAAAGGTAAATGGTTCATAATATCTTTATATCCTTAAGTAGGATGGTAGGATTTTAAAGAACGAACAATTGGTATGTCATGCACGTGAAATGGTTTAGAACATCTAGAATCCTGTGTGTACCGTGCTGTAGTTCTTAACAGTTTATTATTAGCATTATGCATATGTATGCATTATGTGCATAAGGAGAGTATGCCTGAGAGGAATGAGTACACATTGTAGAGTATATACATTGTGCACATTATTTATAGTAAAGACAACTTATTTAGTCAGATTGGCTCAGATCCTACCATGGAGTGAAAAACTAAAGAAATCAGTTCAGGCAACAAAGTAGAGGCTTGGTAAGCAAGGGAGAGTCTTTAAAAGAAAATATGTAGTAAGAACACTCCCCTTTTCAAAATTTACTAATGTCCGCTGACATTTCTTCTGCTCTCACTATGGCAGATGATAGGAAAGAAAAACTAGGGGGAAAAAAAAAAGAGCCTAGATGCTTTTAAACATGTCATTATGGCCGCTTGTCTATAACTTGTCACACTGTGGCCAAATTTTATATAAAGATCTACGTTGGTTTCTGGAGAGTACTCACTGACATAGAAATACAAACTCTGAATACATTTAAGGTTAAAATTGTGTGATGATATTGGCAACAGCTATTCCTTCATCCATGCAATGTGCCTTCCTTCTAAGTGTGTTCTACACACACATGGGATGATGGAGAAACAGGGTGCTGGAGTCGTGTGGCTTAATTTCTGGTAATGACACCAGCACTTTTGTGTGATCTTGAACAAGTCACTTAAGCCTTTCCCATCCTTTGCTCATCTGTCAAAAGGGGTTAAGAAAAATTGCTCCTAACCCCTAAAGTGTTATGTGGATTCCCCCCCCCCATTATTGTTTATCATGGATTTCCTTTCATTGCAGGACCTGTATATTAATAATTTTTTAAAAAGTCCAGACAATTGTGTGACAGACTGAAAGGCAGCAGAACATCTTAAAATACAGAAATAATCCCAAATAAAATATAATTAAGTTATGCTGGTAATTGATATTTGTGAAGTATCCCAGATTGTACACTTTAGCAGACGTATGGGCAGACCAGCCCATGTCGGGGCCAAAGGAGGCACTGGTCAGGTATTCTCTCCAGTGCATTATACCCACCCAAACCTTCTACCAGTAATTTTTTTGTCTAAAGAAATTTTTCATGAGTCTGACACCATTCCCATGGAATGTGACATTTTAACAAATAGGATTGCTATGTCTATGAGATTTATCTTCACTCTTCTCAATACCATCATTCCCTGAACTGTGTACCGCCTTACATGAAAAACGCAAGCTCTTTTGTGCTATGTGGCAGCTGGAAAGTTCATATGGTAAAAAGCTCTTCCTAGGGTATATAAACTGTGAAATGTATTTTAAAATAAAGTTTTAATTACGCTTCACAATTCAGAGCCAACTTCTGGTTTTAGTCTAATTTAAACAAGGGTTTTCTCTCTTGCAGCCATCTGTTCCTTTTGCGTAAGCCGACACTTAAGTCATAATATTGAAAGTGTGACATCATTCCTTCTATGATGTCATTAAATAATCTCTGTAAGGTGGGGACTCGTGCAGTCAGAGAAGTGAATAAAGTAGGAGGAAGATCCTCGTTCAACTGTAGATAATGGGGAATAAAATTAATACAGAGCAACCTGAATTATTTTTCTATTGCTTTTCATTGCCAATGGTTTTCTCATGTTGGAAAGACTGTCCCATAAAAGCAATGTCTTAATACCAAAAGATAAATGAAGCTTTAAAATGCTTACATATACATAAGTCAATCAGAGAAAGACAACTATCATATGATCTCCCTGATATGAGAAGTGGAGAGGCAATGTGGGGGGCTTGGGGGGTAGGAAGAAAATAAATGAAACAAGATGGGATTGGGAGGGAGACAAACCATAAGAGAGACTCTTAATCTCGCAGAACAAACTGAGGGTTGCTGGGGGTAGGGGGGCCGGGAGAGGGTGGTGGTGGTATGGACATTGGGGAGGGTGTGTGCTGTGGTGAGTGCTGTGAAGTGTGTAAACCTAGCAATTCACAGACCTGTACCCCTGGGGCTAAAAATGCATTATATTTTTATAAAAAATTTTTTAAAATGCTTACATATATGGAATTAACGAGCATGTTCATGTGACTGCACCAGTTCTAACTGCAGGTCTGACTTTGTGTGAAACCAAAGTTTCTGGGCAATATTTAATTGAAATAACAACTTATACTTTCTATCCATCGTAATATTTAAGACTGCACATTAAGAACTTACCTTCTTCGGGGGAGACTGGGAAGATGACAGAGTAAGAAGACTCTAAGCTCACCTTGTCCCACAAATACAACGCGGTAATGCATCAGTGTGAATAATCCAGAAGATGTCCGGAAGACTACTGGAACAAACTCTGCCACTGAAAGCAGAGAAGAAGCCACATCAAACAGGGCACAAAGGGTGGATACACAGTGTGGAGTGAAATGGGCTGGCTGTCCTTGGGAGATAGGGCAGCCCTGGGCGAGGAGAGGAGAGAGAAATAGAGTAATATGTGGGGGAGCCTGCACAGGGAAGACAAATCTCCAGAACATTTGGCTTTGAAGGCAAGAGGTCCAAATTTTGTGAATTCTTACCAGAACTTAACCAGAGGGACTTGAAACCTGGGGGGCTCAGTTCTGGGAAAGCCAAGAGGAGAATAGGAAGCTGAATGCCTGCCTTTAAAGAGACAGCACAACAAAGAGTTCATGGAGATACAGCCTAGAAGCAGCAGTTTGAAAAATGCCTGGAGGATATGGGAGGGAAAGCTATTTCCCTCCCATATCTCAGAGCATGTGTGGAGGGGCAGGGATCATTGGAAGACCCCTTCAGGAACAAAAGAGCTGTCAGATGTCCTCTCCCTCCCTTGCCCCTCAGCATAAACACACAGCCACCTGTAGGAACCAGCAGGGCACCACCATCTACTAACTGACTTGTTTATACCAAGCCCCACTCACCTAGGCTTCAGTGGATCTGCTCAGAGGTCCATGCCAAGACACCTGGTAAAAAGGGTAAAAAGTTGATTTAAAAAAAAAAATCTTAAAAGCAGCAATAGGGGGCACCTGGATGGCTCAGTCAGTTGAGGTTCCAACTCTTGATTTCAGCTCTGGTCAAGATCTCAGGGTCCTGGGATTGAGTCCCATGTCAGGCTCTGTGCTCAGTGGGGAGGAGTCTGCTTGAGATTCTCTCCTTCCTTCTTCCTCTGCTCCTCCCCCCTCCCTGAAATAAATAATTTTTTTTTATAAAAAACAGCAAAAGAAGACAGTTACATACAAGGGAAACCCCATAAGGCTACGAGCAGATTTTTCAACAAAAACTTTGTAAGCCAGAAAGGAGTGGCCTGATCTATTCAAAGTGCTGACAGGAAAATGTCTGCAGCCAAGAATATTCTACCCAGCAAGGCTATCATTCAGAATAGAAGGAGAAATAAAGAGTTTCTCAGACAAGCAAAATGTAAGGAGTTCATGACCACTACAGCCTTACAAGAAACATAAAGGACTTTTTGAGTGGATAAGAAAGACCATAAATAAGAGTAAGAAAAGTAGGGAACATAAAAGCAGTAAAATTAAGCATATATGTAAAAATCAGTCAAGGGATTCACAAAATAAAAGGATGTAAAATATGACACCATATAACCAAAATGTGGGGTAGGAAGGACAGGAGCAAAAAATGGGTTCAAACTTAAGCAACCATCAACTTAAAATAGACTGCTATATGCAGAAGATGTTATATACAAACCTAAGAGTAACCACAAGTTAAAAAAATACCTATAATAGATATGCAAAGATAAAGAGAAAGGAATCTAAGTATATCACTAAAGGAAGCCAGCCAACCCTAAGAGAGCAAGAGAAGAAAGGACCAGAGAAAATCTATAGAAACAGCCACAAAACAGGTAACAAAATTGAAATAAATACACATCTATCAACAATCACTTTGAATATAAATTATCTGAATGCTCCAAAAGACATAGGATGAGAAAATGGATGAAAAACCAAGATTCATTTATATGCTGCCTACAAGAGACTTATAGACCTAAAGTCACCTGCAGATTGAAAGTGAGGGGATAGAGAAACGTCATAGAAATGGATGTCAAAAGAAAGCAGGCATAGCAATACTTATACTGGAAAAAATGGACTTTAAAACAAAGGCTGTAACAAGATACAAAGAAAAGCACTATATAATAATAAAGGGGACAATCCTATAAGAAAATATAACAATTGTAAATATTCATGTACCCAGCATGGAAGCACCCAAATGCATAAAGCTTTTATTAACAAACATAAAGGAAATAATCAATAGTAACACTATAGTAGTAAGGGACTTTAACATCCCACTTAACGTCAATGGGCAGATCATACAAATAGAAAATTAACAAGGAAACAATAGCTTTGAATGACACACTGGAACAGATGCATCTAATAGATATAGTCAGAACATTCCATCCCAAAACAGCAGAAGATACATTTTTTTCAAGTGCACATGGAACATTCTCCAGAATAGATCACAGAGGCCACAAAACAAGTCTCCACAAATTCAAAAATGTGAAGTCATACCATGCATCTTTTCTGACTACAATGCTATGAAACTAGGTCAACCACAAGAAAACATCTGGAAAGAACACAAATACATGGAAGTTAAAGAACATGTTACTAAACAACAAATGTGTCAACTGAGAAAGGAATCAAAAATTACATGGAAATGAAATAAAAACACAACAGTCTTTGGGATGCAGCAAAAGCAGATCTTAGAGGAGAGTATGTGGCAATACATCAACTCAAAGAGCAAGAAAAACCTCAATTAAGCAACCTAAATTTACACCTTAAGAAGCTAGAAAAAGAAGTACAAACAAGACTCAAAACCAGCAGAAGGAAGGAAATAATAAAGATTAGAGCATAAATAAATGGCATTTAAAGTAAAAAAGCAATAGAACAGATTAATGAAACCAGGAACTGGTTCTTTGCAAAGATCAACAAAATTGATAAACCTCTAGAGAGACTTATCACAAAAAAAGGGGGGGGATTCATATAAAATCAATAATGACAGAGGCAAAAATCACAACCAACACTACAGAAATAAAAGAAATAAAAGAATGTAAGAGAATATTATGAAAAATTATATGTCAATAAATTGGAAAACCTAGAAACATGTAACTACCAAAACTCAAACAGGAAAAGATAGAAAACTTTAACAGACAAATACCAGCAATGAAATTGTATCAGTAATCAAAAAATTATCGACAAACAAAAGTCCAGGTCTGGATGGCCTCCCAGATTAATTCTACCAAACACTTAAAGAACAGCTAATACCTATTTTTCTCAAACTATTCCCCCCAAAAAATAGAAGAGGAAGGAAAACTTCCAAATTCATTCTATGAGGCCAGCCTTACCCATAAATGAGATAAAGATACCACAAAAAAGGAGAACCACAGGATAATATCTCTCATGAACATAAATGCAAAAAACCTCAGCAAAAGTATTAGGAAACTGAATCCAACAATACATTAAAAAAATCATTCACCACGATCACATGGAATTTATTCCTGGGATGCAAAGGTGGTTCAGTATTCCCAAATCAATCGATTTGATGTATCACATCAATAAGAAAAAGGACAAAAACTATATGATCAGTTCAATAGATGCAGAAAAATCACTTAACAAAGTACAACATCCATTCATGATAAAAACCCTCAACAAAGTAGGGTTAGAGGGAATATACCTCAACAAAATAAAGGCCATATATGAAAACCCCACAGCTAGCATCATACTCACTGAGAAAAAACTGAATGCTTTCTCCTTAATGTCAGGAATAAGGCGAGGATGTCTACTCTCACCACTTTTATTCAATATAGCATTGGAAGTCCTAGCCACAGCAATCAGACAACAAAAAGAAATAAAAGGCATCCAAATTGGTAATGAAGAAGTAAAACCAATCACTATTTGCAAATGACATGATACTACATCTGGAAAACACTAAAGACTTCACCAAAGAACTATTAGAGCTGATAAATGAATTCAGTAAGGTTGCAGGATACAAAAATAATATACAGAAATCCGTAGCATTTCTATACACTAATAAAGAAGCAGCAGAAAGAGATATTAAGAAAATAATCCATTTATAAGTGCACCAAAAACAATAAAAATACCTAGGAATAAACTTAGCCAAAGAAGTGAAAGACCTGTACTCTGAAAACTATAAAACACTGATGAAAGAAAATGAAGATGACACAAATGGAAAGATATTCCATGATCATGGATTGGAAGAGCAAATATTGTTAAAATGTTCATATTACCCAAAGCAATCTACAAATTTAATGCAATACCTATCATAATACCAACAGCTTTTTTCACAGAACCAGAATAAGCAATTCTAAAATTTGTATGGAACCCCCCAAAATCTTAAATAGACAAAGCAATCTTGAAAAAGAAAAACAAAACTGGAAGTGTCACAATTTCAGATTTCATGTTATATTACAAAGCTGTAGTAATCAAAACAGTATGGTAACTGCACAAAAATAGACACATAGATCAGTACAACAGAATAGAAAGCCCAAAAATAAATCCACAATCATCTGGTTAATTCATCTTCGACAAAGGATAAAAGAATATGTAATGGGAAAAAAATAGTCTCTTTAACAAATGATGTTGGGAAAACTGGACAGCTATATGCAAAAGAATGAAACTGGGCTACCTTCTTACACCATACATCAAAATAAACTCAAAATGGGTCAAGGACCTAAATGTGAGACCTGAAACCATAAAAATCCTAGCAAAGAGCACAAGCAGTGATTTCAGACATTGGTCATAGCAACATCTTTCTAGATATGTCTCCTGAGATAAGGGAAATAAAGGCAGAAATGGAACACCAGGACTACATCAAAATAAAAGCTTCTGCACAGCAAAGGAAACAACCAGCAAAACTAAAAGACAACCTACTGAATAGGAAAAGATATTTGCAAATGAGGTATCTGATAAAGTGTTAGTATCCAAAATATAAGAAGAACTTACACAACTTAGAACATACACACACATACACACACACACGTACACACAACAATCCAATTAAAAAAATAGAAGAAATGAATGGACCTTTCTCCAAAGAAGACAACCAGTGGCCAACAGACATATGAGAAGATGGTCACCATCACTCAACCATCAGGGAAATGCAAATCAAAACCACAATGAGATATCACCTCACAACTGTCAGAATGGCTAACATCCCAAAAGTCAAGAAACAACAAGTGTTGGTGAGGATGTGGAGAAAAAAAATCCTTGTGCACTCTTGGTGGGAATTCACATTGGTGCAGTCACTGCGGAAGACTATGGAGTTTCCTTAAAAATTTAAAAATAGAACTACTGTACATTCCAGGAATCACACTACTGGGTATTTACCCAAAGAATACAAAAACACTAATTCAAAGGGATATATGCATCCCTTTGTTTATCGCACCATTATTTACAATAGCCAAACTATAGAAGGCACCCAGGTGTCCATCAATAGATAAATGGATAAAGAAGTGGTACAATATACAATGGAATATTATTCAGACATAAAAAAAGACCCCACAAAATCTTGCCATCTGCAACAACATGGGTGGATTTAGAGAGCACACTGCCAAGTGAAATAAATGATGAGGAAACCAAGACTCAGAAAAGCTAAGTAACTCAACTTCCCAAATGACAGGTTGAGAATGAAGCCAGTCAGAGAAAGACACGTACCATATGACTTCACTCATATGTGGCACTTAAGAAACAAAACAAACTGGAAAAAAAGAAGCCAAAAAAAGAGACTCTTAACTAGAGAACGAACAGATGGTCACCAGTGGGGGAGGGAGATGGGGGGATGAGCGAAATAGGTTAACAGGATTAAGGGCATACTGATCTTGTGAGCACTGAGTAATCTACGGAACTGTTGAACCACTACATTGTACATCTGAAACTAATATAACACTGTATGTTAACCACACTGGAATTAAAATAAAAAAAAAACAACTTTCCTCTTTCTATTTAGTTTCTTTTTTGGTATTAAAAATAAATTAATTGAAATTTGTCAGTTAAGAATTTTTCAGATTTATAAGATGCAACTGCTATTAGCAATATAGGAAAATATAAGAATAGTGTTTTAGAATTATATTAATATTGAATTTGTTAATTTTCATATTAATTTCTTTGAAATAGTCCATGATAAACATTTAAACATTCATAGGTTATTACATGGATAGTTAGTTCTAGGTGAGTTTAATAATTCTCTTAAGCAGTTGTTGAAAAACTCCCATATAATAATAAAAAATCTTACATAACACTATCTGTACAAATATCCATTGGTTTTAAACTGAAGACTTCAGTGGGGAGAGAGACAGAGTTTTTCTTGGAAATTACTTTGTGATAAATAATCTTAAAAAGAATCAGTCTTTGAAATTCAATATTGTTTTTAATAAATCAGTTGTTTACAGATCCATTTATTATTGTATTTGTATGCCAACTCTAAAAAAATCACTCGGTCAAGTTCATTAAGTTTTAGCAATGAATATGTCCTGTGCTTCTCTCTGCATCAGGCCCTGAGCTAGTCTGATCTCACATTAGCGCTGCTAAATCATGGTGCAGTCTCTAGGCCCAGGAATTCACAGCTTGTAATGGCAGATGGATTACCGCACAATCACAGCCCGTGTAACGGGAAGGGCACGAGGAGTAGGAATATCTGGGGTTTCGATCACTTAAGAGATCCAAGCTGTAGTTTCTTCATCTATGCGATAATGATACTATGTGGCATAACTATTTTACCAATGGACTGTGAGTTTCAGAACAGACTCCTCTCATGCTCTTCGTATCATTCAATGACACCAACATCTAATCAACTGCCCAAGACAGGCCCTTGATTCTCCTTCTCTGTCGTTGTCACTATGGGGATGGTGACTCATCACCTACTCTTCCTGCTGTTTGCCCTATTCTTGTCAAGGACAGCATTATTCACCCAGATGTTAAATTCCTCCCTTCCCTGCACTCTCACATGATGAAACCTGTCTACCTCACGAAGATCTCCAAATATGACGCCTCCTAGTCTGTCCTCTGTTGTTAAGTCAGGCCCTCATCTGCCATCTGAACCACTGTTATTAGTCTCCAAACAAGAATTGCTCCCTTCGCTTTGCTCATGTGGCCACCACCTTGATCTTTCCAAGTGCAAATTGGATAACATTCCTCAACCTCGACTTGTAGCTCTTAAAGGACCCCTTCACCTTTGGCACAAAATCCAGACGTCCTGCATCAGGTCTACACCCATCCCTCCACCTCATCTCCCATGATCTCTAGCACATGAGCCACATTTGGGTCAATGCCACACGGGCTGTGATGCTCAGTGCCCTGTGCTCATTGTTCTTACATGCTTCTCAATCTGCAGCTCATGAGAGGTTTTCTTTTTACAAAGCTTTTCCTGAATGAGCCAAACAGATCTGTTATCCCTTTCTCTGAGTCAGCACAGTTCCTAGCAGTAATTTTATTATTATACTTGGTAGGTCTGTAAAATAATTATTTGTCTCTTTTTTTCTAATAGACCCTGAACCTCTTAAAGGACGGGACAGTGTGTTATTTGTCTTTGTTTATCCAGCTAATATCTCATACTATAAGTTGATGCTCAATAATTTCTTATAGGTGGTTGCATAGATGGATGGTTGCTTCTACCCTCATGCACTTTAGCTCTGAAAATCATAGCATTGTCTTCAGTAACAAGATTCTTTCTTTTTCTTTTCCCCCTCAACAGATGTTCTTTATCATCCATCCCTCAAAACCTGAACCCCCCCAACCTTTCTCTGAACAGTCTTCTATTCAATAAACTCCACTCAAACGAGTATCTTCTTTTACTGTCCTTTCATAACACTTCGTATTTAGTTGTACCAAAAAAAAAAAAAAGCTTTCAACACATTATTAGTTTAAATGCTTATGTCCTTCCCTTGGAATTTACGTTCCTTAAGACAGCAGCTCAAATTTCTTCCTCATGTCTGTGTCCCCAGCGGGGGCTAGCACAAGGTAGGTGTACAAGATAGTAGGTGCTTGCTGAATTAATTCAGGAAGGTGTGCCTGAATGTATGAAATGAAATCATGTATTTGAGAGTTCTTTGAAACTGGAAAACCCAAGACAAATGTTACCATCTTGATCACACCCACGAATCATATCCTTTCCTCTGCTCCTTCCTTCTTTCTACCTAGACAGCCCACAGACCCTCATCTAAATTATCACTTCACGCAGACTTCCTTGCTCCCACTCAAAATACATTTTGACATTAAACCAAACCCCTCAGCACTTGGATAAGATCTAGAATATAAAGAGGTTTGAAAAACAGAATCAACTCTCCTGCGATTTAGTACCAGCCTTAAAACGCTAGTAAATGATAACCATATTCTGAAAATGAAGATTGCCAGATCATTTTAGGTACCATTTTGGGGGGGGGGGCTGATGGCAGTATGTTTGTCCTAAATTTATGCCTGTTCCTTATATAGAGAGAATTAGTTTATTAGTTAGGCAGCAGAAGTATAAAACATGTAGTAGAAGAAATAATATATATAAAATATGAATGACAAGAACACTTGATACAAAAATTTCAGCTTCTTCCCAAGAAATCCCAGGATATTTTACAAATGACATTGCAATCACTTCACCCACCTTGAAGAAGGGACTTTCTCCAGTGTGAAAGGCAGTAGGCTCTTTGTATCTCAAAATCACCCCAGTGCCTGTTAGGCCAAGAGGTGAAAAATACTTACCTTAAAGGCTGGGGAAGACTGGAATAAGAAAGAAGATAATTTTCATGGATATAGAATATGGAATGAACAGAACTGGCTGGAATTGACACCTCCACTTCTGTAAGAAGTGCCAGGAGATCACTGATGACCGGGAGGGGCAGGACCTCTGCTAATCCTCATCTGAAAGGCATCAAGCAGAGTACCTTTTCCCAGGGTACCTTTCTGACATTTGGGGTCAAGCCTTCCTCCAAGTGAAAAAAAGTCACTTGCATAAATGCAACTTCAGTAGCACCTTGACAGTCCGTGGAAGTCATCCAAATGAATGCCAGTTCAATGTGGGGAAGTCACCTTGTTAGACAGTAATGGTGCAGGGCTGCTCCAAGATGTCTTTATGGGGGGGTGCACGACTCATAGCTGAGTGCTGGTGAGAAGTACGTGGGGGACACTCCCATCACAGAAGGGGCAGTGTGGCCTAAGAACATGGCTTCTGAGACAAACAGTCTGGCTTTATTCTCAACCTGTCACTTGGGAAGTTGAGTTACTTAGCTTTTCTGAGTCTTGGTTTCCTCATCTATGAAATGGGGATGATCCCACCTTCCTCATACAGTTTTTGCAAGGATTAAATGAGATAGGGCTATTTTAAATACTTGATGATTATTATGTGGGGTTTTTTGTTTGTTTGGTTGGTTGGTTTTTTGCTTCACCTATCTCTCCCATCCTATCCCCCATTAAAATCTCATACCAAATTCTGTTTTTTTTCCAGGACTTTCTTTTGAAAATTGTGTATGATCACTGACGATATTTTTTCCCCATGGATTTTGCACATCAGTGAGGAGAATGAAAGTGAATTCATTTCTCAGTTTCCTTCACACTAATGTTCAGTTATCCAGAGGGTGTCATATCACCAAATGTCAGTAAAAATAATAATATACAATGCATAATATATAGTATATAATGTATAATGTATGATTTTATCTATCTATCTCCTGGCTCTTTAATGATAGCAAATTTGTCAGCTTCATTTTTTTAGCTGCACTTTCCAAATGTCCAAAATAACAGCTTTTACTCTTCTTCTGAAGAAATCTTCTCCTTTCCATGTGACTATGAAATATTTAAAAGGACCAGCACCCCCCTCCCAAATCATACTGCTTTCTACAGAATAAGAATTCCCAGGGGTTGCTGTTGAAACTTACATGTGCTGATGAATCTTATTAAACATGTTAGCCTTCCTCTAGAAAGATATCTTCATCTGTGGTGATATTTTCAGATAACATTTATAATATGAGAAGCATTTGTATAAAATTGACATCTGGAGAATTGGATCCTTATTATCCCCCATTCCTCTGTTAGATGAGGCTGTTATAGGACCACATTAAAGGGATCACACATGGCCTCATGGGTCACTGCAAGGTCTTAGGTTTCTCCCTGTGGGAAATGGGAAGTCATCGGTGAGTTCTGAGCACATGAGAGACCTGATCTGACTTAGTTGTAGTGATAGCGCCTTCGTCACTATATTTGAATAGACCGCAGCAGAGCGAAGGCAGAAGAGTGAGGAGAGCAGTTGAGAAAGAGATGGTGGTGACTTGGGCCAGAGGGTAGCAGGAGAGATGGTGACATGACCATATTCTGGTCACATTTTGAAAGTTGAACCAAAAAGCTGTCCCAATAGGCTGGATGTGTAGTGTGAGACGAAGAAAGCAGTCAAGGATGACTGTACGTTGTTTAGCCTGAGTAAATGGATAGATGGAATTGCCACCAGCAGAGAGAGGGAAAGGTGTTGGAACAGCTGGTTTAGGGTGGTAGATGAGGGCTCTAGTTAGAGACATGTTAAGTTTGAGCTGTTTATTAGACATCTAAGTGGAGAAGGCAAACAGGCAATTAGATATGCAATTCTGGACTTCAGGACTGATCTGGTGTTAGAAGACCCTTAATACGTGCCCCTGAGAGCCTTAGAGCAGTATCACGTTCCTTGTACGAAAGTAAGCAGTGGTCATCATTAATATAATTCCTTCTCCTCCTTTGACCATGTCATTCGAATTGTCCAATATAAGTGTAATGGTCAACTCCTGCCTACCATATGTATTTATCCTCTGAGCTAACCCTTACCGAAATGTACAAGTAATCCTTTCTTACTTTTTGGGTTTATCACTGCCTTGTCCCCATGCTACCGTTAGATGGGAAATTCCCCATTTTTCAAGTGCATTTTGTGGGGAGGGAAATCAAGTTCAAAATAAAGATTAAAACAACACTTCATGTGCTATTGCCAGTATAATTCTGCACAAAGTCCTTTGAGCACAAAATGTTTGGCAGTAGGAGAAGTCATATAGAATGATGGTTAAGACAGCTGATTCCAGCATTGAAATGAACTCATATTCTAACGCATCACCTTGAATAAGTTTCTAATCTCTCACTTCTCCAGTTCTCCATCTGTAAAATTGAGATCAATGGAATTACAGAGAATATTAAATGGGGTAATAGATAATAAAGTGCTTAGCAGAATGCCAGACACAAGTAAGTTCTTATAATTTTCAGCTCTCATGTGCCAAGCAACTTTACTTTTTGTTTTCAGTTGTAACCAAGACTAAAAACTCTCCTATGGCTTTTCATTGGATACCTATTTCAAAACATCACTTAAAATTTACAAAACTTAGCCTCAAAGCATTAGGCCAAAGGAAAGAGAAAGACATTAGGAGCTGAAATAGGCGTGTGATCCTATTTGATCCAATGAAGGTGTCATTGGCACCTTCGTCCCCTGCTTGTCTCCTCACCCACCCCTAGCGCCTTGCCCGTATTGGTAATTAACGAACTGAAGGAACTGACTCAGAAGAAACACACTAAACTTCCCTCTTATGTTATTTTAATTGTGTGTATTTTGTTTTTAAGCCTGGTTCTTTGGGGGAAAACACAATGTGTCTACTATAGAAAAACACACATTCTTTTAGGCAAGTAATTTTAGAAGCATAAGACAGTCTCCAGGGTAAGAAGATGGAAAAGGAGTGGTATTAGCAGAAGACAGCACAGAACGAATGCACATTTTATAGTGTAAAAGAAAGATATTTTAGCCTCCCTGCCTAAAACAACACTGTGCACTATCAGTTATGCTGAATTGTTGAATGGAATAAAACGGAACCAGCTACCATATGACTGCTTAGAGTGAAAGTCAATAGTCACCTCCTAGGTAGCATCCCAAGACAGCAGAAACCTCTCGCACTCATGACACAGAGAGGCTTAATTGGTCCTCCTCTGCTTTGGAAGAAAGGCCCTGAAAATACTTCTGACCTCTTTGAAGCAGATTTATAGACATATAATGGTACTTTAATCCTTGCATCCTGGAATTGCCAAGGTAACAGAATATCAGTGGATAAAAGCCTAGTAAGAAAATGGTCATCTAATATTCCAACTCCGTGCCAGGCCAGTTTGGGATTTCAATCACTTCCATTCTCTGTACCCTGACCTCCCTTCACTCAATGTCTAAAGGGTGTGTTTTTCGTTCACATTATTTCCATATTGTCTCCTGATTGATTGGTTGATTTCTCTCCCTTCTTCTTTCCTTCCTTCTTTTTTTCCTTTTTTCTCTATGTGTTTGAATCTCTACCATGGTATTTTTAAAAGATTTTATTTCTTTGACAGAGATCACAAGTAGGCAGAGAGAGGGGAGGGAAGCAGGCTCCCTGCTGAGCAGAGGACCCAATGTGGGACTCGTTCCCAGGAACCTGAGATCATGACCTGAGCTGAAGGCAGAGGCTAAACCCACTGAGCCACCCAGGCGCCCCTCTACCAGGGTATTTTTGGGGTTAACTTCATGTACCCGTTTTTTACCTGTTAAATTTACTTGTTAAAAATTCTTTAAATGTTTACTTATTAAATTTCTTGAGATCATCTACTCTTGCTCTGGACTCTGCTCCCCTGTTTGTAGCTGGAGCTTCTTTTCTACACCTCTTCTTTCCTGTTCATTTACATAGTCTTACATCATAAAACAGTGCTATTCTTACTACGATGTCTAAAGAAATGAGAAGACATCCATAAAAATGATCATGAAATAATAAATTCTATTTTAAAACTAGGCACACCAGAACACAAACATCCGTACGAGCGCTGCCCTCTTTTTGAAAAGCTGCAGTGATATTCACAAATGATGATAAAGCCCAAAATGACACTGAAATTCATTCTGGAACTGCTTTATGATCTTCACAAGAAAATCACCCTATTCCTTTACCTTAGCCTCCTATTTTACCCAGATTAGTACGACTCACCTAATTCACCAGACCGATGCCAAATTCCCTTTGCTAGCTTCCAGAGTTCATAGCTGTCCCACTTCTGTGAAGGATTTTCAAAAGAGTAGGGAACATGTCCTGAAGACAATTCTGAAGGAGAATTAAAAATTGTTATTGAGTAATGGCAGCATCATTAGAATGTCTATAGTTCCCCAGTATTTTAGAAGGGAAAACTCCCATTCAGATAAGGGTAAAATTCCTTTATTTCTGGTAACAAATTGCATTTACTATTTTATAGTTAAATCATAAAAGCCAACTCAAAAGTTCTGTTACTTCAATTATGCTTCAGTACACAGTACACGTAGAACTTTTAATCTGTGTGTGTGGAAGATGTGCTCTTGACAATAACAGTGTGTCTGTCTTATTGTCTCTAGGACTATACTTGATAAAAAGGAACTACTAGAGTTTGCTCAACTTGGCTGTTACTTGGAATATGATCTCTTTGGGACCGAACTCCTTCATTACCAATTCAACCCAGATATCGACATGCCTGATGATAATAAAAGAATTAGAAGGTAAATATGATGAAATCTCTGATAGCATTCTCTCTTCCCAGCCCATTTTGATTCATAGCTGGGCGGGTATTAGCAAAGATTCAGAAAACAGTATGCAGGCAGAACCAGAGACTTGCAGAAAAAAAGTATCAATGCTATTGCAGGGAGAAAATCTTTATATATTATTTCAAGAAGGAAGTGAGTCATCCTAAGTAGGCAAAAGCTTAGCAGAGCCTTAGAAGTTCAGTGCAGATGGGCAGCTGACAAGAAACAGATAATACTTAACCCCTGCCAGGACAATAAGAGAACAAAGATGTTTTCCTCTTTTTATCCCTAACAAAGTAAGCAATTTCGTTCCCGTGTTGCCAACACTGAAGTCCTAACCTCCTACAATGAATTTCTGAAACTCTTTATCAAAAATACTCACTATGGAGATGATTGAAACTTAAACGCTGTAAGTAGAATGTCTAAAGACCAACCATCTAAGATCTAACCATAGAAGATCTAACCCCTCCAAACTGTCTAAGCGAATAATCATGAGTCATTCTCTGCAACCAAGTGGAAAATTTTTGGAGTTAAGGGCGGATGGCTACCTGGTTTGTCTTGATTACGTGGTAATGTGGACCTTGAATGCACCAAATTAGGGAATCTGAGAGGAGACACAGATTCGGGATTAACAAGGATGACTGTTTGGGAGTATCTAAGAGTTGCTCTCCAGTGGAGCAAATGGTTAAGGGTGGGAAGTTTAGGGCAGGGATCTGAACGGAGACTAAATGTGGGCGTCTTCGGTCTACATGTCATGGTTGGTGGCGTGGGAACGAATGAGATCACTCAGAGAAGAGAATGAGGACAGAACCCTGGGGAACACTGATATTTAAGGGATGGACTCAGGCACAGTCACTCAAGGACAGATTGAAAAGTTTTAATATCAGGGAAATGTGTTGTGGTGAGAGTCGGTGCAGGGGAATATTTAAAGCAGAAGGCTTGGACACTGGACAGGTGGCAGGCATCAAGCGAGGTTAAGGCTGAAAAGTGTCCATTGGATTTCATAGGCTGGAGACTGTCTTGCAGTTGGTAAGTGCAGTCTCCACAGTCAAAGCGTGAGGAAGGAGGAGAGGGTAAAGGAGAGGAGAGAGAATGTGGAGGGTATTCTTTCAAGAAGCTTGGTGGTAAAGGGAAGCAGGAGTGTAGGGCCAAAGCGAGAAGCCACGGCAGGATCCTGAGAAGGTTTTGTTAAGAGTTGAGCATGGTTATGTGTCTGAGAGCAAAAGCAGAGAGACAAAGACTGAAACCGAGACCAGTCCCGGGAAGCGGTACTCATTCTACAGGACTGCTATGGAATTATTTGAAATAAAGTATTCAGAGTTTTTACGTGAGTGTCTGGTGCAGAATATGAAAATAGTCAATCGATGCTAACTTAAAACAATCTGGAGAGAGGAGCTACAGAGCGAGGCTTCTAAGGAGACAAACAGATGGAATCTGGGAAGCAAACGGGAAGTTGGTTGAAAGGAATAAGGCGAGCAATGGGGTGAATGCAGAGAGATGTCGTGGTGAGAACAGGAAACGGAGGACATATGGTCACACGTGTTTGGTAGTGTCCCTGTGAAGCAGCCATGGTTATCGTCTGAGAAGGAAGGAAAAGATTCAGGGCAGGACCTCGTGGAAGAGGAGGAAGCCTGGGAATGGATGCTGAGGGAATGAGAGAGACACTGATGGGACGTGTCGTGTGTGAGACCCACGTGAGACTCAAGATCTTTACAAACTGCAGAGTGGCACCAATGCACATGATGTGGTGATTGTTTCCACCCAAAATGTTGTGTATTTTGGCAGTAAGACCAAGGAAGCTTTCAGGAGAGGCAGAAAATGTGAACAGTTAGAGAGACTGACGGTTGGGATTCTGTCTTCAAAAACATGGCTGAGAGCCCGGGGAATGGGGTGGGGCTGAGTGAGGGTCATGGGGTCCAAGATGGAGGAAAGAGAGTGTAGAGAGAAATGGGACGATACAGGAATAACATAGCAGAGGAAATAAGCAGAAGCCTGAGTAAAGTGGGGGAATGTACACAGAAGGACATGAGAGGAAACATAGAGGGATGTAACTTGGGGTCAGAGTGGGAAACCCAAGATTGAGATTTCAGAGAGGAAGTAGTCTTCCATGATGACAAGAACCAGAATGTGGTTATGGGTATAGAAACTGATTTGGAATACAAGCAAAGAGAACTGACCTACAGAAGGGACATCCAGAAACTGAGGTTCAAGCAGCAATAGTGGGATATACACACCCAGGGGCTGAGGGAAAGATCTCGAACCGGTGGCCACAGTGGGGCAGTCCCCAGCTCTTACCCTGGGCAGTCAACCTTTATATCTGTGTGCCTTCTTCTGTCCCTGTGTATGGTCACTCTTTCTTGATGACCTCAGTAACAGTAAAAGATGCTTTAAGTTTAATATCGTCAGGGAGAGCTGGCTGATCCATCCCACCCTAGCTATGTCAATATGAAGACACTTGGCCATACATAAGCAAACTGACCTGGCCAGTGAAGTTAGGTCTTTAAAATTTTTTTAAACCACTGAAATCAGTTCTTTGATACGCAGATTAATTTTTCTTTTTTGTGTGTTTATCTTGTGTTATGATTTTTACTTGCCTAGGAGCACCATTCAGTAGAGGCAAACATGTGTTTCTAGGGTCCCCATGCCATATTCAGAGGCGAATATTCCCTGGAATTTAAAGTGGGCGGCGTGGTAGGGCTTTTTCACCTTCCATGATATCAAAACCATGATTTCCCGAGGAGGAAACAATTCATCTTAGAAACAGGAAGTTTGCTTTTAGGACCTGATTCCTTTCCCTAAGCTCCTTTGTGGCAATGAGCTGTATCTTTTGTATCTTTAGGAGGATGCCTACACTATTCATGAGGCTCCTGGACCTTGAATAAGAGGGCAGGGATGTGTAGAGGGGGTCTATAAAGGAGATATGGGGGGGGGGACAACCAACAACTCGTCTCATACTCCTTCTTAGCAGCTTTTGGCTATTAATTCAAGAACAAGAATTTCATTCTGGTCAGCTTTCCTTGAACCAAATATAAACATTCTGGACACACGGAAATACATCAAAATTTATATGTCATATACACGTGTTTATGTATATCCACATACATATACTTAATTGTCCTTAAATGAAAATCATGCATTAGGTCACTTGACTCAAGTACAACTCACAGTAATTACTAAATGACCTTTTGTGCTCTGGTACCCCTCACCCCCCGCTTTGGGCACCTGATTTTCATCATCCATTGGCAGTCCTTTTCTGAGCCTTAGTCATCGTACAGCTCTGAACTGCAAGAACAGAGAAGCACGCTTCTGCCTACCTCTGGTTTTCAGCACCAGAAATTCTGTGTCTAACACCTGTTTTCAATCTTATGCTCCATTTCTCAAATCTTATTATATCTCTGCCTTTTCACACTTTGTAGTCTCTCTCTAATATTTGTTTGCAAAACACTAACTCATTTGTATTTCTATAATTACTGTCATATTTGTCTTCTCATCTACAGTGGTTCCTTCCTTCTGGCGGCATCGCTGGAACTACTGTTCTTCCATACAATGGCACAGCACGAGAGAGAAGCTTTTATTCTAAGAGTGGCCAAGTTAGGGCTCCTGGGTGGCTCAGTTGGTTAAGCATCTGCCTTTGGCCAAGGTCATGATTACAGAGTCCTGAGACGGAGTCCCACATCAGGCTCCCTGTTCAGCGGGGAGGCTGCTTCTCTGTCTCCCTCTGCCCCCGCCCCTTCTGCTCATGCTCTCTTGCTTTCTCTCAAATAAATAAAATCTTTAAGGAAAAAAAAACCTCTTTAAAATAAAAAAAGAGTGGCCAAGTTATATCTTGATAGTCAGGAGAGAACTGTTTAAAGTGCTATGGCAATATTCTTCTCATAAGGGAACTGGTCTCGCCATTCTTGACTTAATGAGTTCTATGGGTTCTCACTTTTCAACGAATATCTTATCCATTATACTCTTTCCTTACTATCTCACAATCTGATAACTTTGGGTGTCAGGGTATGGCACGAGGCCACGTACAGGAATTTGTTTCTCCATACGAAATGCCTCTGTAGTAACTTGACACCATTTTTTTCTCAGACACAGAAAAGAGACAAAAACTTCAGGAAATGTTCAGAAAATATAAGGGGGGAAGTGTACCCTTAAATTTCCGGGAACATGATACTCCTTTTCAGTTGGGGATCAAGGTTTGTTACGCTAAGTTTCAGCAATGCATATGCATTCTGTTAAATCTTCCTCTTTTTTCATAAATGATCATATAACTCAGATCATTCCCTTAAAGAGAGCCTGTTCCAAAAGTAACGTTGGACAAGAGCTTTTGGACGTTATACAAATTTTTAAAGAGGTAAATATCCATGGCGGCAGAAACAGAAGTCCAAGATCTTACAGGACACGCCTGGGTACATGTGACACGAATACAGATTTCTAGACAAAAAGGTTTGGGGTGGCTCTTCTCTGGCATTTGCCTTCCTTTGACCTACAAACACAAGATCTCATCTTCAATTATAATTTTATTTTAAAACATCTGTTCTTAGAGGGCAAGGCTTTGTGTTTGAGGTTTCTGTGTGGTGGTCCACAATTTGCTTATTTTAGTCATTATTAAATATGACTCATGCACCGGAATGGCAAAAAATGTCCTAGAAACAAAAAGGATACCTTTTAAATAATTAGTCTCTGGGAAGAAGGTGCTGTCCAACCATCTAGATTCGTTTGGGAATCCAGAGACTGACAAGCCCATGTAGAGAATGCCACCGAAGAACCACTGTCTCCAAGTTGCACCTCCTGCCATCAGTGACTCGTAGAAGTCACGACAGACAATGCCCAGAGTCCAGACACACACAGATGGTAGCTGTCAGGAGGTGACTCACACTATAGATTACAGCATTTAACAAAGCAAAGAGGATTAGATGTTTAGACAGAAGTTGGAGAGCCATTCTCGAGGCAACTGGCTATAAATTTAAAGGAACATCTCAATATTTACAACAATCTTATTGAAATAGAAGGAAGACAAAATCAATTGTTGATTGATTTAATCCAATGCTCTGAGACAACTACTAAGCCAAAATTTCCATAGTTACTTCGAAGAGACCAAGCTCGAACTACAGAGGTACCTTTCTTGGCCTTTTTTAAATGACCATCTAGTTGATAATATGCCCTTCACCTTCAAAACAACAGATTTTACTCTTGAAATGTTTTACTTGTATGAAGATTCCTTTTGTTTCCCTTTTTAAACACAAACTGCCATTGATTGTATTTGCTAGAAGAAAGGAGAGCAAGAGAGAGAGACAGAGACAGAGAGACAGAGAGACGGAGAGACAGAGAGCGAGAGAGAGAATAGAATCTGGAAAATGGGTCCACTAAGAGAGGGATTTTAGAGCAGAGAGCTGGCTACAAATCCAGAGCAAAGTTACTCTGTGAAATGCCAAGTATTTCTTTCTGAATGACTGGCACATTCTATTAGAAACTGATTTTAATGCAGTATTGCTGGCGTCATCATAAATACCACAGGCTAGACATTTCTCTGTGCGTGGAATAAGGACCAGGCTTCTACTCGGACGCAGTATTTATCATCACCGTGGAATATTTAATGAGGGCCTCCCGCTACCCGTGCCATAGCGGAAGGCAGTATTTCTACCCCAAGCATAATACGTCTATGAGTAAAACGTTTCGAGCGCCCTGAAAATTTTAAATGTGAGACCAATGCCATTTAATGAGTTAACATTTTTCACAGAGTGCGTCTTCTGGTGGATGAGGGCTATGAAGACCGAATTCTGATGGCGCATGACATACATACGAAGCACCGGCTAATGAAATACGGAGGTCACGGCTATTCTCATATACTCACCAACATTGTTCCTAAAATGTTGCTTAGAGGTATCACTGAGAATGCAATTGATAAGATACTGATAGAAAACCCTAAGCAATGGCTAACTTTCAAATAGGATGGTTGTTTATGAGTTCACACCTTGAGTATCAAGCTTGCAGAGAACATTTTTCAGTGATTTTCAGAACATTTTTCGAGCGCATTGTGAGACGTTAATCAGAGCCCTGTAGGACCAATAGTGGGCCCTTTCCTTTTCATGAGAATTAGAAGAGTTTTGCCTTCTCAGAAACTGCAGTTACCCCTGTACCTTAAGAAGTTACTAACCTAATTCAGCCCTATTGTTTTGCCTCCACAAAATAAATATAGAAATACCTATTTCCAAACAGTGATTTACAGTCTGTGTCCCCTTAGTGGAGTTTTGTTTTGTTTTGTTTTCTTAATCTATCAGCTGCACTACTTGAGAAAATTTAAAGTGTTTCTAGTTAAATTACCCCCTTCTGGAGCAATCTAATGTTACTTGTAATATTGATGATCCTACTAATTATCCTGCTGTTCTTTAATTAATGCTTAATGAATAATACGGCACTTTAAAATAGTTTCGGCAGCAAAGGAAGTTAAATTTTGAGGCTTTTTTTCCCTCCAGAGGATACTGTAATACAATTACCAATTCACAATGGTATAAAAGATTGTGTAAGCTTAATTATATGCTGTCTACCTTATCTATATTTACTGATAATAAATCAGTTTTGTTGCCTGTGGCTTCCTGATATCCATTTTTGCTGTAAAACTTTGTTGTTTTAAAAAAAACTTGTATAAGGGAGCATGAACACCTAATAGTGAATTATAAAAATTCAATCATCATAATAAAAATATATTACATAATATAGTCTAATGAATCATTACATTTATAACAAAGGCCACAGTTTAATTAATAATATATAATGCAAAAAAAGAGAAATGTTTGCCTTATATGTATTCCCTTTAATCCCTTTACCTTTTATTTGTTTTTCCTTGGGCTTAAACAGAGAAAATAATGCTTAGTTATCTGAAGGAAAGGTCAGATCTATTAGAAATGACATTCCGATTCTAGAGCCTGCTCTTCAGAAGGTACCCAGCCCTGATGTTTGTGTAAATAAAGCCTTTTTACAACCCACAGAAGATGTGCACTGCTGCTTACAAGTTAATCTTTTGGTTGATTCCTCGTTATACTATTTGTTAACTGCTCCCCCCAAAAAACAAATCTCCAAACCCTCGCTACCAATTTCTCTTTGATAAATACACGTTGTTAAACAGACATAAATCCATTGCAACTCCTTCATGACTTATCCAACGTATTAGAAAGGCCAAACAGAATTAGTCACTACTCTTGATGAATGGGCTAAGTGTTTTTAATCATAAAAATCATGACAGTTACTCAGACCAAGGCATTTAAACCAAGCCAACAGCACCTTCAGATGGGAACACCACGCGTAACTCTTTTGCAAAGTTGAGGTTTTCTAAATACAAGATACTTCTGTGGATCAAAGATGATCGAGCTTTTTTCTGTGTATTAGAACAGAAAGTACCCACGAGGAACAAGCCAGGAGAACAAACTAATTCCTTTAAATGAAAAAAATGCAAATGTCCTTCACCAGTAAAACAAGCAGATTTTTAAATCTCTGTTTTTCAAGTCGACTTGCTCAAAGAGTCTTCAAAGGCAACTGAGAGAGGAACGGATTTTTCATTGTAATAGTGGAAGTTGTCTGATAGTTAGGATCTATCAACATGCATTTTTAATCTTTTTCTTAAAGAGATGGCTTTGGCAATGTATTTTAGCCAGAGAGAAATGATTTACACTACTTTCAACATCTACTTTACCGTCAGCTTTAATCCACCTGAGAAAAAAGGGAAAAAAGTGGATAATTCAAATGCATATGATTCATAAACATTGCAAAAGAGAGCCACTTTGTTTCTGCAGTCCTAATATTAACAGTCTGCCACAGAAGCAGTGGAAATATTGATTGGCACATGGTAATAAAGAAGCCATAGGCATAATTTACAGACATGTGATGTACAGGGCATTTTAACCAAATAAAATTTAATTTTCTGGGTAACTCTTAAAAGAGAAGCCACTTAAATTATTTTGCTATTCCATATACCTTTGTAATCCAAAATATATTTTGATTGAAAATAAGTTGAATAATTTGTGAGTGTTTGTGTGTATATATACACATACTTTTTTTTTAAATTAAATTTTTGAGGCTATACAGCCACTGTGCCTATGGTCTGAAGCCATGTATATATTATATTTGATCTAACATATGTGTGTGTGTGTGTGTGTGTGTACACACAAATACATGTATATGTAGCAGGTATTTGTATAAAATATATACACTTTGTTGTATTATTGGTTATATGTGAAATTGCTCATTTTGAAATAACCTCAGGCCGTGACTTGTAGTAACTATTTGAAGGCCTTACTTAGTGTCCCCTTGGTGACCCGTGCAGTAGCTCAAATTAAACCACTGTGCATTGGGTTATGAATAATCTTTTGTTCCAAAGAAGGCAAAAGCTTCAGTCTGATTTAACACCAAAGAATAAATTTCTCTGACTTTCTAAGTAAATCTAAACGCATCCTATTGACAAAATGGACACACAGGGGATTTTCTAAATACCATACATAATTACACATTTTCACACTTAGAGGGTAATCCTATGATACAATTTCGATCTCTATTTTTAAAGACTATCACTGGAAAAGAGAGAAAAGAAAATTCATAAGAAAAAAGAAAATGTGAAACTGATCATAGGCTTGGGAATTCCCTCAAATCCAGAAAATTCCAGGTTAAGGCTTGAAGTTGAATCATTCCCAGGACTAGCTCTAAAGTTAACAAAAGTACAAGGCAAACAATTCTTTGGGGACAAGCAGCATTGTTTCAATCAGACCTTCTCCTGCAGGGTAATATAATTCTCCCCACACTATGAATGGACTCCAGGTATCATAATAAGCAGGTAAACTCACAAGAACCAAAGCTGACATATGGATAAAAGCAGCAAGATCACAGTACACCAAAGTTCATATATATTGAAGAAATAATTCAGTGTCTTAGATTTTTCTATAAAAATTTGTGATCTATATAGGACTTCATTCACATGGACACTAACGATAAGGAGGAGTATTTGCTTTGGCGGTAGTGAATAACACATCTGCTTATCTTGCTTTTAATTTTTTTTTTTTTTTTTTTTTTTTTTTTTACATAATGTTTCTGAGTATACAGATGTGAGTCAGGTAGCATTTGAATTCCCCACATATACACAACTGAGGTGCCCCGCAACCGGCATCCCCTGGGATCCTTGATTCATGGACGTTAGCCATACGAATCCAGTGTTCAAACTCAGAATGATAAGCTTAGTTTCTGCGTGATCAGTCAGCGTAAATAATAAATCCAGAAAATGTGCTGTATTTGTTGTTATTCCCTCCATGGGCTTTGCCGCCATCTAATTTGATGTAGACTTCGTCTCCCGGCTCCAAATGAAGAACCACACTGTTACTGGCATAGTCGTAATTCTGATCAGCATCTTGGGCAATGGCGCTGGCTCGCACCTGTGCGAAGCAAACGAGAATTAGAATCTGGAGGAGAGAGCTGTCGGGTTTTCCTGTTTGCCATTCACTCAGCATCGGAAGCCAACCTGCGCCACAGCGCAGAGTTCAGCCTGGGGAGAGTCCACCTGGGCCTCTGAGCTCTGGGAGGGTATGTTTGTAACAGCTTCAACTGTGTCGCTGGAAGGGAGGAGCAGAAAGATGAAAAGGTCCTATGCAAGGGTCATTCCAGCAGGCTTTTTTCCTACTGTGTGCTGTAAACCGCACGCACATCACTCTATCCTCTTCCTAAATCAGCGCTTTTTCTCATTTCTTGAATCTCTAGGCCCAATCACTTCTTGGAATGGAAAGAAGGGTAATTTTTTTTGCATTTTAATTTAAGCCAATTAGCAATATTCTAAGCAGCTGTTTACGAGGACAGAGGTTCAATCTGAACTTCAGCGGGTCCCCACGCTTATTAGAAAATGGAGAGCCATAGCAGTGGAGACGTCAGAGAAATAATACGACTCCAAATCTACTATATAGGGAGACAAAAAAAAGGAAGGAAGTCTTTTGATTTGGGGCTTTCGAAATCTAATTCAGATAAAGCATTTTTTTGGGGGGGGCAGAAATCTCATTTAAACATCACCCAAGTTTGCAGAGTTCATTTTTCTATGTGTGCCTTTTTATTACTAACCTGTGATGTGTGTGCTTCCATATTTAATTTCAACATATCTAAAAGTTATAGAAAGAACTAAGCTTTGAGGTCTCTAAAATTTCTAAACATTTTTAGTGATCTGACTGAATACCCTTTTTCATGTGGGTGATTCTAAAAATGTGTGGTTTGCTTTGAGAATGGAAGTTGCCTATAATCCACTCGTGTTGAGTCTGTGATCTCATTAGTGGGTTGATAGACATTTGCAAACGGTCAAATTGCCTATCATTTCAAGTAAAATGGACATTCTGTCACTTCCTCAACTCAAATTAGGCTTTATATTCATTTAGCTATATTTTGGTTCTGCCTTGGAAAAAAAATTTCAGTAGGCAGGCTTGTAATTTGATTTATTTCAGTAAAACATCTTCCACTCTGTGGCTTGCTTCTATTCCACTATAATGGTATTTCCCTGAATAACATAGCAAGTGATTTAGTGGTTTTGTAAACCTGCATTATGTAATAATGCATGACTTGGGGTATAATATGCTGAATTTTATCACTTGGTAAAATGAGGGAACTGAGACATAAGTCAAGAATTTCCATGCATTTCTTTCAAAACTTAAATGATAGGTTTTCAAATTAAATTTTCATGTGGTATGTTCTCACATTAATGCTGAAATGTTAAAAAAGGAGAAGGCTCTTTGACACTGCTGAACTTGTAAAGTAATTTGAGTAGTATTTTAAACGTTTCTTTCTGGATATCGTATAGCAAAAGGAGAAAGGGGCTTAAAGGATTTAGAATTGCTTAACACTGTGCTAACTGACACTAACTAATATAGTGAAAGCTATATCCCATGCAATTAGGCTCTGAAACATTGACTCAAATGTATACACCAATTCAATGAGGTGATCTGTTTGGACTGTTAAGTAACAACACAATTTAATGTCATAATATTTCCTAGAAATTAATCATAAGTTTGTAGGAATTGAGTGCTTTGATTCGCTAATTTTATCCAGTCATTAATTCCCTGGGGAAAAAAAAAAATCTACAAGGAGGATAGTGCTGTTATGACTTCATCTTTTTTTTTTTTTTAAACACGTGGACTTTTAATGGGTGAGAAAAATTAAAACACAAATTAGTAATTAGCCGTGTCAGTAATATATTAATTAATTAGCCATCCATAAATATACTTTTCAGCTATTATTAATAGGCAGACACATTTTATTTAGTGCTTCAGATGTTTACTATATATTCTATGGGTATTGTGCTGTAACACTGCTTTCTTTATAAAGGCATCTGGGAACCAGTACTCATTAAAATCCCTTGATTTAGAGGCAATAGTCTTAAATATAAAATATATGTATATACATGTGATACAGTTTTTATTCTATAGGGTATAAAGAGAAAACCCTGTAAATGTGACCATTTTTATTCTATAGGTATGACCACAAAAACCTGCAAATGCATTAGGGTGATCCCACAGACTTGAAGGTTACCCTTACGGTTTTTCACTTCCTTTGTTGTGTGATTGCTTTTTAATGAAAGTGATTCTCTTAAGATTTTACCCTATACTGTACCTCTCTCAATTAAATAACTGCCACACTCCAGTGTGCTTTGCATGATTTTAGCATGCCTGCTCACCTGATCCTACTACTCTAAAGGTATAATGGAACTTGAAATTTCAAGCTCTAATAATCAGCTCGGTGACTTCCAACAATTCTCCCTTTAAGCCATTGAACTACTGAGGAAGGTAATGCATCCGCCTTGGACGCTATTTTCAGGTTCCTAAATGTACACCGATTTTAGCATTTTCCCTGGGAATATGATGCATCCTTTCCTTAGCCCAATATCCCCATTTCTGCCTGAATGTACTCTAATGCCTTTTCAAATTTTAAGTTAACTATTTAGATCCTGCTTGATCTGTAGTGCGTGTGTCACCGCTTTTAAAAAGAAAATATTAATTTGCCATTTCATTAATCTCGCTAATGAATGAATTTTCAACCCACAAACTATTGTTTCCAACATCTCATGTTCAGTGGTGCTGTAATTAATTCATAGATTCTTAGAATAAAACCGGGTCTTTAATTATTTTATAGTTCTAATCTCGAGCCAGTTTTAGCTTTTAGTATAGTGGTATCACAGTGACTGTGTTCAAAGAGCAATTTTTGAATTCAGGTTTTCTGCCAAAGGTATACGAACACATTAAAATTATATTTCTTGTCTCTCTGTAAAGCCACCAGAGTCCAACTTTTACCTTTTATATGCACTGTCATGGGCTCGCAACAAATGATATGATTAAATTTGGGTTGATGGTTTCATGGGGAATATGAGAACTGTTATCCTTTTACTGGCCTGTTTGTGAGAACCTAGGAGCTTGCGTGGCTGTAGCATTATCTTATTAGGGAGGGTTTATCATTAGAGACAATATTTATGGTAACATTTGCTAATTTAATTAATTGCTACTGATGCTCTCATAATTTCATTTTCATTGTACTTCTGTGGAATCATAAACAAAAGGTTAAGTGGTGCATCAGGTTAATTTACTGGCCTTTGATGTTTCCATCTGTGATCCTGCATTCAACACAAAGCATAAATAAAATGGTTCTCATATGGTTACGGTCCAGAGGCATTCCTCTATCCTAGAGTGCACTGCATTTTTAGTTTAATTTTTGTGCTTCTCAAATCCACTTAATCCATGGAACATTACACTGACATGGATCTCTGAGTTTCTGTTTTATGAAAACAAATTAGGTCTACCCAGGGGGGAAACTGCCATTCTAAGAAGTGATCAGACAAGAACATAACTGAAGATCACTGATAAACTATTTATTTAACATTAATAAAATAAACGTTATAAAATATTTCTCATTTGCAACTGTCTACAGGTCAGCCTTTACAAAATCGTTCTATTCTAGGGATAAAATTCCTTAACAGTAATATTTTAATAACCATTTTCCAAAATAGTCCATGCTTAAGTTGAAAATATATTGTTTGCTGCTATGTATATTTTTCAGAATTATTTGTTGCACACCTTTTGAAGAAGTAACACCTTAATAATGCCAGTGGAGAGCTTTATACATGATAAGGTCAGCTGGTTGCCTTATTTTTTTTTCCTGATCCTCAGAGAATGTGCAAGCTAGGAGGATACAAAGAAGCATTCTACTCTCCAAACAATGGAATAATTTTAAAAACAAAATGCACCTAGAACAGGTATATAAAATGGTTTTCCTGGAATCAGTTCAATACACTTGGGCTCATCAGTTGAGACAAGAACCTTTAAACTAATTTAAATGTGTCATTCCCTGATTTTTCAAGCAATTGCAATTTCCAGATCTTTAAAGATGTGAGTGTTTTTATTCAGTGGCTGATAAAACTTGAATATTATTCCATCTTAATTAATACCACTAAAAACAATCCTTCAGCCTGACAGTATTTTCTAGACCTAACCTTTGAGTCAGAAGAGAGCCAGTTTGTAAATAAATGGGTGCCTCATTGCTGTCTGCTAAGGGGCTCTTCATAAACCATTTTGTAAAGGTGATCGAATAGCTCTATTTTGGTACAGTGAGTCATGCCCTTTTTAACCATACACCTATAACTATCTCACTCCTCCGTAAATATTTATTTATCTTAATATTATTTTTGTGCATAAAACTACAATAAACAACCCTGTCAGTGCCTCCTGGTGGCCATTTTTTCTTTTCTTTTTTTTCTTTTTTCTTTCTTTCTTTTTTTTTTTTTTTTTTTTTGCTTCTACCTGTCCTGTGGGGTCCTTGAGCTATTTACTTCTAAGTTCCTTTAGAAATGAGGCGTGGGAGGAGAAAGGAGGGACAGGATTTTTTTGTCCTTTCTTTCTTATACATTTATACTATTTGTCTTTCACTTTTCAAAACAAACAAAAAACCCAACAACAACAAAAAACAACACCTCTGATCCTGAATTGGGTCTTTGGAAGAAATCTTGCCTTAATGCTGCTTGATTGGGTTATAACCGAAAAGGTCTGAATTCAAGGCGCGGGTTACCTGAAGCCCAGCAGCCCTTGTTAAATCTAAGTTGGCCATTCCCTGTACCACCCAAGAGGCAAAATTAAAGCCAGAGAACTAGCCCAGACTGCAGGCTTCCGGCCGCAAGGCCTGGCCCAGAGCGCTCCTGCTGATTCAGCGCCTGCCTCAGGTCCCAGGACACTTCCGGGTAGTTACAAATACTGTTTTCCTCTTCTAGGAGATCGGGCACACCTTGGTTTTGCAGTGACCGCGAGTTTCTCAAGCAAACGATAAACTGGCCCCCACATAAAACAGACCCGTGGCCCTGATGGCGGAGCCATCCAACCCAGGAGAGCAAGTCCTGGGGCTCAGGGCTAATTTGAGGCTAGGGCACAGTCAAGGCCAAGGCCATCGCCTTGTGCGAAGGCAGGGTCGGAAAGACCCTCACGCAGGCCGCCTGGGGGCTCCCTGGCAGTGAGGCCCATCGCCCCAGGGCCGGCTCTGCCTCTCGCGCTCCTTGCCACCTGCCTGTGCGGCCTCCTACTTCAGCCCCTGGAGTCTGGGTTCTGGGTTTGGGTGCGTGTTTTGCTGAGTACACCCATGAGTCCCAACTTTTCTCTTTTGTTATCAGCACTCGTTACTTCTCCCCCTTCTTCTCCTTGGGCTGAAATCTAAACCGGAGTCTGTGCCTTGAATTGGACGGTCTGCTCGTTTCCCCCGTCTGGGACGTCGTAGGGGCCTCGCGACCGCGAGTCCCCCGGTCCCTCTTCGGCCCCGGACGCGTCACACTTGGACTCCCTCTTTCGTCCCCCTTCTTTCTCCCGCGGGCCCCTTTCTCCCCCGAGTTTGTCACCCTGGCACGCCCATTTCGGGGCTCCCCCTGCCCTCCTCTTCCAGGCAAAGCCTGAGAGCGACCCTGCCCTGCTGAGGATCCCACCGGTCGCTTCCTGCCCAGGACTGCCTGGTGCACAAGCTGTCCAAGGGACGGAGCTCCCGGCTTCCCTACCCTCGAGGGTCGAGCTCGCGCTCGCGCTCTGAGTGCAGGTCCCAGCTTGGGAACCAACCGCGCTCTTCAGGCCTCCCGGCGCCCGCGCGGGCTTACGACCCCGGCCTCGCCAGCGAATAGCGGCGACCCCTCCGCTCCGCTCCCAGGAGCCGGGTTGCCGCGCCCTTCCTCCGCGGGCTCCCACCCCCATTTCCGGGGTCTCCTCCCTCTTGGCTGTACCTTCCCGCGCTCCCTCCCCGCCCACCCTGCTGCCTGCCGGCACTCACCTGGTTGTTTTTGCAGAGATCAGCCCACATGCTGGTGCCGTCCCCTCCGCGCATCAGGACGTGGTAGGTGAAGAAGTAGATGCCCGGGATAGAACAGGTGAACTTGCCCGTGGTGGGATCGTAGTGGTTACCGAGGTTGGTGACCACGTCGTCGAACTTGAGCACCTCGTAGCCTTCGTGCTGCCGCTTGAGGCCGGCGTAGAAGGCGATCTTGGGCACCGTGCTATAGGTGGCGGCACTGATGGCCCCGGCCGCATTCAGGCCGGGCGCCCCGGGCGGGCCCGGCAGGCCTTGGCGGCCGGGCTCGCCCTTCTCGCCCGGAGGGCCCACGGGACCCGGCGGCCCAGGCTCACCCGGGGGCCCACGCGGGCCCGCCTTCCCCGGCCTGCCGGCCTCGCCTTTGGGGCCCTGGATGAAGGTGGGCAGGGACTGCATGAGGCCGCGGTCGGGCGTGGCGGCGGTGCTGGGCGCCTTCGTGCCCCCATAGGGGTCGCAGACCATGCGGCAGGTGCCCAGCATCTCGTAGTGCGCCGACGTGCCGGCCGAGCTCACCAGCACCGGGATGAGGATGACCAGCAGCAGCACCATCACCACCCCCAGCGCCCCGGCGGCGATCAGGCGCCTCCTGCTGCCCACCAGCCGGCTCAGCGCGGGGCGATCCTCTTGTCTGCTTTTGGACAAAATTTTGAAGGTTGGGCGGGGACCTCCTCAGAGCCGAAAACAACCCCCTGCGAACCCCAACTCCCCTGGGCGGGCGCGCGCCGGCCGCTCCCCGCCTGCTCCCGCTCCCGCTCCCCCTGCCGAAGCTGCGGCTGGGGAGGGAGCTCAGACGCCAAGTGACTTGAGCTGAAGTCCCGGGCTGGGGGGTGGGGGCTGGGGGAGGGGTGCACAGGGCGCCCTCTCGCCTCCCGCGAGCCCCTTCGCACCTGTGGCTGCCGCCGGCGCCGGCGCGGCCACCCGAAGGGCAGAGCCTGCCGCCGCCTCTCGCGCTGGCCCGGGCAGCTCACACTTTTATGCAGCCGCCGCCTGCGATCGACTTTTCCGTTTTTGCCGACTGCGCCAGTTCGCACCAACTTTCCGTCTGAAGTTGCCTTTTTCTGCTTCCTTCTTTTCTTCTTTCGTTTGCTCTGTTCGCCCTTCCACTGCCTTTCTCCCCCTCCTTTGCAACCACCACAACTCTAACAGACGCGCACCCCCAACGCCTGGCGCTGGCGGCGCGAGCTCGGGCCAGCCGCCCCCCGGGTGCGCGGAGCAGCGGCGGCGGGCACGGTCAGCTCGGCGAGGCTCCGGGCTGGAGCGGAGGAGCTAGTGAGCAGCGACGAGCGCCTCACGGCCGGGAGCGGAGCGAGAGAGAGACTGAACGCAGAATTCTGCCTGGGTACCACCTGCCAGGAGAAGAGGAGGCTGACAAACGCGCGCCGGAGCAATTTATAGGCACCCAAGGCACAGAGGAAGGGGAGCCGCTTTGGCATCTCACTGCAGCATCTGCTCTGCTCATCCCACTCAGAGAGAGTTTGGCATTACTCTGACAATGTGGGATTTTTTTTTTCCCAGCCTCTCTCTCTCTCTTTTTTTTTCCCCTCTGCACATGGATGAACAGTGAGGTCCTGAATACTCCCTTGCCGAGCCCAGGTGATGGCAGCGCTCTCGCTGGACACACCTGGGGGGGAGGGAGACAGATGTGCAATAGTCTTGGGCCCTCGAAGGTCACACCTAAGCCCTCTTGTTCCCCGTGCGGCCGGTGTTGCCAGTTGGAGGGTGGAGGTGAAGGTTGAAAAGAGGGTGGCTCGGTTGACAATATTTCTCTACTGGCTCACCCACAATCAACCCGTGCTTCAGGTGTTTTTTGAAATGCCACTTTTAACATAAGAAGGGCCCTTTAGAATTTTCCAGATGGTTTTTTTTTTTAACCTTATGGTTTTCCTCTCCAGCCTCCTAAGATGAAGTAAGATGTTACCCAGAGAAAAGTCAAAGGACGTTTTGAACGATTGTGAGTGAACAGGCCCACCACGTAATGGCGTGGGGGTGGGGGTTTCTTTTAACCAATGCTATGGATGGTGAGTACATACTTTGTCCTCCACTTACAGGATTACAGTTCTAGTTACCTTTCAGGAGATACTGCCATTGGACCTGACGTTGCATTTACTTGCGCTACATGAATGAAAAATAATCACTTGTTAAAATGTCTTTAAGTCTTAAGACAAACCAAGCAGCCTTTACAAGAGTACTGGGCAACATCTTTTGCTAAGGTACGGAAGTGTCCTCTAGGCTTCACAGCACATTTCCTGGATGTACACTGAGGCACAGGGCAAAAAGAAAAAAACAAAACAAAACAAAACACAAGAAAGAAGAGCCCCATTTGCAATGAGAGAGCAGGAGAAGGGAAAGCCTGGCTTTGTAACAATAATGTAAAACCCCCAGAGTAGATATCAGGCAAGTTATGGCACTAACAAATACATAAGACACACAAGAACAGCTTTAAATAAACAAGTGGAATTGATTTGTAAATTATACTTTTGCATTCAGGAGCAATGGATGTCAATCAAATGCGGATGACATTTGCTTGTCAATACTGGGATGATGGCTGGGAAGATGGTGACTTATTACATCAGGACAAGAATCTGAAATGAGAAGCAAGAACAAATAGGGCGAGGCAAGAGACAGTAACATCCCAGGGTGACAATCCTCAGCCTGGGATCCTGCCTAACTGCCACCCCACGTCAATTTAGTTCTTTCTTTCCTTCTTCTATGTTTCAAACCGAAATAAGGTCAAATGAGCAGACAGAAGAGAACCACATTGATTCTTTTAAGAGAAATGTCAGCAGTTCCTTAGGTCTTTCCAGGGAGAATCAAGAGTGAGCCCCCCGCCTTTGGGGCTCAGCCTGGCCCAGGTCTCTGTATTTTCTCTCCCTCTGGCTGCCACTGGATAAGAGTCCTTCCCACTCCTCGAATCTTTACCTTTTAGGGTAGTGGTTTCAGAAATGTGTGTCTATGTCTTGGGCATAAGACTTTGGTTCACAGGAGGTACTTATTTTCATATGTTTGAGCATCAGACACATAGAAAGTTCTCCCCCGGCCTCAATACCTATTTTCCTAACACACCATGTGGATTGCTTCTAAAAAAGTCACCTTTCTTTTGGGGGACAAGACAGTAAAGTGTGGGAATGGCCATGAAGGTTAATGTATTAATCAAACTCTTTTAGAATGCACCAAGTTATCAAAATTCATAAAACCTCCTCATTGCCAAAGAGAGTCCAGTGGGGGATAGATGGGGACTTTTTAAAAGGTAGAGTTGAATAAGTAAATTCTCATTGAAAAGCTCAAGATACACTTCCACTGAAGGCTGCTCATCTTACAGAGGAAGCCAGTGAGGATATCATGAAATGGTAGAGGCAGAATGAATGCTAGAAAGCTCGTCTGTACTTGCTTGCTTTTGCAGACGGTAAGTATGAAACACAGGAGTGAGCAGAAGGAAAAGCCTCCCAGTGCGTGTGCTGCTGGACTCTCCTCCACGCCACATTGTCAGACCTCTGGGACCGGCCCTGCAATAGAGGCGATTCTCTTTCCACCATCTCTAATGCCAAAGCCCAGCTTGGTTTTGCAAGGGAGGGCACCAACATTTTAAGAGTCTGCTGAGATTTGGAAAAGTGCTCAGTGGGCATTGTGCACAACGTAGGCAACATTTCCCAGGTCACACGGCTGACCCGTTCTTCCAGGGAGGGGACAAACCTGGTGTCACACGGACAGCTGGCTTTTGAGTGAAGTCGATATATATTACCAATCTCCTCCCTCCACCATGTGCTTTGGGAGAAACTTTTTTTTTTTTCTTTTTGGTTCAGGGATGACTGGGTAGTAGATGAACTAACGGCTGGTGGCTGCCACTTTCCACTGCTTGAATTTCTCAGAAGGTTCTCTGGAAAGTTACTCACGCTTCAGCCCTTATTCTGACAGTTTGAATAAGCCATCTGATATGGCATATTACTCATCATCTCTATATGTATATAATAATAGAAAATGTGTCAATTAAAAAAAAAATATTTGATTCTCTTCAGTCCTCATCAGAGAAGCAAGTTTTCTCTCAAAGTTGATATTAATCTTGGAAGCAAGCCCTGCGATCTAATTTCCCCCATCACGTCTCAAGAAAACATAAGGCTCTGTGTTCCCATTTCCTTCAGCACCTGGGCCTCTGTGACCATTCAGATCATAAAGTCCAACACAGAAACCCAAGATCTGGGTTGGGTGATGATACACTGATTTTCATCTTCCTGCATCATTTCTGTCTCTTTCGGAGAACCGAGCAGATCCGAAGCCACACCACTCCCACACAGACGTGCACCGCCATCCATTAATCTTTATCGGGCGCCCACTGGCAGCACAACCCTACACTGGGCTCTTACGAGGCAAACAAATCTTTAGTCATGAGAATGGTTTCCAAATCCAGCAGTACTGAACCAAAAATAGCATTTATAAGAGGAAAACAAGATGAGTTAACAAACCCAAGGACTATCTACAGAAATAGAGATAAAAAGAGTAAAAAAACAAAAACCTCAGACTGGGATCAGCTATTTACCTTTGATTCCTGGATCTCCTAATTATATTTCAGAACATTCAGCCCTATGACTGAAGAGTTCTAGGTTTCTAGCCAGGTCTGCTTGGAGTAATGTATGGAAGTAGTATATCCTTACAGCTTTGGAATCAGATGGGTCTTAATTTGGATCCTGGTTTCCTCATTGAGTTGCTAGAAAAGTCACTAAATCTCCCCGTGGCTTCATTTCTTTTTCTCTAAAATGGGAAGAACACTAACACCTAACTCATACAGTTGTTGTGAAACCCGAGCAAGTTAATGCATATAATGGTAATGCTACCCGACTCATAACCCGAGCCCAATAAATGTCCATTTCCATGTTCATATGTTGTAGGACTTCTGAACAGTACATGGGCATAGGAGCTCGATGGTAGAACACATGCTCAGTAAGGAAGCTAAGTGTCAGACTTAAGACAAATGACATCAAATGGATACTAAATGTCATAGACAAAATTAAAACACCCAAGTTCCCCAGGAAAGATGTGTGTGTGTACTATTGTATAATATAAAACAAAGTAAGACAAAACTCAACACAAGGGTCACTTCATCCTTCTCCAAAGTAAGAAAAAGAAAGTTTTATACCAAGATAATTTGAATTCACTGCAGTTTGACAGACCAAGATTTTGGATTTACAACCTGGTAGGAAGTGTTAAAACCTGTTTTCTCCTGCTCTGGGAAGTTCCCCAAGTCAACAAGTTGCAAGTGTATTTAAAAACCAATGAGATAGTTACTCAGGAACTATTCCTGTGGATGGTGATTCTCAGAAAAAGGGAACATGTGAGAGAGGGCTGCTTTGAGTTAGCCAGAAGAGTAATCAATCACTCTGAAGGACACCTAAGTCATAACCCCATGTAGTAGGGAATTTTCAACAAAAAATTCTCTATGGAGGATAGTGAGTTGGAAAACTAGCCTGGCAAGTCTATTGGCAGAAAATTACTGAATAGTCAGGAGGAGATGATAATGAGCACATTACACAAAACTTAGTTACAATGTATGGCTTTAAGTTGATCTCAAATTCTTGCCGTATCAATCAATATAAGGAAGAAATCTCTAGGATGGATATAATATTTCATACTTGTTTTCCATGGGTGGAATGTTTGGTCCCTAAGACCCTATTTGATGTAGAACTGAAGGAAAAGTTACCAAGAATGAAATCTAAGAGGCTCAGCCAATCCTCCCAAGGGACAGTCATGATAACTCAGCCATACAAGGAAGATGGGTGAATTAAAGAAACCAAACACAGGTGCCATCAGACCTTGAGGAATTTCAAGCAGAAAATACATCATAGGAACACAGCTGTGCAGCACACAGATCAACCAGGCAGGCAGTGGTAAGAACTGGGGTAGTCTTACTGTTTCGTTTCTTTTGTTTTGTTTAAAAAACTAAAGCATCATGAATCCTAAGAGGTCTAACAGAGAACCACCAACAGAGCCAGACCCTGCCAAGAGCAGTTGATCTTCTAGAATAGCCTAGAATCCGACTCTAAGAGAAAGTGGGCTGGAGTGGACTATCAAGGGAAGGTGCATTTGGCCCCATTCCTACCCCAGAGCATGTCACCTTCAAATATGAACAATCTTGTCCTGTGAATAAATACTGCATTTACAATAAATACTAGGTATTTGTATGTGAACTGACGTATCAGCTTTTCCCTAAATCAGGCAACTTCTTGGGAAAAGTCTTAAACTATATAAAAGTAGATACAATTTGAAACCATAATCCACAAAATAAATTGCAGAGGTAGGTAGTTTAGATCTGTAATAAGCTAGAGGGGAAAAAAATGAGGGAGTTGTATGTTGAATATAAGTACTTGTATATTTCAACATTTCCTACTGAGAGTGGTTGTAACAATTCATAGTTTTTTTTTTAAAGATTTTACTTATTTATTTGACAGACAGAGATCACAGGTAGGCAGAGGGGCAAGCGGAGAGAGAGGAAGGGAAGCAGGCTCCCTGCTGAGCAGAGAGCCTGATGCGGGGCTCAACCAGGACCCTGGGATCATGACCTGAGCCGAAGGCAGAGGCTTTAACCCACTGAGCCACCCAGGTGCCCCCATAGTTTATTTTTTAAAGATGTATTTATGAGAGAGAGAGAGACAGCTTGTGGGGGTAGGGGCAAAGGGAGAGGGAGAGAATCACAAGCAGATTCCCCCATGAGCACGGAGCCCAATGCCGGGCTTGGTTTCCGGACCCCAAGATCATGACCTGAGCCAAAATCAAGAGTCAGTTGCTTAACTGACTGAGCCACCCAGGCACCCTGTAACAATTCATAACTTTATTAATTACTTTATCTTTGGCTCCGGGAAGTGGAAAAAGTCAGTAAAAGTTGGTGCTACTTAGATGGGGGTTTGGTGTTTTTCTTTAGCCCAGAGAGTCCCATATTCAAGGGGTAATCTTTCCGCTCATCAGTATCTGCAAAGGTTCTCTGACTTCACTTGGGCTTCTAAGACTCATCAGCACACGGGAATGTTCCAAGTGTGAGCTTCTTCACAGATGCTAATCATTCTAATCATTTTAGCCTTTTATTATCTGCTGCTCTCTTGTCTGGACCGTTCCAGCAGGCTGGCAACTTCACAGGGGCAGGAACAGGGGCAAAATGGTTCATTTTATTACCAATGGCTGCTTTTGTAAAAGAAAGTTCAAAACTGTTTGCTAAATTGAGGATCCCCTAGGCAGGTCCATTATCCAGGAGCTGCCATCGTGCACATATACATGTATGTGTGTATATTTCCAATCATACATATATATATATATATATATATATATATATATATATATATGATTTCATTTCTAAGAATTTGTTTTCGTGGGTGGGCAAAAGTTCTCGTTATTTGGATAATGAGTGCCAGAAGTGGACCACCCATGATGGATTCTCTTCATTAAAGCCCCATAACATGATTCCGGCACCTGAGTACATATGAACATTTGTTCTAGCATTCCGCAGACCTCTTTGCCCATTTCCCCAGGGCTGAGGGTGGCATGGGCTTTTTTTTAAAAAAAAGGCCTTGAATAGAAAAAAGAAAAAAAGAAGAAGCTAATTAAAAGGAATTTTAGACGTGTGGTTCTCAGATATAATCAGGCATTAGGTCTGAACTACATAATTAACTTTTCCTTCACAAATTCAGAACAAGCTCAGAACGCCTAATCTAATGTTTTATCCTGTGCTTGACTGTACTACTTAGAATGAATTCTCTGGATAAGTCACTTCTATTATCTTCTCATTAATGTGTTCAATGTAATTCAATTGAATGGAGTTAAAACCCACAAGAACTGGACCCTGTTATCCATTTCCTCCTCCTGAAGCCTCTCCCGTCACCAGTCTCCCGCTCGTATTTGCAATGATCTGCCTTCAGCACCTGCTCAGTGCGTCACCACTCTGCCCAGAAACCGTAACTTCCTCATTGTCCGCATGGCCGGAAAGTCCAACTACTAAAGCTCAGAATGCCAGGCTCCTTAGAAATTGCCACAAGGCCTCTTTGCCTTCCCAGCCTTGATTTTCATACTCGGTCCCCTCATTATCCATCCTCTGGTTATTGGTTAAACACGCTGGAAGTGGTCATTAATTTCACCGGAAGTGACCTTGTCATTTCCCACTTTGTCCTTGTCTCTCCTCTACCCTGGCCACCGACTTCCTCCCTCTCCTCTTTCCTCCTCCTGATATTATCCCTTTTTCAAACCCCCTGCCCTCCAGCTCCAAAGCTACCTCCTCTTTCATCACTTCTCCTACTGGATCCTACCATGCAGCCCACCCCCCCCCCCCCAGCTTGCCCCCCACCTCACTGGTGCCTCCAGAGCCTGTGGTGTGTCCTCCTCTTGCTGGGCTTCCCTCCTCCTGCTTTGTTCCCTCTCTTGTGACTGAAATGCCAGGACTTTTCATCTTCGGGCCCTACCCCACCCACAGGCCCTAAAGACATGTTGACTGGGGGCTAAATAGGCTGTTTGTTGATTGGAATTGTTAAACTGGATTAACAGTTTTAAATCCAGCTTTAAAGCTAGGATTGACAGCCTAGCTTTCAAAAGAACTTTGTAAGATTTAAGAAATCTAGATGTAGTGTACAAGACGGGACTGGAAATTAGGTATATCCAAGGACCAGACTTTCCTAAAAGAATGGAAACCCTTCAACTGCCAAAAACATTAGATTAAGAACCAGATTAGTAGCAGATCCTTATTTAAAAAAAAAAAAAAAAAGGAGAAATAAGAGCTGAGAAGTAACCTGTACAGGAATCAGAGTTAGAAATGGATTAGGGCCCAGGCGCCTGAGTGGCTCAGTCGGTTAAGGGTCTGACTCTTGATTTTGGCTCAAGAGATCTCAGGGTCCTGAGAACAAGCCCAGCATTGAGCTCTGTGCTTAGTGGGGAGTCTGCTTCTCTCTCTCTCTCTCCCCCTCTCCCTCTACCTCCCCCACCCCCACACTCCTCCACAAATAAATAAATAAATCTTTAAAAAAAATACATGGTGCCTTAGATTTCATACCTAATATGTGTTCATCTCCCAGCAGGGATACTTGAACCTGGTTCTAATAGTTGAAATGAGCAATTAGATTTGTTTACTGTATTTTCAAAATACCTCATACCGTGCACATGGTGGAGAGCAAAAATTCACCCATGATTACTGAAAGAGGACATGGATTTCTCAGGGATTCTGGCCCAAGAGGATGGCCATAGGAAACACCCAAAATACAGGTCCCCGTGGATCTCCTATGGGGTTCTTCCCTTTGTTTCTTTAAGATTCATGGGAAGGTATTCTGCCTGTGCTCTATCAACTGTCAAGAAGTGGATGCAACGTATTTCTTCTAAAATATAGATTGATCATTTTAATTCTTTTAAACATCACTGAGTTCCAAAGAAATATTTGATGTTTCTTTTTTTTTTAAGATTTTATTTATTTATTTGAGATCACAAGTAGGCAGAGAGGCAGGCGGGGTGGGGGGGGGAAGCAGGCTCCCTGCTGAGCTGAGAGCCCGATGCAGGTCGATCCCAGGACCCTGGATCACGACCTGAGCCAAAGGCAGAGGCTTTAATCCACTGAGCCACTCAGGCGCCCCATATTTGATGTTTCTAAGAAGAAAACACAAAATATCTCCTTAAAAATCAAGACAAGAGAACTACAACGAGGTGACAGAAAGAAAGGTTGGGGATTAGGGAGAAAGAATTGCACGGATGTGTTATATCAAGGATGGTAGCTGCTATACAGAAAATAAAATACTTCTGGGTTCCCCAATAGCCAAGGCAAAAAGGGAAGTGTTACAAGTTATCTTCATTTCATGATTTATTAAAAGAAATGATTCAACATTCAGGAGAACAAGATTTTTTTTTAAACTATCAAATTCTAAGCATTTATTAAGTCAGAGGTATGAAACTGTATCATGAATAAGAGTCAAAGACAGCTTCCCAGAAAATGAAGAAATGTTCCCCGTTGAGAAACTGAAGCAGCCCAAATCGAATTCAGCTTACCAACCCTAGTACATCTTAAAATTCATTCAAAGAGAGCTGACATGCTGAACATGCAGCAAACAGCACTCCCAGAAAATACACAATTAGCGAGAGCAGAATGAATGGGAAGAAGAGCAGAGGATGCAGTTTAAGCCAGAAGGGGTGACGACTCATTTTCAAATAAAAATCAGAAGTGTAGTAAATGTTATCATCAGAGTGACGAAGCTCGGTGAAAACAAATGCAAATAAATTCCACATTTTGGTTTCTTTTTAGTATGTAATTTGAGGAGATCAGTCAAATGTGACTAGCTACAGAGAAAAAAAGAAAGGAAGTTAAACCACTTGGCAGATTTGTTCCCAAGTCATGCCTACAATATTTTGACCCATGAATTACTACAGATATAAAAGCGTTACTACTTATATTATAAAAACACAACCATGAGCAGACAGGAAGTTAACTGAATCACACCTCAGTGTTCAATTCTGAAAACAAAATGATTGCCTATACTGTTGGATAACAGTATTCATAAACACCAGGAATGATTCAGATAAAGGACTGCCAGCCCCGTGCACCCCTGTGAATTGCAAGTGCTGAGCTACTTACACCAAATACAAAAATCACTTCTCTCTCTTCCCACTGAATTGGTTACTTATAATTAAGAGTATCTATGTCAACCCTAGTAACGCCTTAATGAAGCCTGTACTAAGCCACCGGATATTTACTCATAGTCTCTAAAATACAATGCGTGTATGCGAGGTAAGAGCGCCCCAGCACTCCCGACATAGCTGACGAATTTTCTGAAGATTTTTGAGCGTGCAGAATAGTAGGAATTTTAATGGTTTTCAGCTCCTCTTAGATCTACACACAAATATAGAAATATGTATTGTGAAATGCAAATGAACTTGAAATGGGTTTCGTGGATGGTAATGCCATCCCCATGATGGGCGCATTCATACCCAGGACCAGAAACCACTCAAAAGGTAACAGTCTCCCACCAGCAAAAGATAAAAGGCAAACTGCTCTTACAAAGCGATAAACAGTACATAATACAAAAGGGGGGAAATAAATACTCTTTCGTGACACAAAAAGGAACAGAGCCAGGGAGATAAAAAAAATGCAGGAATAAATATAGGTGGTTTAAACTAGTAAAGGGGAATCTGAATGAGAGAGGAAAACGACTTGCTGATTTTCCTTCTTTGAGGGTGTTACAGACCGGCTTTCTCTGAATAACTCAAGCTTCAAATATGGCAGCACATTTTAGTTCAGCATTCACAGTTCCTCACGGTCACGGGCAGATTTTGAAGCAAGATGACCCTATCTAAAAAAACTGGAATCCCTTTGAAATGGCAATTATGCTATTAGCAGTGCAATTGGAAATAAACAATAGGAAGGACAGGAACAGTGAAGATTAACCATACAGGTTGTCCGCCATTTCCTCTGACCAACTCCAAATCCACGGGCATCCTTAGGGCTCGGATGGCATGATAAACCGTGCTCCTTCATATTATCAGGACCTGATGGATGTGTGTTGTGAATGGATTGCTGGGAGAAGAGCAACTCCAAATTAAAATCTTGACTGTTTTGTTGGTCTGGAGATTCATTTTTGCTGTCATCCACTCCATGCACTCCTCCCTTTGTTTTTCGATTATTAATTTTGGAATCATTAGTGATTTAATTTTTTAACCACAACGGCAATTACTTTAATGATTCATTTGCATAGTATTTTTTAATTGAAACTAGGAGAGAGTTCAATCTCAACTGAGTTCTCTGAAACGAAGTGGCCTCTTTATGGTAGATAGCATATTTTAAAGGGATTTGAAGTCTTTGTGTGGATTTAACTGCAATCATAGAGCTCAGTGCCACGGGATGATTGGGGCGTACATACGCTGACTTAAATAAAATGTACAAGATTCAAGATGGAAAACTCTTCTTGGGTAAACTATTCATGAAAGTGAACAATGACAGGATTTTCCTCCCTAACAGAAGTGTGGGCTTCGGCAAGATGTCGTTATTGTTGATCTTGGCAATCAGAACTGGCTAAAGTAAACGAGGTGGTTGCTTTGGAAGGGAGGGCCTTAGGTTTGAGAGTTTCTTGTGTTTTTGTATAATTTTTCCTAAGTGGGAAAGCAGCAAAAGAATAAAAATATTATTAAGGTTGGGAAAGGATGGGACAAAGAATCTAGTGAAACTAGCCTCCATTGTGTTTCCAGTTTATTCAGTTTTGTATAGAACGAGTTTCTATTAGAGGACTAGATATCTTTAACAAAACACACTCTATTCTCTTCCATATCCCCCATAGCATCTATATCAGCACCTGTGAGCCAAGCAAGCCCTCAGTAAATCTTTGTCAAAATAAGTAAAGGAGGGGCGCCTGGGTGGCTTGGTGGGTTAAAGCCTCTGCCTTCAGCTCAGGTCATGATCTCAGGGTCCTGGGATGGAGCCCCACATCGGGATCTCTGCTCAGCAGGGAGCCTGCTTCCTCCTCTCTCTCTGTCTGCCTCTCTGCCTACTTGTGATCTTGTCAAATAAATAAATAAAATCTTAAAAAAAAATAAGTAAAGGAAACCAACATGCTTGCTGCTTGCATGCTACAAAAAGTAAAAATCAAGGCATACACAATGCTTACTCTGCAATGGAAGGTTCTGGATCAACCACGAAAGAGATAGCTTCTTTATTCAGAACAGTGCCCTGATCGAGGTGGCAGCTTCACTCACAGTGATTCCTTGTTCTTTGGTATCAAGGAGAAGACACCAGGGTGGACATCCTGTGGTCATTTTGTCCTTTAGTGCCCTGTTCCACCTCTTTCTCAGCTTAATTTGGTCAAGTTGACTCTTATCTCAGAAGATGCCACTCAGGGGTGCCTGGGTGGCTCAGTTGGTTGAGAGACTGCCTTCAGCTCAGGTCATGACCCTGGAGTCCCAGGACTGAGTCCTGCATCAGGGTCCCTGCTTGGCAGGGAATCTGTTTCTCCCTCTGACCCTCCCCCTTCTCATGTTCTCTCTCTCTCTCAAATAAATAAAATCTTAAAAAAAAAAAAAAAAGAAAGAAAAGATGCCACTCAGCTTCTCTTTCCAGATTTTTGAGATATAGCATAGAAAGATATGGAAATTGGTAGCTCCACAGAGGAAAGGCCCACAAAGGCCTACTGTCCAAGCCCTGGAGCTGCCCTTGGTTCTTTCAACCATCCTTCTGATCCTGTGGGATATTTGATATTTTGCAGTAAACCACACCATCACCTTCCTATCCCATTTTTTTAAACCTTAGTCTACCAACAGCGGGTTTATGTTGGCTACACTGGAGAGAACCTTAATAAATACAACAGGTTGGGCTTTAAGGAAGGATTAAGCTTTCTTCTACACCAACGCTGTCTAGTACAACGTTCTGTGATAACAGAGATGTTCCATCTGCCAGGCGTCCAACAAAGTGGTCACTAGTTACATGTGGCTACTGAGCACTTGAAATGTGGCTAGTGCTGGAGAAACTGAAATTTTAATTGTATTTAATTTTCATTAAGTTTAAGTAGCCACAGGTGACTAGTGGCTAGGTATTCGATGGGGTGGCCTGCTGAGGGTGGTCAAAATCCTCTCCTCTGGGGGTGCCTGGGTGGCTCAGTGGGTTAAAGCCTCTGCCTTCGGCTCAGGTCATGGTCTCGGGGTCCTGGGATCGAGCCCCGCATCGGGCTCTCTGCTCAGCAGGGAGCCTGTTTCCCCCTCTCTCTCTCTGCCTGCCTCTCTGCCTACTTGTGATCTGTCAAATGTATAAATAAAAATCTTTTTAAAAAATCCTTTCCTCTGTTTATGGATAGAACAAGAGACACTGGACTTAACTTGAAGGAAGGAGGCTAAGCATTGGCTGTAAGCAAAACATGAGAAAAAAGACCAAGGAAGGTTCCTGGGACTCTTGGGCATGCTCAGAAGTGGCCATCAGAAAAAAATGGTGAATTCATTTGGAGGCTGCTATAGCAAAGTACCACAGCCTGGGGGCGGGGGGGGGGGGGAGGCTTAAACAACAGATACTTTTTTGTCTCACTGTTCTGGGGCTGGAAGGTAAAGAGGAACATGTCAGCAAGATGGTTTCTCCCAAGGCCTCTCTTTTTGGCTTATAGATGGCTGTCTTCTCACTGTGTCCTCACATGGTCTTCTCTCACGCATGTGTCTGCTTCCTAATCTCTTCCTCATAAGGCCACCAGTCATATTGCATTAGGGCCCACCCCAATGACCTCATTTTACCTTAATCACCTCTTTAAATACCCTGTCTCCAAATACCACCATTCTCTGAGGCACTTGAGAGTTAGGCCTTCAAAGTACGAAATTTTGGGAGGACACGGTCCTACCCGTAACTAATGGTCTCTGTGTGGACATGGCTGAGACAAAGGTTTGATGAAAATTCCAACTGCTCACCGAGCCAGGAACTAGCCATCCGTTGAGGCTGGAGACCTGTGCCGCATTTCCAATCCAAGTTTGACTGCATTTTCTGCATTTTAATTGCAGCAGCAGTTGACCTATAGATATGGGCATAGCTCTACTCCTGGCAACCATTTCCAGGGAGTTTAATGAGTATGACTTATTCCATGTAACTAACAGATTTGAATGCTGATTTTGACTCAGTGGATTCTTCCTTTAAAATTATCTCTAATTTTGAATTTTTCTTCCTCCAAGTGCTGAGTAAGCCTTTATGACCCCATGCCAGGACCCTCCTAACAGCTTTCTGCATGATCCCCTGGCCTTCAGCCGGTCCCACTTCTCATTCATTCTATTTACTGAGTTTAGAGTCTCCTTCCCAAGAGACCGTGTTCATTGTTCCTCCTGTTCCCTGGAATCTTCAAAAGACCCTCAGCCTAGTTGTCTCACCAGATTCCTAACCTCAAGCTAAGTGTAATTTATCACCTCACTACACCCTGCGGATGACTCTGATTTCTACTACTACCAGAAAAAACTCTTCTGAGTCCCCCCAGATTTCCTCACTTCCTGCTGACATGTCTCATACACACTCCATGCCCAACCCTTCGCTCTGTTACCCCATCTGGAATGTCTTCAAAGGCCTGACTCTTCATTAAAATAAAACCTGTATTCAAATTTTACTTCTTCGGAGAAGTCTTCCCTGTCTAGAATAGTATTCCCTCCATCAAAACTCTGTAACCCTGCTTTGATTTTCCTGATGGTGCTATTAGGGGCCCAAGTGTGTCTCCTCACCCCAAGTTCATGTGTTAAAGTCCCAACCTTCAGGACCTCAGAACATGACTGCATTTGGAGATAGGATTGTTAGAGCTGTGATTCAGTTGAAATGAGGTCATTGGGGTGGACCCTCGCCCAGTATGACTGGTGTCCTCCTAAGAGGAGATAAAGACAGAGTGAAGGCCAAGTGAAGACACAGAGAGAAGTCGACCATCTACCAGGCCAGGAGAGAGGCCTGAGATCAATCTTACCCTCATGGCCTCCAAAGAAAGCCTCGCCAACTCCTTGGTCTCATATTTCCAGCCTCTAGAACTGTCAGAAAATTAATTTCTGTTTTTGAAGCAACTCAGTCTGTGGTATTTCATAAAAGCAGCACCAGCAGACTCATACAGGTGTATATATTACCACCTTTCACTGTTGTTGTCGATGTCTCCCCACTAGAAAGCCAAGTTCATAAAGGCAGAAACTTAATTGTGTTCACGGCTGTGTGTCCATATCTAGAGCAATACCTGGTGTGTAGCAGGGGTTTAATACACGGATTTTGGAATACCAGCCCACGTGCTTGGGTCCACCAATCTCTGCCTAATTCTGTGGTTTAGCAAGGAAAGCCCATTTAGCTGCAGACAAAACTACCTCCCTTTCTTGATAAGAAAGGCAGCACTTGGGTTTCTGCTGGCTTTACATTATTTCTCAGTGGGTTTAGAACTTGGACAAGAAGGGGGCAGCTAGTTACTAGCGCCCTCACCCCCTAATGACCTGTAGCATCTCGTTCATGGCAGGTACTCAATAAATATTTGATCCCCAAATGTCCTAGTTGCATGTTGTCCGACAATTTCCCTACGTGCCTATTTTGCTTCCCAGTTTCTCGAGGGCAGGAGTTGTCTTCAGGGCCAGCAAGTCTGCCCTTTTGTAGGAGGGGTTCCATAAATCTTTAACGGATGGGTGATGACCCTGCACACACCAATGGGCTCTGGGAAACATCGGCGCAGCTCCCAGCAACTCCCCTTCGCTGAGGTTTCTCTCACTTCCCCACCCTTCATCTGACTTCCATGATGCACAGAACACAGAGGTGGAAGTCAGTGAATGTGTACTGGGAGTCTCTCTCTTCTTCCCCTCAGCCAGAGACATGGTGCACAGATGGACACTGCACCACTGAGATGACTTCTCCCGGAACATGGATTGAGACTGAGATTCGTGACGCCGCTGCTGGCTGCAACCCTTATTTTTTGCATACTTAGGTGATGAAAGGAGGGGGATTTGGTGCTCTTGTGGCCCAGAGAAGGAAAGGCGGTTCACACAGAAAGCAAAGGAGTATGTGGTCAGGCAGAGAAGAGCAGCGACAGGGAGCTTCCCAACGCCGACTTCCATTTCCACCCTTTATTTCCGTGGCATCCCTGGGACCCCCGTCATCAATTCCCCTTGTTTGCTTAAGTTGGTTTGAGTGTTTGTTGGTTGGGAAACAAAACAAAACACACAAAGAAAACAAAACAAATTAAAAAAAAAAAAAAGCCAAAACCGACTCATTCATCCTGTGACAATTTCTGGAAAAAAAAAGAGAGGTCTTTCCCTTCAGGAAAACAGGCATAAAAATCCCTGGCCTCCTTCCCTACCTCTCAAATCTCCCACTGATGCCCATTTACTTTGGGGTAACTGAAGGACTGTAGCCCTTCATCAGCTAACGCACAGCGTTGGACAGAATTTCTTTGCGATTCTTTCCAAATAGAAGAAAGTACACCTGTGCTCCAAAATCTACCAGGAACACTCAGTGTTTTTAAACCTATCTTTTTCTAAATTGTCTCATCAATTCTCGCTGCTCTCAGGATCACCTTTCTCAACTCTACCAGCTGAGATCAACTCAGGTGCTTACCCTAAGAGTTCCAAGATGTTAAATCTTGAAGGCTAAACGAAGATCTTTATGGGAAGAAGGGCTTTCTTTCTCTCTTTCTTTCTTTCTTTCTTTCTTTCTTTTTTTTTAAAGATTTTATTTATTTATTTGACAGAGAGAGATCACAAGTAGGTAGAGACGCAGGCAGAGAGAGAGGCAGAGAGAGAGGAGGAAGCAGGCTCCCCGCGGAGCAGAGAGCCCAATGCAGGGCTCGATCCCAGGACCTTGAGATCATGACCTGAGCCGAAGGCAGCGGCTTAATCCACTGAGCCACCCAGGCGCCCCCTTTCTTCCTTCCTTCCTTCCTTCCTTCCTTCCTTCCTTCCTTCCTTTTTCTTTCTTTCTTTCTTTCTTTCTTTCTTTCTTTCCCCTCTTGTGCTTACAGCTACACTATTCAAGAGAAAAAGTTGGGGGGGGGGGTGGAAATCCTTGCATACAAGAAGAAATCCAGATCTGGCCGAAAGAACCCAATTGTTGGAATCATCTTCAAGGATCCCACTCATCTTCATTTGTATCTTATTGATAATCAGTTAGGAAGCTGCTGCAATTGATCAGGTCAGATGGCAGCTTGGAGCAGGCAGCCTCGGAGGCGACCAGGCAGTGTTGGAGGAAATGGGAGTAAGTGGTCAGGGAGAACAAGAGCCCAGGGGGGGCAGAAAAGGAACAAACAGATCACAGACACAGAAATAAAACCAAACGAGAGAGGATGAATTCTGCGAAGAAAATAAACGCAGGGGGATGAGACAGTGCTCTGTGGGCTCCTGTAGGTGAAGCAGTCAGGAAGGACTGCCCTGAGGAGGTGAGCTATAAACTGAGAGCTGGAAAACCAGGAGAGGAAAAAAGAATTCAGGCTAAGGAAACACTAAGGAAAACCTCCTCCACTGTGAACCAGACTGACCTGTTCTAGAACCACAAGGAAGGTGAATGTGGCTTGAACAGAGTGAAGCCAGGGGCAGAGGAGGTCAGAGACACAGAAAGGGGGAGGGCAGCTCCTTTTGGTATCTGGTAATGTATAGCCATTTGAGGCATCTTTTTTTTTATGTTTATATAGGATTTGTCCTTAAAAACCAAAAAAAAAAGTAGCCTTTTTTTTTTTAGAGTGGTTTTAGGTTTACCAAAACATAGACCACAAACCATAGAGTTCTCCATACTCCACTCCCCGCTACACACACAGTTTCTCCCATAATTAACATCTTTTGCATTAGCATGGTGCATTTGTTACCAACTATTAACTAAAGTCCATGATTTACATTAGGGTTCACTCTTTCATACAAGGAGCCTCAATGTAGGCAAGGAGATGGAATGGACATGGTCTGATTTACAATTCTGGAAGACTCAGCTTCACAAAGCTATTGTTTTGGCTGAATTTTTTCTTTCCCCCAATTCCTATGTTGAAACCCTATCCCCTAGTGCCTCAGAATGTCACTGTATTTGGAGACAGAGCCTTTAAAGGGGCAGTTAGGATAAAAGGAGGTCATCAGGGTGGGTGCTGATGCAATGTAACTACTGCAGTGTCCTTAGAAGAAGAGGAGATTAGGACACGACACACACAGAGGGGAGACCATGGAGGGCACCCGGAGGAGACAGCCTTCTGCAAGCCAAGGAGAGAGGCCTCCAAAGAAACAATCCTGCCCACACCTTGAGCTTGGCCTTCCAGTCTCTAGAACGGTGACATGGTAAACTTCTGCTCCAAATCTGTGGCACTTTCTTAGGGCAGCCCTAGCAAAGGAATATGGCTGTGAAGACCTGCTTTATGAAAACCTGCTTGATTTCATTCAACCAAGCATTTTCCAACACTTAATACCAGAGCACCCCCCTTTCTGCTACTGACTACTGACCCTTCATAGACTAGCATTTTGTAGGTCACACTCTGGGACACCCTAAACTAGAATATAAGCTTTGGGGGTGGGGGGTGGGGGGACTATTCCCTCATCACTGCAATGTTCCCAGCACCTGCAACAGCATTTGGAATTCAGTACATACTTGTTGAACAAATGAGCTCAGCATGTGACTTTAGGCTGTTCCACGTACCAACACCTCCCATCCAAGTTCTACTCCAGGTTCCCTTGACAAATCTTGGTACCACTTGCCCTCAGGTTAAAGGTGAGATTTACTTCATAGCTGTCCTTCACTTTCTATGAACAATTCACAGGGAATGGGGAGCCACACCAACCCAACCCAGTCCTATATTAAAGCCTATATCTTCCATAGGACTGAGAGATGCCGCACACTGCCTGATGTTGCCTTTAATCTAAGTTTTATAATTTTTCTATTGATATTTTCTCCAATGTTAAAAACAAAAACAAAAACAAACAAAAAAACCCCAAAAAACCTAAGTGAAAAGGAACAGCTGTAAGCAAATAGATAGGAATTTTTCCTCATTTGAACCAGAGAAGTCTCTAGGGACAGCTGGTTCCCTAGGTGGTGTGTGCCAGGTAACTATATTCTCTGGAGATGGGCTTAATTGCTGAATGCTGGTAGAGCAGAAATACTCTCGTCCTAGAAATCAAGTCTAGTTAGTGCCAAGTGAAAATGAAAAGCGGTCATCTTTGTCCTATCTGGGTTTACAAGCACATTTATGAAATATTTGAGAATAACAACAGTATCTATTCTGGGGATTAAATTAAGCTAACAGAGGCTCACTTCAGCAATTGAAATAAAAGGGTGTGTATCATAAAAACATGCACAAACCACAGGAAAGTGAGATGTCTCCAAAGGTTGACCTGATTTTCTAGTGTCTATGTTCTCTCGTAAACATCCATTTTTGTTTTCCTGATTTTCTCTGTAAGTGGGCTCTGTGCTTTTCTAAGTCCAATGATCATTCCATATGTGTTTTCAGATTCTGGGGGCCCTAGTCTTCTTTGTTTAGTTGACGACTCCAGAGACTTTGGGCAGAGTCCCTCGAAGGAGGCCACCGCAGGTCATTACACCGACTCATGGCCAGGCTGCCCACAACCATCTCATGCCCGTGGGCCATGTGCACACCACTGGTCCAGTCAGAGTCCACTCTTTTGGAAGGAACACTTGGAGAGGCTGTGAACATGACCGGCTTGTCCACAATGCCTTACTTTTACATCCTGTTCACTTGAATTCTGCTTGCCTACTTTAAGGCTCACAGTCTGCAGTGGTTTATTAGGGCTGAATAGACACTTAAATTCCCAATGATCATCTCTTTACTGGTTGTTTTTATATCTATTAACTTCATTTATTTAACTTCATTTATTTATTCAACTTTATTTAATTTACTTTGTGTATTTCCTATGCACATAGCTAGGATACGCAAGCCCCAATCTTGTTTAAAAACTTTAAATATGTCTTCAATTGGATACAACATCTTGAGGGCAATTTTCAGTATATCTTGTAAATGGTAAATAGAAGCCTGATAGCAAATATAGAATGTGACAGTAAATACACGGTTTGAACACTGCCGGGTAAATAATGTTTTAAGAAGCTGACACTGTAAACTGACGTGTCTGTTTCCCTCGCCACCTAAGTGAGGGCATGATATTGGCTCATGTGATGTGAGGAAAAGGCAGTTTCCAGCAACAGTGAGCATAACTCTCTGCCCTACCATAGCTCTTTCGACTGAAGGACACGCTGTCATTTTACCTCAGATAAATGCCCTGGTCCCAGTCCCCTGGCTTCACCTTAAGGTAGGCAAGGGAGGAATGAGTGTCTCCTGAACAACAAGGTCTGAAGATTCCAAAGATCATCTCAAAGAACCTAATTTATTTTCCAGCAACCTCTCATAAACCCAAGGGCTACACGGATCTCAGTAAAAATGAAAGTTACTGTACAAGCCAAAGCATTGGGATAAAAAAAAAATTATAAAAACATTTAGTCATTAAAAAACATTAGATAGTACTTTATAGATATATAAATATCTCATAGAAAATCTTCTTGGTTATTGGAAAGGAAAGAAGTGCCAAACCTGAAAATGGCAGCTTCCACCAAATGCGTGAACAGGGAGAAAAGCTGGTTTGTTTCTCACAGTCTTTGTGAATCCTGTTTTCACTGGGAAAAGGCTGTCCTGTTTCTCCTTTCGCTATACACTCAGCAGCTCTGGAGCCAGATTTCTTTGAGAGGAATGAGGGGCGATTGGTGAGAAGCGAAGTATGAGTTTTCCAGACATTTGGTTGGCACCATGCTTTTTACAATGGGTGATATCACTTTCTATTTCCCCAGAACCCCAAATCATCTATTTAAAAAGAAAGGATGATAAAGACAGTCATCAAGTGGGGTTGTTTCCCCCAAAAGGATACCCATAACAACTACTTGTTGTTTTACATTTTACCTTGATCTTTGTTAATTGAACTTTGATCTTAAATGTCTGTTTTAATTTTCTAAAAACCAGCTCATATCAACTAGGAGTCATGTTTGTGCCTCCACCTTTCTTTCCTGTTCAGCCTGGATTCCTTTGGCACGCATTTTTCTATTTCCCTTGGCTCATGTGGCAACATGTGGGCCGCTACAGTGTTTCCTCCATACTTCCTGGTTATCAGAAGCCATGTTGGTAGACCGCGCCTTCGAACTTCAGCGTGCTATTAAGGGAAAAGGTTGCTGAAGGCAAAAGGAAAGCTCCCTCTGCCGGTTGTGGGCAGCCTCTGCAGAGATAAATGTCTGAATATCCATTCATTAAGAGGCTGGCTCCTGCATCTGGCCCTGCCATGAAAGACTTTCTCTCAGTGGAGATGAAGAGCATCGGTGAATCAGGGACCTCGGAGAGCCCAACAGACAAATGCCAGCATGGGTCCCTCTGAGGAGTCTCTCCGAGGACTTACGTGGAAAACCTGGGATCGTGGATGGAGTTAAATTATTAGTTTTATAACTCTGAAAGGGACAGATGGCAGACCTCCCCTGAAATAGCATTTTTGGAAAAGTAACACATGGTAAATTGCATTAATCGTAATAATCGCTTTTTACGTCTTGATAAAAACTGGCAAAGACCTTCAGAGATCTTCTAATCATGGCAAATTAGCACGGCTCCCCTTCACAGTGACAGAGCCCGAGTGTGATGGCTTTGGTTTCTGCTCAGGGGCTGTGGGACTGAACAGGACATAGGAACCGCTGGCTCAGGAAAGAGATGGGTAGATGAGGCCCTGGATATAGACAAGTTAGGGAACAATCACATCCCTTCTGGGGCCAGGTGGTTGGTATTTCTGTAGACCTATATTTGGTTAATATAATAGTCATGGTACATGAGGATTTGGAGAAGCTCCTCCCTTAGCATCTACTGAAGGAGAGGGCTATGCCGGTACCATAGTTTCCCTCCCTTCAAACTCAGAGGATGAGGGGGAGGTGGGAGACAGCAAGATTTTCTATAGCGCATCTGTATTTTTCTTCTCCTGTTGAACTACCCATAGAACTCAAGGAGAATTTCTATTATTTAGCAAAAGCTTTCCAGTCTCTTTTCTATTTCTTCCATGAAGATTTTTATATCTTTGCTTTATTGCCCCTCTGTAAGTAAGCAGAGTCAAATTTCTGCCTTGTGCATGGAATTAGTCAACAACTTCGGTATTTTCCATCTCCCACGAGTATCTGTGTCTTTTTTTTTTTTTTTTCCATCAACTCCTTACACATGCAAGAAACCTTTATGGAGAATGCCCTGGATATCAGGCACTCCACCAGTGTGGGCCACTTTAATGGCCCATGGGATACAAAGGTTACTTACAGCTGAGATTTTTGTGTTCCACGAAGTTATTTGAAGCATTTTTAAATATCTTTATTCATCCTCATGCAACACTGTGAGGCTGTCACCATCCCTGTTTTGCCCATGAGAAACTAGAGGCCCAGATGGATGGGGTGGTTTTCTCAAGGTCACACAGCTCATAAATGGCAGAGCTGACCTATGAAACTGGGCCGTCCACCTGTAGAACCCGAATTGTTCATGGTTTATCCTTTGAATGACTAAAATGATGATGATGTGAGCAGACAAACTGGAAAATAAGCAAAACAATTTGCATCCAGGCTGTCAAGAGCCCTTCTCAACATCCACAAATGTTTTAGGGCAGGGGTCATCAAACTTCCTGTCAAGGGTTAGATAATGAATATGTACGCTTGGCCTGTTGTGCCATCCCTGTTGCAACAATTCAGGTCCACTGTCGGAGCAAGAAAGAACTGTAGACAATATGTAAATGAACGAGGCGTCTGTGTTCCAATAAAACTTTATGTAAACAGTGATGGGCTGGATTTGATCCATTAGAGTGTAGTCTGCTGACCTCCGTGCTCTGTGTTCGGGGATTACAAGGATCGAGCTACAACTCTGCCTACACGTAAGAGGTAGACATGTGAGTCAAGCCTTGGCAACAAAAAGGAGACAAAAAAGGAGGAAGCCATGCCCAGCAGACAGAAATGTGTCTGAGAACTGGGGGCATCTGTTGGAAAATGGCTATTTGGGCAAGATGTGGAATTGTGAGTGACAAGACGATGGCAGAGAACACATTTGGGAGGCAGGACCTGAGCCTCTTGTTAGAAATAGTTTATTGTCAAATAACAGCTTTCTGAGGTGTGGTTTATTTTATAGCTTTTGTGGGGTTTTTTGTTTTATTCTGTGAACAACATGTTTCTCTTTCCCTGATACAACTTGAATCTTCCCCTTTCAGTCTGTGGCATGGAAAATGTCTTCATGCGCAATTTTGTCAGCAAAAGAGGAAGAAGAAAAATCCTAGAGGGTGTACCATCTACACGAAGGTACATGTGGTCCAAGAAACATGGTATCCCAGAGACGCTGCACTGACACATTCTAGGAGATACTCACAAAGAAGATGAGGACAAATTTTTGTCTTTTGTGAAACCCTATGGGTATAATTTTGCCATTAGTCAAGATGGATGTTGCAGTGTTGAGACATGAGAAATCTTTGAAACACCAACGGCATAACAAGAATGCTGCAGGGAAACAAAGTTGATTCCATCCGTTTTCTTGGGCTGTAAGTCAGCTAAAAGTTGCTTATGACAGCTTGCTGATGAAACATGATTTATAACGTTCACAGACACTTGTCCAAGTTATTAAGTTTATTAGAATTACCGCATAGGCCTGAAAGCTGTTGAGCATGGTGTTGGATTCTAGTCTCTAAAATCAAATGATCTTCCTGAGAGTCTATCTGGGACAGGTCCTCCCAGGAGCTGAGTCTCCCTGTGGGAGAAAAAAGTGGGGGTTGGAAGACAGATCAATTTCCCTTGCAGTGTGGGTCTGTCTGCTCTAGGCAACCAGGGGATTCCCTTGATTTGAAGATTCCCCATCTGGAAAAAATAACTTCGAGGTTCAAATGAAGACCCGAGTTAATGAGATGATATTACTAAATCAGGTACCAGGCCAAGATGCAAGTTTTCCCAAAAGAGAAAACCGAAAAGTATTCCATGATTTTTAAGCTCCTACCCACATCTAAGGAATAAAAAGGTGTAAAAGAGAGCTCTTTGGATGCCTGAAGCCTCCCTTCATCACATCCACCCAGGGGAGCAGGTTAGAGGGGCTATGCCCTGTACTTCAAACCTAGTGGGACTTCATCAGGACCCCTGCCACCCCAACTAGAATGACACAGTGGGGTCCAGTGTACTGGTATCTGGTTTCTACTCATTCTCCCTCATCAAGGGACTAAGGGTGGGGCAGCCCTGAAGATTCCTCCAAAGAATCCACAGAAGCATCACAAGCAAGAGTTCAACATCTGCTAGGCCCAGAAAGCACGAAGGCAGCTGGGATAGCCCCAAATAAGAACTCCCCTACCGACCTTCCACCCTCACTTGTGGCCCCTTCCTCCCCTCTGTTCCAACGGTATGGTGTCAGAATGTGCACTCAGCAACAGAGGTGAGAGGAGAAGATTCAGGTCAGGCGACAGAGCAGAAACTCGTCATATCATCTTCCTCAAAGGCAACTTCTGGCTTCCACTGGGCCTGAGTTGGCAGAAGGCCAAGTATCAACTTTGATCAACTTTCAAGTATTGACTCCTCCTCGAAACTGGACATTGGCATCACTACACTGACATGGTGTGTTATGATTAAAGAGTGTTGAGAAGACATGAGGTCTGCTAACACTTTCATCTAAAGTTAACCATTAAGGAACCTCGGAAGGAAATTTAAGTAAAGGGTAAATAAAGTTGTTTTGATTTTGCATTTATGCTGGTCCTGGACCTGGTTGCTCCCAGGTGTCTTTCTTCTGCCTTCTTCCACTTTGTTCAGCATCTCAGAATTCCAAGATGGATGTCAAATCTCCAACCACCGGTATATATGCTCTGTACTATCTGCCGCTCCTGAGTGGGAGTGGATAGGTCCTGTTGTAGAAGACTCTGTCTTAGGAGATGGGAGGGAGACTCTCCTGCTGGTTTGCAAGAAGGAAGCTACCATGCTGGAAGGGCCAGATGGCTAGGGCCTGAGTGTGACTTCAAGGGGCCTTTTTAAACTCCAAAGCGGGTGAGAAAACTCAGTCCTACAACCACAGGAGATTAATTCTGTCAACAACCCGAATGAGTGTGGAAGAAGACCAGAGCCTCACATGAGACCACAGCCCTAGTGAACACCTTGATTTCAATAAGCGAGACCCTGAGTGGAAGACCCAGCTAATTCATGCTTGGATCCTTACCGAGGGACAGGATGACATAGTAAGTATGTGTTGTTTTCAGCTTCTAAGTTTATGGTAACCTCTTACACAGGCATAGAAAATTAACATAAGAGAGGTATACTTCTGGGAAGCTGGTTGCCTAGACTCCCATGCCAGCTGAGCTCTGGCCGGGTTCAGTCAGAGAAAAGGGCTGCAAAGACATGGACGTATGCACGGGATGGGGGAGGTGTGCAGGGAGGAGGGGTGGCAAGAAACCAGGGCGTCCAGCCTCTCTGCCATGGATGGCCCTGGGGTAGTCAGTGTGTTGCCTCAGAGGTTCTAGCTGCCATCAGGTGACCGGTCAGACAAGAATTGTCTTTGCTCAACCCACGTCACCCCTTCTTTCTTTTCCTTTGTAATGTCAGAAACTGCTATCAGCAAGACGGAGAAGAGAAAAATTAAAGAGTGGGAACAGAGAAAAAGCTCATCACACTTTCCTCTGGCTGTAGGCTCCAGTAATTCTGCCTCTTCTCTCTGCCCCGCTGCTCCCTGACGGTGCCATTCTCTGACTCACCTCGCCATATGCACACCACTTAGCATCTCGGTTAATATACTCCCTGCCTCAAAGGCCCGCTTTTTAAGAAACTCAAATGGTTTTTGATTCCTGCCTGATAAAGCATTGCAGAAGTTGCATCTGTCTGTCTGTGTATACATCCATCCTTGTATGTAGGCATGTACATGTGTATACATATATAAATTCATAAGCATACGTGTGAACTTTTTTTTCAATAGAAGAATGAGCCAAAGCAGATTCAATCACCTACCACCAAATGGTTTCAGGTTGGTAACAAACTTTGAAAAAAATACACTCGCTTGCATTTAGTAAAACTGCTGAAGGCTTTCACAGACAGATCTTTGATCTAATGGGGAATCCCAAGTCTAGCCCTGCCAAGTAAACTATGATATCACTCACATTTGGGCATCCTCAGTCTTTTGTACTAGAAGTTGAGCAGCCAATTCCAGGGACTCTGAAGAAAAATTCTACCTCCTCCTCCCCCCACCCCCACCCGACCATCTTCTCATACCTTCAGTATGAGCTTGCATCACTGGCCTAAACCCACAAAGCCCAGAATTTGCAAGCACCGGAACCAAGGACACCTGGGGGTATCCTAGTCATTCAACAACATATTTCATCCAAGGTCAAATACCAAAACCTACTCGTTTGGTCGTGCTGGCAAATTTGCTATAAAGTAGAGATACCTCCTCAAAGGGGTGAGTTCTTAGACCATTATTAAAATTTCAACTTTCTTGCCCCTTTTATGGCATGCCACTTATGGCTTAAATTTACAAAAAAAAAAAAGTTAGGAGGGGAAGGGACACTCAGATGCAAAGGCTCTGTGACCCAACAGAAGCGAAGCTGCTGCACCAGCCCCTCCGTTAACATTTGCGTGTGAACTGAAAGGCCAGTCAGGGGGTCTAGACTGCGGATCAGCGGTCCACATTGGCTCTCAGAGGTAAAACTCTTGCATGGAGGCTGACTCCATCTCTCGACCTACCCAGATGTCTCAGCCATCAGTAGCCCAAGAGAAGGAAAGATTGGTTTATGGGATCAGTGGTGCCACCGCCTGCTGTATGCCCTTGATCTCATATTGGCCAGCCCGCCATCCTGGCAAGGGAGAATCACAAAACCCAGTGTGCCCATCGGTTTCGGCATTACCCACAGTGGGCCCTGGAGAGATGCCCACATGAGATGTTTGGTTACAAATCAGCAGGCAGTGAGGAACATTTGCCTGCTGAGCTCTGATCTCGAGCTCACAATGATGCTGTGGACAGGGACACCACAGGTGACAACGATGGGCTCACACATGGGACAACTGTTTCTGCAGGATGCTTTTGTTGACTTTCTGGTGAATTCTTTTTTGTCTGGAGCCAAGCTATGGTTGCAAAAGATAAATGAGCGGAGTTCCAACATGAATGTTGGTTGACATTTTCGTTTGCGTAAATGAGTAAAAGGAAAGTGGAACAACGGAGAAGACATATGTTGGAATTTCACTCATTTGTCAATGACATGACTGACTTCTTTGCCGAATCAGGTAATCATTCTCGAATACTAGAATACTGCCTCCATTTCTTGTGCTACACAATGGAAGAGCTACAAACTCAACAAACGTTTAAACTGAATCTGCGGGGTTAACGTTTTCTGTGTCACTTAATCTTAAGTCGAGAAAATCAACAATCCCATAAATCTAGTGCACGTCTGTGGTACTCACCAATTTCTGCGGTGTAAATCTCAGGACATAGGCCACAAGGGTCCATCACTAAGCTGGACGCCTAAGGAGGGCAAGACAGAACCTCATCTGTTGTGCTTAATGCTGCATCCCCGGAACTTGTACAGTTCACAGCACATGGCAAGTGCTCAAAGGAGACTCACTGAAAAAATGAGTAAGTCCTCTCTGCCTTCCTTATTGTGAAATAAAGAGAAAACATAAGGTTCTACCATTGGGGGAGTTATTTTATGAAAGTTCTTTGTCTTAAAGAGCTTCCGGTTACTCTTCATTCCCGATTTGAGACTGAGATCTGGAGAACCCAACAGAGGCTCAAGGGTAACTTCAAGACCTTTCCCTTCATGGGTCAAGCACAGGGATGGTTGGAGGAAGGAAGTGAGTCTAAAGATGCAACCCACATTCCTGCTCCTTTGTTCGGTGTGAATTACTGACTGAACGAGGGCTTGTGTGGTGAAGAGACTAGTGATCTCTTCTAACCTTGCCTCCTTCTTCTCTATATTTCTATCAGTCACAGTTTTTCTTTCTCCCTTATTATCTCCGTTCTGGTCCCAAGTGAGTATTGTCTCCTTCAGGTGTATTCTGAAACACCACTCTGCTAGTAAAGTCTAGTAATAAGTTATTATATATATTTTTTTTCTCTAAAATACTCTACTTACCATGTATGTTTACTTGTTCATTTTCTGCCTCCCTCCACCAGAAGGTAGTTTCCATAAGGATAGAGATTTTAAAAATTTTTTGGTCTGTTTTACTTATTGCTGTATCTCCAACTTCTCAAACAATATTTGTTAACTGAATGCACAACTATACTGAGCACCTATCTGGGGCTATAAACTGTGCTAGGAGATATGTTACCACTATCACAAGACAGATGTGATTCTTATCCTTAAAATTTATAATTTCAAAGAAGACTATTAAACCACTAATTAATTATAATCTTGTGTGCGTTAAAGGAAAGGTAGAGGGGTGTCACCTAATACTCAAGTTATGGAAGGTTTTACTTAAAAGACACTGATATTGGGGCATCTGGGTGGCTCAGTGGGTTAAAGCCTCTGCCTTCAGCTCAGGTCATGATCCCGGGGTCCTGGGTTCGAGCCCGACATTGGGCTCTCTGCTCAATGGGGAGCATGCTTCCCCCTCTCTGCCTGCCTCTCTGCCTCTTTGTGATCTCTCTGTCAAATAAATAAATAAAATCTTAAAAAAAAAAAGACACTGATATTTAGGCCAAGGGCACTTGTTCAACCAACAGTCAAAAAGAACAGCGTCCAAAAGCTATGAATAAGCATGCAAGAGCTTAGGGTACATAGTGTTGGCACTCTTCTTGAACAATACTGCTTGGTGACAAGATCTAGCTAATTGTGAATTAATAAAAATTAAACTTTTAGAAATAAGAAAGATACAATGGGAGAACTAGCCATGAGCAGTGAATCTATTTAAATAAAGGACTAAGAATAGGCTGTGACCACAATGCAAATGTTACAATCCATGACAATATAAAAAAGGTGATACAACCACAAAAATAGGAAAAGGAGGGAGAAATCACAGGAAGAAGGAAGACGTGTAAGTGCTAATTCCCTCATCTTTTGTAGCAAGGAGGAAGCAGAGTCTGTCATATATGTGTGTGTGTGTGTGTGTGTGTGTGTGTGTATAGACAGATTTCTACATATAGATATATTTCTATATATAGATAGATTTCTACATATATATTTCTATATATAGATATGCTTCTATAGATATAGAAATATATTTCTATATATAGATATATTTGAAATGAGGTTAAACATGAATGACAGTTCTTTCTTAGTGATGGGTAACTTTTTAAAAATTACATTTTGAACTTCACTCTATCGCTTGAGTTTATTTCAGGCATATATGCTTTTTTTTTAATAAACAAACATAGTTATGATGTTGTTATGAAGAGGATGAGGGGTGAGGAGAGAGGCAGGAAGAGGATCAGTTGGACAGGAGGAGGAGTGTCCACCACCATGGGAGCACTCCAGGGAATGGCTGGGTTGGTGTGAAAACAAACACGAAACGGAGCATGAGGGTGTGGTCAGAGATGAGACGAGGATGGAGAGAGATCCTGATTATGCAGGACCCTGTGGGCTGCTTCAAAGATTGAAGACTTTTTCTAAGTTTGAAGCAGGGAAGGATGGGGAGATTTGTTAAATGAAAGGGTCACTCCTTCAAAGGTGTACCCCGGTGGCTGCTGTTTTACAGAGGCCTTGTAATGGAATATAATCATTGCTAGCAAACTTTAAAAGAAAAAAAAAAGCTGGAACATATCAGTAGTTTCACCTGAAATGAGGTGAATTTTTTCAAGTCCTACTTGACTGGTCTATGCAGTCAGCATTTCTACCCTAACTGGCATCCATGGCCCTGAAGTGGGTTCTGGCTTTTGCTTTTGGTTCTACCACCATTGGAAGATGACACAGATATAATCAAATATGTGTGTCCCTGCACAACCGAAAAATAAGCCTTTGATTTGTTCTAAAAGGTGAGTTCTTCATTTAAGACTGGCAGAGAAGGGGAGGGAGGTACAGCAGAGGGAGGGAGAGGAGAAGAAAGGGAGGTAGGAAAAACTGCAAAACTAAGGCCAGCTGATGGAACACATAATGGAACTGAAGACAGGAAAAAGAGAAAAAAAAAAAAAAGAAAGAAAAAAGAAGGAAGGGCAGGAATGTGGAGAAAGAAAAGAAAAAAATAAATAAAATGGAGAGAATCAATACCAGCAGATGTGGATGGATCCCTTCAGGCCCTTGCCTTGCTGTAATTATTTAGCTCAATGGGTTTGGGTGCCAGGAGGTGGACCCCAAAGGGCTTGGGTCGGACCCATCACTGTGATCAATTAGTTTCACTGCATTCCCTGCTCTGCCTCAGCCACTTTTCTTCACCTCAGGTCATGTACTTCTCTTTTTTACACCTCAGATTATTTTTCTATAAAATGGGAGCAGCGATATTTTTTTTCTACCTCCCAGGACTGCTTTAGAAATTTGCATAACTTATTTGAAGGAAGCCAGAATGTCAATATTTAAAATAGAATTCTCGATTCAGAGCTAATGTTTTGGCTTTTCTCAGTTTGTCAATAAACAGAGAGGCACTAAGGGACTACTTTTGTGTTTGAAAAGCTCTATTCGGAATTCAAAGCTGTGGAGGAGACAGGAGTAGGTGTTAAAAAGAGTCCCTTTTCATCAAAATTCACAACTTTTGGTCTTCAAATGACAGTGTTAAGAAAATGAAAAAGCAAGCCACAGACTGCAGAAAATATTTGTCAGACACACACACACACACACACACACACACACACACACACATGACAAAGGGCTATATCTAAAAATATATATAAAGAACTTTTTTAAGATGAACAACCCAATTTTAAAAAGTGAGCTAAAGATATGAATAGAACTTCACAAGAAAAGATATATGCATGGCCAGCAAGCACATAAAATGATGCTCAATATCATTAGTCATCACTCACAATTAGATATCACTACATACCCACTATATTAATCAAAATTAAGAAGACCTGCTAATAGCAAGTATCGACAAATATGTGGAACAACAGGTGGTAAGGATATAAAATTGTTAAGCCTCTTTTGAAAACAGTTTGACAGTTTCTTATGAAGTTAAATATATACTTATTACGCATCCTACCATATTACTACTGCATTTTTTAGGATGTAAAACTTTTCTTTATTCATAGATGACATGATCTCCAATATAGGAAATCCTACAGTCTACAAAGAAGTCACTAGAACTAGTAAGTAAGTATAACTACTACTGCATATTTACCGAAGAGAAATAAAAACATATGTTCACACAAAGACTTACTCATGAACATATAAAGCAGTTTCATTTATGATAACCAAAAAAGCAGAAACGAACGAAAGGTTCACCATCAAGTGAGTGGAGAATGGATACATACATGTGCCACTTTCACATAATGGAATACTAACAAACAGATAAACAAACAAGAAATAATGAATCCTGACACAGGCAACATGGTGGATGAATTTCAAAAGCCATATACTGAGTGAAAGAAGTAAGACAAAAAATACCACACATTGTAAAGATCTGATTTATGTAAACAAATCGAATCTATAGTGACAGAAAATAATTTAGCAGTTGCCTAGGGCTGAAGAGGAGAAGTGACTGGCAGGAGACAAAAGAGAACTTCTGGGGTAATGAAAACATTCTATACCTTGATTATGGAGTGGTTATATCAGTATATAAATTTGTCAAAACTTATTGAAATGTATTCTTGAAATGGGGGCATTACATATATATGTAAGTGATATATCTATATATCTAGATATAGATATAGACATAGATGTAGATATAGATATAGATATCACCTCAAAGGTTGATTAATTTTCTAAAGAGAAGAAACAAAAAATCCTTACACCAAAGGGCTTTCAGTCTAAGAAGCACTGTATCCTTAGGGCACTTTATTCTAAATTATATCAATTTGAGGAGGGGGAGAATTTTCTAGTGAGGGATCTTAAAGCCTGTTCTACTATTAACATACTTTCTATATTAATGCTACCATCCATCATATCTCAATCTACAAAGTGACAACGATGTTAAGTGAATCAAGTAGCATACTAACTCCCTCTACTGACATCTTGACTATCCTTTATAATGTCATCTGCCTTCAAACAAATCAAATTTTGTCCTAAGAGGTACTATTCATAATATTTGTGCCATCAGTTTTACACTTACTGTGCGCACTAGCTAATAACAAGGTTTTTTAAGCTTAAGAGACTTCAGTGACATTTGAAAAATATCTGAGATGAAAAATATAGTAGATGAATAATTTCCTTAATCAGTATAATCTCCAACAAATTGATTATCAACCGTTTACAACCAGTTCATGGGAAAATTTTTAAAGTCTTGGGTGACTGTCAAAATAAATGTGTTACAAATTATCATTTAGATTATATAAAGAGAATTAATAATAAAAGCTACTTTTCCATATCAGTTCTCCTTAAATTATTTCCAATTACTGTCACTCATTCTTTTGTGGAATTTCTTGCCATTACCTTTCCATGACAAGCTTGAGCTCTGGTTGTATCCACAGGGAACAGGGATTTTTGTGCTATTGCAGAGAGCTCTGGTTACAGCAAAATAATAGACTTCAGTTACCCAAGAATGACAACATTTCCTTGCTGCCTTAATCCTCACAGAGTGTTCCATTCCTGGTTCACTAAAGGTGCTGATCAGAACGCAGACGAACAACCTGTGATGAAGTGGTTCTCTTTTGTCCCAAGGTATAGTAGGTTGCAGTGTGGTGTGGAATGCGGGGGTGGGGGAATGCAGGGACCTCACTTTCTCCTTTGTTTTTATTTGAAGCCATTAAGGAAAGTGAATGATAAGGATAAAGTGAAAGACTTTTAGAGTTAACCAACACCAAAATCCCACCTGACGTGGAAAATAGGATTTTCAGTCTGGCATCTACCTCTGACATCTCTTTTTGTAACATATTCAGGAATAGACTTCATTCTTCCTTAAGCCACATTCATGACTCTCTTAAAGCGAACCAAGTGCCTAGTCTTTGCGAGATGCTGGAGAAAGAGTTTTAATTTAATCCTCTGAACTTCTCTACAAAGTAGTCTTTACGATTATTTTTTCCATTTTGCATAAAAGAAAACTGAGACTCGGAGTGGTTATATAATTTCCCCCAAGGACACACAGATAATAATTAGAAGAGGTAGGAGTCAAATGTAATCTGTCTGACTCCAAAGTCACCAAGGCATGAGACTTTCTTATTGGGAAACTTGGTGGCTACTTATTCAGACATCAAGGACAGTCTGACCACGTTCAATGGGAGATTTTGCACAGAGAATATAAAGAGACTCAAATGAAATCTAAAAGTCAATCTGAGATATAGTTTCGACCTTGCAATATACTGCAAAGATACTAAAATAAGAATAGGAGTTATAGGGCGCCTGGGTGGCTCAGTGGTTAAGCCTCTGCCTTCAGCTCAGGTCATGATCTCAGGGACCTGGGATCGAGCCCCACATCGGGCTCTCTGCTCAGCAGGGAGCCTGCTTCCCCCCTTTCTCTCTGCCTACTTGTGATCTCTCTCTGTCAAATAAATAAATAAAATCTAAAAAAAAAAAAAAGAATAGGAGTTATAGGTATTCTTCCTCTTCTAAAAACTGTACTAATTTATAAGGCTGATCAAACAGATTCATTATTGAAGACCTAATTAGTAAATATTTTGGAGGCAGACTGGCAGTATCTAAAGATACTTTTTTTTTTTTTGGACTCAGCATTTCTACCTCTGGAATCTGTCTTACGATGAAACTTGCACTAGTATTGAAGTATACATACATATCTACAAAATCATTTGAAAAGGTGCTTATAGGAGCAAAAATTGAAACAATCCAAGAAGCCATCACTGGGGACTGGTTTAAAAAGTGCTGCTGCATTTACTCAATTGCATTACCATGTAGGTTTAAAAGAAAGAGGTAGATTTACATGATGTAGGAGGTTATCCAAAATATATTAGGTAGAAACATATGTTGCGTAACAATATGTATACTATTTTTATAAAAGTAAGAAGATATATATTTGTATATGAATAGAAAAATCTGTAGGGATACATGCTAATTGTTAAAAGTGGTTATCCCTGTGGGAAAATATTGATAAGAAGGGAGAGAAATCTTTTGTCATCTTTGGAACTCCTAGATGTGTGCAATGACAGTGTGTGTGTGTGTGTGTGTGTGTGTGTGTGTGTGTGTGTTTAAATAGAAGTATTTGAATTTATATTGCTCTTTACTTTTTATAATATATTCATATATATACATATATATGTGTGTGTATGTATATATATATATACACATCCATTAAAACAACTGAATAGATCAAAATGTTAATAATGGCTCTCTCTGGATGGTGGGGTTACAATTTCCTTTTAATCTTGTGCTTTATATATTTTTATACTTTAAAATTTTCCTCAATGGATATATTAAATTTATAATTATAATAAACTGTTGAGTCCCTGGACAGACCTCCTTCTCTCTGTAATGTGGCTGTATCAGCCACCCAAATGGATGAGTCTGAAAGAGTAGGATGTCCTTTATCTCATTGGGCAAAACAACACATTCTCAACATTTAGCCTGACAAAGCAGAGTGTTGTGGTTTACTGAGCAAACACAGATACACTCTATGTGTCCGGTGGCTTGGCAGTATGTGTTTGGGACCACGGTCATCCAATCAATCAACGGAGACTACTTAGACGGTTGTTGCTCTCAGTATGTAGGTGCTGTAGGGGAATTCAAGGATGAGACATGGTCCTCGTCTTCAAGATAAAGAGCAGGATCTAAGTGAGCAAGAAATACCCACATAAGAAACAGAAGGACAATCTCCGACACGTAATCTGAATGTTTAAACTATGTAGCGCAGATAGACAAGCATTGTAGGCATTAGGAGGAGTCACAAGAGATGCAAGGGTTTGTGGCATCGTGGTCCACTTGCCTCCTTTGACAGGTGACACGTGTCAGCCTTAGGGAGCGAACGGATGTTACTCAGCAGAGTTCAGATTGACTTCTGTTCCTGTGTCTCTTTTACTACTTTTTAAATCTTGATCCTATAGACATTTGGGGCCAGTTATTCTTTGTTGTGAGAAGCTGCCCTGTGTTTTGCAGAATGTTTAGCAGCATCCCTGGGACCAACCCTCTACATGCTAGTCAAACGCTATTGCCTACTTGTAACAGTCAATAAAGTTGTTGCTAAAAATCACCCCCAGTCGGGAACCAGGGTGATTTTTTATTGATTAGGAGAAAAGAAGGAGCATTTAAGACAAGGGATGAGATGGTCAAATATGCCATGGTGCCAGGGGGATGCTCAGGAAATGAGACAATCTTAGGGAACTCATGTAGTAGTGACTAGTGGAAAACATGGTTATGTAGGCAAAGTAGGACAAGACTCTGGAAACACAGATGTACCAAGATATCAAAGGAAATATAAGGCCATTGTGAAGTGTAAATAGGGAAATGTCATGACGAAATAGTATTTAAGGGAGACTGGTTTGTGTGAGATACAAGGATAGATTTAATGGGGAACAGAATGGATTCAGGGAAACAAGTTGTGAATAAATAACGTGCTTGGCAGCTAAGGGAGTGGAATGGGGTGGTGCCAATGGCCACAGGAAGGGATGGCAACAGATTCAATATATCTTAAAGGGAATATGAACAGGACTTGGCCTGATATGGAAGGTGAAGAAGAGCAAAGAATCAAAGATGATGACCCCAAGGATGAGGTGAAAAGTGACAGGTATGAAAGTCAAGAAAGGAAGTCAACTTTCATTCATTAGTAATCTCGAGGGTTTTCATGATTGGAAGAAATTGAAGCCACAATGAGACAGCCAAACAGACATGACCGCAAGACAACTAGAGGTAGAAAGCAGAGTGTGCAGATCCTCACTCTACATTTATCAGTCCCAAATGTGGAGACAGGATCCCAAAATGGTGAGACCAATTTGGGGAATGGTTTATGGGTTTACAAATCTCTCTCTCTCTCTCTCTCTCTCTTTTTTTTTTTTCAAATATAAGTTACACATGTGAAGAACCTGAACTCACAAATTTGAAACCAAACCAAAAAACCAAAAAACCAAAAACCACCTATGAGGCCCAGACCACAGGCACAAAATGTTTCCAATCCTATTCATTTCTCATTTAGCCATTAGCCACCCTCCTGAAGAACACACAGGATGCAGGCTGAGAAGATGAGATTATTTCTCTCGGTTCACTTTATGTCTTCAGATATCACCATCATCCAGAGATTTATTTTCTGCCAAATTAAACTGAAGCTGTACCAGGTACTGAACAAAGATAATAATACAGATGTTGTCTATGGCTTCTGTAAAGTATTTACAGATCAAATAAAAAATTCTAAACAATGCAGAAATAGGAAATACACACATTGAGTGCAAGTTGAAAGCACTGGAGAAGAAAGTGGTATTGGGAAAGGATTTCATAATCATACGAAACAGTACCAAGGGCAATTTGGCATAAAAAGGAAGGAGTTAGGGGACCGCTGTCACCTGAGTCACGGGGTCACTCCAAGATCAGCAAATTAGTTCACTTCTCTGTCTTTAAATGCTTATTAATCTATTAGTAAAATTAAATCTATTTAATCTATTAATAAAATTCAATCTATTTAAATGTTTCTTTAAATGCTACTGATATTATCTATTTGAGGATACGTTCATCTTTTTGCTTATTCAACAAACACTGGTTGAATTTTACCTCCATATGCTGGCCCCTGTGGGTAGCTCTAGAATGTAAAAATGAAGGCGACATAAACCTTACCTTCAGAAAAAGTTGGTAAACCAACATACGATAGGAGGGAAATGTATCAGTTAGGATGCTCTTGGCTACAAGTAACAAAAGACCCAAGAAAATATGCCTTAAATAGTAAGGATACCCCTCTCTCTCTCTAAAAAAAAAAAAAAAAAAAAAAAAAAAAAAAAAAAAAAAAAAAAAAAAAAACTTCAAAATAGAAGGTTCTGGGGTTGGTTAATTCAGTCAACCGTGTCATCAAGAAGGACCCAGGTATTTTCTGCCTTTCTACTTGGATGTCTTCAGAATGTTGGCTATAGTATTCAGGCGCGTCCTTATTCATGGATGCAAACAGCTGCCACAGCTTCATGCATCATGTCCTGAGACAACTGATACTGAAACTGTGACGTAAGAGAAGCAATGTATATATAAAACCCAGGTCCTAGAACAATTGTTCAATGGATGTTAGTTTAGCCATTATTATATTTGAAATAATGTGATACTATTTAGCTCCTGAGAAACTGCTTGTATTAGTTTGCTAATACAAACTAACAAAGTATCACAATGAGTGCTTAAATAACAGAAGTTTATCTTTGCACAGTTCTGGAATCTAGAAGGTTGAAATAGGTGTCAGCAGAACTGGTTCCTTGCAAAGGAAGGGTCTCTTCTGATCTCTTTCCTTGACTTGCAGATGCTCATTTCACTCTTGGTCTCTCCACATTAACTTTTCATTTCTTTTTTATTTTTAAGTAGGTTCTATGCCCAGCATGGAGCCCAACTCAGGGCTTGAACTCATGACACTGAGAATGAGACCTGAGCTGAGATTTAAGAGTCAGACACAGACCGACTAAGTCATCCAAGCGTCCCCACATTATCTTACTTCTTTCTGTGTCTTTCTCTTCCGTGGCCTTCTTTTTGTTAGGACACCAGTCATAGTAGATTAGGGGCTCATCTTACATCTAAAATGATCCGGTTTGCACATAATTTCCATTTGGAGGTACGGGAGGTTAGGACTTCAACATATGGCATTTGCGGGGGGAACATATCAATCTATAATAGCGTTCATCAATGTGCTTTAGTTTAGGTGTCATTTACCAGTGCTTTAAAAATGACTTTTGAAGTCATTTCTTCTTCTTCAAGAGAGGAAATAAGTGGGAAAATAGGAATTTGGCCAAGTGTTCCATGTATCAGATCTCCCTTCTAGTTAGCAAATTCTCTTTCCATATGAGTGGATTATTATCCACTTGGAGGTGAGAGCCATTCTGAGAAATTTTCCATAAACTGGGCCCTTTCTATAAAGAATTATGGTATCTTTCCCTTGTTTTATTTCCTTTACTCTTTTCCCCCTCCAACTTCATCTCACTTATTCCCCTGTTCTTTCTAAGAAAAACCAAAAATTCTGTTTTATTTATTTGCATTTCTTCCCCACATGGGGGAGAAACCCATTGGCCAAGGGAGCACGCCTGGAATTTAGACCACAGAGTGAAACAAAGCGTAATACTGTTTATCAATTTATATATTCTTCTGGGTGCAGGAAGAATTGGTAAGTTATTAAAAGTCGAGTGAGTGGTCTCAGCTGCTAGAGGGAAACCCCGAGACCATCTGCAAGGTCTGTCCGTCCTTCGTCAGGGGCCACAGCAACCCTGTCCTTGGCCTGGAGGGTAGATGGATGGAAGCGGAGCCCTGGGTTTCATTTCCGGAGAGAGGGAGAAGCTGAGAGGGGACCTAACAGGGTCTCTCCCTCCTGTTCCTCGGCAGGATTGCAGCGTCCTTCATTACGCCAAGCTGAGAGGCAGTCTGGTCTCAGCTCCTTCCCCTAGTCCAGCCCCCTGGCTGCCTCCCTCTTCCTTCCCCTTTCTTTTCCACCAGACCTACAAGTGTTTGTGCAGAGCTTTTTGGTTTTGAAAATCAGAGCCACCAGACCCAGAGGTTCCACTAGTGCGTTTTCTGCACCTGCTTGGTGAAATGAAGTGCTGGGCACTTGCCCTGTTATTCAATTGAAATAGGTTGGCTAATGGTAATGACTCATGGAGGCCTTACTCACACTTACATAGGTACGATTTTTTTCATTTCAAATGAAGCTTGCTTCTGAAAACCAAATTAAATACTTTTTCTTTCTTTTTTAATGCTTACCATTAATATTTTGTAAGGAGAAATGAAAAAAAAAAAAGTTTTAGCATCTCCAACAGTGTGTTCCATGAGTTTCCTGGTGGGAGGTGATAAAGGCATTTTTTTTAACTGACTAAAAATGGTGAGCCACAGCACCATGAAAATATCTCAGAATGTTTTAAAACGAAAAAAAAAAAATTCTGTGACATGGAAATAGCAATTTAGAGGGGGTCCAGGGTGCGCTGGCAGCTTTGAATGGCTGATTTTCGTCTTCCCTAGACCTCCCTCATGATTTCCACACCAATTTCCACCTACATTAAAAAAAAAAAAAAACCACACACACACACACACCAAAAAACAAGCCTCCTAAGGTACAGAGGGTAAAAAGTATGGCACCATTTGTTATTTTGGACACAGATGATTCCAACTGAGGGAGGACATTAAAATGTTTCAAGAAACACAGTCTTTGAAATACAGCAATAGATTCACATCTATAACAGACTCTTCCGTAATATGACTGCCTCAATGGAGTGCAGAACCCTTCTGTGACTCTCTCATGCTTCAGATCCCAGCCCGTAGGCAGCTTTTTAAGTCCTGGAATTTAGCTATAGCCTTTACTGACGCTTAACAACCACTCGCGCCACACGCAGACCGAGGCATAAAATTATGGTAGACAACATCATTCTAAAAACTTCTGCCACTTTCAACTTTCTGGAAATCCACTGCTTTGCTATATATTCCCGGAGGAGGATGGATGCCGCACTTGTAAAGTGCTTTGCATCCCTTACCAGGAGGATGGCGGGTGATGTGGCTGGCAACCAAAAATAATTTAACCTAATTTGCATGTCCGGAGTGGAGGTGTGATGAGGGAGACTTAATTATTATTTACTGTTATTTCAAATAATACTCAATGAAAATGTGTCTCTCGGGATGCCAGGTGGTAATTACCCGCATTATTTTGTTAATATGCAAATTCTCCAGGACCATCTCTCTGCCACACTTGTCTCTCTCTCAGGGTTATTCTAGTAGTGCTAGGCTTCTCATGCCCACAGACCAGCCTACTCAACAGGTTCCACTCGAACATCTTTCTGGATGCTTATTCATTCTGGTCGCTCCTTATTTTTCATTTACTCAGGCTCCCCCTTACTTAGGAAGAGTTGCTCAGGGCTGGTAACCTTCTCTTGGAGGAGGGGGAGGGTGCCAAGGGCTGGAAGAGAGCTCAGGGGAGGCAGAGCTAGAATAAGATGTATTTCAGCTAGGTCTCATGTTGAGGCCATCGTGCAACAATGAGAAAACGGTGACGAGCTGAGATAGGCAAACCTATCAGTCACTGAGCACTACCACATTACGCTGGGACTACGTAGATTTAGGCGAAACAACCCACAAACATCCAGGCACTATTAGGCGCCTGGTGAAATGAGAAACAGTCCCCTGCGTCTTCCACATCTTTAGTTGCTTCGGGAAGGAAATCTCGTCCCAACATCAACAGGTTGGCCTAGAGAGGCCTGCTGACAGTATGCGCCTCTGTGAAGTTGGGTTAGATCGATTTTCACTCCAATACAGTTCTCTGCTTTAGGCAGTCTAAAACGTGTATGAAACCACCAGTTCCATTTCCCCAGCGCTTGACTGCGCTTGATCTTTCTCTATGTTCTTCCAACCAACCATGCTCATCTTTGAAAGAGATTGGCTTATTTTCTCAGATCATCAAAGAAGGGGGTTTGTCTTTTGCTTTGGGGGGTTATCCCCCCCAGCCTCCCCCCCCCAACAAATCTCTGGGATTATCCAAATAGTGTTATATCATATTCCAGATTTGGGGGCTTTTGCCACGTGGCCTTTGAGCCAGCTGTGACTTGACCTGGGGAGTTTCCGTCTGGATGCGGTGATGGCACTAGGTTTTGCTGTATGACAGAATTAACTGCTGTGTCATGTTCTTAGGCTCCTGACGATCTGCCTTTGGTAACTCTAAGCACTGCCCACACATCAGAGTCCTAAGTCACTCCATCATTCTCACGCTTTGGAAGAGGGCAGTGAGGGGCACTTATGTGTGGCAATTATGCAATTTTTGTGGACAGAGCACATTAGCCTATCTTCTGTCAGTTTGTGTCTAGTCTTCTCTTTTCGTATTTTATTTCATGATCCCTGAATTAAGTCTGACGTCCAGATTCTTGTCCTGATTTGGCAGCTATTTTGCTGCAAGACTTAAATTTCTGGGGTCAATTGACTTCTCTGGGTTTCACTTTTCTCATCTGCCAGATGCAGGGGTTGGACAAGACAGTCTCCAAAATCCTTGCCTGAATGAGTCCTCCAAGGTTCTCTGACATCCTGTTTTCATGTTATGATCTTTATTTTTTTTTTTAAGAGAAAGGGGCATGCAGATAGGATGGTGATATTTTATTTCCCAAAAGCTTTGATCAGACCAAGTTGGCTGAGTGGGGAACTGGTATCTCTCCACTCTCGTCTCCATATAAAATGGCATAAGTTGCTAACTATATGCAAGGAAGCATTTCTTGAGAAAATGTGAAAAATGTAAATGCAGTTAGAACTCTTTTACGATGCATACATATGATCTCTACTTTATAATGCTGGTGATCTCTGTTCTCTTGCAGCCAGAAATCATCAAGGAAAAAAAAAATCAATGAGCAGCTAGAAGGGCTGTGGTGGTGCTCTTTGAAGAGTATAATGGCAAAAAGTTACAACAGAAATATCATTCACTGATGGAGGGTGATGATTTGGTGCCTAGTCTTGTTGTGGTGTCATTATACAGCCCTGAATGTATGACAATGTGCCAAATGATGGTGCAGTGGAAAACCTAATTTGTGCTAATTGCTCTTCGTGGTGATATCAAGTTTAAGTTACTTAAAAGTTACTGGTCAAAACAATCAGGTTCAATACCACATTCTCAACATTTGGTTTCCTATGAAAGACTTTTTCGGAAGGGACACACCACTACCATGGACTAGAGTGGCCGCCATTTTGCTACGGCTGGCAAAATACTGGTGTTGTTAAGTTTTGGCATCCACACAGCCAAGTGGCTTGACAAAGCTCATCGCTCAGGTACTGCTGTGCCAAGGAAGTCTGATACATCAATTTTCTACTTTTCCACAGCATTCTTCTAAATAGCTACATCAAATCAAATGAATTCTCTAATTCAAATCCTTCTATGGATTCTCTTTGGGCTCATAATGAAGCGCATACTCCATAAGACGGCTGAAAATCCCGTGTTTATTTACTGCTGTGTTTCCAGTGCTGGGACAGCACAAGGCATATGATATACATCTGATGACTATTTGCTGAATTAATGAAAAATCCTGCGTGATCTGGTTTCTGTTCATCTCTCCTACCTCTTTGTTCATCTCTAGCCAGTGTGGCCTTCTTACAGTTTGAGAAATGTACCAAGGTCTTGTTCTGCACAAGGCTTCACCTTGAGCACTCTTTCCTTTGGTCAAATTCTACCTTCTTCCAGATAAAACATCATTCTTTCAGGTTTTTGGTAATCTTATTGGCCTCTTGTATTCTTCTTTCTTATATCACCAAATTCTTCAATTTCAGAGGATTATCAAGTTTCTAATTATATAATTATTTGTGTGACTACTAATTTCTAATTTCTCCCATTAGACAAGATGATTAGTTTCCAGGGATTGTGTCTGCATTAACACTGTATATTCATAACTAATACTATCCATACAGGATGTCTGCTCAATCAACCCTTATTTTAAAAATTATTTTAGAGGAACCACTGACATGTTAAAATAAAATTTGTATTTACTTATTCTAAATATTTAATACATGTAGGTAGTTGTTTTTTTGTTTTTTTTTTTTAAAGGAGACAGTGAAAAGGAAGTCCCCCGTTTCTGTCCCTGGAAGCGACCTCTGCTGTGTTTTATCTCTATCTCCTGCCAGAGATCATCTGTGAGGATGAACACATATCCCACATATAGGCAATAAATCAATAAATGCTCTTGGAGGAACGAATTAATGAATCACTTCTATTATCACAAACCCACAGTGAAAGTTTTTTAGGGGGCAACTGGATGAGAGCTTTTCATTTTGTGCATAAAACTATATAAAATAAGCCTCGCCTAGACAACAAAGAAAAAAAAACAATATAGCAAGCTCAGAAAAAACCCTTTTCATATTCTTTTTGTCTTTGTTTATAGCTCTGGATTAGAAAATAAGCATGAATACAGAATGTCACCCAGCACTTGTAAAGAAATGAGATTTCTTTAACGAGGTAACTAAAAAAGTTTCCCTTTCCTCAAAAGAGATAAAGATATTTTTAGCCTTTTTTGTAGCAGTAGAAACTACCTGATGAAAAAGGAATCATTCAGGTTCTTAACTGGGGAACTGGGTGCACAGTCAGGGCGGAGGTAAGGCGTCTCGCTAAAGCACTCCTGGGACTCATAGCCCAGGGTGGTACCAAGACCCTAGGATGTGGCCACACCCACATGGGTGGGTGTGGGTTGGGTCAGCCAACAATGAAATGAAAACCACACAGGGCCCTAGACTTGCTCTGGTTTCTCGACTCCCCTCGGCGTGGCAGTCACTGCTGGCCTCACTCCTGCTGTAAAAGCCACCAACTGCGTGGCTTAAACCAATAGGAATTCACTCTCCCACCGTTCTGGAGGCAAGAAGTTCAAAATCAAGGTGTTAGCAGGGCCACACGCCATCTGAAGGCTCTAGGGAACATTCCTTCCTCATCATTTCCAGTTCTTGATGCAAGGCAGGGGATGCCGGCCTTCCTCAGCATCCTTTGCCTTGTATCTCTATCGCTCCAAACTCTGCCTCCATTATCACATGGCTTTTGCCCATGGACATCCCTGCAGTCCATGGGCGGTCATGACATGGCTTTTTCCTAGGTACACCTTCCTCCTCCAGTAGGACTTTGTTTTACCTTAATTACATCAGCAAAGGCTGTAGTTCCAAATACTGTCTCATTGTAAGGTTCCAGGTGGACACAGATCTTTGTGGGGGACACTCTCCAATCCAGCTTAGTACCCAAAGTGGATGACCTGTGACCAAGGGAAGCCAAAACCAGTGCCCAAAGCATGACCATGGTGGCTCCCTCTGACCGTAGCTTCTTCCCAGCCCACGGAACCTGAGCTTCTTCATGGGTGTCCCCCAAGCACCTACACTCAAAATCGCCATGTTCTCACACCGCTTATTTTTAGATCAAGTGTGTTTTTTACTGCCTTTCACCCATATCTTTTCCATTGCTGATCCTTACAAAACGGCAAAACGGCGAGGCTCCATCCTACACTGGAGTTTTAAATGGTTGGGCAATCTTGGAGCTAAGACCTCGTCTCCAGGCGGGGCCTCCCCGATGGAAACATTGGTCTCGCACTGCACTGTGATTTAAGACGTGGCTCTTTGTTAAAATCCTGGTCGCACAAGTGACAAATACAGCAGCCCACACGCGCAGCGAGACTGCCCGCCTGAGACGGCAGCGATATTTTGGGCGGTACTCCGGGGGAGTTATGAATGGATGGGGCTGCTTCCCCTACTTTCGGTTGCTAGCCAGTGGAGGCTGCTTTCCTCCTGGGGCAGGAACGAACCGGTTTTGCTGACAACACTCGTACACAGAAAATACCAATTTCAGAGCGCTGGTGGACAGGAGAAGCATCAAGAAGACGGCACCTCTGGAGACTGATAAAATTGGTCCGGTGAATGCGGACACCGGGATGCTTTCTGGGGTGGGAGAGCAGAATCCCTCTCCTCAAGGAGCTATGTGTCCTGTCAGCTGCATAATCAACAGCTTGGTCTATTTTTTTTTTTTTTAAGATTTTATTTATTTGTCAGAGAGAGAGAGACAGCAAAAGAGGGAACACAAGCAGGGGGAGTGGGAGAAGGAGAAGCCGGCTTCCTGCTGAGCAGGGAGCCCAATGCGGGGCTCGATGCCAGGACCCTGGGAGCATGACCTGAGCTGAAGGCAAATGCTTAACTGACTGAGCCACCCAGGCACCCCTTGTTCTATTCTTATACGAGGAGCTGACATAATCTGTAAGTAGGAGGTAAGGAGCAATTTCCCTAAGTAGACGCTTTTCCTGATAACGTGACATTCTTACCCAACCCTGTTTCCTTCATTCACCCCTGGTTCCTGGCCCTGCAAACTTATGAGAGGTATTGCCTGGTCCTTAGTCTCTAAATATCCCATGATGCGACATGACCTCTCCATTTATAAAATTAATTTAAAAGCTTATGTAAAACAGGGGCGCCTGGGTGGCTCAGTGGGTTAAGCCTCTGCCTTCAGCTCAGGTCATGATCCCAGGGTCCTGGGATAGAGCCCCACATCGCATCGGGCTCTCTGCTCAGCAGGGAGCCTGCTTCCCCCTTTCTCTTTGCCTACCTCTCTGCCTGCTTGTGATCTCTCCCTTTCTCTGTGTCAAATAAATAAATAAAATATTTTTTAAAAAAAGCTTATGTAAAACAGCCATAAGATGTTTGAATTACCCCATGGAAACAGCATTCATCTGTCCTACAATATCCAAATGCCCCATAGGCTCTAGGTTCTCTGTTAGGTAGGAGGGCAGTTGGGTGAAGGGGTTGGGGGGGTGTCTCTCCTTGGTCTCTGAGCTCTATAAAGTCACAGGTGGTCTGATCACACCAGGCTAAAACTGCCTGGAAATGAAACCCAAGAAACTTGCCACCTATTTCAGAAGGGAATGCTCCTTGGATGGGTCACGGGAGAGAATCCCCTTTGGAGAAAAGTAGTTCCTCGTGGAACAATATGTGAAGTGCGGCTTTTCTGGAAGAGAAAAGAAAAAGCCAGAGCTGTTCTCATGTGCGGTGGTTGGTGGGGGGGGGGGGGCGGTGGTCGGGTCACCTCTTTTGGTCCATATCTCTCTTGGCCATCAGAGAGATGCTGTCACTTACTAAGCACTGAGAACAGAGTGGAAACCAAAAGTCAGCATTTGGAGAAGGGGGCTGATGCTTCACCAACCCTGCTGCCATCGCGCACTCACTGTGTTAATAAAATGGACATTTCAAGACACCGAAAGCAGACATTCCCATCTGAGGGATGATGTGAAGGGAAACTTGCCTTTTAGAGAGACTCAGGGACTCTGGCTTGACAGCAGAGTGGTAACATCCGACGGAGAAAAGGACGTTGCTCCAGGAATTGAGACAATTTGTCCTACGTCCTGGCTCCACCACTCCCTAGTTTTTGGGCCTTTAGGAAAGCTCTCTCGTTTTTCTGAGCTAACATTTCCCATCGAATGACGATAACCAGTGAGTAAGAATGAAAACCACACAAGCAGTGTCCAAGACATGAAGTCCCTCAGGAAATAAGTGCTAATAGTCCTAAAAAATAAATTCAGGAGGAAACCAGGCAATGGCAACTTACCACATTCTATCATGCAGGAAATGAGTATGAGGTAAGAGGCAAAACCACACAGTGTTTATATGCAGTACTCACACAAATCTCACACTTCTGAAGACCACGGAGGTCTCCTGTTATTACCGATGGATCAATAAACAACACACAGCCACATGTAGGCATTATGTATATATATATGTGTGTGTACATATAAATATAGTATAATTTTATGATATTAAGGATGAAGAAATACACACACGAATAATTAATGCCTAATTTGAGGTCACAAAGTATCGAGGATACAGCAGAGACCAGTGGAATTTTGGCTGCTGGTTCTGCTATCTTTAAACATCCCTTCCCAGAGAAGTGTGCTTGGATGAACACCCACAGGTTCTTTGGAAATTGACTCACATTGACCAGAGTTCTTGGATTTTCTCTGGGGCCTTTCCTCTAGATGTCGTAACAGACAAATTAAATGTAAAGTCGTAACAGGGGTACAATGCCCTTCCGGTTCAAGAGGCTACAGAAGAAATCAATGGTTATTGAAAGAAGGTTTTAAATAATCAGGTATGCAACAGTTGGGTCCTCACAACAGAAACCAACAAATCAGGTAAAAATTTGCTTTAACTTCTGCAGTGCTGAATAAAATCTCACTACAGTATTCAGGGATTATTTTTCCTTTATGCAATTTGGAGAAAAATAAATAAAAAGGACTCAAAGTATGAGGTAGAAAATTCTACAGGAACATCTAAGATTATCCCCTTCCTTCTTCCTTAGTGTTAACTTTATATTATCCAAATGACAATAGTATTGAACTCCATGAAACAAATATTTACAGAGCTCCTAATGTATACCAGGCATCAGGCTAAGTGCTGCAGATGTAACAGTTAATGGAAGAATCAGGGGATGCTTTGGGTAAAGGGCTACATAGTAACCTATTTGGTTTTGGGTCATACAAGCTGTCACAACCAGCGAGCTCTGCTGGAGCAGCACAAAAACAGCCTCATGGAGACTACGCTCTAGGGATGACAGAACCTACATTCTGGGGGTTGAAGATGGGTAACAAAATAAACTGCTATTTAAAAAAAAAAAAGATTCACTTGAGAGAGAGCACGAGAGAAAGAGCACAAGCAGGGGAGGAAGGATAGAAGGAGAGGCATGAGCAGACTCTCTGCTGAGCAAACAGCCTGTCCTGGGGATCATGACCTGAGCAGAGGGCAGACGCTTCATCGACTGAGCCACCCACATGTCCCCCAATAAACTGCCATTTAAAACAGGTTGACCAAGGCAGGACTTATTGAGAAAGTGACTTTGAAACAAAGATTTGAAGTTGGTGGAAGCGTTATATTTGGGAGAACACGGTAGAAAAAGGATGGAAGGCAAAGAAGCCCTAATGTGAGAAGAACCTGGGAGCCAGTAAGGCCGGCAGAAAGCAAGTGGGACAAGTAGAGGAGGAAAGGCAGATCACAGCACGGTTCCTGGGAGACACCAGTGGAAGATTCTGTGCAGAACTGTGTTCTGAGTTCTGTGTCAGAAGGATCACCGCTGAACAGAGCTTGTAAGGGAGCAAGAACGAAAGCAGGGAGCCCAACTGGAGGATATTATAATAATCCAGGTGAGGAGTCAGGGGACCTGGACCGGCGTGGAGGGAGATGGGATGAAGTCCGCAGCTCTGGTTTTGTATTTTGAGGGCAGAGCCCAGAAGAATTTCGGAAGTGTACACATGGGATATTTTGATTATAGTTTCATTGGAAACTTCACTGTTAGAAACTTAACTTGCAATTCAATACAACAAGTTATTTCATACATAAACATGAGCATAAGTAAAAGTAGAAACAAAGAAAGTAAGGGTCAACTTCTGCTCTGTATTTCCAGAAATTAATATTGACATGATGACTAAGAAAACCCAATTCCTTCTAGAGTCATATAATTTTCATTCTACATCTATTCCAAATTAACATAGTGAGGGTTCACCTATGTTAAGTGGTTTCTAAGTAGTTTCTATTTGAGTAAATGTGATGTGGCTCAAGACCTGTTGCTTGATCCTACAGAGAATATATCCCAACATGAGTCCTACCAATTATAGGTGTGGTGCCATGCATAATGAAACAGCAGTTCTGGGTCAGATGCCCCTGCATACCTTAGCTCCTTCTCAGAGATTCAAAATGGACAGGAAGATGGTCAGTCTCTGCAACCCTGCAGGGGAAAAAGAAGAAAAAAAAAAACTTCTTTAACCATGATTCCCTCTTCAACACTAACCTTTTCTGCATGCTTTCACCTTTTCTACTTGCTTTTATCTTAATCAGAAAAAAAATTCAAGGGACTCATGATAAACAGAACATTTAACTTACAGCCAAGAAAGAGAAATACTTCTCTTCTAGATCTAAGATTCATTACACAACTTATTCCTAAACACTCCTGTCCTGCTTATCTCACAAAGTTGCTGCAAGGACCAAATGCAATTACGTAACAGAATTCTTTTGCACACTCTCCAAGGTATCTAGCCCATGGGCAAGGCCAGTCAGTGTCTCATATAAAGAGAAGTCGAAGGAAGGATGTTTCAAACAAAGAATAAAAAAAATATCCATGAGTTCCCATACAGGCTTTAAAGCACCGGAGTAGAGGCTGGCTTGAGAGACTGCAAGGTATTCCCCAGTGACAGTAATCTCATCATTGCTCTAAAAAGGTCAGGTTATTTTTTGTTTAAAAGCTACCTTTTGGAGAGATTGACTTCACCAAGATGGCAACACAGATTGTTCCTGACATTGCTCCCTTCCCAACAACAACTGTTCCTGTACAAGACACCAGAGAGAAAACCCAAGAGGAGACAAAATTGACTTTAAACTAAAAATGGTAAAAAGAGAAAAAAAAAAGTCCACTATAAAATTATAAAGGGATCAATCCATCCCAAAGATTTAACAAATGCAAACATCTACGCACCCTACAACAGAAGACCTAAACATATAGAGCAAAAACTGACAGAGCTGAAAGGGAAAGGAAACAGCAATACAGTAATATTTGGGGATTTTACTATTGCATTCTTAACAATGGATAGATCATTCGGACAGAATCAATAAGGTTAACAGCAGGCTTGAACAATATTATAAACCAAATGGACCTAACAAACATATACAGAACATCTTATCAGTCAACAGCAGAGTACACATTCTTCCTAAGTGCACACGGAACATTTTCAGGCTACACCATGTGTTAGGCAACCAAAAAACCTCAAGTCTTAGCAAATTAAAGAAGACTAAAATCATCCCAATTATCTTCTCTGACCATAATGGTAAAACTAGAAATGGTAAAACATAAACTAGAAATAACAGGAGGAATACTGGGAAACTCATATATAAATGGAAATGAAACAACACCCTCCTAAACAATTGATGGGTCAAAGGGGAAATAAAGTATTTTGAGACAAATGAAAGTGGAAACATCACATACCAACATTTATTAAATGCGGCAAAATCCGATCTAAGAGGGAAGTACATAGCAATAAATGCCTACATTGAGAAAGAGCTCAAAAAAAGCACCTAACTCAATACTTCAAAGAACTAGAAAAGCAAGAATTACCCCAAAGTTAGCAGAAGAAAGGAAATAATAAAGATCAGAGCAGAAATACATGAAATATAGAATAAGAGAGCAATAGAAAAAATAAACTTACAGTTAAAAAAAACCCAACAACCTAGAGTTGGTTCTTTGAAAAGATACATTTGACAAATCTGTTGCTAGATAACCAGGAAAAACCAAAGAACCCAAATGAGCAAAACTGTAAATGAAAGAGACATTACAACTACAGGGATACAAAAATCATAAGGAGCTACTACGAACTATATGCCAATAAATTAGACAACCTAGAAGAAATGAGAAAATTCTCAGAAAAATGCAACCCACCACGACTGAATCAGGAAGAAATAGAAAACCTAAAGAGACCAATTACTAGCTAGGAGATCGAACAGTAATCAAAATCTCACAAAGAAAAGTCCAAGACCTGATGGCTTCACTGGTGAATTTTACCAAACACTTAAAAGAATTAACATCAATCCTTCTCAAACTCTTCAAAAAAAATTGTAGAGGAGGGAACACTCCCAAACTCATTTTATTAGGCCAGCAATACCCTAATAACAAAGCCAAAAATGACACTACAAGAAAACATATCTCTGGATGAATATGGATGAATAAAATTCTCAATAAAATATTAGCAAACTAAATTCAGCAGTACATTAAAAGGATCATTCCCTGTGATCAAGTGGGCTATATTGCTGGGATGCAAGGATGATTCAATATACACAAATCCATAAATACATATTATTAAAATGAAAGAAAAAACCATAATCATCTCAATGGACACAAAAAAGCATTTGACAAGATTCAACATCCAATCAGGATAAAAATTCTTAACTAGGCATAGAAAGAACATACTCAACATAATAAACGGCATATATGAAAAACCTACAGCTAACATCATACTCAGTGGTAGAGGGTTAAAAGCTTTTTCTCTAAGATTAAGAACAAGTCAGGTGTACCCACTCTTACCATTCATATTCAACACAGTACTGAAAGTCCTAGCCAGAGCAAACAGGCAAAAGAAACGAGAGGCATCAATATTGAGAAAGAAGAAGTAAAATTGGCTCTTTTCATAGATGAGATGGTTTTCTATACAGAAAACCTTAAAAACTCACCTGAAATACTGTTAGTTCTAATCAATGAATTCAGTAAGGTTGCAGGATACAAAGTAACATGCAAAATCAGTAGTGTTTCTATACTCTAACAAACTTTCTGAGAAAAAAATTAAAAGATACTGATCCCATTTACAGTAACATCAAAAACAATACCAAGGAATAAATTTAACTAAGGGTATGAAACATTTCGACTCTGAAAACTATAAAAGACATTGAAGAAAAATATCTAAGAAGACAGAGATAAACATAAAGTTATCTTGTGTTCACAGACTGAAAGAATTTTTATTGTTGAAACGTCCATACTACCAAAAGCCATCCACAGATTCAGTGCAATCCCTATCAGGATTCCAATCACATTTTTTACAGACGCAGGAAAAAAAAAAATCCTAAAACATGTATGGAACCACAAAAGACCCCAATAGCTAAAGCAATCCTAAGAAGAACAAAGTGGGAGACAACGTATATCCTGACTTCAAATGTATTATAAAGCTATAGTAATCAAAACAGTATGGTACTAACATAAAAACAGATACACAGACCAATGGAACATAATCAAGAGCCCACAAATAAACCCAAGCATATACATCAACTGATATTTGACAAGAAAGCCAAGCACACCCAGTAGGGAAGAGATGTTCTCTTCAGTAAATGGAGCTGGGAAAATTGGAGATCTACCTGTGAGAGAATAAACTAGACCCCTATCTTACACTACTCAAAAAGAACTAAGGACTTAAATGTAAGGCAAGAAACCTTGAAACTCCTAGAAGAAAATATAGGAAAAAAGCTTCCTGACATGGGCTTTGGCAATGATTTTTTGGATAGGACACCTAAAGCACAAGACACAAAATTAAAAATATGTAAATGGAATTACATCCAACTAAAACACTTCTGCACAGCATAAGAGATGATCAACAAAATTAAAAGACAACCTATAGAACAGGAAAGAATATTTGCAAATTCTGTATCTGTTAATATCCCAAATATATAATCCATACAACTCAAGAGGAAAAAAAAATCCAATTACAAAATGGGCAAAGAACCTGAATAGACATTTTTCTGAGGAAGTTACACAAATGGCCAACAAATGAAAGATGCTCAACATCACTAGTCAGTAGAGAAATACAAATCAAAACCACAATATCATCTCACACCTGTTAGAATGGCTATCACCAAAAAGATAAGAGATAACAAACACCGGCAAGGATATAGAGGAAAGAAACCATTGGCACGGCTGGTGGGAATATAAATGGGTACAGCTACTATGGAAAACAGCACGGAGGTTCCTCAAAAAATTAAAAATAGAACTACTATATATCCATCAATTCTCCTTCCATGAATATATCCAAAGAAAATGAAAACTATGTTGAAGAGCTATCTGCATCCCCTTGTTCACAGCAGCATTACTTACAAGAGCCAAGACGTGAAAGTAACCCAAGTGTCTGCTGATAGATAAATGGATAGAGAAGACATGACACATACATATATATATACACGGCAATATTACCATATTGGAAGTACTCAGCCATAAAAGAGAAGAACCTTGCCATTTGTGGCAACATGGATGGATCTTGAGGGCATTATGCTAGGTGAAATTAGTCAGAGAAAACAAATACTCTATGACCTCATTTACTTGTGAAATCTTAAAAACAGAACCAAACCAAACTCACAGAAAAGCAGATCAGATCTGAGGTTGCCAGGAGCAGGCATGCGGGTGGGAAATGGATGAGATCGTCAAAAGGTACAAACTTCCAGTGATAAGATCACTAAGTCCTGAGCATGTAAGGTACAACATCATGGCTCTGGTTAACACTGCTCTATGCTGTATTTGAAAGTTAAGAGTAAATCCTGAGTTCTCATCACAAAGAGAAAACTTTTTTTTATCGATATGAAATGATGGATGTTGAATTACTGCGGTAATCATTTCACAATATATGAGTCAAATCACGATGCTGTATACTTGAAAACTACACAGTGCTGTATGTCAATTATACCTCAGTAAAACTTGGTAATAATGAACTGTGGACAAAACATTAATCAGGGTACCAAGCAACCAAAAAGTGTATGAGAACACGCAAAAAACCCACTTTAATGACAAAGAAAAAAAAATACTCTAAGATTTTATATTATGCTTGAAATCAAATATACATTATTTTCTGGATTGCAAAGTATACCCATTTCATTTTGAAAACAAGTATTTAACATTTTCTGATTACAAAAGTATACATGATCACTATAGAAAATTTAGAGAAAAAGTATTTAAAATTAAAAAAAAATTGGTGAAGGGGATTAAGAGTACATCCAGATGAGCACTGAGTAATGTACAGAATTGTTGAATCACTACACTGTAACACTTTAAACTAATACAACACTCTATGTTAACCATATTGGAATTAAAATTCAAAAATTAAGAACTAAAAAATAATAAAAATTAGAAAATTTTTTTAAAAAGTTAAAAACAATCTTAACCCAACCACGGAGAGATAATTTATCAGCCAAAAAATCCTGGTCCATTTAATTTTCCTGCATATACATGTTATAAACATAACTTCCTTTTTACACTGCTAGGACCATATAGTTCTTTAAATTTTACTTTCTTACTTGAGGATAGCATTATCTCCCTTTGCCTTTAGATATTGTTCTGTAAGTTTTACCTCTTCATAAAAAAGTTTGTCATGGGAACACACTGCTGTTAACCCTTCTTCCATGGGTGGGCATTTACTTTTGCCCGTGTTTCCCCAGTGTAAAAAGCAGTAAGGGTAATTTTCAAATATAGCTCTTTGTGTGCATCTCTGATAATGTCCTCAGGATAAATTCCTAGAAATAAAACTTCTGGGTTGGAGTACACAATTTTAAGGTTTTGCTACATATGTCAAATTGCTACCACCTCCCTGGAGAGAAATTTATATTCCCAATAGCAGCATAGAAGAACGTTTATCTCATGTTCCCCCCCACCACTAACTATGCCTTAAAAAAATATTTGCACATATCTCATTGTTACACATATTTATTTTTGGTCTGATTTGTATTTTTTTTGATTACTAGTGAGTTTGGATGTTTTTTCATGTTTCTTAGAGATTGCACATATCTCATTGTTACACATTATTTATTTTTGGTCTGATTTGTATTTTTTTTGATTACTGGTGAGTTTGGATGTTTTTTCATGTTCCTTAGAGATATTTCCTCTCTGCAAATTTACGTGTATTGCCCATATTTCTATCGAGAGGATTCATCTTTTAAAGAAATGATTCCTAGGAGTTATCATGATATTTTTACTAATGCTTTGTTGCTCGCTCAGTTTTAGACAAGGTCTTTCCAATCAACAACAGCAGAGGCATTGTTCTTCCTCCTGCAATTTTATGAGCTAAAAAAAAACTGAAAAAATTCAGGCTGAGGGAAAGACTGCCCCTAGAAAACTTAGTTGACCCTAACCCCAAATAGGAGATGGCACCGGGGAATTCCTTAGCCCACAGGAATGGTGTACCAGGAAGTTTTCCAGAAACAGCGTAGATCCTGATCTTGATCAGTGGTGGTCTCTCTGATTCAAACGCAAAGTCCGTATCCCACGTAAATCTGGATTTTTTTTTTTTTCTGGTTGTGTTTTGGTTCTGGTTTTTTCCACGTCCCAAGGGATCCTGGTTCTTGGGGGTTCCACTGTGAAATGGAAGGGAGGGGAGACGGGGTAGACACGCCACGATCTGAGAGGGTTACGTCTTCACACTCCTTTTGTTTTGAGGCGCTGGGCGTTGGCAGCCCTCTTAGCGCAAGGATGCTGCTTGGGTTTATTTTCACTCACATCCACATTACTGTTGGTAAGAACAAAGCTGCCTATCACAGATGCTACACAATTGCTTGTTTAATGACTCTGCAGCTGCAGTTTCTTCCCTGGGAGTGGGGCTGGGTGTGCACGTTCACACACCCCGCTGGTACCACCAGAGTCACGCGGGAGGATGCTCCGCTCTGAGCAGATCTGCAGCAGTGAGAAGAAACACCCTTGAGTTTTTCTCTCTCCGTTTCACAACTTCTGTCTACCAGCCGCTGGCAGAAGTCACCGTTTCTTCAGCTAAGAAGTGCTGCTTTCCAAAATCCTTTGGCAGAGTCTCCCAGAGATTTGTTTTTCTGCTCCTTCCTAATTTAGAAACAGTCTTCGAAGGGGGGAAAAAAAAATCCAACCTGACAAATCAATGCGAGAAGAAACCAACTCTGATGTAATTTTGCATTTCTTTCCCAGAACGTTCTAGAGTTTACCATCTACAGCCAATACAGTTCGGATGGGATCGTTTAGGGGGGAGAAAACAAACGAAGATGTGCACACCCTAAGATCAGGCCTTTCTTTATTCAAGAGGCAACATGTGATACAAATTTAAGATTTTATTAAAAATTATTTGTTATTTAACATAATATCTCGATGGTTACAGAAAGCTTTTAACAGAGCAAAATAATGACTTGTGTGAATAAACAGAGGAGTGAATGGTGTTAACTGTGACATTGAAGCGATCACATGGTTTAATTATTCTTCTGATAATACGCAACTTTGTGAACGTCTATTCAAGGGACTGAACTCTGTGCCTACTATGGAATTTGCAGTTGAATTAGAGCTTTGTTTTCTGCCTTTGGCATTTTTAAGCAAACAAACGGAAATGGTTTTAAGAATTTATAAAAAAGTCTACCTCCTACCAAAAGCATTTAAAAGGTAAAGTGATAAGTGCTAGAAAGAGGGAAAAAAACAACAACACACACACATGGTATTTATTTGTGGAATACAGTAACAGAGAACAGAAGTCATAACGAGAGAAGCAACCAGAAGTTCAGCCCATGCCAACTTTATTTGTTCTTGGCTGTCAGGGGTTTCCGGCTGATCTTTTTCGATTTGTCATTGTTTTTCTTCGGCGGTTCTGGGTTTGCTTGCATGTGTCTGCCGTAGAGGCTGAAAAGAGAGAGGGAGAAACGGTGAGATCCACCTTGCTAACTAACACAGGACCAGCTTTTACGGGGAGGGCTTTAGAGAACAGATTAATCTGCAGGAATGTTCAGGAAGCCAAAGAAAACTAAAAGATCACTTCTGCTTGGTCTAGGTCATTTTATTTCAGAATGTAAAATTCTCTTATGCACACGCGCGCGCACATGCACAGAGCACACTAGGAGGTCAGTTCTGGACAAGTGTCCTGCAATTTCACACTCGCTGGGCCGAGGGCGGAAACACCAAAGGAAGAGGGACCCAGGGCTGTGAGAACCGGGGCTGCTGAGCCCAGCTGCTCCGGACTGAAGCTCGGATGGCTGTGAGTGCTGAAGTCGACAATGACAAAAACTGGGTCGAACTGAAGAGACAGAGTGTCCATTTAGTGAAAAGTGAACATCGTGCCTGGCCGGCAGAGCCCTGGGGCTGGATAATGTGACAGAGAGCAATGGTGTCCGAGCCTGCTGTGGCTGCTCACTCCTGATTGATAGCGCTGGGATGGCGGCCACACATCAATGCCACGTTAATAAGGACCGTTGATTAAATGTTGACAAAGTACCCTACAATTACAGTGGATGGCATTCGTCGCAGAGCATAGCTCGCTTGTGGCTGAGAGGATTGAACCCAACAGCAGATAGTAATTAATTGATAATTTATGAGTAATTCTGATTAAACAAAATTAAAAGCCACCCTCAAATAAATACAGCTCAACCTTAACTCCCCTTATGGATGGATAGAAGTGGGTCCCAGAGAGAGCCCGGGGCGTGCCTCCACTCCTTCAGAGGACAGGCGACACGTGATCTGCTTGTGGCCACTGCCTTGTGCCGTGTGAATGGGGGAGGACACCGAGACTGACCTCCCAGTGCAAGGTGTCCCAAGGGATGCTCTTGAGGACACGGATACCGATACCGTGGTTGCCGGGCCTAAGGACGGACCTCACACACACAGCTGGCCAACTGACCGAGTAATGAGGGGACGGTGACAGGTCATAGTGTGGTCTGTCTTCTGCAGAGGCTTCCAAGTGTCTCCCCAGAAGGGCTACGAGTGGCCAGGAAGGTAGGTCTCTGCCCCTCAGAGCTCAGAATGCAGGGTCTGGGGCTGGGAATGTCTCCAGATAAAGGGGGGGACCGTCTCCCCTACTTAAGCGGCTCATTAAATCCACCTAAGGCCCCTGTCCCCTCCACTTAAAAAAGGGCCACTGAGCCCCCTGCTGTCTATGTCACGGACACCCAGGGGCCCTGGATCCCAGGAAAGGAACCACTGGTTTCGGCAGAGAGGTCATTTCAGCCAGCCCAGCTGTCCCGCTCTTGCTTCCCCAACCCCACTAACGTCCCTGTCCCAATCCCAGGAACGTGGGACGATCTCCTTAAACAGCAAAAGGGGTTCTGCAGAGGTGATTAAGGGTCTTATGATGGCAAGACTGTCCTCTAGTATCTGGGGGACCCCCACCCTCCCCCTGCAGCATCTCTCCCAGAGGCATCAAACAGGTTAAAGAAGTCGCAAAAGTAGAATCCTCTGCCACATTCCTCAGCTTCAGCAACACATATCCAGAAACAAACTTCTTCCTCTAGGAGCCCCGACCCCTCCCCTCCTCCTGGGACACAGCTTTCTTCACGCTGACAGAGCAGGGTGCTGTCCCCAGAGGCCTCCGCGCTCCAAGCTCCTCTCGCCCCGCACACAGCAAAGGCCTGACTCTGGGCTGTGCACTCCTGGCTTCCTTCCAGCCTCATGTACCTCTCCTCTCTGCCCCAAACCCTTATCCCTGGAAGGGAAAAAATATCCCTGTTCTTACCCAGACAGCATTCAACTTTTAAGGGTCACAGAAACCTGCAGAAGTATAGCTCCGTAGTGCGTGAGCTGGGGAATTGGGCAAGAGTGACAACAAAGATGTCCAGAGGAGGGAAAAGGAGATCTGACAAGGGCCCACGTGTCATGTCCTGAAGGAGTAAGAGCCGAGGTGGGCACAGAGGGCTTCCAGGAAGAGGTGGGGGTTTCGTTGGGCCTGACCGTGGTGATCCAGCAAAGTCATCTCAGAAGGGGGTGCAAAAGCGGTTTGCAACTCAGCAAGGCTCCTTTTGTTAGGCAGGAACTAGAATGTTCCAATGTTCCAAAAATCTACCTTTTTTTATCGTCAGACCCCACTGCACCTGGACCTCCTGGGGTTATAGAGCAAGTCACTACATGGGGCCAGATCAGAAAGAGCATCCCTGAGCTTGATGTTTAAATCCTCCTTTCACAATTTAATAGCTGTGGACTCTGGGCAAAGGAATGGCATCCCCCACATCTCTTGCTTGCCGTGCCTGTTTCTCCCTCTGTAAAAAAAACGATGCTGTGTTCTGAGTATGGTGACTTCAGTGGTTAAACAGCCCAGTACCTGGTTCATCTACTGCAAGTGGTCAGCAGATGCTTGCTGAGAAACATGACTGACATGGGTTGTAGTGGGCGGGATTTAATAAAGACAATTACATGATTCCTTCTTTAGGGCTTTTTCCTTTGAAAAAAAATAACACGGTATTTTCTATCAATGCCAAATGCCCAAGCATCTCTGGGAGAAAGGTTTTAATCCTCTTTTAAGAAAGCAACTAACGCAGAGCTAAATGCATGTCCCCACTTCCTCGGTGAGTCACTGGCGACGCAGGGATGCCGCTGTGTCCTCCGCCCGACCCCCAACTCCTCTGGCTGTGTGGGCGGAGAGCGGTGTTTCACCTGGTGGCTGTGCCCTCAGGGAGACTTCACTGGGGCAGAGCATTCATGACAAGTGTCTGAGGGTCCGAAGTCCGGGGTTCCGTTCCTGGCTCCACCACGGATTAGGCATGGCCTTTCCATTTGGTAAGTCAGTGTGGTAGGCAGAATAATGGTTCCCCCAAATACTGACACTCTGACCCCTGAAACCTGTGAACATCTTGTATCATACAGGGACTGTGCGCAGGTGATTAACTAAGGATCTGGGGCTGGGCAGACTAGCCTGCATTTTGTGGGTGGGCTCAACGTAATCACAAGAGTCTTCTGACCTTCATAAGGAAGGTCGGAGTCAGAGAGATCTGAACACGTTACACTGCTGGCCTTCACGATGGAGGAAAGGGGCTCCCAGCAAGAAATGCAGGCAGCCTCTAGAAGCTGGCAAGGAAGGGCATTCTCCCCCAGAGCTTCCAGAAGGACACAACCCTGCGGACACCTTGATTTCAGACTTCTGACCTCCAGAACTGTAAGAGGATCTATCTGCTTTGTTTGCAGGCACCAAGCTCATGGTACTTTGTATAACAACAGGAAACTAATGCAGTTTAAATGGACCTTTCTGGGCCTGATAGAGCAGCCTAGAAGTGAGGTGTGTGCTTACTTTCAGTGGAAGAAAAACGGGAGACTTTCTGAGGGTAGCAGTCATTGAAAAGAAGGAAAAGTTAAAAAAAAAAAAACAAGTTTCAAAAAGGACAAAGTGTGCCCCAAAGGAAAAGTGGGTGCTGTTTCTACGTTAAGAGGAAACAGGTGAGCCAACCTCTCTACTCCAGCTGGACTGGATGCTCCCTGATGCCCCCCACTCTCTGAAGCTAACACCCTGACCTGTGTTTTGAATGTACCCAGGATTTAACTTCTAGAGGTGACCTAAGTGAGACATGGAGAGGCCAATGCCATTGAAAGAAGTTTCCCAAGAGGACGGGGCATGCCATACCACACACGGTCACTGGGGAAATGCCAGGGTCGGTGAGGAGGCAAAAGAATGAAGCAGGGAGCAGGACCCCGGTCCTTTATGATGGTTTCATGGGAAGAAATGGATGGGTTTGAGTGAATTTCGGGTTGGACTGTTAGAATAATTTCCAGGTGCTCAAGGTATCAGGGTGGTCTCCAGTTGTATGTGACTTGGCCTGGGGTGGTTTAGGGCAGGGGAAATACCGGCTTGTTCTGTGTGAGTTCCAAGAAGGAGGTGGTCCAGGGGTTGGCTTTGGATTGTTTGGTTTACGGGTCAAAGACAACCTGGCAGCCAAGTTGGTTGCTATCTCTAGGAATTGAGCTCGGCCTGGAAAGGGCAGTCTCTCCCCAGCCAGCAAGACCTCCAAGATGTCAAAACAGCAAAAAAGACTGAAAATAAGAAACATGACTAATTAACACAGGCACAGCCTTCAGGATGGCTTCTGCTCTCCCACATTCCTTCCCCCACGACATACCTTCCCACCGGCCTTAGTGAAGGCAGCTTCTCCGGCTCCACCTGCCCCTTCCACCTCCTCCACCTGGGGATCTCAACCATCCCTCGGACCCTGGCACAAGGCACTGCCCAGACCAGCATGTCTCCTTAGCACCGTGCTCAGGCTGCACCTATCCTGCCCTCCCAGAGCCCACGGCACCGTGCCCCAGGGATCCCCAGACAACAGTCCTGGGACTTTGCTCCCCTCTGCCTTCCGGCACCCTGCTCACCCTCAATGACATGTGACTTCTTCGGGCAAGCGGCTCACTAGCCACAGTCGAAACCCGCATCTGCAACCTGAGGATGAACGCTCTGGTTCACACCTTGCGGGGTTTGGACGAAGATCAACCCAGACACGGGAAAGGTCTTGTCTGTGCAGGGACAGAGCAGACGTTCCAGAATGGCAGAGGACATCTCTGAGCTCTCGCAAAGGTCCAAGACTCAGGCTAAGCTGACCAGCTCCTTCCACCTGACATGCTGCTGCCTTTGAGCACACAAGAGAGCCAGGAGTGTGACCTTGCCATTATGCACCTTCGGAGGGAGGAGGCTTCCCGTGGGCACTGAAACTGGGCCACCAGCTTGAGAGTGGCGACAAAGGGAGCCAGGCTCAAGGTCACCAACAGGGCAGCAGCCGCTGGGGGACAAAATGTTCAAGCCCTAGAGTCTTAGGAACACCCCTCTCCCCCACCATCGGGGGTGGACAGAGAGTAATTGAAAGATGATTAAGGAGTGGAAAAAACCACCAAAGAATGATCCAAAGTGACAGGAAAGGTTCCATTACACGCAGGAGTCTGAAGAGCGAGCCGGCGCCACTCAGCCCCCTCCTGGGGATCTCTGTTCTCACCTGCGTGGGAGCCGGCCCTGCGCGGAGCAGCCGCCCGCTGAATTCCTGCTGACAACCACCCCTGGAGGACTCCCTGTGAGATGGCTCCATGGGCAGCCAGGGTCATCTGACCGAACACTTCAGACGCATCCGGTTAAAGCAGTCTGCACAGGGGCCACCCAAAGCAATGGAACAGTCGTGCCCCCCGACAGCTGGGACTGTAGCAACAAAGGTCAGCCCACCGGAATCAGAACACAGTCTACAGCCCATCTTAAGGAGTGTGCTCTGCACGCTCTTCGATTACTGACATCTAAACTGTACTGAATACCGGCATTTTCATGGTGGGGGGAAAAGAGCCCATTGGAGTCTTCTCATTTCTTTTGGATCCCAGGCTCTCTTATAGACCCTCAACCCCTCCAGGGCTGCAGCAAAGACCACAGTGGCCCCCCCTCGTGACAATTCCCTCTCGTGGCTACAGTGCACCATTTTGGTTCTTGGGCTGTCCTCTGGACACTTCTTCAGCCCTTATGTTTGTTTTTATCCTTGTTTTCTCTTCCCTAGAGAAGATGTCTAACTGCAGCTTCAGTGCCGACCCCGAGAAGCACTTCCCCATACCCCCTCCCCAAGCTATTGCCATTGTCAACCCCTACTGGTGCCTTATTCCTACTTGGCCACTGAGCTGTTAAACCCAACCAAAGCACAGAACAGTTCCCTACCCTGACTTCCGCAGGTCTGTCCCTCCAGGTCTCTAGACCTTGAGGACTGAAACACTGAAGTCGTTTGGACATCTACCTCCTTTTTGGGTAATCATGTAAATCAACCTTGGTGTTTTCTCTGAAATTCTTAGCATGGGACCAAGTATCTGAAACTCCAAGCAGAGCTCTAGGTGTTTTTTTGGCAGGAAGAGAACACAGCTTTCAATAGCTTCTCAAAAGGGTCATAACTCAATGGACTCATTTTATGGTGCTTTATTCTGATTTTCACCAACCTATGATTTAACTACTCTTTTTCTCCACCCTAACACAGACCCCATCGCATGGTCATTAGATTATTATAATGGGTCCCTTCCCTCCTCCAGTGTGTCCTACAACTGGCAGAATCATCTCTCCCTGGTCTATGCATGGAAAGCAGCATCCCCTGCTCACCTGGTCAGGGACCTAGCCTGGTAGGTGACACGAAGAGGCCATAGAACATGCCATGCGATGCTGAACTCAGCCACATTCTCTCTCTGATCTCTAGCACACCTGAGCGCAGGAAGGCTGGGCTGGAGGAAGGCAGTGCCATGGACAGTCAAGACGACCTGAGGGTGAGCTCTGCCACCTAGCACCTGATGGACCTCAGAGTCCTCTCTCTTTCCAGAAGATCTGTTACCGTCAGTGGAGCATGGGAATACGGGCACACTATCTACCTTGCTCTGGCAGTCAGACCAGCTTGGGCTCCTCCGTGCGTCTGGAAAATGAAATGGTGCTAAAACGATCTGAGCCCTGGAATTAGCCCTTCCTGCCAGGCAGCACTCCTTTCGGTGGGCTTCTTGCTGATCTGTGTTAACTACTGTCTGGGATGCCTGCCTGGGTCCTGTTCCGCAATTCGGATCCCATGCGTATTTTTAGGTTTTTCGGGGCTTCCGGCCCCCTGCCCCAATTTCTGTCTTCACAAAACACTGTGGGATTTATCAGGATTTCACCAGTAAGTCCTTGAAGATACACGGGTTCCTGCTCTCAGCTTGGTATTCTGAAGGCCTGGCAGAGGGCCGTGATAATGACACATCATGGTCACAACAATCCAGGGACGATGGGCTCTTCTAAAAGTTTAGACCCAGATCAAACCCAGGCAATTATCCCCAAGTTCAAACTCTTTATTTTATTTTATTTTATTTATTTATTTGACACAGAGAGACAGAGCACAGGCCTGGGAGGGGCAGAGGGAGGAGAAGCAGGCTCCCTGCCAAGCAGGGAGCGGGATGCAGGATTTGATCTCAGGACCCCGGGATCACAACCTGAACCGAAGGCAGATGCTTAACCGAACTGAGCCACCCAGGTGCCCCCCAAGTTTGAGCTCTTAATGCACTAAATTATCTTGTCTCCCACCTAATTTAGATCTCTCAGATTTATCTTCTCGAGAAGCCTACCATTTTCTTGAGGGTGCTGCAGAGTTCACATCTTTTGCAGCCTGTATACTCAAGGCACAGCGAGAAGCACGTGGTGTGCCATGTAAATATTGTGTTTCAGAACGCCAGGTATGTGAGAGGAACAATATGCTGTTCTTAAGTCATTTGCTCATGTCATATGCCTCCCTCCTGTTGTTTTGGGTGTTTCCATGGAAAGTCCTTATACAGACCAAGAAAAGCACCAATCTGAAAATCCAAGTTATATGGCCAGTGACAATAATGGAGAGAACTAATTCTGTTTATAATCTGTAATCTCATGGGGGGACGCTAAATTTAAAATCTCCACAAATAAATCTGTAGACAAAGTGTGAAGCTTAGATTATTAATAAGCATTTTGCAGTAGCTTTATTTATCCTATCTAGCAGCTATGAGGGGCTGGTGACAGAACCTTAGGCACAGAAACTGCTGACTCTTAAAGAAGGAAAAAAAAATTAATAGTTACCATATTCCCGGGAGAAATCTCATTAATTCAATAGGCAATGATTTTTTGAGACCAAACCTTCAAGAGATGGTTCTGTGCGGCTCACTAACAGCGGTCTGTGTCCTTCCCATTTTTTCTCCATTACAACCCTCGTCCCTCTGCAACCCCAACACACAGCATAGCGCAAAGTATAAACACGCATTTTGAAATCCACGGAGATAGCCAAAAGGAATTTGCAGATGGCCTGAGACAGATATTAAGCTCTACAAAAATGTGAAATATAAAGCAGATTTTAAGATACCCCATACATTCTAGGCTCACTACCCCATTGGAGGGGAAAAAATGAGGATTCTGGCAGAGCAAAACTAACCATCTCATGCACAAAAGATGCTCATTAAACTTCATCATCCTGTCTACTCTAATGACGCTTTCACTTAATAAAAATTCCCCGAGCAGTTGCAAGGATATTAGGCAAGGTCTTTGGTTATGTATCAGAGGTCCGAGCTGTCACTGGCAAGCATGCAGTTCAGGGGGTAGGTTCCCTGGGGAAGGAACAAATCCAGCTTTCACCGAATACATGCAGAGAAAAATCAATAACTGCAACTTGCTTCCTTGCTTAAGCATTTAAGAAAATGGGTAATCCTTTTAAATTAAACTGTGAAGTGCTAAATGTTGCAGTTTCCAGAATAAAGTAGAAGGCAAGAGGAAACAACTCTAAGGGTCTCTGGAAGTTTCCCAAATAAGTTTCCTTAATAGACTTCATACCTGGCCTGAATATATTTTATGAAAAGAATTATTTTTTGATCTAGTACTTAAAATTCACAGAGATTAAAAAAAGAGACATCCGGCCATACACACTCAAATTTCAACATAAATTAAGGGAGTGAGGAATTCTTTTTATCTGTGTAACGTGCCCCCTTCAAAAATTATTCTTAAAAAACATTACTATTAAAATTCACTAAATTGAATCTGGCTCTCAAAAGTTACATAATAAAGTAATTCTCTAACAGATCCCTTAACACGGACAGCTGGATATTAATACCACATAACCATAAATTACTCATTGAGATTATATAACCTACTTTAAATTTCACATCCTGCCAAACAGCCTTGACTGCAGAGATGAGTTCAGTTGGGGCAAGAGAGAGGCACCACCCAAAACCATGACACCATTGACACAAAATGGATCAAAGCACCAATGAAACATCACCCCGAGTGACACCAGCGCAACCCCGAGACCAGTGGGTCTGAGCAGTAAGCTCACTGAAGGAATCAACAAAGCTGGAGAGAGATTCTGTCCCTCACAAGGGTGGGCCCTGGTCAGCGGTACCAACAGTGGGGTGAACGCTGGCAGCGGGCATCGAAACCCCACTCCCCCAAACACCCGAAGGTGGTGAGGACCCAGGCTGGGAGTCCTGTGCGTCTGTGCACGTCGAGCCAGTGTCACGTCTCTAAGAGGAAGCGGAGAACACAAACACGGCTGGCTGCCCCGACCCTTCCACCTTTCCCCTCCACATTCCCAGCCCCCACTGCAGGGGCAAACGTGTCATAAACGTGGTTTATGCTTGCCATCTGCTTTACCTGGAGTGTTCTTCTCGTGGTGTCCCAGAGACAGGCACCATCACCATCTCCATCTTACAGATGAGGGTATGGACGCCCAAAGAGATGCCATGCCTCAGAGTGAATGGCTACCCTGCCTCGGCTTTGGTGGCTAAACCCGGCGCAGTCAGAAACGGTTCCCTTTGCCCAGGGGGGCCCAATGACCAGTTCATACATGTCTGTGGTCAACTGGAGCCAACTCAAGAAAGACCTATGATCTCTGCTCAAACCACTGGGAAGAGAAATTCTTTGTTTTCCATTTTGTTCGGTGAGAAGCCCAGGTGTGCCGTCAGCCATGTTGACATCTTGTGAAGAGAACCTGCCTGGGAGAGAAACCAGCCCAGACAGAGCAGAACTGAACGATGAAGAGGGATGGGGTCCAATGACACTGAGCCCTTACCTTACACCATGCCTAAAGTCTACTGTATTGCTGGATTATATTTAGCATAAAATAACCAAATAATCCCCACTCAGTGTTTCGTTTCTTGCAATCAAACGGATGCTGTGTCCTGACTGACACATCACTCTTATCTACTTCTGTGAAATCCTGAGAGAAGTCCTTTTGCCCACATTACCCATCTTTAACCACATTCATTTCCTTTACACCAACAGTCACAATATCATTATTTTATTTACTTGATTCCTTGTTCTTTCCTGCCTCCCTTCACAGCAGGCTAACTCCGAGAGGGCAGGAACCTTGTGTGTCTTGCTGGGTATCCTGTGTGACTGGTTCGCCACAGGCGTGGCATGAACATTTGCTAATTGAATAAAAGCGAGCACCCCTGCACTTACTGGGATACACTGAACGTATCTAGCTCTGTGGACAGCTTCCCAACTGGACCGTTAGAGCCTCTAAAACAGGGACTGTCTTAATCATTGTGTTCCTCCAGTGCCTGACACCCCCTAGTCACCCAATAAATATTTACTGGTAGATTGCAAGACTATCTTGGCCAACGCATCTATTTCCACCATCCTCAGTTCCCTGCTCTTCTGAGTGATGATCAAACAGCTTCCCATTTTGAGCTGTGGGAAGACCGTGTGTCATGCAGGTCAAAGCAAGTGTTCTAGTCTTTGGGGGCAGTTATCCTCTGTCACAAAATCTTGGTTTGTACATCAGTTTCCTCTGTGTTCTCCTCTGTTTATGCAGGATTTCTCAGGCGGGAAGGCTGTCGGTGAGGCTGGAAGGGCAGTCAATGCACCACGACGCCATTTTGTGAGGCCTCTTGGGGGCCCAGTCTGTCATCCTCTTGTGGAGACTCTCTTTCACAGCACTGTGACCAGGACTTTCCATAAACTCCTTTAAAGTACAGTGGGCTTTTAGTGAGTATTAATCCTATCCAATATAAGTAAGATCTAGCTGAAGACAGTAATCATTTTTAAAGCGGAATTAAGTTAAAATGAACATTATAAAACCAGTAGAGATTTTTTCCCTTTACCTTTGGACAAATTAAAAATCAGAGTCAATTTTTATGATCATGAAAAGGTAAGGGTCTTTCTGGCCACACGTGGTTCCTTCATGAATGGCTCAAGGTTGTTCATGACCTCTAACGTGAGTAAGACAATGACCGCAACAGCAAAACTCATCGAGCACTCACTGTATGTTGGCATTTGTGCACGAAGCATCCATGGGTATTTTCTATCCATCAACTCATTTAAACATGAAACATTACCACAGGAATGAAAGAAGCCACATGGCTCCAGATATAAGTAATATTACAAATGAAGAGCCAATGTCACAGAACTAGGAACATTAGTATCTAAACACAGAAGCTATGCTTTTTCTTTCTTCTGTTGTTCAGATAAGGACAAATAGTAAAAGCATAATTAGAGGTTATTATTCCTCCTACCCCTCCTCCTCCTCCTCTTTGTGGCTAACAATTGGGATTCTCTGTTCCTGGGACTGCTCCTTCCTCTTCCCAGTTTCTCTCTGCCCAGGTGGCTTGGTGATTTGACCATGGCAGGAGACTCATGGCCAGATCAAGAGAAAGCTAGCCATCTCTTTAAGTACGAGTCTCTAGGTTCCAGAGGCAGGGCAAAGAACACTTGAACTGGATTCAGAAGGCTTTGGAATTAATCTGGTATCTGGATAATCTGCTTCCCTAGACAAAGATGGGGTGTTTGGACCTATACAGGAGCGATAAGTGTCCAGCCTGCACGCTTTCACACCCCTCACACGATAACTGGGTACTGCAAGAGACGGCACCCAAACCCTGCCCAGCTGGAACCGTCCAGGCAACGGCTTCAACCCTGTCGGAGTTGGGTATCTGAATGGAACTGGCCAACTTTACACATGAAGCTTGTGTAAGCACTTGGCTTTTATTAACTTGTCTAAGCCTCAAGGAAAGTCACATTAAATGAAACCTTACAGGGCTCACATTTCTGAGGTCCCTCTTATGTTCGGGTCAGATTAAGGCAAGAGCCTGTGATCTTAGACAGCATTGTATTATGTACCCCTCTTTTCTGCGAGGCTAGTCATGTTCCAGTTACAACCAGATTTTAAAAACAAACAAAAAAAACAACTTAAAAATAAAAACCAGAAAGCAAACCATCTACACAGAGGTGGACTTAAGAACCCAGTGCTTTCTCTAGGAGGCTCTCTCTCAGCAAGGGGACTCTAGGAAGTAGCAGCTACAGACAGTAAGCTCTATCCATGACTCCAGGCTGGCAAAGCAGAATCTCCCCTCCGATAAACTGAACTCTCTCTGAAGTGGGGAACCCCACCCCTGCAACATGGCCTACCAAGTTGAACTGTGCTTTTCATCCATTCCTGATACCAATCTTTGAACTACTGACCAAGAGTAAGCAAAGGCCAGCAGGAGGGGAGGAGGCCAGCTTTTGGTGGCTAAGTAACAAAGTAGTATTTGGGAACAAGCCACCAACTGTCCAAAGAACACTGGAGAAGACACGGTTGGGAGCTGAACAGGAGATAAGCCTTTAAATGACACCCTTCTTTGGTTATACATTCATGTTTCTGAGTTTTGTGGAGAAAACATACTCCACAAAGGAATGGGACATTTAAAAACTACTTTCAGCCTGATATATTCAGCAGATTAAATATATGTCATCCACTTCCTCCTAGATTTTGTAAATCAGATTTTTAAGAGTCTCGGGAAAATTTATGATCTTTGAGTGAAAAGAAGTTAAAAATGAAGGTGTTTGTGAGTTTGTGCTTGTCGTTAAGAAGCATCTCCTGGAGGACTGATGCATTAGCAGTAAATCTGAGTGGGGATGCTGGGAACACATCAAGAAGAGGTTAGGACTCTCCCTCGTGGCTCAAGCTTTTGTTGTTTGATGCCCCCAGTGGGCCTCGTCGGCTCACAGGGAAACTGTGGTTATGCGTGGGGAGGGAAGAGCTCACGCTTGTCACAACAGACCTCATCCAAGAACCTCGAGTGTTTCATCTAGGAATCTCACCCACAACACACTCCTGGAAGGTGCGAGCGCATTCTAAATACAGACGGTGAAAGTCAAAGCAGGATGTGGAGAAGCCAGAAGACCAGGATATCTGTGGAACACCGCCCTGGGGCTGCTCTTTTCTTCTAGTTTCCAGGACAGGATATTGTGGTCATGATGTGGCCAACAGGATGACAGGTGGGTGAAAAATGATACAGAAACGCGCGCGATAGTTATTTCAAATACTAACAAACCGTGTTCTGCATCAATTGATTCAAATGGACCTATGTTCTCGGGGAAAAATATTCATCCCTAAACAACTGCTCATCAAGATTCCTGCCCAGTATATTTCTCCCAGAATGGCCAAAGCCCTTCTTGGTCAGCAGTACCTCCTACACACTATAACCACAGGCAGTTAATTTTTCCCCTCATCAATATTTCAGAAAGCTACTTTTAAAATTTTATTTTAAATAATTAAAAATTATTAAAAATAATTAAAAAATTATTTTTAAACAGATATTAGTGCTTCTAATTTGTAAAGGCAAACTCCATACTTCCATAGATCTACAGAATAGCTCTGTCCAAAACACAAAATCCAACGTAACTTTCAATTTTCTAGTAGCCACATCAGGAAAGCAAAAGCAAACAAATGAAATCAACCTTCATTTATTTTATTTAACCCAATATATCTAAAATATGATCATTTCAATGCATAATCCATATAAGCATGATTAATGATCTTCCTTATCCTTAATTTAAGGACAAATGACTTGGAAAATACATCACATAAGTTTAATGAGGTTTTTGTTTTGTTTTGTTTTCTTGTACTGTCTTCGAAATCCGGTGAGTGTTTTTCAGCACATCCCAATCAGACACACTGTAATTCAAGAGCTTGAGGGCCGCATGTGTTTGTAGTTACCCTGATGCGCAATGGACACACCATGTGACTATGGGGGAGTCGAGCCGCTTCCTGTACTCGATCAAAGTCGTTCTAAAGTGGAGAGACTCTTTCTTGGCACTTGGTTTTAACGCTTTAGAAGAGGAAGAACGGACAGACACACGGACACAAACACATGCACAGAGTATTTCTTTTAAAGAGTAATCCTACTTAACTAGACGTTCTTCCATGATCTTTAATTATTTATAACAGTTCTCAGGATAAGTCTGTAAAAGTCTTCAGGCCAATACAAGTAACACCCAAAGCCCATGAACACTACTTGGTTGGAGAAAAGGGTAGCCAATCCTTCTCCTTCCCAGAAGCGAGGGGAAAAAAAAAAAAAAACCCACTCTAAGAGCCGAAGGTCCTCAGCTCACAGCCGACAAGGTTGCACACTCCACAAGGCCTCCACTAGGAGGGGCTTGAGAAGAAGCAGCCGCAGGCCACGTGTGCTCACGGGGTTTGGGGTTTGGCCATTTCCCAAGCCAGCTGGACTTCCTCACTCAGCTGGCTCCTTGTGAAGGGGCAAATACCAATTCCAGACACGGGCACATCATCCTGCTCATCTCTGACCTCAGGGCCAGGGAGTCTGGGAGGTGAGCCACAGGAGGTCTACAGAAGCTCACTGCCGACGGTCGCGAGGCAGGGCATCCCACTAGTGCCTGTTATAAAGGAGAAAACTGGATGCTTAGAAGAGATTGGGGACAAATAGTAAATCTGCTGGCTATCCCAGGGCTAACAGTATTTTTAAATTCTCCGTTCCTCACCAAACTATTTCTTCCATAAAACTCAGCAATAAGAAATTGAAAACTACAGGAAGGGTGGGATCCAAAGATTTTTTTCTCCTGAGCTCCCAGAGAAGCCTTCACTATTCTTTTGACAATTACTGACTTGTTCCCAAATGCCCCTTTGCTTATTTTTTTGCCAACAACACAGCCCCTCACTCACTAGCCTCTTCAGGCTCCCTTGCTCTGCTTCTACCTCCCGTTAGCCTTTGGCTAACACTGTTGGTGACCTTCTCTTATGGGTGACACCTCACAGGGTTGACTTTGAAACTGACCACGATAAGCCACATAATACTGGTTGGACATGAAGGTTCCGGACAGACTTCACAGCTGTGCAGCTTGGACCACTCCAGGCCTCAGTTCTGCAATCTGTAAAACAGACCTATGTTGCCCACAGTTTTGAGAAATGAATGAGGAAATCATGAAAAAAACCTTATCACTGTGTCTCGCCACTCATTCAACATGAACATTTTTTGTACTGCAGCCGCTCTGAGGAGATGGTCAGTTCTGCAGGATTTCTCACAAGTGCAAAAGGAAGGGTCCACGCCCTGATCTGTCTGCTTTCCAAATCTAGCCAACCTGCCTAGAGATCGAGAGACTGAGAGAGAGAGAAAAGGTATCGTTCTCTGCGCTCAGCATCGGTGTGGGAGTTAAAACGTCTGGCAGACTGTTAGCCCTGGCTTTGAAGTTCATCTCCAACAGAAGGCAGCTGGATAACCTTAGCAAACCTACCTAACCTCTCTGAACACGCTTTTCCATCTGGAAATGTGGGAATGAGAGGAACACAGGGTCACTAGGAGGATGAAATAACAGACTGTTTAGCAGGTACTACACAGGTGCTCAGTAAACCAAGGCTGTTACATGCACTGGGCTCTGTCCCTTCTAACCTTGGTTGAAGTCAGGGTTGGAAAACGCTCTCGGGTTGTGTGCTGAAAGTTTGACAGGACAGTTTCTCTCCAAAGAGATGCTTTTTAAAGTGCTGTAACATATATGCTTGAGGGAAACAGCCAATGGCAAAGAACATCAGGTGACAATCTTAAATATAAAACTACTAACAAGTTGGGCTCAGGATCAGTCAGTTAAGCGTCTAACTCTTGGTTTCGGCTCAGGTCATGATCTCTGGTTGTGGGACCAAGCCCCACGTCCAGCTCCATGGTCACCCCAGAGTCTAGCTGGCATTCTCTCTCTCCCTTTGCCTCTTGCTCTCCCCACCACTCTCTCGCTCTCAAATAAATAAGTAAATCATTTACCAAAAAAAAAAAAAAAAAGCACTTTCTAAGCCCAGTCTTCACTGAATATAACATATAACCCTTCTAGTCAAGGAGAATCATGGGAAAGCTCCCCGTGAGAAGTTTCACGGGCTTTTGCTCTGTCCAGGGTACTGAATGGGCGGCTCTCCGGAACTAAGGGAAGAAATGAATAAGGGTATGGAGTACAGTAGTGTCCTCCTCTTGCTCCAGCCCTCTCATTCAGGGACTGAGCTGTTCCCAGATCTATTCAGATGGGAACCACATTACGTAAGAGTCAATAATCTTTATGGTAACTCTGCAGTGAAAGTGTCATTTGTTGTAATGAACACTGATCATAAGTTAAGCCCCTAGCTACTCTCTCTGTTATTTTTCATTATACTGTTCCTTGCTCTGTTATATTTCAGGAGTACTGAGGGAATTCATCCAACTATGTTCGCTAGTCAGCTCTTCGTTACTCAGATTAGATTCTGCTAAGATGCAATGAAGCAATTTGCAAACACTGATTCTTAAGGAAATGCATCAGACGCCGGTTATATGTTCTCGCTGATGCCAGGGGGCACCTGCCCCTCCCCGGTTATTTGTCCCCCTTAATTTGCTACTTTCCTCTTTATTTATCTTCCACTCAATTCACAGTATGGTTCTTTGGGCCCAAATCCGAGAGACTATTAAAGTGTTTCTGGGTATTTTTTTTTTCCTCCAGTAATGACTCTTTGTTCAATTCAACACCCAGAATAATGTTTCCAAAATCATCATTGCCTTTCACATAGCTCTCACTTGCAAACACCACTCTGCTTACATTACAGTCAAACCCCCTCCGGCTGCTTTAAAGGGCACTAACTCCAAAAGGCACAGCAGCAAGGGAAAGCTGGAAGCTTTCCATTTCTTCAAAACCCAGTAAGAAAAATTCATTTCGTATGTTGGTATATTAAGCTTGAGAGTGGAATTTCCATATGCCTCTGTGCTTCATGCTCTTGGACTTCCTGGCTTACAAGCAGGATGGGAGTCCTCAGAGAGCACACGTCACTGCCAGGCCGCAGAGGTCACCAGCATTAAGGCACAGAGACCACGTGGGCTGGATTTTTGGACACCGACACTTGTGGGCTTTACCGCACTTCCCGAGTCTGAGGCTTCAGTCTATCCTCCTCTGAGCCTGGGCATTAGGTTCATTAGGTTCATTAGAGCCGTTAGGTTTCCTCACGTTGGCCATAGTGCCCGAGAATAATTTGAAACATTAAGGATAAAAAAAAAAAATAGCACCTGCAGGCACCGAAGTTCTGGGTTTGCCATCCTGGATATCTTTTTAGGGCACATTTGGCTGGAAATGTTCCCTTTTCGGAGAAATCTAGCTCAATGAGTTGAAATGTATTCAGACAGGCGGGCTAGAGTAATGCTATGTTCTCTGTTACTGTGCTGTTCTCCTGATACACATCAGACAAAAGCTAGGAAGCAGCTTTGATTAAAATGTCTACAGCTCTTTAAAAATATTAAAACCTTTTTTTCCCCCAGACAAGAGCCAGGTGAGCGCAGAAGGCTAGCTACTGATGCACATGAAGATCACGTGTACCGTAAACACGCGTCAAGCAATCCCACGCCAGGTCATACCCTTTAGGAATTCTGTAGTTGTGGGGAGGGTGAGCAGAGAATCAAGGCCAAAAAACAAGAGTTCAAGATATGGGTTCGGAGGTTAATTCTCTTAAAGTTGAGATGAGCCATAGGTACTCTAACGTGATCAATAAGAAGGACAAAATCGGCAAACGAAGCTCCCCCGTACTTGAGGGAAATAATCATGCTGAGTAGTTAATTAACCCAAATCTCAGTTTCACATTAGGTGTAACACATGGAAACAGTAAACAAGCGAAAGCATCAAAAATTTTAGCAGCTATTAAATTAGGAAACAGCTAGCATTTGACAAGTACAACTATACACACCAGAAGCTAAAAAGAAGGCTCACTTACGATGGTTCGATAGATTTACCCCCCACCCCCTCATTCAAGAGGGAACACTAAGGAAACACGGCCATATAGAACCTGTCTGAGCCTCACTTCACTCCTGCCTGGAGCAGGCAATCTCCGCGCCACCTAAGAGGGTTACTTATGAGGACTGAGTGTCAGCTACTGAGCACCTGAACATGGTTCCCCTTGAACATGCAGGGAACAACCACTACCCAAAGAATCCATTCAAAGCCCATCTATCTGTTATCACATACTAAGACATGAAGAGTGAAAGCAAGCACATAGATGGAAGGGTACTTCAAGAAAAATAACATGAGGGACAACACTCATGTCGTTTAAAACACGTTCTATGCGTGCTGCTGGCAAGCCAGTATCGACCCGGCTTATGACGGGCCAGCCACATCTTTCCTTCACGGTCTTGCCGATCTAGTCCAGGTTACAAGTCCTCTCTGATGAAAAAGTTGATGGTGACATGGTCTGTAATGAATGACCCTTCCATGACAGCACCGTGAGGAGCCGCTGCCTGAGAGCGAACCCCTCCAGGCCTGTGACAAGTCCCCTGACCTTTCGTTTTGCAGAGAAGGCTTCAACTCCTCCCAGCCTCATTTAAAATAAGAAACAGTAACGACAAACACAGGGAGCAGCCCCCTGCCTGTTTCCGTCAGTACGTACTTTGGCTGGGGACCCCATGGCAGTACCCTGTGTGTTCCCTTCAACAAAAGGCGACAGGCCAGCCCTCCACCCCAAGGTACAGTAAATCACCTCTGCAAGGTTGCTGTCCCCGGACACAGGCACACGAACATTTATTCGTAATGTGCCAAATACAGACCCTCCCTGGCTAGAATTGTAGAGAAAAAGTTAACTCTGACAGTAATCCCAACTACATCTGTCTTCATTTTTAGCTTCCAAATTTCTTTTTTTTTTTTTTTTAAGAAAAAGAAATACATTACAACCCATTTAGAAATCAGAACTGGGTTAAAAAGAAAACTGCCAGAAGTCTCCTACTTCAACATAATTCCTACTGGCAATTTTGTAAGTTCAAGTTTTCATCCAAAGTATTTTTTAAATAGTAATCATACTTCAGGCTATAATTAGCTTTATATTTTTATTTTTTTAAGATTTTTCTACTTTTGAGTAATCTGTACACCCAACGTGGGGCTCGAACTCAAAACCCTGCGATCCAGAGTCACGCAACGGGGCATCCCTAGGTTTATAGTTTTAAACAGATGTACTGCATCAGGATTTGCTACATAATCATAAACACAATCCCTGACAGGCTACCTGTGAAGCCATACTGCATCTCAACATTAAGAAAAACATCTCTTTGTCTTGGGGACAGACTGCTTCCGATCTTCTGTTTTAACACCTTTGGCAGTGTCCCAGCTAAGCCTCAGTTTTTCCCAATGAAAAGCAAAAACCAAGGGTAAATGATATTAACCAGCATCATCACAGCCTTTTAAGTTAAAGAGATCAGACATTTAAAACAGCATCTCAGAAAAATGTAGGCCTCCCCCGATGGGGTAACACATGAAGTCATGTCCCATAACGGAGTGTATCTGCACGTAGGTGACAAACACACAAAGAGAGGACGGAAGATGTAGTCTTCCGTTCACCAAGGAGAGCCCCTGAGGAAGTAACAACCACCAGGGAGAGTCAACCTGCCCTCACAGTGAAGGGACGAGGCGTGTCCCGAGCAGATGTGAGGAGAGGCCAGGGTCATTTCCATTTTGGGGGTAACAGAGTTATGCATACAGTCACAGAAGAGCTAAAATATAGTCTCAAAAATTGCAGTATCTTTTATATAGGCACACCTAACAAGTGACAATTTAAGATGATGCCGACAAGGACAGTAAAAGCAACGTGATGACTTACATGTAAACACAGTGGTATTCAACCAGGCACAATTTCCTCCTCCACCAAAGGCCTTTCTGGAAATGTCTAGAAACATCTTTGGTTGTCCCAGCTGGGGGGTGGGCTGGGCTGGGGCTGGCATCTAGCGGCTAGAGGCCAGGGTTGCTGCTAACCATCCTACAATGCATAGAACAATCTCTAACAACAAAGAATTATCTAGCCCAAAAGTCTATTGAGGTTGAAAATCCCTGGTGCAAACAAAACTTATAAGTAAAATTAAGCCAGAAACCCTTACTGAATATGAAAGCCAGGGAGAAGTGGGTCTGTTTCCCTGATCCTACCTCAGCCCCCCCGAGACACAATATCCCCTCACCCAAGTTATGTCTCTCAAAGGTCTTCCGAGGATGGCACATGTACAGATGCAAGCTTCAGATTTTAATCACCACGTATGTATCTTTATTAATTGTAAGTGATACCAATGTACCCTCAAGAATACCCAAACCCTTTCATTTAAAAATAAATTCAAGAATGAATTAAGGAAACGGGGCACCTACGTGGCTCAGTGGGTTAAAGCCTCTGCCTTTCGGCTCAGGTCATGATCTCATATACAGCATTTATATACTGAATGTATTCAGTAATTAACCACACCTGGGATTGAGCCCCATATAGGACTCTCTGCTCAGTGGGGAGCCTGCTTCCCCCACCTCCCCCCCCCACCTGTCTCTCTGCCAACTTGTGATCTCTGTCAAATAAATAAATAAAACCTTTTTTTTTAAAAAAAGAATAAATTAAGGAAAACTTTTAAACCTTACAATCTAGGTGCTATCTGGATATGGTGAAAGTCACTCTCCTAGGGAATAGCGTATCCATACACATTTTATTTCTTTGTATGGATACCATTCTTATGTAGTTCTTTAACAGATTCCATTCGAGGCTGATGCTGAAATGAGGTTAGTAAAATTCCCCAAGTTACATAATAGAAAGAAAAGCACAGACCTACTATTTCCAAAGTTTCTTTTTCTCTGAAGGGAACTGAGCTTTTAGTAATAATCAGAGATTTCAGAACCACGCCATAAGGGTAGCATTCCAAAGACAAAGTGATTAGGACTTAACAAAAGCAGCAAGCAGAAGTCTGGAAAATGCTCATAATTTCTTCGTTGGGAAGAGGTTTATTCTGGACACCTGGATGTAGAGGAAAAGGCAGTATATAAACTAGGGCTAGAGAGAGTTCTCTATCTCTAATACACACACACACTCAGGTGCGATCTGGATGGAAATTAGCACTCAGAAGAGATGTAAAACCCCCAAGTTCAATGGCACAGTGTGAGGAGAGAGAAGCGTACCATCCTCAGCCCACTACGGAAGAGTCTGCATCAGTAGAGAATAAGCCCTCGCCAGGGACCACCTCTCAGGCTCCGAGTTAAGGCTTCTAGCCCGAGAGCTCTCCAGGATTCTGTGAAGGAAGGGCTCCCCAGGAAAGTCAGTGAAGCGGGGTGGAGACTTGCAGATTTCTGCATTGGAAGGGCTGCACCGCCACCCCACGAGGTCAGGTGCCTTCATGAAGGTGAAGGTTTAACTGCAGATTCAACTCAGCCATCTAAATTTCTAGGGATGAAACTAAGAGAGAATTGCAAAGTGGACTATAATTCAAGCTTGAAAGGGAAAAAAAGAAAAAAAAAACCACAAAAATTAACACTCTGTCAGGCAAAGTCAAAAGAAAGCCCATTACAACTTAATCTTCCTAAAATCCTCCCTCAATTGCTATCGACTGAAGGAACTGGAATCCGATGGATATTAACACATCAGTGTCAAAAGAGACTTAGAACGCAGACACAGGAATGGAGATTTTGAGGTACTTCCCTTTAAGCCCCTCATTCCAGGCATCATTTTAGGAAGGAGCTGAGTGGTCACGTCGGGAATACACAGCGTCCCCTGTGCTCTCGCTCAGAGTACCTGGAACCCACTGGAGGCCACGCTTGAGCGTGCATGCCGGTGGGAGCAGCGCCAAGGGCATCACTCTCGCAACAGCTGGAGGCCAGGTGAGGCACTGGCGTGCACGTGCCAGGGCGTTGCCCGTGACTCCCCTTTCTGGTCCGGCCGGCCGGCTCCCTTTCCTTCCTCCTCTGGGGTCGCCCCAAGCTCGGTAGCCATTGGAAATCATCTACTCCTCTCCAGAGCCCAGCTGTAGCCATCTGATTTCCACCCAGGACCGCTGCCTGCCCGCTGGTCCTCAACCTTTTGGCCCACGCTACTGAAAGTGGGGACACGATGCTCTCCCAGAGCTTACATGGGCTTGCCGCTGAGACCAGAGCAGAGGCGGGACACCGCGTGGTTTGAAAAATCTCCCTCCCACTGCGCTGCTGCCAGGATGTTCTACCTGGATACCACCTGGAGCATCTGACTTCCCCTTCCTGACACTGGCTCTATCTTGGTGCAGACTTCTCAGGCCAGGAGAGACCCAAAAGGCCAAGACAGTCTCTTATAAATCTCCATCCACATAGCCTGGCCCTGTACCCACAAAGTATACTTACTACATAATTGCTCGTGCGCTGACTGATTAAAAGAGGCTCAGATTTACTCCCTTCCCAGGTTCCTAAGAAGAAATATACTATGAAACTGAAGGATACAGCTGGCTTCCTAATTAATATTAGTCACTTGGCAGTTCTTAATTAAGAACTCTAAAATAAAGACCCACCTTTCTACCATGCCAACAAGATAACCACCTTCATTAGTATTGAAGAGCTGTAACCACGGCTTCATTTTTATGCTCTTTTCTTCGCCCTGCCAGATGGGAACATTAGCTACATAGTATTTATTAATATAATAAACAAAGACAAGTGCAAAAGCTTGGGGGGAAATCAGGCAGAATTCGTCACTGTACTCCTGGAGCACAAGCTCTACGGGTAAGCGGAAAGAAGCCTTCCCTTGTCCTGCTTCCGAGAAAGAGAAGACGAGGACCCCTGCAGGCAGCTCTCTGCCCCAGTCACCACCTACAAAAAGCTTCTGTCCCCTGCAGGTCCAGTATGGGGTCCCCAGGCCTGCCCCCCATCTATTTTCGTGACGCTTTCACGGGCAATCTTCAAGGCTTGCCTGTCCAGACCTCCTGTGCTCTTGGAAAGGCTGGGATGTGGACTTTTTAAACTGGAAAAGATCTCAAAAGAGAAAAGGTACTGTTCCTTTCAAGATGGTCACACGATCCCTGTGGGCAGCCAGGCAGTGTTCCGGGGAGAACAGAGTCCCCAGGGTGCTCTGACTGGGAAGCACATAGCACTGTCTGGCTCCGTGTGAGCTCATCAGGGGTGAGCTGGTGAGCGTTCCTTTCTTCAAGCCCCTGGAGGGGGGAACCACTGAGTGACCCACATCTGTGTCCTAGTATAACAGTGTCTGCTTCCACTCCCAGCAGTGTCCTCTTCTGGCCAATAAACTATATGGTCCTCTTACTTACCAGGTAATGAGAAAGTAAAAGGACATCAAGAAAAGATGGTGAATGGTTAGCAATGGGTTCTATGTGTTCCCTCTTCCTGCTGGTCCAGCTCCAAGGAGTGAGAGCAGGAGCCTGCTCGTTGACATCAAAAAGAATGTGAAACCCAGTTTCTGACAGGCCAAGCAACCTCAGGAGAAGAGGCTCAGACTCAAGCTTCCCAATAGAAAAGACAGAATCACATGGCAGTTGTGTTGTGAACAAAACACTGGACACAGGAGATGGTCAGCAGGGGTTTTCACGAAAACTCACATCACAGTTCTGAGAAATGGCCCACAAAGCCTCCTTGTGTTTCAGCATGGGCTAAACGCAAGGACTCTGGAGTCAAGGGGGACAGTCTGGATTCCAACTCTACTATTTCCTGGCTATGTGCCTTGGGGAAAAGTGAGTTTCAGTTGCCCCTTGTAAAAGACAGAGCTGAAAGCAGGGTATCCTTCCCTCCTGCGGTGGCCATGACCCCTTGGAGACGTTCTAGAAATTGGCAGGGCTGTCTGTGGTTGTCCCGATGACTGGAGGGCTATCCTGGCACTTACTGGATGAAGGCTCAGGATGCCGTGTCTTTCGATAAAGCCAGACCTGCTCCATTTATAGAACTATCTCCAGCATTACAGGAGTTCTCAGCGTCCATGGGACATTTGTGTGGGTGGAAAACCTAGCACCAAAATTTATCTTATGGAGGAACATGAAGTATTTTCTGTCCAGTATCAATGTATACTCGACATTCCAGCCATGCAATTTTTGTGCAAATCGAGATGAGGCTGTATTTTGCTATGTTTCTGGAGCTTTGCTAAGAAACGTTCACCATCTTGGAACGTCACATCGCTGACATCGAGACCACCTCAAGCATCTGAGTAGCTAGTCTGTCGTGACTCTTACTAGCCTGCCATCGGAGCTGCCAAAGTCAGAGAGGACTTCCACACAAAGGTGCAAACATCTGACTGCTGCTCCCCGTCCTCGGGTGTAGCCAGGAGTGAGCATTTATATACTGAATGTATTCAGTAATTAACCACACTCCTTTCATTTCTCCATTATGTGACAATGGAAAATGAGAATGACTTCTCACTCATAAAAAAAAACTACACGAGTAGGTTATGTTACCTCCGAATCAGGACTGGAGTGGCAGGACCAAAACGAGGGTCCCGAGAGGATATGAGGCTTGAGAAACAGTGCTCTTTGTCATAGGCCTGCCATGAAGTTCAATGCGGTAATGGTAGCAGAGCCTAGCATGGAGTAATTGCTCAAGAAACGTTAGCTACTTTTAAGACCATTATGCTACCAAAAGCCACCCTTTCCACCTAAGGCTGCTTGACTGACTGCTCCTAGGAAATGACACTCACTTCCCGGGGCTCCTGCTACTCCATCTAGAGGTGAGACAGGCGCTGGTGAAGGGCATCCTTCCCTGCATCACAGGGAGACTAATAACATATGGCAAGACGCCCAGGAGGGAGAGAGACTTTCCCCAATAACTCTGACACTCGCAGAGGGTACTTCATTAGCCTGTCTATTACAAACCGCTTAAGACACATATTTATTGACAGCAATCTGCCAATTGATTAAACATCTCAATATATGAAGCTGACTTTACATTAATTAGCAATTTGGAGAACATGATCCTAGAAGTTACGATGGATACTTCTGGAAATCTTTGCTACACTTCATTCACTTTAACCTTCTGTAAAATATCAACACACTATAAAAACAAGGAGTTAGTAATAATCTTCCTCCCCATCAGAACACATTATGTACATACACGGATTAACACACTCACATCTCACATTTCACAGTGGATTCGATTTATAGTATGATCTGTTCCTGTTCTGTACATAATACTTATTTTTTTCAATATAAATATTAAAACCCTCACCAAACCCATTATATAACTGCCTCTAAATGAGCTAAGCTTCAATTTTCACTTGTTAGGTAGAATCCACTGACTGCAAGAAATTTTACATTTTTCTTGCATGTTCTATAAAATTTATGAAAATTTACGGAACAGCCACATGAGACAGATAGGAAAGGCATTCATTGCTGCCTGCTGTGTATTTGTTCTTAATGATAAATACAACTAATTATTTTATAGGACACATATGATTTTTCAATTGGAACTGTTTTATAAGAAATATGAACTTTTAGGGGAAACACAAAGAGGTAGGGAGTAACGCAATTAGCTCAAAATAATAACCTTGAGAAGTCTGGTTTGTAACTAAGTTTTAGCCTTCTTTCTTTATTAACTCTCACTTCCAACTAGCTGCACTTTACTGTTTGAACTTCCAAGCAACTGGAGATTCCCCCCCACCGGCCAAGTAAAAAACAAAAAACACAAAATCCTTTCTTCCTCTACCACATAAAAAGCAAGGTCCACGGAAAAAGGTTTTCCTTTTTACAGCTTCTCTTGCATTCGGGTCAGGTTCATTCCTCCTGAGTGCCACATTCTTCGGGACCTCACACATATTCCCCAAATGCTTCGCGTCTGGCCACAACACCACTAGCGTGGTCACTGTGACGTGCTACTCAACTGGGTTCCTCTGCTGAGTAGCCCAGGGTTCGCCAGGGGTCCTGCCGGATATGCAAAGCTCCCAAACTTCAGTGTGCACAGAAGTCGCCCACGAAACCTGTGCTTGTGCCGATTCTGAATCAGTGGGTCTGGGGTGGGGCCCGAGATCCTGCCTTTCAGATCAATTACCAGGCGATGCCAATGCCAAAGCCACTGCCCAGGAGACTCCACTTGAGTATCAAGAGGCCAGAGATCAGGTCGTTATTCTAATTAGTGAGGTTTCAGGACCCACGGGCAATGCTGATCCAGGAGCTCTGCAGCCTCTGTGCCTAGTGACATAAAATATTCAACAATGGGAAATAGGGCTGCCTGAGTACAGGTCTTCAAAGTGATCCCATGAAAAGGTTCCATCCTATTCTACCCACCATGCCGCCACCAGCCACCAGGAGTCATACAGAAGCTGGAGTCAAACCCCATCTTCAAACTCACTGATGTGGACCCCAGACAAGCTACCTCGTCTTCCTGGGTCTCTATTTCAGTATCTGCACACAGGGACAGTACGCACATCATAAGAGTACAAGGAAACTAACAGAACCTCCCCCTTAAGGTTGTGAAGAACGAATGAGATCATGTCTGGTTAGGCTGAACACATTTACTTACTCACCAGATGACAGGTGTACTTAGAAATACTGCTTCTAACCTCAGGCAGCACATATGATGGTATTTTTGAAATTCAACTTGTCCCAAAGGACAAAAAAATAATTTTGTTTGGTTTCCCTTTCCATTGTAGAGACACAATTATTAGACTAAACTTTAAAAACATTTTTTTACCCATTAAAATAATATAGACAGACAGATAAAAAAATTATTATGGCTTTTGGTTAAATGTATTGTTTCACAGATGAGAAACTGGGGTGTGGTTGGGGCAAATGAGCTGGCCAAGGTGACAGGTGGTCGGTGGCAGAAATGAGCTCGGAGCCTCCCTGAAGCCTGGGGGCTGGGCTCCTGTCAGTCCAACTCCCTCATCATACCCCAAGTCACCCAAAAGGTCTCAAACAAGTTGACAGAATCCAGGGATACCCACCTGATTAAACCGTTGATGTATGTGATTTTCTAATATTTGAAAACTAGGGTGTAAGAAGTTCTAATTCTTGTGTCTATTTAAAAAAAGAACATGCCCAGTTGGAAATGCAGCTCCCGGGCTGTATGAACTTGGCTTCTGCACTCCCTGGTAACGACCCACAGGTGCCAGAATGCACGGCTGGGAACTGAACCCCCGAGTGGGGTCCATGCTTTCCGCACAAGGATGGGCGTGGTTCCCAGCATTCTGATACACCCCACAGGTTTCTGTGAACCAGTGAGTAAACAAGCGCGTGAAAAAAAGAAGAAACTCCTGACCCAATCCAGTTGTTCATGCTGTTGGCTTGGCCCCTGCTGTCTTCCCCTTCCCAGCAGAGCCAAAACGCCGATCTCTACCCGTGTCAGGTGGGGCTCTGCAAAGCACGGCTACCTGTGAGCCCAACGGGGACAAAGGGGAGGCTCTGAGTCTCTTTAAACACAGAGGACTTTCCTCCCTGGCTCCTGAGAGGGAGAACTGAGGTCACTGAATTGCTGCATGGTAAGAATTAAAATCACCAAGAGAAAGGTGAAAAAGGCAAAGAGAAATGAGATTTATGTATTTATTTATTTAAATTTTTTTTTAAGATTTAATTTATTTGACAGAGATCACAGGTAGGCAGAGAGACAGGCAGAGAGAGAGAGAGAGAGGAGGAAGCAGGCTCCCTGCTGAGCAGAGAGCCCGATGTGGAGCTCGATCCCAGGACCCTGGGATCATGACCCGAGCTGAAGGCAGAGGCTTTAACCCACTGAACCACCCAGGCACCCTGAGAAATGAGATTTAACAAGTATAATTCCCTTAGACTTCCCGTTCATCTTAATGTGGCATTTATACCTTGGAAGAAAATGTCTCAGAGACTTCGATGGAAAGTATTATATGTGGAGGAAAATCTCAGGGACTTTAAAACAGCCACTTCTGACCCAGTCACATCCTCAAGCACACCCTGTTCTGCCGGGAACAAAGCAGTTTATTTGTATGCACCTGTCTTTGCCTCTGTGTGTATTTTCTGTGCGAAGAGTGGTTCATGAGTGGGACTCACTCTACTGTTGCTCCCCCAAGTAAAACCTAAAGGAAAGTTTATGTTTCTGCCAGACAACCTTATCGGCTGATTACCGACCAAGATACAACATTAATTAGACAACATCTATTTTTTATATTGTCATTAGAGATCGGCCACCGAATTTAACCAGAAATTATGAGTTACTTAACTGTCCTTGAGGAAAAGACTCCATTATAATTGATGGAACCTGTAAAAGAGTATTCAGGTGTGTTCTTTGTTTACTTATTCATTAGAGAGCATTCAGGAATGCATGCCAAGACACGGCCAATGTCGTATCAGGAGCCTTGCTAAAGAAAGCCAGCCATTCACATACCTACATGAAATGATTAAAAAGTTTCCTGTTCTTATTTTCTCTACTTTCCCCACTAATCCTCGACTGCCCTTTTACAATCTCCCACTAGGTTATCATCCCCTTCCAGTGATCAAGGGTGTGTTGGCCTTCTCCTTGCTTGTCCCCAATGAGAGCCGGTGACAGCATCCACCATTCGTCACACAGCTCCACGAAGTATGCACCTGCCTTCATGTCTACACCTCATTAACGTAACTGATGATGAGAGAGAATGAAAGCCCGTTTTGGCACAGGCCGACCCCCAAAACATCCCTTTGTGAGCTGGGCAGCTTTGTTCCCAACATGACCCCACGACACAGGTGCGTTTCATGATTCTTTCTCCAGTGGTCACAATCCATTTAATTGAAAATAATTCTTCCCAGGTGGAATCTGCTAGAAAGATTTCACAAACCTGGGACACAGCGTGAACTCAAATTGGATAATCAAACTTAGACATTCTGAGAACACCTCCCCAAATGTCACCTCAAATTTAATCAATGCCAGTTTTTGGCTCTGCGTTGAAATATCCAATCTCCAATCCCCCTTTCTACCAGAAAGCAACAATTAATTAACCACTCTTTCAATTTCTTCCTTACAACCACGGGGTGAGTAGCTGTACCTCAGATCCCAGTTAAATCAAGCAAAGCTGCTTGGCCTGATCTGCCTTGCTTTGAGTTGTCCCCTGCACCCCACCCCCCCAAAAAGAAATCCTTTCGTCTTTTACGGTTTTTCATTTTTACCACCAACAAGAAACATCAACAGATTTGGGTGGAAGGGTCCAGAGGCTCCAATCACAATTAGCATCCAACTGTCTGCCAACAAAGCATTTCTGATAATTAATTCGGCCATGACAGAGAAACCTGTCATGTTCCATGGGAGAGGATCAGAAGACAAGCTTTTGTATGAGCGCGGCAATGCAGTGATGGGCGGGGGACAGTTCAGACCACGTCTCTGGAGGGAAGAAGTCAGAGCCCTGAGATGAGTTAAGCCGCAAACAAGCCCAGGGCGTACCAGTGCTGGGTCCTGCTGCACAGCGGGGAGCAGTCACTCTTCGGAGAGCGCGCTGGTCCGGTGGCGTGTGCCACTGGGTTTCAGCTGGCCCCATGTTTCCATGAGCCTCACAATAAAAGGGAACATAGGAGGGTGATTTTTTTTTTTGTTTTAACCGTAACTAAATAGCACCCCCAAAAGAGGATTTCTAGAACACTTTCTAATTCCAAAGGGCCAACCCTCCTTCAACAACAGCTCACTAATTTTCGTCTTCCTTTAAGAATGAAAACAGTCATTCAAAGATCATGCTCACTGGCCAGAAGACAAAGAGAACTTCACCGGGGTGGGGACTTGGGTGGGGGAGGGGGTAACTAGGAGTCCCACCGTCCTCGGCTTATCCCCCTAGTATGCTATCACCCCATTATTTCCCTGAGTTATATCCATTATGGGCCTGGGGAACCCCTCCTTGACCCTACTTCTATGCCCCTAAAGAATGTATGCTTCCTGCTTCCATCCCGCTACCCCATTCCTCGCACAGATAGTCCAGAGCACGCCCCAGAAATGTCCAGCCCATCCAATTTCAAGTTGGGTTTGCATCGCATCAAAGGATTGGGGGACGAGGGAGCCTGAATGGACACTCATGCCAAGTGTGACAGGGCGTGTGTTTCTGGAAGTCATCCAGAGAGGCACTGCAGCTCATCTAATTAGCTGCTGCCCTGACTGACACGCTCCTCTGCGTCCTCTCTCAGCATGGGTTCTACCCCAAAAAGGGTGGGTGGGAATCTATTCAACACTCATGTCTATCCTACTACTATTACACGTTAAAACCCGCGGTGATGTTGATTTTGCCTTCTCACGACAACGTGAAACACACAATCACATGATTTCCTTCCAAAACGCTTTTCCTTCTGTGTCCCCTACCATGCAAACAGAACCAATCAAAAAAAGAAAACAAAAAACCCCACCACCGAATAATAAACGATACGCCAAAGTGAGAAAACCAGGTAAACTATGGCGAACAAATTGCTTTCTGGAACGTATGAATAAACTCCTGAAAATACAAAGCCTTTTAAATCTGTCTGATCCTGACTGCTCACTCTTCTCTTAAATTGGAGGTAACCTAGACCTCCTTGGTTTATTAGTGATAAGCTAGATGTATCTTAAAATCAAACAAACAGACCTGAGCCGCCTTTTAAAATACGTCCCTGTTTACGAGCCCAAGGTATCTGCTACTCTCAGTGAAGTTACAGATGAAACCCAGCGGACAACACCTCCAGCACCATATTACAACCACACCCTCAACGACCAGCTCTTAGTGAATTCTTTCTATGCCCCACTGCTTGATTTTTTCCTCCAACTCTTCTGTAAGAACCATAAAAAGGCTATAAATAAATGCAGAAGCTCTTCTGCTCATGACATTAAAACCCTTGAGTCTCCCTAGGCACTAATGGCACTGGGTGTCCCAGCACAGAACGGTCAACCGTGCTGCCTGCCCTCGGGTGATTGGAACTGCCGGCTCCTCTAGACCAGAGTTTCTCAATCTTCCTGCGAAGGTGCTGTGGACCAGATAACGCTTTGTTGTGCGGGACTGTCCCCCACGCTGTGGGAGGTTTACGAGCAATTCTGGCCTCTACTCAGGAGACACCGGTAACAACGCCCATAATGGATGTGGCAACAGCCATGTCTCCGGTAAGTGTCTAATGTCCCCTGGGGAACAGAAACCGCCCTGGCTGAAAATCCCTGCTTCAGCATTACAAATACGTGGGCTTTTCAACAGCTATGAAGAATGTAAGCCCGGTGTGAGAAAGGAGACATCTCTATAGATCAATGTAAAGAAAAATCAAGGCCACTGAAGGTGTGAGGGTCCTGGACTCGGGAAAAGAATGCTTGCTTGTGCCTCTTCAGACCACCAAGAAGAACAGAAGATGGCTATCGGGCCCCGACCCATTCCCACCTAGGGAGAGACATACAACCAGCCAGAGCTGCTGCCCCACGCTAGCTGTGCATGTGCTTTTGTTTTTGTCTTATAAGATTTTATTCATTTATCTGAGACAGAGTGAGAGAGAGAAAGCACGAGAGCGGGGAGGGGCAGAGGAGAAGCAGACTCCCTGCTGAGCAGGGAGCCTGATGTGGGGCTCAGATCCTGGGACTCTGGAATCATGACCTGAGCCCAAGGCAGATGCTTAACGACTGAGCCACCCAGGTGCCCTGTTTTTGTTTTTAGATTCTTTCCTCATGTCATGGAAGAAAGGTCCCATGGCATTGGCTCAGTAAGGTGGTACCCTATGGGAATGGCCCGAAAAGCAAGTATGTTCTCTAGTAAATGTGCAGAGGTAGTGAGTTCCAGGTCACTTCAGGTATTTAAGCAGAGGCTAGAATGCCAATCAGGGGATGCTGTGGAAGGTTCTCCGCATGCAACAAGAGTTTGGCCTGACCTCTAACGTTCAAATCCAAGATCCTGTATGAATGCCTTTTGATACTCAAGACCCTTCAGAATCCCTTCTCAGAAAGCTGAGACAAACGGGGCATTCGTCTTGCCCTGAGTAGCTAAGGATCTCACAACCTCAGGACCCCGAGAGGGGATGGGCGCCAAATGGTCATTTGTCTCTACAGCCAATCACAGCTTAGTCAAGATTCCCCACTGGCTTGGGGCTGTCTCCAACTGGTTTTCCCTCCCCGCCACTAATTCTCATCAACCTGCAAGACAAATTACAGAAGTATGGGATCTCACACTGATGTCCAATCTGTCTTTTTCTAGCATCCTCTATTTATCAGACAGCTTCGACCATGTGAACCGTGACTCCTCGGTCTTTGCCGAGGCGTCCCCTTCACTGTGCAAAGACGCAGGACGGGGACAGACAGCCAAGATGGCTCGGACGTGGGCAGCCGGGGACATGCAGATCTAGGGACAAGACGGCAGTGGGGTTCTCTCTCCTGTTGCTGGCAGGAAACAGAAAAACGTTCTCTGCTCTTGGCTGGAGAGCGCCCAGGTGAGCAGAACCCCCACCAAGCGGTCCCACAGGAAGAACAGGGGCCTGTGTTGTGTTGCTCCTATGTCAAAGCAAGCCACCGTGCTCCACACAGTGTCCGCATAAGCGCTATGTTCTTCAGCCCCCCAACCGCATCTCCCAATAAATATGTCCTAACAGAAACAAAATGGGAGCTACCCATAGGGACACAACTTTTCAATACAAAATTTTGAGTTGAATTCTCTATTGCCTTGCAATGTGTTCTTTTCAAGACTATGTCATTTTCACAAGCAACTTGTGGGCTTCATAGAAGTCTAATCCTTCTGCCTCTGCCACTTATGGTTGTGGTTTTCTCCCCATACCCAGCACGTGAAATGCAGCTCAACTCCCACAGAAAAAAAAAATGTGCAGGTATGTGGCTTTCTGTCTGTTTACAACTAATGTGGTCGAATTCCAGCAAAATCCACAGAATGTGAGATCTGAAAGGGACCCTGGAGATGACCTATTTTATCTTCCATGTATTGGGGGAACGGAGCCTGTGATAGTTCAGTGACTCCGCTAAGATTCAGTAATGACCAAGCCAAGACAATGAATTTCTACCACCTTGCATTTTCCATTTACTATAAGCTTATTTTCTACCCAACAGGGTGAAGCATGTGCCTGCTTACTTTTGCAGAACAGCCACTTCAGAAAACTGGCAGTTTCTTACCAAGTTAAATATATGTCTATTCCACGACCCAGTGATTCTGTTTCTAGGAACCTACCCAGGGGAAATGAAAACATATGTCCCTATAAAGACTTGTACAAAAAATGTTCCTAGCAGCTGTATTCATAACAGCCCCACACTGGAAACAATAGTAATATGCAATAATAGGCCAATGGATAAACAAATTGAGATGTGTTCATACAACGGAATATTGGTCACTTTTGCAGGTATTCTGGGCAAATCGTCCTCACAGAGCAAGCTAAAAGGAAGGCTCGATTCTCTTGGATGATGCCCAGGTCCCTTTGCACTCCTGGCCATCATGGCTCATGTCTTTAATACCTTTTTTCTCCCTCTGCTAGCCCATTTTATATCCTCTTCTCTCAAACCTTAAATACTATAATGCTTCCTCATCCATCCTCCTTTGCAGCTGAACACCTTGCTCCCTGTTTCGCCCAGAACATGGCAACATTCCAAAGAGAAGTTCCACCCAGTCCCAACACCAGTTCCCCAGTCTGCTGCTGCTGCTGACACCACACCTCGTGGCCCCTGTCCTTCCTCTCTGCATGAATTACCGGACCCTGAACCAAGGTCAACCCCTCCACTTGCATTCCAGAGCCCTAACCCTTCTACCTGCACAGTGGCACTGCTCTAGCAACTGTCCCCTCTCCTACATCATCAATTTCCCATGCTCTGCCAGCCAGTCACATTAACACGAAACACCCTTTACTCCTGCCTGACTTGACCCAACATCCTCCACCAGAGATGGCCCATCCCTGCCTTCACTAAGAGCAAACTCTGGGAAGATTTATCCGTTTTTAACCCATTCCAACTCTAAGTCCTTTGTTACCAAAACAAGCTCTTAGCTTTGATAAGACCTCTGTATCGTTAACTCAAAAGGGCAATCACCATCTTATCTTACCCCAATTACCAATGGCAATGGGCAAAATGATCAAATTCTGCCTCCCTGAGCCCATTAGTTCGTGTGGTTTCTGGGACACTATGCTCCGTTAGCTTGCTTTATGACTGAGGGCTCCCTCTCAGTTCCCTGGACTGGTTTCTCCCCTCTCTTGCTGCCTCTTAAACACCGGGGAGGGCGGGCATGAGGGGGAATGGGGTCAGGCTCTGGACCTCTTCTTTTTGTGCTCCCTAGATGATCTCCTCCAGACTCCCAACTATCAGTCAGACACCCTGGACATGCCTGTCCTGGTCATGCTTGGATCTCGGGACAGATCACAGTCCTGTCTCTGGACTATGATATCCACCTGCCAACCACCCCTTAACCCCTGCCAAGCCGCCCCTCTCTCAAACCCACTCCACTCCCACGATTCCATTTGGCCAATGCCAACTTTACTCTTCCCATCCCACATCGGATTCACCAGTAAAGTCTGCCAGCCTTTCCCCTTCAAATAAACATCTAACATGTTCTCAGCCAACGCCCACCCCTCAACCACCTCCTGCTCAGGTTCCCAAACTGTCTCCAAACTGTTGTCTCTGTTCCTCTTCCCCTCCTCAACCAGTGATCCTTCTAAAAGATTAACCAGATCTTGTCACTCTTCTCCTCAAAACACACTCCCTGCTACCTGTCTCATTGAGAAAAAAGGCCAAACTCTCACCACTGTTATCTTTTTGACCTCACAATGGCCTTGCCGTTTCTTCCTGGGTGGGGGCACCCATGTTCCCTGCCCCCCACGCCCCACCCCCCCCACCCCCCGGCCTGGACCACTGCTCTCCTCAATCTCCGCATATCCTTCTGGTTTCTGAGGCTTCCTGTGACTCTTTCCATTTCCACCCTTAGCCTCTTGTCCCCATCTAACATCTGGTTCACTGTTTGTCTCTCCCCGCTAGAATACAAACTTGTCTCTCCCCACTAGAATGCAAACTTCACCAGTACAGGGGATCGTATTTTATTCCCTGTTGGACCCAGGGCCAGTAATAGGCACCATAAATCTTGGTTAAGGGAATAAATGAATAAAAGAATACTAAGCTCTGTATTGAGTGGAACATGTTCCTTCTACTTCCTGCAACTAAAGCATTATAAATAAATTACATTATCAACAAATTAGCTCGCTGAGACCATCAGAGCTCTGTTCTCCAGAATGCCATAAGAGAATCAATAGCACGGGATCAAACCATGAAGAAATTCAATCTTGCCTCCACATGAAATCAAAACAGCATTTATGGTACCCAAAGTTACTTATTAAGTCAATAAACATTTGCAAACATGCAACTGTGAACATAAACTAGTTAAAGAGAAAAAATTGGGCAGCTGGAGCCAGAAGCAGGTTTCCTGTAGTACAGGCTGTCTACCTATCTGTGCAGCAAGGAATCTGCTGTGACTTTCACTCCCTTTCATCCCCTCCCCCACTTCATTTGAAGTTTAGACCAATCTGGAAAAGCTGAGTGTGGAAACATACAGAGAATTACAGGGCTGCATTAATATAAAGAAAAGTCATCTAAGGCATTATTAAAAACTGATAATGAAGACACTATAAACTCAACGAGAAAAAAAAAACACTTAAAATTAACACTCAGATCATCAACCATACAGCAAAGGTCATTTTCTGCAGTAAGTGACGTGGACCCTCAAACAAAGAAGAGATTTTCCCAGCAGAGACAAGAGTTGGACAGGAAGAATAAAAGACACAAAGAACAGTATCCAGATCACTAGAATCTGAACAGTTAAAGAACCTGGCACATCATTTCTCTGACACTCTATTTCCAAAAAGATCAAAGGAGAAAAACGAGCATGATCGGTTATAATTCTTACGGTACTTCACAGCTTAAAAATCACATAAACGTGTATTATTTCTTTCACCCTGACAAAATGTGTGTCGTGGAAACAACAGTGTAACTAATGTTAAAATGAACACAAAAACAAAAACAGGCCTAAAAACGGCATCACTTAGGTTAAGGCCCCCAAGTCAGCAAATCAAGACTTAATGCCTCACCTAACTTCAACTTCAACCTTCCAGCTATATAACCTTTCCAAATCAATATGGAATGTCCTGCTCAATATCTGGAAATTGACGGATATATCCCTGCTGCTCTGCTGAGAAGGGTCACTTTGCCTCAACAATGCATTCCTTGCTAAGAAATTCCTTCCTCCTCCTCTGGGCTCTCCTCCTGCTTCTTCTTTATCCTCTCTCTGTGCCTTTAAAAGCCCCCCGCCTTTTTTCCCCAAAAGCTCAGAGGAGCTCCTCCCCTCTACTTGCTATATGGGATGCCTGATTTCACAAATGGTTTAATAAACCAATTTGATCTTGAAATTTACTTGGTTGAATTTTAACTCTATACACTTTTTTATGTTTCATATACTTTTATTTATACACTTCATAGAGAAAGGAACTGAGGGTAAGACACTCTTCTAAAACCACTTTCTTTGGTCAAAAAGTTTGGAGAATGCTGCACTCTCCATACCCTCCCTGGACATCAAAGACAAGCACCTGTGTATGGGCAAACGGTTTTCCCTGAAGTTTTCCAAGCTTATTTGACCTTGACACCCTTTTGTGGGCCTATTGACATCCCTGCAACGTACAGTGAGCACCCTAGCCTGAAGATTCTCCGATAATCACTTTGTGGCATCAAAAGACTTTCCATCACTGAGGCCCCCAGTGGGTCTGTGATTTAAAATAAAATCTTGATGAAAATGACAAGCATGAACCAGCCCCTGTCTGCTGTCGTCAATCACGGAGTGTGACTTGCCTGGCTTCTGTGCAAGGACAGGGGCCGGAGGTGTTCTCACAGGGGCTCTTTGAGAGGCGGTTTTGGGTGGGAGGAGAGTATACGTTCCCTGAGATGACAGTGGGTACCCAGAGGCCAGGATGCAGGGAGACTTTGCAAAGCCCAAGCTCTGGCATGACACGCGTGCCGTTAAGATGCGCACAGCTCAACGCAGTCCAGTAAATAGCTTCTGACGTGCACGGAAGCCGGGAGGAACCGGGGTGGAGGGGCAGTGCTGGACAAGAGAGTTCGACAACAGAGCACAAATGCAATCCCTTATGGTTTTCCCAACTGCAAGAATGGATGCAGACCTCACCGGATAATCACGCTTACTGAATACGTGTGAAATGATTGCGATTCGTCTTTCCCTCTTATTTCTTCAATCACTTTGTGAAAGCCAGAATGGGCATCCCCAGAAATGATACGATGCCATACAAAATGATCTCGTTATTAAAAGTACTCCTTTAATGTAAAATGATCTTGGACGGTTACTCTGTTGCAATCCTGCAGGACTCTGCCACTATTTATGAGTGCTAACGTATGGAGTAAATTATTTCTCTGGTATCACACAAATGGAACTTCTGAACTCATTATGAATAAATTATTAAGTTATAAAACACGACTGCTAATAAAACTGTGGTTACAAGAAGTGTGATTAAAGTTGCACATGACTGTGACCTATTAAACAATAATGCATTAATTCATAAAGCTGTATGTAGCTTATCCAGTTCCTATAATTAAAATATGCTTCATCACTAATTGTCTTACCAACCCTTAAATTTCCCCAAAACTATTCACGAATGATGGTAAAACGGCAGCTCTTGCTATTAGACATCTTCTGGTATTGGTAACTAAGAAATCCCTTGTAATAAACAACTTATCTCTGTTCTAGTGCAATCCTACTTATGAGTCATAGGTTTATGGCTGGAAAACATTTTGATAAAAATAATGTGGCTTTAAAGGTAGGGGAGAGGAAAAAAATTAATAAACCCAGGCACAGAAATTGAGGGGAGTAACAATGTTTCACATATTTCTGCCAACCTATTAACTAATACAGCAAAAAAGATCCTTGATATGTCATTTGCTGACTGATGCGTGCACAGAGCTTAGGCTCAAGCACGGAATTTTATTGCTGAAGACATTTTCATCTGCAGCCAAATCACCAGGGAAACACTTTGTCAAACAACTTCATTCTGCATGGAGACTTTGTGACAATATTGGCATCCTAAGAATTTGCTCGGGTTTTTCCTATTGCATCGACCTGCCTGTGCCTGGAAATATTTACAGCGACACTGCAATTCATGCAGACGTTTGGCTTTAGCACCCAGAAACAACCCAGCCAGCTCATGTTTTATATCGCCAGAGAGTTCAAAGTAAGTGCTCGGAAATTCTATGTTCCTAACATAAACGAGACGATTTTAGCAAAAATAGGTATCAAACCTCCGTTTCATATTAACAGGAATGGATCTGGCATTGGGCAGCTGCAAAGTCAGAAACCAAAGTCGCCTTCCAAGCAGTCAATCTTTGTGCCTGAGTTACATGGGAAAGTTAAAAAATCAGGAGGGAGGGAGGGAGGGAGGGGAGAAGGAAAGGGAGGGAAGGGGAAGAACACAACACGTTGCTTGTTGGATTCCGGTTATGCTGAACTGTACTTTTCATTTTAGATCCTGAATTTATCTGGTCTGCAGTGAGAACACAACCCCTCAAAACAGCCTGGACACTTCACCCTTCCTCCTATCCAGTCATCACATACATGCTCCCAAATTCTTCCCCTAAGTAACTTTCTCAACTTCTCCTTTACCCCCTGGTCCAAGCTACCATCCATGTCTCATCCCTAGGCCCTGAGATGGTCCACTTCCACTGGTCCCTTCACTTATAGTCTAAAGTGACCTTTACAAAGCAAACTGGATTCTACTCCCACCCATTCACACTAGCCATTCCCCTTCACTCCGGGATAAAACTCCTCAAACGGAACTACCAGCGAGCATGGGATGGTTCTTGCCCAGCACTGACCTCACCTGGGACCACTCTCTTTGCTATAAGCATAGTCAATTCCTCAGATGAACCTTGTCTTCTGCTGCCACAGGGCCTTTGCATGTGCAGCTTTCGCTGCCACGAATGCCCTTCCATGCTCTCTGCTAGCTTCCACATACCCTTCTCATTCCTTCAATTGTTAGCTCCTTCCACTTTTCAATTTTGTTGGGCTATTGAGTCCCCTGGTACAAGTTCTTACAGGACAGTGTACTCTTTCTCTTTCGTACTTCCTACATTGAATGAAACATACATTATTTATGAGACTGTTTGCTTAGGGAGTGATTCCCCTACTGCACTGTACAATTCATATGGGCAGGGGACACATCTATCTTCACACATGAGTCCCTCAGCAGAGGGCCTGTTGTGAATGTCAAACAGGTGCTCCATCAATGCCACCGAAGCAAAGGAGCTGAACAACGGGTCCCCCTGCCGCATTCATACCAAGCAAGAAGCCTTCAACTATCCGTCCCACCATGAAAATCAGGCCTCTGTAGAGCCACACAGGGCCATCACCTGACAGGACGACCTGCTGCCAGCAAATTGTTTATGGTATTGAGTTTTTTTTCCTCCAGGTAAAGGGAAGAATTAAACAAGGCTACTTACACACACACACACACACACACACACACACACACACACACACCATATATGGTATGGGCTGTTGCGAACATATTCTTATTAAGACAGTCATAGGGTGAGGCCTTGGGCCCGAATGGAGCTGCTCGTGGGTATCAGTGTGATTTTCTCTAACTTTTGCTTTCTTGAATGTCTCACGTATTACATGGTGACAGAGAAGCCGGCTGACACCTACTCTTTCATAAAGGCACAGAAAAGCAGACCGATATGCAAAGGCAGACACGGAGGGGAGGGGGAAAGAAGCAAAGGACATGGTAATAGGTGTTTGGAAAACCAGCGCATAACCCAGAAGAGCCACAGAACAATCAGATACTGCTCTGTGGAGATCCAGAGATCAGGAAGAAAGTGGTAGAAAAGGTAGAAACAGCAACACCACCATGAGCCATGAACTCTGGCTGACAACAGAAATCCAGGACCAGCTACAATATCTGGGTCTCTAACTTTTTTCATCAGTGATTCTCCACAGACTGTCTGCTGTCTGCAGAGCAGAGGAAGAGCTACTTTCTTTTGTCTCAAATTTTCTGGCCATTACTTACATCCAGGAAGGCATGTTTTCACACAGTAATAAACAAAGAAACCAAGCCTGGCTTTGGAGGGATATCATTGTTAAGTAAAATTAAATTATTCTTAAAATCCACTCGAAACATTCTTTTCCATTCATACAGATAATCTCTTCAAGAACCCAGAAATAACAATTGATTATATAAAAGCCCTAACCTTAAGCCTACTACCAAAAGACTAACCACCACATAGCACAAAATCCTGGTAAATGCTCCCTTTTGAATTTACATAGTATTCTTCACTAGTCTCAAGATTTCCATTATTTATGCTTTTCTTTCCTTTCTAAAAGTCCAATTTCTGGAATATAATAAATGCACAAAAAAATCTCCTGCTCACTCTTGAAGTAACAAGCCAAAACAAAAAATTCATCAGTGTTCTAAAAGGTGAAAAGGAAGAAAGTTCTTTTTGGTCAACACGTGTGTTTACTGCTTAATTTACAAAGGAGACAAAACAAAGGGGGGGGGGGAAGCCTGAGCAATATTTTCATAATGAAGGGTTTTCTAAAAAGAGGCTGGGAGGGGCACCTGGGTGGCTCAGTGGGTTAAGCCTCTGCCTTCGGCTTAGGTCATGATCTCAGGGTTCTGGGACTGAGCCCCACATTGGGCTCTCTGCTGAACGGTGAGCCTGCTTCCTCCTCTATCTTTCTGCCTACTCGTGATCTCTGTCTGTCAAATAAATAAATAAAATCTTTTAAAAAAATAATAAATAAATAAATAAAAACAGGCTGGTTATTCAGAGATACTACCATGAAGGATAGTTAAGGGTCTGTGCAGAGCCACAAAGTACCGTACGAGAAGCAAATCCTAGAACGTCCTGCCACGCGAATCATACAGATTTGTCTGGACAACATCAAACATCATCATTAACGATGATTTGTGGAAAAGGGTAACAGATGGGATCTGTTACCGAGAAGAGAAAAAGCATGACTGCCTTAAAAATGATGGCCACCCTGTACTTCAAAGGGGCTTTAGCTTGGAACCTAAAGATGCAAAAATTACGTTCATTATATGAAAAGTGGCAAATTCTTGTCACCTTATTCCACCTCCTTCCACGAATTAAAGTGACAACTTCTGCATCGTCATTCACTCCCACCCAAGTAACACAGACGTGATCAATATGTAACATGACGTGTTTCACTACCGGCCCTGGCGGCCTAGGATTAACTCTGCAATGTTGGGCAAGTGGCCTACCATCTCTGTGCCTCGACTTTGAAATCTACATCATGGGAGGTAACTCTGACCGGGCTGCTTAGCTTGATTAGAAAACACAAGGGCAGCTCATCACCTCCCACCTCCTGCCCCCAAGCTGGGCCTGGCCGAGCCTCGCCCTCACTAAATACAAGCAGTGGCAATTACCAACCAGGGACCCGCTAGGCTACACATGGGGGGTGGGGGATGTGGAGACAACTTCCTAATTACATAGGATGTTCATGTTTTCAAGGTGAGTTACCACCACAACAAAAATGTTTCTGGACGGTCTCATGGATCGGAATGTAAACACTGGCCTTTTCCACTAAGGAGATTTCCTCCACAGTGACAACAATTGTAGGTTACATAATTGGGGTGTCCCAGATGCCAGGTGCTCTGTAACGGGCTTGCCATGTGCGATCTTATTTATTCCCTGTGGCAGTCCTAGGACGCAGGTACTATTTCTGGTTTTACATGTTGCAACAAAGGCAGGGGATGTAGGAGAAGTTAAAGGACTTGCTCAAACAGTGACGCTAGGTCTGAACCAGACTCTGTGGGGCCCCAGGTCCCCAAAGCCTTGGGGCTAGGCACCCCGTGGGGTGCAGAGTTCCAAACTGTGTATGCTAACTGGGCCTGCAGAAAGAAGAAAAGGAGAAGGAATATTTACGGTAAACTGTAGAGTAATAGTCACAGCACAAGGCACCAGGAATACAAGTTTTCTCATCGTTATTAATAGTGATTTTAGGCAAAAATATGTAATATATGCTTAATTATATTGAAGAAAACACTAGTACAAACAATTGAGCTTCAACTGTCTCATGGCATTTTTGTGATAGGTTATTTTTCGACAAAAGCATTCCAGAAAATTCCCTGTTCCTGATCTTATTTTATCTACAGGAAAACAAAATCAAGCAAATTGTATGTCAATATTTAATAGAGCTGATTTCTCAGCACCCTCTTTCAGGGGAGAATCAAGCAATGTTGGAAAGGTTCCAGAAGTTTCAAGACTCTAATCTATTTCTCCTTAGGCCATCGAATGTCAGAACCAATCGGCTAAAACATGTTATATGGCTTTCTAAAATATTGTGTCAGAGTTGCAAATTTAGTAAACATAAATGAGGATCTGAGCTCATCAGCGATGCTGAGAGTCACTTCTGTACATCTTTGGGAGACAATTTTGAGAGTATCTGTAAGAGGCAGAAGTGTTCTAGGTGACATTTAGTACAGTAGCTGATCTTTTTCTCCAAAACCATTATAAATGCTATTAGAAAGAGAGTGAAAAACAAAACAAAACAAACCCTGAAAATACACATTTCATCAGGGAAAATAGAAAATTATTTTATACATCCAAGAAAGACCTAGGGAGGTCATTTTGCATTTCCTAAATTTAAGATTACAAATCACATTGTTTTCTCAAAGGCCTCCCCCCCGCCTGGCCCCATATAGCAATCCCGCACGAAAAGGGACTCTCGTGTGCCTTCAAAAACAACAACAATGGCCAAAGCAGCTTCTGGACCGAATGGACACAGCTCTTGTTCAGCTGAATCGTGATTATCTTGCCCCGTCTTAAGTGACACGAGGAAACACATTCCCCAGTCATGAGGACCTTAGTTAAGGAGAAGAACCCCAGCTCCGCAGAACTTTATGAAACTGTGTCCTGCAACATTCCGACGGTCAAGAATCCAGATCCACAACGGCCACTGCTGGCTCTGAATATGGTCAGGAGCTGGGTCTTCCATCCTTAGGGCCCCCTCCTTGGTCCAGTACCTGAGACAGAACTCTTCAGCATGACCAACACTGCCTCTGCCATGTTTTTTCCCTCTTGATCAAACCTCTTCTCCCCAGAAGCAAACTCTTCCACGCCTGAGGTTCCCCCTGTTCTCTGCCCACACCTCCTTCCAGCACAGCTCCCCAAAGACTTCATTTCATATATTTGTTAACAAGTTTTGTCCCTCCTTCTAGCCCGCATCCACCGCGGCAGGGTCCAAGGTCTGCTCGGCTTTGGGGGTTAAGGCAGACATGGCACACGTTCGTAGACACTTGGGGGAGCAGTTTTGTCAGGTACGGTGGTCGTGAGCACCAGTCTGTGAGATCATGTAATTCCCAACAGGAAAGCCTGTGAATGAGCACAGGAAAACACACTCGATGCCACAGCCATCATGGAAATCCAACTTAAGCCTACGGTCCCATGTCACATCCCCTGGGATGGCTCTCATCAACAGGACCCCTAACAACGTGTGATGGCCAGGACATGGAGACCCTGGAGCCCTCCCACGGTGCTGCTGGGAACGTAAAATTGTGCACACCCTTTGGAGAACAGTCTGGGCGCAAAATGGAAGAATATACCAGAAGTCCCCGAATTGTACACTCTGAATGGGTGAGTTGCGTGGTTGGTGAATTATCTCTCAATAAAGCCAGGAAAGAAACAACAGTGCCTGAGCTCTTTGGCATCTGACTAGTCTGTGACCTGGTCGTAAGCAGGAACTGGAATGGCCACTCACTTCTGACTGAGGTCTTCTCCAAATCGCTCTTTTCTTCAGTCTCTCAAAGGCTGATCATTTGGGGGAAACTAAGGTTAAAGACAGTTAAAACTCTCAAGGTCAGCTCAACTGATTTCTCAGATGCTCGACCAATTTGCTGACTCTCTGGATAGACTGCTTATTGCTTTTCTCCTTCATGCTGCCTGTGAGGAGATGCCAAAGCTTGTCACGAGCCTCCGACCGGGGCTACTTGAAGGAGTAGGAGCTGCAATCCCCAATTAGTCAAGAACTTGAGGACGCGAGGAGGGGACAAAGAGGACGAAGGCAAGTATGCAGATGGCCAAAATAAACAACAAACATTCTTTTTTTTTTTTTCTGAAATTAAATAGGAAATTCAGTGATTCAATCTTAGACTTCAAAGCAGTGGCATACAGAGAACTAACTGTACCTGGATTCGATATAGGAGATTTATAACAAGAGTTTCCATAATCACTGTTGAAAAGCAAGACACTGTTTTCTAATTACTAGCTTTGTTTAACTTAACTAGTTAAAAAAAAAAGGGGGGGGAACAATGGGGTAAAAAGTGTTGAGTCTGTCCAAGTCACAAAGTATAAAAGCATTAACGATGTCAAAGGACTCTTAGATTCCACATTATTTATGAGGAGGTGGTACACTCCTCTTCTTCTTCCCACTAAGTGTCCTATAAAATGAGACTCTGTCCTGAGACTTTTAAACAGTTAAGGGAAATCCATTTAAATATTTCTTAAAAAAAAAAAAAAGAACCTTATGAACCTCCTAAATCAAAGACTTAATCTCATTTTTATTTTTAATTTATTTTTTGAACCATCAATGCAGCTTTAACTTAAAAAGCCTTTTCACTCAAATTTATTCATAAGCAAGACAAACACCCTAACAGAATGGAGATTAGAAGGGGTCCTTGTGAATCACGAAGGCACAATATTCAGCATGTGTGAAAACTGAGAATTAAATCACTCTCCTTCTCTGAGATATGCATCTTATGCCTTCGGTATCCAAACAACTGGGATAACTTATTATCCAAATCAATTAACAAAATTAAAAAGAAAAAGCACCTTTAAAGGGAAGAATCTTATCAGTATTTAAAAAGAAGTACCGTGTCTGACAGAACCCAAGACAGAGCTTTGTAAATCCTAAGAGGTGCTTAAAATCAGAGCCAATAAAAGGAGACAAAAACAAAAATTCTAACTTTGCTACACGCGAGAGGCACAAGAAGAAAGAAAACTAAATGACAAGGCTTTGTTACCACTATCTGGCAAATCAGGACGAAAAAATACCCAAGGAGGAGAATTATCCTCTTCTCTCTTCCCTACCAAGTTCTTCATAGGCAAGTGACTTTTGTAGAGGGTTGGAGAGACCACAACCGAAATCGTCACTGAATTTTCAGTATGAAATTCCTCGGCAGGTGAAAAACACAACTCTCTTCACAAATCATCAATGTTTGACTAGCACCCCAATTTTACTGGAAATTACTCCTAAATCTTGGTTGAAGAGAAAATCTTTTAAGACATCAGGACATTTATTGGAAACAAACAAATAAACTCATTCACACACGGGGAAAAAATAAATTCCCAATTTGACACCATCCAAAACTTTTATAGTATTTAACACTATTTTAGGACTTCTGTTTAAAAAACAAAACACATTCTGCTCTCTGAAACTCTCTTTCAACTCCACTCCCTAGAACGGATGAAGTAAGAGTAGGCATTTCTCATCACCGAGTAACACACCTGTAGAATGCTTTGTCAAATTACACGTAGGCAATTATCTCATTACATGTGACAATAATTAACTTGCTCTTTCCCTCAGGCTCAATCTGTAATCATGGAATAACACTAATACCAAACTAAATTAAAACATGCAGGCATGTCCACTCTGTAAAAGCAGAGACCAGCTCCTTCACTCATTATGGTTATTTTAAAGATATTCTCTATTCGCAGGCATATCACAAGGTTGACAGGACAATAAGCAGGCTCATAGTGTCTCATTAATCACCTTTCCATTCCAATAGAGGTTTAAATAAAGACTGTACAGTAGCACAATGAAGCACGATTTTAACAATGCTTTTCTTCCTACTCAAAATACTGACCTACTGGCCATGCTTTATCAAACACAGCACACAGTAGGTGCTTCATAAATGTTCACTGCTGTTGATAATAATGATAAAGGCCTCCTTTGGTGAGAGAAAAGAAAGAGGCACAACGGCAAGAACTGAATTTATATTTAACTGAAAACCAGCAACAAGAAGTCCTGAAAGACTTTATGTTTTTATCTAAAAGGGGGAAAGCAGTGAATTTTTCATAATATATATTTCATTCATATTTTTAATATTTATAACTGACACACATGATTTACGCACAAAAAATGTAAACTATGGAATTTATTTAGATCTGATTTACTTGACTCATCTTTATTAGAGAAATTAATTTTTTATTGTCACATATCCAAGACGATCCTCCGCACATGAATTTTTACTACAAAATAGTTTAAAAATTTAAATGCTATATGCGTCGAAGTTTTTACTACTGCACTATCCTGTTTCTTTTGATGTACTTACAAAATTTATTTTTCAAGCTTATGTCAAACAAGGCATATATGATTGAATCAGTGATCTGAAATAGCCTCTTTATTCTTCTCTTCCTAGGTTAAAAAGGTGCTCTAATCTTTCTAGGTTAAAAAGGTGCTCTGTGTTTAGTGATGAAACTTATTCATTTATTTTGCCGACTTTTCATCTAAAATTTATTTGAGGAAAAGCCAGTTCAAATTTACATCATTTGAAGGAAAAATGCCAAATGCTCACCCTACAAGATTATTATTATTTTTTTTTTTTTTACCTTCCTTTAGCATAAGCAGATAAATTCTCCGTGTCACGGCTGCTGAGTTTCCCTGCTATTTTTATTTTCTACTGACAGAATATTCAAAGCTGACAAATGTGGTAGGAACAGACATAGTTATTAAAAGCTTCAATTTACAGCAAATAGTGACAGTTTGCTTTTGCTACTCATAAAGCAAAATCGAAGAGGTGTAAATACACAGGGAAGGTGGAACAAACATGCTTTAGATCTTTTTAAAATGGTTTCAATAAGCAATGCTCATTTGACATATTATTCTAAAAGTATTAGTTTAGTCATTGATTCAAAAAATAAAGACAGAATTATGGCCAATAATACTTTAAAAGTACTTTACTTATGGTTATCCTTTGTGGATCTAAGGGAGGCTTTTAAAAAAATCACAGATAATTGACTTAAAACACAAGATGTTCTGTACTAATTAAGGAATCATCATGTATTTGTAGGCAGAAACAAAAATAAGGCAAATAAGCAAAATATCTGATACAGAACAGGTGGTTAGCCACTGAGTTGAATTTCCTATAACTGACAATTACCCAGACTTCTAGTACACTTTACTGATTGTTAAGGGGTGGGGGAGACTTACATCCACAAGAACTATGTAAATTCTGAGTAACGGCAGGGGTCAGATAATGTCAGAGGCAACACTGAAACGTTCGACATGGGATACTTCATAACCCTTACGTTTGGAGGCTGAATCATGTGGTGTTAGACCATAAAACATATTGCCAGCGGAGTTTAGTAAAGGCAAGAGAGACATCGCGGGGGGGGGGGGGGGCAGGAAAATTCACACAGAAAAAGCAAATAAACTGCCCCCCATTCAAAAGCCATGTCATGGGCAAAGGGGCTCATTTAGAAAGTCTGTTCTGAGGGCGTAGGAGAGGCAGAGACAACATGGGGAGATGCTGTCCTTGCCCCAAAGCAAGAAAACCAAGTCAGAATCTGGAAAAATAAACCATATCCGGAGATAAGCTTTTGCCAAACTTCCCAAGGTGATGGGAACCTTCTTTATCTTGCGTGGGGTGCTCGATACATGGATATAGTCATCTCTTGAAAGTCAGGAAACTACATGCTTACAGTCTGCACGTTATAAGGATGCAACTCCAACTAAAAAGAAACATGTCTTCCAGACATGTATTTATTCTACTGCACTAGATGCCAAACGAAGAGTCTTCTGTTTAATTTTCAAAAAACTCTTTCTTAAAAAGAAGAAGAACATCAAAGGGAGAAGTGAGATAATCTAGGGAACAGAGTAGAGCAGAGACACAAACCATGAAACTTTGAGTCACCATTGTGGGGGGGGTGGGGGTGGGGGTATCTTTCCAAAGACTCAAAGAGTGCTCACTCATGGGGCAAGTGAAAAAAGAGAAGGAATGGTGCCTCAAAGTGGTATCACTTGACATATTATTATCTATATTCAGTAAGTAAGCATTTGTTCAATAAACGAGGTTATGAATGGCATCTCCATTTTAAAGCTGATGAGATATACAGAATAGTTCACTGACGTGCCTAAGGATAAAACAACTAGGACAGAGCCAGGATACAAATAGATCTCTCAGACTCCTACACATAACTCATCTCACAAAACAATACTCTGTGTGCATATTGTGTGTGTGGTGTGTAAAACATAAAAATAAGAACCTCTGTTAGCTTCATATAGTAGTGATGCGGCTTTCCGCCTCGCCTCCACACACGATGGGCAAGTATAAATGTGCTGGAAACTATGCGCAGGAACTAAAACAATCACAAGTTCTTTTCTTAAATATTCATTCATTCAATGGTTTAAAAATCTGCAACATTATACTCGGGTATGCAAATGTGTATCAGTTAAACGCTTAACAGCCTAGGAGCTCTCTGACTAGATGTGTGGAGTGTGATTTTATTCTCTTAGCACAGTTTTTATTATGATCTGATGGAAGTTAGTTGTACTTGATTTCAGGAGAGCAGGCAGAAGATAATGCCAGACAAGACTGCATTTTCTGTGGATTAGTTACTGAGATGTAATTCTGGAAATCGTAGAGTGGGAAAGAACGGTGCTCTCAAAGGGATGTCACAGAAGTTCACTGAGGCACAAATGTGAAAGCAGAGCTGATGGGTGCCTTGGCTGGTCCTAGAAACCGTTTTCTCATGTACACGCCATCCTGGGCTCCTAAACACGTGAGATTCTGCACCAGCAATGCCCTTCCTTCCATACGCCCTCCGGTAATGTCAGCTGCCCAGTCTCAGAGGGTCATAGCACGGCCTTGTAGCACAAATGGTTTGCCCTATGTGGCTCACTGTGCTTATCCCAAACTTCAAATACCCACACATACACATACCCCCAAATGAGGGAAATCCGTCAGTATATATTTCAAAATCACAATCATTAATACGACCCACATACAACTTTTCCTTCCTAAAAAGAAGCATACATTTTGCATCGTTCCATAAAATGTGCAAAATACAATCTAATCATTAGTCAACGGATATTCGAGAATATAATATAGGGGTGAACCACCCAATTCAATTGTGACAGTCCTTAAAATTTTCTCTCAAATGAAATTTGCATTTTCTTCCACCGTGAGACATGGAGGACCAGTCACGGGATGATAAAGGCAAAGGCTTAAGAAAATGGGCTTGGGTCTCAGACTGTTTCAAAGCTGGACTCTGTCACTCAGCAGCTGCATTACTGAGGGCAAAAAACTTAATTGGTGTAAGCCTCAGTTTGCTGATCTAAAAAATGGGGATAATTATATTTTCCTTCAATTTCATAAATTATCCTGAGAAATCAGTAAGAAAACTTACATGAAGGGCTTAGCAGATTATGCGCCTACATGCTCAATAATCCTATAATTATATGTAATTTTGTACATATATATACACAACATATATGTAACAACTCTATAATAACTATTTTGAATTGTGCTATAATAACAAAAATACAGGAAGTATGTTTCCTTTTTTCTTCAATCCTTCTTAGGAAATTTTATTAGAACACTTACATGTTGTTACTTAAGATGATAAATTAAGTTGAATGTGGTTAAGAGAAAAATCAGGAAGGAACAGAAAGCACAAAGAGTGAGCAATCCTACCGCTTGACGAAACTACTGATGTTTAAAGTGTACCCTTCAAAACTTTATTTTATAAACACATTTGCATGTAAGTACGGGTCCAGAATCTGCTTTTTTTTTTTTTAAGATTTTTTATTTATTTATTTGACAGAGAGAGATCACAAGTAGATAGAGAGGCAGGCAGAGAGAGAGAGAGGGGGAAGCAGGCTCCCTGCTGAGCAGAGAGCCCGATGCGGGACTCGATCTCAGGACCCTGAGATCATGACCTGAGCCGAAGGCAGCGGCTTAACCCACTGAGCCACCCAGGCGCCCCAGAATCTGCTTTTTAAATTTGTAATATATTAGGAAAACTCTCCAAAGCCCTTAGTCTTACACAGCATTAAATGGCTGTCTAGCATTCAATCGCACCACTGCATCACGCCTTCCCCAATCACAGGCTATTCCCAGTCACCCCTCTTGTAAATGAGGCTAAGTTTTTATTTCCTCGGTTATTTAAGAGGATTATAATCACGTACAACATAAAGCGAATAAGGCAAGCTAAAGAATCCCATGTCTTTCAAAGCTCTGGCCGGGAGCTGTCGGAGGGGGTGGTTATGAAATCGGTGTGTTTCAACAAGTGATTTCCAGGTAACTCCGGAAATCGTTTCCATCATGCACCCTTGACCAACCAAGCATGCCCAGCATATGCCCAATCATGTTCTTGAATTAGCAGAGCTAAAACTGCAACGGCTTACCTGACCTCACAGAACTGGCGGATGGTGTACCTTCATAAACGCATCATGTAATGCAGAAAGAAAAGTGGCTTTGACAAAGTGACACGTCTTACTCAGGGTTTTTACAGGAAAAAATTCTTGGAAAGAGGTCATTTAATTTTAAAAAAAAAAGCCTCATTTTTGTAGTATTTAATCAACAAAATCAGAATCAGCACAAACGAAATGAGAGCCAGACATGTTCAGAGCAACCAATGATATTCTTCAGGACCATAAAAATAGAAGAAACAAACAGATAAATAATGTTTCAAGGAAAAACACCCTTTGCTTTAAATCCTGGAAATATGCAAATACAACAGAGCTTCATACGCTCAGGCAACTGGCTCTTTATTCCGCAGAGATTTTTCTGTCAGTGTTACAAGCTAAAGACAAAATATGAATGACAAGTGCACATACTTAGCTGATGGAGAATAGAGTCCAACACTAACCACATTAATCTCTCATAGAGGTTATGTGACTTCCAGGCAGAAATATTGATTCAGACCTAGTCTCCTGCCACCAAATCTGACAAGTATTCTAATCTGAGCTGAGAAATTTCTCCCCAAAATGTAACTTGCAGTACTTCCCAGGGCTCAGCCGGCCAACCTGGAAACTGCCTTGATTATGTAGTTTAATTCATGCACTAAGAACTTTTTAATAAACAGGCTGCTGGATAACAGGAGTATCTACGCATAGACCTCACTGGATACTGAAAGTTCCTCAAAAGCTAACAAATGAAAGAACCAGGCTACATTCTCCATGTAGTTATCCTAGCTTAGATTTTTAGTTTTATGGGGTTTTTTAGGGGTCATTTTTTAATACTGCCACACTTTAATTATACTCAACAGTAAGAACAATTCAGTAAATAATTCTAGAACTTACTCTCCTCAATTAGATTTTTGTGTGTGCACGCATAACTGAGACTTTGGAAAATTCTTGTTCTTCCTCTCCCACCACTTCCTCCAGCTGCCCCAGGGTCACCCCCACAGACAGCTCCTGAACCCATGGTCATCAAAGTCGGCAGGCCTCCTTGGCCCATGCCAAGGCACAGCGTGATCGTCCACTGGATTCCTCGTCTAGTGGATAATCAGGTATGGTGCGATTATTTCTCTTCATCTCAAACACATCTCCTCTTCCTTCCCTCCCCTCACTGTGCATCTTGGGTTTGGATTTTACATTTTGTAGGCCAATTCGCCAACTTCAATAGGAACAGAAATAAAACCACAATATACATGAGAAGACTATTCCTTGATGTTCTCTTTTGAATGATCTCAACTTGGAGGTTGAGTTTTAAAAACAGAAACAAAACTGGTGTCATCTGGAATGTCGCAGATCTTTACCAGCAGATCCTTCTTTCCCCTTGAAAATATAAACCAAGTCTGGCCCCATGTTCAAGGTTTGACCAGAGAAAATTTTGGCATCAAAGATACCTTGGTGTTTACTAAGAAAGCAGAGTAACTTTTCAGTTAAGTCACTTTTCTCCTCACATGTGATCTGAGGCAAGGAATGTCAGACTTTATTTGGCTGCCTGGGTCTTTGAAGGGAATGAGATGGTAAGTCTGAGAATCCCTGCTATTCTCATCCTTCCCCACAAACAGTGCTCTTCCAGATTTTAATCTTGCCAAACAGGTAGATATAAAATGGAATCACTGTGGTTTTAATTTGCAGTTCTTGGATTAGTAATGAGGCTGATTGTGTTTCCTTTTCATTGAAATGTTTATTCATACCTCTGACCTAGTGCTCTTTTATTCATATCATTTCTTTATCTGTTTTAGATACTAATCCATCCTCAGCGATATGTGCTGGAGATTACTTCTCCCCACCGTGGCTTCTCTTTTCAATTTGTTCAACATACCCTTTTGATAAAGTGGACATTCATTTTGATATAGTTGAATTTATTCCATTTTTCTCCCCTTGCACAGTTTGTGGTTTTTTGTGCCTGGTGTTAAGAAATCCCCCCCCCCCCCGCCTTTTTTGCACTCTGTGTTTCTTTTATGAAAAAGCCAATTTCAAATCTACATGAAATGAAGCTGAATACAAAGTCTGTGCACCAGCCTGGTGGTCTCGTTTACAAAAACCTATGACTGCTGTCCTTATGTCTTATAGTTCAGGAAGGATCCTTCGGATGGCTTTGCACTTGTGTGTTTCAATGCCAGCGTGCAGGGAGAAACCCTGTGTTCGCTGTAAGGCCTTGGTCAGTCCCCAGAGTACCAAGTCACCTCCATGGTCACCCTCAGCTGAAGAAATTATGTCTGCAAGTTTTCCATTTCCTGGTTTTGCCTTGGGTCTTCAATTTGCAGCCTCATCTTCATCAAGAGTTTCCTTCACAACGTGTGAGATGCAGTCTGATATACACACGTCCACACGTACAGCCAGAGAGCTTCAACATCACCGCTGTCATCAGTTTCTTCCTTCAACTCCCAGAGATGGCATCTCTCTTGCTCATTCGCTCTTTTTTTTTTCCAGGTTCATTGAAAATTCCACAATTTTACTTTCTTTTTTTAAAAGTTGGTTTCATGATTTAAAGATTCAAACATTTAACCGACTGGAACCGATTTTCTTTATATGTCACAGTCTGGTTTCTTTTTCCTTCCTTCACGTGCATAATCCTGCAACTGCATGGTTAATGGGACCGCTCCGTCTCTTCCCACTGCTCTGCAGCACACATGCCTATACTACGTATGGGCTTTCTAGACAGTTCCAGTGGTTTCTCTGTCTACACTAATACCCTAATTCCACAGCCTTAACTACCCTAGGTTTATAACAGACCTTTGTCTCCATAAAGCAAGACAGCCCATCTCTCCTCTTATGCTTCTTCCTCAGGAAGGTCTTGGCTATTTTGGACCCTTCGCTTTTCTAAACAAGAAACCAGAAATAGCTTGTCAATTTGAGCTATCTTTTCTCTTTGGTTGTTTTTAACGTCTCCTCTTTTGTCTTAATGTCCTGCCGTTCCACCATGATATGTCTAAATATGTATTGTGTTGCCTCTATATGAGCATGCCAAACTTTCTACATTTCTAGAAAATTCCGTCTTTGTACCTTAAACAAATGACCTCTCCGCTACTGGGAAATAACAGGACTCACACTTCTGCATGATTTGTGAGCATGTGTGCTGACCACTTTGGTCCTCGGGTAACTTTCCAAGGATGCTGGTACAGCAAACAGCCTTAGAACAGAGTCTCCCCATCTGGCACAGAGAGATTTGTTTACCTTCCTGCAGATAAAATAACATCTCTCCTTGTTGGCCAAAGAACAGATTTGCTTACAGTCCATTTTAAAAGACTGGCGTCTCTGGATATGACTCAGACTTCCTGCACGACCCACTCTGCAACATCCCCATGTAGCTTGGGGAGCACAGGGAACGGGCTTGAACAGGTAGCTCAGGCTGTTTAAAGCACTGTGAGTAAGAAAGTCGTTTATATTTGGCCCAGAAGTCTGCATCTTCAAAGAGGGTCTGTGAAACTGTAGCAACCTTATTAAAATAAAAACAAGATTTTCATTATTTATTTATTAAATTGTTATTATGGATGAAGTTTCCAGACCCTTCCAATTCTTCCAAAACCACTCCTCCCATTTTCAATATTTTAGCATTTGGAATTCCAAATTGACCCTGTGTTTCATCTTTCCCTTCTCTCATCCCTACGTCTTACTCTCAATGACTTCTCACATCCTTTTTCTCTCTGGGCTTCATGTGGTGTGATGTCCTTCATGATCTTCTAATCCATTCATTCTCTCTTCAGCTGTGTGTAATTCTCTACTTAACCAGCCCACTAAGTTTTTTATTTCTGATAATTTTATTTTTTTTCTTGTAATTCTGTTTGCTTCCTTTTCAAATCTTCCTGAACATTTTTAACGGTCTCTTATTCCCACCCCAATTTTTTTCTTTATGTACTTCCCATACATTTATTTTATATTCAAAAATCAGTATTCAAGTGTCCTTACTGCATTGAGGACCTAATCTGTTTACTGTTTTTGTTGTCTTTTTGTTCTTTTTGTTGTTTACTGGTTTTGTTGTCTTTGGTGACCTATGGGTTATGGTCCCCATTTGGTAATTCCTGGATTGCTGTGTTGAGTGTTTGGCATTTTTTATGGTAACCCTGTATACACTAAATCTGGAGGAATTCTGGGGGAACTGGACTGTTAATGCTTCCCTCCGAAAGGACTTAATGCTTATTTCTAACAGGTGCCAGAGGGTTCTGCCAACCTGGACACTTGTTATTTAAATTTTTTTAGGTTATGGTTTCCATGACTCTGCAAGAATTATAAATTTATACCCCAGATTCACTCCAAAATAAGCTTGTAGCAGCAAGCTGTCAGAGGGATTATGAATATAGTGATTATTATTTTTCCTCCACTTAGAGCAATAACAAAAACAGTTTTCTTCATCTGTTCCCTTTCCTGGTGAGCTAATTTTTTTTTTAGCTCTCACTTTCACTGAGGGTATACGTTCTGTGAATGTTCTAGCTCTGTGAGAGTGTTTTATGTTTGGGCTTCCAACATGACCCAGACCTCAGACCTCTTGATCTCTTTTTGCCCAAGGCAGTTAAGCTGTGAATTCCTTATACAGCTATTGCCAGGAGGGCAGTCCTGGCCTTTTTACCACACCCCTCTGGTTTCTGATCACCATATAAACTTTTGTCCCTTTGGAGATTTCCCTTACTTTCTTCCAAGCTGAACAAAATGTCTAAAAAGCCAGTTTCTCTGATTTATTCTGCATCTCGCCTTTCATGGTGAAAGGGCTTTCAGCATGCTTGATTCCTATACAGCATCATTTCCATGCTCTCTTTTTTTGTCCACACAGCCAAAAAAAATGGGCATCTTTTCTATTTTGCCAGTGCCTTTTACAGATGCTTAAAATTAGCTGACCAAACAAGGAGGCAAGGGAGATTTTGAAATAACAGCTTCTCTGTCAACTACAAACTTTAGACCAAAAGCATTCTGCAGCACTCAGACAGCTGGAATAATCTGATATTGCATTTATCAGACTGACATTTGTATGTTCACAGGGTTAAAAGGCAAACCATTTTCACTGACCATTTTACCACACATAACCACAGGTAGCACTTTTCCGATTTTTTGAATGAATTTCTGATGGAACAAAAGACTAGAAATCTTTATTTTCCAATATCTAAGATATATCATGAACTACTACTACATACCTGAAAGAGAAGTTACCTTAAATTTTTGTTGAATAATATAATATAGCTTAGCTTCTTACTGATTCCACAAAGACTTCTCCATGTTCACTTTCCTATTAAAATTACACTGCCACATTTTAAACCATCCTTCGTGTACACATTCCAACCTTTTTTTTTTAAGATTTTATTTATTTATTTGACAGAAAGCAGGAGAGTGAGAGAAAGCACAAGCAGGGGGAACAGTAGGAGAGGGAGAAGCAGGCTCCCCACTGAGGAGGGAGCCCAATGAGGGGCTGGATCCCAGGACCCGGGGATCATGACCTGAGCCGAAGGCAGACACTTAACCTACTAAGCAACCCAGGTTCCCCTAACCTGTCTTAACTTTTAACAGACTCTTGGGCATTTTAATTTTGGCCATTTTTTTGGTCACAGCTTTAGAAGTATATTTCTGGTTATTTGACAACATTAAAAAAAATTGGAGAATACAGAGAAGAATCAATAAATGAAAATCCTGTTGAAATTCTTTGTTTAAAGCAAAGAAGCTTCCAGACTTCAATTAGTTAGACATTCTCTGATAGTTCGTATGCTAATTCCTTCTTATTTTAATTAAAGAAAGAAACCAGAACCACTTTTTCTTGCCATTTTGAAATTAAAAGACAAAATAACCAAAGAAATCAAGCCAAATACCATTCTGTGGAGTTAAAGATAAGATTAAATTAACAATAAGCCATGACTAAGATGCCGGCTGTAGTGATAATTTGGGGGACATCTCTCATCAATCCTTCAAAAACCCCTCGAAGTTCGAAAGGATGAAAGCATATTTACTCAGCATTAAAAAAAAAAAAAAAGAAAGAAAGAAAGAAAAGGAGCCAGAAATCATGATATGATGAAAAGCCCACTCATGTTCCTCGGAACACCTCACGTGGCCTGGGCACCTCTAAGTACCTGCCGGCCACCATGCTCCGTGCCATGACTAGGCTAGCAGACATGTTCATTATCCTTCTGACCAATCTAGTCAGGACGGTCCACTCAAAGCCACCCTGTTCTAAACAAGGAGCACTATGTGTTCACCTCCGCTGGGTGGAGAGAACCATTTGTAACAGTCTAGCTAGTTCTGCCCCTTTTCATGCCCTCAGAGAGAAGAGTCTTTATCTTGGGAAGATGAAGGGATTGAAAATAAAGATAGATTACTATTTCAGGTTATAATTTGCTTATTTGGGGATCTACTTTCTTAAATGGAAAGAGCCGCAAGCTGCATCAAGACTCTTTGAACATTTTCCTCCTAATGCTTTTGATAATGGGTTAAAAATATTCTTCAATTAAGCCTCCACATGGCTCTGCAGAACCAGCGCGGACCATTAGCTCTCCCATGGTGCAGCTTGGGAGGCTGGCCGGCCAGGAGCTGAGCTGACAACCAGAAAGGTCACGAGAATTGCCACTCACAGAGCGGAACAACGACCTGTGTCGTAGGCATGCAAAGGTCATCCATTGGTCTTTCTTAGTCTTACGCGTGGTCTCTGTGAAAATACAGAAGGAGGATCCCACAGACCGGTGGGCCGACAGTCTTTTTATGTTAAGCGCACATACAAAAGTGCAGCTGAGCCCGAAGGCGGCGGGGCCCCTAAGCCCATGCTGTGAAGGAGGCGAAATCACCTCTTTACACTTTTGCCTGTCATGAAGGGCTGGTCCCAGAGCCAGGGCAGTTAGGACCTCCAAGAAAAAGGATGCCTGGGTGGTCACTGGGGTCATTCTGGGAGGCGGGGGGCAGTGGGGCACTTTAGAAGAAGAACAAGTCTGAGTACTAACACTCCAGAAATCCCAGAAGGGTCAGGGTGGGGCGGGGGTTAAATGTGCCTTCATGAACACTGTTTATGGTACAAACGCTGACCTTTCCTTTATTGAGAATTTTATAGAACCCACTAAAATGTAACAGCTCAGAAGCATCTAATACATTTCCTTTAACACATGACTCGGATTTATAAGGAAGAAAGGATTCATTTTCATGTTAGAACTTTATGAGATCTCCAGGGAAACTCTCCATAACTTCACAGCCATTCCCTTTTCCCAGTGCTATAGTGACTGTTCCAGCATTCAGATAGAGCTGCTCACACTCGCTGAACACGGTGTTAGCTCCACGATGGGCAATGGTTTTTCTCCATGGCTCTAGGATGTATGGAAAGCTATTTCTGGAGGATTGACCACCACTAGGATGCCAAGCCAAGAGAAGCAAGGGGGTGGTATATACTGGAAAAGAAGTCACATACAGAAAACAGTGACATCTAGGACAGGTTCCATGAATGCTCCTCTGGGTAAGCCAGTATTTTGAAACAGATGGAGCACTCAACTTGGAGCCAGAAGACTTGGGTTCAAGTCTCCTATCCTAGCTGGGTGATCCTGGAGAGGTCACTTAACCTTTTGAAGCTGTGCTTTCCACTCACAGGGAGAGGGCACTAAACTAGATTGAGGCTTCTCTGAACTCTAGTATAATTAATATTCTAGCTTTAAAAGGTTTTATTCTTCTTTCCTAACATCACCTTCTAAGTTTTTACCAATTTAGAGACGTGTTATTGAAGATTAATATCTCTCTATGCATCTTCTTCCTAAAACCGTAGCCCACACTTATGGCATTCCATGATATGGTATTATCATTAACACCATTCATTCGTTGATATTTACTGAGTGTTTACTATATGTCCAACACAGTTCTCAGTACTCTACATGCATTATCTCATAGAATCTTCTTTAATAACCCTATCAGGTAGAAACTATTATGCAATAAATACTAAGTGGTAGACATAGGATATGAAATGAAGACAGTCTGACTCCAGAACTCACCATCCCAACTACAATGTCACATTGACTGACCACAGCAACACACTACTGAGCAAGTAATACCTAAAGGAAACACAGTTCTCCATAAAATCTACATAATGACTATGAACTACTACTATTTCTCTACTACCTCAAAGCATTCACATCTTGTCCAAATTTTTAGGTAACAGGAATATTTTGATACCTAAAGATTGATGATACAATACCTTTTCAACCTTTCACATTAAATAAAGATTTCTGTCTGAAATATATTCCCTAAAGAAAAAAAAACTTGTATTTTTTCCTATGGAGATAGATGATTTCTTCTAAAGCTATGTAAAAGATCACATTAGGCAAAACAGGAATGATAAAATATGTATTTGGGAGATGCTGCTACCGAAAATATTCCATGGATCATTCTACAATTTAGACAAATTTCTATTACCGTACCATGATAAAATGGACAAGATAATATATTGAATCAAGGAACAAGAACTCCACAGTTCATCTGGGCAGCTACGCAGTTATGAATAATTTTAATAAATATGCAAAGCTGGTATTCTGCCACATAAAAATAGCTAGTCAATTGTGAATCTGAAATATATTTTTAGACTATAATGTGTCTGTCCTTGGAATTAAATAATTGATTGTCACTTTCATGAATACTACTATTTTTGATTTTAGGATATCTGCATTTTGTCTTGTGCTTTCTTAAGATTAATTCTGGTCTCTTCACCATTTTATCTGTGACTATTTTATAGATTAATTTTATAACTCAATTTTTATTCCACAGCTAGGTTCTTGCATACCAAACTACATTGCTGATCACTTGCCAAATGCATCTCTATACCCTAGAGATAACACTGCTGAACTAAGTTCAAGGATATGATTTGAAATAATAAATCCTATCTGCATCACACTAAATATTCACAAGAAGACATGGAATACATGTAGAAACAAATGCATCTTAAAGACCAACTCACCTACTGCTATAATTGAATGACAACATTAACAATGACACCTTCAAACTACATGTTAATTTGAAAATATTTACCTTAGCCTTTCCTAATGGCCCATGCTCCAGAGACTGGTTCAGACAGCTCTGTTAACTACCACAGTATCTTAAAGACTCTGGATCTGTCTTGGTCTCAAGGATGAAAATAACATTTAGCAAGGATGAAGCTTATACTTTAGCTGTTGATCTAATTAAGAAATCAGCTCTGGAAAGCAATAAATTTTCTCAGATTCACTTCTCTAACAAGATTCAGTATAGGTAACAAAAAGGAGTAAGGAATAAAAGTTAAGAGCCTTGAATACCGGATGAGACTCTGCCTTGTGTTCTTAAACTAAGTCCTCTCTAAGCCTGTTTATTATAATTAAAGCCACTCTATCACTGAGTACTTACCAGTGGACATGAGGTCGTGGGCACCAAGTGTGCATTCTCTCACAGTTCATACAGCAGTGCAACTGCATGCCAGTGCAGTGCAATTCGAACAGACAATAGTATAAAAATCCAGTACTTTTACACATGAGAAAATACACGCAATGAGCCTGCTAGATGTTAGGCACTTAGAAGCTAAGCAAAAATGATGAACCAAAAGACGCAGGATCTCAGCCCTCCTGGAGGTTACCAATATAGTAGGAGAAAAATGTACTACATAACCCCACAAATAAACATAATATTAAAGAGCAGTAAGTGCCAAGACAGGCACAAGGTATCCTGATAATAAGTAAGTGTGGTCAGGTGAGCTCAGATTTGGAGTAAGAATGTGTTTGAATTCTGGCTCTAGCATATACAATTATATCCCTGTGCAAGTTAGCCAGTTCCCCCCGATTTGAGTTTCTCTCTCTGAAAAATGCAGATTTTAGTACATTCCTTATAGAGTTATAGTGATTAAATAGTAAGTGTCCAATGAACAGTTGTAGTTGCTTTCTGCGATTGTAATTATTTGACCTTATTGAGGGGTGAGGGCAGCGGGGGAGATAGATTCCTCAGATAAAGGAATCAATGCACGGAATTAACCAGTAAGCGGGGGAGGATGGCTGCTGGGTAGGAGAACTGTTGCAGGCACTTGAAAACATCCAATAACCACACTGATATTAACTAGCTAGGCTATCCTAGATTATTTAATCACTTGGGATTCAATTTCATCATTTGAAAAATAAGGAGGGTAAATTAGATAATCACTATGATTTCATGATCTTTATGCTTCTATAAAACCTGAAAACAGTAAAACAAAACATTGGAAAAAGACATCGACTGAGCATATTTTACTGCTTTTCCTAGTTCTAAATGCAGCCAAAAAGGCCTTGGATGTAAATTTTAAGAACGGTTCCACTTTATCTCCTTTCTGCTCCCCTTGCTCTGATCTCCCTCATTATTAACTTGCGTACATCTGTAAATAAAAGGAATCACAGGGCAGTAACCTTGTTTTGCTTCTGTGAAGATGGTTTACATTTCTCTAACCGTAATGCCAATTTTCTCTTTCTGGAAGATCATCCATCGACATGATTCCAGGCAGCTCTCTTATCAAAATGACTGCAGTATATAAATATGGCTGGATGTTTAGGTTTATGTTTACATTTACCAAACTGCTGATATAACATACATTTATGACCAAATTTCCCTCCTTAGTTGGCAGGCTAGTGTCTAATTAAAGGATGGGTCCTGGGAAGACTCAGCCAAAAGAAAGATGAAAGTAGCTCCAGCCCAAACTGGATTCCCAAATTCTAGGACCATAATACCCCTTCCCCAATAGAGCTCCCTCCAGCTAGGGTTATACAGAAACCTTAAATTCAGGATATATAAGACCAAACTCATCTTTCATTCCCTCCTGCCTTGACTCCTCCCTTCACTCCCACGTCCCCTTTGACAGCACTGTTCAGCACCATGGATAGCTCCGCAGGGACCTCCGCTCCAAATCGTGGACTGAAATGAAAGAATCTTTCACCGCTTGAGCAGAAAAACTGGGGGTGGAGGGCATGGCATCTGAGCTCTTTTTATTTTCTTTTTTAAGGTAAGTATTGTAATATGGAGCTTACCAGGCACTACCTCCACAACAAAACTATGATACAGGCACTCATAGTTCTTTATTCTATTTACAGTATTTTCAACTGTATTTGGAAAAATTTTATCCATACTTACAAGTCGAGAGAATAATGTAAGTTCCCATGTACCCACTCATCCAGCTTCAAAAACAATCTACTCAGGGCCTGTTCTATTTCATTCATTTTCACTTCTACTTCCCCTCTTCCAACTCCACCACATTATTCTGAGGCAAATGTGAGAAATTATCTAAGTTCATTCATAAACATTTAAGTATGCATATAATATATAAGTATACCAAACCTAAGAATTCCTTAATATCATGAAATATCCAGTATTCAAATTTTTTGATTATCTAAAAAAATCTTCTTACATTTTGTATGAATGAGACTTTCTAAAAACAAGTAAATGTCTTAATAAACTCTAGTTATTCTTACTGATATCCAAATTGTCCCAGATTTGGGACTTGCCTCTTCAACCTGGCATCTTGAGTTCTTCTGACATGTCTTTGATAGCTTCCTTGCTTTCTAGACTGACAGGATATTACAGCTCTGTTGTATATCCCCCTGATAAAGAGCTGGAATTGCCTTTTTATTTTTTTAAGATCCCAGAGTTCTTATAGTGGGAAATGGTACTTAAAGATAATAATCCAGAGCCAAGAGTGGTATTATTAACTGTGTTGGCCATTTTTTTTTTTCCCAGGTCTCTCTGGTGGACAGAACAAAGAAAAATTTATTTTTAAAGGACTAATTTCTTTCTTTCTTTTTAAGATTTCTTTTATTTGTCAGAGAGATAGAGAGCAGGGGAAGCAGCAGGCAGAAGGAGATGCAGGCTCCCCACTGAGCCAGGAACCTGATGTGGGACTGAATCCCAGGATCCTGGGACCATGACTTGAACTGAAGGCAGACACTTAACCAACTGAGCCACCCAGGCATCCCCAAAGAAACATTTTTTTTAAAAGAAAAAAATATCATGAGATTTTACTGTTAATTTCCAATTCTAATTTATGATTGTGGGATTTAACTTCTCTAATTTTTTAACCTTTCTCTTTTGTTGAAAATCATATTCCCTGATGATATTAACATAATCACTCATTGCTATATACTATAATAAATATAGAATTATGTCAAAAACAATGAAAATGTTATTACCAATAATATATCTGAAAAGTATCATTTTTTTTCCAGTTCTTGTCATTGGTTTTTTGTTTTTTGTTGTTTTTTTTTTGTCATTGGTTTTTAATCCAATAGAATATAAAATCAAATCACTATATTTTCAAGTCATTTAAAACTACTGAAATAGAACTAGCACCAAAAAGTCCATAAAATATAAGTTCATTTAACTATGTAAGTTCATTTGAGAAGACTTTAAAAATGAACAATCATGTACCCATCACCCAGGACGAGAATGAAAACAAGGTAGAGCCACTCTCCCTGAAATCCCCTCCTTTTCCACTAATCGGTATTCTGACTTTTGTAAGATATAAAAAAAGATCCAAATAATCATGAGATGCAAAGTATCATGCATGAGATAATTATGGAACTTTAATTCAAAATAATAAAAAAAGATCTAAAATGACACTCAGAGAGAAAACAGGATTAAACAAATAAAGAGAGTATATGTAAGTTGTAGAACAACTATGAGACTAAAACATGCATAAACAGAGTCCTGGAAAGAGGGGAAAGGCTAGGGGACAAGGACAGGGAGGGACAATGCTTGATAAAAATATCTGTAAAAATAACGGCTGAAAATGTTTAGGTTTGATAAAAACTATAAACCCACAGATCTAATAAGCTCAGCAAACCCCAAGCACAAAAAAAGGTGAGAAAAACCACACTAAAGCACATTAAAATCAAACTGCTGAAAACCAGTGATAAAACGACAGTCTTAAAAGTAGCCAAGGTGGTTGGGGGCGGGGGGGGGGCGGGTTATATACACAAGAACATGAAACATACAGCAGATTTCTTGTCAGGAACAATGCAAGTGAGAGACAGTGGAACAAAAACAAAAACCTGAGACAAAAACTGTCTATCCAAGATTCTACACCAGTGAAAATATCATTTGAAGAATAATGGGGAATAAAGAGTTTTCAAGATATATGTAATGTAAAAGAATGCATACATGGCAGGTCCACATGGTAAGAAAAGCTAAAGGAAGCCCTTCTGAAAAAAGGAAAATCATACTAGATAGAAATAGGGACCTATACAAAGGAATGGAGGGCACTAAAAGTGGTAAATATGTAACAAAATGTAGAAGATGCTTTATTTCTATTTAGATCACTACAAAGGATATTTCACTGATAAAAATAATAAAAGTGTAATGTGGAGCTCAGAACACTAGAAGTAAAATGAATGGCAACAGAAGCATAAAACCTAAGAGATGAGAAGTCAAAGTCTATTATGGTAAAGTTTTCCCACTCTATGTGAAGTGATATAATGTCACTGTGAATTATCAAAGATGTAAATTATAAACACTAAAGCACACCCTAAAATTAAATAAAAGATTACAGCTAATAAGGCAACAAAAGAGACAAAATGATGTCCTAAAAAATATATACAATGCAAAGGCACAAAAAAATAAAACTGGGAAAAAAACAGATGGAATAGGAAAATGTATGTATATTAAGAGAAGAGATTCAAACCTACCTATATCGCTAATCACATTAAGTGTAAATGATTAACGTACCCCAATTAAAAGACCGATTGCCAAATGAGATGAAAAAATGGGTCCAAACTGCATGCTGTCCCTAAGAAATCCACTTTAAAGATAAAGATGTAAATAAGTTTAAAAAAATGGAAAATGAGATACCATGCTAACATTTAATCAAAATAAAGATGGAGTAGCTATATTATTATTCGACAAAGTCAATTTCTGGCCAAAGAATACTAGTATGACTAAAGAATTTCACTCCATAATGAAAAAGGAGTCAATCAAGAGGAACAAACAATCCTAAATATTTATAAATCTAATTACAGAACCTGAAAATACATGAAGCAAAACTGATAGGATTAAAAGAAAAATAGACAAATTTGTAATTATGTCTGAGACTTATACCCCTCTCTTCATAATTGACAGAACAAGGAGACAAGGATATGGAAAAACTTAACAATCAACCAATCTGCACCCAAGTGGTGCAGAAAATATTGGATATCTATATGCAAAACTATACACATTCATCCACACCTCACACCATATATAAGATTAACTCAAAATGCATCATAGACCTAAATGTAAACCCTAAAATTATATATCTTCTGGACTAAAACAAAGGAGAAAATCTTATTAACTTTGGTTAGGCAAAGAACACTTAGATATGACACCAAAAGCACAATCCATAAGAGAACAAATTGATAAACCAGACTGCAACAAAATTACAAGGTTTTATTCTTCAAAACACACTGCTAAGAGAATAAAAAGTTCACAGAAAGATATAAACGCTTTGCAACGTACACAACTAATAAAGGATTTATATCTAGAACACATAAAGAATCTCAAAGCAATAAATGAACTATTCAAAATGGATAGATTTGAACAAAAATTTCACTAAAGCAGATAGAGGGATGGCTAAAGCTCGACATCATTACTCATCACCCACGTGGGAACCTACTAGATAGGATAAAAGTGAAAAAGAAACTGGCCACAGCAAGGGTTGACAAGGATATGGAGCCACTGGAACACTCAGACACGGCTGGTTGGTATGTAATGTGACATCACCACTTTGTAAACAGTTCAGCAGTTACTTAAGAAGGCAAATCTATGCTTAACGTATGATCCACCCATTCCACTCCACATGAAAAAGGACAGCATGTGTCCAATTCGACTTGCACACAAAGTTCGTGAAAACTATTTGAAATAGCCCCAAACTGGAAACCACCCAAATACCCACCAATAGGCAGCCGGATAAGCGAATTGTGGAATGCCCACTTAATGGACTACTAAGCAGTAAAAAGAAATGAACTACTGCTCCATGCAACAACTTGACTCTCAAAGTCATGATGCTGAATGAAAGGAGCCAGCTTAAAACAAAAGGGCACGCACTCTATGTCTAAATGTAATACTTTATAAAACATAACCACATATTTAGGAAGAAGATCAGTGGTTCCCTAGAGATGGCGTAGAAGCAGTGAGGGCCATGAGGGAGAGGTTCAGACAGGGGCACAAGCAAACATCTGGGTATGACAAGTAGGTTCACCGTCCCAATTCCAGTGCCTAATTTAGAAGTGTATACTCACATCAAAATGCGAACAATGAATCATGGAACACTACATCAAAAACTCATGATGGACTACTGTACAGTGACTAACGCAACATAATAAAAAAACTATTTAAAATGTATTAAATCATATGCCTTACATATGTCGTTTATTGTATAACAACTGCTCTTCAATAGAGACATTAAATTTAAAAAAAATCCAATTGGCCCAATGTCACACAAGTAGCAGAATGGGTGAAAGTGGGATTTGAACCCAGGAAGCATGCCTACAGAGCCTGTGTTCACACGCACTGTCTCCTGCACATGACTCCTGGAGCAAGCTTATTCTCCAGAGCTATGCCTGCTTCATGTTGTGACTAAACTCTTCTCCTCCTGGGTTCCCTCCCAGGTAGTACCAAGAGACATTTCACCATTTATCGACATTTCCTTTGGGGGGTATTTAGAAGCCCTTGGGGTTCATGGAAATCCTTCTCTAGGGTCCCCAAGTTCCACTGGCACAAGTGTGCACTTCCAGACGCTGGCGAGGCTCTGAGCCCAGAGGCTGGGGGAACCTGGCTGCGGTTCCGCCAGCTGCTCTGAAGTTCTCTTCTGTAACGGAGGCGGCAACATTTATTTTCAAAACTGGGAACATGGGCATGATGTACAGAGAGTGGTTACAATTCTTTCATTCATTCATGCACTCTTTTTTTTTTTTTTTCTGGTGATGCACATAATTAAAACAAAGTCACACTACTGCCATATCTTAGGATAAATCCGTAAAATGCCATCTTCTTGTCTTCGACACATTGTTAATAAAAATTTGACCAGGAGAATTTTGTTTAAAATACGCAAAATTAATGCAACCTATGAGAAAATTTAATATCACACTTGGAAGCAGTGTATTGACGGATCCTTCTGTGTGCAGACAAGCACACAAATATTTCTTTAAGCACACCACCACTCCTCACCCTTGCTGGGCAGCCCCTGAGGTCATCAGATCGGTGACACAGGTGAGGGAGATGAGCTACAGCAGGCAACCCCCTGCCTCATACGGCTGCTTCTCGATGCAGCTCATGAGTCCTCTGGTTGTTCCCCCAAAGCTGAGTGCCCAGTGAGGGATTCCCTATTGCCTTCCACATCTGGGTTTTTAGATTCAGAGACTGAGCTCTAAGTGGTTTTCCTCATTTGTCAACAAACGTTATTCTGAGGGCTGGGGCAGGGGGGATAGGGAGGAAGAACTAACTACCTCCCATCCCTCCCCTCTGCTTTGCTATTTATTTCTAAGCAACGACTCTAGTTCCAAGCCTGCCAGTTCACCTTCTACAGATTCTCTCATGCCATCGTGATGGCGGATGACAGTCACACCTGCATCGTGGGCTGCTGCTCAGTGACCAAAAGCAAGGTTCCCGCCCCAACCCCACAGAGGTATCTGTTAAAGGATAGAGGCTGGCTGATTCATAAACAGGAAGAAAAACAGGCTAACAGGCTGAGTCTAGGTCAATTACCCCCTTAACAGCTCTGGTATTTTTTTTTTTTTATATTACCTTCTAAAATTCCATGTGTGGGGGTTTCTTCCAAAGCCTGCTAAAAAGAGCTACTAGATTTGACAGGGAAGAGCTGGCTAGGGAAGGCTGCAGCCTTGGAAACATCACAGAAACATTTATGGTGATGGAGGCAACCCTAATAATACCACGAAATCTTAGCAACTCAGACGCGAGAAGAAAAAGGGAAACACTTAAAAATGTATAATGGATGTGCGACAGAAGGTTTTTTAAAAACGTTCCTCAAGCAGAAACGTTGAACCTGCAGGCTACAGCGTACACTTGGAAGAACAACAACTCTCGTTCATCAAGTATTTTGAGAGCTGAGCAGGGCCAGGCACTGTCTGAGGCTCCCGGAGACACGGCCTTGGGCAAAACCAAGTCCCAGCTCCGGGGGGAACCTCCGTTTTGGAAGGGGGCGGGGGGCGGTCTGTTTCTGATAAAACGGCGTTAAGTTTTCTGTGGCGATGACATCTGAGCAAAAGCTCGAATGGGATGGAAGACAAGCCAAATGTCATCCAGAAATCGAATATAAGAGTACAACTATTTGTGTTAAAAGACAAATAAACAAAGAGGGAGCACAGAGAACCCCAAAAGGTTGTACCGGTACATTTTCCCTGCTTAGCGTTATGGTCTTCTAACAAAAAGGGATTCTATCTAGAAATGAGGTGATCTACACCTTTGGTTTCTTTAGTATAAAACCTAGGAGGAAGTTATAATTTCTTTTTCTTTTTCGGTGCTCTGGGGATAGTAACAAGATTTCCAAAACTTACGCACTTAGCAGTTCATTCCAGAACACGTGAGACCAGGGCCAGGAAGAAAAGAAAATGAAGGCATGCCAACTTGGGATCACCAGTCACATAAACACACGCATGCTTTAGTATGCATAATTTGCCAAGGGGGAAGTGGATTAATAAACTTTAATTATAGAGTAAAGCCAAAACAAACCTAGTGTTTCAGGTAAACCGGAACCATCAACAAGAATGCATGTTCCTTTGAATATAGCTAATTTTTCTCTGTTTTGTCACTCCAGTGGCTGGAGTGACATGTCACTCTACCCTTGACCCTTGTTTGGAAAATATGTACTTCTGGACCCTTGGTTTTTATATGCTAATGCTATTTTCCACTTAAAAGAACCAAGACTTCTTGGAGAAAAGTTAGTTCTGGGCTGAGAATTATAACCTGGGACTGGAGATAATAAGAAACTAAGACACAAAGAAGAGATCATGGGGAAAACTTGGGAGTGGTTGTTCTCCCCAATCTGATTTCAGTCACTGATACAAGATGAGCTGAGAAAGGCAGGAGGCCACACTGATGCCCAAAGAGATAAAGGATATGAAGTGTGGTGGAGAGGCACCTTTGACTAGGTAATAACCGACTGAAGTCCAACTATGATACAATGTTAACGTGCAGCCCACAGCAGATGAACACACACCCACTGAACCAGAGGGGGTGGCTGGCGAGAAGATGGATTTGTGTTTGCTGGGCCAGAACCATGCACACAGGCGGATGTTTGGTAAGAATTAGGGTTAGGAGGAGGAAGACAGGCTTTCGGGAATGCCGTCTCGGGACACTAGAATCTGGCTGCCTGTGCCTTCAACACAAGGTGAGGACGTGGCCCTAAAGGGGGCTGGGCTTGTTTTAAGAACCAGAGAAGCCAAATGATTATGACCACACCACGAAGCATCAAACATTAACGCCCCTATGAGAATGTCAACATAATCTCAGCGCTGCTTCTTTTTGTCCCTACACAGGACTCAAAAGTAACAAGGAGAATACAAGGTTAGTGAGCTTCTGAATAAGATGGATGGAGTTTGATTTCTGGCTCTACCAGTCGGGTAAAACCTTGGCCATTTTACTTCATCTGAGACTCTCTGTCTTCTCATCTGAAAGCCAGGCTGAATGCCTATGTCTCATGGAGTCATGAAATTATAGGAGATAAATAAAGCCTATAAGGAACCCCCGCAGGGCTTCAACCACAGCAGGAAGTCAGTGAATGTCAATTCTTTCTCCTCCGTGTAATGGAGGCAACTTCTCTCATTCACGGATCCACCTGGACGCTAGTCCGTGAATAAAAGAAATGGAGGGAAGGGGAAGGGTACTGGACTTAATCATGTTCTGAATTTTTTTAGCAGAAGCTGCTCAAGATTCTTAGTATTTCAACCACAGTAAAACCAAAGTCGTTTTGTATAATGCATTCATGTGGTGGTTTTGAAGGAGCATTCCCCCATATGCCATTATTTCTTTTTCTAACCATGTTTCAGTATAAAAATAATAGAGAATATTTTCATTCAATCAACTTAATGACCAGTAGTCTCCCTGTTGAGCTTTCTTAGTATTTCAACTTATTCAAAATAAAGCAAAAGTCTGCTTCAGAAAACTCAAAAAAAAATACAGTTCTAACATTTTAAGTATTTCAAAACAAAAATTGTTATTAACAAAATTTACATTCCTTGGGAATTATCTAGAATTTAGTTCCAAAATAAATTCGCTAGTTGCAAGACATAGTCTATTAAAAGATCACCACTCACGCAGTTTCTATTGAGAATGCACAAGAACAGATTAAAAATGCTCATAATCTCACACAAACAGTCTGAAACACACACGTCATCTTAGCTTACAGCCAAAAAAATTAGATGAGAGGGAAGAATTAAGACAAAAAATCCATGTCTCCTGTGTGGGAACCTGAAGCCCAACATCATCCTCTCATACACAGTGAACTCCTCCAACATCCATTCTTTCTCCTTTCAAACCCTCATGACCTTTCAAATAGAGAAAACCTTATTTTCAATTACTTAAACTCTTAGGTGGGAAAATACCCCTCTTTAAAGATACTCAACACAAAAGTACATTTTGTTGTTTTTTTCTTCCTTATTCTACTCTGTGACTTCTTTGTGAATGACACCTTTTCCCATCTCACATTAGATTAAAAAGGGAAAATGGACTGCTACAGATTCTTCCAAGGATACAGGAAAAACTGATGCTATCTGAGGCACATTATAAAAAAAAGTAAGATTTCACAATACTTAAGCCAAGAATAAGCATGATCACTGCACTGAGTGAGAAACCTTCTTTCAAGGTCTCATCTAGAGTCCCTTTCTAAGACTCAGGACCCTTTAAGAAGGTTTTTTGTTTTTTGTTTTTTGTTTTTTTTTAATATTTTATTTGACAGAGAGAGAGGTCACAAGTAGGCAGAGAGGCCACAAGTAGGCAGAGAGGCAGGCAGAGAGAGAGGGAGAAACAGGCTCCCCACTGATCAGAGAGCCCGATGCGGGGCTCGATCCCAGGACCCTGAGATCATGACCCGAGCCGAAGGCAGAGGCTTAAACCACTGAGCCACCCAGGCGCCCCTTTAAGAAGGTTTTGATTTTTTTTTTTTAATTTATTTATTTGCTTGACACAGAGAGAGAGAGAGAGAGAGAGGGCAAGCAAGCACACAAGCAGGGGGAACGGGTGAGGAAGAAGCAGGCTTCCTGCCAAGCAGAGAGCCCAATGTGGGGCTCAATTACAGGATCCTGGGATCATGACCTGAGCCAAAGTCAGAGGCTTAACCCACTGAGCCACCCAGGCGCCCCTAAAATGTTTTGGCTGTACTTGGTTCAACAGTGTACCTGGTAAGAAGGCTTCCATTCAATCTCGGCAAATGAGTGGAAAAGAGCCAGCACGGGGGAGAAAACCGATTAAAGGCATACACTCCTCAAACAGATTGAGGGTGTGGGTCCAGACCTCCACCATAAAGCGAATTATTTCCTTATTTCAGTAAAGTGGGTCACATGAAGGTTTTGGTTTCCCAGCGCATCTAAAAGTTATGCTGACGTCATACTGTAGTGTATTAAGTGGGCCACAGTATTCTGTCTAAATAAATACATACTTTGGCTAGAAAAGGCTGACCACCATGTGAGCTTGCGGCGAGGCATCGTCTTTTGGCTGGGGGAGGGCCTTGCTCCAATGTTGACGGCTGCTGACTGGTCACTCAGGGTGGTGGCTACTCACTATTGGGGTGACTGTGGCAATTTCTTAAAATAAGACAGCATTGGGGGCACCTGGAGGGCTCAGTCAGCTAAGCAACTGACTGACGATTTTGGCTCTGGTCATGATCTCGGTCGTGACATCAAGTCCTGTGTTGGGCTCCATGCTGAGCACTGAGTCTGCTTAGGGGTCTTTCTCTCCTTCCCCTTCTGCCCCTCCCCCTCCTCTCTCTGTGTCAAATAAATAAAATCTTAAAAAAAAAAAAAAAAAAAAAGAGCAATGAAATCTGCCACCTCACCCGACTCCTCCTTTCCCAAACAACTTCTCTGGATCATGGGATGCTGTTTCAGCACCATACCCAAAGGAGAACTTTTTTCCAAAGTTATGCCAATCCTTTCAAACCCCGCAGCGTACAATTATGTACTCTAAATCCTTTTCTGTCCTTTCAGCCATCTTTAGGGCATCTTCACTAGATTCCCACTTTCTTTGCACATCCCTAGGAAGCAACTCTCTATCCCTTCAAGTTTCCTCATGAGATCGCAGCCATTCAGCGCCCTCTTTAGGCTCCACTTCTAATTTTAGTTCTCCTGTGATTTCCCTCCCAGAGACAGCTGTGTCTCACAGAGGGGAAGCCTGAGCAGCAGAAGAGACAGGGCACCGGCCAGTCCATGGAGCAGCCAGAACACACAACATCCACCCGTGAAGTCTGTTGTCTTACTGAAGCACAACCTGTGGGGCCTACAGCAATGACACTAGTAACATCAAAGATCGCTGATCACAGATCACCATCAGAAATACCCTAACAGGGGGATGGAGAGGGTGGCTAGGTTATGGACATGGGGGAGGGTGTGTGCTATGGTGAGTGCTGTGAAGTGTGTAAGCCTGATGATTCACAGACCTGTACCCCTAGGGCAAATAATACGTTGTATGTTAATAAAAATAATTTATATAAAAAAAGAAATATACCAACAATGTAAGAGCTTGAAATATGGGGAGAATTACCAAAACGTGACACAGACAAGAAGTGAGCAAACGCTACTTGAAAGATGACACCAACAGACTAGCTTGCCACGGGCCTGCCAGAAGCCTTCAATGTTTAAAAACCACGCACCATCTGAGAAGCACAATAAAGCAAATATAGGTATGCCTATATACTGCTACAGACTTTGTGGTTTCTTAACTTCAAGGGCCCTGCAGGTTCGTCTGTGGTTTGTAAACACTCTATTAAGTACTGAGTACATGTACAAAACAGAACATTCAACAGGTACCGAAGGGTAAACAGCGAGGGTAAACAGTATGTCCTGCCCTCCAAGCCTCTAGCCACCCAGTTTCCTTCCCTAGAGATAACCACCCACAGCGGTATCCCAAGTCTCTTTCACAAAGAGAGACAACATCTGTAACACATAGACACTCCCTTGACAAAGAGAAGGCACACAAAACCATCACGGAGTCTGCGAATTTCTGAGAGGAAGGGCTCGCTTTCAAACACAGCTGCTCACTGATTTGCCGTTAAAAAACAATTCATTTCTAATCTGGGAGAAGTATGGTAAAAAAGCAGAGATCTATGCAGTGAAAGACTACTGTGAAGACGTCATCTTCACTTAATACTGTATTTTGAGAATGCATTTTAATGTTTTGGCTGTTGTTTACTGGGCATGGCAAAAAACATACACAAAAAAAATGTAACTTGGTCCACTCTAGAGGCCGGAACGGTTTCTGTTTTTTCTTTTGTGATTTCTTTCAGAAATCAGGGCAACCTGTCAGCAGCCCCTCCGCGTGAGACAGGTCATTTATATAAGACATCGGGGGCTTGCCACAGGCGAAGCCCAGGCTTGTAGGAATCTTGAGTATTGCTCTCAAAAAGATTACAGCCTCTTAAGGGAGAGAAAACATGTACTCAGCTCCCTTTTCCCCACCCCACCAAATAAAGGCCAATATTCACAGAAATAAATACTATGTTATAAAATGATAAACAGCATTTGTAATGAGTTGACCACAATGTCTATCACATGGTCAATGCTCAGTAACTGGTGACTATTATTATTAAAAGGAAAGGTAAAGGTTCTGAAGAAAAATGATAAGAAGGACTTGGAAAACAGGCAATAGGGAAAATATTCAGAAAAAAGGTCTAAGGAAGCAGTATTTGATACTTGAAGAACCCGTGGGCTTTCAATAGGTAAATAAGGGAAAACGGAACATTCCAGGCAGAGAAAAGAGCACTTAAGGAGATGGGAGGTGGGCGCGCACATTTTGTATGTTTGATGGGAAATAACCCAGCGTTGTCTTTCGGGTCCATTCCCAGTGGATCTGTCTAGAAGCTCCACAGTAGAAGTTCAGCCCTTCCTTGGACCTCTGCCACGATCCTTCCGTCCTAGAGACTAGTGAGGGTCTGGTATGCTCAGGACAGGGCTCGGGTGATGGAAAAGCTCCCCTCCAGACAGCTCATCCCAGAGGATGGGGATCCAAGTCTTCTGTGACTCCTTCCGAACGGTGTCAGGAGCAGTGCCAAGAACACGGGAGACCTAAGCCTGAGTCTCATTTTGCAGAAGGCACACACGGAGCCCATGCACAAGGGAGGCAGTCTACCGACTGCTGTTCCCCCAAGCCACTTCCAAGAGCTCAAATTCAGCAATCTCATTCCAAAGGGAAGGACAAAGCTTGCGAATTCTTAACTCTGGAGCACAACTGTAACAGAATTCCAAAGGAAATGCAGATCCTAGGTTAAAACGGATGCTACACGCTTCACATTCCAACATGAGGTGTCCTACCTTCTGTCTATGTGGCATCCTCTGTCTTCCAGTTAGACCCAACAAAATATTCTATTGGAGAAAAACAAAGGGAAGAGGTTCCACCTAAGAAACTAACGATCACCCTGCTGACCCTTTGCATGAAATTATGAGTAAGTTCTCTAATACGGGTTGTAAATATAACACACGACCGACAAAACGCACAGTCTTAAACGATCCTTTACATGCCACTTTCTCTACCCTATTAAGATGCTCGTTGTTTCTTTGATTTATCTGATAATAAATTTTTGATGACTGGTAAGTCTCATAAAATTGCTCTGGTGCTGACTACACTGATTAATAAGTCTGAAGAATCGAAAGTGTCAGAAATTCACGTGTACGAATAAGTTACTGCCAAACATATATTAGGTATTCCATAAAATATAGAATAAAAAGGTTGATCTGGTCATTTTATCTTGTATCCATTTTCCTGTAACAATTTATATTCAGGGTCATCATCATCCTTCGTTGCCTTAAAAAAAGAAATCAATGAAGTAAGTCCATATGGGGGCAAATTCAGGAATTAAACTAAATTTTTTAAAAAAGGAATGAACGAATATAAGATAATAAAACATGTTTCCCAGGGAAAAAAAAATCGGACTTAGAAATCATTGCCGGGGCAACTCTGAGATGATAGTTTGAATCGGTGTCTTTGAGATGGGGAAGCTGAGTGTGGATATGAAGAGGCTGTTTGCCACCGACAGAACAGAGACCAGAGGCCCACCTCGAGGACCAGGACATACACTAAGAACAGAGCGTCAGAGCACAGTTTGCCTATGTCTTTACGCCATGGAGCATCACGTGAAAATAGGCATTCCACCTCTGATGCCCCTCTCTCTGCAGGAAAAGCAAACCACCTTAATTACATGAGAATAGAATTCCCTGCCCTGTCGTTAGTAGTCTCAGTCTTGCCTGTTAAGACTACAGAGATAACGTAAGAAAAATGCAACAAAGTTATAAGGGCTCCAGATGTGGCAACTAGAACTCTAACATGAGACAGGAAATCTCTCACCCCTTACTGAGTAACGTGCCAGTAGCTACCACTAAGGACCACAAGGTCCCAGGGGGAAGATCCCATACCTGCTAGCGTCGGCCCCATGGCATACGAAGCAGACAGGAGGCACAAAGGCCTTCTGTATAGCATCTTCCTTCTAGAAGATTCTTGTGGGAGACACAGCCTGGAGTCTAACAGTTGATGCTCAATGTAACCCTCCCTTCTTGAATTCTCTAGCCAAATCTGACAGAACAGAGGGCTTTCTTAGGCGCCCTTCAGTCCCATGGGACCCTTCAATCCTAACCAGTTTCTGTTTTAATATGGTTCATTGCGAAAAGATCAGAAATAAAAACACTGACTCCTCTACCAGGCACAAGAGCCTATCCCGTGTCCCTGAAATGAAACAGGAGTGAATCTGCATGCTTTGGAGGAACATCGAACTCCAGAAGCCAAGCATACTAGGAAAGGCATGGGGAAGGGAAATGGACCAAGTCTCAGAGAGTTATTCAGACATATTCGCTAATGGAGAAAATACACCTACCGTGAAGTTATGGGGGCTGCGGAGGAAAAGCGTAAAGAGGCGGAACACGTGGATAGAGGACAGAATGCTATTTCTGGGCATCCAAGTAATAGTAGTGTTATGGGTTGAACTGCACCCCTATCTACTCTCAAACTCACTTGTTGAAGCCTTAGCCCCAGGTACCTTGGAATGTGACCATATTTGTGTCCCTATAAAAATGGGAAATTTGGATGCAGGCACCGATGCACAAGCAAAGAAATGATGTGAAGAGACACAGGAAAAAAGTGACCATCTGCAGGCCAAGCAGAAAGGCCTGGAACATATCCTTCTGTCAGAAAAAAAAAACAAAAAAAACAAAAAAAAACCAACCCTACCCACTGCTTGATCTTAGATTTCCAGCCTCTAGAATCCTAAGACAATGAATTTCTGCTGGGTGGCTTAGACAGCCAAACGTGGACAAATCTAGCTATCAGCAGGAGGAAAAAGAAAAAGCCTTGTGCTTACTCAGAAACCTGACATAAAACAACCAAAACCGGAACGATTATTTATTCTCTGAATATACATTATCAAATTGGATGCAGAATCCAAAGTATGTACAATCTAAAGGTAATGGAACAGCATATGTTCCAGGTGAAACTACTTAAAAATTAACTATCAGAATGGAATCAGTATTTCTTGATGGGAAACTTTTTATACCATGAGTCTTGAAAATACATATGAGATAATACACAAACACAACAGGATAAAATATGTAAAGTTGTTCCCTTAATGGTTGGCAAATAAACTGTAACGTCAACAGATGCGTATGAATGTAACTCACAGCTGAGCCTTTTATCTGATCAAAGCTGAATGAAAGTCCTTTCATAGAACACATTCTAAGTCAGAATATCTGATAGCATAGAACCCTGAACTGCTAAAAATTACCAAAACCACCCCCTTGAAACCATCTACTAATTCTTGACCATAATAAGAGACCTGATCTCAATAAAAAGCCAACATGTAATAAAATAAGATATTACTGTGTAGAAAATAGAAATCACAGGTTTTTTTTATTATAAAAGTGCCACTTATTAATTTATCTCTCAAATAAAAACTGTAAATACAGCCAATAACTCATTTTAGCAGGATAGAAATCATCGAGCACTGAACTTTAAGATGACAGGGAGTTAAAAAAAAAAAGTTGTCAATATGCAGGGCTGATCAATTTCATTTCATTGAGGAGGTCAATACTCAATAGCTCAATATAATTATATCAAGTAAGTCTCATCTAAAAATGGAACTCTTAATAGCCCCTTCAGAGGAAGTAACCTGACACATTTCCTTTTTAGAGCACAGGCTGAGTCTAGCCTATGCTGATTTTCTTCTGTCAAGTGAACAAATTATATTCTATTTAAATTGATACTGTAGCCAATCACGCTGTACATTAAACTCTAGCAATACAAGAGAGGTGCAAGCCAGACAGTCAACATACAAGTCGATATCGGGTGGGGAGGGAGGACATGATTGCTCTGCTCTTTAAAATCATAGTATGTAAAAGTAGGAGGTTCAGGATAAACATCACTCTTCTCCTTTTCTTGTGGAAGTTGTGTTTTTTGTGTGTGTTTTTTTCTCCATTTATTTAAATGTATTCTCAACTTTTTAATGGTCAGTACACTAGTCGCTGGATAAAAAGCAGAAGGACTGACAAAGCTTCTGCTCAATGGTCAAACCTGACCGACCCTGTCCCCACAGAGCTGGCAGGCCAGCAGTTGTGGCTGGGGTGTGACCACACTGGAGGACCACGGTGAAGGTGGACAGGTGAGGGAAGCTTTTCCAATCTGCATTATGTATCCAAGTCCGAGTAAAAAAAAAAAATCTCAGAATATGTATAAGATGGGGCTTCCTGGATGCTTTCAGAAATACCGGGTAGCCCCCTGAAGCTGGTTTTTAAACCCCGGCAGGGTTTCACCTTAGACCTTTATAGCTTTAGTGGGTGGAGGTTCCCTACTGCGACTCTTCCGGTACCCAGGTGCACTGACCACGTTGAATGGGATGCACCTTCCATTTAAAAAACGGGACTATTTTGCATGAGCTACAAAATTATAGAAAAATAAAGCTTCAAAGGGCATATAAAAACTTGATGTATCAAGAAAATGGTGAACATGCACCAAGACAACAGAAAAATACTAATTACCTCTAAAGCATACCTGAATAATCGTGTTCAACAAGTTAGCAGCAGAAAAGCAAAGATCCTTTCAAATGTAAATTACATGAAGCAATCTATCCAGAAAACTTGGGAGAGAGACAAAATTGTTATGTACTCTTCTTCACGCAATCTGTTTTCGTCCTCTTCCTTTAAGAGGGAGGTAATAATTTACCAAAGGAACGAACAGCTCAAGGTGAATGTCAAAGATCCACAGCTGATATTCCTTGTCCTGACTGAGGTCTGTTCAGTGGAATAAACATATCTCAACTCCGTGTGCTGGTAACCCACTACCTGGAGAAAAAGGGAACGCTGTGCCACTTTACCAATGAAAAAAAGCATCAGATAAGGTATATGACACAATTCCATCCAAAATATACCTTATGGGTTTCCTTCTCCTCTTTGCTATTTCTTAGCAATGTTAGGTCAATGCAACATTATTTGCATGCAAATGGATCCAGAGCCGTCAGAAGTGTGCATGTTATTTTTTGTCTTATGGAGGAAATGTGATAACACATTTATTAACTTAGGAAAGGATGGAAATATACATATGGAACACCTATAAAGGAAATATAAATTACCAGGAACCCAATACACAGTCAACTTTTAAAAATAAAAACAATATTTTATGTTCAAAGCCTTAGGGGGAAAAAAAACAACCCTGGATCTTCATTTTCATGTCTACTCTAAAAAAATACTGTTTTTCTCTGGCTTAATTTGAGCTATTTTCAGATACAGTAATGAATGAGAAGTCTACATTTTTCCTGCCTTCCTGTGTCACTAAGTAAAATTCACTAACTGCTAGAAAGGTCCTGGAAGTTTAACCCTCTCCTTCATCCTTCTGTGATATTTATAAAACCATCTGCTAGTTCTGTGCATCCATTTATACTTCAGCAGAAAATAATAAGGTTTGGAGAGTTTTGTTAGACGGGATTTCCTTCCAGAAAGAATGGTCTCAAAATGAAGGGATCACCTACTAGGTTTGAAATGCTGCGGCCTTTTGGTAGACCAGACAGATTGGTTATTTGAAGGTCTTCTAGGTCACTGACGCGGCAGCCATTAGAGCATATACTAGCTGTTTAAGAAAAGCCCATTTACATCCGCCAAAGCCCATACACAGGTTTGCACACAGCGCAGAAAAAAGAAAACATTTCTTAGTTTGAACTGTGCCAGGGAAATAAGTTCAGAGACAATCATCAGCAAACAAAAGTCATGCTTCTTACAAATCAAACAGGATGACTTATTTTGCTAGATTCCTAGCAAAAAGAAATTGCCGTCATTTTTCTCATCATGGCCCACCACTCGCATAGTGTTGCTTTGTGAAAATGTTTCCACTAACTGGCGTGAATAATCGTAAGGCTGGTCTTCACTCAAGATTAAAGAAGAAAATAAAAATGTGAGTGAGTGTGGCGCCTCTCCCTAGAGACAAAAGCAGTCACAGGGCAGGAAGAATGACGGGGAAGCATTCTCTGAGCGATGTCACTCTGGAAATGAGGCTTTAGGACCACCATGCTTCGCAAATTGCAGCCTTCACAAGGATGCCTGCTTTCCAAAGGCCTCTTTCAACCGGCACATTTTCAGCCGAACATTTGTCAAACCTCGCCTTTTGTGAAGAGTTAACATGTCAGCTTTTAAAATGGCTTGTAGTTCCTATCCACCTTCCTTGATGGAAATGTGAAAAGTGTGAGTTACTCCCTTTCACAAAGCATCTCGTCAAGGATCCTGACTCTAATCTGACTTCTCCTTCTGGGGAGGGGGAAAAAAAATCCACCTTCTGGAAACTTAACAAGTGGTAACTATTTGATCCCAATTCTGCTTCATAGAGATAAGGGTGGTCACGCAAGGAGAAAAGCAGCACCAAATACAGAGTTAAAGGGTGACCAGATAGCTCGACCACAGCCGGAAAATGCTAACGCCCTCGTAGGGTTTGCTCTTCAACAACCCGACCGAGCCAATGACTGTACTCGAATAGAGGGAGTAACATAATGAATGGGCAACGCGGTGACACCAGCCAATATGTTCCCTTTGCTGAATGTATGATAAATGGACAAAGAGCAGTCCCCACCTGAGAAATGATGAGGAGGACGTGATGGATGCCCCAAGTGTACTCAACGGAACCAGCTCCTGAAAAATGACACCTCGACACACTCACGGCCACACCTAGCCACGGCTCCTCCCAGCTCAAGTGCACAAGTTCCTGTCTTCGCCACATCAGATCATCTCAGAGCGTTTCAATTCCTCCTGCACCCTGATTTCACTGTTTTGGTTCAAATGTCCACATCCCCTCTTGGAAGTTGGACCATCCATCTTCACCGCCTGCCGCTGCTCTAGACTCAGAAGGCCTCCAAGGATGTGCTTGGAACATGAAGGTCGCTGTGAAAGTCGACCATGGACGTGGATGAAAAGGAAGCAAGAAAGTAAGTTCTTTACTGACCTCGCTTAGGTAAGAAGGCAACTGGTTAGAAAAAATGGCAAAAAAGGAAGGCGATTCATCAGCTACTTAAGGGCCAAAGCACAATTAAAATATGCTTTCTTGGTATTCTGAAGATCAATATGTAAAAAAAGGATTTGTTATTGGAAGGGGTATACGTGGCTTATAGAAACAGTTGTAAGGAAGTGAAGAGTAGAAACCACAGCTTGTAGAACAAAAACCTAAGACGAAGGTACTGAATGTGAAACTGGCTTTTCCGGAAAAATGGGAGTATAACGAATAAAATGCCTCCTTAAAAGTCATCACGTGCACAGCTTTATGCTACAAGTCCTCTGATTAGGAAGGGGTTACTTAAAAAAAAAAAAAATTAAAGAATTAAGTTGGGTTCTAGTTACAGGAGGCTATGGCAATACACAGCTATTCACACAAAAGAGAACTTTACATGTTAAAATTCAGTGAAACATAATGGTGGCATTTTTGTGTAAGTATTTTTTATAAAAAAGCCTAAGATTAAGAGTCTGACTTTCTTACCTAGTTAATAGTCCACATGTTTGTCTAGTTATGTTTGTTAACAGAGTGAGCACAGCTACCCTGGGAGGATGGGTGAAGGGCAGAAAGCAGAAACAGGGAACCGCAAACACCTCTTTTTCCCCGGGGGGAGAGGAGAACCCCGAGGGAATTCGCTGAGGGGCCCTGCCCTTGGGGAGGTCACAGCAAGTGTATCCTCCCCGCAGAGGCTCATGAAGATTCCTCTAAAAGCAGAGAACGGGGTACTAACCTGTCCCCCTAAAAGGGGTCAACGACTCTCCTATGCTTATCTAAGCTTCTGAATGTTCCTGTCACTGTTTAGAAGATAAAATCAGTCTCCAGGAGGAAATCAAAAAGTAAGCTGGTGGGAAAATTGCTTAAATTACCCTGATCCTCAAAACTAGAGAGAGAAGGCTACTGCCAACAGACACGTTACTGATAAAAATGTCATGCCATATACTCCCTTTCAAATAACCGAACTATTAACTCAGTGAAGGCAAGAACCTCATTCTTCCAAAATCCTAACCACATTCAAACAACCAGAAATAGTTTATAATTTATAATAAATAGTGTATAATGGGGATTAGTTGTAATAATGACTAATAGTGACTCTGAGGTAATACAATAGCCATAAATTCACAACTTAATATTTTAAAATGAAATTAAAATTAGAAGTGCTTTTATATGCCACATATTTCAATATGCTATACACTATAAATTAATGGATGATAAAACAAAAGATCATTAGCCAGAGTAAAAAAGAGTGTTTCGCCCAGTTCTCAAGTCAAAAAAAAGCTCGCTTGTAGATTTTTCTGCATGTTAAAATGTATGCAGAGATTTTCTCAAAAGATAACCTACAAACCAAGATCGATGGAGATTGCCATTTACTAACAAAAAATCAGACAGCCATCTAAAATGGATAGCAATGATTAACAATTTAAGAGGAACAAAATGAACAATAAGCTGCTAATTTGCAAAGATATTTTCACACATTTTCATAACGAACTAAATTTCCAAGGCTGAGCTACATTCATATTTAAAGAAACTATATATATACTTGCACATAACTCTGTGGCTCATGAAACAATAAAACACATCTTATACTTCTCTCATTTTACTCTTACAGGTAAGGTTTAAGATATATTGCAAATGTCAGGGTATTATCTCAAAAGAAAACTAAACCACGTTTTAAGCCACTTTCACAGATGAGGATATGCTATCATGTCAGAAATTCTAGTCTATTTGGTTTTAACACCATTATTCCTCAGAGCTCATCTTCTCTGGGATTCTGCCCGATGGAAAGAGGACCATAACGAGCTCCGTATACCAGGGTACACGGAAGGGGGCTCCAGAACCACAGCCCGCCATGTATAGGCAGGGATTCTGCCCTGTTGGTTAATCCTGAGCCACTGACCCAGCACAGATTCAGCAAGGCCTGTGTTGAGTGGGGGGCATTGTTCTGATCCCCCAAGTGCAAGCTCCTGACTGCATGTGACCCTTAAAGATCCTCTAGCTCTTCTCAAAGGTTGGATGATCAAAAATCAGAAAATCAGATTAAAGCAGACTGTGGGTTTTTCTTTTTCAAATCTCTCTGTATTTGCTTAGAACTAGCAGAGACCAGGTTTCAGCATCAAGGATGACGGAAGCATAGGAAAGAATGATTACTTACTTCAGTGGAGGCTGGGGTGGGATGAGGGGAAAATAGTGTCAGAAGATGTAACAACAGACCAAGGAGATGTGCAAGAATTCCTGCCCACCCGGACACAATGAGGAAGAAGCAGATGCAGACAGTTAGGTTTGGGGGCCTGGCTCCCAACAAGCTGCTCTTGACCCAGGGCAAGGACTTGAGGGATTCTGAAGCTGTGACATAAGCAAGCAGATTCCTCTTCCTCTTTTTCTGCCCCTTCTTTTTCTCTTAGAGAGATTACCATCTTGCTAGAGTAAGAACTTCTGAAGAATAGAATGATGCTCCCCCAGTAGTTTCTCCTGATTCTATAAATAAGCTGCTTAACAATTTTGCTCATAACATTTGTTATTCTTTGCATTCAAAGGAGAAAAAAATACATGCTGATCTTAATGTGTCTGGTGAATTTCTTTAGTGCCTTGAATATTCAACTAATACCTTAAAACATTTTTTTAATAAATTTGGTATAAATTCCCTTTGAAAATGTCAATTAAAAATCATCCATAAAAAAAAGAGAAAATTACATGTGATTATTAATAAAACATTTAAAAATACTATAAGCTAACTGCTACCAATACGATAATGTCATATGGTAATTTTTTTAAACGGTGTAATTAGAAATACTATAAAACGACAACCTATTATTTTTAAGAATCACAGTCTACTTACTACTTGTATGTCTCAGAACGGATATATTCAAAAACATGGGACACGCCAAGCTGGAACTGGTCAGCAATTGGGGTCACCCAGGGATTGTTCTCTGCTTTGAACACTTGCTTCTGACCAGTTAAATCCAAGTTTCCTGCAACGATGGAAGGAAAGAGGAAAAGGTGAAGTTCATTTCATCCAACACAAATCAGGTCTAAGAAGTACTACCTAGTCACCAGGGCACAACACCAAATATCTCTTGGGTCATTTGATTTTATTTTTAAAAAATGTGTTATTTCAAGTCCTCAGTGGTATAAAAGCAATGTTAGTCCTAGTACACTGCCCCAAGAAATTAGGAAGGGAGAGAGGGAGGAAGAAAAGGAGTTGGGGGGTCAAGGTAGAAAGGAAGTAAGCCTGGAAGGAGTTCTTGTAAATGCAACATATGCTTTATTTTTCTAGGTTTTGTTACAGAGGAAAAAAAGCAAAACAAAACCAACCAAACAAACACACACATATCAGAACGTCCTGAAATTCTACTTGACAATGTACATCACCACTTGTCCAACGTGATCTAAAACCAATCCAATCAACAGCACTATTCATCGAAGTAGAGTATGAATGAAGGAAGAATCCTGTCCAGGTAAAATTATTATTGCATTCTTCAGGTACCATAAGCACATGAAAAAATCAGCACTAAATGAATCTCATTAACATGGTCATGCTAGAAATTCACATCTGTACTATCCTTATCAGTTGACCTATTACCTTTAAAAACCATGTGCACCTGAATGTTTACAGCAGCAATGTCCACAACAGCCAAACTATGGAAAGAGCCTAGATGTCCATCAACAGGTGAATGGATAAAGAAGATGTGGTACATATATACAATGGAATACTATGCAGCCATCAAAAACCACGGAATCTTGCCATTTGCAAAGATGTGGATAGAACTAGAGGGTATTATGCTTAGCGAAATAAGTCAATCAGAGAAGGACAATTATCATATGATCTCTCTGGTATGAGGAATTTGAGAGGCAGAGTGGGGGGCTTGGGGGCGTAGGGAAAGAAAAAAATGAAACAACATGGGATCCGGAAGAAGACAAACCATAAGAGACTCTTAATCTCACAAAACAAACAGAGGGTTGCTAGGGGGTGGGGGAAGAGGGACAGGGTAGCTGGGTTATGGACATAAGGGAGGGTATATGCTATGGTGAGTGCTGTGAAATGTGTAAACCTAATGATTCATAGACCTGTACCCCTGGGGCAAATAATACATTATATGTAAATAAATAAATAAGAAACTTAAAGGTTGACCAATGCAGGGGGTGGGGGGGCGGGGAAGCATTTCTTCATTTGATTCTCCAGCAATCCCTAAGATCGGTCACTGACAACACTTTATAGATGAAGAAATGAAATGGAAACATGACAAAAATAACATGTCCAAGATTAGAAAACTTAAGAATGGGGATTTGAACCCAAGGCTTTGACTCTAAATCTCGTATTCTTTCTAGAATGTCTGGAGAAACTATTAGGTTACATCTCCTAGATCAACCAAGGATGGGTTAAGGAAGGCAGCATTAAAATACCCAGTAAGCGTCACCCATCTGAATAACATCTGTTAGTAATCGATTCCTTTTTTGTTTGCTCGTTATACTAAAAAATGGAAAAGGCTACATGTGAAAGAGCTTCTCGTGGCACTACTGCCTATGCAAGAGACAGGAACAGGGCAGTTATGGGCCAGAGATGTACGCAGTTTATCCAGCGGGGGGTGGGGGGGGCTTACCAAAGGTCTTTCCCTATAAGCCCTACTGAGGAAGTTCATTGTCAGATTCCCAGTCTACAGGCCAAGGCTATATAAACATAGACCCCCAGCAACCATTCTTCCCAAGACACATCCAAAGTACCACGTTTGTCCTGTTTTGAAACTCTACTTGCCAATTTTGTCTTAACTGATAACTCAAGATAAGGAGGACACGTTCTGGGAGCAAGTATGAAGCACATAATTTCCCAGCTGATCTAGGCTTTAGAAAGGAACTAACATTTTTACTGGGAAGATAATGTAATATTTCTTCCTAAAAGAATGCAGAGTTTCAATCTGTCTTCTTTGTTAGATGAACTTGTACTATTCAGAAAAAAAAGACCAATATAAAAGTGATTACAATTTAATAAAACGCTTTTAAAGAAAACTAATACTACCAAATATTACCAGTGAGTAATTCATCATGATCTTTCCAAAGCTACTTAGAATCTGTCGGTGTTAAGTACAAAAATTAGCAGATAAATTTCTCTCCAAGATTATCAATATTGTCAATTTCCTTATCTTAATGGTTAAACATCATTAGTCAGATACTAAATCATTTGGTAAATTAATGGGCTTTATTCTCTAAACCATGAGTCAGAAAACAGCCTAGGGCAAATGAAAATCCCAGAGCTGCAGAAATTCTCTGCTGAGCTGGGTATCTTACTTCAGTGTGACCTTACAGGCAATGGGCTATTTGTTTGTGTTTGTCTTCATTTGGGGAGGGCTTTTAGCTTTCCAAGAATAAAAATGATCTCTCGTTTCAATTCCTCTGTAATTCTTATCTTCTTTTAGGATCTCTTTTGCTATATTCTATACCCTTGTCCTCTCTTCGGTATCATTATCTTATTTTTTTTCCACCTTCCACTTTTCCTAAAAATGAATATAATGTCTGAAAAAAAGTTTTCCATGTAAAAATTACCCCCCAAAAAAATCTGTATTACTTAAGTGTCCTGTGTTAAATGCACACGTAATAGGTTTCCCGCGGTTCTTAGCAAGCGCGGTCATTGAGGGAAAGGGCCACAAGCCAGACATCAGTAACCACAGTGTAACAAATCACTAAGTTGGGGGTAGAGGCACTAGAAGACGAATACCTCTCTTAAAACACTGACCTAATAAACAACATGTGCTTACATATCTTCCCAACTCTAAGGCCTGCCCACTGACATCAGCATGAAATCAACTGTGAAAAAAAAAACAGACATTGCTGAGCAAAGAGATGTACTTGTTAGCGTCTACTCGGACCTAAAGATCTTTCCTCCCTGTCCCCCAAAATTGTTAACCCTACTGAGAAACAGAGTCTGAATTTCTAAAGGTATAATTTGATCTGATGAACATCCAGGACTCCCCATCGTTCATACACTACCACGAATTAACTCAACTGGATTGCTTTCCTCTTAATCTTCGGTTCAGACTGGGATCACAGGGACACTATAGTTTGTGGAAGAAGAGTTGGGGGAGGAGGGGAGGGAAGTAGGAGCCCTGAGCACTTCTCACCATGCTGTATTTTCAGGGCCCTGGGTCAGTGTGAGAGCACCATGGACCAGGGAAAGGCTCAAGAAGGACCCCACCACCCCCTACACCCCTGCCAGGCAATGCCATTATTCTAAATTTGCTCAGGGACGATGTCCATGGGACAGCGAGAGAAAGAGAACTCTCTTCCTTCCTCAGCTGTGTCACAAGCTCCCTTTTACCAAGGTCCAAGGGTTGTCCCAAGAATGCAAAAATACAGGTAGAGATGAGCAAAGCAAATGTAATGGATCAGCTTTGAACCTGAGGTCCAGGTGCATATTTCTGCGGGAAAGCCTCGCCTGCTTTCTACCACCTACAACCTACATACCCACTTGGGAATGTACACAGCCTCTTGTTAACTTATTAACAGCCTCTTGTGAAGCCTGCAGCCTCTTTAGTGGTAATCCTCTGAAAATCACATACTGAAGTTCCATGCTCCCTAACTGCCACACGTGGAAGACAGAGCTCAGGGAATAATGCCAAGAAAGGTCAGCCGTGTTCTCTGGGCCCTTTTGTCTGAAGCCTCTGACCCCCCGGAGATCCATCAATCCCTAGCAATGTCTCTATTTAAGTGCTGTCAAAGGAGACAGAAGAGGCAGAGAGGGCTGCTAAGGACGTTGGCTAAGCAGAGCATGCAGGAGACACTGGATGTGGGCTAGACACATATACCCTTTGGGGAAAAGAAGTGTGACTGCCAGGGTACACAAAGGACCACGGGACGGATCTTCAGGGGCACTTCCGTTTCTCTCCCTTCACACTCCTCTGTGCGCTCCAGCTGGAGGGGAGGGCACCTGGGTTACCCTCCCCCACCCCCACTGGGTATGGAAGGACGCCACTGAATCAGATGCCCGGATCTTCCCAGGGCTACAGGGACTGGGAGGTCACTAGAGAAGAGTGATTCAGGTTCCCTGGGGCAGAAACCGCCCAAACGACAGCTCTGCAGTCGAAGCTGTGTTTTTGTAACAAAGAACCCTGAAAACCCTGTTTAGCGTCCATGGCCAGTCTTACGGCAGGCAACTCTTGCAGGTGACAGAGATGGACGCGGCATGAGCCGGGCCCGGCACGGACTCTTCAGAGCGATAACTGGGCTCCGCCTAACAGGACGTGCTTACTTTGCCTTTCAACTTCACGTCAATGGTGGCAAGTTCAGTACTTGCCTCCGCGCAGCCCTAATCCCCCCGGCCAGCCAGCTCTGTGTCTCCGGACTCCTTACCTGGCGGCGCGCCGGCTGGGATGCAGCCATTTCAGAAGGGGGTTCGTATAATCAGAGTAAAGCCAGGCCATGATACTGTGTGAAAAGATGACACCCGCCTCATATGGGTCCGGCAACAAGTTACCCTTGCCGCGGCAGAGCTCATCTGTCAGCTGTCGGAGGTAGGTTCCCTTTTAAGTAATAACATGCGGGAAGCATCCTGGCCCGCTGTCAGTCAGGGCGCAGTCCCCCCTCACTGCCACACGCTTCAGTGCGTCTAGTTAGACGCCCTCACCCAGCTCCTTGATTAGAAGCCCGAGCGGCGTGCTGGTGGTGTTCTAACAAGGATCAGGCAGCAGGATTAAGCACTGTGACAAAGAGGATCTAATAAGCTAGAAAGTGGTGCATCTACAGACACGCTGGCTGGCTCCCAGACACAGATTCACTCTGCTCCGTCTTCAGTGGCGAGGCCCAGGCCACAGGGGAAGCCAGCTGGCACCGTGATTAGCGGTGACCCCCTGACCGACGCTGCTATGAAGATCATATATCACTCAGAGCCGTATTCTGCGATTGCAAATTGGATTTTCCATTTTATTACCTGCAAAAGGACCACATATGCTTCCTTCCAGAGCGTCTAGTATCGTAAGCTTTGTGGTGTGACCGTAGTTTTGTAAACACTAAATCATGCAAAACAATCATTCTCCTTGCTGGTTATAAATGGGATCGAATGCAATAGGCAATGGCGGTCCTATTAATAAACGTGGTCATTTTCACTTATGGAAATGGGTTATTTTCATAATCACCCTGTTAAGAATTCTTCCCGAGTACTCCAAATCCTGAACCATGTGGCCAATAAACATTAGTTGTCATATACTAAGCAATCCAGAGGATCTGGGCAAATTTCTCACGTCATCAGAGCAGCCTTCCCTCCCTTCCTAATTCCAAAATAGAGTGCTTTCTAAATGAAGGCACTCTCAGAGCCAGGGGCTCACTCACAGAAATCTAAGGCCACGGTCTAACAAGGTAAAACTAGCAAACCATGGCTGATTGGGTAGTCTATCATTAGTGTACTGGATTTGCCCAAACGCAGGTAATTGATTTTCTGTGGAAGGGGTCTAGATGGGATACTACGACAGCTGAAAGATCACCTCTGTTCCTTAGCGAGTACACACACAGAACCAACCACAAATGACTCCAGCACAGAATAAAGGCTGTGTTTAGGGCTGCTCTATACATAAAAAAAGAGCCTACACATAGATCTCTATAATTCTTTTTACTACATATATACTGCTAATTGCAGAAATACATGATTACAGCTAAGAATGGAAGATGGAAGGTTCCTACCTTCTCACTTCTTGAGCAGAACACTTCACTCAGTGGAAAAGGATCATAAAATAATGTTGACATTATAAGAGTAAATGTTTGTAGTAATAACACACTGCGAATGGGCAGAATGTTCACCAACAGGTAAGAAGCAGAATAATGTTCCAGCCCTACAGTTATCAACACGAAGGGAACAGATTTTTTTGCATGCATTGACCTCGAGAGAGGTCTACAGTGTAATAAAAAAAAAAGTATTCTAAGTTTGTTATGATTTAATTTTTGAAAAAAAAAAATATGTACATGAGTAAATGTTTATGTGAGAAAGAAAACGAAGAAGATGCATAATTAAATCGTTAATGTGGGTTTCTCAAAGAGGGACATTAAGGCAGGATAGAGATTTGGACCAGCAGAACAAAGGGTAAACTCTTCATTTTGTCTTGAGAATTCCATGTGCTTGCAAGTAGGGATGATTTTTATAATTAAAAAAGAATAAAGTGGGCTGCAAGGAAATGCCAAAAACAAATTCGAAATACATAAGGCCCATTGGGGTGCCTGGGTGGCTCAGTGGGTTAAGCCTCTGCCCTCGGCTCAGGTCATGATCTCAGGGTCCTGAGATCGAGCCCTGTATCAGACTCTCTGCTCAGCAGGGAACCTGCTTCCCCCCTCTCTCTGCCTGCCTCTCTCTGCCTACTGTGATCTCTCTCTCTCTCTCTGTGAAGTAAATAAAATCTTTTTAAAAAACTAAACAGAACACATGAGGCCCATTAATTAGCACCAAAGAGGGCATCTGATTTTAAAAACAGCATCATCCTACTGCAGTAAACACCAAGCTTTAGAGCGGATGGTCTGGGAAGCCTGAGCCGGACTGAGCATCTGGGTCTGGAGTGGTTTCCCCTTCTGCGCATCATCGATGCAATCACAGTAAGCTGGGACATCTCAGGACAGCTCTCAAATGTATTCCGCAGGGAAATCGAGGCCACCCTGTCATCCTGGCGATTGTTTGCTTAGCTTTTCCGGCAACACATTTTTAAAATAGGCTTTCTGGTCATTTAATACACCCAACGCACTGCTTCTTTAGGATACCTACTTAAACAGTTGCCCTTCCAATCTAGTCAGGGGGGAGAGTACAATTTAAATTAAAAAAAGAATAAAAATAATACCCTGCCAAGTGGCTCCAAAGCAAGCAGCATCTGATTTATGTGTATGCCTGTGGAAAAGGGTTCAGAAGCCCTTTCCGCAATGAAGAAAAATAGCGTTTTACACACGCTTCCCTCTGATGTTCTTCTTGGCCATTTGATGTCTGTGCTCCAGGGTCCCACAGAAACAAGGGGCCCTCGGTCACCTGTAAACTGACGTACCCACCAGCAGAGCAGAGGCAACCCCCATGTGTGCCCCCATAGTTGTCTTGCGTGTCTCCTTCAATGGATGTTAAATAGAAATTCATGTTTTAAACCTGCTATTCACATAGCATTTCCCAATCATTCTTCCAAATGGGGGAGGTAATCTCATTTTTGCTTGCCAGCAAAATTGTATTATATAATGCTATCAAGCGTAGACAAAGGCTCAGGAGATCTGGCCAGAAGACCTGCTCCTGATCCGGACTAACATTCACAAACTTTGTGATCCAGATCCTTTGGGTAAATCTTTGTGTTTTTTTGTGTGTTTTTGTTTTTGTTTTTGGTTTGTTTGTTTTTTCCTGAGCTTTGGTTTCCTCGGCTGCCCTATCGGGACAATAGTACCAACTGATAGGACTCTGGACAGCAGGAAGTCACTATATAAACATAAACATAAAATACTTTTTGTTATTATTATTTTAAGTGAAATATGCAAAGGAGCGAAAATGTACACTTCAGAGCAATTTGCCTAAAACAGGTTTGCTCAAGGAATTGATAACCTCCCAAAACTGAATGCACAGTCAGTATTATTTACAATGGTGACCCTCTTATGAAGACAGGGCCCTGTTCATAAGCTTCTCAAGGTCTGGGATCAGAAAGAGGGTTAAGATCAACTTTAGGGACACTGATTTCACTTTCTGGAAGACTGAAAGATCCCTACACGGCCGCAGCCTGGGGCACCCTCCTGGCATCAGTTCCCAGAGTGCCCTGGGACATTCACTGTCCTCCCCACCCTCAGCCTCTCAAGTTCCCTGGTTCAGGACATCCTTCTGACCCCCTGGGAAGCTGTAAATGTCAACACCAGGGAGCCTCAGTCCCCCTGGAGACTCCAGGAGAAGTCACCGATTAATGCAACAAACTAAAATAAACATATGTTCAAAGATTAAGTTTCAGTATCGTAACTTTGCATAGGATTGAGAAAGGTATCACAAACCAGCCTTCGCCACAGCTGTGTAAGAGAAACCTATACAGAATGGCCACGATTCTGATTTTCAAGCATTTTTTTTCAGCCAGTTTAGCATTTACTTAACAGTCTATCTCAGGTTCCTTCAACAACTCCCTCATCAGCAAGCTTTAATAATAATAATAGATGAAAACAATTTGTTGTTCTCATCCTGGAAGGCCCTCTAGCCCTTAGCCCCTCCCTAAAGCCCAAGGTACATGGGGCTCACCATCACAACTACAGCGCCCATTTACTTTTGTTGCCCAGCACACCTTCAGAAGACCTGCAACTCCCTTTCAATGAAACATACGGAGGCTTCAGAAGTAAGGGGCAGGCGTTTAAGCAAAGTAAACTTTCGAAATGAACATCCTTAACATGTAAGAGACAAAATCCAAGACAGTATCTCCCATTCATGCTTTTGAACATAGAAGTGTAAGTGAATGCAAAGACTAGAAGACATCAGATTATATCCTGTTCACTTGCAGTTCGTAAACATCCTCCTATCAAATTGGTACATATTCAAAAGGACTGTAATTCCCAGGATGGCCGAGGTTCGAGGATTAGACACTTCCCCACATGGCTGGTCTGAGAACAAAATGGCACCTCTTTACGGAAAAGTAATTTGGCAATATATATTAAGAGCTATAAAAATGTTCATACTCTTTGACCCAGTAATTCCGTCCTGGTAATAAATTTATGTTAAGGAAATGATCACAGTTATCCCCAATGATTTATGAATACAAATTTTCAATTCAGTGTTGCTTTTGTTCCTCCTCAACATCTGGAAACAACTCAAATGTCTACAGGGTTGGTTAATAAATTATAAGCACTCACATTATGTAGCCAAATGATTAAAAATATTTTCAAATAAAATTTAATGACACAGGGTAATGGTCATGACTTCATGTTGAGCTGAACACAACAGGTTATAAAACTCATAGTATGGCATGTTTTTTTAAAAAAGCATAAGTACTTACATGTATACATAGGAAAAAGAATAGAAAAAAAAATACAGCTAAGTAGGTACACACAAGAATGGACAAGACAGGAAGGAAACACTCAGAATCCTAACCGTGGTCATTTCTGAATGGGGGTGGGGATCAAGAAAGTTACCCCTTTTGTGTGTTTCTCAGATTTTCTAAAGCAGTAGTTCTCAAACTTGAGTGTGCATCAAACTTTCCTGGAGGCCTCGTTAAAACTTGCAGAATTTTAGATTTAGTACGACTTGGGAGACACAGGGAATGACAGGTTGTTGGCGGGGACGTGCAGAAAAAGGAACCCTCATGTATTGTTGGGAATGAAAACTGGTGTAGCCATTGAGAAAAACAGTATGGAGGTTCCTCAAAAAGTTAAAAATAGAACTACGCTATGATCCCCTAATCACGGTACTGGGTATTTACCCAAAGAATACTAAAATACTGGGTCAAAAAAATGTATGCACCCTTATGTTTATACCAGCATTATTTTTAACAGCCAAGATATAAAAGCAGCCCAAGTGTCCTCCAACAGATGAGTGGATAAAAAAGATGTAGCGTATATGTATGTATGTGTGTGTGTATATAAAAAATGGATAAATATATATAAACACATAAAAAAGAATAAAATCTTGCCGTTTAAACTAACGTGGATGGAGCCAGACAGTATAATGCTAAGTGAAATAAGTCAGAGAAGGACAAATACCATATGATTCACTCACATGTGGAATTTAAGAAACAAAAAAGAAAAGAAAAAAAAAAACAAAGAAAAATAGGGGCCAACCAAAAGCCAACGTTGTTTTTTTTTTTTTTTTTTAAAGATTTATTTATTTGACAGAGAGAAATCACAAGAGAGGCAGGCAGAGAGAGAGGAAGGGAAGCAGGCTCTCCGTTGAGCAGAGAGCCCGACGTGGGACTCAATCCCAGGACCCCGAGATCATGACCCGAGCTGATAACCCACTGAGCCACCCAGGCGCCCCCAAAAGCCAACTTTTAACCATAGGGAATGAACAGATGGTTACTGGAGGGGAGGTGGGTGGGGGATGGGTGAAATAGGTGACGAGGATGAAGATTACAGGCATCAAGGGGAGCCCTGAGTAAGGTACAGAATTAGTGAATGACTGTTGATAGAAGGTTTTTCAAATTTTAAAGAAAGCAAAAAAATTTGAACTGAGTATTGAAATCTGTTGAACTTTTAGGTATTATTACTAGTTTTACTGAAGATGTAAAAAAAAAAAAAGCCCCACAAATCAACGAATGCTTACCACTACCATCATCTTTGCCATTGCAATTATAATCGTTATTATTTGCCAAGCATGTACCATGTACTAGGCGCACCAGATGTCACTCCAGGAGCTTTGAGCTTTGCACACATTACTCTAAGCAGTCACTACAATCCTGCATGGAAAGTATTATCATCTCATTTTTAAAAAAGCGACCACTAGGGGCGCCTGGGTGGCTCAGTGGGTTAAAGCCTCTGCCTTCGGCTCAGGTCATGATCCCAGGGTCCTGGGATCGAGCCCCCCATCTGGCTCCCTGCTCCTCGGAGAGCCTGCTTCCTCCTCTCTCTGTCTGCCTCCCTGCCTACCTGTGATCTGTCTCTCTCTCTGTCAAATAAATAAATAAAATCTTTAAAAAAATAAAAAATAAAAAAGCAACCACTAGGGTATCTGGGTGGCTCAGTGGGTTAAACGTCTGCCTTCAGCTCAGATCATGATCCCAGGGTCCTGGCATCAAGTCCCGAAGTGGGTTCCCTGCTCAGCGGGGAGTCTGCTTCTCTCCCTACCCTTCCCCCCTGCTCATGATCTCTCTCTCTCTGATAAATAAAATACTTAAACAAACAAAAAAACAACCACTAACGCTCAGGGAGGTTAAGGTCATCTGACTGGTACAAGGCAGAGCTGGGATTCAAAGGCCAATTTATCTGGTTCTTGCAAAGTCCTTGGTCTTTCCAGGACAGGACACGCATCTCCTCCTATTGTGAAAAGGTACTGAGTGAGGCAGTGTTGGAACAGTCAGTAACTCGACAAGGTTTAAAGAGCCCTGGGAAGGCATATGCAGAAATACACCCCTTTACCTCCCTCGTGGGTCCAGAATTCTATCATCAGAAACATTATCTTAAGGGCTGAAAGCCCAGTTGCCGCCAAGTATTTTCTTTTCCTATGAAAACACCCCAGCAGAGTAATGCAACAGGCTGATACACTTTCATTAACAGGACAGACTGAGTACTTTCATTTATTTATTTTTTTAAGATTTTATTTATTTAACAGACAGAGACCACAAGTAGGCCGAGAGAGAGGGGGAAGCAGGCTCCCCGCTGAGCAAAGAGCAGGATGTGGGGCTCGATCCCAGGACCCTGAGATCATGACCTGAGATGAAGGCAAGAGGCTTAACCCACTGAGCCACCCAGGGCCTTTTAACAGGCAGCATTAATAGAGACACACATGTCCCTATTCACCCTTGTCAAGCAACATCTGAAATGGTACTTTGAGATTGCATGTGTTACAAACGTTCTAACATTACTTAGATAGAAGCTGATCCAATCAAGATGTATGTACAACTCCAGAGCCCATTAAGGGAAGTTTGGATGGTGTAAGGGGTTTGTGAAATGGAGTCTTAAGCTTATCTAGACTTCTATCGAATTTTATTTTCCAAGTTATGTGAAAAGAGGAAATGACTTCTTAGATAACTTTCTAGGAGATAAAAGGCCAAACAAATACAGACTGATTCAATCAATGTGAATATGAACCCACCTTCTTAATAATAATAATCTTAATGACCCTCTCAAAATGGCAACAACTTGTCTTTTGAAGGCTAACCTCAAAAACGGTTGCCTTTAAAAAAAAAAAAAAAAAAAAAGTATGGCAATTTTTCAGCCAAAAGGACTAGTACTGAAGTTTAAATGTCATTGTAATATATTACCAGGTACTTGCTCATATGGAAGTATGAAATGAAATTAATTTTATTTTTTTATTTATATAGAAATACCCTTGAATCCAACTTTATTAAAGGTTAAGTAAGGGATCAACGTACAACACAGAACCTAAACTTAAGTTATATGTAAAAATGGCTTGTTTCGGCTTTGCTCCTCACTCTAGAGCTTACATTTTTATTACTTTGGTGCCATGCGTTATGCTCTCTGCAGAGGCTGTGGATGGTAAGAGTGCAGATATTATGTCATATAAAATATGTACTAAGATAATTAAGAATTGTGAGTGACACAAACGCTAAACCTACGTGAAAAACTGCAACAACTGTAACTTAATTTCCAGTGAATTCAAACTTACGCTAAAAGAAACGCCAACTGTTTTTTAGGTAATGTACTAACAACCCATTTTAATGAGTTGTGATGAACTTAATTCTGCTTATTGTCAAGTTTAACAATAATGGCTCAGAACCAAGATGCGATGGAAAGAAAACCACAATATCTTAAAGCAGGGTTTCCATGAGTGTAAATACGCACATACATGTGAACACCCACCGCTCACCTTACCCCAGGACTTGAGAAATAAAATAAAAGCAAACACTACAACCTACAGCAGGAAAACCAGAGTTGGGGGAAAAAATACAAAAACCAGTAAATTTCTACTTTTACATGTAACTACATACTTTTTTTCAGTATAAGTGATATAAGGCAATATCATATCCCAAACTAATATAAACAAGAGGACCTTAGTGTCTGGTGCTAATCTAGAGTCAAGCAGAGGCCAAAGATACAAGCAAATGAGTATGTTTTTAAAAATTTAACAATATGGCTTAAGAAAGATGAAAGCAAAATAACCACAAGTCAAGTTAAAAGAAAAGCCTACCCCACTTCCCCAGGACCTACTTAGACAATTTACCATTCCTAACATACGAAGAAAGTATTAACTATAAATAACAGAGAAAAAACGGAGATCCACCACAACTTGGGATTTGGGTGAGGATGACTGCATCATGAATTTGTTTCCAGTATTTTTGGAAAGCCAACTGTCTTGGGTTAAAAATATGAAATACTGCTACCAGCTAACAAACAATAAAAAAGGAAAGTACTATGATACTCTACTCAAGAGAAAAAACAATCAACAAACACAAATATAAAATCGTTTTCAATGTATGAAGGTGCTTCAGAGATTCAATTTATTTACCAAAAAATGGAGTTCACATTAGCCAAGTCCTGGCTTGACTCCAGGCACTGGCACTTTTGAGTTTTCTGACTGCTACTGGTTTACACAGCGTGGTCAAACTCAAAACTCCAGCTTGCTACCGTCAAATGTCAAGGCTATTCTGATCCTCCTTAACCATTATCATCATAAAAATGGTTACCGGAAAAAAAAGAGAAATAGAATTCATGTGTTCTCAATGACAAGAGTTGTTTAAAACACAAAATGACAACCTTAAGTAGTAAATAATATGTGACCTTTTGTACACTATTTGCAATTATTTTATTTTATCTTCATAACCTGGAGATCTAAAAGAGAGGTTCACAAGAGAAAAATTTTTGCTTGGTAGTGAATTTGACATCCACAGATATAAACAAAGGGTGTCCAATGGCTTCACCAAGAGCCATATTCAAGAGTGCAAATTTAAAATAGGACAGGACAGAAATAGTAAATGCTCAAGTCTAGGATACACAAAGTAGGCTCCACACAGCGGTCAAAATGGTGTCTGCCATTTTGAAACACCTGTTCTTTAAAAACGCTATTGTGCAAAATCCTTCAGAGGATGTCCAGAATCACCTTGCGTCAACAACATGTGACTTACTTGGGATGAACCTGGCCAAACGCAGCATGGCCTTTCTTGTTTCTAAACCTACCTGCGTGCCTTGTCCTGTGTCTCCTGACAACATGACCTCATCACACAAGCTTACCTGCACCTCTCCACAGAAATGTAATCCCTGTGATCTCTGTCTACCACAGAGCCTATTTCTTTTAATGTACTTACTACCTTTTATGATTTTGTTTGCTTGGTGTTTGCCTCTGGTCTGTTTATCCATCTCCACTGTACACTCATGGACTCAGAAGAGGTTATAAACAATCCTGCTCTGTGTGGCACCAGGATCTGCTCATAGCAATGGCGGCTGTGTCTGTTCTCCCACCAGGTAACCACACTGGAATTTGTAACCAGAATGTTTCTGTTTCCACATCCCTCCCTGTTAAAGAGGATGGGAATTTTATCTTACACATTCTTCTCCTCCTGGCGTCTTATGCCGGATGGTGATGTACTTCTCAAATGGGATGAGAGGTGGCGTCCCTGAAAGGGTGCTTTTCTCACGACTTGGGACAAAGTTTTAACGGCAACTACACATTTGTTTATCTACACCTCATCCCAGCCCCACCACAGATTCTGACCCGTCCCCTCTGCCGCCCTGTTTGACAGAAGTGACGGGCCCTGGCGATGTCAGTGAGCCGGGCATGGAAAGACAAAAGGGAAGCAGAAGAGAAGACTCAGAGCATGGCAGCAAGCTCTTAAAGATGTGTCTGATTGGTGGGCTATCCTTATTGTCTCCTCTTCGGCGTGTAAAATTCCATCTCACCCCAACACAGAGAGAAAACAAACCATATAGCATAAGCGATAAATAAATAATCTGAAAATGAGGAAAATGCTTTGTCTATGTATGTACCACGGAGTAGCCCAGATGCCTTCTGTACATGATCTCAAAGGCCCCTAAAAATGGAGCAGGGGTGAGCGAAATAAGTCAAGCAGAGAGAGTCAAGTATCATATGGTCTCACTTATTTGCGGACCATAACAAATAACATGGAGGACATGGGGAGATGGAGAGGAGAGGGAGTTGAGGGAAACTGGAAGGGGAGATGAACCATAAGAGACTATGGACTCTGAAAAACAACCAGAGGGTTATGAAAGGGCGGCGGCGGGGGGGGTGGGGGTGGGGGGGGGTGGGAGGTTGAGGAACCAGGTGGTGGGTCATAGGGAGGGCACGTACTGCATGGAGCACTGGGTGTGATGCCAAAACAATGAACACTGTTATGCTGTAAATAAACAAAACAAAACAAAAAAGAAATATAATAGATGTATGAACAAAGGCTTTTATTACAGTGAAGAACTAGAAGCAGCTTAAATGTCCAATAATAGGGGGAAGATTAAAATAATATGGGGAAATTTAAAAAAAAAAAAAAAGGAGGAGGGGCCTCCCAGTTAAGGACAATGAGGTGTGGAGAAGATTCTGTCATTTCCACAGAGCCAGCAAATGGCAGCAATGAGATTCACGCCAAGGTCTGCTCCTTACGTGTCGCGCTAGGTTGTCAGAAAGGACTAGTTTGTTTATTCTTACCCATTTTCCCCCCTTCTTCTTTCTTGCCCTTTCAAGAAAAAAATGAGTGACAATGGTAAACATGCTCTGAAGGGTGCTGGGGTTCGTGCAAAATGGCCAGCTATACCTAAAATAGCACATAACCTTGGCTGTGATATCAAACAGATATAAGCTATTCCAGACGGCAAATAAATATATTTCAGAAATCTACAAATATAAATACTAAATAAAAAATCAAGTAGAAAACAGATACACAGATTCGCCGAGTAGAGATAGTAGGGGAACTGCACAGATGATCTTGATTTCACAATACAGAACAGTATGGATGACACCAACAAGGACGTGTAGGGAATTCAAAAGTCCCGTGAATTTTACCATTAATTCAGGTTCAGCAGCAAACCTTCTTTGCTTCTGGCTAAACATTTTGTCCTGTACTAGAGTTTCTCCTATTATTAAGTCTGCTACTCCAAAAATAAATTACTCCAAAGAGCACAATTCTCTTTCATGTGCGTACATGCGCAGACACACGACTTGAGGTACCACGTAGACCTTTGGAAGTTATTTTACATGGCACCGTGGTGGTGTGCTAGGGCTGCCATCTAAAACACCACAGACTGGCTGCCTCATGTAACAGAAGGTTATTTTCTCTTTTTTTGATATTAATTTATTTATTTTTTTCAGCATAACAGTATTCATTGTTTTTGCACCACACCCAGTGCTCCATGCAATACGTGCCCTCCCTATTACCCACCACCTGGTTCCCCCAACCTCCCACCCCCGCCCCTTCAAAACCCTCAGGTTGTTTTTCAGACCTTTCTGGAGGCTGGGAGTCTAAGATTAAGGTGCCGGCAGATTTGGTTTTTCCTGAGGCCTTGTTCCGAGGTTTGCCACCTTCTCACTGTGAGCTCATGTGGTCTTTATTCTATGGGGCTGCAACCCTGGTGTCCGTGTGTCCAAATTTCCTCTTCTTAGAGACACCAGTCAAACTGGATTCGAGGTCATCCTCCGGTCCTGGGGGTCAGGACTTCACATGTGAATCTTGGCAGGGTGGTAGGGGGTGGGGACCAGTTCTGCTATTAACTATTCTCCTGATAGTCAAGTAACTGGAGTTGCACCAAGTCCGCCCTACAGATCTGCTTGTGATGAATCAAGGTACTCATCCATTCACGAACACTCATTTAGTACAGTTTGTGTCACCAAGATAAAGAAGAAACTGTCCCCAAATGGCTCGTGGTCTAGTGGCTCAAATGGATACACACAACAGAGATCGTGAGAACACAACAGGCACTCGATCCAGAGTGGAGATGGAGGCAGAGGTTAGGAATGACTCTGGGGGGTGATTCTTCCCTGGATCTTAGTGGAGTTTCCAGAAGAGGGGGGAAATCGCCAGGGGCAAAAAGCAAATACTAGGATGAGGACACGGAAGACAGGGAGCTTTGGAGAGACAAGCAGGAGGCGCCAGATCTCAAGAGCCCTAATGGTCATGCTGAGGAGCTCGGGCTTTATCCATGGGGGGGGGCGGTTAAACAATGGAAGGTTTAAAGTGGGAGAGTCACAGCTCAGACCTCCATGGACTGTCCAAGTCAGTCGTTTTGTGCAAAACAATCAAAAGTCTCTGTCACAGAGGCACTCTCGTATGTGGCAGTGAGTCCCTAGCAGCCTCCCAAGCCATGTCCCCAGGGAATTTGTCCCCACTACTGAAAGTCAAATGATTTACAGATATTCTTTATTAATTAGGCTACATCCAAGACTAACTCTTTAACGTCAACATGTCCACACTCACTGGAGAGAAATAGGAGGAAAACAATCAGTTTACCAATAACGCCGACAGAAGAACAAGGCTCTGGCAATCCTCATCCCTTCCCATATATTTCCATTCCAGCCCCAGATACATTTAGACTCTGGGTAAGTCACATACGTTCAGTGTATCTCAGCTGCATCCTCTGCAAGATGAGGAAAATAAGCGTTTCCCTCACAGGGTTACAAAGGGATCAGAATGGTTAATAAATGTAAGGCTCTCGGAACCGTGGCCGGCACACAGCAAATCCAACAGGAATGTACTCTGTTATTACCACACTGATTGCGACTACTCTACCACTAAAGGAGAAAGAAGATGAGCACTTCTGATCTAGAAAATGGATCTGAGGAAGTGTAAGAATGGATACCCAGTCTTTTCCATGGCAAACACATGAACAGTGGTCGTCACCAACTTCAGCACAGTTCAGGAAGAGAAGAGACCAATTTCAAGAGTGGCCGATGTGATGGACCCATGGAACAGCAAAGTGGAAATAGCCCCTGGGCATCGGGCATATAGTCTGGATTCTCAGGGGAGATGATGAGCCAGGCTGACATCATGAAGGTGGAACTCGTAAGTAAAAACAATTCACAATTAAATTTAAGTGTCTTTGGGGTGCCTGAGTGGCTCAGTTGTTAGGTGTCTGCCTTCGGCTCAGGTCATGATCCCAGGGCCCAGGGATCCAGCCCCACATCAGGCTCCCTGCTCAGCAGGAAGCCTGCTTCTCCCTCTGCCTGCTGGTGCTCTTTCTTGCTCTCTCTGACAAATAAATAAAATCTTAAAAAATAAATAAATAAAGTGAAGTGTCTTCAAGACACAGGCCCATCTAGCATTTACAGAAGGGCCAAACAGATGATATTCCAGAAGACAGGGGTTAGGGGGTTAAAAAAAAAAAAAAAAAATCAAGCTTTCTGAAGAGCACACTACTTGTATATAATTCAAACCACTATATATTTATATAAAATACTATGGAGCTTATTCTATTAATTGACACAATTTGAGCTGGGGAAGTCAAGTGCGTGGCAATCTGATTTCATTACTCTTACTGGCGTTTTTAACTCTGGGTTACCATTTGGTGCTAAAGACAAGGACACAATCGCACCTGAAGGCTAAATTTTTCTTTAATTATACAATATCCAGTGTTTTTTTCACCCTTTAGAGAAAACACTTCCTCAAAGATGTTGCTACTGCATTAAATCTTTACACTACGTACATTTTTCAAAGAAGGGCTGCTCCTTTGGGCAAGTTATGGCTCTATCTTCAGGGGGCTGCCATGTTGGTGACAAAGGACACAGAGCAGAAAAAAGAGCACCTCATACAGCTAAGCGACGCCCAGGAGCAGGAGCTCCAACAGCACATTCCAGATGTTATTTGATGATGAATAATAACATTAAGCTCTTATTTGAAGGCAGCCTACAATAAGTCTCCATTCCCTGATATTAAAAACTTGTAAAGGAACATAAAGCTGGCCTCCTACGATAATTTACCCACACTGGTTAAAGCATCCTTCTGAGATAACCAGCCTCAACTAGAGCAGGACAGGCTAGAGGCAGGCTGGCAGGAGGCTGGACACGGGGGGCGGAGGCCCCGTGCTGGTCAGGACAGAAGAACGCCGACACGGAGGGAGTCACAGGAGCACCGTTTTCCCGGACTGGTCAAGCTGCATGATCAGCCCTGGATTTGAAATGCGTTTATTCAACTCTAAGGTAAGTTAGGAGCCATCCGGTTAACCGGGATGGTGTGAAAGCATTTCTCTGTATTCTGCTTCCTTAAAATTCATCAGGGAGGGAAAGAGAGAATGAGCTCTTAAGTGCAACCAGTAAAATGTGACCCCTTCATATCACGAATTGTGATGAACAGTAGCTGAATTCTGGGAAATTTCAACCAAAAAGGGGGGAACGCTGGTAGCGGACATATAGCTCCTCAGAATTCAAGCATGGTAGAGATTTTTGTAACAGTCCTAAAAGCCCCAGAAAATGACCCTTTGGTTTGAAGTGCTGATACTTCAGTGGGCGGGTCTGCCAGAAGACATGAAGAGCAGGGAACAGCCCCAGAGACACCCCGTTCCACAGACAGCAGCCCAGGAGCTGATGGGTGACACGCAAACAAGCATCTTCACCCCCCGAGGAAGGACGGAGAGGAGCAGCGCTGTGAGAGCCTCTGATTCCACTGCTGGCCCCCAAGGAGCAAGGTCTACACAGCGGGAGAGCCTCTGCTTTAAGCAAATATGTAGCTCAAATGAGAAATGGGACTGATGGCGGGATAACGTGCATCCTCGGAGCAATGAAAACGAATAAAATCCAGCAATCTGCAACAATACAGATGAATCTCAAAACAATGTCAAGTGAAGGAAGCCAGAGTACATACTGAGTGGTTCCCTTTATATAAAATTCAAAACCAGCAACACTAAGTAACAGTACTGGAAGTTAAGACCGTGGTTACCTTGGGGCAGAAAGGAAGGCCTTGCACTTGATCAGGAGGTCTGAGGGGGACATCTGAGATGCTGTGGGTTTTCCATTTCTTGACCCGTATAGGTGCTGCTTGAGTTTATACAGGGTGATAATTCACTAAGCTATAAGCTTACCATATGGACTTTTATCTATGTATGTTATGCTTTAATAAATATAGTGGAGAAAGAAGGAGAGAGAAAATAAATAAGTAATCCTACAGCTATCCTGAAAGAAAAACCAGTCACTCAGTAAGTGAAAAAAATCAGACCGCCCTCTGATGTCTCCCTAGCACCATTCAATGTCAAAAGACAATGCCTACAAAGTTCTAGGAAAAGAAAAGTTTACTCAAGATTTTTATACCCAAATTATTTATCAAAGAAGAAAGGGCAGATATTCTCAAGTATGCAAGAACTCAGACATAAAACAGTCTCTCTGAAAAACAACTACCTTTATGATGTACTACAGACTGGCTCGCTGACCCTACTAAAAAAAAGAAAAAAGCGAAACAACTACCTTACAATTAAATCTAGCCAATAAAGAAACAAATCAAAAAGCCATCAACCTATTTTGAAAAAGTTTAACAAGATAGTTACATATATTTATGTATAAAACTTTGATACATATCCATATATACAGATTGACAACTATGTATGAGACACCTCAATGTTATCCATAATTTTTGTTTTTACTTACGGTGATCTATGAGGCTTCAGTACCCTAATATTTTTGGTCAAGTAGTACAACTTTAGCAATTTCTCCATTCGATTTTCTTTTCTTAAATTCAAATAAAATTTAACATTTTAAAAAACACCGTTCTTTGGAGTCATCTGAGTCTGCTAAGTATCCAACTCTTGATTTCGGCTCAGGTCACAATCTTGGGGTTGTAAGACTGAGCTCTGAGTCAGGCTCTGCACTGAGTGTGGCGTCTGCTTAAGATTCTCTCGCTCCTTCTGCCCTCCCCCATTATCCATCTATATCTATCTATCTATATATTGTTTTTACATATAAATATAGTTCCCTTTCTACCTCTTGACACATCCTTCTGTCCACCAAAAGACTCATCTCAAATGATGGTCACTGAAACATAATAATTAAGTTGCTGATATTCTGAGTGTATTTTTGGACCTTCTTGAATGTTTTATTTAAAATAATAAACATAAATTGCTGATAATAGCAATACAGTGTATTAGTTTCCAAACTGAATTAGTTGATACCAAAAAGTGGTGTCCCTTCATTTTGTCTACTACCATCCCTAGCCCCCCCACACAAATAGCCCCCAATTTAATGAACCTAAAAACACAGACCTTGTTGTCTATGATCCGTATCTAGTGGGCCAAGTGAGCCATGAGGTTGAAGGAAGATCCACTCCATCTTAATGTCAAAATAGGGAAGGAACTGTGCAGAGTTTGATTGTTCTACAAACAGAGGACATATTCTGATGGCTAAACCTGCTTTCTTGTTAATCAAAACCAACACTCTGAACTCCAGAACATCTCCTCTAATAACTTACCTGGAGTTAATGAGGGCAGAGTTTTGAGCCACTAATTACTGCGTATCACAACGCAGGCTGCCAGTTGGTGGTGTCCACAGGGACGCCCACCAGTGAAGGAGCACTCGCCACCCTCACCCCTGCAGTGACAGCAGCCTCTGACTTGAGAGCCAACTCATCTGGGAAGCGAGAGCGAGGACGTTGCGCCTGGCTGCATCTTTTGTAATAATTATGTGGAGGAGATAAGTGGAATGGAGACAAACGGATACCAATCCTTCCCAAGCACCCAATTCAGTTTTTACGTGCAACAAAAACAAAGGCTACCTTTTCTGAGATAAGACAGTGTTTCAGGTAAATTCACAATCACTGTGAAGGCCAATTAAAGTTCAAACATAAGCTAGCAAGAATCCTAGAAATCCTTTTCCTTGAACGCAGCAGACAGTTCTTACCTGCAGATTACAGCTTCAGACATCTAAGTATCACTGACCGTGCACAGCAATGAGAGAGCTAGACTCTCAAAGTTCTCATCTCTCAAAAGACACCGTACATATAACTCGAGCTACTGTTTTTGGCACAAGTTCCAAGACTCTTCGAGACTCTTTGGGAGAACGTTTTTGCAATTTCCACTCCAGAACCATACTGTGAACCAGGCTCTGAAATTTCCAGTGGTGAAATGAGTAAACATTAACAGTCAAGTGATAAAATAAGAAAAAATTAAAAACAGTATTGAAGACACCTCTAGCCAAACGGCGTCGTGCTAATGACTTCTACTTTTAGATGACAAGTCGTGCTATTTCAACAACCAAATCTCACTGCAGACATCCTTCAGGAACAGGTACCAAGGCAACCACGCTGATGCCAGGCTGTGGGGAGCCGTGGGGGGCTGTGGGGAACCGGGGGAGGACGAGCTCTTTGATATACAGATAACGATCCAAAACACCACCACAAACTTGAAAAATTATCTGAGGAAAAACTAAAAACTGGACCTAATTCAACATCCATCTGGCATCTCTGAGAAAGAAATAACTTAGGACTCCCTGTCTTTAAAAACTTTGATATTTCAAAACTGCAAGTAAGGAAGATTCAAGTCTTCTGAATGAGATGGTTTTAAAGACATTTTGTGGTTGACATTTGAGTGATATTTCTGGACACGCCATCTCTGGTTGATTACTCAGGTATGGAATATTAAGCTGGTATCCTGTAACTTGCTCCTCTCAGAGCAGCTAAAAGCAGGACATGGCTGCTGTCGAAACACATCATGAAACACTTCGATTTCAAAATAGTTCTGCATTAAAAAACTATTAGTCATAATACGAACATGCAGAATGAGAGAAGCAGGCAATACAAACTTCATTTCTCCTCAGTATGAGTAATGAAAATCAAGTCAGACACACACCTACACCCAGCATCAAACGCAGACTCAAATCGCAGTGGAATCGGGATCCTGAAGTCAACAGATCCCATGCAGACCAGCCAGGTTACATGACTCTGGAGGCTGAGAGGTAGGATCACCAAGAAGTGGGGTAAAAAGAAATGATGTGCACAAACATAGTTGTGTCAGGAAGCTCGTGTGTCCATTGCTGTGTGTGATACAGAACAAGGGGACCCCAAATATCTTCATGTCGCAATCCCCAGAACTTGCACATGTCAGCTTATGTGGCAAAAAGGACTCTGCAGCTGTGATTAAGTTGAGGACTATAAAATGGGAAGATGACCTGGGTGGGCCTGATGTCCTTGCAGTGGTCCTGCAAGGGGTGGGGGGGGGGGGGCAGTCAGTGGGAGGACCACAGACCAAAGAATGCAGCAAATACTTGAGGCTGAGAAAGGCAAGGAATCTGGATTCTCCCACTGAGTCTTTTGAAGGAATCAGCTCTGCTGACACGGTGATTTTGGGTCCGTGACATCGATTTCAGATGTCTGACCTCTAGAACCATTAAAAAATACACTGGTATTGTTTCAAGCCACTAAATTTGTGGCCATCTGCTATAGGGCCAACAGGAAACGAATACTCTGTGGAAAAAATATCCCGGGTGCTTAACCACATTAGCTCTTACAGCTGTGCCCAACATCACCTTTTTCAAAACGCCTCAACAGACGAGTCATAAGAGGTCTACGAAAATAGTTGCCTGCCTGTCACACAAAGTGAGAGTAACAGAATACATTTTTACCTTGACACAGAAAATCTGCCAACTAAATATGCCTTTATTCTTACAGAAGCTATAAAACAATATGAGCAATAGTATAAAAACAAATACGCTCTTCCTATCAAACCTGAGAAATAGGCATTCTTCCCTTAAACCTATCAACCTCCCTGGCGCTCCCATTCTATCGGTGGTCTTCTGTGAGTGGTAGGAAGCTTCCGTCATAGAGAAAGAAAAACTATTGGCCAGTCCCAAGTTCCTGGCTACTCCACCTGGGGAAGGGGGTGGTAGGGGGACAGGAAGGCTGAAAAACCAGCGGAAAACTGTCAGTAATGCACTCACTGCTCTTTTCTACTCATCATGGCCAGGAAGGAATAAGAAGACTGTGATGTCATCAATACAAAGATACTACGACTCTCAGAAGCGGTCAAGTCAGGACTTCAGGTGAGGTAGGGGTTTCTCAGACTTTTTCTACAATGGCATTTGTTTCCCTGCATATGTCAAAGATGACTTGCAAAAACAGCTTTGCAATAAATCCCCTCTGTGACTGTGCCCTTACTTTCTTTGCACGGTGATCCTGGGCTCAGTCTCGTGACCTGCTTTGTGCAGTGGGACATGAGCAAAAGTGAACCAAGCAGACACTTCATAAGTGCTTGGCTGCCAGCCTCGCAGCCCCCACACCTGTGAGTGACACCATCCTCAACCACCAACCCCCGCTGGCCCCAGATCCATGAGAAAGCCAAGTAAATACCAGATGAGACAGTCTGGACCAAGATTAGTGGGAGAAAATAAAATGGCTCTGTTTTAACCCACTAGGTTTGGGGACAGTTTGTTATGCAGCGAAAGCTAACTTGATACAGTTAATAAAGCTAACACAAAAACACTGTAGAAATTTTGAAGAATGAAGAAAAAGAAGTGAGTAGAAAAACAGAAATAACCCAGAGTCCCAATACACAAAGACTTTAGTCAAAAACTTTTTGATTAACTCATGTGAATGGCACTATGTAAACATATTCTATAAGCAGAATCACACTATAAATTCCCCTTACAGCATGTTGTCAGCATTTCCCATGTCATTTTATATTCCATGATCTACCATAGTTCATATGACCCTTCTTTTATTGGACTTTATGGTGGTTTCAAAATTTTCACTTTAAACACTGCAACAAAATACATGTATTTTTGTATAAACTTTTGACTGAATTCTGGATTATTTCTTGAGGACAGAGCCCCAGAAAGAAACATATGACAACAAAATGTGGGGAGTTTCTACAGGGCCTGATACATACAGCTAAAATGCAAGTCTGGGAGACCCCCCAAATTACCCAACAGCAATGTATGAAAACGGTCATTTCACCAAACCATCACCATCGCTCTGATGATTCTATTTTAAAGTCTCTGTTAACCAATATACTAAAAAATGGCGATACGATTTAGCTTGCATTTCTCTGACTGCTAATAAGGGTGACTAGTTTTTCATATGGTTGACCATCCATCGTTTCTTGTGAAACATGCATTCTTCTGATAATTTTTCTTATTGAGAGAAGAAAAGTACGTGCCCTTCAATAGCAGTTAAGTTGATAAGGTGAGGTCAGGGCAGAGATTTTTAAATGGTTTATTTATCTGAGAGAGACAGAGAGAAAGAGAGAGAGAGAGAGAGAGGAAGAGCTCATGCATGCAGGGGGAGGGGCAGAGGGAAAGAGGGAGTCCCCAGCAGATTCCCTCCTGAGTGCAGAGCCTAACAGGGGGCTCAGTCTCAGGACCCTGAGAACATGACCTGAGCCAAAATCAAGAGTCAGATGCCTAACTAACTGAGGCACCCAGGCACACACTTTTTCTTTTTTTAAAGATTTACTTACTTTAGAGCAAGAGAGAGCAAACAAGCGCAGGGCAGAGATTTTTTTAACCCCAGGTCCAATGGTCACGTATACACATTTTTTTTCATAGAGAGAATCTACAGCCTTCATCAGCTTCCTTAAGTAGCGCATGATCTCACAAACCCCGAGAACCAGCTGACCTAAATGGTGGGGAACAGCATAGGCAGGTTCAACTGTTGGGATGCTCAGAGCTGTCCAACCAGTCACAGAATACATAACCAAATGAAAGGCAAGAGAGGAGTTGCGATTAGTGATGAAGGAAGATACAGGAGGAGGTAAGAATGATGGCAACATAATATACTAAATGTGCATTTAAATCAAGAAATTTAATAATTTAATAGATATCACTGCGTTCCCTTTTTTTTTTTAAGGCTCATCTCCACTTGCTACAGGCTGACCGACTGTTCTGTTATTGAAGCCCTAACCAGCAATGGGATGGTATTTGGAAATGAGGTCTTTGTCGTAATTAGGTCGCTCAGGCAGATCCCTCATGAAGGAGGTTAGTGCCCTTATCAGAAGAGACACGAGAGGGGTGCCTGGGTGCCACAGTGGGTTGAGGCCTCTGCCTTCGGCTCCGGTCATGATTTCAGGGTCCTGGGATCGAGCCCCGCATCGAACACTCTGCTCGGCAGGGAGCCTGCTTCCCCCTCCCTCTCTGCCTACTTGTGATCTCTGTCAAATAAATAAATAAAATTTAAAAAAAAAAAAGAGAGAGACACAAGACAGAGATGACCTCTCTGCCATGTGAAGACATGACAGAAAAGGTGTCTTTCTATAAACCAGAAGAAGGGCCTCACTGGAAAACCAAACCTTCCAGCACCTTGACTGTGGACTTCTCAGCCTTGAGAACAGTGAGAAATTTCTGTTGTTTAAGCCCCTTAGTCTATGACATTTTTTTTTTTTAGACCACGTGAAGCCACAGTGATGTCAGTCTGGGCTGCAGTCCTACTGCAGTTACACTCGGTGTCCCAATCTAACAGGTCCTTAACTGTTCTTCAGGTTTCATTAGGTTACTGGCTCCACTAAAAGGGAACCCTGGGGGCGCCCTGGTGGCTCAGTGGGTTAAGCGTCTGCTTTCTGTCAGGTCATGATTCCAGGGTCCTGTGATAGAGCCCTGTATCCAGCTCTCTGCTCAGCGGGGACCCTGCTTCTCCCTCTGCCTGCCTCTCCCCCTGGGCGAGCTGGCTGATTCTGATAAATAAAGAAAAGTTTTTTAAAAAGGGAACTCTATCTTTCACAAGGCTTGGAAAGATATTAGAGCATATGTACTTGATAATTTTGATTCTTAAAAAAAGTATACCGAGTGAGCAAAAACTCTGTATTATCTATTAAAAGCATAAATGAAAAGAATAAACTTCGTCTTCTGGTCGCTGTGCTAGGAACACAGTCAGCTGAAAAATATTCTCCACACTGTTGTAAAGGTGGGCAACTCACTTCTCTGCATTCTTTTCCAGCAAATTATAGCAAGTGAAGTGCTTTGGATAGCAATTGCTTATGCTTTGGTCAACCGAAATGACCAAACAATGAACCTTTAGAGCCAAGCATTGATCTTGCTAATTGCATCTGCCACTGTATTTGCTTCTTTTGTTTCCAGTCAGTCCTCTTTTCCAACACCATTCCAACTGTTAAATGGTCAGAACACACAAAGTGACAGATTTAGTGCTTCAATGGCAATTTATATAACTGACTGCAACGCTGCTGTTGTGGTGAACCATGATTTATTTGTCTCCCATTGCAGCACATAACCTTTAAATGCAAGGGGAAAAAGCCAACACCTCCTTAAAGTTTATATATGACCATCTACCACTATATCCTACGAACTGCATTTGAAAGAGAGCTGACCGCATGAGTGATGGGTTTCTTTCCTCTCTCTGCAGCTGTAACTTTACGCACAATCCATTCATGGATCCTGGGCTCAGTCAATGTTCTTCATTTGCATGTGACTCAGAGGAAGATCTGGGACATACAGAAATGATGCCAAAACAGTTAGCTAACAGAACCGACAGTTAAAGGGTTAAAACAAGGAATCCCTGGCATGGGAATGCTACATTTAAGGGTCCGTGGATGGATTTGGGGCATCTTAAAATTCCCCGAGTTATATGTAAAATTTCCTAAGTGAAAATACACATTTTGGAAAGAGTAGCTCTATAGGTTTCACTGGTTTCTCAAAGGGGTCAGTGATTCTTGAAAAGATTAAAAATGATGGCTTAAGGGAACTTGACCTATCCTTACAAAACAAAAGGCATTAAAGGCAGGGTGCCTGGGTGGCTCAGCTGGTTAAGCTCTGTACTCTTGATTGCAGCTCGGGTCATGATCTCAGGGTCATGAGATCAAGCCCAGCACTGGGCTCTGTACTGGGCATGGGGCCTGCTTAGAGTCTCTCTCTCCTGCTGCCCCTCTTCCCCTCCCTGGAAAAAAACAGAAAAACAAAACAACAACAACAAAAAAAAAACCTCTGAAGAAATAATATAAAAAAATAAAAATAAACAGGGACTAAAGGCATGTGAACAATGAAACATCGAAGGACATCAAGTTCTGCACCAAGGTGATAAATAAAGAAGTGAGAGAAATGATTGCTGCTATGGGCCAAACTGTTTCTTCTCCCCTAAAATGCATGAAGTCTTAACTCCTCATCTTCAGAATGAAACTGTATTTCAAGACAAGGTCTTTACAGACGTCATCTGGCTAAAAGGAGGTCATTAGGGTGGGCCCTACTCCAATATGGCCAGCGTCCTTACAGGAAAAGGAAATCTGAACATAGAGAGGAACCACCATGAGGACACAGAGAGAAGGCAGCCATCTATTAGCTGAGGAGAAGGGTGTGGAACAGATCCTTCCCATACAGCCCTCAGAAGGAACCAGTTCGACTGATAACATGATCCAGAACCTCCAGCCTCCACCAGTGGGAGAAAATAAATTTGTGTTGTTGAAGCTAGTGCCACACTGTGGCACTTTTTATGGCAGCCTTCACAAATTTAATGCTCTTAACTCTAACACTGGGTTACGAGATGATTCAAAAAGCAGTTAGGACCAGGGCACCTGGCTGGCTCCATTGAGCATATGACTCTTGATCTCAGGGTCATGAGTCTAAGCCCCATGTTGGGCACAGAGTGTATTAATTAATAATAATCAATAAGTAAATAAATAAATAAGCAAGCATGTAAGACCAAGAGATTATTCTGGGGGTTAAAAACTGGGTGATACCAGAAATGAAAGGGGAAATGGTCTTGACTTTATACATACTATGGAAGACAATAACCGCAATGCTTCCATGCCTGCTACAGCACCCAGCCAACGACTGCAACGCTGAGAGGATAAACTAAGTAAAAATAACTTCTTGAGACTGTGTAAACAGGCAAGGAAGAGGCAGAAAAACAATTATATTCCATCTGTTCACACTGAAAATTATCAAAAATTAATCCAGACTTCTGCTGCAAGCCATGATAAAGTAACTGGAAAAAAATGTGTAATGTAACTGCTTCTAGACATTGGGCAAGAAGAAGTACGAGACTCCTCCCTGAGGAAAGGGAAATAAGTGTGTGGAACCGTATGGTCACCCCTGGAAGCACTTGCAGACAGTCATGCAGGAATTGGGAGATCAAACAATATGGCGGCACTGCTGAGTGAAAGGAGATCAGAGTTTGAGACTACTAAGGTAGGAGGAATTGGTAGGGCAGAATAGTAGAACAAAGAAGCCATAAGAAAAAGAGCTCCAGGGGCGCCTGGGTGGCTCAGTGGGTTAAGCCTCTGCCTTCAGCTCAGGTCATGATCTCAGGGTCCTGGGATCGAGCCCCATATCGGGCTCTCTGCTTGGCAGGGAGCCTGCTTCCTCCCCTCTCTGGCTGCTGCTCTGCCTACTTGTAATCTCTCTCTCTCTCTCTCTCTTTCTCTCTCTGTAAAAAAGAAAAAAAAAAAAAAAAACTCAGTTAAAAGAAAAAGAGCTCCAGATGACCGCACAGGGGTTCCTGTGAGTCTTTTGGCTGAATAATAAGTGCAATGTCCAGGGCAAAGCTCCTCAAGGTTAAGAAAGAAAAAAAAGAAAAAAGAAAAGAAAAAAAAAGTAACAAGGGAAAAACTACAGAGGAGATAAAGCCAAACAATTACTGGAGTGTGCACAGAGCTAGGAAATGTTCATTTCCAGATCAGCTAGGGAAGAGGAACCTCACTGAACACCCTGGTCATTCGACAGAGATCCCAAAAGTCCTAGGAAAGGATTAATCAAGCCCACAAATAACGTCTAGTCTGGACCAACCCTAACTAAGGCTGAAAGGAGGACTGGGAAAAAAAACCCAAGCTGGTCACAAAGAAATTAACTGCTTCCCTAAATGAAACTCAACAGCCTACAAAAGGAGACCATAATAGCTACACATTCAAAAATATATATTCGTATCTACTATGACATTATAATAGAAAAATACTAGACATGCAGAGAAATAGGAAAAAGTGATCTATAAATAAGAGAAGAATCAGTCAACAGAAATAGATTAAGAAACTACATCAGTAGACAAAAAAATCTTAGAATCCTTACTTAAAATGTGTTCAACAATTTAAAGGAAAACGTGAACATAATAAGGAAATAAACGTGAACTGTTTAATAGAGAAGTGGAATGATAAGAAGAACTATATGAATATACTCGAACTGAAAGTTGTAAGATTTGAAATGAAAATTTCACTGAACAGGCTTATCAGAAGATTAGACAATGCAGAAAGATGAGTTAAGGTGAAGACATAGTAAAAACAAAACAAGCAAAAAAAAAAAAAAAAAAAAAACCCAAACCAGAAAACAACCCACAAAAAAAACACCAAAAACCAAAAACCAAAAAACAACTAGCCAAACTGAAGCACAAAGTGGTGGACAGGGTTTACAGAGAAACGAAGTTTTATGCAGTGGACTTGTGGAAGACATCAGGCAGTCTAATGTAAGTGTAATCTGACTTCCAGAAGAAGAAAGAGGAATGAGAGCTGGCTACCTAATAGGTAGTAAGTAGGTAAGTATATACAGAAATGGCTAAAATTGTTCTAATTTAATGATTAAACCCATATATCAAAAAATTTCCAAAAAACCCTCAAAAAGTAGAAACAAAGGAGACCACAGGAAGGTAAATAATTAAACTGCTTAAAGCCAATGATGAAGAGAAAATTTTAAGAGCAGTCAGAGAAAAATAGACACATTACACAGAACAATGGTAAAAATGGCACCAAAAGAATGCAAAATAGAAAACAACAGAACACTACCCTTAGAGTGCTGAAAGGAAAAAAACAGCACTGTCAATCTTAAATTTCATATTTAGAAAAAGATTCTTTAAAATGAAGGCAAAATAGAGATAATTCAGAAGAAGAAAGCTGAGAGAATTTGTGGCCAAGTGATACAACAAGAAATATAAAAGGAAATTCTTCAGGATGAAAGGAGCACCAGATGGAAGCTCAGATCTATATCAAGGGGCAAAAAGCACTAGAAATGGTTATGTCTGTCAGTAAATATTAAAGACTTTTTTCTTTTTTGTTAACCTATTTAAAAGATAGTTTATTTACAGAAAAATTGTAACACTGTCACTTGAGGTTTTAACATATCAACCAATTTGACCAGACATTTATAGAACACTAGAGGATACATAACATTTTCATGTGTATATGGAAAATTCATCAATTCAGACAATATGCCAGGCCATAAATCAAGTCTATAAACTTCTAAAGAATGGAAATCATACAGATTATGATTTGTGATCATAATTAAATTATACATCAGTAACAGAATGATTGCAAATCTTCAAAAACGAATCATCTTTAAATGACCCACATGCCAGGGCACCTGGGTGGCACAGTCGGTTAAGCCTCCGACTCTTGGTTTTGGCTCAGGTCATGATCTCAGGGTCCTGAGACTGAGCCTTGCATCAGACTCCATGCTCAGTGTGGAGTCTGCCTGAAAGTCTGGCCCTCTCCGTGCCCCTCTTTCTGCTCATGCACATGCTCTCTTTCTCTAAAATAAAAATAAATAAATGAACTCCTTTCAATAACCCACATGCCAAAGAAGAAATTACATGGGAATTGGAAAATATTTTTAAATGAACGACAGTTAAAACATAAAAATGTGTGGGATATAGCTCAACCAACAATTAGAGAGAAATACATTTCTATAGCCCTATAAATGCTAACATTAGGAAAGGAGAAAGATTGAAAATCAACGATCTAAGCTTTCTCCTAAAGAAATTAGAAAAATCAGAGCAAATTATTCTCAAAGTGAGCAGAAGAAAAGCAAATCAATGAAATATAAAACAAGGAATAAAGGAATTCAATTGGCGACACCACCATTTCTTTAAAAAGGGAAATAAAATTGATAAAGCCCAGGCAGACCAATTAAAAGCAAAGGGGAGAAACACAAATTACTAGTATCATAAATAAAAATAGGGATATCATCATAGATGCTACAGACCAACTTAGAAGAAACACAAAATTACCAATGCTTAAAGAAACAGAAAAACCTAATGAGCTTTCTATCTATGGGAATGCTGAGTTCATAATTCAAAACTTTTTCCACAAAGAAAACTCAAGACCCATTGGGGTTTACTAATGAATTCTTTCGAACATTTAAAAATATCAGTTTTATAAACTTTATCAGAACAGGATATATCTAATACAAAAACTGTACAAAGATACAGAAAGGTATCTCTACTTTTCTATAAGAAAGGTAGAGATCAATATCCCTCATGAACTAAAGTAGAAAAATTTTCCAAGAAAATATTAGCAAATCAAATTCAGAAATATATAAAAATAAAAACACAAAAAACAAAAACCATGATTATCTCGACAGATGCAGAGAAAGCATTAAACAAAATCCAACACCCTTTCATGATAAAATCATCCTACAAACAAGGAACAGAGGACACCTCCTACACCTGACAAAGGTCATCCAAAGTAACTCACAGAAATGTAATTAATGTGGAAAGATTGGAAGCTTTCCAAGATCAGAAATAGGATAAAGATGTCTGCTCTTGTCACTTCTATTCAACACTGTTCTAGAGGTTGCAGTCAAAGCAATTAGGCAAGAAAATGAAATAAAAGGCATCTACATAGAAGGGAGGAAGTTTAACTGTAATTGCAGATGACATGACTTTGTATAGAGAAAATTCTAAAGAATCCACTAAAAACTAAAACTAATAAACAAGTTCACCATCATTAGCAGACACAAGGTCAATATAAAAATCAATTATATTTTATATACTAGCAATGAACAACCTGAAAATAAGTTAAGAAAATAATTTTATTTACAATAGCACCAAAAAGAATAAAATGTTTAGGGAATTTAACAAAGGAAGTGTAAAGCATATACTCTGTAATTGACAAAATACTGTTGAAAGAAATTAAAGAGATACAAGTAAATGAAAAGACATTTTGTGTTCATGGATCTCAAATTTGGTATAAGACAGCAAGACTCTCCGAAATAATCTATAAATTCAATGCAAGCCCTATCAGAAGACCCATTGGCTTCTTTGCAGTAACTGATAAGCTGTTCATACAATTCATATGGATGGTCAAGGGACTCAAAATAGCCAAAATAATCTTGTAAAAGAACAACAAAGTTAGAACTAATATGCCCAATTTCAGAACTTAATAAAAAGCAACAGTATTAAAGACAGTGTAGAACTTACATTAGATAGATGTATAGATCAACGAGACAGACTTGAGAGTCCAGAAATAAAATCATTTATCTATGGCCACATAATTGTTAACAAGGGTGCCAAGACCATTCAATGAGGAAACTACAATCTTTTCAACAAATGGTGCTACGACAACTGGACAGCCACATACAAAACAAGGAAATCGAACCTTTATTGTATCACATACAAAAATTAAATGGATCAAAAGGGATCAAAATTCTAAACATAAGAGCCAAATATGTGGGAGAGAGGAGTACTGTGGAATGATAGCCAATGGGTACAAAGTTTTTTTTTTTTTTTTTTTAAAGCATTTTATTTATTTATTTGACAGAGGGAGAAAGATCACAAGTAGGCAGAAAGGCAGGCAGAGAGAGAATGAGAGGGAAGCAGGCTCCTTGCCGAGCAGAGAGCCCGATGTGGGGCTTGATCCCAGAACCCTGGGATCATGACCTGAGCTGAAGGTAGAGGCTTAACCCACTGAGCCACCCAGGCGCCCCAGTACAAAGCTTTTTAAGCTAATAAAAATGTTCTAAAACTACGGTGATGGTTGTACAACCCTGAACATACTAAAAATGCTGAATTGTGTACTTCAAATGTGTGTATTATATGGTATGTAAATTTTATTTCAATAAAGCTTTCACTTAAAAAAAAAAAGATAATACAGTAATACCAAGTGGACTGAGTATAAAAATATGACACTGATTTAACATGTGAACAATCAATGTAATCTGCCACACTGGCAAACAAAGGATATGTATTAGTTAACTACTGCGGTACAACACAGTACTCCAAACTTGGAACATAACATAAATAACATTTGTTATCTTAACACTTTCCCAGGGTAGGAATCTGGGAGTGGCTTATCTGGGTAGATCTGGATCAGGGTCTTTCAGGAAACAGTCAAGTTTCCTGTTTGGGAAACTTGGGAAAGTCTGCCAGTTTGGGGCTAGTCAATGACTGGGGCTGGATGATCCACTTCCAAGTTCACTCAATAAGGTTGATGGCAATATGACAACTGGCTTTCCCTAAGAGCAAGTGACTACAGAGAGAGTGAAAGACAGCAAGGGCAAGGGAACATACCCAAGATGGAAGCCGCAGTGTCTTTCATAATTTAGTCTCACAAGCGACATGTTGTTATTTCTGCTGTACTCTATTGGTAACAGAGACCAGCAGGAGCAGACTGCATAAGGGTATGAATACCAAGATACAGAGATCATTAGGAGATACCCTGGAGGATGGCTACCAGAAGAGAAAAATCATGACTATTTCAAGAGAGGCAAAACAAAAACAAAAACAAAAACACAAAACCTTTTTGGCAATATTTAACACACATTCATAAAAAACCTGAAGGAAGCTAGGATTAAAAGGAAACTTCCTCAACCTGATAAAAAAGTGTTTTCTAAATACATATAACTAGCATCCATTTACAAATGAACAATAATACTTTCCTCCTAAAATCAAGACAAGGTAAGGATACTCCTTCTCACTGCTTCTATACCACATTGTAGTGAAGGGCCTAGCCAGTGTAATAAGATAAGAAAAATAATAAAGAATAGTAATTGGAAAAAAAGAAATAGAATGGTCTTTTGGGGGAAACCAGATGATTATGTATATAGAAAATCTTAGGAAATATGCCACGGTGGGGGGGGGGGGAAGCCAACAAAAACCCTACCAGACCCAGACTTATAAGAAAATTAAGAAAAATCATAGGAACCAAGATCAATTTACACAAAGCTGTTGTATTTTTAAGTGCTAGCAATAATGAAAAATGAAATTTAAAAAATTTCCACTTACAATAGCATCAAAAACCTAAAATACTTAAGGATAAATTTAACAAAATATATGCAAGTAAAAACTATAACATTGCCAAGAGAAATTTTAAAAACCTAAACAAATGGAGAAATATATCATGTTCACAGATTGGAAGGCTCTATATTGTTAGATGCAAATTCTCTCCAAATTGATCTGTCTCTTCAGTCAAATTCCAATCAAAACCCCAACAGGCTGATTCTTAAAATGTATATACATGTACAAAGGACACAGACTAGCCAAAACAATTTTGAAAAAAATAATTTACACTATGTGATTTCAAGACTTCTTCCATAGCTACAGTCATCAAGACAACATAGTACTGCTCTTCGAGGTACAACAAGGGAACACAGTATACCTACATTTATAGAGTAAATCAGCATTTAACTAAGCACCAAAGCAATTCTTTAAGAAAACATTCTTTTCTACTCATGGTGCTAGAAACATTACTTGTACAGAAAAAAATTCTGTCATACACAAAATTTAATTTGAGCTGATCACAGATCCAAGCCTACACAAAAGCAGGGTTTTTCTTTCCTCCCCCCACCACCCACTGATACCTCCTAAGGGACTCAGTACTGCATAGGACACAACGTTGGTGCTCAATAACTATTTGGTGAGTCAAAGAACTATGCATGACAAAAACTACCTGCCATTGTAAAAAATATCAGGAAGGGACCAGTGAGTGGGGCACTGAATGGTCAGGAAAGGGCTGAGAAAAAATATCACGTGAAAGGATGGCTGAAGGGACCATCTCTCCATCTAGGCAGGAGATGACAATTCCAAGCAGAGAGCAAAGATCATGAAGACCTAAGAAGCAGATGATGAAAGTAGCCAGTGAGCGAGTGAGGGGCCAGAGCAGCACAAAAACATGGAGGCCAGATCATCTGGGGTCTAGGGCTCAACAGGGTAGGTTAAAGAATTCTAATCCCAGCAGTGATGTAGCTCACTGTGGGATTTCATGAGAGCACCTTGAGTACTACGTCAAGAATGAGACTGGATGGAGTGATGTAGGAAGCAGCAACACCAGTTAGGACCCTCCTGCACCAACCCAGGTGAGAGGAGGAGGCAGTACACTCCTCGCAGGATGGAAGTTCAAGTGTAACACGAGAGCTGTGGCATTCTAGCAGATTTGGGTATCAGCTGTAATTTCAGTTGGCCATTTCCAACTACTAGTTTCACTGTTTCCTTCAAAGATTCTGTTTATGAGGGGAGGGATCCTGTCTACTTCATTTAGTACTGTGCCCCAAACCCAAAAACTTACAGAAATATGCTGTAATGAGCCGGAAGTCAGAATCTGACATGGTCCGGTAGATAGGGGCTGTCCAAGGACAAGAGCCATTCTTCTTAGAACGACAAATACCAAAGGCAACAGGGAGGGTACTGGGCTCTATTCAAATCACAAAACATGTTGATAATGAGCATGGGGATGTCTGCTAATATCAGAATGCATGTTCCTGCCTGAAAGTTTACAGAAATACAAACGGCACCATCACACCCTCTCGTGCAGCAGGTGGGCAACTCAGAGAATTCGTGGGTGGAAAATGCAAACAACTCAGAAAGGTCTAGATAAACATAAATATGCAAAGCCGATCTATGATGAGTTGTGATAAGGCACAGTTTCGGGGTTCACCACTCAATTTCTGGTGTTGCCAGCATTAAGGACACCATCCTCCACTTCACCCCTATCCAGCCCTGGCCCCTCCAAACGCACTCACACGTACGAAACCCTTCAGGTCTAAGTTAGTATAACATGGCTTTCTTTCTTTTTTTTTTTTTTTTTTTAAAGTACGGGAATAATATAATACCTTGGAGATGGCTTTGAGGGAAAACGCTACATAAACGTAAGATATTATATATGTATTCAGGTGATAAGAACTGTAGTTACAGATATGCCTCGAATAAAAAAAATGAAATCTGGAATCGTTGTACCACCGCCCCCTCTCCCAGGGCAAGAATACATTTAGTGTCCTATTAAATCAAAGAATGGCCCAGTGCGAACAGTGGCCTGCCTCACCAGCTGGAGTTAACACAGATTGATGTACATGTTCAATCACACTGAACCTGACAGTGGGCAACCTGAAATTTATAATACAGAATGGAAACGTTTTATGTGTTGTAACTCCCCACCCCTTTTAAGGCAATAACTCACCAGGCAGAAATATAATTCGCTGAGGATTTTTTAAATCCACACTTAGAGCATTTTCTGGGGTTAAAAATTCACTGGAATAAAATATATAAAATGGAACTTGTTAAAAAATATCATGTAGGAGACTGACTGGAATCATTTTTGATTATCAACTAAGACCATGGGAATCAAAGAATAGGAAATATTTCTTGTGGAGTATGTCGAAAGAATATTAACACAGAAATAAAATGTAAGAGCATGTAATAGAATTCCAGCCCAAACTGAAAGTTTGGTAATGATTTTTCTAGTCCTGGCATTTTATTTTTCACAGAATAAAAATTAAGGTGTCTGTCTGGACTCACTCTAATCTCTCATCTAGCAATAAATGATTTAATTGTTTCGGTATTGATATATTTAAGGATAGACTATTTAGAGGAATTCTTTTGGGGGGGGTTCTTTAAGTTTCTTAAAAAAAATTTTTTTATTGAGTACAGTAGACACACAATGTGTCATGAAATTTCAGGTGCACAACATCGCCACCGGTGTGGCGGCCATCTGACCCCACAAGACACTACTCTAGTACCACCGACCGTATTCCCTCTCATCCCCATGTCTGGAGGTCCCCTAACTGGAAGCCTGTATCTCCTACTTCCCTTCCCCCATTTTGCCCATCTCCACCCACCCCTCCCTTCTGGCAAACATCAGTCTATTCTGTGTAAATGATTCTACTCTTTATTTGTTTTGGTTTTTAGATTCCACACGTGAGTGAAATCATATGGTGTGTGTCTTTCTCAGTCTGACTTACTTTCCGTAGCATAATACTCCCAAGCTCTATCCCTCTTGTCACAAATGGCACAATTTCATCCTTTTTATGGCTACAGGATACTCCCCCCAACCCCATACATACACACCACATCTTCTTTAGACAAATACTTATTTTTGAAGTTGAAAGATCTGAACTAAAAATCTGATTTTGTCAGGATCAAGCCATGTCAGTAATGTAGCTTTAATCAAGTCACAATCTCCCTAGACACCCTGGTTTTGCCACCTTTAAAATGTGGCCCAAGAACCTTCCTTGCCTGCATTACAGAACTGAGATTAAAGTCTATGAAACTATTTTGTAAATTACATTTCATGTAAAAGCTGAGGCATTTATGTAATTCTACCTGGCCTAGAAATCAGTTCGAAAACATGTTTATGATCAACTACCCAATTCAATCTTACAAGCAGCATACTTTGTAATTCCATAAAGTAAGGACTCACCCACCAGTCACTGCTCTACTAAACTGCCGTATCAAGACACGTGGCAACCATGTCACAGAATAGTCACAAGACTATCATGTCTTTAGAGGTCTGTGTCTTTGTGTGGATTTCATTCAGAGAGTCTTTCCCCCTTATAAAATGCTGTATTTTTATATTTTACTTCGTCCCAGAATGGACGTGAAGCAAAAGCAGCCAAGGGTTGAGTGGGTGGCGTGGCCAGCTGAGCAAGCAGCTCTTGGTTTCACCTCAGGTTGGGATCTCAGGGTCGTGAGACTGAGCCCTGCATCAGGCTCCGCGCTCAGGGTGGAGTCTGCTTGGAATTCTCTCTCCCTCCCTCTGAAACAAATCAATCTTAACAACAACTACAAAAGGCAGCCAGTGGTCCTACCCTGGGTTAGCCTGGTGTAGTTATCACAGACTGTGGCAGGAGTTCGTCCCACCTTCCAGTGTAATTTGTGTAATTACAAGTTTATTGTTAAAATGGTGACCCTGGAACTAAATGGACGGCGGTGAAACCCTAACTTCCTGCCAGGCCTCTCACACACCCAAGTGTTTGCCATGCGGACCTGCTCCCCTGGGCCTTCAGTCTCCGTTCCCCACTCTGCCCCTGCATGTGCCCCCCCACACACACCTCCTGTGCTGCTTCTCGCCATCCACACAGGAAGCTGGAGCACAGACATTCTTCTACCCACAGGATAAACCAACCCATCAATGTGACTTGGAGACCTTGGCTTTCTGACCTTCTCAGTCATTCTTCCTCTCCGGGTGCTTCTCCCTGTCAAACAGGTGGGGCGTGGGCAACCGCCATGCTTCAGAAAACTGTCCCCTAGGTAGTCAAAGCTTTATAGGATAAAATTCACTGTGTGTGTGTGTGTGTACCTGTGTTCACTGACCTAGGACTTACTGAGCAGTTGTACTTACTCCTGGCACAGGGCTAAGTTCTAGATGTGGACTGCTCTTGTCTTCAGAACACCACTAGGACAAGGGACTACTCTGAGCCTCACTCCACATGAGGTGCAGAAGGCAGAATAAGTTGTCCAAAGCCACAGAGCACTGAACCCTCTCCTGGTGATGAAGACGTAAGCCTCCTAAGCCTCTACGTTCTAAAGGACACGTTAAAACACGTGCCATTGTTTGTAAACCTCTGGTTAAGATAACTGGGAAGCAACTGAATAAAAATAACACAAAACATAATCAACAAAACACTTAAAATCTGGGACTTGACTGACCCAAAAGAATACTGCATATTTCCTTCTTAAAAAAAAGAAAGCATTTTTCTTTTGCTCCTCAACTCCCATAAATAAAAGGATTAAGAGGTATAACACAAAGGATTTTTAGACTGGTATCTCCCCCTCTTTCGTAATTCTGTTCATTGTACAGAATTACAATTGCAGGAAAATTCTCAATTCCTGACATCACTTACTCTTTGAACAGAATGAGTATTTATTTCTACTCTCCACAAATAGGCTAGAAAGGATACATATGCTTCTCATATTTCTGAAATAAAAAATACTATTGATTCCTGGCATACAAAGCAGGAGGCTACGCCAGCTAGCCCCAGGTGTACACAGCCCTACACACACCCCTCTCACGGCTGCTTACATCCTGTAGATCTGTTCCAACATCTAAACCACTTTGCTTTGCTGCATGCCTAGCTGACCAAGGTCCAACCCTTCTCTAAAGGCAATTACCTGGGTGACAAATGCAGGGTAAGAGGTCCCAGCTCTGTCTAGAAGCCAAGAAACCAGAACTGATTCCAGCAAAAGCAAGTCAAGAACTGATTCCAGCAAAAGCAAGTCACTGAACCCTGGACAATTTAGCAGAGACCATGCGAAGACACACAATTCACATCTTCAGCTCGTAAGGCAACAGCTATCTCGTGCAGGAGAGCAAATGCAAAAGAAGGAGCGAGGACAGCTCAGGGAGCCACCAGCTCTGACATCAGCATGAAGCTGTCATCCACTCAGCGCTCCGTCTGTTCAGAGGCCTGGTCGGGCCGCGGGCCCTTCCGTCCTCCCTAGCAATGCAGGCCTTTTCTCCACTCCACTCACTAATTCTTCCACTAAATACAACTGGGTGAAACTTCACTTAGTCACATCACTGTTCCTTTGAAGAGATTGACTACTCACTGCAAATATGGGTCCCAAAGAGACCTTGGGATTCAGAGAGGCTCAGGAGAGGGTTTCAACTGTGTGTATCTCCCTCTTCCAACTCCAGACCCCACTATCCAGGTGCCTTTCTCAATGAGACATCCGAAAGGCATCTCAAATTCAGGATATCCACAACTCAACTCATGACCAGTCCCTCTCCTCCCCACGTGATTACACTGGGCTCACGTTGGTCATCTAAGATAATCTCTGTGCCTTGAGATTCTAAATCGCGACAGTAAAGTCCTTTTGCTATGCGAGATCACAAATGTCCAGGTTCTGGTGGTTGGGATGAGGGCACCTTTGGGGGCTATTATTCAGCCTGCCACACCACCTCACTCAGAGCAAAAGCCCAAGTCCTTAACAATGTCCGCAAGTTCCCATGTGATCTAGTCCCACTTCCTAACGGAGCTCATCTCTTCCAACCACCCCCCACCTCACTGTGTTCCAGCCACGTGATTCATGCTATTACTCTACATCCGACAATCTCAGGATCTTTGCACTTGCTGTTCCCTTGGCCAGGAAAGCTCTCTCCCTCATTTAAGACTCTACTCAAATGACACCAGCTTATGAGTGAGGCTTTCTCTGTGGACTCTGTATAACAAAGTAGTATCACCCACCCTCACTGGGACACTCCCTCCCATGCTAATATTTTTCAAAGAGCATTTATCATCTGATATGCTATCCATCCGTCCACGTATCCATCCTCCCCCATGGCAGGATCACAGGGGTGTCTCCCTTCTTCTATCTCCAAGGAATAAGCACGAAGCTGGGGCCCAATGAACAGTTGACGAATAAGTGAATTTTACTTTACTGGAAAGTAAGTTCCTTGGAGACAAGACCTGGCCTAACACAGAACTTAACAAATGTCTGAATGAATGAAAAAAATGAATGGGGGGATGACAGACCCAGTTCGCATCTAATTTGCTATAGGTATGGACCAACATCAAATCAAGTGTTACTGTTTAGGAATCAGACACAACAGATAAAGTAACTTATTCAGAGAGTCACAACAAAAGTAACATAATTACATAGAAAAAATTCCAGCCAAGCCCCTGGCTTTATTGTGCTGTGTCCCTGAACATTTTAGACCTGACACATTTAAGCCATCTGGATTCCTGTGCTTGGTTCAAATAGTCTTACCAATAAGGCTTCAAGTTGTTAAATTCCAAATTTACTTTTAAAGGAAATTTCACAGAAATCCCAGAAGCACTGACTTCGCTTACTTCCGCTACATAAAATACGAACATACAGGGGAGAGCTCATTATCCACACCTGAAGAGGCACCCAGGAGCCAACCTGCAGCCGGGGGATGCTCTAGGGACAGACAGAAGCCACTTCAGGTTCATCGGTCTCTAGTCAGTCATCGGCCAGCCAGGGCAGCTCCGGAGGCTCACTATAGCCACAGAGGACAAGTCAAACCCAAACATTCCCGCTGTGGCTGGACGGCCACAGGAGGGGGCAGCGCCTGGGCAGCGGGGTGGGGGAACCGCAGGGACAACACCACGCCTGGGAATGGCTTAGCTGAAGAGCACCTGTGTCACCCAGGGCATCTCTTCTGCACCTTGCAGTGTGATTATGGCCCCAGTGCTGATGCGCCAGCCCAGCTGGCCACACGACGGCCATGCTGGAGCAGCTCTTCTCCTGCTCGCCTGGGGAGGCCAGCCAGCGCGGGCTTTAGTCACACCTGGAAACCGCTTTCTGGGAATCATTCTGCGGGCACGAATGGAAATGAGAACACCACAGTGGCTAGGAATCCTGGCCCGGAGAACAGGCCCACAGGGTTCAAATCAAGCCTCTGTGACTTACTAGCTGTGCTCCGATGGGTGCCCCTCAGCTCGTCTTCTTACCTCTAAAAAGTCAGCTTATGATTATGGGAGATAGAGCAAGAAAAGCACTCATCACAGAGCCTTGGCACAAGAGACCTTCATCTGTGCTGGCAATTACAAATAGCTATTATTATATTCCCACGCTGTATATATTATTCTTGATTCTTAAAAAAAAAAAAAAATCACCATTCAAAAATAAAGAATACATCTGCCTTCCTCTTTAGTTTAGATTTGTAACAGCAACTCCTGGGGGCTTATCGTTTACTTCCAGCGAAGTATTTGCCTGTAATTAGGGAAAGCTGCCACCAGGCAGATGTCAAGATTAAGCCTGCCTACATGTGGTTTAAAAAAAAGTCATTTAGTAACTTTCTCCTCAATTCTATTCTTGAATAAAAAAATATGTATACATATATATGTATATATATACTTATTATTGGAGAGTTCAACAGAAACGATAAATATGGCTAGATGCTATATTTAAATAGGATAAGCAATGTGAGTTAGGATTTCAAAATATGTAAGTACACAGGTAAGTGGTCACCCAGGATTATTTTTCTAACAATCATCTGATAGAAATCCCTGATTAATGCCCTACATTGCCTCTTTGCTTCCAAAATGGAACAAAATAATGACAAGATACACTTAAAAAAAAAAAAATTTTTCTCCTAGTCATAATAACCAAGGATGCACACCAGAAGCATGGAGTGAGTTTTTCCAAATTACGTAAGAATTACTCTCGAGGCACCTGAGTGGCTCAGTTGGTCCAGCTCTTGATTTTGGCTGAGGTTGTGATCTCAGGGTGGTGAGATCAAGCCCCACGTCGGGCCCCGTGCTCGGCATACAGCCTGCTTGGGATTCTCTCTCCCTCTCCCTCTAGCCCTCTTCGTGCACATGTGCTCTCTTTCTCAAATAAATAAAATAAAATAAAACAAAATAAAATAAAATAAATCTTTAAGAAAAAAAAAATAAATCTTTAAGAAAAAAAAATCAGTCTCAGCATGGAGACTTTGATTCAGTAGTTCAGGGAAGATGCAAAAGTCCCCCAGGCATTACTCATGTTATCCCCGCAGGTTAGGAATCACTGTACAAACTCCTTCTTTTGACAAGGAGTTTTTTGCTTTAAAAACTTTCGCAGAGAACTTTTCTTGATCCCCTAGCCTGCTCCTAAAGTAAGACGTGTCCACTTGTCACTCCGTGAAGAGAAGGAGCTGAGCTACTTCTCGGCCCTTGAAATCAGTACGAATTCCTTTAGACAATTCACAACACAGCTGCTGAAGGAGATGCAGTAACGGGGGCTGAAACTTTACATCGGTCCCAAGAAATCATGTGAATGCCCTTCCTCTAGACCAGCGCTGCCCCACGGAACATGCCAGCTGGCGGAAACGCTGTGTACATGCGTTTTCCCACAGGGCAGCCACGAGCCACACGTGGTACTGAGCACCCAGAAGTGTAGCTTGTGGCTTCCCTCACTGGAAGCACTGCTCCGGACAGATGTCAAACTCTGGCTGTGCATGGCCATCCCAGCGCCTCACTGTCGGAGGCCCTCGTTTCATTAACCTGTCCAGTACTCGTTCCTCGAGTTCCTCGTTCCCACCTGCAGCGTGGCATGGGACAGGCAAGGGAACAGAGCGCGGAGCAGATACTAAACCCCACGCTCCCCTCATGGAGCTTGCATTCCAATTTTTAGTAACTGGCCTCTTTCGTACCACCAGACTCATGTGAGGTACTCGCTCCAAGAACTCTGGGTTAAATGTGTTCTTTAAAATTAGGCTCTTTTAGGGGTGCCTGGGTGGCTCAGTGGGTTAAGCCTCTGCCTTCGGCTCAGATGATGATCTCAGGGTCCTGGGATCGAGCCCTGAATCGGGCTCTCTGCTCAGCAGGGAGCCTGCTTCCCCCAATCTCTCTCTGCCTGCCTCTCTGCCTACTTGTGATCTCTGTCAAATAAAAAAATAAATCTTAAACAAATAATAAATTAAATTAAGCTCTTTTGAAGCAGAAACACAAATATTCATAGTCTGAGGGACAATATAGTTCAGGGGACTGAAGAAGTCAGAGGACACAGAGTGTCTGCACGAGCACATGAGACTTTTCCAGAAGGGCAGAACAGCCTCAGACATGGGCTAACCCGTCTGAATGTTTTTTCCGAGGGAGGTCCTAAGCCCACCCTGGCCCGGGTGACTGGGTAGACAGTGTTAAGAATCACCCACCCCAGGAGCAGGACCGGGGGATTCCCAGCTAGAACGTATTTAACAATTCCCACTGGAGATGGAGTCAGTGGAGAACCACAGACATGACGAGCAAAGGTATTTCCACGCAGCTGTAACAAATACTTGAACTAGGTTGTACACGTTTTCAAGGAATTGAAATTAAAAATTAAGAGATGAAGAAAAGTAAGAACAGCAGTTTGATTAGAAAATTTTTAAAGATCATCAGCTAGCAAAGGAGGGACCCCAGGCAAGACCATTACGACTAACCTTGGGCTCTTCCCCCTCCCACCCCCCAACACCGTGCAGGGGCTGAGTTGGCGGATCCCCCCTCAGCAGTTTCTCGGGCCCTGAATGGAGCAGCGGGACACGGCAACCTGTAATGGCTGCACCCTGGTCGAGGACAAGTGCTACTAGAAATGACCAGAAAGGGGCACCTCGGTGGAAGGTGCCTGCCAGGAGGAGCGAGGGTTGTTCAGAACGGCAGCATTTGGATCACTGTAATTAATTAAACCCCGGAACTAAGATCATTCACCAGCAACCTTACCTAGTTCTGGGGGCAGAACGGTCAGGCGATTCCCCTGAATGTGGAGTTCCTTAAGCTGAGTAAGCTCCCCGATTTCTTTAGGCAGCGAGATCAGGTCGTTATCCCTAAGGCTGAGCTAAATACAAGAAAACAAGGAGTTGTCAAAACAGTGTTCACGTACAGAGGCGCTCAACAGCAACTCTCGTCCTTTCCCGTGCCCTCTCTCCTCTGAAGGCTCAGTCCCTTCAATTTATTTACAAGTGCTTGCAGATGGATCAGATACAGCAGCAGGAGGAGTGGTTGATTCCCGCAAAACAAACCGTACTCCTGCTCAAATTGACTTGATTCCACTCCTACAAGGGCTGCAGAAGTGAATTGATTTTCTAAGAATTTAGATAAATTACTTACTATCTGCAACTTTGTGAGCTTCCCAATATCTGGCGGCAGGATTTCAAAATCGTTGTCACTTAGATAGAGTGCACGCAGGGTGGCTGCAAATTAAACAGCAATGTATAAACAGGGTGGCAGGGAATCCAACCATTTGAGGTCTGATCAATACGAGGGAGTCAGCTTTGATTAATAACCCTGGCTCGGTGAAAAGCCTGTGACACACCTAGGGCTCACAATAATAAGAAGCAGGTCAAACTTAGATTTACTGGCTTATTGTGGGGCTGGTGTGTTCAGGAAAACATCTATATCCAAGAGGACTGACGCAATTAACAACTCTGGGCACCAGCAGTGTTTGGCACAGGGTTTCAAGACGCTTTCAAAAAGGATCACGGTTTTTCTTCTATTACTTCTGATTTATATTTATGCTTTGCATCTGAAGGGTAACCAAGAAAACCAGTGACACTTGTATCAATGCTGGGGGCAAAAGGGTTCTATCACTGAAATGCAACTCTGTTAAAAATAAATAACTAAAAGGTTTTCGGGTGAGGAAGACCATAACACAGGTCACTGTTTCCGTAATCAGACTAAGTATTATTAACTATTTCTCTAGCCTTAACAACTAAACTAAATGAAGGAAAAAGAGCGAACATGACGACATGGAGCTTAAAACTAGAGAATCCCTAACTCAGGCAGCATACTGGTGATCAGAAATTTGTTCACAATATTACACAGCGATAACGTGACCATCAAACTATGGAAGGAGAACATTCTAAGGCATCCTTTCGATCCCTAACCAAAGAGGAGACAATGATCAGATGTCTGTTTTGTTTGCAATTACAATTCTAATTACATTATTCAATTACATTCTAATGTTTTAAAATTCGACAGAACTCTGTGTCAATATACACAACAACATTTCCTTTATGGCCCAAGAAAATATTTTAGAATTGGCTTCATGTGCTTGAGAAAGTCTGGGAATGAGAATATGCATAAGGTTATAAATGAAATTTTGGAGATGAGCTCAGAAAATTCAGAATTGCTGGATGCCATACGTGTCACTATTTGGAGAAGCAGAACACTCATTTAAGGAAAGCAAATCTTTCCTAAATATTTTGTGAGTTTTCAGAAAAAAATCAGTTTCTTCTCATTTCTTATGAGTATCTGCAGCAAGCAATTTATTTGCATAGAATACAGGTGAAAAGATAAAGTGTGTTTATCTGTGACAAATGATTTCTCCATGTTTGATCGCCTACTACACACAAAAGAGACTACATCTTTTTAAAACACAACAAGAATCCTGCTTGGAAATGTCAAAAAAAAAAAAAATCTGTTACTGGCTTATTAAGGGATATTTTTAATAAATAATCGGTTGGAGTATCTTTGGGGAAATGGGTTACAAAGAGTTAACAGCAACAAGGGAGGACACATGCATTATCGTATTTTTTTGGCATGCTCTTTAAAAAGAAAGTCAAGTTCTTTAGCTAAATGTGAGCCTTGATCTCATTTAGGTACATAATCTCCATCCGGAAGTTAATATGACATTACTAAGTCCACTTGAGCGCAATGATGTCAGATAACTATATATCAAATATACATACTGCTGAGCTATGAAGGAATATTCAAAAGAAATGTGTGAAGAAAAAAATATATACGTCCAATAATTTCTCTTGGAGTTGGGGCCCTGGCAAATAAATTTCACTTTCAGAACGCAAAGTACCATTTTAAGGAGATTTATAGAATTAAAAGTTTCTTACTAAGGTAGAAGAAGTTTCCGGGAAGAGAATGTTCATTCAAGTTGTTGTAAGTCAAATCAAGGACCTCAAGAGCTGGGAGAGAGCCAAATCCTCGAGGCAAAGTGTTTAGTCTATTCATGCTGTGATGGGGGGGGAAAAAAAATCCAAGACGTCACACACAAAACATATGTTCAGACAATACTCACATCACCTCTGTGTCACAGTTAAGAGCTGAATGTGAGAGACGGAAAGCTCTTAGAAGAGGCCGGGATTCTGCCATCACTTAATGTTCTTTTAACCAACACAGGAATTGCAGTCAGATGAAACATTTGAAAATGGTTACGAAACATCTGAAAAGGGCTCCTCGTTTTCTGCAATGGTGACGCTCACTGTGTTACACAGAAACTTCAATCATCGCAAAGTTATCTGTCCTTCCAGAGAACTTCCTCAGGTATGTGGCAGCAATAATTCCTCAAAAGATGCAGAGTAAGCTTTGTAGTTTTTAGATGGTTGGCTTTATTTCATTTATTCCCCCCAATAGGAGGAGGAGGAAATCACTTTGTTGTTCTGCAACTACTAATGTTCCAAATGATCTCGGGTCAGGAGGGTGGCTGCCAGCAGCTGGGAGGGATGGGGAGGTGAAGGGGTGGAGGGTGGAAACAGGGAGTTGTTGTGTAATGGGTATTGAGTCCCTTCTGCATGATGAGAAACTTCTGGAGACTGGCTGCCCAGTGATGTAGGGCAACTTAATGCTATAATACTACAATGTAGCAACTTAATGCTACAGAATCCTAGACTTAACAACTGCTCAGATGGTAAATTTCACATCATGTGCATTTCACCCTAACTGAAAATCAAAAATATATATATGTATCTTCAGTGAAATCTAAAGAAAATATATTTCCTGTTATCCTCTTATTTTCTTTAAGACTCTTATTTTTTTTATTTACTTATATGAGAGAGAGAGAGAGAGCGCACACACACACAAGCAGAGGGAACAGCAGAGGAAGAGGGAGAAGCAGGCTTCCCACTGAGCAGAAAGTCCAATGTGGGCTCAGTCCCAGGACCCTGAGATGATGACCTGAGCCAAAGGCAGATGCCTAACCAACTGAGCCACCCAGGTGCCCCCAGACCCTTATTTTTCTTAATGTGGTTCCTTCGGGGCATACTTAAAAGAGGATTTAAAAAAATGTTTTTAATCTAATATAAGCTCACAGATACTGAAAGGTCAGAGGGACTGTGATGCTAAACTAACTCTAAGTCTCAAGCCTTCTCATACTAGATACAATCCTGTCCACAACTGCTAACCACCCATCAGCCCCATCACACAAGAAAGAGCTGATGGCACAAGAAGAAACCAAGAGAAAAGTAATTTCTACCTTTGGGTAGAAAAGTCATTGGTTAAATTTATACTTAATAAAATGGGATGCCTGGGTGGCTCAGTCGGTTAAGTGTCTGCCTTCAACTCAGGTCATGATCCCAGGGTCCTCGGATAGAGCCCCACATCGGGCTCCCTGCTCAGTGAGGAGCCTGCTTCCCCCTCTGCCTGCCACTCCCCCGGCTTGTGCTCTATCTCTTTCTCTATCAAATAAATAAAAATCTTTAAAAAAAAGTAAAAACAAAATAACCTTCATGACCATTCGTGGCAATGACAACAACTGATATTTTCTACCAATTTACAATCTGTGAAGCAATCTGTATCAAGTATTCACCTGAGTCACCAAACCTTTCGTGTAACACAGGCAGGACAGCGCTTATAAGTATGTTTAATTCTGCCGTGAATACAGTAACAAGGACTTCTGACTCGCCCGGTGAGGGTGACAGGTTATCTGAGAGCACCCCGCCCCTCACGGAGGCAAAGGCCCCCTGATCCTGAGATTCCAATGCAAGGAGCCGAGTAAGTTGCAAGAATAAAATAGTGGAGAAAGGTCAGAAGTATGTTTCTTTCTTTCAGTTCTCGAGAATCACCAATCAAGGTTTTCCTTCCAAACACAGGAGGAGAAGTCTGGAAGGTAACACGCAGGAAAGCCCAGGTTAGCCTTTCTTGGAGAGAGCAGGCATTTCGGGTGCTTCCAGCCACTCTCCAGCCTACAGCGAGCCTGACACCGGCTACCTCCTGGTGGCAAGAACCTACTGAACTCCAGGTTCTTCTTCTCCTTGAGGGACACACCAATCCCCTCCATGTGTCAGGAACACCCGTGCAGCTGGCAGCAGCGACAGCAGGAAGCTCACTAACCCAGCGGGCAGAAAGGAAGCCTTCCCTTCAACAAACACAGACGAGGGTCCAGAAGTACCACTGGCTGCGAACAAAGCAAGGAGCTGCGGGGCCCACTGGCAGCTTCTCCGGGCACTAGCATATGCGGGGGATCTAACCACCTCCATGTGCACGCAGGGGACCGCTGCTCCTGGGCCCCTCGGACAGCGTGGGCGCTCCTGGCTCCCAGGCCCCCCCGAGAGGTCAGAGCAGAGGCGGGGGCAGAACAGAGCGAGGTGAGAGGAGCAGTCCAGCTCCAGCGTGGCTAGATGGGTGACCTCGGGGAAGTGAGTCAGCATCTCTGAGACCCAGTTTCTTCATCTGCAAAATGAGGACAGTCATACCTTCCCAGCGGGATTGGCAGGAGGAAGAGAGCTGAAAAATCTGAAGCCGGGTAGAAAGATCTGTGGTTTGCAAATGGCTCTCAAGAACCGAGAGCTGGAACTACAATCAGTTTTCAGGAAGTCACTGAGAAACACTGTGCCTCAGCCTCCAACAGGTAAGCTCACTCTGGCAGAAGACTGCTATGGGCCGCCTGAATTATCCAGCGTGGTTCTCCTATTCGTGTGCTGCCCGCGGACTCTCACATCACTCCAGTGCTCACAAAGTCACTGAGGGCACATCTGTACCTTAATGGTATAAATTCTCAACTGCCTCTGGATATTTTCCCAAGGTGTTCTAGAATGGGAAAGTGCCTGTCTGTGATGTAGAAATTTGTAAAAATGTATAAAACCGGATAGTTGAAGGCTGGTCAGCATCTTTTTTCTTTCTCTTTTTCACACTTTTTCAAGCTAGGAAGGCCCTTACTTACTGCATCCCCTTCTGGAACGTTCCGATTGCTGGAGGTCCTCTCGCGCTCTTCTTGCTTCAATAAAACCTTCTTAGCTAAAGGTATAATTTTTCTCATGGCCATGGTGACCTGTTCTGACACTTAGGCAAAAAAGAAAAAAAAAAAATCCAAATCTGTGAACACTCAACCCCATATTTGGTGAAAACTTCTAAATTTCACGAGATGAGCTCCAGCATCGCACTGGGTCAAAAATTATTCCAGAAGAGTTGGGCATGGTGCTTCGGCAGTCAGATTATCCCAGAGACATTTCACCGACAAATAGCTGACATGGCTTTATATCTTGGGGAAATTAACTCTGTAAAATGAACCACGTTTAAAGAATTAACAACAACATAATGCAGCTTGACTTATTCAGAGGGCCTAAAAATCCTCTCGGGTCTGGCCATCATCAGAATAAACACATAATACTGGAGAAAATTTTAAAAACGACTTCTGGTTGAGCACGTTGTTCGAAATCTGCATATGTGTGGCCCAAATGCTCTGCCGTAGGGTGCCTGTGTGTATATACATGATTTTTACTCTGACTCCAGTAGCGTTGACATTCAGTATTTTGTCAGTTTCAGGTGTGCAATACAGGGATTCAACGCGTCATGCATCACCCCGTGCTCATCGCCACAGGTACCCTCCTAGTCCCCTTCACCCATTTCACCCACCCCCCACCCCCTATTCTGCTCCCCTCTGGTAACCATCAGTTTGTTCTCTCTAGTTAAGAGTCTGTTTTTTCGGTTGGTTTCTGTCTTTGTTCATTTGTTTTGTTTCTTAAATTCCCCATATGAGTGAGATCATATGGTATTGGTCTTTCTCGGACTTATTTCACTTGACATCACACTCCCTAGGTCCATCCATGCTGCTGCAAATGGCAAGGTTCCATTCTTTATGGCCGAGCAGTACTCTGTTGTGTGTATATACACCTCTTACTCTTCACTCATTTATCGACTGAAGGACACTTGGGTTACTTTCGTAATTTGGCTATGGTAAATAATGACGCAATAAACACAGGGGTGCATAAAACTTTTCAAATTAGTGTTTTAGTTTTCTTTAGGAAAATACCCAGGAGTGGGATTACTGGATCACAGGGTAGTTCTATTTTTAATTTTTTGAGGGACCTCCATACTGTCTTCCACGGAGGCTGCATCAGTCTGCATTTCCACCAAGAGCGCACGAGGGTTCCTTTTTCTTCACATCCTCACCAACACCGGCTGCTTCTTTACTTTTTGGATTTGGGCTGTTCTGAAAGGCGTGAGGTGGTATCTCATTGTGGTTTTTGATTTGTGTTTCCCTGAGATGGGTGACACTGAACATGTGTCTGTTGGCTATTCTACACTTGATCTTAGCCAAAAGACCGAGAAGCGATTCTGTTGGCTATTCTGGACGTTTTCTTTGGAGAAATGTATGTTCAGGTCCTCTGCCCATTTTTTAATTGGATTATTTACTTTTTTGGTGTTGAGTTTTTTGGTGTGTATGTTTTTATTTGGGCCACTTAGTCTAAGGACTCCTCTGTCTATGACTTGCCTTACACAGGGTTATGTAGGTATAATTCTTTATGCCATTTGAGGACAGAAATATCCTTTATTGAAGCTCATGTTAATTTCTCTCCCATTCTCCCAGAGAACGAAGAATTTTTGTTCAAACTTTGACAACCCCATCTATACAGCTATGTAATTAAATACAGAAAGCTTTACACAATCAATACAATACTGAGAGCCAAAAATGCAAACAGCTCTGAAGATAAGAGGGAACTAAGATATGTTTGGTTTAAAAAAAAGAAACAGAAAACTTTGTAACTCTGTCCTAAGGAGCCTCCAACCCAACCCAACAACATCTGCGCTCATGATGTTCTTTCCACAACCATCCCTGTCTTTATTTCCATTTCAGCTGCCCATGATACACCCCTAGGCATCACCCCATGCCATCAGCTACCATCCTGTCGGTTTTATCTCCTATGCATTTTTCACATAAAACCCCTTCCCCACCTTCACTGTCACTGCCCTCGTTCGCCTAGAACACTCATCTCCAGCACAGTTATGGGTCGGTCTCCTGACCTCGAGCCCTACCTACCTCAACCTCCCCTCCACATGACCTTCTGTACAAAAATCCAGACCTTTTCTCATAGCTGCTAGTCTGCTGGGAAAACTTCTCCATGGTCAGCAGGACACAATCAAAGTTCCTTTTCTCAGCACACAGGGCCTCCGTGTCCCTGCCATTCCAGACATGTGTTTGCCTCTATCTCCCAGCTGTGATGTACGCTCCCTAAAAGCTGGCTGGCTGGTACCCGGGACGGTGGCAGACCCACTGCCGGGAGCTCAGGAAGTACTCAGTAACTAAATAGCAGACACTCATGCTTCTTCAATGGGCCTCCCCCTTCCCTTCCCACTCCCTGCCTCACACTTTACACTCAGCAACACTCAACGGCCTGCAGTTCCTGGAACGTGTGACACTCTGAGCTTTTCATCTGGTCTCTCCCGCAGGCTGAGACGCCTTCCCTCTGCTTCTGTGTCTGACAAATACGTTTTCCTGAGTCAAGTTTTGGCTCAAATACTGCCCCCTGTAGGAACCCCTCAGAGAACCTCACCTGTGGAGGAACACCCAATCCCTCTCCACAGCCCTGAGACAACCTCGGGCGTGTCAGTGGCCCCTCACAGACTCTCGCTCCTCCACAGCCCACTCTGCCCCAGACTGAAGGCCAAGGACTGTGATTTTCGCCACTGAGCCCCAACACGAGCAAGGTCCCTGACACAGGTTGCAGTGAAACAGTAAATAAAACGATGACGACGGTGGTGCTGGGGATAAGAGCCAGCATTTACATGCTGTTACTCCTAACGCCTTATAGATAAATAACTCGTTCAATACAGGAATCCACAAATTAACAATGAGAATGTAACGAGTTATTTTTTAAGATTTTATTTATTTATTTGAGAGAGAGAGAAGAAAGAGAGCCAGCATGAGCGGGGAGGGGGGAACAGAGAAAGAGGGATGAGCAGACTCCCCGCTGAGCAGGGAGCCCAATGCGGGGCTCGATCCCAGGACCCTGGGATCACGACCGGAGCTGAAGGCAGACGCTTAGCCGACTGAGACATCCAGGCACCCTAAGAATATATCTAATCTATATGTCTAGCAAATACATCTAGTTTTAGCTTCTGGCTTACACACAAATTGAAACAAAACAAGGTGTAAGCAAAGGATCCTTTCTTTTCTGCTTTGCAAGATGGGTTTACAAATCTCCGTATTTGGAGGGGGAAAAAGCCAATTGATTTAAGTGACCCTCTCCCCACCTCCCCTCCTTTTAAGCTCTGCTTCCCCTCAGACATCAGGAAAAAGAATGCTCATGGATCTTTCCAAGATTATCTCTTAACCAAAGTGGACATGATGAGTGTCTCATCGAATTCCCTGTGGAAAGAAAGAGCTTAACTAAAAAATCATTCCATGAATAAGGGTTTTTTGGGTTTTCTTGGTGTGTGTGTGTGTGTGATTGCTTCCTATTAAGTTGATAGATACGTGGCCAGCTTGTATCACCACTGCATGTAAATCACTAACTAAACCAGAGCATTTAATGGCCATCACTTGACAAATATCTGCTTCACACGGCCGATGGAGCATGCGTGGGCAGCTGCATCTACGAGCTCTGACAGTGAAGCTGGAAATCGGGAGCCCAAGTTCTGAGGACGTCTGTGGTATTCGATGGAGGGCCGCGGACCCTGGATAACGGGGTTCTCTACCTAGTCCGATCACGAAGCACAGGGGCACCAGGAGTGAGTCACTGAAGCTATCACACGGGGCTTGACTTCCTCTCCTGGAAACGAAAGCAGTACTACTGCCCGCCCTCCCTTCCTCATAATCGTTCGGAGGGTCAAACACTGGCATGAGGACTTTGAAAACTGTAAAGCGATAGACAGTATTATTATTATTCACTGCTGCCTGGTTCCGCCACCTCTGCTGAGCCAAACCTCCTCTCTTCACCTTCGCATACAGACAGACAGAGGATTACAACCTCTGCGCTATATAAAAGAACTGTAAGAATCAATGAGGCATGTTTGGAAGCGGATCCTCCCTGCCTCCAGAGAAGGAAGGCACTTTTGTAAACAACTTCTACTTAACACAGAGAGAAAGATCAACCACGTTACAATGGCTCTGAACAGTTAATGCTACGCAAATGAGTCCCTTCCTGGTCCATGTTAACTGAAATGAAATTTTGTTAGAAACAAAATGTGATTTAAAAAAAAAAAAACCTCCCTTATGGTACCAACAATTCGGTTTTCAATGACTTCTCTAATAGATACGCACTAATGCAGGCCACTGAAAAGAAGTATTAAAACAATAAAACTTTTCTGAAAAACCTGCCACACAGGGGGCACCTGGGTGGCTCAGTGGGTTAAAGCCTCTGCCTTCAGCTCAGGTCATGATCCCAGGGTCCTGGGATCGAGCCCCACATCAGGCTCTCTGCTCCACGGGGAGCCTGCTTTCTCCTCTCTCTCTGCCTGCCTCTCTGCCTGCTTGTGATCTCTGTCAAATAAATAAATAAAATCTTTAAAAAAAAAAAAAACAAAAACCTGCCACACAGAAAAAAGCTGGAGGTCAGTTCCCACTCCGTGACAGTACATGCTCCCACCTGCCCCCACAGCCTGCACCCCCCTTTCCCGCCCTCCTCTCCTTCCCTTCCTTCCCCTTCCACCCATACTCACCCCAAGTTCAGGTGCTTCAGCTTCTGAAGGCTGCTGATCTGTGTGGGCAGCTCCTCAATCTGGTTATTAAAAAAGTTGAGCACTTCCAAATTCTTCAGCTCTGCTATGTTTGGTGGCACCACTACGGAAACAAAGTTGCTGAGTGTGAATACAGGGCCCCGTGCCTGGAATACAGGGCCCCGTGCCTGGCAAGCAGTGCCAGCAACACATTTTGTTTTTCTTTCTCAGGAAAGAGAGATGAAACTTGAATATGACCATCTGATTCACATATACAAGTCTTATTTTTTTTTTTTGTGGGTTTTTCTTAGGTTAGTAACTCAATAGAGTAGAAATGGAAATGTTCCCTCAAAGGGCAAAAGAGAATTTGAGAGTGCCATAAACAGCCCATGAGGGAGTGTTCCGAAGCACAAATGCTTGTATTATTGTCATAAAATGTCTCATAAGCACGACTGCTTCCTTCGTTTTTTTTTTGTTAGGTTGGTTGGTTTTTTGTTGTTTTTTTTTTTTTGTTTTTTTTTTTTGCACCTCCACCAGAAGAAAGACTGCAAATTCCATATCCTTCCTGGGTGATGATACATTTGTCAAGCTGTTTCAATAGTCGGATATCTGAAGAGCTGTTCTCTTAACACGGCACTAAATCACAATGTAAGTTCAACTTTAAAGGATGAAATATTCAACCTGTCTTGTTTATGATTTTGGCTTCTCGCCTTTACACCTTGATCAATACATACACACACACACGCACACAAACACACACAGAGTTTACATCAGATTAGCAACAGATCAATGCACTGTTATTACACAGAAATATGAAAAACCAACTCAGAAGCATGATATGAATACCAGCATACAGATCAAAGGTTAAAATAAACCAGTGAGGGCCTAAGAGTCTTCTTTCCCTGGAGTATACACTTGCAAATACCGAAGTAAAAGCCAAAGGCATCTTTACCTCAAAAGTACGAACTCTCCATTGATAGTGGAAAGACTCCCAACATATGATACTTTATGTATCCCAGTCTCTGAGTCAGTCTTCTACAAACACGTGTCATGGGCCATCAGCTTGTCCATGATTCATGTAAAGTCTCCCACTGAGACGACCCAGGCTAGCCACACCACTGACATGGGCCTTGGGTCCAGCACAAGAAAGTGTCACGTCTTATGTAATTTACTTCCCATGCCAACGGCACCCTCGAGGGCAGGGAAGGGTGCTCCAGAAGACTGGGAAAGACTGGGAGTCCCTTTGCTTCGAGTCACTACACAGGTATGCATCAGATTCCAAACAGACATCGAAACTATTTCAGGAGGTAGCCACTGTAGGAACTCCAGTGGGTAAGTCCCAGCGGAACGAAAGTAAAGAGGAGAGGCGCACTGTTCATTACAGTTCCGAGTCCTCAATTTTAGCTCATAAAATGTTTAAGGCATCGGTGACCTGACTTCTTTTAGAGGAAAGAAGGCTTGGTAAAAAGGCAAGAGAAATGCTTTCGCCGGGGGAAGGGACTGTGAAGAATATGAATCAGTCTGGATCCAGACACTTGGGAGGTGGCAGTGGTCCAGATGGAAAATGAGCAAGGCGTGGAGTACTGAAGTGGCTGGTTGGGGGCTGGAGATAAAAGGACAGGTTTTAATGGGAAAATTGAGGCAGCTGGAAATCACCTCCAGAAACTGTACTCTTAGACACCATCTGGAATGCATATGAGCCCTATCTGTACAATTAGGTGTACAGTCAGTAACACACTCTCCGACGAATGAACAGTATTCACTATGAGTAAATGAACACTGACTCCTCGTGCCTGCTGCGTTGTTACTGACAGGATGGTACCTGTCCTCTCCCTAGAATGCGAAGTGTGTGAGACACAGCTCTACGATGACCACCGGTCCGCTCGGGGGGCCTCACCCTCTCCCCCCACTTCACCCTCCAGCTCCCACTAAGCTTCTCTCACGGCATTCATCTGATTACTTTGAAGAGCAATAAGGAAAGTTAGTGCAACCAGGAGAAAATGATGATCTCAATCTAGCCACAAACCAAGAATAATGCAGCTAGAATTACTGCCTGCCTTCCCAAAGTTACTTTGCCAATGCAATTAAATGCTGGTCTGAAGGTATCGCCTTTTTGACAGGATGAGAGATTATTTCACTCTCTTTGCTAAATCAGTCCAATTTAAGACCACAAATTATGCTAAATGTGATTTAGGGCTTTGTTTTGTGGACACAAACAATAACCCTACATTCAATTTACTCAACCTCTCCCGGCCTTTTGTATGCATGTGAATTTCGTGTTTAACACTCCATTCAAGCTATAGGGGGAAAATATTATACAGCTCCTACACTCTCTCCACTACAGAACTCCCCCTACCTGACCACAGTAAATATCAGAAGAAATGAACATTCAGACCTTAGATGGGACAGCATTCACTCTCTCAACCAGTACTGAGAAAATGTTTGTGACGTCTACACGATCCCACTTTTAACACCTAGCATGTCAAGACTTTTGGGATAAGGTAAGAAAGGCAAGCTATTTAAACCAAATAAGTTACCAAAGAAGGAGTATCAGAGTCAATAAATGGAAACAGGTCTAGTATTTGAAAAAACAAACTAATTCTAATAAAACCGTCCACCAAAACAAACAAATAAGTAAATGAATAACCAGTTAGCAAGATGAGGTGTCCAAGAACGAAATTATGTACACATGTGACCTGAACAAATTCAGCTGTTACAAAAAAAATCGGGAGTAGCACGTCCCCAGTCAGAATACTCCGGTGAAAATTTTTCAAGGATCTCCACGTGACGCATTTGTATGAAGTATTTTAAAACATAAGTGAACAGTCAGCCTCAAGATATTCCTTGTTACGCCTTGGCAACCTTCCTTTTCATCAATCTGTCCTGTTTGTAACCGTGACCCTAGCCGTATACACCCACACAGTCTGCACACCACCAGCAGCTGAGCTCACGAGGGAAACGGAGGTGGCGTCATGTGTGAACCCAGGAGTCCGGGCTGCACGATGACCCTTTCGAAGTCCTCTCCCACCTGGTTTTAGCAGTCTCTGATTCTCAAAAAGAGCTGGATGATAAAAATCAATGATATGGATTTAAATAATGCAACAAATGGGGCCCTCAATTAGGAAGCTCAGTCATGTAGAACTTGGCTTATGACAGAGAATTTAGGATCATTTTCTGTCAAAAACGACCGCTTTAATTTTGAGACTCTAGTTGCTATAGCTGAGAGAAAGGTCCCCAGTCACTCTCAGGTGTCCCCTGGCTCCTAAATGCCTCCTTCTGCATCCGTCGCAGGATCACATGACCGCTGGGAGCCCTCTGGGTCCAGAGCAGAGGGGACAGAGATGGGGTCTTGCCACCCCAGGGGCTATGGCCACAGACCGGTCTCACATCATCTTCTGGCAGTTACAATGATTCAGACCCTCCTTCCCTTCAAGGCTCCTCAGTTGAGAGCTTGAACATTATTCCAGTTTCATGGGACAAGCATGTGCCACCCAGACTCAGCGGTCAGTCCTTGTGGTCTGGGGACAGCCCCACAACAAGTAGCCCAAGTCCCTGGGCGGGCTCACGAGTCTGAGCCAGAAGGGGACTCGGCCAATCTCCTGCACTGACACCTGCTGGAAAGCAGCTCTGTCTGGCGGGAAGCCTCAGCACACACTCGTAGGACACACCAGAGAGACTGGAGCCTCCAACTCTGAGAGACAGCAGACCTCGTAACCAGCAACATCGCCTGCCTCCCCCAGGAGGAAAACCTCAATAAACGATTGTTTCAGCAACAGCACCCTCTCTTTAGAAGCATCTGGTTCTGGGATATAAAATTCACAACTCCACAACCAAGGACTTATTTTTCAAAACCTCTTAGTTTATGCACACGATGGTAAGTAGCAGGGTATGCTCAAAGGCTGCACTGTCCGACATGCAGTCACCATGAAAAACTGCATGGAAGTTCCTCAAAAAATTAAAACTAGAACTACCGTATGTCCCAGCAATTCCGCCTCTGGGTACATATCCAAAGGAAACGAAATCACTGTCTCCAAGAAGTATCTGCACCCATCTTCACTGCAGCATTAGTCACAACAGGCGAGACACAGAAGCAGTATTAAGTGTCCCCCAATAGAAAGACAAGGAGAATGTGGTCTATGTACCCACAGTGGACTACTACTCAGCCATAAAAAGGAAACCTTATTTGCAACAACACAGATGGGGCTTGAAAGCAATATGCTAAGTGAAGTCAGACAGAAAAAGACAAAACCTGTATAATCTTATTTACGTGGAAGCTTAAAACACACACACACACACACACTCACAGGAAAAGAGATCAGATTTATGATTACCAGAGGGAGAGGATGAGGGGGTGAAGGAACTAGGTGAAACAGTTAAGACGGGAAAAAAAAAAAAAAAAAGGAAGGAAATTTAAATCTAAATTAGTTGAAATTAAGTAAAATTCATAATTCAGTTTCTTGGACACATAAGTCACATTTCAAGTGGTTAGTGGCTATCACACTGGACAGCACAGATAGAGAACATTCTCTTTACTCCAGAAAGTTCTAGATAGTGCTGCTCTAGGGCAGGGGGTTACAAAGTTTCGAGTCCATCCGAATTACTGGAAGGCTTATTAAAACACAGCTGGCAGGGGAAGGGGCACATAACTCAGAGTTTCTGATTCAGTAGGTTTGGGATGGGGCCTGAGCTTCTGCAATTCCAAGTTCTCAGGGGACACTGACTGCTGGTCCAGAGACCACTCTGGCGCAGAAAACTGAATTTATTGGTGACATCAAAATCATTAATCCAGTACATATGTCCCATACCTCCACACAATAATGCTGAACAAGACTATCCAAATTAAGACCTCTCTATCGCCTCAGTAAGTTGAGACTTGGGGTTCATGAAAAGTGGCAAAAAAAAAAAAAAGAAAGAAAAGGAAAGAAAAAAAAAGGAACTCTAAATGACTGATCTACCCAGCCAGGAGGCTGCAATCCAACCATTTCTAGTTACCTTCTGCTTCCCCACACAGCTGGCATCCATCTTTTTAGTCCAGGTGAACGAACGAACACTACAGGTCACACTGTCCCCGGGCACAGGTAGACTGGCCAGAGACACACAGACCCAGGCCCAAGAAGTGGGAATTCTTGGTTATCATTCAAACTAACACGGTCAGTTTGAGCTCCTCCAGGCAGCTGATCAGTACATAAGCTTCCTTGACACATAAACCATAAATGCTAACAAAATCTCTAACGTGAAGGAGAGATTTTTAAGATTCCAGTTTCGAGATGGAACAGCCCTCCATGGAACCAGATGACGTGGCACCAGGAGTAACTAAGCACATCTGCTCATGTGACCTTACGAGAACAACAAAGAGCTTATCCACCTGCACTGCAAAAGCCCGGTGTCAGCTTTTACTGGTAGGCTGTGCATTGGATGGACAATGGTTCATCACTTGGTTCCATTATACCCACCAGATCTTTTTTTTTTAAGATTTTATTTATTTATTTGATAGAGAGAGACATAGCAAGAGAGGGAACACAAGCAGGGGGAGTGGGAGAAGGAAAACAGGCTTCCTGCCAAGCAGGGAGCCCAATGTGGGGCTCGAACCCAAAAACCTGGGATCATGACCTGAGAGCCGAAAGCAGCTGCTTAACCGACTGAGTCACCCAGGCGCCCCTACCCACCCAGATTTTTACCGTGAAATCACTGCAGAATAGTACGAGCAAGGTTCAAGGAGAAAAAAATCCTGAATTCCCTAGTTCATCAGAATTGAGTCACTTAGCAACAACTTCATCATGATCAAGTGTGGTTCCACGAAGAGATGCCCCTTGCTAACTAACCTTCTAGCTGTCACAACACCGAGAAGTGAACGGAGAATGCTGGAGGGTGCTTGACAGCACAGAGAGACCAGCTGGGGTGCAGCCGATCCGGGGATTTCTCAAGCACAAGCATCTCATGGCCCTGGAGGCCAAGAAACAAAATTGCGAAGAGTGACAGGCTCTGGGAGCAGCAGGCACCCTGCAGAACATAAGGACTGGCGCTCGGCAGCGTGCAGCCTACGGAAAGGCCGGTAGGTCACGCATTGGTCTTTGGAGCCATATGGTTAGCACCGACAGCCGGGTCCTCTACAGCTACAAAAGGGCAGTAAGAGACCAGGCACCACGTTCCACCCACGGCTGCCGGGAAGCCAGAAGCTGCTCCGAACACATGTAGCTTTGCCTCATAAGCACAGGCATGAAATCCGGAGTTGGGAACCCTACCCACCACCTCCACCAAACTTCTGAGTAGTCAGAACTACGCTGTGCCTGTCTTTGCAGAAGCTCCCAGACTGGTTTTTGGTTTTTTTTCTTTTCTTTTTTTTCTTTTAATCTGAAGATTACTGCAAGGAGAGGTGCCAGGCTAGGACATGAACGCCAAGGGGATGCTGCTTGCAGGCCTCTTTGGAAAACTAAATTCATGGTTTAGCCACTGCCTCCATCATGGGAAACCAGAGAGGGACTGGAAACAGCCCCAAGTGTCCAAAGAAGAAGACTCAGAGAGGATACCTAACGGGAACCACTGCCCACAAGGGTGAAGAACAGCACGTGGCCCAGCAGTGGGCACGCTCCCCGCCCGGCAATGGGTGAAAAGTTCCAATCTCGTGCCCATTGGCAGACACACCTCAGTGCTCCTGACCCACGGGCACAAGACACACGAAGACACCACCACATGGGATAAGGTAAAGCAAAAACATCAGATAGCACTGCCTCCCCAAACCTGGCATACTTATATTAAGAACGGGAGACTTGATTGCCGTACCAAATGAAAACACTCGGTCAGATTTCTGCATGCTTCTGCTGCTTTCTAAGATTTCTTAAACAGGAAAGGATAAGGGATGGTAAAGATCGTTCAATGAGGCCAGTTATTAGATCCCTAAGATACAGTGCTACAATAAAGTTAATAGAAGAAGTATGAAAACCACGAGAATACATCAAATAGTGGTGAAAGCAAACATTTCTTTGCCCCAGTACTGATGAGTACAATATTAGATAACAACTGTCCCCCTGTGCCCTGAATGAGGCAAGGTGGGAAGAAGCCCAAAGAACAGAAACGAAATATGAATTTGGGGCATTCCTGGTCAAAGTAGAAGGGCAGCCCCTTTCATACTCAATTAGACTAGTTGGAGACATTAGTCCATTCCTACCACAGAGGTGATGTCTAGACTCATTATACAGAAGTCAATTCTTTCAGCAAATTAGGAATCATAGTCTTGAATGCCAGTTTAATGATTACCTGTAAAGAAGAATCTCTTTAGTCTCGCATACAAATAATTATGCGCTTCAGAATCTTACATGCAAAAAAGGTCATTTGTATCTATAGTGATTAATGACTTTTGTTTTCTGGCCCCAAAACGCAAGGTCGGTAATGAACTAATTATATCTCAGCCCAAGAATGGGAAGTTCACAAGTATACTAATGATAACTAGGCTTTACAGATTTTATGGGATTTTCCCCAAAGCAGCCATTAAAACAGTGAATTACAGTAGTTACGGGTTATTTAAAAACATAAAGTTTATGAAACAGTAAAGCAGATTCTCATTTAAAAGGATCTATATGTTCCTCAGGGTAAAAATTAAATACCAAAATATCTAAACATCTACCCAACAAAGGCCAACATTCCCCAACTCATTATTAGCTTTATAAATGACAACAGTAATGCTGCATTCAGTTAAACAACAATATTTACTAAGCACCCACACCTCGAGGTACATCCTTCTTGTATCTCATGTATCTCATCATGGGCCTCCTTAAGAGTCTGCAGCTAAAGTAATTTTACTAACCAAAAATATCCTGACTTAATTCACTGAAAAAGTAGCAAAGGGAAAAAAAAAAAAAAAAAAGTAAAGATCCTACTCTTTCAGCAACAATGAGAATAATCAATTCCACAAAAAATCAGGGAAAAAAGTTACAAGCAAGCATTAAGGCAGATTTTACAGTATAAAGTCAAACATGCAGAAATATATGTCCCTGGGCTATAAAAAATGGGTACGCAAGGCCAAACAAATCTCCTAAAAAGCTGACAAGCATGGATTTCTGCCCCTCTGAGGATGCAGAATTTACCTGATTCCTGCATCTTTTATTAACAGCCCAGAGACAACCAAAAAATGGGCCATGCAATCTTGAACCCTGAATTTTTGCAGGAAAGTACCTGTGAATCCACATTCCACTGCCAAGGCTCGAAGTGGGCAGCCCAGCAAGATGTCAATAACCAGCCTGACCCAAGGAGCTGGGTCGGAAAAGCAGCAGTAAGAGGAAAGGCAGTGGCATTTAATGATCTGGGAGGAAGTGACATTGAGTGAAGGGCAAGGCAAGCCAAGGGCAGAAGCTTCTCTGGGAAAAAAAGCCTAAGAAGTTTCAAGACACAGCAAGAAGGAAGAGGAGAACATGAAAAACAAAACCACTTCACTCATCGCAGAATGCGGACTCCGTGTCCTAGAAAGTCCTATTTAGGCTCTTAAATATCATTATAATGTATCAAACACACATACACTCAATCCTCCATTGTGAACATGAAGAGGGAGACAACAGACAAGTCAAATTCACACCCACACACATGCTTTGCCCAAAGTTCACATCTTCTACAATTAAGAATGACTTCAGCAAGAGGCCACAATGGGTTACTTCTCTTCTTTCCTCGTGTATTTTAATGCTGAGGACGGGAGTAATTATATGAGGAAGAAAGGGAGCAGGGGTAAATGCCCAGGACCAGAAAAATCCACGGAATCCACAAAGGGCTTTGTAAATGCCCCCTCTCTGATAATCTGCCTTTTAACCTTTGGAATTCTCCCTGCCTCTTTTTTTTTTCTTTTTTTTAAGCACATAAAGAGCCACGGCCATGCTTCCCCCACTGAGCTCCTAGATTCATGTGGGTGGGATATGTAAACTGTACACGTACATCCTTTGGCGAGGCAGATGGGCGATGCTGAGCACAGACACTTGGACGCCGTGTAAAGCCCCCACCTTCCAGCTCTAGTTACTTGACCACTTCAGGCCTGTTGCTTCTACTGGATATAGAGGACGGCTTCAATAAATGCCCTTCCTTTCACGCTCAAGTCATCACGTATGTGAAGTCGGCCCTTCAGAGGCTAATAAACTCTGGACAACCTTAACACTTTATTTTCCACATAGTGCAGGTGGTGGGACAGGAGGGCTTTGTGGGGGAAAGAGGAGAATCCATCTCAACTTTTTGAAGGATGAGCACAATTTGAAGAGGGGCAGGGACTGCAGGTAAGAATCAGGTGATCTGGGGCGCCTGGCTGGCTCAGTCGGTTAAGCACCTGCCTTTGGCTCAGGTCATGATCCCAGCTCAATGGGCAGCTCGCTTCTCTCTCCGCCTCTGCCTGCTGCTCTACTTGTGCTCTCTCTGTATCTGTCAAGTGAATAAATAAAAACCTTAAAAAAAAAAATCAGGTGATCAGAGAAGGGTATATATGGACAGGAGGAAAAGGTTAAAGGAAGAGCAAAAAATTAGACAAGAGGGTTCTGACTGAAAACATCTGAAAAGGAGGGATATGAGTTTGTTAACTAGTGATAGGTCAATCGCAGAGTATTTTATCCTACTGAGCTGACTGGCAAACAGAAGAAAAACTGAAATGGGAAAAAGACTCCTCCTAGATTTTATGGAAATTGAGATATGTATATACTGTTAAAATTAATAAAGGGAGACCTCACGCAAACGGATTTGGGAGGCCAGCGGGGGAGCTCTTATACTCGACCCCTGGTGGTCAATTGCTGACCCAACAGGAAGAGATGAACCTCACACAGGGGTACTTTACTGCAGGAGTAGGAAAGGCTTACCTCCTCCCCCTGGCAACAGCACAGCCAATCAGAGACAGTCACAACTTAGCCAATGAAAAGCCACCATACTTCCAGCTCCCAGTTTACTCCAATGGGCTCTTTGTTTACAACAGCATACTTCCCCCCTCCTCCATAGAGGAGCTCTCCCTCTCCTTTGTTCCCTGGACTCTCCTGTGGTTTGGCCACAGTTTGCTTTGTCCCATACTGCAAGTCCCAAATAAACCCATTTTTGCTGGTAAAATAATGAGCAGTTTTATATTTAAGGCTAGCAATACATATGCATTCCATTCAAGATCCACATTCTTATTTAACGAAATGTTCATTTCAGCAGCTAAAGTAGGTGGAGCTTTTGAACATTTTTTAAAAGCTATCAAGAGTGAATTTCACATTGCATCGACAGTCACCTTTTTGAAGTTTCATACAAACTTCCAGCTGACATCTCTAAGAAATAGCACCGAGTTTATTCATCCTGCAAATATACTGCTATCTTACCCCTACTCCGGGGTTTCTTAATTGAGTTATATGCACCCCTAAAGAACTCAAAGATAGTTTTCTATAGGATCCACAAAACCTACGTGCATTTTTCTAGGAATAAATGACATAGTTTCATATGTCACCCCATTCACTTAATGGGGTGTCATAGTTTCACCCCATTAAGAAAGGTTGGTGAGTTATGAAATGTTAAGAACGTCTCTAAAAGAATGTATGTCCCAAGGAACTGCACCTCTTAGAACACCCTCTTCCACAGCACACCCACGTAGGTACGTATGTACACACATACACACACACACACACACACACACACACCACATTATTTAGGAGTAAGAGTCAACAAATGATTTACATATACATTTCTGCTACTAAATCAATTCTAAAAATTGTATAGTAAACAGTAAAAGAAACACTTTTCAAGACCAGCCTTCCTAGAGAGGCTAGTTATGACTTGGAAAGGGACGGGTTCAAACTGGCTGCATGTCATTTTCTCCACAGCCTGCCACCATTCTGAAATTCTCATAACTAGTCATTCCATTTAAAAATATACTGTGGCAGCGCCTGTGTGGCTCAGTCGGTTAAGCGTCAGACTCTTGATTTTCAGCTCAGGTCATGATCTCAGAGTCGTGAGATGGAGCCCTGCATCTGACTCCATACAGGGCAAGGCGTCTGCTTAAGATTCTCCCTCTCCCTCTGTCCCTCCCCCACCTCTCTCTCCCAGTCTCTAAATAAAAACAGTGACGATAATAATAATGAATAAATTTAAAAATACTGTGGAAGAATTAACACACTACAGTTTAGCTTCCACTTAGCACAGACTCCAAGAACAGAGATTCTAGAATAGGTACATTTTGGTTGGTAGTGCTGGACCCGTGGGCTAGAGTCTCAGCTAAGGACACAATACCATCAAGAGACAGCTTCTGGGGCTCCTGGGCGGCTCAGTGGGTTAAAGCCTCTGCCTTCAGCTCAGGTCATGATCCTAGGGTCCTGGGATGGAGCCCACATCGGGCTCTCTGCTCAGCAGGGAGCCTGCTTCCCTTCCTCTCTCTGCCTGCCTCTCTGCCTACTTGTGATCTCTGTTAAATAAATAAATAAATAATCTTAAAAAAAAAAAAAAAAAGAGAGAGAGAGAGAGAGACAGCTTCTCCAACTTCACCCGTTGACCTTGGACTCCACTGGTTCCGGACTACGGGGTCAAAAGATTCTTCCACAAGATGACATAGCAGGTTTACTTACTAAAAGCAAAACAACGAACTCCCAACAGTGGGTACTACTTTTTTTTAATGGTAACCTAACCACTGGTATCATCTGATAGATGCTGTCGAATTAATAGCTGCCAGACTCAAAACTACTATGTATATAGTTTTTCAAATCCAATCTTTCAAATGGTGGCACAGTAACAAACTGATAAATGTGCACTAATTAAAAAAATAAGCTATTGATCAAAGCCTCTGTATTATAAATACATTTACACTCTTTTAAAATGCAAACAGCAAGTTGTTTTGACATTGTCACAAGATAAATTCATGACACAGAGACGATTTATTTTGCATATTTCCCCTCAGTTTAATTTCATACAAGCCATGCACAGGAACTTTTGCATAAGGCATGACAAACAATCTACGAAAGAAGAGCTAGAGACTTTAGAACAGGAAGGTGCTGAACACTGGTGAAGGTCATTCTTATGAGTTGGAACAGTTTATTTTTCTCATACATCTCAACAATCTGTGAGCTCTGTAGAAAGGGGTTTAATTTATCATGCTTTTTAAAAAACTGCTTAATTTTCTTCATAATAATTGGATCTGCATATTTTGGGGGTATCATATTCCATGTGCAACACGCTCCTTAATTCACTTATAATAACATTTATGATAAATATCCTATGGATATATATACATCTACATAAAACTTTAAAACCTTGTATTAACTTCTATATATTTAGAACATTATCTTTGATAAATTATTGAAATCGCCAATAAAGAAAATCCTAGCATTTCTTGTTCCCTGTTATTTTGAATTCATACATGAGCTATAACTAATGAGAAATAGTCTGTTAAAAAAAATAAAACACGTTTTGCCATAAAACTTGGGTTTACTGCCTGACTAGCCATTTCCGATGCATTAAATGACAAGATACGGTCACATTAAGGCCTCAAACTGCAGGCAAAACTCCTAAAACCTCAAGAAAAGGTTTTATAGGACAGTTCAAAGTTCAAAGTATAAAACTGAACAATGACACCCAGACACCCACACTTATGAAAGGTTTACACAGAGCAGGCTGTGCAACGTTCACACAGAGCGAGATGATATCCTTCATATTTTTTGCACAAAATGATGAATGCTTAATCCTAAAATGCATGGGTCACAAAATGAAAAACACGACTATCATCTTCAAGGTGCTAGCAATCTCTGTATGTGGGTTTGGCTGTAAAAATATAATTGTTTTTAAAATTAAGAAAAGCTTCACATTAAAAAATTATTCTCAGAAACTGTTTTCCCCACCAACTCAGAGTGTAATTCATTTCATAAGGCAGAACATCCTTCCCTCCACAGTGACATTTAGTAGAAGAATCCATATAAATCACACAATTTCCCTGAGTTTTACGTGTTTTTTTTTTTTTTATTAAAATCTGGTTACACACATACTTATTTTCAGATTTCTTCCACAGGAATAAAATCTTACATATCCCCAATACAAAATACTACAGAGGGCAATAAAATTCTTCCAGTGTAAAGAAGTAAACTTCCGGGGCGCGTGGGTGGCTCAGTGGGTTGAAGCCTCTGCCTTCAGCTCAGGTCATGATCTCAGGGTCCTAGGATCGAGCCCCGCATCGGGCTCTCTGCTCCGCGGGGAGCCTGCTTCCTCCTCTCTCTCTGCCTGCCTCTCTGCCTGCCTCTCTGCCTGCCTCTCTGCCTAGTTGTGATTTCTCTCTGTCAAATAAATAAAATATTAAAAAAAAAAAAAAAAAAAGTAAACTTCCTAACTTGAGAAAGAAGTAGTAATACACTAAAAATTGGCATGTGAGACAGAATGATAATTATAGGAGCAAAAGAGAAAAACAATATATACCCTTATAGAGGGATATACCTTCATCATGGCAAACTGCACCATGTAAATAGCAAGAGGAACATATCCTACTGGACAGAGCAGAATAGCCTGCAAAAAATTTAATCTGATTACACAAATTTGGTTTTTCATCTTTTAGCCAACAGACCCAGGGAAAAAAAAGGTATCTCAACAGTGACCTCTAGTGGACAAGCCTTAAAATGACAGTCTTAAAATGAAAGTCTCAAAGACTGAAAACAAGTAGGAAAACATTTACAAAGCCTAACACTCCCAAACCACCATAAAAACCAGGTGCGAGCTTATGGGGCCAACTGAAAAGACTCACCAAACACTGGCTTAAAAGGCAGAGTAATCAAAGGCAAGCATTGGAGCAGGGGGGCAGACACACAGGAAAAGAGTCTTTGAAATCACTGTTATGTTCCAGTCTTTCAAAACACTGAGAGCAAGCAAGGCCCTGGGTAGGTCATCTCTGTCTGGCTCTGACTTATCCCAACTCATCACCCGCCAATCCATTAATCAACCTGTATTAACTGAGGGCCGAGGTGATGTCCAACATGCTCTTGGTACTTTCGGAGGTGTGGGATACAGAAGCGCTTCAGCCAGGGCTCCTGACCTCCAGGAAATTATAATGCAATTAATTGCATGAAGAAAACAGTAACTAATTGGGGATCTTAAATATATAAATCTAGCTTGAAGTAGAGTAACAGGCACAGACGCTGTCACAGCTCTAAGAACAAAAGAAGGGTTTATGGAGAAGTGACACTCGGCCCAGCCATCAGGGTCTCTGGGCGGAAGGAGCACCCGTGGGTCATCCTGACACGAGCTGTCCCCATCTATGGATGCTGAGACGTACCCGAGGGGTGCCGTCCCAGTACATCACTCTCACTATGAAAGGGTCTCCGTGACGAAGAACATGACATGGACATCAATTCCCAGGACACAGGGTGATGCTTTTTTAGACCACTCAGTCCAGCATGTGTGACATGAGCCTCTGAGTAGGAAACAGAAGTGTGTTGTGGCCGCATCTACTCAGGCCCCTATACCGGTTAATCCCAAGCAAGTAAGTCCAGTTTCTACAAAGATGGCTTCATCTCAGGCCAGCTGTTTCCTCCCATGACCTCCCTGCCGTCTGCTGCTCCCTTCTATCAATCATTACTGCTTTCTGTAGACATTTCCAGGGAAGCCACTAGGTGCTCAGTGAGAGGTGTTAAGGGAAAAGAAGGAATAAATGGTCCCCACTTTGAAGAAAGCTTAAGATCTGGAGAGAGTGAGTAAACAAAGCTGCAGGAGGACAAGGACAGGCTGCATTGGTCTTAAGGGTCTATGAACAATAGGAGTTCGGGGAAGAACAATTTCCCATTGGCCAGGGCAGCCAGGGAAGCTGGAGGACAGGCGGAGGGGGCGAGGTGGCGTGGATGGAAGGGAGGAGGCAAGGGAGCACAGGTGCAGAGGCAGGGCCGGCCATGAGGAGAGGGATTGACCAATCCGTCTGCAGCACTTGGGGAGGGGGTGCAGGAGGAGTGCGGGCAGATGGGGCAGGTTCTGCTGGTCAGGCAAACCGCAGGGCGAATGGTATTTCGGAGGGGACAGCCTGGTGGAAGAACCCCATCTTTACTCTGAAAACACTCCTCCTGGGCCAGAGAACACCTCTGCTAGCTTGCCAGCTAGCACCTGCCTGGTTGGAGCAAAAGGGAAGAAGGAAAAGGCTGCTCTGCCTTCCCTCTACATCCGGGAGATGCACGCGTCCATGCATCCAGGAAAGCTGTTCCAGGCTGAGCCATCCACCACCCAGCTCCCAAACAAGCCCATCCACACAGCCCCCATCCCCACCCCACCTCCGTTTAAATGTAAATAGTGCTGCTGTATTAACGATGAACCCCTAATTTAAGCAACTGGCTTGACAAACCGGAAATATTTTTTATTAACTCAAATATAGAAAGCTTTAAGGATCTCTGTTCACAGAATCTTGGGGGTATGGTGGGATCACCGGGCCACGTCCGGCGGCTTTGTGTGGCCTCCCCCGTACTACGGTGAGAGGACCTGTCCACATCCAAACCACCAGCAGGGAAAGGAAGCCCACTCGCTGCCCCCAGGACCTGGATGGCCCAGCAGATCCCAACTCTGTTGTCCCCAAATCAAGGTCCCAGTCTGAGCAGGCTAGCCATTCATTTCGTGAGCACACCAGCGGAAATGTCAAACAACAGCGTAATTGGCAGACTAAGAGAAAAACACAAGTACTTTCTGCAAGACAAAAGAAGGGCTAAGGGTTTAACTTCCGAGTGCCACTGGTTTTAACGCAGCATTGTCAGCCAGGCCCTATTAAAAACCAGAGAAAGTGAAAGACACTGATTACCATACAAAGTGACAGGAGGGTGTGCTCAGCCACTTGCATTTAATGCATATTTATATTTCCATCAAATGGACATATTTACTATAAATACTTGAAAAACCATAGCGAAGTCATTCATTTAAATGCCAGAAAAATAGTAAAAGATGCTAATTTGACCTTAGTGGAACAGATCGAGTGTCACTGACACGACTCACAATGGCTTGAAACAGAATTTACCAAGACGATTAATTAGAGTTTACTGGATTAGGTCAAGAATGTCTCAAATGGAAAAATAAAAAAGAAAAAAAAAAAAAAACAGGGAAGGAAGAAATTTGAAGTTTGAATCCATTCGCAGCCAACCTCTTTAGTAGGAGACGTAATTTAACTCCATTTTTGTGCCTCTCTAAATTCATCTTGTACTCTATGCCTGCAGAAAGAAACGGATCCTCTGAGCCCTGAGATTTCTATCCTTGTGGCCATGTAAAGAGAAATAAACGACTACTGAAAAAAGTGGAAGGTTTTGTTTTTTGTTTTGTATTTTAAAAAGAACAGATCAATTAATGATATAATAGGAATGGGGCATGTCTTGCTTCTTGTTTAAATGTACGCTTTTTTCGCTCTGCTAATGATGCAAATCTAACCACAGGAAGCTTGGCAATTAAATATTTGTACAAACTGTGCAACAGCTTTGGGGACTTCTCCCAAAATCTTGGGAAATTCGGGGATCACGCTGTCCCCCTTTCAGGACAAACTGCAAACTTAAAGGATCCTTTGCTGTGAAAACCAGGAAACCGGCAGCATATTACCCGTTACAAAAATGATGTCATGTGACGTGGCGCCCTCACTCAGCTTCTGTGGCCATCGTTACTCAAACATGAGGAGCATGCCACCCTGCCTTAGCCTTACCAATAGGTGCTATTTGCTAAAAATGAACTAAATCTGCCTGTTTTTGGCACACGAGGGGCCCTAACTGCCTTCTAATCAGTAGCTCTGTGACATAGCCTCGAGCTGTATATAATGCACATATATACATCAATTCACACGACGAATCCCTCAACGACGAATCCCTCAACGTGACATTCAGCTCCGTTTCATGGGACTCAGAAAGCACCCTAACAAATTCTTGCCACATGATTAGAAAATCACTCAAGTCTGCAGGAAATATGGCAAGCACAAAGAAGTGACAGTCAATTAGGAATGAGAAAGGAGAGTGGCTCCCTGTCATTAAAATCTTTAAAGTCACAGCTCTAAGGATAAAATGGCCCATTATCACTCATATGAGATATTTTCACAAAAACAACTATCTGTTCTCCTGTAGGTGAACCAAGCCATGACACCACGCAGGCCCCAGAGAATTCTTGGGAACCAGACTCAAAAATGTGAAAAATGCAGATACCAATTTACGTAACTTACACAATTTTATTGGTGGTAGGGGGGGATTTCCCCCCATCTATCAGAGAAAAGAGCATCAGTTAAATATTCTCCTTTTGGGGAGGAAGTACAGAGAAAGCCAAGAACTCTAATATTTTTAGTAAGTTTGGGTTTGTTTTTTTTTCCCCACAAAACACTCATCAATCGCCTGGCAGCTGAGGTCACTTACCAGCCCTGAAAGGAATCATTTCCTGAGAAGCAACGTCATGTTCTTCCTTCAGTTTACACACGTAAACTGAATTTTGAGGAAAGAATCCTCAAAACAGGGCAAAGTAAAAACAAAAACAAAACCAAAAACACAACAGAGCAAAAGTACATAATACAGGAGAAGATGCTTGTGTATCGCATTTGTCACCAAAAATGATTTTAGGTTTCCCCAAATAGCATCTGTCCTGAGCATTTTTAAAGGAAACAAAAGAATCAGCAGTATCACAATTATCACCTAGGAGTCAGACACTGTGTAACCAACGGTAAAGTTAACTCACTTGTTAGCTTGTTGTGGCTGAGGACCAGCTGTGTGATGTGGGATAAGGAGACTGCAAAAGAAAAAAAAAAAAAAAAAAAATCACAGTCAGTACATGTATCCAAATTAGTCCCACTCTCCTACGAGGTAAGGCGTTAAATGATTTCCCCAAGGTCAAGTATTAGCACTCACAAAAACAGAAGCAAGGTTTCATGCAACACTGTCTGTGAAATGTTACTCCAAATTAAGAAAAGTTATGCAATTAGCACAGCGAGTTAGGGCCAATGAGATTAATGTCACCGAATCAAACACAACAAGGGCCAGTCAGTTCTACGCCTGCCTGAGCCACCCATCTCCACGGCCCAGGGCGTGGAGAAGCAGGGAGCCTCGCCCGTTCCAAAGGGAACACCCTACGCGGACAGAAGGCTCCTGTCCAGTGAGCAGGGAGCACGTCCCCTCCCCTGCGCCGCCCAGAAACTCTTCTACATGCTCCCAGGGACGAAGAGGAAAAACTCTCCCTCAGATTACTTTGGTTGATGTTTCTTTCAAAGCACCGGCAGCTAGCTCACCGGTTCCAGACAATCTCAGGGAGGTTTAAACTGAACAAGATCAGACTTTCCGGAAATACGGTTTTTCCCACCATAAAGAAAGAGAGAAAAAAGTCCAAGAGAAAAGCGACCTGCCTTCTTCCATTTGGGGCTCTAAAACTTTGCAGGACGATCAGCATATGCTTTAAACACTATGTTTTAAATACACATTTTATCTAGTAAACACCTTTAGACATTTTTCCAATATTCTTTCTCTAAGAGCGTTGTCTTATTAATGCAGCAGACATTTTTCCCTGAGAAGAAGACAAAAAATTTTCGCAAGAAGGGCCTTCATGTTGGACCCCAGCACGCTGGAAAGAAAGTGTTATCACTCCTGATCACAGCTTCTGAATGTGTTTCTTTCCTTTTTTCTCCCCCAACCACCACAAAGTTATAGAAAACTCAAAATGCAGCAGAGACCTGTCTTCCTGCCCCGAACCTCTTGAGAGCGCGTGGCCGGCCTGATGCCCACGACGTCAGGGTATTCAGAGGACGGCCTCCTGCCACCCCAGCCAGGAACTTCCCGTCACAGGTCATCACCACCTCGTCCTCGGCCCTCACCCCAGTGTCCTGGACACCCCAATCGCTTCTCTCATGAAGTGACAACCGGTTCACAGTCCCGTTGCGTGCAGCTGCAGGTTCTCTCAGACTACCTCTTGCCTGTGTCTCTCTCTCGCTGCCTTCCACGAGCTTGGCCACTGTGAAGCCTGCCTGCAGGCCAAATTATTCCAGATGTGGACCTCCATGCAGATTCGTCAATTCCTTTGTTCCTGGGTAGACTGAGGTGAAGCCTCATTGGCAAGAAGGTCAAGGAAATGTGGGGTTCTCCTCGATGCGTCCTATCAGAGGGGCACAACCTCGATGACCATCCTCCCTTGATCGCTGACATCTGCCAGGCTTCTCCACCGAAGTGCTTTCTTTTCCCCTTTGTAATCAATGAGCACTTGGGGGGTGCCTGGGGGGCTCAGTGGGTTAAGCCTCTGCCTTCAGCTCAGGTCATGATCTCAAGGTCCTGGGATTGAGTCCCACATCTGGCGCTCTGCTCAGCGGGGAGGCTGCTTCCTCCTCTCTCTGCCTGCCTCTCTGCCTACTTGTGATCTCTGTGTGTCAAATAAATAAATAAATAATCTTTAAAAAAAAAATAAGCATTTGGAAAGAAGGGGGCTGAGGAAGGGAGGGTACTGCAAAACCCTATTAATACCCCATGTCGCATGCGGCTCATGACCCCCGACCAGGGCCAACTCCACCCTCACGGTACTGTTTGGCAATGTCCGGCAACGTTTTTGACTCTAATACCCACGGCCACTAAAAACCCCAACTTTCCTCAGGGGCTCCCGCTGTGTCTGTACGAGACAGCGTGGGTCCGAAGCTGAGGCATCCTAAGGAGAGAGGGCCTGGGATGCCCCCAAGGCACGAGGCGGCCCCCTCACTCCTCTGCAGGAATCTCCAGAACAAGAAACAGCCCAGTGCTTCTGGAAGGAGAGTCCGGCAGAGCAGAGTTTCGGCTCCGCAGGACCATCCAGTCCAAAATGTCAAGACTGTTGCTGTTGAGAAACTGCAGTTTCTTTCTTTCTGTCTGCATGGCCTGCGGTGTCCTACGGTGGTCAGTGCATTACGTCTCCTTATCACTCATGCTGGGGTTCCAACTGCCCGACGGGCCGGAGGGAGCCCCGCCCGAGCTGGCTGCGAGCCTTCTGACCGGCCCCCCTGCTCCCTGGGCACTTCTCCGCTTCCTGGCACTGGATACTCAGGCTCATTTTGTCCTTTTTCTGCCACAGCCCTGAAACCACCATTTCTCTAATGAGCTCTGGTTCCTTTTTGTGGAAACTGGTATTTATAAGACAAAATCTGGCCACCAGATGTGCTCACTGCTACTTGGGGCTCGGTGTTCTCAGCTCCTCTCAGTGGACAGAGCTTGAGCACACGCTCGCACACACACACTGATTATACTGATTTCATTATATTACCGAAAACCCTGAGTTCACAACAGTATCTCCAACTCTAATACAACATCACCCCGCTCACTCCAGTTTCTTCCCTCTCTGTATTCGTGATTCCCTTCTCCAACAGAGAGAACTCCAGGTTCCGTCACCTCTGCCCCCCTTACTGTGTATCAATAATCCTAATACAAACCGCATGAAGGAGTCCTCCTACAGCCAGACCGACACCTCTCTATGCTTGTTCGCAGGGGCCCCTGGAAGGTGGGTACGGATTCTTGGTCAAGATCAAGAGGAAGGCTGACCAACGACGTGTGATCTCAGCTTAAAGTCGAAGACACCCAGGAAGCCGCCAGGGCCAGCGTGTTTACACTGTTTAGGGATGTGGAGATCGAAGGCTGTCACCTGGCTATGGGTCCGTGATCAGTGGGGCATGCAAGCCACTGCTGGACGTGTCTGCCCAGGCTATCCCGAAACTCAGACTCCTCACACAGGTCTTGATGGTTCCTCGTGTGGAGAGCCAACATGTCCAGAGCAATAAAGAAATGACTCTGAGGAACAGCCTCACTGAGCTTCTGAGGCCCCCTGAGGCTCACCCCAGCTTCCTTATGCCTGCTAAGCCAGATCCTGTGCCTTTAATTACCCCGTGAGTAGGCTCTGTGGAAGCGGAGTCCTTTCAACTCTCCAACTTCAGAATCGATGCAGTAACCGATCTCCCCCACACTCCTCCCTCCTGCGGGACCCCTTCATGCTCTGCTCAGACTCCCCTGCTCACCTGCCTGTCCACAACAACACCCTCCTTGCCCTGCTTGGGCTCGAACCTCGCAGGCCAGGCTTCCCGCCCTGCACAGATGCTCAACTCACCCCACTCGGGTCCTCATCCCCCCATTCTAGGCCACCAGTGCTCTCAATCCTGACCACCCGTCTCTTTCTGTCCCACTCACTGGCCTTGGGACTGAACCATTAGGGAAGGGAAGCACAAGTCAATGGGGAAAGAGAAAAGAATTTTTGTGGTTTTCAAAAGTCAAAATGGGGGGGGGGGGGCGCCTGGGTGGCTCAGTGGGTTAAAGCCTCTGCCTTCGGCTCGGGTCATGATCCCAGAGTCCTGGGATCGAGCTCTGCATTGGGCTCTCTGCTCTGCGGGGAGCCTGCTTCCTCCTCTCTCTGCCAGCTTGTGATCTCTGTCTGTCAAATAAATACATAAAATCTTAAAAAAAAAAAAAAAGTCAAAATGGCCTCTTCTCACAGGACATTTAAAATTTTAAACACTGCAGAAGATCTTGCATGTTTTTATTTTAAGAATTAAGATTCCTTGTCCACCAATTAAGTGTTTCTCTCTCTCTGAAGTACACAGTCTGAGATGGGGGAAAAAATATCTCAAAGAGCTACCCTCCTACCACAGCAGATGAAAAAGATTCACAGATGCACTGGTTAAGATTACAGTCACCATCACGTGAGAAGAAGCCACAAGTTAACTGGGGTGCACACATGGGGATTTGTCTCTCACTTACACACAGGTGATCCAGAGATTCCTGGTATCTTACTGCTCAACCATCTCCAATATGTGGCTCCCACCTCATGCCACAGGATGGCTGCCTGAGCTTTGCCATCGTGTCTGCATTCCCCTCAGAAAAAAGAACACTTCCTCCTTTGGGATACTTCCAAGAAACTGCATGTGATACTTCCACTTGCAATCAATTAATCACCATCTTACAATCCAGTGAGGCCTAGCTGCAAGGGAGGCAAGGAAACGGAATCTATATTCCAGGCGACCAAGGGCCAGCTAAAAAGGAGGATTTTACTACCAACACGGATGGGACAAGCTGAAAGTGGCAGACAACTAGGAGCCTCATACACTAGCACAGCACTCCCTCTGAGTGTCAGATAAATCAGTCCTGATCACAAAAGATAATGAAGAAGCCTCCCATCTCTGTCTTAAGTTTTCCTAAAATACCACAACTAACTCATTAGAAGCAAAAATTTTTTGTTCTTTCTCCCAGCTACCATTCACAATGGAAGACTTAATTAGGGAAAAGCTGCTTCTTTTCCACCACTTCCACGTGTCCCTTCTCCAAGCATCTGGCAGGAGAGAAAGTGACCAAGTTTCAAAGTTCTTTTTCTGTGTTAATAAAGGGAAATGCAGTTGTTGCCTCCCCCGGTAAGACCACGAGAATGCATTTTCCTTCCTCACTATTGTTACGGAGCTACATGTTAAAGTAGGTGAGAGGGAGAAAAAAATTGGAGCAGTAAAGAAAAAGTTAATAAAAGATCTCTGAGAAAATATTTAGGGCAACAAAGGATTCTGGGCTGGGTCTGCGGGGAGGGCAGTTACGTTGGACAGAATCAAAATCACAAAGTCAATCACAAAGCCTGGTACACGGGAAGACTGAGTTGGGACAAATGTATTTATACAACACGCCACTCCCCTCCACTTGGCAATGGTGAGTTCATTGTGAGTCTTGTATGGAAACCATGCTGTTAAAAAAAGAAGGGAGAAAGTGTCTACCAAAATAGAATGGATTATTTGAAAGCACAGAAGCTGCCATGGTCAAACATGTTGGGAAAATGGAAACAGGCTGTACCCGCTGACCTGCCTCGCGGACCTGAATCGCACACTGGGAGACCATCCACCATGTGAATAACATATTTCCAAGAATGAGCAGCACGAGAAGCTGTGAGGAATGAGCATCAGAACAGTGAGAACAAACTGTTATTAAAATTCCTCAAGCAATATTAAACTGTGCTTTGCGTAGGCATTTTCGAAGGAGAATACATTTCAGAAATCGACCAAGTAACTAAGAAGTGTTTTTGACATACACAGTTAAAGGTTACAGCGCCTTGGCTATCCTTCTGCTTCCAGCCTTTAGAAACGGTCTTTGGGTGAACACGGTTTCAGGCCAAAGTGATCAGTGGGAAACCACATTGCTAGAAAGGAGGTGTTTGTGAAGGAAGGAGGGAGAGGGTGAGATTGTCTGGCACCATAACACATAATTTCTGACTTGACTGTTCTCTAGCCAAGAAGGGAATCAGCAGGAAAATCCTCAGAAAGGAACTGGCCAGTTCAATAATTTCATGGGCACTCACTACACTCAGAATGCCAAGAGGCTGTACCTTGGAAATTCTCTAAGAAGCACTATCTATTGTACATCCTGAGGAGTTGGGAAAGTCTTGGATCGTGCAGACTGTCCTCAAAACTGTCCTGGTTTGGACAAAAACTACACAGTCACTCAATTTAGGCAACAGAGAATATGGATCCAAATGCTCAAATGCAAGATATGAAAGGAATGTGGACACAGGAGTAGTCTACCAGAATGGACAGTGGGTAGCTCAGGAGATGTTACTTATTATGGGATGACACATCCAAAAATGCCTTAGCACAGAGTGCTCGCCATGCACGGTTGCTGGACCTATACAGGACGTGGAAACAGGAGGTGATGGAAAAAATCCCAGGCTTCCCTGAGAAACAGATGGAAAACACACAAAGTACAGGACTGGAAGGGGCGGCCGGTATTCTAATTCTAATCCAGAAAACTCGAAGGACTAACTAAATATTCCTACCAAAAAAATCATAATTTCTAGATAACACATAGAAGTAGATATTATTTAAGGGGCGCCTGGGTGGCTCAGTGGTTTAAGCTGCTGCCTTCAGCTCAGGTCATGATCTCGGGGTCCTGGGATCGAGTCCCGCGTCGGGCTCTCTGCTTGGCGGGGAGCCTGCTTCCTCCTCTCTCTCTCTCTCTGCCTGCCTCTCTCCCTACTTGTGATCTCTGTCAAATAAATAAATAAAATCTTTAAAAAAAAAAAAAAGAAGTAGATATTATTTAAAATCAGCTTGGTCTCTTCCTTCTTTTCAGCATAAAATGGGCAGCATAAGAAAAAAAAAAAAAAGGGCATGACGAGATCCACGGCACCTAAGATGACGTTATAGACTTGTTTTCAAAATAACCTAACATATCACAATGATGGGGCACACTGGAAATTGTCTCTACCATCCCCTGTTTGGCAAATGAGAGAGCAAATGATTCCTCTGGTAGCACTCAGAGGAGGTTAAAAAAAAAAAAAAAAAGGTTACTAGCTTTGCAGAATGACGTTTCCATCTAGAGGGGAAAAACACAGCCAGAGTGAATGAGGAATGAGGCCTGAAAACATGCCACATGGTGTGGGACTTGAAGGTGTCTGTGATCTTGCCATCGGTTGGAACTGGCCATCTCTATGACCAAAGGAAAGATGAGGTAACTGGTCCCAGAAACTGGACTATAACTTCCAGCTTATCTCACAGTTGGTGCCCCAAAGGGAAGCAGAGAAAACTACTGCTATCGGCCGAAGGCAAATGGTTTGCCCCTTTCTGAGAGTTCTTGTGGTAGCAAAGATTGCCGTGTTAGAACCACCATACTTCCAGATGTTTAAAGAGGGCTGCCTGGTTTGGTAACTCCAGGGCCATGATTCAAATTCTGGGCAATGACAGATTCCATCACAAACAGTACCCTCTACTAATTCAGTTCCTCCCAAACTTGTAGGCCAGAAAGAAGAATTGATTTGAATTTGAAATATAGGATGGTTCAAATGGTTTTTCCACTCTGGCTCCCCAGTAGGCTAGCAACAGCCACCGCCCTAAATAACCCTGATTTGGAGACTCCACAGGGATGTGGAAGCCGGCCAGATGTCAGCATCCGAAGGCAAAGCTGACCAATTTGGGTTTTGCGTCTCCACGATGCATGATTAAAATGCCTGCCTGTGTCGCACGGCTGAAATTATTTCACCCCTGGTAGTAAGACACAGATTCAGATCTTCTTAAATATGCAGCTTTTGCCAATATATCAAAGTGAAGACAGAAAATAAAATGTTCGATACCAAGATATAATACAAATATCATATTCATCAACACACCCAGAATCATAAAAACATTTTTCTTTTGAATATTGTTCATAACTTAAAACTTAAAAAAAACCATGGTATGAAAGCTTTCCTTTACTTCCCAACTAATTATTGCAGTGAGTTGAAAACTCTGTAGCGGTGAGTTTTCTAAATCAGTTATTTGACCGAATTATACTATTTGCAGATAAAGGTTCTAACAACCATAATTAACTGCTCTTTCCTTCAACAGAAAGCGATTTAATATATGGGACAGCAAAAAAACCTGGGATACCTCTTTTGATACCTGCTCTTTTGAGCAGAGAAGCCCCAGGAGCTGGTCCCTGACGAGGTGCCTTGTGCTCCCCAGGAGGTTAAGTCCAAACATTCCAGACCCAAGCCACTGTGTTAATGAAAAACGTGGAGCCCGCATTACTTCTGTTCAAACACATCACTTCACAGTCTCTCCGTCAGGAAAAAAGACAAAGAAAAATTATATTTCTGAAGATGCCCGGGAGAATCAGAGAGAAAAATGCTGCAAGCCCCGGATGGCATGCAGTCATTAATTGCTCCTGAGGTGTGAGCGGGACGCTATTAATAAATGCTTCGTCCATTAGGTCTGTTTTGTGAGAGAGAACGTGGACATTGTGACAGGGATGGAATATGAGTGAGACACAGCTGCTGCCCTCAGCGAGATTACTCTGAAATAATAAGGGGACACAATTCAACACTGTGACACGTTGGGGACTGTAAGTGCCATAAAGGAGAGACAATGACTTCAAACGCCTGTGAAAGGGGAGATGCCAGAAAGGTTTTTCAGGCCCATCAAATCTTCAAGGTCCAGACTCAATTTTATTCTTTTCACCTACCTACCCATCTTCCTTCGTTCTGCTTATCTGTACTAGTTTTTCTAGCATAAACTATGTTATTTGTGTAACACAAAAAAGGGTATTTTTAGAAGTCAGTTCGGGAATCCTAGCAATCAAAACACTTAAGTCCCTCACTTTATAGACAAGGAAACTGTGGCCTGGAGCAGTGAAGTGGTTGCTCTCAAGTTCCAGAGAGGACCAGAATCAGAACTGAGACTACAAGAGAGTTTTCCAGATTTCAGCCTGAGCTGCTTGTTTCCGAACTAGGAAAATAACACCCACCCCTGGACCGGGCATGCTTTTCACCATCTTGCAAGATGGGAGAAATTCTCATAATAATAAAAAGTACGGAAAACTCCATTCTATCTTAAAGAAAATATTACGGTTACATAAAGTGACTCAAAGCAAAGAATGCCCAGATTCCAAGCAGTGTAAGATCCAGATCCTAATCCCATGAGATCCTGAAAAATCACTGGAATTTTCTAGCACACACAACTTCTCATCTTGATAATGAAAGGCTGAATTAAATTATTTGATTCTGTGAAACAAAAGAGAAAAGATAAGAATGAACTAGTATTTATGTAATGCCTACTACATAAATGTGCTACACGCAGCACTTTATAGCCACTCACTAGCCACTCACTTTATAGCCACTCACTAGAAGCCACTCACTTAATAGAACCTATTAAAATAAGGGAACAATAAAAACTAATGTTTACCCAATGCTTAGGACGTGGCTGGCACGATACTAGGAACTTTGCCACTTCCTCCATTCCTCACAGTGACCCTGCATAGTAGTACTATCATCCACAACCTCCCCCCCAATTCCAGATCAGAAAAAAGGGGCACGGGTGGGTTAAGTACAGACAAGCCTTTAAAATTTGTCTCCAGGGGTGCCTGGGTGGCTCAGTGGGTTAAAGCCTCTGCCTTCCGCTCAGGTCATGATCCCAGGGTCGTGGGATCGAGCCCCGCATCGGGCTTTCTGCTTAGCAGGGAGCCTGCTTCTTCCTCTCTCTCTGCCTGCTTCTCTGCCTACTTGTGATCTCTGTGTGTCAAATAAATAAATAAAGTCTTTAAAAAAAAAAAATTGTCTCCAGACTAAAATCTGATTAATCCTCGCTCTGGTTTTTATTGGCCAAATAAAGCAAACACATGTCAACAAACAGCCAACTGTACAATATTTTCAGACATCCAAAAGATAAAGAGACGTAGTCCATAGGTTCATTTTTTTTCTAAGATTTTATTTATTTATTTGACAGAAATCACAAGAGAGGCAGGCAGAGAGAGAGGAAGGGAAGCAGGCTCCCCGCTGAGCAGAGAGCCCGATGTGGGGCTCGATCCCAGGACCCTGAGATCATGACCTGAGTTGAAGGCAGCGGCTTAACCAACTGAGCCACCCAGGCGCCAAAATGAAGAATGGCTAAAATCAACAACACGAGAAACAACAGCTGTTGGCAAGGAACCCTCATACACTGTTGGTAGTGCTTTGAGACTTTGTTCGAACTTAAACCACCATCAACTTAAAACACACGGGGTGTATACACAGGGTGTTACACAGAGATCTCTTAGTAACCACAAACCAAAACCTCTACAAGGTTTTTACAAATAAATAGAAAAGAATACAAACATAGCACTAAAGAAAGTCATCAACTCACAAAGGAGAAGAGTGAGGAAATAAAGGAACAGAACTACAAAACCAAGCAGGAAACAATGAAACAAAATGGCATTAAGTACCTACCTATCAGATAGTACTTTAAATATAAAAAGACTAAATGCTCCAGTCAAAAGACAAAGAGACTGCATGGCTTTAAAAAAAAAAAAAAGAAAAGAAAAATGACCCATTGATATGCTGCCTACAAAAGACTCATTTACCACCTAAAGACAGGCAGAGACTGAAAGGGATAGAAAAAGATAGTCCATTCAAATGGAAATGCAAAGAAAAGCATGGGTAGTAATACTTAAACAAAACAGACTCTAAAACAAAGACCGCAACAAGGCACAAAGTAGGGCATTACATAATGAGAAAGGATGAATCCAACAAGAGAATATAACAACCTTATATATCAAGGCACCCAACATGGCAACTTCTAATACATAAAGCAAATATTAACAGACATAAAGGGGGAAACTGACAGCAATAATAGGAGGGGACTTTAACACCCTACTTACATCAGTAGATAGAACATCCAGACAGAAATCAGCAAGGACACAGTGGCCTTCCACAACACATTGGATCAAGATAGACTTACTAGATATGTACGGAATAATCCATCCCCAAAAGGAGATACATGTTCAAGTGCACATGGCAGTCTCCAGGACAGATCACATGTTAGGCCACAAAACAAGTCTCAATAAATATAAGAAAAGTGAAATTGTATCAAGCATCCTTTCAAACCACAACAGTGGTTTGAAAACTAGAAATCAATTACAAGAAAAGTGGAAAAAGCCAAACACACACTTTCAAACAAGTTATGAAACAAACAACCGGTCAACAAAGATATCAAAAAGGAAATCCAAAAATACCTTGACACAAATGAAAATGGAAACATTCCAAAATCTATGGAACATAGCAAAAGCATTTCTAACAGGGAAGCTTGCAATAACACAGATGTATCTCAAAAAACAAGAAAAATATCAAACAATCCAACTTACACTGAAAAGAAAGAAAAACAAGCAAAGCCCAAAGTTAGTGGAAGGAAGAAAATAAGGATCAGAGTGGAAATAAAGGAAATAGGAACCAAAAAAAATAGAAAAGATGAGTAAAACAAAAACCTGGCTTTTTGAAAAGATTAAAAAAACTGATAAGCCTTTAGCCAGAGGCACCAAAAAAAAAAGAGAGGGCCCAAATAAAATCTGAAATGAAAGAGAAGTTACAACCAACACCCCAGAAATACAAAGGATTATAAAAGTCTATTATTAACTAATATACGCCAACAATTAGTCAACCTAGAAGAAATCGATAAATTCCTAGAAATATACAATCTTCAAAGACTGAATTAAAAAGAAATAGAAAATCTGAACAGACCAATAACTAGTAACAAAGTCGTACCGGTAATCAAAAAATCCCAAAAAACAAAAGTCCAGGATCAAACAGCTTCACAGGTAAATTCTACCAAACATTTAAAGAGTTAGTACCTATCCTTCTCAAACTATTCCAAAACACTGAAATAAAGAAATGCTTGCAAATTCATTTTACAAAGCCAGTATTACTGAAACCAAACCAAAGATGCTACGGAAAAAGAAAAACACTAGCCAATAACCTTGATGAACACAGATGTAAAACCTCAGTCATGTGTTACCAAACCAAATTCAAAATACAGTAAATGGATCATACACCATGATCAAGTGAGATTTATTTCAGGCATGCAAGGATGACTCAGTATTTGCAAATTAACTGATACACATTAACAAAACAAAGGATAAAAATTCTATCATCTCAATAGACAAAGAAAAACCATTTACCAAACTTCAATGTCCATTCATGATAAAGACTCAACAAAACGGAAACAGAGGCAACATATTTCAACATAATAAATACTATATATGACAAACCCACAAATAACATCATACTCAATGGTGACAATCTGAAAGCTTTTCTTCTAAGATCTGGAGCAAGACAAGGATGCCCACTCCTACCACTTTCATTAACACAGTATGGAGGTCCCAGCCACAGAAATCGTGTAAGAAAAAAAAAAATAAAAGGCATACAAATTTGGTGACGAAAAAGTAAAACTGTCGCTACTTGCAGATGACATAACATAAACAGAGATCTCTAAAGACCACCAAAAAAACTATCAGAATAAATTTAGTAATTTTGCAGGATACAAAACTAATATACACAAATCTGTTGCATTTCTAAACACCAATAATGATTAGATGATTAGAAATCTTAAAAACAATTCCATTTATAAAATTGCATCAAACAGAATCCCTAGAAATAAATTTAACCAAAAAGCTGAACAATCTGCACTCTGAACGCTGTAAGAGAGTGGTGAAATAAATGGAAAGATATACTACGCTCATGCACTGGACGAATATTGTTAAAATGCCCATTCTAGGGGCGCCTGGGTGGCTCAGTGGATTGGGCCACTGCCTTCGGCTCGGGTCATGATCTCGGGGTCCTGGGGTCGAGCCCCGCGTCGGACTCTCTGCTCCGCAGGGAGCCTGCTTCCTCCTCTCTCTCTGCCTGTCTCTCTGCCTACTTGTGATCTCTCTGTCAAATAAATAAATAAAATCTTTAAAAAAAAAAATGCCCATTCTACCCACAGTAACCTACGGATTCAACACACTCCCTAAGAAAGCAGAATGGCACTTAAAAAGAACTAAAACAAAGAATCCAAAAATGTGTATGGAGCCACAGAAGACTTCAAAAAGCCAAAGCAATCGTGAAAAGGAGGAACAATGCTGGAGCCATCATCCTCCTAGATCTCACACTACATTACAAGCCATAGTGATCAAAATGGAATGGTACTGACACAAAAAGAGACACAAAGGGCAACAGAACAGAATAGGAAAGCTGAGAAATAAACCTATGCTTATATGGTCAAGTAATTTACAATGAAGTAGATAAGAATATACAATATTTCAATAAATGGTGTTGGGAAAAACTGAAAAACTCCAGGCAATAAATAAATGAACGAACAAGCAAACAAACTGAAACACTTTCTTACACCACATAAAAAAGAGACTCAGAATGCATTAAAGACCTAAATGTAAGACATGAAAGCATAAAACCTCTCAAATAAAACACAGTCAACTTTTGGATCTGTCTCCTCAGGCAAGGGCAACAAAAGCAAAAATAAACTATTGGGACTACATCAGTCTAAAAGGCTTTTGCCAAAAGAAAGAAGCCATCAATAAAACAAAAAGGCAAGCTACTGAATGGGAGAAGATAGCTGCAAATGAGAAAGCCAATAAGGAGTTAATATCCAAAATATATAAAGAACTCACAAAACTCAACACTTAAAAAACAAACTCTCTGTGAAGCACCTGGGTGGCTTAGAGGGTTGAGTTTCTGCCTTCAGCTCAGGTCATGATCCCAGGGTCCTGAGATCGAGCCCCAGCGCAGGCTCCGTGCCCAGTAGGGAGTCTGCTTCTCCCTATGTCCCTCTCCCCCACTTGTATTCTCTCACTCAAATAAATAAATAAAATCTTAAAACAAAACAAAACAAAAAAACCTCCAAGAAAGAAACTGTGAGTCCGTGTATCCAATAAAACTGACCTTTAAATAAGAATGGTACAAACAGGGGCGCCTGGGTGGTTCAGTGGGTTAAAGCCTCTGCCTTCGGCTCAGGTCATGATCCCAGGGTCTTAGGATCGAGCCCCACATTGGTCTCTCTGCTCTGCAGGGAGCCTGCTTCCTCCTCTCTCTCTCTCTCTGCCTGCCTCTCTGCCTACTTGTGATCTCTGTCTGTCAAATAAATAAATAAAAATCTAAAAAAAAAAAAGAATGGTACAAACACTTATCTATGAGGAACACATGAATACCCTGGAAATACTCATCTTTGGCCCTTCCTACAAAAATCTATCAAGTATGAAGCTCAAGCAATCAAAATAACAAGAGACTGACTTGAGGATCGATGTAAATGTATACAGGTATAAAATATACAGATATCTGCATAACTAAGGGTAGATGACAGTTAAACAGAGAGAGAGTATACTAATGGATATACGCACTAAAAGTTTAGATATGGCCCATGTATTAAAAAATAGGGAACCGGGGGCGCCTGGGTGGCTCAGGGGGTTAAAGCCTCTGCCTTGGGCTCAGGTCATGATCCCAGGGTCCTGGGATCAAGCCCCGCTTCAGGCTCTCTGCTCCGCAGGAAGCCTGCTTCCTCCTCTCTCTCTGCCTGCCTCTGCCTACTTGTGATCTCTGTCAAATAAATAATAAAATCTTTAAAAAAAAAATTAAGAGAAGAAAAAGAAAAAATAGGGAACCATATGATGAGAGTTTTGATAGTGGTATCTGCTTTCCAGCTAGCATATGAAGAACTTGGAAGTCATCATTCCCCTCCTCACCACAAGAAAAGTGTTGATTAAACACACAAGCAACCCTTCTTGGATCCATTAGAGAACTGAGGGCACAGGGCAAACCACCGTACTGGAAAACCGTAGAGACAGGTGGTGGAGAATCACAGCTTCCCAGCAGCGGGAACTAGAGCCAGCAACTGGTAGGAATGCTTACGGGGGAGCTGACTCATTTCTGGGGAGTGAGCTATCAAATAGCTTCAGAGAGAAAACTCCTGGGGACCCAGGCTATAGGAGTCCCACCAGGTTCTCAGGGTGAAAAATCAAGGAGAAAAATCCCTGGCTGCTTCCTGCAGAGGAAGGGAATACATAACAACCCTGAAGTGAGACCAAAGCATTTTGTTCTCCTAAAAAAAAAGAAGAAATGGTCTACTGGACCCCAGCCAACATGGGAGAAGAAAATACTTAACTCCAGTCTCCTCTCACCTTCCTATTTCACCTAAGGAAAGAAAGGTGCTGAAAAGCACTTTGGAAGGTCACGGCCCAGGAGCCCAAGCTTACTAACAATTTCAGAAAACTTCTCCCCCTCCCCACACCTCATCAATAGGGTTCCCACGTGGTAACAAGATTATAACTGAAAATCTAAAATGATCAGACACTACTAAGAAGGAGTCTCTAGGAAACCCAAAGACTACAGGAAAGACAAAAAGAAGAAGAATGGAGGAAGGGGCGCCTGGGTGGCTCAGTGGGTTAAACCTCTGCCTTCAGCTCAGGTCATGATCTCAGGGTCCTGGGAGCAAGCCCTCTGCTCAGCAGGGAGCCTGCTTCCCCCTCTCCCTGTGCCTGCCTCTCTACCTACTTATTATCTATCTCTCTCTCTCTCAAATAAGTAAATACAATCTTAAAAAAAAAAAATTATGGAGGAAATTCCAGCCTATGAATCCTATACATACAGCAAGCAAACCTCACAGTAACGGCTTTTTATCTCAGTTTCTTTTCCCTAAGGCATCATGTCTGGCTTTCAACAAAATCACAAGGCATGCTAAAAAGCTAAAACATAGTCTAAAGAGACAAGGTGAGCAACAGAGTCAGACAGGACAAAGAGCTGGAGTTATCAGAATGGGGATAGAAGAGAACTCTGACTGATATGTGAAGGCTTTAGTGGAAAAGTAGCTAATTTGCAAGAACACAACACATAATGTAAGCAGAAAGAAGGCAACTCTAAGAATCAAAAGGAAATGTCAGAAATCCAAACAGATCTGAGAAATGTCTTTGATGAGCTTATCACCAGATCGGACACAGTCATGGGAGCTTGAAGATAAGTCAACATAAACTTGACAAACTGAAAAACAAAAAGAAAAAAGAATTAAAATAATGGAATAGAATATCCAAAAACTATGGGACAACTACTAAAGGTGTAATATACACACAATGGGAATACCAGAGGCAAAAAAAAAAGGGGGGGAGAGAAAGGAATAGAAGAAATAACCTCAAGCTCTAATGGCTGAGAATTTTCCAAATTTAGATAGACCCAAACCACCAAACCAACAGACCCATCTCGAATATTTACCAGAAATTAAGGACAGGATAATTATCTATGGATAATTACCAAAAAATCTACACTTAGATGTATCATATTCAAACTGAAGAAAACCAAAGACAAAGAGTAAATATTTAAAGACTCCAGAGAGAAAAAAAAGACAAAACACTACCTACATATGAATAGAACAAAAACTTCTCTTCAGAAACGATGCATGGAAGAGAATAGAATGAAACACTTAAAGTGTTGAAGAAATGAACCAATCAACCACCAAATCTGTATTCAGCAAACTTATCCCTGACTCTCTCATACTAAGAAAAATTGAGCGAAACTACTGCCAATGGACTTGCCGTGAGAAAAAATATTAAAAGTTCTTCAGGGGACAACTTAGTGACTCAGTCAGTTAAGCGTCCTACTCTTGGTTTTGATTCAGGTAATGATCTTGTGGTCGGGAGGTCAAGCCCAGCATCATGCTGAGTGTAGAGCTTGCTTAAGATTCTCTCTCTCTCCAGGGACGTCTGGGCGGCTCAGTTGGTTGAGCGGCTGCCTTTGGCTCAGGTCATGATCCCAACATCCTGGGATCGAGTCCCACATTGGGCTCTGTGCTCGGCAGGGAGCCTGCCTCTCTCTCCGTCTCTGCTTGCCACTCTGTCTGCCTGTGCTAGCTCTCGCTCTCTTTCTCTCTGACAAATAAATAAATAAAATCTTTAAAAAAAAAAGATTCTCTCTCTCCCTCTGTCCCTTCCCCCCTCCCACTCACACAAGCATGTAGGCATGCTCTATCTTAAAAAAAAAAAAAAAAAAAAAAAAAAAAAAAAAAAAAAAAAAAAAAAAAAAAAAAAAAAAACACCTTCTCGGAGGCAAATGGTAAGTATCAGATAAAAGTCTAAAACTCAGAACTTCATAAACAAAGGAAGAGAATTAGAAAAGGAATAAAAGTTATATAGTCATTATTAACTAGTCACATAGATAACAGTTTGTTTATAATTATAGCAAACAATGTATTGGTTGATTATTGCTTATGGATATGTAAAATGAATGACAGCAATGTACTAAGTGATAAAGAGGTAGGAATAAGGATACTGTTCACTAATTCAGAAAGATATATGCACCCCTATGTTTACTGCAGCATTATTAAAAATAGTCAAGATTGGGGCACCTGGGTGGCTCAGTGGGTTAAAGCCTCTGCCTTTGGCTCAGGTCATGATCCCAGGATCCTGGGATCAAGCCCCACATCGGGCTCTGTGCTCAGCACGGAGCCTGCTTCCCCCTCTCTCTCTGCCTGCCTCCCTGCCTACTTGTGATCTCTGTCTGCCAAATAAATAAATAAAGTCTTTAAAAAAAAATAGTCAAGCTACAGAAGCAGTCTGTCCATCAATGGATGCATGGATAAGGAAGACATGGTATATACATATACACACACACACAGCCACAAATTATTACACAGCCATAAAAAAGGAAGATGTTATAGCATTTGAGACAACATGAATGAACCTAAAGTGTATTACACTAAGTGAAATAAGTCAGACTGGGAAAGACAAGTTTTATATGTTTCCACTCATAAGTGGAATCTAAAAAATAATAATAAATCAATGAACAAATAAAAAAAGATAAACAGACCTATAAATACAGAGAACAAACTGATGGTTGCCAGAGGGTAAGCCAGGGTGGGGAACAGAGAGGTTGGACAAAATGGGTGAAGGGGCCATATGGGCTTCCAGTTATGGAATGAATGACTCCTGGGAATAAAAGGCACATTGACTATAAGGAATATAGTCAATGATACTCTAACAGTGATGTATCAGGACAGGTAGCATCTACCCTGTGGTGAAAAAAACATCATGTATAACTCTGTCAAATCACTACATTGTATACTTCAAACACTGTGTGTCCATGACACTCAAATCAATCATTCATTCATTCACTCATTGAATGACATTCCTTAAATGGTGCCTGTACGATGAAGCAGTATACTTGAAACTAGATTTAAATTAGCTGTAAAGTACACTGCAGACTCTTGAGAAACCACTAAAAAATTAAAAAGGAATACAACTGATATGCTAAGAGAGGTTTAAAAAAAAAAAGATCTAATTCTCTACAAAAAAAAAAAAAGAAAAAGCAGAAAAAGACAAAAAAAAGGAACCATGGTAATAAAAAGCTATAAATAAGATCAAAATTAAGCCAAGTATATTGATAATCACTTTAAATGTGAATGGTCTAAATATACCAATTAAAAGACAGAGACTATCAAAGTAAATTAAAAAAAAAGATCTGAACAGAGAAAGATATACCATGCTAACACTTAAAAACAGAAAGGAAAAGACAGACAGGCATATTAATTCCAGACAGACTTTAGAGCAAAGAACATTATTATCAAGGATAAATAGGGGATTACATAAAGATAAAGGGGTCACTTATCCAAGGACACTTAATAATCCGCACTGCTCATGCACCTAACAATGGAGCATCCAAACACATAAAAGCTAACAGAACTGCAAGGAGGAACAGGCAAATCAACTACAGTCTTCGGACAGTTCAACACCCCTCTGTCAGGAAATGACAGGTCCAACAGGCAGAAAAACTAAGCAACATCAATCAACCACACCCACCTGACATCTGTACAACACTTCATCAGCAGAAAACATCAACAATAGAACACACATTCTTTTCAGGCTCACACGGAGAATTCACCAAGACAGATCACGTTCTGGATCATACTACACACCCGAACAAATTTAAAATAACAGGAGCACCTGGGTGGCTCAGTCAGCTGAGCGGCTGGCTCTTGGTTTTGGCTCAGGTCACAATCTCAAGGCCCTGAGATCAAGCCCCACGTTGGGCTCTGAGCTCGGTGGGAAGTCTGCTTGAGGATTCTCTCTCTCTCCCTCTCCTTCTCTCCCCCTGCCCCCGCTGAAGCACTCTCTCTCTCTCTTCCTCTCTAAAACAAATAATAAATCTTTAAAAAAAATTTTAAGTAACAGAAATCAAGGACACCTGGGTGGCTCAGTCAGTTAAGTGTCTGACTCTTGATCTCAGCTCAGGTCTTGATCTCTGGGTCATTATTCAAGCCCCAAGTTGGGCTCCAGCTGGGCCTGGAGCTCACTTAGTTAAAAACAAAAATCATATAATGTATGCTCTCAAACCACAATGAAGTTGAACTAAAAAACAGTAACAGGGGTGCCTGGGTGGCTCAGTGGGTTAAAGAGTCTGCCTTCAGCTCAGGTTATGATCCCAGGGTCCTGGGATCGAGCCCCACATCGGGCTTTCTGCTCAGCAGGGAGCCTGCTTCCTCCTCTCTCTCTCTCTCTGCCTGCCTCTCTGCCTACTTGTGATCTGTCTGTCAAATAAATAAACAAAATTGTTAACAAAAAGAAAAGAAAAATCTAAGTATGTGTGAAGATTAACAGCATACTTCTAAATAATACATGGGTCAAAGAAGAAATCTCAAGTGAAATTTAAAATGTTTTGAACAAGTGAAAATGAACTACTACTTAGTAAAATGTGTGGAATCCATGAAAAGCAGTGCTTATTAGGAAGCAGACGGTATCCATGCATACAGGAAAGAATGAACATGTAAAATGAGTAATCTAAGCTTCCATTTCAGAAAACCAGAAAAATAAGAACAAATTAAATCCAAAGCAAACAAAAGAAAAGAGATAATAGATACTAGAGCAGGAACCAAGAAACTGAAAACAGGGAATCAATAGAGAAAATCAAGTTGGTTCTTTGAACAATCAATAAAATTGATAAACTTGCAGTCAAGTTAGCCGGGAGAAGGGGGGAAAAAAAGAAGACCAAAGCACAAATTACTAAAATCAGAGACAAAAGGAAGGTCATCACTGCTGATCCCGTCGATGTTAAAAAGAATAATTAAGGATTATGAAGAACTCTATATCCACAATCTGCAGATGCACTGTAATCCCAATTAAATCACAGCAAGTTTATTCTGTAGATGTCAACAGATTACAGTTTATACGGAAAGGCAAAAGACAGAATAGCCAATAAAATACTGAAGAAGAAAAACAAACTGAGAAATTGACACTCCCCAAGTTCAAAATTTACCATAAGTCACTGTAATAAAGACGGTGTGGTACTGGTCAAAGAACAGATTGATCAGTGGAGCATGAGAGTGCGCAGAAACAAACCCCCTCGAACACAGTCAGCTGATCTTTCACAAAGGAGCAAAGGTCATTCAGTAGAAAAAGGGCATTTTTTTCAACAAGTGGTGCTTGAAGAACCAGACAGCCACATGCAAAAAAAAAACAAACAAAAACAATCTAGACACAGAACTTACACCTTTCACGAAAATCAACTCAAAATCTATCAGAGACCTAAATGTAAAATGCAAAACCTTAATACTTCTAGAATACAGCACAGGAGAAAATCAAGGTGGTCCCGGATTTCTAAGTGACTTTTTAGATAGAGCACTAAACATACTACCCAAAAAACAAAAAGGTAATAAAACTTCACTAAAATTTAGAACTTCTCCTTTGGGAAAGATAATGGTAAAAAAAATGAAAAGAAAAACCACAGACCAGGACAAAACTTTGGCAGAACAAGTATCTGACATACAACTCCTGTCTAATATACATAAATAACTTTTAAACAATAAGAAAACCCAATTAAAAAACGAGCCAAAGAACTTAACTTCATCAAAGAAGATATACAAATGGCAAATAAGCATGTGAAAATACTGTCTGCATCATATGCCATTAAGGAATCAGAAATTAAAACCATGATACCACTAAACACACCTATTAGAATGGTTAAAACCCAGAACACTGATGCCACCAAATTCTGGCGAGGAGGAACAGAAAATACGCTCCTACATCACTTGAGGGAAAACAAAATGGTAGAGCCACTTTGGGAGACACTGTGTCCATTTCTTATTAAACAAAATATACTCTTACCATGTGATCTAATGATTGTGTTTCTTGGTATTTATTCAAACGAGTTAAAAACTACAACCACAGGAAAATCCAAAAATCCGTACAGGGATGTTTACAGCAGCTTTGGAAGCCACTGAGATGCCCTGCAGCAGAATGGGTACGTTAACTTGGCACATCCACACAATGGGGCATCATTCAAGAATATAAAGATCTGTGAAAAACAAATGAATAAAAAAACAAAAAGCAGATCAGACCTGTAAATACAGAAAACAAACTGATGGTTGCCAGAAGGAAGGAAAAAAGTAGCAGTACAGGCTTTCAGGTATGGAACAAGTCACGGGAATAAAAGGTACAACACAGGGGTGCCTGGGTGGCTCAGATGGTTAAGCATCTGCCTTCAGCTCTGGTCATGATCTCCAGGTCCTGGGATCGAGTCCCACCATCAGGATCCCTGCTCAGTGGAAAGTCTGCTTCTCCCCCTCCCTCTGCCTCTCCCCTCCACTCATGTGTACGTGCATGCTCTCTCCCCCAAAGGAATAAATAAAATCTTAACAACAACAAAAAAAAGGTACAGCACAAGGGGGTCCCTGGGTGGTTCAGTCAGTTAAGTGTACGTCTCTCGATTTGGCTCAGGTTATGATCTAGGGTTGAGATATCGAGTCCCACATTGAGGTCTGTGCTGATGGTAGTGCCTGCTTACGATTCTCTCTCCCTCTGCTCCTCCCCCCATCCACACCCCTCCTCTCTCTCAAAAGAAAGAGAGGAGGGGCATCTGGGTGGCTCAGTCGGTTGGGCATCTGTCTTCAGTTCGGGTCATGGTCCCAGGGTCCTGGGATCAAGCCCCACATCAGGCTCCCTGCTCAGTGGGGAGCCTGTTTCTCCCTTTCCCCCTGCCTGCCACTGTGCCTACTTGTGCTCTCTGTTTCTCTGTCAAATAAATCAATAAAACCTTTAAAAAGGGAGAGAGGGGGGCACCTGGGTGGCTCAGTGGATTAAGCCGCTGCCTTCGGCTCAGGTCATGATCTCAGGGTCCTGGGATCGAGCCCCGCATCGGGCTCTCTGCTCGGCGGGGAGCCTGCTTCCTCCTCTCTCTCTGCCTACCTCTCTGCCTACTTGTGATCGCTCTCTCTGTCAAAAAAAAACAAAAAAAAAAAAACAAAAACTTTCTAAAAAGGGAGAGAGAGAGAGAAAGGAAGGAAGGGAGGGAGCAAGGTCAAAGAACATTAAAGGGGAGGGGAGGGAGAGAGGAAAAGCTACAGCATAGGGATATAGTAGGTGATATCATAATAGTGGCGTTCTCTGGTGACAGATGGTAGCTACATTCGTGGTGAGCCCAGCATAAGGAATACAGAAGTTGCATCACGATGTTGTACACCTGAAGCTACTATAACATTGTGTGTCAACTATTCTCAAAAAAAAAAAAAAAAAAACTAAAATGAAAAGATATGAGCCGTCAAGCAAAGAAAAGACCCAGAAGAACCTTAAATGCACATTGCAAAGTGGAAGACTGACTTTCTGGGAAGATTACACACTATAGGATTTCAACTGCATGGCATTCTGGAAGAAACAAAACTAGAGACAATTTTAGTGGTTGCCTGGGGTTTGCAGGGAGGTAATGAGGAACAGAGAGAAAACTAAGTGGAGGGCAGGAGCTATTTAGGGCAGTAAAGCCATCCTGTATGACGTTACGCATTTGTTAAAACCCAGGGAATGTCAACACGGGAGAAGCCATGGACTACAGTTAATAATAATTTCTGGACGCTGGTCCATCCATTTTAATAGATCACCACACTTATGTGACATATTAATGACAGGGGAAAATGCTTTAAAAATCAAGTCTGATAAAAACAAAAATGGGAGGGGAGAGTATAAACACAAAGCAACGCTTTTCAGTGAGGGTCTTAGTACAGACAACTGTGTGTAACAGACCAAATCAGAACTCCGAGCCATTCTAGTTCTCTCATCATTTGTGTCCCTGAGAATCAGGATTCTCAGCACGGAAGACAGGCAACAGACACGTAACGTGGAAGAAGGAACAGCCCTGTAGTCCTATATCTGCCTTGGAACTCTTTAGGTATTTTATCTTTAAAAACATGGTATTCCTAGCCCTGTCCCTTTAAAAAGTCCTAAAAAACACGAATGGCCCAGCAGTGAGGAGTGCCCGTGGAGCCCAGACTGGGGCTAAGATACTTCCCACTAAGACAGACAGACAAACAGAAACAGGTTTTTAGAGGACGGGCCGACTCTACGTCTGGGGCTGGAATTTAGACCCGTCGGGAACAGCCTGGTACTGCAGACAGCAAGGAAGCTGTCAGAGACCGTCTTTCAAATGGAAAGACCACGTCAAGTGGACGGGAGAACCAACTAGAAGGGGCTCCCACAGGCCAAAAATGAACAAGAGGAGTCTGAACAGTGACGGCACAGCTGTGGTGTGCAAGGAGGCAAACTCAGTGGTTTACACAAAACTGGTGGCACCTGTTTCCACACTCAGAGCTTCTTTAATCTGTCAGGTGTGCCCTAAGTATTAGGAAGTTCAGAAGTTCCGTAGGTGGGTCTAACTCACTGCCAAGTCGGCAGGCTAGTGGTACAGAAGGTACTGACCAACCACGAGGTACTTCTCAGAGACAGGCCTGGGGTATGAACAAGCCTTCTGGGAAGAGGCAACATACACAAGCACCTGGCCTGCCAGCACGGGCCGTGAGAGCTCATCGTGCATTCACAACATTCACCCTCTGCCTGTCGCAGAAGTTTCGAGAGTCTGGCCCGTTTGGATGATTCTTGCCCTCCATTTTAACATGCATGTAAGAGCACATTCCAGACCCAGCAATTCCATTCCTGGGTTCATAACCTACAGGAATGACTATGTGTGTTCACCCAAAGACCTGGGTTTGGAGGTTCAAAGCAGCACCGTTCGTAACCGCCCTCATGTGGAATGACCCCCAGGACCGGCAACAGCAGAGGGAAGGAATGATCTGGATGGGAAGCCAACTTTACAGCACGAATGAACCTCACGTGATGCTAAGCTAGAGAAAGGACACTCAAGGGTGTGTGCAAATAACCCGCTTTTATTTAATGATGTACAAAAAAGAGGCAAAACGATGCTTTCCAGAGTCAGGACAGTGTTCATCCTTGGGGGGGGGGGGGGGGATAATGAAGGGGAGGGGCAAGGCTTCTCGGGCTGCGGATCATGTGGTTTCTTGGTTTAAAAACGTGTCACGCTGTATCGCGTGGCAGAGGCACTGATCCAAATGAAAGCTTCCGTAAAGCGTTTCTGAAGTGGATTTTTTTTTTAAGTATGTGTGAGTGTTTAAGGAAGAAGGTTCCTGTTTCCCTGACCCAATCAACATGAGCACGGGCAGGTCAGCATCCCCGAACGCATTCCTACGTCAGTACAGAATTATCAGCCCACAGGCAGCAGGTACCATGGCTTCGAGAACAAGACTGGACTGTCAGTAGTCACTCAGTATACACTTGCTACATGAGCAGTTTCATCTTTGTATGTACACATGCCTGTCAAGAATGGTGGTGACATGAGGCCACACAGCATAACCTGAGAACACAGTTTCTAAGGTCTGACTGTCTGGGTTCAAACCCTGGTTCCATTTCTTCTTAGCCGCGTGACTGGAAGCCAGTTAACTTTCGTTCCGCTATAAACCAGACGATGAGGATGACGAAGGCAATCATAACAAAACTGCGTTTTTTTTTGTTTGTTTGTTTTTTTTTCAAAACTGCGGTTTTAAAAGAATCCATGAGAGGGGCAGCTGGGTGGCTCAGTTAGCATCTGACTCTGGCTCAGGTCACGATCCCAGAGTCCTGGGATCGGGCCTGGTGCTGGGATCCACGCTCAGCGGGAAGTCGGCTTGAGATTCTCTCCCTTTCCTGCTGCCCTTACCCTGTGTGCACATCTCGCTCACACTCTCTCACAAAAATAAATAAATCTTAAAAAAAAAAAAAAAAATCCATAAGGAGAGCTTAGTACAATAACCTGGCACACGATATGCAATGTGTCTGTGAGTATCTGTGTATTAATATACTATGTATATACAGCATATTTTAATTATATTATCAATTCTTTTTTTTTTTTTTTTAAGCATTTTACCTATTTATTTGACAGAGGGAGAAAGATCACAAGTAGGCAGAGAGGCAGACAGAGAGAGAGGGGGAAGCAGGCTCCCTGCCGAGCAGAGAGCCCGATGCGGGGCTCGATCCCAGAACTCTGGGACCATGACCTGAGCCAAAGGCAGAGGCTTAACCCACTGAGCCACCCAGGCGCCCCAATTATATTATCAATTCTTTTTAAAGCTTCTGGGAAAGAATGCACAATTGGAAGGACACAAACATATAACAGGATAAATAGGTATCTTCCTCAAACCTTCCTCACAACCTGAGGGCTTAAATACTTACAGCTCTGAAAAAAAATCACTTTATGAGCATTTGCAAAACAATCATCTGTATGCTGTGGCTGCAGAGCACGTTACCATCTCTGGTCTGAGAGGCCAAGACGCCTTCGCAGTCACCCAGTGCGATGTGTGCCTTTCATCAGACTCAGTTGAGCTGTATAACTGTAAATCATTCTCAGTCCAGAGAAATAACTAACAGATATGAAGAGAAATACAGTAAAGGAAAAGGTTCTTCATGAAGTACAGGTAGATGACTAAAGTTAACACTTCACACAATTCAGGTTTATTCCAAGAACCAGTATTTTCCCAACAGAATCTCTGCAGCACCATACTTCACAGTGTTTTCAGCTAAAGTTCTAGTTGAGGAGAGAAAAAACAAATTCCTACACGGTATAAAGAGATCTCACATCTTTTCATTAAATTCAGTTAAAATAATGGTTTTTCAGAAAACCATAAGGAAAGGAGGAGGGTCACACTGACAGATAAGAGTAAGTTGTTTCTAGTGTTTTCTTCAACCATTAAAGTTCTGCAGTAGCCTGATAAACCTATGTTTCCAAGCCGGCAGGGCTGGCCGGGGGACACTTTTATTTGCATAGTGCAGTGTTTTTAAAGAATTCTCAAACTGAAGGCCTTGAGGTCAGGCCTGTGGCCCTAGTCAGCCCCCCAAATCACCAGTCTTTCACATCCGAGCCAGCCCCCGTCGCACTTCGGGGGTGCAAAGAACACGGCACAGTGTATGGAACAGAAGTGTCCGCCAGAGTTCAGTGTGAACTCCCGACTCCACCACTACCCGTGTGATGCTTGGGGCTCTAGAGAGCTTTCTGCTCCCCACCCTGTAAACCAGGGACAACTCACATGTGCTCCAAAGGGTGATGTTATAAACCCATAAGCAGGAATCACCAAGCCCCCAAGGATTCAAGCAGAGATCATCCAGAACCCCTCATGAGATGCTATAAGTTGACCCATGGCCCCCTAAACTCTGTAGGCTGAACCCCAACCCCCAGTGTCTCGGGATGCGACCCAATGTGGAGACAAGACTTGTAATGAGGTGATACGGTTAAAATGAAGCCATTAGAATGGGCTGTAATCCAAGCGACAGGTGTCCTTCTGCAGAGAGGGACGTGGACAGGCAGAGGAACACCATGGCCAAGGGTCCACGGGGGAAAGACCACGTGAGGACACCGGGAGAGCCCAGGGGAGGGGCCTCAGGAGAAGGCAGACCTGCGACGCCGTGGTCCTGGGCCTCCCAGCCTCCAGCACTGGGAAGTAAATGCCAGTTCTTTAAGGACCACCGCCCGCCACCCTCCCATCTGCGGTGTTTTGTATGGAAGCCCCTAGCAGACTGATGAAGTAGAGAATGTTACCCCTTCCCGGGTCTTCCTGGCTTACCAACACCTCAAATCCAAAATACCAGTTCAGAGATCTCGTTCACAAGCCTCCCACTCTGGAGACATCTGCCCTGTCCGAGGGGGGCCCTGCAGATTCCATTTCTCCCTCCTGTTTCCCCGGGGCAAACCCACTGCCAGTCAGAGCTCTCCATCCAGAAACCCCTGGGCCTCCAGCAGGCCATTATGAAACCTGTCTGCACTAAAGATATGCCAGGTCGCACGGAACCTAACAGAGACAAGGTTTCTTTGACCGGGAGCTTCATGCGCAAAGTGCTGTAAAAGGGGCGAGCTCCACCTAAAGGAGGGGGCATGAGAAGGGAAGCAAGTGCCCAGGTCACTGCACACTTGGGGCAGGAGACCCGCAGGGAAGTTCCCGAAGAAGCTCAGAGCAAAACAGAGGCTTAACACTGACCCCTGCCGGCCAGGCCCTTGCTCTCCCTGGACTGCTCCTTGGCCACACCTATATTATGCTCTTTTGCTTTAAAAAATAAAACACAGGGGTGCCTGGGTGGTTCAGTGGGTTAAAGCCTCTGCCTTCAGTTCGGGTCACGATCCCAGGGTCCTGGGATAGAGCCCCGCATCAGGCTCTCTGCTCGGCAGGGAGCCTGCTTCCCTCTCTCTCTCTGCCTGCCTCTCTTCCTACTTGTGATCTGTCTGTCAAATAAATAAATAAAAAATAAAAAATAAGCCTATGCAAACTTGCTATTCGAGGAAGTGAAGGCAATGCAAAGAAATCATCTCTAGTTTTTGCTTGGGAACAGTGGATCTCATATATCGAGATCAAATTTCTTTGAAGCGGGTTTATGTAAATTTATGGAAAGGCAGGATGTGACTATTATCCATACCAACTCCAGTATGGATTGTCACAATGAAGGGCTGGCAATAACAGCAAAGCAGGGGGTGTTACAGCTTCTGACGATAAAAATCTAACTACATCGGATTCATTAAACAGCTTACAGTTTTCTTAACGTAGCAAATGTTAACCTATCAACGGACAATGTAAAGATTCCCTATGTAGTAAACTCCCAGAGAGACTTGGCTTGGATAGCACCCATCCTGGAAAAAAAATGATAATAAATTCAAAAAAATGGCTATTGGAGTATATATGGTATTTCACTTACTAGTTGAAAAAATGGCTAACATTTTTTAAGGACTCTGGTTCTCAAGAGCCACAAGGGCATCACAACGGAAATCCTATGAAATGCCCTCTGCTGCCTTCCCAGCCACCACCCACGTTGTCCAGGGCTCAGAATTTGCCATGTGAGGCCACTGTTTTCCTGCTGGCCCTGTCACACCAGACATGCCCATCTAACTTCCTGAGAATTGTCAAGTAGGTGAGGAGTGAGGCACTGGGTGCCCAGATGTAATCAGAGAGACAAGGCCACTGGAAAAAGCCCCATTACTGAGAATTCTGAAGATTTTTAAAATACCTGTAATAGTGCATATTAAGACTAATATGTGTCATGCTGCTGAATGAAAGTTTGTCATATACTGAAACCTAACTCTCAACTGTGATGGTATTAGGAGGGGCTCTGGGAGGTAATTAGATCCTAAGGGTGGAACCCTTAGGAATAGGATTACTGTCCTTATAAAAGACACCTGAGGGGAGCCTGAGTGGCTCAGTCCTTAAACTTCTGCCTTCCGCTGAAGTCATGAGCCCAGGGTTCTGGGATAGTGGGATCCACCCTCACATCAGCTCCCTGCCCAGCAGGAAGCCTGCTTCTCCCATTCCTACTGGCCCTGCTTGTGTTCCCTCTCTCATTGTGTCTCTTTGTCAAATAAATAAATAAAATCTTTAAAAAAAAAAAAAAAACAAAACGAGAGAGGTCCCTTACCTTTTCACCTTGTGAGGACGCTGAGGACATAGCAGCCTATGAGCCAGGAAGTGAATTCCCACTGAATACTGAACCTGCCTGTGCCTTGATCTTGGACTTCTGGCCTCCAGAACTGTAAAAAATACTTCTGTTGCTTGGAAGCCACCCAGTCTGTGGTCCTGTTACAGGAGCCCCAGTGGACGGAGACAGGCCAGATGCCATCCCAGCTACCTGACAGAGGACAACGCAGAGCAATTCTTTGAGGGAGCTAATTTTATTAGTCCGGTTTTATAGATAAGAAACGTGAGAAGTTACGTGACTTGCGCAAGGTTACACAGCTAGAAAGAAAAAACAGCTGCTTACCCAAAAAAAGGCCATGGCTGAAATGTCAAGTGACTAAAAAATAGTGAAAGCTCGTTATTAGTTGTCACACCAAAGGGGTCACCATCGTTCGTAGTTTATTTCCTATCTGGGGGAGGCCTTTTCAGTGCTTACACTGTCCTGACGTCAAAACTAGAACTCGGAGCAGTTGGTATCCTGTTCCTGCTGGTTGTAAGGGGCTTTCCCTCTGGAGAGTTGGGGAGAGAGGGGCCTGCGAAGGGGAGCTTGCGGCTACGTCCCCTCTCCGCTACGCTTTCTAGCCTAGCTCACCCCAACTCTTAACTGAGAGCAGTCCTTCTTCAGTGAACTTTCGAGAAGCAGAGAGGTAAACAGGTGTGCACCACAGGCCCGGAAGAGCTACTTACACCAGGCTGACAGACAGTTGGGTTAAAATTAGCCCCGGGGGAGCTTCTCGGAGGAGGTGACCCAAGACTGGAACCATGTGGATGGGCAGGTCATTCCTTCCTTCAACAAGCGCTAACTGACAGGGGATGGAGGAGGCTGTCTGGGGAGAAAAGGGAAAAGGGCCTCCCCAGCCAAGATACCCCAGGTTCAAAACCGTAAGGGTGGCCATGTCCAAACACCTTAGAAAAATAGAAAAGGAAACGTCTTACTAAAGATTACAGCTAACAGGACGTGGTCCTCCCAGCTCCTTCACCTTTCCCCAGAGACAGCCCGCATGGACAGAAACTCCTAACAGGCGGACCCCTTCCAGGTTTAACGGCGCTTTTGAAACAGCCCTTCCAGAACACCCATGATTACGGTTGATTATTTTATTTACGTGGTCCTTTAGCAAGAACACAGCCTCGGCCTCGAAGGCAGGTTATTTTTCTTTTCTGTAATATATCTGAAAGATATTTTAGTCTCATCTGAAAAAAAGAAAAAAAAAAAAAACATGCACAACCAAAACCTGATAAAGGTTTGACCAATAAACTTGAGGAGATTAAAAAAAAAAAAAAATCACAAAAGACTTAAATAAAAGAAATGAAAAAAGTCTCCCCGGCTGCTAATGGGATTCTCTGCGCCCGGGAAGCGGATTACAGGAGCCTTCGAAGGCAGCTTCATCATGTCGTTGAGGACAGTGGCAGCCGGCAGAGCTCCTCTGTGAGATCTCGTCGATAAAGAGAACAAAATTGCCACCATTACTCTTGGAAGTGCTAAGGAGAAGGCGGGTGCGGATTTCACGCCATGTTGGTGGGGGGGGAATAGGAAGGAAAACCAAATCAGGGGGTAATTTCAAAGAAACGGCAATCTAAATCTTTAAGAATCCTAGGCAAAAGTGCCCAACGCTCCAGGATGGATTAAGCCACCAGAGTAAACATGAACATAGGACACAAAGGCCAGACCCAGTCACATTCACCACGCTCTCCTAGGTCCTGTCCACCGACCACGTGGGAACCAGTTCCACCCGAGGCTTCCTGGGCTCTGCCTGGATGTTCCTGTCAGAGCTAACATTCAGCAGTGCCCACACAGTACCAGGCTCAGTGCTAAGCGCTCGACAGCATCAGTCGCCCTTAGCGCTGATCCAGTCCTAACACGTGGGAACTTAACATTTCCATGTGCCGAAGAGGACTCGAGGCTCAGAAAGGTTAAGCAGCTTCTCTGAAGTTACACAGCACTACGCAGAAGATGGTGAGTCTGAGTCCAGCCTATGCAACTCCAAGGCTCCACAGCTAAGCACTGCCTCCTGGTGGGAGGGAGTGGGTGGCAGAGTCTGACCATATCCAGAATCTGGCTCAACGGAAAACTCTAGAATCTGTCTGGTATCTGTCTCCAGCCTATGAAGTTATACCCATCAGAAAGCTTTTGGTACCTGAGCCCCTGAAAACATTTTTTCAAAGCCATTTACTGTCTTCGAGGAAGTAAAGTGTTGCATGTATATAACACAATTCTCCCAAGCAGAAAGACAGACAATTCACGTGCTTAGCCTAAGAACAAAACTCCCATTCTTATTTTCAAAACTTAATTCTTATCTTTTGAGAAACTCAACAAAGTAAGGATAACGAAGGAGGGGTAAGACACAATAACCATTCTTTGTCCACGCGAATGAATTGCCCCGTGTTTACTCTTCATGTTAAGACACAAAACCTCGTGATTACAGTTAAAACTGTACTAGTAAAGAAACAAGGGAAGTCTTACGTCACAGTTCATGCAACCATGTCAAATACTTTTATAAGATATTAAAATAGATCCAGGAAGCATTATGTGCACTACCAATAAATGAGCCCCAGCTTAGGAATCGGCTTCTGAAGGCATCCTGGAACCTTCCAGGCTCCACAAGTCCAGAGGTCAGGGAGGCAAGGCAGAAAGCAGCCATTCTTTGGGTCTAAACACACCACAGAGGCTGGAGAAGGTCGAATCTCCAAATTCACTTCCACAGAACTCCTCAAGAGTCAGCCTTGTTCTTCCTCGCGCTACTTCTCTGGGAGAACAGAAGAAAGATCTTGCTTTTCACCACCTAATACAACACCGGAAACATCTTTTTCAGGAAGCAAGTGGCTATCTTTTCTTCTTTGGTACAAGGCAAGGCTTCAAACAGATAATACAAGTGAACCAAAATAGCTGTGCCGCCCTCCCCACTTACAAATATCACATACAGAATCCTCTTCACGGCCGAAGGCTACGAAGTTCCTCCACAGCACTGAGCAGGAGAGAGCCATGGGGCCAAAGGTACAGCGGAGCCGGGCCCCCTGCTTGCGCTCCCCAGCCTTGACAACAGCATGAGCCCAAGGCTCACCATGACCTAGGCAGAGCCAGGAAGGAGCAACACAAGCACACATCCAGATCTGCAATGGCCAGTTCGGTCCCAGACACGGCAGCTCTGTTGCCGCCCGCAAGAAGCCATCACCACTTGAGAAAGGTCAACTCAGAGGCTGAGATGCTCACGGGCACAAAAGCTAAAGCTCAGTGGCAGGAATCCTCCGAAGGATTACTGAATGCAGACTGCCTAGGACTTCTCATCCCCTGTCCTTTAGCAGAGATGTATCGAGAGCCCCACTCCAATCTGTCCTGGGTACAAACCAAGGGTTCACAGTAAATGTGACTCTGCTCTCTCCATGCCTAACGAGCAATGCACCATCTTTTAGGGTCACCCCGGACATCTCCCCTCCTTCTCTAATGTCACGTCCTTGTCTGGATCTCCTTAAACCTCAGGCCTAATTCATCAGGCTCTCCTTCATCCATCCAACATTTCGGAGCACTTACTGTGTTCCAGACACTATAAAGAAGGCAAATAGGAGGGATGCACAGTAATATTCCCCCCATTCTCCAATGTGGATGAGACACATCTAGATTAAGAACACATCACAATCATCGCAATCCCATATAACAAGAGCCACGAAACAAGACAAATCCAACTTCACAGCGGAGAGAATGACTGTCACTTGACACTGACAGAGAAGGCTCCACACAGGCTACGGCGTCTGGGCTGACTTCTGACAGGTAAGTGAGAGGATCTGGGGGCAAGAGGAGAGGAAAGCAAACAATACTGCTGCGGCACAAGGACCAAAACAGTGAGTGCTGGTTCAAGGAGGGCAGTCCGTTCAGTATGGCAGGGGGACAACAAAGGCATGGAAGGGATCGGAACAAAGGTAGGTTTTGGTCAGATTCCGAAAGGCTCTGCACATCACACCAAAGAACTTGGGGCGCTATTGTTGGCAATGAACAACCAGAAGGGCTTAAGGGAGAAGGTCCAAACTGAAGCCACATTCGGCCTGAAGAAGTGTTTTATTTCTCCTGTAAAGTATGTTTCGATAATTGGAATTAGTTGCCAATGTCTAAACCTTGGGAAATTTCATATCAAAATCTGGATTCCTGGCTTCTTAACAATAACTATGGCAACATGAGGCCAATCCCAGGTGGTAACAATTGTTTGGATGTGAGAAGCAGGAGTAGCAGCTGCCCCTCTTCTGACAGGATACCTATTGTGAAGTTCATGACCATCCTCACCTGGCCCCCAAAAACATCTAAGCTGCAATTTCTAGTTTACAGGAGTTACACAGTAAGACATGTTGCAGAAAAGTAACACTAGAAAGCAATGCAGTGAATAAACCACAGGGTCAGCAAAACCAGAGGTAAGAGGCCAAGTTAGGGAGACATCACAGTAGCACAAGGAGGAGGTAAAAGACTTAACTAAGGAGAGAAGAGCCAGAAAAGGGTAAGGAGCCAAGAAAGGTTTAACATACTCCAGGCATTAAGAAGTTATCACAGAACTTTTGTGTGGCAATTGTTCAAGGGTCGAAGACTGTATTAGGAGAAAGGAAGCATGATTCAAAAGTGATTTTCAGTTTCAAATAAAGTGGGTATTCAGTAAACTATATGGGAAAACCACCCAAATGCCAACAACTTGCACAGACAACAGTGAGGTCCAGTAACAACTGTGTGATTCTTACCCTGGAAACTCAGGTTCGTCTTCCAGTCGGGACCAAACATACCCTAATTGCAAACTTTCTGAGCGAAGCTTGCTCTCGCTCGCGCTCCCTCTCTCTCTCTAGACAGGCGATGCTTACAAGCCGGGCGTGGGATGTAAATCATTATAACCTCTCCAGCCACTTGAAAAACTTATAAACTCTCCAGGTGCTGCAAGGGAAAGGCCCAGCCCCAGAACTTACACAAGCCGTTGACATCCAGCATGTTGGAGATGCCCCGGTCACTCATGTCCACTTCCGGCTGGTTCTTTTCCCGGCTCTCCTCCACCAACTTTTTCAAAGACTTGGACATGTTCTGTATCAAACGACAACAACAAAGCACGTGGGCGACGGCCAGGAGTGTGCAGGAATAGAAAGGAGAGACGCCCCGGGGTGGCAGTGTCCAGTTTTCCCCCAGACTTGGAGGGTGGGCATCGGCGGGCAGGGTCGGGAGGCAGGGAAAGGGGGAGGGACGGCGGGGCGGGGCAGGGGAGTGGGTGGCGCCCGACACCACAACGGTGGCGCGCAGAGAGGCGAACCCCAGTGCGATGCCACACACACTCACCGCGGAGGACAGCACCTAACAGGTTGGGCGAGGGAAGCACGGGTTTCCGCAGGGTACACTTCAGTGGCAGGAGGTGCACTCGGTCAGCGCAAAACGCGAACCGGAACGAGGAACACGCCCTAGCCCGGAGTTCGGCGCAGGCGCACACCCTACGGCTCTCAGCTCCACGCCCTGCCGGCGCCTGACCCTTCCCAAATTAGGAGAACAGTTCGCTAGACGTGGCCCTAGGGTGAGGCTCCGCCCAAAAAGTAATGTGTACCCGCAGGCGACCAATCAGATCCGTCATATGCCATCGAGACTCCGCCCCCTCGAGGTTTGGGCGTCCCCCTGAAATGCGCTAGAGTTTGTCATTGGGAGAGGACTGGGCTTGGCGCAAGCGCTCTACTGTTCGCGCAGGCTCAGTTCATGGGACGAAGCGCGGAAAGTTGTGGGCGGAAGCGGGAAAGTTTGGGACGCGGCAGCGGAGTGAGAGGGTTGGAGCTGAATTTGGGAACTGGGAACGGGAGAAGTTTCCTCTGTGTGCTGCTTCTTTAATTGTGGTTCAGTGTTCAGAAGTTGCTGTCCTGAGTCCGGTCCCTACAGTCGTGCCTCTCGCTGCATTATGAGCTGCTCGAATACAAGAACTGCATAGTCTGTATTCCCGGCACCCAGCGGGGAGTCGCGGACCTCTGTGTCCCGTGAAGGGGAATACCCACAGATAAACGACTTTTCTTTTCTCATACTGCACTCAAAATTATGCCATATTTTAGTTTGCTTTCTATTGAGTGATGAATTTTTTGTACAATTCTCATTGTTGGTTTTTTTTTCACTAGACTTTCTAACTTTTCTTTTTCTTCTTGTACCTTCTTTTCCTTATCTCTAAGAGCATACAGCTTTTCATTCCTCTCTGTTGCTTGAAATTCAGTGATTTCCTTTTTTAAAGATTTTATTGATTTATTTGAGAGAGAGCATGCACAAGCATGGGGGAGAGGCAAAGGGAGAAGCCGACTCCCCACTCAGTAGGGAGCCAGCCTGGAGGCTGGATCCCAGGACCCTAAGATCGTGACCGGAGCTGATGACATCTGCTTAGCCCACCTCGTTCCCCAGGCACCCCGTCAATGAATTCTTCTTGAAGACTTTAAGAACCTACTAATTTTCTGCTCTTACACTAATTTTTCCTGCTCTTCCAGCTGAGAGGTGATCTGTGGTTTCTTTCACTTGGTTCCTTAGTTTAAACTGACCTTTCTTGTATACATCTTGTTGGACTATTCGCTCAAGTAAACCTCTCTAAAACGGGGTACAGGAGGCACAAATTTTGAGTAGCTGTATGTTTAATAATGTCCTTATTTTGCCCACACCTTTAGAATTTGCCGAGCATGGAATTTTAGGTTCGGTATCAGTTTCTTTTCCATCTCAAAGGCATAGTTCCACTGACCTATACTTCCAATGTTGATGCCCAGAAATGTGTCTTACCTCCTCAGGTCTTTGTGGAGAACTGTTGTTTTCCCTTGTGAAGCATTTGTGATCTTTTATTTACCATGTTCTGAAATATCACCATAATATCTCCAGTTGGGAGTCTTTTTAAATTTAATCTGTTTAGCACCCATTTGGCCCTTTTTCCGCGGAAGATCATTTCTCACTTCCTCTCTGGAAATTGTTTCTGCTATTTCTTCGAAATTTCTTTATTGCCATTTTCTCTGATTTAAGCATGTTCAGGAAATCTGTTAGGCAGATGGCAGCCTCCTAGGACAATTTCTTTTAGTTATCATTTCCCCCCTCACATATTTATCTTCTGAATGTTTTGGGAGATATATCGATGTTATCTTCCAAAACTTCTATTAAAATTTTAAAAAGCAGTTTTGGCTATTAACCAAAAATACTTCCTAAGACCTCTTTCTTGTTTAATGGGCCAGGCTTTTGTTTTATGAGTGCACTGTTCTCAAATATCTCTGAGGATAACAATTTTTAAATATCTCTTCTTTTGGCAAAATTGTGTTCCTTTTGCTCTTTTCTGTTACTTTATCTAATTCTTTCCCATCCATACTGCTGTAATTCTTCCTGTCTGGTGAGTCTTTGTTGGTTTTTCATATTCAATCATGAAGATCTGATCTGAATTTTCTAGATAGCCAGTGTGGTTTTTATCCTCTTCTATTTGTGATGTGTATTTGTTTCCCTCCTAGGTCAGCATTTAATTTTCCTTGGGCTATTGGTTAAATTTCTTTGGAGATGAGATCCCAGTTTTATGCCTACTTGGAGTTGCTAGGCTACTTTTGCCATTCACCAATTGCAAGCACCAACTAATACAGTTCTTGGACTTTGGGTTTCATCTCCTCACACTGCACCTGCCTACCCCAGATCCAGATAATGCCTGGAAAGCCCATTCCCAATTCTGCTGCATATCTTTCTTGAAATTGCTTTAGGCTGCAATTTCTCCCCTCCCCCAACCGCCACTCCTGTTTCATTTGTCAGCATGCTTTCATTCACTTCCTGTTTTCCAGAAATTTATTTTCATTTCTTTATCATTCTCCTCTTGATCTCTTCACTGTTGCCAGTACAATTCTTAATAAAACGTGTCCTTAAGTTCCAGACTTTTATAACATAGAAACGGGGCCAGCTTCCTGGGTATGTGACCTGTGCAGTAACACAAATTCCATGCTTAACAGGGCTGAGTGCTTGGCTTAAGGCTCTGCTGTCACCATCTTGAAATGTTTAATAAATTTGGAACAAGGGGCCGTGAATTTTCCTTTTGCTCTGGGCCCTGCAAATTATGCAGCCAGTCCTGCATGCACAAGTTAATATTTATTAGAGCTTAAATCGCTTCCACAGCTTCACTGCCAAGGGCTCTGTGCTTATGTACAGTCTCTGCTGTAATGCTTCCCGTTAGAAGAAATGTACTATGCCCAGCCCCAGTCCACGGAGCAGGCCAGTCAAAGAGTGTGGAAGAGGCCTGGTCCACACAAGACATACCAGATTATGACAATTAAAGTAAATTAAGTAAACTTACATAAATCGCATGTATCATTAATTTTAAAAAAATGTCTTCTTATTCCCCAAGCTGTATATAAATTTACAATTGGTTACTGAATTGAAATTTGAAAAGCAAATTTTCATCAAATATCCAGTAGTTATCATATCATTTTTCTTCCAATAATTTCTCTCTTTAAATTGATAGTCATGGGGTGATCTGTGGTAATACCAATAATAAAAAGTCTTTTCCCATTATTTTTGATGCTGTTGTTTTATCTCTAAGTTTTTACTAAACTGACAGCAATTATATTAAAACATTTTTCTAGGTCTTATGGCAGGTGTCAATCTTTTTAAATAGCTTTGATAGGTCTATGAAAATAGTTTATAATAATAATTTGACATATTTGATAAGTCATATTTCATAAGTTCATACCTAGTCCTTCAGGCTGAATGGAAGGCACACTCTTGGGTGGTTGTCAAGGTTAGAATCAGAGCTCTGTCACTCAAGTTTTATATGTTTTCATACCTTGTGGGGGTGATGGTTCTTAGTATTCTATTTCAGTGAGTAATATATGAGAATGACACCTGACATAGGATAAATCTTAAAAAGATATTAGCTCTAACTTTTCTTAATACAATTAATATCATTAGAATTCCCTTGGTAAGTAGGTGGCAGATTTTTTTTAAATTCTGTCCATTAAATGGAGTTGAAATGAAACAGAAAATTATGACAACTAGAACCTATATCCCCAGCATCTCCTGGGCCCAAACTGTCATTGGCCCCAACCATGCCCTAGAACATTCTTCAGAAGAATGTCTGGAGTACCTAATATTCCATGGGTTCAGAGAGAGCCTGTGGTGGCCTCTGGCTGAGCTATCCGAAGGGTATATCCCAAGGCCATTACTCTGGCCAGTAATGGCTATACTAACCCTTCAAGACCAAAAGGATGAGATTTGTTCTTCCTGCTAAGGTTCAGTTGTTTAGGGAGACAGAATCAGAGGAGAGAGAGGTCGGGTAGATGGAAGCCTGGCTGTCCCCCATCCTGGGTTCCCAGACTATGAGCAGCTGGGGATAGGTACTTCCAAGAGAACTGAACCAGGTAGCAAGCATTAGCCCTTTGGTTGCCAGATCATGCAGAGGCTGGAGGAACAAGATGGTATTGGAGTTTGTCTCTTGCCCCCACCCTACTCTTCCCGAATCAATGTCTAAAGTTGCCATGCTCACCTGGAATGGGATGGGCTTAGAAGGTGACCATGAGACTTTCTCAGCTCAGAATGTGATCAGCAGTGAAAAGGAATAACTTCCCTTCCTTTATATTTGTGCTTCTTTGTATTCCTTCAGACCCATGTGGAATATCATTTTCCGTTAACTTCCAAGTAAGACTTCCCCTCACCCACCCCTCAAACACATTCATTTTACATTGTAGCTTTCTGGATTCCACTTATGGCCTGAAAGCAGCATTTTGGCGTATGTCAATATTGAATGACCAAGACATCTGTACCGATGTGAACTAGTTGATTGTTAGCTCTGCCCAGGGGTGATCACTCAGAACAGAGTTCCTGATGATGCTGTTTGGGAGCAAGGACATTATCACTTAGCCATTAGATTGGAGAAGCTAGCTTAATATAAATTTCCTCAGATAAGGAAATTGAGAATTTTGCCTCAGAAACCAGGCAAGATGGCCCTAGGATTTTTTTTAAGGAGGAAGACATCGGTTGATGTATGGCTGTCACGTCCACCAATTTATCCTTGGTGCACTTACCACATGCCACATTGGAAATATTCAACACACATATATAAATGAGTGAATTAAATTAAAGCAGAACCAGAGGAAATGAATTGGGTCTTATTAGTGAGAGATGACATGACCTTATATGTAAAAAAAACTCTAAAGATTCCACTAAGAAAGAAAAAAAAAAAACTGTTAGAACTAATAAATGAATTCGGTAAAGTAACAGGATACAAAATCAACGTATAGAAATCAGTTGCATTTCTGGGGTGCCTAGGTGGCTCAGTGGGTTAAAGCCTCTGCCTTCGGCTAAGGTCATGATCCCAGGGTCCTGGGATCGAGCCCCGCATCGGGCTCTCTGCTCAGCAGGGAGCCTGCTTCCCTTCCTTTCTCTCTGGCTGCCTCTCTGCCTACCTGTGATCTCTGTCTGTCAAATAAATTAAAAAAATCTTTAAAAAAAAAAAAAGAAATCAGTTGCATTTCTATTCACTAACCATGAACTATCTGAAAGAGAAATTAAAAAGTAATCCCCATTATAATTGCATCAAAAACAATAAAAATACCTAGGAATAAATCTAACCAACTGAAAACTGTAAGACAGTGATTAAAAAAAAAGATTGAAGAAGACACAAATAGATGGAAAGACATCACAGGTTCTTGGATTGGAAGAATTAATATTGTGAAAATGGATATGCTACCTGAAGCAATCTATAGATTCAAACCAATCCCAATAAAAAGTCCAATGGCGTTTTTCTTAAAAATAAAAAAAACAATCCCCAAATTAGTTTGAAACCAGAAAAGATTCTGCATAGCCAAAGCAATTTTGATAAAAAAGAGCAAAGCTGGGGGCATCACACTTCCTGAGTTGAAGCTATATTACAGAACCACTATAATCAAAACAGCATGCTATTGGCATAAAAACAGGCACATAGATCAGTTGAACAGAACAGAGAGCCCAGCTATAAACCCATGTATATGGGCAACTAATTTTTGACAAGTGTACCAAAAACACACAGTAAGGAAAGGACAGTCTCTTCAATGAATGGTACTAGGAAAACTGGATAGCCACATGCAAAAGAATGAAATTAACCCCTATCCTATATGACTCAGAAACATTAACTCAAAGTGGATCAAAGATTTAAATGTAAGAACTGAAACTGTAAAAATGCCAGAAGAAAATACAAGGGGAAAGGTCCTTAACATCAGCCTTAACAATGATTTCTTGGATAAGCCACCAAAAGCACAGGCAACAAAAACTAAAATAAACAAGTAAGACCACATTACACTAAAGAGGTTCTGCACAGCAAAGGAAAACACCCATAAATTGAAAACAAACTCCAGAATGGGAAAAATTACTTTTTATTCCTGTTTTAAGTTTTCCAATTCTAAAAATACACTAAAATATTGACGGCTTTCTTAAATTGGTATATCTACCTGGGTATTCTAATACGCCTTCTAGGAAAGTACATCTCTCTGACTGAAATTGACTCTTACTGATACCATTACGCTAATAATACAATCTGAGATCAAATCTTCTTTTACTGTTTGACAGCTGCATGCATTAATCTTGCCTTCAGAGAAAATTCCTATAATTTCATATGTTACTGTCAAATTTTCTCCATTTTCTGTACCTTTGTGGTTCATTTCCAGGCAAGAGCAAAATATTTTATCTCCGCCTATGAAATTTCATCCTGAGTTTTTGTTCATTGCTCTGGCTTGCCAGGCCCCTGTAGGTTGGATGGAACTTGTCATCACATTCACCATTCTTTCCAAGCGGGAGTCAGCTACAAAGTTGATATATCTACCCATAACACAGAATTAAAGAAAGCAGGAATTTTATTCTTTTAAGATTTTATTTATTTGAGAGAGAGAAAGAGAGCAAGCAAGCATGAGTGGGGGGAAGAGACAGAGGGAGAGGGAAAAGCAGACTCCCACTGAGAGTGGAGCCTGACACGGGGCTCAATCCCAGGACCCTGGGATTATGACCTGAACTTCAGCTGAGCTGAAGTCATTAAGCATGCTTAATGACTGAGCCACCCAGGTGCCCTAAGGAGGCAGGAATTTTAAAGATGGGAATATTTTATTTATGTGGCTCTGTATTCTGCGTGGAAATAATCTTTCTGGCACTCAAGTATACAAAAGATGAAATAACACATCACACAGATTCTTTCATTCACTTTGTCCCGTGTTGTTATTAAGACTTGACTTTGCTTATTTAATATAGATGCTCTTGCTTTGTTAAAGGCCTCAGAAAACTTTATAAAGGCTTGGCTAAGCTATTGTGACTCTACAGACTGTGTTAGGAAGCTAGGAGTGGACAGTGGTGGGACTTTTGGAAATGAAAGCATAGAGAAGTTAAGGCAGCCCTGAATCACAAGCACGAGAATGCAGATTCAGGCAGCGTGGCTCCAGAGTTCATGGTCTGAAGGATTTGTATTGTTCGTCCAAATGTAAAAATTCAACTTGAAACTTACATAGAACTGCTAGTGAAAGACAAAACTTTGATGAGTTAAAAATTAAGGCAGCATCATTGCGTACCATTCAAGAATGTTCATTACCTCTGATTTGACATTCACGGGGAAAAGCATGTGATTTTGTCATTAACTTTTGACAACTGACACCACATATGTCATCACTATTTCCAATTCTTTAAGGGATTTTAAGCAAATGTTCAGCTCAAAGCATTAGAAGCGAGGATGAAATGCACAGCCAAGACTAAAGAAGATACAGTCTGTATTTTTTTCAATAAACAGACATTGATTCCACACACACTTTGGTGAAAAGAAAAAGTTCAGGTTATTCCCAGTGGGCCAGGCAGAATGCTGTCTGAGGATTCTGTCCTGACGTCTGTCCAGCGTCATGTCCGATGGGCCCAACACACTGCATCACCCCATTAGCTGTCCCAAGTTAATCGGAAAGCTGAAGGCTGTACTGCATACTCTGCATGAAATTTTACGAAGACCCGATGTGAAGAGGCCATAAAGGGAGCTATGTTGGTGTCCTAAAATTGAAAAAAAAAAAAAGTAACAAATTATATATTTCACAAATTTGAACATTTTGCTAGAAACGTTAGCCTAGTAAGAAAGTACTACACAAGGAAATTAATAGAATTTACAGTAAACCTGCGTATTTTTCTAGAAGGAACCTGTTAAGAATTAATAGAGATACCTTATAAAAGAATATTGGTGGTGGGGAGGACGACAGAGGGGAAATGGGGATTCACTGCTAGTGGATACAGAGTGTCTTTTGGGGGTAATGAAATGTTCTAGAATTGATTGTGGTGTGAGCTACATAACTCTGAATCTACTAGAAACTACTGAATGTACACTTAAAGAAGATGAATCATTTGTGAATATTATACTTCAGTGAAATTATCATTAAAAATTGAATTTCCAGTTCAACTTCTTACTGAAACTTTAATTTTCCTGATGGGAACACACACCTATTTTTGCAACGAAAACAATCATATCTGTAAAGTATACAACTTCCTGCTGTCAACATCTGTAGTCTCCTTTTAGGATTTATTTTCATATTCTTTCTGTCTTTAATAAATGAACTATGAAAAATAGATATCCACATACAAAGGATGAAACTACACCACACACAAAAATCAATTCAAAATGAGTAAAGACCTGAAACCATGAAACTCCTAGAAGAACACACGGGCAGTAAGCTCCTTGACGTGGGTTTTGGCCATGACTTTTTGGACTTGATACCAAAAGCAAAGACAACAAAAGCAAATATAAACAAGAGGAACTACATCACACTAAAAAGTTCCTGTACAGCAAAGGAAATCAACGACAAAATGGAAAGGCAACCTACTGAATGGGAGAAAATATTTGCAATTTATTTATCCGATAAGGTGTTAACGTCCAAAATATATAAAGAACTCACACAACTTAGTAGCAATAACAAACAGTCCAATTAAGAAATGGGCAAAGGACCTGACGGGGTATTTTTCCAAGGGAAGATGTACAGATGGCCAACAAGTACAGGAGAAGATGTTCAACATTACTAACCGTCAGAAAATCCAAATCAAAACAACAATGAAATATCCCTTCACACCTGTCAGAATGGCTATTATAAAAAATACAAGAAAATAACAAGTGTTGGCAAGGATGTGGAGAAAAGGGAACCCTCATGCTTTGTTGGCAGGAATGTAAATTGGTGCAGCCACAAGTGGAAAACATTAGGGAGGTTTCTGAAAAAGTTAAACACGGGCCTTCCATATGACCCAGAAATTCTACTTCTGGGAATTTACCCAAAGAAAACAAAAATGCCAACTTGAAAAGATATCTGCACCACTATGTTCACTACAGCATTATTTATGATAGCCAAGATGTAGAAGCTATCTATCCAAATGGAGAGATATATCATATGTAAAATATTATAATATAATAATAAAGGAGTATCATCTAGCCATCCAGAAGGAAATCCTGCTAGTTGTGTTAACATGGAAGGTCCTTGAAGTCATTATGCTAAATGAAATAAGATAGGAAGATAAACACTACATGATCTCACTTATTTGTGGAATCTAATGAAGCAAAGCCAAACTCTCAGATACAGAAAACAGGCTGGTGGCTGCTAGGGGCCAGAGGGGGAAGTGGCTGAAATGGATAAAGGGTACCTGCCAAAAGGTACAAACTCCCAGTTATAATTAAGTCCAAAGAATGTGCTGTATATCAAGGAGAATGTATTTTGTAACACTATAGTGTATATTTGAAAGTTGCTGAGCAAGTAGATTTCTTAAAAGTTCATCATCATCACAAATGTAGGGACCTAAAGGGGCACATGCACCCCAATGTCTATAGCAGTGATGTCCACAATAGCCAAACTATGGAAAGAACCCAGAGGTCCATCGAAAGACGAATGGATAAAGAAGATGTGGTATCTATAAACCATGGAATATTATGCAGCCATCAAAAAATGAAAACTTGCCATTTGCAATGTCGTGGATGGAACTATTATGCTAAATGAAATAAGTGAATCAGAGAATCGTATGATCTCACTGATAAGAGGAATTGAGAAATAAGACAGAGGATCATAGGGGAAGGGAGGGAAAAATGAAATAAGATGAAACCAGAGAGGGAGACAAACCATAAGAGACTCTTAATCTTAGGAAACAAACTGAGGGTTGCTAGTGGGGGTGGTGGGAGAGATGGAGTGGTGGGTGATGGACATTGGGAGGGAATGTGCTATGGTGAGTGCTGTGAATCATGTAAGACTGATGAATCACAGACCCGTACCCCTGGGGTAAATAATACATTCTATGTTAATAAAAAAAATTTTTTTAAAGTTCTCCTCACAAAAAAACCCAATTTTATGCTATACACCTGAAACTATTATGTTATATGTCAATTTTATCTCAATTAAATCAGACAAACAAACAACTCTTTAGATTTCTGTCCAGTTAATTAGCAAGCCTAACTAAGTAAAGAGCAGAACAGCAGGAAGCAGATATGCTCTCAGCAGTGGTCCCCCTAGGGCTTCCCCCTAGGAAGGTCCCCCTTCCTAGAAAGCCCTGCATCTGCTTTCATACAAAATGAGAGGACGATGAGGGCAGACATAAGAAATACTGAGTCACTGTCAGAATCCTCACTAGATAGTTTAGGGAAGATCCAGGACATCAGCACTTTACAAAAACAAACTAAGTCACTAGACCCACCTTCAATCTCCCTTTTTATTTTTTCCAAAAATCCTGGCAATTTTCAACAAGAAGTAGATGAAATAGAGCCAGGTGTCCAAATTGTCCATAGTTGGCTTCATAGGGACAACAATAGAGGCATTCAACCCTGGGCAGCGCATTGCAATCACGTATGGAGCTTTAAAAGACAATGTACAGCAGCTCCTGTCCCAGAAATTCTGAGTCAGCAGGTGTGTGTGGGCACCAGAAGTCTGTGCGGGGAGTGGGGGAAACACTGGCACAAGCCCTTCTGATGGGGTGGTCTGAGACCCAGTACTATTAATTTCACGCACTTCCCACTAGGTGGCACACGTGCTCCCCAAATAGAAAGGAAAATCCGGAAGCTGCTGAAATTTGTAAAAGGTTTGTGCTATTACTTCGCCTGTGTCTGCCTTTAAAAGTGTGCGCTGCTATTATTTAAAAATAATAAATGGAAATTTTAAAATGTTTGTTTTACTCACTGCTCCACAAAATGGTCCAGAGGATGGGGAATTAGCATCTGGTCCGTCATAGAGGATGAGGTAGTTCTGGATACAGTCTCCGGGATCATCAATGCTGATAAAGTAAAAGCTGACAGTGACAGGTCTTCCAGCAGGTGCAGTGATGGCCCATTCACAATGAGTGTGGTTTGGGTACGTGTCCGGATAGCGGGGGCTGGTGAAGGAGCCGCTGTCCCCATAGAGCGTTCCACCACAGCCTGCAAGGAAACCAAGGCAGGATGTTTGATTGAACAAAAAGTGGATACCATACCCTTGTGAGGCAATAAGATGGTGACCATTTTCCCAAAATGCTGAGACGCTTGGGAAGAAGAGAGGAGGCAGAAAAGCCTTTTCTTGTCTTTCTGTGGGCTACATCCCTCCCTTCTCCCTCGCTCCACCATAGGTTCTGTTCCTCATATCTCAAGACGTTGGGACCACTCCTTCCAGGACCTTTCTTTGAAAACAGTGGGTTGCGAACACAATGGGAAAACAAAGAACCTGATAAAGTAGCTATAGGAGAGAGTAATTAATGAATGATTAATGAATGTCGTTGTGTACTTTTGACTGTGTAGGGCTCTCCCTATGCCCTCAGTTGATGATGATGATGGGAGTGAAGTAAAGTTAAAAGTGAAATTCCAGGGCACCTGGGTGGCTCAGTGGGTTAAGCCTCTGCCTTTGGCTCAGGTCCTGGGGTCCTGGGATTGAGCCCCACATCGGGCTCTCTGCTTGGTGGGGAGCCTGCTTACCCCTCTCTCTCTCTGCCTGCCTCTCTCTGCCTACTTGTAACCTCTGTCTGTCAAATAAATAAATAAAATCTTTTTTTTTTTAAAGTGAAATTCCAGAGCGTGGCATTGTCGTTTTGACAAGAATTATTACATAAGTGACTTTCCCAAGCTTACAGTACCAAGATTGACATGCTCAGAATCAGAGCTCTGTGAGTATTAGTGTTAATTTGTATATGAACACTGTCATAGTTTAGACCAGGGGACTAACCCTGGGGACTCAGATATCCTGCTGTGCTGGAAGAAACACTGCACGGTAGGATTAAAAGGCGCTGAGCTGGGTGTGTGACCCCTGGAGGTGTGGTCCTGCTTCTACCACAATCTAGCTGTGCATTCTGGAAAACTCATTAACCTCATGTTTTATTTCCTCCCCTGTAAAATGAGGGCATTGGAGATCATCTGCAAGCATCTTTAGCTGCCAAGATTTAAATTATTTCTTGTCCTTCAGTCTACTGAAAATAAGTCATTTTTGTCATTCTTATTTGGAGAAGTTTTTAGATATTTCTAAACACCTAAGTGGGACATCTCATAAGGATATTCCTCCTCTCTTGAGTTAAATGTATTGACATGACTTAAATTTCTTTCAGTTATTTGATAAACTACCAACCACCACGCATGCAGGAAGTTACTTACTGCCCTGAAAAAGGCAATTAACCTCCAGGACTGCCAAGAAATGATAGGTGCTGCAAGGGGAGAAGCTGCTTGTTTATACCCAAGTAGGTATTAGTAACTTGGCTTTTGGTACACATGTGGGCTTTTCTGAATTCTCGGAGAACTACCTTGATGATCTAATCAAAACTTAAAAATATGACAAAATCAGAAATTACAAAAAATTTTAAAATCTGTATCTTATCTATGTTTTATGTGTATATATACATGCACGCCAATATTTCTACATATTACTAGATATGTTTATCTATATGTGTCTGTAAATACATATAAATACATGCAGTATGTAGAAACGAGGAGTGAGAGTAGAATTTAAAAGGATATCTGTACTTTCATTGTTAAAAATCTCTATATTTGTTGGGAAAAATCAAGTATACCGATGGCTAAGAAGGTAAGATCACTTTTTAAAAAAAATTTTCAGAGAGAAGAGAGCACAAGCAGGCGGAGCATTAGGCAGAGGGAGAAGCAGGCTCCCTGCTGAGCAGGGAGCCTGATGCAGGGCTCAGTGACAGGACCCTGGGATCATGACATGAGCTGAAGGCAGACGTTCAACCACCCAGGTGTCCCGGTATGGTCATTTATAATTATCTTTTCTTATTAGACCCCCTATGTTTTCCTCACCTACATCAATTTCCTTTACAAAGTGCAGGTGTCTTACCAGAGGGTGACGAGGTCCAGAGAATTTCATACCCGCGGCTGGAAGTCGCACTGTCACTCTTAAACCGTAGATACAGTTCATGGTTCTGAGAGAAGATGGGGTTTGGCAGCAGAGCTCCACAGTACGTGCCAAGCAATGGTGAACTGCTATCACTTCCATTTCTTACCTGGAAAAGTGAGCCATTAATTACTGTATCTATGCACATTATCCTTTCTTCTCTGATTTTTCATTCTTCCCCACTGACACATGAGACAATTTGAATGACAACCTCTTTTGGAAAATCTTTGTCTTCTTAAGAATGAAAACACACCCAGAAGTCCTGTTCTCTTGCAAAGGAGACAAACATCCAGTATGTAGATCAAAAACCATTTGCATTTGAATTCAGAAATATCTGTGAATTTCAAAAAGATTGGAGAGGGTATTGCCTGCTCCATTTCCAGTCACTTCTGTTATGCTTTATTCATTATACTGTGTGTCTGTTTTTTTCCCTCTGAAAATTGTTTGGCTATGAAGGGGCTATGAACGAAAAAAAGCAATGTACAAAGTATAATAAAGCTCAAAACCAAAGGAATTTTGGGATCAGAAAAGGACACAACTCAATAAATCTATAAAATCTGACTCTTAGGTAATTTTAAAAACATAGCCTGAAGCTGAATAGATTTTCTTTGTAATTCACTTAGAGTAGATGCATGTGAAAACAGGAAATGAGTCAGTGGGTAAATACATGTAACCGCAGGGAACTCAACCACCTTCTGTCCTCAGAGCTCCTTCTGCACCTTCTCAGCCATCTGACTCTGAGGAGGACTCCTGAGGAGTACTGAAGAAATGTTATCCAGGCATCACAGAGCTGGAACCTGCTCAACAGGTATGAACGGTGGTTTCAATGACACATGTATTCAAATTCTTGGAAGTTCCTCTGTTCCCTCTATAATTTCATCATCTAACATTTCGTTAAGTGCTGTTGTCTTCAGTCACAGAGGTTCTTCAGAGGCACCATGGCTAGTCTTACTGGATAATGTTGACGGAGAGTGAGATCTTTTTAGTTGATGGAGCGGCAGTGGGAGACGATAGTGCCTTTCTGGTCCATTTTGGATTATTCTTCTAAGTGGCCTTGCACTGGATGGAGCAGCCAGTGAACCACCCACAGACAGACATGGCTACCATATTCAGGAATGCTGGAGGGCCAGACCTGTTACCACTCTATCTTAACTTTGGGTCTCTTTCCTCTGCGTCCCATTTTAGAAAGCTCTGCTCTGAGAGAGTGGGGTGTCATTTCCAACTAGCATCCTCTCCATTTTCCTCTGCACAGGAAGAATGGGATGAGAGCAATAAACATTTCTGAGCCATTAGAGGACCCTGAAGAGGGAGGTGAAGGCACGAAAAACACATGCAGATTCCAGATGGGCTCCAGAGCTTTGCTTTTGTGTGGTAGTAATCTGGTCACAGTACTCACCAAGAAATTTCTGTTCCAGGCATAGTTAACATGAATGGAATGGTAAGTGTGGCGCATAAGGCTGCCAATAAACCATCCCAGTCTTTCCACCAAAAGTGGCTGTACTTTACCGACCCCACTTATGGTTTCCTGTCTTTGCTTGTAGGGTTTTCAAAACCAACTTCTGTGGAATAGGAAGGGCAGCTGGGAGGTGGGGATCCCACCTCCAGCCCTGGAGAGCTAGCCTGCGAGTCCCAGCATCTAGAGGAAAATAACTCCCGTCACCAACGCTCAGCCCAGGGTGGAACCAAGGGTGGCTGTGATGTAATTCTGAACGGGTGGGATTGTTCTGTCCTTTCTCTGTATCCCCTCCTCTGGCTTCTGCTTTCCACTTCACACAAGGGTGAGGCACAAAGGTCTGAGTTCCGTGCCCTGTCCTGGCTGACGCAAACAGTCTCATCTTCGTCTCCTCCTCTCCTCCCTGCTATATCCGTCCCTCCCTACTTCCTACCATGGCATGGGTCTGCCATGATAAAAGACTCAAGCTTCCTTCAAGTACTCATTACACTATGGATTAAGGATACTCGTTAACAAAGGATTTCGATTAATTGTGTAGGGGAGAGCTCCCCAAGATATTAAGACGAGCGAACAGATGTAGAGGAGGAAACTGTGTGGAAACCGTACTGAAAACTCTTGTGTATGTGAGACAAAGCCCATTCAGAGCACCTCTGGGAAGGTTTACATTCAAATTCCATCCATAGAGGAATTCAGCATCTTTGGATATACAAGTCTTCGGGGACATCACAGTTTACTGCCTAAGAATGAATACATTTCCAAAAGAGTTTGCAAAGGATATGCAAAGGACAGGCAAGTAAGCTCTGGGGTTTTCATGGTAAAATGTAGGCACTATGCTCCACACAGCATCTGCCTCAGTTATGGGCTTATTCAGAACAGCCTCCTCCTGTGAACAATAGTGTAAGGGTTCTCACTTCAACACTGTAGGCTGTGCAGAGTGGGAAGGACGGAGGGGGTCCTCTTGTGGTGGGGCTGGGGACTCACAGAGGGGCAAGCGTGCCCGGAGCTTGGTTCTGCTTCTTTCAGACACTGGATGGTTCCCTCTGAACCCACACATCACCTCCTTCAGGAAACTTCTCTGTCCCCAGGCTGAATTAGGTGCTCCTAACCATGCTGACTCTGTTGTATGTGACCTATTTCCTATCTTTCCTATGAACTGTGAGCCTCCTGGGGGCCCTATGTCTTGCTCCCTATTCCATTTCCAGTGCCTGGACCCATAAGATGCTTGGTACATATTTATGGCATGAAAGAATAATGATCAAATTATGAACAAAAAAGGGATCAATGATTAGAAGTAGCAGAGACAAAGGTGAAAAATCTTCAGCGATCCATGTTAAATAGTTCAATTATGTGGGCATCTGGGTGACTCAGTCAGTTAAGTGTCTGCCTTTGGCTCAGGTCATGATCCCAGGGTCCTGGGATCAAGTCCCATATCAGGCTCCTTGCTCATCAGGGAGCCTGCTTCTCCCTCTCTCTCTGACTGCTGCTCCCGGTGCTTGTGCTTTTCCCCTCTCTCAAATAAATAAGTTATTTATTTTTTTAAAGATTTTATTTATTTATTTGAGAGAGAGAAAGAGTGAGCAAGAGAGAGTACAAGCTGGGGGAAGAGGCAGAGGGAGAGGGAGAAGCAGACTCCCCACTCAGCAGGGAGTCCAATGCCAGGCTCGATCCCAGGACCTCGGGACCATGACCTGAGCCAAAGGCAGTTGCTCAGACTGAACCACCCAGGTGCCCCTTAAATAGTTCACTTATATGATAACCAAATGTATGTTACCTCCAAGAAATCATGTGTGCATTCACTGGAATCCTCGATACCAAACGAATGAAAGAAGAGGGAAATAGTGTGGTTCTGTGGGGCTGTGAGGGTAACCGTGCAATCCAAGTTATTGTCATAGTTATCTGGCCATCCAGGGCTCTTCAGATGACCGAAAGCCTTGTTATAGTCTCTGTTGCAACCTTGGAGAAGAAAAAAATTCACAATTAATGTATGCCTCCCAATATTTTATGCTCTTTCAACCTGATGGGAAGAATTCAGAAAAATGATTAAATTTGAACAAACTTCAGAAAAAAGCTAATCCAGCTCCTGCACTTCCCTTTGAGATAAGTGAGGTCAGAGGAAGCAAGGCATGGCACGGAGAGCAAATGTAATGCAGCGTTTCCCTAACATAATACCCCCATGGGAAATCTGAAACGTGAGCCTCCTCCTTTAAAGAAGGATGTTCCAGCATTCTCTGCACTGTTCCCATCACAATGAAGTGGACTGGGCTGATGTCCAGTCTTTTGCAGGCAAAAGTCTCTGCACCCAAGACAGACTTTTGTCTGAGGATTTCCATTTACATCCTCGGAGGAATTGCTTGTTCTGATAGAATCCGTAAGCTGCTGTTCTTTTCATTTTGCGTAAAAATAAGTAAAAACCACCCAAAATACTACTATTCATTTGTTTTAATCAACAGGAGCTTTGGTTTCAATCAAGCTGGAAATGAACATCAAATAACGTCCTCTGGGAAAAAAACTTCTTAGCCGCGATCATAATCAAATTACCCTTTCAGGGGCGCCTGGGCGGCTCAGTGGGTTAAAGCCTCTACCTTCAGCTCAGGTCATGGTCTCCGGGTCCTGGGATCCCGCCCCACATCCCACATCGGGCTCTCTGCTCAGCAGGGAGCCTGCTTCTCTCCCCGCCTCCCGCCCCCGCCTCTCTGCCTACTTGTGATCTCTCTCTCTGTCAAATAAATGAATAAAAAAATGTAAATATATATATATATATATCTCAAATTACCCTTTCGGAACTTTCGGAACTTCCTGGCTTTTACAAAATAACTTCCTACAGCGAGTTCCATATGCAGTCAGGTGGATAATTAATAAAACAATGGGTATAAACTTAACTCCATGAACTGTGAAGAATACGCTGGCACTCTGATCATTGCAGTTAGCATCATTCGCTTTAACCTCCTCAGAAACCAGCTTGAGGAACCCGCTGAAGGGGGCCCGGCTTCTAGTTAAAATTCTCGCGGCGGGTGTGGTTCACGTCACCGGACCCGCAGGAACGCACGGGAGCGGGTTCTAGAGGGAATGGCGGCTTCAGAGCTCACCTGCAATCTGATAGGTGAAACGCACGCTGGAGTCTGCGCTGAGGACCTCCGCCTTGAAGACGACGACTGCCGTACTCCCGGAAGAATAGAACGTTGGCGCCACCGAAGCATTTCCGCCACAGACCGGAAGTCCTGGATTTACGTGACCCTGAAACGAAACGGAAGCCACGTCACCCTAGATTGGGTTTCAAAAGAGCCCTGTGTTGGGCTCCCTGCTCAGTGGGGAGTCTGCTTCTCTCTCTCCATCTGCCCCTCCTCTGTGCCTGTGCTCACTCTCTCTCTTTCCTTCCTCTCTCAACTAAATAAATAAATAAAATCATTTAAAAAAAAAAAATTCAGACATGGAAACCAGTTACAGTGTTCAAAGCCCCGGGGAACCAGGCTCAGGGTGGCCTTGGAATTCACAAACATCTCATGCTCCCTGTGGGGGCAGGAGGGTGAGGCCAAGTTTGTGTTGAAACCAGGAGACAGACACCATGTGGGACAAGACCCTTTCCCCCTCATGCAGCTTCACAGCCAAAGGCCTGTGCTGTTGCTCTGAGCACATCTAGGCTGACCGAGCTCCACACCCCTCCCCGGGTCTCCCCATTTTCCTGAACCCTGGAAGCCTTACGCAGCACAGCTTCCAGCCCTCCCCACCGGAGCTCATCTAACCGTACTTGGCAACACTGGGACTCTCCCTCTCCCCAAGGCAGCCTCTCCCTGCAATGAGGTCCCTGTTTCCCCTTCCTGAAACCTGGGCAGCCCTCCTCACCTCTCAAGAGAGCAGGCTAATGGGCTCCAGCGCCTAGCCATCCTTGCATGGAGACCACTGGCACCAAAGTTAAGACATTTGCTGCCTCTCATTCTTGCATGCCCACTGACAGGTCCGCTTCCCACTCGTGCTTGCAAGCTCCCCTTGCTGATGCCTGTTTTTACCCACCATCCTCCTGCCCCCAGTCTCCTGCTGCTGATCCTTTCCTAACTTTGCACGTGGCCTCTTCTGAACTTTCACTGCAATGTTAACTGCCACTGTATACATCCGCATGTAGCCTTTCCACTTCCTGGCCTTGAGTGAAGCTTGGGTCCTCTGCAGCCTGCTGGTGGAGGCCATTCTTTTCCCACAGTCCACAATTCCTTGAGGAGGAAGAGTGGTGGGGTTCCGGGGGAAGGGTGTCTCCAGGTCCCTCGCTGCAGTACCTACCCTTTCATCAAAGTCAGTTCTCCTCTGAGGGTCTCCACATCTGGCCCAAGATTCCTCTCACCCTCCTCACCATTCTCACTTTCCCTCTGGTGACTCTCCTTCATTAAAGACTACTGTCTCAGCTCATCGTTGTCCCCTGCACCCCGCTTCCTTTCTCAACCCTCAGAAGTTTCAGTGTCTTTACAGGGGATCCACCAACACCCTAATCTGCATTCCTCACTTCCAGTGACTTTCACCTCTGCTCCCTATGGTTGCCTACACCAGCTCTGTGCCATCTGTCATGCCTCGGTCACACGATCCTCCCATGAACCTCCAACTGTATCTTCTCCTACTCTCAGACACCAGGAGCGTTCCAGGTTCTCCCAGTTATCAGTCACTTTCCTATCTTTCCTCCCAACACCCAGGCTGAAACCCTTTGTTCTTTCCTTTAGTCATTCAGTCGAAGGACATTATTTATTCATGACAAATGCTGGGTCTTCTTTGGGGCCCATCCAGCCGCTGTTACAACCCAGAGCTGTCTTGTGCCCTGTACGTAGCCTTTCCCTACTCAGAGGGGAGTCTGCCCTGATTCCCATCACCTCGGCTTTGGGATGCAATGGGAAATTGAAACAGCTTTAACCAAAGGGCCTTGTTCTGCTTGGCACGAAGACCTTGTAGGAAGGCTACCGCCAGGGAATCTGAAAAACACCGAGGACCAAAAGGTGATCATCTCACACCTTGGCCACAGTGGGAGCGTGGGATATGTCTCAGTGCCTGTGTTTCTGGAAATCCAATAAATACAGTGTCTGCTCAGCAGCCAGCTCCTCTCAGCCCTCTCCAAGTGCAGTCAGCCAAACTGGATTTTTCTACCACCACCAAGATCCATGTGTAAACTAGGGGAGTCTGGGTTAATAATGAGGACCCCCAAAACTCAGGAAGGGATAGATCAGACCCTCTGCTATTGCTAGCCTGTTGGGGGTTGACCATGACACTGTGGAAATGACCTGAGGCAGATTAGTTACTCCTCAAACTTCTCAAAGACAATGCAGGGATTCCTGCATTCCAGGGGCCCATACCCGGTCATGACTTCACACTTTACACAGCCTCCGTGGATAAACTCATGACTTGTGTGATTTCAGCTATCGACCCATGCATGGAATGATGACACCCAACTCTTTAGGCCTTCTGTTACTATTACATCTCTTCATCCAACTGTCTCCTCAACATCCTAGCCCATGGGCAATTCTCTCTCTTTTCTTTTTCTTTTAAACAAAAATAGTTTTTTTCTTTTGTTCTCTCTTACATGACCATGAATATAGTCCCATCGGACTGGTGTCAAACAGCCTTGTAACTGATCTCCCTGTGTTCCACACTGACCCCTTCAGTTCATCCTAGCCACAGCTGCACAGGTGTTTCTCCAAGCATGGTCCTTGGAGCACCAGCGGCAGAACACTGAAGATGTTCATCAGAAATTTCGATGACTAGGTGCCATGTGGGGAACTCAGTATTGGAGGGCAGGGCCCTGGCATATGCACTTTTATCTAGACACCCAGATGTTTCTTATGCACAAGGAAGTTTGAGAGCTCCTCACCTACAAGACCAAGTGCAAGTTTCTTAATCCCCATAATATATGGCTGTATATGCATGTTTTGGATATTAAGCTGGAGGTAGGTTTGAGAATTTATTCAATTATGCCCGCATTATTTCAAGTGTTTTGCAAATACTGGTGAAAAAACGTCATGAGATGAGACTGTCCCGTGTCCTCTGATCGTTACCTCAGGTGAGTCCTGAAACTCTAGGTAATTCCGGTCGCAGTCCTCGGAGTGCAGCCGCAGGGCCAACACTGTTATCTTGACCTGCTGATGAGGAGGGGCTTCGAGGACCCAGGTACACATGGAAAATGGGATTTCTGGGTTTGATGAATTGGGTGATGAAATAATCTGCGGGGCCCAAGTTGCATTATATGTTCCACCACAAGGCACTGAGAAAAGAGAACAGCTTATAAGACAAATTTTACTCATGGGTCCACACACACACAATATTTAAAATTTAGCCTTCCCTACCCTTCCAGCCCAAAGACCTGTAGTTACGCCATTCTATAAAGAAGGTAGAGTAATTTTCACTAAGAATCATGACAAATTTAGGGGCATCTGGGTGGCTCAGTCAGTTAAGCGTTTGCCTTTGGCACAGGTCATGATCCTGGGGTCCCGGGATCGAGCCCCCATTGGGATCGCTGCTCAGCGGGAAGCCCGCTTCTCCTCTTCCTCTGACCCTCCCCCCAACACCTGCTCATGCCCTCTCTCTCTCTCTTAAATACAATCTTTAAAACAAAACAAAACAAAAAAGAATCATACTTAATTTTTATCACCGATTAACCACAGATTAATTAACATGGCATTCAGAAACTGACATTGAGTTTAGATAGGAATTAACACTGGTTTTAGTAATTAACATTGAGTTTAGTAATTAACATTGCATTTGTAGAAGCATAGCGTTATTTTTAGTGCGTAAGTACATGTTTCATAAAACATAAAAATGTCTCCATTTACTCACTGTCAATGATGGTATACGTAGCATTAAATCCTTCCCTTTCTAAAGTCGCGTCACTGACAAACTGAAGCGTCAGGAAGTTACCAGAAGAGATAAAGGGAGCAGGTACAGTAGAACCGCAAAACGTTCCAGCCAAGTTGGCATTTTCACTACCACCGTCGTACAACTGAAAAGAAACATAGTTCATCCGCTTTCCATTACTCACAAAGAAGTTGCATATTTTACACTGAAATGGACATGGAGTCACACCAGGTCATGATGAAGAAACTTACACTGATGTTGTTAGAGCGAGTTTTAACCTAGGAACGGCTGCTATTGAATTGATGCTATTTAATGATTTTCAGTAAAAACCTGTATGATGCCTAGAAATCCTTTCTCACTAGGAAAGTCCTATCTGACCTAAAACTACTGTGTCATTAAAGTCAGCAGAAGCATCACTGCCCCCGCCCCGCGTGGTCCTCACCGCCACATAGGTGCAAGCCCCTGAGATCTCGTGCCTGGGTTCTCACTGCTGACTCTCTGGTTCCATTCTTGTCCCCTTTTAGCCTCTCCTCAAGAGGTGAGTCACAGTATACAGTTAAAATGTAACTCAGACCAGGTCACTGCTCAGACCCTTCCTAGCTGCTTCCCAGCCCCTCAATAGGAAAGCTAAAGCCGTTACGGAGGCCATCAAGGCCTGAGAGCCCCTGCTCTCCACGCCACCCCTGACTGTCCCCATCTGATACCTAGCTGTCTCCACATCGTTCTCTCTGCTCCTCGAGTACACCAGGCTTGCTGCTGCTTTACGGCTGCGGCATTTGTGGTTCCCTCTGCTAGAACATTCCCCTTCTATACAACTATATTGTTCACTCCTCTTCGTTGCTTCAGGACTTTACTCAAACATCACCGACTCACTAAAGCCTCCCTGACCGCCCTCCTTAAAGTGTGAACTCGCTCCCAATTCCCTTTCTCCCTTCCTGCTTTGTTCTTTCTTTAGAGCATGCCTTTATCTTCACATAGTACATATATTACTTATATTATTGTCTTCTCTCTGAAGACGACACTCGTTCCATGGAAACACGGGTTGCTGTCCGATCTGTGCCCTGCGGTGTCCCCAGTTTTTACAAAGCACCCAGTACATGTCTAATAAATGAATAGTGCTTTGGTCAATCTCTTCCACCACCCACCCGTCCTGGACCTATTCTCCTACATTAGCTGTTCCTCCCATGGGCAACCATTACTCTCTCCCCAGCTCTGGAAGGATTCCCTCTTGTCATGTGGTCTCGACTCAAATGTCACCTCCTCAGAGAGCTCAACCCTATGGTATGTGGCTGGAACTCCAACATCTATTTTCTTATTACAACCAAAACACATCTTATTTGTTGCTTATTTACTTTTTCTCATCTCTCTCCCAATAAAAATATGATTCCCCGGGGTGGGAAGACTTTTTATTCACTATGGTGTCAGCAGCATCCAGAAAAACTCCCAGCGGTAGGAACCTTCAACAGACACCTGTCAAAACAGTGGACACCTAAATTTCTTTGAAGCCTATGACCCAAAATTCAGTTTCTCCAGCTGAGTCAGCTTCACGGTATTTCAAAAACAAGTATGTGTGTGTAGATCCAAACACTGAATTTATAACAGCACTACGGTGTGTTATAAACTCCAAAATACTCACGATCACTGGCATTATTCTAAAATGCTAGCAATGTATAGTCATTTAAAAATGAATAGAAAAGTCAATTGACCACTAGGTGGCACTGTCTCTCCGGCTTACAAGGAATTTTAGTAAATTTAGAGCCAGAAGAGACTGGAGAGTTGTAATCTCATCCCCCTCATTTTATAGAAGAGGAGATGTGCCAAATTTTAGGTAATGTCCATTTTCTGGTAAACACGTTAAAACACTGCAATAATGGCTGCCACCTGTATCATCAGATTCATACTCGCAAGCATTTTTTTAAATTTTTATTTATTTGTATTTATTTTTATTCTCTTCCTCTGTGCTAGGTCCTATGTGTACAAAGATGTATAAGGCACTTTCCATACATTCAAGACATTCGCTGACACTAACTGGTAAGGGAGATCCATACACTGAAAATATATATATATATATATATGTCAATTCTAAAGGTGAATACTAGTGAAGGATTTAAATGTAATAAGAGAACCCAGATGATAGAGTCAGGAAAGATCTCAGGCATCTGAAGAGGCATTTAAAATTAGGTGGAGACCTCTCATACCTAAAGAGGAAGAGGGGCATCCCAACCTACAGAACGTGGTGTGGACGGCCTCAGAAGAGTGCAAGAGGCAAGTAAGAGATCACGACTCACTCGGGCTGCCTGGCATTTGGGTGAGAGGATGCAGGACTGAGCCAGCACCCCGGGACACAGCCATGGAGTTCCTTATGTCTCGCGAGAAAGACTTTGCATCTTCTGGGACCTGATTTGGGTTCTGAATAGAAAACTGGTAAATGTGACGGACAGAAATTGCATAGTGCCTGGCTTCCCGCTGCTGTGTGCATCAGTTCATTCACCGCTACAGGACGATTTCTTGTAATTGCGCTGAAACGGACAGCCAGTGGCCTCTGGACCACTGACACCAGGCTTCCAGACTCCTGGGCAGCAGGAGCCAGTACCCTGCCACCTGCGCTCCCAGCCCCTGATGAGGCGTAGACCTCCACGAAGGAGGGTAGCTCCAGGGTGTGTGGCAGGAGGCACACCGCGCAATGAAGGTGGGGAATCATATGGACTAGGATATAAACGGTGGCCTGAGGACCATGCCCTTAAGATCCGCACAATCTACGCGGCTAGACATTGCATTCTGGGGCGACCCGTCACCCGGCATAACTCCGTCAGGCCTGGAACCTGGATTATGTTCTAAGGTGGGTAGATAAACCTAAAAAGGATTGTGTGTTTTCTCAGCTGTAAAAACTCAGATAGTGGGGGCGCCTGGGTGGCTCAGTGGGTTAAAGCCTCTGCCTTCCGCTCAGGTCATGATCTCAGGGTCCTGGGATCGAGCCCCACATCAGGCTCTCTGCTCCGCAGGGAGCCTGCTTCCTCCTCTCTCTCTGCCTGCCTCTCTGCCTACTTGTGATCTCTGTCTGTCAAATAAATAAAATATTAAAAAAAAAAAACTCAGATAGTGGAGCATTTAAGAATCTACTTAAGAGGGGCGCCTGGGTGGCTCAGTGGGTTAAAGCCTCTGCCTTCAGCTCAGGTCATGATCCCAGGATCCTGGGATCGAGCCCCGCATTGGGCTCTCTGCTTAGCAGGAGTCTGCTTCCTCTTCTCTCTCTCTCTCTCTCTGCCGGCCTCTCTGCCTACTTGTAATCTCTATCTGTCAAATAAATAAATCTTAAAAAAAAAAAAAAAAGAATCTACTTAAGATACTGAAGGAACTGCTCACAGAGATAGCCTCTGACGACCACTACTACCAGATCCTGGTCTTTATCCAGCAGTTCTTTGAGGAGAGAGAGAGTGGGGAAGAGAGAGTGGGGAAGGCCATGTTGGGATTTTACTTTCTCTGAACGTTTAATGCAAAAGGGCTTTAAGACAATAAGGGCAACGTTGGACTTTAATTCATTTCAAATTTAACTTAATCATTTTGGACATTAATTTTCTTAGGACTTTATCTTTTAGTATTTCCTTGGGAATGTGACAACAGCAGGATTTTTATATTCTTATTTGGAGCATCCCTACATCCCTGCATTTCAGAGTATCGCCATGAATTTTTTTATTTTACTGAGGAGTTTTGGTTAGGGTCTGCCGGACATGCCTGGGTGTAATTTGGGGTGGAAAAGAGAACAGAGAGTGGTTTTTCAGATTTGGGGTTGAACTCTGACCCATTTCAGAATCTTATGGGGAAAAACATCTTGTTGGTCCTGGTGATCTCAGGAAGGGCCACAAGAAGCAGTGATTAGAATCAGCTCTGTAAATACAGGAGGTTTTATATTATTTTTTAAATTTTTATTTATTTATTTTATCTTGATGTTCTTTTCCAGTGCCTAGAGCAGTGTCTGGAATATAGTAGGTAGTCAAATAAACATTTACTGAATGAATGAGTGAATGAATGAAGAAATGAATGAATGGTAGGGAGTTCAGGGAACCCAACGCCTTGATAGAATGCAGATCTCCTAACACTGACTGCCCAGAGACTGAATGGTTAAGCCTAGTGGGTGAAGACAGAGGTGCTCATGGTAGGGTTGCAAGCATGTTGTGTTTTCTGAGTCATCACGATAATTCGTGGCTATAACTGACATTTAGTGTGTAGGAGCCACACTGCAGTTCCCATGCTGCGATTCAGAGGACAGTTGTGCAAACTGAAGATTTACTCTGTCCCTTGTAACTTTTCAACGTCCGGCCAGACATTTGTATAATAAAACTATTCATTGTCGTGAAATCCCAGAACCTAAATCAATTCTCTACAGAATGCAAAAACATTTCACATAGTTTTAATAGGCACCAAATTTCCCAGAATGCAGTTACTGTGTCCGTGGAAGGAAGACTGGACTTTGTTTTGTTTAGAACAATTTTTTTTTAGTTTTTCCACTATTTTGGAAATTCCTATTGCCGACAGTGAGGGTACTGGCATTTAAGTTGCAACTACAGCCTGTCGCTATTAGTTTAAATGGCTACTTTTGCATTTGCCGTGATCCCACCTAGAAGAATCGGACTACTTTATCATGTGGCATAATACAGCTGAAGCACAGCATGTGTGTATTTGGGTCTGCGCTATTTTACATACTCTCTTCTTAGTCCTCCTTCTCACTGCATTTAGTACAGTATATTACGGTTTTGAAGCTCCGTATATGGGTAGGTTGTAGCAGAGATGACCTTCACTTCAGAGAGTCAAGGAAGCACCATGAAATACTGGCTACTCAAGTGGGCATGGATTAGATTGGGAAGACGCTGAGAAGTGTTAGGAAGGAGCCATTTCCTTTGCACTAGCTCCATAGTTCCCAGCAGAGGAACGTCAGTTAGGGTCACAGCCCTGAGCCCTTTCTGCCATTTCTCTCCCTGCTCACCATAAGAGAAATGACTTCACTGCTGGCAGATTTGGTGGGTCATACACTACAAAGCTGCAAGTCCATCCTTCCCTCTTTCTCTCTGGCGGCCCCCCAACAGCAAGTGTGCTTCTCTGACGTTCCTCCGAAATCCAGCTCAGCCATCCCAGGGAGACAACCTCTCCTGAATCCCCAAATGATTCAATTATACCTACTTTACTTTTGCTCATTGTTTTTATTTATTGCTTTTGTCTTGTTGTGTGATAATTTATATGCTTACGTGACAACTTCCTCCACTTTCCTGACAGCAACTTGGGGAATCCTATCTTTAACCCTCTGTACCTCTGGCGTGGGGTGCCTGGTGCATCGCTGTGCCACGTGACCCTTTATGGAATGGATGTGATGTTAATTTCAACAGAAATGCTTGGTGAAACACATAGTCGCGATGTACTGCAGTTACCATAGTAATTTTTCAAGTCAACCCTTCCAAAAATAAGAGATATAATTATGAATGGATGATGGAATTGCCATGTTTTCATCTGTATATTGACCAACAGAACTGAATTAAATTAGCTTTCCTAAAAAGCGATTTGATTATAGTATCTAAGAAACATTCTACAAGGAATCAAACGTCCCATTTATCGCAGAGAATCGCTTTAATACGTCTGTCTCCAGGCTTCATGCCAAGGGCTGTACTTTGATCTGCCAGTTTGGTAAAAGCTGGAAAAGTTGCCCGTATAGGGAAACTGCTTTCCCAAGAAAGAAAACAAGAGTAGATCTGAATAGAATTTCTTTAGAAAAGCAGTGGGGGGAGACATTTTATATTTAAGCTAGATGATAACTCCTTGTCTTTGATATTGCTATTTTTGTCCCAAATGACTTAAAGAAATTCAGAAAATTGCTAGCTGCTTTAATAACAGTATCAAATCACACTCAGAAAAGGATGAGAATATCAATCAACCTCCCTCCCAGCAGGACCACACCCAAAACATCCTACATAAATTTACTTTTACTGTCATTCATGTGTAAATCTATTAAAAAGATTTTATTTATTTATTTGACAGAGAGAGAGATCACAAGTAGGCAGAGAGGCAGGCAGAGAGAGAGAGAGAAGCAGGCTCCCCACTGAGCAGAGAGCCCGATGCGGGGCTCGATCCCAGGACCTGAGATCATGACCTGAGCCGAAGGCAGAGGCTTAAACCACTGAGCCACCCAGGAGCCCCTGTTCATTTGTTTCTTAACAGACGAAGTGAGAAAGGATTGGGGCAGTGAGGAAATCTGTCTGGTGACAACACCGGGTTAGAGTCCACACTACCTGCCTGTAGGGCTTATGACCCCTCCCCCACCCCACCCCTATAAGACCAAGGCAGCTCTCAAAGCGTCTAGAATACCAGCTTTGCTGCCGCTTTGGCCATTTGGGGTCATTTTCTTTTTTATTTTATTTATTTATTTTTTATTTTATTTATTTATTTTTTTAAAGATTTTATTTATCTACCTGACAGAGATCACAAGCAAGGAGAGAGGCAGGCAGAGAGAGAGAGAGAGAGAGAGAGAGAGAGGAGGAAGCTGGCTCCCCGCCAAGCAGAGCGCCCGATGCGGGGCTCGATCCCAGGACCCTGGGATCATGACCTGAGCGAAAGGCAGAGGCTTTAACCCACTGAGCCACCCAGGTGCCCCTGGGGTCATTTTAGAAAAGAATTTAACCTAAACCGAAATCCCTTGTTATCTCCAGTCTTTCAGGAACTCCTTCTGATCTGGCTTCTGTGCCCTTACTTTAGTTAAAAATGGTCATCCATAGACATTTTCACAATATTTATTCTTCCAATCCAGGAGCATGGAACATTTTTCCATTTTTTTGTGTCTTCCTCAATTTCTTTCATGAGTACTTTATAATTTTCTGTGTATAGATTCTTAGTCTCTTTGGTTAGGTTTATTCCTAGGTATCTTATAGTTTTGGGTACAATTGTGAATGGGATTGACTCCTTAATTTCTCTTTCTTCAGTCTTGTTGTTGGTGTACAGAAATGCAACTGATTTCTGTGCATTGATTTTATATCCTGACACTTTACTGAATTCCTGTACAAGTTCTAGCAGTTTTGGAGTGGAGTCTTTTGGGTTTTCCACATATAGTATCATATCATCTGCGAAGAGTGATAGTTTGACTTCTTCTTTACCAATTTGGATGCCTTTAATTTCTTTTTGTTGTCTGATTGCTGAGGCTAGGACTTCTAATACTATGTTGAATAGCAGTGGTGATAATGGACATCCCTGCCGTGTTCCTGACCTTAATGGAAAAGCTTTCACCTAAAGCAATCTACACATTTAATGCAATCCCTATCAAAATACCATCCATTTTTTTCAAAGAAATGGAACAAATAATCCTAAAATTTATATGGAACCAGAAAAGACCTCGAATAGCCAAAGGAATATTGAAGAACAAAGCCAAAGTTGGTGGCATCACAATTCCGGACTTCAAGCTCTATTACAAAGCTGTCATCATCAAGACAGCATGGTACTGGCACAAAAACAGACACATAGACCAGTGGAACAGAATAGAGAGCCCAGAAATCAACCCTCAACTCTATGGTCAACTAATCTTCGACAAAGCAGGAAAGAATGTCCAATGGAAAAAAGACAGCCTCTTCAATAAATGGTGCTGGGAAAATTGGACAGCCACATGCAGAAAAATGAAATTGGACCACTTCCTTACACCACACACGAAAATAGACTCCAAATGGATGAAGGACCTCAATGTGAGAAAGGAATCCATCAAAATCCTTGAGGAGAACGCAGGCAGCAACCTCTTCGACCTCAGCCATAGCAACATCTTCCTAGGAACAACGGCAAAGGCAAGGGAAGCAAGGGCGAAAATGAACTATTGGGATTTCATCAAGATCAAAAGCTTTTGCACAGCAAAGGAAACAGTTAACAAAACCAAAAGACAGCTGACAGAATGGGAGAAGATATTTGCAAACGACATATCAGATAACGGGCTAGTATCCAAAATCTATAAGGAAATTAGCAAACTCAACACCCAAAGAACAAACAATCCAATCAAGAAATGGGCAGAGGACATGAACAGACATTTCTGCAAAGAAGACATCCAGATGGCCAACAGACACATGAAAAAGTGCTCCACGTCACTCGGCATCAGGGAAATACAAATCAAAACCACAATGAGATATCACCTCACACCAGTCAGAATGGCTAAAATTAACAAGTCAGGAAATGACAGATGCTGGAGAGGATGTGGAGAAAGGGGAACCCTCCTCCACTGTGGGTGGGAATGCAAGCTGGCCCAACCACTCTGGAAAACAGCATGGAGGTTCCTCAAAATGTTGAAAATAGAACTACCCTATGACCCAGCAATTGCACTACTGGGTATTTACCCTAAAGATACAAACATAGTGATCCGAAGGGGCACGTGTACCCGAATGTTTATAGCAGCAATGTCTACAATAGCCAGACTATGGAAAGAACCTAGATGTCCATCAACAGATGAATGGATCAAGAAGATGTGGTATATATACACAATGGAATACTATGCAGCCATCAAAAGAAATGAAATCTTGCCATTTGCGACGACGTGGATGGAACTAGAGCGTATCATGCTTAGTGAAATAAGTCAATCGGAGAAAGACAACTATCATATGATCTCCCTGATATGAGGACATGGAGAAGCAACATGGGGGGGTAGGGGGATAGGAGAAGAATAAATGAAACAAGATGGGTTTGGGAGGGAGACAAACCATAAATGACTCTTAATCTCACAAAACAAACTGGGGGTTGCTGGGGGGAGGTGGGATTGGGAGAGGGGGAGCGGGCTATGGACATTGGGGAGGGGAGGCGAACCATAAGAGACTATGGACTCTGAAAAACAACCTGAGGGTTTTGAAGGGTCAGGGGTGGGAGGTTGGGGGAACAGGTGGTGGGTGATGGGGGGGCACGTTTTGCATGGAGCACTGGGTGTTGTGCAAAAAGAATGAATACTGTTACGCTGAAAAAATTAATAAAAAGGGGAAAAAAATGGTCATCCAATCTGACAAGTTTTTCCTTCTTCTTCCCTTCTTGGCCTCTAATTTATCATTTGAAAATACTGAACACCCATCTTTGGTGAGTGACTCTTCTCCCTTGACCTTCATGACTCTCCACTATTCATGGCTTTTATCTTTTTTTTCCTTGACTTGTCTGTTTCTTGTCCTGCCTCTTTTGTCCTCTCTGACTGCCTCGCTGAGTACTTTTCTGGACATGGAGCAAAAGCCTGGCTTTCCAGCTCCACGCTGCCTTCCTGAAAGAAAACAGTGATCGTTCTGACTGCAGAAGTGTTCCTTTGCTGTCTCTGTCTGTTCGTGCTGCTCTCTTCTCGCTGGAGCCCTGACCCATCCTCTGCCCACCTGTCTGCCCTGCTGTCCCCCAAACCGAACCCCGACCTTACAAAGCATGGTCTCCTCCTAACAGTACTGACATTCTCCTGCTCTCCTGGGCTTGGAGCTTATGACAGTATGTAATTAAGTGTTCGACACATATTCCATGAGTTTTCTTTCCCTTTTATTAAAAACAATAATTTCTTTAAAATATAAGACAATTTTCAAACTTAAAAGTTCATCTTAAACTAGGCTTGATAGCTCCATCTCTGTACCGTCCTTATCTAAAAGTAACCTCTTCCGGGAGTTCTCCCTCCAGACTCTCTGCTCACCACCCACTAAGACTCCGTATTAGTCTTCCTTAAACACTGCCCTCATCATATCACTCACTGGAAAACCTCTAATTCCTCCTTATTTTCAACTGCACAAAATTTGAATTGCATTAAGTTGATTCCATTTTCTCTCGTTCTCTCCTCTCCTTCTCTCTTTCTCTCCTTCCTTCCTTCCTAGTTTGACTTTTCAAGATTCTTTGTGATTTGGGTATTTCTCCAGCAATAAGATTAGGCAATCCCATTTCTTGCTACCGTTTGGAATATGCTACTCCAGTAAAGTCAGTCCCTTCACCCTTTTAAGAACCTTCATGTGCCAACTTCCGTACCTCCCTTCTTTTGATGTGTACCTTGCCTGGAATGCCTCCTCTCCCGACTTGAACCACCTCTCCCTCACTCTCCGAAGCCTTTCTTCTTCATGCCAGATCATCATGAACATTCCTCCCTTTTAAATCTGCATGTTGCTTTGAGCCTCTATCTGTGCATTACTTGGCACTTCAATATTGACTACCCTGAACAGTGTATTGTTGACTTGCATGCATTGCCCACCGCTTTTACAATCAAATTTAAGTTCCTCATGGGCACAAATCTTGCCACGCTGGTTGTTGCCCCCCACAAGGTGGAGTGTATACATACACCAGCTGATACTAATTAGAAGGTTTAATCTGAACTCAGGGGTGCCTGGCTGGTTTGGTTGGAGGAGCACACAGCTCTTGATCTCAGGGTCAAGGGCTCAAGCCCCGCACTGGGTAGAGAGATTACTTAAACAAAAGAAAAAGAAGGGGCGTTAGAATTCATATGTCCTTATAGGTACAATAATTTAATGTTAATGCATCACTAAAACTTGAACAGAAAAGTTTCCTGACTTCCTTTTAACGGGACTTCAGAACTAAGTTATTTTCTACATCTACAGGTAATATGGAAAGTAAATATATAAACTTCATTTTAGGATTTGCGGAAGGTCTTTCAAGTATCTCTTTCCAAACAACCCATCTTTCCATAGATCCTCTCCTGCCAAAGCATGGATGAACAGGAAATCTTAAAGCTAGTGTTAGTAGCTGTAAGATGTTTCTGAGCCATCCATATTAGAGATTAACTTGATATGAAGACAGAGCACCTGTAATAATAAATGTTATATCCGAGTAGAATATGTTATTTTTAAAAATTAATGGAACTCTGGGGCGCCTGGGTGGCTCAGTAGGTCAAAGCCTCTGCCTTCAGCTCAGGTCATGGTCTCAGGGTCCTGGAATCGAGCCCCGCGTCGGGCTCTCTGCTCAGCGGGGAACCTGCTTCCCTTCCTCTCTCTCTTCCTGCTTCTCTGCCTACTTGTGATCTCTGTCTGTCAAATGAATAAATAAAATCTTTAAAAAAAAATTAGTGGAACTCAAATTTTTCATGACTCCCTGAATGGTATAAACTGACACATACCAATTTAAAGTCTTGGGTAGAAGACTCGGTTAGGAAACAGAATAACCGTACCTTTACATAATCATATATGCATCTTTGCAAAATACTTTGTGCCTCCAGAGCAAAGGTATTGAAGGTGAGTTTAATTCGTTTGTTTACAGGTGCGCTGATGATCCAGATGCAGTTTAAATTCTTGTCGTATCTTCCATTGGAGTCAGAATCAGGAGAGGTGAGGGTATTATTTGAACCCGTCAGATAACCACCACATCCTTGCTGAGGCCCTGCATTAAAACAAAGACACGTCACTGTGCAAACCAAAGAGAACAGATCTTAAATTTTATATGGAGAGTTTAAAAAAAATCACATAGTTTCTATTCTGCGAACACTTGCATGAATGTTATCAGATGGTGCACTCAGGGGGCTTATGTGAGCGTTGCTCAAGCTTGCATTAGTTTTTTGTTACTTATTTCCTTTCTGCTCCTGTGAGTCCCCCTTCTAGTCACCTAGAAAAGTGGGGAGCCATATTTAGTTTTATATGCATTTTTAGAACTGTTGATGGGATTTATTGAAGCTTTTTCTATCGTTGAAAAATCCAGTTTTTTAGAAAATAAGGTGTTTTCTATAACAAAACCTGTGGAAACCATGAACATATTTTATTTATATGTTCTGCTTTTATGAACACTATCAGATTGAAAACTGAATTTATGAAGAATTTACCCAACATTCCAAGATAACTGGCTCCCAATAAACCTTTTATGTAAATTACCTGTTAGAAAGAGGCTGGGGGCCATTTAACACTACATACCCTTAAAACTACAGTCCAGTTTATATTAAAACATACTCTATATTTGATTTTTTTTTCCCAAAAAGGCAAACTGAAAAAGAGCTTTAGGGGCAAAAATAAAATAAAAATAAATAAATAAATTCTACTTTGAAATAAAAACCTTAAGATTCGTAATAAAAATAGAAAAGAGAGATTAAAAAAAAATCCTCTCAAGAAGGCAGAATGGTCAACTATGAAAAAATATGGAACAAAATCCTCAGAATATAGGACATAGTTTTGTTCATTTCACAGTCAAGGCAATACTTCTGAAATGATGTGAAAAGAGCACAAAAGGAAGACAAACTTACTGATGATTTTTAAAACCATGAGCATGAACCAAATTCAAAATAACCCTAGTAGGAAGAGGGGTTAAGTAGGTGCTCAAAGTAGTGTTCATAAAGCTTACATCCTGCACAAATATAGATTATTAGTTCCAAAATTAAATCTCACTGACATTGGCCTTTCATTTATTTGTCTCCTATTTATGTGTTAACGGTGAAAAGATTGCTTGCAACATTGCAACATTAGGGGGCGCTAAGACTTTGGCCTTGGAGCTTGGCAGGAAATGGAAACAATGGCAGTCCTCCTCACAGTCAAGTATGAAATTTGTGGCGAGTTTTTCAGGATAGGCACATTACTTAGTAGGTCAAACTACCCTGTCCATAGCTTCAAAGTCAGCTAAAACGATAGATTATTTGCACAATCAGACGTTTCCTGGAGTTGAAAAGCTTCGAAAGGCCCAGTCCTTGATAAATCCGTAGATGGTATATAGCAGAAAATTATTCTGAAACCAAAGCAATGCCCACTGCTGAACCACATATTGCTAACGACTCTGCTCACATGAAGTAAGCCTGCAACCAAAAGAAAGAACTGGAGTTTGCATCGCTTTTATACCCAGTGTGGACCGATTGTTACTTAAGAAAACCACTTAACCTGATTGACATGCAGAACTGGGAAGAATAATGACTCAGAGTATTAATGAATTGACACATGTATCTATTTATTAAATATTTCTTTTTTCTTCAAAAAAATTTTTTTTTAGGATGCGAAGCTCTGTCTCACAACCCTGAGATCATGACCTGAGCTGAAACCAAGAGTCAGACATTTAACTGACTGAGCCATCCAGGCACCCCACTAAATACTGTTTTAATAGCGAAAGAAACACATTTATTATTGAGGTGGGAAAAGATAAGTGGTAGTCCAACAGCAGTGATAAGACATACATAAATAATGAAAATACAATTCAGAAAACAAAACAAAACAAAACACAAAAATAGGTACCGTAAAAGAGGCAGGGAAGTCTTATGAGTTTTGCAGGAAGGGACAGACTACTTCAGGCTATGACGATGTAGAATATCCAAGGAAGAGGTGACATCTGATTTGGGTCTTGAAGGATAAACAGGACAAGACTATGTAGAACTGGGATTGATACTGGTAATTCCAGGCAGATGGAACCTCATAACCAAAGATGCCGTGGACAAGAATTTACATTATATGCAGAGGAAAGCATAATTCTCTTAGTGAGTACTCTAGAGTCCGCTAAGGACAAGAAGATTGGGAAACAGGATGGGCTGTTCTGCAGAGGGCCTCAACTGCGGGATGATAGAACTTGACCTTGAGACTTGATTCTGTGGATAATGGGGATCTACCTGAAAGGTTTTTGATTAGAAGAGTGGTAGGGTCACAATGTCCTTTCTAAACAATTATGATGTAAATATATTTCGGGTAGTAGCATTACATGGAAGGGAGTAGGACTGGAGGAGATGAGACCAGGAGAGAAGACCTGGCTACAGTCTGGGCTGGAGGCAGCAAGGGCACGCAGGAAAGAGTTGGAGGTCTGTATACCGGAAATTGGGATTGTTGGACTTTACTCTATGAATGCATCAGCTTTAAAAATTAAATGTTATTTTTAAAAGTTCAGACTATATTATCACCCCTTGTTTATTAACTGTTACTAAAAATGAGGGCAAGGTGACGATTGTATCTGGGTACAGTGGCACCATTATACACACTACTACCGTACTGATGTCATAAGGCAGACACACCCTCCCTCCAGGGAGCCCAAAAGCAAGAACACGAAAGTCATTGGTGTGTGCTGCCACAGACTGACGGGTAGCTTGGAAGATTCTTAATTCTTTAGCCTCTCTCTTTGCAGTACATTAGAAAGGACACAGCATGCTTTTCTGTCTACTTGATGTTAGGCTTGGCCAAGAGACTGGTACTAGGCCTCAGAATATTAATGGTCTTGAAGTAGGAATAGGTCTTAAAGGGGCTTTGTGTTTTTTGGTTCGTGCTCCCATGCTCCATCCACCAAGAGCTCATGTCTGAGGTGGCTGCTGAGGGAAGAGAAAGTGGATTCACATAGTGCAGACTTAGAGCCAGCCAGAACTGTGAAACCAAGTGCAATCAACCCGTGGCCCAGAACAGGCAGACAAACCAGTCTGCCAACCCGTCAGTGATAAAAAATAAATGCTAGAGGGATAAGCCACTGAATTTTGGCTGGTTTCTTGCACAACATTACTGTGGCCATAGCCGATCAATACCCAAATAGCTTGTTTGAGTTGTTAAACTATAATAGAGCATGTTGCTTAATTCATAGAAAATATACATAGAACTTAAAAAAAGGAGAATTAACATTACCATCAGACAATCCTGGCCAAAATATTCAAATATTTGAGGTGAGCATAACATTATGTGAATGAATTATATAATTCATACTATATTTGAATAATATTATAGGAGTAATAGGCTATATGAGGGCATAGTCAAATAATTTTTTTTTAAATTTTATTTATTTATTTGACAGAGATCACAAGTAGGGAGAGAGGCAGGAGTAGAGAGAGAGAGAGAGAGGAGGAGGAAGCAGGCCCCCTGCCAAGCAGAGAGCCCGATGCGGGGCTCAATCCCAGGACTCTGGGATCATGACCTGAGCGAAAGGCAGAGGCTTTAGCCCACTGAGCCACCCAGGCACCCCCAGAGTCAAATAATTGATGTAAGTGTAACATTATATGAATAAAATCCTTTCAATGTTTGTTTGGTACAGTAAATGGTTGTAAAGGCTCTAATTTCCCCCATTTTAATATTTAAACATAGTGCAACTGCTCTTTGCTTCTCCTCCCCCTATAGCAAATATAACCATAAATGTATGTCTTTGGGGAAATATAGAGATAAATATTAACCAAAGAAGGATCTTTACCAAAAAGTGCTTTGCCACATTACTAGTTCTACATTTCTATATTTCAACAATAAGAGGACATATCAGAAAGAACTCTGTGATCATGAAATAGTTTCATACATAAGACACTAATATTTGTTTACTATACTGATATTTTAAAATCTCCCTCATGACCTTTTTCACCAGTATCAGCCCTTAACCTTGACGTGCTTAGTGTCATAAATCCATCACCCTCCTTGTCGTTAAACACATTCTACCAACCAGCAAACTCCCATCCATCAGCACCTCCTTCATCAGTCATGCTCAGTCATGACATTGCCCGTGTCCAAGAACAAATGTCACTCTAACCGTCTTCCCTAAAATTGGAAATACTTCCTACAAAAGAGCTACTTCTTTAGAGAAAGAAAATGTTTGGCTAAAGAAATACTGGAAATAAAAGCCCGTAATAAGGAGTGAAATGTGGGTCGAGATCTACTGAATTAAAAATCAGTAACTAAATCCTAAATTTTTTCCCTCTGACAACTCAGCTTCAGAGTGAGGCACAAGCCAACATAAATCTGACAAGGAAAATTAGTCCTTTTACCCAAGAGAAAACATCTTTTTTTTTTTTAATTAACCCTCATTTTTTTTTTTTAAGATTTTATTTATTTATTTGACAGAGAGAAATCACAAGAGAGGCAGGCAGAGAGAGAGGAAGGGAAGCAGGCTCTCCGCTGAGCAGAGAGCCAGATGCGGGACTCGATCCCAGGACCCTGAGATCATGACCTCAGCTGAAGGCAGCGGCTTAACCCACTGAGCCACCCAGGTGCCCCGCAAGAGAAAACATCTTGAAGCCTTTAGTGGAGACAGGTGCATTTCTAAATAGTTATCGTGAGAATGGACATTTTTGGGGCTGACGTTTTATTGACGTCTTCTGGATAGGATCTCTATCTGTCTCTGGACCGTCACTACTTGGACACATGGTGAATGGCAAGCCATCCTTACAGATAAAGACTGGCCTGACTTTGGGCACTTTCCTGTTTCTCAGTGAGCCAGCTGGAGCTTGAGTCTGTAGTTGAAGAAAGCCGAACAAAGCACAGGAAAGAGAACATAAACACATTTAAAAGTGGTGCTTTAGGGAAATGGGGGTGCACCAGGATAGCTTCCCTTCAACCACACAGGACACAGGAGTAGGGCTCCATAATCTTTTCTTTGAATAGATCTTACTGTGATTTTCAAAGCTGCATTATTCAATTGCCCTACAGCAGAGAATTCATTTTTAAAAATTCACCTAGGTTCCAGACAAACATGCTTTGTCTTTTACTCTAAAAGCAAATTGGATTTATTTTTCATGTATAACCTTTTAGGTATTATATACATATATGTTATGCTAGAAAAACAACATAATGGGTTTTGTAACATGAATTGCGTGTTTTGTTCTTACTACTTTGTTTTTAGTCACATCACTCAATTTGACTCATTTTAAAAAATCCTAATTTGAGACCCAGCCTAATTTAACTTAGATTGTGTACTTAGTCTAGTAATATTTGGGAAGCCTAAAACTAAAATACTATAAAAAAAGGGAATTCCAGTGACCAATCAGTAGCTACAGTCACTAGAAAAAGAGCAATATAGTGTATAACAAATTTAGGAGAAGTTTATCATTATCTTTTTACTAATTTTGCATTATTCAGGCATTACTTTATGTATGTGTCATCAGTCCCAAGGCATTTCATTTGAAACTGAAATTTTAAAAATTATCTGCTATGCAAAATAATATGATCATATCAATTGATGCAGCAAAGGATTTAACAAGATCCAACGTGCATTCATGATAAAAATTCTCAGCAAACTAGGAATAGAAAGGAATTTTCTTAACTTGATACAGAGCATCTATGAAAACCTATAGCTAACATGATAATGGTGAAAAACTAAATGTTTTCATCTTAAGATCAGGAACAAGGCAAGGATATTTTTTTCTCACCACTCTTATTCAACACAGTATTGGAATTCTTGCCACTTAAGAGGTGAGAAAAAAACATATATATAGACTGGGGAGAAAGAAATAAAATTGCCATTATTTTCAGATGTAGAAAGTCCCAAGGAATCTACATAAAAATTCCTAAAACTAGTAAATAAGTTCAGCAATACATAAGGACAATACACAAAAATCAGGCACATTTCTATATACTAATAATGTACATGTGGAAACCGAAATTAAAAATACAACTGCTACCCCTGAAATCAATATTACATTGTATTTTAACTAACTAGAATTTAAATAAAAAGTTAAAAAAAGTAAAAGTAAAAAATGCAATTGCTCTAAAGAAAATGAAATCCTTAGGTATGCACTTCATGAAACATATACAGGATCTGTGTGCTGAAAAATCACAAAATGATCAAAGAAGTCAGAGAAGACCTAACTAAATGAGGAGACATACATATTCATGGACTGGAAGACTTGACATAGTAAAGATGTCAATTATTCCTAAATCGATGCATAGGTTTAATGCAATTCTTATCAAAGCCCTAGCAAGATCTTTCTGTTTATATTTAAAAAAATACTTACATTAAATTGCATATGGAAAAGTATAGGCCCTAGAGTATTTAAAACAATCTTGACAAAGAAGAATGAAGTTGAAGGAATCATTCCACCTGATGTTACAGCTTCCTATATAGCTAATCAAGACAGTATGATATTGGTGGAGAGTTAGACACATAGATCAATGGAACAGAAAAGAAAACACAGAAATAGGGACACCTGGGTGGCTCAGTTACTTAAGTGTCTGCCTTCAGCTCAGGTCATGATCTCGGTGTCCTGGGATCCAGACCTGCCAACTTCAGGCTCCCTGCTCAAAGGGGAATCTGCTTCTAGCCTCTCCCTCTGCCCCTTCCCTATTCATGCTCATGCTCTTGGTAGCTCTCAAATGAATAAATAAAAAAATCTTTTAAAAAACTCCACAAAAATAGACCCACACAAATACACTCAACTGATTTTATTTACAAAACTGCAAACATAATTCAGTGAAGAAAGGATAGTCTTTTCAACAAATATTCTAGAGCAATTGGACATTGAGAGGCAAAAAAACACACAAAAAAACAAAAACAACAACAACAAAAAAACTAACTAACTTCAATCTAAACATGAGACCTTAAACAAAAATTAGCTCTAACTGGATGATAGACATAAATGAAAAATGTAAACCATAAAACCATAAAACTTTCAGAAGAAACCATAGCAGAAAATCTTTAGGACCTCAGGATAGGCAAAGAGTTCTTAGCCCTGATACCAAAAGCATGACATATAAGAAGAAACATTGATAAACTAGATTTTATAAAAGTTAAACATTTTACTCTAAGAAAGGTCTTATTCAGAGGATGAAAAGGTAAGTTATGAACTGGGAGAAAACATTTGCAAACCACATACTCTAGGAAGACTACTATTGAGAATATATATAGAATGGTCAAATTCCAACAGTAGAAAAACAAATAGTCCAATTAGAAAATGGACAAAAGATATGAATAGATATTTCACCAAAAAAAAAAACCCATAGACTTGACCCAAAAAAGCACATGAAAATTGTTCACCATTAGGAAAATGTCAATTGAAACCACAGTGAGATATTAATATATACTTATAAAATGGTGAAAATTAACCCACACATACATACACACAGAGAAAGCTCACTGTAGAGTACTACTCTACAATGGGATGATGGGGGATAGGGAGTGCCCCCAAAGTATGGCTCTTTAAAACAAACCTATTAGATTATTAGATCTCCAGCTCAAAACCATTCATGGTTCCCCTCTACCTGTGATACAGGGCCTTCTGCACGTAGCTTCTGGTCTACAATGACTTTCTAGACAAAATGTTAGAAATCAGATGAAAGGGGCACCTGGGTGGCTCAGTGGGTTAAGCCTCTGCCTTTGGCTTGGGTCATGATCTCAGGGTCCTGGCCCACAGCCCTGCATTGGGTTCTCTGCTCAGCAGGGAGCATGCTTCCCCCTCCCCCTCTGCCTGCTTCTCTGCCTACTTGTGATCTCTCTCTGTCAAATAAATAAATAAAATCTTAACAACAACAACAAAAAAGAAATCAGAGGAAAACAGAGAAATAGCATCTTAAATTGCTGAAAGAAAATAAATACCACACTAGAATTCTATATTCAGAGAAAATATCCCACAAAATTTAAGACAAACTAACACTATTTTAGAAAAACAAAAACCAAAAAAAAAAAAAAACAAAAAAACTTTTACCAGAAGAATTGCCACAAATTAAAAAAAAAAAAATCACTAAAAAGAATTCTTCAAAAAGAAAGAAATTGGTCCCATAAGGAGGCAGGGAAATTCAGGAAGGGGAAAACAAAACAAAAACAGCAATGTTGATATACATAAGTACTACTTGCATAAAGCAATAAAAATGTTTTATGTTTAAAAAATAGGTAGAGTTAAAACAATTGACATTAAATAGCAAAAAGACAAGAAGGAGACAAATGGATTTAAAATGTTCTAAGGTCCTTACACTTATTATGAAGTGGTGAAAGGAATAATTTTAAATTAGACTCTAATAAATCAAGGATGAATGTTGTAATCTCTAAGGTAATCACTTAAAGAAGAGGAAAAGAATGTATAAGCAATGACTTCAAAAGGAGAGTGACAGAAACCAATTTTAAAAAGCTCAAGAAAGGATAAAAGAACTAAGAACAGGCAGGACCAAGAGAAAACAAAATACAATGTGTCCATTTAAGTGCAATAATGTTGGTATTTCATTAGTTGAAAAAATATGAAATTCTCAAATGAAAGTCAAAGTAAAACAGAACCTAAATAAAACCTTAAGGACAGGAAAAGTTTTAAAGTGGCAAGATTGAAAACTATCCCAAGCAAATTTGAACAAAAGAAAGTTAGGGAAGTGATACTAACTTAGAAAAAAGTAGACTTTAAGACAAGAAGCATTAAAAAAAATTGCATAATGATACAAGTCAGTTCACCGGGCATATATAATAATTTTAAACGGGTATGTGCCACACTGCATTGCCTCAAGGTAAAAACAAGCAAAACTCTATCCCAGATCCTTCTACTAAGCTTCTAATTCTTATTTCTGATGAACTATGGGACTTGAGCTGGATGTCTTAAATGCACCAAAATCTCTATACCCAAACCCCAAATTATTATTTTCTCCTACAAAACCTGCTCTTTTCCTGGTAATTTTGCATTTGGATGGCTGTATCACCAGAAAGCATCACTACCCTGTTCAAAGACCTCTGTGCCCCATTGATTCTACATCTTTCTATATTTTTACACTCCTCTCATCATCTCCTGCCAAAACAACTCTAGTACTTTCCTAATTTTCCCAGCATAAAATGCCACCCCTACTACAAAACACCATCCATACAGGTGCTAGAATGTGCTCTTTAAAACAAACCTATTAGATCATTAGATCTCCAGCTCAAAACCATTCATGGTTCCCCTCTGCCTGTGATACAGGGCCTTCTGCACGTAGCTTCTGTCTATTTCTGCTGTCACAGCTCCCATTGTTCTCCACCTCATGCCCCAGAGCATTACCAAATGACCCAAGGGTCAGTCTGTAGCCTCTGAAATGGGATGCACCTGCAACTTTGTACGTGCTTTTCCTTCTCTCCAGAATGCTTTCCCAAGGAATGCCTTCTCCTCCTTCCAAGTTGCTACAATCTATGGCTGAAATGTATGCTGTGCTTAATGAGTTCCAGGGAATGTTTTAGTTTAATCTCATCACAGCCCTGTCAGGTAGTCACTATTAGTGTGACCATTTCACAGATGAGATCATCAAGATTTAGAGAGGAAAAGTGTCCAGGGTCAGACTTGTTGGGATGGACAAGAATTGGGTTTTTTCCTAGGAAGTCTTTCTCTCTCTCTCTCTTTAAGACTCCATTTATTTATTTGGCAGAGGAAGAGAGAGACAGCACAAGCAGAGGGAGAAGCAGGCAGAGGGGGAAGCAGTACCATAGGTCCCTGGCTTTTCTGCCTCCACTGTCCTTTGCACATACTTCTGTCAAAAGGCACTTATTACACCAAATTTACAATTACTTACTAACTCATCTACTTGAATGAACCTCTCAAGAATAAGGACCTTGTTCATTTCATCTTTGTATTCCCAAGGAGAAGTTCATTGCCTGCACAGCAAGTAGCTGGTGAATATTGTTGAATAAACAATGAAGGAATGAATAGAACATGTAAATCGTTCTTAGATGGATCTTTGCATCTAACATACGTTTACAAGGAGAATTCTTGGAGTTAAATATGCTTCTTGATTTGTAAAGTTGTTACATTATGTACACATTTTATCTATGTACATGTATGTACGTACTTATGTATTTTTTTTTGACAAAATGACATGTTTGTCCTACGGATAAACCTGTTTTTAAAGCTAAGCTAGTTCATTTTTAGCACACATTTAATTGCCAAGAAGCAATTCACAGGATAACAATAAAAATATCACTGAAAGATTTAAAACACTGCCTAAGAGATAGTATTTTCATAGGCAAATGCATCTTTAGCTAAAAATTTGTAATGATAAATGATGTTAGGTCTATCACTTAAGTAAATTTAATTTCTGAGTATTAGATTCCAGCAAGCAGAGCAAATTTAATCATTTGTAAAATATGGAATACATTAATGTGCCGGCTCTACTACCTAAAAGAAGTATGACTTAGACTTCATACGTATCAGAATGGTTATTATCAAATAGACAAGAAATGGTAAGTGTTGACAAGGATATGGAGAAAAGGCAACCTTCTTGCACTGTTGGTGCGGATAGAAGCTGGTACAGCCACTGTGGAAAACAGTAAATTTCTCCAAAAGTTAAAAACAGAACTACCACATGATCCACCAATCCCATTTCTAGGTATTTATCTGAAAAAAAGGAATATACCAATTCGAAAATATATAGGCATTCCCATGTCATTGCAACATTATTTACAATAGCCAAGATACAGAATCAAAGCAAATGTCCATAAGCGGATGAATGGATCAAGATGATGTTATCTACATACATACATACATACATACATACACACAATGGAATATTATTCAGTCATAAAAAATGAAATCTTGCCATTTGCGACAACATGGATGGACCTAGAAGGTATTGTTGCTAGGTGAAATAAGTCAGGCAGAGAAAGACAAATACATATGTCTTTGTCTTATTTATACATGCCTAATTTCTACATTTGCCTAATTTCTACATGTAGAAATTAAAATCAAAATAAATGAACAAATGAAACCAAACAAACAGACTCAGAGATACAGAGAGCAAATGAATGTTTGCAGGAGTTGGGGAATTAGATGAAATTAGGTAAAGGGGATGAAGAGGTATAATCTTTCATTTATAAAATAGGTAAGACTTTGGGAATGTAATGCACAGCATAGGGAGTATAATCAATAATATTGTAATAACTTTGTATTGTGACAGATGGTAGCTAGGCCTACTGTGGTGAACACTTTGTAATGTATATAAATATCGAAACACTATGTTGTGCACCTGAAACTAATACAGTATTGGTGTGTCAATTATTCTTCAATAAAAAATAAAAGAAGTATGACCTTACTTACTTAACATTGACAATTACAAAATTAAACGTTATGAAATTTTTTAAAATGTTGTTTAGAGAAAGTAGCCTTAATAGCAACATGCTCAGTCATAAAATAGATTTCGATACCGAAGAGGTGGAATTCATAAGACCAGAACCAGATTCCCATAGCTTTTAAATAACAGTTTAAACAGGGACACAAAACTACTCTTTTGTTCTTGCTGATATATTAGCTTATGCACTGTGCTATGGATATTTCCACTTTTTTAGCTTTGCCCTGGGACTTTGCGATGTCTTCATTTGGGAGTGAGCAGAACGTACAACTACCACAAAATTAATAGATTTTGTTTTCATATCACGACAAGAAGAAGAATATAGTCCTATGTCCCTAATGATGTTTCATTTCTAAACAACTGATTTACAACCAAAGAATTTTTTTTAATGTTTCCTGCTGACCAGAGATAGTTTGCACTTAGGCTCCTGCAAACACTAATTCAGAGTCAAGCTGATCCGAGTAAGGATAATAATTATTATTAAAGGGAACCTGTGGTTACAAATAATTTAACTCAAAACACCAAGTTTTGAGAACATCTGAGACAAGACTGAATGCCATTTTGAAGAGGGCTGGTGCGGCTTGGGTTAATGCAGGATAATTACTTCCCAGCTCTTACTCACTCAAATGTTTTCCAGTGTTATCTTATGATTTACCACTAACTCAATTTTATCATTCAGTTTGGTTTCCACAATACCATCTGGTTTTATTTTTCCTCAACAGCAGCTCTACTCCTTAAACCAGGCACAGGTCATTCCAGGGGGAAGGGGGCATAGACTCTGATGTTGGAATATATGTTAATAAAAATCTTTCCTTTCCTTTTGCTGATCTGGAGTTTAACTCCTGTCTACTTGCTTTTGTAAGGTTTTGCTGAACGAGGCATTGCTGTTTTCCTTACTGTGGCCCCGCATTCTCTGCTCAGCAAAAAACCCCTTTTCAATAAAACCCACAAAGAAGAAACTAGATACCCTTGTCTTTGGCATCATCTCTCAAGGGAAATCCAATCACCAGTGAAAAGTTACAAGGCTTAAAAAGGGCGGAAGTAAACTCAGTCTAGTTTTCTGCAAATGGGTGTACAATTTCAGCTCATCTCATTCTCTGACTTCATCAGAGGGAGCAAATGACATTAAGAGAACAGACAAACACCATTGCTTTCGAGTAATACCCCTGTTACTGCTAAGCTGAGAATTAATTGGGCAGTGATTGATACAATTTTTCAAGTTACAACTCAACCCTCTTACTGCACTTATACTTTTAAAAGTCATTAGGTTTGGCAGCTTTTATCAGGCTTTAAGAAGCACGTGGAAACATACACACATCAATATTTAGAGCCACTGAATTTTTTTTTTTTTTGACACAGAGAGAGAGATCACAAGTAGGCAAAGAGGCAGGCAGAGAAGGGGGGGGGGGGAAGGGAGGCAGAGAAAAAGGGGGAAGCAGGCTCTCTGCTGAGCAGAGAGCCAGAGGTGGGGCTCAATCCCAGGACCCTGAGATCATGACCTGAGCTGAAGGCAGAGGCTTAATTTACTGGGCAACCCAGGCGCCCTACAGCCACCTAATGTTCTTAAGTTTATTCTTTTACCATCTAGCTACAGAATTTTAGAATGCCTCTCAAAGTCCAAACATAACACCAAAACTGAAACTGAAAAAATAACTAGAAGCCAGAGTCTGATTTTGACATGTTGTTATATTTTTCTCCATCTGTTTTGACCATATTTTCCATCTTTGGGGCTGCAGACTCCCGCTGCATTTGTCAGTCTCCTCTTTCCTTCTCTTGTCCCCTCTTATCAACAAACTCAGGCTCAACTCCTTCAGCTTCCTCCCACTGCCCGCAGTGCCTTCCTTTAGCATGTTAGAAAGACATTTTCCAGATGTTATGGCAGGGGGCAAAAATCCAGAGGCCAGACACACGTGACCCAGAGGTTGAGTCTGATCTCGTACTCCCAATTCTCTGAGGATGAACCTGATCCAATTTACTACCCTGAGTCTTAGCTGAACTATATGAACCATGATGGAGAAGGAGGCACATCTAAATACAATACAATGTATAGTATATCGTTTATATTAATATGAGGGAATTAATTAAGTAGGTGCATGTGTCTACTTGTTCTTTAATGCATTCACAGCTGATTAATATTGATGGAGTATCCGTTACATGCTAGGCCTCTGCAAGGTTTTAGAATGTAATTAAAATTTAGCTTTTGATTTCAGATTTAGGTTTTAAAACATACTTTAGGGTTTGCTAGTGATATTTCAGTGCAACGTGAGTAAGAATGAACAAAACAATCATTGCTCCCATTGATGATCATGACCCCGGCTGTACCCAGGCCTCCTCCCCAACCTCAGATATAGGGTGGAACCCGTCATGGAGCCTTACAGAAGCCCAAGACCACAGCATTACTTTCTGATAGCATAACAGTCTTTCTCTTGGACATCTAAGGAACTTTATAGGAATTAGCTACTTCATCCCCATCACATTCTTAAAAGAAAAAAAAAGTGGTAATTTTTCAAAGTGATCTTTTTTTAGCAGATAAAAAAACTGAACTCAAAAATGCTACAGGACTCTTCTAAAGCATCTTACCAGGCAATGATGTAATGGGATGATTAGGTGGTGGCCATGGGATTTCTGGTCTACAGCTCCTCCCATCTGGGCACATTTCCGCCTTTGTGGAATATGGTTCATTTTGTTCTTGTTAAATATGTGCTCGGGTGTTTTAAAACCTTTGTCTCACCTTTGTCTGTGAGTCTGACCATACTGTCATCTGACTCGTTCTCTATATGGCACTTACCCAAGGAAGGGACAGGCAGTGGCCCTCACCCTCCTCAGACTGTGGACAACAGGGAGCTGGGAGCTTTAGTGACATGTCCAGTGTTTACAGCCTCTAGTCACTGACACCCCTTTGTCCCTGATGTTACCATCTTCTTTAGGGTGATGTCACATCCTTGCCCTTCTAAGACATGTCATCCCAAAGGGTCACTCTTTTCTCTCTCCTCAGCTACTCACTGATCCAAATGCCTACCAGTCTCACACCTCATCAGGCCAGGGTCAGTTTCTGACCCTGACATTTTGCTGAAGTGTTATGAACACATTACTTTAAAAGACAAATGGAATCACCACAGTATACTATACAAATAATGTACTTCGGATCCCCGATCTAATCAAATATCTAGAAGTTTGGTGTCTAATGTGATGACTATGTCATGAATAAGACTGACTGAGCAGAACTCTCACATGAAACCAGGGCAGTGAGAAGCAGCAGGGGTTTTGAAAGTTTAAAAACATGTTTGCAAGTCTGAAATGTTCACAAGACACACATGTAAGCCCAGTCATGGCCAAAGCAGTCCCTGGGGGTCAAGGAGGGACAAAAGCTCAACTAGCAGAAATTTAATAAAATAAAGGTGACTTATAAACATCAATTCTGCACTAGATAGCATTCCTATTTCAGCCAAATCCACAAGATTGATGGCTTCTTAAACTTTATAAGACCCTTGATACCACTGACAAGCAGACAAAAGCTCACTCTTTTAAGAAAAACACTCAGATAAATTCAGAGTTTCACAGATCCCTAATGCCCGGCACGATGGCTTTGCTGGTCATTTTCTCTCAGGATCAATTAATTATTCATGGAATGCTGGAGTGCAGGGGGAAAGGCAGATTCACTTTATAGTTAGATATTAGCCCCTGTGAAGGGCCTGCCCTGCCTTCTCTGTACCTTATATCCCATCCATTAGGGGCCGTTAATACAGAAGTCCCACGAAAGGACAAAACTCAATTTCCCTACATATTTAGTAATTAACACAAACCATGGGATATTTGCCCCAAATCTTTCTGACCCATTAGCAATACAAGTGAAGAAGGAGTTGACCTCATAATCACATAGCTACATGAGTGGGGCTCTCCACTGGCTTCTGAAAAATCGAAGCAGATGTCTATAAATTATTGTCAACTGTACCATCTAAATGGCAAATTTGCAAATCTCGAGTGTGTTAGTCAAGATGAACCAAACTGGAATGTCACAGACTAAAATGGTCTCTTCATGGCAATTATTTACACTGTGAAAATACTGTTTTCCAGGCTGAACTGACAGTTTTGGACATCCTGTTGAAAATTCATGTGACTGTTGAAAACTCACTGTCAAGTCCATACAGGCGTTCTCACCTTTCTATGGGAAAGTGGGGTGGTTTTAAATGCATAAGACAGACGTGAAAGGTGCATCCTAGTGGCCAAGTCCAAGTTTTTGTTTTTGTTCTTTTTTAATCCAGATCTATAACTAGAAGAATTCAATCTACTCTTAATTGCTCTTTCCCCTACTCCCTTACCACAAACAAACAAACAAAAAATGAAACAAAACGAAGTTGAGAAGTTATGCAGAATGATCAGTAAACTGATACGTGTGCTCTTGAAGGCTTTGTGAAACGAAAGCAATTCAAGGCAACACTTAGCTTTTCAGTAAAAAAAAAAAAAAAATTACTGTTAGTGATTACTCAAAAGCACTTCTTCGATATATCCAAGTATCCAAGAACATTTATAAAGATGAAAAAGAGGTAAAAGTCGTCATCATGAAATGCAGTGATCAAACCACTCTGACAACTAACGACATTCCATTTCTATTCCCTACACTTGAACCCTTCCGAGAACTGTGACCAGAGGAAAACAGTAATTGACCGAAAGAGCCTGCGGTCGTACGAGAACAATGCCTCTGACAATGTAAGATCTTTCCTTCTGTGCCACTTTAGTTCAGTAAAATCACAGTAAGTCCAAATGCCTTCCTTGCAGCTCAGAAAAACAGTAATTAATGAGGCTAGTGAACGCTGGACTGACTCACTTGGGAAGCTTCATGCCGGGGACAATAGCAGAGAGCACTTTAAGACTATTTCAATGGTCAAGTGAGAATATATTAGGAAAAACAAAAACAACTTGAAAGCAGGTAGCAAGAGCAAATGCAAATATGTGTCATTTGATTCTAAAGTCTCTGCTAAAGGCAAGAATGTATGGGTTCTTTTGTACAAAAATCTCCAAAGGAAAATGAATTTTTCTTTCAAAATAGCCTCTGTGTTTTTTGTACGCCACTTCACTTAGACAAATTCTATTGAGGCGATACTCCCTGTCTGCCCATGAGACTCGCTTTCAAGTGACTGTTGATATAGCTAATATAGCTAAGTAGGAGAGGTGGCGAAGTAGTTTTCTGATACAATTTGTCATGATGTCTATGTTTTATTGGGAAGCCTTCACAACACAAGTGTCTAATTGCTTCCCTCAGGAAATGCACAGAAAAGTAACACATCAAATGTAAAGAAAGCCCAAGGTAACCTTGGCTTTGGAGCAGAGGGATGAGGGTTATCTAGAGCATTCTCCCTTCTCAGTTTCTCTGAGATTCTTACCTTTCCTTCTATTTCCATTCCCACTGCGTCAGTTTGAACCTTCAACCTTTGCCATCTGGAATTCTGTAATGAGCTTCTTCTCAAGTCATAGGGTCCTCTTGTCCCAACCTACCTCCAGCCTGCTATCACTACCATCTTTCCAGAAGTCAAGTCTTGTCATTCAGTTCTCACTTAAAATTCTCCCAAGGCTGTTCATCATTTTAAAGATAAAGTCAACACAGGTCATGAGGCCTTTTTCTTGATGGAGCCCTTGCCTGCTTTTAGGCTAAACTTCTGCCATTTCTGTCAGTGATAAAATGAGGTTCAGGTCTTATCAGAGATGCTTGTGTAGGGAGACTTTACCCTTGTACACCACAGAGGTGTATTAGTTGAGTTTTTTTTTTTTTTTTAAGATTTTATTTATTTATTTGACAGACAGAGATCACAAGTAGGCAGAGGCAGGCAGAGAGAGAGAGAGGAAGAGAAGCAGGCTCCCCATCAAGCAGAGAGCCCGACGTGGGGCTCGATCCCAGGAATCTGGGATTATGACCTGAGCCGAAGGCAGCGGCTCTAACCCACTGAGCCACACAGGCGCCCCGGGTTTTTTTTTTTTTTTTAATCAAAATATATCATATATAACTTTTAAAACCAAAATTTCATGTGACATATTCCTCAAAATTTAAATGAAAAGCAACTTTAGTCAGGTGAAAAAAAAAATAAGTAAAGCAGAAAAGCAACAGTCATGAAAAATAGATTTACATATCCCAAATTCTTACCCAGTGTCTGCCAGAAAGATATTTTCCAACCTCTTGCTGTTTGAAATGAATCTGTCTTGAATACCAGAAGCAAACTATGATTGCTGCTCTTAATATTAGGTGGAAGCTCGGAACCGCAGAATTTTCCAAGAAGGGGATCACTGATGTTAGAACCATCGTAAATTGCCAGGTAGTCTTGGGAGCAGAAGGTGGAGGGAACCACATCAAAATCACTAAACCTGTGGAACAAACCTTGTTAATACTGAAGTTCTCCATCCGGATTTCCATTACACTATAACTCTCGTTCTTATAGAAACAAAAACAAAAACAAAACAAACAAACAAACAAAAACAAGACAAAGGCTAGAAGCAGAACATCCATGCTTTACTTGACAGAAAGTACTAGAAACAATATACTATTTTAATGATTGGATGGCTATAAGCAAATATTTACACTTAGGATCATTAGAGTTGTTACAGGAACTTCACACCACATATCCCCAGCTCTCTGCATTCCTGACATTTGGAAAAATTGCCCTTCTGGGTACACTCTGAGGTTCTACATGGCCCTAAGACTTTCTTTGCCCAAAGAAATATAAGCAGGAGTGATACATACTACTTTTTGCAAGGCGTTTTTTAAAAAATTACTATTCAGTTTGCCTTCCCACTGCAGTGATGGATCATGGATTCAAAGGTAGAAATGGAGTGTCTGTCCATCAGCCTGGCTGCTGAGTGACCAGGCCACATTGGACATACTCATACAGGTGAGAAATCAACTTGTTAAGCTACTGAGCCATGGGTGTGTTTCTTACCACTTATAACTATCCTGACAGATACACCCTTAACTTCATTTAATGGCCTGAGATACTACTTTAATCTAAGGCCTATGCTCGGTCATTTCAAGTAACTATTCCCAGAGTTCCTAAACAAGCAGCTTTCTACATGGTTTACCTTTAGGGCTTTAGAATGGGTTTATTATAACTTATTTTTTTCTTAAATTCATTTAAATTATTTGATATCCTGCCCTCATTTCTGTAGGTTCTCCTGCTTTCTCAGTTTTTTTTTTTCTTTTTGCTAGCAGCTACAATAAATAACATATAACACAGAATAATTTGTGAAGCTCCTGGGTGGCTCTGTCAGGAGTCAGTCTGACTCCTGATTTCAGCTCAGGTCCTGATCTCAGGGTCAGGAGATTGGGCTCTGTGCTTAGCAAGGAGTCTGCTTGTCCCTCTCCTTCTGTTCCTCCTTGGACTCTCTGCCTCTGCCTTTCTCTCTTTCAAATAAAACACATAAATAAATAAATAGTCTTTAATACAGAATAATTTGAAGATATTTAATTTGAAAATTCCTTCTAAGAGCCTTAAGAAAAAAAGTATCTGTAAAATTTTTAAAAAGCCTTAATTAGTTCAATATTTTCAAACTGATGATTAAGAACAAGACGAAAAATTCTTTATTTTCTTTAACTACATGTAATAGTTAATGCTCTTATAAAAGAAGATGAAGGCAGAAAAAGGGCTAGATAATTTCCAAAAATACTACATCTATTTTTATTCTCCTTGGATAACACATTTATTTTCTACAACATGAATCCATAAAGAAAGATAAAGATTTGAGTTTCCAAGAGGACTCAAAGCTGTTTTGGCTTTTTATTTTTTAATCATTTTTCCAGAGAACAGACACTTTCTGGAAAAGCCCATTGATAGAAAAGCTCATGTTGCCAGGGTACGTTGAGAGCCCTGGTAGAAGAATTCATGTTTTACTAATGTCTACAACTTCTGCAAAGATTGGGATAATATCTGTTTCATAGAATGTAGGTTCTTAGAGTATAAAAAATTTTCCAACCGTGCTAAAAGAATTTTGACTATGATGAGCCAGCGCCCACACAGGAAATAGATATATATGTTATCAACATATACAGTATATATATCACCTATAATCCTACACATGTAGAAGCAAATACTGGGCCACCAAGGCACATAGCAAGAAAGACTCCTTATTCTGCCATTCTAGGCAGATGATCCTTCCATAGGGCCTCCTTTTTTGGACCATCTGGCATTTTTGTTTATTTTTTGGTCCCTTAGACTTAAAGGACTTTTTGGCCCTCGGGGCACAGCTTCCTTACAAACAGTCCTGGGGGTGGGCGGGGGGGAAGGGTGGAATCTGCATATTTCTTCAAGGTACAGCCTCTAGACCACTTACTGTCTGGTACAGGAACCCAATCAGATGGATAAGACTTTTTTTATAAAGACCCATTTGACATAGGTTCCTGGAGGCAAACTGTAGAATATGTGATTTTAGGGATGAAAGTGATCACAGCCACTTGGTAGAGAGGTAGGTAACAAAGATTCCAGCCCATCGACCTCCTATACAAAATTCTAGGTTGCTATGAACTACACAAACTTTCAGAGCCCTCTGCCATATGCTGTAACACGAGAGTTACAAATACGTCATCTCAGATGAATGTGGTTTTGAACTTTATCACTGATAACTGGAGGTTATGGTCCTTAATCAGTGCTGCGGGGAGTAGGTAGGATTAGGGGAGAGTTTTACTGATGATGTAAGCAATATCACAGGGCACCAGTGTAGAGGTGTTCTGATATATGGATAAAAATACATTTCTCAAGGAGTCAGGATATATTTGCCCTTCAAGAAATAGCACAGGGAAATATCAAGGGCATGGCTTTGGGAGAAAATATTATGTGAATTCAGATTCTGACTCTTCATTTAGTAGCATATCACACTGAGAAAGTAATTTGACCTGTCTGAGCTTCAATTTTCTCATCAGTAAAATGGGTTTAATAATATATGCTTCGTGTAACTGTTGTAAGAATGAAAGAAGAAAAAAAACCATAAAAACAAAAACCAAACAGGAGCGCCTGGGTGGCTCAGTTGGTTAAGTGGCTGCCTTCGGCTTGGGTCATGATCCCAGTGTTCTGGGATCGAGCCCCGCATCGCGGGGAGTCTGCTTCTCCCTCTCCCTCCGCTGCTCTGCCTCCTTGTACTCTCTATCTCTGTCAAATAAGTAAATAAATAAATCTTTAAAAACAAAACAAAACAAACAAACAAAAAGAATGAAAGACGAGAAGTATGGAAAGTATCAATTAAAGTTCAACAAATGAAAGTTCCCCACAAATGAAAATTACTTTCACTTGCTGCTTCCAAGACAGGCTTAAATTTTTACAGTCCATTCTATGAAGGCTAGACCCATTCCTTTGAAACCTGCTGAAAAATGACAACACTCATTTTCACTGGTGGAGTGCCTGTTTTTCCCCTTAATCCCTATTGGCTTGCATGGAAGGCGGGACACCCATTTTCCAGATTTATACTAACAAACAAGAACTTCACTCTCCCTTCTTTGAGGTTCTCTTATATACGTCCTGTAAAAATCAGTGTTCTTTATTGTAAAGGAATATCTTTTCTGCAAGTAGAGCTGACCCAAGTGTAGAGAAGGTACATTTGTCTTACATACTTCAGCCAAAGCACTCTGTCATCTCTACCGATGATGGTGTACGAACAGTGTATGTCATTAGGGTAGTCCGAATACGAATAGGCAGGGCTCTTGATGACTCCAGTGGAGAAGTTGAACACTCCCCCACAGGCTGCAGAAGAAGACAGAGAACGATTATTGCTCAGAGTGTGAAAGAGTAATTTTGAGATATTCTTTACAATTGTACCTTTTTTCCTTAAGAGAGATGCCAACCATTTGCCTTAAAGAACTTAAATCTCCCTTCATTGTTGTTTACAAACAATATTGATGTTTTTCACTAAGGTCAAGGGAAGAGACAATAAGGGAGTAGAATTGGGGAGAACATTTTTAAGACACATCTTGGAATGGAATTCATCAATTCAATGACCAGAGTGAAAACAATGAGAATGAACATTTCATGTGTTGGGGTCCATTCCCTATATTTAACGAACAGATTGAGAGGGATGACAGAGATAACTGGAAGCTGGGAAAAGGCATGCAGAATCCAAGGCATGTTGTGAGCATCTGGGCCCAGGAAGGACTGTGATCTGGAAATCTATAATATAGATTAAATATCTTAAATATAGAGTTTCCTCTGTCAAGACAGAGTATTATAATGTGAAATACTAGAAACAGTTTTTGGAACTTCCAAGTTTAGTTCCCTTTGGGGGCTCAAATGGGGTCCTTTGCGTTTCCCATTTAGTTGTGAGCCTGGTAAGGGCTATATTTGCCCAAATTTGTATTACTGCTCCTCAGCAAGTGCAAGGCTAGACCCACTCCCCGCCCTGGCTCCAGCAGTCCAGCCCAGAACTGTTAGTTGTTTCTGTTAGTCAATAAAACCACAGCCATAAAATGACCATTAAACCCCATCATAAAAAACATTAAATTAGTATTATTTCTGTTTGGCCTTACATATAAGGAGGATGAGACCATGCTGCACAATGATGGAAACTGCCCCATTCATTACAGTGAGAAATGCTTCTGTTTTATGATTCTAAAATTATAATGTTAGTAGTATATTTTGATGATATTTCTCTGGTTTATATACTGTCAGCAGATATATTCCATTTACATCTCTTAGAAATGATAAATAAGGGGCGCCTGGGTGGCTCAGTGCGTCAAAGCCTCTGCCTTTCGCTCAGGTCATGATCCCAGAGTCCTGGGATCGAGCCCCGCGTCAGGCTCTCTGCTTGGCAGGGAGCCTGCTTCCTCCTCTCTCTCTCTCTGCCTGCCTCTCTCCCTACTTATGATCTCTATCTGTCAAATAAATAAAATCTTTAAAAAAAAAAAAAAAAAGAAATGATAAATAAATCGTGGCTGCCATTTAAGATTGTTTGTTTGTTTGTTTGTTTATATTCCTTCAGGTCAGCCCACATTTCAAGGAAAGCTATTCTTTACACATACCCATAAGTATACACAGTCTGAGACCCCTGGGGACAACTGTAGTGAATTAAAACTTAGATTCGTGGGGAGCCTGGGTGGCTCAGTGGGTTAAAGCCTCTTGCCTTCGGCTCAGGCCATGATCTCCGGGTCCTAGGATCGAGCCCCCGCATCGAGCTCTCTGCTAAGCAGGGAGCCTGCTTCCCCCTCTCTCTCTGCCTGCCTCTCTGCCTACTTGTGATCTCTCTGTCAAATAAATAAAATCTTAAAAAAAAAAGTTAGATTTGTGTAGCCATTATTCTATTTCAGCTTATAGACAATTATGTGGTTTTGGAAAGCTTATCAATGTCCAAGTAACTCCCGAATTTGTACCTGTCAGGATTTGAAATCTTAATACCAACATTTTTTAAATGGCACTTTCAGGGGCGCCTGGGTGGCTCAGTGGGTTAAAGCCTCTGCCTTCGGCTCAGGTCATGATCCCAGGGTCTTGGGGTCGAGCCCCGCGTTGGGTCTCTCCTTGGCGGGGTGCCTGTTTCCTCCTCTCTCTCTGCCTGCCTCTCTGCCTACTCTGTCTGTCAAATAAATAAATAAATAAATCTAAAATTAAAAAATGAAATAAAATAAAAAATAAATGGCACTTTCACAGTAGATATGGTAAACCTTACATACGGTATTTTGGGAAAATGAGAGATTAAAGAGTAGAAGATCATAAAGCAGCATGTAAGTCTCCAACATACCAGTGGTAGCGAAAGAATAAACAAACTGATGCTCTTCTTTATTCAACAAGAAAACCAGGGGAAGGGACCCTCACTGTGCCCAAATCTATTCTGGATGTGCCCACAGACCTACGGAGTCACACACAGTCACACTTTCCAAATGGTGTCAGGACTCAGGTAACAGCTAATATGAATGACTTGTAAAGGTCTTTTTCATGAGTAGAGAGTTTCAAGACTTCTTTGTGGATGAGAATAGTAATTTATTTGAAAGAAAATGATTTAACTTTAGTAATAACCTTGGTCACATAAAGAAAAAACAAAACAAGCTTTTGCCAGATATGTGTGCCCATTTCACTGAAACTAGGATGATGTAGTAAAAATGGTCAGTAAACTAACCACACTTATTGCAGGAAAGGAAAAGATAACTGAAAATAGGGAAATAGAATCTTATGATTTTGAAACATAGGATTAAATTGTCTACAATGAAAAATGAAAAAGATCCTAGTAACTACAAAGGTTTTTGCTCAATCCATGACTTGTCTTCTCACTTTGCCTTTGAAATGGAAAACTTGCAAATTACAATATAGCTGAATACATTAATCTTTTCTTTTCCTTAAGACCTTGTGCTTTTGTATTATTGAAAAGTTCTTTCCTACCTGAAGATATAAAGATATTTTCTTCCATTTTTTCCTAAATTTATAAAATACTGTTTTTCACATTAGCAGAGTGACTTGGAGAAATGAGACAGGCGTCTGGATAGTCCAGGCCAAAAGGACACCTTTACATAACTTACTACCAACTAAAGACAGCAAGAACGCTCATTTTAACTTTAATTATCAACATAAATCTCAATCTTCCATTTGATTTTCAAAGAGTAGTTCTAGCTAAAGTTCCTGAAGAAGGTCCTCCCCATTTTTTTTTTTTTTTAAAGGAAATGCCTGACTATTTTTGGACCAGGCATCTATTTGATCATTTTTCCCCTTAAAGTGCCCAAGTCTTCAAGCTGGTGATGTATGAATCACAATTAAAAGTCCTTATGGGAATTACTTAAGAAAAGAAGTAAATTCCAGACTCTATCATTATGGCTACTCACGGGTGATCTTATAGTTAAACTTGAATCCGAGGTCTGTGATGTGCGCATTAGAGTAGAAGTTGAGCATCACCGGGCCTAGGAGGGTGAGAGGAGACAGGATTTCCTCGCCACACACGGTGGCAAAAGGCGTGGAAGAGAAGTTGGAAGCCCTGATGATGTGGACGCCATCACTGGCACAGCTTCCGGTTATGGCCGAGCGCGCTGTAGGGAATGACCAGCATTATAATCAGAAGAAATGCAAGGGACTGGTGCTATAAACACTCAGACCAAAAAAAAAAAAAAAAAAAAAAGGAAATGTAATGAAGATCCATGCAATTTACATAGAAATTAAAATGAGAGTCAAGGGCTCTTTTGCTAAGTCACTGTTTAACTTGGTGTCCTGATGAAACAGTGTCTACCCAAGTTACAAATCACGCACAGGTCTGAGGAAACAGGTAGAACTTCACAACAGATAAATCCCGCTTTCAAATAATCCAGAATTTTCTTCCTTTATGAAGTGGCTCCTTTAATTCCATGACATATAAATGTCCTGCCAGGGACACTTGGCGCTATGAGAAGACAGGATTTTGCTGTAACATTGGGATGTACTAGTGGCATGGAATGGGGAGGAGGGGGGAGGAATGCCATTAAACACCGTCCTCTGCTCAGGGCAAGCCCACACCTCCCCGTCCTCCCACCACCACAAAATCACTCAGTCCAAAATGTCAACAGCACTGCTTTGGCAAAACCCTGCTTTAACTTCACGCTTATATACAGATAAGATACTCCAACCATGAGAGAGAATTAGAACTTCCTTAGTGTTTACTGAACAGCATTTTTAAATGTTCACACAAACAACGTTAGCTTGAGTTTAGTGACCGTTAAATATCCAACATTGTTTTGTCTTCTGAATATATATGCACAGAAATACATACTCTGACCCATTCCAAAGAGAAATGCAAAACCCAATAAACAAAAAATTAAAAAGACTTTATCACAGCCATTTTTACAGGTAATTGTACTGTGAAAACATTAATTGGGGTCATACTGGGCATGATCTTTTGCAACTTATTTTTTTATTAACATAAAATAACAACCATATGTTTTATGTGATTTTTCTTTTGAAAACACTGAATTAAATGCACACATAAGATTCGAATATAGAGATGCACCATGTTAAGTTCAATTAATCCTCTCTTGTTCACTAATTCTCTCTTTTCCGTCTTATTTTGATTAAAAATACTATTGACGCATTCTTGTATGTAGATATTTGCTGAATTTTCTCATTATTTCATTAGGATAGGTCTTTAGAAGCTGAGTTACTGGTACTAAGGTAAGATTCTTTTTCAGGTTTATCAAGTGGCCCTTGGGAAAGGTGTTATCAGTTCACAGTGCTAGGACACTTGGGGTATCTGACATTTTCTCCAATCCTAGATTTTCAGCCCCCTGGGGACAAACCTTACCTCATTAACAATCACGCCCCATTTAGCCCTCCCTCTTTACTGCTCTCCCCAACCCTTGGCAACCACTAACTTACTTTCAGTCTTTATGGATTTGTCCATTCTGCACATCTCCCATAAAAAGAATCACGTGATATGCAGTCTTTTGTGACTGGCTGCTTTTACTTAACATGATGTTTTCAAGGTTCACCCATGTCGAAGCAGCCATCAGTACCCCATTCCTTCCAAGGCGGAAGGGTATTCCATTGTAGGGATCGACCACAGTTTGCTTATCCATTTAGCAATTAATGGGCATTTGGTTCGTTTCTACCTTTTGGCTATTATGAATAATGCTGCAGTGTTCATGTACAAGGTTTTGTGTAGATATATGCCTTCCATTCTCTTGGGTACCTAAGCAGGAGTGGAACTCATGACTCATATGGTAACTCTCTCTTTCACATTTTGAGGACCTATGTGACTATTTTCCAAAGAGACTGCACTACTTTACCACCCCACCAGCACCACATGAGGGTTCCAATTTCCCACATCCTCACCAACACTTGTTATTGTCTGGCTGCCTTTATTTAGCTATCTTAGTGGGTATGAAGTGATATTCATTAGGGTTTTAATCTGCATTTCCCTATGACTAATGATACTAAACAGCCTTTCATGTGCTTATTAGCCATTTGCATATCCTCTTTGAAGAAATGTCTATTCAGATCTTTTGCCATTTTAAAATTAGGTTATACATTTTTATTGTTGAGTTTTGTTTTGTTTTTTTAAAGATTTTATTTATTTATTTGACAGAGAGAGAGATCACAAGTAGGCAGAGAGGCAGGCAGAGAGAGAGGAAGAAACAGGCTCCCCGCGGAGCAGAGAGCCCGACGCGGGGCTTGATCCCAGGACCCTGAGATCATGACCTGAGCCGAAGGCAGCGGCTTAATCCACTGAGCCACCCAGGCGCCCCTTATTGTTGAGTTTTAAGAGTTCTTTTATATTCTGGATACTAGCATGGGCATAAATTTCTATTTCTTTTGGGTAAATACCTAAAAGTGGAATTGCTGGGCCAGAAAATACAGTTCTATGGATGACCATAATCATAATCATGATTAAACAGCAAAATCACAGAATGAAAGGAAATATGCTGATGCTAGTTTAAAAACTCGGTTCCACTTTGATCAAATGGCTTGCTATACAGGTATTCATTAAGTATTAGAGCGTTAGTTTTTAAGTTGTTGACCTAATGACATAGACTATCTTAGTGGTGACTGTCTTAGGAAATTAAGGAAACGTTGTGAGCATTAAGGTAAAATGTGTCATATACTTGATCACGTTTCCAAAATACTAAAGGAACTAGTCCAGTTCTAGAAAGTTCATGAAATAGCAGTGGTATGTCTGTATCAACACAACCAAAACTCATTAAGTGCTTACAAAAGATCCATATTCAACAATAAGGAAGTTGGGCAGGGGAGAGGCAAAGGAAGTTGAGAGAGGATTTTTATCTTTTTACTTTTCTTTTCTTTCTTTCTTTCTTTTTATTTATTTATTTATTTTTTTGGCAGGAGATGGCAGGAGAGTATTAAATCATTACACCAATCAAAATGATCTGCTCACTCATACAGCCTGACTCAAAAAAATTGAAAAAGTTATGATATTTGGCAAGTTGCTTGATGGATGAAGATATTCTTATACCCTTTCCAACAGTCATTTCGTTAAGGTAGGATGTCCTTCCAAATTTTACCCATAAAAAGTCAAGTATTACATAATATCAGAATTTATAAAATTATCTGAAGTCTAAGAGCACCTCAAGGTTTAGCATAAGCAAGGTAGTATACAAGAAAATGAGATATAACTATGTCAGTGGGCATAAAGTAATTCACACATATACATCTTTTTCTCAAGCTCTATTTTTCACATCACTGCATTACAGCAAAGAGATCAACCCCAATTCTTTAATGACAAGATACTTGGTGACAGAGACCACAGTCATCAGAAAATAATTATATTAAACATTTTTCCATAATCACAGGGGGAACCAATTGAATACATGATCAAAATATACACAAAATGCTCAAGCAGAATATAGTTAAAGATAACTAGCATGATTGCCTTCCAGGGAGAAAAAGGAACTTAGTCAAGATTTGAAAAAGTTCTTCAAGGACAAAGATAAAGTTGAATTTATGGCAGAGAAGTAATAGTTATTAGACATAGGAGAACCCATGTCATGAGAAAATGAACTCCAGACATTCTTAATTCTATCCTCAGTAAGTAATTTGATGTGAATTTACTACTGAAATCTCTGAGGTATTGAGGTATGAAGCTATCCTCCAGGATTTGTTTTTACGATTATTTTCTATCCTTCAAAAAAAACTTTTAAGAGATGTTTATTGTTTGAAATGGGTAAGCCTCTATCCAGTGTATTGAAATATAATTTTTATCATAGTCTTCAAGACTTTATTACAGAGGAACATTCAATTCTGAATTCCATCACAGTTCCAAGAACTTGGAGAGAATTGAAAGGAAACCAGGAAGGAGTAACTCAGCAAATAATATAAACTGGTGAAATTTAGGTTCAGAGTGCAATTCTTCTCTAGAGCCATAGACAGAGAGGCAGAGATATCAAAGAGGACTAGGAGATAGGGGGCGATCATTTGGGTTGGAATATTTAAATAGTGTGGCTAAGATAAAGTCTTTTCAGTAAACAGCAAAGGGCTCTAGGGAGAGGTGCAGGAATTAGGGGGCGGCAAATCCCAATTAAACTGTAGCTTGGAGACTGGATTGCTCAATGGAGGAATGATTGAGTGGGACAGAGAAGTATGTGCCAGCACAGAACTAAGTTTCACAGGCTGTGCAGACCAAAGTCTTATTACATGGGCAAGCAAGGAATCCCACATAACTAAACTGTCTCCTCTAAGGTCTGGCCAATTTTAATAAATCATCAGTAGGAACTATTTCAAAAGAAGCACTGCCCAATGGTTTCTAAAATAATAAATTGTGAATTGTGCCTACATTCTGATTTCTTTAGAAATAGTTAAGTAAAGCAAAGAGAAGAAATGGTAAGTAGCTAGGTAATGCCATTTAAAAAAAAAACAACTTAGATTACATGGTGGGGGAAATGTGAACTAAGACAACTGACAAAACCTAATTTTTGGTGGGAAAAGGGGCAAAAGGAAAAATCTAAAGCTAAATTTTTTCTTTTACATTTTAGCTTTATATTAGGTATAAACTGTAAAGTAGGACTTCTAAGTTAATTTTTTAAAATTCAGGCAAATATTACAAAGGACTTCCCATCTGGCTACTCTGTTAATCTAGACTTATTTTTCTTCAGAGCTTCTGACGCCATCTCTAGAGGACAGCAAGCAAAAACAGCTATCCTTCTGTTTCTCTCCACTGTCTGTGCTAAGGTACTACTCTACTATTCAATTCTTATTAAGAGATGAGAGACTGTGGACTCTGAGAAACAAACTGAGGAGGGTTTTGGAGGGTGGGGGGTTGGGTGAGCCTGGCAGTGGGTATTAAGGAGGGCAGGTACTGCATGGAGCACTGGGTGTGGTGCATAAACAATGAATGCTGGAACACTGAAAAGAAATAAATTAAAATAAAATGCACATAAAATATATTAAATCCACAGCAGCTAAACTAAGAACTCTGACTTGTGTTGGGAGAACAGATACTTATTAAAGCGTCTGGAGATTCTGCAATCTCATTATAAATCAAGTCTTAGATGAAAGGGGATTCATGGAACAATGGATAAAACCACAAAGATGGTCATATGGCCCTTGAAAAGATAACAAATTCAATTAATAGGGACTGCGAATTTCACATTTCTGTAAGAAAGTAACTTTTATAAAAGCAATTAAAACTCCTTTTTACTATGACATGCTAAAAAGAAAAAAAGGAAAAAACGAGTTACTCTGGAACTTTCAGTTTCTAAAAGAAACTGAGCTTAGAATTTGTCTAGATGTAGGATTTTTTAGTTAAGAATTTCTAACCTTTTCATTGTCACCAAGGTAAATCAGTGTTATTACTGAATTTTAATGAAAAAAGAATCAAGATATAGAAGGCAATCACTTGGGGTGCCTGGGTGGCTCAGTGGGTTAAAGCCTCTGCCTTCAGCTCAGGTCATGATCCCAGTGGGATTGAGCGGCATCACCACATCGGGCTCTCTGCTCAGCAGGGAGCCTGCTTCCTCCTCTCTCTGCCTCTTCTCTCTCTGCCTGCTTCTCTGCCTATTTGTAATCTCGGTCTGTCAAATAAATAAATAAATAAAATCTTTAAAAAAAAACAAAAAAGAAGGCAATCACTTGCCACAGAGTACTTCATCTGCTAAGTGCTTTATCTATAAAGTAAATAGTAAAAATAAATGGTCTATAATCTTCCCCAGCAACTTCAAGTCATCTACTTGGGCATATGAATAATGAAAACACAAAAATACACTTTTTGACTGTTCAGTATTTGGGAAAATAATTTTTAATAAAATTAATAAAATAAAATTTAATAATCTCTGATTCCCAAATAAGTATAAACAGTGATAATTTCTCTCTTATGAGAAATTTACAAATTAATTTGTAAAAATCTTATGCTTTGTCTGTTTCTGGCATTTCATTTTTGACCAAAAGAAACATTTTAAATTTGTCAATTCTCTACCATATTTTAGAAATTGTGAAGCCACTTTTAAGACTATCAAGAGCCATTTCAATCTGGAGATGACATTCAGAAAAAAAAAAGTTGCCTTGTAAATGATCAAATGGAAATTTCTTCCATGACTTTTAATTGAATACACTGGAATTTTTATACTTCATAAGTGATTATATAGAAAAGATGTGAAGTCCATAGTTCATACAATGACTATTATTGGAATAATCATGACGAGAAACTTAGGCCAACATAAAATCACGTAACATACACTTTCTGAGCAACTTACTTTAGTGGAATGTGGGTCACTAAACCTTTGTAATCTCCCCATGGTGAAAACACCAGCATGCACTTGAATAATCAGAATGATAGCCTGGCTGGTAAAACCTTTCTTTACTAGTTGTTAGTATCTGGGAGACAAGACATATGAACAAGTCTATGTTCCCATTATATTCTGCAGTCTGGGATAGCGCATCTTTTTCTTGCTGGATCTACCTTTTGTGTTAATGGCCCACCAAAAGAACAGATCTAGAACTCTCATCTCTGCTGGGGTCAGAGATTGGCTCTGTTGGCATGCTGGGCTCAGAAATGTTTAGACATGTGGACAGGGTCTTTTAGAAATAGTTCCTTTGGCCTAGAGCAGTTAGAAAGGCCAAGGCTCCTGTGAAAAACCGAGTTTTTCTTGGGAACAATTTTCAGTCTTATTACAATATCCTGAAGATCAATTCCTCAGGCTCACCTTAGAAGGGGCAGAGAGTTATTTTCACTGTAGCAAATAAATCTCTAGTTTGTTAATAGTATTCAGTGAATGTCAGCATTGGTCTGATTAGTGATAAGAATCTAATTATAAGATAAATCTGATTAATGTTGTCTTTTTTGAGAATCATCATAATCCAATTACTCTGTAGCCAGAAATTACTCACTTAAACATTCTGAGTACCTTTAATACTGGAAATGTCACAAGACATTATCAGAAAGTTATCGTCTTATTAAAAAAAATCAGCTCTTCAATTGAGTGAGGGTTAGCCAATCTGGAATGCCTCAGTCTGGAAAAACCAAGCACCTGTTTGCAGGGAACACAAGTAAGGGTGTGTCTGGAGAACCTGGCTGGTGGCAGCAAAAATAACAAAACAGTGGGCACTCATGAATGACAGTTCAAAAAATAGGCTTCTATAAGCATGATCTGACTTTTATAACTACTGTAACTACTATTCTGTATTTTTAAAAAGTAACGTGATTGTGAAAGATTAGTTTGCATAAAGTCACATGACTAGTACATGGCTGACTTGGCGGCAAGATCCATCATAAAATATTGTGCTCTCTCCCACCACTCCCCACACCCAGTGTTCCACCAGAGTATGCTTGCCCCTTAATCGCACCTGGTCAGCTGAACTCAGCAGCTACTGTTTCGGTCGGTGTAGGTTTCTTTGTAATAATACGTACGCCATTGGTATTGGCAATGTTTTCTGTGGCTATGTTATGTAGTATATTTACCAACATCTCCTTTTTTAGCCTAAATGATATTGACATATGACATTCTTGTGTTTATGTAATTTAATGAGAACAAATGCAAAATCCAAGTCACATCTTTTCTTCCTGTTATTAAGAGAACTTTTCCCTGATTAAAAAGATAATAGAAGAGGTAAAAAGAAAATACATATCACCTATAAATCTATGTATGGGGTAACAATTCTTGCAGTAATGCTTAATAGCCTTATGCATGTATTTATCTTAAATACAACATTGGATCATTTTAGATAAACTGTTTTACCTTCCCCTAAAACTTTATATATTGTGAATGCATTTTTATATTACTGGCATTTTTTACAAGCAAAAGCTGAAAAGATGTATTTTACTTCATGTTCCATTTTTATAGTGACATACATCGATTCATACTTGGCATTTTAGCTAACACATGTGCCAAAATTTCAACTTGTAGAGATGTAGGAAAAGGAGGTCACAGAAAAAGGAAAAGGTGAGAGAGGCTTTGTAAGATTTATCAGTGTATGAATGCTGACATGTCATTCCTGTTTTCATGAAACATAAATTTTCTAAATGCTGAATACTGTAGGACATTTTGCTAACTAACTTTTCACTGGCAAGGGAGACCCAACCGAAAGAGAAATAAATTTTGATTATGCAGAAGTAGCTTGACAAATTTAGAGACTAAGTGTAACTTAGAAGTGTAACTTAGACATGGAAAATTCATTTGTAAAAAGTATTATGACTGAATGGTTGAAAATACCCATCTACTTGAAGAGATGTGTTTTCTAAACTGTGGCCCAGCAGCTACAAAACATCAAGTTTTGTCTATTGTGGTCAGAGCCAGCCCAAACAGGCTTACCATCCCCTTTGACAACAGCCCATTTCCTGGAGCTGTGGGATGAACCCAAAGGGACACTTGTGGTTAGGGAGTTCACAATCCCTATAGGAATGTTGAAGATAAAGACAGAAAGGAGGTGAAAGGGGTCCCATGGCAATATTGAATCAAACTAGAGTGCAAACATTTATTAATTATATTCATTTATTCATTCTTTCAACATTTATTGAGCACCTACTTTGACTGAGTAAGATAGTTTCTCTTGTTAGTGTTTGGTGTTTACACATGCGTGTGGGTGTGTGTATGCACAAAGCACAAATGAATACATTGAAAACAATATTAACATGTAATACCTTCCAGACTTTTTTTCTTTAAGCAATTTACACGATGCTTGTGTTCTTAAAGCCCTTACGTTACTTTCTCATTTCTGGATGGAGTATGTAGAATAGTACACATGTTTTTAAAACATTGAATGGAATTTTAATCAAGTGTACATGAAAAATACTCTGTGACATTTTAAATATTTTCTTCAAATGGCGATTTTACACTACCTCTGCCTCATTTATCACTCATTCATTTATTAAGAATCAGTTGTCGGGGCGCCTGGACTGTGCAGTCCATTGGCGTCCCACTCTTAATTTCACCTTGGGCCATGATCTCTGGAGCGTGAGACTGAGACCCATATCAGGATGTGGGCTCAGTGCAGAATCTGTTTGAGATTCTCTCTCCCCTCTCCCTCTTCCCCTCCTGCTCCTGCTCTCTGTCTCTCTGAAACAAACAAATAAATCTTAAAAAGAGAGACTCAATTGTAATTTACTTAAGAATAAACTTACCTTCTAAATGGAAAGACTCAAAAGTCAGGAGGACCAGGGACAAAGGACCAGCCTCTATGAAGTAGGTGCAATTCATGTTGTTGTCATATTGCTTTGGGTAGTTTGGAGAGAGGATGTAACCTGAAGGGTTCGTGAAATTACCTCCACATCCTACATGGGAAGGGAAGAAAAGGGCATTATCAGAACAATTGTTCTCACGTGTAGTACTTCTTATCAGTGAGGGAAAAACTCACTCAAATTCTCTAGAGACATATTCCCTGAGCTACTCCAATGGTAAGAAACAGTAACTAAGGGGATGGAGCTCTGATTTTAAAATCAACATTACACACCAAATGAGAACATTCTTTATGTTTTAGAATATGTTGCAGAGTTTTGGGCTAAGTAGTAGAAACTTTTCCACAAATTCATTGCCATTTATTTTGAAGATAATATGGAAAGGAAAACTGAGCAAAGACTGAATATGGTTCATGTAGATAAAGAGATAAAATAGATGAAGTGGTTTGTTTCTGGTGAGTACCACTTAATGGGTTTTCATTTTTGTTTTTATCTAGGCTCCATGCCCAATGTGGGGCCTGAACTCATGACCCCAAGATCAAGAGACACATGCTGTACTGACTTTGAGCCACCCAGATGTCTGCCAGTTAATGACTTTAAAATATCTTATAATAATATTAGAAAACTATATATTCTCATTAGTATTATAATCTGGCCAAAAAAAAACAAACTGTTTTTAAAAATGTTGAATTTACTCATGTCAGTTCTTATCAAATTCTCACATGAATGATTCCCCGGTGTCAGAAATAGAGAATCATCCTCTTACTGATGTAGAGAACAAAGGCAAAAGAAATGTAAGAAAAAAATGAAACTTCCTTCGAACTTGCAGCCCACTGACAAGTACTTGAGACAGAGTGACCATTCCTCCAGGAACTCAGCTGTCTCAATGTTAATAGTTTGCTAGAAGCAAAAAAAAAAAAAAAAAAAAAAAAAAAAAAACCTTAGCTTGACATTAGCTGGTCTTCCAAGATCCTGTTAAGTCTTCTTTAATATATGAAAATCCATTTGGAAACATCCCTTTATATCTCCCCATCCCCCAAGATATATGTTAGCAATCACTCTCCAAACACATGGCCCACTGATAGACAGCTGAAGGGTTTCATGACTAAGGTTTTACACCAGATGTAATAAGTGACTCCTCAAGGTCCTGAAAACCTTGCTTCCAAATTCCTTAGAGACCTCTGCTATCCCTAACTCCCTTCCAACTTGAAATTACATAACCGTCACCCCTTACCTTGCAACCTCAGTGCAGCTCTTTCTGCCCACGGGTCCTGTCCCCGTGCTTTAATAAAATATCTTTTTTTCCACCAAAGACATCTCAAGAATTCTCTCTTGACTGTTAGCTCCGAAGCCCCAACATTTCACATCATTACCACTAAAATAACATTTGTTTTCATATAACCACTAACTAGTTAGTCCATATCGCTCCCTGACCTATCATAGAGGAAAATATCAATATCCTTCTAAACTGATATCAGAACACACAATTATGAACACATATACATGCACAGGAACCCAGCGAGGGAGGACCTGGCAATAGGCCTGGCTGGCCTTTCCTTCTTCCCTTTCCGCGACCCCATCCTTTATTCAGGTCTGAAACACCTATTCACCGCATCACTCTCTCTAATTCCTTTCATTAGACTTTTTCATAAACACCAGTTTGCAAATGAGTGGCTACTTGACTGAACATCAGCCAACAGGCACGCATCATTGCTTCTCAGACCTGAAACCCGCTCTATTCCCCATGAATCTAGTCTGTGAGCAGTAACTGAAGAAGGATAAGAAAATCCTGGAGAAAGTGACTCCCGAAGTCGACTCCCTTGCAGAATCATCTGGATGAGCGCAAACACGTGGAAGGCCTCTCCCTTGGAAACTGGGTGAGTTTCAGGGGAGTCGAGTGAGGCCTGACAATGAATCAGTGGGCTCTGATTTCTCTGGGGAAGGTCAAGGTGCTGCTCACCAGCCACTCTGATCACCCACTAATTACCAGCCTCTTGGGCTTCTGCCTACTTCCTGCCCACTCTGGGTTTTAGGCTCAGTTTTAGATGTCCACCAGGGGTACTCAGGCCTTCTATGTCATCTCTCAAGTGGCCTGTCATTGAATTCGGTTCCACTCTCACTGCTTTTTGAAGGAAGGGTGTACTCTGCGGATCAGGTGACTGGCCCACACTCTCCCCCTGGGGCCCCCAGTTCCAACCAACCCTGGCGCAGCACCCCCACCCTGCTCTCCTGCAAGCCGGCCTGTGGCAGCCCCACCCTCTCAAGGACCTCCCGCTTTGGTTTTTGGGGCTACTTACGGCTCACAAAGGATGCAGAGAAGCCCTGAGCCGGGGTTTCCTGAGACTGGAACACAGCCGTGAACGCATTTCTTGGTGTGAGGATGGACGTGGGAGCCCTGCTCCCACAGCTGGTGGCTAACAAGGCGTCGTCGACTTCCTCAGTCCCCGCCCACACCTAGCAGAGCCACAAACATGACTTAATGCTTGAGATTTTCCCCTGTCCACACTTAAATGTGCTTAGGCTGGAAAATAATGGAACTGGGATGTATATAGACCTAAACACAATAGCAAATAAAACGCATGCAAATCGTTAATATTTTCTTCTGAGAATAGTGTTTTTAAGCTGCTTTTTAACAGCATCTCCCATTCCCGACTCTTCCAAGGAGACTGTGCCCATTTTTGTATAGCTAGGCAGTGACCGCTAAGAGAAATCAACCACCACTCATTTTCCTCCTACTTTCTCCTCCTTGGCCAGATCTGGCTAACTCAGATTAGGAGGAGTCAAGGGAGGCTGAGCAGTGATGTGGGCTCCTGTGAGGCTCACACCTCGTCCAGAGGGGATGGCACACGGTGGGTCGCCAGTGGACAACATTTTACCAAGAAGAAACCCATGGAAGTCAAAGTATTTGCAGAGCATGAGGAAAATGGACATGAATTCCCTGTAGACATGTACTTAGCATGAGTTGGAATAAATCACAGAAGACTTCCTGGCAGTGTTCATTTTGAAGAAAGGATGAGACTCAGCCACGGTGTGCTATTTACTGAAAACTGGGTTGGCAACTCCCAGGCTGTCGTTAAATTGGTCCAGCCACTCTAAAAGAAGTCAGTCATATACCCATTTGAAAAGTAGTTGCTGAGGAATGAACTGTGGGCATTAGAATTCCACATAAAGCCGATCCTCAGGGGAAAATGTTAGTCACAGAATCACAAATTTAAATGCAGAGTTCCAACTAGGAAAGGAGCAGTATCCGAGCTATCTATGGAGAGAGCATAACAGGGGGCTTTTCCTGTTCTGGGCAGGGATGGCTGCCTGAGGAAGCCCCTGTGGCAGGAAGGGGTGGGGCTTCTGCAAAGGATGGAGTGGGAACAGAGTCTGCTGCCAGGGAGGCTGCAGAGTCCCTGCCAGCCTCAGGGCATTTTAGAGATCTGAGAACTATCCTAAAATGGCAAGGAGCCACCGGAAAACTTCGGGCTCTGGGATGCTTGGTTTTGGAAATCACTGCAACGGGGACAATAGGAAGAAATGGGAGGGGGCTGGGAGATCAGCCACGAAAACTTTGCAGTCGCACAGGCATGAGATCAGGGCATCTACAGCGTGCAGTCACTCGAGGAAAATATGGGTAGGAAGGGAATACAGACACATGACTGGGGCAAAGAGACCACTCAACAGATTTCACCAGGGAAGACCCAGGCAGTTGAGTGAGTCTCCACAAGGAGTAACCGTGCCTTCCCTAGGGGACATTTGGCAGTGTCTGGAGGCATTTTTGATGGCAATATTTGGTGTGCAGGGCAGCGTGTAGTGGGTAGGGGCCAGGGAAACTCTAAACATCCTTTGATGCACACAACGAGCCCCATCCTCACCCCTGACTTCTTAACTAGCCTAAGAAGATTAAATGGGTTTGGACTAGTCTTACTTGCCTATTCTGTCTTACTTGCCATATTCATCAAATTCTGTGAAATTACTCATTTGACCATATCACTTTTAAGAATAGTCCTCAAAGAAAGCAATAAAATAACAAGCCATTAAAAACATTTCTGTGGGCAGATCAGTCTGTAAGAAGAGGTGTGAAATGGTGTGATTCCTAGATAGTGCTGATTTACTATTTCTCAGTTCTTCTAAGCCCTGTCATTTCCAGTGATTTTCAAACACTGGGCATCCAGCTGTTAGTTATATTACTGAAGCCGAATGATGTTTGTCATTTATTAGATACAGGAGGGATCTGTCATGGGAGCTACTAAGAACAAAGGCATGGATATTCAGCCAAATAGCTAAAATCAAAAAGTTCTTAGGAAAGAATCACATACTTCCAAATTTCTGTACTATCCCCTTTAAGTCGTCCCTCCCCTCCTCCACCATCTTAACTACCTAGGAAAGTAGTTTACAGAAATTTTCTATTCAGATTTTTTAAAATTATACATTCGCCTTACTGAGAGATAGCTGTTTGCATACAACATTACTGAAAAGGCACAGTGACAGCTAGAACTTTTTTTTTTTGACAGCTAGAACTTTTAATAAAGAATCCCAAGTACTTTAATTAAGAACTTCAAGAACTTCCTGAAGTCATTAAGTATGGATCTGACATCCTACCTTTTGGCCCAGGAACATAAGTGTTGTAATGATAATAATGATGAAGAGTTAGTCAATATTTCCTGCTGCCTTGTCACTCAAGAGCTCGTTTCATTGCCTATATAACCCAAGACTCATCAAAACCATATTGGACCAAAGAATACCATGATGTTGTCATTAAGTCAAAAACTTTCTGGCTTTTCTGAAGGTTTTGTGTAATTCAGCTTGGTTGCACATGATGTTTTATCATTCAATTAAAAAAATTATTGCTTAGGGGCGCCTGGGTGGCTCAGTGGGTTAAGCCTCTGCCTTCGGCTCGGGTCATGGTCTCAGGGTCCTGGGATCAAGCCCCATGTCAGGCTCTCTGCTCAGCGGGGAGTCTGCTTCCCCGTCTCTCTCTGCCTGCCTCTCTGCCTGCTTGTGATCTCTCTCTCTGTTAAATAAATCTTAAAAAAAAAAATTATTGCTTATTAAGATACCTACAGATTCACAGGCAGTTGTAAGGTATCATCTAGAGAAATTCCTTGCACACATTCCCCAGTGTCCCCCAACACTGACATCTTGCCAAATTATAGTATGATAACATAACCAAGATGTTGGCACTAATGCAGTCCCCTGCTCTTACTCGATTTCTCAGTTTTACTTGTACTCATGTGTGTGGGGGTATGTGTGTATTTAGTTATCTACCACCATGTTCAAGATGATGAAGAGTCCCAACACCATAAGGGCCCCTAGAGTTGCCCTTACACAATTCATTCCCATACCCCCATCTTTGTAAACTATGGCTGTCCTCCATTTCTAACTATTGTGATTTCAAAAATGTAACGCAAATGGAACAAGAGAGTATGTAACCTTTAGGTATTGGCTGTTTTCACTTGCTGTGATGCCCTGGTGATTTATCCAAGTGGTTGAAGGGTTGGTTTGCTTTTACTGAGGACTTGCATACTGGTAGGTACGTGCTAGTTAGTTAAACCATTCACCTGTTGAAGGACATGTGCACTGAATTCAGTTTTGGGATACCAACAAATAAAGCTGCTATCAACATTTGTATATGAGTTTTTATGTCAACATAATTTTCTTTACTCTGGGATAAGTGTCTAAGAGGGCAATTGCTGGATCTTATGGCAAGTGCATATTTAGTTTTATAAGAAGCTGCTGAACCATTTTCAGAGTGGCTGTACCATTTTACAATCCCTCTAGCAATGAGTAAGTGATACAGCTTCTGCGCAACCTTGCCAGGATTTGGTTTTATGATAGGTGTGTAGTGATCTCTGTGGTTTTTGAATTCTCAGTTTTCCTAATGGCTAGTGATGTTGAACATCTTTCCATTGTCTATTTACCATCCCATATACCCTCTTTGGTGAAATATCTGTTCAAATCTTTTCCCCATATTACAGTTGGATTCCTTGTATTTTTACTGTTGGTTTTGACTATTCTGTATGTATTCTAGATCGTAGCCTATTGTCAGATAGGTGGTTTGTACATCTTTCCTCCCGGTCTGTGGCTTGCCTTTCCATCCTCTTTTTTTTTTTTTTCTTTCCATCCTCTTCATACAGGCTTTCACAGATTAAAAGATTTTTAATTTTGATGAAGTAAGATTTATCAATTTTTCTTTTTATGGATCATTCTTTAGATGCTTAGTCTGGAGAAATATTCATCTATCTCTAGGTTTTAACAATTTTGGGCTATTTTTTTCCCCTAAAAGTGTTTAGCTGCATACCTTACATTTTAGGGTATGGTCTATTTTGGGTTATTTTTTTTTATATTTATTTTTATTTGTTTATTTACAGCATAACAGTGTTCATTGTTTTGGCATCACACCCAGTGCTCCATGCAGTACGTGCCCTCCTTATTACCCACCACCTGGTTCCTCAACCTCCCACCCCCCCCACCCCCCACTTCTTTCAAGATATGTCTCCAAAGGCCAAGGAAACAAAAGCAAAAATGAACTTTTGGGACTTCATCAAGATCAAAAGCTTCTGCACAGCAAAGGAAACAGTCAACAAAACAAAGAGGCAACCCACGGAATGGGAGAAGATATTTGCAAATGACAGTACAGACAAAAGGTTGATATCCAGGATCTATAAAGAACTTCTCAAACTCAACACACACAAAACAGATAATCATATCAAAAAATGGGCAGAAGATATGAACAGACACTTCTCCAATGAAGACATACAAATGGCTATCAGACACATGAAAAAATGTTCATCATCACTAGCCATCAGGGAGATTCAAATTAAAACAACATTGAGATACCACCTGACACCAGTTAGAATGGCCAAAATTAGCAAGACAGGAAACAACGTGTGTTGGAGAGGATGTGGAGAAAGGGGAACCCTCTTACACTGTTGGTGGGAATGCAAGTTAGTCAGCCACTTTGGAGAACAGTGTGGAGATTCCTGAAGAAATTAAAAATAGAGCTTCCCTATGACCCTGCAATTGCACTGCTGGGTATTTACCCCAAAGATACAGATGTAGTGAAAAGAAGGGCCATCTGTACCCCAATGTTTATTGCAGCAATGGCTACGGTCGCCAAACTGTGGAAAGAACCAAGATGCCCTTCAACGGATGAATGGATAAGGAAGATGTGGTCCATATACACAATGGAGTATTATGCCTCCATCAGAAAGGACGAATACCCAACTTTTGTAGCAACATGGACGGGACTGGAAGAAATTATGCTGAGCGAAATAAGTCAAGCAGAGAGAGTCAAGTATCATATGGTCTCACTTATTTGTGGAGCATAACAAATAACATGGAGGACATGGGCAGATGGAGAGGAGAGGGAGTTGAGGGAAACTGGAAGGGGAGATGAACCATGAGAGACTATGAAGGGGCGGCAGGGGGGTGGGTTATTTTTTTTATATGGTATGAGCTTAAGGGTTGCTTGCTGGAGCTGGACCCTCTTGCTGGTTCTGCCCTCTTCATGTCTCTTGGCAGAATCAGGAGGCTCAGGCCTGGCAGGGGAAGAGGGCTTTCCAGGCCAGTTAGTTTGGGCAGGGCTCCAAATGGACCTCACCTGCCAGTTGCATTGGCTTGGCCAGATGTCAGAGGGATTCCTACTCGATCAAGAGGAGAATTGGGCCTAAATAACTTTTCAGATTCCATTTGTAAAACTGATGAACTTGCAAGGCTTTACATACATCTGTACGTTTGATGTTTACTCAGTCTATGAGAGAGAGTCCATGAGAGAGTTCATGTTGCTTCATGAAAAAAAGCCATCAGGAAGAGTTGTATTAGATGTGTTCCATTAGACACATATTTTATAAAAGTATGGGATTTTTATTTAATTAGTAAGCATGGATCCATTAGATATAAAACATAATTTGAAAGATGATATACAATAATAACATCAATGGTAAAATGCCACTACTATTCATTAGGTGGTTTTATATTCCAATTACTGAGCACTATTTGTGTTATTATATCATATTACCTCTAATGCTTAAAACAGTCCTACTAATGGACAAATTGTTCTCTTTGTTTTATGGTTAAGAAGTTAAGTCCAAATGTTTAATTAGCTCACAGAGGAAAATGCAGGTGGTAAGTGCAAGAGATATGGATAGAGTCCAGGCTAATGTGAACTTAAGGCCAATGTCTTTTCCACTTAAAGGTAGAAAGATCTCTTGGAGATTTATTACATACGAGGTCCAAATAGCAGAGTCAGAATGAATTCATCATACAGCCATCACAGTCAGAAGTCAATGAGAAGTGAGGTCGGTGCCACATAAGCAGTATTAGCCATTTTAGAGAAAGAGAGCCTTACTGACTGCCCCACTGCCATAATTTTACACGAGTAAAACGTTCTTTTCAGCATGTGGGCTCTTGAGGCCTGCTGTGGAGGCTGACACTAACCACCTCTCTAGCCTTCTCTAATTTTCATAGCATACTTTAAATGTGGCTGGTAACGGGGCCTTACATTTGTTTTGTCCTTGAAGATCTATTAGAAAAGAAAGACAAAAAAAAAAAAAAAAAGAAAGAAAGAAAGGATGGAAGGAAGGAAGAACACAACAAAAATATCTGACCTTCCCTCTTCGGTTTCCACAGAAAGGAAGAACCCTAAATATGCATGACAATTTAATAAGGCCAGAAAACAATCTCCTTTAATTAGGTTACTTTGCCTACATACCAGCAAATGAAAAGTCACAGGGCAGTATGTGTGTTGTGGTTCAAGTTTTAACTCCTAATAGTTGAGATTTTTCACATTTTTATTCAAGAAATCCAAGCAAGAAAATTGCCCTTTACTTACTTTGAGAAGCAATAAGTCATTTCTGGTCTAAATGTTTATGTTCACAAAACCAGCTCGGCTCCAATTAAAGGAACAAGCGTGCTCACCTTCACGAAGCTGGCCTGACACTGTCCATCACCGCTGGGGATTAGGAAGTTGTTGTCAAAGCTGATCTCCAACTGTTTGCTTTCGTGAGTAATGACTGTCCAGGAGCATCTGCTGTTCTCAGGAAAATTCTCAGGCCAGTGAGGGGATCTGATTGTACCATTATCTGAATGAAGTATTCCCCCACAACCTGAGAAGTTGTCATGGAAAAGTCATTAATTTGAGAGGAAAATAACTACTTTCATAGCCCAAGATTTCCAAAGGAGACATGTTTCTAAATGTGAGATTCCGGGTTCTCTTTCCTTACACTGGAGTCACTGGCTTCCGGGCAGGATACGACAAGAACTCTGAACAAATGTGAGGTGAACTGAATCCAGAGGAAGCTTTGGCTGTTTATGTTTTGTTGCATTTATGCTGAACTCACCCGAGGACACTAATTCATGCCATAAAGAGGACAGACTTCTATTCTGTTTTCAGACAATGACACTATTTTTTACTCCCCTTGAAGCTATATAGTATTTGTGAACCAGCAATCCCAAGTTCTGTATTTTATTTTACTGTGAATACATGAGAATATAAATCTACACTCATTGGTAATTTTACTCTAACATACAGGACTAGAGAAAAGGATTTTGAGGAGGAGAAAATTCTTCCATTACACAATCTGATTCATTCATATTGAAACTCTGACAGATTAAAATAAATGGCATAAATTGAAAGAAAGAAAATATCAAATTATTTTATACTATTAAAATATGTACTTAAGAAAGACTCCTGGGTGGCTCAGTCGGTTCAGCATCTGCCTTAGGCGCAGGTCATGATCCCTGGGTCCTGGGACTGAGTCCCACATAGGGCCCCCTGCTCAGAGGGCAGTCTGCTTCTCCCTCTGCCTGCCATTCCCCCTACTTGCACTCTCTCTCTCTCTCTGACAAATAAATAAAATCTTTTAAAAAATTGTACTTAAGAGATGACAAAAGGAAAACTATGAACTCAAAACAAAATGAAGTTAAATCAAAGAGTATTCCTGTATCTTTTGCTTCTAAACCCTTGGAAAACCAATGGTGCACCTAAAACTACCCTCCATTCAACCGCAACCAGTGGTTTAATGGAGAAAGCTTGACTCCTTCCACAAAAACCTTAATAATAAACTTGGACTCCTACAAAGAATTACCCTGTGTGATACTGCAAGGCTTTAAAGAAATCCTGACTAAAGTATGCAGTGCAATTTTTTTTTTTTTTTTTAGATTTTATTTATTTGTGAGAGAGAGCGAGCATGCACACACAAGCAGGGGGAGGGGATAGGGAGGGAAAGAAGCAGGCTCCCCGCTGAGCAAGGAGCCTGATGCAGGGCTTGATCCCAAGATCCTAGGGTCATGACCTGAGCCAAAGGAAGATGTTTAACCCACTGAGCCACCTGGCACCCATCCAATGCAAATTCTTTAATTTTCTGGGGATTTCCATGAGGTTCATATTTTACATGCACAAAATACTACCCTTTTGAAATCAAATCTATTATACTCTGCCACCTACAGGGCACTCATTCTAAGTCACAAATCTTGCCACTTTGCTGCTCAAAACTCTTCAGTGGCTCTGCATTACTCAAGGGACAATATAGAAGACAAGGCTCTTCATGACATGGACCACTTAACTTCTTGCTTTCAGCTTACCACTCAGCATTCTGCCTCCAAGATCCAAATATTCTGAACTACTTGTGATTCTATTGGTTTTGATTCTCTGGTTATGCCAAGCCCTTCTGCCTATGTAGGCAACATAGTGAAGTGTGAAGATCAGAGTTTCTGGGCCCCACTATCTTTATTCAAATCCTGACTCTACCAACGACTAGCTCCATGACTGGGAAAACTATCAACCCGTTTGTCTCCAGTTTCCAGCCACATGAAATGGAGAAAACATGTATGATATTGCATCTTCCTTATGAAGTTGCTACATGAGACGACACGTGTAAACAGCCCGAGTTGAGTCTAACAGAGAGTAGATATAAAATGCATACTTTAAATTATTAATAAATTTAAAAAACACATCAATTTAAAAAGTACATAGAATGTTTCTTTTACCTAAAGCCTGTGTGTTCCATGTGGCATAAAATCCACCATTTTGAACTGAATGGTCCGAGTTAAAAATCACCACCAGCTGGTTGGAACCGGACTGGATTGTCCTGGGGTTTGAACTTCCACAGTATTGTCCAATTATGGGTGATCCAGGAGAACCACCATTCCTGACAGTGACAGAGTCCCAAACACAGGTTGCATGGGCTTCAATATCAAAGTCACTAAATGTTAGCTGCAGGAGAGAAAAGAGACAATGAGGTACCCTGAGTGGTAAGTGAGATGAGCTACCTAAAGTTAGATAAGGTCCTCACAAACCCTTTTACTTTTTTTAATTTATATAATTTTATGTCTCTTATTTACCTTTCCCCTGCCCTCCTCTCTTCTTCCTTATTGGGGATTCCATTGGAAATTTTGAAAGGGGACAATTCTCCTGGAACTGGAGTCACTAGGAGGAACCTCTTTGGTCCAGTGGGATGGGATGGCTACTCATATCGAGAATGTGATTACAATTGTCTACTGGATAAGAATATCTCATATAGATATTTATTTATCTATATCTATAGCTATATCAGTATCAATATTTTCTCCTATGCTTGTAAAAGAGATTTCTTCAGTCACTGGATACTTGTAGATGACTATACTCTAATGAGATTTTGGGGAGAAAATGAACTGATCACAGGGTCAAACTATTCTAATTGCTTGCTTATTAGAAGACATACAGCGGACATGGTATTTTTGTTCTAGAAGAAAATCAGAACTCACGGTGATGGTATGGCCTTGTGGGGCTTCCAACAACCAGGAACAATGGGTCAAGCTATCATAAGAGGCTGGATAGTTGGGGCTTGTGATCACTCCGCTCTCACCCAGCTGTATTCCACCACAGTCTAAAATTAGATTTTAACCTTATTTAAGATATAAGATACAGGAAAACAAAACCAACAAACCAAAAACAAAACAAAACAAAAAAACCTCTGAAAGGCCAAAGGAAGTAGATCTTACAGCCATCATACTTAATGATTTTAAAAAAGCAGTCAATGAATAAATAGATGAAAGTGGTAAACGCGAAGTAAAACTGGGTAGAAGATTAGAAATAAACAGAATCTCATATAGTGTGAATTAAAAAGAATCACACAGGGAAGACAGGATCATGTTTAGGACAAAGAAAAAGGAAGATGATCTGTAGCACAAATGGAGAATAATTAGATGTGCATATAACTGACACTCTGATTAGGGACAAAGTAAGTAACACTGCATTTCTTGAAAAAAACAAAACAAAACAAAAAACGGGCCAATAAAAATAAATACAAGCTTGAAGAACATGGTCCATACCATAACTAAAGAATTTGTCATGTGATGAGAAGCACTTGTGTCTGTAGTCAGCTATCAAAGTACACATCAGCATAGCAAGTTGAAGAACAGACATATCTTTAAAGTGTAAGACTGTCTGATTTTTCCACATGAATAATACTGCTTCCTGAAGCCTGGCTCTCTTCTTTCAATCCAATAAAGAAAAATCAGCCAGCAAGATGGTTGATCAATCTTACTCCCTCTCCCAATCAGCCATTTGATTATAACACAAAGAAATGTTTGATAGAACCATAACCAAAATATATATTGATTCATAGCCAAACTTCATAGGAAAAAAAAAAGGGTTTCCAAAATCTAAAAAAAAATAAGTATACTCAAATGCTGAGGGGTAATCTCAAACTGAGACTACATCAGTCTGAAAGGATGTAGAACCAATATGTGGGCCCCAGAGGTCAGCATCTGAGGTCTTGATGATCATGTGGGAGAACATATGGTCTTGGACCCACACAGAAGGAAGGGCTGGAGTTGAGACTTCTACATAATATTGGGGGTCTAAAAGAACTGCCATATTAGTGAGAGGGACTAGAAAAATTCTGATAGTCCAAAGAAGCAGCAAAGAACAGTGCTGTCTGTCTTGCAATGAATTTTCAGATACAAACTGAATGTCATGGGTGCAAATCCAAAACGAAACATTAGCAAATAATATCTAGTAATATGTTCAAAACACACATCATAGCCAAGTAGAGTTTATCTTAGAAATTAAAAGATGGCTTAACAAGAGAAAAGTCTTTCAATATGTAGTTTATCATATTAATATATTAAAGGAGGAGAATAGAATCATTGCAATAGATGGAGAGAAATCATTTGATAAAATCTTACATCCATTCAGAATTTAAAAAAAAAAAACCTGTACACTAACAATGAAGGGACTTTCTTTAATCTGATAAGAAGTATTTACTGAAAACCCTAAGAGAAATCAATCTATTTAACAATGAAGGGTCACAGGCTTTCACATGAAGGGCATCCCTTCCATTTGACATGAAGGTGAGCTAGCCAATGAAATAAGACAAGAAAAAGAAAATTTTGAGGCTGAGACAAGAAAAATATTATCATTGGCAGAAGATATGACTGTTTATACAGAAAAACCAAAGATAATCTACAGACAAAATGCCAAAACTAATTAAGAGTACAGCAAAATCTCTGGGTTAGAGATTAATGTATAAAAATTTAAAAATTCCTGGATTTCGGCAACAACCAATTAGAAGATGTAATTTAGAACATCTCCTTGACATCAGCAACAAAACTAATAGCTACCTAGAAGGGAATATAACACAATACATGTGAGATCTTTATGGAAAAGATTATTATCTATTATATCGCCAGAGTTTGAGAGTTTAATCACAAGTCTTACCTGTAAAAGAATACTCCGCATGGAATCCAACATGTTCTACGCGTTCATTGGTGACAAAGTGTATCCATACCTGAGAATAAGGTGTAACCAGGGGCACTGTAGGTTTTGAAGGTCCACAAAGTCTCCACATCAGAGGCCCATCAGCATTACCTGAAACAAATAGCACACCAAAAGCCATAACTTATATAGCTTTTGAGAAATATATGAATGAATTTAGTAGGAACAAATAATAAAGAACATTTCAAGGTATTAATTAACACACATTAGAATTCTGATTTAGTAGCAGATGTTTCACAAGGTTCCTTTCTGTCTTTGTCAACTGCAAGAGTCCCTCCAACAGGGTAAAAACAAAAAAACAAACAAAAAACCCCCATGCTTTTTTAGTATAGACATCTTTCTCTATTGTGGGTGCCATTGTGTTCCAATTTGTGTTTTCATAATTATTTTGGCAAAGCAAAACAGAGACACGATTAATTAAAAAAAACAAAACAAAACACATTTGGATGTGCCTTTTTTAGGGCGTAAAAAAATAATGCCAACAGTGACAAAATATATCATCAAGATAAAAGTGATAATTATCTAAAATTTTAATGATTTCTTTACTGGATTTAATCAACTGTAATGAATAGGATATTCAGAACTTGTGTTAAAAACTATCAGCTTTGGAGCTGAGTATTTTTATGAAGATTACTTTTCACAGTAATTTGATTCCCAGTAATTTGGTTTACAGAACACCTACAGAGCTCACAATTAACCTGCTCTTTATTTATTCTGTCAGACCAGTACCATTGATTTTATAAGTTAACAAAATATAGTACTTTAACTCTCTCTGAAATGCGAGAATAGGGAGACGATTGCATTTAACTGACTGAAATTGAATATACAACCGCTCTGCTTAATTCAATAAGCCAGTATTTTGTTTTCTTTTTATTGAAATTCAAGTTAATTAACATATAGTGTAGTATTGGTTTTAGGAGTCGAATTTAGAGATTCAGCAGTTGTATATAATACCCAGTGCTCTTTATATCAAGTGCCCTCCTTGGGTGTCTGTCACCCTTTAGACAATCTCCTCACCCACTGCCCCTCCAGTAACCCTCGGTTTATTTTCTATTTTTGAGAGTCTCTTATGGTTTGCCTCCCTCTCTGTTTTTCTTTTCTTTTCTTTTTCCTTCCCTTCCTCCATGTTCATCTGTTTTGTTTCTTATATTCCACATATGAGTGAAATCACGACATTTGTCTTTCTCTGACTGACTTATTTCACTTAGCATAATACACTCCAGTTTTATCCACATTTTGCAAATGGCAAGATTTCATTCTTTTTGGTGGCTGAGTAATCTTCCATATATATATACACTACATCTTCTTTATCCATTCATCAGTCGATGGACATTTTAAGCCAGTGGTTTTGAACCTGGCGGCGTGGTGAGGGTTTATCAGAATCCTATGGAGAACACTCTCAAACTACAACTTCCACTTCCGTCATAAGTCTTCTTTAGATTCACCTACTTAGGAGGGCCCAGATAATTCTCCTGCTGAGTCCCCTGGTCTGTGACTACAGACTTTACCCAATTCTCCTTGAAAAGTCTGTCCACCATGTTCTCAAAGTCACCATCAATTTCAATAGCCGCCCTAGAACATTGCCGCCAGCTCACTGTGTTAGTGTCTGCTGCTTTCAGCCTCCTTTAAAATAAGGTGTTGCAGTGACATGGAACTCAGTGAACCTTAAATAGCACAGATGCTCTGCACCATTACCTTACTTCTCTTTTTCAAACCAGGAAAAGAGTGCCAATGGAACAATGGAGGAAATTTGATGGATCGCCCATGACTCCAGACTCAACTACAAGAAAGAACTAAAATGGACTCAATCTTTTATGAAGGGAGATTTTTTTAAAAAATTCTTAAGAGAACTATGGTTTACTGAACACACTTCAGTCCACTTCCATCATGAAAATAAAGACAAACTTGACTCTTTTGGGGATAAGTCCCCAAATAGCTTCCACCTGCTTCTCCATCTGGTACATTGCAAAGCTGCTTTTGATTGCTAAGTAAAATTCCTATAAATTCAGGAAATCACTGATACAGTCTGACCATGCTAATTTTCAGTCTGTGAGGAAAGAAGCCTTGAGTAGTAGAAGATCATCGAAAGGACCACCTGGACTCATCAAGAGAACACAGACAAGGGGCGCCTGGGGGGCACAGTTGGGTAAGCATCTGACTCTTGAGTTCAGCTCAGGTCATGATCTCAGCGACACGGAATCGAGCCCCGTGGGTTCTCTCTCTCTCTCTCTCCCCGCCTCTGCACCTCCCCTCCACGTGCTCTCTCACTCTCTCAAGTAAATAAATAAATCTTTCAAAAAGAGAGAGAGAGAGAACACAGATAAGCTTAATCTCTCCTCAGTAAGCCTCACATTACTTGAAACAGAGTCTACTTGCAAACTGCTCCATCTCGCTCACCATTCACAGGGTATGTTACCTCAGCTGGGTACACACATAAATACAGCTTTTTCTGAGCAACGTTCTTTTGAATTCTATGCAGATTTTTATAGCCACTGGAGTCCCTTCATTTTTGGTGGTCTCCAGGTATAAGAACACTATGGATAAATAGGAAAACATGTTCTTTGATTGAACTCACCCACTCGGAACTCAAGGACATCCAACTGACAGTCTTGGTGACTTTCCAGGTAAAAATCCTCAAAGTGAATGTAAATGGATGAATTTCCCTGACTTGGATTGCTGAGAGTCCATTCACAGTTTAAGTTTCTTGAATAATTACTGATTCCGTTATAGCCAGGAGAAGTAAAGTTTCCTTTAGGGGAATGTGTAAGGGACCCACCACACACTAAGGAAACAAAAGGCAACAGGGAAAGTAACTGTGAAATTCACACCATAACAGAACATACAGGTCATGCATTAACAACTAAAATAACAATAGCGGAATTTTTATTGCTTTGATTTGTTTTTCTAGGTGAAGTTAAGACTGTGTAAAGGGCTGGCTCATGCATGCAGAGACTATGGAGGAAGTTTCTGTGAGTTTGGAAATACCTACAAAAATAAACAGCTTCTTTATTTTCCCACAGGGTAGATTCTGTGGATTTAGAAGTTTGGCTATGCATCAGTTTCTCCTAACTTAAGCCTATTGTTCATTAATATTTAACTTAGAGAAATAGCTAACCTCCAGTAGTGGTCTCAGTGGCTTCTCATTAGCAATTCTCCTCTTGACCCCACAATTTAATTGGATCAAACAGATAACACAACCTGGGACTGGCAAAGAACTTGGCCCTTCTCACATGGTAATGAATGCTCTTTGTATCAGTGAAAAGAACATAAAGGTTTTTTACATATTCAGTTCTACTCTTTCTAAAATTTAAAAGTCTTAGGTAATAGCATCAACCCAGAAAATAGGAGAATATTTAGATCAGAAAGCCATATCTTGCTTAATTTTTAAATACTCTATATCAAACATGACCATTCATTCATTTACACTGGGAAAATATGTATATGGATGGGTGACTAAGAAACAATAAAATCTGGCTATCTTCAATTCAACGAGTCACTTTCAAGGAGTCAGTTACTTTCTAAGTAGGTCTCATTCAGCAGGAAGGAATTGATCAAGAGCTGTAGAATGGGCAACCAATATAAAGGCACCATGGCATGGAATAGAGCTGAAAGCTCTCCCAACAGCATTTTAAAAAGTTTTAACTCACAATAACAGCTTTCTGAATCGGAATTTTTTTTTTTTTTTTTTTTTTTTTTTTTGGTCCTGTTTGGGATGGGTTTTCTACCTGGTTATATGTGTTTGCCTTGGTTCCATCTCTGATCTCTGAAGGGACATAAAATTGATGGCTCCTCTGCTGTTGGGAGTAGCTGTGGGTCACATGCAGGGCCCACAGTAACACCATCTGCCATTATTACCTGCATCTTCGCTGGACGTGTAGGAAGCACTGAAGCCTCCATAGGGCCTGGATCCATCAGTGAAAAACACGACTTTCATTGTATTTCCTGAAGATTTGATCGCATCGCTTACGTTCGCACTGCTACACAGTGTCTCTAGTTGGGGTGAGTTACTTCTAATGCCATTGAAGAGCTGTTGGAAAAACAGTTTAACCTTCAGTCAGGCGGGCCATCTGACCGAGTGTTTCCTAGAAGATTATATTCACGGCCCCGATATGCATCCTCAGAAGGGAACTCCGTGCTAAAATGAACTACTTAGCAGTATGGGCTCCTCGCCCGGTGCCACAAGCCACTGTGTCACCCGGAGCACATTCTACTGAGTTGTGGCCTCCGGGTCATTTCACTAAAATGAAAGTATTACAGTAATGCCCCCCTGCCATGTGGTGACAAATGAAAAACTGCTATACTGTCTGCAGCTGGAAACCGTGCTCGAAATGTAAATTCGGCCAACACGCTTACATCTCAGTTCGCAGAGTTCACTGCTGGACCATTTTTCTTACCGATGTGTCAGGACTTTTGGTATTTGGAATGAAGGCTTAAATGTTAGTCTCTGAGGGCTCGAAGCATATAGTAACTCAAATAGTTCAAAATGCCTTGAAAAGTAACTCTAAAAAAAATTCGATCAATATAATAGTTCTTCCCTAAGTACTTAGGACCCAAAGCCTCAATTTTCTTATTAATTTGAATTTTTAAAAAAAATGGATTAGAGTAGAGCTGGCTCCAAAATATTAAACAATAATTCTAGTTATGTCCATAGTGATAATAGCTGCAAAGTATTATTTAACTTCTGTGCAAAACCAAAGGAGTTTCAGCATGCCTGGTTGTCACAGTTTAAGAAAGATCCAGAAGTAACTAAACAATACTGACTGATTGAGTAATTGATATTCCTCTTTTTTTAAAAAGGATTTGAATCACTCATGATTAGAAATAATGATTCAGAATCTAACACTAAGAGATATGAAGGAGAAGCATGCACTCCATAACAAAGATGTGAGCTTTTTAATTTACTGTAACTGATCATTAAATTGAGCTCTGTGTCTTCTAACTCACAGGACCAGACATAGCATCTCCTATCACTTACTGAGCACAGCAAAACGCCAGGCTCTGCTAATAGCCTACTTGTATTACTGTATTCAATTAGCACTATACCCTCTCAGATACATAATATCATCCCTGTTTTCCAGATTAAGACAATAGAATTCAGAAAGGTTATGCAATTTGCTTCAGGTCAAAGACCTAGAGATAATAAAACTGGACTTCAAGCATCCCTCTGATTCCAAACCATGAAATAATGTATAAGGAAACAGAAGATGACAAAATTTCAATAATACTGAGAGCAGTATTATTCTGGCAACATATTGCCAGAATCAGAAGGGATTATCAGCAACTGCCGGCTAATGGAATATGTCAGAAACCCTGATCGATGGCGGTTATCCTTGCACAATGTCTGCCCTGATCTAAGCATCAAAGTGACTAACAGTTGTTCAGACAGCCATTTATCACATGACTCCTGCTTTTTCAAGGAAACCAAAGTGCTGTTTCCACTTTCCTCCTCCACTTAAGTTTGTAGTCAGAAACTACAACTCCCAGAAAACAATGGGATAGGAAGTAGGCATTCGAGATTCAGGACAAGCACATATCTCAGTGTAGGGCTTGCTGGGCGGTGTACCTTTGCCTCTTCTCCTTCTGGACAGAATCAGATAAGCAGCAGGTTTGGAGGAATTGTATGCTCAGGTGGCTGGATAAGGTATTAATCTAGAGGGAGTGCACTTAAAGCTGCCTTCACTCAACCTATAGATCCCAGGAAGTTTCCCTTCTCCCTCTCTCCCTTCCTCTTTTCTTCTCTCACTCTCTCTTTTTTAATATTTTATTTATTTGACAGAGAGAAATCACAACTAGGCAGAGAGGCAGGCAGAGAGAGGAGGAAGCAGGCTCCCCGCGGAGCAGAGAGCCTGATGTCGGGCTCGATCCCAGGACCCTGGGATCATGACCTGAGCCGAAAGCAGAGGCTTTAACCCACTAAGCCACCCAGGCGCCCCTTCTTCTTTCTTTTTATCTCTCTCGTCTCTCTCTTTCTTTCTCTTTTCCTTTTTCCTTCTTTCTTTTTCTCTTTCTCTGCTCCCCTCACCTGTTTTTTTTGTGAGACTTTCTTAAAATGATAAAGTGTGGGCAAAGGGCAAGCCACATCCCCTTATTTACAGCAGAGTGGAGAAAAAACAACACAAACATTGAACCTATAAAAATATATTTCAAAGAAAAAGAATGTGATATGGAGCATTCATGAAAGAAATTTATTGTTGGAGCTTTAGCCTCCCCAGGAGAAAAGACCTGTAGATAGGACATTTGTAGTTTCTCCTAATTAAATGGTCAAGTCCCCCCAACCCAACAAAGACCATAAGCTGACAATACCACGAACACAGAGTTTCCAAGCAGCATTTTAGTACTTCATTCTTAGATATGAATAAACAGCCAAGGGTCATTAGGCATTTAGGAAGTTTCCTTAGATGTCTAATGCAAAAGGCAGAGACCAATCAATATACATAATGGGAAACAGAAAACTGAAGGAAATGGACCTCAAAAGAAGTAACATAAAACTTCAAAATTATGATTAATATGTCTAATCATAATTTTAATATATTTTATAAATATAAATTTTTATTTTAATATAATTAATTTGAACATATCAAATACATATGATATTTTAATATATATAGTATATTCAAACAATGGTAAAATAAGGATAATTCCAGGTATACACCTTCTCAAAAACCTTACCATCCATGCCCATTTCCTTATGGAAATACATATGCCTCACCAAAAAAAGGGAAATGAGCCAAGACAGGATAATGCACATGTCGTGGAGTCAGGTGTCCACCCCAGGAGAGGAATGAAGGAGCGTGCGAAGTTGCTGGGGAAGGGAAGGCACCGGCTGACAGCTGGCACCAGGCTTGCAGCTGATGGAAAAGGGCTCAAGGAAGGCTCCTGCTAAGGAAAAGGAATTAAAGGATGGGTGTGCTATACTGCACAAGGTGGGGATGTAACCCTGGAGTGAAAGCGTGGGGGAGGAATGAGTTTTTTCCACATGGAAAAAACTCCATGTGGAAAAGGACATTAATCGGAAAAACAAAAGCAAACACTACCAGGGTACACTACGTGGCTAGGTGGGGAATGACAGCGGTATAGTCATAGCAATGTAAACACTGAAGAGCAATTTAAACAAAATCTGTGATGTAGGTATTTTGTGGGGAAGCTGGGGGAGTTCTGAACTGCGCATAGCCCTGTGCGCATCTGTGGTGCGTGTGTGGTTGGGGGTGGATTGTGAAGAGAGCTCAACCCTCATCTCCCATAGTTGCATGTGGATATATGATGTCTAAGACCAAAAAAATAAGTAGCAGTAGGAATTTTTTTTTAAGATTTTATTTATTTATTTGACAGAGGGAGAGAGATCACAAGTAGGCAGAGAGGCAGGCAGAGAGAGAGAGGGAAGCAGGCTCCCTGCTAAGCACATAGCCTGATGTGGCGTTCGATTCCAGGAACCTGAGATCATGACCTGAGCCAAAGAGCAGAGGCTTAACCCACTGAGCCACCCAGGTGCCCCAGTACGAATATTATTTTGAAATAATGACAGACATACCACAAGAAGCAGCTAAAATAGTTGAAAGTAGATGCCTTTGGCATCTATGATTCAGAGACAGGAAAATGACAAGATGTGATTCAAAATATGTGGTTGTCGCTGTAAATTTTATTTTATTATTTGAGTTCTGAAACTATGACTGTTCATGTTATCTTTCCTGCAGGGCATGTGAAAATTCTACTGGTAAGATTCCTCATAATCATTATATTCAATATGATGTTAATTATGGAAAGAATGTCAAAGGGAAATAAACAGTTCTGTACATCAAAACTTTAGCAATGGGTGGATACATTTTCAAGTAATTTTCATATTTTTAATTTTTTGAACTCTCCAAAATCTGTTCAATAGGCATTCATTATATTTATAATCAGAAAAATAGATTAAAACTAGTGTGCAAGTGAATTTATGCCACATTATTACAACTACATAATATATTCATTGCCAAGGAAAGATAAGAAAATGTACCAAAATATGGTATACTGGGAGTGGTTAATTTTTTTCTACCTCATCCTTGTCTCTATGTATTCAGTGGAGGGGCGTCTGGGTGGCTTGGTCAGTTATGTCTGATGCTTGGTTTCAGCTCAGGTCATCTCAGATATATATCTATAGATATAGCTATATATGATGCCTTCAGGTGTTAGAACTTGGGAGCAAATTTTGAAGCTTGAATATGGTCATTTTAGGGCAATACAAAGTATTATACTAACATACAAAGAGGTTTTGTATTTCTGAAATCACTACCCAACAGGAGATAATTAAATTGGAAACAAAAGTGTCTTTTTTTGTTTGTTTAAGATTTTATTTATTTATTTGATGCAGAGAGAAAGAGAGAGAGCGTGCAAAAAGGGGAGTGGTGGGCAGAGGGAGAGGGAGAAGCAGTCTTTCTGCTGAGCAGGGAGCCCTATACAGGGCTCCATCCCAGGACCCTGAGCTGGAGGCAGACACTTAACTCACTGAGACATCCACACACCCCAAAAGTGTCTTTTTAAAAAAGGATAATGAGGGGCACCTGGGCGGCTCAGTCATTAAGTGTGTGCCTTCAGCTCAGGTCGTGGTCCCAGAGTCCTGGGATAGAGCCCCATGTCTGCTTCTCCCTCCCCCTTTGCTCCAGCCCCTGCTCGTGCTCTCTCTTGCTCACTCTCTCTCAAAGAGATAAATACAAATCTTAAAAAAAAAAAAAAAAAAGGATAATGATAGTACTTCTTGTATTCATTCACTCCATAATTACTGTTTCTATTACGTGCCAGGTACTGGGGACTCAGCAGTGAATGAAACACAGAGCGGGGACTAGTGGAGCTCACACGCTGGTGGTGGGAGCACACAATACACAGACAAGCAAATAAATACACGGGATGGCAGGTGATGTGAAGTGCTGTGAAAGCAATAATGCAGGGAACAGGATAGGTCAGGGTGGAACCTATGCAACGTAGAGATCAGGTCCTTGAAGAGCCAGGACTGAAGAGACAGAGTGAAACAGGCAGCCACTGGGGAGCTGCCAATCAGAAGCCACAGGATGGGTGAAGTGGGCTGTTGAACACCTTAGCAGATTCAAAGACCCGAAAGGAAGCCAGTGAGACTGGGTCCCAGTGAGCAAAAGATGAGGGAAGCTTGACACAAGATGCAGACACCCTGGGGCCATTTGGGCCACTGTAAAGATTCAGGATTTCCTTCTGAGTGAGATGAGAGGCCAAGAGAGGACTTTCAAGGAGAGCAGCCTGATGTGACTGACATTTAAAACCATCACACCGCCGGCTGCGCTGAGAATGCAGGGACACAAGGGTGGGAGACCAGCCTGAAGTTGACAAATTAAGTCTAAGTGAGCGGTGGCAGCGGTGGCAGTGGATATGGTGAGAAGTAGGTAGATTCTGGAGCTTTTGAAAGATACAGCTGCTGGGACTTGACTATGGATGCAACACAAGTGGGAGAGAAAGGACTCTGAAACAGACATCGAAGTTTTTGACTGGAACCTCCTGAAGTTTGGAATTGTTATTGACTGAGGTAACAAGGACGGCGGAAAGGCTGAGTTGGGTAGAGAAATACATTAATATTAATGTGCAATTAATCCAGTATATACACATCGAGAGCTGTCATTTCAGTTAACAGTCTTCTTTCACACTCACGCATCTCCTTTGCTTTCCTTTGCTAAGCAAAGTTAAGAATGCTGACAGCATCTCCCAACGCATTTGACCTTGGCAACACTGAGGGCAGGCAGCCCGTGCTCTTCCAGAGGAGGGGCTCGGCCCCTCTGGCTGAGAGCAGCAACTATACAGGACCCCTCAACTTAAAACTTTTGGTGGTGACTGTTCTGCGACTCCCGTCCGATTCAACTCTGCGCTACCCACAGGCTTATCCATTGACCCACTTTGGCCATGTGCAGTGATCATCTGCTTAGAACTTACCCCATCCATGACTCTGATGTATGCTGTGTTAACGAATAGGCTCTTAAGACGGGTCTTACAGACAACGTGGCCATTCACTGTGCTTTTGTTCTATTGAATACTTTGAGTTTGCTTCAGGTAGAGTTGCACGGATGGGAATATTCCCGACCTAGTTTTCTGACTGTGAATTATAGGTCCATAAGCTCCTTCAGCAATGGAATATAATATCCCTAACTGCATGGGATACTTACTGTCACACTCTTGCTGTGGCAGGATGGATGAGCTTCAAGACTCAGGTCGTTGAAAGTCAGGGTGATCCGCCTTCCTTCCTGCACTGTGATCCTCCACTCGCAGACGCGGCCGTGAGGATTCGGGTGCGGGTAGTTGGGAGAGGTAAATGTTCCCATAGGGCCTTGTAGATCCCCCCCACACTCTGAAGGGGAAGAAACCCAAGAAAACTGCCAATCCAGTCCAAGTGAGCCCTTCTACAAGAAGTGTCCTCTAAAGTATTTTCTTTGCTATCCCTCTGGACAAACTTATTGCTGTTATTTCACACTGGGTGTATATGAGGACTGACAGACATTGTCTGCATCCACTTCCTGTCTCTAATATTTAATATTTAATCCATGTTTCCATGCATGACAGTTCACTGTATCATCATGGCCCAAGAAATATGGGACACCAATAGAAGGAGTAATCTCAAGAGTCGGAAGATTCAGAAGATGAGAGTAATTATCCAGTTTCTTCAGATAAAATCTGTATTTCACCAATGTCAGGGTATTTGGAATGCCGATTCCGACAGCTATGGGGCTAACGCATTGGTTTTCTTAAGATGAGGAATGTGTGCAGCTCTCATCCCATAACATCTTCCAAAGCACCACCTCCTCTCTGTGGGAGCCTGTTTCACAGCTGTGGTGCGACTATTTGATTGAGGTCTGCCTCTCCGCTAAAGTGTAAGGTCCAAGGAGACAGAGGTCATTTTGATTCAAAAACCACTATAACACCAGTGCCTCGAATAGTGTCTAGCCAATGTAGGTGCTCAAAATATGTAAATAGTTACCACATCAGTGAACTTACCTTCCATGCTGGAGTCAAACCGCAGTCTGAATCCTGAGGCAGTAAGAGAGCCATCTGTGACAAACTTCACCAGAGCAACATTGCTAGAAGTGTCTATGCTGTCTGGAATGGTGTTTCCACAGTATCTTCCCAATAAACTTCCTGTGAGAGGCAAATAATTAAGTATGTCTATGTCCAGGTGATTGAATTCATTTCTCCTCTACTTGAGGTATTCTACAAGTACGAAGAAAATAGTAAAAGACAAGACCCTGCCCATGAAGAAATGCTAACCTCTGTTAAGAGAAGCAGGACAACATGAATAAAATCAACATTCACGTAGATGAAGACACGTAAGAAAGGCTGCAACCAGTTAAGGCAAGGACTTCTCAGCACAATGAGAGAGCTCATTTGGGTAAAGAGATGGTTGCAGGCCACAGAGTGATGAGTGTCCAACTCATATGATTTCTAGTTACCTTACCCTCTCTCTCCTTACTTCACAGGAGGCGCCTCAAATAACTAACCACATATGGCCCTGGAAGGTCTCAACAGGAAGAAGATGCCTTCTCTAGTGCTCTCTCACTGTAATCTATTAAAGACAGGCTATATAATGACACCTGGGGCTTTGGACACCCACTGTTTGTGAGTAGGACTCTAGGGAGAGAAAAGTCAGCACTGCTCAGAGTTGACCGCACATCTGTGCAAAGACTAGACGTCGTTTTACCTTTCTTGAAGTGAGGACACTTCAGAGGCTGAATGAGTATATGAGAAAATAAACACTCCCTCCAAAAAAAAAGACCGTAGACATACTGCACTGACCAGAGGTATGGTTTTCCCAGATCTCCACAAAGTCTTTTTCACAGCCAGAGGAATTCTGAAGGTTAAAGTCTTCAAAGTGGATGGTGAGATAGTGTCCTGAGGGACCCTCGAGATGCCACTCACAGAATAAATTGTCTCTATACGGAAGGGTTGGATATCCACTGCTTTCAATGACGCCACTTTGCCCTGTCACTCTTCCCCCACAGTGGGCTGCAGAAAAGAGCAATATTCTGTTACAATTTTTTCTTTTCTTTTCTTTTTAAATTGAACCAGCACATTTGAAAACTTTTATGTGCCAAATGAATATTAATTAATATTTTTAAAATTCTGAAAATGTTTATTTAGTTAGTGGTCCCCTTAATATTTGAAATCTACTATTGTTGTAAAGAGAAATGATACCACAAGTCCAGTCCAATAATGGGAAATGGAAACTGAACGGCATATTCTGTAACATCACATTAGTCCTCTTGGGACACCATGTAAGAGCTATTAGTTGCAAGGAAGTTTCCTTTCAAGAACCAACTGATTGGTAGGGCCTGCCTACTCCCCTGTGTCTGATTTTGAAGAGGGAGGGCCTGTTCATCTGGAAGGGGTGGGGTGGTGATTCATGATGCCTGGCCTTCCTGGTTTAACTATCAAATGAACGTTTCACTGCAGTAACTGGTATCTGGGGGCCTGGCAGATTACCACTCAATTCTTTCTTATCAGCTGGATGTGATAGTTAGATTGAATTATATACAACTTGCCTCGGGCTATAAAACAACCTATGGTGTAGGTTTAATGTTGTTACTAGTAGGCTTTCCAACTTTTGACTGTATTAAATATGTTTGGTTAGTGTTCAGACCCACCAGATACTAAATTCCATGTAATTGTGACCACAATACAATAAATCTTCAGGTTGCATGTGCACTGCTCATTTTTTAAAGCAAGGAAACAAAACACTGAGGAGATACACTTGTTTTTGTCTAGTGACTGATTTGACACTAGAGACATAAGGGAAAAAACATTATCCACTAATGAAAAGTTACTGTTCTATATATAGTGATTTGTTTATATTTGAATAGCAAACAGTTTTACTAGTTAAGGTGATACTATAGCGATAACATGATAAGAGAAAGAAATATGGATTTGATTTAACCAACCAATGATTTAACATAACCAATATGTTTTCACAAACAAGTTAGGAAAAAATATAAAATATTCAAGTTTACTAAAAAGAGTGGTTGAAAGTGGAAAGTAAAATAAAATTTTAAATCAACAAATGACTTTGGTTTTAAACACTTACATTCATTCCTTATTTATTTCTATCACTAAAACAATCATTACAGTTAGGCAGATAGAAAGACTTCTCTAAAAATGGTATGATTTTTTAAAAGTTTTATTATAATTAGTCCGTCGTAACTTTCTTTTTTTTTAAATCAATTTATTTATTTGTCAGAGAGAGAGAGTGCACAAGCAGGCAGAGGCAGAGAGAGGAAGCAGGCTCCCTGCCAAGCAAGGAGCTCGAGGTGGGACTCGATCCCAGGACCCTGGGATCATGACCTGAGCCGAAGGCAGTGGCTTAACCAACTGAGCCACCCAGGCATCCCATAACTTTCTTATTACATAAAAAAAAAAAAAATGTTGTTACCTATAGCATACTTGATCTTGAACCCCACATGAGTGGGGCTGTTGTCGGTTCGGAATCTCAAATACATCACATCTCCTGAGGACAGCTGGCTGCTGGGCAAAGATCTCCCACAAACCCTGGAAATCACTGGTGCGTTTGAATCAGCCCCATCTCGCAACTCAAGGTAATTGGATGTGCAGCTAACGAGAAAAGAAAATTCCATTTAATATATGAAAGTCTGTCTCTTTGATGTATTTTCAAAATAAAGACTTCACCAACTTTCTCCAAGAGCAATATTAAATCATCGTTTTTGTAGCAGAAGACCCTCCAACCATCATTTTAAACGGGGTGTCCTCTGAGAATGCTACATAATATTTTTCTAATCATAACACATTGTTTTGTTAGTAGCTCCAAAGGCAGGTGTTACATGTACCACATCAAAGAATGTTTACTTGTCTTCCCTCCATATTCTGTATTTGTTTTACACATTTACAAGTCATTCTCAAATTGACACCTAGGAATTAAAAAAAAAAAAACAAGTACTTTGTATCATGTGATGACAGGGCACATCCCACGTGACAAAGGCAAACTCTCTTGACAGCCCTGCCACCCAGACTAGTGGAGAGTCTCAGCTGGAACGTTCTATGTCCATAAAAGTGAGCAAGAATTTACCCAGTATTTCTTAAGAAAGCCAATCAGCCAGTTAACCCTCACTGAGTGGGACTGTGGCATTATATTAGGTGCCCGTAAATAGTAAGCAAACCTCTGTACCTAAGTTTTGAACCATACACATACTCTTGCAAATGTGTACATACTTTCATTAAATGAAGAGAAAAATTCAGGGTTTAGTTGTTTTGTTTTGTTTTTTTTATTTGTTTGTTTTTGTTTTTGTTCTTTTTCAGTCAGTATGGTTATCCTCTTTGTGTTCAACACAGTAAGGAGGCTTACTCCTTGGTTTGTAATCCCTTAAGAATTCTCATTAAAGAGAGATTGGGAAATCACAGTACTTCAATCTTTTCTCTGACACTGGTGACCCCTAGTGTCACGTAACACAAGTTTCCATTTGTTAAACAGGTATTTCATTATTTATGACATTGAGCATGAGGCCAGGAAAATAAATATTCATCTACCAGAGACACTGTATTTTTCCTGTGGGAGGAAGAACGGATAACATAAATCTCCAGCAGCCATCCTCAGTGTCTCTTGCAGGACGCGTGGTGTCCGGAGAGACAATATCCGTGTACGTAACCCGCTTGGCTAACGTGAGAGTGGCGGGCAGGCCCTGTTTTCAGGCTCCAGGTGTAATGTGTGTCCCTTCCCCATTTTTTAGATTTCCTATGCTGAGAAAAGAAATTATTCTCAACCATGACAGCTGGAGAATTCAAGTCTGAGTAGGAGAAAAAGGAAATGGAAGTGACCTACTTGGGTGTTTCTTCGATATTGAATTGATCTTCAAACTGCAGTCTTATGAGTTTCCCAGGAGGAGCTGCTAGGAGCCAAGTACAATCAGCGTGCTGGGGGTAATTGTCAGGGTGGCCAGGGGAGGTCACATACCCCGCGGAATCCACATCGTGGATGTAGATGTTGCCCCCACAGGCTGGTGAGAAACACAGTGAAATCAATCGACAGTCTGGGAAAGAGGATGCAATGCCACTATCCTTTTTTTTTTTTTGCACTGTCTTACATTATTTTTTTAAAAATTGAAATAGAGTTGACACTCAAGGCCACATTAGTTTCAGATATACAACATGGTGATTTGACAAGTTTACATGATTTCACGTATATGTGGAAACTAAAAAACACAAACACACAAAAAGCAAAACCAGACCCATAAATATAGAGGACACATTAGGGGATGCCAAAGGGGAGGGGAGTGGGGGATGGGCCAGATGGGTGATGGGAAGTGAGAGTTCCAGGCTTCCAGTTAGGGAAGGAATGAGTCATGGGGATAAAACGTATGGCATGGGGAGTACAGCCAACTGTATTATAAGAGCCCTGTAAGGAGCAGATGGCAGTAACACCTGTGGTGAGCACAGCATCATGTCTAGACTTCCCACTGGCGTTTTTTTTTTAAGTGACTTTATCTGTATTTCCAACCTCAGTGTCCTTTCATCTGGATTTATCCTCATTCTCTTTTTAAGAAACAGATCCTGAATTTGCTATCGGGGGAGCTACCAAGTGTGTCACTTTTTAACTTGTCCAACTGTAAATTCTCTTAGAAAATTTCTCTCTTCCTTAAAGCCAACAAAATACTCATGGTTCCCAGTGCATACGGTGGAACATCATGGAAGAATTAGTGTACATTCGCCATGCAGAAAGGCACACGAATGCAGAGAGGCCCTTATAACTTCCCACTGACTGGGCAGTTCGATAGAAAGATTCGGAGCTGGGATCTTGATATGTAAAAGATGAAGCAGATAGATTTCCGCACAATTCTGTGGGTGTCCGCTCATTATGTTTCTTCAGGATTTAGATGCATTTGAAGAGCAAGAGATGGCTGGCATGAGAGAATTTATTAGCCAGTTTCTGGAAGAAGATCAAAGGGCTTTTTATACTTCTTTTCTAAAAAACCAAAGTATGTAAAAATACTTTCCTTTTATCAATAAACATTTTTTTGGCGATCTCAGCCAACCATCCAGGCCAGAGTAAACTGGGTACTTACAGCACCGATGAAATGAACCTAGTAAGTTAGCCTCACAGACACATGGGTCTGCTAAACTCTCTTGACACTTACTTCTGCTATCATTCAGTCACTTATTGTCCTATCCTGAATTTTGCCATTACCCAGAATTCTTCTCCTCTCTGAACCCCGAAACTGCAGACTATACGTGATTCGGACCATTTGCGGAAGTCAATGTCTCCAAATGCGCACTCTCCACTCTCAACACGGCAAGCAACCCCGCTTTCTCACAGAAATATAACAGCTATGTGAGACCGGACTCTCTGCCCTCAACCCTTATTCTCCCCACTCTCTCTGGGGCCTCAGCATGCCGCTCATTGTCTTCCTTTAGAGCATGGTGGAAGAAATCAGATGAGGACACTGCCTCCATTTGCTACCACCCTTAAGAAATTTATCTGCCTCTCTGCCTCCTTTATCTTCCCCTGCTACACCATCTTCCTATACAATGGGTGGGTCTCCCACTCCACTGTCTCCTCAGGGGCCATGCTCTGGGGAGGCCCTCCCCTTACCCTTGCTCTCACTCTCTCTCCCTCCCTGTCCTCTCCCCTCCCCCACACTCCTCCCCACCCCTCACATCTTCCCAGGCCATCACATGCTCAAGTCAGTTACAGTCCCGTTATCTGCTCTTACTGTCCTCTTTCCTCCTCCCCCCTCCACTTTTCAGCCCTATCAAAGCACTCTGGTTTGCCTCATAGTTGTGTACCCAAGCATCTTTTTCTTCTTTCTTTTATATCCCCAGCATTTAACCTGGTTGATCACATCTGTCTCTTCTTTCTATTTTTGTCCCCCAGCTGCTTGGACACTGAACTCCTCCTTCTTTTATCTCAAGCCATTCCTCCTTTGGTCCCTGGGTGCCTCTTTCCAGGTGTTTCCCAGAAACTGGAAGTTTGTACCTCTTCATCCCGGTCATCTATTTCATCCATGCCCCCACCTCTTCTTGGGCAACCACCAGTTGGTTCTCCATATTTAAGAGTCTGTTTGTTTGCTGTTTAGATTCCATATATAAGTGAAATTGAATGGTATTTTTCTTTCTATGGTGGGTTCATTTCCCTTAGCAGAATAAACTCTAGGTCCGTCCATGTTGTCCCAAATGGCAAGAGTTCACTCTGTTTTCAAGGCTGACTAATACTCCATTGTGTATATCTATAACACATCTTCCTTATCTACTCATCTATGAATGGACAATAGGTTTTGAAATCAAAAGAACTTTAAGTCTAATAATAAAGGCAGAAAGATGGGGAAGAGGTAATGGCCATACCATTCTTATATAAAAAGAGGGTCTGCAAAGGAATAAAAGAATTGAAGCATTTATAAATAAACCCTTACTGTATCTGAATTACCACCAAATATTGACTTGAAAGCTGTAATTTAAGACTGTAACTCAAGACTCTGTCATGGGAAAGTAGAGTTCTGTGGGATCAGCTGATGTCTACTCACTAGACACAAGGTACTGCTACTCTGCGAAGCCTCAGTGGCCAGTGACATTCTGCCCACGCAGGATTCAGCAGCTGAGCTCAGCAGAGACAGAGGAATAACAAACTCTCAGCTTATAAAGTAATGGGGCTGGTATTCACAGAGCTGTCTTTCAAGTCTCCTTCCAAGTGCCAGAGCTGCATGTAGGGGGAAGTAACAGAAGTACATTCCCTCTAATCATGGAACCTACTCAAGCTATTAGATGACTTTCTGTGTCATTTGATAGAAGCTTATTTCTTCTCCTTTTCCAGAATAAAGAAATTATGCTGACATTTTAAAATCTCATATTTTAGAGAATATGCAGTAAAATATATGGTTTTATTTAGATTAGTATGTTTTTTAAAATATGCTCAGGAATTTGGGATTGAGGTCATATGATTATCCTGAAATCCGTATTATCTAATTTGGGGAGGAAGCAAAGACTTACTCTCTGCTAACATTACTCTCTTTTCAAACTAAGCTTATTTACTTATTTATTCAATTAAACATTATACAAACTTAAATGTCACAAAATTAAGTCATTACAGTAGAATTAAATATAATTTTAATCAAGCATAATTAAGTAAAGGTAATTAAGTAAAGATCACCTCTGTAACATATAATTAAATGGGTAATAACAGAATCAGAGGAATATGTGTTCATTTTAAAAGAAAGCATACAAATTATTATAAAACAATGTAATTATCATCCTTACAATGCTTCCATAACTGAATGTAACATATAATTAGACATTTTATAGTAGAAAGGACTAAGAAATTTCAGGGTATCCATAAGGTCGTTTTAATTTTTAGTCATGGAGAGTATTTTACTTTGTTCGTTCTCTCGATAAGTAGGCTTGTAAAGAATCTAAGCCTCGTTTTACTTATATGCAGAATGGGAATACCTTCCTTAAAAAGCAGCCATGATGAGATACTGAATGTATCAAGAATACAGTAAGTACCTGAAAACAGGTAGCTATCCTTGTTAAATTATTTTTCTTACTTTAGAAAAGAAAACTTTACATATTTTTTCCTCAAATCTATTTAAACAAGGAAGACCAAGCAACTGTGGGAAAAATACAGGTATTATGCTCAGTGAAAATACTTACCTAAACTCTTTGCCTCATATTTGATCTTAAATCCTTGCCCTCCATTACTGGCATCAGAAATAAACTGAACAAACATTTGATTATCTGAGGTGAACAGAGTGGATGAAGGACGACTGCCACAAAAATGACCATTTCCTCCATGGAGTCCCAAGGGTGGAGAATAGACGTCAGGTCCATTTTTCAGCTAGGAACACACATTAAAATCGCATCAATTCCTTCATATTGAGAGAGATGGAGTGCCCAAGTCCTACCAATTTATGTCCCCAGAGAGAAGAATCGCCATTTTGTTTTTTGAATGAAGACTGCAAAGTTAGTAATTAGGAAAGGTAGCAAGCATGACCTACCACCAAGTAGTCCCCCTGGCTGCAAGAAGCATCTCCATTTGGAATCTGGAAGGGCTGTTCAAAATGGACAGCAATGGTCAGACCACTCTGAACCAGGACGTGCCAAGAACAGTTGAGGTTGGGACCGTAGGTCTCTGGATACTGAGGGGATGTGATTATGCCTCGGTCTGCGTGCAAATATCCACCACAACCTTTACAAGAAGCAACAAAGGTAATTTACTTAAGTGACATCTACAGTGGGATTTTTAGGCTTCCCTGTTTTTCATGAGGATTTTTTTTTTAAGATTTTATTTATTTATTTGACAGACAGAGATCACAAGCAGGCAGAGAGGCAGGCATAGAGAGAGGAGGAAGCAGGCTTCCTGCGGAGCAGAGAGCCCGATGTGGGGCTCGATCCCAGTACCCTGGGATCACGACCTGAGCCGAAGGCAGAGGTTTAATCCACTGAGCCACCCAGGTGCCCCTCATGAGGATTTTTAAAGTGTAGGCAATAGAAATGTGGTTTGAAACAAACCGGGACCAAAGTATAAGAAATGATGGGCCTAACAAGCTTGTGTTCAGCACAGATGACAGTGTATTCATTTTGTGGTTTTTTTCCTACAATCAGGAAACAGAAATAAGCAACAGAGACAAATTACTTTCAGAAGCTTACTTTATAGATGAGTAAGACATACAATAAACACATATATAAGATGTGGGGTGGGGATAAATTCTACAAAGAAAAGTGAACGGGGGAGAGAAAATGGTATAGTATTGTCTGGGGAAGTTAGAGAAGGCCTCATTGTTACGGTGTCACCTGAACAGAGACCTGCAGAAATGAGGGATCAAGCCATATGGCTTTGTGAGGGAAGAGCTTCTCAGTTCAGAAAACACTTGATGTAAGGGCTTGAGTGGTACATCATATAAGTCAAAATTAATGAGGCACAGTGAGTGATCCCAAAGGAAGCAGGGCTAGGTCATGCAGGAAACTGAAAGGACTTATTTTAAGTAAGAGAGGAAGACATTCAAGGGTTTTGAGCATCAGAATGGCATGATCTGGCTTAGATTTTAAAAGCATTGCTCTGTCTGTGATACCTAGCCTGTAAGATGGCCGGGCAGGGAAATGCACAGTCAGGGTGACCGATAAGGAGGTGACTGCCTGAGTCCAAGGAGAGATGATAGGGTCTGGACTAGGGTGGTAGAAGGAGAAAGGTGGGAAGTGGTTGGGTATAAATATATAAATATATTTAATATATTTAAATATATTGGGGAGGTAGAATCATTGTGATTTGTTGATGGTTAGGACACAGGGTGTGAGACAAAGAGAAGGATCAAGAATGATGTCAAGATTTTTGGCGTAAGCAACTGGAAAGAAGGTCCTTTCCATTTATCAAGATTGTAAAGAGCACGGAATGAGCAGGTTTGGAGGGTGGAAGAGGGTGGGAAGCAGTTCAGGTTTCGCATGTTAAATTGGAAATACCTTCTAGACGTGCAGCCATCCAGCATGTACATGCGTGTGCGCACACGCGTACATACATTTATACGTGCACAGGTACATCTGTCATACACATGTACAGGAGAGAGAGAGAGAGACTGGGAGCAGAAGAAGAGAGTGGATGGAGTGAGCAGGCATTGATTTGCCTGTCGTCAGGGGCTGAGCTGCTTAGCAGGGAGTGCAGCGAGTTCACACAACTACTTAAATCACAGATGGAAATTTATCTTAGGTCTGTCTAATTTCAAAGCCCATTCTCTTAAACCACTGTGCGGCCTGCCTCCCTGAGCGTGAAGGAGATAATTTATCTTCCATTGCTCCCTACTCTCTAAAAGACATCTATAACAGTGCAGGAAATATTAGATGAATTTTTAATGTCTATATCGAGAGTCTACTTTAAAATTATGCTTTTTTGTTAAAAGCATGAGTATCTTTCGATGGTCCATATTTCATGGACTACTTCTTTAATTTTAATCTTGTTTGGCTTTAAACTTACTATTGGACTTCCCATTTTATCAAGTTTTGGAAGTCTTGATCATGCTACATATGATCGCCACCCACGTATGGTGCACATTCTCTGAGTCATCAAACTCATATTTCAAGAGAAGCAAACTCTTCCGGCCAACCCTCCCATGAGTGATTAAAACCAAGAGCTTTCAAGATATCTTCTGTTTTCCTTTTTCTGTTTCTTAGATTGAAGATTACTCTGACTTACCGTTCCTTCAATGTGTTTTATGGATAAGGGCTGCCTGGCTCTGTTCTATTTGAAGTCCTTAGCTAGGCTGGAGAATTGTTTTAAAGATCTCATTCTTGGGGCGCCTGGCAGCTCAGTGGGTTAAAGCCTCTGCCTTTGGCTCAGGTCATGATCCCAGGGTCCAGGGATCGAGCCCCACATCGGGCTCTCTGCTCAGCAGGGAGCCTGCTTCCTCCCCTCTCTCTGCCTGCCTCTCTGCCTACTTGTGATCTCTGTCTGTCAAATAAATAAATAAAATCTTTAAAAAAAAAGATCTCATTCTTGGGCTACCAGAACACACCTCATTGCGGAGGTGGGGGGAGATGTCCTCTCCCCCCCTCCCCAGACCTGAGGGCAGGGAATCCCTATGTTTCACTCCGCCACAGTTTTGGGAGCAGACTTAGTAGCTGACAAAGGATAGCCATCCAGAGGCTGGGCAAGACCCATGTGAAAAATAAGCAGAAGGTATTAGGGAAAGAGAGAGAGAGAGTGGGGTGAGAGGACATGATGTGACATAAAAAAAACCTGAACATATTACTTTTGTGAAAGGATGCATTAAAGCCCGCTGCGGTTACACTGAAGTCCGAGGTGAGGTGGAGGAACATGTACTCGCCGGTGGACCGGATGGGTCCCGGGAGCTCTCTGCCACAGAGAACAGCCAGCTGCGGGGCCAGGGTACTGTCTCCTACGCCAAAGAAAGGAAATGTCAGTGGCAAAATATGATGTCTTCAGAATCTTCTCCACCTTCCTTTGCAACGCAAAGTAGCTCATACATTTTTCTCAGAACATCACCCTTCCTAGGAGATCACGAGATTCTCGAATACAAGGACCTCCTCCAGGGGTCACATCATTCTGGTTCCAGCTCCTAATCGTGCTGCCTACCTTTTGCTTTACGCTCTAGGTTAAAGTCTCCTGACACTTCCCCCTGTCTTTCTAAAACCTGGGTTACAGTTCTGCCCAGCACTAAACTCAAAATCAGGGTGCATGGGGGCTGGGAAATGACAGAGGAGCAGTGCCGACGTGTATGTTAGAGACTCGGCTAAATTAGTCTGATCGCTGAAGGTCAAGTATCTAAAGGAGAGAAAAGATTGGTTCTTCAGCTTCAGATTCTGTACTAATGTTGTAAGGTCATTTGCCAAGAGGTGTGCAACGTTTCTATGAGCCTCTCTTCAGCCCCAGAGGGTTTCCTAGTTGTGACTGTGATTTTGCAGTTTTTTTTAACTTTTCATTTGTTTGATGTTGTTTATCCTTTTTTTTAATTAAAAGAACACACTTATGTCCACCTGTGTGGAGGATGAGAAAAAAACAGTTTCATCAAGTGTGCCCTCCAGGGAGAGAATCAGAGGACAACTGGGTCACTTCATAGTTCTTTTTACTACTCTTGGATATAAGCAACTTGGAAAAGAGCCACAATCAAAATCAGAGTGGAGCAAAGGAAATTATAAAATATTTGGATTCCTTGGCTGGGAAAATACATGGTTTATTTCTCTAAGAAAAATAATTAATAGACTTCAAGCCTATAAAAATCAAAAATAGAACATGAGACATGAGGAAATTTGCCCTTTAATGCAACCAGCGAAATGAATCCCTTTGACATTGATCACTGCCTAAAACTCACTCATTATTTACTACTTCAGAAAGCAAGGTATTGTCTGGGATGACAACTGCCATAGCATAGCTGTAGAGGAGATACTTGAAAGGCATTCTTCGCAGGGTTTCTGACCTCAGCACACTTCTGTATTTTCCACAATTCAAAAGTTTCTCTCTGTAACTTGCTATCTTATCTGCACTTGCTATCTTTGCTGTGATATTTTGCTACACATTTCACCTCAAATTGTTTTTGTTGACTTATTCTTTGCCTATATTACAACATTTTGAAGTTTATTGTATGTTGTATCATAGGTGCATAGTTTCTCTCTCAGTGAGACGGTGTAGGGTCTATTGATGTTTATTTCTTTTCTAAACTTCACCTCAGACTGTCTGATGAAACAATGCTCATCTCTAAATAATTATGTATAAGTTACTTAACTAATGAGTTGGTAGATAACCCAATAACCACACTGTGGTTTGTTTCTCCCCCCAGTATCTGTAATAAATACCGAGGTATTTCTAGAACCTTCTGCAACTTTACCATATGGGTTGTAGCAGGGGGTGAATGTGATCTTTAAGAAGAGGAGAAAAATCAAAGGTAAAGGCTATAGGGTAGTCTGGTGATTCTCTTGCTGATAGAGACTCCTCATTTTAGAGATGCAGAAATGGAGGCCAAGATTACCAATAGCTGACATTTATCGAGCAATTATTATTATCACTTTGAGTGCTTTACATGTGCTATCAGACTGTATATTCACAATAACACTATTAGGTAGGCATTTTTATTATCCCAGTTTTGTAAACAGGAAATAGTCTTGGGAAGATATATAATTTGCCCGAGAGCATGGAGTATAGAATTCAACAAGGATTTAAAACCCTAGCTAAATAACTCCAGATGCTCAAACTATGCTATTAAATGATATCTCTAGGATAACCAAAGTACATTTTATATCTATAAATAATAGGATTATTGATTTTTGACAAAAATTTTTTTTGCCTTCCTCCTCTTTTTTCTGTTTGTTTTTTGTTTGTTTGTTTGTTTTACTTTTTCTAGAGCCAATGTAGAATCACAGAACCTCAATTTGGGGGAATCTTAGGAATGTAAAATTTGTTGTTATGTGGTCTGGGAAAAATGGATTCAGGGCTGAACCATCACAGTCCTATAAAATGAATAAGCAGGTGGGAGAGTGACTCAGGTCTCCTAGGAAGGCTGCAGAGCCCTCTCTGGGGTGGCTCAGAAATGTCCACAGCCATGGGGCACCTGGGTGGCTCAGTGGGTTGAGCCTCTGCCTTCGGCTCAGGTCATGATCCCAGGGTCCTGGGATCGAGCCCCGCATCGATCAGAGTCCCTGCTGAGCAGGGAGCCTGCTTCCTCCTCTCTCTCTCTGCCTGCCTCTCTGCCTACTTGTGATCTCTCTCTGTCAAATAAATAAATGAAATCTTAAAAAAAAAAAAAAAAAGAAAGAAAGAAAGAAAAGAAAAAAGAAATGTCCACAGCCAGCCTGGGACCAAGGACCTCAGGCTGAAGGTCTGTAATGACTGGCCAATGGCACAAATGGCCTGTAAATATTATTGCTTGAGGTCAATGGCTTTAGATATTTGCTTCAGAATGTAATATGCCTCTGCTCCTCAGAAGCAAAAAAAACTGTCTGAACAAAGAACAAACAATTGGAGTGGGACTTGAAATTTCATTCTAAATGTAGACTACACACTGTGCAAATGAACAAAATGCCCACCAACCGCTACAGTCTGCACTCAAAAGGTACTTCTTGAATGCGTAAAGAAACATAGGGGCAACTAATAAGCCTATTCAGTACCTACTCATGTTGTGAATAAAAATCTCTTTGATTTTTCGGTCACATTCCAATTTAAAACATTGTCATTGTTTTGGCGTATAAGTCAATTTGCTGAGCTCCCAAGCTTTATGTCTCAGTAAGGACACTTTCCAGTCTATAAACAGTTTATGATGAAAACTATTTTAGAAATGTCTCTAGCAAAGTAAGTGGAAATCCAAATTAAATAATTCTGAATTCCACATATAAAATGCCAGGACTTTTGCTAGGGAATGTATCATGCTCCCAGATATAACAACTTTAAGAAGTAGATACTGGTCTCTCTTTCACAGACAATAAAGACTTGGAGACATTTAGCATCCTGCTCAAGGTCACACAGAAGAAGAAAACAACTCTCAGGGTTCAGGCTTCTAAGAAAAATTATTGGTGAAACAAAAAGCAACTCAGTAGAAAGCGAATGTTAAAATAGTAACCATAATTTACTTTATTACTGGAGTTACCTACTGAAGACATTTTTTAAAGATCCTACTAGATTCTGAACACTCAGAATATGTGTGCAAGGACACACTCATTTCATTACATGGAAAGTTACATCCACAGGAATGCCTCCATGTGAGAAAAGATGATAACTTCTCTGGGCAATGTGCTAACAGTTGATGGTTGATAGGAAAAGGGGGAAAAGTTAAGATTTATCATCTCATCTTATTTGTATGACTGATTTGAGTCTTGGGACCCAGCCTCAACAGAAGAAAAATAAAGCCCTCAGCCATTTCCTAACTGTACTTCGTGGAAGTCTAGGGTAACGGATAAGGGAGACAAGAGCTTGCATCCGAGTAAACTATGGGCGAAAAGCAAACACATTTGGTCCACAAAATACTCTGAAACATCTTTCATTAATTTTCAAAAACTAAAAATTGGGAAATTCAGAGAATATTCTATATCTTTCATACATCTTAGAAAACAGGAAGCTAAATAATCCTGAGCCTGTCTTCTTAGCAACGGCTCCTTTAATTCTGTTCTCCAGTTTTACACCTCCCTAGTGATGTTCCCTCTAGGTAGGCATATGAGGTCTTAATGTCTTTATCATGGCGGGTAGTGGTTCTCAAACTTCAAAGACCATCAGTATCTTCTTGAAGGCAGGGACAAGGGACAGGCAAGAGAAGTATTTGCATCATGGGCAACATTCAAGGAGGGGCCAAAGACCTTAGAAATCAAGATAAATAATATTTTAGTACAATATTTTAAAGATTAAAATTTAATGTGAAATGGTCAAAATATCAAAATTTTAAATCAAGATAGAATCTGACCCTACAGTTTGCACAATCCTGCCTTACTTTCCCACCTGGAAGGCTCACAGATCTAGGACCCATTTTAGTGGGTCTGGGGTGTGGCTGAAATGGGAACTGTGAAGCATAATTTTGTACATGTTGCATATTAGCCTTATGCTTATCCCCCACTGCATAGCAACACCACACCTGCACAGAGAAAAGATGAAAAATGTTAGCCTTCATTCTGCTACTCTACCCAGAGATTCAGCAGACAAAGAGAATTGAATATATTGCAATTATACATTTTTTCACACTTGGATCTTAAAGCCATAGGTACAAAATACCAAAATTTATCTTCAAGGCCTTTCAACAGCATCACCTAGAAACTCAAACCATTACTTCCTACTTAAACCAAAGGTAGTGTTTTCTTTTTTGTTTTTGTTTGCTTGCTTGCTTTTAGGAACATAAGGCTGTCCCTGACATAGTATGTTCATTCATTTGTGACAGACCATTTAATACTTTCCTGACATTCTTTAGAAACTGTAGCCAACCCTGGTATTGGGTGCCCTCATTGACCATAGTATCTGGGAACTTCCACACAAAATGGATGGAAGCAGCAAAAAGGTATTATCATAATTGAACGTTAACTAAATATGTGTTAGGGCTGACACTTCTTTAAATGTTTCTCACCATCTCTTATCACCAGTTTGTCATAGTTACAGGTTCTGTGAGCTTCGATGTCCAGGGAAAGGATGTTGAGTTCCACAGTTGAATCTGGAGCGTGAATAAGCCACATGCAATCAATGTTGTTACTGTAGCTTTCGGGCCAGCCTGGGGAGAAGAGAAAGACAGGCGCATCTCCTGTCCTCAGGAAGCCACCACAAGCACCTGTCGAAGGAAAAAAACCACATCTGTGAAACACCTCTGATGGGAGAGAATCTAGCACATTGGTTCTCAAGTGGCAGCCCTGAACCGAGAGGAAACAACCAATTAAAACAGAGTTCTCAAAGAAATCTAGAAATATTTTTTTAAAAGATTTTATTTATTTATTTGACAGACAGAGATCACAAGTAGGCAGAGATGCAGGCAGAAAGAGAGGGGGAAGCAGGCTCCTTGCTGAGTATAAAGCCTGATGCGGGGCTCGATCCCAGGACCCTGAGATCACGACCAAAGCCGAAGGCAGAGGCTTCACCCGCTGAGCCACCCAGATGCCCCTAGAAATATTTTCTTAAATCTGCTGACTCACACAGCTATCATTTCCCTTAATTTATTTTTTGTGTAAGAAAAACACACTGTATTCTGCTTTTTTCACCATAGTTTTGCCACACAGCCCATTTATTGGCTAGTGTCTGTTATTTGTTGAGCAGGAAGGTAGTCCATGTAGAAGACCCTGTGGTGAACTGTATTATTGCTATTATTTCTGTTTCTTCTGGATTTCAATCTTCACTTTTTCAACATGACTATTCACCATGTAATTTATATCTGGGCAACCTTGAAATAATTTTCAATTTGGTAAAATGTATAACAACAGCCATTATTTCTGACTGTTTAAAAGCACCTTTATTGAACTATTCTGTAGATCTCATAAAACTTACCCTTTTAAATTATACAAGTCAGTGGTTTGTAATATATTCAAAAAGTTCTGTAACCATCAGTGATCATTTTAGAACATTTTCACCATTTCCAAAGACACTTTATACCCATTACCACTGATCACTTGCCTGTTTTCCATTCTACCAGTCCATGGGAACCACTAATCGACTTTCGGTCTCTGTCTATGGATTTGTCTGTTCTTCACATTTCATGTAAATATAATCATACAGTACGTGATTAGCTTTTGTAGCGAGCTTCATTCACTTCACGTCGTGTTTTAAGGTTCATCTGTATTGCATCAGGCATCACATCAATATTTCCTTCATTTCCCTTCATTCACTCATTTCCTTCTTTTCAGGCTGACTAGTACTCCACTGTGTGGATATACTGCATTAAATTTTATCGGCCTGTTTGACGTTTGGGATGTTTGTGCTTTTTCACTATTATGGGTAATTCTTCTATAGACATTTGTGATGACATAAATAGTCAGTTAACACATATTTTGTATGTTATGTGCATTATATGCTATATTCTTACAATGCTAAAGTAAGCTAGACAAAAGAAAATGCTAAGAAAATCACAAGGAAGAGAAAACACATTTATAGCGCTGGACTGTGTTTATTGAAAAAAATCCTCATATAAGTGGATTTTCTAAATCCCATGTAGTTCTTTCTTTCTTTTTTTTTTTTTAAAGATTTTATTTATTTACTTGGCAGAGAGAGATCACAAGTAGGCAGAGAGGCAGGCAGAGAGAGAGAGGAAGGGAAGCAGACTCCCTGGTGAGCAGAGAGACCGATGCGGGGCTCATCCCAGGACCCTGGGATCATGACCTGAGCCGAAGGCAGAGGCTTAACCCACTGAGCCACCCAGGCGCCCCTCCCATGTAGTTTTAAACCTGTGTTGTTCAGGTTTCAACTTATACCAAGGACTGACAATATCCTCCAAGAAGTGTCTGTCAAACTTCCACGTCAGCCATAAAAGCCATTCAAAGCTGTTTAAACAAGTTATTAAGGAAAAATCAATCTCCTCAAACACTGCTTACTGAGGGGATTGAAGAGGTTTTAAACATAGCAAAATAAAAGTTTAACAATTAAGCTAAATTTACCATGAAACATGAAGGTTTGTAACCAACTAAGGAGAAAGTGAAGCATTTCTGAAAGAACACTTAAAATGAAATAGAGAGGAAATACAATTAATTCTGTCTACTAGTTGATTCATAATGTTGTATGTGTGTATTTGTGTGTGTGAGCCCACGTAGTACGTACAAATCATATTTTCAGAGACATCTGAAGGGATTTCTAGAAATTATAAGTAGAACCATTTGGGTGGCTGAGTCAGTTCAGTGTCTGACTCTTGATTTCGGTTCAGGTCATGATCTCAGGGTCATGAGATCCAGCCCTCATCTGACTTCATGCTGAGTACATTGGCTCGGCACTGATTGTGGAGCCTGATTAAGATTCTCCCTCTGCTTCTGCCTCTCCACCCCTCTTGCCTGCCCTCTCTCACTAAAACACAAAACAAAAAACAAAAAACAAAAAAGAAGGAAATCATAACAAGAATGCCTCATGGATATCAAACCTCTGATTAAAATTAAAAAATATGATGGGAAACCAGCATTTTTAAAAAAGCAAACGTACAGTTTTTAGAAAATGTAGTTTTTAAGCAATTAAAACAACACCTGAACATACAGAGGAAGGGCTTTAGAGCTATACTAATTCTTCTTAGTCATTTATGTATTTGGCTTTTGTTATGGTAGACCATTTGAATGACTAACCCACACATATCAGCCCCTAAGCAGAATTTCATTTAACACCAAACACACCTGTAGCAATAGTAGGTAAAGGTCCAACAGAGGCATTCACTGCAAACCACTCCAGAAGGAATCCTTTCCCTGTGACTGAAGAGTCAGAAGAAAACTGAAATGTCAAAGAATTTCTAGAGGAGCTAAAAGTTGTGGTCTGGGTACCACAATAAGTTCCAATTAGGCGGGAATGAACACCAAGGCCATCATAAATCTGCATGTAAAAAAGAGAAAAAAAGGAAAACTGATAATAGAGCACTGAATTTAGGCAATTACTTCTATTTTTCTCCATAAAAAAAAAAACTGAAAGGTTGCCTTATGTTATCATAATTTCATCATAATGGGAAAAAATAAACATTATATATCAGTCTAAATAGAAACCACCATTAAATATAAAATATGATTGCAAAAAATTAAGGTGTTTTAAAATAGTTTCATCTTTGCTGCAGAATTGTGTTAATGCACAGCTCTATGTGCTATAGCTCATTATTTGATTTACAGAATAACTGGGGGGTGGAAAAGTAGGAACCAAGATAGTTGTACAACAATAGATCTTATTGAATGTTTTGGAGCTTCAGAAGAAGGAGTTAGAAAGAAAGGACTAAAACAAGAAGAAAGAGGAAAGGTTTAATGAAAGTGGACAGGTACCTGAAAGCAGAATTTATGACAACAAAAGAATCATAGCTTGCAAAGGATCAGTATACATTCAAAGCACTCAATCATTTTTTAGTTGGCTTAAAATATTAAATTACCTATTCAGAGACATATTTTGATCATTACAAACAAATGGCATGGAGCACATTGTTTTCTTCAGCACATGTGGATGAATGCTATCCAACCACATTTCCTATCCTTCCCTTCATCTTTTAAATAATTTGGAACAAGTTCATTGTAATTGTTATAAATTTCTCTACTGAAGCTACCTTATTAGCTAAGTTTGTCAGACTGTAATAATGATTTCTACACGTACTGAGCATCTGTTAGGTACTGAATTCTATGTGAGGCACTGTAGACCCAAGATGAATACAATGGAATCCTGGCCTTTGAGGATCTGATACAATAGTTCAACTCACAGAAGGAGAAATTAGAATGATGGCTGCAGGGGATGGGGAGAGAGGGAAATAGGGAGATGTTGGTCATAGGTTACAAAGTTTCAGCTATGCAAGATGAATAATTCTGGAGATCTAATATGCAGCAATGTGACTATAGCTAATACCGTAATATATAACACTGTCTGTATTATATACTTGAAATTTGCCAAGAGGGTAAATCTTAAATATTCTCAACACACACACACACACATACAAAATCCAAATGATAACCATGCAAGGTGGTAGATAAATTAATCAGCTTGATTGTGGTGATTATTCCACAATGTATACATATATTGAAACAGCAAGCTGTACATCTCATATATATATATACATACGCGTACAATATTTATTTGCCATATGTACCTGAATAAAGCTAAAATAAAGAATGTAATAGCATTCAATGTCTCGATGGCAATATCCACAATTATTTATTTATTTTAAAATGATTCTTCAAACTTTTAACATAAGAATACACAAGAAAATGGGATATGAAGTATAATAAATACTTAACTAAGATATACACATATGCATAGACAAAGGCTAACAGGCAAATTACAATGATGCTAAAACAAGCTTGTTTATAGAATCCAAAGATAATAAATATAATACCAGAATTACCTTTTCATCATTAACCAAGAAAGGGTAATCATGATTTAGGGAAGACTATTTCATATGATTTACAAATGCTTGAATAGACAGTAACTTGGGTTTATTTTTGCAAATAGAAATTCATCAAAATTTATAAACATTGTACTTAGAAACTCACCCGTAATTTGTCATAATTGCAGCTATATGCTGCTTCAATGTCTATCTCCAAGATTCTACCATGTATAACTTGAGATGCATTCACATTTACTATCCATTGGTAATTGGAGTTGTGGGGGTAACGTCCAGGCCATAAGGGAGAGGCAATTTTCCCATGAGTTCCCACGATATTATCATTGCCAAATACTAGGAGGGAAAACAGAGTAGTAAATCAGATGTACTTAAAACAGCTCTTTAATCAAATGAAAGAAACAAAAGGCAAGGAGTGTTGAAAAGGATGGACTTTTAATTGACTGTGATTTCTATTCTGAACACTGAAAGAAATATTGCTTCCCTTTTGGTTTCTGTACTATCTATTAATTCCTTGGAGAACAGTGATTTTGTGACTAGAATTCCATCTCCTAAGAAGGTTGCATGGTGTGAAAAGAGGAGATAACTTCCCAAGTGAAAAGGGGTTCCCAGCTCCCAGGGGACTTGAGGACATGTGAAGGGGTATTACCAGGTTCCTTCTCTAATTTTTGTTTACCTATTTTACTTTGTTTTACAAAAGAATGGGATGTGTTTTTTAAAATAATTTGTAAGGGGAAATTGACATATTGGAACCACATGAGGAATAGCTAATTATGGAAAAGTCAAATTAGAAAATAAAAATACTTAACATTTTATTCTATTAGAATAAAATCCTGTTGTTATATCTGAGCACTTAATTCGATCCTCAAATAATACTAAATGCTTTGAATTTGAAGAATATAGAGTTGATGAGAACAAAGGAAATACAGTTGATATCAATATAATAAACCGGAGCTACAATGCACTAGAAGGTTCTAAAAAGTATTGTACAAGAAGTTTAACATAATATTGGGTAGAAACTAGAGCTTAAAAAGAATACTAGAGCCATTGAGAATGCTTTCCCTTGCTTCCAGTGGGCCAATCATATATAATTTAGCTTTTATAATACATTTCAAAATCAAGTAATTCTTCAAATACAATAAATCTAGGAGACTTAGAGTGCAGGATTATTCTTAACCTTGTGGGTTACTAAGAAATTTGTTATCCTTCCCAGTTCACAGGATGTTTTCTGGAAGACAGCAATAAAAAAGAAGCAACTTACTTTTAGTAAATGTGGCTTGGAAGCCTGTGCCGCTGCCTGAGCCATCGGAGACAAATCTGATCCACAGGATATGCCCAACAATGGATGAATAATTGAGGGGGAGGACATTTCCACAGTATCGCCCCACCAAGTGACCAGTGGCATTTCCTTCGCGGACCTCCACAAAATCTTTACTACAGTCCTGAGAATCCTCCAACTGGAAAGTTCTAATTTGGAGGAAAAAAAAAAATAAAGAAGAGTTTAGGAAGATTAAATTGATAGAATAAACTTTGGGATTATCCCGAAACATCTGCTGGGTTAAACTGTTCCTTATAAAACTTTCTTTAACTTTCACTACAATATCTTTGAGCCAAATCAAAAATTTTCTTTCAGCCAAATTAATCAACATGCCTTGTATTCAAGAGCTACAGAGACAATTAACGCATTGCCTTTGAGGAGTTTTCTTCCTAGGGGGAAAGATTGGGCATTCTTGAATACAGTAAAAAATACATCTTATAAGGCAGAATATCTTAAGTGTCCTCAGATTTAAAAGTGTTATAAGATTTTGAAGCAGAGGTATCACATCTCATGTGAGGCTCAGTACTAGCTCGATGGAGAGATTTTTTTTTTTTTTTTTTTTTTTGAGATGGAAATGTGAACATCAGCGGGATTTAGGCATTAATGGTGAGCAGAAAATGCATGTCAATGAAAGCACACACATGGAGACAGGTGGGGCATGTTTAGAAATTTGTGAGAGTTCTGGTTTGGTTAGAACATTGAGCATCTTTAGGAAAACATTAGAAGACCTAGCTGAAGCACTATGATGGGCTAATTCTGCCAGACCTTAAGTGCCAATCAAAGGTATCTGTACTTAATTTCTGAAAAGGCAGAATAAACATGGGATTTGTAATTATAAAGGTTAGTGTCCAAAAATGTGGCCTATTCAACTTACATTATATTATGTAGTTATGATGACATGAGGGAATGAAAGATAGGAAATAGTATCTATTTCATGATTGTCACTAATAACATATAGAGTCTGAAACATGTAGGTGCTAAATGAATGCCTTCAGAACTTGACCTTAGCGTTTTATAAATTTGGATATTTAAATATATATGGTCAATACAACCCAATCCACACTGCCAAGATAATTCAATGGGGAAAAGAAAAGTCATTCTAACAGGTGGTATTTTAGTAACTGAGTATCAATATGGAGGAAAAAAAAAAAAACAACAACCCTCAACATCTGCCTCTCTCCATAAATAGAAAATAATTTAATATTCCTTATAGATGTAAACATAAGAGCTAGAAACATAAAGCTCTTAGAAGAAAGCAGAATCTTTACAACCTTGAGGAAGGCAAATATTTCTTAGATTGAATGCAAAAGGCATTAAACGTAAGAGTAAAAAAATTAATAAATTCAACTTCATCAAAAATTAAAATTTCTCCTCATTAAAGACATGAACAAGAAAATGAATAGGCAAGTTACAGACTGTGCAGGGGGAGAAGAGGAGATAATTAGAAAGCATATATCTAACAAGGGACTCGTATCTGGAATATAAAAGGAATTCTTATAAATAAACTATGAAAAAACAAATAACCAAATTAATAATGACAAAAGGTTTGAAGAGACCCTTTAAAGAAGTTCAGTGAATAGCCAATGAGAATGTCCAAAGTACTCTGTGTCATTATGCATCAGAACAATGTATATTAAATACCACTGTAAGTTATCATTTCACACCCATCAGAATGGCTAAAATAAAAAAGACTGACAAGATCAAATGTTGGCAAGCATGCACAACAACTAGAAGTCTCATATATTTCTGGTGGAAATGTATACTCACGGGACCATTTTGAATAATTATTTTGGTAGTTTCTTATGAAATTAAATATACATCCAATTAATGGCAAGAAGTTATTTGAGGTAATTACCCAAGAGAAATAAAGAAAAGGACAGTAATGATGGTTGCACAGCATTGTAAATATATATAATGCTACTGAATTGTGTACATAAAAATAAGTGAAATGCGATTTTTATATAAAAGATACATAACATAAAACATAGCATTTTACCTATTTTTTTACCATATTAAAAAAAAAAACACTTGAGTTTTGAGTGGTAAAATTAGATCACCACAGCTCTGCTTGAGAAAATTATACTGCAATAACATATAATGGCAATATATTATAATAGTATAATAACTGGAAAGAGCATAAAAATATATTTTTGTTTTTAGATATACTGAATCTAACATAATGGTATATTACCAAAGTGGAGCTATCTGTTAGAGCTAATATGTAGTTTGGATTTCAAAAGAGACTCTGGGGCTGAACTTGGAAATCACCTGTGTGAATATGATAAGAGCTGAAAGCATGGCTAGACTGGTTTAGAAATGAATATGTGGGAGGTAATTAATAGAGAGAAAGAGAGAGAGAAAAGAGATTACAGCAGAAGCTTAGGGGAACACCTGCATTTTGAGTATATTAAGAGGAAGAGGAAACAGTAAGCACAGGAGTAAGTGTGAAAAAGAGGATAAAAACAAGTTCAATGTCATGTCATAAAGCCAAGAGAGAAAATGAAAGAGAGGGTGATACAGAGTGATGATGACTCTCAAACAATACACGGGTTTGAGACTAAAAACGGGCTATAGGATTTGGTAGTTAAAAATAAATTAGTTACTTTTGAATGAGCAGTTTCTGAGATTCCACTATAGGATACTTTTTCAAACATACTAAGGAATAAAACAGATGATTTTTGTGATTTCCAGAAGATGGTGAATTACAATAATAGCAACAACAGAACAATAACAAGCTTTCTATAACACAAAGTAATTTGAATTTACAAATTTTCTACAATTATTCTGAAATTTTCATGTTCCCATTTAACATGTATAAAAATGTACCAATGTTGCTGACCACAAATTAAGTCTCAGAAAATATTAAAAGTATCAAAAACCATGTTCTCTGACCACTATAGAATAAAATTAGAATATAATAACAAAGAGATTACAAAAGGTGCCATAATATTGAAACAAAATGTCTTTCCATATAAACCGTGTGTTAAATAAGAAATAATAATGGAAATTAGAATATATTTAGGACTGACTGAGAGTGAAAGCACTTTGTATTAAAATTTATAGAGTGGTATGCTTGGGTGGGTCAGTTAAGTGTCTGCCTTCAATTCAGATCATGATCCCAGGACCTGGGATGGAGTCCTGCATAGGGCTCCTTGCTCAGCAGGGAGACTGCTCCTGCCTCCGCCTGCCACTCCCCCTACTTGTGCTCTCTCTCTCTTTATCATAAGTAAATAAATAAATTCCTTAAAAATATATTTTAAAAATGTAAAAGTGCAGTCAAAGCAATATTTAGAGGGAAATTCATAGCTTTAAATGCTTATAAAAGAACAAATATTAAGAATAATGACCTAGGTGTCTAACCCCAAAATTTAGAAAAACAAAGCAGAAAAAAACAGAAAGGAAGTGAAGAAACAACAAGACAATATCTGAAATTAATGAAATAGAAATGTAGAATGTACTAGAAAAGATAAAAAATATCAAAGTCTATTACTTTGACAGACTAATAAAGTATAAACTGCTGATAAACTGATCAGTAATAAAAGAAAGTTTAACTGAGCAATATAACTAATAAGAAAAGGGCTTAATTTCAGATTCATTAACAAATTTTAAATTTTAATCATGTTCATTAAAAACTGTATGCTAATAAATTTGAACTCTTAGTTCTCTATAAAAATATAATACAACAAGCTGAAGAAAAAATTGAAAAACCTAAAAAGTTCCATTAAATCAAACAAAAATCAGTACTTAAAGCTGTGCACAGATAACATAAAAGCAAAATATGAGCCCAGATGATTTCATAGGGGAACTCTACCAAAGCTTTAATGAGCCAATGACCCAAGCTCAATCTAATGCAAAGAGTAAGAAAGAATAAAAAAGAGGGTGAGTCTGAGTCTCCAGCCTCTTGAGAGCAAAGCCAGTCAAGGGAAGTCAAAGTGCTGATCAACCTAACTTAACAATGTAGATGAGAAATCCCAAGTAAAATTTAAGCAAAATGGATCCATCAATTTGTAAAATATATAAGTCTAATCAGGTTGTACTAACAAAGCTTTAAGAATAGAAGGTCAAAAAGAAAATTCAACACACACACGCATATGCACACGTACCTAACAAAGATAGATGCAAAAATATACTGAATCAATGACAACTGCAGAAAAGGCATTTGATAAAACTCAACACCAGCTCATCATAAAATAATCTTAGAAAATTAGGAAGAGAAGGAAATTTTCTTAATGGGATGAGACATGCCTACCAAACACCAACAGCAGATGGAGGTAAAAATTTTGAAGCATTTCCTTTGAATCAGAAACAATACAGGGAGCTGCTCTCATCACCTGGTTCCACATTACACTGAAGCATTGTCCAGGGAAACAAGACAAGAAAAAGAGGAAAGTTTGTAAGAACTGGAAAAGAAGAGCTGTAAATTAATATTCAGGAAGTTTCATTCATTGATAAATATTTATTGTGCACTTTAATGTGTCAGGTCCTCTTCTAGGCACTAAAGATACAGCAATAGAAAAGGGAAAAAAAAAAAAATCTTTGTCGTTCCAGAGAATACAATGGCTGCTGGATAAGATATACAAAAATCAACAGGGTTTCCTTTCACCTGCAAATAAAAATTTAGAAACTGCAACTTAGTCAACATTTACTCAACAATTTTTACTCTCTTCCATATTGCCCTGCACTATCATGGGGGTTGGGGGTAGGACAATGAAGAACATAGAGAATGTTCCTCCCCTTTGGGACCTTCTATTCAAGAAGTAAAGATAGATAATAAATAAGCAGTTATGTAATGAGGTAGCGATCAGAGGAAAAAAATGATTTAAGGAAGTGTTATTTTTGGTAAGGTGGCCAGGTTATATCTCTAAGTTTAAAATGGATGCTATTTTCAATAGCAGCAATCAAAAAAAAGGTGTCTAGCTATAAGACCTATATTTTTTAAATGTGAAAGTTTAACAAATGGCATAAAAGAAGACGAAAGAAAAGGCAGCGATATTCCAAATTCAAGAATATGAAGAGCCAATAAAGATTCTTCTAAAAATGAGTGTATACTTTGTCTCTCCTTCTGATTTACCCCATCGCTTCTCCTGAGGGTTTTGGAGGGGAGGGGGGTGGGGGTTGGGTGAGGCTGGTGGTGGGTATTATGGAGCGCACGTATTACGTGGAGCACTGGGTGTGTGTGGTGCATAAACAATGAATTTTGGAACACTGAAAATAAATAAAATAAAATGGAAAAAAATGAATGTATAAATTCAATGTAATTCCTGTCCAATCCATAAGTATGACTCCATTTACATAAAACAGAAAGCAATACTATGTAGTGTGTATGGAGATATATATATATATAGATAGATATCTAGATATATATATGTGTCTATTTCCATCAATGTTCTATATAGATATCTATATAGATATAGAGTTCCTATACATATTATACACATATAATATAGCATATATAGTAAAATTATAAAAACATGTATAGAAGAGATACACATACAATTCAAGGTACAAGTTAACTCCATGAAGAACAAGTAAGGGGGGCTTTCACTGCCCTGTAACAGTAAATTAATTAATTTAATTAATTAAATTAATATTTAAAATTAATTTTTATTTATTTATTTATTTTTAAAAGATTTTATTTATTTATTAGACACAGAGAGAGAGGTCACAAGTAGGCAGACAGGCAGGCAGAGAGAGAGGGGGAAGCAGGCCCCTGCCGAGCAGAGAGCCCGATGTGGGGCTCGATCCCAGGACCCTGAGATTATGACCTGAGCAGAAGGCAGAGGCTTAACCCACTGAGCCATCCAGCTGCCCTAAAATTAATTTTTTTTTAATATTTTTTATTTATTTGACAGAGAGAAATCACAACTAGGCAGAGAGGCAGGCAGAGAGAGAGGAGGAAGCAGGCTCCCTGCAGAGCAGAGAGCCCGATGTGGGGCTCGATCCCAGGACTCTGGGATCATGACCTGAGCTGAAGGCAGAGGCTTTAACCCACTGAGCCACCCAGGCGCCCCCTAAAATTAATTTTTAATGTAATTAAAAATGGTTAAAAAAATGGAGAGAAAGTATCTGCAAATTATTCTTTTTTCAGAAGTAATTGGAGGGAGTTTTTGCTGAGAAGAAGCAAGACAAGATAAAAAGAAGAAAGAATGATCTAGAAAGACTGTAGAGAAGAAACTGTCAGAAAGGGGGGAAAATGTCTCGAGAATAGAAAATGTTTAACTTCTCTATTGTGTGTCTATTTCCGTCAATGTTCAACACTGTGTTTTGCAAGATTTCACATGATACTAAGTAGAGTGCTCTCCTGGGGTTTCATCTCAGCTAACGGATTAGGATGACAGACCACCAACTTGGAGGTTCCGGTACCTCAAGCCCTTTCATGGGACGGACATATCAGGCACACCTCCAAGTATTCACTGCCAATCAGAGGGCTGCAACAAACAAGTCAGACTTACTCCACTATTGCTTCTCAAGCCAGATGCTAGCACTGGTAGGTCTCTAGCCAGACAGTGAGTCTGTGGCTCTCATGATTCCATCAAGCTGAGTTACTACAATATAGATCATCTGTACTGATATTTTAGACACAGGTTTAGCAGCAAGCTATGATCAGAAACTGAGTCGCAGAAGAAGTCAGGAAAAAAATCCATGTCAAGCTAAGCAGACTACCCATTTGTCCTTACCCCATTGTCTTCCTTAACAATTTACTCTTTATAAGACAAAGTTTCTGTCAACAACCGTTTCTTTCCTTTTTTTTTTTTTTAAGATTTTTTTAATCTATTTGTCAGAGAGAGAGAGAGAGAGAGTACACAAGCAGGCAAGAGTGGCAGGCAGAGGCAGAGAGAGAAGCAGGCTCCCCACTGAGCAAGGAGCCCAGTGTGGGACTTGATCCCAGGACCCTAGGATCATGACCTTAGCCGAAAGCAGCGGCTTAACCCACTGAGCCACTCAGGAATCCCTCAACAACCATTTCTGACAAGAAATTGTTCTGAATCCATCTTTAGGATGACTGCCACATTTAGCACTTAAATTCAGGATGTTTCATTACCCATAACATTATCAATAAAGTTAAATATGCTAAAATTGCTTTGTTTTGGATTGTTGCTGTTTCTCCGAAAGTAGGAGGGGAAGAAAGAGAGATCATTTGCCTCTGCAAGTGATTTACAGGAAATCAAATCTAAACTTTCTTCTCAAAGTATAATACGTGTTCCTGCGGAACTTGTTTAAATGAAGAATCAGGACCCACCAACCAACTAAATCGGAATGTAGGGTTTAGCAAGATCCCACATGATCAATATGTACATTTAAGTTTGGTCCAATGGTCCAGAATATTACTAAGTGAAGGTCTTTTCTGTTTGAGTACCACACTGGTATAATCCAGTGACAAATCACAGAAAAGACATTTTATTAGAAATGAGGGTAAGATGATACAAGAATCAAATTAAACTTTTTAAAAAGTTTATTGTTTTCTTGGAAGTCTTTGTTTTAGGCCAGTACATTTTATAAGCAAATCTACCCTCTTTCCAAATACTTTGGCTGAGATCTGTTGGTAAAAATATGATGTGGAACAAAAATAGTACAATCACTGTTTCTCATTATCTCATTCTGATTCTTGAACCAAGATCAATCACTTTTGAAAAGCACTCTGCAAGCATAAAATATATTTTTCGTTAATCCCTTTAAATATCTATTTTACAAAAAACTCCTTTTTAGATTCTATTTCTCTCACCCTCCTTTTTGTTACAGATTCAACCATAATTTTTCCAGTTTTTCTCCTTATTCAATTTCACCACAGTGTCCACAGTCCAAGCCCCGTGGTTTTGAACTTGACGTATTCCATATGTTTCTCATACAACTCAGGGGAATGTTTCCAAGCACCCATCTGGATACAGTTTAGACCAGGGCAGAAATAACTCACAGACCTTGCCATAAAGCCCTTCTCATTATCCTCTACACAAAGAGGAACATCTTGCTTTCTACAAAATTTATTTTAAAAATAAAAGTCAAGCAAGTAACACAAAATAATCAACATTAACTTCTCATGGACAAGAAAGGAAAAAGCTGAGTTGTTAAGATTTGTCTATATAATAATCAGGATTTAGGGTCCATTAAGCAGTAAAATGAATGAAACTAATTTTTTGAGGTTATCTCCTATCTTCTAGAAAGAGCTCAGCATCATCTATTTGGATTTAACTGTGAACTGCCACACAAGGTATTTTAGAAACAGCAGAGTGAGATAATTTACCATTCACTGACCATCTGGTATGCATCAACCTTGTGCTGTATATTTTACATCTGATATCCTAAACTCTAATGTTGGCCCTTAAATCTATATGATCATCCCCTATGGATGGAATGAATCTCTTTAGGTTTCAAATAAATAGCTTCTTGGCACTAACTTATCCGTAACTCGTCAAGAAATGGAATGTCTGTCTTAAACACTCCCTGTACCTGTTCCGGTCCCTGTCACCCACTGAACATCAGATTCGTCAACAATGTGAATGTGGTAGAAACTAAAAGGAAAAAGACCAAGAAAGAAGCCTTGTTATTTGGCAATTATGAGGCCCAGTAAGCCACGTGAAGGACTTTGCACTTTATCATAAGAATAATAATCCTATTTTATTCATCATTATATATAAAGCATCTGGCCTGGGAGTCTCGTGTGCTGACTATGCGAGCACACACAGTCTGTCAGTCTGTCGGCACACGTGTGCTGACTGTGTGAGTAAAAATATTTGTTGGATAAAGGAAGACATTTATATCAGGTAAAACTTACATGCACAGATTTCTTCCCATATAGAACTTTGAGCTTTTAGTAAAGACAAGGGCAAACAGAAACTTTTCCCATGTGGCAGCTTAACCTCCCCTTGCCTCTCAGGCACTCAGAGGGTGTCTTTGTGTTAACACAATGCCACTTGTACCGTGAAGAGGCACTGTCTGATTGATAGACTGAAAGAAAGCAACTTCACATGTTTGAACGTGGTCCACGAATGGGACTATTCTTTCATTTGTAAAATCCTTTCTAAGGTAAATAAATAAAAATAAAATCCTTTCTTGATGCACGGAATGGCATGTCTAGGAGAAGGAGTAAGACTGTTTTTTTTAATAAATAGGCCAGTGTCCTCAAAATAATCCTCTTCTCTCAGTGGTTATGTTATTTATTCTATTCCTTCAAAAACGGAATTGGAATCCAAAATGAAGCCCAATAATATGTGATTTGATATAATAAGTAACTTTTATCTTAAAATGGCAACTTAAATACCAAAATCATTTCACTCCATATTTGTTAAGCATCTCCTATCAGCACGGCATGTCACAGGCAACCTTTCCACTGATCGATCAGAAAGGCTCATGTCACTTACCACGTGCTTTTCACTACCTGCTTTTCAAAAAACACATTATTGTTGTTAATATTTATTCTAAACCACTCTGAACGTGGCAGGATTCTACTATTCCTTCCATATCCAGAGGCCATATTTTAAAAGTCTTAAAGTTCAATTAGGAACAGACCGGTGATTTTACAAACCAACCATTAAGCTCCTAAAAACTTCGAAAATCATTGTTCTGGAAGTAGAGCAGACGGTAAGGTGGATTGGGGTAGGGATATGGTATATGGGGAAAGGAAGGCTTCATTGTGATGGGGATTTCTGCTGGAAGAAAGAATGTTAGTATTTTTCTGGAAGACTCTAAATGTGTGTAATTAAAAAAAAAAAAAAAGACACAATTCCTGTTCTCTGAAAACACACATGCCACAAATTAATGTACCAGTAGCATAGGTATATCTTTCTCATAATGTTAGGCAGGGCTCTAGAACCATTCTCAAGAGAATTTTAATGCCATTTATAACCCAAACTATGACTAAACAGAGGAAATTTGGAAACAGACTTCCTAAAGTTCCCACCATGTTCTCTAGCAGTTGCTTGGACACACATGCTGTTAGCTGTCCATTCTATTAGTAACCATGCTTCCTTCCTGCAGACTCACTCACACTGAAACAATACACCATTACCAAAAAAAAAAAGGATTTACATAAAAGACAGCTGGAGCCGGTTGCCAGGGGAACTGACAATGTTCCAGACACATTCCACATTAGAGGGATAAACTTCCGGGTAGCCAGGGCTGTTGAAGATGCCTTCAGCCATGTGGAAGGTTCCACCACAAGCTGGAAGAAAAGAGAGACCAAGTGAGTGCCAGAGCAAAGATCAAATGCAAGATACAGCAAGATGAAGGAGAAAGAACACAATGGGAGCTGCTAGCAGCATCAAGGGTATCCTATTTCCTTCTCCAATTAAGGAAAAAAAAAAAAAGCCCTGTCATATATCATCAGGAAAAGATTCTGAAGACTGAAAACTGTAAGCCACAGGATATTGTAGATCAGAAGGAACCTCTGTAGTTTCTCTTCTAAAAGCCTTCTCTCGCCGTGAACTATAACTCCATGTAATAAAATGCATATTTTAATCCCACAACCATTCAGTATTTCTCCCCAAGATGATTTTCAGTGCTGGCCTCAAGCAGAAGGCAGTATTCCAGCTTTTCCCTCTCAAGAGAACACTGAAATGCACACACAAATCTTCTAGATGTCCTGTGTTTTAACTGCCAATAACAAGGAAGCCAGCAGTGGACCAAGACCACACCCCTGGCTGGCAGAGCCAGCACTGAGTGGCTCCTCTTTCCCCTCCTGCCTACATGCCACCATCACTATCCATCCTGCCATGGGTGACAACACCGAGACTCGGCTGAGCCCAGGCAAGGGAGGTGGGAGGCCAGCGAGATGGGAGAGTATCAACTATCCACTCATAAGAGATGTCAATGGACACTGTTGGCCAGGAGCTGCCTTAACAGACACTTCATGAAAGAGACCACCCATCATTCCAAGATCATCTGAACCAGTGCCCCCTCCTTCCAGAGCTCAACTACTAGCAGCATGAGTTACCAATAGCCAAGGTGTGGACATACCCCAAGCTTCCATCAGTGGATGAAGGGAAAAGGAAGATGAGGTACAGTTTATTACTGTTAGAATTTACGAGTAGGTGAATCTAAATTGGAAGACACTAAGGTTAGTCACAGAGATGATCTCAGGAGACTAGCTCCCAATTCTGAAGGTGTAACAGCCCCAAACGACAAACCAAGGATGTCTACCATGTTTCCCTTAACCTGGTAGCACCATCTGCTACCTGCTCTTACCTGATGAGGATGCAGCGTACGTAGCATGGAAACCTTCGGAATTCAGTGTAGAGTCAGAGACAAACCTCAGCATCAGAGCGCTGCTGAAGGAAGTGACAGGATGGGGCATGGACGTGCCACAGTAGCGGCCTAAATGAGATCATGACAAGGAGAACGGACATGACATGGCACGGGCTGTTATTTCTTATAACCACGAGAAAACAGAGCAAGAAGAAATCACTATTCTGAGAATTTAAATCAGGGTGGGTGTTTGAGACAATGCCTGAAAGTTAAACTATAAATACAAGCATAGGAGAGATGATTTATAAACATGATGAAGAGCATTAGAGGGAGATAAGAAAAATGTAGATACCAGGCTCCCAAGGCAACTATTGCTAAAGTCTCTAGTACAGTAGGTCCCGCACAAAGAAATGCGCTACCACTTAAAGCAGAATATTATAGCGCTCCCCCCCCCAAAAAAAGTGTGGATGCTGGAGTCAGAATACAGGGGTTCAACTCCTAGCTCAGCCATTTGCTAGCTGCACAACCTAGAACAAGTCACCTAAGTTCTCTGTGCCTCAGTTTCCCCCACTGAGAAAAGAGACTATCAATAATTATAAAACCTCTACCATAAGGGTATGAGAGTTAATGGGGTTACTATTTATAAAGTTCTTAGAGTAGCACCCAGCACAGGTTAAGTGCCTAAGGAAGTGTTTTTTAAATAATAAACCCTTATCCTTGGTCAAGTGCTCCCAGATAAGTATATCAAGCCATACAACCAGAAATGCATAGACCAGAAAGTATTCAAGTGCCCACTATTGTCTCAGGCACTGTTCTGGGCTTTGGGAATAAAGCAAAGAGCAAAACAAAAGTCTCTCCTCTGGCGGAGCTTGTGCAGGATAAGAAACTTGTATGAGGAAGTTCAAATATGAGTCACTCATGAGAAAGTCTAAATAACCTGAGAGCATTTTACTTAAAGGTATTTCAGAAACTAGATAGCGGCGAACTTTAATTTTACGGGGAGGGCCCACGATCAGAATTCCAGTGCATGGGCTTGCTGCTTTATTTTTTTATTTTGTTTATTTATTTATTGTTCCATCCATCCATTCATTCATTCACACGTGCATTCATTCACTGAGTCCTCTATTGCTTCTACGGAGGACAAAACCAGAAGAAACACTCAATCTGAATATAAGAATTGGTCATGTAGTAAAAGAAATTTCTCATAGAAGGCTACTGAATGCCAGAATGGATGGCGTTTCACTGCTATCTGAAGCAAGTTTTAAATTAAAAGACAAATACATAAACCGTTCATGTCCTTGAAGATGGACAAGCTGTGTTTCTCGGACCCCACATTAAATCCTGCTTTCCGGGGCACCTGGGTGGCTCAGTGGGTTAAAGCCTCTGCCTTTGGCTCAGGTCATGATCTCAGAGTCCTAGGATCGAGCCCCACATCGGGCTCTCTGCTTAGCAGGGAGTCTGCTCCCCCCACCCTCTGCCTACTTGTGATATCTCTCTGTCAAATAAATAAATAAAATATTTAAAAAAAAATAAATAAAAGGCAGAAATCTGCTAACCCAACACAATTCAGAGTCACTAACACCACAGTTATTAACCTCTGCAATAGTTCACTTTAAAAAAAAATAAAATAAAATAAATCCTGCTTTCCTCTGATTGTTTTTATTTGGCTTATACTGCCCTGGGTATCTACTGGACACGCTCTAACCTTGAATGACAGCCCATGCACATGTCAGTCTACGAATGAAACCCAGCCAGGGCCACAGATGCAAAGGAGCCAGCACCACGTACCTCGGAGGGGTGCGTCATCGTGATCGCCGTCCAAAATTTCTATGAAGTCTTGTGTACACGTTGTGCTGCTTTCAAGTCGAAAGTGGTCAAAAGAGAGCGTAATGTGGTTGACTGTAGGAAAAGGAGAGGAGACTAGTAAAGTACTGGCAAACAAAACATCCAGGAAGAGAGATTTTACCTCAGATCATTCACTGTGCGGGTTCTCCGGCAGGGAAGCATCGCCTTTGGTTCCTCTGAAGAGTCAAGTTTTTTGAAAATGCCTGTAGAGTTTGAAATGCTGATAGTGGTAAATAAGAGGGATGTTGCTTCCACGGAGACCAGGGGAGTGTCTTGTTGGAATAGGTGGTCTTAACACCTTTTCTAAAATCAGTCATTGCTGGGTTCCTCTAGGAAGCATTTTTCTCAATAGATTGGTTTGCTGACTTGCAAATGAGGCCCTCTTAACTGCCGGGCATGCAGTGCCTGGATCTGTTCATTTCACTTGAAGGCCAAAGCCAGGGGCCCTAGAGGTTTGGAGTCATTTATAAAGAAAGCTTTGAATTCCTTGCAGAATGGTAAGTGCCTGGGTGCATTTTTCTTTTGCTATTCTTCCAGGATCCCTAATCTTCCGAATAGGATCTTTCCCTATTAATGTCTTTGAACCAGTGAGATCTTTCATCTCAATGCTTTACAACTCATTAGAAATTATCCTTACATACAAAACTGCTCAGCTCAAGGTGGGGGACTTCTTTATTGAAGGCTTAGTTTCTGGCAACTTTCTTAGGCTAAGGATTACTTCACCAACCCCCAGATCATATGCATGTCAATAAAGACATTCTTTTGTTAACTCTTAACATCCCTAAAAGAACTGGTAGAGAATATTTCAGTCAAATTCTTCATTTTTTGATGAGCTAATGGGGTCTCATTAGCTTAAGTGATTTGCTTATTGTCACAAAGTTCACTGTAATTAGAGAGCAAAGGAATGCCTTTCCTACATGATGTCTGAAATCATAAATTTTTCCTGAACAACTCAAGGAAAGGCAGGCCTCCTCTGAAACAGGATTCATAAGACCCCAGGGTCACCCTCTGGGCAAGGCATTTTGATCTGAGTCCTTCGTGGTCAGAAAATGAGGGCATTTTCCCTGCCTCGAAAGTGTGGACAGTAACACTTTCCACCAGGTTATTACCAGGCCAAAAAATAAAATTCCATAATTTTTTAAAAGAAAATAATGTAAGCGCTTATGAAATGTTTCTTCCAGGCCCGTGCTAGAATTTTTTTTTATATGTGCATTGCACCAGAGACCAGATTTTACAATGAGCTTCCCCTTTGACGGACGTTCAGTATGCTCATGGCGCTGCGTTCCCAAACTCTGAGTTACCAATTTTTCAGTCTGTGGTTCTTAGTATTCATTTGGCCATTTCACAACTGTCTTGAGTGTCCACTACACTGAAGTCACAGAGGTCAAAAACAATTTATCAATTATTTCTGCTTACCCCCAATTTCTCATGCCTGTCAATATAGCAAGGTCATCGGGGATGTCCCCCCCAAGTTAGGCATTGAACCCTAACTTTTTTAAATTAAGAATAGACAGTAAAAATTACTTTGCGATCCGATTAGGAAATGCTTGTTCTCGTGCACATCAGGAATGGGAACTTCCGTAAAAAAGAAGAGGAAGGCCACCAATTGTTACCAGGGAGGAGATAAGAACATTAGTCAGAGACGGACTTTCCCACAGACACCATCCATCCCGGATCCCTTTTCTTTTTTCTTTTTGTTACTTACATGGAGGCTGAGCTTGAATTATCCAGCTGCAGTTCTGATTGTTTGGATACTTGGCGGGGAACAATGGAGAGGATATGGTATCAAAGGAGCTGGTGAGGATGTAGCTTCCACAGGCTGAGAAATGCACAAACACACACGTCAGGTACTTTTGATTTCTACAGACTGTACAAAACAATGATTTGATGAGGAAACACACAAATGCACACCAAGGAAGTACTCTGCACATAAACCACAAGAAGGTAGAAATGCACTGTATGTTTAGAACAATATTCTTCAATTGCAGGAAGTGGGGAGTGGCAGAGAAAAAGATTAAATGGCTATGAATTGCCTGAATCATTCCAACAAAACTCTATTATTGATTCACTTACTCTGCCCACTCATGAATTACTGGTATAGGGATAACCTCTTGATGAACAACCTCTTTTTTTTTTTTTTTTAAGGAAAATAAATAGTCAATTGAACAAGACTGCATAAGGATGCCTATGTGTTATCCAAGAAGCACAAAGCTTTGCAGCAGTGAAGAAATGAGGGTCTTTGGCCAGCTGAAGAGAATAAGGGGTATCTCACGGATGACACGGTAGGAGAGAGGAATTGGGGTTGGGAAAGAGTAGTCCAGGGAGCCAGAGACCTGAGCTAAGACACAGAGGAGAGTCAGGCCTGCGAGTACACAGACTTGGCTGAAGCGTGGCACTCTTGAGGGCTGTTGGAAGTGATGCTGGAAAAAAGGCTGGGGCAGGTTCCAGGGCCCTCAGGTAGCATCTGAAGGAACTGGGGCTCCTTCCCTAGGCAGTTGTGGAAGCCGGACTGATCAATGGAGCGCTTGAGGGCATGACCACAGGGGGGCTTTTGCGAGCTGACGTCGGAGGAAGATGGGGAAAGGGTGGACAAGTTGGAGGAAGCTTTATAACAATCCAGGGGAGACCTACTGGGGACATTGTTTACTATGAAGCAAACCATAAGTAATTAATTAAATGAAAAAAGGAAATGTGTTCCGAAACTATTCTTTGCTTCAGGGAATGATTAATTTATGCATTCCGTCTTGCTCCAAAGTCTACGATGACTCTTTGGGACACTTCGATCCAGAAACCATCCCTAGGCAGAACTCCGCTATAGGATACAAGCAAGCCCCCAATAGACCAAGTGACAAAAGGAACCAACTTAATTGAAATGCCAGGGGCCAGCTGAGTAAAACTCAAGAGGCACAATGAGGCAGACTAACAACTCCTCCCACTCTGGGTTCCATCTCTGACAGTGGGATAAAGGGTCCATCTCTAAGAACAGCCAGATGAAAGGCAATGGGTGAAAAGGTGGATGGGTGAAAAGGATGAGCTCAGAGGTAGTGATTTAAGAATGAAACCAATGGAAAACAACACTGATTCCTCAGGTGGACGAGGGCAGGGTTCAGAAATGAGGGCACCTCAACCTCAAGGGATAGAGTCTGACTCTACATTATAAGCAAGTCTTGATCTTTATGATAGAGTATCTCCTCCCAGCATAAAATGTTGGGTAAATGTGGCATAGTTTATCTGCTCCTGAATGAATCTGGACACTTGTTTTATAGCGGCTCTAGTATTAAAAATACTTTGAAGTATTATTCTGAAAGCTTGCTTGAGAGATACACAGACAAAAAGGACTGTTAGACAAGAGTAAATGTAAAGGATGAACAGTTGGAATAATTGCAAATGATAGTTCCTTTGTTCTACCTAAATTGTTGCTTGTCAAGTAGAAAGCTGGGACCAATTTCTGAGGCTTGGCCTCCTTCCACTGTGGCACCCAGAAGGACACCCCAGAGCAGATGGCCGGGGCCTCAAGGAGACACACAGACACACAAGGCACTTGCCTTGCCTGAAGTGGGCTCGGAAGCCCCTGCTTTGTCTGGAAGGGCCAGACTGAAATCGCAGAAAGAGGCTGTTTCCTGAAGAGGTGATGGGGTTAGCCAGCTGCTGTCTTCCGCACACACGGGCAAGGGGGCTAGTCATGGCGCTTAAACCATCATAGGCCTACAAAGAAAGACAACAGGGAAAATAGTGATTCAGAACTTCAGATTTACATCTCTGAGGCCCGTATTCCACGGGCTGTCTACACATGGGTGAGCTAGGGGAAAATAACACATGCACTGTATCTTCATGGTGTTGTCTCCTCACAGACCCAGGAGAGTGCCTGAGTCATTGGTCATGTCCAGGGAACCTATATGGATTCCAGTGGACGTTCCTAAGCTGGAGTCACCATTATATCCCTGCATATTTTCATTTATTTATTTTACTTAAGATTTTATTTATTTATGCTTTGAGAGAGAGAGAGAAACCCTGCGCATGTGAATGAGCAGGGAGTGGGGGCAGAGGGAGAGAATCTTCAAGCAGACTCCCCACGGAGCACAGAGCCCAGCTTAGGGCCTCAATCTCAGGACCCTGAGATCACCACCTGAGCCAAAGCCAAGAGCTGGATGCTTAACTGACTGAGCCACTCAGGGGCCCCCATCCCTGGATATTTTTATAAATGCCATCACTTTCCCAGCCCTCCTTCTTCCCCTGACCCCACTGCCTCCCATCAAGGGCCATGCCCACAACATGAAATGTTTGATGCAAGAATGAATGAAGGAACACATAGATGGGAAATAAGGAGGAGTAACCGTTTGTTTTCAGTAACCCAACATTTGCTGGAACTTATTGCTTTCCATAGAGTAGTGGTCAAGAGGGAAGAATTCTTTCAAATGATACAGTGATGCGAGCCTAACTTAGAAAATTATCTAGGGGTGCCTGGGTGGCTCAGTGGGTTAAGCCTTTGGCTCAGGTCATGATCTCAGGGTGCTGGGATCGAGCCCCGCATTGGGCTCTCTGCCCAGCAGGGAGTCTGCGTCCCCCACCCCCCTCTCTCTCTGCCTGCCTCTCTGCCTACTTGTGGTCTCTGTCAAATAAATAATGAAATCTTTAAAAAAAGAAAGAAAGAAAGAAGAAAGAAAGAAAGAAAATTATCTAAATAATAACTTTAAAAAAATGTATTCGGCTCTATGTCTGCCCAGTGCTATGTTGGGACTTAGCTAACTCTTCATAGGTGTTAATAGAATAGAGTAGACATTATGTGTACCCAAATCACTGAACTCATTTGTGAAATTGAAGCTTGCTGATGTCCTCAGAGCTCGGTGTTTGTGCTGTGAAGTTTCTGACATTCTTATGTGTAAATAGGTGGAGTGAGTTCCTTTTCTTTGGATGATAATAATAATGTTAACCCTTCATTCATTAATGGCTTACTATCTCCCAGAAACTGGTTCAGCTTTTCACAGACACAATCCCATTTCCTCCTCTCCAAACAACTTCCATTTTTTTTTTAAGATTTTATTATTTGACAGACAGAGATCACAAGTAGGCAGAGAGGTAGGCAGAGAGAGAGGAAGGGAAGCAGGCACCCCACTGAACAGAGAGCCCCATGAGGGGCTTGATCCCATGACCCCGAGATCATGACCTGAGCTGAAGGAGGAGGCTTTAGCCCACTGAGCCACCCAGGCGCCCCAAACACCTTCCATTTTTAAGATGAAGACAATTGCTACATAAAGAGCAAATTGTGTTGCCGACATACACAATTCTTAAGAGGGAGCAGGTCATGTTGAACCAGACAGCTGGATCCTAAAGTCCAGAACTGAAACTTTCATACTGTCTACTGCAAGGTATCAGTTAAGCAGGTAGATGGATCAGCTGGTAACCACCAGAGTGGAATTATGAAGTTAGGACATGGCTGTTTCATTCAAGATAAATTGTCATGTATATTTCATAGGAAAGTCATGTAAGCACATGAACCAAACATCAGTAAGATGTTTTAACTGTCTACTGAGGGGTTAAAACTGTTACAATAATGAATTCTAAATAAATATGGTTCTGAAACATCACTTCTCTCTTTTTTCTTTTTCTCTGTTTTATTTAACGTTCAAACCTTAAACCAATAAATAAAACTTTAAAACTGATTTTTATTTAAATTTAAAAATTGATTCAAAACTCAGGGACACCTGGGTAGCTCAGTCAGTTAAGTGTCTGATTCTTGATCTCAGCTCAGGTCTTGACCTCAGGGTTGTGAGTTAAAGCAGAGAACACTGCGGTTCTCTGAGGTTTATAGATTCTGCCACCAAAAAAGCACCACCAACAGAAACAACACACACCCTGAGGATTTTTACACGTTCATATGCTCACAAAGGCAAGGCTCTTCTAGTCTCCTTTACTCCCCAAATTCAGCGGCCTAGTGAGTAAGTAGGTATTGTTCCTTCCTTTTCTAAATGGCTGCAATCCGTCTACGGCCATACCACCCTGAAAGCGCCCGATCTCGTCTGATCTCGGAAGCTATACAGGGTCAGGCCTGGTTAGTACTTGAACAGAAGATCATAAATGGCTGCAATCCTCTTAAGGCCAAAGAGTCAGGGAGAAATGTCAGGCTAGAAGGTTCAGAGGGTCATATGAATGAGGCACTTCCTTTGGGATTCTTTGAATGGGTCCATCTTCCAGGGGGTTTCCATGTTTCCCCAGCTTCCCCCCGCCCCAAACCCCAGCTCTGGAATCAAAGAGCTTTGGCTGTATTCCATATGTCTGGGGCATTACTTTTCAGGAAACAAATGTGAGGCAGAAGGTTTCCAAATGTCCCTCAATCAAAATTATATACCAGTGACACCCTACATTTGATTAGCATGTTGTAATTTTATAAGCATCATCACAAACATCCTAACCTCATTCTCAACACCATATGATTTTTATTTTAATGAAGAAAGTGAGACTTCACAAGTGTGCTAGCTATTAAAGTGTTGTCTCATCCAATATAAGTTAGTCACTCATCCAAGATCATACAGATAGTGAGAAAGAGAGTCAGGAACTTGTTTCTTCTCTACCCAAATTCTATGTTATATTGTGTCACTTCCCTTTAAAATGCCCGTGATAGTTATTCAGTTAGATATACCAAATTGTCACTTAATGAATGTACAAGACCTCAGATTTTCAAAGAAAGAATTGAGTTTTTAGACAGTTTAGAATAGCAATTATTTTATTTACAACTGTTCCTAATACTTATAATATCAAATAAATTTAAGTTTTAATTAACAAAATTATAAGAAAAAAACTACAAAGGAGAAAATATGAGAAACCTTGCTCCCATTTATTTAAAATTCTGAAGTCATGAAAATTATCAATATGCAATTACTTCCATTTAGTTCCCAAGGCAGAACCAGCAAATTACATTACTACTGGCTGCATATATAACACAGTCACATAATTTATAGATATGTAATTCTTACTGAAGTCTACTGCTAAAAGTTTTCGAGGCCTAAAAATTGGCTTTCTAATCTGTTGCTCCAGCGGTAAAAGTCAGAGAAATATACCAAAACAAAACCCCCCAAAATTGTACATTTCTATTAACTCTTTTCTACATGACAATAGTAAAATTTTGAAGCTGAATCCACAAAAGAAAAAGTGATCACCAACCCCAAAAGTTATAATCACAGGGGCTCTAAAAACAAAGGCATATCTGGTTAAGCGGTAATTCCTATGAGAAGTTAATCATTGTCTTTGCAAAGTATCCAGAGTCTTGTCAAAATTCCAGATACCAACACACACATTCAAAACACCTAAACTTGGGGCACCCGAGTGGCACAGTCAGTTAAGTGACCAGCTGTTGAGTTTGGCTCAGTCTTGATCTCAGGGTCATTATAAGAAATGTGTTGGGCTCTGTGCTCAGTGGGGAGTCTGCTTGAATATTCTCTCCCTCTGCTCTGGCTCCCTTCCTCTCTTGAAAATAAATAAATCTTAAAAAAAAAACCACCCATAAACATATTTATCACATGAAAATAGGCGGCTTGTTACAAGAGTAGAACCTGGCCCATAACAGAAAATAAATGTTTTATGTACAGATGAGTACATGAATTGCACATAGAAGAGTATATGAGCCTCTAAGAACAGAGGACTAAGAATGAGAGAAAGCCCAGAGTTAAGAAATCACTTTCCGCTCTGTCATGGGTCGGAATGTATAAATGCATAGCAGGCAAGACAGTGGGTAAAAGAGGCTATTCACAGTGGGAAAGAGGGCAATTGGGGTTGCTATCTGGGCAGGCTTTTTACATTCTGGGCCCAAATGGCAGGGGAGGAGGGTCTAATCATAGGGCATGGGCCACACCACACGCACAGCCCCCGGGTGCCCTTCTCGCTGGCTGGGCCAGCTTTTTGCCAGCACAGCGAGGGAACACAGAAGACGGAAGGTGGGCAGAGGACATCAGACCTGTCCCCAAAGCCCAGAGTATATAGGACACATGACACGATGGCGCTATAGGGGAAGCCTCCATCCTCTAAGCTCCACCCAGAAGTTAGAACCGAGCCAAACGTTTATGAATTTTAATAGTTGACACTTTACTACCTTAAGGAGATTTGGGGAATATCAACCCTTTTTCAAAGGAACCATGTATGAACTCCAGCATAAGGTGACGCTGGGTGGGGAGCCATTCAGGTGTGAGACTAACATCCTTCTATGATGCCATGTAGAGAGGTCCCGGGGGTCAGAGTGCGAAGCACTGGTAATCTGGGAAAATAAAGGGAAATTTTGCCTTGCCGGATACTTACTGATTATAGAAATATGTGTGACTGACATGACTAGATAACTCATATTGTCCATCAGAATTAAGTGAGTGCAAAGATGCAAAGTCCTGGTGATGCTTCCTGGCTCATAGTAAGTACTTGAGAGATATCAGTCTCTGTCATGAAAGTGAGGCAAAGAGAAAGCTAGATTGTTGTTTAAGAAATGAATAAAATTAGGAAGCTATGGGAGCACAAACAAAAAGAGGTCCGAGTGTGGGGGTTTGTCCAGCACTATGGATGAGGTTGGAGCCCAGGCAGGACACATAACCCAAGGATATTACCCAATGGGGACTGTGGGGGTGGGAGGTGGGGAGTTAAGAAATCACTCTCCGCTCTGTCATGGGTCGGAATGTACAAATGCATAGCAGGCATGACAGTGAGTATATTCTGATCTGGCTGCAAGTGATTCATGTCCTTGTGTAACTGCCTCCCTTTCCCTGAATGTGGGCTAATGACTTGCTTCTAATAAACCAGTAAGGGTCAAAGAGATGGGATGTCACTTCCATGATTTGGTTATGAGAGGAAACTCCTCCATCTTGTCAGCTCTCTCTCTTGCTGGCCCTCTCTAGAGTAAGCTGCTGTGCCATGAGACACCCAGCAAAGAGGCCTGCCCTGCGAGGAGCTGAGGGAGGCCTCCAGCCCATTGTCTGTCCTAAACCAAATCTACTGAGTCCTGCCGACAACCTTGTGAGTGAGCTAGGAAAGCGCCAGGTGAGCAGCACTGGCGTTCCTAACTCACAGAAAATATCAGTGCTGTTGTTTTAAGGCATTCGGTCTTGGAGAAAGTTACACAGCAATAGTTAACTAATGCAGGAGGTGTGAAATGAAGGCGTGAGGAAGGAATGGACAATGGAATCTTCAGGATAAGGATGTCTAATGTCACATTAGAACTTTGCTGCTAGGTTGTTCTTTGCAGTAATCACCTGCCAGTCTTGAAATATTTAGTCAAAGTCTACTACACAAAAGAACCTCAGGTTTGTGGTATCTTATAGAAATAAAGAAAAAAAATTATAAATTCCAGCATTCTCTTAACATGGGAGAGAAAGAAAGCAAAGGGCTATAAGAAGCAAGAGATGGCCATCAGGGTGACCACCTCCCTTCTCTCCTCACTTCTCTATGCAGAAATTCCAGAAAATGTTATGGAGAATAATGGGTTTCCTAAATCTCTGAGTCTCCTTTTCCATATCTGGACTGATCAACTACTGAAAACTCTACTGAAAGGAGCAAAAATTCCTCATGAACTTAGTGACTTGGAGGTCACTGGAGGTCTAATGAGTTGTCAGGGCGTGATGACGGGAAGACACTAACTGAGTGGGCTGGGCTGTGTGTGCAAAGGGGAGAAATGAAGACAGCGTGACACCTTCGCTTCCCTTTAAAGAGCTGGTTCTCCCCAGGATGGAGGGAGGAGTCACTGGCACATGAGAAACACTCATGGGATCCAGTTAGCCTTAGGGGGAATCCCACCCTCTTCTTTCTTTGTTTTTGCCTTAGTTCTTTGGAAAGTAAGACTATCACAAATTGTTCAAGAATTTATAATGTACCAGTTGAGTTGGGGGTAATAAAGCATCCAGCCAAGTTCTGGAAAGGCAGTGCTTTTAAATCTAGGTTCCTCCCCAAGGTCCCCAGGTCATGATCTCAGGGTCACGGGGTTGAGCTTTACATGAGGCTCTGGGCTCAGTGCAGAGTCTGCTTGGGACTCCCTCTGCCCCTCCCCTGCTAAAGTAAATAAATAAATCTTTTTTAAAAATGGGTGTTGATATCCATGGTTAGTTCAAGCCACACTGTTCCTGTCCTTTCAGTTGCATAACCTTTGCTGAACTATGCATAAATTCTGGCCCATGTGACATTTTCCACTGAAACAAGTAAGGCCCAGAGGACGGTATGCTGATCTTAGATTCAGAACACGTGGGTAGCACAGAGATCTTATGGTCAGAACATGTGGAAGCATTCTGTTCTTAGAGTCTGGACACCTAGACTTGAGACTTGGGTCAGCCTCTGGTATTTGTTTTCTTGCCAAGCCACATTAGAAGCTTATGGTTATCATTTCATCTCTTAAAAATGGAAGTAGAGGGGCACCTGGGTGGCTCAGAGGGTTAAGCCTCTGCCTTCGGCTCAGGTCATGATCTGAGGGTCCTGGGATGGAGCCCCACATCAGGCTCTATGCTCAGCAGGGTGCCTGTTTCCCCCGCTCTCTCTGCCTCCCTCTCTGCCTACTTGTGATCTCTCTCTCTGTCAAATAAGTAAATAAAATCTTAAAAAAAAAAAAAAATGGAAGTAGAGAATCCCTCCCTGCCTCGCCATTGTAAAGCTCAAATAGGACAATGTACTGAAAGTTTAGTGGAAATTACGTAATATGAATGCGAAGATGAGTTTCTCTAATTCATTATAGGAATTCTCATATATACATTTTTAGTAGAATCTGGCAATGTAGGGTAAATAAAATCTAGCACTTTGACTTCAGTGTGTTTCCCCTAGGGAAATTCTTGCATTACTGCATTCAGAAATTTGTATAAGAATGTCCGTAGCTGTAAGAGTTGCAACAGCCAAATATTGGAAGCAATTTGAATGTACCCTAATGGCAGAATGGGTATGTGATTCATGGTGTACTCATGAAATGGAATATCGTATGGCAGCAAAAGAATGCTTTAGGTCTGAACGCATTACAACATAGACAAAGTATAAAAAAAGGAAAAAGTATAAAAATAGCCATGGGAATAATAAACCCAAATTCTCATTCGTGGTATCCTTCAAGATAAGAATAGGGAATAGTATCAGTGTGGGCTACACATGGGATTTCACTGTCTCCTGAGTAATTCATTTCTTTTGGGAAAAAAAGGAACTTGAAGCAGATATGGCAAAATATTACAAGTTGGCAAGTCTGGACAGTGAAATGATTTTGTTCATTGTATACTCCACACGCATCACACAGTCTATACTTTTCAATATACTTAACATATTTCAAAACAGGGTGTTCGGTAAAGAGAATTTATGTCAACGAAATAAATAGGATATGTTCTTCATAGCATTATTATAATAAAAAAAGAAGTAATCAAAGTTGTCAATAATAAGCTAGTGGTTAGAAGAGTTCTAGTATGTCCATAGAATTGATTATCTGCCCAAAGAAATTATTTTTAAGGAGAAACATATTAAATAATGATAAGTGAAAAAAGTAGGATTCAAAATGATGTGTGGTAGTACCTTAACTATCTATGTTTACATGTGTGTAAGTGTGCATGTGTGTGTCTGGATCGGTATGTCTGTGTAGGAAATAAGCCAAATGTTTAATAGTCTGTCCTTAATATTGCAATATTATGGGTGGCATTGATTTCTTTTTTCTCCCTTTCTGTATTTCAGAAATTTAATATGAGGAGCACATAGAACTTTTAAATACCATATATATTTAAAATATTTAAAGGTGTACCAGTCAGACATGTAAATAAACAATTCCATACAAAGACAAGAAGAAAATATGCTATTCCTCGGATAGTACCGCAGTAGCTAAGCCAGATGGCTACTAATGCCACTTAATCTGGCCTTTTGCTGCCTCTCAGGAATGTAGTTAAACAGATATGGGTTCTGCTTTAAGAGCTCCAACACATTTGTTAGTTGGCTAATATCTCCAAATGTACCACAGACCTCTCTCCAGGCTCTAGGCTTATCCATCCCATGGCATTCCAGACATCACTGCTTGGATGGCGCCACAAACCTCCAGTGTCTATGTCTCAGACTGAAGTCATCTTCCCTACCCTAATTCCTCCCTCACCCTCATTTCTCGCCTCAGACTTCTCCCATATCCCCCCAATCCAGGGGATCTTTATGTTTTGTCAATTCTCTCTCCAAGGTCTCTCCTAGTCCCTCCCACCACTCCCTCCATGGGGCCTCCTCTGGGTGAGGGACCTAATCACCTCTCACCTTGGTCACCACAGCAGCCTGAAGTTTTCCCTGCCTAAATGCGTGTCTTCTTTAACTCGGGTTCCTAACAAATCACGACTGCAGGGCACTCTTTATAAAATGTAACATGTGATACAAGAAAGCCGAGGTTCCCCATCCTGTAAAATAACGCAATCACTGATGCTTTGCTTAGAGAGGAAGAGCAAGTGTGTGATCCCCATGCAGCACCCAGCACTGAGCCCGAAGACCCCTGCCCTGCCTGCCTATCTGACCCATGCTCCTGCGGAAGGACTGACTCGTGATCACCTCCCAGAAATCATCAGCACTCACAGCCTGAAGCATATGACTGAGGGGGGAAAATGAACATTAGCTTCCTTATAATGTTTGCATTTTCCTTTCCAGACACTGGAATCTATTCCCCCAGATTATGCTGGAGAGTAAGCGAGTAGGAAAACATTTCAACTGTCTCTCCTATTTTCTGGCTTTACAAAGTTGCATTTCGCTCAGGGAGGAAATAAACCAATTGAATGTGTGGGTTAAATTTTATGACAAGCTGGAGTAAAAGGAAACTATTTTAATTCAAAAGCAAAACACACAGCATATTTATAATCCCCCAAAGTTTGGGCTGAGCAACAGAGTTGAGCTTTCCAGGCAAATAAATCGTGAATGTATACGCATAGAAATGTGTGTAAGACTATGCTCTTGTTTTCATTTCCTGCTCTACTACGTTTTTCCTTGTCAACTCATTTGTGAATCTTCTGGAAGGTGTTAAAATAGCACATTTATGAGGTGATACAATTCAGTGAGAAGATGGAGTGGAGAATGTGTGAAAAAAATTATAATAGATATTTTAAGATTTTTAAGAATATTAAAGTAAGATAAAATGAGTCTTTTCATAACTAATGAGGAGAGTTAGACATGAACTTTGGATCACAGATCTGGTTCTGTGTACCTACGGTTCACAGTTTTTGAAAAGATAAAACCTTCAACATAGTCTTAGTAGACAGTAATAGAAACAGTAGTAGTAGTCACAGAAAAATGTGGAGTAGCAATGAACATTTATCTGTACCAGACACTGTGCTAAATGCTTTATATTTAAAAAAAATTCAATTCTTCTTCTAATTCCACTTTACAGTTGGTTAAATTGAGACTCAGAAAACAGAACTTGCTCACAGTCATACGCTGAGCCGTGTAGAGCCAGTATATGAATCCCATCCGTGGGACATCTGAGCAATTGCCATGAAGCCAACTGAAGAGATAAAATACAGTTTTATTCATTGAGAATAGAATATTGAGATCATGATTTTCTGAAGCTAAGCAATAGGTCCATGATCTCCGAGAAAGATAATCATGGGAGCTCAGGAAATAGAATGGAAATGTCCCGTTTATTTAGACCTGCAATAATGCATCCTCAGTGGCATTTGAGAAAGTCTTGTCTGGGGCTGCCATGGATTTCAGGGCAGTTGGCACCTGTCATGCATTCCATCCCACTGAACATGCATGGGATTCCCCGCGTGGCTAGTTCAGCAGACTACGTGACAAAGGGCACAGTGTCCACGACCAAGAAGCAAACCTAAAACTTGTATCCCTGATTCCTAAACTTGGTTTTCTTCTTTGATTCAGAGGTAAATCTACTTCTTGTCCTTTCCTGGCCTAAAAAACCACAACCTGTTTGGTCTAGCATGGCCTCTCTCACCTGGGCCTGGCTTAATTTGGTTTTCAACCCAGTCTTTACCTTTTATTTCAACACATGTCTACTGCTTTGGATTGCCTTAAAGATGATCGGGGGAAGGATGAGATATTTGGGGCACAGAAGAGATCATTCACATCAGGGTAGAAAGTCAGTTTGGCGCATGAGAGTCTCTAAAATATTTTCACGTGCTACACGTGGTGGTGTAGCTGTTAACGGAATTCCCATCTTGGAATGGGAACGGCTCCAAGACAGAGGAAATATTAAGTGATAGGGAGGAGGATCCCTTAGGAAAATATCCAAGCTGTTAAAGTCATAAGTATATGTGAGGAAGGAAATGAAAATATTACTCATTATAGCAGCTTTCCTTGGAGGTGGGGGGAGGGGGAGGAAGTGCGGGGTTCCTCGGTTGGTGATGTTTGCCAGTTCAGCGCCTCTGAGATGAAACCAGGTTAAACACACAGCCGCGCATCTCACCGCGGGACTTTGTCATCCCTATTCCTTTGCCGTACGTTATTGCACTCAGTCTTCCATTTTTACAGATTGTAACCTCTAGTAACGTGGCATTGTTGCAAGCAGTAACTCAAAGATTACTGGAAATGTTGATAGGAAAATACATCCAAGAAGCTCCTTTCGCTTTCACAAATAAGCATTTAGAGAGACCATGAGCTGAAATGCAAACGAAACCAAACAAACCCCTGCCCGCAGATTGAGAATTGTGGCTCCAAACTCAGTCATGCTTTGCTCTGGGGACGAAGAGCATGGGCACAGCTGTGAGTGACTAATGTGGTAGTGGAAGGCAAACCGGAGAGGCAGCTTATCAAAAGCAAGTCACAGAATAAAACGTTTTAAAGAAATCGTCGGAGATCGTCCTCAAGCAGCAAATGGAAACTCAACTTTCTGTGGGAAAAAAGTGAGGGAGAAAGGGGAGAAATGGAGGTGGGGAGAGACGGATTTTGGGCCTGGATCTATTTGTAAAACAATAAATATTTTAAGAATCGCTTGCATTGTCTCTTTGAAGCGCTGAGTTCTATTATTCCTGTGTCTGTTTGCTCTGTTTTGAAAAGATCAATGTTTTAAAAGAAAACACATCACGGGCAGTTTCTTAAAAAAATAAATAAATAAAACAAAATATGAATTCCATGTTCCGTGTTTGCCCTGGTCCACCCTGCGCCTTACTGTCAAATTGTGTGAACGGACAGCAGACTCCCCGGCTATGGGTGGGGGTAGGGGGTCTGGTCTTCCTCACTTCAAATCACACACTTTGTTTTCTTTCTCCTCCACTGGCACACAAAGCTTCAGAAAGAAAAACAGTTACTCACCATGTGCCTCCCCCCCACCCCCCTTTTTGTACTAGGCTCTGTTAGCTCTAATGTACGTTTTCTCCATACGAGAGGCTGGACCTGGGCTGTGCTCTGCTTGCTTTTATCTGCTTCTGGCTGATTCTCACAAGGCAGACATTCCATCCTGCTGAGCAAAGAGGATGCTGAAACCAGGGGGCGGGAGTCTCCAGGGCCCCGCGGAGCAGCAGAACTGACCTCTCCCGCTCCCACACTCAGCTACTGCCAGCATTGCTCAGATCTATAAGAGCTCGCAGAGCTACATGGATTTAAGGCTCCGAAGAGAGACTCTAATTAAGCAATTAAACCGTCAGTCAGAGGTCACGTTAATACGCAGCCTTCATGAAAGGCAACATAATGGAGCCATTTTCGTACTGACCATATAGAGTCAGGCCCAACCAGTGGGTCCCACTGCTGCCTTAGCAAGAAATACTCACAATGTGTCATTCCGGAGGGCCGGAGGTTAATTGCACTAGCCACTCAAAAGGGACGGAGTAGAAAGTGCAAACATATTACTAAATTGGTTGAAACCTGACCGTCAGTTGAGCTTTCTGATTAGCTCCCCACGATGCCAGCACCATTTCATTAGAGGTCAGAAAATTCCGTTTCTCTCTCTTTTTTCATTATAGCAGCATGAAATTCTAGAAAACGCGCCTCTGTGATGTTATCTGAGTTCTCATGTGGCTCAAAAGAGTGAGACTGTATATCAATAATTGTGCCAGGGAGTGAACTCAGCACAGCACATTCCCAAATGTGTCATCTGCAGTTTTCCACTGAAGCACTATTGCACGAGTAGAGACAACAAAATTCATTTACTCACGGATTCAGCCATGCAGCTATTAGTGACTCATGCCCCAGACTGCTGCCTTTCGGATACCAAGACTATTGCTGGTGGCTATGTGAAAGGGGATGGAGGCTGTGCATTACTGTTCCGTTTTAAAATTGTCATCCATTTCTTCTTCTTGCTAAATGTTGCCTTTAGTTCCACGAGGCCAAGAGAGATGGGGGTCCCTGTGGGCTTACTCTGCCTCCCCTTAGGACCACTGGGGACCAGACTTGCTACAGGAAGAGCTCTCTTCCGCACAGCAAGTGGAGCGTGGAGATGACCTCCTAGCCAAGGCCGATCCTGTGTCCCAGAGCGGAAACTGAAGCTTAGCGAGTTGGTGAGGGTCTGACTGTGATCTCTGGAGTGAACCCCCACCCCGACGTCACCAGACCCTCAGTGTCTGTTTCTTCACCTCCCACCTCGTGTTTCTCCTCCAACCCACAGATGCAACTCCTAACTGGACCCTCTCTATCTGTGGGTTCACCAGGCACTCGATTTTATCAATGAGCAAGCTCGGATCCCCCAGCCATGACAAGAGGGAGTGTTGGAGCCCTGCCCGGACACTAGTGATGCTGCAGGGTCTGGTGCAAAGTTGACACCAAAGATTGAATGGGTGCATGGAGCCCAGACCACCTGATTTCAAGGCAAAGACACCTTCTACCTCATATCTGGAATCCTAACACTCTTCCTTATATTGATAAATGAAGTCTGGGCCATCCAAAAGAGAATTCAAAATGATTCCAAAGGAACCCTAGCTTTATTTTCTCCTCCTATTTTTTCAGTTATCTTCCATTCTGCTATTCAGTTCCTCGCATGTCCACTGTAATTCTTATATTTACTCAGAATACTTACTGTTACTTTAGGCTTGCTTATGTTTTAGTGCTGGTCCTGTTATTAATTTTTACCGGGTCTTGATCCTCACCATATGGACTTCAGTGTTCTTATTTTTAAAATAAGAATACTACCCCCATAATCAGCATATGACAGTAAATTACCTCTAATCTCTCCTCTTGTAAACTTAACATCCTACGTATCTATGTGTTTGCAACTATTAGCCATGATGTCTGTTAATTTAATATTTCTACTTCTGACAATCCAAACTGTTACAGGAGTTTTAAAAAACATGAATGCTGGTCCCATCCAGCCATAATTTACTTTGATATTTAATAGTACAGTTGAGCTCTATTAAAAATCCCATGAACACAAATGTTATCTGGCAGGATCACTGGCAGCTGAATATTTTTCTCTTTGCTAATGACTCCGTCTAAGCAAAAGGACCAAGAAATTACCTTGAATGTCTCCAGAATGAATGATTGGCTTTGTATGAACTTAAACTGCAGAGATGTTATGTAAGATATTGGACTGTAGGCTACGTTTCACATCCAGTGTCCATCTAGCTGTAAAGGATAGAGGGCTGGTGCCTCAAGGCTCGCCTTCATGAACCCCCGGACAGCTAACTGCAACTTGGAGCCGAGCGTCCAGCCTCACCAGGACACTGCCTGCTTCCAAGCTCTGCCGGCCTCCCATGCTGAAACTGGGTCCACTTGGCAACCACACATAGCAGATTTCTACCCTGGTTTACCAGAATAGTCCTTCTTCACGTTACTTTAACCATTTGTAAAGGTAATTTGGAAACTGCACAGACAAAAGTGGCTTAGCTTATGTGTGATTTCTGTAATTTTCAGTATAAATACATCTGCAAATCAAAGAAAACTATGTGTCTTGGGGTTAGCCATGTGTTTTAATTTCTCATCCTGAAAATATGAAATTTATAGGACCAATCTGTCTCCAGATCTCTGCCTTGAACATGACTTCAATTACTCTATGTATCCCTTACATTCAGTTGCTCCTTTTCGACAGCACCATGCCTTCCCCACATGCTCGAGCTTTTCCATCATTAAAACAAATCAAAACAAAAGCAAAAAAACAACTTTCCATTGGTCTTGCCTTACCTACAGGTGATAGCCTTTTATCTCCTTAAAACACTCACTGTCATAACTCCAGGAAAAAGCTAAGAAGCTCCTGCCTCTCTTAACCCATTGTGATCTTCCACTATTATCCACACCCATCCTGCTCCTTACAAGGTCATCAAAGTCATCAAAGACTTAATCCAGTGGCCCAGCTTCAATCCCCTTCCTAGCTGACCTCTGCTGTATTTGATACCTTTGATACCTTTGATACCTGTGATCACTCACTCTTAAAATTCACTTCACTCCTCGTTTCTATACTACCACTCTCTCTGGTTCTCCACCTACTTCTGAGTGCCATTTCTTGGTCTTCTCTTCCTCTGATCCTCCATTTGCCTCTTAAATGGTGATATTTCCTAAAGAGTTTATTTGGCGCTTTTCTCTTTAGAAAATGCTATTATAGGTGATCATACCTACTTCTGTGGCTTTAACAACTACCCAGATATACAGAAATATTCCCAAATGTATATGTCTGGTTCAGACGCCATCAGGGGCCCTAAACTCCTATGTCAAACTTTATAAGGGCCATAGTGTAGACTGCTAAACTAAAAAGTTTCCAAATCAAACTCATGGTATCTACCCCTTTACTCACTTCATAGTGTCATCAGTCGCTCATTCTTCAAGTGAATAGATTTGACTCTCTCATCTCTATCGCCCACCTCATCCTCTACCACGTAATTAGTCTTAAGTTTTGGTGAGGTACAACCACCATGAGTTCTCCAATACATCTCTTTTTTGCCACACCCAAGGCCACTGCCCAAGGCTTTTCAATAGCTTCCCAAACAGCCTTTATGCTACCTTTCTCTTTCCTGCCAACCCAGTCCTCACACGACCACCTGTTATCATTGTAAAATACAGTTTTGAGTTATAATTCTTCTGTTTCACAGAAAACTATTAACCTCATACAATCTATAAAATAATTACAGGTTCAGAAAGCGTGAGAGAGTTTGTCCAATCCTGAGGCTACTGAGAATGTCTTCTATAGACCCTTGTCTGTACATGCTCCCCCATGGGTAGCTAGCTACACTCCAGTACATCTTTTCTATCCTCACAGGTGTGTGTGTAGTCATCCCTCTGAACATAATTTCCCCAATTCTTTTCCCAAAGCCTCTCCTGGACTCGCTCCCACATTTCTACTGGTGAAATTCTGCCACTAAAATGTCATCTCCAGTGTGAAAACTTCCCTGGCTTCCAGATCCAAATGAATTGCTCCTTCTGTTTTCTCATGATGATTATTACGGTTATGGAGTCCCAGGAACATGAGATGGTAGGCCCTGTGCTATGAGAAAGTTTCCTAAGCAGGCTCTTCTTTCACTGATGTTCTTGAGGCCCATGGTCACAGATGGGGAGCCCCGAATCTTCAGCCCATTGCTCCTTTTAGTATTCCATGCCACCCCCTCTCCCAGGGCTCACTGAACATGCCTCTCGGAGGGCATTCACCATCAGCACCATTCTGATTATGGCTAGCACAAATCAATACCTTTCTTTATGAAAAGCAGGTCACTTACAGCATCCCAAATATCCCAACAACAAATCTGACACCGTACTCTTATTTTCCCATTTCACAGTTAAAGAAACTAAAGCTGAAAAGTTAACTTTCTTCAAGGCAACACTACCTGAAAATGGCAAAACTCAGGCTATGACCCAGGTCTTCCTCACCACAGGGCTAGACTTCTTAACCATGGCACCATGCAATTGAGGTAATTCTTTTTTATTTTATTTATTTTTTAAAATTTTTTCCAAGATTTTATTATTTGTCAGAGAGAGAGAGTAAGCACAAGCAGCGGAGTGGCAGGCAGAGAGAGAAGCGGGTATCCCGCTGAGCAAGGAACCCAATGCAGGACTTGATCCCAGGACCCTAGCTAGGATCATGAACTGCGCCAAAGGCAGATGGTTAACTGAGCGACCCACCCAGGTTTCCCAAGATGTAATTCATTGTTTATATCGTAGTTTTGCTCAAGTGCTTAGTGGCAACTGTTTCTGAAAGCCCCATCAGCCCAATGGCAGGGATAGTCCAACTACCTCATACAGGATTCCCTTTTTCCGACAACTTGTTTGGACTATTACATTTTATATTCTACCTCATTTGCTAGACTGAACTCCTCCCAGCACCTGTCTTTGGGTTTATTTTCCTGTCTCCATGCCTATGACCAGATCATACTTGAGGCTTCATTTCCTCCTGTCTGTTGCCTTCTGCTAAGTTTGTTAAGTCAAGGCCGGCTGCAGGCTGAGATATGGCAGTGGTTAATAGCAAACCCTGTCTGTATATTTATATCCCATGTAGGTGGAAAGCTCTACTCATGAACACAGGAGGGGAAAAATGTAGCCATGCTGGGCATGCCTTTGACCCATTTGACCTAGGCTTTATTTTGTTCACACGCTTTTGTATGTTGAATTTTATGGGTTATGGACTTTACCAAAGAGAAGAGAAGATACCTGGCACCATACCAACTGGGAGAGGAAGCAAATGGTGGAGAATTGCCCACTGCAGACACATCTAGAAAGTAAACAATTTGTTTCTGGACCATTTTAACTTCTCTTGAAGACCCCTTTTCTGTTGCAATGCTTTATTTCACCTTCATTCTTAAAGACTATTTTAGGAGAGGACAGAGTCCCTGGCTGGTAGTTATTTTCTTTCTTTAGACTGAAGATACCATGCCATTGTCTTTTGTCCTTCTAATTATCACTGTTGAAAAGTCAGGCTCCACTCTGTCACTTCCTAAAAGGCAATCTGCTCTCCTACCCACTCCCCTGGCTGATTGTAACATTTTCCCTTTATCTTTAGTTTTTTTAGATTAGTGTATCTTTCTATTTATTTATTTCTCTTTCTATTTCTACTCGCCTAGTTGTTTGGGTTCCTTGGGATTCTTGTTTTTCTAATGTGATGTCTTTCATCAGATTTAGAAAAGTCTTGGTCATTAGTTTTTCTTTTTTATAATAAAGACTTTATTTATTTATTTATTTGACAGAAAGAGAGAGAGAGAGAGAGAGAATAGACAGGCAGAGGGGCAGATGGAGATGCAGAAGTAGGATCCCTGCTGAGCAGAGAGCCTGATGTGGGGCTCCATCCCAGGCCCCTGGGATCATAACCTGAGCAGAAGGCAGAGGCTTAACCAACTGAGCCACTCAGGCACCCCAGTCATTAGCTTTTCAAATATTGCTTCTGTTCCATTTAACTCTCACTTTTCCTTCTGAGATTACAATTAAATGTATACCTTTTATAAGCCTCTTCTATGTGCCTTAACCTCTCTTCTATATTTTCCATCCTCTTGCCTATCCATGCTTTTTCCCCAGATAGATTCTTCTGACTTATCTTCCAGTTCACTATTTCTCTCTTCATCTGTCTAATCTGTCTAAAATATATATATATAAAAATCTTTGACTAGATCTTAATTTCAGCTATTATATTTCATCCAGTTCTAAAAAATTTTAATTGGTTCTCACTCATATTTGCGATGTCACTTTTTATAGTTTGCAGTTCCTTGCTGAGAGTTTAAAGTTTGACTTTTATCTCCATGAACCTAGTAATCACAATTGTTCACCAATCTGCCATGTTAGTATGTTTGTTTCCATTGTCTGGTATTCATATTGTATCTCATTTATGTTATGTTATCTCCTCAGGTACATGCATATCTTTGATAGTGTGCTGGCTATTGCCCATGAAAACTTATTAGTAGAAATGAGATCTAGGATGACTTTATGTACCTTTGAAGAAAATTCTAAATTGCTTTTGTCAGATGTCCAAAGATATATTAACAGTACAGGGTGTCCTCTCATTCAGATTTTGGGTCCACTCAGCTGACTCAAAGCTGGGATGTAGTCTCTGCGTAGACTCTTTTCCTGTTCTTTACCTTGATATGAGATGGCTTGACAGGACTTCCACTCTATTCCATCTCACACTTTGCTCCTCTTTGCCCTGAGAGGCTCACAGAGGTGCTGCTAATCCCATCTGTATCAGCAAATGCCCTATAGGTAAAAGCTATATCAAATACTAGACTCACACCTCTTCAATATTTACTCAGAGATTTCTCACTATCTTGTGAGTTCTTTGCTACATTTAGGAAGGTGTTTTTTAATATCACCTAAGATGTTTAAATTATCTTTGTCAGGAGAGTTGGTCTGAGTCACCATTATGGCAAGTGTATACTTTGCTCTATACCTTAAGTTTGTAGACTCTGAAGATTCATTTAGAAGACTAATACTTAGTCATAAATCAACTTATCTTTAAGTAGTTTACTAATTTTACCTTGTAAAATAGTATTTGAAATCATACCATTTGACTGGACTATTTTGAAAGATGTGAAACAACTTTTGAGTTTTCCTGAGGTAAATCTGAAAGCTAGCCAGTTGGAGTTTGTGTAAGAAACAGTCAGAAAACTAAAATAGAAAGATCCATTAGCCAAGAGAATCTGGTTTATATTTGAATGAAATGTCTCTAAATACAAATGAAAGATGGAAAATTTTTAGTTAAAAAAATCAGGTAACCAAAAAAAAAAAAAAAAAGAAAAGAAAAGAAAAGAAAATCTCAAAATACATCCTCATTCACTCTTAAATTAAGGATAAAGCATTAGTTTCAGGTGAGAATGTACTAAAGTTGAAGGTAGTAACAGAAACTTTGGTCATCTGGCCAACTAATAGGAATCTCCACCTCAATCCCCCAATTTATTCTGTCCTATTAGACATTGATTTGTTCTAGTAGCAGACTGAGATATCCTGACCTCAAGAAAAATAGAACCCATGAAAACCCCCAGGAGGCTTAATAATAATTGATTTGAAGTAGTTTGATAAATATGTTCCATTAAAAGTTCCCTATTCTCTCTTGCAGCTAATCCTGACTAATGATATATGTAAGGAGACTCGTGTGAAAATTTGTTTCCTTGACTAAAAAGACACAAAACAGAAAAAACAGCATTATTCCTTCTCCCTTTCTCTGCATCTATACTCAGGAAGGATGTTCAGAGCTACTGCCGCCATTTTCTGACCATGAGGAAACAAACACGAAATGACAAATCAACACACTACGGATGGTAGAACAGAAAATGAGTTGCTAAAAAACCCTGAGATCAACCACCTCCTGATTTGTATTTAGGTAAAAAAGTAAATGTCCTTATATTTTAGGTTGCCAGTAGTTGGGTTTCCCATGATTTGCCATTGAAAACATCCATAAGTAATGCATTTACTAAATATGCTCACAAGATAATATTCTGACCTTGGTTTGACTATAGAGGGTGCTTGAAATCGTGTCACCTACCGTAATACAAGAGTCCTGAGGTTCAAGGTCAAAATCAGTGAAGTTCAAGAGAACACGGTGATTTCTTTCCACCCGAATGACCCAGGAGCAGTCAGTGTTACGCCTGTAAGGACTGGGGTAATTTGGAGAATGAATCTCTCCAGTGGGAGCCTGGAAAATCCCGCCACAACCTGTAAGCAGGAAACCCAATTCAAGAATGAGAGGAGTCCATGATGCATAAAACTTTGCCCCCATGACCTTATAGCTTAGAACAATATGTTGCCTTGTTCAACCACTGTTTTACGTTGGTGCTAAACATTGCGCAGAACTGAATATCCACCATTAATTTCATTCATCCCAACAAAATGAAGAAGGATGACTAAGAAAATCCCTAAATTTTTTAAAATACTGATGACAAAAGTAATTTAAAAAAATTTTAAATACTGAAAAATACAGTGCAAATAAAATCATATTCTCATAAAGCCGTAAAATGCCTCTTATTTGTTCTCTAAAAATATACTGTAAGAATAACACATCTCCTAAGAATTTGGTAACTTAGTAGTGTATGTTTTTAATAATTTAATATCTATCTTTTAAAATTTAATATTCTGGGCCTGGTACAGTTATTCAGTCTTTTTATTCCTATGATATTATCAAATACCTATCACTGTCTATCTCCATGACTTATCATATCTTGGAGTTATAATAATATAAACCTATAATAGAAAAATGTAGTATTATTTTCTAATAGCTGACAATCATTTGGGGTAATCTAAACACTATGTCTACATAATCATATATACATATTCCTCTTTAAATTCACACATCATTAACTTTAGGAAAGATCCAACACACTTTCTATACCACCTTCGAGCTCCATAAGTGGGGTTGAGAGGTAGCCTAGGGTCACATCTATGCTTTGGCATTTCCTAGCTATGTGACTTTGGACAAGTACTAACATCTCTAAGTTTCAATTTCCTCATTAGTAAGGTGAGGATTTGAAATTACCTTCCCTCAGAGGCTGGTTGTGAGGTATGATATGAGATCGTGTTCACAGAACAGAATGGATCCTTGGCATCTAGTAAGCTTCCAGCTAACATGGCTTTATTAGTAGCTGTATAGGTTAACATCTGCTCAAATATTTTGTGTGTTCATTTTTTATTAAAAAAAATCTGCAACAGGTAAATATTATTAGGCTGCCTAAGATGCTAGGCATCTTAGTGTATAATACACGGTAATTCTTCGGATTTCGCAAATCTAACTTTTACAGTTTGGGCATCTGCCAATCATCCAAAGATCTGTACCATGGCATGAAGTAATTTACCCTTTGCTGATGCCCATATTTGAGGCCAGAGAACAGCCCAAGGCCCTTGGAGAGTAAGTTAGTCTAACCAATTACCCCGCTTCTACTTTCACCATGGATTTGCATATTTTCACATATTTTAACTCTGGAAGTTAAATTCTATAACACGGTCTTTAGGGAAGAATAAATGCCAAAGCAGCATTTGCCATTTGAGGAGTCACCAAGTTGTCACTGTGTTAGGGCTTCATACCTCTCTCTCCAATCATTTCATGGCATTTATAAGGGTTCAGTCCAAGTATTTGGAGATACCTCCTCGGTTCACTCACCTCCAGGGACTGCTTGCCATGAGGCATTGAAGCCTCTCCCATTTATAGAGCTGTCGGTCTTGAAGCGGATGGCTAGCTCATTTCCAGTGCTGGAGACCTGCATGGGATTCTCAGATGATCTTTGGGAACACAGCTGGGCTATTCGGGGAGAGTGGAAATCAGGGCCTCCATAGACCTTAGACGGGATGAAGAAAAAAGGATTGAAATTAAGAGATGCATCTAAGCAATTGATGAGGGAGCAGGAGGCTGCCTGAGGACAAAGCAAAAGCTGGCACCTTGCACCCCCTCTCCAACCGCTCCCCTCCGTAATACGGTAAGGTAATACGTGTAACACTCCTCAGGCATCCCTGACCACCATAAATGAGAAACAAATAGTTCCCCTTGGTTTACAAATGTCCTAGAGATCTACAAACAAAGAAGTTACCTTGTGCTATTGATAATTTCCAGAGGCAAATAACTCAGTTCCTCAAGCCCTAAGGTCGCCATCCCCTCCATTCACAAAACTGAAGGAGGCTGAGGTAGAAGGAAATGTAAATATAGTTAAAAAGACGCTTGATAGCAGAAATGGGAGATTGTCCCAACTATCTTGATGCTAATAGCTTGCCAAAAGACAACACTGATCAAGCCTGAAGACCTCCCGGAGCACCTCTAGGACCTCTTTAGCATATGAAAACTCCGTTGAAACCTCCCTTTCCCTGCCGTCCCCCAACCGCAGGGTACATAACCTGCCATCCCTCACAACCCGGGGCGGCAACACTTTCTGCCCACGGGTCCTGGCCCCATGCTTTAATAAACCACTATTTTGCACCAAAGATGTCTCAAGAATTCTTTTTTGGTCATAGGCTCCGGACCACAGCCCACGGAACCTCACCTAGGTTCTAGAACTTCATCACAATGACAGCCCTTCCCCTGACCTTGTTTTACCACCAGTCTTGAATTCTATTATCATGAGACACTGAAATCTCAGCCTTCCTGGGTGGGGTGAACTATAAACTTGACCTGGGTTTTCAAAGGCACTCCCTCAGCCCTAGGAACACACAAATTCTACCACCCACAAAACGCCTGCTTATTCTATCAGTCAGAATTGTACAGCTGAACTGAACAGATTATTCCAGAACCTTCCCTATCTCTCTCCTCCCTCTTTCCACATCTTCATAGGATTTCCTGCTTTCTTTGGCAGAGGCACTGCCGATAAAACAGTATCGAGTCTGGCTATCTAACTCTTCTAGGCACATGGGAATAGAGTTAGCATAAAGCCATTTGGTTTGTGACAGTTCGCTGAAGCTATTGATCTCCCTGTTGGATTTTTTTTAAGGATCTTCCACTTAGCAATTTGAATACTTTATAAAATTAAGCATTTAATATATTTTGTTTTTTCAGAGAGAGTGAAAATATAACCTCTCTATCAGTGTGTTCTGTGGTATCCTTAAGAGGGACTCCCCCGGATTCTCTCTGAATCTACTCCCAGAATCCCACTGGTGAGAACATGACCAAGAGCAGCTGACTTCCTCTGGGGAACAGCCCTGGACACTGCCCAGTATCTGGACATCTCCCCCTAGATCCATCTCAAGTGTTCTCAGGTCTCCTGGGCTCCTCCAATTGAAAGCCATCTACCTGACTGGGACCCAGTGCCCCGGGACACATTCCTCCCAGGAAGTACTCCCCACCTTCACCCTGGGGTCTCAGAGTCACATCTTTCAGACAGATATACCCAGCCCAGAGCAGGTCTCTAACTCCTCACACACAGATTTCTCACTGGGGGTGGGGAGGAAGAGGCCAGGAAGATAAGAATCAAACAAAAGGTACTGAATCCCTGCCTCCAGACCTTGCCAAACTCAAATTTGTAGCAGAAAGGCCATTTTTGGTGACAGTTTTCGGGTATGATGGCATGTGGGTCCTTCCCCCTCCCCCATATGGCGTATGCTCATTATTCAGTGCTCCAGGGAGAAAGCGGAAAAGGGAAAGCAATGCTGGGGAGATCTGTGTGCAGGGCCCTCCCACCTCCAAGCGCTCTCCCCCCATTCCTCTGGCCCCAGGCCCTCGCCCACCCTCAGGGCAGCTGTTGACTGATAGGGGGAATTACTCAAGGGTTCTCTGAGGGGAGAGAGCAAGAACAAGAAGCCTACTTTTGGTGAGGCTGTGTGATTTGAATCTATAATGATTTCTTTGTCTGATTAATTCCCCCCAGCCATGCAGGAAAGGCCAAAGTGAATGAAACTGCTGTTCACAGAGGGCTGAGCACAAGGACTTTAATTGCAAAGGAATGAAGCAGGCGGATGGCTTCAAGCTTATTTTCATAGGAGGAGCTATGTTTGTGTGGCCCCCTAAGTCCCACCAAAAGCAGGACTTTTGGAGGAGCCCTGTGTGGCCCTTTATACATACACATATGCAAATGACAGGAGCAGATTGCTTTGGGCTTATGGTGTCCTTTCCCGATTTGCCTGCGCCCCCCTCCCCTTCGCCCCAACACAGTCCTGAGAGCATGAAACTGACGGCATGTGTTCCCAATCATCCGAGCCCAATAAACAGCACATATTTGGAGAGAACACTGAGCACAAGGCTTTAGTTCTGACAAAGAAAACTTGCACGTCGGCAAAATGTTCTCTGTTTTCCCTGCTCGGGTCCCCTTAAGAACATAAACATAACGGGTCTGAGGGTATGAGTCCACTGGGCCTAGAAGCCTCCAGAAGAATCAACACTGCCACTTCTGATATTCTTTGCTTCCCCTCTTACGGGACTGGACTCACAACAGACCATCCCGGAGAGACCAGAGGGAGTAAACTGCCCACACCAAGCAATTGTCTTGATTTATTGCCCCAAGGAGTGGATTTCCTTTTCTGCTTTATGCAGGAGCAGGATCCTTTCTCAAGAGACTGAAGCAAAATCAGCCAGTATTTCCATGACCCAAACAATAGAACGGTACTTTTGGCTTCCACAAATAACACCAACAGTTAACACATGACTCTTCAAAAGAGGAAAAAGATGGAAAGAATTTCAGGGTGTGGTTCATTCGACTATAGCATATGACTAAACTTGGGGGGAGGGAGCGGGTCTGATGATCAGAGATTAAAAAATGCGTTTTTATAAAATGCTCAGGATATAGAACATTTCAAAGCCTATGGTTTTAATCTGTTTTGAACATTTCTTTCTGCTCTGTTAGCTCCATTGATTGTTACAATCAAGTCAGCATTCCAGGGTTATGAGTAACCAAACGGCTGTTGCTTAATGCAAGCGGCCACTTTCTGGACACTGAGTTTTGAGGGGAAAAAAATATTGGCTCCTGGTAAAATCTGGTGAAACCCAGGTAAGCCTCATACTTGGTGATAGAGAGGTCCCACCTGGCAAGGCTCGGAGCAGGTGGGTCTAGAAAAGTCATCCGTGTCTCCAGGCCGCGTGACCACCCCGGAGAACATTTTGAAACTTATTGCTAGCATGTTATCAGCAGCTATGGTATGAGGGATGGAAAAATTCCTTTTATCATCATTAGTGCAGATTTATTACAGCACTTTCCACCTGACAGAAGCATTTGCCAAGATGTCAAACAAGGTTTTTAAACAAAACATAAGGGGGTTACTCATTTCAGCCATAAGAAGTAAGCTTTCCCAAAATACTTAAGGGGCTCGAAATAATCCCCCCAAACCTTGATTTTGATGCAACATGGGAGACCACATTGTTCTAACAAAAATAAGCCCCAAGCTGATGGGAGCCTCGCCTCAGAGCTCTTTCTGGGCAGGGTTAGGACCTGCCTAAATGCACCTGCCTGGAGACCATGCCTTGTTCCCCTGTCCCCCCAGTTGAGCCTTTCAGGGAACAGCCCTAGTCTGCTTTCTCATGTAATGGGTGTGACAAAAGCCTCAGCACAATGAACCCATTTACATTTTGCCAAGTGGGCAACAATCACATGTGCTTTGGAATATGAAAATGAAGGTTAGGAACATTTCACATTACTGTGGAAAAGTCTGCTGCCAACCCTTTGTAAGTGTTAAGGGGTTTTATGCCACTGAAAAATATCTTTGCTGGCAAGAAAGACCATTTGAACGTTCCACATGTGAGTGTTAGTCCCACTCACACTGTGAGTGTGAATTTCAGGAGTCACCTTGTTTTTTCTTCCCAAAACCCTTTCCTCTTCTGAGATGGAGTCATGACTTGGCAACACCCAGGACCGACATGAAGACAAGGGTAAAAGGTTTTAACACAAAGACTTAACCAGCTCCGTCTCTGATTTCACTTATTGCAGCATTATCCTCCTTTAGAGAGCCCAGAGCTGCTCAGTACAATTCTGTGATTCCGCATCCATTCAATGAGGGCATGATTTGAGAACCCCATTTCTTTCCAAAGAAAGAACTTGTTGGGATGCCTTTGTGGCTCAGTGGGTTCAGCCTAAGCCTTGGGCTCAGGTCATGATCCCAGGGTCTGGGATCAAGTCCTGCATCAGGCTCCTTGCTCAGTGGGGAGCCTGCTTCTCCCTCTGCCTGTAGCTCCCCCTGCTTGTTCTCTCTCTCTGACAAATAAATATAATCTTTAAAAAGAAAAAAAAAAGAACTTGTTTTGTAATTAAATGATGTTTTAAGTGTTAAAATTTCCTCTAAAGCCCATGCCGCTCATTTCAACATCTTGTGTACTGGCCACCTCTATCTCTCTTTTTGTACTGGCTTATGCGGAGCATGGAGTAGGGGATGGATTCCAAGCTCATCCACTCACTGTCCTTGTGGTCATGGAAAAACCCATCAATATTTTTGAGCCTCTGTTTTGACGATGGTAAAATGGGGACAAAATTCCCTTCTTCTCACTCAGGATTATTTAACATTCAAAAGGGAAAATGGATGTCAAAATCCCTTCGCAAACCACCAGCAATGTGTGTTAGTTGTTGTCAATCAGAGATATATATGCTTTCATCCATTCCACAAATATATATCATGTGTTTTTCTGTTTGCCAAACACTCAGCTGCAGGGATAGCAGTAAAGCAAAACCAAAACTAAGAAATAACCAGCCCTTCGTGGAGCTGAAGTCCTGGTAGACACAGAACGCTTGTCATGAAGCACAATAGCCATTTTTAGAGCTGAGGTGATAGGAGCTTTGTGTGTTGGAAGCCATTAAATTAGCAGACAGTTTCTGTTCCTAATGACTAGATCCCTGATAATAACAGATTCTCGAAGGCCATCTTCATCATCTGAGGGAAATGCCATGCAGTGTTGCCGCATTCTGCACCCTGCACCGTGTGGATCCCCCAGTGGCAGCTGCCATCTCACCAAGGGCACCCCTTCTCTACACTCTGCCCCCCTCCCACTGTCTTTCCTAAGGGAGATTTCTCAGACTGACATGTGGAACCATAACAATCCTGAGCGCAGTCTGTCAGTGGGGAGGAGTCTGGGGACAGTGCCTCAGACTCACACCCTTAGAAGGATGGTCTGACGAGCAGTCCTCATGGCACCTCAGAGGGTCCCAGTGGGATTAAGCCCAAGTGGCCCTCAGGGGCTCCCTCACTGGCTCTTCCTCCTTCACCCCACCTCCTGCTGTTCCCTCACGCCTGCTTCCTGGTACCATCTCCACGTTAAATTGCCTGACACCAAGACCTTCAGACCCTGCTTTTAGGGAAACCCAAACTGAGATATTAACCCCACTTGTTTGTCAACATCACTCACAAAGAACAGATACTTGTTGAAATGTCTGGACATAGAACACAGCTGGCCACTGGAAAAAATTTAGGGAGTTTTGCAGGGTGATCTCTAGTTCCACCCGGAGTTCAGAGGTGGAGTGAATGTGCTGATAAGCGATCTAAATTCCTACCTCCAGGACGTCAAAGTTGCACCTTGCATGATACTCCACATCAAAGTCGTGGATCGTAAGCTGAATGCTACTCCCAGGGGCTGTGGTAATGTACCAGAGGCACTCCTTGTTGGGGGGATACGTGTTAGGGTATCCGGGGCTGCTGAAGGAGCCCGTGGGCCCTGACAACTCCCCGCCGCAACCTGTTAAAAGAGCAAGGCTCAGTCAGTTCAAAGTGGGCATTGACCCCCGGGAAAAATTCAAAAATCCAACCAAGATTGAAAAAGATAATTGAAAAATATACAATGAAAAAAATCATGGCTACAACTTATTAAATTTATTCTTAAAAAACACTGATCATATCATTTGGTATAATAATTCTCAGTCCTTATTCTCACTGCATCAAATCCTTGGTAATATTTTTTAAATGGCATTCTAATTTTTAGATTTTTTTCATCTTATTTAGGAAAGAATTTCACAGTAGGAAGAACAATGAACTAAACAAGAAGTGTTAGTGAATACCATGTCTCTCAGTCTTCAGTTTCCTTGTATGTAATACATTATTTTTGATTCCTTATCATATCCAAGATCTAGGATGCCAAGAACTAAAAATTATTACCTTTGTATGTGAGACTATAGGAAATAAAAAAAAAATATGATATGCCCGTAGCAGCTTTATTCAGAATTGCCAGAACTTGGAAACAACCAAGATGTCCTTCAGTAGCTAAAAGCATAAATAAATTGTGCTATATCCAGACAATGGAATATTATTCAATGCTAACAATAAATGAGCTATCAAGCCAGAGAAAGATATGGAGGAAAGGTATATACATATTCATAAATGAAAGAAACCAATATGAAAAGGTTCCACTACCAAATGATTCCAAGTGCATGACGTTCTTGAAACAGCAAAATTATGGAGACAGTGAAAAAGATTAGTGTTTGCTGGGGCTAGAGCAGAGGAGGGATAGAAAGGCTGAGCACAGATTTTGAGGGCAGTAAAACTATTCTGTATGATACTACAATGGTGGCTATAGGTCACTATACCTCTGTCAATCACAGAATGTACGATGCCAAGAGGGAACCATAAAGTAAATTTGGGCTCTGGGTGATAATGAAGTGTCAGTGTACATTTATCAGTTGTAACAAATGCCCCACTGCGGTTGGGGCTGGGTGGGGCAGGGGATGTTGAAAACAGGAGAGGCTGTACATGTGTGAGGACAGGGGTAAATCAATGGGAACTCTGCCTCCCACTCAATTTTGCTGTGAATTTAAAACTCTTCTAAAAAAATCAAGTCTGTTACAAACAAGAATAGTAAATGATACAGGTCCTAACCCAAAAATCTTATACCTAAACACTAACTAAACAAACAAAAAGTGGATATATAAGACCCAAGCTTGGAAAACCCAAACATGAAGCTTATATGTGTATGTATTACGCCCTAGAAAGTAATTAAGGCAAATCATTACAAGAAACAATCAGATATTGCATCATGTGGTATATACAAAAAGGAACTGCCACAAAGTACTTAGATATACTTTCTAGGTTTTTTTTTTTTTCCTATTTGAATACTCATAATAACCACATGAAGCAGGTACGATTATTATCTGCATTTCTCAAGTGAGAAAATCAATGCACACGAAGGTCAAATGGCTTGGTCAAGGTTACGTTACTTGTCAGTGGTAGAGCAGGACACCAATCCAAGCAATCTGATTGCACCCAAGTACTGAATTCTATAGACTCACATAGTTTGTATGAATTTGGGGATTTGAGAAGGGAGAGGCAGAGAAAACTTTGTGAAAGAAGTAAAATTTGAGTAAGGCTCAGATTTTAAAGACAAAATTACAAAAAAAGATAAAATTAAGGGAAAAAAGATCCCCTTTTTCTCAATAGCAATTTTTGGTGATTAAAAAACATTGCTTGGGGCCCTTGGGTGGCTCAGTTGGGTAAGTGTCTGACTCCTGGTTTCTGCTCAGGTCGTGATCTCAGGATCCTGAGATCAAGTCCTGTGAGGGCTCCATGCTCAGTGGGGAGTCTGCTTGAGATTCTCTCTCACCCACTCCCTACTCACACGTGTGTGCTCTCTCTCTCAAATGAATAATAAATAAAATCTTAAAAAAATAAGCAAATATTGCTTGCTCTGCCAACATATCTAAGCCATCTTTTCTATTTTTTCAGAATATACTTTTTTTTTAAAAGATTTTATTTATTTATTTGTCAGAGAGAGAGAGGGAGCGAGCACAGGCAGACAGAGCAGCAGGCAGAGGCAGAGGGAGAAGAAGGCTCCCCGCCGAGCAAGGAGCTTGATGTGGGATTCGATCCCAGGACGCTGGGATCATGACCTGAGCCAAAGGCAGCCGCTTAACCAACTGAGCCACCCAGGTGTCCCATATTTTTTCAGAATATTCTTTATTAGTTGCCAAAATCTTCCAAATATCTCTCTCAATCTGCATCAAGACTTTTCGGATTTAAAAAATGAAAGTATGTGCATTGTCAAACTGCTGTGACTTCAAGCAACCTGTAAAGCTGAGTTCATGCCTCCTGTCCACACTCTACAAATGTGCCTTGTACAGTGAGTTAGAAACGAGGTTTTATAAGGGTTAAGAAGAGCTATTCCCCATACAGAATCACCACATAACTGAAACTGGCTGAGAAGAATTCTAAGAAGAATCTCGATTTGGTAAAGAAATCTGAATCTAGTCCAATATGTCACTATCTTCTTGAGTTGCCAGTTTCCTCCTTCCCTTTGAAAACCCATGTTTTCAGACTTAAAAGTGTGTCGCACAGAGCACTTTCCTATGGCCTAAAAAGCTCCTACCTTCATTTCTGGTTAAAGCCCTGTGAAAAAGTGGTTTAAAATTAGCTGTGCTGATATTGTTTATAGACTGTGGTGGATGTTGAAAAAGCATGAATGCCATGAAAGATTAGAAAAGAGTTTTCCTCCTAGAACAACACACGGAAAACATTCCTGAAGCCAAAATCAGCACAGTTTACGCAGCCCCACTGCACAACGTCAGGGGGCGCCGGTCACAGAATATGCCATCAAATGATGCCCCCTGGAGTCTTGTAACATAGTGTCCCCCATACAAATTATCTGAAGACGCAGCACCTTCTTCTAAAATACATCATAGGGAAGTGAAAGCATTCTGTTACCCTGCCCACATTTTTCCAACCTACATTTTCAGCTCCTATGGATCTTGGTATCCGTTGTATCAGAGTTTAAAAATCCAGTGGAAAAGAAGTCTTTGGAGGAGAACAACTCCATAGCCACATCACATAAAAGAGAACAAGGAAGTGGGAGCTCGGATAGCTCATCTCTGCATTTTTTATTTCACTCCACTCACCAGACAAGCTAACTCATTTTTTTTTTTTATCATAGTTGATTCATCTAAAAATCTGCATGACATTTTCCATGGTCTCTTCCAGTGGTTTTAGGTTTCCTTGTAAATTCTTTTGCGAATAACAGGATACGAATACCCTTAAACTGGTCGGTGTAAGCTGGAATGATAATATCAGAATCTTGGCATTCAGTGTTGCTTTGAAAAATCATAGCGTTTATTTTATTTACCCACTTACAGCTCTGGAGGCCCACAGTGTATTTTCCCCTAAGATTTAGAGCAAACATAAACAAGGTTGACAAAACACGAAGCCAAATTGTACTTTTAGGTATATCATGTTCTCCTCTCATCGATACACTTTAGTGTGTGTTTTTTAAGGAGAAATTCCAATATTATCAAAAGTACCCTATTGGGGTGAAAAGACTGAGCGGCAAGAAGGAAAAGATCACAAGTGTGGGCACTTAAAAACTCTGAAGCTTTCTCTCCTTTTCTCCCTCCTGCACTCACTACGTCCAAGGCTTAACGTATCAAAAGGGTACAACTCATTTAAAAGTTCAAGTCAACAGGCGCCTGGGTGGCTCAGTGGGTTGGGCCTCTGCCTTCGCTTGGTCATGATCCCAGAGTCCTGGGATCAAGCCCTGCATCTGGCTTTCTGCTCAGCGGGGAGTCTGCTCCCTGCCGCCCGCCTCTCTGCCTACTTGTGATTTCTGTCTGTCAAATAAATAAATAAAATCTTTTTAAAAAAAGTTCAAGTCAAATGCAAAGTAGAACACAATAATTAAGTGGTATTTTATGGTAAAATTATAAAGTACTGGAAAATGAAGTTAATTTTGATCACGATGGTAGAAATTTCACTCTTTGTATTTCTATATTCTCAAAGAGATAGAAATAACTTTCCAGTTCCCATCCATTCATTATTTATTGAGCATATACAATACTATAAGTAGTGTTATGGAAGCCAGGGGTATTTAATGCCTCTGGAAAAAAATCCATTTATAGATCTAAAAAGTGCTACCCCACCTGTCCTTCTGTAAGTCATTAAACTCCCTTTGTTTTTCCTTCAGTTTGCAAAGGGTAACTTCAATAGCTTTGATTTGGAAAAACCAGTGAATTCTGTTTCATCCTTTACATGTTCATTGGTGGTAAGTTTCAAATAAGAGTAAATAAGGGGCCCTGTTGAGTTGCTACAAGATATTTTAAAAGTTGTTAGTTTTGATAGTACTGTGTTAGCTTAATTCTCTTTCGGTACTTATTTCCAGTCCACATCAGAGATTTTAATCAGCATTTAGCCAGTTATCCTTCGCTCTCTTGTGTATCAGCACTTTTTCCTTGACTTTGGTATTCTTTGACAAATGTGTAGATGGTATCAGGCAAAAAAAATATGTTAAAATATACATTTTAAAAACTGAAAAAAAATGAATGATGTCTTTTTCCCCCATTCTCTTTTAGTGATAGAAAAAACATATTCACAAAAAACTATGAAAATTTCTATTAACCAAAAAATTAAATACCAAGAAACTAACTATGTAATGAATTTATTTGATACCTTGTTTCATAACTCTAAGCTATCATTTGGCTAACAGTGAGACATTAAAACAGCAATTTGGAATGATATAATTATGGATGAAAATGAAAAATTATAAAGTCACACCAAGAGTTGAACTTTTTAAATTATAAATGGAAGCAAATGACAACTATAATTCACAATAAATAGTGGAGTCTTTGAAGAATATATAATATGAGTCTTCCAGATTTTATTTATGCATCATTTTCCACTTAATTAGCTCTGGAAAAGGGAGTCCGTTCTAATACCAAAAATGTGATTTAGAACCTATATCAACACATACTAGCCCATCATCAGTCAAAAGAAATATGAAGATAATCTAAAAGTTCCATTGTGTATAATTCTGAAAAAGAGAGAACGTGTTCCAAATGCTGAAATAAATCAAAAGCTACGTTTAATTTTGCCTCATCAATAATGTCTTATTCCTATTGGGTAGCATGCCTGTTTGTTTTATTTGATTTACTATTTCTGCACCTCCTGGGGTAGAAACAGGTGTGTTTTTGTTTTGTTTTTAATAAAGATTGTGGAATTAAAAAATACAGCTATTTGAGAAGGTGCTTTATCTCTGTAGTTGCTATCAGTGTTGCGGATATCCAAACACTAAAAACTTTCTATATAAACAAATATCATCATTTTACTTTCCTGTTAAGTTTAAATTTGGGGAGGGGAAAAATAACAAAACATTAAAAATAAATAAATAAATAATTTAAACAAATGAATGAATGAGTAATAAATCAGGTGGCTCAGTTGGTTAAGCATCTGACTTTGATTCTGGCTCAGGTCATGATCTCCAGTCATGGGACTGACCCTGCACTGGGCTCTGTGTGGGCCTGGAGCCTGCTTAATATTCTCTTTCCCTTTCCATCTGCTCCTTCCTTCCCCACCCTGCTTTCTCTCTCAATAAATAAATAAAATCTTTAAAATAGAGGAAAGTGACTTAGGAAAGCATTTTAGGGGTTTCCATAAGGAAAATGATTAAGTGAGGAAAAGACTAACCAAGGAGCATATAACAGAGTAAATAAAGGGTTTTGAGAGAGACATTTTTGGAAGAAATAGAGTTAGAGAAAGTAGCTTTTTACAGCCAGTTGGTAAGAGATTTTCATGCAGGAGACAACATAATTTCAGAGTTGCCTAATTTGCATGTTAGGTTGCAAAACTTTGGAAGATAGAATAATAGTCCAAGTAAAGTACAGGCCATGACACAAGACTAACTGGGTTCCAACCTTGGCTGTGTTCCCACTTGCATAACTAATTGAACATTCCTCATCCTCTATTTCTTCATCTGTAACAGCATTAATCCTTAACCTCATAGGGTTGTTGAGCAGACTAAAAGAAATAACCAAAGTAAGGTTTTTCATTAAGTTGTTCATGAAGCTACAGTAAAGAGAGTTCATATTTGCATGGTAGCTCATAGTTTTTCAAACAGTTTTTTTTTTTTTTTCAAACAGCTTTTAATAAACACATTATCTTATTTGAAATGCCTAACAACTCTCTGCAAAAGCCAGGAATGATCATATCAGATTGTATCAGCTATCCTATTTCGAGACAAGCAAAATGAGGCTCCAGAGGGCTGCTGGACTTGCAGCTCAGGTTGTGAATGCACATCTGGGGCCAGCGGCCATCTCTGCCCGGCCCCTCCACCCCTAAGCCCAGTTCTGTGTTCTCTCCACTATGCCTCGCTGGGCCCTGGAGCCCAAAAGCACTGGAAGGGCAGTGTTGAACACTGTCGTCATTACTGTTCTATCCATTACCGAGGGGAAAATCACCACAGCAACCTGAAAAAAATAAAGCAAAACGCTTTTTCATTTAATGTGAGGCAAATCTGACAAAATCTAATATATTAATATCATTAGACAGCAGCTGAGCTGGAATAGAATAAGGTCCTACAGAGAATCACATGTTTTTCAGTTTTCATTAGTTAATCTTTATAAAATTTTTAGTCCTCTGATAATCTATTTGATTTCTTTTCCTCCAAACTCCCAGTCATCAGCTGAAAGGAAGTGCTTACCGTATCAGCAGGAAGCACCTTGATCTACTAAACTCATAACAAGGAAGAGTTAAAAGCTGTTGCTAAACTTGCTTACTTATGAAAATAGTTTAAATCTTTTTCATAAAAGGACTTTGCTAATGCTGATTTTGTTTGGTTTTGGTGTTTTGGTCTAAAACAAGCAAGGTATAAAATTTCAGAATGCACACACAAAAATTAAGCATAATCTATGCATGTTTTCTCTTCAAGATTTTGGGTTGTTGGTGTCATTTTTAAATAAAAGAGTTCTAATAAAAGCAAGCCAGCAAGGAAACAGCTAAATGGAACCACAGGCTCAAAGTTTTAAAAGTGCTTTCTGTATTTCTCTGCAATTGCTCAAATGCAGTCTCTTTACACTTGGCATTTTCTTGAAACTATGATCCGTAAACCAATAGTATTTGGAGGGCTGCCAGCATGGAACAGGCGTGGCCAAAGCCCATCGAGGCTGGAAGAAAAGGAACAGAGACCCAAACAGGACATCTTCACATCCTCATCCTTCAACTTCCAAAGGAAACACCTGAGAAATCAGTGGTCAGTGTTAAAAAGGAGGTGAAAAGTCAAAACACAGTAAAAGAATAAATTTTAAACACAATAAATCATGATGCTCACGGGCTTCATTAAAATGACTGATGCAGATTTTGTTTTTCTATTATTTAAAATTAAAAATGTTCTCTCCTATAATACTTTGAGAAACTGCTTAGCCCAGTTTCCTTCTGACATGCTAAAGGTCAGTCTATGGAGGCAGTGGGCTTGCTGGAAGTCATTGCCAATAAGGATTCTTCCGGAGGAGCAGGTATGATGCAAAATGGCAACTAAGAGCTCACAAGTGGGGGATGGTCCAACCCAAGGCAAGGTTGAACTATTTCCTGGTATACACAGGCCTCACTTCTGTTTCATCTATGAGATATGCAAATAATATAGGTAAAGCAATTTTGAACTGAGAAATTTAAGGAAAGGGGTAGAAAGTGGAGGTAGAAAGCTCTCTAAAATGGCCACAGTTGTCCAAAGTTGACTGTTGCATGGAAAAGAACCACAAAAAGTCAGCAATTTTACCTGTTAATTCTGATTTTAACAGTTAATTTCCCAACACTCTAAATATGGGTACTGCTCTCCTGGGATGCAGGAGAAAGGCAAATGATAGGTCTCTATCCTACTAAGAGGAAATACAAAAATCAGATCACTAGACTCTTTATAGACAAGGCTAAGTGTAGAGCCCCCAGGATCCACCTGATTTCAAGGATATGATCTGATCTTAAGGATTTGCAGATTAATTTTCTGGGAGATTTTGTGGGTTGGCACAAACTAGAACAATCACAGATGAAACCAGAGAAGATCAGATAATAAAAGATGAAGGAATGTGAAATCCTCCTGAGAATAAAGGAAGAAGAAAGAAGACAAAGCATGGGGACCCCAAGAGAGGAGAAAGTTGTCAAAAGTTGCAGACACTCCTGTCTCAAGGTGAATAGTGTCCCCCAGAAATCAAATCCACGTGGGATCTGTGAATGTGACTGTATTTGGATACAGGGTCTTTGTAGCTGTTACCAAGTTAAGATGAGGTCACCGTGGATCAGAGTGGGGCTGAAATCTAATATAATAGTGTCCTCATGGGAAGAGGGAAATCTAGATACAGACACACAGAAGGAAGAAGGCCACTGAGGATAGAGACAGAGATTGGAATTATACTTCTAGAAGCCAAAGAAAGCCAAGGATTGCCAGCAACCTGCAGGAGCTAGAAGAGGATTCTTCCCTAGAGCCCCTGGAGGAAAGGCCCTGCTAACACCCGGATTTTGGAGTTCTAGCCTTTGAAACTTTGAAAATAAATTTCTGTTGTTTGAAGACACCCAGTTTTTGGTATTTTGTTACAGCAACCCTAGGGAAGCTAATGTACCCCCATTCTTTTGATAGACAGGGAAGCCAAACTTGAAGACTGACACAAAACTATAGCCACTATGAGTATAATACCTGAAGGAGTAGGGGTGTGTAAGCATTCCTGACTCTTCTTCTGTTAATTACTTCCTATTTATCAGACGGAAGTTGAAATGGTTGGTTAAGAATGTTAGGAGATAGACAAAGTTGGTTTTGGTCTCTTTGGGCTGCTATAACAAAATACCACAGACTGAGTAGCTTATACATATCAGGAATTTATTTCACAAAGTTCTGGAGGCTGGAGGACAAAGCTCAGGGTGCCCACATGGTTGGGTGAACACCTTCTTCTGGGTCACAGATGCCATATAGCAGAGGGCTCTCTCGTGGGCCTCTCTTTTAAGGGCCTAATCCCAGAGCTCTCATCACCTACCTCATCACCTCCCAAATGCCCTACCTCCTAATACCATCACCTTCGGGGTTAGGTTCAACACATGAGTTTTGGCAGGGAAGGGGGGGTGGGGGGGGGCACAAACATTCAGATCCAGCAAAATCTACTGTTGAGAAAGCTACAGACAGACTTAGGGCTCAGTAGCACAATAGGAGAAACACAAACACAAGAACTAAGGATAATGATTTTTAGCACTGAGTAACCAGTAAGGGTTTAAAAAGTTTCCTCTTTCATAACGACCTCATCCTAGGCCCAGATTTTCAGAAAATCGCTTGTCTGACTGATTTCCATACAGCAATGGATATGGAGTAGAGTCGTCTGTTTTCAATGGTAGGGACAAAAAAATAAAGAATGAGGCTATAACATGAAGCTAATGACTTGGAAAACAGAGACGAGGACCTTGAAATGGATTCTGCCCATAGTTACAAAATGACTTTTAAATGACTACAGAAGATGCCATAGAAATTAAAAATTAAGATTGTCATATCTATCTGACTATCTCAGATATCCTGGAGCTGACTACTGGCGTATTTTACCTTAGTACATCATCAAAGAGAAATGAACCCAACGGAACCATATTTGGGAACTTTTCACATAGTATAAATTTTAATTTCCTGTACACAAAAGGATAACAGTCTTTCATTTTGACCCAGAGAAGTAGAGCCAATCGTGTCATCTCTTCATGTCGATTAACTGTGTCCTTTCTCTTCCTCATCTATGCATTCTGGCCAAATTAAACAAAGGTTCCTCAGTAGCAGTTCTTTGCTTACAATTCAGAAGTCAATCCAGCACTCAATCTTTCTCTTAAGCATTTTTAAATTATCTGAGTTCTGAACAAAACATATAAAAAATGGCATAAAATTATCTTCCAGGGAAATGAAATGAGACCAAGGCAACTAGACTAATCCACCCCCCCCAAAAAAAAGTACATGCCTAGTCCAGCCTAAGGCTACTTATAACTCCTTCATGAAATCCCCCAAATAGGCAAAGACTGAAGAAATGGGTTCTCTTGATGGGACTTCCAAGTTCAACCCTCACACTTCTATTTAAATGTATGCATTCCAATCCTGCATCTTCTGATTTAATTGTTTTGGCCCACAGTAGGCTTCCAGGGAAAGGCTCATGAACTTCCCCACATGGCTTTGCAGAATGCCCTACCATCATTTACTCCCAACCTTTCCTCCACAGCCAGGGTGCTCCCTCTCAACAAATGCACAGATATGAGAGCAGGCACCTTGCCAACGGTTGTATCCTCTAGCCATCTAAGCTCTGTCCAAGCCTGAGACATAGGATCATTTTCTGGGATGATATCGGGGTGTAGGCCACTCACAGGGCAAAGGCTGCTGGCATCCAGCCCTCGAGGTCACTTCCTTGAAGAGGGGCAAAACTTTCTCAGGTGGGGCTCCTAAATTTACCCCATCTAGAGCTGTACCATGTCCCCTATTGTTGACCTCCAGTCAAGCCAAACTATTTTGGGGGCAGCTATCCTTTCCCTCTTCACTATAATAAAACTCCTATAAACTAGTTTGGGAAACTAGAGCATGGTAACAGATTAGACAATCTCTGTGGTCCAGCCCAGCTCAGAAGTTTATGATTCTGTCAACCCTATGTAGCAATGCCCAAAGAGGAGCACTTTATAAATGAATAACAGAGCACATACTGTGTTGAAGGACAAACAACATCAGCTATTTTGAACTAGTCATTTGCTAAGTAATGTGCTTCCCCTCCATTATTGCTACTTGAACCTGAAGAAAAGAGGAATTGTGTAATTCAGTGGGGAGACCTTGGAACCAGAATATTATTTACTTGGGAAAGACTGCATATGTTCATTTTCAAACATTCATAATCCTCAGTGGGAATTTAGTTACAAAATCTCTCGCTATAAACTCTGACCATCTCTGCACTGCAATTTGGCTTAAGCTCTTTTGCAATGAAAAGTTGTGGGAAAAACACACTTGTCTTTAGGCAGAGTGTAGCTCTTTAAGACAAAGAGTTTGGAGTTCTATACTACCTTGGTTTTGTGTCCTGATTCTATCACTCACTGGATTTGTATGTTTGGGGAGGTTCTTTAACTTCTCCAGGACTCCTTCCTCAGTGCTCTTACCTGTAGTGTGGGGATGATGATGCTGACTTCAGCACATTTTTGGACAAAACCTGAGACAATATTTAAAGCACTAACCAAAGGGCTCCACACATGGTTAGTATCACTCTTTAAAGATGATAATATCAACATTTTCAAAATAACATCACATGTTTTTAAAATAACTCCTTGGTCCAGTGATAATAAGGAGATGTCAATTAACTTAATACACCAAGCATTTAAATTGTATTTTCACTCACTTTCATTTTCATTTTCATTTCATTTCATTCACTCTTTATATGGCAGCTTATTTTCATCACAATTAATATCTTAAACATTGTACTAAAATCTCTATCATGTAGCTAAACAGTCTGTTCTAAACAGTCATGTTCTAAACAGTCTGTAGGTATAACTAGGAGGGAAAAAAATCAGGGACAAATGTATTAATGTCATTACTTATATAGAGAATATGAAATTCTATTCAATCTTCTAGAATGTAGTTGATATCCTACCTCAGGGATATCTTCTTTGTCTTGTGAGTCAACGCCATGGAAGGCGGGTATTAGTTCCTCTGAGTACACAGGGGTACATAAAGAAATCAAGTCCTTGGAGAAATAATGCCACAGACAAATATGGCAATATAGAAGTGAATGTTCAAAAAGAGAAACCTCTGGGGACAAAAATTAATGTTCTACCCTGAACTTTGTGTTTGTTCTGCAGTGGTTTAGTCATTTTTGGCTGCCACAAAATTTGAAACTGTGAAAAAAAAATAAGTGTAGTTTCTTTTTTTCGTGTTGAATGAGTGTGGAATCCCCTGGAAAGTATGTGCAGTATCTATCAGGGATGTTGTTGCTAGGGAACAAGAACACAAACAGAAGATTCAAGAAAGCCCTTCATTTGGCCCAAATCTTAAGGACTACTACAAACTGTGCAATATATGATTTGGGAAGGTCATGGTTGTTTGGGAGTTACTTTTTTTTTTTTTCTTTTTATAACTGTTTCAAAGAGGAGCAATGGAAACAGAACTCAAACTTTTTCAAACAGTAGCGACATGGGAACTGGGTTGCAAGACTCCTAAACAGTCTTCACTGGTTGCCAGACTTAGAGCCAATGTTAAATGAAGGTCAACTGTGTGTATGTGTATTTTCTGTTGTCAAGGAGGCAAATAATCAAATAATGTCAGAATTTAGCTTTCCCACTCATTCTGAAAGGTCTGCCTGTGTTTAATGCTGCCTCTGATTACTAGGATCTTGCTGAAAAGCTTCTGAAGCCAAAGCAAAAAGAGGTGCATGATTTTCTTAGTAAATTATTATCCCAATCTTATAAATGTCAGTTAATTTATAAACAACATCACCCGTTAAGAGCTTCTTGGCAAAAAGACGTAAGTGAGAATTTGCCATAAATAAAAATGAGACAGAGTATCACAGTGCAGAAATCTATGCTTTGGTTCTACATGAAGACTGTGTTCGGCCAGTCTCCATGCTTAAACATTTGCTGTATCACAAAGAAAAAGTTCAAAATATCAAACAGATGGAAGAGGCCAGGATAGGAGGATAGGATATAATAAGTACAAATGTGAGAGAAAGCCTAGTCAGTGTTTAGGGAAATAACTGTTAACTTAAACACAACTAATGTTTCTTGAGCACTTTTCTTTTACTTAAATTTCTGCCCAAATGGGACAGGATTTCTTTTCCTTATATCACACTAAAGAATAAAACAGTCACAGGAGTCCATGTTTTTACTTATTTGTCTTTACTAAGAGATTGCTTACCAACTTACTGAACAGAAGACTCAATTGGCAAGGAGGCTACTTCAAAGGCTGACTGGGACAGGTGTTTTAACATTCTCTCAGGGGTGGGGCCTGGGTGGCTCAGTGGTTTAAAGCCTCTGCCTTCAGTTCAGGTTATGATCCCAGGGTCTTAGGATCAAGCCCCACATCGGGCTCTCTGCTCAGTGGGGAGACTGCTTCCTCCTCTCTCTCTCTGCCTGCCTCTCTGCCTACTTGTGATCTCTGTCAAATAAATGAATAAAATCTTAGGGGGGAAAAAAAAAACATTCTCTCTCTGTGACACTGTATCTATCACTGCCTGGCAGGAAGTGACTATGAAAGCAATTTGTCACCAGCAAGAGAAGGGCCTCCGTCTGCCATGAGGATCAGAAGGTGTGATTCACATCCCAGCCTAGTGAGCATGCCCTGGATCTTTGCTGACCACAATTCATAAAATCACTTTCACTGTGAACATCATCCCTCCAGATTTGCATTATGTAGAGGCAAGGCTCAAGACAGACAACAAGAAATAAAATCCAAGTTCTTGCAATGGTTCTAACCAATTGATCTCTGACAACCTGTCCTGCCACAGCTCCCTCATTCCCTGGAGCTCAGTGTTTCCCAACTGTTTGGTCATTATTGCCCTTCTAGGGAAACTTCCTAGATATATTTTCCCAAGTTCTCGTCCATGGGATGTTAACATTACATATAAACTACATGTTATGTATGATACATATCTGTGCTTTATCCATTAAGTACAAGATTTTTCTTTCACTCTCCCAAGAACCAATTTTCATACCCTTGGGGTTGGCATTGAGAACATGTGCTCCAGCTGAAATCCTTGCCCATTACAAAATTTGGGTGCTATATCCCAAGCCCCCCTGCTTCTATTTAGAAATACCTCCCTCTCCCAGGTATTTGTCCGACTGATCAATTCTTGTTCACTCTTTAAAAACTCAGCTCAAGTATGACAGCTGTCTGGAGAGACTCTCAAAGTCCCTCAGGCTATCCTCCATCTCCTCTGCTCCCACAGCATAATGGACTTATCCTGGACTTATTTCTACAGTTGGTTTATTTGTCTCTCTCCCCTAGTAGATGACTAACTCCCTAAAGTCAAGGATGCTATCTCCTTCTTCTCTGTTGTGGGCTGAGTTGTCTCTGCTAAAATTCATATACTGATGCCCTAAGCCCCAGTACCTAGAATGTGACCGTATTTGGACATAGGGCCACTACATCAAAATGAGGCCCCTAGAGTGGGCCCGAATCCAATCTGACTGGTGTCCTTTTATGAAGAGGAAATTGGGATGTGTGAATGGACACCAGGGTGTGTGCTCACAGAGAAAAGGTCCTGTGAGGACATACATACATAGGGAGGTCACTGTCTGCAAGCAATCAGAGAGGCCTCAGGAGAAACTAAACCTGCTGACACCTTGACCTTGGACTTCAGGCTTTCAGAACAGTGAGAAATAAATTTCTGCTGTTTAAGCCACCCAGACTGCTGCATGTTCGTATGGCTACCTGAGCAAACTAATACACTCTCTACTTTCTCAACACCAAGCCCAGAACCTGGTAATGGAAAAATAAACACATTGGTTGGTTGGTTGGTAGGTTGAACAAAGGAAAAATAGGTTCTTGATAAATTCCTGCTTCCAGGGGCTATGGGCAGTCACTATAAGCTGATGCACAATTGCAAACAATCTGTCCTGTGGAGAGCAGGCCCAGGCTGCCTCAGAGGGCCAAGTTTATTCACCCTCACACCCGAAGAGGGTGAGCCAGCATTTGCATATAAGGCAAATAGATAATGTTATTACAAAAGATAAGAACTTTGTCCTCAAAGGGTGAACCTCTCAGAAACCCCAGCACATATATTCTAAGTTACCGAAAGAATAAAAATCACCAATGAGAAGGAATTCCCCTGAAAGACCAGAGGTAAACAAAGACTATTGAGAAGGCCATGTGAGGGAAAGAAAAGTAGAGGGAAGGTCTAAGAGAAACACTGCTGACCTCGTGGAGGTTCTTTGCCAAGCCTCTAAAATTATATTTTTAAAAAGCCCTTTCATATGGTACTACATGTCCATAAGAACCCAAGAAGGGACTGGCTCATGTTCCAAGCAAGTCAGCCATGGAGGAGGGGAGCCATGTTCTTCCCAGCCCACTCCCCTCAAGGCTTGAGAAATCTCATTAACAGCTAAAAAGAAGGCAAAATGGAACCAGCCCCCATTCAAGAGTCTGATGTCATCTATCTCCCCAAAGAAAAGGCCACACTTTTCTTTGTGAAAACCCAGGGTGACATCACCTCCCGATCACATGCCACTTAGCCCTTCCCCTGCTATTCCCAGCTGAGGGGTGCTCTCCCTTTGCAAATGTCACTCTTTCACTCACAAAGCTCCTTGACCTTGTTTGTATGCTGGATCCCACTGCCTGTGAAAGAGGGCCTCTGGGAGGGACGGCCAGGAGAGGCGAGGGGTGTGCACAGCCGACCGGGAGGGAGGCCGCTATTCACATAGCTTGCAGAGAGTTCTATATTCCCTTCAGCAGCCCCGACGGAGGCCCCCGAGGCCGAATTCAGCCCCTGGACAATGCTGTCAACACTGAATACTGTGAACCTTTGAGCCAGGCAGGGCAACTGTGGCCATTTCTTTCTTTCCAGAGTGGGATTCTCTTTGATGGTCTGCATAAAGGCCAGGCAGCGCGGTTTAATCTCACATCTACAGAGCCTCTTTAAAAATGGGCCCACAAATAAAGCCTGATTGTGCATCCATGTTCTCAAAGCAAATAGAAGATCTGTGCAGTTGACAAAGAAGCACATTTTGAAAACAGGCTTATTTATTAATGGGCAAAATAGATGAAGTGTGGGGCAGGGTGGGGGGTTGGTGTGGATTCTCCCTCAGTAGCAATGCTCAGGAAATGATGCCAGTATAGACTCTGAATTCTCAGTGAAGAGCTTTTTGGAGTTCTTACTGCACAGTTTGGAAAAGAGCTAGGGGGCGGGGGGATGAGAGCCTGAAATGAGATATTTCGAATGAAAAGAAGCTACAGGTTTGAAGAAGCTTCCTTCCGGCAGGGAAAGCAAAGCAGCATTCGTGCTAGAGTCAGGCAGGGTGTGCTGGGCCCTGGCCTGCCATCCGCACACTGAGACGGAGGTGTGGAGGGTCTGTGCAGAGATGAGCTTCCAGAAATACCTTCACCTACAACCACGCCTACTCAATAACATGCCTATTACACTGTCACATGGAGACCAGGTTTTTAACGTGTTTTGGATTTTGTCTTCGACTGTTTTGTATTTATTTGTATTTTGTACTTTAGTTTGTATTTCAAATCCTGCCACATGGCATGTGCCTTCAGTGCTTCAAGGTCCTACCAGAAATGCGCTCTCTGAAATCCCAGGGATTTATGTGAAAGAGAGGGTGCGGCGCCTAGCCCTGCCTGAGCCACTAACTGGAAGTGACCTGGGTGACCAGAACACTCTGGCTGCAGCTCAGCTCCCCAGCCTCTCCAGCACTCCTCCCTCTGACCCTGGACCCCAGCCACGCTGGATTTTGGGTGCCTCATACTTACCTCCCACTGTACCATACTGACTCCCACCACAGGGACCTTCTTCTACTGGGAGTCCTTCTCCTTCTCCTATTTGCCTACGTCATTCCCGCTTATTCCTAGATTTAATTTAATTAAATTAATTATTTATTTTAAGATTTTATTTATTTATTTGACAGACGGAGATCACAAGTAGGCAGAGAGGCAGGCAGAGAGAGAGGAGAAAGGAGGCTCCTGGCCGAGCAGAGCGCCTGAAACGGGGCTCGATCCCAGGACCCTAGGATCATGACCTGAGCTAAAGGCAGAGGCTTTAACCCACTGAGCCACCCAGGCACCTTATTCCTAGATTTTAGTTTAAAGGTCCTATCTCACGCGGGACTTCTCCGGCCTCCTGTTTAGATCAAATCCCCCCTTATGTGCCCCCATGGCCCTTCTCACACTTTTGACTTTATGTTGACTCGTGAACATATTGCTTGGTGGCTATTTGTCACAGACACCCGGCGGAGCTCTATAAAACCAAGAACCAGGCCTGTGGTTGGGGTCACACCCTGGCCCCAGCCCTAGCACAGTACCTAGCCCAAAACAGGTCTTCAGTATCTGTGGAATGAACACACGGGTGAATGTGAAGAAAGATTTATGTCTTCAGTCCATCTCTGCTGGGTAAGAAGTGGGAGAACCTCTCCTACAAAGACCTCTTCCCTGACCCTAGTTTTTTCTGTTGGCCCCACTCCCCAGGCTACTTCAAGTTAAAGACCAAGTCAAAATGTACAGTAGAAACTCTGTGTACATGAAGCATTGCCTATAGGATATGAGAGTTAATTTTGTACAGATCTAGATGACTAACAATCCCCTTCCGAGAGGTTCTCCCCAAGTGTAATTTATATATAGTGGACAGCACAGAGTTAAGGAAAAAAAGGTTCAGTTCTGGTCCCATTTGGCAAAATTTTGTTGTGCAACTCTGATTCAAAGCTTAGCGAGTTTTCAACAATTGGGAGAAAGTTGTGAAATAGTAAACAGGAAAAGAGAATAGACAGAGAGTGTCTTTGACCCTCCCAAAGAAAGATTTCAAACAGAACTGGTAGAAAAAAAATTCCCCCCACAAAACTCAGAGCTTTCAGCAGAGAATTCAACCAGGTCCAGCATGTTGGCTGAGAGAATCTAGTGATACAGTAAGCCAGTGTAGCCAGTAAGGACCATTAATTCGTACTCCTTAGTGTGGCCCTGCAGGTAGGATAGCTAGAACAGCCCAGAAGGGACAGGAAGCAACCCACCAAGAGGAAAGCTATGACCAGCAACAGCAAAATCACTGCTCCTAAAACCCTCCATCCTAAATGCATGGCAGAATTACTTAGGGAGACTTTTTAAATTAACGATTGTTAGGGTCCCACCAAGGATGAACTGAATCCTATCTGAAGGTTAACCCAGGACCCTGGTTCTCTTTACAGCTCCCACACAATTCCAATGTGTATCTGGGGTGGGGACCTCTTCCCTAGGCCCTGAATCTCCACCTGGTTAGTATTTCTTCCTTTCCACTCTTCTGTCTCACAGGAAAGCTTTCCTCCCCTTGGATCTCTGAAGCAATAAGGTTCTTTCTTACAGAAGCCCCAGCTCATATCCTCCTGACCTCGAAAGGTTGAGGACATTATTTTGCTGTTGGTACAATGAGCCCTTGGAACACCTTAGAAGCTTTCTCTAGTCTCTAAAGATGCTGTCTTTCTACCATTTTATATCTCCAGCCTTAACATCCGCTCTCGCCTTGCTCCTCAAAGTGTGGTCTACAGAGTCGTGCCATCAGCATTCCCTGGGAGCTTTTTAGAAATGCATTTAGGATTCATGGACCTTACTCTGCATTTTAACATGCAGTGATTCACCTGCACGTGAAAGTCTGAGAAAACTGTTCTGGGCAATGTCTGCAGCCCTTGAAAATCTGGGTCATTTCTCAAGATGTTCCCCTGTCTTCTAGGTTTTTTTCACTCTCTTCTCTGGTTGCCTTAGAATCACGCCATTTCTGAATCACAGACTACTAGAGATGGACTGTATTACACAGATAAATCAATCCAGGCCCTTCACTGAACAAGTCAATCAATCTACATTTCAAGGTTAAATCTACCCCTTCGGTGAAGGGAACAGGCCAGAACTCCCACAGGCTTAATTATTGTAGCTCGTTTATTTTAGCAATTCCTAATCTGTATTTCAAGCTATAAGTAGCTCTGTGATTACCACCAAATATTTTTAAATACTGAAAGCCCCATACTTGTATTTTAACAGAAATACACCCAGTCTCCGGTTCATAGTAACAGAGCATCTAACACTCTTAAGTGTATAATGAGGGTATTCACTTCTGTAGAGTGGCTCAGGTTCATACAGTAATCAGACTATGATTTTAACAACCCTCAAGAGTCCCACAATCCACATGTATGTGTGCTCGCCTTGGGCTCACCCCTGATTCTGACAGTAGGGCCGCCGTTCCGGTGTCTGTGTGTGGTTCCCAGTATCATATTCTGATTCCATCTTTCTTTCAAATTGGCTGAAACAGACCAGCCAGCCCTAAGACCTTGGTTGAGTACTGCTACTAAAAGAGTCACAAGGACTGTATTTGTGAGGTGTGGATCCCTCTAGGAGAGTGGTTCTCAAACCTGGATCACCAGAGAGACCAGTGAAGACACGGATTATCAGGCTACCCTGGGTCTGGGAGGGGGGCCCAGAATTTGCAACTCTAACCAGAGTCAGATGGTGTTGATGCTGTTCTTTGGGGACCCTATTTTGGGAATCACTGCTCTGGGGCCTACTCTCGTTAGACTGGGCCACGTGAGGTCAATCTACGCGGTCCGGAACGCTCATTAAGTGTGAATGTCCATCCTTGGAGGAATGAGCATCCCCACGTGCTTTCTGAACCAGCAGTTCCTAGGTGGGTGCTGACATGCCCCGACTCTGGCAGGTACAACACACGCGCTGGCTGAGTGAGTTCTCTGCTCCCGCTCCTCTCTCAGCCCAGTGCCTTCCCTTCTCTCTCCCAGTGACTCTCATCCTTGCCCTTTAATCCCCTCCCCCACCATTCCTTCACAGCTAGGTCAGAATGAGCCTTGAATCTCATTCCATTCCACACCCCCTGGGAGACTCTAACGCCACCTCGCCATTTGCTCACCACACCCAATTCGAGGTTTCCCCTCCACTAGAAACTTCACTCTGTTCCCCTCCTTTCTCGTCGGCAATTTATAGTTGCAAAGACGTCAGCAGCTCTCCAAGCCCTGTCCTCTCTTAACCCTGCCAGGATTAACTCTCCCAGAGCCACCAACGTCTGAGGAAACGGTCCAAGGCCTAGCACCAGCTTACTGGTTACCAGGTTCCAATATCTGTAGGTGGGATTGTTTCCGAAGAGAGAATTGGGAAAGGAATAATTCTTAGTCATTCAGCAGGTATCAAATACAAGGAAGATCTGCACAGGGCTTACCGTGCACGAACCACTGCATCTGGAATCCTTTCTCGCCATGACCGACCCCATCGGTGTAGAACAGCACCTGAAGCTGGGAGCCTGTGGTGCTCCCTGCCGGCGGCGTCTCTGCTCCACAGTAGCGCCCGATCCGCTGGGAGCCGTCGTAGAGCTGAAATCAAGGAGAAACTTCCCAGTGTGAGAAACTTCACATGGCTGGTCAGATGGAAAAAAACAAAAGTCTGCTCGTGTGGCCAAAGCTGCTCCTTGGCTGAAAGGTTAAGGGTAAATCTGCTGAGATGTCGTTTGAGCCTGGGAGGCTTCACATAAGCATTAAAAATAGACGATTATATAGAGAGAGTTTTACGGATGATGCCTAAGCCCAATAAAGCCGGAAATCCAAATACTAATGTATGATTTTAGGTCAGCCTAGCAAGTTCCCTCGAAAGTGTAAATCCAGGCACAGAATAAGGAAATGGTGGCCTGGATGAGATGTGTTCACAGGTTAATGACACACGAGAGATGCTCAATGAATAGTCTTCTAATTATAAGATCCATATATTTTTAAATAAAGACTGACTATAAAAGTTGAGACATATTAGAAAGCTATGTGAAAGAACGGTAAATACAAAAATTAATCCCACTGGAGATAACCACTCTTAATATTTTGTTAATACCAGAAGTTTCTCCTGCCAACGCTTTTTTGGTGTTTACTTCCATATGTACATATACACACACGTGTCCAGGTGTATATGCGTGTGTATAAATTCAGGCTACACATTTAATTGTGTGCCCAGTTTTTCTCTAAGCATGTCACTCAACAGTCTAGGTAAACATTTTTGATGGTGGCATAAAATGTTACTAATATTCTGTTGTAGTTTATTGAAGACATTTCCAAATTTTTTTGCCAATGTGAGTATTTGATATTTTAAATGTCCCTCGGGAAAGATTCCTGTAAGGGGAATGAATCAGAGAGTATCACCTTTTATGGCTCTTGATATATATCATTAAATCTCTTACCAGAAATTTTCTATCAGCATATCCCCCACGAGCGCTTTACTGAAATGGTTCTTACAGGGGACCTTGGCAATTATGACTGCTATTATTTTTATAGCTGATGCTAATAGGGAAAATTGGGAGGGGTTATAATTGTCTTAGTTTAGGTTACTTTGAGGTTGAAGGTTTTCATCTTTATTAGGCATTTATATCTCTTCCCCTGGAGCTTTTCTGCTGAGGTCTTTGCCCACTTGCGCACTAAGCTATTTTGTCCATCCTGTCATGCACCCTTTATCTGCCTCATTAATTTCATCAGATACGTACCTCTAAACTAAAAAAAAAAAAAAAGATTAGGATTCTTTGCCATTTTTCCTCAATCAAAAAAGATAATGATAATCTAAAAAGATCAGCTCCTCGTGACTCAAGCCATTGGATTTTCTTTGACTCCACTGATGTCTATACTGCTGTCTATTCTCTTCTAGTTACCCGTTAGCATGTGTGGGTCTAGATAGTTGACAGAAGCCATGATGACGGAACAAAAATGAGGGAAAGGATAAAGTAACACAAAAAGAAAACGGGACAACAAAACAATCCTTCCCTTCTGATGGCAGGTCCCCCCCTCTCAGGCAGGGGGTGGAGGTGGGGAGGAGGGCCAGGCTGCCCTCTGTTTACTCTAAATTACTGCTTCACTGTAAGGTATTTATTCCAGCTTCAGTTTTTGTTTTGTTTTGTTTTTTCATTAAATCCAGTCTCCCAACTCCAATTCAAAACTAATTAATACAAAAGTAAACATACTGTGCCCAAGCAGAGGTATAATAAGTAAGAAACACTCTACTATTTCCCACTCCAAAAGGCTCATTCTTAACTTTGGGTTGTAGTTCAGTGACCAAAACTTTAATTATTTCAACTTTATGAAACAAAACATGAGGTAAGATTTCTCTATAACCATAATCCCTTTAAGCCTGATGGGTCTTCTGAAATGGTTGTAGTGACATTTTGAGGAACTGTCTTCTAGATTCTATACAAGGTCATAAGCAGCACAGTATTTTTGCCTCCCCAGCTCAGCAAGGTTAAGAAACCTGACATTTTCACATGACTTGGAGGGTATTTTTTTTCTTCCTTCCGGAGAGGATTACTTCATTGAAGGAGCGCCCCTGAATCCCAGTTGTTCTTAAATAACACATTGTGCACGGGATGGGGGGTAGGGCAGGGGCAAAGAGAGCGGGTTTGGGGGAAACAATGATGAATGACAATTAGTTTCTTTTTGCCTTTGAAGGGGAGAGAGTGATGCATTGAAATAAACATCAAATAGACATTGATGAAAATGCTTGAATACGTCAAATAAATGAATGAATTAGTTAGTGTAGAACAAAACCTCTACACAAAAAAACCCCAACCCCCAATTTTATGTCCTTCTAAAGTTTACACTTAATTAAATCAGGTTTTTTTGTTGTTGTTTATATTCACAGATGGCTAACGTCACCTCTATAATTCGTTCCCGCGTAAATTTACCACACAAAAAGGAACAGTCATTTTTCAAAGTACACAAATACTGGTTGCCATGGAAACCAGTAGGTGCCTGCTGCTCCTGATTCTGTTTTCAGAGCAGAATGCTAACCACAGGACGTTCCAGCTGTGACTCACTGCAACTACTGGCAAGCATGCTGGCTTGGTCCTGCTAAGGAAGGGTATGATTTCCACTGCTTTTAGAAAGCCTAAAGATCCACTCGGTGTGAACAATACTCAAGCTTGGAAAACAGTCCGCAAAAGGAAACTATCAGAACTTAAGAAAAGAAAGATGGAGATTCTCACTTTAAATATGCGGATCCAATTTGTGTAACTGTATTAAGAGGTTGTTCTATCTTTTAAAGTATCTGAAATGCTGCATCCACTTTCTGGCTGGCCTTTAAATGTATCTTTGAAGGTAAATATGTTGTATTCATACAACCGCCTCTGTAGAATCTTTTCAGTTATTCTATAAAGGAGACAGTTCATTTAGGATCGATGAGGTTTAGGTCTCCCTACCCCCCACTCTACCCTGAAATAGCTCAACCACTCTTAGGACACCCAAAGAGGAAGGAAATCTCTTGCCTAAAGCCACATTTACCAATTTCTATCTACTTCCTTTGCATGGGTTTGATAATTTGGCACACATACAGTATACGAGGCCATACTGACTTCGGACTCCAGCTGCAACTTGAAAGGATCTGTGGACCCCTTCCAGCTATTAAGAACCATACTTACAAGGCAGAAGATATAAAACTGAGGATACATCGCTGACAGAGAGAGTTGAATTTTTCTAAGAGTAAGGGTTCTATAGGTACTTTTAGGAATCACTGAAACTCAAGCCTGGAGGAACCCAGAGTCAGCTAATGTGTACTTCAACTTGTTCCCTCTATGGGAATCAACTTTATGAACTCCAAGAACTCTCAGAACAGAAATGTGCTTTCAAGTGCTTCTTTGCTGCTAAATAGTTTTACGGTTTTGAAAATTTATGACTTTAATGAATGAAGTTATAATTAATTGTTTCATATATATGAGCATGGGATGTATAAATGGCTTCTACACCCCTTTTAAATTACAGTGAGTAACAACTAAAACTCAGCCCTTTCTATTTTAGATGGGCATCTAATTCATACTTTTTCTAATTCATACTTTTTCTTATTTCCTTGAAATTTTTCTACAATAAAACTTTTTTATAGTAGATAACTAATTTTAAGAATTAAACATAGTCCAAATAGAGAAATAAAATCAAGAGTCTCTTTGGGATGATATTACTAAAATATGGAGAAACTCTGGGAAAAATGTTTGGTCTATCTTCTATTACACATCTTTAAAAACTTAAAAAAAGGTTATCCTTTGGAGTTTAACATGTATTGAAATAATTCGCCTGCCATGAGCAAGAATTCTAGGTGTAGCAGAGAATCTCCTAATATTTATAGAGAACTAAAATTCTAGTCAGTGTAAGAACATAGTTAAAATTTCTGGGAACTATACTTGGTGAGTTTACAGATTAGCTTTGCAAAGTCAGTTTCACTAACAGATTATATTCAGCTGTAAGCAGGAAAGTAATTTCCCTGTAAGAGCATACTAGAGTTTATTAAGTTTGATCAGGCTGTAGGTATACAGTCCAGTCCAGATCTGAACTTTGTTAGAATACAATCTTGTGAGAATTATTTTCTTTTCCTAGCAAACATTTTTTTTCATAAATTTTGCATCATGATAGTACTTATCTTATAAGTACTGCTGTAAACAGCAAATGAGACAGACTACATAATAGGTTGAATGTGAGACACATATGGAATGTGCTTAAATTGTTATTTTAACTCTTGGTCAGAGGCAGAGGGAATCAACATTTTTTTTCCAAAGAAACCATTCTAGAAATAGCTTTGAGAGAAAAATATGATGGGCATAGAGAACTTGAGGTGACTCACGTAAAATATTTCTCAGAAATCATCCCTGGCAGACCAGACAGGGAAGTAGTGAATCAATGAATCACTTGTGTGGAGATGGATGGCCCTTGCTTGCAGCATGTTGCCATGACAATGTGGTTCTGTGAGGCCATTCCCCATGCGTGGGGCGCATAGCGCAGAGTAAACCATACTGTGGGGGAGAGTGTAAGTATGATGTGCGTGTTGGGGTGGAGGGAGATGGTGGATCATAACGGGATGGTGGCAAAGAGAGCATTAGGAAATCAGTCAAGGCTGCCCTAGGGAGATGGAGAAGGGAGGGATAAATGGTAGGGAAAGTGGTTCTGCACGCATTTCTTTTTGCTGCTGCCTCCTCTGCCCTGGCTGTCCAGCCAGCCTGCAGCCCTAACAGCGTTACCACTGGCCCTCCAAAGGGGTGGGAATTGGTGAATTCTTGGGGCATTTCTTCAGATTTTCCCCCACCTCCCAAAAAAACAACTGTAACAGGACCTATGAGAACTGCCTCATGAGAGTAGTTATTAGGAATGTTGTTGCCAAAGTTTACACAAAAATCTGGATAAACCTGGAATCTACAGCATTTATTTTAAATTTGAAAGTCTTTGAAATGTTCCTGTAACAACAGTAGAAATTACCAAACAAGATTCACAGAGTAGGGTAAAAGGCTCCCATTGTGGATGAGAAAAGCCTACGGGGGTAAAAACTTAATCGAATTGGGGAGAGTAAATCAGGCAGATGATAAAGATGAAAGCTAACAGAGCGTGGTAGGCTCTGGTTGGCTCTGTGATGGCCCCAGGAGGCAGGGTCCTCCATCAGACACGTGGCCCTGCACAGTGCTCCCTGATACACAGGCACACATCCTCCCCATGGCTGCCACGTGCTGACAGGGTGGGGCAGGAAATATGAAATAACCATCTAAAATTAAACAATTACTCATAATGCTGGGCCTTGCATGACAGCAAGAAACCCATCGAAGACCACATTCTGAGTTCTTCTGTGTCAGTCACTCGGAATTAGATGTCTGTTTCACACACAGAGGAGATGGTGGCCTTAGCACGTGGCAGCTCACTGCTGGTCCCTCTTAATAGCACATTGACATTTTTGTTTCTGCTTTCTGTATATTACTCATGTTAGAAGTCACAGAGGCTGATTTTTTTTCACTTTTTAAACCATTGTCTAATCACAGATGTGTGCAAAGATTTAATTACAAGAATGTTTATCTCAGCATTGTTTATAATAGTGGAAATTTGACAAAGATTCTAAATGTTCCACAGGAAGAAATGGCCGAATTGGGATGATGGAATGCATCATATTGTAAATGATGCGGTATTATGAATAACACAGAAAGATACTCACAAGCCATTGTTACCTGGAAGAAAAGTCATTATAGGATAATGTACAGAATGATCCCCTTTGAATATTAAAACAAAATATATAAAGAGCAACTACAGGAAATAAATACCACCAAAAATTATTAGTAGAAATGTAATTTAAGTTGTTTGTTTTATTTTGTTTTTATTTTATCTAGGTTTTTCTATATCTTCCAAATGTCCTGCAATGACTATATATCCCTGTGCAATCATGTAAGTTTATTTTTTCAAGAAAGCGTTACCTTTGGAGACTTATTTATATAGCAGTGTAGATATGCACTGGTAATGTCTTTCCATTCCAGAATTCCATACCCTTTGGGTTCTCAGCTATCCATCTGGTCTACTAAAAATACTATACTGTCTATCTCCATAGTCTTTTAGACACATCTCAAGATTAGACGTGAAAATTGGTCCATTAAAATGTTATTATATAAGGTAATCTTTTTCCGCATTAATTTAAAACCATATTTTGTCCCTAATGCTTACCTTTTTTTAATCAGAAGTAGGTTTTTATTATTAATTAGACTAATTCTTTCTTTCTTTATTTATTTTTATTAACATATAATGTATTATTAGCCCCAGGGGTACAGGTCTGTGAATCGCCAGGTTTATACACTTCACAGCACTCGCCATAGCACATACCCTCCTAGACTAATTATTTAAAAAGAATTCCTTCAGATGCTCAGGGACTAAAGACTTCTCACAAACATAAGTTCTGAGAGTTGCTGATGGAGTCTTACCCGCCTAATTCCCTCCCTACTGGTAAATGAGATTCATTGAAAGCCAAATCTACTCTCCCATAGGAACATGAACATTTAATTCCAAGAACCGCAGCATTCCCTTGGCCAATTATACCACCACAGCAAAAGACTAAACATCTTTAAAAAATTATTCTGCCTCCTAAAAGTCTCAGCATCTGTTAACGGTGGACACAGAAACGGGGACAGATCTGCTTCACAGAACGACAGGAAATCATAGAACGCAGAGCTGAAAAGACCTAGGGTACTGCAATGCACTCTTCCCCTGTTGAGGGAAGAAGTGGGGGAAAGCCCATTAAACACACAGTAAATGTAAGCACTGAAGGGTCAACACAGCATTTTTTCAAAGAAAATTCTGAAATGTTGCAGTTGGAAATCTTTCCTATTTTAAAAAGGAGACAATCAAGATAATTAACCCAAATCCATGATTCCTAATTTTAAAACTTGGCATTCTGAGCCCTGTGTTCTTGTTCAAGCCACATGCTTGTTAGATGCTGGAAGAGACCCTCCCAGGTACTTGCTGCCTATGGTCTGAGGGGAGAGCACGAGGTGAGGAGCCCCAGGAAAGGAAGTGTGGATGGAGAACAATTTCAAGTTTTGAGCCCCGGATGTGATTTCTAACGTCTTCCAGGTAGGGTGGAAGCTATCTGTAGGTCTGATTATCATTCATCCTGATTCTGTCCTTCATGTTTGAGACTATCGAGAGGGGAAACACACAAGAATTTCTTTTGAATCCAAGAGCAAAGGCTATCTCTTGAAGGCTAGTGTGCCTGCCTCATTAACTGCAGCAAATGAATGCAATCACATGAAATTCTTCATTGTGAGGGATGGTCGGGAAAGATCAGCATTTCCTTTTAAGGAAAGGGATTTTGATTACGTGGAAATCAATATCTCTCCTTTTAATTTTTTATGATTAAAAAAACCTCACACTTTACTTGGGCAACCCTGCAGTATTAAATTTCTTATAAAGTGCTGCTTGTTACTTTTAATGCCAATATGAAGTATTTGGTGTAATTAATCAATAGATACACTTCATTCTCAACTTTTGAATCCAGATCATGATTAAGTACAATGCTAGGCTCATTTCTGGCATAGTGACATAAACTGAATTGTTTGGTGTATTGTTGTCACTTTTTATGAGTGTTTTTGTAGCAGTTGTCCTCAGAATTAAAATAGCTTATCTCTGAATTCTAAGCAAAATGCCAAGCAGTCTAGAAGCAAACTTCCTCAGACAGTCACAGGAAGCATGACTCATCTGCCTGGGAAGTGTTTAAGGAGATGCCATGATGATGAAAGTCAGCTCAGACCCTTTGCTGCTAAGACATAAAATCTCATCAGCTTTTCTCCAACCGGCAAATGGGATTTTAACCACCATGCCTCTTAGATTCAGATATAGACCCCCTGCAGCTTTTGTTGTAAGAAAACTGAGATGCTAGGGACAGAAGCCCTGCTTTCCTTACATGGGCCAATCTATGTTCATCTCAACTGGAAAGGCTGCTTTGGAAACTAAAGTTCTGCATTGACTGCAAAATGTTTTTGAAAGCAAAAATTAATCCATCAAACTGTGTTTATGTTTAAATAATCATAAATAATGTTTATTAGCATTTAATAAATATTATTTATTAGCTGAATATTACTCTAAGTCCTTCGTCTGTGTGACCTAATTTAAAAATTCCTAGTATCTCTATATAGCAGGTACCACTGTTACCCCCATTTTAGAGTTCTGGAAACTGAGGAATGTAGACGTTCAGTAATTAAGGCCCTCAAGAATAATTTATTGCTTCCTTCATTGATAATTATATTTTTAAAATAGTAACTGTCAAATCCAAGGATACAATAATGTCTTCATTCTCTGTAATAATGGAGAAAAAATAACTTCTAAATTGTAATAAACATATGCAAAACTCCTGTTAGTCAACTGAATCAATATATTCTTCATTATATTTAACAGAGCTTGAGTGAGTAAGTGGACTAATACGGTAGCTTTATCACTTATCCTTTGTGAAAGTGTCAAACGCATCAGTGAAGCAGGCTGAAGAGAGAAAGCAAGAGGGAGATTAAGTGTCTTAAGAAATGAACCATTAGGGGCACCTGGATGGTCCAGTTGGTTGGGTGTCCTGACTCTTGGTTTTGGCTCAGCTTGTGACCTCAGGGTCATGAGATCAAGTCCCATGTCAAGCTCTGCGTTGGGAGTGGCACCTGCTTGAGATTCTCTCCCTCCCTCTCTCTTTGCCCCTCCTGCTACTCCCTCTCAAAAAAAGGAGAAAAAGAACTATTAATATATCTCAGCCTTTTCTTCACCATGCCACCACTCTACCCCTATCTAATCCTCATTCCACTTCTGCCGACTTTACCTCCTGAGGGCTCTTGAATCCTATTATGTTCTCTCTCCTCAGCGTGCGAGGAACTGGCGTTCTCTCACCAGGACAACAACAACCCCCTTGCTGGATCTCCTCTGTTACTTTCCCCTCCCTTCAATTTCTCTTGAAGCCAGAGTTTTTAAAGGTGCCAGTCTGGGTGTGCCATTTCCCCCACTCACTCCCGGAAGATCTCCTGCTACCCTAAGGGTCCTCCCTGAAACTCCTCACACAGCGTCAGTGCCTGCGAGTCTCAAAGACTCCTGCCAGCCTGGCAGCCCCCTGCTGGGCCTTGGCTCCACTGGACTCCCTGCGGTTCTGACAAGGATTTTCTCCTCCAGTGGCCTCCAGCCAGGCTCCGCTGAACCTTTTTCCTGACGACCCCTTGACCTTGGCTAATAAAAAACGCAGACTCTTGGCATACGTGATTTTACCCTCTCGTTCCTATTTACCCAAATTAAAAGACTTCAACAAACACTAATGTAGTTTCTAACAAGGTCACATCGCTAGGAAGACCCTACCCCGGTTAAAGTGCCTGCTTGAGAAAGTTTGATGCTGTCAAGAGAATATATGATTTGTTCCAGCCAATACCTGAGGATAAGCCCCTGACTACCCTTTCCCAGAGCACTAAGAAGGGCTTACAATCCTGAATTCTTCCTCTGTCCCTTTGAGATGTATGTGTGTCTCCTACAACTTGGGAATGCCTTTCTCAAGGATCTGAAAAGCATGCCTTTGAAATGGAATCATCAGGAGGGATAGGACACTGGTGTCCCTGTCCCTGTGGAAGGGTAGAATCCTAGCTTCCATCACTGCTGGCCAGCACGCACAACTGCCTCACCACACTGACCCTGACTAACCTTTTGCCACTGCTCACTTCCCTGACTGCTCCAGCTGCTGGTCCCCTCCTGACGCCCTCGTTCTCTCTTCACAATGTCCTATTACTTCTGTACAAACTGAAATGGAGGGCGGTTCATGCTTGATCCCCCTGCAGGAGTGTGTTACTGATTAAAATCTATCTCTGTCACTTTAACTAGTGTCCAGGTTTCTCTGTGACAGTTCCTCGACCACAGCTTCCCTTGGTGAAACTTTCTGTTTCCTTTGAACTTGCAAAGTTACTCTTCCTTGGGGAAGCCTTCTCTGACCCACAGATGAGCTCTGTCCTCCCTCTTCGAGTCTTTGGAGAACCCGATAACATTCCCTGACACCACTTAACACAGCTTGTAATTAAATTTGTATTGTGTGCTCAATTGGTTACCATCTGTCTCCTCAGTGAAGACAAGGAAAACTGATGAGAAAACAGTTGTATTTCCACAGTCTACGTGTCTAAGATGTATTCGGATGACTAAATGAATGGATACATGAATGAACCACACTTATTTAGGGTAGTAACAGCTTGAGGAAATACCACAGCAAAAACCGAAAAGAACACCAAACTCTGTTTAACTGTGTTTAATTCAGCATTTCTCAAAACTTACTAGAATTTAGTTCCCTTTATTTGTGAAACATCTATCAATGTTTGTGGCAGAGAGAGTTATGTGGTTTCCCCAAATCGACTTCCCCTTTCTCTGGGTTCCTGTATCACTATGTGGAAGGCAAGGAACATCAGCATGGGTCTCTCACAAGATTGAGAAATAAACTTGCATTATGTTAAGCATCTGAGAATTTATGAGTCCTTCATAACAACAGCTCGAGTTACCTTAACTAAGCACAGTATCACAAGGGCCTGATGGAAAAGGTTGCTTGGGCTACAGACTTGGAAAACAAGAGTGCAGGACTGGAAGCCCCCGTTTTGGTCTATTCTTTCATTTGAAATGCATGATTGTGTACTTGGAAGAGGACACGGGAGTATAATAAATAATGATATAAACATCTGGTGGACAAGATGACATCAGAAGGAGGATTTGGCAAGAGATAAAAAATCTGACGAAGACTGGAGGGAAATGCATTTGACAGAAATTGCTGGCGTCATGAAGAGGAAGGCTTGCAAAGCAGAAGGCCTGGAAAGGTATACAGAATGGACTGGAAGACGGTAGTAGTTAAGGGGCCAGCTAAAGGCGGGGCAAGAAAGTTGAGAATCCTGACATGAAAATCGCAGAGTAAATCTGATATTTTTACATAATGACACAAACATCATGGCCGTATCACCAGGCCTCGGTGAGACAAAGATGTGATTCACCTGCAGCAATGGAAAAATGAGACTTAACCCAAAAGGAAATCTTTACTAGCACTCAAAGGTACATGTTAAGAAGACACGTCCTAAAGTAGTTATGACTTCCCAGGAGAGAGCTTTGAAGAGGGGGTAAAACGTGCTGCAGACAGTGGTCTCAAGTGCGGCCCGAGGGCTTTGGGGGACTCTCTTTACTGAGATTCCCAGAGATTTTTATTGAGTAGGTCTGGGCTGACGTCTAGAAACATGTTTTTCTAACAAGATCTCCAGGTGACTCCGGAATGCAGCCAGTTACAGGGGCTTCATCCTCCCCCACTGGCTTCTTCCTCAGCTGAGACTACAATTTTTTACAAAGGAAATATGTCAACACGAGTGCAGCACAAAGAGACACATGGGGGTGGCAAAGGGGAGATAACTTCAACCATCTGCACGTCTCTCCAATGTTTAAATGAAAAAAAAAAAAAGGCGTTTGATAAATTCTTTAAATGCTCTCCTGTCTCAAAAAGTAAAGAAAATAGTGGAAAGAAGTACTAGTCTAGACTAATTCTGGACAGCAAAGAAGTGGTTGTTATTGTAGAACAAAACATTAGGAAATAGCGATCAATGTCCCTTGAGCCTATGATGTTGGACATACCAGTCATGGGCCTAAGGTTTTATGGAGTCAGACCTCAAAAGGAGATATGGACCCATGGACCAAAACAATTAGCAATTAAAGAAAAAAGAGAAGCAATAGAGAAAAGAAAGAAAATTCAAGAAACATGATAAATTCTAATAAAATTAAATTCTGTCCAGAAAAGCTAGGAATAACTTTGGGGGCAATAAAAGGGGAAACCTCTGAAGAAATCAAGTAAGAAGAAACCGTGGAGCTATATAAAAGTTTTTTGACCATTTTATGAGCACACAGACAAATTAGCTACACTCTGGGAAACAGCACATTTAGAAAAAAAAATGTTTTTTAAGCTATGATTAGGGCAAAAGAAAGATCAAAATATGGATGGATCAACACTTGCAGAAGAAAGCATAATGTGATAAAGGGAAAACCGAAACATGCCTAGTAGAATTTTGAAACTAGAAGAGACACTGAAATCCAATTTATAAGATGAAGACAGGCAATTCCTTTAAATGCATTTCTGGGGCTTAAGTGAATTCCCTCCTGCAGTACTGAAAGGTACAGTCCCTACCGAACAAATTGCTGAATTCATGAATGTTTAAGAAATGTTTTAACATGTCATCAGAGCCGTACTCAAAGATTCTGCCTCTGCCCCCACATACCATCAATGAGCAACACTGGCCAGAGGACTGGACTTCACTGCTCCTGGCCAGAGCCTTCCTACTGCCCAGAGGAGTAGCTATCCTTAGGTGGGCAAGATCCATGCCTTTGGTGTCAGTCTCAAAAGGACGAGCTCCCTGTGCTGTGAATTTTTTGCCAAAGGAGGCCCGTTTGTTGCAAGAGCTTGGGGCAAACGGTCATGTGGAGTCATTGTTGGTGGGGCCATACGGAAGCTAAAACGGTGAGGTTGTAGAAATGCAGAGGAGAGAGATGAGAATGGCGTATACTCCTGCAGGGAGAAGCCACTAAGCTGCCTTTGTTTCTGCCCTTTCCCAGCTTTTTAGTTAATCACGTGTGTCATGATGCTTTTTACTTTTCTCAGACCAGAGCCCTTTCACAAAGCTAATGGTTTAGTTTGAGCGTGTATCTGCAACCAAGAGTATAAAGCACAACACTAAAAAGTAAGAGGACCGTCAGAAAGCTCAAGGGAAGATTATTTCAACTTTCAAACTCTAGGAAAGATTTATTCTGGCATCTCACAGGCACAAAGACCGACAGTAATTTTTAGAAAAATTCGAAGTTGGACACTAAAAATAATTTGTCATAATGTAGCAAAGAAAACGGTGATTATAATAATAAATGGCCAGTACTTATCTATGAAGTAGACTATAATAGCACAGACTTTTCTCTGTGACAGTATCACTAGGATGGTAGGTCCAAGGGCTCACGGACACTCCCTTGTGTCACCTCTGAGGATGACAGAGAATTTTGAGTATATACATAGAGGATGTGTGGTGTCATGGCTAAAAGCACTGGCCCGGCATCACAGGGCCTGGTAGAAAGCCTGGCTTTGACACCCCTAATGTTTGTGACTGTGGACAACCTGTATTTGCCTCAACTGTCTCACCTGCCAAATGAGTAATATTTCTTACATTACAGTGTGGCTATAATAATTACCTAGCAAATAATAAGTGTTCAATAAAGATCATCAATTATTATTGCCAAGTTTTTGAACAGCGCTATCCCTAAAGTGTTTAATAATAAATCATTTTAGGGATGTCTGGGTGACTTAGTCAGTTGGCCATCTGACTCTTGATTTTGGATCAGGTCATGATCTCAGGGTCAGGCTCCAGGCTCAGAAGGTAATCTGCTTGAGGATTTTCTCTCTCCTTCCCCCTCTGCCCCTCCCCTTGCTTACATACACACTCTCTCTAAAATAAATAAGTAAATGTTAAAAAAAAAAAAAATAGACCATTTTAACCAAAGAAACACACCATTTTGGAGTGTTTGAAACAGGCACCATCTTGTCTGACTTTTTTTTTTTTTCTTCCTTGTCTGACATTTTTATTAATTATTTTTGAAGAAGTCGTAGGCCAATGCCAGTAAGTCTATATGCAAATGAATAATGTTCTACAGACCAAAGAATCGGGACTCCGAAGGCTTATGATGTGTTTGTATTCTCAGGCAAAACAGTCAAATATAAGTTACTAGGAATAATTTCCTATATATGGCTATATGAAGCTATTATAGTTCCTATAAATGTGACCTGGAGAATACAAGTATTAATATAGTCCAGCATTATAACTTGATGAACAATAAGCCCATATAACCTCAGCTTATGAAACCAGAAGTATCTGAGCCAGATGATAGAGTTCCAGCATTTCCTGGCCCGAGTCAGCTTCGTTGGAGTGTCGAATCCAAACCTGAGCCACATTTTAAGAGACACTGACAGGGCGCCTGGGTGGCTCAGTGGGTTAAAGCCTCTGCCTTCGGCTCAGTCATGATCTCAGGGTCCTGAGATTGAGCCCCATCAGGCTCTCTGCTCAGTGGGGAGCCTGCTTCTCCCTCTCTCTCTGCCTGCCTCTCTGCCTACTTGTGATCTCTGTCTGTCAAATACATAAATAAAATCTTAAAAAAAGAGAGAGAGAGAGAGAGACACTGACATACAAGAGAACAGGCAGAGAGGGTGTCCCGTGAGAGCCTGCCTCATGAGGACCAGTGAGGGAAATTCAAGACAAGGACTGGAGAAAAGGAGCTCTGACTTCACACTATTCCCTCGGGAAAACTCGGCGAATCTGTGGGCTTAAACTCCCATCAACACTCACTCTCCTTTGTGCTTCTTGATACTGTGGTCTTGCTCCTGCTCCTACTACCCTTCAAATACTGGTCTGCTCAGAGTCACACTGATCACCCCGAGATCCCTCTTGATCCTCTGAGAGCCTCTCACCTTGCCCATCACAGTCACCTTCTGTGATGCTCTCTGCCCTCTGCATCCATCACACTACAATCTCAGGGTTTTCCTCCTTCCTTTTCCCACCACACTCATGCTCCAGGCTGACCTCACATATGGTCGGGCTTCCCTGTACATCTCTGTGTTGATTTCTCCCAAATCTACCACTTTCATGTGTATATTCAATCACTTATTACAAGTCCCTTCTATGCAGCGACCCAGACTCAAAATAAAAATTAAAAAATTGAAATGCAGTCGTAGGATACGCAAAGAATCCTTAAGGTTGACTTCCCATAATTGCGTGGGCAATATGGTCTTACTCCTTCAGACAAGTGACCCTTCCTCTTATTGAATTTAATTTCCAAATCTGAATCATTTTGTTTTGACTGGAGGACAAACAATAAAGGATGGATTTGCTTCCCAGTGGGCTCTCTACCAACCCACACCCCTCAGCAAGGTTGGGCATAATGTCTAATCAACACCTAATCAAGTCCTTTCATAATTTCGGCTTTATTAATTCAAAATAACTCAATTCTGGCTGCAGTAACAGTCACTCAACCGGGATCTGGCTCAGTTACTTGAAAAACCCTTCAACTAGAAGTAATTAAAATAATGGAAACTAGATTTTGTGTTTATGGCTTTTCTCTTCTTAAGTAGTTATTTGTGCTTTTAAAATTCTCATCATAGACCAGCCATTGTAGGAACTGCTCTGGCCTTGCCCCTTGGCTTACAGAAACGGAAAAAATCGCCTCCCTCTGGCAACAGTGTCATTCTTTGGAAGGCTTTGCTGAACTTTTGGTTCTCATTCTGTGTTTTTGCTGCTTTCACCATCACTGTTGCTCAAGATAAACGGCATGCCTCTAACTGCATCTATGAAGGGGCTCCACTGAGCTGCTCTGCGGTTGCTGGAATAAGCATCTTCATTTGACAGTTTTTGGACACCTCCAAAAAATTATCTGATGGGCCTTTTTGCTACCCTTCCTTCAAGTAAGTCCAAAGAAGTGGAAACCAGTCCCTGGAAAAGTTCCATCTCAGTTCCTCCCCCACTCTTTCTTCCAAAGCCTCCTGAATGTCCAGGTTAAAGCTTTCTCTCCCTGAAGCTTCTGCTGTTGTCCTCTCATCAAATCGCTCTCACGATGCCTGGCATATCACTGCACACTCAACGCTCTTCAAGGCCATGAGTTCTCTTTTGGTTTGTGTTCAAAGAGGTAGAACTGCAGTGAATGCATAGGAAAGATACAAAACGGTCCATCTGGAATTCAGTTCTTTCTCACTAATTAACATCTCTCATTAGGCTGATGCTAAAATACGGCTGTGAGAGTCAATTCATCCTGAACTCAATGACTTCCTATTAAGATCCCAACTCTATAACCAATGCTGGGTCGGAAACTCAGTAGGAGACAGCTCACACCTTCAAAAGGGCATGTGGGCGCAATCACAGTTGGCGAAAATGCAGGAAGATAAGTGGCTCTGTTTGTAGTAGGAACAAGGGGCTTTGAAAGCAACTCTTCCATGTCCTCTAAAGAATGAGCAAGATCATATCATGTGAAGAAAAGAAAAGGATATCTACCCCAGGTAAAGGCAATAGGACAAGCATGCCATGAAGCTTGTGAAGACTGTCTGAACACTAGATCAAGAAAAATGGACTTTAGGGGCGCCTGGGTGGCTCAGTGGGTTAAAGCCTCTGCCTTTCGCTCAGGTCATGATCCCAGGGTCCTGGGATCGAGCCCCGCATCGGGCTCTCTGCTTGGCAGGGAGCCTGCTTCCTCCTCTCTCTCTCTCTCTCTCTGCCTGCCTCTCTGCCTAGAAAAAAAAAAAAAAAAAAAGAAAAATGGACTTTAAAACCATTGTCAAGTTCATGCTTGTAATGTTTGATGTGTCGTATTTTCTTTGAATACTAGTAAACATCACTTTCTACTGGGGAAACCCTATGGTTACAATTCTATAATACTGAACTTTTCTAAATACAAAGCAAGATTTCACCCCCAAAAACTATCCCTCAGAAACAACAGACTCCCTGTATTTAGAACTCCCAAGTCTCTCAAAGTACAGGCAGCTTTCTCTTTGTTTTCCCTTGTTTTTCTTTTTCTTTGCTTTGAAAAACAAATGGGCTCTTTGGAAAAGATATGTTATCCTCAAACAGCCTCAATCAATGCTCAGTTTCTCAAAGAAATGGTTAAAAAAAAAAGTAAGAAAATTTTGCAAAGATAAAGGATTTTTTTCTGAAGAATTTGTCCTTAAAGTTACAAGGGCTGGATGTTGGAAGTCTTTGTAAGCATGACTTCAAAAAATCACTGATCACCCTAAGAAGAAACCCACTAAGTCACTGTGTTGTAGATAGGCAGCATGGGTTGGGGGGAGATGTCCTAATGCTATCGGAGCGGGTACTTGTCACTTTAGAAAAGATTTGTAGTGAAAACATCATATGTGAATTCAAAAGTATTATATATGAACATCGAAAAATACGAAAATGGTATGTTAAATGGACTTAAAAAGTGATTTTATTAATGATGAGAACTTGATGTCAAAATACTGTTAGTGGTTTCAGTGAAATTATCTTGCAGAGTGTGAAAGTAGAAGCCATAATTTCTAAACTAATATAATCGCTTATATAATTTTATATATGAAAGCAAAATTACATTCACAAATTAAGCAAAATAAGTAGGTGTCTAACTTTTCAAGCTATAGCCCTAAAAAGTCACACATGGAAGTTAGCAAAAAAGCTTTTAAGAATAAAGTATCTTTTTGTAAAAATAGGAGATTATCTGATATTTTGGGCTACCTAGTTCTCAAGCAGTTTTCATTGACTAGCATTGTATACAAAGAGTCTAATAAATGCTACAGGTGGTCATTATCAGAACAAATAGAAATTTCCATTTTACTGAAAGAAAAATTAACTGAAATGCACTTAAATTTAAAAATAAAAACAAGGCTCAAAATCATTTCTAGTATCAGGCAAATTAGGTATTAGATAAATCCAAGCACCCAAACATTTTCTGATATCCTGTTTATAGAGAATAAACATAAAAACAAGTTAACACAAAATTAACACAAATTAGAAGTTATTCCTTTACTCCTGGATTATTTAAAAATATGAGGTCAGTCAGGCCAGAAATCATACTGAAACTTAAAAACATAGACAATTCTTTGTCTATATAATTTAGCAAATTAATATCCTTAATATTAACATGATGCAGTGAAAGAGACACGAGATATACCTGTTGAAATACCATGGGTAGCTGGAGGAGTATGGATGCATAGAGCCACACAGACTCAGTTCTACAGAGCACGATGATTTCTAGTTTGGCTTGCCTAACTTGATCTGAAAATGCAGTGGTTTATTTAGCTTCAGAATACATACCTCTAATAAATATTAAAAAAAAAATTAAAAAAAAAAAAGAATACATACCTCTAAATAGTCTGTCAAGCAGTTTTCGTGATTTTCCAATTCAAATGCTAAAAATGTGTAATTCACCGTGTTGCCAGTAGTTGCCTGGATGGTCCAGTTGCAACGCTGATTGTCAGAATAGGGACCTGGATAATGTATACTCTCTAAGATGCCGTAGGTTCGGTTCACAATCACCACGTTCCTACATGCTGAAAAATGTAACCAGGATTATTGAGAAGCACCATCATGTATTTCATAGTTGCTCCCAGATGGGTGAGATTTTCCTTTAAGAAAACATCTAGGGGGAATGGAGAGGGTAGTTGAGTTATGGACACTGGGGAGGGTATGTGATATAGTAAGTGCTGTGAAATGTGTAAGCCTGATGACTCACAGACCTATACATATGTTAATAAAAATAATTAATAAAAAAGAAAATTTGATTAAAATATATACATGGTTTATATATTATATATTTGTATATATTATGTATATACATATATGTAGTACATATGCTTATGTGTGTGTATATATGTATATAGTACATTTTTATAGTGAAAGGGTCTCCACTTAGAACAAACATAAAATAATACTTCAGTGAACTCATACATTTTAAAAAGTGTCATGAAAATTGCCTATTAGGCATCAAATTCCCGTGAACTTGTGGAGAGCAGACTAACTCAACACTACTCAGAGAGCAGTCTGATTTGTTTATTTACAAAAGTGCATTAAATATTCTATGCTTCTGTTTTTCTAACGTCAATGTTTGGAAGGAACAGAAATCCTGACCTTTAAATTCAACAGCTTAAAAACACGAAGTTCTATGTGAATGCTAAAAATGAGTAACAGCATGGCTTTGTTGAACATTCAAAAGTCAGCATGAAATTCACTATAAAGGCTCCATTATTCCTCTAGTTAGTCATCAGGAAGTACCAAATGAATGGAGGGAATGTAAAGGATATGAAGAAGAAATGAAAATCTTAAACTTTGAAAAAAGTCTTCCATCTACGGGTGGCATTTTCCTCGGCTGAGTTTGCAACAACACTATACCAGGTACCTCAAGGTGTGGCTAGTCCCGGGGAGTCAGTGCCAAACACAACCCAAACTAAGGACTTGAACAAGGCATATACATCCCTTTTCTCAAACCTTGCCCACATTGTCTGTATGATGTGTGATAAAAGAGAATGAGAAAAATAAACATTATATTGAAAAAATGGTCTCTGAAAAATGTGGTTCATATACACATTTCTACTACTATACTGATGACTGACAGATGACTAGAACATTTTATATATATATATATTTATATATATATATATAATCCTTGGTATGGAAAAGTATAACTTTGTAGCTCTTCAGAATCTTTCTTTGCTAGAGCAGGGGAATACTCAAACTATTTCTCATTAGAGAAATTTCTCTATTCTCATTTCTCATTTCTCTATTCTCTATTCTCATTTTGTCCACAAAGGAATTCTAAAGGACAATGTCATGGTCTTAAATGCCTGTGAGAAATTACAGCAATCAGGCAGAGAGGCAGTGTGTGCTACAATGCCTACAAGTCTGGGCAGAGGAAAATATATTCCATGAAACCATATGGGCTGTTCTCAGTGCTCAGAAATTCTACTATCTGCAAACCTCTAATTTCATATGGCAAATTTTACAGAAAATCTCACAGGTTAGCTCTGATTTTGCCTTTAAGGACCTATATCCCATATACGCTGTTACTCCTTCAGTGTTCTGAAATTACAAGAGAAAAATAAAATAATCACAGGAATAAAAGGGAGGAATCTTTAATAAACAATCAGTCTATAACCAAGAAGCAAATTACCACGGCAATAATAAAATTAGAGACATGATTACATGTTTGATCAAAAAAGATCTATCCCTGAGAGAATTTAGGAGAGCTTTTCATATACTATGCTGAACTTCTGAAGAATAAAGCATTTTATCATTAAAACTCAGTATTCAAAACTATCTAGAATTCAGCCTAACCCTCAACTGTAAGTGAATGTGAATATTTGCAAATTCACACATAGTCAAGGTCAAACATTAATATGCTTTCAACTAATTCAAAGGGATTTTGTGTGTGCAGTTTATGATCTTGTGACTTTCAGTTCTATTTTTATGTAACTGTGTCAAAATATAGATAAATTTAGGTGTAGTGACAAGGAACGTACTTTTAAAACCACAAGTGTTTATTAAGTAACATAAATTCAAGGGAGCCTTGTTTTCTTTAAATGTCCATCTTGAAACTAACATTAGAAAGTATTTAGTTCTAGGGGCGCCTGGGTGGCTCCATTGGCTGGGCGACCGACTCTTGATGTCAGCTCAGGCCATGAACTCAGGGTGGTGAGATAGAGACCTGCTTCTGCTCTGTGCTGAGCATGGAGCCTGCTTAGGATTCTCTCCCTCTGTCCTCCTGTCCCCCCACCACTTACTTGTGTACATGGACATGCACACGTGCACACTCTCTCAACTCTCAAAAAAAAAAAATTAATTCTAGAATGTAAAGTACCTTTCATGATGGCCTTGTTTAATCTCCTTTTTTAAGAGAAGAAATCATGGAACCTCAGAGAAGAAAAGTGATCTTCTCAGAGATTAGGAGCGAGGAAAAACATCTGGGTTCCTTGACCCTTCGTACAATATTCTTTTTGTTCTACCATGTGGCCTCATAGGAAAGTAGATTTTAAAATGACATCTCTGCAATGAATAAAGACTATACTAGGAGTGCCTGGGTGGCTCAGTCAGTTGAGCCTCCACTCTTGGTTTCAGCTCAGGTCATGATCTCAGGGTCCGGGAATCAGCTTTCCATGGGGCTCTGTGCTCAGCAGGAAGTCTGTTTCAGATTCTTATTCTCCCCTCTTCCCCTCCCCCCACTTGCTCATTCTCTCTCTCTCTAAAATAAATAAATAAATCTTAAAAAAAAAAAAAAAGAATGTGCACTTTACATCTGATTTATAAGAATATAGTTTCCCTTAATAAAAATTAAGGCCATTTGGGGCTCCTGGGTGGCTCAGTGGGTTAAGCCTCTGCCTTCAGCTCAGGTCATGATCCCAGGGTCCTGGGATCGAGCCCTGCATCGGGCTCTCTGCTCAGCAGGGAGCCTGCTTCCTCCTCTCTCTCTCTCTCTCTCTGCCTGCCTCTCTGCCTACTTGTGATCTCTCTCTCTATCAAATAAATAAAATCTTAAGAAAAATAAAAATTAAGGTACTATTTGAAGTATAAGACCAAAAAAAAAAAAAAAAAAAGTGTGGGAGATACCATGTGCAATGGATTAATGTCTAATTAGAAGACTGTAATGTTTGATACAAATGAAAACTCATTTGCTGTTAATCTGCTATGCTGATCTTTAGCCAAATGGCAACTATCTCAGTGTATTAAATACTCCATTTTGTATCGCTTACCACATGCTTTAGTTATGTGGCATTAAATTTAATGCTAAGCACTTTTCTGTCAAATAGAATTAAATGTTCTCATAGAGAGCAAAGATTTATTTCAATTGCTCAAACCAATGGGTTATACCCATTTCCATTTGTTTCACTATCAGGAGATTGAAGACCCACCAAAGGCATGGAGCAGCCAGAATGCATACTTACTCTGCTGGTATTTGGCTAGGAAGCCACCTCCTTGTTGACCTTCATCTGTCCTGAATTTTAAAAACATGCTGTCTCCACTAGAATGGATGAGAGGCGGTTTTTCATTTCCACAAAGCTGACTCAGCAAATGAGAGCTGGTACTTGGGCCGTCATACACCTTTAATGAAACATTTTAAAATGTCAGATGATTGTGGCCATAAACATTATCTAAAAGGACTCCAATTCTTAACAAGTGGGAAAATACATGAAATGCATGACATAACAAAAGAAGAGCCCTGAATCAAAATATCAAAATATTAAAAATTATATTTAAATGTTTATAAACTTAGGTAGTGAACTTGGGCCATTTAGCCATGGCTGTGTATAATGATAAGGATGTAAACCCAGGCTGAAATCTGAGGGTTAAAAATGAAAGACTAATATGTATTTTTGAGACCATAGCTATTTTTAGCAGTTCTCCTTGTTTTTGATTTCACAGTTTATAATTTACAACATTGTAATACATTTTTTATTTAGTTTTTTTTTAATGGTCAAGGACGGATTGCTGCTACTTTCGAAGTCCTACCTGATGACTTCAATTATCTTCTCTAATTCACCAATATAGTCCTCTACATTGTTATTTTTTTAAAGAATATGTAGAAATGACTCCTTTTGGGAGATTTTTAATCATATCTTAACAGCCCATATTCAATATATTTTAAATACTTAGTATACCAATCCATTCAATAATACATGCCATACTTAGAAGGCTGTCATTTTCATCACATTTTCTTTTTTCTCTTTTCTTTAACTTGAAATTTTAATGTGGATATTTTAAGTGTTCCCCTTTCCTGAATTTCAAAGAAGGAAAAAATGGGAGCAGTGAAATAAACCAATGAACTCCATACACACCGCCAGATAATCTGACGTGCAGTTTGGATGATGCTCCAAGTGAAAGTCTTCAAATTCCAGTTCAAATGGGCTGCCGTGGCTGGATTTCAACCTCCAGTAGCATTCAGAGCTGTGGTAGTAGGGCATCGGGTAGTTGGGAGAAGTGAACACGCCAGTGGGAGTCGTGAGGTTGCCCCCACATCCTACAGGAGAAAGAGATGAGATGACCCAGATCTTTTTCTTCTTGGTAAAATGGAATTCTCCTGTCTATATCAAACCAGGGTTACTGTTACTCTCTTTTGTGGCAGAACACAACTGCGTCTCCAAAGAGTAGCTAGCCTATTGTCAACATCATTTCCTTCTCCTAATCATGATGACCAGCTTAAGGAAAGATACCACGGAACCAGGATATTTCCCCTTGTTCCATCCTCGAAAACAAAACCAAAACAGCTGCTGTTAATTCAGAATTCAGAAATACTTGTAATGTTGAAGTTTAATACAGGCAGTAATGACAAAATACAGCTGAAAAAAAACTGGATGAGAGCATGGCAGTCTATGAATCAAGAAACCAATCAGACCAGATTCTCCAAGGAAAGACAGCTCTTTCCCATTTACCTGTCAATGATCCATCCCAGTTAACTGAGAATCCAGGCCCTGAGCCAAGGAAGTCACTCTTAAATTGTAACCATAGTTTGTTGCTGTGAGAGATGATTCTTGGAGGTGGATTTGAGCCACAGTATGTTCCCAGGGATGGCGAACTTTCATAGCCTCCATCTCTGTGGCAAAACACGGATGAGATCATTTATTGGTTATTGATAATATTACTGTATAAACATTTAATATTATTTGAACTTTGAGACTGCAAACAGATCAGTTTATGTCAGTCAACCTTTCTTAAGAATACTCCAAGTCACAATTTCAAGTCTTCAATTTTTCACTTTATTATATAACATTTGAATTCCTTAATAAGGAACATCATTTTTGGTTCATGTGACATTTTATATAACCGATTTCAAGCTGAGAGAAGCATCTGGCAAATATGTCAGAGAACACAAAGAGAATGAAATGTAGAAATTACATACATAATATGTAATGGGATAAAGAAACCATAATTATTAACAGTATAAACAAATGTTGCTTAATTTTACAGAGAAAAGTGGAAATGTTTTCCATTTTGAATTTTTCAAAATTTAATCTTATACTTGACATATTTAGCAAAATTTTGAAAATAATTTTTCTCCAAGAACTTTTAGGAGTCTTATATTTACTTTGTAATATGGAGCTTTTTCAAGCTTAAGAAAATGGGGAGGGAGGGGTAACTCAACATTAAAATCTAATGATTAATTATTGTAAATTTAGAATTTATGTTATTTTGGCATGATATGATACAATTGTGGTTTATTATTTTAGCACCTCACTTTACATCATAGAATAAAATGTATTATAAAAAAGTATAATATTCTAGGCTTTCTGAAAGCCAAATAAAAAATTTAACCAAATATACACCAAGTTGATTAGTCTGATTAATTCAATGTAATGATCTGAGTAGATAGCAATATATAGGTTAACTTACTTTTACTGCAAATATAACTTTTTAAACTCATTCTCTCTAAATACCAAAGAAGTAAAGAAGAAAGTTCTCACACTAAAATTCACAAGCCTAGACTTTAATTAGTTGAACACAAAAACTTTGTAAAAACTTTAAGGTTGTTATCTTGCCATCATTTTTATGATATAATTAGACAAATGAACAATGAACAGCCTAAAATCTAAATTTATTTTACCGTAAAGAAAGTACATTTTTAATAATTGCAAGGATCTAATTTCATAGTAGTAGTACATCTGTTTAATCTGTCCAAAAAAAATCTGGAGTTTATTTTCAAATATTCTCAATAAAATCATCACTTCAAAATAACCAGTGAAACTTATGCAATTTTCTTGTTTTCTTCTGTTAAATCAGGGTCCACATGGCAAGCTTTCTATCTTGCAAGAAAGGGCACAACAATCCGCTTTAGAGAGAATTTCCATGAGTTTTCTTTACCTTTCCAGGAAAGATTACGAATGAAAACCAATAACAGAAAAGGTGATGAAATAAAGGTGCTTACCTGATTTCCACAAAATCTATGCAGTGCCCACCAATGGCCTCCTCCAGAGAGAAATTTGTGAAGTGCAATGCAATCTGTTGGCTGGTTTCCACCGTGATCCTATAAATGCATTTCCAATTGTTGGGATAATTACCAGGGAAGTTTGGAGAAGTGAAAGTCCCAGATTCTTCTGTATAGTCTTTCATGCATGCTGTGGAAAGAAATACAGCATAAGGCAGAAAAGAGAAAATAATGGGATACATCTATAAGACATTCAGTGATATATATTTCATCAATTTATGCCAATGTACTTGATTTTCAACAGGCCATTGAATGCTAAATAATGATTTCCTTTCAAAATAAAGATTTTAAATCTCAAAGGCAAAAATAATTATTAACAGTAAGCCTAAGTAAGCTATGTAGTACAAATTGTTACATATACCCTAACTTTTTAGATCTTGGAAGTGTTATAATTTTTTAATTTATTCACATTAACCTAAACATTAAACATTAGGCTCAACCATGAAAATCATAGAGGGGCACTAGAAATAATTCAGTTCTGTTCTCCTTTTCATAACCTTCCTTTAAAATGGTTTTCATCAGGACTCCTGGGTGGCTCAGTCAGTTAACCAGCTGCTTCAGCTCAGGTCATGACCCCAGTGTCTTGGGATGGAGTCCCACATCCGGTTCCTTGCTCATCAGGAAGCCTGCTTCTCCCTCTGCCTCAGCCTGCCACTCTGCCTGCCTGTGCTCTCTCTCACTCTTTCTCTGACAAATAAATAAATAAAATCTTAAAATAAATAAATAAATAAAATGGTTTTTCATCAAAGCATGCATTTATGAAAAATGACAAAGCAGGCCATGTGAAGAATAGAAGGTAAGCATCAGGAATCAGGCTGATCTTGAATCAATGCCTGGCTCAAACACAGACAAGTTATGTAACCTTGGGCAGATTACTTCACCTCTCTGAGCCTCATCTCCCAAAGGGGGATGACAACTATATTTGACTCTACATATATGTGCTAGAGAATTGCATAATTAAATGGCTTGGCACATGGTACATGCTCAATAAATGTAGTAATCATCATTATGTTTCAAAATAGTTCAGAAAAGTTTAGAAAAAGTAGAACATAAATGATAAGGAATAAATCAGATCATTCACATTAAACATTAAGATACTTGGAGGGGTGCCTCAGTGGCTCACTTGGTTAAACGTCCTGCTCCTGATTTCAGTTCAGGTCATGATTTCAGGGCCATGGGATCGAATTCCCACATCTAAGCTGCTGGAAAGTCTCTCTCTCTATCTCTCTCTGTCTCAAATAAATCCTCAAAAAAATAATACTTGGATAATTTTATGTTGTAATTCAGTATTAACTGTTCTACTTTTAAGAATTTTAACTTCACGTTTTCAGTCCATCAGGCTCTATATTTACCAACCAATCCACTCAACCTCCTAAGCCCTTCAAATCTGAGATCTTTTCCAAAGAAAATCCAGTTTCAAGCATTTTTCATGTAGTTGCAATTGTACCTAGTAATAACATAAATCTGGGGTCCAGGAGTAGACACAGGCCTCCTACTAAAAGGTTTTGAGGGAGAATAAGCTATTATACTTTATTATGGGTGAAAAAAGAAAATGAGGATGTTTGGAGTCTCATTTCCCATTTGTTGCTGACTAATTGTAGTCAGAAGAGAGGAGCCACTGATGCTGAGAGTACAGAGATGCAAAGAAAATATTACAAGTCCTTGGGGCACCTGGGTGGCTCAGCCATTAAGCAGCTGCTTTTGGCTCAGGTCATGATCCCAGGGTCCTGGGATCAAAATCTGCATCCAGCTCTCTGCTTCGCGGGAGGCCTGATTCTCCTGCTCCCACCACTTCCCCTACTTGTGTTTTCTGTCTCTCTCTCTGTGTGTGTGTCAAGTAAATAAATAAAATCTTAAGAAAAAAAGAAAATGTTACAAGTTCTACTACCTATGTATAACCCTCGGAGGAACAGGTATTCATCAAATATTTGACTTACTCTATTTTAAACAGCAAGCCAGCAAGGTTTTACTTTGTTGAAAAAAATTAAAAGTGTTATTTAACTTCAATTATGAATACTGCATAGTTTTCTGCAGTCTGCCAAGAAATAGTCCTTCAAAGAGGAAGGATGGAAGCAAAGAAGGAAGGGGAAGGGCAGGAGGAAGACACGGTGGGGGGAGAGAGGGACAGACAGAGGAGGTGTAAAAGTGGTCTATTAAGTATTTCACACCAATAATGAGTATTAGTACGATAACAAGTCATGGATCAAATGTACGTTAAATGAAGGTTATGAGGCAGTCTCCCTGAGCTGATAGAACTGGCAGACTCATTGACGACACCCCCACATTCAGATAGTTTTAGCCAGTCAGTCAAATATCTAGAGCGAATCTGTTATGTCATTTGTTCATTTGTTCTTAGAGAAAATATTTCATGCTTACCCACTCTATTCCAGAAGGGAAATACAACTGTACTGGGTATTTCTAACGCAACTTGCAATTAGTCTGCAGGTGGATGGTTTGTATGAGCAGGATCTCATGTAAAAGGACCAATTCAACAAATATTTGAGAAATAATGATGATTTATTTTCCTGTACCTTGTCCATATGCAAGGGACTATTGTGCCACAATTGGTGTTTGTTTTTTAATCCCTACTGAGATTTTGACTTACTCATTAAGTTTCTTTTCTGGCACAAAGGTAAACATAGTCCCTTATGTATTCAAATGGTCCTCACACTATCGAAATGTTTTATCTAACAACTTCCCTTCTACCCCAACACACCATTAAAAAAAGAAACGCAGACATCATTTAAGGTCAAAGTCAAACATCATTTCTTCTGTGAAACTCCTCCAAATCAAGCAGAATTAATTTTCTTGAGCTCAATAAAACATTATGCAAATAGCAATTTAAGCCCCCAAAATATGGAATTGTGGTTGTTTTTATGGGACTACATTTCCTCTACTATGTCTGAATATATAAATAGGACCTTATTAATAATTATTGACTGTCACTTACTACATTATCTGGCCCAAAATACACCTAATAAATGTTACATTTTATTACATAACTATGTATTGAAAACTGAGAGGGTGGGACAAGTATCTATTTTCTTTCCACTTTCTCTAGCCCCATCCTATTACCCCTTCCACTTTTCTTATCTCATGTTCCTGCTCTCTCCCCTTCCTATCTCCTTTACTGAGTAGGTTAAGATTCCTTAATATTTTATCATGTTTATTCAATCTAAACTATACAAATCTCTGCTTCCAGCCATGACAAATAACCAGTACTAAACTAGCCCCCCTCCATAACAACTATGAAACTGGACAAAATATACGAGCCACTAGGCAATGGGCAGTTTAACATTGTGATCCTTGACAGACAGAAAATTCATGAGGTGGAATTCTATTTCCTTGGCTCTTTATGCAGAATTTTCTCATCACAGCAGTTTGCTCAAGTCCAAGTAGTAAATGACAGTACTGTTCAGCTGAGGAAGCAGGGATCTGAGTTTAGGGCTGTCAAAAGAGCTGGGACTGCAGGGAAATGCTCCAGTAGGGAAGAATTATACAGAGAGGAGGACCAGCCATCTGTGTGAAGTTCCCTGTGTATTCTTGCCTGAGCCTGGGCTGGGCATACATGAGGTGAGTTCAAAAGGCATGCCAGAGAGTAGCTGCTACTAGGCTGGAAGCCAGAGGCCAGGCCAATACTGGGAGAGTATGGAGCTCTCCTCCTATCAGATTCCCCTCTTTTACATGTCAAACACCCATCTGAGAACCAGAAAGGCCACACCTTAGAAATGAGGACTATGACCAAGAGTAAGCTTTCCTCGAATTTCCCTACTAAAGTATAAGTCTTGACAAGACCTGCAGGAGCAAAACTTAGAGGTTGAGACCCACCTCCTTAGAAGGACTTAGGAAACACCTGGGGATTTTCACAAATATGCCTTAACAAATACAAAGTACAAACCAATACAAGTATAAAATAATCAGCTAAATACTGAACTGCCATAAAGCTTCAGAGAAAGAGAAAGCAAAGTCTTTACAGAAATCATTCACCATATCCAGTATGAAAACTCAAAAACTGCTACTAATACAAATAAACAGAGAAATATAAATCATAGTCAAGAAAAAATGTGACCTTGTGACTCAAAGATGACCAGATATTAGATTAGCAGACAAAAACTTTAATACAATTACTAGAAATATGCTCAAAGACTTAAAGAAAAATACAGCCTCAATGGTAAATACATAGAAAATCTTGGCAATACAAAGGAAACTATTAAAAGAATCATATGGAGGGCACCTGGGTGGCTCAGTGGTTTAAAGCCTCTGCTTTCGGCTCAGGTCATGATCCCAGGGTCCTGGGATTGAGCCCCGCATCTGGCTCTCTGCTCAGTGGGGAGCCGGCTTCCCTTCCTCTCTCTCTGGCTGCCTCTCTGCCTACCTGTGATCTCTGTCTGTCAAATAAATAAATAAAACCTTAAAAAAAAAAAGAATCATATGGAAATTCTATAATTTAAAAGTACACCAACTGACCTGAAACTAATAATAATACTGTATGTTAACTCAACTGAAATTAAAAAAAAAAGTATACTAATTGAGATTTTAAAATTCATGGATGGGCTTAATAGAAACTTTGAGGATCATTGAACTTGAAGGTGTATGAATAGAAATGGTTTAATCTGAAGGAAAAAAAAAGGGGAAATGTGCAGAAAAATGAACAGATTCTCAAAACCTAGAAAAAAAATTACCAAATAGTTTAGCACACATATAATTGGAGACCCAGAAGGAGAAGATAATGAAAATAGGTAAAAAAGAAAAAATATCCTGACTAAAATTCTCCGAAATTGACTTAAAAAATCAAATTAGCTTCAAGGAGTTGAGTTAATCCTAAGCAAGATAAATAAAAGAAAATCACACTTGGGTACCTCAAACCATTGAAAAACAACTACAAGAAAAATAAAGGAGCCAGAGGAAAAATGACACGTTATATACAGTAAAACCATGATATGCATAGTAGCTGGATTCTAATTAGAAACAATGGAGGCAAGAAGAAAATGGAATATATTTTTAAGGTGATGACAGAAAAGTTTAATTAGCCAGAAAAAGTGTCTCTTTTTTTTTTTAATTTTTTAAAAAGATTTATTTATTTGAGAGAAAGCATGAGTGGAGATAGCAGCAAGAAAGGGAGAGAGAATCTCAAGCAGACCCAATGCTGAGCATGAAGCTCACCTAGGGGCTCCATCCCACAACCCTGAGATCATGACCTAAGCTGAAACCAAAAGTCGGAAGTTTAACCAACTATGCCATCCAGGTAACCCGTGATAAAGTTTTTTTTCACAATGAAAGTGCAAAAAGAACATTTTTAGACAAATAGAAGCTGAGAGAATTCATCACTAGAAGACCTATACTACATGAAAAACTAACAATGTCATTATGCCAAAGACAAATTACACCAGAGGGAAACATGTATGCATAAGAATGACTGAAGAAAGCCAGAAATGGTAAGCAACTAGATAAATATAAAGATTGCTCTTCTTCTCATTATTTCTTTAAAAGAGAACTAATCATTTAAAGCAAAAAAAATAGTAAGGTGGAGTTTATAATAAAAGTAGAATTAAAAGATACAATTAAAGTAGCATTAAGAAGAGGCAGACAGAAGTACATACTGTTGTGGGGTTATTATATTTGTAATGTGAGAAGTGTGTGAAATATAGTGTCAGGTATAAAATATAAGGTGTGAAGTGAAGTAGCAGTATATTAACTCTAAGCAGACTTACTGATAAGCTAAGAAAGCATTTTGTTAGCCCTTGAGCAAATACACAAAAAAGAGGTATAATTAAAAAGTCAATGAGAAGGGCACCTGGGTGGCTCAGTCGGTTAAGGTCAGACTCTTGATTTCAGCTCAGGTAATAATCTCAGGGTCATGAGCTGGAGATCCATGTCCGTTTCCATGCTCAGAGAGGACTCTGCTTGAGGTTCTCTCCCTCTGCCCCTCCCCCTGCTCATGCTCTAAATAAATAAATAAATAAAATCTTTTTTAAAAAGTCCATGTAGGCAATAAAATAGAGTATTAAAAAATTCTGTAAGCTGAAAAGAAAAGAGAATAGTAGCAAAAGAAGGATATCTATGAAAAACCCAAAGCTAACATGACACTTAGTAATAAAGGATTCAATGCTTTCCTGTTAAGATTAAGAACAAGGCCAATATGTTTGATTTCGTCTTGTCTATTCAACATAATACAGAAGTCACTCACCATTGTAATAAGGCAGAGAGAGAGAGAGAGATTGGAAAGGAAAAAATATAGCTGTTATTATTCACAGATATGATCATCTATGTTGAATATACTAAGTAATCTATTAAAAAGTTACTAGAATAACTGAGTTTAACAAAGTTATAGAATACAAGGTAAATATACAAAAATCAATTTAACTTGCAAATATGAGCCAAACAACTGAAAAATGAAAGTTAAAATATCATTTATTTGGTTTTTTTTAAGATTTTACTTATTTATTTACTTGTCAGAGAGATAGAGTGCGAGCGCACATGGAGCCTGAGCAGGGGGAGGGGCAGAGGGAGAGGCAAGCTCTCACTGAGCTAGGAACCCAATGCAGGACTCAATCCCAGGACCCTGGGATCATGACCTGAGCCAAAGGCAGATGCTTAACCAACTGAGCCACCCAGGTGTCCCTAAAACATCATTTATAATAGTATAAAAACATACAGCACTTGATAGTAAGTTCAATGGGAATGTGCAAAAACTCTATAGCGAAAACTTTAAAACATTGCTGAAAAAACAAAACAAAACAAAAAAACATTGCTGAAAGAAATTTTAAAATATTTGAATAAATGGAGAAGAAAAATATGTTTATGGATTGGAAGACTCAATTTAAGATGCACTTTGATCCTGTACTGATCTATAAATTCAATATATTCTCCATCAAATTCCCAATAAGTTTTGTTTTGATTTGGTTTGATGTAGTTTTTTTAAGTAAAACTTGAAAAGCTGATTCTAAAAGATCTATAGAAATGTAAAGGATCTAGGATAACCAAAACAACTTTGAAAAATCTGGAGTACTTATACTTTCTGATTTTAAGATACACTATACAATTACATAATATTGAGTCCTGTAGGATAGAATAGAGATTCCAGAAGCACACCCAAACATGCATGGGCAATTGATTTGCAACAAGAATGTAAAAGCAATTCAGTGAAAAAAGGAGAATCTTTACAACAAATAGTGTTTGAACAATTAAATACCATTTGTTAACTTGGACACAAAATTCATATCTGATATAGAAATATTAGCTCAAATGGATCATAAACATAAATGTGAAACTTCGAACTCTAAGACTAGTAGAAGAATGTACAAGAAAAAAATCCTCACAACTTTAGCAGGCACAGATTTCTTAGACAAAATACAAAAAACACTAAGCAGAAAAGGAAAAAAGGACATATTATACTTCTGCTCTTCAAACAACACTGTTAAGAGGGGGTAGGCTAGTTTCACACAAAGAAAATATTTGCAACGCATTTATCTGAAAAGGGACATAATTGTTTCCAGAATATATCACTTAAGACAATAATAAGACAAACTACGCAAATAAAAATGAACCAGTGATTCAATGGACAGCTCATAAAAGAAGATGTATAAATTGTCAATAAGCATGTGAGAACGTTCTCAGCCCTATTGGTCATCAGGGACATGCGAATTTAAACAGTGAGGCACTGCTTCACAATTACTAGAGGCTAAACATGAAATATTGACAGTGCCAAGTGTTGACAAAGACATGGAAAAAGGGTAATTCTCATTCATTGAGGGGAGACTATAAAATGGTATAATCACTTTGGGGAAAAAAGCCTGGCAGCTTTTCATAAAATGAAAAATAGAATTACCATGTGACCCAAAAATTCTACTTTTAGGTATTTATCTAAGAGAACTGATGACCCAAGTCCACGAAAAAATAGTACATCAATGTTCACAGCCCCTTTTTTCATAATAGCTAAAAATGAAACCATCTAACTATCCAAAAATAGGTGAATGAATAACCAAATTATGATATATCTGTACAATGGAAGGCAATTCAGCAATTAAATAAAAAGAACTACTTATAAATAGAACAACATGAACAAATTTCAGAAGCATTATGACAAAAGAAAGAAGCCAGATATAAAAGGGTATATACTGTGTGTTCCCACTCATATTTGCTTTCTGAACAGAAAAAAACTAATTCATAGTGATAAGAACCAGGTTTGCAGTTGTTGAGATGGATGATGTAGAAGGATCGATCAAAAGGACATGAGGATACTTTCGGGGATGATAAAATTACTCTTGAATGTGATTACATGCATATAGGTATTTGTTGAAACTACAGGTGAACTTTACTTTATGAAATTATGAAATAAAAATCTCTCTTATATTAAAAGTCTGAAGGTTCCAAGCAAAGACAGGTTGAGTTCTCTAAAGTAAAGTTAATAAATAATTCAGCTATCCAATAAATAATAAATAAAACTAAAATAGAGAAATAAAAATTATTTTGAAGGTACATCTGCTATAAATATTAAATAGGATATTTAATATTAAAATTTGTTTGCAGTCTTATGAGATTCACATGTCCGATTTTGTGGAGAGATCAACAGTGGTATTCTGAACTTACTGCATCTATTTCTGGAGAGGTTAGTAACTCTTCTTATCTAACACTGGAGTCTGTAGAAAGTTTATGTTTTCTTCTCTTCACAGTATAAATAAATGACTCTTTTGAGAATAATATTAATACTGAGATATATTAATGCTACATTTTGATTTTCTCTTCTGCTTTGCAATAAAGCACAAATAATTAAAATTGGATATAGTTCCACAAAAGGAAATTCACATGTTGCTTGATATTTGTTATATACATACAAAATGTAAACATAAAAATGCTTTTTCTTTCTCTTTCTTTCTTTCTTCCTTTCTCTTGAGAGAGCACTGTGCATGCATGTGTTCTTGCGTGCAGGGTAGGGGATTTGGAGGGGACAGGGATGACAGAGAGGGAGAGAGAATCATAAGCAGGCTCCACATTCAGCACAGAGCCCCATGTGGGGCTCAACCTCATGACCCTGAGATCATGACCTAAGCTTTTGACACTTAACTGACTGAGCCACCCAGAGCTCCTAAAAATGCCTTTTCTTTATATCTCATCTTGCTAAAGGAAAATTCATATCCAATGGCAGTTTGCTTTTTATGATGGTCTAACATTTGCAAAGATTAAGGAGAAAAATACATTTCTTCTATCCATTATATTCAACTGAACTAGAAATGGAAAAGCACCCCTCTGAAGATCAAAAACAACTGTTAGTAGGCCTCACATATCTCTCTTTCTGATCACCCCCAACAACAACCCAAAAAAATAAAGGAAGGAAAGGGAGAATATACAAATGTTCTCTGTGAACCCTTACAAAGTCACAAAACTATATTTTTCTAAAAATGTATCTTTCCCTCCACTAAGTATTTTCAAAAAAGTTTTAAAAATGTAACATTTAGTTCGTTATCAAAAAGGAAAATCCAAAACATAGATAATCCTTAATTCACAAAGCAGTGATGACATCAGTCCTATTCGATCTGGGAGACAGGAAGAGTGGACAGAAGAATGCGTCACCTTGGGAGACCCTAGGTCCTGGGTAACTGCTCCATCACCTCCCCACTTTGCCATTTGCGATAACCTATGTGATTATCCAATTACATTAGGGATCAATCCATAGGTGGTGTTTTCTGATCTCATTTATGAAACTTCCACGTCTGTATGAATCCATATGACCTCAGACTTTTTGAAAATGTACAGAATAGTCAACCCAAGAACCATCACCTGCTTACCAACTGGCATATTTGGTTAGCAATTCTTCATAGTGAAGACTTCAGAGAAGATAAAATTTCAGCTTCAGTTTCTCTTTCAGGAAAATAGAATCTTCCTTAACCCAAATCTAACATTTTGCCACCATTTGCTGCTAGGTGGTCATGGCCATGGCTTTTTCTTTCCCTTCACAGGTGACTAATTGAATATGAATGTAAGCTAACTCACCAACACGGCTATTGTGAAATTGTACTTGGACCTCAGTAATTTCATTTTAAACCTGGAATAGTCATGGTGGTTTACAGCAATTGTTTAATTTTCACATAGAATGTCTCATTTAATCTTCCCCAACTATATAAAACAGCCACGTGTCACAATGTCCACATTGTAGAGAGGTATAGATGAGGGATCTCAGACTCCCAGAGGTTAAGTTCTGAACATCACTTAGTTCAGACAGGACAAAGCTGAAATTTCAAACCCAAGTCCTCCCTTTTCCAAATCCTGTACTCTTTAACAATCCCTGGCTTCTCCATGCAGGAAATGTCAATCTAGAAATTAAGGTGAGCAGAAGACTAGGAATATCACAAATGTTTCATTTAGCACCTTCATCCTAAGGATGAAGAAATGTAATAAATTAAATAAGACCAATCTACCAAGCTGTGAAGTGTTAGAATACCCATATATACAAAAATAGGAGAACATTCTGACCGATGCGAAAGTAAATCTTTAAAAGATCAACAGACTAACTAAAAACCTTTCCCAGAAGGAAAATATCTGAAGATCTCATAGCAGAAAATACAGAGTTCAAGGTGAATGAAAATAATGAGGAGCTTGGTACTTTTTCAAGGTAGTGTCAAGGCTGGCCTACAGCCCAAAACTTGTGACTTAGCCATCAGCCTTTCGGTAGCATGGAAAGTACTTTCCAGCATGACCAGTGGAAGTCTAATTCCCCATTACACCTCAGCTGTAATTCTATAGCAATTTATGCGCTAAGACTTAACGTCCAGAATCTCTGAAGAATTGTGAGGTTTTATTAGAACCATTTAAACTGGTGAAAACCCACCCTACACATATTTGAATCCAAATTTCTGGATGAGGACCTGATACCTGAATTTGTAACAAGAAAATCCCACACCAAGTTTCTTATAAACACTAGAGTTTGAGAACACTGCTCTCCTGGACCAAAGTTTGAAAATAGAAAGAGTATCCCCTATTCATTTCTTCTAAAGAAACCCACTTTTGTCCTTTGTTCATCACTTAACTTCTCACTCTTAGATGCCTCTTCTGGGCTCATTCCAGGGTAACTGATGAAATATAGACTGTAAGAGGGGTGCCTGGGTGGCTCAGTGGGCTAAGCCTCTGCCTTTGGCTCAGGTCATGATCTCAGGGTCCTGGGATCGAGCCCCAAATCAGGCTCTCTGCTCAGCAGGGAGCCTGCTTCCCCCCCCCCCCCGCCACCTACTTGTGATCTCTCTCTCTGTCAAATAAATAAATAAAATCTAAAAAAAAAAAAAGAAATATAGACTATAGGGTGGGTGGGAACTCTGAACTGGGAATGCGGAGGTTGGGAAAGCCCACTACTACCCACTTTTAACCCTATACTGATGTGGGTCTGACACTTCCTGACCATTTTTTCAGACAACTATAAAGCTCCCCCCTCCCTTTTTTTTTTTTTTTTTTGCAGAAAATAAGAAGTTCACTACTACAGTCCTTCCATACTCTGAGTTGAATATTACCAGCCACACCAAGTACATTTAATCTGGAACATTTCCAAGAGCTCACCTGGACAGGATGAAACAAATGGATTAAATGTTGGGACTGGACTGTTTTGGTTTGGCTTCTAAACCAATTAGCTGTGCATTCTTGAGAGGAAAATTCAATATGGGTCCTCACTTTCCCTCATGGAAAAAAAATAAGTAATTAAACTGGATTTGTGTTTTGAACTTTCTGACACACCATAAAAACACATTTACATCAATCATGCACACACATGGATATTGCAAACAGGTTTCATGAGGTGACACCAAATTTTTTATGATAAATTGATACTTTCTATTCTATTCTTTTCTATTCTGTTCCATACTTTGAACAAATACAGATAGTAATCTAGTAAGTTAACTTCATGAACCACTAATGAGGCATGAATGTTGCAATGTTTGAAAAACATTGGACTAAGTGTTACATGGGTTTTTGTCTAATATTAAAATAGAAAAGTCATCAAGTACATTTCTCTATTCTTTCTTATACCTTAAAAGTCTCCTTGTGGTAAGATTATTTTAATTCATATGTAGGAGATGCTAATAGAATATAAAATTACGACTGAAATTCGTAAAGTTAGCTGGATAATCAACTATATTCTTTCAAAATTCAAATATTTTATACTTTAAATAAGCAAACATGTAAAACCTAATCTAATAATGCTACTAAAAAATTCTTCAGAATTTCTACCCAGAAACATTTTACTGGTTTGTTCTTTGTTTCTATTTCCCCAGGCACATCGGGATGCAGGGAGAAACTGTGATGAGGGAGGGAGTCAAAGTAATGAGCAGAAACTGATCTCTTTCCTCCCAAACACATATTTAAGAGCTGACATCATAGGCCCATGACATGAAATACAGGAAAAGTAACTGGATTTAAGTCGGGAAATTGAACCTTCACTAGATAAAGACAGGAAAGATTTCAGCAGAGAAACTCACACCTGCTGTGAACTAGAAATCACCAGCCGAATATTGTCATTATTGCTCTGAAAATAACTTCTGCTAGAGCAATAAAATAGGATGAGGGCCAATGACTAAGCTTCCATCGGGGCTCTTTCCTGAGATTGTATTTTGTAGCGAATACAAAAAAATCAGGTGACAACTGAAAAGAAAGCATCCCTATACCTCCTATATCCAGGTGGGCAGCCCCCAGGACTCAGGTTGCACAGGGTTAGCCCACAGGCTGGCAGTTGTCAGCACAACCCCTACCTACATCAGTCCCTCCCTGAACAGTCCTATGGGGCCACCAGTAACAATTCACCACCGCCAGTCACTCACGTCCTGCCCAATAGGAAACTGAGACAGGCTCCAAAATGGTAAGTTGAATGTGCCATAAGACTTCCTGGGTCTGTCATCTGATTGCTGTTTAGAATACTTGACTATTAGTCAGACCGATGAGTTCACCCAGCAAAAGGCAGAAGCACAGTGGCCGGCCAGGCTTGGCCAAGCGGGGAAGGCGAACACTCCCTTGTCTGTGCTTTCGACCCTGTCTGGACCAGACAGAAGCCAAAGTAATGATTATCACCCAGGGAGGCAGATCGAAGAGTCTTTTGAGTTTCTGATATCAGGGCTCCCTTCTCTTTTTGTCAAATATCTTTTCTTGTATTGTCTTTCTTTTTATTTATTTATTTGAGTGAGAGAGAGAGAGAGAGAGAGAGCGAGCAGGAGGAGGGACAGAGGGAGAAGCAGACTTCCCGCCAAGCAAGGAGCCCAGTGTGGGGCTCCATCTCAGGACCCCAAGATCATGACCTGAGTCAAAGGCAGATGCTTAACTGACTGAGCCACCCAGCCTCTCTATGTTTTCTTTATCAGCTTCTTTTTCTCCCGTTTGTTTCTTCCCTTTTTCTCGCCTTTCTTTTACTTTACCTGTATCTTATCTTTCTGAAAACCCTTTTTTTAAATTAAAATTTAACTTTAATATCCTTCCTGCCAGATTATTGTGGTTGCTCTTAGTTCCTACTGCACTTGCTACCGCCTTATAAGTTAGTGTGGTATTAGTGAGGTTGTTTTCGTCATTACAGAGCTGTGTCTTACTTTGCACATCGTAACAGAGTTCCATACCTTCAGCAGGCCCTACCAGCATGTATGTTATCTAAGACACAGCCGGTTTATTCAGGCAGCAAATTAAACTTGTGTTCATAGCTGATTAGAGCCAGATGACATCTCAGAGATTATCAAATCCAATTCCTTAATTTTACAGATGAGAAAACTGTGGCCCAAAGAATCCAAGTGACCGACTCCAAATCTTAATCTAATATTCAGTGTGGTTTGGGCCAAATATATGAGGCAGATAAAACTACAGAAGTATGGAAAATTGTGTGCACACTGTAATTTCTTAAAAAGACAATTTTGGTCATTGGATGTTAAACACCTGGACAAAGTCCAGTGAATACGTCAATCGTTTAACATAAACTATGGTAATTGCTGGGGATTCAATTTCCTATGTGCTTGAGCTGAATAATAAACTGTCTCCTGGAATGGGGCCCTCAGGAGAGAAAAGTGCATGAATCACTCACACTCACGATTCTGGAGAAATCTAAAGCCATACTACCTAAACACAGAACTTAAACTACCAGAAAACAGCAATTTTGCATGAAGTAAAGTATGGTGGTCAGGTACTCGGAGAAGAAATACATGAGAAATTGGGAAGGGATTCTGAGTGGAAGTTTTTAAAAATAAATACATACATTTTTATTTATTTATCTATTTATTTATGGGCTGGGGGCTTTAAAAGATAATCATCTAGGAATCTTTCTCTAATTTCTTAAAATTAGTATTCAGTCTCATAAGTAACATTTTATTTTGATAGAATTTTAAACTTAAAAAGTTTTAAGAACTAGCTCGCAAATTCTTTTTACCTAGATTTACTATTTGTATATTGCCCTCATTGCTTTATCTCTGTCTCTTTTTCTAACTTACTCATTTACTTACCATCTGAACCAACTGAGAATATTTTAGAGATATGGCATGTCTTTACCCCTAAAAACATCAATGTATCATTCCTAAGAATAAAAACATTCTCTTACAGATTACTTACAATTATGTTAATTAGAAACTTTAACATTGATACAATACTGTGGTCTAATTGCTATTTTTAATAAGGAAGGCACTGAAGTCACTATACTCTTTTCTAAATTAGCTTTCATTATGTACCATGGGTTTGGGGATGAAGTATTCTCATAGTACATTTTTGCAATGGATTGAGGGAAACCAAGTATACGATGTTGTTCTATTACCTGTTGATGCACTGGTTGCTTCATAGCTTATTAAAAAGCCTTCATAAGCAAGGTCAGAGTCAGCCACAAATTTAAGCATTAATGAGTTGGTACTACTGGTAAGAGATGGTGGGATTGATTTTCCACAGTATCTGTTTGAAACCAAGAACACAGATTTTAAAACTTTTGGTATACTTGAAATGATGTACCAAAAATTAGGACACGTAAAAATAAAAAATAATAGCCCCCCATTAACCTTGAAAAATAAATACATTTCAAACCCAAAACATTTGCAAAGTTGCTGAAGATTGTCCTATTCATGATTACTTCCCTGAAATGGTTATATGTGTATACCTAGCTGTGTGGCTTGCCATGCATAAGAAGTTTAAGGAAACGAGAAGTTGCAAGGTATACAAAGTCACTGTATAGCATATTAATGAACTTATTAATAAAAATGTAATAAAGTTACACAATAAAGGGAAAGCATAGACCATAAACTCAGAGCACAGACTCTAGCGTCAGCGCCATCATTTGGAGGCTTGATGACTTTAAACAGATCACTCAACCCCAATGCTTCAGTTTTCTCATCTCTAAAATTCTCTAAAAATCTCTAAAACTCTTAATTATAACAAACTGATGATTACAAGAAGGGAGGGGGAGAAGCAGGATGGATTAAACAGGTGATAGGAATTAAGGAGTACACTTGTGATATGCACCGCCTGTTGTATAGAAGAGTTAAATCACATTGTACACCTGCAACTAATACTACACTGTATGTTCACAAACTGGAATTAAATTAAAAAAAAAAACACCACAAAGTTCAAAAACACATACAGAAATACAATAATGTTCACTGCACAAAAACACAAAATTGGAAACGTCTGGCATCCTATCGAATATTACCAGACATGAAAAGGAGGAAAGTAGAACACATAATGAGAAGAAAAATTGATCAATCAGAACACAAGAGGGGTGCCTGGGTGGCTCAGTGGGTTAAGCCTCTGCTTTCAGCTCAGGTCATGGTCTCAGGGTCCTGGGATCGAGCCCCGCATCAGGTTCTCTGCTCAGCTGGAAGACTGCTTCCCCCTCTCTCTCTGCCTGCCTCTCTGCCTACTTGTGATCTCTCTCTCTCTCTCTCTCTCTCTCTCTGTCAAATAAATAAATAAAATCTTTTTAAAAAAAATCAGAACACAAGAAATGACACAGATGACTGAATTAGCAGATAAAAACATTAAAATAGTCATAACTGTATCCCAGAGATTTAAGAAGCTAAAGAAAAAAAAATTAATGTGTAAAGTAGAGACAGGGAAGATATAAAAGATGATCCAAGCTGAACTTCTAGAAATGAAAACTATAATGTCTAACGTGAAAAATACACTTGGTAGGATTTATAGCAGAATAGACATTGCAGAAGAAAAGATGGTGCACTCAAATACACAGCAATAGAAACTTTCCAAAATGAAACACACAGAAAACAAGAACTCAAAGTCAAATGAGCAGAGTTCATCAGTAAGCTGTGGGCCAATATCAAATGGCCTAAGATACTTGTAATCAGAGTCCCCAAAGGGAAGAAGAGACAGAAAAATTATTTCAAGAAATAATGACCAAAAATTTTTCAATTTGATGAAACTATAAACCCTCAGATCCAAGAAGCTCAACAACAACAAGATTATGCTAAGAAAAGCCAGACAAGAAAAGAGTACATACAGTTTAATTCCATTTTTTATACAATTTTAGAATTTACAAACTAATTTATAGTTATCAAAAGGTTGGTTGTTTCCTGGGGATGGGGATGAGAGACAGAGGTGAGGAATTATCTTGATTTTGGCAATGCTTTCATTGGGCATACACTATGTCAAAACTTAATTACTGAAGACCAAGACTACAGAGTAGTCAGTAGTGATACAGAAATGGTCATTGAGGAGCGAACATGTTGCTCTCAACTGGCTTTTATAATACAACATGGTCGATTTTAACATTCTTCACTGCAGTAGGAAAGCAAGTAAGCAGGAAGTTCTTTGTGTGATAAAAGAAAATAAAAACAGGGGTGCCTGGGTGGCTCAGTGGGTTAAAGCCTCTGCCTTCAGCTCAGGTCATGATCCCAGGGTCCTGGGATCGAGCCCTGCATCGGGCTCTCTGCTCCGCGGGGAGCCTGCTTCCTCCTCTTTCCCTGCCTGCCTCTCTGCCTAGTTGTGATTTCTCTCTGTCAAATAAATGAAATATTTTAAAGAAAGAAAGAAAATAAAAGAAAAATATTTTACCTCCCAAGAGATGTCTCCGAACCAGTGTCATAAACTTCCAAATAGTCATTTGTGCAATTGTAATGAAACTGCAGATGAAATACCCTGAAGAGCAAATGAATCAGGTGGCCGGGTTGGACTAATATATGCCAGGTACAGTTGATGCCATGAGGGTAGATATTTGGATGGCCAGGACTTTGAATGATTCCTGTTGACTCTGTCAGAATTTTTCCACATGCTGTCAAAATAAAAATAATAATCATTATTAGAATAACCAACCAACAAGCTACCCAGAATTCAAAATAAAATAATCTGATCATAACCTCTTAAAAGCTGAAAAAGAAACATGTTCCCCATATGCCACTTAAGATAACCTAGTTTTTCTCTTTTATTAGTAGAAATCAGTTAACTCTTGATACGTACTGATTAGGAAATATATTTTTTTCTTTGCCTTTTGAGTGTACTTTAAAATGTTTACAATGTTGATAACTACACATCTACAGTGTAGATGAATTTTCTATAATAATTTATTACTGTTGCTTACTTTTTCTGTCCAAAGGCAAAGTAGGAGAAAATGTCAGTATCTTACCCAAATCTGCGGAACTGAATTTGGCCACGAAACCACGATTTTCAGTAGAAGAACTTTTCACGAATATGACATAAAGAAAATTGTACACAGATGTTATAAATGAAGGTATGTCTGTGCCACAATATTTTTTATTTTCCGGAGAACCCAAAATTGGACTGCTACCAATCTGAGTAAACAAAAATGACAAAAAAAGGTATATTCAAGTTTATTTTGTTAGATATTATTTTGGAAAACTGCTTTTTTAAATTCAATTATTTAACATATAACGTATTGTTTGTTTCAGGGGTACAGGTCTGTGATTCATCTGTCTTATATAATATCCAGTACAACTGTTTTTAAGAATAATTATTTCTGAAAGATATTATTAATGTCATAAAATAAAATTTTAGTCACCCCTAAAGAAACTTGACACTTTTTAGTGATCATTCTCCATTTCCCTCAAACCCCAGGCTCAGAGAGTCCACACTGGACATTTCAAATAAATAAAATTACATACTACTTGGTCTTGTATGACTAGCTTCTTTCATTTAACCTATTTTCAAGATTTATCCATGTAAAATATGTCTTTTCTTCATTCCTTTTTATATCCCACTGTATGGATACACCATATTTTAATAATCCATTCATTAGTTGATGGATATTTATATTCTTTCTTCTTTTTGGCTACCAAGAATAACAATTGTAGTCATTTATGTAAAATTTTCATGTGGACATATGGTATGTCCATACCTCATCCAGGTAGGAGCCGAATTGCTTGGTCAAATGATAAATGCTAAGTGCTGGCTCAAATGTGTAACTTCTTGTGGAACTTGCAACTGTGTTCTGAAGTGGCTGTACCACTTTATATGCTCACTAGCAGTGTGTAAGTGTAAGAAGTTTCCAGTTTCTCTCTGTCCTTGCCCATATACTCTTATGTTGTGGCTTCTGGATTATAGCCATCCTCCTACTTGTGAAGCAGTATCTCGCTATGGTTTGATTTGTATTTCTCTGAAGATGAATGATATTCAGCAACTTTTTATATGCTTGTTGGCTATTTGTGTATATTCTTTGAAGAAATATGCATTTAGATTCTTTGCCCACTTTAAAAATTAAGATTGTTTTTCATTTTGATGAAGCCCAATGTTCTATTTTTTTCTTTTGTTGTTCTTTGTGTCATATGTAGAAGCCTTTGCCTAACCTAGGTCATAAATACCCCTCTGTTGTCTTCTAAAAGTTTCACTGTTTTAACTTAGGTCTATGATCCATTTTTAATTAATTTCTGTGTATGGTGTAAGGAAAGGGTCTACTTTCACAATTTTGCATGTTGTTATTCAGCACCATTTGCTGAAAATACTATTTTTCCCCCCATTGAAATGTCTTGGTGACCCTTTCAAGAATCAGCTGGCCATACAGGAATAGATTTTTTCTGTATTTTCAATGCTTTCCCATTTTTCCAATTTTTGTCCTTACTCACATAACATACTATCATTACTGCAGCTTTTTTCTAAGTTTTAAAATTGGTTAAGTGTGAGTCGTCTAACTTCGTTCTTCTTTTTCAAAAATGCTTTAGTTATTCTGTCATTTCTAGATGAATTTTGCAATCAGCTTGTGAATTTCTGCAGAACATGCCAGCTGGGATTTTGATAGGGATTAAATGGAATCTTCAGATATGTTTGGGGAGTACTGCCAACTGAACAACATTCAGTCTTCTAATCCATAAACATGGGATGTCTTTCCACTTATTTAGATCCTTAATCTCCTTCAACAATGCTTTAAGACTATACGTTTTATACATCTTTTTAAAGATGCATTTCTCAATATTTATTCCTTTTTAATGCTATTGTAAAGGGCATTGCCTCCCTGGTTTCATTTTCAAATTGTTCACTGCTAGTGTATAGAAAAAGAAATGGCTTTCATGTTTTAATCTTATATCATGGAATTTGCTGAATATGTTGGTGTGTGTGTATTCCTTCTAATTGTATGTATGTATGTATGTGTGGTTTCCTTATGATTTTCTATATATAAGATCATGTTATCTGTGAAGAGAGATAGTTTTACTTCTTCCTTTTCATTCTGAATGTATTTTCTTTCTTTTCCTCGCTTAATTGCTCTAGCTAAAATCTCCAATATAATGTTGAATAGAAGTGATAAGAACAGACATCTTTACCTTTTTACTGATGATAAGGGCAAAAGATTTAGTATTTCATCAGTAAATATATTAGCTGTGGACTTTTCATAGATGCCCATTTTCAAATTAAGGAAGTTCCCATCTATTTCTAGTTTGTTGAGCATTTTTATCACGAAAAGACACTGGATTTTAGCAACATGTTTATTCTGCATCTACTGAGGTAATCCTGTGGAAGGTTTTTTCCGTTATTTTTTTTTCCATTTTATTTATTTTTTCAGCATAACAGTATTCATTGTTTTTACACAACACCCAGTGCTCCATGCAATACGTGCCCTCCATATTACCCACCACCTGTTCCCCCAACCTCCCACCCCTGACCCTTCAAAACCCTCAGGTTGTTTTTCAGAGTCCATAGTCTCTTATGGTTCGCCTCCCCTTCCAAATTTTTTTTTTTAAATAAACATATAATGTATTTTTATCCCCAGGGGTACAGGTCTGTGAATCGCCAGGTTTACACACTTCACAGCACTCACGATAGCACATACCCTCCCCAATGTCCATAGCCCCCTCCCCCTCTCCCAATCCCACCTCCCCCCAGCAACCCCCAGTTTGTTTTGTGAGATTGAGTCATTTATGGTTTGTCTCCCTCCTAACCCCATCTTGTTTCATTTATTCTTCTCCTATCCCCCTAACCCCCCATGTTGCTTCTCCATGTCCTCATATCAGGGAGATCATATGATAGTTGTCTTTCTCCGATTGACTTATTTCACTAAGCATGATACGCTCTAGTTCCATCCACGTCGTCGCAAATGGCAAGATTTCATTTCTTTTGATGGCTGCATAGTATTCCATTGTGTATATATACCACCTCTTCTTTATCCATTCATCTGTTGATGGACATCTAGGTTCTTTCCATAGTTTGGCTATTGTAGACATTGCTGCTATAAACATTCGGGTACACGTGCCCCTTTGGATCACTATGTTTGTATCTTTAGGGTAAATACCCAGTAGTGCAATTGCTGGGTCATAGGGTAGTTCTATTTTCAACATTTTGAGGAACCTCCATGCTGTTTTCCAGAGTGGTTGCACCAGCTTGCATTCCCACCAACAGTGGAGGAGGGTTCCCCTTTCTCCATATCCTCGCCAGCATCTGTCATTTCCTGACTTGTTAATTTTAGCCATTCTGACTGGTGTGAGGTGATATCTCATTGTGGTTTTGATTTGTATTTCCTTGATGCCGAGTGACATGGAGCACTTTTTCATGTGTCTGTTGGCCATCTGGATGTCTTCTTTGCAGAAATGTCTGTTCATGTCCTCTGCCCATTTCTTGATTGGATTGTTTGTTCTTTGGGTGTTGAGTTTGCTAAGTTCCTTATAGATTTTGGATACTAGCCCTTTATCTGATATGTCGTTTGCAAATATTTTCTCCCATTCTGTCAGTTGTCTTTTGGTTTTGTTAACTGTTTCCTTTGCTGTGCAAAAGCTTTTGATCTTGATGAAATCCCAATAGTTCATTTTTGCCCTTGCTTCCCTTGCCTTTGCTGTTGTTCCTAAGAAGATGTTGCTATGGCTGAGGTCGAAGAGGTTGCTGCCTGCGTTCTCCTCAAGGATTTTGATGGATTCCTTTCTCACGTTGAGGTCCTTCATCCATTTGGAGTCTATTTTCATGTGTGGTGTAAGGAAGTGGTCCAATTTCATTTTTCTGCATGTGGCTGTCCAATTTTCCCAGCACCATTTATTGAAGAGGCTGTCTTTTTTCCATTAGACATTCTTTCCTGCTTTGTCGAAGATTAGTTGACCATAGAGTTGAGGGTCGATTTCTGGGCTCTCTATTCTGTTCCACTGATCTATGTGTCTGTTTTTGTGCCAGTACCATGCTGTCTTGACGATGACAGCTTTGTAATAGAGCTTGAAGTCCGGAATTGTGATGCCACCAACTTTGGCTTTCTTTTTCAATATTCCTTTGGCTATTCGAGGTCTTTTCTGGTTCCATATAAATTTTAGGATTATTTGTACCATTTCTTTGAAAAAAATGGATGGTATTTTGATAGGGATTGCATTAAATGTGTAGATTGCTTTAGGTAGCATAGACATTTTCACAATATTTATTCTTCCAATCCAGGAGCATGGAACATTTTTCCATTTCTTTGTGTCTTCCTCAATTTCTTTCATGAGTACTTTATAATTTTCTGTGTATAGATTCTTAGCCTCTTTGGTTAGGTTTATTCCTAGGTATCTTATAGTTTTGGGTGCAATTGTAAATGGGATTGACTCCTTAATTTCTCTTTCTTCTGTCTTGTTGTTGGTGTACAGAAATGCAACTGATTTCTGTGCATTGATTTTATATCCTGACACTTTACTGAATTCCTGTACAAGTTCTAGCAGTTCTGGAGTGGAGTCTTTTGGATTTTCCACATATAGTATCATATCATCTGCGAAGAGTGATAGTTTGACTACTTCTTTACCAATTTGGATGCCTTTAATTTCTTTTTGTTGTCTGATTGCTGAGGCTAGAACTTCTAGTACTATGTTGAATAGCAGTGGTGATAATGGACATCCCTGCCGGGTTCCTGACCTTAGCGGAAAAGCTTTCAGTTTTTCTCCATTGAGAATGATATTTGCGGTGGGTTTTTCATAGATGGCTTTGATAATATTGAGGTATGTGCCCTCTATCCCTACACTTTGAAGAGTTTTGATCAGGAAGGGATGCTGTACTTTGTCAAATGCTTTTTCAGCATCTATGGAGAGTATCATATGGTTCTTGTTCTTTCTTTTATTAATGTGTTCTATCACATTGATTGATTTGCGGATGTTGAACCAACCCTGCAGCCCTGGAATAAATCCCACTTGATCGTGGTGAATAATCCTTTTAATGTACTGTTGAATCCTATTGGCTAGTATTTTGGCGAGAATTTTTGCGTCTGTGTTCATCAAGAATATTGGTCTGTAGTTCTCTTTTTTGGTGGGATCCTTGTCTGGTTTTGGGATCAAGGTGATGCTGGCCTCATAGAATGAGTTTGGAAGTTTTCCTTCCATGTCTATTTTTTGGAACAGTTTCAGGAGAATAGGAATTAGTTCTTCTTTAAATGTTTGGTAGAATTCCCCTGGGAAGCCGTCTGGCCCTGGGCTTTTGTTTGTTTGGAGATTTTTGATGACTGTTTCAATCTCCTTACTGGTTATGGGCCTGTTCAGGTTTTCTATTTCTTCCTGGTTCAGTTGTGGTAGTTTATATGTCTCTAGGAATGCATCCATTTCTTCCAGACTGTCAAATTTGTTGGCGTAGAGTTGCTCATAGTATGTTCTTATAATTGTCTGTATTTCTTTGGTGTTAGTTGTGATCTCTCCTCTTTCATTCATGATTTTATTTATTTGGGTCCTTTCTCTTTTCTTTTTGATGAGTCTGGCCAGGGGTTTATCAATCTTATTGATTCTTTCAAAGAACCAGCTCCTAGTTTCATTGATTTTTTTCTATTGCTTTTTTGGTTTCTATTTCATTGATTTCTGCTCTGATCTTTATGATTTCTCTTCTCCTGCTGGGTTTAGGGTTTCTTTCTTGTTCTTTCTCCAGCTCCTTTACGTGTAGGGTTAGGTTGTGTACTTGAGACCTTTCTTGTTTCTTGAGAAAGGCTTGTACCGCTATATATTTTCCTCTCAGGACTGCCTTTGCTGTGTCCCACAGATTTTGAACTGTTGTGTTTTCATTATCATTTGTTTCCATGAATTTTTTCAATTCTTCTTTAATTTCCTGGTTGACCCATTCATTCTTTAGCAGGATGCTGTTTAGTCTCCATGTATTTGGGTTCTTTCCAGCTTTCCTCTTGTGATGAGTTCTAGCTTCAGAGCATTGTGGTCTGAAAATATGCAGGGAATGAACCTAATCTTTTGATACCGGTTGAGACCTGATTTGTGACCCAGGATATGATCTATTTTGGAGAAGGTTCCATGTGCACTAGAGAAGAATGTGTATTCTGTTGCTTTGGGATGAAATGTTCTGAATATGTCTGTGATGTCCATCTGGTCCAGTGTGTCATTTAAGGCCTTTATTTCCTTGTTGATCTTTTGCTTGGATGATCTGTCCATTTCAGTGAGGGGAGTGTTCAAGTCCCCTACTATTATTGTATTATTATTGATGTGTTTCTTTGATTTTGTTATTAATTGGTTGATATAGTTGGCTGCTCCCACATTAGGGGCATAGATATTTAAAATGGTTAGATCTTCTTGTTGGACAGACCCTTTGAGTAGGATATAGTGTCCTTCCTCATCTCTTATTATAGTCTTTGGCTTAAAATCTAATTGATCTGATATAAGGATTGCCACCTCAGCTTTCTTCTGATGCCCATTAGCATGGTAAATTGTTTTCCACCCCCTCACTTTAAATCTGGAGGTGTCTTCGCGTCTAAAATGAGTTTCTTTTAGGCAACATACTGATGGGTTTTGTTTTTTTAACCATTCTAATACCCTGTGTCTTTTGATTGGGGCATTTAGCCCATTAACATTCAGGGTAACTATTGAGAGATATGAATTTAGTGCCATTGCATTGCCTGTAAGGTGACTGTTACTGTGACTGTTACTGTATATTGTCTCTGTTCCTTTCTGATCTACTACTTTTAGGCTCTCTCTTTGCTTAGAGGACTCCTTTCAATATTTCCTGTAGAGCTGGTTTGGTGTTTGCAAATTCTTTCAGTTTTTGTTTGTCCTGGAAGCTTTTGATCTCTCCTTCTATTTTCAATGATAGCCTAGCTGGATAGAGTATTCTTGGCTGCATGTTTTTCTCGTTTAGTGCTCTGAATATATCATGCCAGCTCTTCCTGGCCTGCCAGGTCTCTGTGGATAAGTCTGCTGCCAATTTAATATTTTTACCATTGTATGTTACAGACTTCTTTTCTCGGGCTGCTTTCAGGATTTTCTCTTTGTCACTAAGACTTGTAAATTTTACTATTAGGTGACGGGGTGTGGACCTATTCTTGTTGACTTTGAGGGGGGTTCTCTGCATCTCCTGGATTTTGATGCTTGTTCCCTTTGCCATATTAGGGAAATTCTCTCCAATAATTCTCTCCAATAGACCTTCTGCTCCCCTCTCTGTTTCTTCTTCTTCTGGAATCCCAATTATTCTAATGTTGTTTCGTCTTACGGTGTCACTTATCTCTCGAATTCTCTCCTCATGGTCCAGTAGCTGTTTGTCCCTCTTTTGTTCGGCTTCTTTATTCTCTGTCATTTGGTCTTCTATATCACTAATTCTTTCTTCTGCCTCATTGATCCTAGCAGTGAGAGCCTCCATTTTTGATTGCACCTCATTAATAGCTTTTTTGATTTCAACTTGGTTAGACTTTAGTTCTTTAATTTCTCCAGAAAGGGCTTTAATATCTCCAGAGAGGGTTTCTCTAATATCTTCCATGCCTTTTTCGAGCCTGGCTAGAATGTTCAGAATCGTCATTCTGAACTCTTGATCTGACATATTACCAATGTCTGTGTTGATTAGGTCCCTAGCCTTCGGTACTGTCTCTTGTTCTTTTGTTTGTGGTGATTTTTTCCGCCTTGTCATTTTGTCCAGATAAGAGGATATGAAGGAGCAAATAAAATACTAAAAGGGTGGCAAGGACCCCAGAAAAATGCGCTGTAACCAAATGAGAAGAGACCCCAAATTGTGGGGGGGAGAAAGGGGATAAAAAGAGGTTCAGAAAAAAAAAGAAAAAAATTTAAAAAATAAAACAAATAAAGAAAAAATATAAAAAAGAAAGAAAAAATATATATATTTAGATAAACTAGTCAAAAAACATTAAAAAAGAAAAGGGTAAAAGTTTTTAAAAATTTAGCAGAAGAAGAAAAAAGAAAAAAGAAAAAAAAATTGAAGTAGCCGCAAGACTAAAGAATCATGGGGAGAAAGCCATGAGTTCCGTGCTTTGCTTTCTCCTCCTCTGGAATTGCTCTGCTGTCTTAGGAATTGAATCTGCTTTCTCCTTGATAGATGAACTTCGTCCTGGCTGGATATTTTGTTGATCTTCTGGGGGAGGGGCCTGTTGTAGTGACTCTCAAGTGTCTTTGCCCGAGGCGGGATTGCACCGCCCTTACCGGGGGACGGACTAAGTAATTGGCTCGGGTTCGCTTTTGGGAGCTTCTGTTCCCTGAACGCTTTCCGTAGAGTTCCGGAGGACGGGAATGAAAATGGCAGCCTCCTAGTCTCCGGCCCAGAGGAGCCGAGAGCCTGGGACCCCACTCCTCAGCGCGCCCCCAGAGGACAGCACCCAATCACTCCCGTATCCCCAGCCTCTAGCCGCGCTCCAAGCTTACCCAGCCCGCGACCAGTTCAAGGTAACCCCGAGCTGAGAGTTCAGTCCTCGGCTCTGTCTCTGCAGCCGGCTTCTCCGTTCTAATACCTGCGAGCTCTGCGACACTCCGACACCCCCGATCCTTCTGTGACCCTGCGGGACCTGGGGCCACGCTGACCCCGCGTGGGCTTCACCCTGGTTTAGCCTCTGGAGCAATGTCCCTCAGTGGAACAGACTTTTAAAAGTCCTGATTTTGTGCTCCGTTGCTCCGCCGCTTGCCGGGAGCCGGCCCCTCCCCCCGCGGTCTATCTTCCCGTCGTTTTAGATTCACTTCTCCGCCAGTCGTACCTTTCAGAAAGTGGTTGATTTTCTGTTTCTAGAGTTGCTGTTCTTCTTCTCTTCGCTCTCCCATTGGATTTTTAGGTGTTTGCAATGTTTAGATAAGCTATCGAGCTGATCTCCTGCTACCTGATGTAGTCTCAGCCTGCTACTTCTCCGCCATCTTGACTCCTCTCCCCTTTATTTTATTTTATATTAGCTGATTTTGTAATACATACCAACATTGCATCCCTGGGGATAAATCCCACTTAATCATGGGGTATATTCCTCCTTACAAACTTTTTACAAAGTTTTGTTTCCTGGGGCAGATCCGAGGATAATATGACATCATATTTTCAATAACATTCAACCAAATACAAGTATTCAAAGAGGTTTTACTCTTACCTCAATATAATCTCTATCACAGTGGGCAGAACTTCCAATTTCAAAGGCAGTGAAATTGAAAATAACTACTTGGCTTTGGGGCTGGCGGATGGTCCACCTGCAGATCCTTTCTCCCGGATACACGTTAGGATGAAAAGGTGAGCGGATGAACCCTTCTCCGGTTAATTCTCCTCCACATGCTGTAAATGTGAAAATGATAGTGGTATGTGTTTAGAGATAAATGATTCTTGCCTTCACTTTTATTGCAAGGTTTAGTTCTCATAGGCATATAAAGGAATGTGATATTTAGAATTTTTTCCTCATCAATAAAAGACATAAAATTATTAAGTTATTTCAAGAAATTAAAATGTTACAATCAAATTAGACACTTAAAAACTGAGGCATAAATTTTCTTACCGACTTGATAAACAGCTCTGAAACTAGCTCTTACAACAGAAGTATCTATTTTAAGCCTGATCCAGATACTATTAGTAATGGATTTAATGTGAGAGAGGGTTTCACTGCTGCAGACTTTTCCAAGTAAGGTTTGATCATCTCGAACCTAAATAGAAAAACAAAGTAGATCATCAACAAAATTACTTTGGCAATGGTGGATTATTTGGAGATAAAAAAATGGCAGATTCAGAATAAGTTTTACTCTAATTTGGCTTACATATGGGTTACATAAATATTGGGTTACATATTCAACACAATAAAATAACACTAAATATTGATAACAAAATCTTAAGCCAAATAAAATCCAAAAGCATAAGAATATTTAACACTTTCTCCTAATAACTTCTACAATGTGAATAGGGAGATAAATTTACAATTTCGGATTATTTAGAAAACAGCAATATATGAGAACATGATATATCAAAATAAGCAAGTTTTAGTCAAATCTGTAATCAAAGGAAGTCATAGACTAAACTGCTTTTATTATTGAAAGAGACAGAACAGTAGATAACAAAGAGAATTTAGAGTCAACTTAAAAAATTGGAAAAATATTAAAATGAGGGATAATAAAGTAAAACTAAAAGTAAAACCTAATAAAATACAAAATAATGTTAAATTCAAGAATACATTCAATAATTGTTTTTTGGGAGTAAGTTGGAGGATAGGGATATTTAAGATATATCTTTGTCAATAAAGATTAAAGAAAATAAAGAGAAAACTAAAAAAAAGATAAACACAGATATACAAACCAAAAACGAGAAAAATGCTACAAATACACAGATACTGATACATTCATTTCATATGAATGATAATTCTTTGTACAACTCTATGCTAATACAGTTGAATGTTTGAAATGGTTATTTCCAGAAAAAATACAGATTACTAAAATTATCTCAAAGAGAAGGAAAATAAAATCTGAATAGATAATAAACCATGGATAAAATTGAAAACATGATCAAATAATTACTCCCTACCTCTCCAAAACTCCCAAAAAATGCTCTACCTCATCGATTGTTTCAAACTTTCTTTTAAGATTTTACTTAGAGAGAGAGACACATGCACAAGTAGGAAGAGGGGCAGAGGGAGAAGAAGAGAGTCTTAAGCAGACTCCATGTTGAGCATGGAGCCTGACACAGAGTTCTGTCTCATGACCCAGAGATCATGACCTGAACAGACATCAAAAGTCTGACACCAAGGGGGCACCTGGGTGGCTCAGTGGATTAAAGCCTCTGCCTTCGGCTCAGGTCATGGTCCCAGGGTCCTGGGATAGAGCCCCACATCAGGCTCTCTGCTCAGCAGGGAGCCTGCTCCCCCCCCACCCCGCCTGCCTCTCTGCCTACTTGTGATCTCTGTCTGTCTGATAAATAAATAAATAAATAAATAGATAAAAGAGTCTGACACCTAATCAACTCTGCCACCCAGGTGGCAAACTTTTATGGAACAAATGATTGCCACAGATAATTTGTTCTAAGGCACCCTGAAACATGGAAGAATCTCCAACAAATTTTTCTCAGAACTATCTTACTAAATTCCAACATAGTTAATACAAATGAAACTATGGATTGTTTTCACCTATTTGCATAGATACAAAAATCTTAAACACAGTTCTAGAAGAACAAATTTACTTCAACATTAGGCTTATGAACCAATCAAATATGAGAATTTAAATAATGCAAATTTTTAAAAAATTATATATTATAAATTACACCCATTAATGGATCCAGTAGATAAATCTACATGTATTTCTGTAGATGTCAAAAAATAATTGTCAGCATTCCTTTTTATTAAAAGCAAAACTCTTAGAAAGTTAGAAGCAAAAGAAAATTTCCTTCATACAATAAGGACCACCTGCTTTAAATCAACAGTCAATGTCTTAAAAGGGCCATGAGCACAGTCCATGGAGTCACACAGACCAGGCCGGAGCCCCTGCAATTCTGAGCAAATTATTAAATCTAAGCCTGGCTCATGGGGTTGTTAAGCAAATAGATGAAACAATACTGTGAATTCCTCAGCAAAATGCCTAATAATAAAAAAAATGTGAACTAACGAATAGCTATTGAAATTCTTGACACTTTGAAAGGTGAATTGCTAGAGGTTTCTCACAAAATCAGGAATGATTCCATGAATATAGATACTACTTCTGTCATATAGAATTATCATGGAAGGTCTAGCTATCCAAATATTAATTCATTTTCTCAACTAACATTATCAAGGCATCGGTAAGTGCCAGGGCCTGTGTGGGCCAGTCAATGCTCACAAGAGCCCTATAACAAGCAGCACATTTTTCCAAAAGCATGAGTGCCATGTCTGGGAAGGAATGGGTGCTATATTATTACTTAATACAATGGTTCTCAATAGGTATCACAACTACACATTTTTTTTAAGATTTTATTTATTTATTTGAGAGAGAGAGCACACAAGCTGGGGGAGCAGCAGTGGGAGAGGAAGAAGCCGGCTCCTGGCACATCAGGGAGTCCAACGCAGGGCTTGATCCCAGGACCCAGAGATCATGACCTGAGCTGAAGGCAGACACTTAACTGACTGAGTCACCTAGGCACCTTACAACTAGACATTTTGGAAATCTCTGAAAATATTTTTTTGTTTTTGTTTTAATCAACTAACACAGTTGTGTTTAGGCACTATTGGCATTTAGTGCCTGGGGACCAGAGACATTAAACACCTTGAAATGTGAGATAGTCACACACAAAAACCCTCTTATATCCTGTGTGAGACTCATATAAGGGACAGTTCTATTACTAAGTGTAAAATCTAGTTCTATTTTATAGACCAAACCTAAAATATTTTTGCCCAATTTTAATACACACTGAATTTTCCAAGATTATAAGTAGAGTATAAATCAAAGGAAGTTTTATATTTTTTTTCCCCTGGAAATCTGACAAGTGTTCATAACCATTTCAGAAAATTTGTCACCAACCCACACAGCCACGTCAGCCCGGGTTTGTACTGTGGCATTCACAGTGACTCAAAGAGAAAATAGACTAAGGCCTCATTTTTTCTTCAAGTCTAGCTTGCCTGGGCTTATAACATAATGTAATAAGTAAATATGTACATTTTTTATTTTATTTCTCCTAAATCTTATATTCTCAACTTTATTTTTTATATCATATGTGTATTGAGGTTATATCATCTTATGAATTTCATTTCAGAATAGAGAAAGGGTGATAAAAAGAAGGCCATAAAGGAAACTGGCTTCACCCCCAAACAACTCAAACAGGGGATTATGGGCTATTTGTCAGTGGAAATAACCTTTAAGTTGAGCCTTGAAGGATTATCCATCCAGGCTAAGGGAAATGGGCAAAAAGGGGAAGATTTTAAAAGTTCTGATACTCAAAGCCAGCAGGGATATGGTAACAAAATTGCTCCAATCCACAACTGGTAGAAGCATATTAAATTTCTAGGAAATAATTTGACAGTATGCACCAGGAATTTTCAAAATGTTTAGTTTTGGGCGCCTGGGTGGCTCAATGGGTTGGGCCACTGCCTTCGGCTCAGGTCATGGTCCTAGGGTCCTGGGATCGAGTCCCGTGTCGGGCTCTCTGCTCAGCGGGGAGCCTGCTTCTACCCTGCTCCCTCTCTCTCTCTGCCTGCCTCTCTGCCTACTTGTGATCTCTGTCTGTCAAATAAATAAATAAAATCTAAAAAAAAACAAAAAACCAAAATGTGCAGTTTTGAACCCAGTAACTTCACTCCTAACACTCTATAATAGGGAAATCATTCGAGATACAGGCAGAAACACACAAGGATTCCCATCAAAGTTGATCTATAATTACAAGAACTGAAAATATTCCAAGTGTCTAATAGGAGAGTGATTAAACAAATTAGGGTACAGCCATATGATCGCATCTCACACAGACCTCAAAAATCACATGCCTCCCCACTGACTCATACCAAACGGGTTTCTTTCTAAGAGCGGTAACACGAATTTCACATATTGCCTTAAAATTATGCTAAATCTCTCTCTAACCAAACAGCGAATCTTTGAAGGACAACGTCTGCCGCGCATTTAGCATCTGACGTGGAACTCTGCAAATGGGTATTTGACAAATGCTTGTTGATTCATTAATTTTAAGGCATGGTATGATGGTTCAGTTTTTGTTAGCGAGACAAACATACTAGTTCTTGGAAACCGGGAAGCAGGAAATGCGGAGTAAGATATCACCCTGCTCTCTCTCATCCTCCAGGGCTCCACTCTCCTCTGCTAAGACTAGTCTCTCTTTTGTATTTTGCCCATTAGAAGATGACAAGAAGGAAGAAAAACAGCCAAATAGCATCAGAGCAAGCTAAAGTGAGCCATTCCCCAGGGCCTCACTAATGAAATTCAAGGATTTTAGCAAGGAGAAAGGCAGCTGCAGTCCAAATGTTTTAAGAGGAACTTATAGGGCTCAAGGGCCCTAAACCTAGAAGGTACAATTGATTTTGGCTGCGTTTCTCTGTCTCTGTGGAAATGAAAGCTTATTAAATCTGAAAGCCTGTATTCTCTCTGGATCCTGGACATGACAATACCTTAACCACAGATCCTCTGAAAGAGACAAATAAAGTTCATCAAATGCTCTAAAGTGATCTCAGATATTGTTGCAGCCCATTCTACATTCAATATGTAGGACTCGTGAATTTGTACCTCCCCCACAACAACAGCAATAACAACAACAACAACAACAACAACCCCTTTTTCTTTTGTGCATAGGCACTAGGATAGACTGTATTACTTTTCCTAATTATTTACGTCCTTCCCTGTAATGGGATCTAACATCTCAGCTCATTGCCATGTGACTTGCAATGCCTCCCCATGAAGAATTAAAACTTATCCTTCCCATTGACTGGGGTTGGCCATATGGTTTGCTTTACCCAACATAACGTGAGTGGAAGTGATATGCCATCTCTAAGAAGAAGCTTTGGGAGTCACTGAAGGAGTCAACTATCTTCTCCTTTCTTTTCTTACAAGGTCAAGAGCCTAGGTCCCAGGGACAGATGGGATAAGGTGAGCAGATCAGCAGAACTGCCAGCGACCCCAAACCAACATGTTTACATGAGCAAAGAATAAATGTATACTGTTGTAAGCCACAGACATTTGTTTGTTTGTTATTGTTTTTGATTTGTTGCATTGCTATTGACTGTTTGTTATTATAGTATGACCTACTATATGAGATGATTTGTATTTAAACCTGGTTTATATTAACAAGGAGTTTTTCTTAACAAGTCAGGTGAAGCCATACCATAGTCACTTATAGAGGCATGACATCAAGTTCGTTCTTTATACTGGATCACATTTGCAAAGAAATGACTAGGGCCACTTTAAAATTCCAGTGTCTCTATCCATCTAGACAGGCCCAGAGATGCAATAGATAGCCTGTGGCCCACGATCGTTAGCCTGTGGAACAGCCCAGATGGCTTCTGATTTTTGCACTTCAGACTGAACTAGTTCTTGAAGATACACTATTCATTAAAACAACAACAAAAACAGAGTTCTTACAAAGGAACGATTTCCTGTAGATAAAATAAACAAGGCCAAAAAAACACAGTTCATATGAAATTTAAGTGTGAGCTCCAGAGCCCAGTCAGCAGTAAGCTTTAACATCTGGAATGGATCAGGTCCCAAAGCCCCATCTTAATGCATGTGCTCATTTGTTTGTATCTGCTATGTATCCAGATTTATTTTTGTATAACAATTCCAAAAATCTATTTAAAGTATTAAACTTTAATTCAAAGCAAACCAAATATGCTAGAGCATGGGTCTGGACCAACCAAGGGCTGAAGACAGAATGCTCCTACATGTTTAACATGTAGCTTCCTGTGAAGTGAGCTTCAGGTGGAAATGCCCCTGAGCAAAATAAAGACTTGATCCTGCAGACTAGTCTTGGGTTAATTTGGGTACATAGGAGGGGGATGTGGTCCCACTTCAATTAAGACAATAAACGGAGAGAGTAAGAAATGAGAGAAGCCACACAGGGATTAAAAACTCTTTCCTTGGGGCTCCTGGGTGGCTCAGTCAGTTGAGCATCCAACTCCTGATTTCAGCTCAGGTCATGATCTCAGGGTTGTGAGATGGAACCCCTCGTCGGGCTCCTCACTGAGCCAGAGTCTGCTTGAGATTCTTTCTCTCCCTTTCCCTTTGCCCTTCCCTCTGGTTAGGCTCTCTCTCTCTCTCTCTCTCTCTAAATAAACAAATAAAATCTTCTAAAATTTTTTCTATTATTTCCTTATGTTATTGTCATTATGTTTCATGATTTCAGAGTTAAAATTTTAAAGTGTTTTATGCCTCACGAAACAGGGCCTCTTCCGATATCTCTATCAGTAAACTTATAATTTATTCAATACTTTTTAAAAATCTGCTTTTCCAAAATCAGGAATCCTTGTCTAGTTTTTACCTAGACGTGTGAACCTACATGATTGCAAACTCCATCATGTTACCCTCTCCTCCCTTTCTCTTCTCCCCAGCATCACTGTCAGAATCAACCTCTGGTTAACTTTTAGTAACAAATGACTGGTGCTCTGGGCTCTGTGCTAAGAACATTCTAATTGTTCCCCTTTGCTCTGAGTATATCTGGGTTCTTCATCTCCATCTACAAACACTTTATAAGGCCTAGCTCCTGCCTAAATCTTGTTTCTTTCTTCCTCTCCTTTGTGATTCCAGCCACACTAGGCTCTTCACAATTCTTTGAGTTTGTTGAGATTTTTTTTTCCTCAATTCAGCTCCTACATTAGCATTTCCAGTTGAAATCCTCCTTCTCTTGACTCTTTGCATTGCTAACTCCTTCTAATTCTTAGACCCAAAATGTGCTGTCATTGGGGGAGCTACCTCTTAGCCCTGTTATTTTCTTCCACAGGACTCTTTCTTTCCTTCAAAATACATTTCCCAACACAGTTGCATGCTTATTTGTTTAATATCTGTCTATTTTACACATCCAACCCCTAACATAGTACCTGGCATCTAAGTTGTTCAATAAATACTTAGAGAATAAATAGACAAATAAATGCATGACCCCTTTTAATTCTTTTGAGAAGTCTAATACTACTATTCCTATTACAGATTAGGGAAACTGACGCCCACTGGTGTAAAATATCTTGCCCTTGATACAAGAGAGAGTTGAAATCCTTCAATGTGTCCCTGCAATATTGTGTTTATACTAGAGAGAACTGGCCATCTTCTTGATTCCTCTGAATAGCTTGTAGCACTCTTGATAGAGGCCTTCCCTATAGCCTCTGCATCTCACTTGTCCCCATTGGGTTTGTAGTCTCCCCATGAGCATGCAGCTCCTTTACACAGAGCAAGAATCTTTCACACAGAGTGTAAATTTCTCACACCTCTGTAACGAGGTGGGGCTACCATCTCAGTCTTTTCCCTGGCTCCCACTACACCAACCAATAGAATTATTTCACCTGAGCAATGGCATATTTTGCCACTCCATTACAAAAGATCAGGATGGCCAAGGAATTGTGGAAAGACTGTGTTGACTACAGAGCTAAGAAACTAACTGAATGTTTCTAACCTCTGCCAAAACTCCAGGTCCAATATGCTGAAGAATGCAAACTATTGAACATTTCATGTTCATGTTCATTTCTTTGAACATGCAAACTATTGAACTCCCTTTCCCCCTTTTCTGGTCATCTCTGAAAGATATTTCTCTGAACTAAAATTAATTTCAACATGTGCCTAACTGGAAATAATCCTCAGCCTCCTCTGGTATGTTTGCTTGCTGCAGTTAACATTCCAGTTTCAGTTGTCAGAGGTCTTATTCTTTCTCTGCCATTTGAATTTTATTCTTAAGAACGATTCAGTGAGTCCCAGCCATGAGACTTTTAACTAGCACATCCCTTTGAGGATAACAAATATATTCAAGCAGACCAAAAGTCATAGCCCTCCCTCAACCATCCCAAGGCTGGAGCTGAATAGCATCAATGCCTAACAAAAGCAAAAGGAAATCTTTTGTGAATTTGATTATATCTAAAGATGTGTGGAGATGTGGGAATGCTGTGCAAGGCCAGCCGGGAGGGCTGGAGTAAGGAGTACCAGGAAGAGGAGAGGGAGGTGAGAAAATGTTCAGAGGGAATATAGATCTCCAGTGTTTCATCTTGTCATACTCTCCTGTGTTTCCAATTTTTAGTTCCTTCTTTAAAATTTTGAAGATTTTACCTGGAAGTTGAGCTTCATCATGTCTCACAGATTTTGATATCTATCTAGCATTTCCTATTTGTTATTTTCTACATTGTCTTTCATTTTATTTTCTATTTCCTTCCGGAACCCAGTAACTGTTTAGAAGAGAGTTTATAAATTTCCAAGTATTTGGATATTAAAAAAAAATTTTATTAATAACTTCTAGTTTCCTTACATTGTAAAGAGATAGGTGTGTAATTTCTGCTCTGCGAATTTGCTTGGATTAGCAAGAAGTCATTTGTCATTCAATGACACAGAGTAGTACAAATTCCCCATATTTCAGACACCAAATTTAATGTAGCTTACTTTTCTATGTCATTTAGTTTTGTTTGCTTTCTGCTTCTAAGAAGGAACAACTTCCCCAGAAGCTCTCAGCTCTCCTATTTCCCCAGAAGGCACTTCTCCTTGCACTTCCCTTATTAGTCTCTCTTATGAGGTTCCCTTTCCACTTACCAGAAGCCTTAGCAGGAAGAGGTCAGATGATTTAGGACTGGTCAAGGAGATTCTATTCATTTCTTTCTACATCTCATTTCAAGCCCTGGCCTTAGCATCATATAGACTTCTAAAATTATTATTCAGCCTACTACTTGGATTCTCTGGGATTAAAAATTAAACTTTCATTACTTCTTTATGTGTCCTTCACTTAGAGTTCTGAGGGCTTAAATCACTTATGAAATATTAATGAGAGGTGCTGCTTTTTATTCTGGAAAGATGCTTCTGCACCATCCCTTGATTTGTTCTATACAATTTAAAAGTTCTCTTAAACAAAAACAGATGAACTAACAGTTGATCTGTTCTTGCTATACTCATTCTTTTGTTACTGGCCACATTACATCACCCATGGGCAATGTGTGTTTCTAGAAGCAGAAGTTTAGTTGAAAGAGATATATAAATCCAAGAATTGATGCATAAATGTGTGCTTCTTATTAAAAAAAGAAAAATATAGATATGCTACACTGGGTCTGGGCAATAGCACATTTATTATCTTCTGTAGTTAAATTTTATTCTCAAGTAAAATGTTTACAGAGCTCTCTTACTGAGCAAAAAGTGTTTAAAAATATACCATATATGAAAAAGATATAGTCGGCAATAGTATCTTTATTTAAATATCTCCGTTTAAAGGATAGATTTGCATGGGAACAAGACAACTGGAACCACATAATTAGAAGATGTAGGATTTTTAGAAATGCATATATTCATTCAAAAGAAATTTTCTTTTTATTATCCTCCCAGATCTCTCTAGAATTCCCTCTCTCACTTTTCACTCTTTCTAAAATTTGGGGTGGTCTTTCCTCTCTTATAAATAAGAGTTGGTAAATGGCAAAGCCACCTGCTTTCTAAACCACCAGTGTATCTGAAATACCATTACTCTTTTTTTTATTCCTTTACTTAAATATTCGCTTTTTAGGTACTATACCTTTTAAAAATGAAATTAGCATTTCAGAGAGCAATATTTTGAGTCATAATAATGCCATTTGAATTTGGTTCCAGAATCACTTTCTTCCATGCCCACTGTCTGAAGGACATGAAAAGAAGTAGATATACTTAAAGAAAAAAAAAAAAGGCTCAGTTCACAGATAATCCCAATAGATAGATGTGAGGTATTGGCAAGAAATTGATAGAAGTCAGCATATGTCTATCTAGCATCCCACGTAGGTACATCTAAATCCTATTCTGCCAATAACTAGAGTTTGGTCTTTGTGACCTCAATTTCCTCATTTGTAAAACTGTAAAATCAATTAGATGACCTCTCGGGCCCTTGTTGGTGCTAAAATTCTACAAATCGATTGTATTCCTTTAGGATGGTCAAGGACATAATAGAAAATCTTTTCAATTATTCAAATCACTATACATGTCCTGTCCTTCTAATAGAGCTCTTATATTTTCTCCATCAACAACCGCTGAGGGAAATTTAATCAAGACTTTATTGGTGTGTGTGAACATCAGAATGTCAGTACTTCAATGGCCAGCCATGAAAGGGTCTTACCAGCTCTATCTGAACTGATAAGTTCAAGGCAGGAGTTAGAAATCTGGCCTAGGAAAACCTTGCATTTTTATACTATTTTAATACCTTAAGCTTCTTTTATCATTCACTGTCTTGATTTATATTCACAAAGGTTGAAGGAATAGGTAGGGTATCTTGTAGAAGAAGGCACTGAAGCATCCAGATAAAAAATTGTTCAAGGTTATGCAGTCATCGAATGACTCGGCAAAAATAAGCACTTAGAAAAATTAACTCTAGGGGCACCTGGGTGGCTCAGTGGGTTAAAGCCTCTGCCTTCGGCTCAGGTCATGATCCCAGGATCCTGGGATCCAGCCCCGCATTGGGCTCTCTGCTCAGCAGGGAGACTGCTTCCCTTCCTCTCTCTTCCTGCTTCTCCTCTCTGCCTACTTGTGATCCCCATCTGTCAAATAAATAAATAAAATCTTTTTAAAAAAATTAACTCTAATCCCATTCTGGCCACATAATATTCTCCTATTCTGTTTTACAAAATTAAATGTTTCAATGCTTTATTTTTTTAATAACTTTTCACAATGATTCGGAGTTCATATAACTTCTTACTGAAATTCAATTAGAATGTAGTGCAAGGCCAGAGAAGGTAAATCATTCCAGATGCTTTGGTGACACCTTAGAGCCATAAGAACCCCACATAGCACCTAATACAAAGGTACTCAGATTTCCCTAAGAATTAGAGTTACCGTGTTGCCTGTCTCAGAAAAGCATTGTACATAGTTCCATGTTATGGTCCTGTGACCAGGGAGCCAGATATGGAATTGGGAAATTCACAAGGGCTTCTTTCCTATGGAAGCTGAGCCACGTTTTGCAGTCATAGCTACACAACTGCATCTCTGTTCTTATCAGAAAACAGTACAACTGGACCTAATTCAATTTCCAGCTCTCTTGCTCCCCAAACATGTAACCATGGGCAAGAGACAATTTCTCTGGGCCTCAGTTTCCTCATTTCAAATAGGAATAATAATGGGTTTTGTGAGGATTCAATGAATTAACTCATGTCAAACATGTACCACATCCAACAGATAGTAGAAAGACAATAATCGTTATCTACTTCATTACAGTACTTTAAAGTCTTAGAATAGCACCTGGTGCATAGTAAGTACTCTCTAAGTGTGAGCTATTTTTTTCTATCCTTAAAGTTAAAAAATAGATGGTGGAAATTTAATTTTTATTTACATAAAAATATCTGAAATTGCTTCATAGTGTAAAACTTTAATGTATTTTATGGAATATTCTGGAAAACATAAACTGAATGAATATACACGTTTACCTCACCCTCTGAGACAACAATCTTGGGATTAAAAAATATATTGCTAAATCCAGAGAGGCAGTTCAAGATGGCAGTAGAGCAAGATCCCGAACTCACCTCTTCCTATGAACACAACAAATCTCCAGCTACATGTAGAAAAATTCCCTCTGATAAAGAACTGAAAACTACCTGAATAAGCTTCTCCACAACAAAGGATAAAAGCGCCACACCAAAATGGGAAGGAGAGGCAGAGATTCATCTATAGGGATTCCCTCTGGGGATGGAGACACTGGCAGGTACCATTTTTGGCATTCTCCCTCTAACCTGCTAGTGTTGGTACGCATACCCAGCCCTAATATTCTGTACTCCATGAGCCCATCTAAGCCAGCCAAGCAAGTGCCCCTCTCCATGTACCACTACACTGCAGCCCACCAGCTGGGAGAGCACCCCACTCCCCATGTGCCACTCCACCTTAACCTTGCAGGTGACAACCTAGTGAATGCCCCACCCCTGCATGCTGCTTTACAGTGGCACCACCAAAGCCAGCCAGCCAACACAGTCCATACAAAGAATGCCCTGTGAGCATCTGGTTCTGGTGGCCAAGGGGGATTAGACCTGCATCCTACGGGTCTGAAACAAATGGAAAGTACCACTCCCAGGGTACTGCACAGACAGCAGATTGGAACACATTTCCAGTTTTGCTGTGGAAAAAGTCCTATCTATCTGACATGGAGTTTTGCCCTGGGGAGACAGACTTCAGGATTACCACATATGTAGAGGCTATAAAAGTGCTCTCAGGAAGCATAGGCTGGGGGATACCATCTTTTTTATTTGATCTCACTACAGCTCACCAATACCTCCCAGAAAACAGTTCATACCCTCATCTCAAGCCTTGAAACTTGCAACTGTTGCTAAGCAGACACATCTAGATCATTTGGACTGGAGCCAGCAGTGTCTATAATTCAGGTCCCACAGGACTATATATATTTGCATACCTTAAAAGCTGCTGCCTGTGCTGTGCTAGCCTCTAAATAGCTTGAACCTAGGTGCTGACCAAAATCCACCCCCTCTGGAACACTCACAGATCTTGGCACACCCTCAACACCTGGGATCTGCCAAGAAAAAATCAGGCTGCTTAGACAACAATGGCTTAGGGCAAGGTTAAATGATAGGGTTTATCTCCTACACAAGATTACCCAACCAAAACTGGGAAAATATCTGTTATACCTTATACATACAAAGAAACACAGATAGATAAGCAAAATGAGGAGACAGAGGGATATGTTCCAAACGAAAGAACAGGATAAAACCCCAGGGGGGAATCCCTTAATAAAACAAAGATAAATAATTTACCCGATAAAGAGTTCAAAGTATGGTCCTCTGAAGAACAATGAATGAACATACCGCAAACTTCAACTAAAGTATAGAAAATATGAGAAAGTACTAAACTGAAGCCACAGAGAGGAAGAACGCAATAACTGCTCTGAAACATATGCTAGGAGGGTTCAACAGCAGATGAGATCAAGCAGAAGAATCAGTGAGCTGGAAGACAAGGCAGTGGAACTCTTCCAAACAGAGCATCAGCAGGGAAAAAATAATAATAATGAAGTTAGCTTAAGAAACATACAGGACATCATCAAGCAGAATAATATTCACATTACAGGGGTTCCACAGGGAAAAAAGAGGGAGAAAGAAGAAGAAAACTTACTTTGATTGATGAGAGAAATTGAAGGAGACACAAATAAATGGAAAGGTACTTTGTGTTCCTAGGATGGAAGAATTCATATTGTTAAATTGTCCAGTTTATCCAAAGCAATCTACAGATTCAATGAAACACCTATCAAAATTCCAGTAGCATTTTTCACAGAAAGAGAACAAATGATCCTATGATTTTTAAGGAACCACAAAAGATTCTGTATAGCCAAAGCCATCCTCTGAAAATAGAATAAAGCTGTAGGCATCATGCTCCCTTATTTCAAACTATACTACAAAGCTAGAGTAACCAAAACAGTATAGTATTGCAATAGAATCAGACATAGAGATCAATGGAAAAGAACAGAAAACCCAGAGATAAACCCAACTACATACGGTCAATTAATTTACAATGAAAGAGGCAAGAATGTACAATGGGGAAAGGAAATCTCTTCAACAAATGGTGTTGAAAAAACATGCAAAAGAATGGAACTAGATCTCTGTATTATACCATACACAAAATTAACTCAAAATGGATTAAAGACTTGGTATAAGACCAGAAACCATACAGACTAGAAGAAGACATAGGAAGAAAGTTCTTTGACATTGGTCTTAGCAATAACTTTTTGGATCTGACTCCAGAAGCAATGGCAACAAAAGCAAAAATGAACAAATGTGACTATATCAAACTAAAATATTTCTACAAACTGAAGTAAACCATCAACACAACAAAAAGGCAACCTGATGAATGGGAGAAGACATTTGTAAATCAAACATCAAATAAATAGTTAACATCCAAAACATATAAAGAAATCATACAACTTAATAACAACAAAAAACAGTCCAATTAAAAAATGGGCAGAGGATCTGAGTAGACATTATTCCAAAGAAAATATACAGATGGCCAACAGGCACACGATAAGATGCTCAGCATCTCTAATATGAGGGTGATGCAAATTAAAACCAGGATAAGACATCACCTCACACCCGTGGGAATAACTATTACCAAAAAGACAAAAAATAACAATGTTGGCAAAGATGTGGTAAAAAGGGAACCCTTGTGTACTTTTGGTGGGATGTAACCATTATTGAAACCTATATGAAAGTTCCTCAAAAAATGAAAATAAAACTACAATATGATCCAGCAATTCCACTTCCTACTCTTTAAACAAAGAAAAGAAAACCACTGATTTAAAAAGATGTATGCACCTCTATGTTCATTGCAGCGTTATTACAATATGGAAATAACCTATGTATCCATTGATCAATGAATGGATAAAGAAGATGTGGTATTTGTGTATATATGATGGAATATTACTCATCTATGAAAAATATGAAATCTTATCATTTGTGATAATATGGATGGACCTTATCAGCATTATGCTACAGACTTTCAGTCATAAAATAAATAACATCATGGGGATGTAACATACAACGTGGGGCCTATAATCAATCATTCTGTATTGCAAATTTAAAAGTTGCTATAAAAGTAAATTTTAGAAGTTCTCACCACAAGAAAAAATTATTACTTTGTATGGCTACAAATTAGTAAATACACTTAATGTTGTGATCATTTTTCAATGTATACAAATGTTGAATCACAATGTTGTACACTTGAAACCAAGGTAATGTGTATCTCAGTTAAGCTAAATATTAATAACTATTACTGTGGCACCATGCTCAATGTACTTCATTTTTCACCTAAGTCCAACTCTTACACTAAAAGTCTTTGTTTCTCCACTATACGTATCAAGGAGGGAAGAGGGCAAGAGGTTACATAGGTTTTTCCTGGAAAAATAAATTGGGTCTAACACATGAGCAAACAAAATCGCCAGTGCCTCTCTGAGTTTATATAAAATGATTGCTGTTTTGTCTCTCTTTCTCAATACTCTAATTTGTGGCTTGACCAATAATTAAGCAAAAGAAATACCAGGCCAGGCAAACAAAAGTGCCTTTTTGTTTCAGATATTCTTCACATTACAATCATTACACACACTTAAATCAGAGTTAAAATTTTTTGAAACAGAGCAAGCAGGCCTGATGAAAGGAAAAAGCCTACATTCTGAAACAAGGGTCACCCAATGCTTTACCTTAATTCTCTGCCACTGAATAGCTAGTTCACCTGGGCAAATCCTTTGACTTTTCTGGGATGAGTTTCCTGGACAATCTATGAAAACTATATCTTATTAGTAAATCTTATCAGTCTTTCCTATTTTCATTTACCTCAGTTATTAAGGATCAGTTTCATAGCTTGTAATTAGGCATTATTATGAGTTCCTAGTTTCAGCTTTCATTTTTGACCTTTACCATTTCATTACCAATCTCCTGTTTCACCATCTATAGATCTATTTTTGGCAAATTCTTTCATACTCTCTAGAACAGTTGTTCTCAGACTCTAGCCCGAGTCAGAATGACCCAGGAGAGGCAGAGGGCTTGTTAAAACACAGACTGCTGAGCACGCCCCTAGAGGTTCTGATGCAGTAGGTCTGGGATAGGGGACAGCACTGGATTTCTAACATCAGATCATCCAGGGGATCCATACACTGCTGGCTCTACAACCGCTACACTATAGAATACAAAAATGTTGATTAACATCATGAAAGGTTACCTCCATATAACTCTGGGAACAGACACTCTGGCCTTCCAGCTCCACATGGGTGAAGTTGATCTGTATTTGTTCTCCCACGGGCTGCGTTATAATATAGATGCACTGTCTGCTGTGAGTGAAAGGTCCAGACAAGTCAGAAGACAGAAGACCCTCTGGGTCTGTGTAGTTTCCTCCACAAGGCAGATCCGCTAAAGAGAACAGGGAAGACAAGGGAAAGGTCCTGTGAGTGGCCATTCCTGTGACTGTCAGGCATTAGACACAATCTTTAAAAACTGACACACATGCACACACAATCATATACCCATTTTATTCACCCTGTACAGGCCTATGTCTCTAATCATATTTTCAGTTTGATGTGTGTTTGTGGGACATCCATGTAGTGCCTAAAGAAATAGATCCAGACATGTGTGATCTAACTTCCCATCTAACATCCTCTTCTACATTTAGAATGTATCCTAAATACATTTAGGCTCTCCTTCATTCCAAAAAGATTTGGGGTAGCTTATATGTTACAAAATAAAATATAGGACTAGAAAAAGAAATCTAATTAAAGGAATAATGAACATAGAATAGCAGGGTGTGCTCAAGGGAAAGTTGACATGCACAGAAAGTGGGTAGAGACTCCACAGTCTACAGAAGGTTGGCTCTAGATTCAGCCTGAAGCCAGGGCAAATGAAGAAAGGGGGCCTGTGAAAAGATGTTCATGGTTACTTTTCCTGATATTGAAACCTGAAAGGTGTTTTTCCTGTGAATTCTCATCAGGGCCCAATGAGGTATTTAAGGATAAAAGTCCTAAAGTAAAAATCATAGGGTATTTTTATTGTTTGTCATTGGTTTGTTGGTTTGTTTTAAGGTGTCAATACAAGCTCTAAGCATAAGAAGATGGCACTGTCCTTCACATTCATATGCTCTCCCAATGATCAGGTCACTTACAGGCTGATGTTAAGTAGGTGACATGGAAGCCTTGGTCATTAATCTGGTTGTCAGAATGAAAATGAATTCTGGCAAAGGGACCTGTCGTCTGGAGTGGTGGGACAGAGAAAGTGGTGCAGAATTTCCCAAGAGCAGGGTCCTGATACAAAGGACCATCTCGAATCTAAAACAAAACAAAACGAAAGAATCATTAAGCACAAAATGGTCAGATTTTGACAAACCCCAGTCATTTTGTACATTAACTTCAAAAAAGCTGTGATTGGAACCTGATGGCTCTCAGAGGTTCTCCCATCACATGTATATCCAATACTCAGTTGGAGTTCACTAAAAGGTAGTCTCCTCCTCCCACCATTCTTAATACCTTATCTCTGTCTAAATTTTAATTCCAAGGCTAGATGTATAATTTGAAATTTTCTCATGAACCTTTCTCAATGTTTCCTTTCCTTAGTTTTTTCCCCCTAGATGTTGGTTTTGTAATGATAAATTCCTAGTGATTAAGAAGGAGGAAATGAACATATGCAAAGAAAATGGAAGAAAGAATACCAACAGTGTCAATTGATTCACAATTTGGTCTAGGTATTCAGAAGGGTCAGAGGTAGAAAGAAATGAAGTCAGGTTGACACAACATAGAGACACTTTAATGTGTTTTAGAAGTGCAATCCCAATAGTAACTGAGTACCGTGATAATGGCAATATGACCTGAGAAATCCTTTTTAATTGTTGGTTTTTAATCTCTTAAATAATCATGTTAACTCCTCTTAATTCTGTTGCAACTGAAAGTTCTGTACTACCTAGAACACCAAACAATGCTATTTTAACATGGCCAATTTGGTCCACTCAAATTACTTTTTCTATCGGCAGCAAAGTTCTGGGACAGCATTACTTTATTCCTATATTTAACTACTTCCTCGAAATATTGTTGAGAAATGAGAAGCATTTCCATATTATCAGAATGATTGATACTTTCTATTACACGTATATCCAGGAATTAATGTGGGAATGAAAAAAAAAGCCTCTAATTTTAATTTGATGGAAAATCCATGTTACTGTTAACATTTAAAAGATTATGTTGCTGAAATTTTTCAGGGAGAGGTAGATTTTTCCAGTCACTCCCAAAGGTTTTGAATCCATTACAACTGCTAAATTACTAATGACTTCAACTTGTGGAGATCCCTGTTTGACAGCCACACCTTTCTATCCTTTATGAATAATTCCATAGCACTCCATTCTTCTCTAATGGACTTAGAAAAGCTTATTGTCTTTTATCACTACGGCAAGGACTACTAAGATTTATGGAGACAAACTGACAGGAGCAACATAGTAACTCAATCTTCTCAATGATCTTTTCAGTCTACAAATGCAGAGCAGCATTTCTGATATACCCATAAGCTCACAGCCTCTTTTTTTCTTCTTCTGTATTTTAATCTTTTACTAATGTTAAACAGGAAGGGTGCAGACTGACTTCTCTTCTCCCAATGACAGTTATCAATATATTCTAAGCTCACACACTAGTAATCAATTTCAACACAATTGCTATTATTTTTCTTCACAGAGCACTGTAGTTAGCTTGTGAGATAATGGGTCAGTTACCCTAGACAACTGAAGTCTTGATTCTGCACTGGAAAAGATAACCATTACTGTTTCTTTTGTTAATTCTTCCATTCCCTCCTTAGGGGACTGGGCTTCCAGGACATAACATAGAACAGGAAGACAGTCTATTTCCCAGATTCAAACGAAACCCAGAAGAACCAACAAGCTGACACAATCAAGAATAAGGAATAACAAGACTTAAAACTTAAGCTGCCTATTGAAGAATATATCTAAGTAGTGCTAGAAAATTATAGTCATCCACAGGTATCACCAAACCATACTTCCCTCTGTTCCAATCAGGTCATGATATGTTCTATCCAAATATGATTGTTTACCTCGAGATAATCTTTGCTGCAATCATCATGGTGCTCCAGACTCAAGGTCCCAAAAGTAAATGTTATCAAGAGCCCAGGACTGGTTATTACTTTCCAGACACAATCTCTTCCTGGAGGATAATTTCCAGGATATCCCGGAGATTTAATCGAACCATAAGTACCCGTCAGTACACCTCCACACTCTAAAATAAGAGGAAAAAATAACTTTATATTGTATACAAGTTATAATTTATGTAGGGTTATCATAGTCCTTACTGCAAGAAGACAAGCTTTGTTGAAACAACTGTGTGCCATTTGGGATGCCCTCATAAATTAAACAAGGCTTTCATTTTTCCAGTTTGATACAGTTAAAAATCTAGGAATATTAGCTGATAAATAAATGAGTCACTCCTGCATTGCGCTCTGTGCTTATCAGCTATCACATGGTGATATGATTTTAAAATACAGTGCTGAACTGTCTGAGGGATGAGATGATAGACACTTCTTTTCACTTTGAAAGAGATTAACTTCTGTATAACTTTTTAAAAGTTCTGGTTCTTAAAAAGTTCTTCTTAACTCTTAAAAAGTTCTGGAACTTCTATTACCCCATGTCTTTCAACAAACCAGATTATTTTATACATTAGAATAGTCAAGTGCTATGTAGTTTTCATTTGAGAAGATTTTTTAACACTATGATATAATTAAATTCTTCATTTTATAAGTGAATAAAATCAAACGTCTATGGGTGGTTGAGCCACTTGCCTTGACCAGGAATGGAGTGAGGTAGAGGCGGGGCCAGGCTTTGTGACACCCACGCCACTACCACTTCATTAATTACCCCCTACCAACCCCTTAAAGTTGTATATCAGTGACTGAAGGAATCTTTCCTTTATTAATATTCACATTTATTTAACAAAGACTCTGTGATGGCTTATACGAAATAGTATCCAACATCACTCATCATCAGGGAAATACTATTCAAAACCACAGTGAGATACCACCTCACACCTGTCCCAATGGCTAAAATTAACTACACAAGAAACAACAGGTGCTGGTAAGGATTCAGAGAAAGTGGAATCCTCTTGCACTGTTGGTGGGAATGCAAACTAGTGTAGCCACTCTGGAAAATAATATGGAGGTTCCACAGAAAGTTAAACATAGAACTATCCTATAATCCAGCAATTGCATTACTAGTTATTTATCTAAAGGGTAAAAAAATACAGATTCAAAGGGGCACATGCCCCGATGTTTACAGCACCATTATCAACAATAGACAAACTATGGAGAGAGCCCAAATGTCCATCAACTGATGAATGGATAAAGAAAATGTGATATATATAAACAATGGAATATTACTCAGCCACCTAAAAGAATGAAATCTTGCCATTTGTGACGATGTGGCTAGAACTAGGTGTATTATGCTAATTGAAATAAGTCAGTCAGAAAAAGACAAATACCTAATGATTTCACTCATGTAGAATGTAAGAAAATAAATGAACATATGGGAAAGGGGAAAAAAGAGGGGAAAAAAAGGAGAGAGAGGGAACCATAAGACTCCTAACAAGAGAGTGGACTAAAGGTTGATGGAGAGAGGTGGGCAGGGGATACGACAGATGGTGATGGGGATTAAGGAGGGCACTTGTGATGAGCACTGGGTGTTGTATGTAAGTGATGAATTACTAAATTCTACTTCAGAAGTCAATACTGCACTGCATGTTAACCAACTAGAATTTAAATTAAAAATTTAAAATGAAATACTACTGTAAAGTTGAAAAACAAAGATGCTAAAGAAGAGTCTAGGCTGCAGTGAAAATAAATTAGAAAAAAAATAAAATAGATGACATTTCAGATATGCATGTTATACGATTTACACAGCTATGCAGGTTACTTAGACAAGTCTTGCTGCCAAGGCAAAAAGTGAAACAAATTAGTTACATGATTCTCACTGTTCCTAATAAGAAAATATCTGAGTTGTTCAGAGGAAGAAGGGTTGCCTAAAATTTAGTAGTTAAATTATTATACGGATAAAAATCACAATATCATAAGCAAAGTAAAATGTTAATGGTGAGCCGTGAAAAAAATTCAATACAAAGAATTAACATCTCTGATATATGAAGAGCTCCTAAAAAATAGAGACATCAAGAGCTCACTGGTAAAAATTCAAAAGTCCTCTATACTTGGAAAAGATTTTCAGTCTCACTCATAACAAGGGACATACAAATAAAAACTTTGCTGAGATACCATTTCTGGCCTCTCAGAATGATACATATCCAGAATACCGAAAACAAATGATCAGTATGATCAGTGGTACATGGAGAAGTAGGCACTCTCGTATATTGCTGATGGGAATACAAGGTAGTACAGCTCTTACAGAAGAGATTATGGCAATGTCTAGCAAAAATACAGACATTTACTTTTAGACCAAGTAATCACACTTTTAGAAATCTATTCCAAAGATACTGGCAAAAATGCAATAAGACAACTTCCCAAGGACTCTATTGCAATACAGTTTGGAATTCCAAAAGACTGGAAACAAGCTAAATGTTCATCAAGGAAGGGCTGACTGAATAGACAGTGAGTGAGATATCCATGTAATGCACACTATGATCTCATTATGGAGTAATCTCCAGGATATATCAAATGAAAAAGCAAACTAACAGCTGTGCATATTATATGCTACCATTTTTTTTAAATGGGGGAAACTTGATCATATGTGATTATCTGCTTATATTTTTTAAATGGAAGGGTAAATCAAAAACTAATAAAAATTGTTTCCTCTGGGAGAAGAAAGGAACAAGACAGAAGGGACAGGGATGAAGGTTAGATTTCTCTAAATTTATCATGAATTTTGATTTGGCTTTGGAAATATGAATATGTTTTACATAATTATAAAGTAAAATTCAATAAAAATGAAAAAGTGAAATCTTTAAAATCACAAACAAAATGAAACAAAATGAAATAACTGTTGAACTAACAGTTTAAAGACGGAGAAGAGAAATATTCCAAGATGCTTTAAAACACGGTAAAGTTCGAATACAGAGCTTGAGTGCAACATATATTAAGTACAAAAAGAATAGCCAAGGAATACTAAATGGCTTTCAGTTATCATATTATTAGTAAAAATATTGATATTGTTATTTTGACAATTCATACAGTAGGATTAAGTACACAGGTAATATGTTAATGTCACTAGGAACCAGGATTTTTCAAAGTGAGAAGTATAAATATAAAATTAAAAACCTTTAATTGCAATATGCAAATATATTGGAAGATCATGAAGAATACATGATACGCTTTTTCCTTAAAACTAATAAAAATAGGGGCACCTGGGTGCCTTAGTTGGTTGAGTGTCTGACTCTTAATTTCAGCTCAGGTCTTTTTTTTTTTTTTTTTCAAGATTTTATTTTATTTATTTGACAGATAGAGATCACAACTAGGGAGAGAGGCAGGCAGAGAGAGAGAGAGAGAGAGGAGGAAGCAGACTCCCTGCCAAGCAGAGAGCCCGATGCGGGGCTCGATCCCAGGACCCTGGGATCATGACCTGAGCGAAAGGCAGAGGCTTTAACCCACTGAGCCACCCAGGCGCCCCTCAGCTCAGGTCTTGATTTCAGGGTTGTGAGTTTGAGCCCCACACTGGGTTCCACACTGGCTATGGAGTCTACTTAAAAAGTAGTAATATTTTGGGGGCACCTTGTCTGGAACAATCTTTTTCTTTTGCTAATAGTTTCTTGCCCTATTCTTCTTCCTATAAAAACTTCTCATTTCATACAACTCCTCAGGGCTCCCCTCTGTTTGCTAGATGGGATGATGCCCCATTCATGTACTATTTAATAAACCCAATTAGATCTTCAAATTTATTCCATTAAATTTTGTTTCTTAACAAAGAAAAACACTTTTTGCTCACAGATAACATAACTGAGTATGTAGAGAAATCCAAAAGAATCCACCGAAAAAGCTGTTAGAATTGATTAATGATTTTAGCAACGTGACTGGATTCAAAATCAAATATTTTTTAAAAATATGTCATATTTCTATATATGACAACACATAAAACATAAAATTGACATTTTAGAAAAATAATATCATCTTATATAGTATAAAATATTAAATTTCTAGAAAAAACCAACAACATATGTGGAATAAACACTGGAATCTATAAATCACTGCTAAGATAAATTAAAAGGAGCTAAATAAATACGGAGATAGTCCATGTTCATAGAGTGACAGGGCTAATATTTTTAAGAAGTCATTCCTTCCCAAGTTAACTATAGATTCAAGACAATGCCAACAAAATCCCAGCAGATTTTGGGGGAAGATTAACAAATTGATTCTAAAACTTATAGGAAAATATAAAGGATCTAGCATATTTTAAAAGAACCAAGTTACAGGACTTACACAATCAGATTTCAAGCTTGAGTAGTTAGTTAAGCCAATGTGGCACAAGGACAGATAATAGGCCAACAGAAAAGCTGAGAAATTCCAGAAATAGATGCACAGATTTATTTATGAATGAATTGGAGGTTCAGTGCTGTTCTATCTGCTTTTTTACCTGTTTAAAAATTGCACGGTAAAAAGCTAAAAAAAAAAAAAAAATAGAGCCCCCAAAGACAAAATAACAACAGAAAGAACAAATTATCAAATGGTCATTAAGATAAGGAATACTAAGGAAGGAACGACAATGTCTTCAAGAACATTGCTGTAGTAAGTTACTAGTAGAGTTTAGAAGAATGCTGTTTGGTCATTTCATAAGGGACCCATTAAGACTCATGGTTTTTCATCTTCCTTATTTATCCAAATTTCGTCATCTCTAAACACAAAATGGAATTCCAACTCATTTTAGATTTATTTGATTTTGAAAGGATTATAAAAGTATGATATAATCCCTAGATATCAAGACATTTAATGTTATCAACAAGTCTAACAGTAATGAAGAAAACTTAATAATCTCGAGAATTTGCTTGATTTTTCTTCATGTTCACACATACCTGGTTGCTGCGTTTCCCATCTTATTGTAAAGCCCCTCTCACTTCTGAAATGATCAGAATGGAGATGAAAATGGAGGGCATTGTCACTACTGAGGAAGTCATGAGGGAGATCAGAGCCACAGAATCTTCCAAGCTGGAGTGCCGCAGAGGACTCTCCATCGTGAATCTGAAGAAACTCGTGTGGACAATTGCTCACTGATTCTAACCGGAAAAAAGTGAAAGTGATACGCAGCACCTAAAAATGTAAAGGTCACAATGTATTGTTTTTCATTTCCATATTAATTCTAAAGAATTTCTCCCACTATTTAGGAAGCATTCATATTAAGTCACCTTTCAAGAGAAATACCTGTAATTTCCCAATTATCCACAAATACATATGACAAGTCTACAAATTCAATAACTTGTGTTAAAAATTGCTTGGGCTCCAGCTAATATAAAAATATATAAAAAATCTTAATGGAATAGATTTTTAACAACTTTACTGAGGTGTAATTGGTATACAAAGAACTGTACAAACTAAACATGTATGATTTGATGAGTTCTTGGACATACTGCCAACACCTGTGATGCCCTCACCACCATCAATGTAATAGACATATCCAACACTTCCCAGAGCTTCCTTGTGTCTCTCTTTATTTTTTTTCTTTTAGTGGTAAGAGCACAACAGGAGCTCCATTGTCTTAACAACTGTTGAAGTGCACCATACCTTATTGCTAACCACATGTACAGTGTTATACATCAGATCTCTAGAGCTTACACCCCTTATGTAACTGAAACTTTATACCCATTGAGTTGTTACTGAATGGATTAATGAAATATATTTACCAAGATTTTATTAAACTGTGAAGTCCACTAAATAAAGGCCCTTCAAATGGATAGCTGACAATGCTTCCACATCAGTAAAACACATTGGGCATTTGAAAAATCTACCTCGAATTAAATGTAACTGACTAATATTACCATTCACAAGAAGTTATATCCTGGCCACCTGAATACCCACAAATGTTTACTGACTGCCTCACCCCGACCAGGGACTGATTCCTGAGGGTTCTCTGTACTTCTCAACAAGATACTAACAGACTGACAACCTTAGGTATAGACTGAGTGTGTGTGTGTGTGTGTGTGTGTGTGTGTGTGTGTGTGTGTGTATAAGGTCAGCAAGACCTCAGTGGTTGGAAGTCATTAAGAGATGAGTAATACCAAGAGTGGAAGATAGGGAAAAAATAATCTGAAGGATTCTGAGCATACAGGTAGAAGAGAATAAACACAAAATAAACACAAAAATACATTTCCAAGTTAAAATGTTAGAATGTAAAAACTTAAATATAATAATATAATTAATAAATAAAAAAGATTTTGTATGGATAACATCACTTAAAAGAGCCAGACTGTTGGATTTGATTCTCATTATGATCTAAAAACCACAACAGCATTTAGCTAATGAGAAAGGATATCAGGATATTTTTGAAATTCTATATTAGGATAGTTTTAAGATTTGTTATCTAACATTACTTCATTTTTGTCCTTGAAGTAATTTCAATAAAAATCAAATAAGTATTCATGAATAGAACTACCCTGATTTCTATAAAATTCCTATAAAATACTATATTATGTAAATTGTGGAAATCAGAAGATGCAAAATCACAATAATCAAGAAAAACATCATGTTTTTTTTATAAATCAATAATAAAAATATTAAAATTTTTTCACAAAATGACTTTTCTTGAAAGAAAAATGTTTTCAATGCCAGGAAATAGAATTCATGAACACTTAATGGGAGGAAGGAAATTCACATAACATACCCACTGGGAAATCAATTTTGGAGTTTATGCTATTGTGGGGCCAACAGGCCCCAAAGAATCCTCCCATCTCAAGGGAAAAACTGTGTGGTGACCATTGTACAATGACCCCTGTAACATTAGTTTGCTGGAAAAAGTTCACAGAATTTCAAGGGAAAACCTTATCTATTCAGACATACAAACTTCATTTTAATGAGTCTAGGAGTTGGCTGAGAAATAAATAAAAGAAATAAAATTTGGAAAAGTCTGAGTAATGAATGCTGGGGATAAAAGCACTAAAAACCTCAGGGTCAGATCTTAATTTGAAAAGTGTTCATGCAGCCATTCAGAGTCACTGGGGTCGAAAGGCCTGCGCTTGGGTCAGGGCATACCACTTACAAACCATGTGACCTTGGACAAATCCCTCAGCTGCTCCAGGCTCCCTTTCCACAAACTTAAAATGATAATAATAATTCTTATCTTTTAGGGTAGGGTTACAAGAGTTAAAATAAAATGACACTATGTATGTAAAGGAGTTAGCAGCACAATGGCACAGAGAGGACTCTGACAAGAAAACCATCTTCATAGTTATCCCCATTTTGCATAATAATTAACAAAACACTGAGGGGTCATCTTCAAACAGGACTCTCTCAGGAACAACATGACTTTACAAATTCCAGGCTTGCAGCAGGCCAATCCCTGCAGAGAATTATTCCTACTGAACAAAACGTGGAGTTTGCAATCAGACAAACACGACTTTGAAATCCAACTGCTCTAATTACCAGTTAAAAAGTGTTTTTAAGGGGCGCCTGGGTGGCTCAGTGGGTTAAAGCCTCTGCCTTCCGCTCAGGTCATGATCCCAGGGTCCTGGAATTGAGCCCCGCATTGGGCTCTCTGCTCCGTGGGGAGCCTGCTTCCTCCTCTCTCTCTGCCTGCCTCTCTGCCTAGTTGTGATTTCTCTCTGTCAAATAAATAAAATATATTTTTAAAGTGTTTTTTAAAAAAGACTTAGCTTCTCTTAGTTTCCATTATCTTTACTGTAACATGAGGACACTATCACCTATTTCAAAGAGTTAGTACGATGTTTGAGAAAGGTGCACAAAATATCTAGCCCAAAGCTTGACACCTAGCAGGCCCTCAATATATAATGGTTGGATTAGCACCATATGTATTTTATGTAATATGTACTCATATTGCATATTCATGTATACAGATCCACGTTTGGGCAGGAGATACTGCATTTACCTTTCCTTCTTCAGTTCGGATAACCCAGAAGCAGTTGACATCATGTACGTAACCAACGTTAGGGCCCGCATAGCTGAAACTTCCATTCATCCCTGAGAGGGACCCTCCACAAACTGCCAAGAGAAAGAAGATGATTTCTGCTTTACAGCGACTCTGAAAAGGAAGAGTCTAGGCAGCTTTAACACTGCTGATGAAATATTGGAGAAGTCAACTATTTAACGCTGGAGACAAATGCCCTGCCATTCTTTCTTCTCCCTGTTCCCCTTCTCCTTGGACACCCACCTAAGTCCCACCGGTTGTTGGAAGTCCACTTGGTATTTCCTTATGACCACCACGAGCCTCCCCTACCTCATTTTGTTCTCCCTGGCTCCCATTCTCTCTGTCTCCATGTCTTGTTCCAACCTTCAGTTCTTATCTCCTTTCTGTCATTTTGTATTAGACTCATCTCCTCAACCAGAAGATACACAGATAATATGTGTTGATAGTATTTTATGCTTATGTCTTCATAGCATCTCCCAGCGTCCTCAACACACAGTAAAGTCTCAGTAAATGTGCTGATTCTGAACCAAGAGTTATACAGGGGGTTGGAGTAGTCAGAAGAGGCTTGATGAAGGAGATTGAGGCTTGAGGGTGAAGTACTCCTGAGGGACAGATACATTCGGATGCAAAGCAAAGGAGATTTAGAGATATCTGAGGAGAAAAATATCCCAAATAAAGGAACACAGCAAGGTGGTACATGGGATCAAGTGATAAGAAAAGACGTCTGGCTTGGAAAGGGAATATTATTAGGGAACTAGTGAAAAACAAGGTTAATTGGATGGGGTAAGTCCTGGTTATAGAGAATAATTGGAAAACAGTCCCAATCTTTATTTAACTGGTAGGCAATGGGGAATGACTGTGTTTTCTAGAGTAGGAGACTGACATGATTTGGTGCAATGTTACAGGAAATGAAACGGCTGCTGTAGAGAAAACTCTCCCTAAAGAACTATATTACCTTAGCACATTTTGTTTTCAGGACAGACATAATAAAAATGGCAAATACTAATTTAATTCTTCCTTTGAAAGAAGGTTCTTCTGGCTACACCCGAGATAAATATTTACCTTGTAAATTCTAAACTACCGCTGCAAGGGAAGGCTTAGTTGTAAGCACTTGAACCACATGACAAGAAAGTAGAAGAATCTGAAGCAGGACTCATTAAGGGATGATCCTTCCATGCTGTGAGCATCTGTGAGCAAAGGAATGCTGAGCGTACCTTGCTGGGGAATCTGACAGAGGAGTCCAGTCCAGGAACGTGTGCATTCACAGCTGAAAGCATTAACACCATCCACACAAGTTCCCCCATTCAAGCAGGGGTTGCTCAGACACTCGTTTATATTTTCTGTACAGTTGATGCCAGCCCAACCTGATTCACACTTACAAAGATAACTGGAGACTGTTTCCTAAGGAAAGAAAAACATAGCGCCATAAAACATGAATAGACAATAAACATGAGTCAACTCAAATAACAAAGAAAATTAGTGTTAAATGATGTACGTAGCAGGTGTTGAGGCATGAACATCTTCTGGTAGCGTAACTTGCAATGATTCTTTAAAATGGTAATTGCTAAGGAAGGAAGAATAAAGGACTCACAATGCACTGTCCATTTAAACAGGGGTGGCTCTGGCAAATGTTACTGAGTTGCACACATCCATTTGGCCCATAACCATTTCCAGTATACCCGGGGAGACAAGTGCAGAGAGGTAAGGAACCTGTTCAGAAATCAAAATGGAAGTATAAATACAGAGCTCCTTGATTCAAACCCAGTAACAAAACTCAGGCTCTGTTGTCTAGATAAGAAAATGACAGAGTCAAGTCTGCCTATCTCTCGGGGCAGAAACACCAGGCATGAAGAGAAAATAATAGAATCTTTTTCTAATTTTTATCTTAAAAAAATAAGAAAGGCATTATGCGTTCCCAATACTTTATATACAAATTGGCACCGGTACGGTCAGTCCATTTGTCATAGTTCTAAGTTGTGGACAAGTGTGAGGTACACCAAGGGAAAGGGGAGTTTCTCATGGAGGGGTTGACAGCAGAAAAGGGTATTCTCATGAAGATGGTATCTGTTGCAAACACTGTACCGATATTGACTATAAATAGGTACTATTTTAATCCCCATTTATAGGTGAGGATAAAGCACAGAAAGATTAAATGCCTTGACAAAGGCCATGCAGCTAGAATATGGTGGAAGCAAGGAGAAAACAAAAATCCAAGCAATCCATGCTCCTAACTACTTTGGTATGCTGTTAATTATTTGAAAAACATTTAATAGTCACAGCACACACACACACACACACATATATATATATATAAATTATCTCTATATTTCATACATATACATATTTACACATATGTATTTCTTACAAGTAGATATATTACATCAGTAAAAATAAAAGTGGCATTTGGAAATAGCAAGAGATACAATATGTTATTCAATAAATGAAGTTGGAGCCATGCATTTGAGCAAAAATATCAAGCAATATTTGATGCCAAAAGATCAAAGATCTTAATGTTAAAAATAAATGAAAGTACAAAAGAGCAAGCAATTGAGTTCTATAGGAAAGGCCTAATTCCAAGAGGAGACAATCCTATAAGAAAAGATTTATCTCTTTGACTACATAGAAATTTTAAACTTCCAAATAGAAAATACCACCACAAAACTAAAATAAAAACAATGTGCCAGGGGAAATACATGTAAAACATTATACAGGTAATGAGATAATATCCTTAGCACACATAGTGAAATTTTATAAATCAATGAGAAAGCAGATGAACAAAGGACATGAACAAATAGAAAAAAAAAGTCAATAAATATGTAAAAAGTATTAATTACTGGGGTGTCTGGGTGGCTTAGGCAGTTAAGCATCTGCCTTCAGCTCAGGTCATGATCCCAGAGTCCTGGGATCCAGCCCAACCCACATTGGGCTCCCTGCTCCGTGGGGAGTCTACTCCCTCTCGCTCTGCCTCTCTCCCTTTGTTGCGCTCTCTGTGTCAAATAAATAAAATCTTTAAAAATAAAATAAAGTATTAACTATTAGTGTTCAAAAATGAATTTTGATATGGTCAAAATTAAAATAATGGGAAAGCAATTTTTGCCTATAAAATTGACCAAAATGAAAAATAACAATAGTATCCATTATTGTGAAGGGTGGGATACATGTATACTTTCATGCACTGTTGGTTAGTATAAATTGATACATTTCTGGGAGAAAATTTAGCAATACATATTTTTTAAATTATAGGAGGTGAAACTTCTCTTACACAGCATTGCAGACACTGTTGGCTATCGCCCTAAATCTAGTTTTCCATTCTTTAGTAGTGAATTATTTATTTTAACTGGGGGCACAAGCACCTGAAATAAACTACATCTCCCAGCCTCCCTTGCAGACAGTTGACCTTGCAGGTCTCAATCCTGGCCAATGGCATAGAAAAGAAAGAGTTTTTTAAAAGGACTTGACAGGTGATCCTTCTCCTTTTCTCCTTGCCATTTTCTCAAATACAGTCAAAAATTAATTAGCTGGCTCGATTATCTTGGTAAATAATCACCGGGTTCGGCCAGACCAGAGAAGAGCACAGTCTGTCACATTAAAAAATCCAATGTATAGTTTTAAAACAAGGATTACGTTTTGGTTTGAAAATCAAAATAAGAATTTTGAAGGTAGGGGATTTTGTTTTTAAAATGTTGATTTGTTTTAGAGGGTCCTATTAAGATACCCCAAACCAGAGGGAGAGTCATCACCGAGAACTGAGGAGCATGACGCGTCCGGGTGGCAACCTCCATTATTGATGGAGCAGATGTCAATGGGTGTGCACACTCTTCCATCACCTTGGTACCCTGACGACAGCAAGAGCAGGGCATAACACACAACATTAAGAATACTGAAGAATCCCAATCTCAGAACCAGGCCAACCAGAGATCTTCTATCGTCAGAACAAAAAAGCTAAATATGAAGTCACATACACATGGGAAAAAACAAACCTTTACAGATTGTAAAACAGCCTGTGGAGATAATGCAGAATACATCATACATGTACATCATAGACAAATTTCCATTATTAAGAAGAAAGGACAAATAAGAATTGGGGACCTGATTGCACAAACAATGTTCTGGGTTGTTTCTCCTGACTAAAATAAAAAATAAAAATAAAAAGATCCATGAAACGACTGGTAGACTTAGAAAGTGCTGATAGTAAGCAATTTGACATTTTCTAATTGCAGTGACTTTAATGATCTGAGAATTAAATAGTCCAAAGTCCAAAATACTACTGTTTCACATTAATAAAACATACAGGGTTTCAATATATCCCTTAGAGCTCCCCAAACTTCTTGGGTAGTCACTCGCTCAGTTTAGATCACAGGATAGCCATAATGACTTCTTTCCAGAAGAGAAAGGAAAATAACATGCATCATATGCTTACTAGTCAGTCTGAGTCTGTTGTTATTTAGCAAACTTTGTATGTAAAACATCTCATGACTTCACTGTATCAATAAATTATTTGTGGGAACAATGGGGCTGCAGGTCTGTATCCACAGAGAAAATGTTTCAAATTCTGCATTATCTCCACAGGCTGTTTCACAATTTGTAAAGGTTTGTTGTTTCCCAGTGATATTAAAAAATTTTTTATTGCTTTTCATAATATAGCTTGAACTAACATGCCCTGAATCCATATGCTAAATAAAACTTTCCACACTACTCAGTATATCTCCTTAGACAGAGTCATATTTAAAATAGAGCATAAGCAGGACACATGGGTGGCTCAGTCAGTTAAGCTCCCGACTCTTGGTTTCAGCTCAGGCTAAGATCTCAGGGTTGTAAGATTGAGCCCCACATTGTGTTCAGCACTGGGTGTGGAGCCTGCTGAAGATTCTCTCTGTCCCTCTTCCTCTACCCCTCACTCCTCCTCCCTCCTCTCTCTCTCCCTCTCTAAAAAAATAAAATAAAAAAGATGGAGCACAAGACCCTGTTCCCAAATGTATGTTTTGCCTATAATGGTGTCAGGAAACCTGGTGTAGCACCTGGTGGGCAGGCTTGACAGTGGTAAGACCCCAATGTATTCACACAGGTGACAGGTGGAACCACAGAACAGCCGCCATTATTGATCTCACATTCATTGATATCTTGGCAACTGTATCCATTTCCTTGCCAGCCTAGAAAGATTAGAAGATTTGTTATCAACAAGTTATCAACAAAGACATAGACAAGTTATCAACAAAGAAATGCAAATCGTCAAAGATACATAAAGACCCACTTTGCTTGAAGAAACTATAGATTAAAATGAGGTAGACTCTACCTCTCAGGTTGGCAAAAATGGTTTTACATTCTTAAAAACAAATTCTGGCAAAGAGGTGGGCAAATGAGGTATTCTTATATGCTTTTAGTCAGAAGTTAAATTAATAAAATCTGTTTGGAAATAGATTTAGAGGTATTCATTTAATTCAATTTTAAAAATATATTTTTATATTATATATATTTATATTATATATTTTATTATATATGTTATATATTATATAAAATATATTTAATATATTTTATATTATATATATAAATATATGTTATATTTATATATATTACCATTCAATTTTAAAAATATATACCTTTGGCTAACAACTCCACTTCTTAAAACTTTTCTGCAGTGATAAAACTGCCAGTCTCTATAGATATAGGTAAGCAGATGTCTACGGCAGAGTTGTTTAATGGGGGGGATCCCTCAGTGATCACTAGCGGCATAGCTGAATTTATTACAACTCATCTATACCACTGAATACAAAAAGCTACTTTTAATGACACACACATATTAAAAAATTTTCCCAAATACACTTACTAATATATAATAATAACTGTATAATAATATTAATAACTAATAATATAAATTTTTAGAATAATATGCAGAGTTTGACTCCAATTTGGGGAAATAATTTTTTTAAACCTGCCTATGTGTCTATGTGTTTGTATGAGGAAAGGAAAAGGAAGAAGAAGAGAGAACAACTGTTAATAGTGTTCTCGTTAGGAGGACAAGATTGAAGGTGAAGAAAGAATGTCCTTTTCCTCTAGATATTTCTGTTTAAATTAACTGTTACAGTGAGTATTATTACTCTTATAATTCAAATGACTAAAATTATAAGAATGTTTAAAAACTTCTATATTTTAAAAAATATTTCTTTTCCTTGATCTAAGTGGAGTCCCCTTCTAAAAATCTACTTGTGAAAATTATCGTATTTATAGGTGAAGAATGCACAGAAGAGAGTTGGAAGGAAACATGCCCTAATGTCAAAGGTGGTCCTCTGAGTGATAAGACTACAGGCATTTCTCTGTTATTTTATTTTCATATTTTTATACTTTCTTTATATTTTATAAGCAGCATGTATTATTTTGACATGCAGAAAAAAAATAACATGATTAACAGGAAAACACAAAGTTTTGTTTCTCTTTTTTTTCCTCCAATGATTAGTAAAAGAATCCTATAGTTAATATAATTTATTTTTCTGATTTCTAGTTTTTAAAGACTGTCACTGGCAAATTACCTTCAAGAATGTGGTTATTTGCAAATTTTATTTGCCCCTGAGAACTGAGAGGGGAAAAAAGTCTTTACATGTTTTTTCAATTTCTTCCTCACTACATAAAATCTAAGCAGGTAACACAAAGAAAGTCACTAAACCAAAAGTCACTAGATGAAGCAACAGGTGTGTGGGTTCTTGATGAGACAGATCAATGAAGAATTCAGCAGCCCCGCTCAGATCCACAGTCAGGCAGACCTAGGTTTGCCTCCTGACTGCTTATAAGCTATGTGATCGTGGCCAAGTTATTTACCTTCTCCAAACCTCATAGTCTTATATTTTAAAGTGGGGATAAAACTAATTCCTAACATTTCCTGATTTTGTCATAGTTGCAAGAATTAAAAATTGCCTGGCACAGTGTCTCGATGAAGTTTCCAAAAAATAATTCTATTCTTATATGCTCCACCTTCTGACAACACACAAGGAGTGCCAAGGGGCCTTGTAGACTCTCTGAGGTCTGCTTAATTGCTCACCCGTGCACCCGGCACAGTGCTTTGCTCACACTCCATGCTCTACAGATACGCATTGATTGGATGATGACAATCTCCTACAGTGAGACATGAAGCACAGACTCAAACCCAGGCAGCCTTGGAGCCCAGAGTCTACATTTTCAGTGACTCCGCATGTGACCTGACCTAGAGATTCGGTCTCTGTGGGTCTGAGATGAAACCAGACATCCTTATTTACAGCAAGACCATAGGGTCTCCCAGTGACACACCCCGGTGAGGACTGGACTCTAGCAGTGACACTAAGAGGTGAAGTCATCTGCCCAAGTTTGCAAACATCTGGCTAGTAAGGGAGGTGGGGCTAGAATGGGTCCCAGTCAGCTGCCACCACAGCAAGCAGGTGCTAGACCCTGTGCCCCACATTTGGCTCAGACCCTCTGATTTCTGTGACTGAATTATTACAGCAGAAAGATGGGCCCGCGGTGGGCATTAGTGAAACAGGACATGTTTCCTGAGAATGGTTTTCTTAGCTTTTCACAGTGGAAGACAAGTTGTTCCTGCACCTTGCCTGGCAGGGCGTGGACGAGCCCCCATACCTGTCGGGCAGGCCCCGCAGTAGAAAGAGCCTGGTGTGTTGAAGCACGGTGCGAGGGCTGAGCACGGCGCCTGTGGGAGGCTGCACTCATCTATGTCCAGCACGCAGGCCAAGCTGTTCAGCGGGGACGTCCACCCTGCATCACAGATGCAGCTGTATTGGGGCTGGCAGAACGACAAGAGTCAAGGCAATCAAGAAAATGAGCACGAAAAGCCTTTGAAAATCTCACCAAGCCCCCAACTGTTGATCCTCTAGCATTCGTTTCCATATGGCTGATGGAGTGGCTTCTCTTTTTCTTCCCGTATGATTAAGCATTTAGACCCGACCATGCAAAAAGAGAAACATCTTTACTTCAGAGTAAGGAAAACCTATAATTTGCCCCCAAAGATTCCAGGGAAAGTGCAACCACAATCAAGAACTGTAAGTCAATATAATTAAAGTCAATGCACTCAGCCTGCTGTGTTTTTAGAAGGGAAAAACACTCATGGAGGCACAGACCTTGGAAAATCCATTCTGTTTTTTTCCTTTTCGAAGGTCTCCTTTCCCCTCCCACCCACTCCCTCCTCCCACCATCACTGGAAGGGAACCATTTTCCATCACATGGGTAGAAAAAAAAAGCAAAAAAAACAAAACCAGAACTAAAAATAAAGACCCAAAGGTCTCATACAAGGCCAAGCAGTCCAGTGTTGGGCGATCTTGAAGGTCAGGAGTCAAGGTTGCCAGGAAGATGGCCCAGATCCAGAGCACAGGGAGGTGGCTCGGGGTCTGCAGGGCCAGAAACAATCCAGACGCCTTAGAAGGGCATGTTGCCGGCAAGAATGGGCCTTTGGTGTTCCCATGTCTCGTCACTGTTACAACTCACAAGGCCACGAGGTCACATTTCATGGACAGATTTATGAAGGAATAATAAAAATGGTAGTAATTTCTATAATGCTATCACCTCTGGGCCCAGTTTTCTGTTTATTTATGGATAACTCTCATCTCTTTCCTCACCCGTGCCCTGCTTTAGAGCAGGAAGTGACTTCGTCTTTGCAGCTCTGCCAGAGCTGGGCTCATACACAGACATGCGGGAGGAGGAACGAATAACCATACTCCCTCTGAGGAGTCCCACCTTCTGGGAGGGACTCACCTGGCCAACCTGCACGCGGACTCGGTCCTCACAGACGCCGTGGACGCAGAGCTCCTTGGAGCCCCCTTCACAGTCATCGTATTTGGATGCACACTGGGGGCCGTGTGTCTCAGGTGAGCAGAGACAGCTGTTGGTTACACAAGAGCATAAGGTCAGGGCAAGTGCCTGTTTCTTTGCATCAGTTAAGAAAATAATAATTCCAACTGTCTGTCAATGACGTTCATCTGGAATCATAAATCAGAAAACCAGATTTATTGGCTGCAGTCTTGGAAGAAAATCGCTCAAGCAGTGGACTGAGTAAATGTGTTACCTCTCAAATGCAGTCTGAGAGGGGCACAGCTTACTATCTGGGCACGACTACCACCATAAATTCTTCTGGTATCAGGTCATCAAACAGCACTTTCAAAGGTCAGACATCCATAAACTAAAGGGGATGGAGTTCATTCGGGATGGTAACAGGAGAGATCAAGTCCATTCATCATCCCTCTGAACGGGCCCACCGGTAAGCACTGGTGACCTTGACTGAGCTGGCACATTCCCAAATGTTCCCTGGAATTGTATAACCCCATAGGCAATGGTATAGCCACATCTCAGGAAATATGATAATTATTATCATATTACAAAGGGCACTACTTCTATCCATAAGAGATGCAGTTAACATAGTAACATTTCTTTCATAGCCACATTTTCACTCACAAATGCAATTCTACATAATACCCAAGCTCGTGGTGGGTATTTTGTTATGAGAAAATTTCAGTTCAATAATAACCAGATGAGCAAAGTTGTTTTAAACTATTGCAATCCTTGGAACTGCTGAGTTAGTATTCTATTTGTGCTGCAGCTTCCGAGGGGATGGGGAAGGTATGAGAATAGCGAGCTGGGGCGTGGAAGGAGGTGCAGGGGTCACAGAGCCTAAGCTTATTCATTTTCACATGTTTGAGCACTTCTGCTGGAGGGGAGAGCCAGACCCAGAAGTCACCATTTGCCTGCCATGAGCAGTGCTGGCCCTCACAGAAGCAGCTGTCCACCGGGGTCAAGGGTCAGAGACAGGAACAAGGAGGATCTGCATGGCTAGGAACTTTCTGAGTTGTGGAAAGGGCCCATTCTATAAGGTAAAGGAGCTCATCTCATGTCAGAAGAGGAATGCAAATGTGAGACTGATAGCGTGGGAGAAGAGAGTCTGGCTTGTCTGAGAAGGAGCAAGAGCCATGCTCTAGGCATGGAACTGGGCGTACCCACGGAGGGCCCCGGAAACAACCACCGGGGTGGCACCTTTCTGTGGGTTCTAAGGAAGAAGAGATCACTGAGTATGGCCAGAGATGTAGGAAGAAGTGCCTATCATTCAGGCACTTACACGTAGAGCTGCCAGACATTGGAAAATGAAGACACAGGATACCCAGTTACATTGGAATTTCAGATAAACGAATACTTTTTTGGTTTAATTATGTCTTGGTACGATTTTTAACACCAATATATAATTGCGTAAAATCTGTTTGTTCATAAATTACATACATGATCATTCCAAGGTTGCCTTTCTCATGAAGACAAGGTCATAGGCTAATGGCAACAGATGATGAAACTTAAAAAAAAAAATCAATTATTCATTCCCTACCCATAATTATTTATCTTCTTCTCATCTCTCTCTTTCCATACTCTCCCTCTCATACCCTTGTCCCTTTTCTCTTTACTCTGCCATCCTGATGAAGAATATTCTTTTAGGATATTTCATTAAACTCTTGGAGACTATAGAACTCTATACTGTTTCACATACATATTTGAGCATTTGACCCAGGTGGCTTCCCTGCAACAAGTGTATCTTTTTTCTACCACTACCCCCACGAAAAAGAATTTTTGTGAATCTTTAAACCAACTTCACTAGGTTTCTGAGGCTATCCTATAAAAGAGATTTGAGTATCCAAGACCCCATGGGACAAGACCGCCTGGGCTTAAATCCTGATATTACCTAGTAACTGTTCACCTTAGACAATGTAGTAACTCCCTCTGCCTCCATTTCTGTAAAATAATAGTGCCAACCCATGAGCACTATTTTCACCTTGGGGTCTCAAGACGTTTTCCAGTAGGAAGCGCTCAGGAAATTGTGTTTAATCTTAGCATTAAGTGCTTTACTTCGTGATTTATCAGAAAATGACTTGAGATTTGAGAGTAGACTCTGGTTCCTGGACCTGCAATTAAATCCTATCTAACTCTCTCCTCCTTCTCACTCTGAGATGAGTGGATTTTCTTCCTACACTTTTCTCTATAGATCTACAAAGCATACTTCTTTTGTTTAAATGTAGCTTTATGTGAGAAACGGAGGGAGGAAGGCAGCCAAGTATACCACTAGCTTCCTTGCTATGATCCTCAAAGACAAGTATTAATCCCATTTTACTGGCAAGGCTCACATTACCCAAGGCCACAGGATTAAGAATTGGCAGAAGATGAATTAAAACGTAGGTCTGTGTTACTTTTGCACCAATGTTCTTCACGTCACATCCCCATATTCTGAAAGGTAGTTAGCTGAAGACTTTTCTCTCTCTCTTTCTTTTTTTGGTAATTTATCTAAGTAATCTCTACACCGAATGAGGGGCTCTTCACCACCCCAAGATGAAGAACCACACGTTCCTCCAACTGAGCCAACCAGGTGCCCTGAAGACTTCTCAGTTTAATGCATCTTCTTAACCTAACAGTGTTTGCATGCAAAATATATTCTCAAGTCACCTGGATAGGCCCTTTAAAGAAAAAGTGATGAATTATATACTTCCCTGCAAAAGTCACCTTCGTAATGATTTCCTATTGCTGGTTTGGTTCTGGCAGAACAAAGCTGGGCTTTCCAGTGTTCAAAAACACTGCAAGTGCATTTGGCAATGGAAAAGAGGTCAAATACACTTTCACAGTCATAATTTAACTTATGTTAGAGTCCATGGTTCAACATTAACATAACTGACTAACTGATACAGGTAATAAGCTTAATACCTAACCACTAGTGAGCCAAAACTAAACTATCCTCATCGCTTAGCCTCATCGCATGTTTTAAAACCCATCAGTGATGACAGTGGAAAGAAATAAAATAAAATAGGCGAACCCACATTGTGCTCTTGGAGAAAAAAAACAAACAACAAACTCAATTTTCTTCCCTAGAAAGCCTTCTAGATCTGAGTCCAAAGTATATGATATATGCCATCTATATGGCAAATTTGCATTCCAAGGTCTGTCTTAAATCCAAAGCAGGAGAACAATATACATCAATTCTTCAGAATAAAGAGGCAACGACAGCATCAGGAAGTGGCAAAATCTTATGTGCTGACTGTGGGAAGCAGCTGGGGACAAGACCTCCAGGCACAGGAATCAGGGGAAACAGACAATGGTCTCCTTGCTCTAGTTTCATTACTCAAAAAAAAAAAAAAAAAAAAAAGTTTTTACCAGAAAGTTTCTTATGAAATAGTGCTTCCAATTAATTAGTATCTGCAGAGTGTTTTATCTCTCAAAGGTCTTTATTAATTAGGAATTATTAATCCTTTTAAATAAAGACTCCTTTGTCTTCCTAAGTAAACAGGTTCCAAGAGTTAGAGGCTGAAGGAGGCCCCAAACCCAGAGCAAACCCTTTGTTGTGACCACATTTTTGCAGATCCAGATTGTTCAACAGTGGCTCATTTTCCATTAGCAGATGTCCATAGAAGTTTCCTGAAGGGGTTTCGAGCCCCAGGGAAGCTACTGATTAATGGGCATTTAATCTCACATAATTAATAAAACACAGAGTGTCTAAATGGTCTCTTTCGTTACACTGATTCCACAGGGCAAGCATTTAGCCTTATTCTCATGTATCTTTTTCTATTTTCTGTTATTCCTCCAAAAGTCTCCATCAAACGCCTGGATTTGAGTATTTAGTTCATTGGTATCAATTGGAATCCATGGGGTTTCATAAACTATCCTTGTATCAAGAGGAAAAAAAAAAAAAACAGATTTAAATGTTCCTTCTTAACTGTCCTCTAGCAAATCTATGAAGGACACAGACTAGAAACCAAAACCATTTCCAGAGTCAGCACAATGAGTCCTTGGGGTGTGTGTGTGTGTGTGTGTGTGTGTGTGTGTGTGTGTGTGTGTGTTTACAGGAAGGTACAAAAGAGAATTCAATATTGCTCATACAAAGTTGAATCTGCCTTTTAGGCACCTTCCGACAAATAAAAATAAGTTCTCTCTTTCTCTTTCTCTCTCATGATTATACCTGGAAAAAAGAACTCTAATCTCTGACATGCAGCAAAAAGTTGCATTAATTTTTTTTTTTCCATTTTGCAGGACTAAAAATAATGTGTTGGGAGGCGGGTGGAGAAAAATCAATTTTGGCTGGATCCTTGGGTCCTATCCCACTTGCTGCACATCTTTGTTATTCTGTTGGTCTGCAAGACCCCAGAGGACAGTGATGATAAAAGAAGACCAGGAGTGAAATGTAATCTGCAGGATATTCCTCGATATCAGGAAGGCAGGAAAGTGTTGGCGCTAGGAGTCATTTTCCTCCAGTATCTCAGAGCAGCAATTCCCATTGATAAGTGCCCATAAACAGAGATCAGGAGATAATGTTTTCAAGGGAATGAAAGATTAGACCTGCATTTTGAATCTAGCCCAAGCTTGAATGCTCATAAAAGCAGGCAGGGATCAGGGAGTTCATTAAAATTAGAAATAAAGTCCTGGAAGCAAAAGTCTCTTCAATAACATAATACTTAATTTAAGTCAGGGGTGATTGATTTGGGTTTCACAAAATTATGAAGCTCATGAAAACATCTATCAGAAGTTTGAATGAATTCACTTTGTGACTTGGAGTGAGCAAAAGTTTTTAAGATCAGATCAAAAGAATAAAAGGATCAATTATATGAAAAAGAGAAGGATTGTGACTGCCTTCTGAGAAAACAGTGTGTTAACAGATGACAAGGAAATGACAAAATTACTGCACTCCGTTTTGCGGGAAAGAATAGAATAGATATTGTTACAAGGGAACGGGAGAACAAGATAGCAGAGACATGAGTTAGAAAGCAAATAATTGCTCTCTACTCCAGTGAGATTATATCCCTGTGTATTGAAAGAAATTGTTCATGTTATAACAGAAACAACTTTTTTACTTTTTAATAATCACAGAAAATAGGAGACAAACCAAAAAATGGGGAAAGACAACGTCTAGAGTGGGTTTTTTTTAAGTGATTTTAAGGAACTATACAAAAGCAAGTTTGATCTGCCATAAATTTCCAGACTTGATTTTTTTAAGATTTACTTATTTAAGAGAGAGAGAGAGAGAGCAGGAGTGGATGAAGGCACAAAGGGAGAGAGAGAAGCTCAAGCAGACTCCATACTGAGCGTTGAGCCTGACAAAGAGGGCAGTCTCATGACCCTGAGATCATGACCTAAGTCAAAACCAAGAGTCGGAGGCTGAACAGACTGAGCCACCCAGGCGTCCCCGACTTGATTATTTAAAAGCTGATGTGTCAGCCACTATAGCTTTAATTACCAGCACTCTTACAGTTTGATTGCAACATGTAGGTGTTGGGATGCCTAAGTCAGCTTAGTAAGGGAAGGAACATTTTCCTGGAGAGGGTGGGGCCTGAGCTGGGCAGGAGGACACGGGACAGGCCACCTGCAAGTCAGGAGGAGACAGGAGCTGCCTGATGATTGTGGGGAGGGGCCTCACTGCAAATTGAGGAAAGGCAGGGAGAGTTAACTTTGTGGAGAAAACCTCAGTTTAGCTTCTCATCTTGTTCTGGTTAACATTTCCATAGCATTGAGTAAAGACATCCATACTAAAGCTGTCAGCCCACTTCTCTCATGAGTGGGTGTGGCATGGGCTCACAGCCCGATGCGGCAGCCATCGTCTGCTTGAGGTGCTTCAACAGCAGCCCCTTCAGTGCTCTGACTCCCACTAATGCTATAGTCCCATGCCCTCCCTACTCCCTGTGGCAGCCACTGGAGTCTTCTTCCTGTTCCTCAGGGACTCCAGAGAAAGACTTTCTTCATGGGGTAAGAGTTGAGGATGCACAAGCTTTTCTTCATCTAAATAAATAACTACATGTCTTTAAATAAGAGCCATATATTTCTCCAGGGAGTGCCGATCGCTGGTAATACTGATAATTAATCATGGGTGCCCTTAACTACGGGATGTTTTAGTCCTTCAAAAACTTCAAAAAGGGAAGGAGGAGGAGAAGAAGAAAAGAAAAGAAAAGAGAAGAGAAAAGAAAAGAAAAGAAAAGAAAAGAAAAGAAAAGAAAAAAGAAAAGAAGCTAGGAAGAAAGGAAAGAAAGAAAAAAAGAGGAGAGGAGAGAAAAGGAAAGAGACACATTACCTGTAACTCCCTGCTGTATTTTCACATGTGGCTCCATTCTGGCAGCCCAGGGGTGTTCCTGAGTAAAGCTCACATTCATTCACATCAACTGAGCACAGAGGACCCTGCATTCATGTCAAGAACAAAGTCAGGTGCCACGGGTCACAGATGTATCTGGGCCCTATATTCCTATGATATCCTTAAGGATTTATATATGCACGGTAAAGCAATCTTCACTCGGGTGAGATACGATCACACTAATAGTAATACTAATGTCCGGTTATCCTTCCTCTTGAACTCAGATTTGGCCCACAGGAGCCAAAGAGCTCTTGGTAAAAGCACAACAATCATACAAGAAGAATCCTTACACTAACTAATCTTCATGTTACTATCAGACTATGCCTGGGAATAGTCGCTTCATTTTTTTTTTCTTTAATGCACATGTCAGGAACATTTGCACCATTAAGAGAAAAGGGCAAGAACATTTACAAGGCTTTGTCAAGTTTCATTTAGCACTTTCAGTGCTGAACAACAGAAACTGACACGGGCCTAAATATCATGCCCTTCCATGCAGTTATGTAGTCAAGTGAACCCCTCCTTAAGATGGCTTGGTGTTCAGTGGGTTATGCAGTCATGCTCGGCACTGTTTGGATTTTGGGATACATGGTGTAATTCATCCTGATTCAGGAGACCACAGAATCCTAGAAACTTTGGACGGAGAACTAAATATGTCTGAACTATTCCAAAGGAACCACTGATGCTGACTCACTGTCAGTTTTAACCAAAGACCAAGTGACTTACCTTCCACTGGGAGGGACAGATACAATAAAAGGAATCATGGAGATTGAGGCAGGTACCCCCATTTTGGCAGGGATTGCTGCTGCACACCTTTCTGTCAACTGTCTGAAACAAAGACAGGCCAGTCAGCAAGACCATCATACTTTCACCAGGCAGCACAGACAGGCATGGTTCGGGGAGGTGCGCCTGTGAAACTACATTTTACTCCCAGTCAAGGGCGGGTCCTCCTCCAGACTTTAAGTCAATTACTGAAGTTCTTCAAATCAACCCCCTCATGGAAGAAACAGTGCTTCACATGATCATTCCTGCGTATTTTCCTTCACTATGGGATGAGATGCAAGGGGAGAAGATGTTCCTCCTATTCTTTGGAAAGCATTGTTCACCTGAGAGATGGATGCGGATGGGCAAGAGTGAAGATGTCAGGCTGGGAATGATAATGGACATTCCTGTGGTACTGAGAAAACAAAATGGGAGCTCCAGTTCTTTTGGTGTTCTTCTTCTCTTCGGTACCTCCAGATAAGCATTTGAAATCTGATCATCATTTGCCACCACCCCTCCTCCCATGGATTAAGATGACGGAACTCTTTTTGCTCCAAGTGAGTCCCTTTGTTTGAGATGTGGGCTTAGATGACGACCTCCCATGACTGCTTTCAGACCAGAGTCGCGAACAGACCTGCCTTTGTCTACACAACCTGGGGAATCTTACCCTATGTCAGCTACTAGTTCCAGTATCATAAGCTTTCTAATGCCTTTGGGGGCAGAAAACTTCTTTAGAGAGGACAAGCAATTATGCAAGAAAAGCTATTTTATTAACTTCACCTAATTGTAGTCTAATTCTGTTTTAAAAATTAAAATAGAGCTAAAAAATAAAATTTTAAGAAAATTAAAATTAAAAGAGAGGTGAATTATTCATTACATTCTTTCTTTTCTTTTCTTTTTTTTAAATATCCAATGACTCACAGAGAAAGTCATGTCTGTTCCCTTCATTTTCCAGATGAAACAGAGTCCGAGAGTAGCCAACTAACTGACTAAGCACCATTTATTGCCAAACCCATCTCTCTCCTCCTTTGTCTAAAACAAGGTGACCACTCCTGTGGGGGTCTATTTCTGGACTCTGTTTTCTTCTATGATCCCATCCATCTTTGTGCCCTGTACCACAAACAGTCCTGTTCATCAGAGGACACAATTACAGAAATTAACCACAAGCTCATTAGAAAGTTTTCTGGCATACAAAAGCAACGTTGTCTGGCACTTTAAAGCTTGGAGACCCAGCAGGAAACGGAATTAGTAAGCAATCAGGAGGACGACGTTGGGGAACCAACCCTGGCTATAGTACCAGAGAGCCCTTGGAATTCATAAAAGACACCTATATCCAAAATCATTAAAAAACTCTTCCTGAGGGATGGGGGGTGGGAGTGTCTGGGGTCATCTGACCGTGGCCTCCAGCTTTTTTTTTTTTTTTTTAAAGATTTTATTTATTTATTTGACAGCGAGAGAGAGAGATCACAAGTAGGCAGAGAGGCAGGCAGAGAGAGAGAGAGGGAAGCAGGCTCCCCGCCGGTGGCCTCCAGCTTTTGACCTTCGGTAGCAATAATGAAGCACTCTAGGAGACTGGAAGCTACAGTACTGTGCTTTGCTCCAAAGGTATGAAGCCTTGCTCATTTTCATTCATCCAACTACTCCCTAAAAAAGAAAAAGGCTGAGGAGCAATTTATTATCAAAGTCAGGAAAAGGCCTACATAGACGAACTTGCTCACCAAGTTTAAAACACCAAAATAGAGGACCACACTTGAAGCATAATCACAACAGATCCAGAATTTGAGAACGGGGGCTCTTAACCTGAAATCCACTAACTTTTATTTGAAAATTTTAATATGGGGACATTTTGCGCATTTCTCTGGGTAAAAGGTGATAGCTTTCACGAAAATCTCAAAAACTTCGGCCAACTTCAAAACAGATGAGAAGTCTAACATTACAAGTACAAGTTTACAAGCATGTACTTATAAAGTTATGAAAGGTCTACTCTAAGAAACAGCTGAAATTTAATTACCAACAAATGTACTCTTAAGGAATTTTGAAATATTTTGTAGTTAAGTGTCTGTCTTCAGCTCAGGTCATGATCCCAGGGTCCCGGAATCGAGCCCCACATCAGGCTCCTTGCTCAACGAGAAGCCGGCTTCACTCTCTCCCTCTGCCAGCTGCTCCCCCTGCTCGTGCTCTCTCTCTCTCTGCTGTATGTCAGTAAATAAATAAATAAATAAATAAACAAATAAATATCTTTTAAAAAAAGAAATATTTTATGACTACCCCAAGCCTCTGAGTTTAATGTTGTAGAAGATACATGGCTTTTCTTTTTTCTTTTTTAAAAAAGATTTAGTTATTTATTTTAGAAATGGGAGGGGAGGGGCAGAGGGAGAGGAAACGAACCCTCAAGCAGACTATCCACTGAGCACAGAGTCTGACATGGGGCTCAATCCCAGCATCCTAAGATCATGACCTGAACCAAAATCAAGTCAGCTCTATCTGACTGAGCCACCCAGACGCCCTGATGCATGGCCTTTCAATACTTAGTCCTAGATGCCAGAATCAGCTAGTGACCTCAGTCACTAGCTGACAGATTTTTTTTTTTTAAGATTTTATTTATTTGACAGAAAGAAATCACAAGAGAGGCAGGCAGAGAGAGAGGAAGGGAAGCAGGCTCTCCGCTGAGCAGAGAGCCCAATGCGGGACTCGATCCCAGGACCCTGAGATCATGACCTCAGTTGAAGGCAGCGGCTTAACCCACTGAGCCACCCAGGCACCCCCTAGCTGACAGATTTTGCCCACATACTTCATATGCCCAGTGACCTGGGGCTGGTTACTTTATCTGACACTCAGGTTCCTCAACTGTATTCAGGGAAGCATAAACTGTGCTGAGAATTAAATTATGGGAAAAAGCAAAGTCCTCGATACGGACCATCCATCTACCTGAATATAAGAATGCCAGCCCCATCAATGATTCTATTGTATTCTCGTGAAAGATGTCAGACAAGTAGTAGCTAAGGGACCTACCTGCTGTAAGCTTTGAAATTTTCTCTCCAGATCCACAAGCTAAGTTGTAGGGAAGAGAAAGCATCAGTTAGCATTTCACATGTGATATTGTCCCTCGGCATATTTTCCTAACCCCCTCTGCTGCGGACTCACTTTGTCTGTTGATTGCTTTTTTAATTGCTTTTTCCTTCCTCCATTTCTCCTCCCCTCAGGCTTCCCTTCCTTCCTACTCTCTTCCATCATATAGATTTTTTTTTTTGAGGCATTTTTTTTTAAAAAGGAAGTATAACCCATTGACAAGTTGACTCATTGCTTCTCTGCAGACAGCGACTCTGGGAATTTTCATAAATGACAGTGGGTCATCCACTTCGCCAATAAGAAGTTTCAGTCAGAATGTGGGCAAGACCTACTTAGGCAATAAGCTCTTGTTGCAGCATCACAACCTTCTGCTCATCACTACCTCTGCATCCCCTAGTGGGCCTATGCCATCTAACTGAAAAGTCCACAATGACAATGCTGAATTTCAAAGTGGACAAAAAGCTAGTGTGTCTTTTGCAAAATGGTTACTTACAAAGTTGAATTAAGAAAACCCGTTTGTGCTAATGATGAGGATGTCAGACTTACCTTAGAATTAAGTTGATGTATTTGATTGGAAATATTTTGAGGCAGACCGACTGAGGTCCTTTTTAAATCTGTAATATCATCTTTGTTTTTCTGGATCTAAGATCAAAAGGAAAAAGGAGGAGGAGAAGGCTAGTGGAAAAGTCCTATGTATGATATAGATTAAAAAAAATTTTAAAAGTCGAGTACTGTTCTATTTTAAGCGCCAATATCTTGCCCATTATGTAAAAATCAACACATTATCATGTATAATAAACATCTAAAACAGCCATGGAATAATTCTATTTGCCATTTTCAGTAACAACACATGAAGGAACTTTCCGCTGGCATTTTTTCTCATAACAGTTGGAGTGCTCGTAAAGAGGCCTGGCTTGGAGTGAGACTGCTTGGGTTTCAGGTCCTGCCTTGGCCATTTCCTGGGTGTCCTTGGGCGAGCTGCTGCACTGCTTCACGTTTCCTTTACCTCCCTTACATGGGGTGACAATAATGTCAAACTCGTAGGACAGTTGTGGGGTTCGATGGGCGGAGCACACTGGATAGCCCCGAAGAAGCTCTCAATAATCGTAGCTTCTAACATTACGACTGACACGCCAGTGTGATACAATCACAAATGGACACTGAAAACACTCAGGAAGGCAGGAGAATAATTGGCCAGTTCTATTCTCTGGCACAAGTAAACTGGGCACATCCAAACCTTTCTCTGGCCCCTTTCCTTCTTTGCTCCTCTTTGTGGAGGAGTCCCAGGACGACCCTGGGGGCCTCCTCTGGATTAGATGCAGTAGAGGACATAAACCCCCACTACCAGCCATATCCCACTAGAATTCCTCCTTCTGCCAATCATTAGCCCAAGGGCATTGTTCTTCAGGGGACTTATCTCATTTCCAGTTACATTCGTTCCCTGGGCTAAAGATTTAAGGTATGGATTCAAATAGACCTCTTGAATTAAATGACTATATACAGATATACAAAATTACTTAGATATATTTCCATCGTATTACCTGATGTAAACATTCACCAAGATCTTCCCCATTTAATTTGATCTTTCCCAGGGATCCAGTTCTGAATTCAATGTTTTGAGCAGACCCAGCAAGAAACACTAAATTTCCCCTCTCTGCAGCCATCCGAGGCCTATATAAATCAAACCAAAGGATGCATCAGTAATTAGCATGTGTAATTTTTAAACAACGTTTCTCATGAGAGAAACTCATGAGTTTCTCTGCATACATCTTCGCTCTGCGGTCAACTCAACCAGATTCTCCCTGCTTCTCAGCCCCTTTTTCTCTGCAGATTTCCTGGAGATGGCTTCTAGTAATTGCATACTTGCCTGATTTGCAAAATGGTCAGTGAATAATTCAGGCAGAAGAAGATAATCCCATACATCAGTCTACATATTTTTCCCTACTTGTCTTTAACATTGTTTTCTTGGAGAAAAACTACACCTTTGCTTCTCTGGCTGTTTGTGGGAACTAATGACCACCTGCCCTCTACCCTCAGCAGCAGTAATCCAGGTGTCTACTTACTGTTGGAGCTCAGTACTTCTCTTTGGTCTCTGCAGCTCAAGTTCTCCAGTTTCACCATTTGATTCAGCAAATGTCAACAAAATAACCAAACTCCAAAGAAAAGATGAGGACATATTCCTCAGTAACCCTCCTCCGTTGTCAGGAAGAGGGAAGCACTCCAGCCAAGTGTGGGATTTGAGAGACAGCAAATCAGGCAGATGTACTTTGGCCTGTGAAATATCCTGCAACTTTTCAGTTCTCTCTTCTTTGCCCTAGAAGGCTATGTTATTTTTCCTTCCCAAGGGATGTAAATGATCTTAGATCTTCAGTACTCTTCAACTTGTAAGAGGTCAAAATCTACCTTTAAGTGATGCACAACTTAATCATTATCTGTCTGACCTTTGAAATAGTAACAAATTGCTTTGGAAACATCCACTAAAACAATCCTTACTTAAGAAGTAGCCACCGTTCAGCAAACAATACTAGAAAAACTGGATACCCACATGCAAAAAAATGAATTTGGACCCTTACTTTACACCATATACAAAGATTAACTCAAAATGCATCAAATACCGAAAAACAGGAGCTAACACTCTTTAGAAGAAAACAAAAGAGAAAAGTTTCATGACAGTGGACTTGGCAATGATTTTTTGGATATGATACCAAAAGCACAGGCAACAACAACAAAATAATGGATACACTGAGCGATTTGAAAATGAAAACACTTTTATATATCAAAAGACACCATCAACACAGTGAAAAGACAACTTACAGAATGAGAAAGAATATTCACTAATTATATATGTGTTAAGAGGTTAATTTCCAGAATACATAAAGAACTCCCATAACTCAACAACAATTAAAAAAAATAGCCTCCTTTTTAGTGGGCAGAGAAAATAGGCATTTTTACAAAGAAGATGTACAAATTGCCAAAAAGCACATGAAAAGATGTTCAGGTTCACTATTCATTAGGGAAACACAAATCAGAACCACCATGAGATAACACTTCATACCCATTAGAATGGCTACTATCAAAACAAGCAAACAAAAACCAGAAAATAGCAAGTGTTGGTGAGGATGTAGAGAAACTGGAGTCCTCGTGCACTCCCGGTGAGAAAATAAAATGGTGCAGTTGCTACAAAACAGTATGGTAGTTCCTTAAAAAATTAAATGGAATTACCATGGGATCCAGTAATTCCACACCTGGGTCTATACCCAAAAGACCTGAAAAAAAGAGACTCAAAGAGATATTTGTACAACCACGTTCACAGCAGCATCATTCACAATCGTCAAAATATATAAGCAATCCCAGTGTCCACTGACAGATATGAATGGATAAACAAAGGTATTACATGCATACAGTGGATTACTGTTCAGCCTTAACATGGAAGGAAATTCTGGCACCTGCTATAACATGGATAAACCTCGAAGGCATTATGCTGAATGAATCAAGTTAGACACAGAAGAACAAATACTGTATGCTTCCACTTACATGAAGAATCTAAGGTAGTCAAACTCACAGAGACGGAATACAGCATGCTGGTTTCCTGGCTAGAGGAAGGGAGGGTGGGGAGCTCTTGTTTAATGGGTACAGAGGTTCACTTTGGAAAGATGAAAAAAGTTCTGGAGATGGATGATGGTCATGGTTGCACAACAAGAAAGGATGTAATCCCACTGAACGGGATGAAATACAATGGGGTAGCTTCTTCCAACACTAAGGACAATTCTACCCCTCTGAGCTATGACTATAACTATTTTCATAAAGTATATATATGTACTCAGCCAATCTTTTCGTTCAATAGAAAAGGTCTCCAGTGTGATCTCAGGAAGAACTTTCTGTTTTATAGGATTTTCCTATTTTACTAATGTGATTATTATTAAACAAAGATAATTTCTTTGTTCCTAATCTACACATACAATTCTTAATTGTCCCTCACATTAGGAAAAAAACAAGAAAGTAGTATCCTTTCAAGGTCCAACTGAGTTTTGGTAAATTGGGAAATTTTACCTCCGGCTCACCTACTCAACTCCAGCTGTCAGACCACCTGCTTATGATGACTTGGTGGAAGCAATATAAAAATCAATCGCTGTTTCCATGGCATTATCATAAATTCTGTTTACCTGCTTTATTTGGAATTTCTTCAGCAAAGAGAAATTTTAAAAGTCTTAGAATCCCTGACCTTCAGATTTAGAAGGCGAATAATCACCCTTCTTCCCTCCCCCAAGGTAAACTTTCTAAGGACGCAAAACCCTGTCTTTCATTGACTAGCAAATCTCCCATTTCCTCCTTAATCCAGAATACATTCCACAAATATCTTGTTGCACTCTTTATGTATTAGCCCTTTAACCCTACAAAATGACAGGAATACAAGTGAAATACCGTGTAGATTTTTTTTTTTTTTTTTTAACAAGTGAAATACAGTGTAGATCTTTTTCCTTTGAAGTCATGTCTAGGGGACACCACATGATCAAATATGGGGTCTCAAGCTCATTCATGTGGTTTCAAACTCCAGCTCCATCACTTCCTAACCCTGTAGCCCTATTTCTTCATCAGCAGAAAGATAATAACAGCTCTGAAGGTGTATATAATGTTTAGAACATTTGGTCTCTGGCACATAGGTGTCCACTAAATAGAAACTTATTATCATGTGAACAAATATCATTAATACCTCTCCCACCACTTAGGTTTGGGTTCGTTAAATGGAACTAATAGAAGAATTCTCAGTTGATTTTAAAATCTTGGGTACAAGGAAAATCGGTGGGGTCTTACCTTTCCTCTTTTGGAAGAGGATTCCAGAACAGAGACATGCTCTGGGGACTATGAATGAGCTAGATGGAATTAGGGTTGTATCAGTGTCTCCAGATCTGTAGGTCAGCGAGTGGCTAATCAACAACTCATGACTTCTGTTCCCAGTCCTGCCTCATAGTCTCACTTCCCTACCTGTCACCCTGGCTCCACAGCAAAGTTATAGAAATCTCAGCTCCCTTCTCTCCCTCCCTCATCCCTTACAAGAACACTAGAACACAGTTGTAAGAACCAGAATCATCTTTTCCTTTCTTCTTCCTTTAACTTTTCCAGGATGTCTTTGTACCACCTCTGCTCCTTCTGTGCCATCCACTTTACTTCCTTTTTTCTATTCTGAATCCTGAGTCACCACCCTTCTTAATAACTCCCAAAAGATTGCACAAAAGAAAATCCTGGAGTCATCAAAAAGGTACATGGGAGGAAATTCCGATATACCTGAATTTCACATGAGTAAAATTGCTGGTTCAGGAGGGATCACCATGTCAAAACACTGATAAGGACAAAAGAGAAGAAAGAAAATAAAGAAAAAAGGGAAAACACTGATAGGGAATGGAATTAACTCTGCCTAGAAAGAGCAAAGCAGGCTTCCCTGGAGACCAGCTGAGTTATACAGAGTGAAGACTTCTCCAGGCAAAGTAGTGGGATTGGGAATTTCAGATGGAGAAAATGACACACCTGAAGCTTTCTGGTTAGAAAAGAAGTCAACATGGCCAGAGCAGTGTCTGTCTGTGGAAGATGAGATTTCTAAAATAGACAAGAAGTCAGATCAAGAAGGACCTTGAAATGTCATTGTAATGAGCTTAGATTTTATTATAAATAATGGAGAATTATGAGAATACTGTAGGCAGGAAATTAACATGGTCATGTTTGTGTTTGACAAGCATTCCTGCAGAGCCCAGTCTCAGACCCAGAGTGGGTGAGGAGGTTGGAGTACAGTGAAAGAGATGTGAACAGGGAAGCACCCCCACCCGACAAGGCAGTGGCAGAGAGAGAGCAGGAAACAAGAACTGGTGAGAAATATTCAAGAAATAGGACCTACCAAAGTGTTTGCGCAGTTAAGGAGGGAAGGGTTGATGTTCAGTTTCCTTGTTTGAGAAATTGTTTGAGAAAACGGACAGAGGTGTTGATAACTGAATAAATGAGAAGAATCAGGGGAATGAGGTTTGGGGGAGAAGACCCTGAGTTTAGATTTGGCTGCATGGAGATCTGCGGGACACTGGCCACTCACCGCTGCCTCAGAGCAGTGGTTTAGTCATCGATGATCAGTGCAGGGAGGATCCAAGATGGCCCAAACTACAGCCAGGGGCTGCACCCCTACTTCCATTTCTCTATTTTTCTGAGATTGACCTAATTTTTCACAACTTTCTTTTCTGTTTTCTATGTCTTTATCTTCTTTGGTTCTACTCTGTGCAAAATTCTTTGTATTTATCTTTTAAATTTTTTATTTAAAAAACTTTCATAAGTTCAAAATTCTTTCTGATTCTCAATTCATGGTTGTAAAGTCCCCTGTTATTCAAAAAATATCATAGTTGCTTTTTGAAGCTTTTTTCTGTTTACTGCATGGTCTCTGGTTTCCCTAAGCTCTTTTTCCCCTATTTGCTTGTTGGGTCTTTCTATTCCATGGTGGAGGCTTTCTTGAATACCTATGGATCTTTGTGTATCCATTTACATTTAAGAATAAAACATTAATGAGTGGATGATAAGCTCTGTGTGCATGGATGGTGTTCACGACTAGTAAGTTTTATCATGGGGTGACAGAATGGCAACCTGGTAATTTCATTGGGGAGCCCCAAATGTTCATTTTGGAAGGTTTTTCTCCCCTGGGAACATTGACTTTCTTCAGAAAACAAGTCCTCTAGTTTTCTACCTGGCTGAGAAAAGTTTGTTGGAAATCTTTCTGCTAAATGTATAGTCTTTATTTAGGCCCTTGTTTTCCATCTTTTCTCCAAATTCTTGGAGCGTGCTTCAACACTAAACCAATATAATTCTGATAACTGTTACTTTACCAATGCTCATTTTTCATTCCTACTGGCTTCCTCCAAATTCCATTGTTTTATAGTCTTAATAAGAATTTATTGCAGATATTATGACATCCTTAACATTGAGGAAAATTCAAAAGCTGCAAAGGCCATGACCAACTGTGGTCTGCAATAAAGGTATAGGTACTTCCAGAGAGTTGTAATTGCACATTATGAAGATGGAGAGGACAACATATGACAAAATATATACCCATACGCTGTTAGGAAAACAGCATGTACCAAACTGAAGAAGGGGTCCTCAACCCGGTCTGTGTGGACTCTAGACACAGTGGCTCTTGAAGTCCAGGAGAGTCATTTTGAAGAAAGGTGAGGGCATCGGAGGCATTGACTGAGGGCCTTACATGGCAGGTTGAAGAATTTTGATTGGGCCTGCTCTTTTATCTTGAGTGAAATAAAGCTGGTGTGGTGTGTCTGGTGGGCCAGCTGAACTTACCTGTCAGAGGACTGGACGGGTGTGGGAGTGAGGAGAGGGTGGAAAAGCAGAGGTGCTTTGAGGAAGAATGTCAAGATTCTCACAACCTGTATCTAGCTCCCATCTCATTTTTATAGCTCCAACCTGGCTTTGGTGCTTTCCTTATTCCCTTTTAATTTTCATATTAGTTTAAAAGAGAGCACTGTAGAACTAATCTGCATTTTTAGCCGTTAATGGAAACGTCGGTGAATATAATGATCTCTTATAACCTTTATGACACTGAGCTCATTCTCTTTTTCAGGGACATAACATTGCTTAAAAGGTACATTTACATATGCTAGTTCTGTGACTTCCCGCAAAATTTCAAGGCAATACAGTACTGTTCCAATTGTCTATTCAATTTTCATGAAGGATTACATAAAATAATTACAGAAATTGGTGTAAGTTTAAAACCACTCATTTGCTCATTTTACAGGAAATGCATTAGCTCCTAGGAAATTAGCACACCCACTACTGCGATGAACCGATCTCTGAATGCAGTGTGGTCCTGACTCGGGGAACATGATCCAGGCATTTGTTCTCCATGCTCATTACAGCAATGATTGCAATTATCCTTGAGCAGAATGGAAAAGAATTATGAGTTGACCATTACCATTTGAATAATTCAGGTTTGGCAGAGATTTTCCTGAGAAGGTAGATTTATACATTATTGAGAGTTTGGAGGACTTTTCTGGGATATTTTTTCAGATTTTTTTTTTCAAGTATGATAATCCCTACATAAACAGGGAGGCTATAATCAGAAAATTCATATTCAGGGGAAGGAATGTAATACAGAACTAGGGCTTCAGATAAGGAGCACAGGATTGCCAAGGGCACATGTAGACACACACATAACACCTCCATGTCAAGCTCAAGTCACAGATTCTAGGAAACACAAAACATGGACTGTGTCATTGTGGGACAGTGACTGGTCAAGGATAGAGCAGAGACCAGAGGAAACATAAATTGCTAGGATTAATGGCTCCCAAAGCCCATGAGGAAACACAGTACAGCTTTCTCTACCTCCAAAAGCTCTTGATACCAGGATTTCAGCACTTCCATTCGATTCATCTGAGCTTAATTTCCATGAAGCTGTGAAACACTGAAGGGCAGGTTGTCTTTGGGGAGTGCCATGGGTAAACCCTCCCGACATTCCTGTCCAAGGTAACCTAAAAAGAACAAAATAAGTTTCGACCTGGTGATCTTGGAATTCCCTGAACAAGGCAGTGAAGTGTAAGACTCAGATACCGTGACTCACAACATAAAAACTCCAGACTGCACGAACATTGACTGTGAGGAGCTGAGAAGTGGACGTGGCAAACAATTGCAACGCGCACTGGATCCGATCTTTTGAAAAGGGAGAAATGCATTTCTGTAACGATGTTTTGTGCACGATAGAGGAGGAGAGCAAGTGAAGTAAGCCTGTCCCCACTGAGCAGAGGCAGGGGGTAGAAAAGAAGAGTTTAGGGATATTTGGCACACTCCAGAACTCTGCCTCTTGTATTTTTAATTGGGAAGCTGCAAACAGGAGCAGCACACAGAAGCATCTTTCTCTGGCAGTGGGAGGCTTTGCTCCACTGATGTGATTTATGACGGGAGGAGTGTTTTCACAAGGCCGATGCCTTACAAAGAACCATCATTCCCAGGGGATTCGTTAATTGAAGTGCCACACAGATCTGTGGGAAGATAGAAGGTGTTGTCATCAGGGCAGGAAGAAGGATGAGATGACCTCACCCTCTGTGTTTTTCAGTGCCCTTATTCCAAGATCTGTAAAAACCGAAGCCTTTGTCCCTTTGTATTTTTTTTTTTTTTAATAGGAACTTGGGCTATATTTACTACAGAAGTCCTGCTAAATCAAGCTTTGTCAACAACTCCCAGACTATGTTTATAGGAGGCATAAACAATCCCCTAGGAGTTACATACAATTCCAGTATTAAATACCTTTCCTATAAAAACCGAATGTATTTTTTCTTATTTAAGTTGACTGGTAGAATTATTTCAGCAATTCCCTAAGTCGTTAAAGACCATAATGATTCTGCTGTAAAACTCAGCATGCTCATATTCAAGTCAGATTAACCGGACAATTATTTATGAGGTACCTACCATTCGTCAGCATCTGGGAGAGGTGCTGAAGCAGACAGAACAGAGCAAGACACAGCCTCTGTCCTGTGGGGAAAGCACCTGGGGAAGAGACTGTATTATGTGCTATCAGAATGCAAAAGAAGCAGTGACTTCGAAGCTAGTTTAAAATGATCAGGCTCCACGATAGAGACTTGGTATAGAATACTGGTATTGAAAGAAAAATGTTTTAATGATAAAAGAAATATAACTATACTATATTCAATTTGCAGAGTATAAACAAGAAAACTTAGAATTCAATTACTCTAATGTAACCCTTATCTATTATTTTATTCCAATCTACAAATGAATAATTTCACGGTTATAATCTGGAGGCACATAGATAAAACTGTCTCCTCCTCTCCTCTTTTTTCACATAAACCTAATTCTATGTCACCACCCAGGCTCCTTGAGAATAACTGTATTGTTATATATGATAAAATTATATATATTCATATATTATTCATATACTAAATTTATGTTTATATACCACAAAGTTGACCCTACTTAAGTTTAAAATTAAATGCTTTTTAGTATTTTCAGAGTTGTACCACCATAACCACTAACCCCAGAACATTTCCATCACCTCAAAAAGAAATTCTGGGGCACCTGGGTGGCTCAGTGGGTTAAAGCCTCTGCCTTTGGCTCAGGTCATGATCCCAGGATCCTGGGATCAAGCCCCACATTGGGCTCTCTGCTCAGCACAGAGCCTGCTTCCCCCTCTCTCTCTGCCTGTCTCCCTGCCTACTTGTGATCTCTAGCTGTCAAATAAATAAATAAAATCTTAAAAAAAAAAAAAAAGAAATTCTGTGCCTCTCAATTCCCCTCTTCCCCCTTCTCCTGGAAATCACTAATCTACCTTGCCTATTCTGGACATTTCATATAAAATGAAATTATGTAATATGTGCTCTCTTGGGTCTAGCTTCTCTCACTCAGCATCATGTTTCCAAGGTCCATCCATGCTTTTAGCATGTGTTGGGACGTCATCCCTTTTTATGGCTGAATCCAGTGTACAGATATACACACTTTACTTGTTCATCAATTGGTAAACCTAATAGTTCTTTCCACTTTCAGCCGTTATGAATAATGTTGCTGTGAACATTCGTGTACAAGTCTGTGTGTGAACATGTTTTCATTTCTCTTGGGCCACACCTAAGAGAAGAGTTGTGGATCATATGGTAACTCAAGTTTTTGAGGAACTGCCATACTGTTTTCCAAAGGGGCTGCATCGTTGCGTAGCTTTTTGATAGGTTTCCTAATCACTTATTTCACTATTGTCTCACTGAAGGACATTTAATATGCTTCCAGTTTTTCTATATTTCATATTTTCATTTCTGGAGCCTTTTGTCCTTCTGAATTATATCATTATGGTAAATTTCCCTTGTGGTTCTTGTTTGTACCATCATGTTTACTTTCAACCCACCTGCATTATTTAATTTGAATGGAGTTTCTTGTAAATACATGTAATTAATAATGTTTTTTTCATCCACTCTGCCAATATCTGTATTTTAATTAGTGGATTTTCACCAATTATATTTCATATAATTATTGATGTGGTAGAGCTTGTGTGTGTGCCATTTAATCATTTGTTTTCTGCTTGTTTCCTCCACTCCCCAACCTTGTTTCCCTTTTCTTGCCTTCCAACATGATTTATTTATAGTGTTTTGAGTGCATTTCTTTGTTAGTTTTTGCAGTGGCTGCTCTGGGCATAAGTCATAAGTCATAAGTCATAAGTCACACTTATGACTTACCACAGTCTCCTGGGATCAGCATTTTATCACTTCACAGGAAACGAAATCTCACTTCCATTTAGGGCCTTTATCCTCCCTACTTTTAAGTACCATTATCTTTGAGCATGAGATGAAATTACAATTTTGGTCTCAATCATCAAACGTGATTCATAAAAATTCACGAGGACCATATTTACTGTATGCATCCCTAATTCTTTCCATTGTTCTTCCTTTCTGATGCCCCAGGATGCCTTTTATCATTTCATTTATGTTTGAGGAACTTCCATTAGGCATTCTTTGGCAGTAGGTTTGCTAGCAACAAATACTTTCTATCCTTCATTCCCACAGGATGGTTTGGAGAATAGGATTTGCAGCGGGTAGGTCCTTTCCTTCAGCACTTGAAACTGTTGTGCCACCTCTGTCTGGCTCCCATGGCTTCTGATGAAAATCAGCTGTCATTCAAATTGTGCAGTGTCCTGTGTCACTTCTCCGGCTGCTTTTGATGTCTTTCTGTTTTTAGTTTTCATGTTTATGATGCAACTTTTGGAGCTAAGCTTATCCTACTTGTGGCTCCCTCAGCTTTTTGAACATGCACGATTGTATCTTTTGCTGAATGTGAGATGTTTCCATCTGTTCTTTGCATAGTTTCCTGGCTCTATTCTTTTTTCCTCCTCTACTTCTGGAACTTCAGATACATGAATGTTGGCACTGTTGTTATTGTCCCACAGATCACTGAGGCTCATTTTTCTCCAATCTTACTTCTGTTATTCAGATTCATAAACTCTATTGGTTTATTTTCAAGTTATTGATTTCATCTTCTGTCATTTCTACTGTACCATTAAGTTTATTTTGGTTATTGTATTTTTCAGTTAAATAATTACCATTATTTATTTTTCTAAAAATTGGGATATAATGCATACACCATGGTGATTTTTTTTGTTAACTTTTTAAAACTCTTTATGTTACCTATTTCTTTGCTGAGGCTTTCCAATTTTTTTGTTTCAAGAGAATTTGCAATTACTTGTAGAGGCATTTTTATGATGGCTGCTTTAAAATCCTTGTCAGATAATTCCAATATCTGGTTCATTTTGGTGGCATCATCAGTTGACTATCTCTTCTCATTCAAGTTGTGATTTTCTTGGTTCTTGGTATGACAAGTAGTTTTAGATTGTATCCTGGATATTTTGTCTATTATGTTAGGAGGCTTTGGGTCTTATTTTAATTTTTATTTTAGCAAGTGGTCACTCTGTTTATGGTTTAGCATGCCTGGCCTACTTTTTGGTTTGTGATTCCAGTGGCAGTTTAATTTTCAGTGCCTTTGGTCTAATCGTTTTATCTGGTACTGCTGTGGTTCCATATGGTCCTTGATGGTGCTGCTTTGGGGGAAGAAGTTTTCCCCTGTCACCTATAGATTGGGGTAAGGATCCTCCTGTCCGTGGTGATAAAAAGCTTCCAAGATCAGGCCTTTTGTCTTAGGATCCCCTTGCCAGTGCCGTTTGCCTGTCCAGTATTCTCAGCAAGCGAGAGGCATCTCGGGTCTTATAATAAAGTAGAGTGTTTCCCCTGGCCACTTGTCAGTGGGGAGCCGTATATATTGCCCTTGCTGGTGGTATCAGACTCATCTCATGTTGGTCAGCAGGACCCAGTTTCACATGGGATAGGAATGAGCCACACTAGGCTCCCTTATCTCATGAGGCTGGGAGTCAGGAGACACCAAACATGGATCACCTTTCTCTGTTGGGTGGGAGGTTGTAAGACATTCTGCGACCATGTTCCCCTTCCAGTCTTGGGATTACCTAGCTGGTTTGTTTTCCTCTTCTCACCTTACAAAGCTCTCTTTCAGGATGCCTCTTCCATTATTTTATAATCATAGTATCCAGAATTGGTAATTGTACTTAGAAGGAGCAAAGAGAAATGAGCCTGCCCTCTTGTCCACACAATAAGTCAGAATGCAGTATTTTAAAAAATTTCTATCTGCACAACTTCCTCAAAAGCTGAAAGATCAAGCCCTATCCTAGAATTGTTTTTTAAACCATGCATTCCAAATCTGAGTAAATTTGGCAATTCCTCTGGATATGGAGGAAATGGCAATAACATAAACAGTTCTCAGGAGAGTGACTTAAAGATACTGTTTACCGTGTAATAGCCTTTAGGCAGCTTCTATATTGATCCAGTATGGGGACTATAGTCAGTCATTTAACAAATATGTATTAAGGGCTCAATAAAGGCCAGGTACTGCTTTAATTTTTGGGAAGGTAGCAGTGAGGAAAAAAAAAAAAAATCCCTGCCTTCTTGGAAGCTTACATTCTCCAGAATACGGGATGTTTCTCAGTTAAAATGAGTTCAAATCATATCAACTATCCAGCTCATCGTCTAATCATCCATAGCATTGTCTTTTCAAACAGCAAAACTCAAATCTACTACACGAGGACTATCCCATTCCATTAGGTATTTTCAATCACTTGTTTGTGTGTGTAATGTTCACCTGTACCTGTGGAAGGAAATAGCTGAGGAGAGTAACAGCTATCTTACTATAAACGATATTCATGCCGGATTAAATTCAGAAGGCTAAAATTTGTTCAATGTCCACATGTTTAGCTAAGCAAATGAATCTGGTTGCAAATGGGCATGTTTGTCTTGAGGTTTCAAAGTGACATTTTCTGTTTTCCTAAAGTCAATCACTGCTCAGAGAAGGACTTCTTGGGAGGGTCACTTTATTAACAGAAGCTGATAAATGGAAATACAGTGAGAAAAAAGGTGGTGACGACCTTGGGTGATGGAGTTCGAACATGGGAGACTGGAAGAGAAGCAGTACCATGAAGATAAATACCAAAGTTAATCAGGAGTGGAATAGATTTTTAAAATTTTTTAAGATTTTTATTTATTTGACAGACAGAGATCACAAGCAGGCAGAGAGGCAGAGAGAGAGGAGGAAGCAGGCTCCCCGCTGAGCAGTGAGCTGGATGTGGGGCTCGATCCCAGGACCCTGGGATCATGACCTGAGCTGAAGGCAGAGGCTTTAACCCACTGAGCCACCCAGGCGCCCCAGATTTTTAAAATTTTTCTTAAAGATTGTATTTATTCATTCATTTACTTATTTATCTGAGAGATAGAAAAAGAGAGAAAGAAAGAGCAGGGGGAGGAACAGAGGAGGGACAAACAGACTCCATGCTAAGCAAGGAAACTGACACAGGGGTCAGTTCTATGACCTTGAAATCATGACCTGAGCTGAAACCAATAGAGCCACCCAGAGTGGGACTGATTTTTAAATGGAGAATGATTTGTTTTCAAATATGCTAAGTTTGGTGTGATGGGAAGATACTCAAGTTAAAGATGTCCCAGCATACAAATTCTAGAATAGGGCTTAGGAAAAATGTTGGCTCTTGAATTATCTGGGTATCCTGAGCAAAAGAAGTAGGAAAGGGTGAGACCTTAGAAAAATGGCTTGGGGGTTAAGGATAGAGAGGACTGAGGACTGAATTTTCAGTAATGGATGAGTTCAGCTCCAGACCTCTGCTCTCCACTCTAAGACTCTTCAGGTGATCTCATCTGATTATAGAGCCAACTTGGCCAAATGAACATGTTCCCTACTTACACTCTTATAATTTAAATCTGCACTGATAGGAATAGGCATAAAGGCGCAAACAAAATAAAATACAGAGCAAATCCTTGAGATAAACAATGGAACCATGGTATGTACAAGCAAAGAAATGAGAACATTCAGAGCTATGAAGAAGAGTTCTATGGGAAAATAAACTTCCTATCTTCCAGTTTGGGAAAATTTCTATCTAGATGCATATTTACAGGAGAAGTAAGTTTTTGAAAGATTGAAGAATCAGGTATAGTGTACTTGAGGGAGAGCTGTAAGTGCTGGATGTAGTTGAAAATAAGACTCAGAAAACAAATTTATTTGGGTACTTCAGGAACCAGAAGCCAAAAAAGTTCTCTGCACATGTTCATATTTATCGGAACAAATAAATTTTAAAAGGAATAAACTCACGAGTCAAAACAAAAATAGTGAAATAGTTTGGGTCATGGTTGCAAAAGATTTTGAAGAGCATGAGTATCTTAGTGTAAAATATTCTTAGAAGTCCTAAAGAGAGAAATAGACATAGAGGCTAGGAAAAATAGGGTTGAAAAAAAAAAAAAAAAACAAAAAAAACAAAAACTGAAGGTTTAAAATTTTAGTAGCAAAGTAAAGGAATGACAAGAGAGGAAAAATCGATGCTGACAAATTGGCTGCTATAAACTAAAGTTGAGGAACATATCTAGGATTCTTACCGCCTTTAATAAAATGTGCAAAGGGGCATTCCTAAATGAAGTATTAAAGGCATACCGAGATATCGATATGATGAATGGAAGAAGAGGCTGGACTGGATGTGGATCAAAAAAATAAATGAATGTCAGAAAGTTATAGGACAGTTGTATGCAGCAAACTCTGACAGTGGAATCTGAGAGGAAGAGTTCTGGCACAGGCAGGTTCAAAGGCTGTCTTGAAAAATTACATAATGAGTTCAACCACAGGCTTTGAGAAAACTGCTGAGACTATATGACCCTCACTCAAGTTCAAAATCCAAAGCTATTTGTAAACCAGTTATAACTCGTGACTTAAAATAGTCATGGTTCTAAGCTGAGGACCAAATAACAAAAAGTTAGCCTTCTCTTCAATAACATAAGCACCTGAGGAAAACACGCATTAACTACTTTGCCTATATGGGCTTAAAGTTAGAACCCTCTTATGTAATCTTGGCTTATTTGGGAATCTCTTGATTCTAAATTCTGATTTTTTTTTTTTTAAGATTTTATTTATTCATCTGAAAGAGAGGGAGAGAGCAAGAGGTGGGGAGGAGCAGAGGGACAGGGAGAAGCAGAGGACTCCCGGCTGAGCAGGGAGCCAGATGCCAGGCTGGATCCCAAGACCCGGAGATCATGCCCTGAGCCGAAGGCAGCTGTGTAACTATCTGAGGCACCCAGAGCCACCTCAGTCTGGAAGCATCCGTCAGTATGTGCTTGAGGTTGGGCTGACATGGCAGTTGCTTCTTCATTCAGCGCTGGTGTCACTGGAATTAATGAGTTTTATGTGTCCTTAGCTTCATTTCTCCATCCTCAGAAGCCCTACCCAAACCATGTTGAGGTTGAACCAGAAGACAGATTTGGCTTTTTGTTACGGAATTCTACTGATGACCCACAATTTTTTAAAAAAGTGTTTCATAATCCTGACTTTCACAATTTCTACTCCTGGTTTTGTCCCTTGAAAAGGCTCTACTCTTGAGGAAGGGAGCAAGTGGGCTGGTCGTCAGAGGTATTTTCTCACTTTTTATGGGCACTGCCCACGGTGCAGGTCTGATTAAAGAGCCAAAACGAAATACGCAGCTTGCTCTGAAGGTCAACTGATCCCTTAGTAACAGGGTGGTTCACGCCCTCCCTTCTGTCACTTGGCTCTACCACCTCTTAAGACTGTCGAGCTCCAGATCTTTCTCATATGATGACTACCCAGCTGCTTCTCAGAAGAATTTTCCAGTATGATTCATCTTGTTTGTATTCATTCATTTGGTTATCTCTTGTTCATTACCTTTGGATCCAAAAGTTACTAAAAGTACGAGGCAGGGTAATAACTTAAAATTATTTGGCAAGCAATTTGAAAGAGCACCAAAAGAACTGATAGAAAAAGGAGGATAAAAAATCAGTTTACTGTTAGAAATGGCAAAGATTTCTTTTTAGAAGAAGAGGCTATAGTTTCCAAAATACTGCATAAGTTAACAGTAAGTCCAAACATCAGAAAATAGGATTTCTAGAACAAATGTTAGGCATATTTATTACTGATAACACAGAGTAGACATTCAATAAAATACCGTTTTTAAGACTATTTTTGCACGTACATATAAACTAAGTATATTACACAGTTAAATATGTCTTTGTTAAGGTATGAATTTTATGCTTGCTACATTTTTATTTTCAAGGGCAAGAATCATCAGATGCCCGTGAATATATTTCAATAATTTAAAAAAATTCACAAAGCAATGTTCTTTTAGTTAGGAGGAAAACACTCGACGGAGCTTTTCTAGGTTTACAGTTGGTGAACTGGACTCAACAGTTATTTTGTGTGACATTGCTCAATGGGGCATAGGACACTGTAATTATAGCTTAACCACAATAAAACTCTGAACCTTTTTATTAGTGAGATTCTTTCAACATTGAAGAGAACTTAGTGAAAGTGTGCCAAAGGAATTTCAGACTGTTGTATACTAAAACTTATGAGACTTGTAGTAAGGCTTGTCTTTAAACAACATACACAAAATGTAGATGTGATAATTGATACATGTATGTACTGGCCTACAGCTTCCTATATCCATACTTTTCTATGAGCTCCTCTGAAAAAAATGTTGGTGGGGGGACAATTATGTTTTTTATTAAATTGTGATAAAATGTATATAACATAAAACTTGCCCTTCTAAGGACTGTTAAGTATGCAGTTCAGTGGCATTAAGTACATTTACACCTCTGTGCAACCATCACCACCATCTATCCCCAGAATGTTTCCACCACCCCAAACAGAAACTCTGTACCCACTAAACACGAACTCCCATTCCCCAGGTGCCCCAAGCCACGATAAAGCCTCGTCTACTGTTTGTCTCAATGAAATTGATGCTTTCACGTATCCCATATAAGTGGAATTATAGAAAATTTGTCCTCTTGTATCTGGCTTATTTCACCGACCATAATATCTTTAAGCGTCATCCATGTTGTTGCACGTGTCAGAATTTCTTTTCATGGTTGAGTAATATTCCACGTAAGTATACATCACATTTGTTTATGCATTCATCCACTGATGGACACTTTGATCGTTTCCACTTTTTGGCTATTGTGAATAATGCTTCTATAAACATTAGTGTACAAATATCTGTTCAAGTCCTTACTTTCAATCCTTCTGGGTAAATACCCAGAAGTGGAATTGCTGGATCACATGGTAATTATATGTTCAATTTTTTTTTAAGGAATCATCATCTATTTTCTGCTGTGGCTTCACCATTTTATATTTCCACCAGGGCACAGGGTTCCAATTTCTCCACATCAAAATGATTATTTTTTAAGAATAAAAATACCATTTTTATTTTGTGATACAATTTCTGGTCTTACTCCAATTTTCTTCTTTTTGTCCCTTGCTTTTATCACTGAAATCAAAACCACAGGATTTATGGTATAAGACAGTCCGATTAGAAACCCAAATTCCAAGAAGTCTACTGAAAGAGAAAGCAAAAGTTTAAAAAGCTAAGTCACAGAACAGTCATATGAATTGGGGTCAGAGGGCACAGTCTCCTCCCTAAAATCTGAATGTCATGCTACATCCTCAGAATGTGATGGAAAATTTAACTTACAAGAAGCAGCAGAGAAGGAAGACAAAAGCAAGCTCTGACGATAGCAAACTGAAGGAAAGTTATTTACAAAAAACAAAAGAAGAGACAATGAAGTTTCGAGGTTCAGATGGAGGTAGAATAAAAGATAATCAGATAATGTGTACCTACATTTTCTGTAGCTTCCAACAGAGAGGTAATCAAGAATTTAGGATTATTTTTCTGACATTTTCTTCAGACTATTGTAAGAACGCTGAATGATGATAATTCGTTTTAAAATATTATATGCATTTGTTTAGCTACAATTAAGAAATGTTTAAAGGACTGGAATTAAGTAAAACATTCAGTGTTTGAAATAGGCCAAAATTAGAATCATCATTTTAGAATGAGGAATTAATCATCTAACAAAAAAATGATAGGATTCATTAAGTAATTTAACATATAAAAACATACTAACTCGGGTTCACTACACTACGCCTGTCATGACACTTCATAAAATACTAAGATATTCAAACTCCAATGTTCCTAAATTTGTCAATACCATAATATTAAAAAGAATATTTTACAGGTATATTTAGCAATTTCATATGAAAATATATTCTCTTAAAGCATAATAATAATTTCTGCTTTACAAAATACAGTAATACAAATTTAGGGAAAAAACTGGCCTTTTTATGATAAATCCAAACTTCTTTTTAAAGAGATAAAGATAGTTTAGTTGAATTTCATCAAAATCAATTCAGAATAGAATTTTAGAATTACCATCTGGATAGGAAGAAATAATGTGACCATCTTTCATAGTCATTTTTAAATTATTCACACAGGATTTTGATTAGTTGAGCTACTACATGCACATTGAGACTATTTCCAAGTAGACGATAACGCTGTTTCACTGTTATCTTCTCAGGAAATCCTAGAAAAGAGAGATAATAATTTATAATACAATCATTTAAAATATTAACTTCCAAAGATAAAAGGATGATGTATCTTTTTGTAAGAGCACAGTGGTCATTCATGTAAAGAAGTCCCTAAAATCTCCATGAAATTCAACTAACAGGTGAGAATTTGAAGCCAAAAATATAAGGTTACATTGCCTACACAATGTGATATTATCATGTCACATAACATGCTATACTCAGTGTACACATAAGTATACCATAACATCCATGAAACTCATCAAACTCATCCATGAAACTCATCCATGAAACTCATCCATGAAACTCAGCTTTATGGGGGCGCCTGGGTGGCTCAGTTGGTTAAGCCACTGCCTTCAGTTCAGGTCATGATCCTGGAGTTCCAGGATCGAGTCCTGCATCGGGCTCCCAGCTCCACAGGGAGTCTGCTTCTCCTTCTGACCTTCTCCCCTCTCATGCTCTCTCTCTCTCAAATAAATAAATAAAATCTTTAAAAAAAATTTACAGCTTTGTGGACATAAAATTTACCCTTTTAAAATGTAAAGTTCAGTGGTTTTTAGAATAGTCAGAGTTTTGCATACATCTCCACTATTTAATTCTAGAACATTTTTATTACCTCAAAAAAAAACCTGGCCCACAGCTAACATCATACTCAAAAGTAAAAAGGTTGGGGCAACCTGAGGGTTTTGAAGGGTCAGGGGTGGGAGGTTGGGGGAACAGGTGGTGGGTAATGGGGAGGGCACGTTTTGCATGGAGCACTGGGTGTTGTGCAAAAAGAATGAATACTGTTACACTGAAAAAATAAATAAAATGAAGAAAAAAAAAAAAAAGCTAAAAATTTTCCTCTAAGATCAGGAACAAGACAGGGATGCCCACTCTTACCACTTTTACTCAACATAGTATTGGAAGTCATAGTGTTGGAAGCCAGAGCAATTAGGCAAAGAAAGAAATAACAGGCATCCAAAATGGAAAGGAAAAAGCAAAACTGTCGCAATTTGCTGATGACATGATATTATATATATAAAAACCCAAAGACTCCACCAAAAAGAGCTGTCAGAACTAATAAATAAAATCAGTGAAGTTCCAGAATACAAAATTAATATACAAAGATCTCTTGTGTTTCTATATACTGATAACAAACTATCAGAAAGAGAAATTAACAATCTCATTTACAATTCCATCAAAAAGAATAAAATACCTAGGAATAAATTTCATCAAGGATGTAAAAGATCTGTACACATAAAAGATTATAAGAAACAAATGAAAGAAGACACAAATGGAAAGACAGTACATGCTCATGGACTGGAAGAAGCATTAATAAAATGTCCACTATCCAAAGTCTACATATTCAAGGCAATATGTATCATCATTCCAATGGCATTATTCACAGAAGTGGAATACACAATCTTAAATTCATACAGAATTACAAAGGACCCTAAATAGCAAAGCCATCTTGTGAAAGAATAAAGCTGGAAACTCTGCTCTGATACACAAAAATTAACGCAAAATGGATTAAAGACTAGAATATAAGACCTGAAACCATCAACTCCTAAAAGAAAACACAGGCAGTAAAATAAGCTCCTTGACATTTTGGCAACAATTTTTTGGATCTGACAAAGGAAAGGCAAAAAAAGTAAAAATAAATAAGTGGGACTACAACAAATTAAAAAGCTTTCGCACAACAAAGCAGAGAAAATCATCAACAACAGGAAAACGCAATCTACTGAGTGGGAGAAAATATTTGCAAATCATATACCTAATAAAGGGTTAATATGCAAAATATATTGAGGGAAGGTATATTGGTACAGCCACTATGGAAAACAGTATGAAGTTTCCCCAACAAATTAAAAATAGAACTACCATATGATCTAGTAATTTTACTTCTGGGTATTCATAGGGTAAAAATGAAAACACTAATTTTAAAAGATATATGCACCCCATGTCCATTGCAGCATTATTTACAATATCCAAGATATGAAAACACACACACACACACACACACACACACACACACACACACACAGGAATACTATTCGGTCATAAAAAAAGAATGAAAACTGGCCATTTCCAACAATACAGATGGACCTTGAGGGCACTATACTATATGAAGTCAATCAGAGAAAAAAGGACAAATACTCTATGATCTCACTTATATGTGGAATCTAAGAAAAGCAACATGGTGTACCAATACTCCCTCCTCTTTATAACTAAACAGTATTCTATTGCATGGATAAAACACATTTTATTTATCCATTTATTCACTGATAGACACTGGGTTGTTTCTACTTTTTGATTATGAATAATGATGTTATAAATATTGTATACATTTTTGCGTGGACATGTTTTCAGCTCTCTTGGATATATATTCCTGGGGGTGAAAATGCTGACTCATGCAGTAACTCCATGTCTAACATTTGAGGAACTCCCAAACTGTTCTCCAAAGTAGCTGCACCGTTTTATATCCCCACCAGCAGTGTATAAGGGATCTGATTTCTCCACATCTTTGTCAACACTTATTGCTTGTCTTTTTGTGAAATGGTATCTTCTAGTGGCTTTGATTTACATTTCCCTAATAACTAATGATGCTGACATCTTTTCATGTGCTTATTGGTCATTTGTCCATCTTCTTTGTTAAATACCTATTCAAATCCTTCACCCAATTTTAATTGAATTATTTTTCTTTTTATTGTTGAGTTGTGAGAGTTTTTGTTTTTTTTAAGATTTTTATTTATTTATTTGACAGAGAGACAAGCAGGCAGAGTGGCAAAGGGAGAGGGAGAAGCAGACTCCCCACTGAGCAGGAAGCCCGCTGTGGGGCTCGATCCCAGAACTCTGGGATCATGACCTGAGCCAAAGGCAGTCACTTAACCTAATAAGCCACCCAGGTGCCCGAGAGTTCTTCATATATTCTGGATACAAGTCTCTCACAGTTGTTTTTTCTATTCTGTTTCCACAAATGTGCTTTCTCATATAGGACTTCCATTTGCTATATTCTTTTTTAAAACAAATTGGCCCACAGATACAAAATATGCTAGAACAAAGCCTTGCAAATAGCAACATAAAAGACTGTCCATGAAATATACACTATAATGTTAGTTACAATTTTCTTATTCAGTATCCTTTGGCATAGCAATTAAATAAAGGAAAAGCAATTTATATAATAAAATGAAAGAAATAATTTAAAAGTATTAAGAAAATTAAATTATATATTTTGTGCGGACCAGGAGGAAGAATTGATTATGATAAAGTTGCTTCATCAACACTTGACATTATAGTTATTGCAGTAAAATAAGTGATTACATAATAAAATTATATTTTCAGGGGCGCCTGGGTGGCTCAGTGGGTTAAGCCTCTGCCTTCGGCTCAGGTCATGATCCCAGGGTCCTGGGATCAAGCCCCGCGTTGGGCTCTCTGCTCAACAGGGAGCCTGCTTCCCCCTCTCTCTGCCTGCCTCCTCTGCCTCCTCTGCCTACTTATGATCTCTGTCTGTCAAATAAATAAATAAAAATTTTAAAAAAATAGAAATCCTTTTAAAAAAATTATATTTTCAATTGAACGAGATCATAAAACTGCTATTATAAAGATAACATGTCTTAGGTAAGCACATTAGTCATCTAAAAAAATTATTTCATTCAACTTAGCCAGAGACACAAATAGATCACAGCCTTAGAATATTCCAGGGATGACCTTTTATAATATTAATATTATATCACAAGGTAAGAAAGGTTTAAAAGCAAACAAGTCAGATTTATAAAAATTATATATATGTGAGGGGTATATTTTATATACAGGTATAACTTTTTTAAATTAAAAGGTGATTTAAAAAACTGGTACATTAAAAATAAAAATAATCTTCAAAAACAAAGAAACATAGCATTAACAAGGTCAAGACAGCAGCTTTCATTCTGTAAGTGCAGGTTAGTGGCCTCTTCCAAAGCTTGCTATCTCAGGAATGCACGCCACTAGCCACAAAAGGAACCAGCACAAAACATATGAAAGGATCAATGCAAATCCATCATTGACCACAAACAACTCAAAGAATGCCCGTTCCAGAATCAGTCAATCATGTTGGAAGCACAACATGAAGGACAGTCTGTCACAGTGCTGCTCAGTGGTGACATCAATCAAGCCTGATTATACAAATATATCACATATTTTAAAAGAAGGTGAAGCAATTAAAAAGCCAAGATTTCTTGTATTATACATATATTTTCAGAGAGCTGTGAAAAACCCTAATTTACCTATGTAGAATTTTTAAATGATGAAAAAAAACTGTGAAGCAAAGGCTATAAAGGCAAATAAATGTCCATCATTCTAAAAATAAAAGCTGACATTTAAATTTTATAATGTGTTACAGATAGCGTGTAAACATTTTATGTATGTTAACTCACTTAACGGTCACGACGACCCCATGAAGTTGGTTCTGTGATGACCCCCATTCTACAGAGGTGCACACTAAAGCAGAGGGGTTAAGGTGCTGCTAGGATTCAAACTCAGTCAGTTCGACTCCAGGTAAGTGTCAGTATTTCTGCAGTGATTACCACTGCTTAAAGATATATGCACTCAAAACACACGAATTCGTTATTAGATAATAAATCACTTCATTCTTTAGTGCTATGGAAAGTACCTTTGATTGTTTATCTTAAAAAAAAAACAACAGAAAAAACAGTAAGCAAAAAGACAGACTGGGAATAAAATTCCTGAGTCCAATTCTCAGCTCTTTATTTGTTTTATGATGTTCTCACTCATTTTGTGACACAGACTAAGACCAGGAAAGTTTGTGTTTTTCTTAAATAACACTCCCCAGGATATTTGTGACTGAATGAGATCACCAAGAAAAAGGCAGAGTTACAAAATAAACCTGGTTGCTGTGACTACACTCTGAGAACCAAATACCAAGAGGACAAATTATCCAGTCAGTTTACCCCCTCACCATGTACAGAAGGATGTGTTCCAAAACTTCATCTGTAAATCCATTATTTAGAATTTAAAACACTCTATTTAACCCATTATCTGCTTCAAAAATAGTACTGCATTAATATTGTAACAATACTGGGGCGCCTGGGTGGCTCAGTGGGTTAAAGCCTCTGCCTTCCGCTCAGGTCATGATCCCAGGCTTCTGCGATCGAGCCCCGCATCAGGGTCTCTGCTCAGCGGAGAGCCTGCTTCCTCCTCTCTTTCTCTGCCTGCCTCTCTGCCTACTTGTAATCTCTGTCTGTCAAATAAATAAATAAATAAATAAATAAAATCTTAAAAAAAAAATATTGTAACAATACTGGATTTAGAAAAGTTTGGCTTTTCTGCATTCAACCCCCCAGAGTTATTTTTGATAACTCTTTTCCTCTTTGTGCCGTCCTGAAAGCATCTTCCCCCAGTCACCACGAGCCACGTACTGGCCACACACACCCACCCCAGCCTATTAAACTGATGGCATCAGTACCGTGGAGAGCACAGGCGCCGGGAAGGAGAGATCAGGGATGAGGCGGGCACGTCCAATCTCCTAAAGGCAACAATGCCTGGATTTCCTGGACTGCAAAGGAGTTAGGACTGCGTCTTTCTCACTCTGCTACTGTATCTTCCTTTCTGTTCTTGAGATTCCGTGCCTCAGACTCCACAATCATTTTGTCCATTCTGGCATCTGTGCTCCTGAGTCACCCTTTCTTGCCATTAGGAAAACTCTTTCCCAGACTCCTTCTCTTTTCTCCACTCATAGGGAGGACAAAAGGTGCATAACTGATAGTATGTGTCTCTGAAGAGAATAAATACAAATATACTTACCACCAAAAAAAATAAATTAATTCTTAACAACCTTTTAATTTCTTCATAAAAAGGCCAATTCTGGCATTCTTTCACAAGATCTAGTGTGGGGTTATAAGAACATGACTTCTGGAATCAAGAAAATAAAGCCAGAGACGGACATGCTATTAACAACCATCTGTGGGGAGAGGTGAGAAAAATTGCAGTTTTGGCTCTCTTTTCCCAAAACCACTCGGGACCAGTACTGGAGTAAAGGGAGAGAGCATAGAGGCTGAAAGGAATGGATTTGGGCAGGTTAAGAAAAAAAGCAGAAAGAAGAGGGAAGGAAAATGTCAAAAATGGCATGATCAGGAAAGGAAGCTTCCTTACATCCATCTGTCTGGGCAAGGGTTTACTCATAAAATACACCTATGAGTCCCTACTGAACTCTAGCACCTTTAATAAACAAAAGCTTGGGTCTGCGTGTATCCCACATACCGAACTCTGAAGGAAATCCAAGGAGATTTGCTATTTCTTTAGGAGTGAAATACCGAAGTTTAAGCATTAACAATTTTGTTATCTTTTCTTCTTGTGGCAAATTGGTAAGGGATTTGTAGATATCCTCAATCTGTAAGAAAACAGCCAAGATAACTGATAAAGTAGAGTGCAAGTACATTTGTGAAAATAAGATCATCTCTTGTAAGAAGCCTCAAAAAGGATGAACACATGGCAGAATGTCTCTTGCAATGAATTCTATAACTGGCTCATCAATGGCAATATAAACTTTGAAAATGAAATGTCTGAAAAGGAAAAGCTTAATGTTGAACAAATCAGGAAACTTTCAGTTCACCTGTCATTTTTGATCCCTCAAAAATTAAATCATAAGAAAAAAAACAATGGCAATATGACATACAAGAAATACACTGAAAGATAAGAAAAAGAAACCTGATCAACAAATGAAATCAACTTCACAATGCTAACAAGTAGATCATTAAAATATTTACTGTTTGTGATCAATTTCATCAATTTATTTTCTTAAAATGATAAAATACCTTTGGTAAAAATAAATTCTCACATCCATTTGCCTCTAATAGGATTTTTACCACAGGTAAATTTTACAAATGGTAAGAGTTTAATTCAGAAGATAACATGATTTCTCTTCAAAATTATTCAAAAGTATAAAATATTTTTGTAGCATATCAAGCTTATTTTCAATTATTTTACAATTGACGTATTAATAAAGAGTCTTGCTAAGATGCAAATTTCTTTCCCTAAAAGGTAGTTTTATAGTGTGTGATCCAAGGGAATATTAAGATATTAGTGCATAATTTTAGAGAACATTAACTCCTGTATGCTGCATCTCAATTTACTCATTTCGGAGTAAAAAGAATACCAAAGGTGAAAATAAGAAAAGAGAAAGTGAAACATAAAATATTTTTTGTTTTTGTTTGCTAGAAAGTAATCTAGCAACAACAAACAAAAAGAGATTTACTGTAAAAAATTATAGAGATTATGTATATGAGTAATATGTATATTCATTCCCAATTAAGCATGTAAAATTATTTTAAGAGCCCCAAATTTTAAGTATTAAATAGGTTTATTTAAAATAATTTTCAAATATTTTAGTTCTAAAGCATATACAATACCTGCACATCCTCTGTGGTCTGTAACACAGATCCTGTCCCTTCTATGTAGCTTCCATAACTGAAAGATTAACACATGCATTATGCAGCATCTAATGTATTAGTTAATGTCAAATTTCTTAAATATTTCTTGAATGAATTAATCAATCTACATAGTTATATCCTTCTGAAATAGTATGAAACACATAAATATGCTCTGTAAGTAAAAAATTCCTGGTTGGAAGACATAAGATCATTCCATTTAAACTTCTAGACACTAAAACTGTTGGCGTAGTGTTTTGAGTTGTGTAAAAACCACTTTGAATTATGCATTATTAATTATCATTTCTCTGTATTGCCAGTTTCTTAATGTTCATCACTAGAAAGCATGCACTTGTTAAGACCTTATATCCAAATGCCATTCAATACTGGCATCCCTGCCACATTAAACCGAATGTTAAGAAGTGATGAAAATAAATTGCTACTATTTTTTATAATGCCTGAACCATCACTTCTCCTCATGAACTGAGAAGCCCACTCTCCAGTGCCGTGACAAACAGGCCCCCTGAACATGCGTCTGCCTCCTACCGTGATGCAGTGTTTTCACTCTTCTTCATACAACCAAGAGACTATTGTATAAAAAACTGTATTAAAAGTTTAAAAAGCTAACAAGATATTAGTAATATTTCTCCCCCTAGGATCACTGCCAACCTAGCTGTTCAAAATATTATCATAAATTTTTTCCCAAATGGATCAATTTAAAATACGAAGGCACACCATGGAAAAATACCTTTGCAAGTCTGTTTCTCATATGCATGGGTGTGTATGTGTATATGCCTGTTTATATTATCTACACTAAAATAGACTTTTATAGTAAGGCTTCCTTTATACCATTTATAATTACAAACGAATTTCAAGGTTGTTTTTTTATTACCAAACTGATAAGTCTTGTCTTATCATCCTTGGAAATAGACAACAGCTGAGTAAAGTCTTTTAAGGCAATGCAAAGCAATAAATCAGTTGCCCTGGAAGTACAAGGGCAGAACATGATAAAATCAGAATAAATCTGGTATGCTTGTATTGGGACATAGCATACATGAAAGCTAACTAATGGGTAAAAAGAGAAAGTCTGAAGTTTCAAATCGTACAATGACTCATCAAATGAGGTTGAGTGACATTAACAAGGTGGAGCTAGGGATCTTTTATAAAATTTTCTGTAAAGGCCTAACTTTCCCCTTCTTTGTAGGTTTGTAAAAAATTGATGAAAAACATATTAACTTCAAAAAATAACCCAAAGGTAGCCAATAAAAGGTATTATGGTATACCATGAGAATGGAAAAGTTCTTTATGTATTCATATGTTATAATATCCAGTTTATACTGGATGTATGAAAAAAGTACATAATAACAGATACAGTATATTACCATTTACTTTAAAAAAGGGGGGTAAAATATGCATGTGTATTTAAATACACCCTCACACACCATACCTTTGGAAGATTAGACAGTAAACTGAAATTTCTGGTTGCACGTAAGAAGGAAAATTGAATGAGCAAGAGATAGACAGGGAAAGGAGCCTCACAATCTTTGTACCTTTGAATTTTGAACCATAAAAATATATTACTTATTTTTTTTAAAAAAACAGAATAAAATTTAAGTATGCTTTAATATGCACCAGATGATTTAACTTTATTTCTAAGATATTAAAATTTAATTTCTTCTTATATATTGATCATGATAGTGGACATAAATTTTTGAGGTGTGATGTGCCATGAAAAGAAAGGTGCTAAAAAGTAGCAATTCAATATCTACAGAAACCATGTTTCCACCATGGGTAATTAAGCTCTTACGAAGGTCACCAAACAAACGGCATTGTGTTTTATGAGCACTTTTGTGGGTTGTGCACATAATGTTCTGCCAGAAGGAATTTTCGCTCGTGCATTCTATTGGAACACGAAAGCAGGCAATTAAGGGCAAAAAGGAAAAAAAAAATCATTCCAGCAGAAACATTTTGTAAAACGCTCCTTGTTTTGAGAAGAACTGAAAGAAATGATAGCCATAACAACCTGGTTATTCTGAATAACCCATTTTAAGAGTCTCTTTAAAACCTACCTTTTGGTAGGCAAACCATAAGAGACTATGGACTCTGAAAAACAACCCGAGGGTTTTGAAGGGGTGGGGGTGGGAGGTTGGGGGAAACAGGTGGTGGGTAATAGGGAGGGCACGTATTGCATGGAGCACTGGGTGTTGTGCAAAAACAATGAATACTGTTACGCTGAAAAAAAAATAAATTTATAAAAAGAAAAAAAAAACAAACCTACCCTTTGGTAAAGCATGTGGACCTTCTGCACGTGGGCTTCACAATGTCAAACAAAAGAGCATATCGCAGCAATGACTTTGGTGGTAAAAAATACTGATTCATCTCAACATCATCTTCAAGAAAATCTTTTAGCATTTGCACAGAGAGATCACTGTTCTGGTGATGTTTCCGGTCAATTTCTTCTACAGTTTCGAGCTTAAAAAGAATGGCCTCTTTTCCAGAACACTGTCTGCTCTTATCAGAGCAAATATTTGGTTCAATTTTCTTTCTTTCCATTTCATTTTCTGCATCTATTGTATTTCTTTCTGGATGTTCAGAATCAATTTTGGGAAACTCCGTCAGGACCTGGCATTAAGTGAAAATACACAGCCTGTTAAAAGCTTTCTTAAAAGTGAATGACGAAGGGGCACCTGGGGGGCACCTGGGTGGCTCAGTGGGTTAAAGCATCTGCCTTCGGCTTAGGTCATTATCCCAGAGTCCTAGGATCGAGCCCCACATCAGGCTCTCTGCTCAGCAGGGAGCCTGCTTCCCCTTCTCTCTCTGCCTGCCTCTCTGCTTACTTGTGATCTGTCTGTCAAATAAATAAATAAAATATTTTTTTAAAAAAGGGGAGGGGGCACCTGGGTGGCTCAGTGGGTTAAAGCCTCTGCCTTCAGCTCAGGTCATGGTCCCAGGGTCCTGGGATCGAGCCCCACATGGGGCTCTCTGCTCAGGAGGGAGCCTGCTTCCCCCTCTCTCTCTCTGCCTGTGTCTCTGACTTGTGATCTCTGTCAAGTAAATAAATAAAATCTTAAAAAAAAAAAAAAAAAAAGACTGGCAAGAACATCCCTCCAATATGTTTGACCTGATCAATGAGAACTGGTATTAAAAAAAAAAAAAAAAAAGAATGACAAATAATGTCTAGTCAATGTTATGCAAACAATGTCTTTAGCCTTTATAGAGTTGTCATTAAAAACAGGAATTGTGATTTACTTGTATGTGCACAAGTTATTGTAAGTTTTTCATCATATAGCTATAGTGTCATCAGGTTAGAACTGATTTATTCCACGGAGTTACTGCTTGCTGTATTTATTAATAAAAACATTCAACAAAGCAATAGGAAGTCCAAATATGATGCTGTATCTATATTCAGCATACTTATTATTTCTTTGTTGAATTATTAATATACAGTATCAATTTAAAAAAGAAGTTTAGAAAGTAACATTAAGTATGAATAAGTCATGGGAATAAAAGGCACAGCATTAAAAAGAGAGAGAGAGAGAAGAAAGTAACATTAACATTTCCAAAAAATGTGCATTGGTTCAAACTTTGCCATACTCCTTCACTAAAAAAGAAAAACTAGAATCACCCATGATCTAGAGGAAAACTAGTAATTCAAAAAAGGAAAGCCCTTTTTACCCTGAAAGGTTATTTCTACTCATGAGCCCCATAGGAAAACCTTGTTCCTGAAAATTAGGTAACCATGCATAATGAATGTCCTATTTTGTAAAAGAAAAATAGTTCCATGAATTTTTAATGCTAAGGTCTTTGTTAATATAGTTTATGTATTGTTTTTGGAATTGACCACCATGGAAGGGGAGATTTTTGATACCGTATGGCAAGGAACCCAAATGATACTGACCCCCTAATAGCAGGACATGACTTAGGAGAGCTTCACTGAATCACTGAAATTCTGTTTTCCATAGCAATTTTGACGAAAAGATGTACAGGTGCTTGCATAATTAGAGATCCTATCTAGCAATTGAGTATTTTATTCTAGCTTGTACTAATCACTATATTTTAATCAATTAAGGCTAAATAGCACTGACTTCAAAGAAAATGCAACCATGTGTTAAAATACTGTTAAGCCATTGTTAGGACAGTGTAATGAATTTTATCAAAAATAATCAATGGGGGGTGTCTGGGTGGCTCAGTCAGTTAAGCATCTGCCTTCAGCTCAGATCATGATCCCAGGGTGCTGGGATCAAGCCCCTCACCGGGCTCCCTGCTTGATGGAGAGCCTGCTTTTCCCTCTCTCTCTGCCTGACACTCTGCCTACTTGTGCTCTCTCTCTGTCAAACAAATAAATAAAAACTTAAAAAAAAAAATCAATGGCTTGTACTGGGGGGAAATGACAGATACAAAATAGCCAATGGTCAAAGGGGAAATGATAGGGGAAAAGGAGGATAACAGCACAGATGACAGGTTTTTTTAACTTTTAACTTACATTTTTTTTCTAGTAATAAAAAAAAAGTGTTTTTTAACTTGTTTAAAACAATAAAAACATCATCAGGAGAGGAAAAATCTCTAGGAAATAGACCTAGGCCATGGTCTATATTAGAGGCTCAACAGGAGACATGTAAGCTTCCACCAATTAGTTCTTGAAAAAATTAGTAGACTGAGATACACTTATAATAGATAATAATAATAATAATAATAATAATAATACCTGACCAGGGGCTTGAAAAGGTAATGGTTCTGACTGAAGCTTTGCAATAAGGAAATACCGGAGCCTTGAATTTGGAATGCCAAGCTGAAGTAAAGCAGAGCCGTTAGTTACTAAAGAGATCTGCATCAACTGTTGCACCTATCAAAAAAACTCATACAGGTATGCATTTAGTTTCTGCCAGAAAAAATTCTGTTACTGATATGTGGAAGACTCTTTTGTAGCAAATTCTTAAACCTTTTAAATTGGTGCATTATACCTGCATTTGAATGAACAGAGATTGAATCTGATGAGTCATATGCCTTTGAGTCACTTTCATTTTCTATTTCCCAGATAATAAGTTATATAGACATTCTCACATTCATTATTAATAATAATCATAAAAATAAAATTCAAATATAGCTACTGGCTATTTATTGTCTCACTTTATTAAAAAAGGAGGATGCACTAAATTTTAAAAGTTAGAAGGCAATAAATATGAAATAAACTTAATGAGATCACACATAATGCCCATTTCCATACTTCATGTACATCTAATTTTTGAAATAGGTTTTCTTTTAATTTCAGGGCAAATAACTGTATAATAAAAGATAATAAAAGGCTAACAAACACAATGACAAAAGAAAAAAAAATGGTGATACTCATAATATAAAAGATCTACCAAATGTCATAACTACTTCAATTTCATATTCATGAAATAAAAGCAATGTTAGAATTTTATTTTTTATTTTATTCTATTTTAATTCCAGTATAGTTAACATACAGTGTTATATTAGTTTCAGGTGTAGAATTTAGTTATTTGTCACTTACATACAACACCCAGTGCTCATCACAACAGCACCCCTTAATCCCCATTCCCTGTTTAACCCGTCCCTCCACCCCTCGCCCTACCCCTGGCAACTATCAGTTTGTTCTCTACAGTTAAAAGTCTGTTTCTTGGTTTGTCTTTTTTCCCTTTGTTCATTTGTTTTCTTTCTTAAATTCCTCTTTCTCTGACTGACCTAGTTTGCTTAGCATTTATACCCTCTAGCTCCATCTCATTGTAAATGGCAAGATTTCATGGTGTTTGCATTTCTTTTTTAAAGACTTTATTTATTTATTTGACAGAGAGAAAGATCACAAGTAGGCAGAGAGGCAGGCAGAGAGAGAGAGGAGGAAGCAGGCACCCCGCGGAGCAGAGAGCCCGATGCGGGGCTTGATCCCAGGACCCTGAGATCATGACCTGAGCCGAAGGCAGCGGCTTAATCCACTGAGCCACCCAGGCGCCCCGGTGTTTGCATTTTTAATGGTACATCCCCCAAAAAAACTAATTAGAAAACTGTCATATGTTCATCTGTTTTTTATTTTGGATGATTCTGAATTATTATCAAATTACAGAACACCTGATTTGGAATTACCAAATGTCACAGATTTTGAAAACAAACTATCCTTTATTTTCTGTGTGAAAAGTAATTTATATTCTCGGGACCCATGGGTGGCACAGTCCGGTAAGTGTCTGCCTTTGGCTCAGGTCATGATCCCAGGGTCCTATGTCAGGCTCCTTGCTCAGCAGGGAGCCTGCTTGTCCCTCTGCCTTCCCTTCCCCCTGCTTGTGCTCTCTCTCTCTGTCAAATAAAGATATAAAATCTTAAAAAAAGAGAGATGTATAGTCTCTCTTTAAGCTATATAATATTTTCCATAAAATATGTATAAATAAATCTATATGCCTGTACAATATTCTTTAGAAAGTAAGACCCATGCCTGAATAATTTCAAGATTTAAGTATAATATCATTCAAAACAGATCTATTTTCTTTATTGAGTCAAATTCACTTTAGGAAAATGTATAGGGAGGTGCCTGGGTGGTTCAGTTGTTAAGAGACTGCCTTCAGCTCAGGTCATGATCCCAGGGGCCTGGGATGGAGCACTGTGTGGGGCTCCCTGCTCTGCAGGAAGCCTGCTTCTCCCTCTCCAACTCTCCCTGTTATGTTCCCTCTCTAACTCTCTTTCTGTCAAATAAATAAATAAAATCTTAAAAAAAAAAAAGAAAGAAAAATTAATAATTGTGATACCTACAGATGTTGGAGATAACAAAAATTCCTGGTACTGAAAACCACAATTTTCTAACATTTGTATTAACAGGTCTCTGAAAAGAAAAAAATAAGAGAAGAAAGAAAAGCTTTTACCCGATAGTTGGAAATGGGGTTCTCAAATAAAAAATTATATGTAACTTCATTTTATGTGAAAACTGTATCTCCACCCAACTTGTTTAGAAACTGAATGACCCTAGGTCATAATTATTAAGTGCAGTATTTGAGAAATTATATTTCTCAAAAAAAAGACAGAGATGATTTCTATTATAAATAAGTAAAGCTGCCAGATAATTTATCCCACCTGGGGCTGGATTCTATCCAGAGTTAGAATCACTAGCCTACTGATGTTAAATTTGCTACTGGGATGGACCTCTATCTGCAGCAAATCAGATGCGAGAGCAATGATCAGACAGTAGCCAGTTCCAGGACACGGATACTTTCTGGCTGGGCTACCATCTGAAAGCGCTCTGACCCAGGGCTTATGTCTCCTACCTGCAGGACAGAAAATGCCTATCAACAGAAACATTTCTTACTGAGAACATTCCTACGTCCAAAGAAACAGGCAACACATTAGCAGCTAAAACTGAGTGCTTATTCTGCAAAAATTCAAACACATCGGAATGGGAATCAGGTGAATCTAACTTTTTGCAACTTTATATTTAATTAGTCAAAATTAGTATTAATGACTAAAATATATAATATATGTAAAATGTCAGAATACATGATTTATTTTTAAGATCTTTATTTCACAATGGCTCTTACAATATGCCAAGTCTAAGATGAACACAATGCAAATAAATACATTTTTACCTTGTAGAGGATACTTCAAAGCCTTTAACATTTTCTAAAAGAACATATTTCGGTAATTTTTGTAATCTAAAACAAAAACAAAAACAAATACAATTCTAATCATGTCATTACTAAGAAATAAGAAGTAAAGAAAATCCTTACTTGTGGGAGATATGAGGTAAGTAATTTTCTACACTCTCTTTTTTATAAAAGGATTTTATAGAGGATAGAGACAACTTATATTTTATTCATTTTCCCCATAAAAATGGCATACCTACTGAAGTTAACATTTGAAATGTAATTTCCACTGAAATTTATCAGAAAAAACAGGTTCATACAGAGGCTCTGAACTGCACAACTCAAAGGGCTGCCATTTATATAGAACGGCAGCTTCTAGGGTTAGCACAAGTTTCCAGGCCTTGGGCAACAGCATTCACCAACATTAGCATCACTTGCATCAATACTGTAAGGAAAGGCAACAGAATTTAGCTATTAGACTATAATTCCCTGTCACTCACTACAGTGGCAACCACGGAATTGCAAACATTTGCAGTTACTCTATCAGTCATGGCAGAAGATAAATGACGTGCACAGTATCTGAAGGCTGTATTATAAGTTGCTAATCTCTATAAAATGACAAATATCACATTCTTCCAGATCCAAAGTTTTAAATTTAAGGTAAGCTTGTACAAAATTTTTACCTTGGGAGAATATCTAGGATATATAAGAGGCTATTTGTCCTTGGGTCAGTCACATCACCTTGCAGGCCAATTCTAAAGGATAAAGAAGGTACAAATAAAATAAAATTCATCAAGAATCTTCCTTACAGAAAGATACCTAACCACTTTTAAAACATCAAAACTGAGAGAACTGAAATTAGTTGGTCTCCACAAAAAATATGATGATCTTTGTTGCAATAGAGAACAAAATGCATTTATTCACTTAATTAAAATGAAAAAAGCCTTGCCTATCTAATAAATATGCTTATTATAAAACAATATGCCAAATGACTTACATGAGGCAAAGAAGAACAAAATAATCAATAGAGAATAAAATCAATTACCCTCTTAAAATCACTTTGTTTAGAAAAGACACACACATACTACATACACACAACTGGTTGATGACACCTTTTGCTCTGTCCCAAATGAGAAAACAAAAGTTCAGATGAATGAGCTGGTTGGGTAGTGTGGCAACATAGAGTAATGGCATTGATAACTAATCACCACCTAAGCAGACCATAGCAGGTAAAACCAAGATGATTTTGTCCAATGCAAAAGGTAAGGACATAACCGGAATGCTTGATTCTACAAGCGGGAGTTACAACTTGGTTAGACTAACTAGGTCAGAACGGGACATGGAAACAGCTGGTGTCTAGACTAGTAATTAGGTCTTACAAGTAAGATTAGTGTGATCAAGAACCAAGCAGAAATGAAGACTTGGATTGGGCCTGGGTAGTAGAAATAGAGGACAGGGTTTAAGACTTGGGTACTTCCTAGCTTCATTGCCTTAGATGAGTTACTTGATGTCACTTGTCAGTTCCCTCATACTTTCCAGCAGCGCCAGAATCATCTGTGGATCTGAGGCTCAGAGGGACACTTAGAGTGGACTTGAACAGATACCTCAGAAATCTTGGGTTCTTCTCACCATGTCCCTTTCCTCTCAGCACTGCAATGACGGCGGTATTACAGAGCCAGTTACTGCCACCATCAGCAGCTGGAGTTGGGCTGCTGGTGGTAGGGAAGACACAGGAGGCCCAGTGCAGCAGGATGAGGCTACACAGTGCTGGGGCTGCATTCCGTTCTGTGCGTCCTACTGACTGTAGTTAAACAGGCCATATGCTCACATATGTTCGGAGGCATCTTTACATGGAATGCTCTCTGTATTCTCTGATGAATTCCCAATCTCCTTTCAGGCACAGATACTGCCTCTCAAAGAACTCCTGTCTCCTGGTATGTAGCAAGCCATTTTCTCCTTTGTGCTCTCATGACACTTCTAGTGTTCATTTATTATATATTATATATCACATTATGATAATTATTTCTCAGTCATTCCCTTAAACTGTAAGCTCCTTGAGGACAGGAACTACAGTATCAAAAGCAATGCCTGGCTTATAAGTGCACAATAATCCTTGGGGAATTAATTTCCTAGAGTTGTTCATATAAAGCAAAACTTAGATGGAAATTAAGCATGAGAATATTCATTTAAATGAGAATATTCATTACAAGTGATATCCCACTTAAAATCATCTTATACATTTACATAGGAACATATAAAATAACTGATAAATCCTGGCTCTGATATTTTCTAATTGCATGGCCTTAAAAAAGTTACTTAATCTTTCTGTGCTTCAGATTCTCACCTCTAAAATAATGATAACATTAACACTTAACCCATAGACTCATTAAATTAAACGGCATACTCTATGTAAGACAGAGGATTCTTACTATTATTTAAAATAATTAAAAATATCTATGAAGATGGATTAGTCAATATTTCATCTAAGATATAATTCCCTGAAACAGAGAAATACTAGATAATAAAAAAATGAACTACAAAATAGCTATAAAAAGTCAGAATTACTCAGTGTACACATGAATTCTGAGAAACATAAAATTCACAAATGCATTCTTGATTAGCTTTTACAGTTAAGTAATTTAGGAATTGAATATTATGAAAATTTACTTTATCAATCAGTTAAGAAGATATTCCTGAATACTCATTAGTTTAATTAATTTAAGCTAACTTAGGTCAGAAATAAATACTGTATCTTAGGTAGGTATTAAAGAGGTCCATACCGTCTCTGCCTATCTTCTATTGACCAGACTGCTTTGCTTATTTGGTAGTAATTGCTATTTCCTTTCCTTTATGATTAATGGTGAATTATAAAAATGAGTAGATAAAAGCAATTATTTATGAAAATTGTCAGAATTATGAAATGCAGCTAATAGTCTTCAAAGTGTCCATGCTTGAAACTATGGTATAATTTGATTTAATGAATCCCTCGTAAGTACTCTTCCTCAACAGAGACATATTTATTATACATACCTGGTGAATGGTTGACAGGGAGGGCTCATCAAAATCATATTGAAAGACAATTTGTCAAACTCTTCTAGTGTAATGCCCTAAGGAACAAACATTTGGAGGAAAAACATTTAAAAAGATGCATAGAAGAGGGAAGAAGGAAAAATGTTAACTAATTATAACTGAATATATCAGAAATTACAACCCTTAATAATTTTATTTATAATACTCAAAGTTAAATGACACTTAACACTTTTCAAATTAACTTCAGTTAAACTAACTTTCCAAAGCAATCTTATGAAGGAAGCTGGAGAAGTAAATCAAAGCTATAAAAAACTAAGTGACTTCCTTGAGGGAAAATGGAAGGGGAGGCGAACCATAAGAGACTATGGACTCTGAACAAACAACCTGAGGGTTTTGAAGGGGCGGGGGTGGGAGGTTGGGGGAACCAGGTGGTGGGTAATAGGGAGGGCACGTATTGCATGGAGCACTGGGTGTTGTGCAAAAACAATGAATACTGTTACGCTGAAAAAAAAATTAAATAAATTTAAAACAAAACAAAACAAAAACAAACAAACAAACAAACAACTAAGTGACTTCCTTCAAGACTCAGAACTGGCCAAAGCAGAGCTGGAACGTTAATTTCCTGAATCCTAGTGTTTTTGCGCCTCTGTAACACCTCAAGTCTAACACCACTGTGTTTTCTGGAGTAAAACATAGAGAAATTCATTTTATAATTAATGAATTTTTAGCATAAGGCCTAAGAAGATTTTAACACTTCTCTAGTGATAATATTTATTTAGGAAGTGTGATATACTGACCAGTCACCATCCCTTCCATGTAGGTCTCTGTTAAAATATCACCAAATGAAAAAAGGTCCCATTTTCAGATATCCACAATGATTATACTGTTTTACAGTTGTGTATAGTCAAAAAACTTCAAAAGGTAACAGATAAGATTAATTAGTATAATCCCTATTGAGCTAAGCAGTTGAAAAATGTGCTATTTTGCTTCTATTTTATGTATCAGAATATAAATACAGTATAGTGGTCCCTCCCTTAACTGTGATTTCACCCTCCAATTTCTGTCAACCCCAGTATAGTGGTCCCTCCCTTAACTGTGATTTCACCTTCCAATTTCTGTCAACCCCAGTCAATCAGGGTCCAGAAACAGATGATCCTCCTTCTGACTTATGGTCAGGTCAACAGTAGTCTAACCCTAATGTCACAATGCCTACGTTATTCACCCCACTTCACCTCATCATGTAGGCATCTTGTTATCTTACACTATCACAAGAAGGGTGAGTACAATATCGTATTTTGAGAGAGAGACAGCAATCACAGAACTGTTATAAAGTATATTGTTATAGCTGTTCTAGTTTATTATTATTGTTAATCTCTTACAGTGCCTAATTTATAAATTACCTTTATCATAGGTATGTATATATAGGAAAAACATGATATATATACAGAATTTGGTACTAGGTGAGGGTTTAGGCATCCACTGGTGTTCCGGAATGTATTCCTACATGGATAAGGGGATCTGCTGTACACAGAAACAAGTCATGGGATTTCCAATTCTCATTCAGCACTCTTAGTATATAAGCTTAGCCAGAAACAAGCAGCCAGACCAGAATCACAACTTTCTTAATTATGACACACTTCTAGGAAGTTCAAGGACATGAATAAGGCAGGACAAGCTTTATTCTGAGTTCTGTAAAGAGTGAATTAACCTGGGGAACACACTGGTTGTCTCTACTGTATTAAAAGTTTGAATGTATGTGTCTATCATTTTAAAATTACAGACTTTGAAATAGTTTTAGATGTGTATGTAACATAAAAACAAAATTAAATATTGAAAAGTTCCTGCAGCACCTCTGAATCCCTGGGTCCTCAGGAAAACAATGTGAAAATCATGCACTGACTAGTCTGTCAGAAAACATGGGACAGAGCAGTTCAATCAGACAGCATATCATACTCAAGTCAGAGAGCCTATCAGCACAGGGCTATTGTGATCAGCAATTTACTGATGTCCTAACTGAATATGGATGGATTAAAGCTACATTTCTAAAATTAAAGTAAAAAATAAAACAACAATCTTTTACATCAGGAAAATCCTTTGTCTAGAATCTGGAGGGAGTAAACAGAGTTACTGCCTCCAATACAGGTTGGCATAAAAAATTACAATTTTAAAGGATTCTTCAAAAATAGTGATTTTTTTTTTTAAAAATTCAAATGATAGGGCAGGTATACAAGAAATAATTACTCAAACCATTCACAACTTTATTTAACCTGGCATTCTAAGGCATTAAATGTGTTGAAATTCAAGGAAGTAGTTATGAAGATATACAAGTTATCTTTAATAAGTTGATATTCGAAACCTAATGGAAATCTATTCTTTTTCTATAACTTGGCCATACAAGTCATAAAAACCCCTTTGCTTTCAGAGGACATAAGGTCAACTCAGTGTGGTAGCACTGTTTATCACATGTTGATGAGCAGTTTTACTGGTCTTGCTACTAGCTTTATCACTTCTTTTTGCACAAAGTCTCCTGGCGATGCTTATATTTAATTGTCATAAACACTTTAGGAAAAACTTGGTAGGTTAGAAAACAACATTTGACAATTTTAATAAATTTTAGTTTATCTAAAGAGAACTAAAATTTGTACAATATTCAGTCATACTTTCAATTTTTCAAATATCTTTTATTCCCACGTGGGTCATGCAGATTTTTTTGTTACGTATTTGTCAGTGCTTATAAGTTTCCTATCTGTACCAGAAACAGAAACTTTCTTCTATTATATTTTCTAACATGTCTTTGGTTGTATATATAGTAAGCTACTGGCTATCGTATTTTTGTAAACAACCCCCTTCTCAAATGCACTAATTGTTCCTCATACTCTTTTTAAGGACAGTATGTTTTTTGTTTTCCAGGCCCATACAATTATTCTTTAGAATCCTCCTTAGTATTTATATGCTATTTCTCCCACATGAGTACATTACCTAACAATCCACAACAACATTAAATAACAGTGCCGAAGGTAGACATCCTTGTTTTGTTCCTTATTTTAGTGAGAATGCATTTACCATGTAGCATGCTACTGGATTTGGAGATACATGTGCATGCTTGTGTTTAAACAGAAATGTAAACACACATACACACAAAGCTAGTAAATGACATAAACATCTGCAATAGAATGCATTTGTCCTAATTTTATTGAGAGATTAAAACCAACTGGAAAAGTGCATTTTGTCAAATATTTTCTAATACAAAGTTCGCTCTTTCCAATTATTAACATGTTGAATAACAGTAACAGAATTCCTATGTACTAAATTACTATTATTCTTTCCAAAACAAAATCTATTTTCATTATGCTACATTATTCTTTTGATGTACTTATGATTATTTGATATTTTACTTAGAATTACTGAGTTTATATTCATAAGATAATGATTTTCTATTTTGTGGCTCACAGTATATATCCAATAAAAACTGAGTAGATATTTCCTACCATCCTGCTCTATGAACTCTGATGTTATCTTGTGCATAAATACGACAATCAGATCTTTCTTTTTTTTTTATTTATTTTTTCAGCGTAACAGTATTCATTGTTTTTGCACAACACCCAGTGCTATGGTGAGTGCTGTGACGTGTGTAAACCTGGCTACAATCAGATCTTTCTTGAGGACTGTGTTAATCATCATTATAAAGTAACTTTCTATGACTTTTAAATGCTCTTGCTTTGAAATCCATTCTAACTCATACCTATTTTGAAACTTATCCTTTGTGACCTTTTGCCTGTTATTTGTCCATGTTCTTAGCCACAATATGTCGTTCATTCAACACGTTCAGAAAGTAATCCACCAACATTTCAGAGCATCTACTGTATACGCCAGGCATTGTGGGGAGTCTGTGACAACCATGAACCACCAGACAAGGTTTCTGCTCATGCGTAGTTTATAGAGTAGTGACTAGTAATTCCTCATTTTCTACCTAGATGAATTACAGACTTAAGTTTAATTTTGCTAGTTATTTTATACCCAAGGAGTCCTGCTCCTGGTTATAGCCCTCTCTGTGATTTTTCAGGTCTGACTGGGCAGTTACAAAGGCTTCTCCCCGCAGGCCTTGAGGGGAGCTACCCTTCACACTCCAGAGTTGGAACACGGTCAGCACGTCGAGTTTCTGTGGGCCGCGGCAGTCAAGGATTCAGGCGCCCTAGCCAGCACATTCTTCATATATTTGCATGTTTAATTCTCTTTATCTGAGGCCTTGGGCAGAGGTCCACTGCACGCAGCTCTGCCAAGTCCTCCTTATGGGAGAAGGCGGTGGAACTCTGGAAGACACTTCTCCCCATTCTGGCTGGTACTCAGCACTTTCCCTTCCTAGCCCTCTTCTCTTACAATTCCCCTCAAGGCCAGGACTGCCCCAGATGGAAAGCTGATCCCCACATCTGTACTGACATACCCACTCTCCCCGGGTGCACTGTGGCATGGGGAAATGGAGCAGTGGGCCCTGGCGTTTTCTCTTACTTTACAGATGTGCTTCTTATATCACCACAGTAAGTGATAAAGGCTTTACTCTCTCATTTTTGTCTTGCTGCTTTAATTAGCTACTCTGTCTTTCTCAGCTCAGACAAGCTTCTAACAGTAACATCAATGTCCTAAAAATCCTTAGCTTCATTTATATTTCAGACATATTTTTTTGAGTCTCACTTTCTTCTCTTATGTCAGTCATATTACTATTTCTACACTGCAAAGATTCACAACATTTTTAGCCAGTTTCTAAACATAATTTCTTTCCTAACATGGTAGCTTTATTCCTGGGTTCTCAACTTGGATTCATTTCTTGCTTAGTTAGATTAAGTGAATGAGCCACTTTTTCAATACAGGCCCACAAATACTACAGTTCATGAATTGTTGCAGGTTTTATTTTAGGAATTTCTTCCCTCTGTTTCTGTTAATATTTTTATTCCATTTATTTTATTGTCTTCTCCAGAGGTACTAATTATTTTTATTATAGATCATTTTTGTCTCCAGTAGTTATCATTTATTTTGCAACATTAGCTCTGTACTTCTTTTCCATTTTATTTTGCTTTCTTTTTTTCAAGCTCTGTCCATAATTGTTTGCAGAACTGTCCATTTTACTTTTTGCTGCTCTGACATGACTTTCATTTCTATAATGGTTTTATTTTTTTTCACTTTCTTTTTTCCCTGACCACTGACACTTTTCCAGTCCAATTACGGTCTTACCATTGCTTTGTGAGCTGTTGTATATATTTATTTGAGCTCTTGTTTTTTTTTTTTTTTTATGTGCTTTCTTTTCTTTTTTTTGAGTTTTGTAATTTATTTATTTATTTTTTCAGCCTAACAGTATTCATTGTTTTTGCACAACACCCAGTGCTCCATGCAATATGTGCTCTCCCTATTACCCACCACCTGGTTCCCCCAACCTCCCACCCCCACCCTTTCAAAACCCTCAGGTTGTTTTTCAGAGTCCATAGTCCCTTATGGTTCGCCTCCCCTTCCAATTTTCCTCAACTTCCTTCTCCTCTCCATCTCCCAATGTCCTCCATGTCATTTGTTATGCTCCACAAATAAGTGAAACCATATGATACTTGACTCTCTCTGCTTGACTTATTTCACTCAGCATAATCACTTCCAGTCTGAGCTCTTGTTTTGAAGATACCATGTTTTATTTAATGCCTGAAGTTCATGGAGGCATTATGTGTGAAATTTTCTTCTGCTTCTTAACATAATTTTCTGTTGTATATTCTTTTTGTTTACATTTCATACATTATCTTAAAAGTACAATATTAGTATAGCCTCAGACTGGTTCCTTTCTCATTATTATTCATTTTTTAATGGAGGCCACCTGAATCGAGGAGTTTGCTGGAAGATGAGGTGAAATAGGTACTTTGTGGCCACACTGTTTCTGGGAAGGACCTGCACTAGCCTTTATCGTAAGAGCATGCCTCTGTCCCTAACCCATGATCTTACATTCAGGGCAAGCAGGTAGTCTGTCGAGGTTTGAAAGCATGTTCAGCCCAGTGATTTGGGTTTTTCAAATCTCTCTTCTCTTGATTTGGAACAAACTGCCAGGTATATTTGGTCTTCTCCCTTGCCATTCTCTCCTTCTGGATTCTGCACAAGATACGTGGAGGTTTGCCTGTGATTTTGCCATCCTCATTCAGTTGTCCCATTTCCACTGCATTAGACACTATTCTTCACAGTTTTCTTTCTTATTTTGGCTTATTCTAAATCCTATTTTTATTATTGATGGCTTTCCATCCCCCTTTCCCTTCTTTTCTTATTTCTATTAGGAAAAGGGATAGAGTTTTAGAATAGAATTATCTTTTTATGCCACATTCAATCAGAAATCCCAAGGAAAACTGTTTACAAGCATATTGTAAACCCTAGAGTAGCCACTAAGAAAATAAAATAGATATAAGTAATAAGATATACCTAATAAGCCATTAGCAGAGAATAATAAAATATTAACATATCAAAAGGCAGAAAAAAGAGGGATAAAGAAAGAAACAGATTGGCAAAATAGAAAACAAATAGCAAGGTAGTAGAATTAAATATAAAAATACTAATAACAAAATTAAATGTAAATGGTACAAACACTCCAATTAAAAGGTAGACACTGGGGCGCCTGGGTGGCTCAGTGGGTTAAGCCTCTGCCTTCAGCTCAGGTCATGATCTCAGGGTCCTGGGATCGAGCCCCGCATTAGGCTCTCTGCTCGGCAGGGAGCCTGCTTCTTCCCTCTCTCTCTGCCTGCCTCTCTGCCTACTTGTGATCTCTCTCTCTATCAGAGAAATAAATCAAATATTTAAAAAAAATTTCCTCTTTATTAAAAAAAAAAGTAGACACTGTCAGCCTGAATAAAAAAGCAAGACCCAACTATATATGTCCACTGTAAATTTAACTTAAATACAAAGATACAAATAGGATAAACTTTAAAGGATGGAAAAACATGAACATGTAAATGTTAATCATAAGAAAGCAGACTAGCTATACTAATATCAGGAAAAGCAGACTTCAGAACAAGAAATACGTCTTGGGGTTAAAAAGGGACATTTCAAGAAGCATTATCAACAACAGCCAAACTAGGAAAGAGCCCAAGTGCCCATCAACTGATGAATGCATAAGAAGATCACACACAAACACACAAACACACACACAATGGAATATTACTCAGCCAAGAAGAATGTAATCTTGCCATTTGCAATGATGTGGATGGAGCTAGAGTGTATTATACTAAGTGAAATAAGTCAATCAGAGAAAGATAAATAACATATGATTTCCCTCATATGTAGAATTTAAGAAAACTAAACAGATGAGCATATGGGAGGGAGGAAAAAGAGAGAGAGGACAACAAACCATAAAAACTCAATGATAGAGAACATAGCGAGGGTTGATGAAGGGAGGTGAGCAGGAAATGGGCTAGGTGGGTGATGGGTATTAAGGAGGGCACTTGTTATGATGAGCAACGGGTGTTGTGATGAACCACTGAATTCTACTCCTGTCACCAATATTGCAATGTATATTAACTAATTAGAATTTAAATAAAATCTGGAAAAAAGGTGACATTTCATAATGATAAAGAGGTCATTCAATTAAAAAAATTATAAAGTGTAAACAATAAGAGCTTCAAGATAAAATGAAGCAAAAACTGACAGTTCTGAAGGAAAGGCACATTCACAACTATAGTGGGAAATCACAGCACCCTTCTCTCAGCTACTGATAGAAAAAATCAGTAAGGATACAGAAAAATTGACAACATTATCAACCAACTTGATGTAACTGAAATTTACAGAGCATTCTATCCCACACACAAAAAAAGAATATATTCTTTTCAATACCATATAGAACATTCACTAGATAAATTGAATTCTGGGCCATAACAAGTCTCAACAATTTAAAATAACTGAAATTATACAAAGTATGACCAAAATAAAACAGAAATAAGAAATCAATAACAGAAATAACAGAAAGATACCTGGAAAATATTATGACTATTTGGAAATTTAAATTCATACTTATAAATAACACATGGGCTAAAGAAGAAATCAGAAGGGAAATTGGAAAATATTTTGAACTATAGAAAATCAATACAACATATGAAAATTTGTGGAATGTAGCCAAAATTTAGGAAAATTTATTAAATATTCATATGAAAAAGGAAAACAAGCAAGTCAGTCATCTAAAGTCCCACTGTAAGAAGTATTAAAAAAATAAATTAAATGCAAAGTAGAAAGAAATAATAAAGATGAGCATAAATTAGTGAAATAGTAAACAAAAGGACAATAGATAGTATCAATTGCATCCAAAGTTATTTACTTGAAAAGACCAATAAAACTGGTAAGCTTCCAGTTTCACTGGCATTTTAGAAATTATTAACATCAGGAATGACCTATAGTATACCACCAAAGAGTTCACATACAGAAAAAATGAAAAAATTCAGTGAGTACACCTGACAAATCAGATAAAATGGATAATTTCTTCAAAGATCACAAATTTCTAAAATGAAATAAAAATATAAATAGGAAGCCTCACTAACCTTACAGCAATTCAATAATTAAATTCATAATTAAAACCTTCCCATAAAGAAAACTTCAGGCCAGATGGCTTCATTAACTAAATTCTATCAAACATTCATAAAGGAACTAATACTTGTTTTTCAAACTCTTCCAAAAAATATAAGTCTAAAATAACCCTAATACTGAAACCATACTGAAACACGGAGTAGCAATAAATCACCTATGAAGCTAAATGTAAAATACTTAACAAAATATTAGCAAACTGAAACCAGCATTACCTAAAAATAGGTGACAGATAATGACCAAGTAGGATTTATCCCAGGAATGTGATATTGACTTAACATTCAAAAAAAGAAATTGATACAATCACCATATTAAGAGAACAAAGGGGCAAATGATATAATCATGTCAAAAGATGCGATACAGATAGCATCTGACAAAATTCAAAACTCATTCATTATAAAAATTCTCAGAAAATGTAATAAAAGGACACTTCTTCAACTTGGTAAAATACACCTATAAAAAATCTACAACTAACATCATCCCAAATGGTAAATGACCTAATGCTCTGCCTCTAGGTTCTGAAAGAAGGCACGGATATCCAATATAATCCTATTTAATCAACACTGTACAGAAGGTCCTAGACAACGCAATAAGACAAGAAAAAAAGTCACGCTGATTGGAAGAGAAAAGTAAAACTCTTATTCTCAGACAATATGATTGTGTATGGAGGAAAAAATCCCCAAAAAAGCAAAGCTATCAGAATAAGTCAATATAACAAAGCCACAAGATACAAGGTCAAGGTTGATAAACAAAAATAAGTGTATTCCTATATGTTAGCAATATGAAATAGTTGTAAAATAGTGGTATTTTAAAAATACCATTTACAATAGCATCAAAACCCACAAATATTTAGGGATAAATTAATTAACATAGTGTAAGATTTGTATAACAAATATTACAAAATAGGCTCTTATAAATTAAAGAATACCTAAATAATTGAAGAGAAATTCTATGTTCATGGCCTGGAAGACTCCATTTTATTAAGATACCAATTCTTCTAAAACCAATCAGTGCAATTCCAATCAAAATAGATATTTTTTAGAAATTGGCAAGGTTATTCTGAAATTTACACTGAAATGTAAATGACAAGGCAGCCAAAATAATCTTGAAAGAAAAAACAACAGCAACTTGAGAACTTATGCTACCTGAATTCAATGCATATTATAAAGCTATAATAATTAAAATAATGTGCTACTGGTGAAGGAAAAACATATACATACTACTGAAGAGAGGGTCCAGAAACAGACACACATTTATGACCTAATTTTTTTTATAAAGGTGTCAAAAAAATTGATGAAAGGATAGTCATTTCAGAAAATGGTAAAAGAGAAAAGAAAGAAAGAAAGAAAGAAAGAAAATGGTGCCAGGATAATGTTATATGCACTTGGAAAAAAAATGACTTACTTCAAAATACACACAAAAAATAATTTTAAAATAGGTCATAAACCTAAATGGAAAAGCTAAAACTATAAAATTTCTGGAAGAAATGAGGGGAAGATGGGGTAAACAAAAAAATTTAAAACACTCAGAAATGTGATCAAAAAGCTAAGAAGATAAATAACCTCTGCATTTTGAGGAACACAGTGAAGGAAATGAAAAGACAAATTACTAAACTGGAGAAAATCTTTGTTATACAGATTTCTGACAGACAACTTGAATCCAGAACACTTAACTCTTACAATGAAATGATGATATTACAAACACACCAAATAATAAAAATTGAGCCAGAGATTTCATTACAGAAGAAAACAAAGAAATAGCCAATAAGCACAAGAAAAGATATACAATGTTATTAGCCATCAGGGAAATGCAAATTAAAATCATCATACACAAAAAAATCCCAATAGCAAGACAGGCTCACTAGAATGGCTAACATTTTAAAAATTAACAACATCAAGTGCTTGTAAGGATATGAAACAACTGAAACACTTAAACATTGATTATGGGAATGTAAAATGGTACAAACACCCTAGTAAATAGCATTTTCTCATAAAATTAAAGAAACCTGCTATAGGATCCAGCAATTCCAATTCTAGGTATTCATCTCCAAGAAATGAAAACAAAGGTCCACCAAAAACCTGTACATGAATGTTCACAGCAACACTTTTATATAGCCCAAAACTGGAAATAGCCTAAATGTCAATCATCATACAAATGGATATATACACCATAGTACATAATATTCCACCGTATAGAATATTACTCAGCAATAACAACAAAAAAACAGACTACTTACTGATGTGCAAAACAACATGGGTGAATTTAAAAAAACATGTTAATAAAAAAGTTACACCCAGAAAAATTACACTCGTGATTTTATTTGTGACATACTGGAAATGGAAAATTTAATCTGTAATGACAGAAAGCAGTCATTGCCTGGGGTTGGGACACTGAGAAACACTATAGGGGATGAATGTTCTAAGTCTTGATTGTGGTGGTTACACCATTGTATATATTAGTCAAAACTTAACTACACACAAATGAGTGCAGTTTACTATATATAAATTATAGCTTCATGAGAAGTTTGTTGTAAAATTTTTCACAAGAAAATGGAAGAAAATCACAACTTCATATTATTTTTAAAATAATGTACATCAGTTTTATTTTTATTTTTTTAAATATTTTATTTATTTGACAGAGAGAAATCACAACTAGGAGACAGGCAGGTAGAGAGAGAGGGGGAAGCAGGCTCCCTGAAGAGCAGAAAGCCCGATGCGGGGCTCGATCCCAGGACCCTGGGATCATGACCTGAGCCGAAGGCAGAGGCTTTAACCCACTGAGCCACCCAGGCGCCCCGTACATCAGTTTTAAATACTTCTGCAGAGTTGATCAATGTACTTTGAACTATTAACTTTGACAGGCTTGCTAAAATAAGTAGCATTCAGGGGCACCTGGGTGGCTCAGTGGGTTAAACCTCTGTCTTCAGCTCAGGTCATGAACCCAGGGTCCTGGGATCGAGCCCCACATCAGTCTCTCTCCTCAGTGGGGATCCTGCTTTCTCCTCTCTCTCTGCCTGCCTCTCTGCCTACTTGTGATCTCTGTCTGTCAAATAAATAAATAAATAATCTTAAAAAAAAAAAAAGATTTTAAAATAAGTAGCATTCAATAAGTAATAGCCAGTGACTGCCTGCCTCTCTCTTGTTTTTACTCCTGTTATGTATATATATATTGCATGATTATTGCTTGAAAGTAAAGAATTCAACAAAGTTTAATATCATTAAGGAACCGTGCATTTAGAAGTCAGGCATATTCTTATATTTCAATCCTTTTTCTCAGAGACCAAAATACTAACCTCTCTCATTCTCACTCTCTCAAACTGAAAATTAAAAATAAATAAGGGCAAAAAAGAACATGCCATCTTCTCACAGAATATAAAATGTTGATTTCCTTCTCCTAAACTTTTTCATTTATATATATGACTTACCCTCCAATGAAGACACCAGAAACCAGTATCTTACAGTGTTTTTGAATCACATTTTCCTTGCCATATACTTATTAAAACAATAAGCAACAGTACTCACTTCGATTGTCTTGGCCAGTAACTGTGTGTGAGGAAAATTGTACTTGTATACTTCGTTAGCAACAGTATTTACATCAATGGCAGCCACCACTTGTGCAGGTATACAGCTTTCTGCAATGATAAATGGAATATTTTAAGATGTAGCTTCCAATTTGGTCACTTTACAGAAAAGTCAAAATCCAGAATTTTGGAGTACACATCCTCACTTCCTCAATGATCTAGCTAGATCTCAGATTTCTAATGGACAACCAGGCCAGGGAGTTAGGTATGAAGTAGAGTATTTGCAACTTCTGGTTCATCTCTCCAAATAGCTTTCTAAAGCTATAAATAAGATCTAAATATTTTAGTCATTATCTCTTACATTTGCCTTCCTCACTCCATTAAGATATACACTTAATGAATTAAATAGAAAGTTTTCCTAAGTTAAAACAAACCAAAAATAGAAAAGGGAAGTATATTTTTAAAAACCATTATCAGTTGGAACTCTACATAAATAAATTACCTACTGTTTGCACCTCACCTTTTAAAATTAATACAAAGCTGCTTCCCAATATCACTAAAAATGCTTTTATGTAAGTTTTGGAAGTTTTTCAAACAACAGTTTTATTGAGATAACAGTTTTATGGGATTCACATATCACAAAATTCACCTGTTTAAGATTTAGGTAAGTTTTAACTAAAATGAGCAATTACTTGGTGTCCAAATATAAAAAATACATGGACTAAAAATTAAAAATCTAACAGACCAGGATAGAATGTGAAAAGAGTAATAGAAATAATTTCAAGAGCATGCCTTCAATACCCTTCCCTCTCGCTGTTAAAAAAAATTAATTTTGGGGGTCCTTGGGTGGCTCCATGGGTTAAGCCTCCAACTATTGATTTCTGCTCAGGTCATGATCTGGCTTATGAGGTTGAGCCTCATGTTGGGCTCTACGCTGGGCATGGAGTCTGCTTAAGATTCTCTTTCCTCCTCTCTCTCTCTCCCCCACTCCCACTCTTCCTCTCTAAAAAAAAAATAATAATAATTTTCAAAGTGATGTCGAAGAGTTTTATGGCAGACAAAACATGAACTATGTAAACATGCAGAGCTGCTCTTACACTTTGCAATTACCAACCCTTTGCACTTCTTACCCAAACACATACAAAAGTAATGATGTATTTCCCTATCCCAAATCAGAAGATGTGAAGTTTTAAAAATAACAGTATTTGAGACTCCTTAGGAAAACCACCAGAAAAAAATTACAAAATTGCCCAGTACCTCAAAATAGCTATTTCTTTAATAACCATTTGCTGGTTAGAGTTAGCATAGGTAGACCAAATATCAAAAAATGACAAAAGAATTTAGATGTGAGGAGCTAGGGCTCTGGTAGCAGGCACCAAAAATGAAACTGAGTTCACAAAAGATGGGTAAAGAGGAAGGTTCACAGACACTCAGAAAATAGTCACAATCATATATTAAGGCCTAAAAGAGATGATGCCCAAGACAAGACAAGGGCATAAATATCCCTAAGTATTTGCTGAATGTCTACTAGGCTCAAGACACTCAGCTAGGACCAGTTAGTTATCTCTTAGGTACTCTGCTGCCTTGTATGTAGATCACTGGAAACTCTGAGGTCTGGTTGGTAATACCATAGGGTAGCTGCCTCCAACTGAGTTTAGAAATCAATAACTAGTTATTTGCCTTAGTATAAAGTTATAAATAATATCTTTGTCAAAGGCATCAGAGAAATCTTGAAACATAAATCAAGAAGGCTTTTAAACAAATTAAAAAATCAGTACAAAGAACTATTTTGCAAAATCACAAACCTGTTATAATTCAGATCAAGAATTAAGTTACTACTAAGCATTGTAAGAGAATTCAGAATTACATAAACTTCACTGAATTATTTTACTGTTCTGTTAAATAAGATTATCTTGTTATTAGCATAATGAAGCCTGCTTGCATTTCCACGATATATTCTGCAATCTGGGATTGCCTGGAGTTCATTAGTACGACTTTTCTCTTTTTTCAGGCTGACTGACAGTACACAGTGATATGCTGAATCTGTACCACAATCAATAATTAATTTTATGTTCTTGTATTGTGTGCCTAAAAACTTACAAAAAGCAACTGCCAAATGAAAGTTTTATGTGGCTTTCCAAGAGCCGATGAACCAAAAATTCTTTCTTGGAAAACAACAGATTTTAAAAGTCAGTAAGTAAAAACCCTGTTGTGTATGCTTTATTTTAGATTATTATAAAATCAGGATTTTAAAATCAGGATTTTAGGGCATGCCCTAAAAAGTTATTTCCACAATGAGAAATGAATGTACTAAGACATTACTGACAATAATTCAACTTGCGTTTTTAAAGCAGAATTGTTCTGGTACATGGATGTACTTCTAAGGAAAAAGTTGGATTTTAAATAACCATTTTAAAAAAGCAAACTTGCTTATATGTAAGTGATGAATCACCGAATTCTACTCCAGAAACCAATATTGCTCTATATGTTAACTGACTAAAATTTAAATTAAATGAATAAATAAATAAGCAGAACTCTCAATTCTATTGAAATCTGAAAACTGAGATCCAAAGAAAAGTTGTCTTGCCATTTTCTACTGTGTACTTCAGATCTACAGCCTCCAATAATCTTAGTCAAACCACATACACATATTTTGAAAATGTTTAACTAAAAATATCAAAGTGAATATAACTCAGTAGAACCTTACATAAGTGAGCTCTATTACTTAAGTCATAAAGGAGAGGTAATTCTTGCAGGGAAGAGAGAATAGGAAAAAGGGAACCCATGCGGATATTTTAGTAGTGTGGAGGGTAGGAGTGTGTTTTCAGCACTGTGATCTACTGTTCTACCTGGATATCATTCATGATATTTCAGTTATAACTCTGATGGCATATTTATCAACAGGAAGCACAGGTATAATAAGTAAGACATTCTAGTTAAAGAAATGCATGTAGATGATGTTAAAAGATTGTCAGATTGGATCTATAAGGAAAGGACAAAGGGTATCATGCTCCTCTTTACGTGAGGACTGAATTTAAAAAGACAGGTTTAGTTATACCAAGAGAGACCTTCTAGGGAGATGTAAGAAATGTCACTGACAATACATGCATAATTCCTGCTCTCGTATATGTCTCTCACTGAAGTAGGCAGGAATCGAACACACACACACACTGTATTTGAGTAGCAATAACTGTCCTCCTTCTTCTGATCACTCTTTCTGGAAAAGTTGTAGGGAAGAACCTCCGGTTGGTAGTAGTGATGAAAGGGTACAAGTTTACATTCTACCTGCCTTTCCTAACCAAATAAATCAGAAAGTTTAATTGTGCATAGTTGTTAAGTTGGGGAAAAATTCAATTTTTAAAAATGTAAATATAAAATTAACCAACCCATTTTGAAAAAAGGAAAGCAGCTTATTTTTTTTTTCTTTATCATTTATTTTCTGATTGTGTCTCATATAGGTGAGTAATTACTTGAATGAGCTCATTATGATCACACCTGAGACACTTAATCAGGTATGTTAACACTGACATCTAGTTGTGAAATGGAAGATCAGTGGAACATATCCCATGTCTATTTCCTTTCATTCAAAGTGACAATGTAAGAATAAAAGTACTAAGCAAAAACATCTGAATGGATTCTGATTTTAAAATGATTGCTAAATGTTTTATCCCTATTGGAAAGTGTATTTCTTGTTTCTTTTTAAAGATTCTTGCTTTTCAAAACTTGCAAATAAATTATTTCTCTGAATTAAATAAAATTTAGAGTAAGTTTCAAATTTTTTACAAAATTCATCCAATTTCCTTAGAAAATTTCTCTAGAAGTTTAGCTAACAGTACAGCAACAAAAAACTTACTCTGGGTCAAGAAATACACTAGATCATTGTTGCTAAGATCTAACTAAATACAAGAGCCCATCAACCAGAGAGTGGACAAGGACTGCTTGAGATCTACGTACAGACCAGAGCTGGGAAAGTGGTGCAAGAGAAAAAGGTATCAAATTAATGTTTAAAAAGGAGCACAGTGAATTTACAGGGAAAGGAAAATAAAGATGCTATGCCAGATAATACCATGCAATTTGGAGACGAGGAGGACTGCCTCCTCCATTTTGAGGAGGACCTTGAGAAAGAACAAAGGTTTAAGAAAGAAGAACATGATAGTTTGTGCTTTCTGGCCTTTTTACTATTGGTTTGTTTCTACTGTTGGTTTCAACAATTGAAAAATAAATGTAATGGCTGGCACTCTAGTCACCATGTTAGCCCATGAAGAGAAGGGCCACTTTACAGAGTTGGTGAAGCAAAGAATTGGAAGGAGTTGAGGTCCTGAAGGATTTCACAGTCACCATAGCAGCTCTGGATTACTGTATCTAGATTCACTTTTTTTTTTTTAAGATTATTTATTTGAGGGGCGCCTGGGTGGCTCAGTGGATTGGGCTGCTGCCTTTGGCTCAGGTCATGATCTCGGGGTCCTGGGATCGAGCCCCGCATCGAGCTCTCTGCTTCGCAGGGGGCCTGCTTCCTCCTCTCTCTCTGCCTGCCTCTCTGCCTACTGTGGTCTCTCTCTCTGTCAAATAAATGAATAAAATCTTAAAAAAAAAAATAAAGTATCTTTAAAAAAAAAAAGATTATTTATTTGAGAGAGAGAGAAAAAGAGAGAAGGAAAGCGTCTCAAGCAGACTCCCCGCTGAGCACAGATTCCCTATATGTGGCTCCATCTCATGAGCCTGAGATCATGACCTGAGCCAAAATTAAGAGTCAGATGCTTAACCAACTGAGCCATCCAGGCACCCCTAGGTTTACTTTATGTAAGGAAAAAACAAACTTCTACCTCCTTTTAGTCACTATTACTTTGGATGTCTCTATTACTGACAGTTAAACCTAACGCTAACAGATGCATGAACCTAATCCTAACAGTTCCTCAATTGTTTAGATGATGTGTGTGTGTGTGTGTGTGTGTGTGTGTGTGTGTGTGTGTGCCTATGTGGTGAGAAGAGAACTTCAGGTTCAATTCCAGTTTAGACCGGATCAATATAATTAAAAAAAAAATTTATTGAATAAAATGTGCCAAGCATTTTGCTAGACCCACAGAGATGGATATATAAAGTTTATATTTATGGAGGTCATGGGAGTTTTAAAATTAAAGCAACATTGTTCTTCTCTGAGGTACACGAATTCCTCTTTTAATATAAAAGATGATTTCTCCCCAGATTTTCCTTATGAAGTGAATTTCTACCAACCAAATACCTTCTTTATTATTTTTATATTTTTATTATTGAAGAATAGTGGACATACAATGTTAGCTTCGGGTGTATAACACAGTGATTCAACAACTCTATAAATCACTCCGTGCTCACCACGGTAAGTGTCATCACCATTAGTCACCATATAAAGTTATTTCATCATTATTTCTTAAAAGCCACATCTATGTTACTCGGAGGAGAAAACCTCTGGAGCCTTGATTTAAGAGAAAATAAAAAATTTAGAAAAGTAAGCAAAATCATTTACCTAATAACTCAAGAATCTAATACAAACAATATTAAGAATACCAGTACTGATACCACCACCATGGTATACTCAAAATCTCAAAAGCAAAACCGCTGAAACTCTGGAACAATGATAATCAGCCTCACATATTTCCTAACCCCAGTAATCTCTTGCTAAACATTTTTGCAGGGCAAGACCTCCTCAGATGATTTATCGTAATACTGATTAGAAGGTGACACGAAGCTACCGCTAAGGAAGCTCTGGCTTCCCTTTGGAATGATGGCTGGAGTGTTACCCAACAGCCTCTGTGGTTCCTGACATAAAACAGAGGTCAAACTACAAATATTGATAATGATTACCAAAGAAAAGACAAAATCCTAACTTCTCAGGTTTTCATGCAACAGATCTTCTAATGATTACTAACTGCTCATAAGTCCCTTTTATAAAAGGTGCTTGGGTTTTTAAATGATTTATTGTCCTAAGATAAAGAAATGTCTCCTTCCATCAAGTTTTGAGACTTTGAAAGTGATATTAGATTGCTTATTTTTAATTCTATTTTGTTTGAAGGAAAGATAAACCTCCATTTCTTTTTGTTTCTTTTTTTTTTTTTAAGATTTTATTTATTTATTTGACAGAGAGAGATCACAAGTAGGCAGAGAGGCAAGCAGAGAGGCAAGCAGAGAGAGTGAGAGGGAAGCAAGCTCCCTGCCGAGCAGAGAGCCCGATGCGGGACTCGATCCCAGGACCCTGAGATCATGACCTGAGCCGAAGGCAGTGGCCTAAACCACTGAGCCACCCAGGCAAAAAGTCTGTATTTTAGAAACCATATCAAGAGAGATAGTCAGTGTTCCATGGACATATTATGTATAAGCTACACATATCAATATATGTAACAATGTCAACTGTTAAAAAAAAAAAAAGAAAAAGCAAGGTAGCATCAAATGCTCTTTTTTTCTGAACTCACATCAGTAAATTTGCACTTATCGGGTTTCCCAGGATTCTTCCCTAGTTCTAATTAATTCATTCTATAGATTCCAAGTCATCTAGCAGTTCACCACAGTCTTCCCAATAAAATCCAAACTTCTTAGCATGATTTGGACCCTGCATACCTGTCTAGTCTCCTCTTTTGACACTGTCCCTCGATCAACCCCACTCTCTTCCAATTCACACCCACTACACTGATACACATACACTTTCCCCCAGGTAATTCTTATCATGCCCCAGATGGGTCATAATTTCCCAATCCTAGTGCCTCTGTATATAGTTAAAAAGCCTATCCTACCCTGTCCAACCTCTGACACCATCTCGCTTGTCCTAGAGATCATTCTTGGTCCTTCAGGACTCACTCAGCTTAGGCGTGACTCCTCCAAGAGGCTTTCACTAAGCCTGCTGGAGTGAAATGAGGGCCGGTCCCTCAGGGTGTCGTCGTGCTGGGTAGTTCACACTATGATCACATTTATCCCAGGACACTGCCTCTCTCATGAGACTACATGATCTGAGAACACCCAGGCCATGGCTTGTACATTAGAATACTCGCAGCACCCAAACATTGCCGTAACTGGCACCCACTTGGCCTCCAATAAACATCTTCCAACTGAATAGTATGAAAATGAGTGAATTTCATCTCTAAAACCAACTCCTGATTATTATTCATGACCCTCTTTAATGTTCTGTTCCTCAGAACAGGATTAGCTTAAAAAGTCTAATAATCTTGTACTTCTATGTTCATCAAAGCCTAAAAGACCAATTTTAGGTAGACTGTTTGACATTTAGGTCAAACGTTTACCTTGGCAACACAATGAAGTTTCCAGAATGACCTACAGAATTCTATTTATCTTATAAATATGTTAAATAATAGCACGAATAGTGCTAATGTCAGCCAATTATAAATACTTATTAGAGTGCCTGTTATGTGCTGGGCATTCTGCTGGGTACTGAGAAAACAAGATCAGTGGACATCTATGTCGTGCTTTACCAGTATCCAGTACGTTTCTCTAGCAATAATCCCAGAGTTTCTCTCAGGGATCTTACCGCACTCACTTTCTTCCTGTCAAATGTTTCAGATGGCCTCAACCCCTACTGTGGGGGGTTTCAGAGTAACCACTCTGAAAGCATGTGTCAAGCCTGAGCCAAGACTTTCAGAGTGATTTCAAAGAGGGAAACAATTCAAAATAAGCCAATGAGGTTCAGTAAGAGGGAACACCTTACTTTTTCCTGGGAAACTAGGAAGAGATGTTTGATTTTCTTACTGAGTTTAACCATGGAAGGATACAAGTTAGCAGCTACTACATAGCCTTCTTGATGCAGTAAGGGAGAGTCTATATAAAAATGCACCCATGTGGTACCTGGGTGGCTCAGTTGGTTAAGCCTCTGCCTTCAGCTCAGGTCATGATCGTGGAGTTTTGGGATCAAGCCCCACATCGGGCTCCCTGCTCAGTGGGAAGTCAGCTTCTCCCTGTCCTTCTGCCCCCTCCCCTGCTTGTGCTTGCTCTATTTCTCTCAAATAAATAAATAAAAACTTCTTTAAAAAAAAATGCAGCCAATCCAGAAAGAACAAAACTGAGACAGATACACAGAGAAAGAAAAGTGATTTCTGGTAACACAATTGAGTCCCTTTAAGCTGTACCCCAAACCAAGTCTATATTTGATCTTAGTCATTACATGAGTATTTACAACTCATGTAACCAGTTTGGATTGTCTTCTGTAACATGGAAATACAGTTATAACAGGCATTTAGGAGAACACACACTTAAATATCACTCATCACTATGAGGAAATGCATTTCAAATTCCAACCTGGCAAGTAGAACAACAGGAACACCAAAAGCCTTGTGAACAAGAAATTAACTATGTATCTATAAAAGAGAAACACTTCTCTTGATCAAACACTCCCCAAGTATCGTAAATTGAGGCAGTATTTGCAGGAGTCCCAATTTGGGAGGCAAGGACTTCATTATAGGTCTACCTAATTACTTTATCTTATACATTTATTCTAAATACAACAAATACGTAGAGAGCCATCTGTAAGCTGTATCCCCAATGTCTTCTAAGAAGCACATATTTTCAGTTCAACAGTCTTAATCAATTCTTCAAAAATTCAAGTTCTAAAAGTGAAAACAGTCAAAATAGAAATTTCAATTACAGACAATTCAAATAAAGAATTTTATATGATCAGTCAACATAAAATGCTGCTGCACCTCACCAATAATGACAGAAATCCACATTAGTCAGTTTTACTTATCAGACTAGGAAAGGTTTTTATAAGATGAACACTGTCTAGTATGAGCATGTGTTTGAAAACATGTGCCCTTCATCATGCTGGCTGTAGTGTACATGGATTCAACTCTTCTATCATTAGTCCTAGCCATTCCACTTATGACAATTTATGCTAAGGAGATGTTTGAACAATGTAAGTGTAAGACTGCCGTATTAGAAACGATACCCATATATACTAATGTGGAATGATAAAGATTTTTTAAGTACCAAAAAAAATCACTAACTATCCTGTTCAGTAATAATCCAAGTTTTGTATAATGTATATATATGTACCCATATTAAGAAAAAAAAGGAAAAAACAGTAAATGTTGACAGGGGCTATCTCTTGGTGGTAGAGGGTATTTGGAAGTAATTTTTATTTCTTCCCTTAAACTTTTTGGATTATTTGGTCTTTTTCTTAACAATAAGAATGGAATGCTTTTAAAATCAGTCAAAAGCAAACAAACAAAACTATTTTTATCTTGGAACAAAATAATTCAATATTTCTCTTAGTTGTGACCCTGAGAAATCCCACAAAGGAAAAGTATCAAGGTCAGATAAGAATGGTTTGGATACATTCTCAAAACATGCCCATTAGACTGTAAGGCCACACACACACACACACACACACACACACACACACACACACACCAGTATACAGTCATAACTCAACGCGTTATTTTATCCCACTAACTCAGTAACAGCCAAAAGAATAAAAAACAAGAATTAAACTACATTGTCATAGTTCTTTAGAGATCAACAAGTATGGCATATGGCCAAAAATGTAATGAGTTGAAAGCTACCTATTTACATACTTAGAATTCAAAGGATATAAATCTGTCTTCTCCATTTATCCTATGACATTTAGATCGTCCTCTTAATCTCTTAAAGACAATACCAGTGATTAAAAACATTTATTTAAATGGTTTAAGAAATAAGCAATATAAACACATGTGATCTAGCCTATTACGGGTTTAAAGAACAAAGATTTTGTTTTACATAAATTTACTTTGAATGATTGAACATCCATGAATGGTTCACCACCAAAAATATGACAAAACATATTTGCTGATATTGTCTTATAACTTAAAAGATGATCACTTCTTTTTTTTAAAGATGATGATTTCTGATATACTATGGAAGTCAATGAAGAAATGATATACACATCACTACTCTCTATCTAATCAACTATGAATGAAAAAAAGACTTGTAAAAATATAATTACGTTATCAATCATAAAGATCCCAAAAATTAAACTAAAACCTCCTCTCTAAATTTGTCCTGCCATTCTGAGTCCCTTTATGCTTTATATTGTAGACTTTCCTTAAAGCTTATTATTTTCATCATTATTGACTTCAGAGTTTTAAGCCTATTCTGAATTTCTGATATAGGCACCTCTAAAAGAATTACGTTTAGGGGCACCTGGGTGGCTCAGGCAGTTAAGTATCTGACTGCCTGTGGCTCAGGTCATAATCCCAGGGTCAGGCCCCACATCAGGCTCCCTGCTGAACTGGGAGTCTGCTTCTCCCTCCCCCTCCACCCCACCCCCTGCTTATGCACACTCTCTCTTGCTCTCTCGCTCTCATTCATTCTCTCTCTCAAGTAAATTTAAATTTTATTTAAAAAATAAAAAATGAAAGAATTAAGTTTACAATTTTGCTCTGAATCAGAAAGTAAAATCTGTCCTAAGACCGTAGAGGAAAAAGCACTTCAATTACTTCATTCCTCATTTTCCTTTGAGTCTCCTCCTGACTATACATTTCTCCGCAAACCTTTTCAACACATATTAGCTATCACTATTTTTTAAATCAAGAGTATCACAGGCACACCCTACAGAGATTCTTTATTCAGTGTGTGTGTGTGTGTGTGTTCACAGGTCCTCAATAAGATTCAGGATATCCAGCTCTTCCTCTGCCTGCGTTTGAAGTTTAGCTCACCATTTCCAGCTGCGTGACTTAGGCAAGTTACTTGACTTCATCAAGCCTCAGTGTCTCTATCCGTAAAAGAGACAATAAAGTACCTATGTCGTACAGTATTCCGAGGATTAAATTAGCTAATACCTATAAAGCGTACATTTGCGCTGGCCAGATAGTAATTACTCAATAAATTTTTGCTGTGATTATTATCAAAAGCCCAAAGACTTTTTAAAATAAGAAAGTGTGACAGGAACCCTCACTGCAGGTATGGCAATGGAGGGTTCAGTGTTTGAGAGAGCAGTTTGGCTGAATGTATCTAAAAGCTTCAAAACCGCTTGGACTTAGCAATTTTGTATTTGGGCACATACCCTAAGGTGTGGTAGGCAGAACAGTGAACGCCCCGCCCCAAAAAGAATTGTTCCCATCCTAACCCACGAAACCTGCAATAATGTTACCTTAGCTGGCAAGAGATATGACTAAAGATCTTAAAAAGAGATTATTTTAAGTTATGCAGGTAGGGCCCAGTGGGATCACAAGAAGGATGAAGGAAGGTTGGAGTCAGAGAAGGAGAAGGGATGAAAGAAGCAGAGGTCAGAAAGACTGGAATATGCTGCTGCACTTCTGAAGATGCAGGAAGAAGTCACAAGCCAAGAAACACAGGTGACCTCTAAAAACTGGAAAAAGCAAAGAAACACCCGTCCCCCCCGAGCTTCCAGAAGGAAACACCTCAGGCAAAACCTTGATTTCAGGACTTCTGATCTCCAGCATTATAAGATAATAAATTGTATTGCTTTAAGCCGTTAAGTTTGTGGCGTTACAGCAGCAACAGGAAACCAATATTCAAGGCAATAACAGAGATGTGAAGAAAACATTTATATGAAGGATAAATGCTATTTTATTTATAATAGTGAGAAATTATAAGCAACCTACATATCCTAAATAGTTGATTGCTTTGAATAAATGGAACTTTCATAAAATGGAGTATCACACAACAATTAAAAACCAAGTTTACAAATATATTTAGTAACAAGGAAAAACCTCAAAATTTTCTCACTGAAAAAAGAAAGCTATAAATTATTTTAACGTTAATGAAGACCTGTCAAATAAAGATTGAAAAGATATAATACAAGTTCTCAACAGTGTTTACTATGCATGAACAGCATGTATAATTTTTATTTTGAAATTTTCTTCATTTGTGTCGTATCAGTATTTCCCAGTAAACCATAATCTACGGGAAAATAATATAGCTGTCTTGTTACTGCTGTATCCCCATTGCGCAGCAAAGTAACCGACACAGAAACCACTCAAAAATTACATGCTGAATGAATAAATGAGTATGTTTTCAGTATTTCCCAATGTTTTCCACCCTTGGGACTTCTGGGATTCTAGCAGAGTTATGGTTCCCAAGTCCGAACAGTCCCCTTTCTTAATACAGTGAGATATAAGTCTTGATTTGTGATCTCCACAAAATAGCCCTTTTCCCTATTACTCTGTAATTTCCAGAAGGTTTGTTTATTATGGTATCTAATCCCTATAACTGCAAGGTCATCCCTCTGAAAATTATTTCTAAATCTTTAAATTCATCTGTATGATTCTTTCATCAATTCCATCAAGTGACTTTAATAAGCACCCAACACTCGTATTGCCTTTTTTCAGGCTAATGTAACTTATTGAAGCAACATTTTATTAGTTTGCTGTTCAAAATACAGTAAATTGAGAAATATGAAGATCCTTTATTAAGACTAAAATATAAGGCTATATTCTCTTTTTGAAGTATAACTTGTTTGGGGAAAATGAATACATTTACTGAAGAATGTATGACAAATATATCTATAAAGGCATACGTATATATGTTTAGGCTTTGTTTTTTGGTTTTCTTTTAATGGAATCACAAGCGCTTGGACTTTTACAATCACAGGAGAAATGTAAAAGACGATCTCTTCTCAGAAGCAGAACTCTGGATTTTAAGTATGTTTCCCTTGCCAAATACTAAAAATGCCAACCCACAAAACAATCTAGAAAAATGATAGATTCATATCTTTTCCCCCAAGCTATGGTCACCAACATTCTGATATTCCAAAATTAACAAGAGAAATCTCACTGGATGGAGAGCAAGGTACAGTATTATGTTAAATCAATAATGACTGCCATTAAATCTAAATAGTCAAAGAATATAGTTTAAACAAATGACTTAGCAACAATAACCACAAAGTAAATGGAAGCCACAGAAATCAAATGCCTCTGAAGAGGCAGAGAAATTACTCTGGTACTTTAATAATCATCTAAATCTCAGGGTTTTCAGGAAAAATGTAAGCAAGGCAAAATTACTTACTTAGTATCTCTAATTTGATCTATGAAACTTCAAAGCCTAATTAGATTGTGTATCTATAAATCCTTCATAATATGGGTTCTTCCTGGTTCCAAATTCTCCTATAATTAAGGCATGTGCCAAAGCCCATGAGGGTTGCGTTTGTGCTAAAAGACTCAGGCACTTGTTTTTTACTTGAGTTTCACTCATTAAGTACTAAGGGATTATTAAATTCACTATTGTCTTTGGACAAAAACTCACTAACGGATGCTAAAGAGCTACGATGACTAACTCTCTGATGGAGTTGTTTTACTTTAGTCCAAGGGTTTTTGTCTAGTTTGTGTTGATTTAAAGTCCTAAAATGGAAAGAATGGGTGGATAACAGTAAAAGCAATTATTGGTCCAGGTAAAGTAATGGTACTTATAGTTGAAATCTCAACTATTTGAGATTTGAGATTTTCCAAAATTGAGATGCAATTTTTTGCTTTTAGGCAGGGTAAGAATTGATTGGCACTATTTCTACAAAGCACTTTTTAGGGAATATTCCTGATAAACTTTCATCAGCAAAGCAAAAGGCCAAAAAAATCCTAAAAAGGCTCTAGATACCAACAAATACTGAATTCTACGTGTAACCTTAATCTCCCTATTTTATATAATAATCCTTCTGTAATTACTTACAGATTTGCTATCATATATCAACCTCTTCTTTGTAATTTTCCACAAAAAGAGGTAATAATTCTTGAGAGGAATAAAAGGTAAAAAATAAAACCCTTCAACTTCATTATTTTCACCATAGCTCATTTTAACATACGATTAAAAGTCTACAGTGAGTTCAAACCAACTTATCTCAAAAAAATTGATTATTTTCAGAAAATTTCACATTTTATCATGCAGCACAAAAAAAAATCCGTTATCTGTTAAAATGTCACATATAATCATGCATACAAAATCCTCTGTGATTCTACTTATTTGGCCATCCTCCAACACACACACATACACACATAGAGAGACATGGACACATACACACACATATGAACCTGTTTATCTCCTATATGATACCTATTAACATCCTTCAAAACACTACCCATGCACCACACTTTGGGAAATGCTGACTTAGCTCCCCCCCCCCAAGAAAAATGATCTCTATGATTCAGATTTAATAACTAAGTTTAAACTTATCACAGTACAATGGTATCGACTTCAAGCTATACAAATTTCATAGCAAACATGACCCTAGTTCATTTATTCTTTTGTACATTCATCCAACAAGTATGTATAAGCAATGTTCTAGACAAAGTCTATCTTATAGTGGAACTTATATCCTTGTGGGGTGGGGGAAAACAAATGATAAATAAATAAGTACATAATACATCTAACAATGAAAAGTATTATGGGAAAAGAAACAACAGAGTAAGCCAAATAGTGTAGGAGAAGGGATTAGTTCTATTTTTATACAGGATGGTTAGAGAATATCTCAATAGCAAAAACCTGAAGGAAATGAAGGAGCAGGCAGATATGTGGAAGAACTTTCTAGAACAGAAGGGAAAGACACTGCAAAGGCCCAGAGATTGGGAGCACGCTTATTGTTTAGGAGGATCAGCAAGAAGACTGGTATAGACTGAATGTGCCCCTCTAAATTCTTATGTTGAAACTCTGGCTCCTAATGCTTCAGACGAAGCCATGAAGGTGGTCTGGATGGACAGGATGATGCCCTTCTAAGAGTCATGGGCGAGCTGACCTCCTCTCTCTGCTCTCAGCCATGTGAAGACAAAGGCAAAGTCAGGACTCTGATACGTGGAGCAGGGCCCTCACCAGAATTCAACCACACTGCCATCCTGACCTCAAACTTCCCAGCCCCCGAAACCATGAGAAATGAATGTCTGTGGTTCACAAGCCACCCATCTATGGTACTGTTACAGCAGCACAAACTTACTAACTTACTAAGACAGCCAGCAAGCCTGGTATGGAGAAAGCCAGGGGACAGCACAAGAAATGGGCTCAGAGAGAGAAAGGGGTTGGCTCTAGCCCAACCAGGGCTGTGGCCAGAGGACTTAAGCTTTCACTGAGTGATACAAGAAACCGCTCAGAAGTTTTAATCAGAGGAATGACTTAATCTACTGCATTTCTAAAGGGTCATGCTGACATTAGAGGAGTCAAAATAAACTAGAGGAGACACAGCAGAAGCAAGGAGACCAGTAAAAAGGCTACTGCAATAATCCTTTGCCCAGGTCTCCTAAGAAAGAACCCAAGGCAAAGTTTAGCCGCAGACGCTCTTTCTGGGAGGCAAAACCCCAAAGTAGCAAGAGTAAGGGGTAGTGAGGCAGGGAAGAGGGAAAGCAAACAAAGTACTCAACTGGTCACAGCTTCACAAGAAAACCCGGCTAACTGCGGTCACGCGGTTACATGTCTCACTCCTCACAGAGGCAGGAGGTGGGATGTATGGAAGGTGACGGAAGCCCTGACACTGTTTGATCTAAAACAACACTTCCCACATGCCCATGTGTACTTGAGCGGGGAACACTGGTAGGGGGAGGAAGAGAGAGGATGTATCTGCTGACTCCTTCCTCATCATGTCTCCTCCTGATCAGAAGTCACCCCACGAGGCATGTGTAGGATAACAGTCCTGTGGTTCTCCTTTACTCACACACTTCTCACATACTCACAACACTTCTGACACCAGTTGGATGTCCACGGTTCACTTTAATTCTGACGCTAACCGGAGTTGGCCTTAAGTTAAGAGCTCAGACTTGTAAGACTGCCCCAAGTCTGACACCAATCGCAAGTACTAACCAACACGCTCCAGGTTACCTACAACTTCTGTCCGACTTGGCTACCAATCCAGGGTTCCCACAACCCCCTCCTTGGATTCCATCATTTGCTAGAACACCTCATGCAACTCACACAACGCTTATGTTTGACAGTTTATTATATAGTAAAGGACACGACGAACAGCCAGATGAAGAGATACATAGGGTTATGTCTGGAAGAATCTGGAGCACAGGAGCTTCTATCCCCGTGGAGCTGGGGTGCACCATCCCTATGGCATGTGGATGTGTTTACCAACCCAGTTGTTCTCTGAACAACTTTTAGGATTTTTATGGAGGTTTCTTCACATAAGCATGATCAAACAACAACTTAATCTCCAGCCCCTCTCCCTCCCAGAGGTTAGGGAGTGGGGCTGAAAGTTCCAAGCTTCTCATTACCTTTAGTCTGTCTAGTGACCAGCCCCCATCCTGAAACAATCTGGGAGCAGAGCAAGAGTTGCCTCAGTGGAACAAAGACACTCCTGCCACCTAGAAAATTCCAAGGGATTTAGGAGCTCTGTGTCAGGAACCAGGGTCAAAGACTACATCTGAAAACAAAAGAGGCTCCAAGTGCTCGTATCACTGAGGAAGTTATAAGGGTTTTAGGAGCTCTATGCCAGAAACTGGGGGCAGAGACCAATACATGTGTATTTTCAATTATTGTACAGGTGTGACTCTTTCTCTCCTCTCCACTTAGTGTTCTGTTAGTCAACGCCTCCGGACAGCCTCTGGAGCAACATTTCAGTCCGGACACTGGGGGTGGCTTGAGCATGTCATTAAGCATGGACTGGCAGTGTTATGGGGTGAGGCCACAACAGCAGAGTCGGGGGACTACGCGGAACAAGCAGCTCAGGGCCTGGGAGGCAGGTGGAGTCAAGTGAATGTGGGCGGGCACGTAAGTCTGACAAAACAGGAGCAGGATTATGGATGAGGTGGTAAAGGTGAGGACAGAGAGGAATGATCGAATTATAAATCGAGTTTGAAGGGAGATCCCAAGGAATTTGCTGAAGTAAGTCAAAGAGAAGAAACAGAGATGACTCAAGACTCGGGGGTGGGCCCCCGGAAGAATGGAGACACCCGTTGCTGGGAGCAGGAAGGCCGCAAGAGCATGAAGTTTTGAAGGGGTAAGGAGAACCAGGAGTTCAGTTTTGTACACCTCTAGAGGAAAAACAACAACAACAACAACAACAACAAAAAACCAGAGATAATGAGAACATGAACAAATCTAGCCTTATCGAAAAACTACAGAGACGCTTACATGAGAACCGGTCAGCACCGTCAGCATCATCAGAGGTGATGCACACTGGTGCTTGTGCGGAGCCCTGGCACTTCCTCTCACTCGCACACTCACTGGTCCCGGCCCTTCTCCCACAGCTCCCTCAGGGCCCTCCTGTTCCCCAGCAGGCATTTCCCAACACATGCTCTAAGGAACGTTATTTTACATACATGATGCTAGTAAGTGTGATCCTCTCCCCGCCCCCCCCCCCCACAGAAGCATATTCATGGCTCAAATATATATGGGAAGTGCAGATTTAAACCACACAGTACCCGTTTTGCAGGGCTTCCCACCACTTTTGGTATACTAATGTATCCTGAGACTCTTATGGGACAGTAACATATGAAGAGTTTCTGAATCTTATTTGACCATCAAGGCAAACTTACTAATATCCCTGAGAAGACAATTACATACGATACCAGCCAGGAAATGATACCTAACCCAAGAATTCATTTTGGTCCTTAGTTCACCTGGGTTTGTAATACCAAATCACTCCTTGAAATCCTCTCCTCCCTTTACCTTCATGGCATGGTGTTCTTTTGGTTCTCCTTGCTCTCTAATTTTTCCTGCTCAGTTTCCCTCTGTGAATACTATTTTTCTACCCAGTCCCACAATGTCACTGTTCCTCAATATTCCATACTTGGTCCTCTTCTCTACACTCAACACGTATATAGAAACAAATGTTTATCTCTAATCCCATTGCTCCCTGGACCAAAATGCACGAGCAGCTGCCTATGTGGCATTTTTATGGGTCAGACGGACAAACTCTGTGACTCTAAAATGGAACCCACTATTTCCCCCCTACCTTGATTTAGGACTATTCCATTTGATAAATCACCCACATTAGAAACCTTGGTAACTAACACCCAAATGACTACCAGGTTTTGCTGATTTTTAGATCCTGTATATATAACCTGAGTCATCTTCTCCATTCATTGGCTTTCCCTAAATTCATTATCTCTGAACAATAATTTCCTACCTGTCCACCATGCCTCTATACCCTACTCCCCACCCTACCACCTTCTGGTCACATGGTATAATTTCTAGAACGTAATCAACAGGTTCTTTAACTTTCATTTGCTAACCAGACCTAGGAGATAAAAATCCAAGCACCTTATCAGGTTGTATGGCATGTCATGATTTGGTACCTCATAAACATCTACTTTTTTGGATCACTTAAATTGCAATGATATTTTAAAACTTGTAGCTCTCCATGCTTGTATAGACTATGCTACTTCAGTTTCTTTCTGTCTGGTATAACCTTTCTCTTCTTAACTATCTGAAAAACTATCATCTTCCAAAATCCTGTAGGAAAAAATATCATAACAAAATTGAACAGCAAATCACCAATTATAAAAAAGAATATACCAATGACAACGTGAACAAGTCACAAAATAAATATAAACAAGTATATGAAAATGTTCAATTTCCTAAGTAATATCAGCAGTATTACTTATATACTATACACAGGAATTGTACAAGCTCTATGTATACAGTTTCATTAAATCCTCCTGTCAAGTCTGTTAGTAGTAGTATCCTGATTTCAATCAATAAGGACATCCCATACAATTAAGTAAGGAAAGCTAGTTACAAAACAACGTGGGGGAAAAGAAAAGGAGCTAAGATTTTACCAAGTACCTACGCTATATTTCGTACATCAACTGTTTCAGTTAATATTCACACACCCTATGAGAAGGTATTATGGTATCCGTCTCACAGGTAGGGTATCTGGGCTCAGAAAGTCAAAGAGCTTTCTAGTATTCACACAGCTAATATATGCCAGCTCTGCCTTACTCCTAAATAATGGTATTAATTTTATCACTCAGAGAAATAGATGGAGTAATTCCAAAATCATTGAATAGGAGGGCAGGGAAATGAATACAAAGCAGATTCGGGTTATGAAATCTATTCCCTCGTGGATCACTAAGCTTTCTAGAGAATCAAGAGGGCAAAAGAGAGCTTTCTGCTCTCTTCATTGCCCTTCTCTTTTACCTCTTCATACATATTCATTCCATATCATCTTCTGTGGCTATAAATAATTCTTTCCTTCACTGATCTATATTCCTGAATAATTCAAATCTAGTGTGAAAGCTCTTTGACAACTTCGAATATAATCATCAGGCTCTTCAAAAGCCATTTTTAACATGTAATAACTTTCTATAACTTAAAGATTTTTGTTAATAGCTTCTCATATTTGCTGAGCACTTACCACATCCAAGGACTATCGGCATGCTTGATTTTCATTTATGTACAATTTTCACACTTCCCCTTCGAGATACCTACTATCACAGAAGAGGAAACTGAGGCACAGAAAGTTTAGTTTTTGCCCAAATTCACAAAGCTAGAATGTACCCGGCTTTCTGACAATAGATCTGTGCTTTTGACAGTCCTGCATAAACACTGTCTGCTGTTACTATCTCATAGTGCTACGAACATACTGATTTAAGACCAAACTACTATGAAAACAAACCACCATATTTCAAATGATTCGACAGTACCAAATGATTGTCAGAGGCGGTTTAAATATCAAATATTAAAAGAATGAGACAGCATTTGCAAAGTTGAAAAAATGGGGACATCTGAATGATTCCTAAAAGCATTTGGCATGTGAATGTGTTCCCCTACTGATGTTTCTTCCAAGCGAGTGGCTTCTATTCATTTTAAACCCCTCACCCATCCTATCTCTTCTTCCTCGGAAGGCAGATTGACTTCTCTAATTGGCTAATTTGTGAAAAATAAACTAGGCATGCTTGCTTAGTGCCACCAGTCCTCCTCCGGGGGAAAAGTTACCCACCAAAAAGGTGTGCTGCCTCATTGTCTGGTTGAACACTAGCTGACCCATCTGGTCCTCTCACTACTTACATCCTCCAACTCAGCCTTTATTAGTAATAAAAATCATACAAATTTGTATTTCCCATTTGATTTTCTCCTCTGTTTTCTTCCTCTCTTTGTTCCGAATTATGAAGAGGGGTACTATTTACTGAGCCCCCAAAAGCCCCAATGAGATAGCTCATAATACAAATCAAACTGGTCATCAACACATTAGGACAAGGTAAGTAATCTGATCTATGGAAAATAGTAATATTCTGCAGTGAAGTAAGCATTTTCATCACAGAAAAGATAGGTAATTCTATCATCCCATGGAAAGTGAGGGTTCTCCTTTGTGGAATATACAAAACTCATCCCACCTATTTCACCTTTGTATTTCAAGTTTGGAAAAAATAATCTGGTAACTCCTATAGCTAACAGAGAGCAAAGGATACATATTTTCAAACGGGACAAATTTTTATCTCACTTCACTTCAATTCTGGCAACAAGTTATTTAAGAACAACTATGGGAAAAGAGGCATGAAGAGGGCGTTTTTACAATCCCAAGGGGGGAAATATATATATATATATATATATATATATATATATATATTTATATATAAAATCAAGCAATTCAAATTCTAGGTCCTTACAACTGATATTCCCAAAACAACCCCAGGTAACACTCAGATCTACATTTAATCATAATATACTTGCCCGATTCAGTTATAAGCACACCTAATTACAAAGTGGGGCCTCAAGTTGGCATATAAGTCATTGAGAAATAAAGATAAAAGAAATGCAGAAAATAATGAGTGACAAATCGCTTGACATTTTAACAGAAAATACTAAGGCTCGGTAATTCCTACTAAATATGACTGTTATGTGACTAAAAGTCAAAACTAACACCTTAAAAGACCTTTAGAAATTATTTGGTAGGACAGGCCTTTTTACTTTTAAGGATGTCTCAGTAGTTGACCATATATATGATAGTAATCAGCTAGAGCTTTCTTTATTCACTACCTTACAGCACATTTAATTTGTTCTCTAATATTATACTTCATAGGAAAAAATCCTATTTGGAACCTATTCATATTTGCAGGTGCCTTGCAGGCCACACCAATATATAACCCATGAAACTACTTCTACTGCTTTCTGAAAGGAGATATTTTCACTCGGAAGATTGTCATTACCCAAGACTTTATAGACCGTGCAGGCATAAATAATATCAAAGAAGTAATAGTGCTTCCTATACAGGGCAACTTGTACTGAAAAATGTGAAAGCTATTTGTTATACTTGTGGCCATTATGAATCTTGCCTGTGTTTTCTACATTTGAAAATTTACCATATTTTGAGTCCCCTCTTTCCAAAACAGAAGCCAGAACTCACTTTCCCAGCTTCCTCTGCTGGCAGTGGGATCTAATGTTCACCAATCAACTGCATCCTTACAGTACTTTAATTCAGAAGTAGTAACATGAGGCAGCAAATGAAAAATCCATCATTTTCGTGACACAGATGATAGAAGCATCCACCTTTCAGAGAAAAACAGGGATGGCACTCCTCAGAACCAGCCCCCAGCATCACTGGTGAAAGTTGTGATGTCAGCATGAAGCTTTGTAGAGGGGCAGGGCCCAGAGTATGATTTGAGCAGTGCTTCTGTTCACCTAACCTGTTCGTCGGGTGTCCTGTAGATTCTGTGAGCTTCCAAATGTCCTTTAGTGTATATGGTTTTTTTCTGCTTAGGTTAGCTAGAGAAGAGATTACGGGTTTGCAACAAAGAGTTCCGTATTATACAAAAATTGGGGTTGGCAAACTATGCTTTTATCAACATAATGGTAGAATGATTACCAACTCAATAATCAACTCAGCAGTCATCTGCAGAAAGTGTATCACAAGTGTGGTACTGTGCTAGAAGCTGTACAAGAACAAAAAGGAAGGGAAGGCAGCAGAGGCCAGATCTCCCAGGCAGAGAAAGAAGATGGGACTGTGACTCAAAACCTCAAAGGGAATCCATGCAAGCAAGGAAGTGAATGACATGATTCAGTTTACTGTGCAAAAGATCATTCTCTTCCTAAGTGGAGATAGGGTGGAGCAGGAAAGCAAAGTAGAAACAGAGGAGTAATTGGGAAACTATTCTAAAAAAAGTTTAGATTCAGGATGTAGCAGTGGCAACAGAAGTATGTGTACAAATTCAGTTTGCATTGGCTGATAGAAGATACTTAACTGTTTCACTAACCAAAAAAATACCAGTTAAAATTATACAATTTCCCCCAATCAAATTAGCAAAAGTTAAAAATGGCTAATATAAATCCTGATGAACATGTAGTCGAGGGAGGCATTCATAAACCTCCGTAAAGCAATTTGCTATATTATCTAGCAAGTTTTAAAAAAATTATCCTAACTTTTGATTTAATAACTAGCACATAGTCTCAGATGGTTAAATGAATTAATTCAACTTTTAAAAAACACAGTTAAAGAGAAAATTGGGATTTATGCTCAAGGCTGTAATTGTAGCACATTTATATTGAAAAAAATTGGGGTATAATCAAATGTTCAACTCTTAAGGAGTGGCTGAATTATAGCTTATGATAAAGTACTAAGCAAACTTTAACATCATGTTCATTAAGGGGTTTCAAGATATGGGAAAATATAAAAAAAAGATATGGGAAAATATGCTGACATTATAAAATCTTACAAAATTAACAAAGAATAAAGAGTTCCAGAATTTTCTTTTTTTTTTTAAGTTTATTTATTTAAGTAATCTACACCCAACATGGGATTGAAACCCATGACCCTCAAGAGTCCCATGCTCTTCTGAGCCAGCCAGGCACCCCCCTTTTGTTTTCTTGTTGGTTAAGTTTTGATAAGAGAACTGAATGTAGAGAGCCAGCAAATAACTGATAATAAAAATTGGTAATAAAAATTGGTAATAAAATCACTTCCCTAGTCTACAATCAAAACTCAATACATATGCCCAGAAAACTCATGTTCAATTCATTATATATTGTATCTTACACTAATTTTTTTTGTTGTTGTTGTTGCCCTTGGTACTAAAAAAGGGAAGCAGGCAAGTTTCAATGTTGTGGTTGTCATAGTAATTTAAGAATAAACACGCATGTTCGAAGTCTATTTGTCACTCTATATCTCCAGCACCTAGAGAGTAACTGGAGTTCAAGAAATATTTTTGAGCGAACATCACCGAAAATAAACCTTTCGGTTCCAGCTTATCACCACAGAAATTTAAAAACCTCAAAATGAAAAAGGTACACACAAGTAATAGTGATAGTAATAATTTATAATGTTTCGGGTGGCTACAATGCATGAGGCATTATTAAACATTTTACCCGCCTTATCTTTGATCCTCATAATAATCCTTCTCTGGAAAATTCCCTTTTCCATTTTTAAGACGAGGAAACAGGTTCAAAGATGTTAAGGAACCAGCCCAAGGTCACAACCAAGTTTCAACGCAGCTCTTCCGGCGCCTCAATGTATCCAGACAAGACACGGGGCTGTTTCTTTTCAGTGATCAGAAAGGAACAGGTTTTTCCTCCATGCTTTCCCTCCACAGTTCACTGACGCTCCCCTAACTTCTACCCCGCGCTGTAGCTATCCCTTTGAAGATCCATCCCTCACCGGCCAAGCCCATCAACCTCCCCTCCCCGCCGCGACGTCCCCGGGGGTAAAGGACCAGGCGTCCACGCCTCTAGGTGGCCCCACACTTAGAAACGGGGCCTGGCCCCAGCTAGGGGCTCGCCCATCCCCCTTCGCCGGTACCCTCTTAGTTTGACTACGCGGGTCAGGACTCATAAACCGAGTCCACACAGACTCCGCGTGGGCCCTTGAGAAAAGCCGCGGGATGGGAGGAAGGGAGTCTCCGCCCCGAGTCGCCCAACTACGCGCCAGGACGGTTTCCACGACAACCGAGAGCACCCCCCCACCCCCGCCACACACATACCCCGCGCTCCAGACTCCGCCCCCAGCGCCTCGTCGCTTCGCCCCTCCCCCGCACCCAAGCTGGGACCAGCCGCGCGGCGCTAACGGAGAGAGAGGTGGGGTGAGCTCTCTCACCTCTCAGCGCCTGGTGCATGCCTCCAACGCCGCTATACAGCTCCAGGACGCGCAGGGGCTCCATGCCCACGCCGCCGCCGCCGCCGCCTCGGAGCTAGGCCTGCCGGTCCCCTTCTCGTCCTTCTTCCGCCAGCCCTGCTCCCTCGCCTCTGGTTCCGCGGCGTTTCAGTTCCCCCCCTCCTGCTGCTACCCGCTCGCAGAGCTGCTAGCCGCGCGGGGCGCCCGGGACTGTCAGGGGTCAGCGGGGAGACAACAGGCACAAAACAGTAGGGCCTCCCAAGTGAATCGCAACCTGATTTACGCTCCATCTACCTTCTAGAGTGCATTCAGGGACCTTGGAAGGAAAAAGGGCGAAATGTCTCTTTGCCCCAAAGTGAATTAACACGGGTTAGACGCCAGAAAAAGTCGTTTTCCAGGCGTCCTGCTTTTCCGTCGCTTGGAGCCCGAAGTGTGCAGACCTTACTAGCGTTAGTTTTGAGCACGTACCACGTGCCAGGTGTTGTGCCTGTGTCGGGGCTGCCGAGATAAATCTGCCTTCTCCCGGGAGCTGGTCCCGCAGTTACAAGCACAGAAACGAGCGCCCCTGCAGCGGGGCCCCTGCGCCGGCCAGGACGGGGCGGGGGAGGGGGTGAGGTGGGAGGGGCGCCTGCTGTCATTGCGAGTGGGCGTCCCTGCATCTCAGCTTAGAAAATGGCCCCCACCAGGATCTACTGTTATCATAAGGTAGAAGTACTTATGCCCCTCCCAGTGTCAGGGCCTTGCGGCTCCAAGATGCTCCAGTGACCAAGTTTGTTAGAGGTCGGATCACAAAGTAAAAAATGGCCACGGGCACGAGAGGAAATGATCTCATTTCGCGGCCTCCTATTGTTCCCATTACCACCGCACGTTAACTTGTGTTAGGAAAAATGGGGCAGTACCACTTGTAATAAGTTAATAACGGGTTTGTTAAAACCTTTGCAGATGTGCTAATGAAATACTATAAACGAAAGTAGGACTGCCCTGTTTTGACTATGGAACTGATCCATTTCGATCCGTTTCCTCTGACATTTTTTCACTGTAAATATGTATGGGTGTTTAAACGTTTTGTTTTTATTGGTCACTTGCTTCAGATAAGGAGTGTGCCAGAAAGGGCACCTGGGTGGTTAAGCGCCTTAAGTTGGTTAAGCGTGTCCCTTCAGCTCAGGTCGTGATGCGGGGGTCCTGGGATGGAGCCCCACATAGGGCTCCCTGCTCAGCAAGGAGTCTGCTTCTTTCTCTACCCTTCCCCTTGCTTATGTTCCATCTCTCTCTCTCTCTGTCAAATAAATAAATAAATAATCTTCCAAAGAAGAAGAAGAAGAAGAAGAAGAAGGAAGAAGAAGAAGAAGAAGGAAGAAGAAGAAGAAGAAGAAGAAGAAGAAGAAGAAGAAGAAGGAAGAAGAAGAAGGAAGAAGAAGAAGAAGAAGGAGAAGGAGAAGGAGAAGGAGAAGGAGAAGGAGAAGGAGAAGAAGAAGAAGAAGAAGAAGAAAGAAGAAGAGTGGTAGAAAGATGACAGAGAACAGAATCTTAGCCTGGGCATTGCCAATGACTTTGCACTGAGCCTAATTTCCCCTTCTGTCAAAAGGGAAGGAAAAAGGGGAAATGATTGCTGAGGTCCCGGCAGTTCTAAGATTCTAGAGCTGAATTCATTTCTGCAAAAGTTGAGTCCTGATTTGGCCACATGTTAATGATCTGCTCAAATTGAAATTATCAAGATATTTGTAAAATCTGCTTTAAGCAAATGTACTCTTAAACCAACTCCATTTCTAGAAATCACATGCGCACTAACATTACATATATAATGCGTGAAACAAACTTTTCTTGTATTTGTTACATAATATTAGCATAATATATATTATAGTGTAAATAATATAATTTATAATGTAGATTATAAATAATATAAACATATATGTTACATATATATACACATATATAAAGGGGGCTATAAGTCACGGTTATTTATGTACCATTAACAACAAATATACTAAAAATACCTAGAATCTGTTTAGCATTAGTACTATAAATCAAAATAAATATGACCAAGGATCTAACCCTGTAGGGGAGAGACAGGCCAAAAATGTGGAGGCCGAGAAAAACAAGGCTGTACCCACCTCGAGTCTAGCCCTGACATAAGTACAGCCATCTTGACAAAGCAAAAGCTGGCACCTTGCACCCCCTCTCCACCCGCTCCCCTCCCCTCGGTAGTATGTGTGAACAAATAGTTAACTTGTAGAAATCACAATCCTGTAAGACAGGAGTCTCCTTCGGTTTACAAATGTCCCAGTACAAAATCTCACTAACAAGGACGCTTGATAGGGGGAATGTGACATTCCACCCGGAAACTCCCAACTGTCTTCATGTTAGTGCCTCATTAGAGGGAAAAATGGCCTTGGCTTGATAGTAACCAGGCCTCCAATATCCTGACAGTCTTCTTTACCCTGATAGCCCTTCTGAACACCCTCTTTGTCCTCACCCACCGCCAAGTCCACCCCTACTCTGCCTTTATGACTATAATCTGGTTTGGGGTCCAAGTCCCTACTCCGCTGCGTTGGGTATACTTGGGCCCAAGCTTAAGCTTGTCAAATAAACCCTCATGTGATTGCATCGGTGTTGGCTCCTTGGTGGTCTCTCAGATGTGAAAACTCGGGCTTAACAAAAATATGTGAAAGAGTTCACGGAAAATACCAGTCTTCTGAGAGGAGAGGAGATGGACCTCCATTCCCTCATAAGCTGGTTCCAAACTGTTCACGCTGATTCTTAAGGGTCTTCACAGTGTAGCACACACTTTCTTTATGATCTCTGTTTCCTCCCCTTCTTTACCTCTGCTGCAAACTGAAAAGGTCTGCATTTCCCTCCTTCGTGCCTCAGTTTCCCAGCTTAACATTCCTTGCTCACGTTCTTTACGTTGCCCAGAAATCCTAACCTTCTTCCAGACCTACCTAGTGCAACCTTCCTTCTAGACTCCCAGGCTAAAAATCCGACTTGTTTGATTCCCCGATCAAGCCCCCTGACCCGCAGCGTTCTGAAACACACATCCCACCTGTTCCCATCACAAAATCCTTTCAGTGCTTCCCAGCCCAGCTTTTCCCTTATATACATCATCTCTTTGCCTAGCATTTCCTCTGTAAGGCTTATCCCGTGCGACAATCATTTCAAGAATGAGAACTTTCTCCCTAATCACAACGTATGCCCATCTCCACGCGAGCACCTGTAGATGTGAGGCCCACTCGGATTAGGTATATGTCCGTTTCCAAACCCTGGCGCAAGTTGTTGGGCACGCCGCAACAGGAGTTGAGGAGGAAGGTAGGATGGGCACATACAGGGAACATGAAGATACGCATTACTTACTCTTTCCCAAAGTGAATCCCAAGTGTTCTTACAGAAGGAAAACAGCTTTCTAATCTTACAGTTTCCCATAAAGTTATAATCCTCAGTGACATGTCCAATAGAGCTTACATTTTAATCACAGACACTCAACACACTTTTTGAAAATACAAGTATTTTTAGGATATTCAGTCTCTTTTCCCTCAAAACACAGAAAATGCACTTGTGAAGAAACCAAAACGCTGGGGCGCCTGGGTGGCTCAGTGGTTTAAGCCGCTGCCTTCAGCTCAGGTCATGATCTCAGGGTCCTGAGGTCGAGTCCCGAATCGGGCTCTCTGCTCAGCAGCGAGCCTGCTTACTCCTCTCTCTCTGCCTGCCTCTCTGCCTACTTGTGATCTCTCTCTGTCAAATAAATAAATAAAAAATCTTTAAAAAAAAAAAAAAAGAAACCAAAACGCTACTTAACACCTGGCACATACAACGCATATCAGGAATAATTAAGGAGCACAATAGAACACTAAGGGTATATTAGAATAATAATAGCATATCTCAGTGATTTAAGAGCTCATTGTATAACTTGAAATCTAATGATATTTTATTCTTCCTCTCCTGGCTGTCATGTCACCGATCATTAATATCTAAGAGAACTAAATAAAGTCTGCCAAATGTTTCAAATACCTTTGGCAATCATCTTTGAGTTTCCATGATCCAGGCCATTCTTTATTCCCCAGCAAAACGTGATGTGGATCCTTACACAGGCTTGCTGCAAATCTGAGTGATGAATAAATTACATTCTGGTTTCACACAGAAAAAGAAGGGTCTTTATGAATTGCATGGAAAATAAAAAAGTAGTCATAGGGGAATAAATTGGCAGTAAATGTCCTCAAGAGAGGAAATCATATTCAGAAGAAATTTGAATCAGAAAGGCCCTGAGAGTTCATCTATCACTCGTGAGCCCCCACTTTTTCTTTTTTTTTTTTTTTTAAGATTTTACTTATTTATTCATCAGAGAGAGAGAGAGAGAGAGAGAGCGAGCGAGCCCCAGTGAGCATGGGCAGACAGAGTGGCAGGCAGAGGCAGAGGGAGAAGCAGGCTCCCCGCCAAGCAAGGAGCCTGATGTGGGACTCGATTCCAGGATGCTGGGATCATGACCTGAGCCAAAGGCAGCCGCTTAACCAACTGAGCCACCCAGGCGTCCCGCCCCCACTTTTTCTAGGCCTTCTACCACCACCCTGATGGGCCAGCACAAGGTCTCAGCTGTGAGCTGCTCCTGGGCACAGCAGGCCTCACAGAGTGAGGTGTATGTGGCGAAGAGCTTGAATTAGTAGAAAATCCTTCTCTGTAGTCCCCCCAAACCCAGTTCCTTTTAGATTTGCCCTCTGCACTGATTTTGAAGAACTGTCCCTCTTGCATAATGAATTTCATTGTGGTTAAAATGAGTCTGAGAGCCAGAGAGTTTAAATAGGGAATTGTAGATCTGTTGCCTCCTAGCTGTGTGACGTTGGAAAAGTCACTACCCTCTCTGAGCCTACAGACACATCTAAAATGTGTAAAAATAGGCCATGTGGTTGCTATAAGGATGAAGTGAGAACTCAAAGCACTTCATTCCATGCCTGGCACAATAGAAAAGTATTTTTAATAAACAGTATGCATCTAATGACATTCTCAGAGTGATCCGTTCTCAGTCCCTTCAACTATGTCCAATGGCATGATTCGGACCCTGGAACTGCTCATGCTGCAATTTGGTGATGCTGTGTTAGGAGCCATAACTGTACAAGGGGCCCTAACCAAGGTCACGTCAGCATGCTACAGGGTGGTGCTTATAGCCATAGACCTCTACGGGCCCTAGGGCACTTTGTGGGAGGTGTCCAGGAGTAGCCTGGGCTGCAAGCAGAAAAGCTGGATGTCTGCAAGCCAGAGGCATGACTGAGGAGGGGGTGTTGAGTCTAGAAGCATGGGCAGTAAGAAAAAAAGACAGCAGCACGCATAGATAGTGCCTCACTCAGAACTCTCACAAAGACCAGGGTGGCTTGAAAGTTAAATGTAAGATCTGCCAATCTTAGGGGAAACTTATGAGGACCTCACCCAGGATGCCTGAGTTGCTGGGACTAGGAGTGGAGTAAGGCGAAACCTATTAAAACCATCCCGTCACCCCTTGACTCTTTTATGTGCCAAGCACTGAAGAAATACTTAATTTAAAATGGTTTCATATGTAAAAATCTGTAACCTAAGCCATTCAAGTGCCAATAATAAAGAACAACTTATTGTCTTCTATCCCCTGAAGCTAAGATGATTTTACCAATTCTACTGATTCTCCAGAACTATACTGTCCAATGGGGTCACCAACAGCCACATTTGCTGATTTAAGTTGAAAGCAGCTTAACACTGAAAACTCAGTTCATGAGTCACGCGAGGCACCTTTCAATAGCCACACGTGGCTGGCGGGCTGCGGTACTGCTCCGCAAAGAGAGGACATTTCCATCCTCATAGAAAGTTCTGTTGGACACAGCTGCTTGAAAGTCAGCCTCTTGAAGTCATGACCTTGATGGGTAGCCCATCCATAAATGAGCAGTGTCGAAGTATGCAGCAAGTGCTTAAAGACTGTAGTTGGAACACGGATTTTAAGTAAGTGCCCCCCCCCCAAGATTTAGAGTAAAAGGAACTCCCACAAAAGCAAACCTTGTAGCCCAGCACTTCTGTTCTTCCTCTGGTGTCCGGTCACCTTGTTCACAGACTGTCACAAAAGAAAAGACACAGGAAACAGCAGGTGTGTTCTATTAATGGCATGACAAGCTTCCAAGAGAAAAAGAACAGATGGAAAATGATGAACTTCACGATGTCTCGAAGGAATGGTACTTTTCCTTTGCGAAGCATATTCTAGTGACTTCCGATTGTAAATATTATCTTACACTTACCTCAGAAGAAGAAGAAGGATAAGGAGGAGGAAGAGGAGGTGGGGGAGGAGGAGGAAGAGGAGAAGAAATGCTTTTTTTAAAAAAAAAATTGGAACCTTGAGGAAATGTAATTACAGATTTTTTTTCACTGAAAAGCATAGAAATCATGCAGTTCACCTTATAGCTTACCACCTCAAAGTGCTCAGTCATAGATCTTGACACTGATTTTTCTCTTTCAGATTTTTTTCTGAAACTTCTAATTTAAAAATGTTTGGCAATAAATTTTAAAGATTACATTTTAGTTCAATTAAAGATAGTGGGATTGTCTGTCTTTAAAACAGCTCTCCTAGCCCAAGGAAATTTAGAGCTGGAAGACATATTAAGGACTACTTCCCCGTGTTTTTCCAACTATTTTTAGATACAGAAAATCCAATTCTTTTCTTCAAAGAAAATCTCATCCAGAATCAGGACAGAGGGTGAGGTCAAGTGTGTTTGCGCATGCACCCCCCACACAGATGTTCTGCTGCTGAAGCATGGATAGTAGGGGGCCCAGAAGAACACCAGATCATTGCCCCTGCCCTCACCCACCCCCGTAGCTGCCTCCAAGTGACCCCAGGGGACTCTGATTTCACTCAGTCTTAGTTTGACAGGTGAAGACATGGAGATTCAGAAACTTGAGGTAACTTGCCCCAGCCCACAGCTGGGTGGAGAATGGGGAATTTTTACTCAGGGGTCCTCCAAGGTCTTTCCAGGACTGGCTATACCATAACTTAGTACAGAAGCTATCAGCTTCCTATCACCTATCACCCTGCCTGCTGGGCCTCTACACCCGGAGGAAAGGCCGAGGGTCCAACTAGCAAACTAGCAAACAGCAAGTCCTGGTTGCTAGAATATATTGCTTCCTGAGAACAGGTTGGCCTAAGGAATGAAGGCAACTGTAGAACTCAAAGAAGGTGGCCTGAACTGCTATGACAATGTGTTTTTGTAAAGGTTAGACAAAAGGTTAGTTCTGCTTCACAAAAGAGAGACAACTTCGGGGGCGCCTGGGTGGCTCAGTGGATTAAGCCACTGCCTTCGGCTCAGGTCATGATCCCAGAGTTGTGGGATCGAGCCCCGCATCGGGCTCTCTGCTCCGCAGGGAACCTGCTTCCTCCTCTCTCTCTGCCTGCCTCTCTGCCTACTTGTGATCTCTCTCTCTGTCAAATAAATAAATAAAATCTTAAAAAAAAAAAAAGAGAGAGACAACTTCGAAGACTCACAAACAGAACTTAGAATCTCAGCCCAGTTTCTTCCACAAAGACACCTTGATGCTGTTCAAGGGACAAACAGAGTCCATAGAATAAATGAGGCAATGTGAATCCTGCCTCTAATACTTTCTTCATCTATGAAACAAGGGTAATATTTGCTAGCAAGGTAACTGTCTATATTTAATCAATAATTAATGGATACACAGAGAGAGAGAAAGAGAGAGAGAAATTTGGTGATGTGCCTAGAATAATAAATCCTGGTTTCCTTCCTCTATCTCAGCAACTTCCCTATCTGAACAACTCACACTGGAAGCTATAGTTCACTCTTTTCTAACAATCACATACAGAGAATTATTTTCCTGGTATGCTTTCAAAAAGCCTATATGACCAAGAGACTGATTTGCATGTTCTCTAACAAGATGTCTTTCCTTTTTGTTTTCTATTACAGCCTTCATTATTTCAGGTGGGAAAACAGGACCCATGATGGGAATAGAGGAGATAAAAATGAAAAAGCGAGCTCTTATTACTTTGCTCCTGTTCTCTGCTAATTCACCAAACATTCAGAACTCTTTGAGATAAACAAATCCCCCCAACTCTTTGAGATAAACAAATCTGTTGAGATAAACGGATCCAGCAAGGCCAGGAAGAGAGAAACACACATGTGTGCACATACACTTACATACACCCTACAGAAACCGCACACATACACTGTCCATAAAACCCCTCACTCTTCTTCATAGCCTTTTTTCCCCCTCACTGCTACAGTTGTCATTTACTAACAAACTGAAATGCAGAAAAAAGTCAAATAAAAGGATTTGGGGGGGGGGTGCCTGGGTGGCTGAGTGGGTTAAGCCTCTGTCTTTGACACAGGTCATGATGCCAGGGTCCTGGGATCCAGCCCTGCATTGGGATCCCTGCTCAGCAGGAAGCCTGCTTTCCCCCTCCACCGCCCCCCGGCATTGTCCTCTGCCTGCTTCTCTGCCTACTTGTGATCTCTCTCTCTGTCAAATAAATAAATAAAATCTAAATAAATAAATAAATAAATAAAGGTTTTTTTCACCCTACCCTTACTAGTCAGGTACTAGTCTAGATACCAACAATAATATCACTTAAGATCATTCTCATAGGATCCAGTAGTGATAAAAATAACCAAAACATCATAACATTTTTACTAGATCTAGTCACTCCATAAGAAAACAATGCAACTTTGTATTTACTTAAAATTGTTGAAATTGGCCTTACAATCTTTTAAAGTCACTCCAGGAAACATTATATAACACAAGTAACACTGATTCCCCCCAAACTTTCTATTCACACTGGGAATGCCCCAGAGGCCATTAAACAGAGTTACCCTGAGTCCTGAAGATCAAGACTGACTCTTTCATTCCCATCTAAGGTAATTACTGCAGAGTTTAAATACAGTCCAAGTCTCAAAGGGATTTGTTCTATGTTTAGTCATTCAGAGAATACGGAATGACCAAAATAGACTAAATTTCAGTGGATGGCAAAGTATGTTTTAATAATAGGACAGTATCAACCATAAATGATAATGTAAGCCTGTAAGTTTCAAAGAGCTTTATGAATGTTTAAAATGCTCATAAATCCATTTAGGCCCTATCAGTTTTTCTTTCTTAATATTCAGAGTTTTGAATCAAAAGAAGCAAAAGGGGGAGTTTTCACGTGATTGGCTGACTGTCCTATAAATCAATATTCTCCAGGTGAACAGATTTATTTACAAATCACAGACACAGTTTTGTTTTGTTTTTTTTTAAAGAATCAGGAGAGAGCACCAATTTAAAAATATTTGGAAGGTATCAAAGAATAAATGAAAGACAAGAGATGGTATCTGTTTTGAGGGGGAAAAAATCACATTAGGGGTTAAAAATCATTCTGGTTAGGAAAGAATGTCAGGAATCTGTGTGGCCTATCTTTTTTTACTTCTTTTACTGTAGGGCTTACTTCAAGAATAGGGCGGAAAAGAATGCAACCAAGAGCAACCAAGAGCGTTATTTCTGTCTCTTTGCAGTTTGAAAACCAAAAAGCTTAAGACTGTAGCTCCATCGTATTACTTTTTCCCTATAGAGGTAAGACATTATCTGAAAAACAATTTTCTGATTATCACCCAACGTGAAGGAGACCTAATAAACATAACATCAGAAATGCCCAGAATCGAGAGCCCAATCCAACTGTAAGAGGACTGTTCTTCCTCTATGTTCACAACTAATAAAGTATTTATGCTCATCACACATAATCCAGAAAATAGGAAAATATATTTAAAAAGAAAATTTTAAAAAGCCACAAGAGATAACTATAGCTAAATTGCAGTATTTCTCTCTATAGTCTTTGCACTCATTATATTTGACCAAAATCATCATCTTACTACATTTGTGTTTTATGCCCTGTTTTTTTTTTCCATTTAACATTTTATCATGATCACTTTTGCATTTGTATCAAAGGGATATATCATTTTTTACATATCATCTTTACTATTTTTCTGAAATTTTTTTCTGAATTTTCGGAATAATGCATGCTAATTTGGAGGAGTAAAGCAAATTACAAAAGTTAAAAAAAAAAAAGATCCAGCTTCCAAAATTGCCTTGATTCCACCCTCATCCCTAAAAATCAGCCACTTTCAACTGTTCGCTGGGTATCTTTCCCACCTTAGTATCTTCTGTAATACATAAACATCCATCATTTCTTTTTCTGGTCTCTCAGTATTGAACATTTAAGAGGATTCTGTTTTTTGCTATGTGAACAGGGCGATGAAATTCTTGCATATAAATATTCAAATGCTCTGATGTTCTCATCAGCTAGAGTCCAGAAGGGGGGGTTATGAGGTGAAAGACATAATTGCTACCTAAGTTCCTGAGGCATTTCCAAAATGATTACGAGCCCAGCTCGTCATCATTGGCTGAGGACGCTCACCTGCTTTATCCTCATGAACAAGTGTTGTCATTTTAAACTTCTTCTTACAGGCCAAAAAATTGGTGTGTTATTTTTATTTTCCTTTTTAAAATTAATATCGAGGACAAATTATCCCATGTTTATGGACATCTGTAATTATTTTCTTCTGTCAGTTATTTGTCACATTTGTCCTTTTGCTACTGGGATAATATGAGTTTCTGACTGCATTACCACAATGTTCTTTTTGTGGCTATAAAGCTGTCAGCCATGTGTGTTGTAAAAATGTCTCTCTGTTCATCAGTTTCCATTGGATTTGGTTTATAATATTTTACGACACAAACGTATTTAATTTTCTGCAGTCAAATATACACAGTTTCCCTGTGTGATTATCCAATGTCTTCTTAAGCCTAAGAAGTCCTATGCTTGGGGAAAAAATGAGCTACATTCAGCTGTATGTTCTCTTCCTTTATGTTTCATTTTTTTAATCTATTTTGAATGGTATGCAAGGGGAGGTTTTAAACCCAACTTTTCTGCAAATACCTAGATTCCCCTTCCACAGTGGTTTGCAATACTTCCTTGTTCACATACTATATTCTAAGACAGGATCGTCCTGGAAGGTATCAAAGAATGGTATCTGCCAGCCCTTCTTGGGGTATGTCTGCTGCTCCTGCTGGCGAATCACACTGGCAAACAGTGGAACATGGAAATACATTTTCACACCTACTAGGAACCCCCAGAACTCCTCCTCTTTTGCAAACATTTCCTGGCTATTCCTTCCTATTCTAAGCTCATTTTTATATTTGCCCCAGATTTGGTACCAGTTACCCCTCCCCCACCTTCTTTTACTGGAAGAGTAAGAGAACATTCAATGTTCCACACAACCAGCTTGAGAGAGAGTAAGACCAGGGGCAGTTTAGGCTCTTTCAGCTTTAGAAGGGGAAATTTTTTAAGCTGCAAGTTCATCCTGATGCTTCTAATTTATTTTTATGTTATTTTTTTAAGTAAGCTCTATGCCCAAGGTGGGGCTTGAACCCGAGATCAAGAGTTGCAAGCTCTTCTGATGGAGTCACCCAGGTGCCCCCTAAATTGGATGCCTCCAATTTCATAAAACCTTTTTAAACCTTGCTAAAACACACAGCACACACACACACACACACACACACACACACTTTGCTTTGTCTCAAGTGATGCTCATTGCCCATTTCCCTCCTTTCCAGGCCTCCTTTCAGTTTACCATGTTTGCATCCACTCTGATACACCAGGCCGCCTGCTGCCACACTCAATCCTGTTTAAATTACAGAGCTGCACAAAATTCAAAAGGGCCTCTTTCTTTCTTTCCGTTTTGACTCTTTGCCTCCATATCCTCAAATTGGCTCAAAGTTGACAGGTTCAGGTCATCTTTCCACGGATCATCATCTCCTCTGAGCACTGCTCAGCTTCCCGGAAAGAAAGAGACCAGGAGAACATGAAAAGACAAAATGAGAGGAGAGTAAAGCAAAGAACACTAAGGTATAAGGCACCTGTCCTTGCCAATATTGTTCCCATATACTTACTTAAAAAGTCGTGAAACAGAAAGTATTTTCAGGGTAAAAAATAAAATATTCCACTCATTTCTCACAACTAGGAACCAAAATACACATCTTGCTTTTTTTAAAATTCAGATTAGTGCCAATGTTTTATGATGATGATGATATATTTTTAACCATGAACAACTGTAGTACAAAATTCTAATACTTATGTTGGGTTTAATGAAGAGCATGAAATCAGCCATAATACCTGGCTTGCTAAAATGTAACACAGGGGCCACTTGCAGTGAAGGAAGTTTCCGGAAAGGGGCGTAGGCCATTGGAATACTGAGGCCCCAGTGACCACTTGCCTTTGGAAGGCTGCAGGGAGTTGCCTTCCCTAGAAACTTTCTAAGCCCAAAAACTGCTGAGATGTATGCATTGTCCCTTAGGGTATGTTTAGCAGAACTCATAGAACGTGCAGATTAGCATACCTTATCTTTCTGCATCTTCCCTATAAACAGATCCTCCTAGTTCCTGTAAGACCCCTTGCCACACATCACGTGCTTGAGAACCGCGATAAGGATTTGTGAGGATCCTGAAGGACCAATAAAAGCAGCAGCAAAGACAAGCAAAGGGTCTTTGCCTCTGAGCCTTGACCTCTTTACCTTCTCCTCTCACAGCAAAGTCTGGAATAATCTTTCATTTGCCGGTACAGGATTGCTGGCCATTCTTGGCAATTTTAGAAGTCCCTTGAGTGGATGGATATATAGATGAGCATTTAGTCATTATCTCAAAGTTTGGCTATCTAACTCTACGGTGCCAAACAAGCATACTTAAAAAAAAAATAACCAGATTGATATTAAGAGCTAGTAGACAAATATACCTAACATACCCAATTTTCAAATTCCCAGGAATTTTTCAGAGGTCTATGTAATTTTCACAATAGTACCTAGTATCTACAAAAACATTCCAAGTCCAAGTCCATATTCAAAGTGAACTTAGATACCCACCTCCAGAACTACCACAAGGCAGTCACAGACATTTTGGGCCTGAGTTTAGAGCTGCATTTACTTGTACACATGCATCCATGTGTGAACGCTCACATTAGAACATGTCATGCCTGAAATGCAAACATAATAATAATAATAATAATTAAAAATTTAAACACAATATATGACATACTTAATTTGTCTCCAGATGAGTTTATTTAATACAAGTGGGAATTTAGGATCCGATCAGAACCGGCAAAAGTTAACAGTTTTCCAACTTCATCTGAACACCATTTTTAAACCCATTTTAGCTCCTAAAACAATAACATGAGTCAGCCCCAAGATTGATCGTGTAAGTCAGGAATAATGTTAAGTTAGTCACATTAAAAAACAAAAAGCTGCCTATGAGAAAAAGATTAAATTGAACATCTGAAAAAACACTCACACTGAAAGATTTACTTTGGGATTACTTTGGGATTTGGGCACTTATAAGGGTCAAACCATTGACCCTCGTGCATGGCCAAATCATTTTCTCCTTGGCAGTCACAACAACTTGGGGTGATGGTTTGAGAAGTCAGGGCATTCCCCAAGTGAGGCCATCCCCAAAGTGATCCTTTCCCCTTTCCTTTCATAGGAGTTAAAGTACAAGTTTCAACTGAAGCAGCACACGTAGAAACCACATTCTGAAGTGAAAGACAACACTATAACGCGAAGTTTTCAAAGGAAGGGTGTTCTGGAAAGAGTTACATCACTCTTATAACCATCTGTCTCTCTGGGTAGAAGGTATCCAAAATGAAGGTATAAATGAGTTGGAGATTACTGAAGGGGAAAGTTTTTTTGTTGTTGTTGTTTTTAAGATTCATTTTATTTTAGAGAGGGAGAGAAACAGGGAGAACACACATAAAAATATGGAGTTGGTGGTGCGGCAGGGGAGAGAGGAAGTAGATTCTCCCCTGAGTGGGGAGCCCAGCACAGGGCTTGATTTTACAACCCTGCGATCATGACCTGAGCCAAAACCAAGAGTTGGATGCTTAACCGACTGAGTCACCCAGGCACCCAGAAGAGGAAAGTTTTTGGAGAAAGTTGCCAGCAAGCTGTGTGGATTGACCTTTTTCCCCAGAAGGTCTATGGAGCTGTTTGCTACTCACCTCAGGACCCACGCAAAGAGCTTCAAAGGACCACCCTGGGTGTTTACAACTGTACTTACCCTCTATCCCCTAGTTTTAGAAAGTCAAGTATTTCCCTTAGACCAGATCTGAACCATACAAGGGAGAGCTCCCTGTTTTAGATCCTGTGGGAAGATGAGCCCCCAGAAAGACATTGCCACAGCCAAAAGAATCAAAGAGTATACTTCTGAATGACTTCTAGCGACTGTGGAAGACCAAATACGAATGCATGTTAAAGACGCTTTCAGAGAGCCATCCCAGTGATGAGAAGTCCCCAGAGATGCACCTGCTAGAGAAAGGGCCAGTTTTAAACACATGCCCAACGGAGACATGTAAACTCTAGGTCACCAACGGTTTTTGTCAAGAAAGAACTTTCTTATCTTCCTCACCTCTTCTCCTTGAGATCTAACCCTGAAGCAGGAGACCTTAGTTAGCAAAATGGGGAAGGAGGAGAAGAAGCACTTCGTAAAGAGAGATCTAGGTCTCCCATTCCCTTGCAACCAGCACACTCAAGCCTGGAGAGGGAGCCTGGAGAAAGAAGACGTGTAACTTTAAACCGAGATTGAAATTTTTATTATTAGGTAGATACGCAAGTATAAATCACTATGATTAATTTTGTCTATTTGAAAGAGAGAATTATTTAATTTAGTAAGAATCACCAGGAAAGTCATAGGACCTGCTTGAATTTTCATTTGCAAAATGATCGGGTCCTTGTCTTCTTATTTTCTCCTGCCCCTGACTTTTTAGACTCATCACCTCTCTTCATGCTGTCGTTTAGTAACAAGCCACATTATTGGGTGCTTACCTTGTGCCCCTCTACCATGCATTTTATCTATATTTCTCACTTCATCTTCATACACCTCCATATTAACACCTCCTTCTTATATAGAAGGAAACTAAGGCTTATGCAGAACTTGGGAATTTAACCCACGTAGCCTGGACTCCAGAATCTGTCATCTTTCCCTGAAAGAATGAGTGAAATGCAGTCTCTCTGTTCAAAGGATAAAAAATATCAGGCTGCTTTCTTTAATAAAACATATGTGGATCTCCCTCATTTCATGAGAAAATGAAAACATTCCACTGGAGGAGAATTAGTAGGAAAGCAAACATAGCTATTTTTTGTAATCATAAAATCTGCTGACGTACACATTTATTCCAAACTCCTGGATGTCATTATGTCAATAATCGTGAAGCTTCCTCAACCCAGACATAAAACAACAACAATCCTAATGACAGTATCTAAAATGTGTAATGTTTGACCTTTACAAGCTCCATTTTCATATTTTAATCTAATTTTTTTCTCACAACAATCCTTTGAGTAGATTATCATTGATGCTATATATTTTTTGAGGAAACTAAAGGTGAAAAGCTTTGAAAAACTGTGATTTACTTAACATCAAAAACTACTACACAACAGAGCCAGGATTAAAGGGGGTATATGTGTCAAAGGGAAACTGAAATATCCACCCATTTTTGTATCGCCTTCTAAACCCCTCTTTCCTGTCCATATCGATAGTAATTATTCTTCATTCTTATGCTTCACGTTTTTCAGTAATCAGATCACTTCACAAATCCTCTTACATATCCCAAATCTCTGACTTCATTCCGATGAGATCATTTGTGGCAAGTAACAACGCATATGGTTTTCAGATGCAGAAACAGGGGCCTCAAGATGCAAATGAGCTGGGCAAGCCAACGGCCCATGAGAGTCTTAAAGGATTTTACAAACCTGAGTTGAATGTATGTCCTCATACCGAAAGGCATGACTTCTCTCACGAGAGATTATTCGAGAATTTCAGAACCATGCCCATATAGTTAGTTTATAGTCCCCCAATCATCCAGATTGCCCTTCTCTAAGAAAGCAAAGGTTCTTGCAAGCAATCGGTCCTCCTCATTAAATTCCAGACTTTTTATTTTTTGATTCTCAAGTTAAAACTCTCTCTCCTAGCTATTCCTCATTTCCTCATCAACAGACTCATCAATGTCCCCACTCTCCAACTGTAGTTTTCATACACTTCATGGCCACAAATACTAATAATTCACTAGCATGGTGGTTCTCAGACATCAGCACTCCTCAGAATCATCTGGAAGTCTTCTTAAAAACCAAATTGTTGGGCCTCTGCTCCAGAGTTCTGACACGGTCAGTCTAAGGTGGGAAGCTAGAGCATTGCCAACAAACACCAGACAATGCTGATGTTGCTGGTCTGGGAACCCCACTTTGAGAGCCACTGGACCATCCCTCCTCCCATGTTCCCTGAAAGGGGCCCCCCAGAGAAGAGGACAGGGCTGCTAAGGCTCACGATCGCACAAATGGTGCTCCGTGCCCTGGCCTCACACTGAACGCTTCTATCTGGAAGGAAAAGAAACAGTTGTCATGACTCATTGCCTTTTTCAAGCTTTTCCAGCCACAAAATTAAAAACAGAAAAGAGCTAAATTAAAAGCAAAATGAGGGGCACCTGGGTGGCTCAGTGGATTAAGCCACTGCCTTTGGCTCAGGTCATAATCTCAGGGTCCTGGGATCGAGCCCCGCATCGGGCTCTCTGCTCCGCAGGGAGCCTGCTTCCTCCTCTCTCTCTGCCTGCCTCTCTGCCTAGTTGTGATTTCTCTCCGTCAAATAAATAAAATATTAAAAAAAAAAAAAAGCAAAATGAAAACAGCTATACTTTTGAGACTTACAGCACGATTTCTGGAGTTAGAACAAAAGATAGAAAGACAATCCAGGCGAGCCCTATGCTGACTGCACTGAACACTGATATGGAGAAGGTTACCCGGCAAAGCCAGAGCCTCTGTAACCAAACCCACGAGCCCAACCTGGTCTTGGCTCCCACTTTTCTTTGTCAATACTAAGTTCTTCCATAATTCTCCGAGCACATTATCGGCCCATCACTCTTGGAATTAACTCACTTCTTCTACAACTTATTTACTTTTAAAAGATTTTGTTTATTTATTTGACAGACACAGATCACAAGTAGACAGAGAGGCAGGCAGAGAGAGATGGGGAAGCAGGCTCCCTGCTGAGCAGAGAGGGAGCCGAGAGCCCGATGGATGCGATGCGGGGCTTGATCCCAGGACGCTGGGATCATGACCTGAGCCGAAGGCAGAGGCTTTAACCCACTGAGCCACCCAGGCGCCCCAACTTCTTTACTATTTTTTAACACAGAAAAATATCGATTGTCAGTAAATACTATTAGAACATCAAGCAGGTTGACAGATAATCTGAAGAGAGAAGCTGGCAGAGGACTTTCCTGCCAGTTCCTCTATTTTTTGTATATAATAATTAGACAATACACCAATAGGTATACAATGTACAATATATACAATATATAATATACAATAATATATACAACACAATATATACTCTAGGCAGCTCTCCATGAACAATTTAATTCCATTTTTCACCTCCTTGGGGGAAAACTGAGGCATTTTAGGTTATGGTATAAAGCCCTTTAGTGTGACCAGTATTTTCAATAGCAGTATTGTTACATCAAATAACAAAAAGGAACTGACAAGAAATGTTGTTAATATAAGACATAACATTGCTGCTTAGAAGATAAGCTTAGTCTACATTTAATATACCAATACGGGGCAAGAACTACTGACCTTTTACTCTGATCACCACGGGTCCATTAAATTTCAAAACATGGGTCAGCCAGAGAATCATAAGATACTAAGTAATAAACCCGTGCCATCCAAATGTAGCTTTTTTCTGTCCCAGTCCAAAGATAAAGGAAAACAGAAGCCTAATGGTAAAGGCACCAAATAACAGATTTTGAAAGCAGTCGTTCTGTATCAGTGTGAGTCACCAAAACTACTTCCTTAGTGATAAAAGTTGCCTAAGTAACCCAGATGCCTTCCTTTGCTAAGAAGTACATGGGCCGTGTGTGAGTTTCAAACCCACTAGTCATTTCCTTTACTTAATTGCTAACTATTCTTCCCGGCTACATTTGGGGCCTGTGTTTTATGCAGTAACCCAGCAACTAGTTATTATGCTGTATTTTATCAGGAAGAGCAAAACAGTAAACTTCACATTTCCATGGTTTTCCGAGTAAAAAGCACTGTGACTTTAGCCGGTGCGGGGAGGGGACGGGGTTGGTGGTGCAGGGAGAAGGGGGCATTATGAAACTACTAGACTGGATCTCAATGTGGCAGCATGATGACACAAGGCTTAGAGACAAAAAGATTTAGCAGAGAAGAGAGAAGTCATTTAGGGGCCCTCAGAGTGTAAAGAAGGTGCTTATTCAGTTCTGTGTCCTTAGCTCACAACAGGAAGCCTGGCACACATCAGGACTCAAAACACATTGGCTGAAGAGGGTCACTGGTTCTTTCTAGAATAATCCAATCCACTAAGGATTTGGACCACTACTAAGTGAGGATTTTATCAGGCTTTTTAACACTTTCATGCCTTCTTTTCCTCTCGGATCTACAATGGGACCGTGATATTTGTTGCTCTCAGCCTTGTACACGTGTGAAGTGCTTTAAGGAGGCTCTGTTTTAAAAGAAACCTGGTGTTGATAAGCATTACTTGGGAAACTCTGATACACAAAAGCAATGAGATGGTGAGTGCACAAGAAATTTTTTAACTGGGTGGTAAGCTTGTATGTATTCTTAGTAACGTTGTTTAGTTTGGCCTTGAGAATCTTAGTTGTCCTGTGATTCACTGTTATCGCTCAGACCACAGAACTCTCCCATTACTTTTGGCCCATGCAATATTCGTATTAACTAAATGTTAATAAATCTCCCTAAAACTCCAACTAATAGAGAACGAATAGAAGATGTTCTTAGTTACAGAGGCTATGCGTTCCAAAAACTTTAGTTTCTTTCTTTTCCACTCGTGAATGCGGTTGAGGATTTTCATTCATGTAATTGTGTGGAGTCATACTCCATCACTATCAAATAATTCTGGTGGGTTGAATCAGAATTTAGAAATGAGATCTTAAAAAAGAAGAAGAAGAAGAAGAAGGAAGAGGAGAAGGAGGAGGAGGAGGAGGAAAGAAATGAGATCTCTACAGAAAACCCCTGAAATTGTCCACGAACATCTTGATGATTCATTAAGGGCACCATATTCTCTGAATCAAAGAGGGTCCTGTTGCTGCATCAGAACAGGAAAAAAAAAAGTCCAAAGAGATAGATATCACAATAAGAATGCCAAAGAGACGTGGGGATGTCACTAATAGTGGTACAAAAATACCACAACATCTGAGATACTACTGAACAGTGATGTTTCAAGTGTGGGACCCAGAGCCAGAAGTCCTGGGTTCAAATCCCAGGTCTGCCACGCCCGGGCTGCATGAGCCTGAGTAACTTACTCAGCTTCTCTGTGTCTCAGTTTCTTCTTATGTATAATAGGGTTGTTGTGAGGATTAAATAAGTTAACACGTGGCAAAAAGGCTCACACTTGGCATACAGTAGGTACTCAATACATGCAAGGTCTCATTATGATTACCATTAGCTTTCCCATCTGGGCCAGAGTCCAGTTTTAGTCATGATATCATGGCATGCCTGGTTATCATTATCATTGCTTAGAGCTCACAAATCATGGACTGTGAAAACCAACCCCAAGTCAGCAAAACGAAAACCCTGATCTTGACACGCAAAATCACACGTGTCTAAACTCAAGTTCTGAAGCTCACAGATGACTGCATTACAGTACTGTATCAGAACAATTTTTCACCATTTATGATATGGAGAAAACATGTTTAACCTATATTAAGCTCAAGTTCCATAATATTTTTGTAGTTACTCCATATGTTCATATGAGTCACATTAGAGGGCATATTTCTAAGACTTAGCTAATTAGAAATACAAAACCTTACTCAGTAGTTTAAGAAATCACTGCAGGAGAATTATGGACAGGGCTGCCAATCCCTTTATTCTGCTACAGTTAACTCAAAATGGTCTTTCTTAGTTATTTCTCATAATTGTGGTAATGAGTTTTCTTAATCTTTTGCCTTGCATAGTTTTATCATTATCTTATATTTCCTTCCATTTGCATTTAGGGTTACTTTGACTTAATGTGTTTATTATTTTTCTGAGACTTTGTCTTTTGGTTTTCATTTCTAACCTCTACAGATCATAATGATCTTTGTCACCATACACAAGACCAAAGTTTGATGGGATATATTTTAAACACATGATAAATGTGTTTATCAAACATATCCAAAACTAAAGGTAATATCCAGGGTTCTGAAGAAAATAATTTTCACTGGCTAAAGGAATGTGATATGCCAGAGCTAAAATATCTCCATGTTTTGGGGGAAGATTGGTTAATTCATTAGTCAGTTGGAAGATAAATGGGATAGAGTTCTTTTATTTGTTCCAAATATATAAGAAAGACATTATGACTATATATATAATCAATATATTTCCATTTTAGCTTTATATAAAGAAAATCAAATTAAAAAAAACTACTTCAGTTCTTTAAAACTATGCTATTAAACAATTATTATCATTAGGTCCATTACCAAAATATCTCCTGAAAACACTTCCACCACTCAGGAACTAGGGGACCTCCTAAAGATAGGCAGTCAACTTCCAGGATGTGCATGCCCTTGGACAAATTTTCTTGTGGTGGGATGACCTTCTCTATCCTGAAACATGGTAAGAACAACATTAGAGGCCACGAGTAAATACCTTCTTGTTTTCTTGTGGTAATCTCACATGGCCAATAACTAAACTCTGACAGCATCCTTTAGGTCACTTTCAAATAACATTTGGTTTTTATAATGGGGCTAGTTTCATTCTGTGTTTTGCATCCAGTAAACCAATACTGAAAATCTAGCTTCACGTCTGTCTGACATCAGCTGGAAATACTTGCACTAGGTTTTCCCTCCATAGATTGATGAACAATTTTTTGTTCATCTTTTTCCCTCCTACATACTGACCACCTTCTCTTTCCTTTGTCATAGAATGTACGTTAGACTTCGAAGAAATTGTAACTAATAAATAACTCTCCGGAGAACTATGATCTGCTTTTAGTTCTCCCAAAAAGATTCAAAGAAATTTCCCAGAATTCATCTTTATGCTTTTTCTCTGAACTTTAGAAACTGTTCTAGAAGATACCGAAGAAGTCCCCAATTTTATACCAACTGTGGAAAGCAGACCATCATAAGGCAATGGGTATTAACTCATGTGAACATTCTGGAAGTGCAATAAAAGGTAGAACCATGGGATCCACCTTATACCTCAGCCACCTCGTGAGGTTTCACTGTATATAGGTTACAGAAGGACGATACTTTCAGACAAGGGGATTTGAATGAATTCTCTTTCACCCCACATCATTTTCCCACCTCAATATTCTTCTTCTGTGTACACCACATTCATTCTCTTGGTTCCTATCCAGAAAGCTCTAAGGCCTTTGACTTGTTTGCTCAATTCACAGCCTGGAACAGTCATCTCCCTATGCCATCACTGGACGCCCCCCATTCACCTGATCTACCGCAAACAGCCTTCCAATCAGTCTCCTCAATTCATCCCCCACAAATATTCTAGAACAGTCTTCCTAAAGCAAGCCACACATGGCAGTGAATTCCCACCATCCACCACATTAATGATAAACTCCTCTCTTTGGCATTTCATCCTCCAACACATGGTCCCATATTAGCATCCAATTCCCTCCCCCCCCCCACTGCTCTACAGTCCAGCCATACTGGGATCCCTGCTCTCCCCTAAAGGCTCCCCCTTCTCCCAGAACCCTGCCATCTAGGTGATTTTTGCTCAGACTGTTTCATCAGTTTTGAACCTTCTTTCTCTACCACAAAAAGCCATAAAAAAGTGTACCCATTCCTTGAATACCGCCTTTTCTAAATATATTTTCCGGTCTGCCCCAAGTGGATATGGATCATTTTTCTATCTAAACATGTTAGTATTTCATTCATATCTCCGTGAGAGCACTCACCACAGTCCACTATGCAGTACAGCTCTTTCTGTGGTTCCTGGTCCTTCTACAAGGCTGGGAGTTCCCCAGAGGCATGAACACTTTCTAACTTACCTGAACTAAAATGTGTTGTGGGCGGTACAGAAAATGAGGACACCCATCTGCTGAATGCAATGTGAGGAAATATGGGAAATATGGAAAGTGTGGTATATTCGCCCAACACAGAGAAGCTCAGGGTCCTCCTGCAACTGTGGCCTGGTGAGGGGCAGCGGGAAGCATGGGTGGGCACGCTCGGCCTGGCTTTCAAAGGTCACAGCTGAATGTCTGAGCCTCAACCTCCTTTGCAGCAAAACTTCTGTTTCCTTCACCATCTTTATCACAAATTGTAATTTCTTTGCTTGTTCCTTTACCTGAGTATTGTCTCTCTGAATCCCATGTGCACACACACAACTCAAGTCAACATTCCAAGAGCACGAGCCTTGTTCACTTCTCCCTCTCCCGCCAGTGTCTAGCTGAGAGCCTGGCCCATGGTCACTATTCAATATTCTTGAGTCAGTGAATTTGTGGATCATTATGTCCTGAGGAGATTAAATGCGTTCACTTGTCAAGTGACTGGCATAAGGCTTGAACATAAAATATCAGCCTCCTCCCTCCCTTCTTTCCTTTCTTCCTTCTATGAATTACTCATGCATCAATCCAACATTCAACGAATGTGCCAGACTTCTCTAGGCACGTGAGGATAGGATAGTGAACAGAAAAGAAAAAAATCCCTGCCCTCATGGACCCCACATTCTTTCTGTTTTTATGGAGCTTACATCGTAATGAAGGAAGGAGTGATTCACTTTGGATCTCTGGGGACTGTTAAGAATGTAGTCGTCTACATTCTTAACCCACCCGGGTGGCTCAGGGGGTTAAGCCTCTGCCTTGGGCTCAGGTCATAATCTCAGAATCCTAGGAGAGAGCCCCACATTGGCTTCTCTTGTTGGGGGGGAGCCTGCTTCCCCCTCTCTCTCTGCCTGCCTCTCTGCCTACTTGTGATCTCTCTCTCTCTCTGTGTCAATTAAACAAATAAATCTTTAAAAAAACCTTAAGAAAAAAAAAAAAGAATGTAGTCTTTAAGAAAAAGAAGTTGTGGCTCAAAGACAGACAAGTTGGTGGAGGAAAGGAGATCCAAGAAGGGAACTCCAGGGTTGCAGGGCTGAGGGACCAAATGGCTTGAATGAGTGACAGCAATGAAACCAAGCAGGAGACAATGAGCTAGGACGGCTCCTGGGTCTGAGTGACCAACGAGGAAGGAGCGGCCATGGGGATGAAGGTTTGTCATCTTGGTAGTGTGCTGGTTGCCCTGAACAGACACGGAGGTTGGGAGCAGAAGCCACTGGGGTTGGTGGGTTTTAGGGGGTGAGATGAGATACGTCCAGTTTTAGAGACGATGCCTCTGATGAGATGGAAAGTAATCTAGGTGAAAATGTTTAACTCTCCCAGTTACAATTTAGGAAGCAAATGAAAACCAAATCCCCGGCACCAGGGTGGCTCAGTACGTTAACTGTCTGCCTTCGGCTTAGGTCATGATCCTGGGGTCCTGAGATGGAGAGCCCCAAGTAGGGTTACCTGGTCAGCCAGTAGCCTGCTTCTCTCTATCCCTGTGCCCCTCCCCGTATGAGTGTGCTCTCTCTCTCTCTCTCTTTTTCTCTCTCTCTCTCTCAAGTAAATAAGATCTTAAAAAACCAAAAAACTTCATCTCTACTATGAATCACTGTTACGTCCTCTGAATAACATAAAAATGATAGCCTAGGCATCTGCCAAACTCCATTCAGCGTTCGCTCCTTCACAACATAATCTGACAATGAACCAGCCTCTCTAGCTCCTGGAACACAGTAGGTCCTACACAACATCTGCGAATGGTTGGCTGACAGGGAGCAAAATTTCATCATCAAGAAAGGCAAAGGGAAAAGAAAAGTGCCTTTGAAGTCAGAAAGGCCCCCCCTGAAAATCTGGCCCCCTTCCTCCCTTCCCTCCTAGTCATGAGACCCTGAGCAAATTGTGAGGCCGCGTCTCAGACCCCTTGGCTGTAAAACGGACAGTCGAATGCCCCTTGCAAGAGGCTATGAGGGCATTTAGCAACACACGTGCGAACTCCCTGGTCATCCAGGAGACACCAAAATGAAAGTACCAGTGATAGGAGTGATGGTTTTGTTTTTTTTTAAGATTTTTAAAAATTTATTTATTTGACAGAGATCACAAGTAGGCAGAGAGGCAGGCAGAGAGAGGAGGAAGCAGGCTCCCTGCTGAGCAGAGAGCCGGATGTGGGGCTTGATCCCAGGACCTTGGGATCATGACCCCAGCCGAAGGCAGAGGCTTTAACCCACTGAGCCATCCAGGGGCCCCCCAGATTATTTTTTTTAATGACCACGTCTTCCAGGTATTTTCCTGCTTCCCGCATCTCACTTTATCCACCTTCTCCCTTCTCTCACCCCATGCAGGCCATCCTGCTAGAAGCTGTCCCCCGGTGTGGCCTCCTGCCAATCAGCCTTCCTAAAGCCCCCACCCGCACCACCCGCTGCTAAGCTCCTCTGCACATGGCTGGCCGCTCCATCAGTTCAAATCACCCCATTCAACTGACATCACCACAGCTTGCAAATTCCCAAATCCCCGTTAGGACTTTAGATGCGGTCGTGTTCACGGCTGGCCTACAAGTCGTGTCACTGAGTCCTTACAGAGGCACACCCCGCACAGTGCAGTGTCTGAAACGGCTTCCTGGTCCGGCATTTAAACACACCTCCAAGCTAGGTTTTCAGGGCGCTCAGATAAACGAATCGGAAAGCCGAGAGAGCACGGTCTCCATAATGTCGACTCTCAAAGGTCACCACGAACGTGGGGCACAGATAGGGCAGGATTAAGGATCCCACTCAAAGACGTTAGTGCAGACGTTGTGATTTCCCACGCTGGCGACTGGCCGCCCATTGGCTGAGTCCCGTGCTACGCACCTGTGTCTCTGAATGAAATTAATTCTGTCGGAAAGAAATATTGTGCATTCTACATGGAGGAGGTAAGAGTGTTTTTGTAACCTCCAGTTTTCTATGCTGTATAGGCCACTGCTAGTTATGGCCATTTCTAATAGGAAGGGCACCCTGGATACTCCGTGCGTGCGTGCGTGCGTGCGTGTGTGTGTGCGTGCGTTGTATGGTGAGTGCTATGCATGGAAAGTTTGTGTCCGACCCCACCCCCCAGCTCCAAATTCATATCTTGGAACGCTCGCTAGTCTCCAACACTTCCATATATGGAGATGGAGCCTTTGGGGGTAATTAGGTCTAGATGAGGTGTTGACCATGGAGCTCCCACTGGGGGACTCAGTGTACTTCCAAGAAAAGGAAGAGACTTCAGTTAGCTCTGTCTCCCCCATCTGAGGACACAGCAACAAGGGGACTGTCTGCATGCCAGAAAGCAGGTCCTTATCAGACACTGAATCTGCCAGCACCTTGATCTTGGACTTCCTGCTTCTAGAACTGTCTGTTGGGTAACCCACATGGTCCATGGTATTTTGCTACAGCACCTGAGCTAAGACAGCAAATGACTCACATCCCTGCCTGACAATGCAGATTGCAGTCCTGTTAGAAAGGAGGGATGCCCCTGAGAGGATGAGGAAGGCCAGAGTCCATCCCAGAGGAAGTCACCAGGCCGGAGGAATTTGCTGTGGTCACCAACAGAGCACCCTGCCACACCACACCAGAGCCTTGCCCTCATTTTCCATGGTGAGTTAGTCAGCAAGCATCCCCTGACAGCACCACCTCATTGCCCTGGGATCAGCATTTCGGGAGGAAGTAGGGTCCATCCTCTCTCCCTCCCTCCCCATGGGGAGATGGCTTTTCTTTCCCCCTCATCCTAAAAATTCCAGGCACACTCACAATGGTGGCGATTTGCCGAGCAGTGGTTTGAATAAAGAGTTCTAATGGAGCAAGATGGCAATGGGGAGACAAGCTAGTCTACAGGGGCACGGAGCTCCTGGGGAGTGCCCCAAGGTACCCCCAGCACAGGAGAGAAGAAAGGAAACGCACAGTAGGGGAGCTGTGCCTCAGAGGTCCTACAGCTTGACTTTGCCCATGCCATTTGCCAGAAATATCTGAAATGAGGTTAAACAAAATATTGCCTAGAGAAGGCTTGTACCAAGAGGCTACGATAAACCCTTCATTTGGTTCTACACTATTTTTCTTAAATGCCAGGTAAGGTCCAGTACAAACCCCACACCCCTCACTCCAAAACAAAACAAAAACAAAAACAGAGGGAAGGATTTTTACCTTTTTTCTGGTAACTATTCACTCTAGTTTTGGAGTTAATCCATCCAGTACTAGGTCTTCTAAATGCACAAACAAACAAACAAAAACACCCACGATTTTTAAATTACTCCTTAATCCCAGTAGGGCTGGCTTACCTTTCCTCCCTTCAGCTCCCCTTTGGGGGTAAACTCTCTCTTCTGTATTTACCAATGTTGCAACAGCCCTTGATTTGAGTGATTTACCCTAGATGGGGTTTTGGTGGTGGAATCTGAGCACTCCCTGAACTCGAGACCATAAGTTTTCTGCGCACAGTTTATCTCCCTCACTGGAAGGTCAACTGCACGAATTTTTCTGGAAAAGAGGCCAAAAGGACCTATGACATTTCCCAGACAAGTCAACAGAATCCCGCACTGTGCCTCGCTGAACCAAAATGAACACATACATCTATTTTCCCCATTCTGTCACTTGCGTTATATAATTGCCTTCCATTCAGCAAATCGGGGCTTTAAAGCAACACCTAATTAATTCTATAATTGGCATAGATTTTTACCTTTAATGACTTCCACTATAGCAGAAAAACCAGTGATCTCTCGATTTGATTTTGAAACTACGGAGGCTGGGTTTCCTCTTTCACCCAGAATTTTCAGATCATGTTAAAAGTCGGGTGTGGTTTCATGGGGGTGGAGGGAGGGCACTGAGAGGAGCCCAGAGGGAAGGGTGGGAGGGAACTTTGAAAAGAAAACCCCTCCCCGAGTGCGTTCGTGGTGCTGGAGACCCGTATTTGGCAGCTATCCGGAGTCTGCAGAAATGTCTTGCTGATGGGAAAGTCCTCACATTCGGAACAAAACGAGGTTTTGGAGAGTCCTTAAGAACGGAGGGCTGCTCCAGTATCCCCGCAGGCGAACCGCACAGAAGAAAGCGGAGGCCCGATTCGAAGTTATGTAAAACTCAGAACAAACAGTGCGCGCGCGGCCCGAGGAGACTCGAGTCCATCTGGTCTAGCGGTTCCCGAACCGCTAGGAGCCCTCAACCCCGGAGGACAGCAGAGCTCGGTGACTCACTGCCAGTGACTCAGTGACCCCACCCCTCTCCCCCGGGCTTTCCCCGCCGCCGCCCTGAAGCTCGCGCCGTCCAAAGCCAGACAGAGCCCGTTAGGTTCTTGAACGGGAACCCCCAAAACGCGAGGTTGAAAAGATACGTGGGCCAAAGTGGGCGGTGCTCCAGGCTGCGCGGGGCCCCAGCTCTGCGTCCTGGGCGGTGCACGCCCCCACCTCGCGCTCCAACCTCGGGCACTCTTTGTTTCTTTCTCCGCGTCTTCCGACCCTCAGGATCCCTGACTCCCCCCGCTTCCTGCTTCTTGCCGGCGGGTCTCCCCACCCACACGCCCCTAGCCGACCGCAGCCCTGCAGCCGAGCGCCCCTCCCCCAGCCAGCCTCCTCCCAGAACTCTATGGCGCGGTGCCCGCGACCCCTCTGGTCCAGCTCCGTGCAGGGTTCCCCACCACCGCGCGACCCCGCCTTTTTTAGCACCCAGTGGGGAGCAGAGCTCAGGCCCTCATCAGGAAAGCCCCCGAAAGTCCCAGCCCAACCAAAAAGTAACGGGACGGTGCCCAGTGCCGGGCTTGCAAAGGGACGGGGAGGAAGGCTCGAGGGCGCCCCCGCCCCAACCCCCGCCCACCCTCCCCTCTCCTCGTCCGGTCCCCATTGGCTGGCGCGTTCTGAGGCTGGGATGGCAGTGGGAGGGGACCCTCTTTCCTAACGGGTTATAAAAACTGCGCCCTCGGAGGGGCCCGGTCCTCTGCCACTCTCGCTCCGGGATCGCCCGCGCCAGAGACGCAGTAGCGCTCTAACCGCCCACACCCACCGCGCCCTCGCTCGCCTGTCCTGCAGCCATGTCCACCAGGTCTGTGTCCTCGTCCTCCTACCGCAGGATGTTCGGCGGCCCCGGCACCACGAGCCGGCCGAGCTCCACGCGCAGCTACGTGACCACGTCCACCCGCACCTACAGCCTAGGCAGCGCGCTGCGCCCCAGCACCAGCCGCAGCCTCTACACCTCGTCCCCGGGCGGCGCGTATGTCACGCGCTCCTCCGCGGTGCGCCTGCGGAGCAGTGTCCCCGGCGTGCGCCTGCTGCAGGACTCGGTGGACTTCTCGCTGGCGGACGCCATCAACACCGAGTTCAAAAACACCCGCACCAACGAGAAAGTGGAGCTGCAGGAGCTGAATGACCGCTTCGCCAACTACATCGACAAGGTGCGCTTCCTGGAGCAGCAGAACAAGATCCTGCTAGCCGAGGTCGAGCAGCTCAAGGGCCAGGGCAAATCGCGCCTGGGGGACCTCTACGAGGAGGAGATGCGGGAGCTGCGCCGGCAGGTGGACCAGCTCACCAACGACAAGGCCCGCGTCGAAGTGGAGCGCGACAACCTGGCCGAGGATATCATGCGGCTCCGGGAGAAGTAAGGCGGCGTCCTCGCGGAGCTGCGGGAGGGAGGGAGGGAGAAGGGAACGGGGTCCCCGCGAGAAGCTGCCACGCCCTTGGGGATGTGGATGGGGCGGTGGCGGACTGGGGGACAGCGGGTGAGCGGGGCTGTGGCTGCGGCGGCGCAGCCCCGCCCTGAACCCAGACCTTGCAGTTAGCATTTCCCCTGCACCCCCACTGGTTGCCCAAGAACACCCCGCTTCAGGTTACGGATTTCTTAAAATTCCCAGTCTGTGCGCAGCCGAACGCCCTTGTAAGCGATGAGCGCCATTTCCCCAAACTTTCAGAAAGTTTCCTGGCCCCCGTCTGGCGGGCTGCCATCATGGGGCGGGGAGGAGGGAGGAGGGGAGGGAAGAGAGGAGGGATGTGGCGGAAGCGAGACAAAGGGATTGCAAAGGTTCCTCGGGGGCGGGGGGCGGCGTTCGCGTAACAGGTTAGGGTGGCGACCGTGATTGCTTTTGCGCGCTGCCGCAGAGGACCGGCTAAAACTTGGCGGAGTGCAGCCGCTCTAAAAGCCGCAGTCGTGGGCTGCCCGCAGAAGTGTCGCAGCAGCTGCTGTCTGGAGGCACAGCGACGTGGTGGTTGGGTGTGGCCGCCCCGCCCCTGGCGGTTTCCCAGTTCCTTTTTGGTTAACGTGCGACTGTTTTCAGGTTGCAAGAGGAGATGCTTCAGAGAGAGGAAGCCGAGAGCACCCTGCAGTCTTTCAGACAGGTTTGTAATTCTCCTCCCGCGCGCAGCCACCGGACCCCACCCGATCAGCCCCGAGCAACTCTCAAAGTTACTTACCCACGTCTAGATAGCGCAAAACTTCCCGTCTGTGCTCAAAGCCCCCTAGTGGCAGAAAGAGCACAGGTTCGAGCTTCTCCCAATGAAAACCCTGGAATGAGCGAAGCCCTTCCTTAGAGCTGAAAGTCCTCAACACTTTACTTCGTTTCGATATGTTTTTCCAAAGAAATATTTTTTTCCGTTTTGTTTCTGCAACATATTGACATTCTTACTCTGAACAGTTACAGTTTGATACAGATAAAAGCTTGCTAAAGTCAAGTTGGCTAACTTTAACAAGGCCAGGAAAAGGACAGTGATGCCCTGTAGTCTGAAATGTAAACGTATTGGAGGATAAGAAACTTAGTTCAGGGGCGCCTGGGTGGCTCAGTGGGTTAAGCCGCTGCCTTCGGCTCAGGTCATGATCTCAGGTCCTGGGATCGAGTCCCGCATCGGGTTCTCTGCTCAGCAGGGAGCCTGCTTCCCTCTCTCTCTCTGTCTCTCTCTCTCTGCCTGCCTCTCTATCTACTTGTGGTCTCTCGCTGTCAAATAAAAAAAAAAAAATTTAAAAAAAAAAAAAAAGAAACTTAGTTCAACTGGACTTAAGCCAGCAAGTTTTTTTTTTTCTTTTCTGCAAGTTCCATTGTGGCATTAAAGTTATATGGAAGTATCACTAGGCACAACTATTTTGTGATCTAATAAGGGTGAAAAGGAGCCATCTGTCCCCTAGGCTGAAAGGTATTAATGGTTTCTACGGGCTTCGCTATGGAATGTAGATACAGACATTCTGGCAAGTGTGGTGGCTTTGGACAGAAATAATAGGAGTCTTTGTGTTCCCAGAGAAGCTTTGCAACAGGCTACATTCTTATTGAATATGTAATGATGTAAGCTCAGCTCTAATTGGACACAAGTTTTTGCTAACATCCGTTATCTAATATCTGGCCCAGACTTGTGAAGTATGTGATGGGAAAAGTTCTTAAAGCTACAGTCATATTTCACATTTTTAAAGACCTTTCTTTATTCGGTTTCTTTATTCTTTAATACTTTTCTCCTTAAATGAAGACGGAACCTAAGGCCGGAGAATGGATTTCTAAGTAAAGGACTTTTTGCTCCAAAGTTAGGTAGACTTCAAGGATTTTTAGTTCGAATTGGAATTCAAAAGCAGGAAGTGCTGCTAGTCCCAGACGCTTCTTGGGATGGATGGCTAAGCTCTCAGATGAATAGTCTAGAATAACATTCTGAAGCAGAAATACATTTACGAAATTAAGCGCTGCAATGTGTGGTGCATCTTAGTAACTGAACATTTATGATCATCATATCTGTTAATGTTTTGTGCAGAATAGTGAATACAAAACGACTGAGCATGAATGATTTCCTTTTTAGGCATTAGGTAAAATTACCCTCGTATTCTTACCAAGGAAGTAGAAATGTCACATGAAAAACTTTCTTGTAGATTACCTTCTGTGTCCCTTTTTTTAGGGCTTAACAAGCAAAAATGAATTTTTCCTAAGCCAGATTTTTTTTTCTTTTTTTTTTTTACTATTATCACTCATTCCTCATTCACGTTCCCATGAAGGTGAGAGCGGTCTCTCAACATTAAGACTTCAGTGCTATAAACTACACTCCACATAACAATTGCTTACAAAATAAGAAGTATAAAAATTCTCATAACATTTCATTGAGGGGAAATAAAATCTCTGGGACATAGCAGTTTGCAAGTGATAGAAACAGAGGAGAGTCAGAGCAGCAAGAATTCTGCATATAGTTTAATGACATGCATTTTGACCAGTCATTCTGAAACTAAGTAACTGAATTTACAGAGTGCTAAGTGAAAAGAAGGGACACACCCTTGCAGGGTGAGATGGGAGTTTAAGAGAAAATCTACCAGATTCGGAAGCAAAATACAGTACAGAATGACATTTCTTTTCCTTGTGTGCCTGAACTGTATCTTTGCCAGCATACATCTTGAACTAGAATATAAATCTAGCCTTGCTCAATGACTACGTACTAGCTTTGCATTCTAAGGATACAGTTCTGAAGATGTGAGTAGAGGGGCACCTGGGTCACTCAGTTGGTTAAGCCTCTGACTCTTGATCTCTGGATCATGAGTTCAAGTCCCACTTTGGGCTCCACGCCGAGTTAAGATACACACTGGAACTTTTGAAGCAAACAAACTTCTGTTTTACGTGTACTTGAGTATACACGAAATGAAATCTGGTCAACCCTATTATATCACGTTATTTCATGACATTTCTAAAAGATACCTTAAAAATGGTGACACTGATTTTTCTAGTTTAAAAAAATTAAAAACCAGTCAGGGCAAGACAAATACCTTATGATTTCACTCATGTGGAATTTAAACAGATGCACAAAGAAAAAGACAACCCAAAAAATAGAGTCTTAGCTACAGAGAACAAACTGAGGGTCACCAGAGGGGAGGGGGTTAGGGGATGGGTGAAACAGGAGACAGGGATTAAGAACACACTGTGATGGGCACTGAGTAATGGACAGTGTTGCTGAATCCCTATATCGTACACCCGAAACTAATACAACACTTCGTTATATTGGAATTGAAATTTAAAAAATAATGGAAAACCTTCACTAATGTTACAGAGATGCAGTGATGACTGATGCAGTTTAACATTTATTTATTTTTAAATTGCTTATTAGCCACCTGAATACAATACAGTGGGTCACAACTCGAATTTATTAATGAAAAGAAGAAAGTATAATATCATACTGGGTGATTTATAGACTTAATTCAACGGTCATAAAAGTTGGCAACAGCTTTTTCCCAGTGAAGGCCCTAAGCTCATACGGTTCATTTAAAATGAATAAATGAGATAAGGCGTTGACTGTGGCATCCTCCCATCTGCCCTTCTCTCTTTTCAAACCAGGATGTTGACAATGCTTCTTTGGCGCGTCTTGACCTTGAGCGCAAAGTGGAATCCTTGCAGGAAGAGATTGCCTTTTTGAAGAAACTCCATGAGGAGGCAAGTGAAGCCATGTTTCGTGGATGAATATGGGTGAAGTTGCCTCCATCCCGGGCATGGCTGACCTTCTGTCTGTTCTTTTGTGCAGGAAATCCAGGAGCTGCAGGCCCAGATTCAGGACCAGCATGTCCAGATCGATATGGATGTTTCCAAGCCTGACCTCACGGCTGCCCTGCGAGATGTACGCCAGCAGTATGAAAGCGTGGCTGCCAAGAACCTTCAGGAGGCTGAGGAATGGTACAAGTCCAAGGTACGAAAGCAGTCAGTGTGGCTAGAACAAAAGAAGAGCATTTTGTTCTGGAAACACTTTGTACCTGCTTGTGATCCTTACATACCCTTAGCTCTAGTCAGAAAGTTGGCTTGAACTTCTTAAACTTGTTCAAGGCTGTTGTGCAACCCTCCCTGTCACTCCTCCTTTCCAGTCCCTTCTGAACCCTAGTTCAGAGGAGTTCCATCAACACCACGCCTGTGACCCTCACCCTTCTTGAATGAGGGTAATGCATCAAATACCTACTCTAATCAACATCCGCATTCCGCTGCTGTCCCTTTGCTGTTAGAACAGAAATGTGGACAGAGTCTGGAGGAGGTGGAGATTTGAACTTACAAAACAAAACAAAACAAAATTTGGTTTAGATTATGTGCTGTTTGTTTGTTTGCTTGCCATCTGGAAGCTTTCTCATTTTTCCAGGCAACGGAGAATCTTAGAGGATCTGTGACCAAGTCACGGGGGTGGTCCACAATTTGTCCTTTCTTTCTCACAGTTTGCCGACCTCTCTGAGGCTGCTAACCGGAACAACGATGCCCTGCGCCAGGCGAAGCAGGAGTCAAATGAGTACCGGAGACAGGTGCAGTCCCTCACCTGCGAAGTGGACGCCCTCAAAGGGACTGTGAGTATCAGACCCCACTGACCGGGGTGGGGTGGGGGGGACATAAACTGCTTGCATCATTCACAAGGACCAAGCTAATGGTGCTTTGTGAACAAAACTTCTGTTGAAGACCAATTTATGTTTTAATGCCAAGAAAATGAGTTGTCAGGACAGGTTCAGAGAGCCCTCTGAGGCGTGATGGTTTTAGCTGACACCTGTACTCTGGCCTCTAACACTTGATGCTTGGATCCTTCTCCTGGAACTGGAGTGCTCCCCATCTTTGCCACTAGGGGAACGGATCGCAAAGGGTCTGTTAAATGGTTCTGGGAATAGCCGGGGGTCTCCTGGCAAGTAACGTTGGAAGCCTCTCTTCCCTCCTGCAGAATGAGTCTCTGGAACGCCAGATGCGTGAAATGGAGGATAACTTTGCCGTCGAAGCTGCTAACTACCAAGACACTATTGGCCGCCTGCAGGATGAGATTCAGAACATGAAGGAAGAAATGGCCCGTCACCTTCGGGAATACCAGGACCTGCTGAATGTCAAGATGGCTCTCGACATTGAGATTGCCACCTACAGGAAGCTGCTGGAAGGCGAGGAGAGCAGGTGTGGTACAAGGGCTTCTGCACGTGAATTAAGAGCTGCCCTTTGTTGGGAATTATGCCCCTCACTTTACCTACGTGCATTACCTCTTCATCTTTAGAACATTTCTTCAAGGTAGATGCTGACCACTTCTTATAGCTATGGAACCTTAGGTTTGGGAGTTTTAGTAACTTGCCCTAGTCAGCGTTAATCATGGTGGAGCTGGGATTTGAACTCACAACTCTGGGAGCAGCAATGCTTTTCCTACTCTCCAGCGCTCAGAGAAAACACTGAAGAGATTTTAAATAATGAGACCAGTCCTAGGTAAATACTTCTGAGGCATATCCCTCCCTTAATGAGCTCCAAGAATACATTCTCTTGCTTGATGAAAACGAGAAGTTGAATAAATTCATTCCTTATTGTTCTTGTTTTCCAAAAATTTACTGTTTCTCTTTATCCCTTTACAGGATTGCTCTGCCTCTTCCAAACTTTTCTTCCCTGAACCTGAGGGGTAAGCATTTGATCTCCCCTCATGAAAAATTACAGCAGCTCATCACCAGTCCATTTATGATGAAACCCTGATTTGTTAAATGATTTTTGAAAATGCCAACAAGATAAACTCCTTTAAAACATTTGTAATTTTTAGACCCACGTAATGTCTTAAAATCTGTGTTCCCAATTAAATTTCAGCTCCATTGGACTTCAGCCTTTGGAGTATACATTGAAATAGTCTATCCAGGAAGCTACTGGGTTACCAGGGCCCAGGCTTTCAAACAGGTCTTGAGTCTTGGGAAATGTTTTGGGAGGAGCACTTTAGACAGTTGGGAACAATGAATATAATTCTTTGGGCAAAACAGTTACTCGTCTTTTTAAAGTTTCACCTTTGCTAATTTTGGGCATTTTGTTCTCTGTTCAGAAACCAATCTGGATTCCCTCCCTCTGGTCGATACTCACTCAAAAAGGACACTTCTGATCAAGACGGTTGAGACTAGAGATGGACAGGTTGGTATCTTTCAGTCAAAACGCATCATGTCAGGCAGACATCAATAGCTTCGTGAATCGTGAAGTCTCTATCTCAGATAACACCTGGATTGGGTTTCAGTTTCACTCATGACCCCTCAAAAGAGAATAGGCCTCTTCTCCTGGCATGGTACACAGCCAGCTATTTGGCTCCTGAATATGAAGGTGAGATAGTGATCTTCCTGCTGTCCAAAATCTGTGATTTTTTTTTTTTTCTGTGCTCCTTAATTTTAGATAGAAGCACAGGTTTGAGTTCCTTCCTCGACTCCCTCGGTATCAGGAATGTTTTAATCCTGGACGTTTGTCCTGTGCTGACTGACACCTGAACGCTCTTGGGCACAAGAACATGCCAGATAATCACTTTTCTTGTTACTTCTCTATGCCAGGAAAGAAATGGCCGAAAGCTGTTGTAATCTTCATAGAATCTCCTCTTGCACATACATGTAAAATGTACTGGGCTATATATTTTAGTCGTCGTTGCTCTTAAACTTTGCTGCATAGAATTATTATAGCGTCCTCCATCGTAAGTTTTCAGTGTTCCTTTTTTTTAAGCGCTAACATTCCATAGGATACTACTTTTGCGCATAGATGAAGAGCATGGTACACACTTAACCTGTCCCTCCTAGCTGTGACCTTGGCCTTGCAAAACCAATATAACCTGCCTGTTTTCACCTTCAGTGACACCTACTTAGGAAGATTTTCCTTTGTCCTGCTTCATGGGGTCATTGAATCTTCAGCAGGCGTTCTGTTTGATTCGGATGTTTTTGTTACCAGGTTATCAATGAAACTTCTCAGCATCACGATGACCTTGAGTAAAGATGGCACAGAGTCGGTGCAGCGGTCACTACCAGCAAGAATAAAAACAGAAATCCGTATCTTAAAGAAACAGCTTTCAAGTGCCTTTCTGCAGTTTTTCAGGAGCGCAAGATAGATTTGGAATAGGAATAACCTCTAGTTCTTAAGAACCAACACTCTTAAAAGATTTAGGAAAAAGTTTACAACATAATCTAGTTTACCAAGAAAACTTGTGCTAGAATACTTTTTAAAAAGTATTTTTGAATACCATTAAAATAACTGCTTTTTTTCCAACAAGTATCTGACCAACTTGTTTCTGCTTCAATAAATCTTTGGAAAACTCTCTTGGTGTGTTACTTGGCCACTATCAAAATAGTTCTCTAGATACAATGAGAAAATATGTGTCAGTGAGTTTTTTTTCTTGGTTTTTTTTTTTTTGTTTGTTTGTTTTTGGTCCTACTGGTGAATTTGCTATGAGTACCACGTTTAGGTTAACTGGATAAATTCAACTTACTTCACTTGTGATACCACTATTAACTTTGGTCATTATAAGTAAGACTTAACTTTTCAGTGAAGTTACTTAAATTTACAAACAGATAACCTATAATAAAAGAACTTGTTCAAACATGGTAGGTCTTATAGTTCAGCTGAGGCCATACCTGTGTGTTATTTCAATTCTAACAAAAAGACTTTCTAAAATTAGAGACTTTGGCTAAAGGGAGTTTCTGGGTGCACTTGGAGCAGGTAGAGTAGGCCAGACTCCACTGTGGGAGTTAAAACATGGGGCAAGGTCAGGGTAGAGAGCTGTGGTGTCTCATTAGCAAGATGCAAAGAAGGGACAGGTCCATCAAGGTGAGAAAACTTGGAGCTCGGAATGAGTGATACAGTTGGGAAAAACTTCAGATCTCTAGATCTCTAGATGAATAGAGTTGAGATAAAGGTTTGGGGGGGGGGGGCTGAGGGGGACGATATTGACCAGAGGCCGTAGAGTTCTAATAGTTGGTAGTGTGTGTGTTCTGAGGGAGACTCCTTTGGGCAAAATCCCTGGACTACTTGATGTACCAATTTCCTATATAACTATTATCCCCTCGTAGGGGCTCATCTCATAGGAATTTAAAATCTCTTTTAAGTCTTTTTTTATTTTTATCTTTAATTATACTTCTAGCATTTTCCTTATCTTCCACTTTGAAAAAACTAATAAAAAGAAACTATGTTCTCACCACCTATGGTGAGACAAAGATTAACACTTGGTTCTTTTATATATAACATTAATCCAAGACTAAAGGAGATTTAAAAAAAAAAAAAGTGGGAGGCAGAGTGAAGGAAATGATGACATAAAGTGATGGCTGAAAAAAGTTACCAGGGGTACTGTGAAACTCCAGAGAAATAATGTGAAAACTGAGTCCAGCTCAGTTTTCTCACAGTAGGGACAGATGGAGGAGGTAGCTGGGGATGAGCAAATGTTTGACTTAGTCATACCTGATAGAGGATTCACTTCCCATGACCAGCCTCTGACAAAGGCACTAGGACAACAAAATCTTTCTTTCTAGGTTGTGAGGCAGACGGGTGATAGTTGGGGAGAAAGGGCAGCAGGGAAGGGGAGGTAGGAGGACACCAGCTTCTCCTCTTGTTTTCCTGAAGAAAGCAAGGGAAAAACAGGCACTATGACTGCAAGAAGGCTTTCTCCCCCACCTGCCGGTCTTCAGCTAAATGAAGGGTTTGTATCAATCTTTGCCTAGGGGGTAACAAAATACCACAGACTGGGCTTAAACAACAGAAACATTATTGCCTCACTGTTTTCAGGCTGGAAAACCAAGATCAAGGTGTCGGCAAGGCTGGTTTGTTCTGAGGCTCCCCTCTGGCACTAAACTCTTCTCACAAGTAACAAATCACACTGAAATAGGACCACCCATATGACCTCATTTCATCTTAATTACCTCTTGAAAGACCTTATCTCCACATACAGTTACATTCTTAGCCGCTAGGGGTTAAGATTTGTATGACCATGGGGCTGTGGGGGAGGGGACACAATTCAGCCCCTAACAGGGTCACAGTTAAACGTTTGGAGAACATTCTTCTTGTCTGTATTTGAAAGAAGTCTGTGACAGAGATTTTCAAAAGGGCATAAGTTGCAAAGTCACTGATGGTTAATATACTACTGAAAGCTTTGTGGCCATTTGTAACTACTGAACTTCTCCCCTTTTTTTAATCCCCCCTCTCAAGGATGAGAGCAGTTTGAGGTAAATCCTCCAGAGACTTTCTACAAACAGCGATCATGGAAAGCAAGTACTTCTTCTAGGGCACAACAGGAGGCAAGCAGGCAGCTACGGAAGGCCCTTGGGAGGGCCAACAGAACTACCAAACAGTCTTTCCTCAGATGAAGATTTTCCAAAATTCAGGACCAGTATAAAGTTATATTCTTTTAAAAAGTTCAGCTTTCCCCTGTGTATCAAGCACTATGTTGGGCGTCAGCTGTACAAAGTCAGCTTCCTTACTGAGTTAAGAGCCCACAAGCCCAGCCAAGAAGCACAGTGCTATGGACTAAATATTGGTGTGTGCCCCCCCCCCCCCCATTTCATAGGTTGAAATCCTAATCCCCAGTGTGGTGGGGTGAGAAGGTGGGGCCTTTGGGAGGTAATTAATTAATTAATTTGGGGAACTAGAGCCCTCATGGATGGGATTACTGCCCTTAAGAAAAGGCACAAGAGAGCTTGCTTTTCACTGCTCTGCTTTCTGCTACATGAGACAGTATGTGAGGCTGATTTCCACAAACCTGGAAGAGGGCTCTCACCAGACACTAAATCTGTTTTCACCTTCATCTTGGACTTCCCAACCTCCAGAATTGTGAGAAGCACATTCTGTGGTATTCTGTTACAGCAGCTGACTGACAAAGACAAAGAGGCAAAGCTTTTTACAGGGCGTTGGATGCACTTTACTTCACAAATGTTGCAAAGTAGCTGTATAGGTCACTTAAGTTCAGTTCAGCTTTCCTCAGCTGGAGTCAACATGGAGAAGGGTCAGGTTCTGTCCTTGGAGTTCAGGCTGTGGATCCTAATTCTGATGCTGGTTGTAATGCAGTATGAGCCTCTGTCTCTCCAGAAGATGAAAATTTTCCTATCTTCTCTTTTACCTTCTTGGTCATATGAATTGTAGTGATATATATATATATATATATATATATATATATATATATATATCTATCTATCTATCTTTGTCTGCTAATGTCAAGATGTGAATCACATATGAACTTGTTTTTATTGTCTGTCTTCTCTCTTGGTTTTCGATTATTTGGTCCTGTTCTTTAGTATGCTTCATAATTTTTTTTTTTTTTTTCTGGATGCTGAAAATTTTTAAATGAATACTTGTTTAGGCCCTGGACAGCATTTTCTTCCTCTAAAGAGGAATAAAGATTTCTTTCTTTCTTTCTTTTAAGATTTATTTATTTATTTGAGACAGAGAGAGAAAGAGAGGGAGCACAACCAGGAGGGGCAGAGGAAGAGGGAGAGAGAATCTTAAGCAGGCTCCATGCTCAGCATGGAGCCTGACATGGGATTCAATCCTAAGACCCTGAGATCATGACCTGAGCTGAAACCAACAGTCAGAGTCAGATGCTTAACCAACTGGGCCACACAGGCACCCCATGTTTTCTTTTTACAGGCAAATAGAGTACCAGTGGATCACCTTGATCTGGTAAGGATTAATTTTAGCCTTTGTGAGGGCTGGTCTATTTCAACTTCATTATCTTAATACCATTATTACTTCTCAAGTGTGTCCCTTAGCCCTAGTGTGAGAAATATTTCTGTGTCCCAGCTGTGTCAGAAACTGTATTTATTAAAGACCCTCCAAGTTGACAGAGCTTAAACTCTAGCCTCTGCTTCTCTAGTACCATGCAGGTGCTGAAATCTATGCTTAATTTTTGGCTTCCCACTGTTCCTTCTAGGTTTCTCAGTGTCTTGCCCTAAACAAATGCAGCTTATGAGATGACCAAGAACTGGAAAGCGTCTCTGTCCCCTTAGTCCAATGGGAGTACCATTCTGTGTTTGAGTTCTCTCCCTCATTTGGAAATTATCCGCTTGGGAAAAATTAGGTGAGTGTGGATTTTACCTTGGATACTTTTCTTCCCTTAAGGAATAGAGCCCTCAATCTCAACTGTATTGGTTGTCAAATATACTCAGATAGTTGTGTGTGTGTGTGTGTGTGTGTGTGTGTGTGTGTGTGTATTTCAGCTATTATACTAGTTTCCATGGAGGGGGGAGAAATACTCAAATTACCTATTGTAGTTGTGAAACATGCAATCACAAAACTCAGCAGCTTAAACCAACAGTATATAGTTTTCTAGGTCGACTCAGCTCAGCTAGGGAGAGTTTACTTGGTATTACTTATGCAATTACAGACAGTTGGTCCCTAACACTGGGTCATCTGGAGGCTCAACTGGATAGGACATATAGGATGACATTTCATTATTATGCCTCTTGCCTCAGTGCTCCTTGGTTTCTTTTCCTATCCACATAGTGTCTCAGAATCCAGGGTTTAGGCTTCTCACAGCATAGTAACTGGACAGTTTTATTCCTTACAGTGTGACTAACTGCTAAGAGGCAGGAAAGAGAAATGTCCAGGTTTAATAAGGGCTGTGTCTCTAAATAACACAGCATAATTTCCACTATAACCCCTCAGTCAAGTAAGTCACAGAAACTGCCCAAATTCAAGGGTGGAGAAACAGACTCTACCTTCCAGTGTGAGAGTGGCAAGGTCACAATACAGAGGAACGTGTGGAATGACAGTGTTGTGGCCATCTTTGGAAAATATCATCTGCCATGTAAGCCAGCTACTCTGTTGGGGTTTCAACAGGCAGTCACAATCAAAATGAGTTCAAGAAGATAAAGAAAACTTGGGGCACCTGGGTGGCTCAGCAGGTTAAAGCCTCTGCCTTTAGCTCAGGTCATGATCCCAGGGTCCTGGGTTCGAGCCCCACATCAGGCTCTCTGCTCAGCAGGGAGCCTGCTTCCTCCTCTCTCTGCCTGCCTCCCTGCCTACTTGTGATCTCTGTCTGTGAAATAAATAAATAAAATCTTTAAAAAAAAAAAAGAAGATAAAGAAAACTTGAGGTCTCTCTTGAAAGAAAATATCGAAAACAGATTATCCTAACAATTGAGTTCCACCAAACATTTAAAGTACAAATCTCAAAGCATCACAAACACTTCAAAATCATAAAGATGAAGGAACATTTGTTAGCTGATTGTATGAAGACAGCATAACCTCAATTTTAAAATGAGACAAAGACCTAAAATAGGATATGATATAGATGCAAATGTCCTAATGAAACATCAACAAACCAAATTATGTTGGTTAAGGTTCTTTGAAAAGCCAAAGCGGGATGGGTGTTCAAGAGATACATAGTGTGAGACAAATGGAAAGACACAGGAGTGGAGACATGACTGCCATTTGACCCAGGAGCTGAACCCCAGCAACCAGAGACTCCTCATTTCCTCCCCTGTCCTTGTAATGTGCATTCTGCTTGCGTTCCCTACCCCCAGAAACTGCCTCTAGAGCAGAGCCTTAAGAACAGTGATGCGATGTTGAGGCTCTCTGCCAGTATACTCAGTTAAGACTACATAGGTATTTAAAATGTGAGAGGAGATGTGGAGATCTACTCCTCCTGTGACCAAGACAATCCTCGTCTATAAGTTCCCTTGCTTATTAAAACTGCCATCTACCAACCTACCAGCCAGCCTCTTTCTTTGATCTCTCCCTGCCCGCCCTATGGGTGCTGGTTTCAGATTTCACTCAGGCAGCTTGTGAGGACATTGCAAAGCAGTGTAACTGGCAAAGCCACCATTGGATTCCCAAAGCTTTCTCTGAAGGCTTTTTGTAATATGGACCCAGTGTTTTCTTTCTGGCCACCTTCTCACTGACATTGAAGTAGTGTGTGCTTTCTTGAGAAAAGAGATAACGAGTGGATGATCTTAATGTCCCTTTATGTCTCACTGAAGACAATTCCATACCTAGTTGTTCAACATCTATGAAAAAAATTAATTTTATATAAATACATAGTCTGGCATTAACTCCAGAAAGCCTACATTATGTCTGACAGTCTCAAAAGCCTTTCTCTTCCAAGTCACTGTCTATTTCTCCACAGCACAACAAATCCCCTCTTTCAGTTCCAATTAAATATGGATAATAGAAACTACCTCCATATAATCTCCTATGTGTAGGGTTATGGGCGCAGTCAGATAATTGAATGTTCTCCTCACCACCACCAGATAAACTCTCTCCTCCTGTGTGATTCACTGATCATAAACTAGTTTACTGCAAGAAGTAAAAATGGATATGTGGAAGCTGTCTCCAGGTGGTAGATAGGATGAACTGCCCATGAAACAACGCAATCAGCTCCAGGCAGAATACATTTCAAAATGTTTCTCCCTATGGGGTTTGACAGAAACAGGCAATTTTTGCTTCCCTTGCCATGTGCTTCAGCAAATCATCCTGGCTGTTCTGAGTAGTGACCTTTCAAGCCCACGAGTTACCATTTGAGCTCCTTTGCTTCAAACTGACAGAGCAATGCTAAAGCAGAATGTCATCTGTGAAGTTCCAGGCTTGTCTATTCAAGAATTGGATTCACTCAGTCCTGTGCTGGCGTTCAGTACCATGGAGTCAGGATATTTTTTGGCTTGACCATAAAGTCCTCTTGACCATAATGTGTTGATGAGATTTTATGGTTTCCACTAAAGTCAATAAATAACAAGTGAGGTTTTGTTAGGGGAAGAGCCGTCTAAAATCATTGACCAGAAAAACTACAAAGTCACTGTTCCAGAGCAAATCTGTGTTCACATAATTTGACTAATGGGTCTTCTTTGAAATAGACCTCTGTGAATAAAGGTTGGGTTCATAAAATTGGAGTCTACGATAATGATGCAAAGTTGAATTTCAAATAAGGGCAAAGCTTGAGAAGATGAAGTATAGCATTCAACCATCTGCCCAGGGGGAGAGAGAGGCATGCATTTTAAGGAAAGAGGATCCCCAACGTTAACACACGGCCCAGGGGCAGTCAGGCTTTCTTGATATACTAATCAGATTCAACAAAAGCTAGACTGTCTTTGGGAAAGGTATCCGTGCAATTGGGTCCACGTGTACCCTCTAAGCTGCCATTGTGGCTGCTCCGTTAATACATTGTTCCATCCCAGTGTAGTCAGTAACCATGGCTGGCTAATGTCAACTGTGCTGAGTCATATTGTCTATTCGGTTCTTCAGTGTCTCTTTTGTGGTGAGATGCTTTTTGGTAGGCATTAATATGGGCTACAAAAATCGTCACACCTTCCCACCCCTTTTTGGGTCTAATTGGCCAAACCTTTTCTTTCTAAGCCCTTGGCTGGTCTGCTAGGTGATTGGTCTCAGTCACTAGAGTCAGTGTGTTTAGGTCTGAACACTGGCTCAGCGTGAGAACTGAGCAAGGCATCATGACTTGATTGGGTGGTTGCCTTCTGCTCCTCCATCTTTGCCTCCCTCAGGTTATAAAAATTAAGAAGTACCCTATTGGCTATTTTCCCTCTAAGGAAGTCCAGGTCTACTAACCATTTACACAACTTCCTGTGGGTCAAGCCATTTTGGTTGCCCTTCCAGCTTTGCCACTCACTATGATAACTGTGACTCCTTGGTTCTAACGGTTAAGAGACCCCTCCTGGCCCCATCCTTTTTTAAACACCCCATAACAAAGCCAGCTCTGTGTCTGTCTCACCTACCATCAGTCCTGGACTGCAGAATTCATCTTACTACCTGTTTTCCCTGACTATTCCTGCTCCCAACGGTGTGATCCTCTGTTTTGTTCCTTAAATTCAACATATCAGTGAGATCATATGATCATCGCCCTTCTCTGACTGACTTATTTCACTTAGCATAATACTCTCTAGTTCTATCCACGTCGTTGCAAATGGCAAGCTTTCATTTTCTAATGGCTGAGTAGTATTCCGTTGTATATATATACCACATCTTCGTTATCCATTCGTTGATGGACATGTGGGCTCTTTCCATAGTTTCACTATTGTGGACATGACTGCCTAGCGGGTTCTCTTGAAGGGAGTTCTGAACCTCCACGGTCACCTCACCCAGGATGACACATTAGTTCTTGTCAAAGAAGAACATTTCTTTAGGTGTAGCAGAATTTGCAGAGATTCTTCTGAACTCCCCAGGAGAAGAAAATATTCCATGCTGAGCTTGAGCAGTGTCTGCTACTTTTTCATTCTCTTGTTTTCTCAGACTGGGCCCTGACTCTATCTGTGTTTGAGAGAAGACATCCAATACTTACCTACCCATCTTGTGACAGCCTCTCTTAAGCCACATGGAAACCCTCCTATAGTCTTGAAATAACCATTTTCCTTTAATACCACCTTCTCGAAGAGAGTTCCCATGACTTTTTCCTTTATCTCATTTTTCTCCAACATACTTATCCCTGTCTGTATAATGTTATTACACACTTGAGTGTTTGTTGACTTGCTCATTTGCCCATGTATCCTCTTAGAATATAAAGTCCATGACAGGTGGGACCTCTGTTGCCTTGTTCACTGCTGTATCTTCAGTGTTTAGCACACATGTGCCTGAATACACACAGTATGTGCTTAATATATGATTATTGAACAAGTACATCAATTATTAGGCATATCAGCCTCCCCCACACATAGCTAAAATCAGTTCCTAGAGGTGGGGATGAGGACAGAGAAAAGATGTTTTTCTGGTTCCATTATGGATAACTCAGAAGGATCCTATAAATCAAACATTACAATGCCCATTTTGCAGATAAGTAAACTGAGGTTCGTAGACCTACTATTCCCAAAGCCACCCAGCTGATAAATGATGGAGCTGAAATTTGAATCCCGGCCCAAAGTGGATGCTCTCAACTGTTAGGGACGATTTAATGTTAAAACCTGTTTAACTACGAGGGCCTGCTTAGCCAGACCACCTCCATATTGCCTAGGTAGCCATATTGTTCTTTACATCCACGGACATCATTCCGGGAATAAACACCCCAGTAGTTCCTGGTACGGTTCCGGGTATCGATTCCGGGAGTAAAGGCCTTAACAATAGAAGCCACATACCTTGGGTCTGCGGTTATGCCCTATAAAACCAGCCCGTGAGATCAGGGCAGGGTCGCTCTCTTCGGAGGCGGCCCTGGCCGGTCAGTCTGACTTCTAATGCTTGGTATAGAATAAGGCTTTGCATAACTTTCACTTTGTCTCGGTCTCCTTCCTTTGATAACGGACCCCAACATCAACCACTAGAGGATGCTAATAAGAACAACAAAACCCCCAAACCTAAATGATGATGAGTTCTGACAAACAATAAACTAGCTCCGTCTCCAGACTTCTTGAGCGGGGATGACTCTCACCATCAATCTACATAATTGCTAAATTACAAAACAGGCATCGTGAATAACCCTAAAGCGCTTTTAAATTTTCCAACTAACAACTGCTTACATCCTTGCCTGCAAAGTGAAGTAAGACTGTTTGCTAATCAGGCCTCAGGAGGGCTCAACTGTTCCACACAGAATATCAGAAATCTAGAGAACCATTAAGTCATTACCTAGTGCCAAATTGAATGCTACAGCATATTTTTCTGGGATTTTAACCTGTCTAGCATCTAATGACTCAGAAAGTGTGTCTCTTATTTAATCCCTCTCAAGATTTGTTTCTCACAGAGAAGCTACTAATGATCTTCCTCGTCAGGGAAGTTAGTCCCTTCAGATACCTGTCAAAGAATTTTATGTAGTTAATCTAAAGCATAGGTTAAAAAAAAAAAAAAAGGAAAAGGTAGTGGAAGGATTCTGGAAAGCAAACAAGAAAAAGCTCTCAGCTGGGAAGAGGCTAATTGCTATCAGCATCTCCACTGCTGGTGGGGGCATGAAAATGCCACACAAATAAAACACCGGAGTCCAAAATCAAATTTGCGTCAACTTAAATCCTAGTCTGCCATTAACCTGATAAATAATTCAGACTTCTTACACATATAAAGCTCTGAAACAGGCTCCAGAAAACATTTGCGAATAAAATATTATTTGAGAAATAAATAAAGCCTTGGTAGAGGGCTGTGATCTTACTCAACCAACTCTGATAAAAGTACCCAAAGCAACTGTCTGTCATCCAGATTTGAGTCACTTTCTTCAAAGGGCAATTCTTTTTGGATTGGCGTTTAGCCAAGTGGTAGCTGCTTAATTCCTGGTGAGTGGCGTTGGCTTGATTTACCAGCTAAAGTCTCGATGAAATCTGGCTTTAGTATCCTGAAATGTCTTTTCCCAACCCCCGCACAGAGAGATCTCCTCGAGAGAAAATCCTCTGAATCTTTCCCATAAAAGTGTGTGTGTGTGTGTGTGTGAGAGGCAGAGAGACAGAGACAGAGAAACAGAGAAAAGAGATACGGAAGATTGCTTTGGGGTCATTAACATCCTTGAAGATACCTGTCCAAGAAGATTCCTCCAGCCAAGTGAAATGTAGAAGAAACCTCTGTCCATTCTTCAGACAGAATGGTGACAGAAAAATGAGATAAAGGAAAAAGTCATGAGAACTCTCTCCAAGAAGGTGGTATTAAAGGAAAATGGTTATTTCAAGACTATAGGAGGGTTTCCATGTGGCTTAATAGAGGCTGTCACAAGATGGGTAGGTAAGTATTGGATGTCTTCTCTCAAACAGAGAGTCAGGGCCCAGTCAGAAAACTCACCGCCTGACAGAATGGTGAGGCAAAACCCAAGAGGTCACTGCGGTGTCCAAAGAAATACTGACATCTACTGGTGGGTCTGGAAGTCACAGGACTATTCCAAGGACCACATTAAACTGTATGGAATACATTAAACTGTATGGAATTGGAGGGATTAAAATCTGACAGACACAACTCAGAACTGTTTTAAGGAAGAAATGAATTTCTCATGATCATGAAGATTATTTTTGAACATTTCTATTATATATTATAGTCCTTTGGAGGCAAGATAGAGGACTAATCATTGACTAAATCCCCACACCTGAGACATTTAGCCAGCGAGTGGTCAAGGCGAGAGTAAAATAAACCAAATTACTTTCTAACTTTTTGTGACCCCAAAACATATCTCTTAAAAACAGTGCTTTAAAAGGCAGCAGGAACGACAGGAAGTGGTACTGCTTCATCGAAAGATCGACCTGTGTTTCAATCTGGAAACCTCCATCTGGCTTTGTAATTTCTACCTTATTATTTAATCTGTCTAAATCTCAGTCTTCTCAACTAAAAAAGAGGATTCAGGATACATTCCCCCAAAATGGTAATTTGAGGCGATTAACACAAAATGCTTCGCTCACGTTAAATACTCCACGGAGTTGTTACCATATTTAAAACGCAGGGAAGAAAATGGGACCATTTGGTTCTTGATGACCGAGCTATGATTTAGGAGAGTGCCTCCCAAACTTTACTTTGCCCACAGATCACCAGGGAATACTGTTAAAATGAAGGTTCTGTTGCAGTCAGCCAGGGATGGGTCTTACTCTGGCCTTTCTAGAAAGCTCCCAGGTGAAGCCGCTGCTCCAGAGAGACCAAGACCAGGAGCGAGGAGGTATGGGTCCACTGCCCTCTGGTGGTTGGGAGTGTTGCGATGGCCTTGATCTGCAGCCTTCTGCTCTGAGGGAATTTTTCACAAGAGGGTCAATGGTCTGAGAATTTCAGTCATCCCAGTACGTGGATGAAGAGAGCACAGGAAAGCTCTGAGCAAGGATGAATCTGTCAAGAAATGGAAAACCCCTTTCTCATGCCTTTCCAGTTTATAGATTCACCTTCTTCTTAGAGGGATGAGGTATTTGGGTTCTGCACCGAAACGACCCCTATCAGAAGGGTTCAGGGAATTAAAGCCCAGCACTGAGTTTGCTCTGTTACAGCTCTAGCCTTTTGGCAAGCTCTGGCAACGGGGAGCAATTAAGATCATGGGCTTTGGAGTCACAGGTGCGTGTGCGTCTTAGCTTTGCCTCTCCCTGCCCCCCACCCCACCAGGCCCAGAAACCATCAGCAAGGTCTGGAGCCAGTTCCTTAACTTGTCAAGGCCTTAGAGTTCTTGGACTCTACCTGGAAAGCTAATTGAGATAACACGAAGAATGCCTTCACACATAAACTGCTCAATAAATGATAGTATTATTACTGATTATTGTTCTCAGGACAAAACAGCCCAGCTCCCGTTTCCTTTGTCTTTTTGTTTGTTTGTTCGTTGTTTTTTTAATCTAGTGTTTCCCCTTCGGGGAAAGGTGTTTTAGAACAGGCAGTGGGACATCACAGAATCCGGTTTTGGAGGAAGCAAGATGTGAGTTCAAATCCTGCTTCTGGCACTAGATGGGATCACTCAGGGCGACGTTCTACAGCATCTCTGGGTCTCCTGGTCCACCGGCAATCTAGGGGGATGGTAACTTACTCCGCGGTGTGCAACCTCACATTGAATGACTGACTTGATCAGCATGACCAACTGATATAGGTATTGTTTGTGGGTTCAGAACATAGGGGTTCAGTTCCTGACACTGCTGCTTTCTCGGCGGTGATGCCGGCAAACCACACTTTCCCAGAACCTCATTTGAACTATAAAAAGGCAGTTTTGAACTAGATCCAAGAGTATTCTTCTGTTTTTTTTTTTTTTTTTTTTAGATTTTATTTATTTATTTGACAGAGAGAAATCACAACTAGGCAGAGAGGCAGGCAGAGAGAGAGGAGGAAGCAGGCTCCCTGCGGAGCAGAGAGCCCGATGCGGGGCTCGATCCCAGGACCCTGAGATTATGACCTGAGCCGAAGGCAGTGGCTTAATCCACTGAGCCACCCAGGCGCCCCTATTCTTCTGTTTTAATTGGACATAAGACTGGTGGTCATTGCCAGAGGAAAAGAGAGAAGATGAATTGTGAGACTATATTATAGTCCCTGTTATAGATAAGCTTGCCCTTGAATGTTGGCGGGTGGGGGTTAATATGCCACCAGGGCTTGTCCAGCATCCAAACTACCCTTTATTATGTCCCTTTCAGGAAACCTCTCATACTATGGAAATTTTTCTACTTAAGTCACATACCCATATCTTTCCTCTCACTGCCATGGATCCAAATCTCTGCTTGGACTTCAGGTCCTCAGTGAATGTTAGGAAAACAAAGGGATGTGGGAGCCATAGTCCTGACCTCATCGCTGACGAGACAACAGTGTGAGCCCATGTATGAGTCCTGCTGCCTGGTTTTCCCGTGCTTCTGGGTTTTGTGGCTATTTCCCAAGCCTGGTCCTCCAGCCCTCCTCGCATTTGGGTAAGTTCCCTTTGCGTTTAAGATAGCCAGAGCTGGATTCTTTTGCTTACCACTAAGACCCAGACAAACAGGCTAAGAGATTAGCATCTATTTGGTCTTCCTTCTTTGCCAAAGCTACTGGTGATGAGCTGAGCAAACACAATTCAAACCATTAGTTCATAATGGTGTGACGTACATGATGACTAAGAAAGGTAGGGTAAGGAATTAAAAAGTAGTTATCCTTCTTTTAAAATGTTTAATTTGAATCTTACTTCACTCTCCATGAATCAGGCATTAATGTCCCTTTCCAAAAACGTACCATGTTAATAAATGAAGTTCTGCTCCGTAAGGTGTATTTATGTACACGACTGGCATCTTGCAATACTATGAGTGTGTCTGAGAAGTGCTGGGTGGCTTGTAAATTTAGAACTGCATTTCCTAAATGTCAAGTGTTTATTACCTGGAAAAAAGAAAGGAAAAACAACTCTACATTTTAAAAATGTTCTGTGGCTTCCTTGATGAGACATTTTAAGGACCATTAGCTGTCTCAATAGAAATTGTATTTCAGAGAGGGAAAGAAAGTGAAAGAGTGTTCTCTAGTTTAAGATTATATCCTCTACCTTGCAATGAAGTTGTAAACTCAAGCAGGAGTTTTGCACCCTGGTTATTTCAAGTCATCTTTCTTTGCTCTCGCCTTTAAACCTCTTTCCTCGCTTGAAAGGCAAATGCATGTGAAAGCATTCGGCCTGGGCCAGCCTCAAGTGAGACCTGAAAAAATGGGATTCCCTACCCTTCTTTCACTTAACATGTGGAGTAAATGCTGTGACTATGATCTAAGGGTTAAAAAAAAGTTCATCTCTGGATTTCATGAATGTGACAGATCTCATACATGTCTTATGTAGTTCCTGGAAATAGATTTTTGTCAGAAGGGAAAGATAGGTTTGAAAAAAAAAAAATTCTGCTCAAGATTTTCAGAAAGGATAAGATAAAAAAATATTGGTTTTTCTACCTTTGGCAAACTAGCATACTGTTCTTCATCCGATTTCTTTTCCATCCTTTCTGCTTTAACTTAGGACCCTGGGGGAATATAAGCATCTAATTGTCAACAGTTCCGCTTCAGAAACCATCAGAGAACTTCAGCTGGTTTTTTTGCATGATGGTTGATGCTAATGGATTCTTCAAGAAATTCTTTCATCAGATGCCTCCTTCATTTTTATTTTGTTTTGCTCTGTGGAATCTGGGGTGTAAGTAGGCTCAGAACTAATATTTCCTAGAAGTTAATGTCAAGATGTTAATACTGTAAGATGTGCTTTCACAAGTGAAAAACAAAAAAACATCAAGGAGAGTCATCTCTAACGGATGCATGCTTTGTTGTAAGAACACTCGTGGCTAAGTAAACAAATAATCCTTTTGGAAGAAGAAAGCAGTTTGAACTGGCTTCTCTTGACCTGACTGTTGTAGACTGCAGAGCTGACTTCAGAGTGCTCCCGCCTAATCTCTGAAACTTCTCTTAAATTGGTACTGGCCTCAAGGAACTGGAAAGTCTTAGATTAACTGCCCCTCAGGCAATATTTCTTAAACGTATTCTATGTGAAAGGCAACAGAAGAGTGTGGGAGATCTTTACAACAGTGAGGCACGTTTTCAAAAAATGCACAGTTCACCATAAGCAAAGTGTGCATGGATCTATCACAGCAAGTGAGAAGGAGAAGGAGATAGATTAATGGCAGGGGACAGGGAATCTCTTTAATGGGACTATCAAGCATGAAAGGGCAGCGTTAGTTAGCTGTATTCTCAGAGGAAATGGTTCATCCCTGCATTGGGAGAAACTGCAGATTCTTGCAGCAGGAAGATAGAGATCAGTCACGTGGTGAGGGACTTGGTCTCCAACAGCCCGCAGCTGGAGGCTTAACTAGCTTAGCACCTGTGGTAGTTTAAAGGTCAGCAAAATGTGCCCTTATCCGTCCACATCAAGCTAATCTCTCAGGTGGCTTGTTGGCTCGCCTCGAGACAGCTAGCTGTGGCTTAAAGAATTGAAGATCTTCTGGAGAATCTCTGGTGTGAACACTTCTAGTTCCTGGGCCACACGAGAAGGTGAAATAGAGCCGTCTTGTATGATATAGCTGTACTCCTTTAGAGCAAAAGCTTCTAGAAAGTTGGAGCTTCAATCCTACAGCTATGGAAATTAGTATAGATTATAATTGCTGGCATTTTAAATGGAAGCCATTGTATATGTAACAACCCAATATGTGGAATAAAATAACTATAAGCCTCAAGGTCAGAAGTCTACACTGGTCTTGGCTCTGCCATTCACCAGCTGTGCGGCTGACATGAGGGTCACTGAACCTCACTGAGCTGCAGCTTCCCCTTCTACAAAATGGAGAAGGGCACGCCAAAGGGCTATATGAGGCAGTAAAATCACTGTGAAAACAACAACACTCCCCCCACCGGTCAATGTCTCATTTTTTTATTGATGACCAATAACTTGGAAAGAATAGACTCTTAATATACGATTCACGGAGGAGTGAAAACTCCTCAGAAGGAAATTAATGGGGAATAAAGTTTTAAATAATCAAGGAAGAAGAGATTAGCCAGTGCAGGCAAACTTTTATGTTCTTTTCAAATTCCATGTGATTGTTATATATAAAGCACCCCAGAAACGAGATAAAATCCATTTTGCAGGGGGTGGTATGCAGAAGGGGCAATATTTCCTATCAAATGCACGTGACAAAGCTGTGCAGCTTCATTTCCAATCAGAACACACTGCTGCTCTATTAGCTGGATTAAATAAAAAGCATTCTGTATCAAGACACTCCTAATATAAACAAATGAAGCAAGCATGTTTTATTATGATGGTGTAGGGTTTATGACACGGGTAAAGAAGGACCAATATGAATTCTTCTTTCTTCGAGAATAAAAAAGTTTCATTTTAATCTGAGCAATAAAAACCATGTTACCATATAATCTATAGTTAGCATCTCAAGAACTCCATAAAAACATTCAATGTTTTGGGAAAGAAGCTTTAGAGCCTATTGCCTAATAAACCCCATTGCCAGAAGATTAAATCCAAATTAGAGCATTATTCAGAAACTGCCTCCATCAAAATAGCTATTTCCTGCCTATCCTCCAAACCCTCTAATTGCTCCCTTAACCCCGAACTCTGTTCAATTTATGATTTTTTAAGTTTGTAAAAAATGAATTTCAAAGCTTGAATCAGATGGTCTTATAATTCCTTCCAACTCTTCATTTTGCAGATGGAAAAAGCCCAGTGTCTTGAGAGGATTCAAATTCCCACTCTATTTTGGAATTTTTTTTTAAAAGATTCTATTTACTTATTTGAGAGAGAGAGAGAGAGCACGAGCATGAGGAAGGGAGGGGCAGAGGGAGAGGGAGAAGCAGACTCCCCGCCTGAAGTAGGGCTTGATCCCAGGACCCTGAGTTCATGACCCGAGCCAAAGGTAGATGTTTAACTGAGGTGCCCCAATTCCCACTCTATTTTGATACCACAGAAAGAGCTGAGTTGGAAATGATCAAATAGAAACAAAGTAAAATGACAATGGAACCTTGTTTACTTGGAAATGAAATCATTTTATAACTTTTTAATTAAAGGAAATGAACATTTTTATCCTGTTCTTTAAAATTCATCCTAAAGTTCATCGCATTCATCTCCAAATTAATGTTGAAACCATATTTTTTCTTATTTTTGTTGATTTCCAAATCTGAAGTCATACTCACTTGTTGATCTAAAAATAAGACACAACGGGGGCACCTGGATTAGCTTAGTCTGTTAAGCATTTGACTCTTGATCTCAGCTCAGGTCTTGGTCTCAAGGTCATGAGTTCAAGCCCTGTATTGGGCTCCATGATGGGCATGGAGCCTACTTAAAAAAATAAATAAAAATAAGACATACCAACCCCATTCTTTTTCCTTCCAGCTATCCTGAGCAGAAAATAAAAGATCTCAGGTTAATGGGTGTCTCAGATTTGGAGGCTAATTAGCACTGCATATGATTGAAATAATTTTGTTTCTGTGTACTCAGCCATGGTACACATCATTTCTCCAACTGAACCCTAAAATACCTATGACTGTAGTAGATCAAAGTTATGCCGTCCATTCACACTCTTATATTTACTTCAAGTCCATTCAGAAGAACTTAAAAAATATGAAAGGTTGCCCTATTTCTCTTACCAAACAGACAGGATCACGGTACTTCTAATATGCTAACCTCATTATAGGTTCCACTTTTATATATTTATTTCCTATTAGAGAAAAGTGAGTCCTGAAGAAGATTCCTTGGAAGCTTAAAAAAAGTTACTTTTCATGACTTCATCCCCAAAACTTATACAAATGCCCTCAAGGGTATTACTTACTCTCTTTTAATACCAGATCCTTCCTGTGTAAATTAAGGAATATGTTGTAGTTGTTGTTGCTTATTTTTCCCTAACTAAGCAATAACTCCCCAAACCTCATGGGCTCTCTAGTGAAAATAAACACTAGAAATGATATCTTTGAACTGATAAAGCAAAATGAATAAAAACAAGAAACATAATAAAGCAAAGGAAGTAAATGAAAGCTTTACTGACAAATCAGATATATAGAGAGTCTACTTCCTTCTTATTTTATTAGCATCTGAAATTTGATATGCGTATTAATATCCAGCAAGGAGTTCTCTGTGGTTGCAGGAAAACATTAGAAAATCAAAATATGTGACTCCAAATGTTAACGCTATAGCAAAAAAAAAAAAAAAAAAAAACACACAAGAAAAAAGAATCCATGACAAAAAATAAAAAAAAATACTCCATCGCTATTACGTGCCAGACAATATTTTAAGTACTAGAAATACACAGTGAGCATGGTTACATAATATTGCTAATATAAACTCAAAAAAAGTATTTCCATCTTATTTTTCCTTTCTTAGACTATAGGTTTAAGGGGAAAATTGGAAAAATACATTTATAGAGGTGGACAGAAAAAATATTCCAGTCTCACAAATGAAGTACTAATCTCTTTCCTCTCTGTGGTTGAGATCTTTTGTCTGTACTAACCACCTGGACCGGCGTTACTCACCCTGGTTAAATGCTCATCTGTGAGGCTCCTGTGTTTTATTTGTTTTTCTTTTTTTAAAAATTTCTTTTCAGCATAACAGAATTCATTGTTTTTACACCACACCCAGTGCTCCATGCAATTTGTGCCCTCCTTAATACCCACCACCTGGCTCCCCCAACCCCCCACCCCCCGCCCCTTCAAAACCCTCAGGTTGTTTTTCAGAGTCCATAGTCTCTTATGGTTCACCTCCCCTTCCAATTTCCCCCAACTCATTTCTCCTCTCCATGTTCCCATGTCCTCCATGTTCTTTGTTATGCTCCACAAATAAGTAAAACCATATGATAACTGACTCTCTCTGCTTGACTTATTTCACTCAGCATAATCTCTTCCAGTCCCGTCCACATTGCTACAAAAGTTGGGTATTCATCCTTTCTGATGGAGGCATAATACTCCATCGTGTATATGGACCACATCTTCCTTATCCATTCGTCCGTTGAAGGGCATCTTGGTTCTTTCCACAGTTTGGCGACCGTGGCCATTGCTGCTATAAACATTGGGGTAGAGATGGCCCTTCTTTTCACTCCATCTGTATCTTTGGGGTAAATACCCAGAAGTGCAATTGCAGGGTCATAGGGAAGCTCTATTCTTAATTTCTTGAGGAATCTCCATACTGATCTCCAGAGTGGCTGCACCAACTTGCATTCCCACCAACAGTGTAAGAGGGTTCCCCTTTCTCCACATCCTCTCCAACACATGCTGTTTCCTGTCTTGCTAATTTTGGCCATTCTAACTGGTGTCAGGTGGTATCTCAATATGGTTTTAATTTGAATCTCCCTGATGGCTAGTGATGATGAACATTTTTTCATGTGTCTGATGAGGCTCCTGGGTTTAATTGCAATTAACGAATTCTCCGAGTGCCAGGTGAAAAATGTCTCCTAGAGCCAATGCTTTCTACGTGAGACAGGACAGAACCCCAGTTTTTAAGGCAGTTGCAGTTCACATGTATGAAGGACAAATAAGCAAGTCTAGAGCAGATAGAGATACACCCAGAATGCTCTTGCTTTTTTCATTCTCTCTCCATTACACGAATGAGGAAGTTCTCAACACAAGGTAGAGACTCAAATTTCAGAAAGCAATTCATTCTAAAATGTTCACTCAACGCAGTACTGCATTTTTCTTTTAATTTTCTCATCCCCTATGTCCCCCCACCCCCCTGCCCAACCCACATCTCCCTTCCATTCTCCCCACCCCAAACTTCCAACGAAAAGGATAAAACATTTTCAGGATCCAAGGGTCCAAGGGACTGTTGAAATCACATCAAGGTCTTTTCAGGGGGTCTCAAGGAAACTTGATGTTGGCTTTTTCACTGAATCTCAGAGGAAAAGTGAGCCCAATGGACAATCTCAGGTTGTGCCTCCCTCAGTGCTGAAGGAGGCTAGCTTGTGTTGCTAAAAGAGAAAGGTGCTGGGTCTCTTCATCACTGACACCTTTAAAACATTAAAAAAAAATTTGCCAAATCCTTAGCACAGCCTTCTCTAGGTAAGCAGTTTTCAAATTCGTCTTTTCAACTGATCCTTGCGATAGAGATGAGCTGTGCCCATAATCCACCTCACTCTCAGGGTTTTTTGGAAACACAAATTCTGCTTCATGGCCATAGCCTTCTCTTTCCCAAAGAAAGCATGCCAGACCGGCTCCTGGGAATGGTCTTGAATCCACTCTATTTTATTTTTGAGAAAGTAAATCATTTGTGAACTTGGGCAATTTAACTCGTATGAGTTACAACCGAATCAGAATGTACCTTGCAGCTAATCTCAATATTTCTATTGAGAGCTGCTCACCTCTAATCAGGGTTCAGCAAACTTCTATAAAGGGCCAGATTGTAAACACTTTGACCTTCGTGGATCATACAGACTTTGGGGCAACTATTCAACTCTGCCATTGAAGCATAAATTGTCCATAGATGATTCCTAAATGAATGAGGGTGCGTCAAGCCTTTATTTACAATAACAAGCAGGCTGGATTGGACCCAGGGGCCATATTTTGCTGGCCTATCCATATTTTCCTGTCCTATCCAGCTCTTGTCCCCTTCACAGACTCCAATAGGAACCTGCCCCTGAGTCCTGGCCCATCTCATATACCCTTTATGTAATACACTATCCTCTCCACTCCCAACAAGACTTCTCAATACATATTTTATTCTTTCTTCAACACTTGATGGGATTTTACTTACATTTCTTAAACAACTGTGTTTCTGATATCCCAAAACATATTCTTATTTCATGTCTTCTATCGTATTTCTGCCCGTGCTAATACATAGTTTTGACAGAGAAGTGCATTTCTTTCATTAAATGAAAGTGCATTTCCTCCATTAAAGAAAAAGAGCACTACTGCATTTATAAATTTTCCAGTTGGCAGTAATTATTGCCAAAGAGAGCAAGGCTTCTAATGAACAAATTCCGAATTCTGAGTGGTGTGCCAGACTACTCAATTTTATCTGTTGCTTTTCAATTCCTTCACTGGAAATCTCAGGCTTTGCTTTATCCCCATGGTCACTTCTTGTCTTTAGCTCAATCTCGGTTGTACTCTGGGTTATGTTAATTATCTCCACTAATTTGTGTGTTTACCTCAGGTAGAGGACCTCTTAGCATGTGGAGTTCAGGGAATGTCAGAATCTCTGTGACCCACAGGTCTACTGGTGTTACCTCCTAGGCATCAAAAGCAAGATCTGATTCTGGCTTTGTTTGTTTTTCTGGTTTCATTTTCTTCTCTCTCCCTCTCTCTTAGCTTGCAATCTCTAGATTTTTAACCCAATAGAACACTAAAATTCAAACACAGAAGAATAGTTAAGTACTGAAGTTTTATTAGAGAATGGAGTCCAGAGAGAAGGTGGAATTACTGTCCTAGAGAATAGTGGTACAAGGTTAAAAAGGTAAGGGACAAGGAGTTTAGCAAGTTGGCGCCTTGAGTGCCTTCCTGATGTCCTTGTGTCTTGACTCCATCTTCCAGCTGTTAGTGCACAGCCTGGCTCCTGTTAGCTTTGAGCAGACCTGGAGGCCATGTGCAAAATCTCAGTTTAGGCCAATAAGAGAATGCTTAAGCAGGACTTTTCTCCTCTGGATGCCAGATCACCTGTATCAGTTTCCTGTTATTGCTGTGACAAATTATCACAAACTTGGTGATTATAGCAGCATAATGCATTTTCTTACAATTCCAGAAGTCAGAAGTCCCAAATGGGTGTCACGGGGCAAAAATCAAGTGGCCAGCAGGGCTGAATTCCTTTGGGAGGCTTTAGGGGAGACTCTGTTTCCATGTCTTCTCCAGCCTTTTGAGCCTGCCAGCATTCCTGGGCTTATGGCCCCTTCCTCCATCTTCAGAACATAACAATAGCATTTTTAATCTTTATCTGACTCTGACTTTCTTGCTTCCCTCTTTCAGACATGAGAACCTCTGTGATAACACTGGACCCGCTCAGATAATCCCGAATAATCTCCCCATCTCAAGGTAAATTGACTAGTAGCCTTAATTCCATTCTACAATGTAAACCTCCCTTTGTGTAATAACATAACATACTTATAGGTTTGAGGGATTAAGACATCTTTGACAGTTCAGTGTTCTGCTTGCCACATTAATGGAGCCTGGAGTTCAACGAGTGGGAATTCTGGATGCATCCCTGTGCATATCCTGTCAAATTTTCTGAATCTAAAACTAAAAATAAATTTGACAAGATTTTAGGCAGAAAATATAGCAATTTCCATACACATTGCTATCAGACTGGCATTAAGTTCATCCGTCGAGTGAACATGGAAGATTATGGACATCTACAGACTTCTGGGGTAAAGAACACCCCTGTAATCCAAGAAACATGTATCCATCTAAGATACCATTCACTCCTCCAGGAAGGTAAAGATGTTTTTTTATGAATATGCAAGGATTCCAAAAATATACTCCATGAGCCTCATCCAAGGACAATATTATGCAAGGCAAAAACTTTTAGCCCAACAGCAAATATTTACAACAAAGCTCAGAAGACAGAGAACGATGGAAAGAGAAAACAGTGGTAAGGAGCCCTGAAATTTACAAATCATTCAATCTAAATGAAGTTTGGTCCTATCTGAAGATTAGAAATCAGAGTCTTGAGCTACCTGGGTGGTGTAGTTGGTTAAGGATCTGCCTTTGGCTCAGGTCTGGATACTGGCGTCCTGGGATGCCACAACGTCCACATCGGGCTCCTTGCTCAGCAGGAAGTCTGCTTGACCCTCTTCTTCTGCCCCCCCCCGCTTGTTCTTTCTCTCTCTCTCAAATAAATAAATAAAATCTTTAAAAAAAATTAGAAGCTTAATCTATTTGACTGGCATTAGTGACAAAAATATAATTTCCAGTTTTAACTGATGAGAACCCTTGAGAGAAAAACTAGTCTTAATGCCATAGGTCTTCAAGGGTTGTGTTGATACTGCTTTTCTTAGCAAGACAAGAAAGAGAACAATGAAAAATATCTCCATCCTGGTGACTACTACAGTACTCCAAACAAACAAACAAACAAACAAATAAACAGTGCTGGAAACTACCCAGAAGGGTCCTACAGTATTTGAGATTTGATATTAAACTAACTCAGAGATGTGGTCCTTAAATTTAGTGATAGTTCTAAGGAAAATATTATATATATATACACACATATATATAATAAGGAAATATATATAATATATAATATATAATATAATATATAATATAATATATAATATATAATATAATAAGGAAATATAACTATATAAGTCAAATATAAGTATTTGACAATCAGGCCTGTAAATATAATGGTTTAATCACAAAGCTTGAAAACATTGTTATGGGAAATTGATTTTGTTCACTTCAGCTGTAAATTAACTCATCAGACTTGTGATAGATAATCTTCCACTCAGAATGTGAACTCTCTGGTCTTGTGAAAATGAATCCACCACCCTGCACACTCTGTTTTCTTTTTAACCAGTTCTCTTCCCAACAGCTATTCAACAGAAGAGAGCTGATTCAAGCTGCCAATGATAGATCTGATGAGGCATCCACAAAAAAAAAAATCACTCTGTTAGCATAAAGTATCTGATTAGGCTGGTAACACATGGCCCAAGGCTTCAGGCATGCGAAAATACTCTGATGGGGCAGAATATTCGAAGGGCTCAAAACTCATCTCCCGGGAGTCAGCAAAGTGCCAATCCTGCAGACAGGTCTTCCCTGGCAATGAGCAGCTTGGGCAGCCAGACCTGCCGACTTAGCACTTTCCTGCACATACACCATCATGATTATAGAAAACAAAATTGGAAAATGTAATGCAAGTTTTAAGAAATTAGGAAAGAAATGAAAAAAGACAAAACAGCAGAAAAGGGAACTAAGATAATGAAAAGAATTAGGGAAAAAAAAAACCACCTCAGAAAAATAGACGGGATGTAACCTAAAGCCAATTCTTCCAAAAGACCAATAAAATAGACAATCTCTCATGAGCTCAATCAAGAAGGGGAACATACATTATAACCAGTGTCACAGAAATAAAAAGGAGGGGCGCCTGGGTGGCTCAGTGGGTTAAAGCCTCTGCCTTCGGCTCAGGTCATGGTCCCAGGGTCCTGGGATTGAGTCCCGTATCGGGCTCTCTGCTCCGCAGAGAGCCTGCTTCCGCCTCTCTCTCTGCCTGCCTCTCTGCCTACTTGTAATCTCTCTCTGTCAAATAAATAAATAAAATCTTAAAAAAAAACAAATAAAAAGAATCATGGGACTATCATGAAGAATGATATGCCAAAAGTCAGATAACATAGAAGAAATCGATAAATTCCTAGAAACACACAACCTATGGCGAGACTGAATCACGGAGAAATAGAAAACTTGAACAGACCAATAATCAGTTATGAGACTGAATCAGTAATAAACCTCCCAACAAAGAAAAGACCAGATGGCTTCACTGGTGAATTCTACTAAACATTTAAAGGAGAGTTAATGCCAATACTTCTTAAACTTTTCCTCAAAAACTGAAGAAAACGGAACATTTCCAAGCTCGTTTTTAAGGCCAGCATTACTCTGACACCAAAACCACACAAAGACACTCCAAGGAAAGAAAACTACAGGTCAATATTCCTAATAATGAATACAGATGCAAAATCTTCAAAAAAAAATGCTAGCAAAATGAATTCAACAGCATATTAAAAGGATCATATACCATGACCAATTGAGATTTATCCCCGAGATGCAAAGATGGTTTAGCATATGCAAATCACTTAACAGACAGAAAGATTAAAAACCACCTGGATTTGCAGGAAAAACACCTGCCAAAATTCAGCATCTTTAACAATAAAAACTCTCAATAAACTAGGTTTAGAAAGAAAGCACCTCAACACAATAAAGGCCATGTGAAGAGTGCAAGACTATTATCATATCCAACAGTGAAAAACTGAAAGCTTCCCCTCAAAGATCTGGAACAAGGCGAGCAGGCCCACGTTTGCTGCTTCTTTCTATTTAACATGCTCTTGGAAGTCCTAGTGACAACAGTTAGGGGAAAAAATTAATAATATAACAGGCACTGACGTTAGGAAGGAAGAAGTAAAATTATTTCTATTTGTAGATGATATGATCCTATATAGAGGCAGAAAATCCTAAAGACTCCACCAAAAAATAACCAAAACTTAGAAGTAAATACACAAATGCAATAAAGTCGCAGGAGGAAAAATCAACATACAAAAATACATCAACAACAAGCTATCTGAAAAGGAAATTAAGAAAACAATCCCATCTACAATAGCATGAAAAATAATAAAATACTTTGGAATAAACTTAAGGAGGTGAAAGTTTTAAATCAGAAACTGTAAATCAGTGATGAAAGAAATTAAGGAAAACAAATAAATGGAGAGACAGCCTGTGTTTGTGGATTGGAAGACTTAATATTTTTAAAATGTCCATACTAGGGGCACCTGGGTGGCTCAATCAGTTAAGCATCTGCCTTCAGCTTGGGTTATGATTCTGGGTTCCTGGGTTCGAGCGCCACATGGAGCCCTGCTCAGCGGGGAGCCTGCTTTCCTCTCTCTCTCTCTGCTTGCCTCTTTGCCTACTTGTGATCTCTCTCTCTCGGTCAAATAAATAAATAGAATCTTAAAAAAAAAAGTCCATACTATGCAAAGTGATCTCCAGATTCAATGTAATCCCTATTAAAACGCCACCGGCATTTTTAAAAAAGATTTATTTATTTATTTGACAGATAGAGAGAGAGATCACAAGTAGGCAGAGGCAGGTGGGGGGGGGCAAGCTCTCCGCCAATCACAGAGCCCAATACGGGGCTTGATTCCAGGACCCTGAGATCATGACTGGAGCCGAAGGCACAGGCTTAACCTGCTGAGCCACTCAGGTGCCCCATCCACTGGCATTTTTTCATAGAAAAAATAATCCTAAAATTCCTATGGAACCAAAAGACTCCAACTAGCTAAAGAAATCTTGAGAAAGGACAAAGCTGGAGTTTTGATTTCAAAATATATTACAAAGCTATAGTAATTAAAGTGGTATGACCAGAAACCAATATAACACTCTGTGTTAACTATACTGAAATTAAAAGAAAAAAAAAATAAAAACAGGGGCGCCTGGGTGGCTCAGCGGGTTAAAGCCTCTGCCTTCGGCTCAGGTCATGATCCCAGGGTCCTGGGATCGAGCCCCGCATCAGGCTCTCTGCTTGGCTGGGAGCCTGCTTCCTCCTCTCTCTCTCTGCCTGCCTTTCTGCCTACTTGTGATCTCTATCTGTCAAATAAATAAATCTTAAAAAAAAAAAAAAACAATATGGTACTGACATTAAAATAGACATAGATGCCAATGGAACAGAATTTGGAATCCAGAAAAAAAAGCCATGCATATTCAATCAACCGATCTTTAACAAGGGTGCCAAGAATACACAATGGAGAAGGCCAGTGTCCTCAACCAATGGTGCTGGGATAACTGGAAATTCACATGTAAAAAAGTGAAACTGGATCCTTATCTTACACTATACAAAAAAAACCACAAAATGGATTAAAAACATAAATGTAAGAACTAAAACTCTAAAATTCCTAGAAGAAAATAGGTGAAAAGTTTCAAGAAATGGCTCTTGGCAATGATTTTTTGGATTTGACATGAAAGCATAAGCAAAAAGCAAAACCAGGCATGTGGGACTACATCAAATTGAGACCTCTACACAGCACAGGAAACAATCACCAGAGTGAAAAGACAACCTATGGAACGGGAGAAAATATTAGCTAACCATATATTTGATAAGAGATTAATATCCAAAATATATGAGGAATTCCTACAAACTCAATAGTAAAAAAGCACATAGCCTACCTACTTAAAAACATGGGCAAAGGAATGACTAGATATTTCTTCCAAAGGCGCATTGGCCTTTGGTCAAAAGGCTCTGAAAAGATGCTCAACATTACTTCTCAGCAGGGAAATGTAAATCATAACCATAATAAGCAATCACAACTGTTAGGATGGCTATTATATAAAAATAATAAATGTCGGTGAGGATGAGAAGAAATTGGAACCCTTGTAACATTCCTGTTGGGAACATAAAGTAGAATAGTTTCTATGGCAAACAGTATGGTAGTTAAATCAGAAATACAAGAAACATCTAATCCAGCAATCCCACTTTGGGGTAGTTATTCAAAAGAATTGACATCAGTACCTCAAAGAGATATTCGCACTCTCATGTTCATCGCAGCATTGATGCACACATAGCCAAAATATGCGCCAGTGATGGATGAATGGATAAAGAAAATGTGGTATAGACATAAAATGGAGTATTATTCAGTCTTCAAGAGAAGGAAATCCTGCCACATGCAACAACATGGATGGACCTGGAGATTATGCTAAGGGAAATAGGTTAGTCATAGAAGGGCAAGTACGGCATGATCTAAAACAGTCAAACTCATACAAGCAGAAAGGAGACTGGTAGTTACTGGGGGCTTGGGGGGCAGGGGATGTGTCGTTGTTGTTCAATAGGTAGAAAGTTTCAGTTATGCAAGATGAGTAAGTTCTAGAGGTCTGCTGCACAGCCTAGTGTCCATAGCTAACAATGTTGTATTGTACACTGAAAAGTTTGTTAAGAGAGTAGTTCTCAAGTTTTTGTTTTTTTTTTTTAAAGATTTTATTTTTTTGACAAAGAGAGACACAGTAAGACAGGGGACACAAGCAGTGGGAGAGGGAGAGGGAAAGGGAGAGAGAGAAGCAGGCTTCCCGACGAGCAGGGAGCCTGAGGTGGGGCTCGAACCCAGGACCCTGGGATCATGACCTGAGCGGAAGGCAGATGCTAAACCAACTGAGCCACCCAGGCGCCCTCAAGTTAGGTGTTTTTACCACAAAAGAAGATGAGATGGGGGCAAAAGGAAACCGGTGGATGAGATGAAGATGTTTGTTACCTTGACGGTGCTGATGGTTTCAGAGGTGTATGTATATGTTCAAAGTCATCAAATATATACATTGAATATGTGCAATTTACCACCATAAAGCTGTTTAAAAATCAAATCAAGAGCTCTCAAGGGGGGGGGGGGAGAACAAAAAGGTACAAAATTAGGACTAAGAAAGCAAGGATGAAAAAACGAAGGTGAAGTAATTTTAAGAAAATGCTAGATATAATTCACAGCAATCAAGTTCAAAATCTAAAGAAAATGTATATGTTTTGAGTCAAATGTAAACTTCCCACATTGATCCCAGAAGATGTGAGTACCATAGATAAACAAATTTCTATTGAAGAGATTGCAAAGATGATTAAAGATTTACCATAAGAGAGAGTAGTGTCAGATACTGTTACAACTTAGTTCCAAAAATAAAAAGTCTCATTTTGGTGTTATTTAAGCCATCCTAGACGAGAAGGAAGTATTAAAAGCTTCCAAAATCATTTTATGAAGCTATCCTAACCTTTATTTAAAAGCTGATAAAAGTGACATAAAAAGAAAAAGAAATATCTTTCATAAATATCACCAATCTTAGGTAAATATAAATGCAAAACATTCTACTGGAAAATATAATCTAGCAATCTTTTCAAAGGAATAATCAAGCCAGATTTGTGTCATAAATTCATGGATGTTTTACTATTATAATATTTGTCAACATAATTCATTGTATTAACAAATTAGAGGAGAAAAAGCATCTATCATGACAATGGATGATGAAAAGTCAGTTGATAAAAGAAAACAACTTAGCCTAATAAAATTCTAAATAATGTAGGACTAGAAGAGAACTATATAAGATAAATTCTGTTTATGAAAAGCAATATGAAACATCATCCTAAATGATGTAGTGCTAAGGCCATTTTCATTAAAATCAGGAACAAGATGAGGATACTCATTATTCATATTAATATGAAATGTTGCTTTAGAAGTACTGATAAATAGAAAAATACCAGAAAAACAAATTGGTAGTGTATCAAAAAGAAGAGAAAAGTTCTTGCTGTTGATAACACTGAATATCTAGAAAACCTGAAACCCCTAGTTCAAAAAAATATCTATTAGATTAATATGGGAATTGGAAAAGGTGTATAGATACAAGAAAAATATACAAAAATCTCTATAGTAATAATTAAGTCTATATTATAGTAACAGCTAGAAATTGAGATAGGGAAAACAACATTTACAATTGTATCAAAATTGAAAATAGGTAGAATAAATTTATTCTAACAAAGAAACCATGAAGTTTTATTGAAAAATGTAAACCAAACCACAACAAACTAAAGATATCAGAAGACACTAAAAGGTCACCTCTCAGTTTATAACTGCAATTCTCATGAGTATCATTTTTTATATTTGATTTAGATAAATAACCTCAAGTTAATATGAAAGAACAATTATTTGAGACTAGTTAAAAGATAATTAAGAAGAGATGAAACTCGACAAAATATTTTAAAGTTGTAATCCAAAGTTATTTGCATTTGATGAGACAAACAGATTCATGAAACAGAATAGATTTCCCAGAGAGATACATATCTCATGGGATAGAATATATGGGCGTTAATATAACATTCAGCTCACTGGGGGGTAAAGAGTTAATAAATTGGACTGACGTTACCGACTCTCCATAATTTCGGCCATGTATCAGTTCTGGGTCGGTTCGGTCTCAGATTCATTCCTTGTCTTTCAGCTACTCTGCTTTGAATGTCAGGGACTGAGACTGCAGACTGCATTTTCCTGTCTCCCTCAACAAATGGTCTGGCTGGGTTCCAGTCTGGCTGGGACCCAGTCAGTCTCTGAACACCAAGGGGTATCTGGAAATCAAGGCAAAAGGAAAAGACAAGGCATTTCTCTGCCTCCAGCGGCAATGCCAGGGGCAGCTGCATCTTTTCCTTTGATAGTTTCAGCTCCAGTTAAGACTCGTCCTCTGGGAATCAAGCTTCAGTCAAGAAAACGTGTCGACAATTCCTAGAAGACAATACAAATGACTCCCTTTCAGGCCAGGTTCTCCTAGACACAGACTCTGAGACAAAAATTGAAGTACAACTGACTTATTTGGGAAAAGTAAGATGGGGAAGTTAAGGAGCCAAAAAGGGAACACAATTAAATAAATCACCATTTTTTAGAAGCTGGAATTAACGGTGCTGGGTCACTCTGGAGAAAGAGCGTAGAGATGGGCTTCAGAGTCATCTTGCTCTAGTTGCCTCATCAGTCACCGATGGAGGTTGGCTTCCAGCGAGCGTTTTGTTTTGGCATGTGGCATGGGTCCTAGCAGCCAAACAAAGCCAAAGAAATGCAGGTTTGGGCAGCCGAAGGTCTAGGTGGTGTTCACAGAAAAGGTGAAGAGTGTGGAGATAGGTCAGAACAGAAATATCACCTGCTACAACTATTAGACACAAAATTCTGTCCCGTTGTCCTGGTAGACAGGAAAATGCAGAGTAAAATAATAGATATCATTGGACCCCATAACACTGGCAACTACAAGGAGGACTAACAGACACCTACTGCTGGGCCCACAGGGGAAAAGGTTTTCTTATGCCTCGTAGTGAGAAATATGAATTGTTGCAATCTTTGGAAAAACAATCTATAGTATCTATTAAAAATCAAAGTGTGTGTGTATATGTTTGTGTGTATACATAATTTATATGTATGTAAATAGTTTAAGCATTCTCAATCCTGGACTCCATCTTGGCCATCTCATAGAAATAAGTGCCATAGTCTATAGGAATATATGTTCAGAATTATTACTTTTTTAAGGCTTAAAAAAAATGTACTTATTTGATAGAGAGAGTGAGAGAGAGAGAGAGAACCTGCACGAGAGCATGAGCAGGGGGAGGGGCAGCGGGAGAGGGAGAAGCAGACTCCCTCCCTGAGCTGGGACCCAACATGGGGCTCGATCACAAGATACTAAGATCATGATCTGAGCCAAAGCCAGACACTTAACCAGCTGAGCCACCCAGGCGCCCCAAATGTTCAGAATTATTTTAAAGCAATCATAGAGGTTTAAGAAAAAGTAAATGCCCATCAAAAGGGAAATGGTTAAAGAAATATTGACACTTCCATGCCATCTACCCTTGTGCTGCCGTTTAAAAATGGTAACAGGAAAAAAAAAAAAAAGTAACAGGAGAATCAACTCAGAAGGATCCTCTCATTGTGTTCAGTGTGAAAGGTAAGATCTGGAGAAATGTGTATGATATCATTCTTCATTTAGTAAAAAACAAATTTAAATACTTGTGTGTGTTTATACAGAAGCACAGAGAAAGGGACAGAAGATTATACAGCAGGTTGTTATGATAGTTACCCAGCTGGTAGTGGGGAGAAATGGGAACAATGCCAATATTTTGGAGGGAAGAAAGAGAGATCGAGAGAAGGAGAAGCCCACAATTTAACATTAAACATTATTTAAACTTGTGTGACATTTATGTATTGATCTATACATGTATGGGTATAAATAGACCTTTGAAAGGAAAGTCTCTAAAATTAAATGGTGTAAGGTGATTTTAAGAGAGGGCTCTCTCTTTAAGAGAGGGCTTTCAGTGTAAATTCTAATTAATATGTATTATATACGTGTTGTAAGTGTAGAATAAGATGAAAATGTTTTAGAAATAAAGGAAAAAACAAATATATACATCTATATATTTCTATAGAGGGCCATGCAATAAATTTTACCATCTTCTCTAAGACAGAATTTCTCAAAAAAGACTAATTCTGTGAGGCACTTATTAGGTGTTGCTGAATTAAGAACTCCCTGATCAAGGACATTTAGGGAACACCAAAATAAATGAAGCTGAATGTCTTTCTTTGGGACTTTCAAAGCCTTTCACGTGCTAATGCCACTGTAAGTCCCCAGTGTAGGAGAAGGTGGGAAATGTTTGTTGATCTTGTTTAACCACACGACTCCCTGCCATCTGGGGAGTAAGGAGCCCTTCGAGACTTTAGTATTCCCTGGATCTTCTCTAGAAAAGGGAAAGCCACGGAAGTTTTTTTTTATTTTTGAGCAAGGGAGTAAATGTTTTAGGAAAATTAATGTAGAGTGATGTGCTAGACAGTAATGGTTTCTCTTCTCAAAGTCATAAATCCCAGCCTGGTAGCTGAGTATTTCACAGGCTGAGATCATTACTGGAACATTTTTTCTTCACTTTGTCACTTGGCTGCCCCTAGTAATTTTTGTAACTTCACAACCTTGTAGTTTCCTTATCTGTGGAATAGGGAGAAGAGAAGGAAGGAGGTTAATATAGAACAACTGCTAGAATACCTGGTGGCAAGGAAACATCCTGGAATCTCACTGATGAATTTTGCTATAATTGGTGCCGAAATAAATGGAGCATCGCTAGGACAGTCTTAATGAATAATATTAGCATTCATTATTATAAATCATTTTTTAAAGAGATTTATTTATTTTAGAGACAGAGAGAGTGGGAGGAGGGGCAGAGGAAGAGGGAGGGAGAGACTCTCAAGTACACTCTGTGCTGAGCATGGAGCCTGACTCAGGGCTTGATCTGACAACCCTGAGATCATGACCTGAGCGAAAACCAAGAGCTGGACACTTAACCGACTGAGCCACCCAGGCTCCCGCTCATAACTTATTTCTAAATATGCCGAAGACTTCATTATTACTAATGTCTGTCTCATAGGGGCCCAGTGCAAAAGTCCCTTATCTCTGCAAGGAATCCCTAATCCCTACAGAAGAATGGACTGATATCTTTTCTGAATCTTCAAAGTACTTTAGCTTTAAATATCAATTCTGGCCCTCCAGGAAACATAAAATGAGAAACACAAAAGATTTAGAAGGAGAATCACCTGTGAAAGGTAAGGAGGAGGGGGCAGGAGTCAGCAGAGACTTGAGAGGGCGATGGGAGTCTAGTATCTGCGAAGGGAAAGAAAGCCAAGAGGACTGGATAGAAGAACCTCAGCCTCCAGGGCTGTTCTGTGAACGTCTTACAAGGTGGGGGAGCCCTAGAACAAAGATGCTTTGCTACAGGCCTGCATTGGGCAGAAATGGCTTTGCTCCAGGATCCCATCCCTCTGGTGGAGTGCTGGCCAGGGAGGGCATGACCTCCGTGAGACCTCTGCAGTGGGTCCCAAAGGCATGGCAGCTGCAGCCCATTCGCTAACTGCACTCCCCTCCCACAGATTCCTTCCAGAAGGAAGATCGGTGCCATACACCATGGCTGACGCTCGTCATGTTTCACATGCCATGTCTCACTTCCAGCCTTTGTTCTAGTTATTAACTATGTATCTTACTTCCCTAACTAGCTTGTTGAGTTCTGGAAGGTAAGGTCCCCATCTGATTTATTCTTGGAAATGTGCCAAACTATGGCGTACTTGAAAAGGCCAGGAGACTTGTAACACGAAACAAATCATCAGTAATTTATTTCTGCAATAGTAATCATTTCTCTAATACATAATGCCTCGTGGCGTGAAGTCAAGGCTTCCTGAGCTACTGCAGTTATTGAGCTGGTTGCCCTTGGCACATTTTGAGTACAACAGTTTGCTATCCTGACAGCACTCTCTTATTTATTTAAGAGTTAAAGTTTTCGCCTCTTCCCTGAATATCTTTCCTTCTTTGAGAGCGGCAGGAGGTTAAGTGAGTGTAATAATCTGAAGTAGTGTGGACTTAATCCACACCACGTTTCCAATCCACTCAGCACAGCACGCCCTCTGACGTGTGCTTGTCCAACATTCATTGTCTACATTTACCAACTTTACCATGCATCTGGTGAGAGTTCATGTTCAATGCAGAGTTGGCACCGACTACAGAAGGCACCTGATAAATATTTCTACTTTGAACAAACCAAATTCAACTCTTTCTTCTTCTGACATGACAGGTGCATCATACAGAAAGGCCAAAAGGTCTGCTCTGTATACCATAAGGCAGGTCCAAATTCTTTTCCACTTCAACAGGGCTTTTGAAAAAACAAACACAAGGTCAGTACTGCTGGGGTGTATTGTTGGTTTTTCCCTTTTAAATCAAAATATAAACATTATTCTTTAATGACCGATTAAGAGTTGCCCCCCTGAAGACGTCATAGGAAAAATGGAAAGGGTAAGAAGTCATCATTCTTTTTTATAATCTCAGTCAGTGTTACTTACTCTGGCCAAATGGCTCTTTGTAGCACTTCTCTTACTGTTTTGCCAGTATCAGACTCCGCTAAAAAAATAACAGAAGGAGGCTTACAAACATCCAAACGTACATATATGCAGAGAAAGAAAGATTTCCTTAGAGCTACTGTATTTCAGAATGACAGGCGCACCATTGGGATTAAAGTCTAGCCTGAGAAAGGAAGGAAGAGCGTTTCCCGAGTGCTATTTTATTTAAAAAGAAACACTTATTCTTTCATTTCCCCCAGTTGCTTGCATCGCATTACGAAATTATGAATCAATACATATTTTTTAGTTCCCACTAAATCATTTGTAACACAGAGGACCCACTTCATAAAGGAGATCCAGGCTAGAATTTTTCAAATTGCCTCCAATAAAGATCCCATGCACTGAAATTTATGAATACCGGAGGCTTTATAAGCTGAAGCCAGAGCAAGTGAGCCGAAGAATCTCTTCCACTGCATGTTTAGTTGAAGGTGTAAAATTCTCCCCCCATCGAGGAGCTGAGAATCTCATTCCTCCATGAGTCAAAAAGGAGTATCGAGTCCCTGAGCGGAACAAAGGATCCTGGGAAAGCTTAGAAAGTCAGAAGCCGTGGATTTCCTCTACCCGCCACTAGTCACCATGTGACCATTGGAGAGCTAGGTTTATTTAATCCTTAATGAGTCCCATTATGGGGGTTTCGGGAGGAGTGGCGCCAATTTTTAGACCATCCAGAGATGGCTCGTGAGTGGCGTCCTGGGTACGAGCAGGGAGCAGCGGCCCAGAGCAGAGCCCTATCCCTACGGCTGTCAGCATTCTGCATTCCACTGGACACCTCTGCCTGTGTCCTCACCTCTTGGAAACCGCAGGAAAGAGAAACTCACATCAAATTGCCATTGCGGCACCTGCAATGCCACCAATCCTTCATTTCAGGACGAGAGCAAATCTGATTTAGCCACAGGGCAAGTTATTGGGGACAGTGGTGATTATGAAACTTCGGTCCCCTGACAGGGACTCCCAGCTTAAAAAAAATGATAACCTTTTTTTTAATGTATATATATATTTTAAGATTTTATTTATTTATTTGACAGAGATGACAAGCAGGCAGAGAGGCAGGCAGAGAGAGGGGGGAAGCAGGCTCCTCGCTGAGTGGAGAGCCTGATGTGGGGCTCAATCCCAGGACCCTGGGATCATGACCTGAGCCGAAGGCAGAGGCTTTAACCCACTGAGCCACCCAGGCGCCCCCAAAAATGATAACCTTTTAAGAAAATACGACTGTGCCTCCTTCCTTCATCCCCTAAGCGTTTGTTCTGCACCTCATGAATGATGTCAAACAACAGACTGGAGAAAAATCTCTTGACGGCAAGATTGAGTTGTAGACCTGCATGGCCTGAAACGTTATCATTTCACCTCTCGTTCTGGGGTCTGATTGCAATGAGCTTTGGAGATTGCCGTGCAGTCCCTAGAGGGCCCTGCAGGATAGTAAATCTATATCACAAAGCTATTGCATGTATGAGTTTGTGCGGATTTTATGGGACAGCCTGTTTCCATTTAGACGGGTTCAAGCACCGCAGAGCAGAAATCACCTCCTTCCTCCTTGTCAGATTACCGGTAGAACCATTCTGAACAAAGTCCTCCTTCTGGTATCCCCCTCTTATTCCTTTTGTTTTCCCAGAACGATAAAACCTTTGTTTCCTGATGACAGCAAACATTTCACTCTCTGTTCACCTTCACTTCTCCTTGCAGAAAAGAAGGGTCTTAACTAGGAAGCAGCTGGTTCAAAGCACGTTCCTTCATTTTGCTTATAAAGGACAATGACAACACTCTGATGATGAATAACCAGCCTCCAGAGCGTCGTCTCATGAGGAACTGTACCACCTACTTACTGGGCCTCACGTTTCTGCCCATCAATGAATAAAAAAACATTTTTTTTAATTTAATTTCTGGGAAATCCAAATGGATTTAATGGGAAAATAACTGAAAAGAAAGGCTTTGAAGTCTTATTTATTTCTTTGGTGTGTGTTAGTGTGGGAGAAATCCTACAGGAGATTAGTTCATTGAAAATTTATTAAAATCTTGAATAATTATTATGATGATGATTATGGCAGTAAGGGCTTAACTATTCATTTAGGATTTATACTCACCTGAAGCCAGGTAGTGACGTAGAAGGTGGGGATTCAAAGAAATGCTGATTGGTACTCTCAGCAGTAAGCTGGGTAGCAAAATTCAACATGATGGGCTTGGGATCCACACAGACCCCAGCTGAAATCCTGCTGGCTTCTCCTCTTATGAACAGTCTGGCTACATTATTTACCACGTCAATGTGTTTCCTTATTTTTGGAATGGTGGTTGAGCTATGTATCTTTGAGGCTGTCTGTTGAGCCCACAGTAGTATCCTTCCTCCAATTGTTACCATCCTCAGACTAGAGCGGAAGTGGGTGCGCTTTGGGCAGTCACCTGGAATGGATGCTTGACCCAAACCAGGATCATCAGATTTCCTCCCTGAAAGTTATCACTGAGCTGGAGTAGCACACGCAGGGTCTCTGCACGTGGCTGGAACTAGAAAATGGTAGGACGGGATGGGTAATGTGTAACGAGACGTGGAGAAAGTGAAGAGAAAGGACTCCAGCAGCCCGATGTGGAAGTACAAGTCAGTGTGGTTCGGAAACATCAAGCAGTGATTGAAGAAAGGCTGTCTTGGTTCTGAGGGCTTTCCATTCCTCCGCTGAGTACACCTATGAGGCTAAATTCTTGAGTGAGAGAATATATTTCAGTAAATTTTTTTTTAAGATTTTATTTATTTATTTGACAGAGAGAGATCACAAGTAGGCAGAGAGGCAGGCAGAGAGAGAGGAAGGGAAGCAGGCTCCACGCTGAGCAGAGAGCCCGACACGGGACTCGATCCCAGGACTCTGAGATCATGACCCCAGCCGAAGGCAGCGGCTTAACCCACTGAGCCACCCAGGCACCCCTCCTTTTTTGTTTCACAGAGTGAATTGCTTGCAAATAGAAACCAAAATAACCTCAGTGCCTGGGTGGCTCCGTCGATTAAGCGTCACACTCTCGATCTTAGCTCAGGTCTTGATCTCAGCATTGTGGGTTCAAGCCCCACCTTGGGTTCCACACTGGGTATAGCGCCTACTTGAAAAAAAAAAAATAATGCCAACTACAGAAATAATTGTACCTGAAGGTACGGGCAATTGTGAATGTTAAATATTATAGAAGTAAGATGGTAGCTCAGTTATATTCAGTAAATGGGAACTATTGTTATAAAGTCACTCTTCCTATGAGTACAAGGAGAACACATAATGAAGCCCAATATTACAGATTTTAAAGTATGTTCATAGAGAAAAACAGTAAGTTGGTACAAAACATACTTTTATAATTTATGGGAACCCAGTAACCCAGACAGGAAGTTTTTGTCCTCTTTTTCAGCAGCCCTGCTAATGGGCCACAGGAGTCTTCCTTGTGTACGTGTGTGTGTATGTGTGTGTGTGTGTGTGTGTGTGTGTTTGCTTGTGAATGTGCACACACTGCACATGCACGTGCATGTGTGTCTTTGTAGACAAATATATCTTCATCACATATTGAATTCATGATTACTATTATAGAGACTTTGAATATCACCTAATGAAAATTACATTAGATTTCATAACAAGCTTATCCTATTTATACAATCATTAAATAAACTGGCAATTACAAGCTATATTTATGAGTGCTGAAAGTGTTAAGAAACACTAAATAGTAACATTTAATACTTTTAAATCATGTTTGTTCAGTGGCAGTCTTAGAAGAAACTTAAGAAACTTATTTATTTTTTTTTTTTTGGTCTTACCTCTTCCAGCCTGGGGTCCACATTTTGAATCACCAGATTTATGGTCTCACTCTACACCCTTCCATCTCTGTCTCAAACCAGCCCATTCTTGCCTGAGCTCATCTCTTTCTTGTAATACTTTTCTACATATAAGTGATAACAACTAATGTTTCCTAATGTGTTCCCCAAATTCTTGCCCTTGAGCTAGAGTTTCATTAGCATTTGGTCAGCTTTCTTCTGCCGAATTTTATTATATATATCTGGCAAGGAAAAAAACCTCCCAGAAGGCTGAGTTAGGGGTCATTAATAAGAGAATTCTCCAACAAGGAGCGTCACAGACTAATATAGAAATTCACGTCTTTCTGAGGAAAGGACCTCATTCTGCCTGCCCAAGGTCAGTAAGATTTCATCCCTGCTTTGGAGCAACGACTCTTCTGTGTGTCTCATTCTTCTCCTTTCTCTTTCAGAGGTCTCATTAAGTTTATTCTGACCCTGAGGATGGGGGCAGGGTGCAGATAACTCACCTTTTAATTCACAGATCCCTCAAATGCTAAGAGCTGCACCTGAGCCTTAGGGAGAACACGGCTCATCACCAAGAAACCCTGGCCTCTAAGTTCTATGCAGTGACTGGATGAGATTCTGGGTTTCCCTCCTATGGGGAAAGAGTATGTTCTATGTGTGGAGAAAGCATGAAAAAGAGATGTTTTATTTCCAGAGATTTCCAGCTGTTCATCCAAACCTGTTTCCTCTCCTTTCTCTACACATAGGTGATGTTTCTTACCCTTCTGTGCGAGAGGTATGGCCACGGGACTCTGCCAATGACATGTGAGTACAAGTGTGAGGCACCATATTCAGATTTGGCCCATAAAAAGCACTCAGATCTGGGGTACCTGGGTGGCTCAGTTGTTAATTGTCTGCCTTCAGCTTAGGTCACGATCCCAAGGTCCTGGGATCGAGCCCCATATCCGGCACCCTCCTCGGCAGGAAGCCTGCTGCTCCCTCTCTCTCTGCAGCTCCCCCTGCTTGTGTTCCCTCTCTCGCTGTCTCTCTCTCTGTCAAATAAGTAAATAAAAATCTTAAAAAAAAAAAAAAGGACTCGGATCTATACTCCTCCATATTTGTTCTCTTTCCGTTGGATAGATGTAAATGGACAAATTTTAGAAATCACATGTCAAAGACAGCACACTACAAAGTACAAGTCAGAGCCTCAGAATGACTGTTTGGAGGTTGACTCCCAATCAGAAACTCCTACCGGACTTGCAAAAGTTAGAAATAAACATCAACACTGTTTGAAACACTCTACATCTTGAGGTTCGCTGGCTATGCTTGCTAGCCCTACCCTAAGCCACACTTTAATACTTCCAATTCATTTAACATCTTGATAAAATTTCCTGATAAAAGTAAATGTGCTGCTTTTCAGAAATTTCCTGAAATGCAAATGCCGAGAGAGTAAGTGTAGCCTACCTAGCAACAGCCCATGAAATTAAATATCTGGGGACATTCATTAGACAACCGCTCTGTTTTAGAATTTACATCGGTGAAAGCACAGAAGCATGTTCAGCAGATCTTTATTATTCTGAAACATAAATACTAAAATATCAATAACAGGTACATAGTTCTAAGGAAATGATCTATAATGAACCAAATGCATTTTTATAGCTCTTCAAGGGTTTAAGCACAAAGCATAGTCACTGAAATATCTTAATATTAGATTTATACTTAAATAGCAAGCATGAATGCATTAATTTTGCCTTTTTTGAATATTAGTATTTTTAAAACGTAGCCATTTTAGTCTATCTTTGAAGCCAGCTATTGTTAATTTACTTTGAAAAATACAATTCAATTACAGATTTCTAGAACCTATGGGAAGTTAAAGAGTTCACTGAACTGTAACAAAAAATGATGTAGAAACACTGGGTACCTACTAAAATCCCTCCATTCAGAAATAAAAAATAAAAGACAATCATTTATATATCCCCCCAAAACTATAAGACACTTTACAATGTTGTCTTAATTGCAATGCATATATAGCACTAAAAGTCTCCTTAAATATATAATATTGACTTTATTTCATTAGAAGTTACATTTGCTTATCATTAGCTTCTAGGATTTTCTGATATTGACAAGATACAGAAAGAATTTATATGAGATAATCATCATCCTCATCTTCATCCTCATCATCGTAAAAACAATGGCTGCTAACACTGAATCCTTATGTACTTAACCACTTTACGTGGATCTTCAATCTTGCACATAGCCTATGGGTGGGTACTGTTACTAACGGCTGCACAACTCCAGGGGGCGCCATTATATTGGTCTATATAAATGGTGCCTCTTGGAGTTGGGTAGTGCGCAACCTCCAGTGCCATACGTGGCAGTCTTGACTTTTATTATTCTTACACTAGAGAAGAGAAAGCTGAGGGTCATATAAAGAGAGAGGAGGGAAAAAAATTACAGAAAATGAAATCTATACCAGAGGGTTTCCTTGCTTTAGGAGGATTAAAATTAATTCATTTTGAAAAGACAAATAATGCTTGTGCTGCTAATAAGTATCAGAACAATGAAACTAATTTTGGCAAGAATCTATAACCTTCGCCTATCCCTGGGCCTCTGCCTTTACATGAACCAGCAGCCAGGCAGAGTTAGGGCCCCTCTTCTGCATTCCTCTAGCTCTCTGGGGATTTCTCTCTGACATCCTTACTGCACTGGACTGTTACTTTTTAATGTGTGAGTTCTCTCCCTGGAATCTGAGCTCCCTACTAGTAAACTGTCCCGCATTTTTGTCTCTAGAAACAAGCACATGATAGACATTCTATTGGTTTTTGGAGAATTAATGAAAGGGACATTAGTTTTCATATACAACTGAATGCTAGATTTTTACAGTTGGTTTTCTATCGGTCACATTTGAGAACCAAAACCTCAACACATTTCAGCAATAAAGCTGAAAGCAAATGGAGGAAAATGTTATTTGACAATCAAAGGCAGCTTTCTAAAACAATTTCCTTATCATGAAATCCCAGGAGTTGAACTATGGGTGGTATTTGGCAAAAATACCACCCATAGTGGGTCTTGGAGGAAGACTTTTTTTTTTTTTAAGATTTTATCTATTAGAGAGAGAGAATGAGCGCGCGCGCGCGAGAGAGTATGAGCAGGGAAAGGGGGAGAGAAAGGGGAAGGACAGAGAGAGAGGGAGAAGCAGACTCGCTGCTGAGCATGGAGCCCAAAGCGGGACTCTGGGATCAGGACTTGAGCCAATGGCAGCAACTTAACTGACTGAGCTACCCAGGTGCCCTCACATGAAGACAATTTTAACAGTAAAAGACAATACGTTCTCTTCTAGAGTCCCAATTTTTCATTTCCCCAAGTTTGGACTAACTCGAGCTCTTAGATTATTTAACGTGGAAGAAAAAAAATATTTATTTACAATTTAGAGTCACCTACTTCCAAAAGCTTTTCAGGCAACTTGATGAAATAATGAGCTGTATTTAAAGTTATTTCAAGTGCTACTTTGCTGCTAGAGTATCCTTTTTCCGGTTCATGTGTTGTTATCTTGGACAAAATACTTCCCACTGGTTTGGTGATTTTTTTGAAATGACGTGAAGAACTTCAGGGATGAGGACAATAAATGCCAAAAAAAACCATGCATCCCTGTCCCTTCTTCTGACACGTGGCAGACAGTGAAACAGAGGGAGGCAGTCCTACTCAGAAATCTGGCAGATTGGATAGAGAGAGGAGACTTTGGAAACTTAAAGAATAGGACAGCGTTAGCTTGGAGAGCTTAGATGAAAAACAAAACTAGAATATCGCTGTCTCCCTAGGAATCTATTATATGAAGTGCCTGAGGCAAGACAGCGGCGATGTTTAATGTCAGAAATGTCATTTTTTCCACTGCTCATGATTAAACAAAAGTGCCATCTCCTATGCCTCGGAGATCGGCGAGTCGGACATCCGAGTGTCTACCGTGACACTCTCTCTACAGGGGAACGTGAATGAAAAGTCAGATTTGTCACTTGCGATGGAATAGTGCAGAGAGGTTGGTTTGTTTTCATCGCGCCTCGCAAAGGCGCCGCTGTTGAAGGATCACAAAACGCTAGCAGGTGCGTGGCTGAGCTCAGGAAATTTTATGAAGTCGGGAAGGTCAGAATTCATTGGTTCCAAAACGGGTTAGAAGGAGGCAAGGAAAACTTCCCTAGAATACGCTCCACAGGATGCTTCCAGATTTCCCGCCTCAAGGAAGTATTTAAGGCGATCTTGACATTCTGCTGGAAGTCCGGGGTGTGAAGATGGGGGAATCGTAAAGTTTCTGATCTTGCGTCATAACCCTTAGAAAGTTTGCAATGAAATAAACAACCTTAAGGTTTTCCTAAGGCATCTGGAAATTAGAGACTTTAGAAGACCCAAGGATTCTGTTTTGTTTGAGTCACTGCAGTAAATCATTGAATAATACTGTGAAAGAGGAGACCTGCTGACTATCATTTTTTACTCGGTTTCCTAATTTCTTACCCAGAGGCCATACAGGCTGTTACAAAGCTGGCCCAAAATGAGTTACAATAATGAGAATTTTTTGAACTGTTTTCAGACTGCATTGGCCAACAACTCAAAATAGCACTTGCTGGTTGACTTTGAATATGGCCAAAGGACAGCGAAAACTAGAAAATAATATTCTCAGGAACGAAACCAATGTACGGGCTCAAGGGATATATACGTAACTAACAGCCTTGCTCTTCATCTAGATTAGGGAAACTATCTAGCATATCCATTGAGAAGAAAATTTGCTTCCTGAAATCCCTTACTAATTACGTTGTGCTTGTGTAAGAGGATAACCTTGTCTTTAAGCAGTACAAGCTGATTTAGGGTAAAGGACCATGATATCTACATTGTACCCTCAATCAAAGGTTGATTCTACACAGGCATAGATCAGGTACTCGTTGTAATATTCTTTCTACTTTTCTGTAAGTTTGAAATATTTAAAAATAAAAAGTTTTTTTAAATGTGATTTCTCCCATCTTCCATTTCTCAACTGTGTAATTGGGTTCAAGTTCCTTGTTGTTTTGAAACTTCAATGTTCTCGTCTACAAAATGAGAATAATACTGATGACGGCCTCAAAGAATTCAATGAAATAATCCATAACCCAAAAGAAGCTATTAATAATTTACCACAAATATGAAAAATTATTTTCTACTTATGCTTGGTTATGCATTTGGGTTTGGACTGATTAGAAATAGCTTAGTACCTACAGGATATCCACCATGATAACAAAATATGCTGAGATGATCTTTATTAAATGACTATCAGTGCTTAATGATACTCAGGTTTTGTAAATGCAAACCTTCCCAAGCAGTGTATTATTGAAGTGCTCTGTTAAATTATAAAACAAGTATATACATCCAAAGATAGTTATTAAACAAAACTGAATGGATTGAGAATTTACCTGAAGTTATACTTTCTTTAAAAACAATGTGGAATTTTGAGCAGTTCCTCAAAAAACAGAAGAGAGACAAAAATACAGTGAACCATAAGAGACTATGGACTCTGAAAAACAACCTGAGGGTTTTGAAGCGTCAGGGGTGGGAGGTTGGGGGAACAGGTGGTGGGTAATGGGGAGGGCACGTTTTGCATGGAGCACTGGGTGTTGTGCAAAAACAATGAATACTGTTACGCTGAAAAAATAAATAAAATGGAAAAAAAATGTCTCCTTCAGTTTTTCTAAAGGCAGTCAAAATGTTAATCACTCTTTTTGTCATTTAGAGACAATGAAGTCATTGGCTGTTATCAGTGTGTCATGGTGGTAGGAGAAATATTTCATCAACAGAGAAAATAAATATCAACACTTCCTCTTGAGTAAGTGGATACCAGCGCTATAATTAGAACCAATGCTATTTTTCACACAATGGACTATTTTTCTGATCCTGAGAGCTATAATTACCCTAGCAACTTCAATGTCTAACTTTAATTCCACCTAGAAATATTTTGACAAACTGACAATAGTTAAATATGTTACAACAGCGAAAATGACAGGTTGATTTTGCCTTTATTATATAGAACGTATTACTCTGTGAAGATATTCTGTGGGGCAAGCACCTACATCCATATTTCTTAGCGTAGGAAAAGGAGATTAAATATATTCACAGCCCCCAAAGGACACTGGTATAGAATGGGCAAAGGGAGACCTGGAGATGACCACACAGCCTTCTAATTTGAGCTGCACATTCAGAAAACAAAATCCATTCAGTATGGAGATAGAGGATATTCAAAATCCAAGCCAATCCTCGGAATTTATTCTCCAGTAAGACTAGGTACTAGTGTTCTCTTGAATCTTAAGAGAGGTGCGAATATTACATCTCAGGATAAGAGTGTTTACAGCCCAAACGTTAAGCTTTTGACTGAGTTATATGGGACAGCCCCACTGAATCCTGTTTACAAAATTCTAATTTCAAAGAAACTGGGGGACCACACGCGTTTGGACTGGATACTTCTGAGAATAAAAGGGGATAAACTAGGACTGTATGGTAAAACAGGACATAAATGGTCAATAAACTATTGCCTTACTGAGGCAAAACAGAAGGAAGCATTCTTGTCAGAGAGGTTTATTGCTGGAGGACCAACCATTCCTCTATGACCAGAACTAGCATGGTGCAGCTCATATACAGGGAATTTTATGATTCTCAGAAGAGCAACTTGAGTAAATACCTAAAAGAGAAGGGTACCAATCTGGGAAGCCATCAGCATTGGGTACTTAAGACAGAGTTGTTAAAATATCACTGTGTTTATTCAAAGATCAGTAAGCCCAGAAAGTCTACTATTAGGTAAAAGTCTTAATAGCTTATTTCTAAGACTTCACCCATGAGCAAACATTTCATTTCACATGTTTGATGAAAATTAATCAAGGCACTGTCTTACAAGTAAAACAAATAAGAGTATGGGATCCTACATATTACATTTTGATTAATACCCAGAATGAAATTGTAAAAGGCATCATTTCTATAAGAATTGCTTCTGGATTTAATGCATTTAATATCTAGTAACTAAATTTATGGAAAAAAATTAAAGGCCATATAGCATATTTTCTCCATAATCAACAGAATAGCATACTAAAAACTTCAGGGTTTGCAAGAAAGACTACTAAATTTGGAGTCAGAACTACTTGGGTTCAAATTCTAGTTCATCACTTAGCAGGTGAGTGACACAGAAAATTACTTGTAGCAGTTATGGTTAGATGTCCACCCAACGTCTCTTCTTCCACAGAACCCTAAATTTGTTCAGGTACACACTAATTTGCCTTGAAGACTATGACCCCAGGGGTAGGAGTAATTGTAAAAGTGGGCTCCCTATTCCCTCTGCCAATGATGGGTACAGGAATGTTCATGTGACTAGTGTGAACCAATGAGAAAGAAGAAAATGTCTGATGGGGCTTTGGGGAAAGCTCTTTCTCCTTCTCCTGGAATAATGTCAAGAAGTGACTCTCTCCTCTTCTCTGGATATGTACAGATGTACTTTTATGAGGCCTGAATGTGCTGCTTTTGTTCAAGAAGGAGTCTTAGGATGAAGTCAATAGCATAAAGCCCAACTATGACTCTTGCAGGGAAATGAAGTAGAACAAAAGTTCTTAGGTTGCCCTGTTTTGGACTTCTAGATTTGTGGCCAAGAATTCTACACAATTTAAGCCAATTTGATGGAGCTTTCTGGTATTTCAGCTGAAGGTACTGTTACCCTCCTGAGTCATTTCCTCACCTGAGAAAATCAGATTGACAGCTACCTTGCAATAGTGCAAGAAGTCACGATAATACATATAAAGTATTATGCACAGTGGTTGGCGCAAAAGAGCTTTCAATAAATGGTATCAGGTTTGCTGGTTTCCTGGCACACTGAGTACCTATTATTAACTTGGCTCAAAATGATCTTTGGCAAATCTTTAACAGCCTTGATTTCTGATTGCTCTTATTTCCATATCAGATGAGACTGGTGATACTAGTCTCCAAAGAATACTCTGTAATAGCTGAAGCAAGGATTTAAAAATCTCTTTGAGGTCCTCAAAAGGCAAGGAATACAATAATGCATGGTATTTTATCGAGTATCTCTCTCTCTCTCTCTCTCTCTCTCACACACACACACACACACACACACAAACTCCTTAAAGCAAATAAAATAGAATCAGACTGAGAAAAGAAATTAATCTATCCCATTAAATGCTCATTTCAAAAGAACTCAGGAGAGTACAACATATTGGAAACTTCCAAAATTAATTAAACTTTAGAGTGACTATAGTAGGATATATAAAAATGTATTGTGCAAGCTTGAATAATCATTCCTTAATTTAGAAAAGCTAAAATTTGAAACATACCAAGAGGACTAAGACAATGAAAGAAATAAAAACCCAAAGTTATGAGGATATAATTCTAAAATTTAAACATTTTAGATGCTATTTTTCTACACAAAGCAACGTGTGCAATGATAACACTAAAGAGAGAATAAAATATTGATGGAGCATACCAGCTTTAGGCATACAACCTGAATTTGAAACTTGGTTTTGATGCTTGTATACTATATAAGCTTGGGCAAGTCTCTTAGCCTCTCTTAGCTGGTTTTCTCATACGTAAAAATAGAGATAATCAGGGACGCCTGGGTGGCTCAGTTGGTTGAGCAGCTGCCTTCGGCTCAGGTCATGATCCCAGCATCCTGGGATCGAGTCCCACATTGGACTCCTTGCTTGGCGGGGAGCCTGCTTCTCCCTCTGCCTCTGCCTGCCACTCTGTCTGCTTGTGCTCACTCTCGCTCCTCTCTCTCTCTGACAAATAAATAAAATCTTAAAAAAAATAAAAATAAAAAAAAAATAGAGATAATCAAATCTACCCCAGAGACTTAGGTTTAAATAAGATAAATAATGTAAGCCAAGTTCTTGTACAGGTTCCAAGTGTATAGCAAGCACTTAATAAAATATTTTTATTACATTCTTATAATAAAATGAGTCTCATGGGATCCCACTTCTGGTAGTCTATCATAAAATCTGGTGTTAAAAAACAAAAAACAAAAACAAAAAACCCAGACTCAAATTTCAGAGGGGCAAAGGAAATTTCTAGAAAATATTTCCAGCAACCCCAAGAAAGGACAGTTGACAAACACTACAAAAATCAGATCATAGGGGAATTTCTCCTTCTGGATAAGGTAGAGTAGCAGGGACTAGTTCTAACCTGCTGTCCAGAACAACTGAAAACTAACAGACAAAATACATGAAACAATGGCTATAGATGTAGGCCACTAGGCAACTCAGGAAGGTAATCCTTCAGAAAAAGGACCCAGGCTAGTGGAGTCCCACAGTTGTCCTAGCTTATTGCTTTGATGGCTGCTAGGCCACAGCACAGGGAGGGGAAGCTCAACAGAGTCCCATGGTCTGCCTCTCTGAGTAGAGGTTATAGAATTAGGATTCAGGGAATGCCCATGTAGATCCAGAGTGGAGAGGGCCTCATAGAAATCTCCTCTAGCTTTCAGCTGAGTATTGGCCAGCACATGTGAAGAAAATGCCTAAATCTGAGAAAAGAATCACCCAGATGAAACCACTTCTCAAAGTTAAAGAGGATAGAATAATTCAGTTCTTCCCAAAAGAAAAGAAAACCTTGTAATTCATGGGGCTTTCAGTAGAACATTCAAAAGGGTGTTGTCTCAGTGTGAGAAAAAATTTACCCTTGAAGAAGCACTGTGATGGTTTTAACTAACACAGACTAAAAGTAAGCCTCAAAAAGGAATGAATTGTTTACAAGTCATTTAATATCACCCAAAACAACCTTCACATATTTTTTAATATCAAAATATAAAACAGCCACCAAAGTAAAATTCACAATATCTAGCATTCAACAAAAAATTCCCAGACTTTCAAAGAAGCAGGAAAATGCAACTCATATTGAGGAGAAAAATAGATCAGTGGAAACAGGTCCAGGCATTACACAGATGATACAATGAATAAAAAAGGACACTGAATGGGTTATAAGTATATTCTATATGTTTAAGAAGGTAGAGGAGTGAAGAAGCATGTTAAATGCACAAATAGAAGATAGAAAAAGGCACAAAATGAAGATTGTAGATACATTGTAGATACAATGTTCAAAATGAAAACATATTGGATGAGATTGATACCAGATTAGACACTGGAAAAGAAAACATTAGTCAAGTTGAAGATATAGGAACAGGAACTATCCAAAATGAAAGACAAAAAAAAAAAAAAAAGGAAGAATGAAGAGATGACAGAGAGTCAGTGAGCTAGAGAACAAATTTCAAGGAGTTTCATGTGTATTAACTGGTGTCCCTATAAAGGGAGAAGGATGAGGGACAGAGAAAATATGTGACAATAACATCCTTTCTCCATTATGTAAGCAATGTGTCTTCATCATATATCACTCCCATTTCCCTGATAAAAAGAATGCTCTTAGAAGGCTGATGACCCAGATAAGAGAAGATGGGCAAGAGAGCTATTCCTGTTCATTCATCTTCAGGAGGGTAATTTTGAGTTTCACTATGGAGTCAGCCTTCTGAAGTCATATACAAATAGGAAACCTTGAAATTACCCAGTGGGTTTTTTTAAAATCAAAAATAAAGTAAGAAATAGTCTTGTTAGGTCAAGTGCTTCAGATACTTCATGTGACTCTGAAATTCCTTCAGTGTTTACTGTATTTTCATGTCATGTTATATAAATAAGAAGTTTCGAATGTCATAACTACACATTGCATCTTAACAGTACTTTTAAGGTAGCTATTTAGGATGTGAGCAGATTTGTTCTAAGATTTTCCAATTTTCCCAAAGCTTCCTGAAATTCATGGAATGATTTAGCGTACGTAACATGATATAGTATTGAGCTGGTACATTTTTTTGTGAATAAGAAGAAACTTAGCCTCAAATAGGACTGATTTATGGCTTAATTCAGTATTCTATACATACAAAGTTCTCCAAAAGCAAAAAAAAAGTCCTTGGCTGATTACCTGGCTGAGAGTCCACATATTTACATGCAGAAGGAAATCTTCTTTCATGAGAGTCATGATCTATTTGCCTTTCCCTTTTGTTAGGAGAAAAAAAAATCAGAGACTTCAAGGACTATTATATTATGTTATGCTAAACTTTATGTGATTGTTCATAGAGTCCTTTCCAGGGACCACAGAGCAGCAAGGACTATATGCTTACATGAATATTTTTGCTCTACCCTCCAATTTAGATGAAAACCCTTTTAGAATCTGCTATTTGGTTACATTGCCCAGGGATGCTGAACAATGTGTAAAAAATAAAATCAAGCAAGCTAGTATTTCCCGTAGAAACTGGTGACATGATACTATAAGCTGGAGTCCCAACTAAAGTTTCAAACTATCTAGCACCAGCACTCAGACTTTCTATTTTCAATGCACATGGATGCACTTTAATTTCAAGAGCAGAAGATCAAATCCAATCCATCAACATTCAAGAAATGCTCATTAACTCAGATTCTTGAGAGTGTCATAGTCAGGCTTGATGGATAATCTATAAATCTATAAGATAGAGTTCATGGTTTTTCTTTTTGTTTTGATCTTGGTGTAAAACTTGTAATAATTGATCATTATAGAACAAAAAGAACTGTGGCTTATGATTTACAACTCACATAGCTGATATGTTATATTATCAAAATGTATGTTCTGCTGTATTTTAGAAAGTTTAAAAAAATTCTCCTTTGGAAAAAAAGGACATTATTGACACATCATAATCATGGGGAAGGTTGTCCTCTGCCAAAGAGGAAATGTTAGGATAGGAATGAAGCCTCCCACAGATTTCACAGCAGTCACAGAGCAGCTTGGGAAAGAGACACAAAAAAATGCATGTTCTTTTCAACCAAAGACTTTTTGTTAACAGGTGACCCTAGCTGGGATTGTTGCAAAATTTCAACATGCTTTTAGGATGGCAGAACAAGTGTTTACCAGAAAACCAACTTCAGTCATGTTCCTCTAGAAAGGCCTACCAGTTATGCTGCAAATTTTTTCCTCCTCTTTACTGGATCGTGGGTATCAATCATTAGGACACGGCTTCCTGATCTCACAGTGTTGGGGGAGGTAATCGAGAGGATATGACATCTGGTTGATCCGTGAGCTGGACCCCAGAAACTGGAGGCTCCTTACCCTCTCCCCTGTGCTGGCATGTGCATTCTATCTGCCTTCTGTGATGCTTCTGATCCCAGAAGCTGCCCCAAGGACGTAGCCTCAAGACATTGATGTCGTATTGAGACCATGTGACCAATATACATATCTGAACCCAGTTAAGGCCTCTCCATAAACTTTCAGGCTTACCAGACAAAAATGGAGATCTACTACTCTTGTAGCCACCCAAGATGATCTCATATGCAAGGTCCCTTGTTTATTAAAACTGTCACCTACCAAATCTTGCATGGTCTGCCTCTTTCTTTGGTGTCTCACTGTGCTCTGTGTACAGGCACTGGTTTTAGATTACACCTGGGAAGAACACGAGAAATTTGTGAACCAACACATACCATTTTGAATACTTCTGAAATTCTTATCAATGACATTAAAGATTCTATTTTGATATTCTAGAGAAAACTTGTGAAGTTAAAAGAGGAAGTTATCTGGGAAAAACTTAAGTTCTGTGCTAATCATACATCATTTTTATTAAAACAATGTATAAAAATCTCCATACTGTATATTTAATGACTGATTTCAGTATATTCTTTTACTCCTTAATCATCTATTTCCAATATCATCAAAAAGAAAAGTTTAATGTTCTACTCCCCAGAAAACATTTTAAAGGAAACATTTTACTAACTATAAAATATTAGAGTGTTCTATTTTTAATAATCCACTGTTAGTAACATGATAGACATTACTCATACTGCTAGATTTTTAAAAGCAAATTAAAATCCATTAGAAGCAGCAGAAAACAGCCACTTATTCATCAACATAGAATGAAAGATAAATAAATTAGACTTCGTATAACTAAAAGCATCTTCCTTTTGGAAAATATTTATATATGAACTTTTAAGCAATTTATGGAGCAAATTGGTTTCATCTGCTATAGAAGAATAAAATGTCAACAAAGAATAATATTAAAAAAATGTCAAACACAATGCAAGAAATCAGGAGGTACTTTGCCAAAATAAGCAACTAACAGCAGAATGGTTTCAAAAGGAAACATTTAGTAAAACAATCATCTGGCTAAGGTAAGAATTAAGAATTTTATTTTTAATTAATTCAGCATGCTGACAAGTTGGCTCCACCCCGATTTCTGCCCTCCTCGTGATGGTACAAAGACAAGTGGGCAAAGTAGGAATGTAGTTACTTAGTTAAACCAAAGAACTTTGTAGATGAATAGATGATCTATGTTAACAGGTATCATCATAATGAAGGGAGTGGTGTGAAAATTGTAATATTCAATACCGCTTAAGCTTTATTTGATATTGATATTTAAATTATTTGTTCTATTTCTCATGTAAATATATACCTTTCTTTATGAGAATTAAGTTTTGGTGTATTTTAATCCTTACTGCTTTCCTGTGAGACCTATCAGGTCACTACAACTACTGTTTCAGAGGTGGGCCCAAGCCACTATCCACTCGTGGTGTAACCTCTCTTCAAGTGACAGTTCTTGGGGCAAAGACCATGATTTACCTTCAAATATCCTCATTTTGGTGAATCAGAATCAAGGGGACTGCTTTTTCCCCTATCATATCTTCAACTTAGAATCTTCTTCATATGTTAAAACTTTACTCACTTTCTAATTTTTATTTGACAATTACCTCTTCTCTGAAACAGATTTGAAATAGACTGAATGACTCCTGCGTCTGTTCTTCATAGCACCTTCTTTATAGCTGTCATAACAACATCTATCATACTGTATCACTGTTGGTCATATGCATGTCCATTTCCTCCTGCAGGACTTGGTCATCTTTAGGTCCCTCTCACACAGCCTGCTACAGGGTCTGGCATGAAGTAGCTGTTGGATAATTTTTTACAAATAAATTGAATGTGTGACCTCACAGACACCAGGTAAGAAAAACTGGGTATTGTAACTCTTCATGCTCTTAAAATAGATCCTGTCAGTGGGAGCAGAAAAGGCTTAATAGTAAGGCAGGAAGTTAATATAAATCAAAAAAAGTGATTTAAAAATGTAAATAAAGGAGGAAAACAATTGGCCTAAATCCAGCCAGACACATCATTGCAACTAATGACCCTAGTGAAGGTGATCAGAAGCAGGTACATTACCATCCAAAGAGGAGGATTTCATTCCTGAATCATCAAGGGTTTGCTATAATTTCTTAGTCGTCCTCTTTTGTACAGGAAGAAGGATGAGAAGGATATTATTGATAACAAAGAGGCCTGCTTGAGGAAGAACCCCAGTGAAAACTGGCAATTCAGCAGTTCTTTCCAGGAAGGGTCTTCAAAACAGCATGCCTTTTACTATCAGTCTGCTGAGAGTGGAAATGGCAACTGTAGAGAGCAACAAGGAAATATTCATGGAGTCCCTACCTCATGCCAAATCTTGTACTAGGAGATTTCATGGATTGTTAGATGGAGTTAGATATCATGGTCCCCATTTCACAGGGAGGGAAACTGAAGATCGGGACAACTGCATGAGCTGCTGATGTTGCAAGCTCAGTGGGGAGCTCTGATCAAACCACATTTCAGGGCTTTTCCTATTATGCCCTACACCCATTGCTTTTAGTGTTGGGAAACACCATTACTCACCTACGGCATTCTATTAAAACTATTCCCATTTTAAGACACTATGCTTAGGCTCTTTCACATTTGCTAAATTGTAATTTGAGGATTCCTTTCAAGTGAAGTTGGAGAATTTGTCTATATTCTTTAGGCATCTCATGGAAACCACGTTTGGGTAAGTTGTTGTCATAGTAGTGATGGCTGACAGGTATGTCTTTAACTGTTCTAGAAAAGGGCCAAAATCCATACAGCTTCACATGCTCACACAGTTCAACTGCCACACTTGTGATCATCAAGCCAGAGGACAGACGAAACTCCGTCACACCTTCAGTTCTCCAGAAAAGGGCAAGATTTCTTAGGTATTTGGGATGGAAAAATATAACCTTTTGTCTTGCTTGAGACTCCTTTAGGGTGTCGTACACTTTGAAAGAGGCAATCGTGTTGGCCCTGAAAGAAAACGCTGGCAGAAGAAGGAACGCATCTCCATAGGTTGCAATGTCCTCCAGAAATATTTCTTTCTTTTTCTTTAAGTTCCCATATCTGCCAAATTAAAAAAAAAATCATCATCATCATAATCAAAGTGGCCATTTTGGTTACATAAGGCTGAATTTACCTTTGGCAGAGCCATTGAACCATTTATGTCACTGTTGTATATAAGAGACAAACAGTGGACTCAGAGTCCAAGTACGAGTAAGCCTCCTATAAACATCAAGAGCTAGGTCCTTCATCTCTCTTTTGTGGTGTCCCTAGGCTTTCATTTATATTTTCTTATCAGACTATATCCTTACTGGACACACATTTCTTATATTATTTTATCTTCTAACTCAGTAATTTTTTCTCTAAAGGAACTTTTTTTAAAAAAAGATTTTATTTATTTATTTGACAGACACATCAAGAGAGGTAACACAAGCAGGGGGAATGGGAGAGGGAGAAGTAAGCTTCCTGCCCAGCAGGGAGCCCGATGTGGGGCTCGATCCCAGGTCCCTGGGACCATGACCTGAGCTGAAGGCAGACGCCTAACGACTAAGCCACACAAGGTGCCCCTCTAATGTAACTTTTTGATACAGAAATATCTCCCAAATAATGATTGATATTTTCTTAAACACAAGACACTCTTAGGAGATAGGAGAAGAATAAATGAAACAAGATGGGATTGGGAGGGAGACAAACCATAAATGACTCTTAATCTCACAAAACAAACTGGGGGTTGCTGCGGGGAGGTGGGATTGGGGGAGGGGGAGCGGGCTATGGACATTGGGGAGGGGAAGCGAACCATAAGAGACTATGGACTCTGAAAAACAACCTGAGGGTTTTGAAGGGTCAGGGGTGGGAGGTTGGGGCAACCTGAGGGTTTTGAAGGGTCAGGGGTGGGAGGTTGGGGGAACAGGTGGTGGGTAATGGGGAGGGCACGTTTTGCATGGAGCACTGGGTGTTGTGCAAAAAGAATGAATACTGTTACGCTGAAAAAATAAATAAAATGAGGAAAAAAAAAAAATATCTACACATTAAAAAGTTCCCTAAGCTGTACACCTGTGACCTGTGTATATTTTTTTACATGTGATCATAAAAGTTTCCTTAAAAGAACCTAAAATACCTACATTCATACACATACGCACACACACACATTTTAAATTTCCTCAATGTATTGTGATAGCTTTATGTGTTTGATTTAAATAATACCTTAGTAAATATACTAATATGAATGGTTGTGTCTAGAAAGTAAACTTTTAGGATGCAGATATAATATTGCATATTATCCTAAAAGATACTAGAACTATATGAGTATATAGTTTTAGTTTGTATTTTATTAATAATGATTATTAGTTTTGGTGAAAACAGTGGAGTAAAACCATGTATGGGATTTTTATTAACCAGGAACATTTTGTTGTGGCTATACTGTGAAAAATGAAATATGGGAATTATTTTTTGGTAATAAACTATATGTAGTAAAAACTTTTTTTTTTTTTTTTTTTTGGCCAGCTTCTCTTAAGGTGCATTCCCTGAAGTTTCTAAATAAACTGTTTCATTAGGAAACTGCTCCCAAGATAAAAGAGTAATGTCAAAATTCTGAAAGAAAATTCTCAAAAGTAACTTCACTATTGTTAGAAAAGATAAATAAGTTTCCACTTGATTAGTAGTGGTCCACTTACAACATTAGAAGTGTAATTGGTTGGGATGCCTGGCTGGCTCAGTGGTAGAGTGTACAACTCTTCATCTCGGGGCTGTAAGTTTGAGCCCCACACTGGGTGTAGAAATGATATTAAGAAATAAAAAATAAACATAAATAACATAAAAAAATAAAATGAATAAAAAATAAAGTCTTCAAAATAAAATGGAATGGTTTTCTTTTAAAAAAGAGAAGGAGAGAGAGGTACAATTGATCATACCTCTTATGAGCTACAACCTTGAGAGGAAGTAAAAAATTATGAATATATCATATTCTTCTATCTTTTCCCCAAAGTCATTCCAGCTATATTGCATTGCAAGTCATTCCAGCAACAAGATTAGTGTTCAAACTAAGAAACATGTTAAACAATAAAACAAATGTTCTCAAACAGTTATGTAAGTTGGACATACTTACTTTAGTTTTATGATACTGGGATTTACAGTCACAACATTGGTTTTACTGCCAACATCTTTACTCACATTTCCTGTAATTGGGGGAAGGTTACACCTGAAATTTGGGGGGGGAAAAAAAGCATTTTCAGAATGCAGGTTTTAAAAAAAGCACATACCCTCACATGTACACATACAATCACTGTCGGTTTATTGGAGAAAATGATGGCTGTTCAGGAGTTCTGAATTGATCTGATTTCCATTTAAAACTTTAATAAGTACTGAACTCTTTTTTTTTTTAAAGATTTTGTTTATTTATTTGACAGAGAGAAAGAGAGAGAGCATAAATAGGGGAAACGGGAGAGGGAGAAGCAGACTCCGCTATGAGCAGGGAGCACAATACAGGGCTTGCTCCCAGGACTCTGGGATCATGACCTGAGGTGAAGGCAGACACTTAACGAATGAGCCACCGAGGTACCCCTAAGTACCGAACTCTTAATTGACCCTTCAACATTGGATGAAATATACAAATTTGATAAATGCTTTTAATATTAAGACCCTTAAGTATATTAAAATGAGAAATGACAATTACCTTGCTAGCTGCTGAAGAGTTCATAATCCTTTTATTAAAATTATTATTTCTATTGATTATATTTCCACAGTGGTATGGTCATCAATTTATAGGTTAAAAAAAAACAAAAACAAAAACAAGGCATTGCAACTAAGGTTACGGAGTATGCCAGAAGCAAAGTCTATTAAAAAAAAAAACCCTGAAATCTCCTGATTCCCATATGGATAGTTTTTCTAGAAAATTATGCTGTTAATAAATAAAACCCTAATGTTCCTATAATGATATTTTCATACAAATGTTCTCTTCCTCTTTTGAGTACTAATTTGTTTTTAGTACTCAGAACAAATTAAGAATTGTAATTTTTAGTAATTATATTCCTTTCACAAAAAAGGGAAAGTTGGTTATGACTCCCTAAGTATTGTTTACAGAATTTCAAGTAGACCATTTCTTTTAAGATATACAAACAAAAGGAGCATTTCTGAGTACATCCTTAGGAAAGCTGTTTCAAGTTGATGTGTTCTGCACAGAGGTTGGAACAGCATTCCACACTCTATGAAACATAAAATCAAATGGACCATGTACACCTCTCATATAAAAGGTATGTCAGAAAATAATTAAACATGGCACCTTGCGAAAAATATCAATCACAGATAATACAGAAACGCCCTCATTACTGGACAACCTGTAATAACAAATCTACCTTCTAATACAGTATTACTCTTTTTAAAATCAAAGGTGATTTCCAACGGAGTATCATAGGAGACTCCAAGGGGAAATAATGGCGTATTGTATACATAGAGTGGTAGTTGGTAAAACCATCCATTCTTCAACTCTTTTTATTCCTTACCCACTCAGCTAGTAGTTCCCAAACTTTTGGAATGAAAAACAAACAACAATAGGCAGTTTCCAGACTGTTATTACAAAATTCTGACCACGTAGACACAAAGTAAGTACAGACAACATTTAAATAAATTTTAATGACCATGACCACATCTAAGCCCTCATTTGCCCTTTCATTCTGGAAAGTTCACTTCACAGGAAACTCTGTCTCAGAAACATCCTGGCAGCAAATGCAGGATCTGGAAATAGGCACACTTACTGGAGAGTTCGAAATTTAGTAGTTGCTGAGATGTTTTTCTTTTTTAAACCTCAACCTGTATTTCGTGTATCTGCTCTATCAGGTAAAATGGATGGGTAGCCATAATCCTCCCCACAGATGTTTTGAGAATTTTAAGTCTATGAAAATTCTATTACAAGAAGAATTATTTAGCTTCATTATGGCTTTTTCATAGTGAGTGCTTTAACTAAATGGCTAAATCATTCAGGTATTGGCCATTTTATCATGAATCATGAGGACCACATTCAGGGACTTGCTGGACTGTCAGGTCTACTGTTCAGTTATTACCTGTAGCAATAAAAACTTTAAATGAGATTTAACTAAAGCAGTGGGATTGGGGGGAGGGGGGCAGTGAGCTAGTGACTGAAAGTCAGGCCTCCTTTTCAGCTGCTAAGAAACGGCAGCATTAAATCAGTAAGAATCAAAGGCTCTCCTCTGATGTATGAAATCAGTGCCCCTGAAATAGGAAGAAACAGATTTCGACTTACTTTTTAAAGAGGTGCATTTCAATTGAAATCCATCCTCACAAGGATGAATCACCTTTCCATCATATTCTGAAAGTGCAGAAACTCCGCGGCTTGGCTTATTAGCACAGGCACAGGGAGAAACAAATCACTTCTGCTTCTGCATTTGCAAGCTAGCTGCTACTGAGATACAAACACTTTAAAAGACAAGAATCTAGAAGCTCCACAATTTCGTTTTTTAATTTTAAGCCAGAAAACGAAACAATGATGTTGTGTGGCAATACAATGCTTAGGTCGGCATTTTCTCAAGTATTATCTGAGAACAAAAGTTTCTTGAAATGCTCTGTTCATTCATATATATAAATAAATATATATTTTTTCCTTTTTTTCAGGTGAGCCTGGCAAGTGTTGTTCTCCAGAGCCCTTCTGAGGGAGCCATGGTATCTTTAATACACTGTAGCCTCTGACAAGTCCCGTAGCGAAGACCGTCTTTCACCATGATTTCAGAGTTTTGGCAAAGTGGCCAAAGCACAGGTTTTTCCCTTCTGGTATTAACATTCTGAGGAACTCATGATCCATTTAACACCTCAGGAAAGTCTACCCAAGTAATTTGTAGACTTAAGCAACACAGCTGAAAGGTCAAAATTTACACGGAGTAGCTTTGCAGCATCCCTTTAAAATATCCAACTGACCTTTGGTTTCAAGGAAACCCGTCTGACAGGTCTTACCTAAAAACGAAGTCGGATTTGTCTATTTCAGCTCCACAAAGAGACTTATTCAGAATTCCCCCGTTTCCAACCACTGCGCACTGATTGTAGGGGTACTCCATGAAGGGCTGAGACTAGCAGAAGGAAGAGAGAAACCATCACAAACGAGCGTTAGTTTCAGAACAATAAACATCATCAGCTTAATTCAAGCAGCTACACTTTTTTTTAATACACGCTAAGGAAAGAAAAAGAGCAAGGAAAAAAAGGCAGAGATAGAAATGCCGTAGCATGTTCATCAACTTATGGCTTACAATAAAAAATCTTGTAAACCTGCCTTTCATTTCTCTGGAGAGGAATATACAGCGTATCATAGACCCTATGGTGTAATAATCTAACATATAATACATTTGTTTATAAAATGTAACTTAGTGTGTCTTACATCACACAATTAAGTACGTAACATTAGACTGGCAAAATCCCACAAAATTCCAACAAACAAGAATGTTTTCAGCAAGATAGAGGTAATGAAGCAATTAGAAAGTATCATGAAATCCTCTATTCTTGGGCATAAAATTAATAGCTAATTTAGCAGAAGTTTCTGCTAGAGTTAGACCTTCAGGCTCAGGGATGACATGAGATTTATGCCTGCCATGTCCACAAATGACCAGCCACGGTGCTGCAGGGACGCCTACTAACTCTCTGCTGACATATTTCAAATTGATTTCCAAGGTCTGAATCTCTTATATTTCCTCCAAGGACCCGACTTGTCTACCCCCAAAAGATTTCCCCTTTTTCCCAAGTCCTTCCCAGTCAGAAACATAACTTCTCCATTAAACAGTGCTCTTTGTCTTTGCTTGTCCCTCTCCCCAACGAAATGATGGAACCCTGAGCAGCCCCAAGAAGGCCCAGGTCAGACACACAGTGACATTTTCCTGATTCACCTCTTTTGTCTTTAGAGGGTGAGTGAAGGTCCTCAAGGGCAGAGGACGTGTTTGTGACTTTTAACTTCCCCTCATCTTTCACCATACACCTCACATGTTGGAATGTGCACAGTGACATTTCAATTAATGCTTGCTGACCCGATGGCCTGCCCTGGAAAAAACCTCCAGTGTTGAGTTGGGAGCCGCTTGGACCAGGATGGGGTAGCCAGATGGTGAATATTCAGGAATTTTGTGAACTGTTGTGAAGCCACTGGTAAATTTAAGTCAGCCACCCCAGGGGTATGTCCACCACTAAAATGGACCAACACTACGACAAACAGCAAGGGGAAAAGAAAGGGGAAAAAGAGGGAGAGTCCCGGGGGAAAGGGAATGCGAAGAACACGCGAGGGACACCAGGCCGATTGACGCAAGTGACAGAGTTCTTTATTAAGCACATACTCTTATAATCTGTTTCATAAGTGATTACCACAGCATTTTTGCGCAAAGACGAGACATGTCTCATGTACAGGATGTGTCAGTCATAATTATAGAAAATGCAACTGCAGGGTAGACCACAAGGTCTGCTTTCGGAATGACAGCAGAACATGGGAGAATAATCTTAAGGCAAACAACAGGGCCTTAACGAGCCCAGGGGATTAGCCATGAGTGCCCTCCGACCAAGGACCAGGGAGCCTTTGCTACCACCTGCTCAACCGCTCTAGGAGAGCCGCTCACAACACACTACAAATCAGGGCAGCCCATTGCCCAAAGCCAGTTTCTAAGCACCAATGGCAACACCTCAGGGTCAGTGTGGTTGTGACAAGCCCAAAGGACTCCTGAATCCCTATGACTGTTACGTGCTCTCAGCCTCCATCTGGGCGACGCCAAATGAGCAGAGAGAACTCTGACTCAGCACGGTTGGTTTGTCTCTAACAATTCAGAATCATATTGTAGTCATTATATGAGAGATGCTGTTCCAAGTGCCTGACTTATTAACACGTGTGAACCTTATGAGCATTTTGCTGCTAGGGAAATAAAAGCATGGGTTTAAGGAATGGCTAGCAAGTGTCAGAGCTGAGATTCAAACCCCTGAAAGAGCTCATGTTCTTATTCACCCCATGTGACACAGTTCCTCACATTCCATGAATACAATGCTAATTTAATTATGTACCTGATTTCTCTTTGTATCTGCAATTGCCTAGCAGAGGACCTGGTTCTGAAGTCAATGGTTCCTACATACCTCAGGTGATTTCAAATCCACTGCAATCCTAGCTCAAGGGGTCTTTGACCTGTGTTTACTAAATGGTGCCATGAACAATTCTGAATTTTACAGACTGGATAGAATGCAAATATACTCTTAAGGGTACAACAGAAAAGATGACTGACAAAAAACATGTCTCCAATTAAGCACTCAAAATAACACATGTTTTCTCTGGTTTCTTGGTCAACTAGGGGGAAAAGCCCATATGTTTGGGGATCTCATGTTCAGTAAGAGTAACCTCTGAATTACAAATTCCAATGTTTCTTAAAACAAAGCTCCTAAGAAAGTGGAAAACGTGCTATGTTGAGCAAATCCTGCTCATTGCTCACTCTGGTCAAAAACCAACTTTGCTTTCTTTTCAGGTAACTTAGCAAAGTGTTTGGAGGAAATGACTTCACGACATTCATCAGAAGTGTCTATCGTCATCTCCTTGTGGTGTGCCCCAGAGTTCTCTAGCAGAACAGAACAAGGAGGGTGGGGATGCAGGCAGCAGGGCCAGAAGGAGGCCAGCTCTCTTAGAGAGGAAAAGGAGTGTGGAAGCAACACAGAAAAGTGGTCCCTCGCTTTGCGACTATTACTGTACTCACTTCAGAATTACCTCCCAACCTCCAAACCCCCAGTTTTGAAAAATCAGTGCAAATTTGGGAAACTGATGCTGTTGTTAACGGCATACAGAATGATTAAGCCTAGGTTATTCTTTTCTAGGTGCCAACTGGAAGCTAAAAACTCCCTGCCGCTCCTCTGTTCTGGTCCGTCCAAAGCAAGGAAAACACTAGAAAAAATTGCAAGGGTGAAAGAGTTGCTCATTGTGAAACTCTCCCAGGCCTTCTTGGATCAGGAATATAAATATTCTGTACTTATTATCTTTTCAATTATTGGTAATTTCAATGCCTCATGAGGGCATTTTTAGAATGCATTATGAGTTATTTTTGGTCCTCCTTTCCTTCCGGAAAATTTTTTCTATTTTTTTTCCTCTATCATTTTCTATTCATTTTTCAATCATTCCCAGCCAATTAGTCTTCCTTTGAATTATAAGAGTAAAAGAAAAACTGGCACAATTTATACGACCAACAAATTAGTTGAAAGAAGTCAAAGGTCCAACAAAAGGGAATTAATTGCAAGAACTGAATATTCTACAGTTGGTAAACTGCATATATTAGGTCATCCGATTTTTGACCATACTGACTTAGCTTAATTGCTTTTAATCAACTCATGAAAAGATGACCGAAGGTGTATGATTATAAGCGATGGGATGTACTTCATGACAAAAATTCTCCCCAAGTTTGGATTTATATTAAAAAGGTTTCTCTTTGTAATGACACCGTACCATTACTCATTAGTTTATTTAACGACTATGTAATGAATGCATGTATGCACTTGGGAATATTCTGGAGCTTGGGATACATCAATGAACATACTACACAGAGATTCCTGAGTGTGAGGTTATGTTCAGTGACCACAAATTCTTTTTTTTTTCTTTTTAATATTTATTTATTTATTTTAGAGAGTCAGAGCACAGGTGGCAGAAGGAGAGGGAGAGAAAATCTGAGGGAGACTCCGCACTGAGCGTGGAGACTGATGTGGGGCTCGATCTCATGACCTTGAGATCATGACCTGAGATGAAACCAAGAGTCAGATGCATAACCAACTGCACCATCCAGGCACCACGCCCCCCACTGACCACAAATTCTTAACATATTTACTTCCCAAAGATTAGCCAGAGAAACCCATAGTTCCTTGTGAAGGAACTGATTCAGTCACCAAAACTGATAACTGGAAGAATCTTATTCCAGGTGAAAAATGGTCCTCTTCCCAAGCCCCAGTAGTTCCTATCCAGAAAACCCAAGTAAGCTCATCTCATGCAAGGATGAGTTATGAAGCCTCAAGGACTTGGAGAGCTTATCATGTAAGATATAAATACCATTCCCTTCAGAGCCACTTGCATTCAAAATTTCTTTTTAAAATGGACCACTGTCACCATCTTTTACATCAAAGCAATGTATGGTATTTTAATTCTGAGTTAACTTCTCTATTAGTATAAGTTACAATGTAACATGGGAGAAAAGTCATCTGGAATGGTAACACAAATCAACCACAACAAATCTTTACTCACCACTGGAAACATATTAAAAATATTCTCTCTAATTAGGATTTCATTTTTGCTTTCCACCTCATAGCTCATGTTGGTCCCAGCTGGAGTGTTGTTCTGAGAAACAATGAAGTTTTGAGCAGCATCACAACAGGAAGCAAGTTTTGCTCTGCGAAGGAGAAGAATAAAAGCGAACCATGCAACGAGATTAAGAAACCACAAATAGAGGCTACAGTGGAAAATGCAAGAGGATTTTTGCCATATTGGCTTTCAGAAAGAAGAGAAGTCATTCACAAAGTTGACATTTGTATCTCTTTCCACTCTAAGTGGCCTGGATGGTGGGATGATAACCTAGTAGGACCAAAGAGTGAAGAATGCGAAACATACTTATGCTCAGGTAGGGACCCTCTCACCGACAGAAAATACTCATGAACATAATGGTTCCTATATAAAAATGTCCTCCTAATGATAATGTTGTAACATTAAGGAGAAAAATGACAGGATATACTGTAATTATTTTATAATAAAGTAGAGTAACTGAATTAAGAACAATGTTATGAACTGTCACCAAAGCAACATGTAGTCATTTACTAGGAGACAAATCCAATAAAAGAAAAATCATTCAATACAGTGATTTGTTTCTAGCTTTACTGATATAATTCAGGAGCACAAATGATTTATATTTAAGGTGTTCAACTTCATGTTTTGCAATGTTTATACGTTGTGGAATAATCGCCACCATAATCAACCCAATTGACATATCCATTACCTCACATAATTATCATTGTTTTCTTTTCATTTTTTTGTTTGTTTTGTTTTGTTTTTGTGGTGAGAACAGTTGATATTTACCCCTTTAGCAGATTTCGGGTATACACTATAGTATTGCTATCCACAGTCACCATGCTGTGAAATAACACAGGGAATTTCTGAGTGAACTGAAGTTGCCATCCCTTATAGAAAGAACATAATTTAGTACCAAGCTCTGTTTCAAAACTTACTGTTGAGTGAAACATTATTAATAGAACATAGACCCAATGAGGTCCTTCCAAGTGATCATCAGGGCTTGTCCCCAACCTCTGGCAGGTCAGTCTAGTTCCACTCAGAATTTTTGTTTTGTTTATATAATTCTCCAGGGATGCAAAATCCCAGTATCACTTGACAATTATTCCAGACTTTTTTTTTTTCCATTTTATTTATTTTCTCAGCGTAACAGTATTCATTCTTTTTGCACAACACCCAGTGCTCCATGCAAAACGTGCCCTCCCCATTACCCACCACCTGTTCCCCCAACCTCCCACCCCTGACCCTTCAAAACCCTCAGGTTGTTTTTCAGAGTCCATAGTCTCTTATGGTTCGCCTCCCCTCCCCAATGTCCATAGCCCGCTCCCCCTCTCCCAATCCCACCTCCCCCCAGCAACCCCCAGTTTGTTTTGTGAGATTAAGAGTCATTTATGGTTTGTCTCCCTCCCAATCCCATCTTGTTTCATTTATTCTTCTCCTATCCCCCTACCCCCCCATGTTGCTTCTCCATGTCCTCATATCAGGGAGATCATATGATAGTTGTCTTTAATCAACCTTGAAGTCAAGAGATCTTTCCATTTGCACAACTCCACCATCTCTTAACTTGAGTCCATTTCCCTTGTTCATTTTTTCATAGAATCCTCCATTAAAACACTTCATGTAATTGAAAATGGTAATAATCAAAGGGGACTTGAACCTTTTCAATCTGGATGCACTGAGAGAAGTTCCTCTTCTTTCAGATTTTCCTCCTAGGACCAGCTTTTCATTATTTTAGTCATCTTGTTCCTCTTTAAGTTTTTACGTATTTCTCCATATTATTTAAAAATACCTATCAAACAGACTCTTAACTACAGAGTACAGAAGTTTGCTGGAAGGGATGTGGGTGGGGGAATGGGTTAAATGGGTGATCCGGATTAGAGAGGGAACTTGTGATGAGCACTGGTTGTATGTAACTGGTGAATCACTAAAAAATTCTACTACTGAAACTAATATTACACTATATGTTAACTAACTAGAATTTACATAAAAACTTAAAAAAAGAAAAAAATATGTACCAAAGCTGGATCCAATTATAGTACAAAGGACAGTGAATATTCAGTGAATAGGGCTGACATGCTCGTTGCTGATATCCTAGATTTGAAACTGGTCCTTCCCCATTTATTGGTTTTGGTCCTGAACTTTTGTACAAGTTCCTACTGAATTTTCTCCTTTTGAAAAAATATAATGCTCTAATCTGTCACAGTCATTTTGAATTATATTCCAGTCTTCAATAATTCTCCAGGTATGGAAAGTCAGGGCTATGATGTTATTTGTACCCTAAAAATCAATATTTTCAATAATACTTATCAGTTAATTTATATCATTAAAATAGTACATTCTTCTTAGTTGTATTCTAACACCGGTTTATTTTCCCTCTTCAGAATTCAGAACCTACCATGTCTTCAAGATAGTTCATGGAGATTAACAAAAGGAAAAATTGAAAATGAAATGACATGTAGTCAAAAACATGATACTCAAAAACATGTAGTTTTTAATTTAAAATTTAATCTAACAATTCAATGTGGCATATTTCAAATTCAGAAATCCTTATGTGTTTATCATTTTAAATGTCTCTTTTATGCAATATTTTGAGCAAAGATAATGGAATAAATTCTCATTTACTTTCGACAAGTAGCTCAATTTCTCTAAGGACATTCAGTGCTTAAAAGAATATTATGTCCCTTCAACATAATATTCTTTTAAGCACTGAATGTGAGGGTTTTGAAGGGTCAGGGGTGGGAGGTTGGGGGAACAGGTGGTGGGTAATGGGGAGGGCACGTTTTGCATGGAGCACTGGGTGTTGTGCAAAAAGAATGAATAACGTTACACTGAAAAAATAAATAAAATGAAAAAAAATTAAAAAAAAAGAATATTATGTCACCAAAAAACAAACAAACAGACAAACAAACCTAACTGTTGTGCCCTTGTTTTTTTTAATATTAATAGTTTTTTTTCTGAAATTACATTCTTAACATCATATTATAACATTTTCAAACCTAGAGGAAAATGCAAAGAATTGGACGAATACTTGAATAACTTCCAGCTAGATTCTTTTTTTTTAAATTTTTATTTTTAAAATTTCTTTTCAGTGTTCCAGAATTCATTGTTTATGCACCACACTCAGTGCCCCATGCAGTACCTGCCCTCCATAATACCCACCACCAGGCTCACCCAAGATCCCACCCCTCCCTCCAAAACCCTCAGTTTGTTTTTCAGAGTCCACAGTCTCTCATGGTTTGTCTCCCCCTCCAATTTCCCCCAACTCCCTTCTCCTCTCCATCTCCCCATGTCCTCCGTGCTCCACAAAAAAGGACGAGTACTTGAATAACTTCCAGCTAGATTCTACAATTGACTTTTTACATTTGCCTTATTGTGCAACCATCAGTCCATTTTTGTTGTGGTGATGGTTACAATTCGAGTCAATACAGAAATTAGTACGCTTCCGTCCTAAACACCTCAACATGCCTACCATCATTTTTTGTATATTTCTGGGTAAAATTTACATAAAATAAAATCATAGCACATTTGAGGAGTTCTGAAAAATCTGCGCACCCTTGTACCCCTGTCAATATACAGAATTTTGCCAGCGCCCTAGAGAATTCCCACATATCCCTTCCCAGCCTGTCTGTGGCCCTCCCCTACTCTAGTGATTAGCTTTTATCAAAGATCAAGTTTTGCCTGTTCTAGAATCTATTTAAGCAGAATCATATAGTACGTATGCTTTTGTGTAAGACAACTTTCTCTCAGTACAAATTCTCTTATGATTCATCTATGCCGTTGTGTGTATCAGTAGCTTGTTCTTTTTCACTGCAGGAGGAGTATTCCACCGTATGGCTGTGCCAGAATCTGTTCAGACATGGCCTTTGCACTTAAAAAAAAAAATCACTATCAAAATTTAATGTGAAATACCTTATCACTCATAATAACCTCCCAAGAAAAATATCAGTAATTATCCAAAATTTCATTTCTGGAGCTTGTTTTTACTGGCCAATGGGACTCTTTTTAAAGTTTCACATTCAGTGGCAGAATTATAAATTTATGTTGTCCCTTCCCAGCTCATCCATGGGGTGGACACCCCTGTTAACAGCCAGCTTCCATATAAAGCTGAGGTGCATAATACAAACAGAACAACATGGAATTTAATCTCTGCTATTCCATTTCCCATCCTCCTAAAGAGTCACTTCTGATCTTTGGTGACTCCAAAGCCAACTAGGTATGTTCACAATAATGGGCACACAGCACTCTTCCCCTTCTTATATAAAAAGCAGGAAATCATGTAAAAGAAAAAAAAAAGGACACTATTGGTATGTGATGGTTAACTTTATGTGTCAATCTGGGCCAAGTCAATGCCAAGAGAGCTGATAAGACACTATTTCTGGGTATGTGTCCAGAAAACATGAGCTTTGAAATGCTGGACTGAGTAAAGAAGATCATCCTGCCCAGGGCAGGTGGGCCTCATCTAATCTGTTGATGGCCTGAGTAGGAGAAAAGATGGACAAAGGCAAATCAGCTTTCTGCTGGGGCTGGGACATCCAACTTGTCTGTCATCAGACATTAGAGCTCCTAGTTCTTAGACCTTCAGACTCAGATGAGAATGTACACCCCCACACCCTCTCCCCCAGTTCTCGGGCCTTGTAACTCAGACTGGAACTCACACCACCAGCTTCTCTGATTCTCAGACCTTCTTCAGGTTTGGACTGGAACAATGCCATCATCTTTTTTGGGTCTCTAGCTTGCAGATGGCAGACAACGGGACTTCTCAGCCTCCATAACTATGTGAGCCAATCTCTCAAAATAAATCTCTTTCTCTATCTCTAGATATACCCTATTGGTTCTGTTTCTGTAGAAAACACCAATACAGATACTGGTACTGAGAAGATGGTGGGGAGTGGTAATGTAACAAATACCTAAAAATGTGTGAATGGCTTAGGAACTGGATAATGGGAAGACTTTCAAGGCTCATGCTAGAAAAGGCTTAGAGTTCCATGAACAGGATTTTAAAGGTAACTCTGTTAAAAGCTCAGGAAGAAAATAAGAGAGCTACAGACGAAGCTTGCACCTTCTCAGAGAATGGTTAAGTGATCATGAGCAGAATACTAGCAGATATATAGAAGTTACATAAAGACCATTCTGATGAGGTCTCAGGTGGAAAAGAGAGACATGTTACTATGAAAGGACAATGGAGAAAAGGCGATTCTTTTTTTTTTTTTTTTTTAAAGATTTTATTTATTTATTTGACAGAGAGAGAGAGATCACAAGTAGGCAGAGAGGCAGGCAGAGAGAAAGGAGGACGCAGGCTCCCTGCGGAGCAGAGAGCCCGATGCGGGGCCCTATCCCAGGACCCTGAGATCATGACCTGAGCCGAAGGCAGCAGCTTAATCCACTGAGCCACCCAGGCGCCCCGAAAAGGCGATTCTTGTTATCAAGTGGCAAAGAACTTGGCTTTGAATTGTGTTTAAGCTCTAGCATTTTGTGCAAGGTAGGTGCTGAAACTGGATATTTAACTGAGGAGATTCCTAAGCAAAATGTTGAAGATGTGGCTTAGTTCCTCCTGACTGCTTACCATAAAATGCAAGAAGAGAGAGATGACCTGAAGATGGAATTAGAGTCAAAAGAGAAGCAGGACTTAAAGATCTGGAAAAATCTCAGCCTATCTGCATTGCAAAGGAAAAAAAGGAAAAAAACAAAACCAAGAAAACATGTTTAGGAGAGAACACTAAGAGTGTGGCCAAGCATCTGTTTGGTAAGGAGATTAGCATGAGTGAGAACCACAGACTTAATCAGCCACCCAGCAGGAGAACTACCAGTTTGAACCAAAGAGGAAGGAGACAGCAAGGAGAAAAGGAAAGCTGTTGGATTGAGATTTTACAGGGTGGGGCCACAGAGCTATCGGGCTCCAAACAGACACTATTCTTCTAGTTGAGGGGAGGATGACCCCAAAAGTGGTTTAGGCAATCAGGGATGTGTCCTTGGTTTCAAGAAGGGAATACTGCTTTTTGACAGGCCAGTTGGCCTCAGCTCAAAACTGTGGAGATGGGGTCACTTGGGGACATAGTCCCTGCCCACAGAGCCTGGGGGCAGGATCCCACCCCAGTGGGTCTGGAGGGCAGTGCCTCCAGCGGGAGAATTACCTTGAGCCTGAGAGCTCATGAAGTTTATCTTGCTAAGTTTTATACTTGCTTGGGACCTGCCATTCTCTCCTTTCCTAGTTCTCCCTTTTGCAATGGGAATGTCTATCCTATGCTTGTCCCACCAGAGTATTCTGGAAGCACTTGACTTGTCTGGTTTCACAGGTTCACAGCTGGAGAGGAATTTTGCTTCAGGATGAAATGAACCTCGAGGGTGCCTGGGGGCTCAGTGGGTTAAGCCTCTGCCTTTGGCTCAGGTCAGGATCTCAGGGTCCTGGGATGGAGCCCCACATCTGGCTCTCTGCTCAGTGGGGAGCCTGCTTCCCCCACCTCCCCACCCTGCCTGCCTCTCTGCTTACTTGTGATCTCTCTGTCAAATAAATAATTAAAATCTTAAAAAAAAAAAGATATGTACCTCAACCTCACCCATATCTGATTTAGAGGATATGTAGATGAGACTTTGGACTTTAGAGTTGATGCTGGAACCAGTAAATATTTGGGGGGCTGCAGGGATGGAATGGATTCAATCTGCGTATGAGAAGGACATAGGTTTTGGAGGACTGCGGGCAGAATATCATGGACTAAACCTTTGCCCTCTCTCCAAACTCCTGTGTAGACATCCTACGCTCCACGCGGTGTTAAGATATGGGGCATTTTGGAGGCGGTGAGGATTCAATGAGGTCATGAGGGTGGAGCCCTTGTGATGGAAGAGTGCCCTTTTATGGGTCCCCGGAGAACCTGCTTTTGCTCTCTGTGCTCCGCCGCATGAGGACACAAGGAGAAGGCTCTCAGTGTGCGAGCAGGAAGAGGCTTCTCACCAGATCTCAATGTGCTGGCATCCTGATCTCAGTCTTCCAGCCTCCAGAACCGGGAGAGGTAAAAGTCTGCTGTTTACTAGCCACCTGGTCTATGGTACTTTGTTAGATCAGCCAAATCTGACTAAGACACTAGAAAGCATGCTCTTACCAGGACACCTACATTGTCTGTAATGTGTCGTTCCACATTCTGCAGTGGTAAATGTCCCACCAGATCAGCATGCACAAACCACGCACTTGCTAAGTACTGCCCGCGTCCCAGAGCATTTTCACAGCCGGATGTCATCTGATTCCCATGACCACCAGAGAGCCAGAAAAGATTATTCTCCACTTCAGAGATGAGAAAACCAGAGTTAAGAGAGGTCAAGTGACTTGACCAAGGCACCCACGTGGTAAATGTCTCCAACTTATGTCTTTCGACATTCAATTCTCTGCAATTTACACTGGAGGGTAGAACTCTCCTTGCAGCTGCCTCCTTCAGGATGCTTTCCATAAGGGCACTGTCATAACACGGTGCTTCTCACAATGATGCTGGTAGCACCCCAGTGAAAACTCGCCCATTCACAACTCCAAGGCGCCAAGAAATTTACGTAGACATGTTTCAAACCCTATCTAAACTGAGTTGCTCAATGCTCTTGTTTTATGTGACATCCAGGGCCCCTATAGGACCAAAGTCCAAGGGTTCCAGCCAATGTGCCTGGTGTCAAAGGGAAAAAAAGCCCTGGTTTGATGATAATCTCACACTTGCTGTATCGTACCTTCACCAACTTCCTCCACACAATCCGATTTCCAAAAGCAAAGATTCTCCCCTCCGTGCCCAGGAAAGAACAGGGGCCCTTTGTACCTCAGAAGTTCCAGAATTGAAAAGAATTTACATGCTTCCAAAAGTGCTTAGCTCTCAAGAAGCAGGTTGCTCCCGAAATCATCGGGCTTAACATTTTTAGCCTTAGCCTGTAAAGACGGTATTGGAAAATGTGCAAATCACCTTGGCATCACAATTGGCCCAGCAGATACGCTTCTGAGAAAGGGATTTCTTTTAAATTGCAGAAATTCCTTTTTCTTTCATAATGCAGGTACTGAGTGTCTCCTTGGATTTATAATAATAGTAGTAATAATAATAATAATTAGTAGTAGTATTTTGTTTTTCCTATTTGTTTTAGGTCTCAGGTCAAAATTCTTCAATTCTAAGTGGGATGCTTCCTGGATTTCCATGAAATGTTAACGAGTGCCTCAGGATGACCATGCACCAGACTCTAGCGTCCACCCTGAATACTAATGACCTAATGGCCCCAGCTCAGAGCTCGTGGGCAGCTCTTCTGTTTACTGAACTCCCAAAAACTCTTTAATAAGACATGGAACAGGTAAGGTGAGACAGAGGGTACCGACGCTTTCTAAGTATTAATAAAGAGCTACCTTCTTCTACGATCCATTCTCTAAGATTCTAATGAGAGTTGGAGGAAAAGGAGTTTTAAAACCTAAGTGTCTGCCTCACTTCCAGGGAATTATTTGCCATCCGATCTATAATCAGTGGTCAGTCACATTTCTTTTCCATCCCCAAACCCACAAGATGCTTGGGCCAAGCAATAGGCCAACTGCCTCTTTCCTGTTGATGTCCCCTTCTGTTGACCTTTGTTCTCTTCCGACCCTACATCATATAATTCACTGATTGACCACTAATAACAGTATCAAACATTTAGTCTGATATCACTATGTGCTAAATGCTTCACAGATACTATCTCAGCAAGCCCTACAATAACGCTGCAAGATAGGTAGAGTTGATTCGTTTTAGAGTTGAGGACAATTCAGGCTTGTAAAAGGTAAGTAGGTCACGTATCACATATTCTTTCATATTTACTTAGGACCTAGGTAGTTACAGAGATGCACAGTCTAAACCCTGGTGAAAAAAACAAACACCACCTCTGTCTTAGTGGTGTGTATGATCTAGGAAGGAAGAAATGAAAAAAGGCTTACAAGGACACATTTGAAGGGTAGCAGGTTATGAGGCCTAACCCCAAATAGGCTGCTTTGGTACACTGATTATTTGAGCTGTTTATTTGATAAACAGCAAATGCAGGGAGTTTTCTTTGAACTCCCCTTAGCTGCCAGAGGGAGCTCAACTGTCATAAATCCTCTGCAGGAGAGTTCCACCAAGGAGGGAAGATGGATTCTTATCACAGGAGAAGAAACTGGAAGTCAACAGCACACTGTGTCGGGACTTTGTTGTAAAGGATCACACCTCCCAACTCGTCTTCCTCGAGCTCTCACCTTTCCTGAAATCATTTACTCTCCCCCAAGAGGCCTACCTCCCCCTGACCCTTCCTCGTTAGGACAGGATTTGGGCCTGAATTCTAAGTCATCTCAGGGAGATACTTTCTTTCCCTGGGTGTCTCCCATGGGGTCTACATGTTGATCAACTGCTGTTTGTTTTTCTTGTTCATCTCTCTTGTATTATTACATGGGTCTCAGCCAAGAACTCAGAAGGGTAAAGGGAAAATCCTTTCTCCTTCCTTACAAATTGCAACACAGTAAGTGGGAAAGCCAAGATTCAAACCTAGAATTCAAACCCTTATTATAAAGCCCACCTTCAGGGATTGGCCTACAACGGGCAATGCTCCCAACAAAGGAATTGGGGGACATTCAGTAAGTAACATGTGCTTGTTTGAACCACCATATTTTACTAGCCGGTGATTTTTCTAGAATCTTCAAGTTCATAATTATAAGCACGCTGTAATGAAAAAGTAGAGAGCACTATAAGGTCACAGGGCCTTTTCTATCATGTAGCTGCTGATGTCACATGATGGGACATCCCGGCTCAGCCTCCATGCACATTGTCATACCCTAGGGACCACACTGGACCCTGGAGTCTGGGTGTCTGTGTCTGGGCCTGTGGGTGCAGCACTGTGATGTGGGGACACAGGAAATGTGGGAGAGAAAGAATAGTTTGGTATGAGAAATTCAGAATAAGCCATTCCTGGTCAGAGACCTTTGAGGAATGAATAAGATTTGCAGGTTTGTTTTTTTTTTAATATAAAGATCTATTATTATTTATTTTAGAGAGTGTGTGTGTGTGAGCAGGGGAAGGGGGAGAGAGAAAGAGAGAGAAGCAGATTCCCTGCTGAGCACAGAACCCAACAAGGGACTCGATCTCAGGACTCTGAGATCATGACCTGAGCCGAAATCAAGGGTGCCCCTAAGATTTGTAGGTTTTAGACTAACTTGTGAGAACAGTAGCGCATAGCAGCTTACTAAAATTCAAATGGGATATGAACAATGTAATTACAGGACCAGTGGTTAGAAAAAGAGGGGAGAGACGCACTGTACCCCTGATGCTCAAAGCACACTCAGTGTTCTTGGCTCTGTTGTGTAATCTTTGCTTTCAAAGGCACATTGAGAAGCCAGCATCTGGCTGGAGGAAGCAGATCTCCTGATGGAGGAACTGAAATGCACGACAGGTGAGAAACTGACAACGTCCAGATTAGAGAAGAGCTGGTGTGGGGGATTTAGTAGTTACCTGCCAATATTCTATGGACCCAGAAGAAATCAGATTTATTTGATGCAAGAGTATAATCCAGAATTAGGACCCATGCACAGAACAATCCGGCACATATTCAACAGGGGTTCATCAAGTGACAGTCATGAAGATTATAACATCCATATCATTAAGTACAAATAGGAATAAAGCAGGGATGGGCCCTACCTTATGGGACCTTACTTACATGGGACAGACACAAAGCATAACTGGTGTTTTGGTATCATTTCAATACCATACAGGTTGACATAAGGCAAGGTTTTGATAAGTGCACAGAGGGAGGGCACCGCAGCTAAGCTGGGGGAAGGGGAAGACGGTGTGAAGTTCTTAGCGCAGCGCCCAGCACATGGGGGACACATGGGACATAACTGTTCAATGGATGAATAAATCTGTGTTTGTGAGGATGGACAGCAGGGGCAGGAGGCCAGAGTGGAAGGCCAACGGGGGGGTAACTGGGGACAATGACTAGAGTTTGATTAATGAGAGATTAAAAAGGCCTCCCTTGAGTAGTGATTTTAGGGTTCAAAGGGCAGGGATGGGGTGGGGGAAAATGTGAGATCTACTTAATGGGTGAGAGACAGATGAAGATAGCTAGGAGATAAGACAGTAGCTTCACAAGAAATCATGCCACATTCAATGTCATGAAAATTTTCACCTCAGAATTTTATGGTTTTTGTCCATAACTATAGGTCTTTGATCCATTGTGTGTTAATTTTTGTATGATGTGAGGAAAGGAGTCTAATTCTTTTTCTATATACAAGGATATTCAGTTTTTTCTCCATCATTTTTTGAACAGATTGTCCTTCCCCCATTGAGTGGTCTTGGCCCCCTTGTCCCAAATTAATTGGCCATACATGTGAGGTTTATTTCTGGCTCTCCTTTCTACTCTGTTTGTCTATATGGCTGCCCTTTTGCAAGGAATGTAGTAAATGTGTTTTATATATTACACGCAATTCTCACAATATTCTTTTGAAGTAGGGATTCTTATTTTCATTTTGTAATTGAGGAAACAACCTCAGAAAAATTAATTCCCCTAAGGAATCACAGCTAGTAACTGGGAGGCTAAGGACTGAAACCCATCCAGTTCGAAACACTGGAAAGAAAATCAGTTCCTAGAAAGACATTTTCCTCTGGGGAATTGAACCCAGACAGTTAAAAGCACTGAAACAAAATAAACTGACAACTCTGCAGAGTTGGAAACCATGAAAAAAAAATAAAAGACAGTGGCTCCATGACATGGTGCTCATCTAGGTCTTCCTAAACTCTTGACATGCCCTCGTGGAATTTCTTCATCTCTCAAATATTTGTCAAGAGCATCCTGTGTTCCTGGCACCATGATGGACCCTGGGAACATGTTGAGGAATAAAAGAGACCCTGTCTCTTCCCTTGTCTTATACCTGGGGATAGTACAGTTTAGAAGAGAGGCAGAAAATGCAAGAAGCCTTCCCAGCAAAGCAATAAAGTCGCCTAACAGTTTCCCCACTACGTTCAAGAAAGATAAGCCCACTAAACCCCAGGAATCTCATTTGTAGAAAGCATCACTGAATCACACGGGAAGAAAATCCACAGGAGGCTGTAGGAGCAAAGAACAAGAGAAATATGGTATTCATAAGCTGCTAAATTTCTGAAGAAGAGAAAACTAACTAATTCAGAAAATTTTTTTAACTTTTTTTTTCCATTTTATTTATTTTTTTAGCGTAACAGTATTCATTGTTTTTGCACAACACCCAGTGCTCCATGCAAAACGTGCCCTCCCCATTACCCACCACCTGTTCCCCCAACCTCCCACCCCTGACCCTTCAAAACCCTCAGGTTGTTTTCCAGAGTCCATAGTCTCTTATGGTTCGCCTCCCCTTCCAAATTTTTTTTTTTTAATTTTCAGTTTGTACATGACGGGTATTGGCAGAGGACAGAAGAAAGGCAAGAGAGAAAGCACAGAATAAAGCCAGGGAGAAACCAAGAAAATTAAATGAGACACACAGGGATGCTCCTGTCATGCAGTCAGTTAAGCATCTGACTCTTGACTTTGGCTCCAATCATAATCTAAGGGTCATTGGATCGAGCCCCACATCAGGCTCCATGATGGTGGTGAGTCTGTTTAAGATTCTTTCTCTCTCCCTGTGTCTGCCCCTACCCCCTCTTGCACCCTCTCACTCTCTCTCTTAAATAAAAATAAAAGAAACAGATTAAAGCAAAACAAAGAAGTCTACGTGTCTGTTTTTGTGTAATGGAACAGAATAGAGAGCCTAGATATAGACCCTCAACTCTGTAGTCAAATAATCTTCAACAAAGCGGGAAAAAATATCCAATGGAAAAAAGTCTCTTCAATAAATGGTGCTGGGAAAATTGGACAGCTATATACAGAAGAATGAAACTCAACCGTTCCCTTACACCATACACAAAGATAAACTCAAAATGGATGAAAGATCATAATGTGAGATAGGAATCCACCAAAATTCTAGAGGAGAACATAGGCAGTAACCTCCTTGACATCAGCCACAGCAATTTCTTTCAAGACACATCTCCAAAGGCAAGGGAAACAAAAATGAAAATGAACTTTTGGGACTTCTTCAGATCAAAAGCTTCTGCCCAGCAAAGGAAATGGTCAACAAAACAAAGAGGCAACCCACAGAATGGGAGAAGATATTCACAAATGATACTATAAAGGGCTGACATCCAAGATCTATAGAGAACTGCTCAAACTCTACACACACAAAACAGATAATCACATCAAAAAGTGGGCAGATGACATGAACAGACACTTCTCCAAAGACAACAAATGGCTAACAGACACATGAAAAAATGTTCATCATCATTAGCCATCAGGGAGATTCAAATCAAAACTACATTGAGATACCACCTTACACCAGTTAGAATGGCAAAATTGACAAGGCAAGAAACAACAAATTTTGGAGAGGCTGTAGAGAAAAGGGAACCTTCCTACACTATTGGTGGGAATGCAAGTTGGTACAGTCACTTCGGAAAACAGTGTGGAGGTTCCTCAAAAAGTTAAAAATAGAGCTACCCTATGACCTAGCAATTGTACTACTGGGTATTTACCCCAAAGATACAGATTAGTGAAACACCCCAATGTTCACAGCAGCAATGTCCACAAGAGTCAAACTGTGGAAAGAGCCAAGATGCCCTTCAATAGACGAATGAATAAAGAAGACGTGGTCCACACTGGGGAGGGTATGTGCTATGGTAAGTGCTGTGAAGTGTGTAAGCCTGACGATTCACAGACTTGTGCCCCTGGGGCAAATAATACATTAGATGTTAATTTAAAAAGGAATTAACAAAGAAAAAAAAAGATGTGGTCCATATACATAATGGAATATTACTCAGCCATTAGAAAGGATGAATACCTAGCTTTTGCGTCAACATTGATGGGACTGGAGAGATTATGCTAAGTCAAATAAGTTAAGCAGAGGAAGTCAATTATTATATGGTTTCACTTATTTGTGGAGCATAAGGAATAACATGGAGAAAATTAGAAGAAGGAAGGGAAAAATGAAGGGGGCAAATCAGAGGGGAAATGAGCCATGAGAGACTATAGACTCTGGGAAACAAACTGAGGGTTTTAGAGGGGAGGGAGTGGGGGATGGGTGAGCCTGGTGATGGGTATTAAGGAAGACATGTATTGCTTGGCGCACTGGGTGTTATTACGCAAACAATGAATCATGAAACACTACATCAGAAACTAATGATGTACTGTATGGTGACTAATAATAATTTGAATAATAAATAATTTAAATAAATAATAAATATAATAATAATAATAATAATAATAATAAAGTAAAACAATGAGGAAGAAAACCCCCAGAAAAGCAGAGCTAAGAGACAGTCACACAAACAACTAGGACAGAGAGACCCATCAAATATCCAGAGAGAAATGCAGTCACATGATCTCACAGAAATAGGGGCTTACGCAGACAGAACATTTGACAGAAAGGGGCCAGAAAGAGAGCCATGACACAGAGGTCCCACTAGGGACATTAAAAGCAAAACATGTGAATTTGAGGCTCAGGAATGTTTGTGCATGAATCCTAACAGTCAAATCATATGCTGCTCCTATGAGGTCCCAGACATTCTTCTAAGCCCTGCAACATAGAAACTTAATCCATTCTCATTACAGACCTATGAGGGCAACACTATTATCATCACAATTGTTCTCCCCATTTTCCAGACATGGAAGCTGAGACAAAAGAGAGGCTAAGTCTTCTGTCTGAAGTTACACAACGAGGACTCAGATCTGAACCCTAGTCAGCATCTGTGGGCTCTTTACCACTGACCTACCCTTCCTCTAAATATTGTCTTACACAACACGAATCAACCATAGCAGAGACACACAGAGGGAAAGAGTCACTGACACAGCCCACTGAGCCACTGTCATAAGACCTGCAGAGAAACCCTCTGACCATCGCGGGAAAGTATCTTCATGTTGAGGCATTTTGTAAATTGTGATTAAATATTCAAACCGTGCTGAATCTTCATGGCTACATGCATAAGAGAGAAAAATAAGAGAGTAAAACAGTATCCAAATCCTTCCCTTGGGGGACCAGCCCAAATGGATACAGGCTCCAAGGCTGAGAGTGGCCAACTGCCATTCACAGGGTCAAGGTCAAGGCCAAGGCTGAAAGTTCTTGCCCTGGCATCCAATTTCTTGGGGCCGGGAACGAAGACAGAGCTCTTAACAAAAAGAAAGTGTCTGACACTGAAGAGAGCGAGTATGAGCAGCAAGCACCAAGAGGGCAGAGGCAGGAAGCAAGTTTAGGGTCACAGAGCAGTGTTCAGGGTAAACGTAGTTATTCATTCATTTAGGTGTACACTTCTTCAGCAAATCAAGATATCAAGATCATAGTACTGTTCCCAGTACCGGGGTTATATTAAAAAAAAAAAAAGAAAGCAAAAACAAAGAGTGAATGCCAATGGAGAGCTTGTGGTGTGACGAAAGAGAGACCATGGCAAACAATTACATGCATGCCCTCAGCCCTATGTACATTAGGTAGCAGAGGTGAGGGGCTGGTTAAGGCTGTGCCAGGCCTGCTGCTTACCACTGATGTGGAAGAACCTGGAAGGGTAACCTTTTAGCTCAATGGGAACTTCCTTTTGTGACAACAGGATGGACCATTGAGACTGGCACGCTGCCAGCATGAGGTATAGAGTCCATAATTTGGGGTCTGGGCTCCTTCCTTAACCCCCAAGGACTATGTTAACCACAGAAACCTGAGGTACTGCTCTGAGCAGAATAATCCACTTGCTTGAGTCCTTAATCTTGTATTGATGTTTTGCTGGTTCAATAATAAAGCAAAGTAAAAGCAAGTTTAACAGAGTCCAATTGCATCAATACATCAACCCAAGGACCTGGGCCAACCCTTGAACTAGAGCATGTAGGAAGGTTCCCAATCCAAACCTGGGGTGCTCAGCACTCCAGAAAAATCAGACCTTAAGTTCAAAATCAAAAGATGAGCACAAGTCAGCTAGGAAAAGCAAGAGAAAGAGAAGGAGGGGCGAAGAGTGTTTGAGAAACAACAAATATGGAGTATGAGAGGCTGCAGGAGAGAAAGAAAGAGAGAACATGGAACATGCAAAATCCTGAAAGAAATTCCATCTGGCTTGGGAGACAGGGCACCAGGTGGGGAACACTGCAGAACTGTAACATAAGAAGTCTTATAAACAAGGCAAGGTGAACAACTGGCCTCCTTCTGTGGGAAAGGGCAAGCCACCAGAGGCCTTACATAAGGTAGTGTCACTAGGACATAAGCATTTTCAGAGTCTTTGAGGAGGACAGATTGAGGGTCTGGGCAACGGTGTTAGGATCAGGATATGGCAGTGGCCAGTGTTGCCTCCAAAGATGGCCGCCTTCGGCTCATCCTTGTGCTATATGGACATGTTGCTCCTCACACCAAGAAGTGGAACCTAAGCTCCTCCCCTTGAATCTGGGCTAGCCTTCTGACTACTCTGACCAAGAGAATGCTGCAGACGTGGCGTTCTGGGACTTCTGAAGCGAGGTCCTAAACAGTCTTGTGGCTTCTGCCTGGGTCTCTTGGAACATCCACTGTCTGAACGCTTCCTGAGGGAACCTAGGCATCATGTTGTAAGAAGCTCTAATCACATGCCAGGGCTCCTCGGAAGGTGGCAGAGAGGGCAGGCCTCGAGGAACTCTTATGAAAGCCCATATTGAGCACTAGCTGTGGGAGTGAGCCATCTCAGATGACTGCAGTGCCAGCCACTTCTGGACAGTGAGCATACACCCTTGATTGAAAATCCCCCCCGCAGCTGAGCCTGTGCAGGCTGCTGGGAGAAGGGTTATGCTCTCCCCGATGGGGGGAGGACTCCAGCCTTCTCCTAGTGAAGTCAGCCCATGGAACCAGGAGAGACTACCGAGCCATTCTTTCTAGCCATCACAAGTTCTGGAGCAGGTGACGATACAACAGATAACCAGAGCCCCAGTTAAGAGATAATTAGACAACAGTTAAAAGATAATTAGAGGAGCTGTATTAGTTAGGGCTCTCCAGAGAAAGAGAACCACTAGTCTGTCTATCCATGTATCTACCTACATACATACATATATATGTATATATCTATCTATCTAAAGAAATTTATTTTAAGGAATTGGCCCACCAGTTGTGGGACTGGCAAGTCTCTAATCTGTAGGGCACAACCAAGGCTGGCAATTCAGGAAAGAGTGGGGACTGCAGTCTTGAAGGAGAATCTCTTTTCTGGGAAACCTGTTTTTACTGTTCAGCACCCAATGAGGCCTGCTCAAGATCGAGAGTAATCTCCTTTGCTTGAAGTTTACAGATCAGAGAGGTTAACCACATCCAGGAACTACCCTCACAACAACACCGAGACGAGTCTTTGATTAAACTGCTGGACACGAAAGCCTAGGCAAGCGGACCCATAAAAGGAAGCACCGCAGTAACTCAGATCGGAGTGGTGGTGGGGAACAGAGAAAAGCAGATCGGATGGAAACACACGTCGGAGGTGAAACTGTTGAAGTTGGCTGATTGACTGGAAAGGAGCAGGAAAGGACAAGACACTAAGGGTAACATGCAGGTTTCTGACGCAGGCTGCTGGGAGAAGAGTGGCGCTCTCCCCATGTGGGGAGGACCCCAGCCTTCTCCTAGTGAAGCTGTGACCTTTCATTGTGTTCATTCATCCTCAGGCTCATTAAGGGAAGACGGGATTGCACTGCAGCCATAGAACTGGTAGAATGAATGGAGAAGTTAGATCGTCAAAGAAGCAGGGTTGTGAAGTCTGTGAATACAGGAGAGACCTTTGAGCATGCGGTTGGCTTCCCGGGCCCTACTGGATGGGGGCAAAGCAGTAACCCAACTGACTTTCCCAGGCCCCTGCAAGGGCACTAGTCACGTGATTGGCCCCTGCCGTTTTCAAGTCGTCGGGTTTAAAGTAAATTGTGAATTACGTAAGTGTGGAGAACACAAGTTCTAAAAATACGAAATCAACGGTTAAGACTAATGTTAAGATTTCTGAATGTATTTTATTTTGCAGGCCAAAAAGAAGGGAAAAAAATCCAGGTCACTGCCCTTATGGTTCCAAGAGTGAGGAGAGTGTAAAGAAGTTGTTTAACCCAAACCTTTGATGACAGAATTTATACTTCTCCTTGGCCAGAGATGTTGAAGGGGAGAAAAAGGGAGGGTGAGAAACCTTTTTTCTTTTTTTCTTTTTTTCTGATGCTGTCTGGCAACATAGTTAAGATCCTGAATGCATAGTCTGAACCCTGTGAAAACCGAGTTTTATCATCCTAACGGGAATCAATCTCACGCGTAAGTGCACTAACGTGCTATTGTCCTGTGAAGGACTTCCTCAGGAGAGCGTTCTCAGTCCCCTCTGCTTACACCTCCTTCTTTCCTGAAGGGTCTCATGATTTCATAATCTTGAACTTAAGAAGCTCAATTCTAATTGTATGATCCTGTGAAAAGCAATCCATGTGTCTCACACAGGGCTCCTTCCAGGCGCAGGAGGGAGATGGAAGGAGAAGTGAGAGGCCTAAGAGGCCGGCTGGGCTCCTTGTCCTGTAATGAGCCTGATTCAGATATAAATGGCCCCTAGGCACTCCTGGAAAGCCACGAAAGGCCAATGGGCATCTCAGGCACCCTTCCAGGACAGCACTCATGGCTCAGGGTGGAATCCAGCCTCTTCTGCTTTCTGGCTTCAGCCCTAAAACTCAGCTTCTGTTTCTGCCTGGCCTCGGGAATCATGCACTAATTTTCTTGCTTTTTTGCAGCTTTTCCTCATGTCCTGACTTTTCATCTCTGCCCTCTGGCTTCACCCAACAGATAAGAATTATCCAGTCCCACCCTGAGCTTGTCACCCTTATTCAGTCCCAGTCGGGGAAGGGGGAGGCTAAATAATCTGGAGGAAGGACAGATGTGGGACTCTGCTCTGCCTGTCCTCAGGCTGATGAATTCTCAGGCAACTCAGAGTCATTCCTGGTGAGACATCAGAGGATGTTACCACACTACCAAAGAGAGGGAGACAAGCCACGGACTGCTCACACAAAGAGTAAGTCCTTTTCTGCTGCAAATAATGCACAGGAAGATTATAACCTAGAAAGTTGAAGCTTAGTATTTTCTGCTCTGTGTGACCTATTTTCCATCATGAAAAGATCAAAGAAGATTCAAACAGAATAAACTAAATAGGAAATGCTGGTCCTATGGGGACCCAGTCCTATGGGATAATCCACAAGAAATGCATCACAAGAGCAAAACTGAGGCTTAGAAATGTTTACATGCATCTGCAGGCTGAGGAATGGAATTGGAACTATTCCAGCTTGACTGCCACTTGAGGACTTGTTAGAGGTATTACAAATGGCAAGAGTTTATTTTTCGTCGAATATTAATTGCAAGCTAGAAAGATACTAAATGGAAAATAATAACTATCATGTATTGAGACTTTAACATCTAACAGACTTCTGTATTTTGCATATTGAATAGTCATCAAAACTCACAGAGGAAGGTATTCTCTCCATTTCACTGATAAAGAGGCTGGCTGGGAGAAAGGGCTTAGCCTAAGAGTGACAGAGCTGATCTCTCAAAAAACAAATGGCTCTAGTGCCTCCTGCCTAACGTGCCTTTAAGATATTCTAGTGTGTGTGGGGGGTGCGCCTTGGTGGCTCAGTCCTTAAGCGTCTGCCTTAGGCTCAGGGCATTATCCCAGGGTCCTGGGATGGAGCCCCGCTGAGGCTCCCTGCTCAGCAGGAAGCGTGCTTCTCCCTCTCCCACTCTCCCTGCTTGTGTTCCCTCTCTTGCTGTACTTCTCTGTCAAATAAATAAAATCTTAAAAAAAAAAAGATATTCTAGTGGGAAATCAGCCATTTACAGGGGAGGCCTGATTTAAAATAAAATGAAAGGCTCCGGGAAACAAACAGGGAAGGTCAATGATAAGATGCATGGAGCCAACCCGACACTGAGCATGTGCTTCTGAGCTCAGAAACCTGACGATGCTTTCCAACCCCTACTTCCTGTACTGAGCCTTGACCCTTTTTAGAACCATCTAGAAAGTTTCGTGGTTCCTCCTGATGAAAATATTTTCCGATCATTATTTTGCACTTTATAAAATACACGGATGCCAGATTAGTCAGGTCTACAAAGTAATCACATACACACGAAATAGAAACTCCCACTCGGGATCAGTGCTATGGAGAATGCGTTATAGGACTGACAGCAGCAATGACCTCACCAGCTTGTTCAGGGAAGGATCTTGCCAAGGAAGGGATGACCGATGGGGAAATCTGAAAGATGAGTACACATTAACTGGGGGAGGCTGGGGAGGCAGAAGGGATGGCGCTGGAAGGACTCTGGCTGAAGATACCTGTGAGGTAGTAAAAGACCAACGAAAGTGGAACAAAATGGGTCAGAAGGAATATGGTGTGTAGTGTGGCTGGAGGACTGGGTAATGGTCCAGCAACATAGGGACTTGAGGGAATTCAGTTTTTGCTCTGAAAGCAATAAAAAAAATCACCAACAAATTCCAAACTGGCTGGGGCAGTGGTGGGTGTGGCAGAAGCCTGTTGTGACCACAGACCCTACTCCCATTCAAAAGACTCCATCTGGCTCTTGTGTTGAGAGTGGGTGAGAAGGACACTGGCTGGTGCATGTTGACCAGGGTGCAGGTCAAGGGAGCAGTACGCAGGAGGGGCAATAATGAAGCCACGGTCAGTGCTGCAATGCCTGCCATCGGCCAGAAGGGGCGCCCACGTTCTAGAGAGAGATTCCTAAAATACAATCAGGACTTGAGGATGGATTGGTAGGGAGGTGAGGAGGAAGGAGTTGAGACAAGAAATGGAGGGGCAAAGAAATCAAATATGAGAATCTTTCAAGGAACCAGAAATGGTCTGGAATGTCAGAATATTGGTAAGAGGTGAGAGGTCAAGCAAAATGGGAATGGAAAATGTCCTCTGGGTTTAGCAGTGTGGGATTGCTGCTGACCACAGGTCAGATGGGGTACTTAAATAGGTGGGTGGAAGACAGATCGAATACAGACCATGCTTTTTAGGGTTTGGAGGAGAAAGAGTCTTTGTGTCAGAAGGGAAACAAAAAATAAAGTCGAGATGGCCCACTAAAATCCTTTGATTTTAGAATCACAATGAATGTAGATTTAGGCTCACAATGAATGTAGGTTTCAAACCAAAAGAATAGTTTGTATCATTAAAAATACAATGATCTAAGAATTCCAGTGATTGACAGGGCTTCCAAAGGCATTAAAATATTCCATTTCAGCCCCAGCAGATCAGAAGAATTAAGAGCTTCAAATGGATAGTCCTTTTTTTAAAGCAACATGTCTACACAGGAATTAAAATAGAGGTATCCGTGAGATTAAATTAGCTTCCCGGAGCACTGGGAGAAATTCCAGAAGCCCAGAGGGTGTCTGCTATGAGTTGGTGTGATTATCAGACTGAAAGGTATGATGGGGGTACTGATAGTTTCCTGGTTTAGATGGACACTAATCTCAGAGGAATTTTTTCTTCAAATTCCCAGCTATCTCACACAGTGAGAAAAGTGCAACGGACTCTACATTTGGAATTAGAAAATCAGACATTGGTGGTCACCCTTAATGAATCCAGTTAAATGCAGAATAGAAGGCAAGGGGTTCGGAAAAGCCTGTCCAGTAATCCTTCACATCTTAACATGAAGTAGTACATGACATTTCAGTGGCAATCTCATACAGAGAAACTGGAGTTTTGAGGAAGGATGAGGGAGAAACGATCTGGGGACATGGAAATTTGCTATTGTACAGTGCGTCTGAACCCCGGAGGCCCTGTGTTGAGAAGCAAGAGAGAAGCTTTACAGAATATCAGAAAAGGGAGGGGTAAGTGGAAACTCGGGCCCCTGATGCAGAGAGGAGGTTCAATACATTCTTAAATACATATGAAATGTAAAATGAATGAATGCTTCCCATACTTGGTCATTTTGCTAAAGGTTCATCCCAGCTCTCTATCTCAACCCTCTCAAAGTGCTGCTCCATAACTCGGTAGCCAGAGAAAAAGCCAATAGGATATGTGATCCAATGTTCAATACAGGATCAGCATGAGTCTCGGGCTAAGGAAGAGAATAAAGATGAAATTCAGTCGCAACTCAGATGACTAGGTTTTTCTCTTAATAACTAATGTGTGCACTGATGTGTTTAAGCTGGTGAAAGATCAGCCCCTGTATTTGAGAATATAAGAACCAAACCAAGGTAAGATGAAATATAAAAGAATATGATTACCAAAGCCCATGACAGGAAGACAACCGAAACTCGGAAGTGTAGGAGGTCTGTGGAAACCCTGGGTCATTAGACCAGAGTTTCAACAATGTAAAGAACCAGCGAAGAGAGTGTAAGCAGTGTAACAGGGAACAGAGGCTTTGAAAGGCAGGGCAGCCTCAAAGGATGCTTATCTGACTCGGCTTCATAAAGTAATATGGTTGATATTGAGTACAATTTGAAAGATAAGTTTTGAAGTAAAATGTAGAAGAATCAGTGAATCTTATGTGGGTTTGATGCATTTTTATGGCAAGGTTTATATTCTGAAAACTAAGACAGGAGCTACTCCCTAAATGTACAAGTTTCTGTTATTAAATACGCCAGGCGTAATGACACAGTGTGGTTTTTGTGGCTTCTCTAAATGCGCAGGCATGCTTATGGCATGACAAAGAGAAGATGCTATGACAGGATATTAACAGTGAAAAATGTTCCCGATGCAGAGGAAACGAGGAAAAGCAGCTTTTTCAATCTGACAACTGACCCAAAACACCTATCATAAAGTACATACATCTTCTTATATTAAAAAAAAAAATATGTATGGCTTTGAGGTGTCCTCAGTCACCCTGTGTGAATCATAAGTAGCATGTATTTGAGGGGCATGAGAAGGGGAATAGTGGCTCAGAAAAATGAACACGGTTTTGTATAACGAAAAGAACCCCCTAATAGAGAAGGCTCCTGCTTCTCTCCAAGAAATGTGCGCTACAAAACAAAATGCCTGGGATAAAATAACATTTATTTAAGAAAAAAAAAAAAAAGACCAGATGGGGGTGGGAAAAAGTGTAAGCTCAGGACATACTGATCGGAATCAAACATTAAGCACTGCTTTTGGAGAAATATTTCAGAAATTAGCTGGAAGCTTTGTTGGTGAAATTGTCTTGTTGCTCAGTCCTATGATATCTCAAAAAACATTAATTTATCCATTTTTTAAAAGATTTTTACTTATTTATTTGACAGAGAGAGACAGCTAGAGAGGAAACACAAGCAGCGGGAGTGGGAGAGGGAGAAGCAGGGAGCCCAATGCGGGGCTCGATCCCAGGACCCCAGGTTCAGGACCTGAGCCAAAGGCAGACTCTTAATGACTGAACCACCCAGGCACCCTATTCATCTATTTAACTGAAAATTTATATCCTTTCACAAAACTGAATCTTTATTTATTTTTATTTTTTAAGATTTTATTTATTTATTTAACAGAGAGACACAGTGAGAGAGATTGAGAGCACAAACAGGGGGAGCAGCAGAGGGAGAAGGAGAACCAGGCTCTTCACTGAGCAGGGAGCCCAATGAGAGACTTGATCCCCCCTAAGCCAAAGGCAGATGCTTAACCAACTGAGCCCCCCAGACGCCCCAAAACTGAATCTTTAATAGCACTGTTTAAGTCATGTAATTATCGTGTAGTAGAAAAGAATATTAATGTATGTGATAGAAGGTGTGTAAGTTAATTTTGTTCATTGTTCTATTTTTGTCCAAGGAGCTCTAATAAAAACAAAAGCAACACACTGGCTGATATTTTAGAAAACTCAATAAATCTACTGATACAACCCTGGAACCTTTTCTTATATATCCCACACAAGAAAAACAAAGGAGTAACTTTCAAGAAATTTTAATCTAATCAAACCGGAGGGGATAATTTGAGATTTAAGAAAATTGCCACCATGCGATAGTTATCTGTAACAAAGTAATCAGACACAAAATACCTGTTTTACACATAATTTGAAAGGCATCTCATTGCATCAGTCTTAAAATAAACGTGTGCATTTACATAATAGCACTGTTTTGGCCACTTAATTTTCAGTAAATATATGACTGGTAATATTCAGTCATTTTGGTTCCAAACTCACATCCATGAAACCCAGGGATGCTTAAAGAAATCAAAGGGTATTGGAGGATCCGAAAGACACTAAAAACAAAAGCACAGCAAATAATAGCATGAATTTTTATGGGGGGAAAAAAGGAAATAAAATGAAAATTCAGGACTGTTGCTTTGTCTACCTCTTAGTTTTCCATAATGGATTACACAAATGAATACAGTTCTTTGAAGTAAGAAGACAGTTCATGAAAGCTAATGCCGTAATTCCCATGCCTGCTCCCGGGGAATCTAAGACTAATTACTGAAGCTCAAATGTCTTCTGCTAGGATAAAGCCTGCCTACCAAAAGTTTCCAGAGCTTTGCAAAGGAGTTTTCAAGGGTGAAGAAGAGGAAGTAGAGAAAGAGGAGTAGAGAGCGTTTCATATTATTGTGTTTAATTTAGATTTAAACATGTTGGTATGAGTGTCAAATACATGAGTATCCTGCCGAAAGACACGAATATTCATCAGTCTCTAAAAATGCCAGGGAGAGAATGTGAAGAGTAGTAATTCCTCAAACTGAAATCCAGGTTCGAGTTTCCACAAATTTATTATATGTGTATCGGCTTGTACTTGGGGGACAAACTGTAAGTAGAGAACCAACTGATTTTAAAAGCAGAAGGCAGGAACGAGGTGGTGGGTAATAGGGAGGGCACGTACTGCATGGAGCACTGGGTATGATGCCAAAACAATGAACACTGTTATGCTGTAAATAAACAAATAAAAAAAAAGAAGGCAGACAGTTCAACATTATTTGTACAGCTATGTGTAAATGAAATTAGACACCAAAAGAAAGAGAGAAGGTAGGACATCTTCAACTCTGGCTTAGGAAATCTTTCTTTAGGTTCCACTAGGATCTCACCGAAATGCCAGTTCATAACTGAAACTGAGAATGTCCACATGACAGGAAGGGATACACCTGAGCTAAGGCCCCACCAAAGCTTATGGTCATCACACTTACAAGGAAGATGAAACAAGCAATACAATCCCAAAGCAAAAAGAGCCTCAGGTCTGGAAGTGTTCTTAGAAATACCATTGTCCATTCTGGAGGCCCTCAACTCCTTGAGAAGCAGATTGAAATCAGGGATCTTTTTCTCCTGGAAACATGCACAAAATTTCAGATACACTTTCAGAACTTCATGGAACCACTCACGTGGACATCAGATGTTTTTCTAAGAAAGACAGAGAAGCTCAGGACTCGAACCTGAGGTTACAAGTTCTTAGACTCAAGACGAAGTGCTGAGTAAAAAAAGGTTTAGAAATTGGTAAAAAGAGGACAAACACCAGCAAGTGAGCTGGGTTGGGGGGATGATGAAAAATAAAGCTTTTCAAGGGCCACATTTTTTTATTAAGTTTTTAAATCCAGTATAGTTAAAATACAGTGTTATATTCATTTTGGGTGTACAACACAATGACTCAAAAATTCTATACATTACTCACTGCTCCTCACAATAAATTTCCTCCTCAATCTTCATCACCTATTTCACCCGCTGCCCCTCTTGCCTCCCAATTGGTAACTATCAGTTTATTCTCTATAAACTGATTTATAGAGTTTAGGTGGTTTTCATTTTTTAAGATTTTATTTATCTATTTGACAGAGAGGGAGAGATCACAAGTAGGCAGAGAGACAGGAGTGGCGGGGGATGGGGGAAGAAGGCTTCTTGCTGAGCAGAGAGCCCGATGCAGGGTTCAATCCCAGGACCCTGAGATCATGACCTGAGCCAAAGGCAGAGGCTTTAACCCACTGAACCACCCAGGCGCCCCATGGGTGATGGTCTTTTTCCCCTTTATTTTGTTTCTTAAATTCCACATATGAGTGAAGTCATATGGTATTTGTCTTTCTCTGACTTACTTCACTTAGCATTACACTCTCTAGCTCCACCCATGCTGGTACAAATGGCAAGATTCCATTATTTTTTATAGATTTTTATAATAGTCCCACCTCTTCTTCATCAGTTCATCAGTTGACGGAGACTTGGGTTGTTTCCATAATTTGGCTATTGTAAAGAATGCTGCAATAAACATAGGGTTGTACATATCCTTTTGAATCAGTGTTTTCATATTCTTTGGTGTCATTACTGAATCGTGAGGTAGTTCTATTTTTAACTTTTTGAGGAACCTCTTTACTGTATTCCACAGTGGCTACAATAGTTTGGATTCCCACCAATGGTGGGAGAGTTCCTTTTTCTCCACATCTTGTTGTGTTTTTCATTTTTGCCATTTTGACAGGTATGAGGTGATGTCATTGTGGTTTTGATTTGCATTTCCCTGACGATGAATGATGTTGAGCATCTTTTCATATGTCTGTGTCCCTCTCCAGGTCTTCTTTGGAGAAATGTCTATCCATGACTTCAGCCCATTTTCATTCGGATTGTTCATTTTTGGGGTTGTGTTGAGTTGTATCAGTTCTTTATATAATTTGGATACTAACCCTTTACTGAATATGTGATTTGCAAATATCTTCTCCCATTCTGTAGGCTGCCTTTTAGTTTTGTTGATTATTTACTTTTCTGTGCACAAGCTTTTTATTTTGATGAAGTCCCAATAGTTTATTTTTTATGTTGTTTCCTTTGCTTCAGGAAACAATATCCAAAAAGAAGTTGTGAAGTTGACAGTTAATAACTGTCTAACCTAATAACAGGTTACTGCCTGTGTTCTCCTCTAGGAATTTTATGGTTTCAGGTCTCACATTTAGGTCTTTAGTCCATTTTCAGTTTATTTTTGTGGGTGATGTAAGAAAGTAGTTCAGTTCATTCTTTTGCATGTAGCTGTCCAGTTTACCCAACACCATTTGTTGAGGAGACTTTTTCCCATGCCCACTCTTGCCCCTTTTGTCCAACATGAACTTACCATATACTTGTGAATTCATTTCTAGGCTTTCCATCTTGTTCCATTGATGTGTGTATCTATTTTTATACCAGTACCTTACTGTTTTAGTTGCCACAGCTTTGTAGTATACTTTAAAATCTGGGATCATGATATCTCCAGCTTTGTTTTCCTTTTTCAAGATTGCTTTGGCTATTTAGGATCCTTTGTGGTTCCATATAAATTTTAGGATTATTTGTTCTAGTTCTGTGAAAAAGGCTCTTGGTATTTTGATAGGAATTGCACTGAATCTGTAGATTGCTTTGGGTGATATAGACATTTTAAAAATATTTGGTCTTCCAATCCATGAACATGGAATATCTTTCCATTTGCTTGTGTCATCTTCAATTTCTTTCATCAGTGTTTTATAGTTTTCCGAGTACAGGTCTTTCACCTCTTTGGTTAGGTTTATTCCCAGGTGTGTTATTATTTTTAGTGGAACTGTACATGGAACTTTCTTAATTTCTCTTTCTGTTGCTTATTAGTGTATAGCAATGCAACGGATCTCTATATATTGATTTTGTATCCTGTGACCTTACTGAATTTGTTTACTAGTTCCAGTAGTTTTTTTGGTAGAGTTTTCAGCATTTTCCATATATAATATCATGTCATCTGCAAATAGTGAAAGTTTTACCTCTCCCAAATTAGTAAATCTGGATGACTTTTATTATTTTTTTAAAGATTTTTTTAATCTATTCATTTGACACAGTGACAGAAGGAACACAAGCAGGGGTAGTGGGAGAGGGAGAAGCAGGCTTCTTGCTGAACAAGGAGCCCCAGTGCAGGGCTTGATCCCAGGACCCTGGGATCACAACCTGACCTGAAGGTAGATGCTTAACGACTGAGCCACACAGGTGCCCTACATTTTATTTCTTTTTGTTGTCTGACTGCTGCAGCTAGGGCTTCTAGTACTATGTTGAATAAAAATGGTGAGAGTGAACATCCTTGTCTTGTTCCTGACCTTGGAGGAAAGCTCTCAGATTTTTACCACAAGTATGATGTCTCCTGTGGGTTTTTCATACATAGCCTTTATTATGTTGAGGCATATTCTCTCTAAACCTACTTGTTGAGGCCTTTTTTTTTTATCATGAATGGATGTTGTACTTTGCCACATGCTTTTCTTCATCTATTGAAATGATCATATGGTTTTTATACTTTCTCTTACTGATGTATGTATCATATCACATTAATTGATTTGCAAATATTGAACCACACTTGTAACCCAGGGATAAATCCCACTTGATTGTGATGAATGATATTTTTTTCAATGTATTGTTGGATTTGGTTTGCTAGTATTTTGTTGTGGATTTTTGCATCTGTGTTCCTCAGAGATATTGCCCTGTAGTTCTCTTTCTCTCTTGCTTTCAGTGTTTTTATCTGATTTTGGTATCAGGGTAATGCTGGCCTCATAGAGTGAATCTGGAAGTTTTCCTTACTCTTCTATTTTTTAGAATACTTTAAGAAGAATAGGTATTAATTCTTCTTTAAATGTTTGTAGAATTCACCTGTGAAGCTATGTGGTCCTGGACTTTTGTTTATCAGACGTTTTTTGATTACTGATTCAATTTCATTGCTGGCAATTGGTCTGTTCAAATTTTCTATTTCTTCTGATTCCATTTTGGGAGGTTATATGTTTCTAGAAATGTATCCAATTGTTCTAGGTTGTCTAATTTGTTGGCATATAATTTTCCATAATATTCTCTTACAATTCTTTGTATTTTTGTGGTGTGGTAGTTATTTCTCTTATTTCATTTCTGATTTTGTCTATTTGATTCCTCTTTCTTTTTTGTTTGTTTATTTTATGAGTCTGGCTAAAAGTTTATCAGCTTTGTTGATCTTTTCAAAGAACCAGCTCTGGTTTTTTTGATCTGTTCTACTGTGTGTGTGGTTTTTTGTTTGTTCATTTGTTTTAGTTTCTACTTCTTTTATTTCTGCTCTATTTTTATTATTTCCTTCCTTTTTTTTTACTGCCTTTGGGTTTTGTTTGTTGTTCCTTTTCTAACTCCTTTAGGTGTAAGGTTAGATTGTTTGAGATTTCTCTTGCTTCTTAAAGTAGGTCTGTAGTGTTATAAGCTTCCCTCTTAGAGCAATTTTTGTTGCATCCCAAAGATTTTGGACTGTGTTTTGGATTTTGGAATGTGTTTTCATTTTCATTTGTGTCCATGTATTTTTTTTATTTCCTTTTTGATTTCTTGGTTGACCCATTCATTGTTTAGTAGCACGTTATTTAGCCTCTATGTATATGTCCTCTTGCAGATTTAGTCTTTTGGTTGATTTCTAGTTTCTTAGCAGTGTGCTCAGGAAAGATGCACACGGTGATTTCAATCTTTTTTGAAATTGATGAGGTTTGTTTTGTGGCCTAATATGTGATCTTTTCTGCAGAATGTTCCATGTGCACTTGAAAAGAATGTATATCTACTGTTTTAGGGTGGCATCTTCTGTATATATCTGTTAAATCCATCTGGTCCAGTGTGTCTTTTAAAGCCACTGTTTCCTTGTTCATTTTGTTTGGATTATCTGTCCATTGATGTAAGTGGGGTGTTAAAGTCCCCTACTATTACTGTATTACTATCCATTACTTCCTCGATGTTTGTTACTACCTGTTTTAAGCACTTGTGTGCTCCCATGTTGGGTTCATATGTATTTACAACTGTTATATCTCTTTGCTGGATTGTCCCTTAATGATTATATAGTGCCCTTCTTTGTCTTCTGTTACAGTCTTTGTTTTAAAATCATTTTACCTGATGTAAGTATTGGTAACCTGGCTTTCTTTTCAAATCCATTTGTATGATATATGCTTCCCCATCCCTTCACTTTCAATGTGCCTGTGTCTTTAGGTCTAAAATAAGTCTCTTATAGGCAGCATTATAGATAGGTCTTGTTTTCCTATTTCATTATCCTTTGTCCTTTGATAGGAGTGTTTAGTCCACATATATTCAAAGTAATTACTGATAGGTATATATTTATTGCCATTTTGTTACTTGTTTTATGGTTGGCTTTCTTTAATGATATACTTGGATCCCTTTCTCTTTATTTTTTGTATATCTCTTACTCATTTTTTTTCCATTTTAATTTATTTTATTTCTTTTCAGTGTTCCAAAATTCATTGTTTATGCACCACACCCAGTGCTCCATGCATTATGTGCCCTCCATAATACCCACCACCAGGCTCTCCCAACCCCTCACTGCCTGCCCCCCGTCCCCGAAACCTCAGTTTGTTTCTCAGAGTCCACAGTCTCTCATGGTTTGTCTCCCCCTCTGATTTCCCCCATCTCACTTCTCCTCTCCATCTCCCAAAGTCCTCCATGTTATTCCTTATGCTCTACAAGTAGGTGAAACCATATGATAATTGACTCTCTCTGCTTGACTTATTTCACTCAGCATAATCTCTTCCAGTTCCATCCATGTTGATATAAAAAGTTGGGTATTCATCCTTCCTGATGGAGGCATAATACTCCATTGTATATATGGACCATATCTTCTTTATCCATTCATCCATTGAAGGGCATCTTGGTTCTTTCCACAGTATGGCAACTGTGACCATTGCTGCTATGAACATCGGGGTACAGGTGGCCCTTCTTTTCACTTTTCATCTGCAACATTACCCTGATCCCCAAACCAAGCAAAGACCCCACCAAAAAGGAGAATTTCAGACCAATATCCCTGATGAATATGGATGCTAAGATTCTCAACAAGATCCTAGGTAATAGGATCCAACAGTGCATTAAAAAGATTATCCACCATGACCAGGTGGGATTTATCCATGGGATGCAAGGGTGGTTCAACATTCGCAAATCAGTCAATGTGACAGAACAAATCAATAAGAGAAGAGAGAAGAACCACATGGTCTTCTCAATTGAGGCAGAAAAAGGATTTGACAAGATACAGCATCCATTCCTGATTAAAATGATTCAGAGCATAGGGATATAGGGAACATTCCTCAACTTCATAAAATCTATCTATGAAAAACCCACAGCAAATATCATCCTCAGTGGGGAAAAGCTGACAGCCTTCCCTTTGAGATCAAGAACACAACAAGGATGCCCTCTCTCACCACTGTTGTTCAACATAGTACTAGAAGTCCTAGCAACAGCAATCAGAAAACAAAAAGAAATAAAAGGTATTCAAATTGGCAACGAAGAAGTCAAACTCTCTCTCTTTGCAGATGACATGATACTTTATATGGAAAACCCCAAAGACTCCACCCCCAAACTACTAGAACTCATACAGCAATACAGTAATGTGGCAGGACACAAAATCAATGTATGGAAATCAGTTGCTTTCTTATACACTAACAATGAAAATATAGAAAGGGAAATTAGAGAATTGATTCCATTTACTATAGCATCAAGAACCATAAGATACCTGGGAATAAACCTAACCAAAGAGGTAAAGAATCTGTACTCAAGGAACTACAAAACAATCATGAAAGAAACTGAAGAAGACACCAAAAGATGGAAGACCATTCCATGCTCATGGATCAGAAGAATAAACATTGTTAAAATGCCTATATAGCCTAGAGCCATCTATACTTTCAATGCCATTCTGATCAAAATTCCTTCCACTGGCATTTCTCAAAGAGCTGGGACAGACAATCCTAAAATTTGTATGGAACCAGAAGAGACCCCAAATTGCCAGGGAAATGTTGAAAAACAAAAACAAAACTGGGAACATCATGTTGCCTGATTTCAAGCTTTACTACAAAGCTGTGCTCACCAAGACAGCATGGTACTGGCATAAAAACAGACACATAGACCAGTGGAACAGAGTGGAGAGCCCAGATATGGACCCACAACTCTATGGTCAAATAATCTTTGACAAAGCAGGAAAAAATATACAGTGGAAAAAAGACAATCTCTTCAATAAATGGTGCTGGGAAAATTGGACAGCTACGTGTAGAAGAATGAAACTCGACCATTCTCTTACACCATACACAAAGATAAACTCGAAATGGATGAAAGACCTCAACGAGAGGCAGGAATTTATCAAAATCCTAGAGGAGAACATAGGTAGTAACCTCTTCAACATCCACCACAGCAACTTCTTTCAAGATAGTCTCCAAAGGCTTATTTGTTCCATTTCTTTGAAAAAAATGGATGGTATTTTGATAGGGATTGCATTAAATGTGTAGATTGCTTTAGGTAGCATAGACATTTTCACAATATTTATTCTTCCAATCCAGGAGCATGGAACATTTTTCCATTTTTTTGTGTCTTCCTCAATTTCTTTCATGAGTACTTTATAATTTTCTGTGTATAGATTCTTAGTCTCTTTGGTTAGGTTTATTCCTAGGTATCTTATAGTTTTGGGTACAATTGTGAATGGGATTGACTCCTTAATTTCTCTTTCTTCAGTCTTGTTGTTGGTGTACAGAAATGCAACTGATTTCTGTGCATTGATTTTATATCCTGACACTTTACTGAATTCCTGTACAAGTTCTAGCAGTTTTGGAGTGGAGTCTTTTGGGTTTTCCACATATAGTATCATATCATCTGCGAAGAGTGATAGTTTGACTTCTTCTTTACCAATTTGGATGCCTTTAATTTCTTTTTGTTGTCTGATTGCTGAGGCTAGGACTTCTAATACTATGTTGAATAGCAGTGGTGATAATGGACATCCCTGCTGTGTTCCTGACCTTAATGGAAAAGCTTTCACCTAAAGCAATCTACACATTTAATGCAATCCCTATCAAAATACCATCCATTTTTTTCAAAGAAATGGAACAAATAATCCTAAAATTTATATGGAACCAGAAAAGACCTCGAATAGCCAAAGGAATATTGAAGAACAAAGCCAAAGTTGGTGGCATCACAATTCCGGACTTCAAGCTCTATTACAAAGCTGTCATCATCAAGACAGCATGGTACTGGCACAAAAACAGACACATAGATCAGTGGAACAGAATAGAGAGCCCAGAAATCGACCCTCAACTCTATGGCCAACTCATCTTCGACAAAGCAGGAAAGAATGTCCAATGGAAAAAAGACAGCCTCTTCAATAAATGGTGCTGGGAAAATTGGACAGCCACATGCAGAAAAATGAAATTGGACCACTTCCTTACACCACACACGAAAATAGACTCCAAATGGATGAAGGACCTCAATGTGAGAAAGGAATCCATCAAAATCCTTGAGGAGAATGCAGGCAGCAACCTCTTCGACCTCAGCCGCAGCCACATCTTCCTAGGAACAACGGCAAAGGCAAGGGAAGCAAGGGCAAAAATGAACTATTGGGATTTCATCAAGATCAAAAGCTTTTGCACAGCAAAGGAAACAGTTAACAAAACCAAAAGACAGCTGACAGAATGGGAGAAGATATTTGCAAACGACATATCAGATAAAGGGCTAGTATCCAAAATCTATAAGGAAATTAGCAAACTCAACACCCAAAGAACAAACAATCCAATCAAGAAATGGGCAGAGGACATGAACAGACATTTCTGCAAAGAAGACATCCAGATGGCCAACAGACACATGAAAAAGTGCTCCACGTCACTCGGCATCAGGGAAATACAAATCAAAACCACAATGAGATATCACCTCACACCAGTCAGAATGGCTAAAATTAACAAGTCAGGAAATGACAGATGCTGGAGAGGATGTGGAGAAAGGGGAACCCTCCTCCACTGTTGGTGGGAATGCAAGCTGGTGCAACCACTCTGGAAAACAGCATGGAGGTTCCTCAAAATGTTGAAAATAGAACTACCCTATGACCCAGCAATTGCACTACTGGGTATTTACCCTAAAGATACAAACATAGTGATCCGAAGGGGCACGTGTACCCGAATGTTTATAGCAGCAATGTCTACAATAGCCAGACTATGGAAAGAACCTAGATGTCCATCAACAGATGAATGGATAAAGAAGATGTGGTATATATACACAATGGAATACTATGCAGCCATCAAAAGAAATGAAATCTTGCCATTTGCGACGACGTGGATGGAACTAGAGCGTATCATGCTTAGTGAAATAAGTCAATCGGAGAAAGACAACTATCATATGATCTCCCTGATATGAGGACATGGAGAAGCAACATGGGGGGGTAGGGAGATAGGAGAAGAATAAATGAAACAAGATGGGATTGGGAGGGAGACAAACCATAAATGACTCTTAATCTCACAAAACAAACTGGGGGTTGCTGGGGGGAGGTGGGATTGGGAGAGGGGGAGCGGGCTATGGACATTGGGGAGGGGAGGCGAACCATAAGAGACTATGGACTCTGAAAAACAACCTGAGGGTTTTGAAGGGTCAGGGGTGGGAGGTTGGGGGAACAGGTGGTGGGTAATGGGGAGGGCACGTTTTGCATGGAGCACTGGGTGTTGTGCAAAAAGAATGAATACTGTTACGCTGAAAAAATAAATAAAATGGAAAAAAAAAAAAAAAAAAAGATAGTCTCCAAAGGCAAAGGAAACAAAAGTGAAAATGAACTTTGGGGACTTCATCAAGATCAAAAGCTTCTGCACAGCAAAGGAAACAGTCAACAAAACAAAGAGGCAACCCACGGAATGGGAGAAGATATTCACAAATGACACTACAGACAAAGGGCTGATATCTTACTCATTTTTGATTTCTGATTACCATTTGGTTTGTATACAACATGTTCTGTATATAGCAGTCTATATTGAGCTGATGGCCACTTACGTTTGAACTCATCATTTACTTGTTTCTCCCCACACTAGGTATATAGTGTCATACTTCACATCTTTTTATTGTGTGAGTCCCCTGACTGATCTTTATAGATATAGTTCTTCTTACTGCTTTTATGCTTCCTACTTCCCTTACTCTTGCTTGTGGTCTTTCCTTTTCACTCAAAGAGTCCCCTTTACCATTTCTTGTAAGGTTAGTTTAGTGTCCTGAATTCCTTTAACTTTGTTTCTTTGGGAAACTCTCTCTCTCTCCCTCTATTCTGAATGATAGCTTTGCTGGATAGAATATTCTTGGCTGCAGACTTTTTCCTGTTAGCACTTTGAATACATCATGGCACTCCCTTCCATACAGGACCATAGTTCTTACAGAAGCCAGCTCTATGCTACACTCACTTTTCAGGAGGGTCTAATTTCTCTTAACATTTATAGTAATGTTTTCTATACCTGTCTACCCCAGTGTCTGCTCAAACACAGCCTCCTCACTGTGGGCTTATTTTCTCAAAAGCAATTTCCGAAGTCTGTCTGCTTTTCACTAGCACTCCTATCATCCCAAACAGACTCAAAATCTCACATTTGTCTTCAATTCTCTTTTTCTTCTTCCATTTGAAACCTAGGAATCAAGCAACCAAACCCTGCCAATTCTCCTGTTATGTCTACTACCTCCATTTATTGGGTTCCCTCTTTGTGACACGCCCTGGAGATACAAAGATAAATAAGACACACCATGCAGCCACAGAGCTTGCCTTCAAGGGTCCCTTCCTTGATATTTTTATAGCGACCACTGATGTTCTAGATGTTCGTCATCCTATACTACCTTTCTACAGCCAGCCCCTGACTGCTCTCACTTTCTTCAGTCTAATCACTCCCTCTTAAGACTCCAATTCACATACCATTTTTTTCTGACCAGATACAGTCCCTAAAATAATAAATTCATCATGTAATGCCTTTTCGAGGAATATCTCCTAGGGTTCTGGTATCTATAGGTAATCTGTGGACTCTAGTCAGATAATCAGAACTCTGTGTGTCTCAGGCTCACCGCCATCTACCCGCAGGTCTTCCCTTTAACCCAAGTACCCTTCAGTACATGTTTCCTGCTCCAGTGAAGCTGGTCCTGAAACTGACTGATGTTTACTCTGGGCCCCATCACGCCTTCCTTTCTACTCATCCTCCGAGTCACAGTTCAGGTCCCATCTCTTTCCACAAAACATTTCAAGAAATTTTATTTCCCACCCTGACCATGCATTGATATATTACAGTATTTGTATAAATCACTCATTTGGACACTAAATCAGAAGTATTCATAGTTTTATTTTTTGTCTTTCCAAACTGACTACAATTTCTTTGAGGTTTGTAAGAAAACCTTGTGTTTTTCTTGTGTACTTCTAGGTGTCCATTCATTTGAAATATATTTGTTGAGGTTCTACTTTTGGGCCCTGCACTATACCAGACTGAGGGGGTCTACTGTGCTTTAACATAGTAAAAACATAAATAGATATTTGTTGATAAAGAAAATTCAACCCCCTGCTAGCGAGTGGTGTATTTATTTAAGGAAAATAACTCTTAAAAGTTGTTATATTTTTAGATCATGTGGTCAAAGGAGTTCCTATAATTTCCCAATAGCTCCTCGGTGTCAACTGTGGGGAGTTTCAACAATCAGGCCAGGGGTGGATTTACAATATACTCATATTCATCAGAATTTAATGCATCTTTCATAATTCCTGTTAAAGGGGTATGATCACCTTTTTAAGGGTCACATTTTGCTCTTCTTCAACTTGGTCTAAAGTGCTCACATAAAGAAAATGGAGAATTTGCCATCATTAATAAGAGGAGATGTTTCTACACTACCAGTTTTATAAATAAGCCAGAAACTGCCCAGATTTAGCTGGCTGTATTAGTAAAAATTTAGGAAAGTAGATAGTTTATTATTATTTAATTGCACAGACTTCTGTTGAGGGTGTACACAATTTAGTTCACAAATATGCCCATAAAAAGAACATTCTAATATAATAAATATTCAAGTCAAAAAATAAATGTCACCGTGACTGTTCTCTTCCATGACAACAAACAATAAGTGTTATAGTCCCAGATGTTTACTTAAATTGGCCCTGGAGGGATAGATAGGCCATGGGTAATCATCGTGGTTACTGATGTATTTTTTATACTGAGATGGTACTAAGGAGAAAATGGCCATTCTCTCTGTATATCATCCATCCCTACGGCTTTCAGAAATTTTTTTATTTTATTTTTTCAGTGTTCCAAGATTCATTGTTTATGCACCACACTCAGTGCTCCATGCAGTACGTGCCCTCCTTAATACCTACCACCAGGGTCACAAAACGTCCCACCCTCCTCCCCTCCAAAACCCTCAATTTGTTTCTCAGAGTCCAGAGTCTCTCATGGTTTGTCTCCTCCTCCGATTTCTCCCAATTCACTTTTCCTTTCCTTCTATGCAGCATAATTTGCAGCATTGACACTCAAGCAGCTTTGGATTTGTGATTTTTAATCACAAAAAGAAAGAAAAAAAAGAAAGAAAAAAACCTTAAAGAGGTTTTTTTTTAATTATTATTATTTAATTGAACCAGATGCTGTGTGAACATTTGCAGAGATCAGGTAAGGCTGAGAAGGAGGTGACCTTCAAGAGAGGATTTGCTTTTGCTTCTATCAGACATCTAGCCTTATGGTGGATCTGAATCCAACTGAGGATGGAAATGATTCAAATCTGGACTTCACTCATTTAGAGAACTCATCTTTTCTAGGGATTGCTGGAAGCTCTGCTCAGCCTCTCCCCTGTCAGCCATGCCTTTGCATGCAGCAAGTTTCTTGTGAGAAAAGGCATCCTCAAATGCAGGGCTCACCCCCCTTGTCTTTCTTCTTCTTCTGGATTTTAATCCTAAAAATTCTCCCTGCCTTGGTAGCTTGCCAGTGCCCCCAAACAGTGCACATTGCTTAGTAGACTTTGCTTACTTAGTATACTTTGTTTTCCTTGTATTAGTTGCAGGAAGTCTGAGCTAAGGCGATTTCACAGCTGGAAGGAGAAGATCCTTCACCCCTACTTTGGTGATTGGCGTCAGAACACATTACACTTTCTAGCTGATTATCTTGGACTAGTCTTTAGTAGCTCAATACTTCAGTATCTCCCTCTTCCTCTTTTTGTCTCTTCTGCACATGTAGAAAAGCCTCTCTAAACCAGACTTTTCGGCTACTTGTTGACCCTGGGATCATTTAAGTTACAACTGCAACTTTCTACTCAGTCTCCCGGTCACAGGGATCTCTCAAGTCTAGTGGGACTGTGTCTTGGTCCATCTGAGCTGCCATAGCAGAACAGTATCAACCGGGAGCGCTATAAACAACAGTTTATTTTCTGCAGACTGGGAAGCCCAAGATCAAGGGGCCGGCTGATTAGGTGTCTGGTGAGAGCCCGCTTTCTGGAGCTTCAATGGCACTCTCTTGCTGTGTCCTCACATAATGGAAGGGGCGTAAGGGGAGTCTGGGATCTCTTACAAGGTGATCAGTCCCATTCATGAGGGCTCAGGCCTCATAACATACTCACCTCTCAAAGTCTCCACCTCTGAACACCAGCCCATTGGGAATTAGGTTTTGAATTTATGCCTTCTGAGGGAAAACATTACATCTATGTCAGACTATGTACATAAAATGTCCTGGAAGTTAAATACAAAAGAATTCCTTTTCGTGCCCCTCACCCTAAAAGGTCAGTTAGGAAAGATGCCTAATATATCCTATAGGGAGTAACACATCCATGAGGCTACTCAACCGAGGGAAAATTCTCACTGTGAGCTCTAACCCCCGTCAGGAGGTTCCTCTTTCACTCACCGGGAGCCAGAATGAACCGCTCTCAAACTGGCTGCAGAATTAAGAGGCAGCTGGTCCCGTAACCGGAGCATAAAGTGACTGAAGGTGGGACAGGCAGAGCCACAGCAGCACAGTGTAAATCAGAGCTGCCTTCCCACAGGAAAGAAAGACAAGGAGCCGATTCTTCTTAGAGACTCTGCCGGGATAGCAGGCTCTTTAAGAAGGTCTTCAAAAGACTTAAGGCTTAAGGTCTGAAAATCTGAAGCAGTAAAGATAAAAACATATTTCTGGCCTGTAACATCAAAAAATAGCTCGGCACTGGACAAAACCTGTGTTAAATGCTTAGCAAAGAATGAGAACGCGGCCCAAGAGAAGCGGAGCAGCGTAGACCACGCAAGCGCAGGGACAAGCACACAGTGCGCCCCGCTGTACGATACCGACTGGGAGTGAGGGGTCCCTGAAAAGTTTCCATGCGCCCCTGTAGCACAGGGTTGAGACACAATTTCTTTCTGTCCAGGTGGGCCCCACATTATGCAAGGACAGGACAGCTCTATAATCATCAACTCATAACCTGGTCTTGTCAGGTTGGTGACTCCTCCCCCCAGGTTATTAGCTGTAGCCAACTCAAACTCCTGAATGTGGCTGCTGTTTAAAAGCTGTTTAAAAGCTAATAAGAAACACTGGGAGGGAAAACACAGGAAGGAACAGTTTTTGTTCAGAAGCAGTGGGATCTTGGATGACATTGTCTCTCTACGTTTTCCAAACAGTCCCAAACTCAATCATATTTTATGTACAAAACTAATAAACAGCAAATACAAATGGTATAAAGAAGCAATGTCCTCTAAAATTTCTTTTTTCAACTTAAGAATTTTGTAATGAATCCCAATAGCCGAATTAAATTTCTATGTAAGGGATGGGGACGGAGTGCCATGTGCCTCAGGAGAGGGTCTGAGGATAAAATCGATCCGATTGTGAACTGGCCCCTTCTATTTTCCTTCAAACAACATGTTATTTCCCATGCAAAGCAAATACACAAGACATCTTTAAATCTCATAATACTTATGAAAAAATTCTTTACCTAAAATTCTCATATTCTTCTTCTCGTCGTTTCCACGGACAGCTCTGTATATTTCTGATAATCTGAAGATAGTCACTCTCTAAATACCTAAAAGTGAAATGTCAGCAAAATTAGAAAACAGAGATCCCATATATTGCTAAACACACATGTACGTGTCCTAAAGGGCGTTCTGACAATCTGCTCATCTTAGCTCCCTAAATCTTTTCTGAAATAAAGTAATATAGAAATAAGTTAATATACCCATTTCAAAACTAGGAACATAAATTTGGAAAGAATTATTTTTTTTGGAAAGAATTATTATGTTGATTTAGGAACATGTGATTTGCACATATCATAAGTCAAGTCTAGTATTACAAATAAACCATGACAGCACCTCAATTTCCATTCATATCTTATAGCCATTTCATTTCGCTATAACTCACTGGCAAATATATTTTATAGATGTTTACCATAAATATATAGTTTATCATTTTTTATACTCTAAGTTGATTTATGTTGTGAAATACAGATAAAATTTCTCTAAAATAATCATCTTAAATTTTAATTCTGAATAGTGCACTAAAAATATAGATTAAGCTAAGTTAAGAGAGATGTACATATAGTGGCATAAAAAAATCTATAGGCTCAGCAGTACAGTTTAGCAGGATCGCAGTCCCCAGTAAATCTCCTTCTACCTGAAATTTCATCAGTAAGTATTAATTCCTTTAATCACAGAATAGCCATTAGTCTTGAAGGGTTATCATTTCAATACAAATGCTGAGGCCCCTGGATGGCTTAGTTGGTTAAGCGTCTGCCTGCCTTCAGCTCAGGTCATGATCCCAGGGTCCGGGACTGAGTCCTACATAGGGCTCCCTGCTCAGTGGGAAGCCTGCTTTTCTCTCCTCTTCTGCTCCTCACCCCCAAAGTTTGTGATTTCTCTCTCTTGCTCTCTCTCAGATAAATAAAATATTTTTTTTTCCATTTTATTTATTTTTTCAGCGTAACAGTATTCATTCTTTTTGCACAACACCCAGTGCTCCATGCAAAACGTGCCCTCCCCATTACCCACCACCTGTTCCCCCAACCTCCCACCCCTGACCCTTCAAAACCCTCAGGTTGCCCCAACCTCCCACCCCTGACCCTTCAAAACCCTCAGGTTGTTTTTCAGAGTCCATAGTCTCTTATGGTTCGCCTCCCCTCCCCAATGTCCATAGCCCGCTCCCCCTCTCCCAATCCCACCTCCCCCCAGCAACCCCCAGTTTGTTTTGTGAGATTAAGAGTCATTTATGGTTTGTCTCCCTCCCAATCCCATCTTGTTTCATTTATTCTTCTCCTATCCCCCTAACCCCCCATGTTGCTTCTCCATGTCCTCATATCAGGGAGATCATATGATAGTTGTCTTTTAAAAAATTAAAAAAGTAATAAGAAATAAAATACAAGTACCCTTTTGTGTGGGGGAAAAAAAACCCTTAAATTTTCTTTAAATTAATATCTTAGTCATTAGTTGTCTACCACTTGAGATGAAGGCTTTGCATTACAGAGATGCAATGTGTGTTGTGGGTGGGTGGAGAAGGGAGAGGGCCATGAAAAATCCTGTCAAAAACCACTCACCCCGCCAGTGGTGCCTGGGTGGCTCAGTGGGTTAAGCCTCTGCCTTCAGAGTCCTCAGGGTCCTGGGATTGAGCCCCACATCAGGCTCTCTGCTCAGCAGGGACCCTGCTTCCCCCCCTCTCTCTGCCTGCCTCTCTGTCTACTTGTGATCTCTCTCTGTCAAATAAATAAATGAAATCTTAAAAAAAGAGAGAGAAAGAAAAGAAACCATTCCCCCATCTCCATCCAGCAAAATGCAGGGCCTCCAAACTTTCACTCTGAAGAGGTATTTGTTATAGGTGGGCAAGGTCATCAACCAAGCAACTCCTCTCCCTCTGAACCTTACCTTTCTTTTGGGTATCTCTGTCTTCAATGATGTTGCCAAAAATAAAAAATATATATATATATATACTTTTTCCCTTGGTTGCTGTTGGCCTGGCTAAGAAAATCTGAAAATCTTGAAAGACTGTTTTTTAATAAAGGAGAAGCAAAGCAAAAAACCATCACAAGAGAAGCTAAAAATAGTTTTACTCATATACAGGCTTCCAACCTTAACAGATTTACCTCATTCCCACGGGTCCTAAGACTTGTCTTAGCATGCCAGGGAGCCTGAGAGATCTATATATTCTATCCCCAAAGCTTTGTCTAAATGTGACACTTCCTAGCTGGAGTAAATATTACCTGTCTCCACACAGTAGGAGAAACCCAGAGACTCTGTAAGACAGTGTTAAGCTCAGGGGAAAAAAAAGAATGAAAAAGAAATACACATTCAGCAACCTACCCAAGGCTCTCTCAATTTCTGGCTCTTCAGCAGAATCATGACACGGTGCCTGTCCTCTCCTGTCTGTAGAGTCTTATCTCCACCATGGCATGGTTTTTAGTCATTTCATCATATTTAAGACAGGACACTATGTGTACCACAGTCTATCAGGCAAAGTAACAAAAGAATTGCTACCTCAAAAAGCTCAATGAAAGAGAGATCGAAAAGAGAGAAGCCAAATACAATTACTTCCATTAAATCAATAAGAATTGTAACTGTATTTGAAGTCATCAGGATAAAACACAACATAAAAAGTACAGTAAGTATGAAATTACTATCCTCTCTCAAAAACAAAAGGTGTCAAGAGTTTGAAGTTTTCTTTAAATGCCACTTATTAGGCAGAAAAGAATTAAATTTCTCATGATGTATAGCTATGATAGATTAGTACAGAGAAGACAGAGAAGTAGAGACAGAGAAGTAGAAACTTTTGAAAATGAAACATAAAAGGAAAGACTGAGTGTTAAAGTTACAATCACAAAGCTGTGAGACAACCCTGAATGCCCTAATATATGGGAAATTTTGACCGTAGAAAGAAAAGACTTTTTCAAAAAATAATGGCAGCAAATTTTCCAAATGAGAACTATAAACCCACAAATCCAAAAAGCTCAACAAACTGAAAATACAAGAGATGTTTAGAAAAACAAAAAGACTAGGGATGTCTGGGTAGCTCAATCAGATAAGCACCTGACCCATGATTTCTGCTCAGGTCATAATCACAGGGTGGGGAGATCAAGCCCTGAGTAGAACTCCACGTTCAGTGGGAGTCTGCTTGAGGATTTCTCTCCCTCTTCCTCTGTACCCTCTACTTGTGCAAATCTGCTCTCTAAATACATACATAAATAAATATTTTTAAAAACTATGTAAGACAAACAATAATAAAATTTCTTTAAGCGAGTGATAAAGAGAAAATCTTAAAAGTAGTTAGAGAAAAGAGGGGTGCCTGGTGGCTCAGTCAGTTAAGTGTCTGATCTTACGCTCAATTCATGATCCCAGGATCCTGGGATCAAGCCCCATGTAGGGCTCCCTGTTAAGCAGGGAGTCTGTTTATCCCTCTCCCTCTGCCCTCCCCTCCCAGCTCATGTTCACTCTCTCCCTCTCTCTTTCTCAAATAAATAAATCTTTTTTAAAAAGTAGTTAGAGAAAGAAACATATTACATACATAGAAACAAAGCAAGATTACAGCAGACTTGTCAGAAACAATGGAAATCAGAAGATATGGAACAACATGATTAAAATAAAGAGCATCATTTAGGGGATTGTCAACCTAGATTTCTACAGTCAGCAAACCTTTCAAAAAATGAGGGTAAAACAGGGACTTTTTCAGACATACAAAGGCTGAAAGAATTCATACCAGCAAACCTGCAGTAGAAGCAATGCTAACGGAGTCCTTCAGATGGAAGAAAAAGGAAACCGAAGTACATCTGGCTTGATACAAAATAATGAAGAACACTAGAAGTGGCTTCTATATATATGTAAATATATAAAAGACCTTTCCTTTTTTTTTTCTACATCTCTTAAATAAATAAGTGACTGTTTAAAGTAAGTATAATAATAATATATTGGGGAGTTTATAACATATTGTAGAAATCAATGCCTGACAACCATAGAACAAAGGCCAGAGAGGGGAATGATATAAATCACTTTGAAAGCAGATTGTGATGACAAGAAGACATATACAGTTGACCTTTAAACAACACAGGGGTTATGGTCTTGACCCCCTGTGCAGTCAAAAATCCATATATAACTTTTGACTCTGAAAAAATTTAATTACCAATAGACTACTATTGACCAGAAACTTTACCAATAACATAAACAGCCAATTAACACATATTTTGTATGTTAACTTATATGTATGATATACTGCATTCTTACAATAAGGTAAGCTAGAGAAAAGACATTTATTCAGAAGTCATAAGGAAGAGAAAATACATTTACAGTACTATAAAAAGCCCACATATAAGTGGACCCATGCAGTTCAAACCCATTTTGTTTAAGGCAAAACTGTACTGCTCACTTAAAGCAATCAGTAAAAACAAAGCCATAAAGAGCGAGGATGTAACCATAAAATGCTCAATCAAAAGAAGGGTGGAAAAGGAACAAAGAGCAGGCAAATAGAAAACAAATAACACAATGGTAGATTTAAACCCAGCATTATGAATAATCCCATTAAATGTAAATAATGTAAACATACAAAAGGCAGAGAATGTCATCTTGGATTTTAAATAAGCAGGAACCAATCACATATTATTTACAAAATAAGCATTTCATATGAGTAAACAAGTTAAAAGTAAAAAGGTGAGAAGAGATATACCATAGTAGAACTAATTAATACAAAGCTATAGTGTCTATACTCATATCAGACAAAGTAGTTTTCTGAGCAAGAAATATTACCATGAAAAAAATAGGGTATGAGCTGGAATTGATAAGAGAAAGAAATGAATGAAATCAAAAGCTGTTTTGTTTTAAACATAAAGTTGACAAACTTACTGTTACATTGCTCAGGTGAAAAACAGACACAAATGACCAAGATGAGAACAATGTCGGAGACTGCAATACTGCAGTCCTACAGACATAAAAGTATAATAACAACCTTATGCCAAAATTTTTGACAACTTAGACACAATGGATATACTTCTTGAAAGACACAAACTACAAAAACTCTCTCAAGAAGAAATAGAGGTCAGAATCAGAGGGAGATGTAAGTAACCACAGAAAAGTGTTCAGAGAGATGCAACATGGCTAGCTTTGATGGTGGAGTTAAAATATAGAACAGTTCTGGTTCAAGGCGGTGACACAGAAAGATCCTGAACTCGGCTCAGACACAGAGTCTACAGCTACATATGCAACAATTTCCTCTTAAAACACAACAAAACTAAACTAAAGCCTGGCTGAGTTAAAACTACACATTGTGGGGTGCCTGGGTGGCTCAGTCTGTTGGGTGTCTGCCTTCAGCTCAGGTGGTAATTCCAGAGGATAAAGCCCTGCATTAGCCTCCCTGTTCAGGGGTATAGACTGTTTCTCCCTCTGCCCCTCCCCCTTGCTCATGCTTTCTCTCCCCCCCCCCCTTTCTCTTTCTCTCTAATAGATGGATGAAATCTTTAAAACACTACCACCACCAACAACAATGACACACTGAGCAAACAAGAGAGAAACCACATCAAAGTAAGTAGGAAAGGCTGGGACACAATCTCACCATAAACCCTGTCCCCAGTGCAGTGACCCACACTAGCAGGGAACTCCAAACCCAGAGATTCTCCCTGAGGAGCAATTTTGAAGCCCATGTGCTACATTTCAACTTTCAAGACGTACCCTTGACAGACGAGTCTTTAAAACATCTAACTTTGAAAAACAGTGGGGCTCCTGTCCCAAGACCCACAAGGTGGAAGCAATCTGAGAAACTGTTCTTCCAGTGCTTATGGCCTTGACTCACCCACCCCAGGACCCAGCTCAATGACAGCTGAGTGCCCCAGACCTAAATGGAAGGAGGCTCACTGACATATATAAAGCACTGGCCTAAGGAGGCAGGCACCTTGTTGAACACACACATCTAGGAGCCTGCAGGACCATTCTCCAGGAGACTGATGGATGCTATCTTGATGTTCCCTCTGCTGTGCTCCAGAGCAGCAGTATATCCCAGAAGGAGCTTTCATACATCTGGTGCCCTGATTTCTGCTGCTACCACTTTGACTGCCCAGCTCTAGAAGCCAGGGGAACTTACGGTCCTGGTTTTACGGGTCTGTAATAACAAGGGTCAATCAGAAAGGAGCTCCTATCCCTGTCTGGCACGCCAATGGTTGTGATTGCTGTTAGGGGAGACCTCTACATGACCTAGCTCTGGTGACCAGTGGGGTCACTCACAGATCCCATAGGACTCTAACCAACAGAAAAAGAATTTTAAGCAGTGACTATCCTTGGGACACAACAAGAGCCAACAGGCCCAGGAGCCTGGACATTAGTGAGGGAAACCTAATAGCTAATCATTGTAACTGTAGCCTGAGAGGCAGGCTTCTAACTGAACATGCACCTGAGGGCTGACAGTAATCCTTTCCAGAGTCCTTGAGGGCAGGGTGCTGTCCTCATACTCATACTTGACAGTACTCCAGAGTGCAAGCAACTTTTGGAGGGGAACTTTCCATGTCTGGTACCATGGTTAATAATGCCGGTACCCCCGGCCTTTGTGGTTGTCATCCAGGTGATACCTCTTGATTCTCTGGCTCTGGTGACTGCAGAGCTTGCCTTTCTGGGTCTCATAGGACTGTGGCAACCAGTCAGACAGTTCTTTCCAGGCTACCACCTGCAGGACACTGACCAGACAGTGAACTGAAGCCCACCACTCAGTCTTTCTGTGAAGGAGTCCTCTTTGCTTGTCCTCGAGCTACAGTCTGAGGGGTAGGCTTCAGACTTGGCACACACTTATGGCCTATGGAGATGGCTTTCATAGAATGTAGGCTGTGGACATCATCTTGGTGCTCTCTCTGTGCTTTGCCCTAGCTTGACTGTGTCATCCAGAAAAGAGGTCTACGTTCATCTGGGGCTTTGATTTCTGCTACTGCCATACATAGGACACCTCCAGATCACCTGATTCTGGTGGCTTGGGCTTATAGTACCACAGGACCTTATACATTGGCATACTTTAAAAAGTTGATGTCTGAGATTCTGGCTTCCAGTGAGAACCTAGGCACTGAGATCATCTCGTTTGGGATGCTTACAAGTACTGGCACATACTTAACTACTAGAGGTGATGAAACCTGTAATAGTCTGCTTGGATAAGCACAAAGGTTTGAGATACAACCAAGAGCTGGAGTAAGGTTGAGTCACAAGGTTCATATCCTACACTGGCCACTCCTTTAAGACTGGGCAAGGGGGTTGTTTCATCTACTTTACAGAAACCATATTGCTCAAGCAAAACTAAGAAACAGAGGAATATGTTCCATGTGAAAGAAAAACAAAATCTAAAAAAAAAAAGCTTAAAAAAATGGAGATAAGTAACTTACCTGTTAAAGAGTTGAAAGTAATGGTCATAAAGATGCTCAAAGAACTGGGGAGAAGAATGGATAGGCATAGAAAAAACTTCAAAAAATAGAGAAAATATAAGAAAGTACTAAGTGGAAGTCACAGGGCTGTAGAATACAGTAACTGGACTGAAAAATACACTAGATGGGTTCCACAACAGTCTAGATGAAGCAGAAGAAAGGACCATTCAACTCAGAGACAAGGCAATGGAATTCACCCAATCAGAGCAGCAGAAAGAATAAAGGATTTTTTTAAAAAAAAAAGTAATATAGCTTAAGGGAACAATGAAACAACATTACATGGACTTCTGTTCATATCATTTGGCTCCCAGAAGAAAAAGAGAGAAAGGGGAAGAAATCTTTTTAAAAAAATATTTTATTTATTTATTTGACACAGAGAGAGAGATCACAAGTAGGCAGAGAGGAAGGCAGAGCGGGAGAGGGGAAGCAGGCTTCCTGCTGAGCAAAGAGCCCAACATGAGGCTCAATCCTAGGACCCTGAGATCATAATCCACTGAGCCACCCAGGCACTCCAAGGGGCAGAAATCTTAGTAAAAAGAAAATAATGGCTAAAAACTTCCCTAACCCAGAGAATGAAACAAATATATAGATCCAAAATGCTTGGAGACTTCCAAAAAAGAGGAACCTAATGAAATCCATATCAAGACATATTATAGTTAAAGTGTCAAAAGTTAAAGACAAGGAAAGAATATCAAAAGAAGCAAAAAAAGAACACTTTTTATGTACAAGGGAACCCACATAAGCAGATTTTTTATCAGAAACTTTGCAGACCAGAAGGAAGTGGGATGATACATTCAAAGCACCAAAAGAAAAAGAACTTCAAACCAAGAATGTTCTACCCAGCAAAGTTATCATTCAAACTTGAAAAAGAGATAGAGTTTTACAGAAACACAAAAGCTAAAGAAATTCATCACCATTAGATCAATGTTAAAAGAAGTATTAAAGGGATTAAACATTGAAACAAGGAGCATGAATTAGTAATGAAAACAAATGAATAATAAATCTCACTGGAAAGATAAATATATAGTCAAGGTAGTAGATTAATCATTTATGAAGCTAGTATGAAGGTTCAAAGAGAAAAAACCAAGATTACCTAAATACATAAATATACAAATAAATAAATGTACAAATAAATAAATATATAAATATAAATATATAAAGCAAATATTAACACACCTAATGGGAGACATAAACAGCAATACAGTAATAGTAGGGGACTTTAATAATGGATAGATCATCCAGATGGAAAATCATCAAGGAAACATTAGCATTAAATGACACATTAGACCAGATGGTCTTAACAGAAATTTACAGAACATTCCATCCCAAAGAAGTAGCATATGCATTCTTCTCAAGTACAAATAGAACATTTTTCCAAGACAGACAATGTTAGGCAAAAAGACCAAGTCTTAATAAATTTGATTTCTTCTTTGACCCATTGATTGTTCAGTAGCATACTGATTAATATTCACGTATCTGTGAATTTTCCAGGTTTCTTCATGCAATCAGTATCAAGTTTTATACCACTGTGGTCAGAAAAGATGCTTGATATGATCATTTGTTCTAAACTGTTAAACCACTGGTAGCTTAAAACCGACCAAGGTGGGAGTATTTACACCAAGGCATTGGCAAATGTGACAAATTAGAGCTTCCTCTTCCCTGATCAAGTTGTTAAATATGAATGAGTGCATGACTGCTCCTACACCTTACCCCAATTGGGCAGCTTGTTGACCTGGCTCAAAATTTTGCACTCCCTCTCCCACCCCCCACTGCTACTCCAGTTTGAGCTTCATGGAGGCCGGTCAAGAAGGCCAAGTGAGACCTGGCTGCCACACCTAACTCTTCAAGCAAGACTCACCCACAGTGGTCCCAAGCCTCAGGGAAACAAAACTATCAAGTTCGGTTCAAACAACAAATCCTACCTTGGAAATTAAAGGTGATTTTATCTCCACCAAGATTTTGAGCAAAGGCTTAAGGAAAAAAAATTACACTACACTTTTACTTTGACTTCCTTGAGAAACAGAGTTTGTATCAATTTAAAATCATTCTTTCCTTTCTACCAAGCTTAAGCTAGAACATTAAAATTACCATCCATTGCCAATTAGAATAAAGGTGCATTATAAAATATGTAGTGCCTTTAAAACATTTTTGTTTTAGTGGCATACATCTCCCAATAAATTGTAGCTGGCTATAATTTAATTTGATATTGAAAGATGTCAATCATAATGTATCTAATTTTACTAGTAAGTTAGCTGCATAGAAGATCTTCTGACTTTACAGTCACTGATATTTAAAACTAAGTCAACACATTATAGCACACCTACCTATTACAAAGGAAGAAAGCTTCCTGGCCATTTTATAATCAGAAGATAGTCCTTAAGCTATTTTCTTCCCAAGGTTGCTGTGTTCAGGGAATCTTTTGCATGTTGACTCTAGAAATGAAGCATTATCCTCTAACATTAAAAAGGGAAGACCAAAGAATAAGGAATATCAAAAGAAGCATTTTTTCTATATATAAAATAAATCACCAATCAGCTTTTTTCAGAGAATTAAAATTACCCTTATGATTTGTCAAATGGGAGCAGGACTGGAGTGGAAAATCATATGAGAAGGTAAAGTTGCACGTGCGCCACAAATGTGGGCTAATTTACAGGAGAAAAGTGTCTCTGTAAACCTTTCTTGTTAAGTAGAATGCTCTAACTCACATCATACTCTCTGCAAATTTATATTTATAGTTAGTTTTCAGTTAAAAAGGATAGCCCGCATCCCACAACCTTGAAAGATAGCTGTCCCTTTGATACTACCCCATTTTTATGGATGGCACAACTAAAAGTTCTGAGAAGATGAACAGCTTGCTCAATACTGTATTGTAAGTGGATGAGCTAAGAATTAAACACATGACTTTTGATTCATAGTCTGGCTCTCTTTCCAATGCATCACGCTGCATCTCATCTATTTTCATAATGAAGCTGAAATTAATCCCATCAGAAACGTTTTCTGGTCCCAGGACATACAATAAATCATACTAAATAATGCAGTAAGTTATTTTCAAAAGAATAAATAATGTCTATTTAAATCATTATCAATAATACTCAAAATAAAATACAAATTATAAGTAACATTTGAAATGACACTAAGTAAATATATTAAAATTGAAAATATTATTCTAGAAACTTCTCTTTGGAGATAAAGACCCACATGCTATGATTAGTTTTATCTCAATTAAGACATAATTAGGGCTTTTAAAAGCCCTATATAACTTCCAGTTAATTCATGTAATCTTTAAATACTTATGGGGTACTTAGATGCCTAGAAATTACCTTGAAGATATTAATCTGTTAGTTCCATTTAAGCTGCTGAGATACTAATTTAGTTTCCTATAATATCACTTCATGGTGAAAGCCAAGCTTTTTGTCTACAGAAATGCATGGAGAAACCCCAGTAATATTAAGTCAGTAGGTTTCTTTTTTTTTTTTTTAAGATTTTTTTTATTTATTTTAGAGAGAGAGTACACATGCAAGTAGAGGTAGGGACAGAGGGAGAGAGAGAATCTCAAGCAGACCCCCTGGGGAGCATGGAGCCCAACACAGGGCTTGATCTCATGACCCTGAAATCATGACCTGAGTTGAAATCAAGAGTCAGTCACTTAAACAACTAAGCCACCCAGGTGCCCCTAAGTCAGTAGGTTTCTAAGTGGTGTTCCTGAATAGACCAGTTTTTTTTTTAAAGATTTTATTTTACTTATTTGACAGAGAGAGAGATCACAAGTAGGCAGAGAGGTAGGCAGAGAGAGAGGAGGAAGCAGGCTGCCTACGGAGCAGAGAGCCCGACACGGGGCTCGATCCCAGGACCCTGAGATCATGACCTGAGCCGAAGGCAGCGGCTTAATCCACTGAGCCACCCAGGCGCCCCTAGACCAGTTTTTTATAGCTATTTCTACCAAACCCTTGAGGAGCTCAGGTCTGTAAGAAACCAAATGCCGCAAATAAGTATAATGCTCTAAGATTTTCAGTTAATACAGCTGATCATTTTTTACGGGGCAAAACTTCTTAAAGAAATGGTTGATGAATGTATGACAGCTAACAAAAGAAGTATATAGAACATATATTCAGTTGGGCTATGAATAGTACAGACATACTGTACTGACATATCATCCTCTAAGGGTAGAAGAATTCAATTTACATTGTGTTCAACTCTATGTGATAGTAGCTTCTATCTAGAATGCTGTGGCTATTGTCAACTGGCATAGGAGGAAGGGATCTTAAACTTTTATCTTCTCCATACATTCCATACACACACAAGTTAAATATTCTAAAAAGCCTCAGGAATTAATTCCTAAAAATGCCAGTGTTCTTCCTCATGGCCCCAGTGAAATCTCCAAACTGTCATATGTGAAAAAGTCAGATATTGATTTTTTTTTAGAAAAGAATACTTTCTCTGCCCTAGGCAATTAACTTTTGGAGTTTTGCTATTCATTACAGTGTAAGACACAGGATAGGAAAGTCTGCAACAGTGACTGAGGTTAGACAACCAAGAGGGAATGGGGTGTCTATTTACAAAGGGGTGGGGCATGGCAAAGGAAAGGGGACATAGGTTGGTGAAGCCCACTCTAAGGCCAGCAACCGGGGTGGAGTAGGAAAACTGTCACTGCCCCAAGTTTATAGGCTGCCCAGAAGAGCTGTAGTTCAAGGTACAGAAGAGGGCCACTAGACAGGAGCGATGGCCTTCGATAGAGGAGGCGTCATCCCTAAACCAAGCCCACAGAGAGCATCTAGGGGAGTAATATTCCAAACTCTCTCTCCTCCCACTTTCCTGCCTATGATTTCCATAGACTGACCCTAATCAGAAGCCAAAGTTTATGAGAGTTTAACTAATGCATCCTTGTGGAACATGCAGCAAGAAAAAGAAAAAAAAAAAAAAAAAGAGTAGCGAGTAGATATGGAAGGTTAAAAAGGAATTTTATAGCACAAACAAAAATTCATTCATGATGCTATTTTCAGAATTATTTTGGGGTAAGTAAATTTACTTTGCTGCTTTAGTTGGATATAATGCCCAATTCAAGCAGTACCTCAGAGCAAAGCAAAAACCATAGTTGTCAGTACCTCCTTCATGAACATCTGCTACATGCAAACACATCACCAGGATAGAAAGAATGAATAAACAAACAAGGAAGCTGCTTTTTTAAAAAAAGATTTTCCTATTTCCTCTCAAAACACAATCCCACAAAACTTCTGAATACGAAAAAAAAAATATACGATGATCTACTTTCCAAGTTCATAGAAAGAAATCTCCAGACATATATGAGAATTGCCAAAGATGAAAATAACAATTTAGTGAATTTTATACTATCAATTTTTAGAAGTAGGATTCCATATACTGCAAGGGATCTAAGAGAACCAATAAAGTCAGTGTCTCCATTTCTTGAAGAGTTCCATCCTGTAGTTTGAGTAAATTACAACAGTGAAGGAGCTAGCATGGGTACTATAGCTGGTAAGAGTTTTAAGCCATATATTGACTATTAACATTTTGCCTTTAAATCCTTCTGACTCATATAAACAATCACCCTGAATCTAGTATATGTCTATAGCACTTCTTTTATTTTCATATATTTACTCAGTAAATACCTACTGGGAATCTACTATCTGTGAGGTACTGTTCTGGGGACCAATAATACAACAGTGAACAAAATAAGACAGCTTTTAAAAAAAATCTATATTCTCAGGAAATTTATATTGTAATAGGGGAATGACAGATGATAAACAAAATGTATGAGCTGCATTATGTTCCCCAAAATCCGTATGTTGAAACCCTAACACCCAGTACCTTAGAATTGGATTGTATTTGGAGATAAAGCCTTTACATGGGGGATTAAATTAAAACAAAGCCATTAGGATGGCCCTAATTCAAACTGACTAGTGTTCTCATCAGAAAAAGAAACTTGTATATACAGAAATACCAGAAGTGTGGCATACATAGCGAAAAGACCACATGAGGACACAGCAAGAAGGTAGTTGTCTGTTAGGCAGGGAGAGAAGCCTCAGGAAAAAACCAAACCTGCTGACATCTTGATCTTGGACTTCCAGCCTCCAGAACTGTGCAAAAATTCATTTATATTGTAAACTGAAGCCCCAGTGTACAGCATTTGTTACAGCAGCTCTATCAAACTAAAACACCAAATAATATGTAAATTAACAGCATGTTCTTCAGTTCCATGAAGAAAAATACCACACGAAAGGAGGGAAAGTATGTGAAATAGGGTTGCAATTTAGGTTGGGTGGTCGCGAAGACCTCACTGGGAGGTAAGAGTTAGGCAAAGACTTCAAGAAGTGATAAGGGAAGCCATGCACATTCAGGGGTGTGGAAATGTGAAGAACATTCTAGGCAAAGAGAATGACAAGTGCCAAGGCCTGAGGAACAGACAGACATGGTATGTTTGAGGAACAAGATGGACAGGGTGGCTGGAAATCACCCATGAGTCATGCACTCACTCATGGCTGGCAAGAGATGTGTCAGAAAGATAACAAGAAATCTGATGGTAGAGCCCTTGTTATTCAAATTATGGAACCCTGGCTAGCAGGACTGGCATTACATGGTTTAGACGGTAAGAAATGCAGAATCTCAGGCCCTGTCCTAGACCTACAGAATCACAATATGTATTAAAATAAAATCCACAAGTGATTTGTAGGCACACTGAAGTTTTTAACATATTTATGGAGATACAAGTTGACCCCTGAACAACACAGGTTTGAATTGTGCAGGTCCACCTACACCTGGCATTTTTTTAGATACAGAACAATACCGTAGGTGGATTTTCACTTTCCTATGATTTTCTTGACGTTTTCTTTTTCCTAGCTTACCATATTGTAAGAATACAGTATATAATATAATATGACATATAATATATGTGTTAACCAACTGTTTATGGTACTAGTAAGGCTTCTGGTCAATAGTAGTCTATTAGTAGCTAAGTTTTGGGGAGTCAAAAGTTATCCATGGATTTTCAACTGTACCAGGAGGGGGATCAGTGCTCCTAATCCCATGTTGTTCAAGGGTCGACTACAATTCATATACCATGTAATTCACCCACTTACAGGATACAAGCCATTGGCTTTTGAAGAGTATTCACAGATATGGACAACCATCACTACAGTCAATTTTAGAACATATCATCACCTCAAAAATGAAATTTAGTATGCTCTGGTTATCACCCCTTGCAACTTATCAATTTTGATATACTGTGTCTTTATTTTCATTCATCTTGAAGTATTTTCTGATTTTGCTTTATATTACTTTGTAGACTCATTGCATAGTTAGGAGAATTTTCTAATTTCTACATATTTATAAGTTTCTCATATTCTTCCCAAATATTGATTTCAAATTTCATTACAATGTAGTCTGATAACATACCTTGTATTAATTTTACCCTTTTAATTTTATTTGAGGTTTGTTTTATAGCCTAGAATAGGATTTATCCTGGAGAATATTTTGTGTTGAGAAGAATGTACATTCTGTGGTTGGGTGGTCTACTCAATAGAAGTCTGTCGGTTCTCATTGATGTATAGTGTTATTCAAGTCTTCCATTTCCTTGCTGATATTCTGTCTTGTTGTTCTAATCACTATTAAAAATAGGGTACTAAAGTCTATAATTATTATTGAATTGATTATTTCTCCCTTTATTTCTGTCAGTTTTTGCTCTCTGTATTTTGGTGCTCTGTTATTAAGTTTATAATTATTGAATCTTCCTGTTGAGTGGATCTTTTAGGATTATAGAGCCGTCTTTATTTTGATTAATATTTTTTCTTTTAATATTTTATTTTGGGGGCACCTGGGTGGCTCAGTCATTAGGGATATGTCTTCAGCTCAGGTCATGATCTTGGGTTCCTGTGATTGAGCACATTAGATTCCCCGCTCAGTGGGAAGACTGCTTCTCCCTCTCCCACTCCCCTTGCTTGTGGTCCCTCTCTTGCTGTCTCTGTGTCAAATAAATAAAATCTTAAAAAAAAGTTTATTTTGTCTGATATCATTTTAGTCACTCTAGCTTTCTTGTGGCTGCTCTTTGCATGTTATATATTTCTCCACTCTTTTACTTTCAACCTATTTGTAAATTTGAATCCAAAGTGTATCTTCTATATGGTTCAATCCTGTTTTTTAATCTGGTCTGATAATCCTTGCCTTTTGATTACATGATTTAACTCACTCATATTTAATGTTATTGTTGAGATAGTTAGACTTACTGCTGCCATTTAACTCTTTGTTTTTATGTTTCATGTAGTTTTGGTTCTTCTACTTCTTCTTTATAGCATTCTTCTGCTTTAAGTGAATATTTTGTAAAGTAATGTTTTAATAAGTTTTAACTTTGTCTTTTAGTGGTTGTTCTAGGGCTTACCATACACCTCTTACCTTGTCAGAATCAGCTTCTGATTTATATCAACTTAACTGCACTGATATATAAAATATTACTTATAGTTTATAACTCTATTCCCTTTCCCCACCTTTTGTAGAAATTTTGATATATAATATTACATCTATTCATGTTATACACCCACCTGCACATTGTTATATTTATTACTTTACCCTCTATAATCATTTCTTTGACCCAATAAGAGCTTAGCACTCTCTGACCTCCTTTGTGCTGTTACTGGCAAATATAATACATGTCTGTGGAGAAATTCTTTTAAGGGTCTTGGAGGCTACTGTAATAATTTTTCCTTTAATTATGAGTGAAATAGGAAGACACTGGAATAGAGAAGTGACTTGGTCTGACTTACATTTTTAAAATTTCTTTATTTTATATTATTTTTTAAGGGATTTAATTTATTTATTTGATAGAGAAATACACAGAGGGAGCAGAAGCAGGGGGAGTGGGAGAAGGAGAAGCAGGCTTCCCACCATGCAGGGAGCCCGATGTGGGGCTCAATCCCAGGACCCTGGGATCAGACCTGAGCTGACAGCAGACGCTTAACAACTGAGCCACCCAGACACTCCCTGACTTACATTTTAAAAAAGGTTTCTTCTGTATACTTTGTTGAAAATAGCCTCTTAGAGCATGGGAGACCTATTAAGGGATATTTGCCACAATCCAGGAGTGGAATAAAGATGGCTTAGACCAGGGCGGAGTTTCTAGAATTAATAAGAAATGATCGGCTTCTATAAATGATTTGAACGTAGCCAATGAGATTTAATGTCAGATAATGAGATGGATAAAAAGAGAGGACTCAAGAATAACTCTGAGCATTTAGGCCTAAACACTGGAAGAATAGATTTGGCATTAACCAAAGCTGGGAAAAATGCTGGAGTACAAAGCGTTTCTCTTTAAGAGAAAGTCCAGGAGATCCTGCAGGATGTCTAAGGTTGGAGATAACTTACAGACATCCCAAGGAAATGTTGACTGGGCAAAGGAACATTCAAAACTGGGAAGAGGTTCGGGCAGAACTTGGAACTCATCAGTATGATGAGTTGGGTGAACTTGGAAATCATCAGTATGTACATGGCATTTAAATCCAAGAAACTACATGTGGTCTTTGAGGATTGAGCATGAAGAGAAATGAGGCTTAAGGACTGAGTTCTTAGGTACTCCAGTGTGAAAAGTGAGAGGAGATAAGGACTCTGCAGAGAAGAATGCAAAGAAGCCAGTGTATTCTGGCTTTCTTAATATACTATGAGCTACTATTACCATCCTGTTTCTTGTGCAAGATTTCTCAACCACACATCCTTTGAAACTGTTCACCTCTAGGTTGAGAATAACTGGCACTGTACCTGTCCCAGTATTGACTGCTAAAAACCTGTTGTGTGTCTCTGAAACTGAAATTTAATGTGATTAGAACATAAAAACACCCAAAGGTTTCAGACATTAATTCTGAACTAGGCCAATAATTAGCCACTAGCCATGCTCTTACCAAGAGAAGCCAGACTGATCCCAAACTTACAATTAGGGTACCTGCTGTGCAAGACAATGCCACATTAACACTATTTACATTTCAGACGCTTAAGTAAAGTAAGTATCAAAAGGTGAAGAATGTGTATAGTATTTTCGAGATGGATTGCTTTTGAGGAGCTGCTTGTTATAAAGTCAAATGTTTTATATTACAAAGTCTTATATTACAAAGTTAATCTTGCTCTCATTAAGAGTAGTACCATAGAGTACTGAAAACAAAATAGTCAAAATTTCATCCAAATCCTAGTTTTGCCATTTGTAATTGTCTGATGTGCTCTAAGCCCTTTAAACCCTCTGGGCTCATTTTTCCACTGGTGTAATTAGCATAATGAAACCTACTCTGAAAAAATACTGCAAGGACTATGGATGCATTTAAATTACCTTACATATAGAAAGCTCACAAAAGTCATGGTTGTTATATTAACTATTTAATAACTTTGGTGATAATGACAGTCATTATGATAAAATATAATAATGCAAAGTATTATGAATTGAATAGTACATAAGTTATCTATGGACACACAATAAGTCACTTCAAAACTTACTGACTTACAAATATAATCCACATTCATTATTAAACAGCTTCTGAAGGTCAGGAATTCATCAGCAGCTTAGCTGAGTGGTTTTGGCCCAGCAGTCCTCATTAAACTGCAAAGTCAAGAGGTTGGTCAGGACTGAAGGATCTACTTCTAAGAGGGCGCACCTCACATGACTGACAAGCTGGTGCTAGCTGTTGGCAGACCTTAGTTCCTTGCCACATGGACCTCTCCATATCCTCATGGTGCGATAGCTGGCTTCCTCCACAGCAAATAATCTTAGACAGTAAAGCAAAACTATCAAATTCTTTTATGACCTGTCCTTGAAAGTCAGACTTTGTTATTTCTGCTGTATTGTTACACTGTTAACAGGTTACAAAAGGCAGCCCCCTTCCGTGAGGTAGGGGAAAGTGTGTGGATACCAATGAGAGAATCATTGGGCACCATTTTGAGAGTCTGGTTACTATAAATAGTAAATAAACTATGCTTTTAACATTACATGCTATACTTTTGAAAATATTGGACAAAAGTAATAGATTTGTTTTCTTTCTCTGACCACTTCTAAAATTAGAAATAATCTCAATTAGTTCTTGATGTCCTTAAATAAGTTTGATTATTTTTATCGTCATTGTCTATTAAGGGTTCCTTTCAAATGTCTAGTTATTTGAACAAGGATAATGAAGCCTTCTGATATGAATATGTAATCAACATTGTAGCGTAACTAGAAAGTCAATACTTTAATTTTCCTCTGAGGGCAAATTCAGCTTTGTTTCCACTGATAAATACTTAAAATAAAACAACACACTATTTCAATCTTCAGTATGGCAAAAAAAGATTTACTAAGCAACTCTTACCAAATATTAATTAAGGAACTCAGATTAGAATTATGTTAATTATTTTCCAGCATCAACGATACCCACCCACCCCCCCCACACACACACATACACAATCTTTCATTTTCCCACCTTTTCATTAATTGGTTGCCTAACATTAAACAAGTCATTGTCCTACCACTTTTTTTTAAGATTTTATTTATTTATTTGTCAGACAGAGATCACAAGTAGGCAGAGAGGCAGGCAGAGAGAGCGGAGGAAGCAGGCTCCCTGTGGAGCACAGAACTCAATGTGGGGCTTGATCCCAGGACCCTGGGATTATGACCTGAGCCGAAGGCAGAGGCTTTAACCCACTGAGCCACCCAGGCACCCTGATTGTCCCACCACTTTATCTTTAAAGTGAGGCAACAGATTTTATAGAGAAATAAGAGTCATACATGTTTTTGGTAAGAACAGAAAAAAAGTTTATGGATATGAAGAATTTGAGACTATTCCTTCAATTTCTTAAACTGTATGATTGTGATTTCTTATAAACTCTCTGGTATATATGGTTAAATCATCTCTTAATAGACCTGGCATAATTGGCATAAACACAAAAGAAGTTTCACAGCCTTCTCTTGTAGTCTTGATATTATCTCATCTGCCCCAATTTAAAATCTTATATCAACAAACATAGCCCTGCTTTAGTTACCAAGAGAAATTTCCCAAGATATTAAGAATGTACCATGTTGTCACAAATGGCTGTTTTGTGTTAACATCTTCATTTTGACTGTCATACCAATGACAGAAAAAGTGCTAGATTTTGGAGCCCTTAAATCTGATCTAAAAAGACAAGTTAAAGGGTCAGAGGTAAAAAGACAAACAAAAGTGTGGGTATCATTTTAAGAAGCAATGAAAGCACCACAGATTTAAAGCTAAGTAGAAACTAGTCATGCATCATCCTATGCCAAGAAAATCTTGCACATGACCAAAGATCATTTTTCCTGATAGACAACTTGAAACTCAGGAATACTTGCTTTGTTAGCAAGCTGTCAAGTGATATGCTCACATTCGGGTTTTTTGAGGTTTGATCTACCATAATTTATACCTCTTCGTTTCAAACTGGGATTCAGGTCATGTTGTACTCTCCAAGGTAATAAATAGTGAAGAACATTCTGGGTCAGTCTTCAACTCACTTTGCTGTTCACCCTGCAAAACAGTACTTTCTAACTAGCATCTTTATGGTGCCCCATTGAGATACCTTTCAGAAAATTCTATTGTCAGTTATTTTAAATGGTACTGCAAGATATAGCTCGTCAAACATACCCACTCACCAAGTAGTGTACGGTTTAAGCCACACTTAGCCCATACAAAGAAGTGTTGTTCCAGATCTTAATACAGAGAATTTGAATCTTAGCCCCCCTTTCTGAATGCAAGTGAATATTTCACGCCTCAGTGATGGTACAATAAGTTGCAGTGCAATGGCTTACATTCAGTTCCTGAAAAGCTCTCCAAATCTCTTTCAGTAGAGACACTATATAAACTATTCAAGTGTTCAAAAGATATGAGACTGTTGTTGTTTAAAAAAATGTTTCTTCTACCTTTAAGAAACACCTTAGAGGCCAAGAGTCAATAGAATGATGAGAATAATAGAGCCATTTAACAGATATGTGGCAGAAACATCTGGTTGACCACCGCTGATTGGTATTTCCTTTCTACAGCTTATAATTGGTGCTGCAAGCAGTTTCCCAGCCAGGTACTACAGACCTTGATGCCTACCATGTGCCACCTCCACTCACTGGTCAAAACGAGTTACATGACCCCAAAATTGGAGGTGGGCCCAGTTCCAGCCAATAAGATGTAACTCGAAGTGACATCTGTTCCCTCCAAGCCATGGGTGCTTCCTCCATAGCACCTTCTTTAACAGCAAGCCTGGGATCATCCACTGAAGATGACTATCATCATAAGATGGAAGGAGCCAGAATCCCTGAGTCAATACTCAAAGGAAAGTTGCCTGATTGAGGAGTATCTACATTGAACACTGTATAAAAGAGAATAAAATTTTATGTTGCAGTGTTGTCTTCTGGGAGGTTTTGTTAGAACAGTTCATCTCCTCTAACTAAATGTAGAAAATATAAATGCACATTTTCTTGAGGTCCAAGATCATCTGGCATAATGGAAGAGAAGCACAGGGGGAAAAAAACGGGTACAACAACAGAGTCAGAAACATTTGAGAGGGAGAAAAATGAGTTCATTTTCTGGGTCAGCTGCTCTCAAGTTTCTGCTCTTAGAAAAATCAGTTCATTTGTCTGAAGCAATGTAAACTAAGACGGAAAGCTTGGGTATTCATAAAAATCACTTTTGCTAAAAGCATAAGCAGAAAACATTACATATCATCTTGCTATACTGAAAAACAGCAAACTAGCACTGATAACATATCTACATAGCATTTTTAGTACAGTATAATATTTTACCTGGGAAATAACCTGAGGAGAAGGATTGAGCTGAACGAACACACAGAGGGCAAAGGGTGAGGTAAGGAAAAATCGAGAAAACCAGAGATTCACATTAAGAGAAAGAGAAAAATGACTACTGGTTTCAAAAGGAGTTGAAGTTTATGGATCTATGGCTATTATTTTCAGAGCTAAAAATTAAAGGTGGTACACAAAATGCTTTAAAGACCTCAGAAATATATTTATTCACCAAATATTCACTGACCAACTACTATGTGTGGAGAGGACTGTGATAGACACTAGAGACAAAACTGTAAACAAGCTCTCTGGAGCTCAGTCTCTCTCTCTCTTTTTTTTTAATTGAGGTATAACTGACATACAATATGATGTCAGTGGCAGGTGTACAACATAGAGATTCAACACTTGTACACACTGAGAAATGATCACTACAATAAGTCTAGATACCATCTATCACCAAAGTTAATATAATGTTATTTGTTGTATTCCCCATACCATATACTATACCCTGTGTCTTATTTATTTTATAACCAGAACATTGTACTTCTTGACCCCTTCACACCTGGGTGGCTCAGTGGGTTAAAGCCTCTGCCTTCGGCTCAGGTCATGATCCCAGGGTTCTGGGATCGAGCCCCACATTGCGCTCTCTGCTCAGCGGGGAGCCTGCTTCCTCCTCTCTCTCTCTCTGCCTCTCTGCCTACTTATGATCTCTGTCTGTCAAATAAATAAATAATTAAAAAAAAAAAAAACATTGACCCCTTCAGCCATTTCAACCACTTCCCTAAACCCCCTCCCCTCTGACAACCGCCAGTCTGTTCTCTGTATCTATATCTCTGGGTTTCTTTTGTTTTGTTTTTCATGTATAAGTGAAATCATGTGGTATTTGTCTTTGTCTGACTTCTTTTAGGGCATAATGCCCTCAAGGCCCATCCATGTTTTTGCAAATGGCAACATTTCATTTCCTTGTATGGCTGTGTAGTATCGTGTGTGTGTGTGTGTGTGTGTGTGTGTACACATATGTGCAAATGTACAACTTAGGTTGTTTCCATGTCTTGCCTACTAGAAATATGCTTTAAGGTACATAGAGGAGCATGCATCTTTTAGAATTAGTGTTTTCATTTTTTTAATACATATCCAATAGCATAATTGCTAGATCATATGGTAGTTCTAGTTTCCATTTTTTGTAGAATCTCCACAATGTGTTCTATAGTGGCTGGACCAATATACATTCCCGTTAATAGTACACAAGGGTTCCCTTTTCTACATATCCTGGTCAATGCTTCTTTCTTGTCCTTTTGATGATAGCCATTCTGACAGGTATAAGGCAATATCTACTTGTGGCTTTGATTTGCATTTTTCTAATTAGTGATGTTAAGCATCTTTTCTCATATCTATTAGCCATCTATACATATTTTTTAGGAAAAATGTCTATTCAAATCCTCTGCCCATTTTTAAATTGGATTTTTTTTTTGTTTGTTATTGAGCTATATGAGTTCTTTATCTACTTTGGATATTAACCCTTATTAGATACATGATTTGCAAATATCTTCTGTTCAATAGGTTGCCTTTTTATTTTGATGAGGATTTCCTTTGCTATACAGAAGCTTAATGTCATCCCATTTGTTTATTTTTGCTTTTGTTTTCCTTGCTTTTAAAGTCAGATCCAATAAACATTGCAAAGACTAATTTCAAAAGAGCTTACCACTTGTTTTCCTGTAGGAGGTTTTGGTTTCAGGTCTTACATTCAATACTTCAATCCACCTGAGCTCATTTTTTGTATGGTATAAGATGGTATCCAACTTCATTCTGGCATGTAAACTGTCCAGTTTTCTCAACACCAGTTGCTGGAGAGACAGTCCTTTCTCCATTGTATATTGTTGCCTTCTTTGTGGAAATTGATTGACTACATACACATGGATTTATTTCTGGGCTCTCTATTCTATTCCATTGACCTATATGTCTGTATTTATACCAAAACCATAATGTTTTAATTACTAAATCTCTGTAGTATAGTTTGAAATCGGGGATCCTGGTACCTCTGGCCTAGCTATTCTTTCCCTGGATTGTGTTGGCTATTTGTGGTCTTTTGTACTTCCATATAAATTCTAGCATTACATGTTCTAGTTCTGTGAAAAATGCCATAAGAACTTTGATAAAGATTATGGTGAATCCATACATTGCTTTGGGTAGTATGGACATTTTAAGTATTAACTCTTCCAATCCTGGGACACAAAATATCTTTCCACTCATTTGTGTCTTCTACAATTTCTTTCACCAATGTTCTATAGTTTTCAGAGTATAGGTCTTTATCTCCATAGTTAAATTTATTCCTATGTATCACTCTTTTTGGTGCAATTGTCAATGGGACTGTTTTCTTGGTATTTCTGATTGTTCATTATTATTGTATAAATATGCAAGATTTTTATATATGAATCTTGTATCCTGTAACTTTATTGGATTTATTTATTAGTTCTAATAGTTTTTTGGTGAAGTCCTTAGGGTTTTCTATATATAGTATCATATCATTTGCACAATGACGACTTTAATTACCTCTTCCTTTCCAATTTAATGCCTTCTGTTTTTGTTTTGTTTTGGTTTTTGTTTTTGTTTTTCCTAATTGCTGTGGCGAGAACTCCTAATACTATGCTGAATAGAAGTAGGGAGAATGGGCATCTTTGTCTTGTCACTGATCTTAGAGGAAAAGCTTTCATGGTTTCACCATTGTGTATGATAAAAGCTGTGGGCTTGTAATATATGGACTTTGTTTCATTGAGGTAGATTCTCTATATACCCTCGCTGCTAAGAGTTTTTAACATAAATGGATGCTGAATTTTATTAAAAGATTTTCTCACATTTACGGAGATATCATATGATTTTTATTGCTCATTTTGTTAATGTAGTCTATCACATAGATTGATTTGCAGATGTTGAACCATTCTTGCATCCCTTGAATAAATCCTACTTAATCATGGTATAAAATTCTCTTAATGTATTTTTGAATTTGGTTTGCTAATATTTTGTTGAGGATTTATGCATCCAAGTTTATCAGGGATATTGCTTGTAATTTTCTTTTTTCTGTTTTGGGGTTGTCCTTGCCTGGTCTGGTATTAAGATCTCATAAAATGAACTTGGAAGTCTTCCCACCTCCTCAATTTTTTGGAAGAGCCCAACAAGAATAGGTATTAAATTTTCTTTAAATGTTTGATAGAATTCACCAGTGAAGCTGTCTAGTCCTGGACTTTTGATGCAAGGTTTTTGATTACTGACTCAATCTCCTAACTAGTGATTGGTGTATTCAGATTTTCTGTTTTTTCATCACGCACTCTTAGAAGACTGTAAGCTTCTAGGAATTTATCCATTTCTTCTAGATTGTCTTGTTTGTTGACATATAATTGCTCACAGTAGTCTCTTAAAATACTGTGTATTTATGCAGCATCAGTTTTAACTTCTCTTTAATTTCTGATTTTATTAGATCCTTCTATCTTTGTTCTTTATAAGACTACCTAATGGTTTATCTTTTTTTAATCTTTTTAAAGAATCAGGTCTTAACTGACAGAATGGGAGAAGATATTTGCAAACGACACATCAGATAAAGGGTTAGTATCCAAAATCTATAAGGAACTTAGCAAACTCAACACCCAAAGAACAAACAATCCAATCAAGAAATGGGCAGAGGACATGAACAGACATTTCTGCAAAGAAGACATCCAGATGGCCAACAGACACATGAAACAGTGCTCCACGTCACTCAGCATCAGGGAAATACAAATCAAAACCACAATGAGATATCACCTCACACCAGTCAGAATGGCTAAAATTAACAAGTCAGGAAATGAGAGATGCTGGCGAGGATGTGGAGAAAGGGGAACCCTCCTACACTGTTGATGGGAATGCAAGCTGGTGCAACCACTCTGGAAAACAGCATGGAGGTTCCTCAAAATGTTGAAAATAGAACTACCCTATGACCCAGCAATTGCACTACTGGGTATTTACCCTAAAGATACAAACATAGTGATCCAAAGGGGCACGTGCACCCGAATGTTTATAGCAGCAATGTCTACAATAGCCAAACTATGCAAAGAACCTAGATGTCCATCAACAGATGAATGGATAAAGAAGAGGTGGTATATATACACAATGGAATACTATGCAGCCATCAAAAGAAATGAAATCATGCCATTTGCGATGACATGGATGGAACTAGAGCGTATCATGCTTAGTGAAATAAGTCAATCGGAGAAAGACAACTATCATATGATCTCCCTGATATGAGGACATGGAGAAGCAACATGGGGGGTTAGGGGGATAGGAGAAGAATAAATGAAACGAGATGGGATTGGGAGGGAGACAAACCATAAATGACTCTTAATCTCACAAAACAAACTGGGGGTTGCTGGGGGGAGGTGGGGTTGGGAGAGGGGGAGGGGGTTATGGACATTGGGGAGGGTATGTGCTATCGTGAGTGCTGTGCAGTGTGTAAACCTGGCGATTCACAGACCTGTACCCCTGGGGATAAAAATACATTATATGTTTATAAAAAGAAAAAAATTGGAAGGGGAGGCGAACCATTAGAGACTATGGACTCTGAAAAACAACCTGAGGGTTTTGAAGGGTCAGGGGTGGGAGGTTGGGGGAACAGGTGGTGGGTAATAGGGAGGGCACGTTTTGCATAGAGCACTGGGTGTTGTGCAAAAACAATGAATACTGTTATGCTGAAAAATAAATAAATTAAAAACTGGAAAAAAAAAAGAATCAGGTCTTGGTTTAACTGATCTTTTCAACTGATTTTTTAGTCTCTGTTTCATTTATTTCCAGTTTGATCTTTAATTATTTCCATCCTTCTATTAATCTTGGGCTTCATTTGTTCTTCTCTTCCTTGTTCCTTTATTTGTAAAGTTCAATTCTTTGAGATTCTCTTGTTTCTTGAGGTAGGGCTACTTTGCTAAGAACTTCCCTCTTAGAACCACTTTTTCTGTATCCCATAGATTTTGGTATGTCATATTTCTGTTTTTATTTGATTCTAGGTACTTTTAAAAATTTCTTCTTTGATTTCTTCTATGACCCAACAGTTGTTTAGCAACATGATTATCTCCATGTATTTGTAGTGTTAGCCATCTTCTTTTTGTAACTGATTCCTAGTTTCACACCGCTGTGTTGTCTGAAAAAATCCTTGATATTATTTTAGTCTTTTTGAGTTTGTTGAGACCTGTTTCATGTCCTAACAGGTACTCTATCCTGAATAATGTTCCTAGTGCAACTGAGAAGAAAGTGTATACTGCTGATTTGGGACAGAATATTTTATATATATGTCTATTAAGTTCATCTAGTGTGTCATTTAAGGCCACTGTTTCCTTATCGATTTTGTCAGGACAATCTATCCATTGATATAAATGGGGTGCTAAAGTCCCATATTATTATTATATTACTGTCATATTTCACCATATAAGTCTGTTAATATTTGCTTTATTTATCTTGGTGCTCCTATGTTGGGTGTATATATATTTCCTTATGTGATACCTTCTTGCTGAATTGACCCCTTTAGCATTATGTACTGTTTCTCTGTTTTTTTATTATAGCCTTTGGTGTAAAATCTACTTTGTCTATAACTATACTAGATTCCTCTTAATTTACATTTGAATGAAATTTTTTTTTCATCCCTTCACTTTAAGTCTATGTGTGTCCTTCCTTCTGAAGTGAGTCTCTTGTAGGTACTGTATATCTGTGTCCTTTTTTTTTTCCTTATCCCTTCAGCCACTCTATGTCTTTTGATCAGTGAATCTAAACCATTAACATTTAAAGTAATTATCGGTAGGTTGTACTTACTGTCATTTTATCCACTGTCTTCTGGTTGTTTTGGGGGTTCCTCCTTTTCCTTTCTTCTCTTTTTCTCTTCCCCTGTGATTTGATGACTTTTTTTTAGTGTTACATTTAAATTCCTTTCTCATTTTCTTTTATATACTTACTATATATTTTGCATTGTGATTACCATTAGGTTCATATATATCATCTTATGTATATAACATCTTATGTATATATCATCTTATGTATGTGTTTGAAAGTTGATAGCACCTTAAATTTGAACACATTCTAAAACTCTACATTTTTATCCCATCACCACGTTTTATGTTTTTGATGTCACATTTTACTTATTTTTATTTTATGTATCCCTTAACTAATTATTATAGTTTTATTTAATTTTTTACTATTTGTCTTTTATCCTTTACAGTTGTTTTTAAGTAATTAACCCCCTACCTTTACTGTAAATTTATTAAATATATAATAAAAATATATTATATTTTTCCAGTGAGATTTTTACTTTCATGTTCCCTTGTTATTAATGAGTGCCATTTATTTTCAGCTTAAAAAAGTCCCTTAAAAATTTCTTGTAAGCCTGCTTTAGTAGTAGCAGGTCTTTAGCTTCTGTGTTCTAGAAAACCCTACCTCTCCTTCAATTCTGAATAATAACCTTGTTAGGTTGATTATCCTTGGTTGAAAGATTTTTTTTTTCCTTTTAGCACTGTGAATATGTCCTGCCACTTCCTTCTGGCCTGGCAAAATTTCTGCTGATATCAACAGAAATCTGTTGATAGCCTTATGGGATATCCCTTGTATATAACAATGGGAAATTGCTTTTCTCTTGCTTCTTTTTTAAGATTTTTCTCTTTAACTTCTGACATTTTGATTATAATGTGTCTTGGTGTGGTTCTCTTTGGACTCATCTTATTTTGGAATTTCTGGATTCTTAAACCTGGATGTCTGTTCCTTCACTAGGTTAGGAAAATTATCAGCCATTATTTCTTCAAATAAATCTTCTGCCCCTTTCTCTCTCTCTTCTCCTTCTGGGACCCCTATGATAGAAATGCTATTCCACTGGATTTTGTACCATAGGTCTCTTAAGTTTTTTATTCATTTCCTTATGCTGCTCTGTCTGGGTTAACTCCATTGCTTTGTCTTCCAACTTGCTAATCTGTTCTTCTGCTTCATCCCTCTATTATTAAACCCCTCTGGTGTATTTTTCAGTTCAGTTACTGTATTTTTCAGCTACGTTACTGTATTTTTCAGCTCCATGACTACTTTTTGGTACTTTCTCGTATTTTAAGACTCCTAGTTGGACTTGTCCGTGAGTTCATCCCAAGTTCAGTGAGCAACTTTATGACCATGACTCTGAATCTTTATCAGGCAAATTATTTATTTGCATATCATTAAGGTTTTTTCCTGAGGTTTTGTCTTATTCATTCATTAGGAACATACTTCTTTGTTTCCTCAGTTTGCTTCACTCTATCTGTTTCTATATATTAGGTGAAGCAACTACCTATCTTGAAGAAGTGGCGTTGTGTAGGGGATGAACATTCTTGTTTGACCTTCCTCTAGCTCTTGGCTGTCTCTTGAGCCTTTGTGATTGTCTAAACCACACACTTTATTCTTGATATGTCCCCGTTTTTGAGAGTGTGCCAAGAACTGTGAGTGTTCCAAGGGGAGGAAGCTCATTTAGGACTTACCTTCAGTCTAATTGGAAACTGGGCCCTCAGGAAGCAGCTGCTAAAGTATGCAAATATATACAGTCCTGAGGGGCCACAATCATCATTCCTCCTGGCCTCCAGACCAGGAGATCCAGATAAGTGTATAACCTCTTCTCTGGCAGGTCTCATCAATCTGTAGCGAGGCCGAGGTGGTACTCAAGAATAGTGTCTCCCCGCTTACATTCCCAGGGAGTACCATGTCAGCTTCCAGATGCTGGGAAACGGAAAGCCTGTCCCTCACGCCAAAGCTCCAGGATAAGTAAGTAGGCCTTTTTCAGAGGAAGACAGGTTGTGTTTCAGTCTGTTGTCTACGAAGTATATGTGACCAGGCAATCAGAGGGTGTTCTTGTATGGTCTGCGCATGCCCCCTGGACAGCTAGTGTCCGGGGTGGGGCATGCTCGCTGACTTCAGAAAGACAGCGGGACAATGTTTCAACAGTGTGTGCCCCCGAGTTTCAGGAACAGTGGGACAGTGCCTTGCCTGTGCGTGCGTGCTGGCTTTGGGCTGGGTACAGGAGAATACCGCGACCACTCAGGCTCACCTGCCCCTGCCACGGAGCAGGACAGTGCTGCAACCACTCACACTTCTGGCTGCAGCAAAGCAATGGCATAGGGCCGTGTCCATGGAGCTCAGAGTCTCAGACGATAAAGAACTGTGATTCCAGAACCCTACCCTGCTGTCCTCCAAATAGCAACTGTTTAATTTTCTTTTATTCAGAGATGTACTAAAGACCAATGGAGAAAAAGAGCAGTTTCCCTCCCACTATAACTGTGTCTTCCTAGGTTCTATTTTCGCAAACCGAAAGGGACAAATGGGCTAAAGGAAGAGAAAATTCTAAGTCTTTACCAGACCATGACGAAAACAGAGCTAAATAATTATTTCTGAGAAAATGAAATTACTTTTTATCACCCCATATTGAATAGCTCTCCCGATTGTCCCCTGTAAGTCTATAATAGCACTGAGTCGCAGAACACACAATTCCTGACAACAGATGATACAACTGAAAAAATTAGTCTCCTGTGTACAAAATAACACTTTCCTAACAATGGGCAATTCATGCTTGCTCTCTCTAGACCTTTGCCAAACAGAATACCAGTGCAGGCTAATTATGTGAGCTAGTTGAAAATTGTGTGCATAATGGAAATGCATCCCCCTGAAGAACAGCCAAGAAGAGGTCTCAGCACCAAATCCAAAACAATAGAAAAAAGTGCGAGAGCAAACACAAGGGCACAGGCACACACATTCTCATTAGCACGCGGCCACTGACTGTTTTTGTTGGCGCACTTAATAAAGTTGTTAAATTCTGCCCTTGGAAGAAAAAAAAAAAAACAACCTTGCACGGTTAAAGAATTTTCTCCTGTGCTGACTCAAGTGCTTTGCTCCAACGTACAGCTATTGGTCATCCTTACATTGAGGACTTTTGTCACTTCAGGGAGCAAAAACAGCTCATGTCAGGGAGAATGCTGATGAAAGTCAAAGGCAACTTTCGCGTGCGGAGTCACACATCAGGCCAAGGAGTCCCACCAGCCTGTCACAGGGTATGGTGGAGCAAGGACTGATTTTTTCCAAGTTCTACTTTCCACGTGTCATTGTGCCATGTCCGATGCTGGGAGCCTGCGGGAGGTGTGGGATTCGAGACCCCTGGGGAAAGTTTCAGAGAAAGACCTGTAGCCCTCACACCCAACAAACAAAACAACAGCTATACCATGATCAAAATAGAGGTGTTGCACCATCTGTAATGCGTGAGCTACTTTAAGTCCACCACAAAACTGAATGAATTTATCGTGCAGAGAGAGATGCATTTGCAACAGTTTCTTCTAGCCAATCTATGGTAAGTGAGGGTCCTGGGAAGGATGATAGCCCACTCAACTATAGTCTTTTAAGAAAAGCTTCTGGGGGCGCCTGGGTGGCTCAGTGGGTTAAGCCTCTGCTTTCAGCTCGGGTCGTGATCTCAGGGTCCTGGGATCGAGCCCCGCATTGGGCTCTCTGCTCAGTGGGGAGCCTGCTTCTTCCTTTCTCTCTGTCTGCCTCTCTGCCTGCTTGTGATCTCTCTGTCAAAAAGGAACTTTTTCGAAAGGCCTGGGCTGGATATAGAGAAATCCAAGCACAATGTCAGGGGACTGTTAATGGCTTATTCCTGACATGAAGGGTCCAGGGAGAGAATGAAAGCCGAGGGAAGGAGAGAAAGAGACACCTAACAAAAGTCATGACCTTCATTCGAGATAGAGCCCTTTCCTTCGGTCAAGGAGGTCGTTCACCTACAGCACCACCACAAAGAAAGATCCTTTTCCTTCCCTCCTCTTTCTGTTCTCTTTCTGGTGTTCCCCTCTAACTCGAATGCAAAGAAAACTAGATGACAAGGAGCAAGGGGTGTGCTGATGAAGTCCTTGTGGGTCAACATTCCAGGGCAAAGAAATGCACAGACCAAACTGTAATGAAGAGAGAGAAGGTGGTCGGGTGTGGCGGACGGAAGGCACACAGCACAGTAGATTTCTCCAGGAAGCATAAGGGTTCACTGGTTGGAATTTAGGGAAAAGAAAACTGAAATTTTATTGGGGCTATCCTTTTGTAATAAACTGAGCTAACACACAGGACTGGATGGTCAAACCAGATGAATGTATATCAGGGATCATACTTAGTCTCAGGCTTCCCCAATAATTTCAAGGATCCAGGCAGTCAGGAGGCTCAGACCAAGCAGAGATGCCCTGAGATGGCAGCAGTGGTCACCCTGGTACTATCTTCCTGCCCTGGATGTGACTGTCTGGCCCAGAATAGCAGCTGAGGTTTCAAAGCGAGAGCTGTGGAGTTCTTTACACCACAGTAATATTTATACTATACTATATACTATACTATAAAACGTTTTCCTTTTAAGCCCCCAAAGTCAGATAATCTATCTGATCCTCTCTGGGGAGCCCTGCCTCGAAGATCCTGGGTTCCAGGATCTGAGTATGATTAATACTAAATGCAATTCAGCTTGGTTCCTTTGAGGAAGGTGACAGGTATAAGCACAGGCCCCCTGCCCCACACGCACACCCTTCGTCCAGCACTGCCTGCCGAGGCAGTACACCCCACCCATCAGACTCTTAGGCCACCAGGGGCTCTCCTATGTGAAGCTTGGAGCTTTAAGATCTCCCTTCCCGGTAGGAAGAAGATGGTACAGGGATCTCTTTAAAATACAGGATTGGAAGTAGGTGGGGGGTTAGGTGGGGGAGGGGAGTGGAAGGTGAACCACCACTAGGACTAGGGGTAAACCTGCTAACCTTCTGGAATTATAAGCGATTCAGGAAGTTTTGTAGGATAGCATCCAGAATGCTTCCAGGCTCCTCAAAAAAGACTGAAGGCCTATAACGTCTGGCCAGTAAAACTACAGAGTTTTCAGTGAATGGGGATCCAGGGAAAGATAAATTGAATCCCCACTACCAGGGTCTCACCCTGGCCTGCTCTGTCGACCCCCCGTCCACTTGCTCATCAGAGCTTCTCAGAGCCCCAGGGGAAGCCTGAGCATGAACACAATCTCCTTTTCCAAAAGCTTTCAAAGTAAAGCATTTTTGAATGCAAAACACTTCTTTTAAAAATTCGATTAAATGAAATAAATAAAAAATTTAAAAAAAATTCGATTAAATGTAAAAAGTAGAACTTACCTTTTTAGTTTGCTAGATAAAGTCTGAAAGCCGTCTTGCAGTCTTTTGCATGTTTCTGTCAGCTGGAGGGACTTCTCACTCAGATATGTGCTGTTCCATGAAAGAGATTTTAAAAAGATTGATTTAAAATGAGAGCCATAAGATAACGTTAACAACATCCAGATATAATTGATCCAGTGTGCCCAAATCAAGTCTGATTTTCATCCCATTATAGGATTTCTCCACAGAAAAGGAAATTGATATTTTCACCTCTGACAGGTCTAAATTAAGGAAAAAAAAAAAGTTTGCACTATAAAGTCAAAACAGGAAAGAACTCCCGATGGGAGACTTCGTGTTTTCAGGTTTTCATATCTTGTTAGTATTTCCAATGAACACATCACTGAACAGTTGTAATCATTCCATGCATCACCCGTCACGTTAAAGAGACACTGTCTGGCAGGAAGCATGCAGACACAAGAGATCAGTATTCTCTCCAAAAAGAAAGCACGGTCGATCTGGCCCGTGATTACTATGACACCTATGAACGAGAGCTTCTTCCTTTTGTTTCATGAACTTGGAAAACTGGAGATGGAAAGAAGCCAAATGAAAAAGCAAGTTAAGGAAATGGATCATGGGGTCAGGCAGCCTCTTGAGCCTCCAAGACACACGTGGGCTTCATCTCCCTACAGGTCAGCTTCTACACCTCAAGTCTTACCTCATACTACTCTTGTCATGATGGAGACATGATAGAGGAAACAATGTAAAGCATTTGGTACCTTGGCTGAGACCATAAATCCTTGAAACAGTATCCACTCACACTTCCCTTAGACTCCCAAAATACGCATAGAATTCTGACCTAGCATTAAATGCATTTATTTAATCATCCTGAAGGTATTTGCTGAGAACCTCATAGGGGCTGGAGGCCAGGCACAGGCTGTTTTGGTAGATAAAACAGGCATGGGCCCTTTCCCTGAGGGGGCATGTGGTCTGGTCAGGGAGAAACCTGGTCCTCAAACAAAGAGCCGCACAAATGAATACAGAATGATGAACTGTGACTGGGATCATTAAAACAGCAGGGGGGGCCGTGCTGGAGTGGGTAACTGGGAGACCTCTGCATCCTCAGGGAGCCTCTGCGACAGTGTTGTGCAGGTTGGAGACTGCAAGGATAATCTACAGGAGCCAGATGAACTACGGGAAATGGCGGGGGGGGGGGGGGTCCAGGCAGAGGACAAAGCAGGTGCAAAGGCCCCAGAATGGAGCGGCAGCCCAGAGCATCTGAGGAACTGAAAGAAGTAGGCAAGCCCACAGGACTGCTAAAGCACATGGAGAATCCATTCTAGTAACAAGGGGAAGCAGGACAGTCATGTGACCCTTGTGTACATTTTCAGAGCTTCCCTTTGCTGAGAAAACAGCTGAGGGGAGGCAGGGCTGCTTAAAAGGTGGGCCAGTTAGGAGAGAGAGGGAAAGGCAGTTCGTCTTCCTAGCCGGGCGACAAGGGAACACGATGTGACGACACCCAGCCAGCAGGTGCCTTATGGAACAGGGTCTGCGCCCTGCTTAGGAGACGCCTGCTGCACAGCTGGCTGGCTTTCCTGGGCAGCTGCACTCCCTGCAATTTAGGGATCCAGACAGCTTGGACAGAAGGTCTCATGGCACCTTCATTCCAACAACCTGCTTCTGTACCTGCGCGGTAGGAGAAGAAAGCTCTGGAAAGCGTGACCCCCATCTCTGCATGGGTCAGCCTGGCCAGAAGCAGGCACAGGCCCACCCCGACTGCAAACCCCAACAAGCCAGAACAAGGCACAGGCCCACCCTGACTGCAGAGTGGGAGTCAGAAGCTGACAGACAGTGAGCTCTGTTCTGCAGGTAAGACTGACAGGATTTCATAATAAATTGGATCCAGGAAGTGAGGGGAGCAAGAGGTGTGAAGGTAAAGACACACACAAGACAGCTTCGTAATTAGTTCTCCGGTATCTCTCAGCAATGCTTTCTAAAAACACTGCCCACAGAGCACCTACAGACTCACAAAAATCCCTCTTTATCCTGATCCAACTGTCCCCCCAGCCCCCCATCTCCTTTCTCCTTCTTCCTCCTCCGTCTTTGGGCCTGACCTTCTGTGCTTTCTGAATATATTATCGTACCTTCCAAGGATTTGTTTATTTCTAATTTGCTGTGTATTTTATTCAGGCAGCGCCGTTAATGAAGTGAATTACCAAGCCAACAGTGCTTTGAGTTATGATGGCTTTGCAATTCTGAATTGTGCAACTGTGGCGAGCAGGCACCGATGGGATTTAGTGTCCCACAACTTCCCTTAAATTGGAGAGTATCTTTGTTAATAAAAAGTCAGAATAGTTTTGTCCCACTGAAATCACAGAAGATCCATGGAAAGCAAATTAGATTGTCTGGTGTAAAGTGAAGATGAGAGCATGAAGTCAGGGGGGGAAACGGGGTCTGAGGGATCAGGAGGGCCAGCCTTTAGGGTTCCCTTTATAAAAATCTTTACTCAATAAAGTAGTTAAATGGAGGCTATCGATTGAATGTGTACCACCCCCCCCACCCCCGAATTCATACGTTGAAATTCCGACCTCCAAGGTGATGGCAAGCGGAGGTGGGATGCTTGGGAGGTGATGATGGCATGCCGGGGTGGGTTATGAAAGCAATTAGTGCCCTTATAAAATCAGCCTGGGTGTCCCCAGGCTGCCCTGTGAAGCTACAGTGAGAGAGGGCCACCTCTGAGGAAGTGAGCCCTCACCAATCGGAATGTGCCGCCATCTTGGACATCCAGCTTCCAGAGAGGGGAAATGCGTTTATGGTTGTTTATAAGCCACTCACTCTACAATATTCTGTTCCAGCAGCCCGAACGGACTAAGACAAGGAGATACGCAGGATGTGTACAAAAACACCTGGCACACAGAAGTCACTAAATCCAAATCAGGTTTTATTCTAATGCATCACTGTATTCCTTCCTCAAACCTGTCATGGTTATTAACACACAGGGGTCAGAAACTTGTCCCACCCCTAGAAGCTACTTCTCCGTGAAAGGGACAGAAAGGGAAGCCCCTTGATCTCACTTTGTTTCTGTTTCTCTCCTGTCTCCTTTCATTCAGAGTCTTCATACTTTTCTTCCTTTCATCTAATGTCCTTAGAACCTGCTGAGGAAAACAGTAAGATATTCACATGGAGAATCCATAAACTTCAGACATCTGTCTACATTAGGCGTCTGACCAATATAGACCCTTTGTCTGCCCTCTGAGAAATCTCTCCATTCATGCTGTTTTCAACTGTTTATTTAAAGTGACAGAAGTACATATAAACAATATAACTGCTATTTTTTAAAATATATTTTTAGATTATTTATTTATTTGTCAGAGACAGAGAGAGAGAGAGAGCACAAGCAGGGGGAACAGGAGGCAGAGGGAGAAGCAGGCTCCCTGCTCAGCAGAGAGCCCGATGCAGGACTCGATCCCAGGACGCTGTTTTCATGGCCTGAGCCAAAGGCAAATGCTTAACCCACTGAACCACCCAGGCATCCCTGTAACTGCCATGTTTTAAAATGTCTGAATATCTGAGAGTCTGAGAGACACCAGGAGTCCCAGGAGACACGGGAGCATTAGGCCTTCCGGGGGAGAAGGTGAGACGGCCTGGTTAGGTTAGCTCGTCAGACCTCTCTGCCATGCAAGTAAGTGAGAATTAGATGTTGCTTGGATCTGAGCTCTTTCAGAGGACTATGAAGGAGTTACTTGCTCTTGGAAGAGGAAAAGAAGAAACCTTGTCAGTTCTGACTGGAGCAAAGACATGGGGACATCTCCCAGTGGGTCAAAAGAGAGAAAGTAGGAACTAATCAAGGTGCAGACAGGAATTCTGAAGCCCCAGACTCAAAGGCAAGCTGGCGGAACAAGAGATTGCCACAAAGCAGGCACGGGATGATCTGTAACCCAGAAAGGAGTCTCAGAGATCAGGTTGGAATGGCCCGTCCTAAGGGACCAGGGGGCGGGGAGAACTTGGAATGGTCAAGGCAGCTACAGAGGTGAAGCACATCACAACCTGACATTGGGGAGCTCACGGCCAGGCGGAAGTCCAGGATATCAGTGGTGCGGGTCCCCCAAACTAACTCAATTTGGTGTTCTAAGCAGTTGGGTATAGGGAGAGAAAAAGCAACGAAACAAGAGGGCTTCCAGGGAAGCTCTAATAACCAAATACTGTGGAGGACTGATTCTCTCAGGCTTCAAATATGAATTCTGTTTCTGGCAACTCTGGGATTTTTTTTTTTTTAAATTTCATTTCAATGTCTGGTGAAGGCCCTTCTAAAATACTTCTAACTGGAATTAGGTACAGAAAAGGATCAGGAGACTTGTGATCCACCGAGCTACACAGCTGAGAGTGCCCCCAAGACGAGTCACAGAAGAGACAGTGACCATCCCCTTGGAGAGGCATGAGACCTTGGACCCCAGAGCACTTGAAGCCTCCCGGACCAGCGAGCAGAGATGGCTCTAACTAGCCAGCCTCTTTAATCACTCCATTATAAGAACACAGTCTCTGCTCACGGGTTGCTGAGCAAGACTGCCCACCTGCTCATTTTTGGTGTTCACGTTACCTTCAGAGCGCTCTCAATTCCTTTCTCTCTTTGCATTCTGCCACTTCCCCCTTGCAAAGCTGCAGTAATGGAGACTCCTGGCCTCATCCATTGCTATACCTGACTCCTGAGGACCACTGGAAATAAACAATCACACAGGTAGGTGGTTGGTGCCTTGATACATCAATGGTGTCCAGTTTGCTTGGTCTTTGGTCCATCTTGATGATTCCGCTCCATGTCACCAGCTAACCTCCCTTCCTGCTTTCCTCAATGGCTACCTACACATTCACCGGTATCTCCTTTCCAGACTTCTCACTTAATCACGTGTCCTGTCTCAGAGAAAAGCAGTGCTATCCGGTGTGAACTGATCTTTAGGGATGAGCCAACCTTACTTTCCATCTCAGGAAACCAGTCTCCTTGCCCAACAAAAGGACAGTCTACGTGCCATCCCATCCCTCCCTGTCTCCTCTGAGATCTGGGCCCATCCCCTTATTTTGTTCCCTTTCTCTCCCACGGTCCCCTCGTTCTCCTCATGCTCAATTCTCGACCAACTCATTGTCAAAACCGAACAAAACTCGTTCTGCTATTCCCCTTTACCTATTGCCTTGGCTCTCAGAATGTACCCTGCTACTATTGCTTTTCTTCTACAAATCCACTCAGCTGTTCTTGGAAAGCATCACCAAATCTGGGGGATATTTTGGTCCTCCTACTTTACTTCCCCCTCTCTGCACCTGGTCCCCATCACACTCCTCTTTCCCTGGTCTTCTGTCCTGTTCCCCAGGGTTCTTTTGTTCTGCCTGTTACTTTTATGTAACTGGCTGGTGTTCAGTGACAGCATTCCCCAGGACTTTCTCCGGATCTCTGGTCTTCTCAGCCTGCCTATTTTCTCCAAACATCTCCACCAACTTCCTGTCCCTTCTGCTCCGTCCTCACTGGCCCATGGGGGGTTGTTGCGTGTGTGCATCTGTGAAAAGCCCTTCCTTGACCCACATCACCCTCAGCACATGCTCCCCAGTCCTTGACTGGACATACAGAGCCATCTGGGACCCGGACTCCAAGGTTCCACTCTTATCTTTCACTAACAGTTTGCTAAATGCTACAAATTCCTCTTTCTCCATTCCTTGTAAATCTTGTACTATGGATTCTGACTGCTTTTATTATTTAATTATAGAATTTATTTATGTGGTGCAGGCAAGCAAGCCTTCAGGCACATTTTCCTCACTTCACTGTGTTGGGGAAGAAAAAAATCTTTTAATAAGATTTGCGGGAAAAATATACACAAAACTAAGCATTTCTGCTATCATTATCTGTGTGACGGATCTCCTTTTTTAGAAATGCTGTCTTTTTAAGTCAGTCTTGAGTTGAAAGCAATCACTTTACAGAGCCACCTGGCAAAATTTTGCAGAAAAACGAGAAGTTTAAGGAGGACACAGCTCCTGCAAAAGGCTAAAAATTAAGCCTCTGATGATGCAAAGAATATTCCTTAAAACACACACACACACACACACACACACACACGGGATTCAATCTCTACAATATAATGTCACCAGTACTTAGTGGGCATCCACAAAGACCTCTAAAACAGACTTGACATCACCTTCAGAGCATGACTTGTAATTCAGGCCATCATGCAATCGGTCCCCTGGAGAAGAGTAATCTGCCTGCAGGTAACAGAGGACTTTCAAGGACACTTTCAAGGACACCCAAATTCTATTTACAGTGGTCAAAAAGGAGGCAAAATTGGAGTGTGAGTCTAAACGAGAAGCTTAGGGGAGCCTGGGTGGCTCAATGGGTTAAAGCCTCTGCCTTCGGCTCAGGTCATGATCCCAGGGTCCTGGGATCGAGCCCCACATCTGGCTCTCTGCTCAGCAGGGAGCCTGCTTCCTCCTCTCTCTCTGCCTGTCTCTCTGCCTACTTGTGATCTCTGCCTGTCAAATAAGTAAATAAAATCTTTAAAATAAATAAATAAATGAGAAGCTTAAAACACAACCAGTTGTAGTCTCTCTGAAGAAACAATGTTTTAACAGATGGAGAATGCACCCTAGTCATGAAAAGCCCAAGACTAAGGATTCTTCCATCAACTTCTCATGCTCCTTCCCCACTCCTGAGAAGAGGAACCCAGAGGAGCGGACAGGGCCTCCTGATCACTTGCTGAAAGCCCCCTGCACAGAGGGGTAAGAGGTGATAGTGACCACCGGGGCTCTGACTTGCCAAAGTCATCAAATAAAATATTCCTTACAACTGCCCCCCACCTCTTCTGGCTCACCTCATAGTTTCCCTGAATGACAGATACAAGTCCCTGCCCACTGCAGAGTCTGATTGTTCTCTGAGCTTGGTTAACCGGAGTCTGCCTGTGAAATACCAATCACACACGGGACATGGGGAAACCCACCGAGAGATGAGGGGCAGACCCTGGCCTGCCTGTTCCTTCAGTCATTCGCTGTGGGATCCATGGAGCCCAAAGCTTGTGCCATTGAGGATAGTGACTACTGGAGACAGGACAGTGTCCCTGCCGTCTTGAGCAAAGAATCCAGTGAGGAGGACAGACGGGTAAGCACACGCTTGCCATGACGACTTTGCAGAACAAATGCCGGCTATTTTCTACAATCATATTAATTTCAAGGAACCATGAATCTGTGTTTTGGTGGATGCCACTTAATTCAAAATAACAGAATGTGCTTTTAAAATGACCAGACAGAACTTTGCTCTTTTATCCATGAACACAGCAGCCAACTGAAATTGCAGAAATTTCTGCAATCTCCACGGACTTGCTTTTACCTTAATGCTTGCCTATCTTTGGTTCCCCTTGACAAAGATTAATTAGGTAGCTCTCTGCACTACTAAACCAGCAGCCATAATGTATTCTGGCCCCCTACCACGGCTGAAAGATAGTTTTCAAAAACATACAATCATAAATCTCATACAGATGTAACGTGAACCCGTGTTAAAGATTTTATTCTATTCATAACGAGAAAATCAGTTCAACGGAGAATCCATGGCACAGACACATTTATAGATCAGGAATATTGAAATGAATGTGCAAATGGGGGGCCAAACATGTGGAGAGGGGCAGGGAAGCCAACTGAACCTCTACCAGGTAAGACAGAGTTTGCATATTTATAGACAAGAGTGATATTGCATTGCTGAGTTAACTACAACTTACAGAGTTATAAAATTGCTCCCAAGGGATCGGAATCAGATAACTTGGAGGTGTGTGATCTGAACAAGGCAAACTTATCCACTGAAGCAGAAATTTTCCCTAGAGTATTAACAGTATCGTTCCCCATCACTATAACGTTGAAAGAAAGATCCATAGGCATGAACCTAATACACTCCCGCTTCTGCTGAATTTAAGCCTCTACACTCCTACAGCTGGTCCCAAGGGGAAGAGGTGGGCCAGGATCAGGTGTGAGGCCTTTGGGGCAGATGGGGAACATGGACTCACCTGCAAAGGTTGAAGTGATTTGGCGAAAGGACAAGTCTGATATGGAGATTAATTACAACTTCAAATCTAAATGAGCAACAGGAGGGACCAAACAGAGAGGAGAGAAAATAGCACAACGCGAACAAATGGAAGACAAGTGACAAGCTTTGGAGCACCCGGGTCTCATCTCACTGTCTTCCAGCGGGAGATCATTGGGGACTCGAGATAAACTCAAACGTGTAGGGTCGGGGTGGACTTCGTCCACACTGCAGCGATTCTAAGTATTTTTTTTTTTAACCCATCTCCAACAATAGTCTCTTGCTCGATACAGCCAAAATTGTTTTGACTTCTCTTGAATGTGTTTTGAGTCTGAAATTCTCAGAGAAGCCGAGTATCCTTTTAATGAGAATATCCATATTCCTTGATGCAAAAATTCTGATCTGCGCTCCTGGTCAAGCTTGAAGGTCATAAAAGCAGCATCTACTGTGTGGTCACTAGGTGCCAGGTGCTCTTCAAAACACTTTATACATGTGTCACCCCATTTATTCCTTGCAATGCATATTCAGTGTAGGCACTGCGTCCATTTCCCAGATGAGGAAAACAGAGCCCAGTAAGATGAAAGAATATACCCAAAATCACTCTGCTGGTTAGAACTGGAGTGGGTTCACTATTCATATGGTTTGAGCTCAGATGCTATGGTTCTGTGTTCTTGACCACTATATTATTTTGCTTCTATTTATAGGCAGGAAAATCTGTCCTTCAATGGAGAGCTACTCACTGTCTATAGCAACCCTCTGTCCTGATTTCCAGGTGACCTGATTCTAAATCTATGGGGGCTGTCGAAGACCTTCTCCTTGACCAAACTCTAGTCAGACTCCTCTGAGCTTTTTCAACTAGACCCCATCCTTGGGCATGTCCTCAAGGGTTAAGAATTCTGCTAAGTCAGTTTAGCCAGAAGCCTTCATCCCCCACATGTGATCATCTTGAATATCTGACCAAGTTCTTTCCTGTCCCCCAGGTGGTAACTAACACCCTGGCCTGCCTTCAGTGAGAATCCTGCCAGGCCAGTTCAGCCAGAATTCTCCCTTATCCCAATGCCTCCTCTTAGTAATCTGTTCACTAACCCCTGGCCCTCGTTCTCCTTGGCTATAAATTCCCCCACTTCCTTGTGGTCCTCAGAGTTGAGCCCAATCTCTCTCCCCTGCTTAAACACTCCATTGCGATGGTCCCCACCGCTATCTCGATAGAAACGAATAAAGTTTGCCTTCCCATTTTAACATGGGTCATGAATAATTTTTTCTTTAACAGAGCTATTTTGTGATTCTATAAATTGTAGCTAGCTGACAGCAAAGCAAAATAATTCTTGTCGGTTGGCGTACAAATGAATTATGTCCAGTGGAAAGACAACTCTCCCCCACGGTGGGGAAATTAGGTTTGCCTCTGTTTGCACATTCATCTCAATATTCCTGAGCTAGAAGTGTGTTCCCTCCTTTGAACTGCTTGTTAACACCTTACCAGTTTCTTCACAGATGAGTTAGACAAAATATCTCAAAAGTGTTCATTTTCATATCTGTAAGAGACGCGTGCTTTTATCTTTTTAATACAACTATCTCTTTTTTGGCAAAATTATCTTCCAGCACTCTGAATGAGAGTGCTGAAGATATTTCCAAATGGAATAAACAGATTCCCCTGACCAAGAAGACAAACACCAGCAGCAAGCTGACCCTAGTTCGGATCTGTTGCAACACTAGATGCTGAGCTCCAAGAAAGTTATTGAACACCTCTGTGCTTTCAGCTTCGTGTCCAAAATGGAGATAATACTACCTCTTTGACAGATCTGATGCTGTTTGTAAGAGATAATGCATGGACACACTCACCAGAGTGGCTGGAACAGAAAGCTCACTTGAGAAGAATGCAGCAGGAGACCTCAAGGTGCTTGTCACTATGGGGGGTGCCTCTAGAAGCAAGCTTCTCAAACTACAATGTGCCTCTGAATCACCTATGAGATTTACTAAGATGCAGATTCTGGGTCAGGAGGTCTGGGATCTGGCCCAATACTCTGCATTTCCGACAAGCCTCTGCTGATGCCAGTCCTACTGGACTGAGCATCACACCTCGAATAAAGTCTTTTTTTTTTTTTAAAGATTGTATTTATTTATTTGACAGAGAGAGACACAGCAAGAGAGGGAACACAGCAGGAGGAGTGGGAGAGGGAGAAGCAGGCTTCCCGCCAAGCAGGAAGCCCAATGTGGGGCTCGATCCCAGGACCCCAGGATCATGACCTGAGCCGAAGGCAGATGCTTAACGACTGAGCCATCCAGGTGCCCCTCGAATAAAGTCTTAAAAGAAGCTGATCATTGGTCAGCCTGATTATTGATCATCTCCCCTCAGAGCTTTTCCTGAATAGTTTAGAGTTAGACTTTCAAGAAATGTAGGACTGTCTTACAGCCAGAAGCAACAGTGAGAAAAACAATGAAACAAAAAAAATTACCAGAGTGAAATGAGTTCAGTGACCATGTCACTAACAATAGTATGTTGCTGCTTTTAGATTTTCAGATGAAAAGCTCAACAAAGGAAATAATACAGGAGGAGATTTATGGTACTGAGAATGTTTAACATAATTGCTTTCCTGAGTCCAGATGTAGTGCTCATCTTCCCGGGAGCTCTGCTATAGAGAAACCACACAACTAGCCTCCAGCATCACCAAATCCTCCACGCAGCCCCACCAGCCAAACACAACCCTCCAATAGGGATTATTCCAGCAAACTGATGGTAATTGAAGGATATGGCCTTTTCTGAGAAAAGGCCAAAGGACATGAGTTGAAAATGTCTCTAAAATGTCAGTTAAAATCCACGTTGAAGTGTCCATATTAGCTATGCAAGTCTCATCGAGGTTCTTCATCCCAACCACCCACCCAAAAAAAGAAAAGAAAAAAATAAAGAAACTTCTCTGTCAACTAAATATTCCCTCAATAAAATGTAGATAAAAATTTAAAGGAGAAATAACTTTTCTGTATATCCATGCTAAGCCTATAGTGGAGTTTGAGGTAGAGCTATAGCCACTGGGTAACTTCTAAGAATTTTTTTTTTTTTTTTTTTGAGAGAGACAGGGCTCCCTTGCATGCAGAGGTGAGGGGTGGGATATGAGGGGAGGGACAGGGGAGAGAGAGAATCTTAAGCAGTCTCCATGCCCCGCGGGGATCCCAACATGGGGCTCCCTCCCATGGCCCCAAGATCATGACCTGAGCCAAAATCAAGAGTCTGACACTTAACCGAATGAGCTATCCATGCCTCCCTGAATAACACTTACAAATTCAAAAAACTATGTAAATATTTGAACCATAACTACAATTTTAAAATAAGCTTGGTCATCAAAGAGTGAAATGATCTTATAACCTGCAAGTCCATAGTTCATTTTTATATAATTGTATTTCATACTCATTTTCAGAAAAGCATTGGGGTCAAATGCTGCAAAGATGATTTCATGCAATCTTCTTTAAAAAACAAAATGAACAAAGTTAAACAGGGTGGTGCGATAGTTTCTGATCATCAGAGCAAGGAAAAGTCAAAGCAATGCAGACTGCTGCCAAGACCAGGAGCCAGCGTGGAAAAGCTGCCTAATCAATGTGGAAGCTCCAGGGAAATTATATGCTATTAAACTATAAACAATCCAAAAGCTAGGCATTGAACACATTTGAGCAGTGAGCAAAATCCTAATTTACTCAGGCTTAACATTCCTGAGTAGTGGATGGTGATCTATCCCATAAAGGCTGTTCACGTTTACTTGTGGAATTGAGGTTAGCGTCCCCAGAACGAAAATCAGGGCAAAGAATCTGTCACGAATCATGCCTAAACATTTCGGGGAGGGGGGGCACCTTGAGTATGAAATAAAATGACATGTCGTAATAAAATAAAAGTAGCCAGTGGAACATTTCCTCTCACTGTGGCAATTTTATAAATGGGAAACGAGGCAAAAGGTTCTGTCACAGAATAATGATGATTTTCACAATTCTGAAGCTACTTCATTCAGTTTAACAGGAATTATCTCAGATATTCCTTACCCGTGACGCCTTTTCTCTATGACCCATGTTTTGTAAGACAGTGATGAAAAAATGATAAACTAGAATTTGTTCAAAAAGCAACTTCTAGGGGCGCCTGGGTGGCTCAGTGAGTTAAGCCTTTGCCTTCAGCTAGGGTCATGATCTGAGGGTCCTGGGATGGAGCCCCGCATCAGGCTCTCTGTTCAGCAGGGAGCCTGCTTCCTCCTCTCTGCCTGCTGCTCTGCCTACTTGTGATCTCTCTGTCAAATAAATAACTAAAATCTAAAAAAAGAAAGCAACTTCTAGAATTTGCCCTTGCTTCGCTGTTAAACATTTCTACACCTGCCTTGACATGACTGTGTCCTCCTCATCCCCGAGGGCTCTCCTTTAATAAACCTGAACAAATAGGGAAATGGATAAATGATAACTAAACCTAAGGTAGTGCAAGACTATAACTCATTCAGTGGGGGAAAAAAAGATTTTTGGAGTCATTCAGCCTGAAAAGACAGAGAAAATTCTAGAAAAAAAAAAATTAATGGGAAGAATTAGAACCAAAAGGGTGTGCTGACTAACCTCCAGCTAATTCTAAGATTTAATTACCCGGGGTGCCTGGGTGGCTCAGTTGGTTGGGTCTCTGCCTTTGGCTCAGGTCATGATCCCAGTCTCTGGGATGGAGTCTTGCATCCGGCTCCTTGCTCAGCGGGGAGCCAGCTTCTCCCTCTGTCTGCCGCTCCCCCCTGCTTGTGCTCTCTCTCTCTGACAAATAAATACATTAAATCTTCAAAAAAAAAAGATTTAATTATCCAGAAGAACCCATTCCCTGTTCATTTTATTTGAGATTTTACTGTATTTAAAAGGATGTCCGAATGTCCTTATTCATACTGAATGAAAGTATAAGAGAAATGGATAACCAAATTGACTGAGCTTAGGTAAACCGTAATTAGGAAGTGTTAGGAGAGTATCCTAAGAGACCTATCCATCTCAAAATGGAGCGATATAATTACAGATGAAATTCAACAAGGACACAGCACAACATAATAATCCTTGAAAAGATGAAACACAATTACTAGAATGGGGTGTTGGGTTCTGAGCAGCACAGTCAATCATGTCTCATTTCATGCAACTCCAGAGCAATAACCCTACTCAACACAACTCAATTCCTGATTACATTAAAGGCTATTAATCTCCTATCTGCCAGTCACAATTTCCTATCTGATCAAACGTCCTGCTGTTATTTCACTTAAAATTTGGAATAATCTGATTCTAGTTCAATCAGAGTTCCTATGTCTGGTTATGGATTTTTTTTTTGTCTGGATGTTTGCTTTTCTCTTTGCCCTGTCATGTTGGAATTTCGCAAACCACATGTGCTCTCTTGGGACAGGACCTCTTTCCCTGAATGGCTAAAGTTCTCCTTGAAAATGCCTTTCCTCTGTAGGATATCCCTTCTGGCTCTTTAACTAGTTACTAGTCCCATTTCCTGTTCATCTGAAAAACTAGTCTCTGGGAGTGGGGTCATAGACGGTAATGAGTTGTAATGAGTTTTTAATATATTGCACTTCAAATGAACATATTTGCATTAAAGAAAGATGCTTTTAAGGATGTTTTTCTGTCCTCCTGTACAACCCCATTTGCAAAGAAATCTCCCCTCTAGGCTGAGTACTGAGATCACTTTGAGCCTTTGGGGTGCTCCTACCCTTAGGGCTTTGCAGACCCTGCCCACATCTACCCAAGTCCCAACTTCCCATTCCACTCCCATCGGATAGATCTGCCTTTTCCAGTTTTCACCTTGGGGATCTCTCTCGGCCATGCGCAGCAATCATTGTGACTGCCCTCCTATCACTGACACCTGGCTCCGATTGCCTTGGACAACATCTGCCCTCACCCCCCAGCTCTGCCTTCCCAGAGCCTCACCCCATTCCACCAATCCAACACTGGCCAAGCCAGCCCCAGCCCCTCTTGACTGGGGCTCAGAGAAATTAGCAATCCAATCAAAGTAGGGAGTCAGGCTCCGAAACAGCCTCAAATGTTGGACAAATGTTGGGCATAGAGGAACTCAAGCCATGCCACGGGAACCTCCGTTCTACATTAAGTGTCAAGCAATAGGCCTGATAAGGTCATGCTCGGGGATGATCCTGAGTGGAGACCAGTGTGCATGACCTCCCCCATGTGAGTCTAGGGGATCTGATCCATCCATGGCTCCATCAGAATGGCTGCATCAGTCTGAAACTGCCTGTTCCTAATACACAGATCTTTTAGGACTTTGTCTACAAGAACTTTACAGGAATGAGTCTGTAATCAATGGAAGTGCATATTAACATAGGAGAATCAAGGAGAAGTTGAGATAAAGGCACACACAGTGCGAGTATTTTATTATCTAACACACCTCTTTTTCAATTCTATCAAAAAAATGAGGAAAAAAATGGAATCTGTTCTATCTATTCTCGCCATTGAATGCATTTTTTTAAAATTCAGAAATACAATATTCAGAATGATGACTTTTATTATAGCTGTGGGTTTTTCCGTAGGCAATAAATGATTCCATCTAATTCAACTGCTTATTATCTTTTTTTTCTCAACTCTTGTATTTCTTTCCCAGTAATAACATATATTTTCTCAACTTTTAAAATCTCTTTATTAGACACAATTGAATGTAATTTGGGATTTACAAGTCTTATCACATTCTGATTCTGCCTGAGTAATTCTGAACACAAAAAGTACAGACTGCATGTAATTTCTTCAGAGTTCCTGTAACACTCTGCTTGAGATTTGTGAAATAAAAATTATGGCGCTTTGACCATCTTTTCCATCTAGTCATTGCTGGCATCTGGAAAACACCAGAAGCCGGACTTGTCCAATGTCCCACTCTGAAACTTCACCCTTACAGTGTTGTTTGAAATGGAAATACCATTTTCCCCAGGGGGTTGGCCAAAGTGCTACAACTAAACGGAACCTGTCCTTTTTGATGCAATTATTCAGCCATTCATAAATCTATTTTATGTGCTATCATTTACATATTATGACTTTGTTCCTGGTGTCAGCTCTAGTGGAATGCCTTAAGGAAATCGAGATACATTATATCTACTTCATTATTTTAGTTTACCGGGCTGATACCTTAACTTAAAGTTTACCAAGCATTTCCATTTGATACTCAAAATAATCCTGTGAAGTGAGGACTTCCAACACCAGTCTCATATACCAAATAGGATTTCTTAGTGCTGATTTAGACCTTCTATGTGTCCAGCTCACTGATGCTAGCATTCTCCCTGCAGAGACTTCCCTCCAAGGCACACACCTGCCTTCGTTTCTTTCTGTTCCCAGTGCATGCCCCCCAAAATATCCTGAATCTCCCTTGCCCCTCTCTCCACATTGCCTTTGCCTGGAAAATTCAGAGCTCTGAAAATACCCAACCTCTGCCATCTGGGTCTACCCCCAACAGGCCAAATACTGCTGGAGAAGAAGCACGCACTTCTGCTGAATGACTGTGCTTTAAATTCGGCTCTACAGACTTCAAATGGGCATTTAATGATACCTGGCAATCCTCCTGTCTCCCGGATGAATTTCATTCTCTCTCCCAGTCATTCCTTCACTTCTTCTCTTCTCTGCTCCCACCTCCCCCACAACCCACTTCTACCCTTCCAGCAGCGGAGGGCCTTACCTCATACTTCACTGAGCGAACAGAGGCCCATGGAGGGCAACTTGTTCCTACATCTCCCTCTACATCTAAAACCTCTGGGTTTCCTGTGCCTCTCTTAGTCGCTTGGGCTGCAGCACAAAATGCCACATCCTGGGTGGCTTAACCAACGGGCATTTATTTTCTCGCAGTTCCAGAAGCCGAAAGTCCAAGATCAAAGTGCCACTGGGTCTGGTTTCTTCTCAAAGACAAGTGCCCCTCTCCTCCCGGGTCATTTTTTTTTTAAGGATTTTATTTACTTATTTGACAGACAGAGATCACAAGTAGGCAGAGAGTCAGGCAGAGAGAGAGAGGAGGAAGCAGGCTCCCTGCTGAGCAGAGAGCCCGATGTGGGGCTCGATCCCAGGACCCTGGGATCACGACCTGAGCCAAAGGCAGAGGCTTTAACCCACTGGGCCACCCAGGTGCCCCTCCCCGGGTCATTCTTGCAAGCATTCAAAGGTGGTCCTCCCTGACTCCCCATCCTCTTCCAAGTCCCTTCAAAACAGTTCTCTGAACTACTATTAAAGTCACTGTCTCCCCCTTAACAACTTTCTCACTCATCACACAACTCAAATCTGCTTGCCTCCACGAAGCTCCACACATCCCAACATGCTCCAAAGTCAATGGGTGCTGCTTCTTATTTTACTCAATTTTTCAGCAACACGGAATCCAGGGCACCACTCTCTTTCCTGAAAATTCTCCTCTCCCTGGAGCCATGACGGCATACTCTCCTGGGTCTTTCTGCTTGCTTCGACTCCTCTTTCAAACCTCTAGATCTGAGAACGCCCTAGAATTTGCTCCCGTATCTTCTGGCATCATCTTCGCTTCTCCGGCTATTTCCAATGCTAAGTGATCTCACCCTATTTCCCAGCTTTGCCTGTCTCTCTGGCGGTGATACCCAAATTTATATGTGCAGCTCTGACCTCCCCCCTGATCTCCAGACTCATTTATACCATCCAAGCACCTATGTGACAGCTCCTCTTGGATGTCTAATAGTCTTGTCAAGTGTAGCATATCCAAAACATAACCCTTGACTTCCTCTCCCTCTTCCAGACCTTCCCATCTCAGTGGATGGCAATGAAATGCTCAAACCAAAACTTTCATCATCCTTGACTCCCTCCCCTTCTCTTATCTCTGACATCCAGTCCTTTGGCAAGTCCGCCTCAAATCCGTCTACTTCCCTTTATCTCTACCTCTAGCTCTCCAGCCCAAGGCACCTCACCTCTCCCCTGGACTGCTCCCACAGCATCCTTCCTCGTCCTTCTGCTTCCATTGTTGCCCCACTGCCATCCATCCTGTATGCAGCTTCCAGAAGAATCTTTTAAAAACTTAAGTCATACATTTTGTCTTTGCCTTACACAAAACCACTCTGTGATTTCACTTATCATCAGAACAAAACTCAAAATCATCACTAAGGCTTGCGTCCTATATTATCTGACCGACCAGAAGTCTCTTCCTACTCTGGCTCTGGCTCCCCTGGACCCCCACTCTCTATGTCCATTCTTTCTGCTTCTCAAACAGGCCAAACTCAGGGTCTATGTACCCACTGCTCCCCCTGCATGAAAATTCTTTCTCCTCATTCAAGTCTTCACTCAAATGTCAGCCCCTCAAAGTGACTTTTCCTACTTCCTGTCTAAAGGAGACCCTCACCCATCCTCAGCGCTGACTTTCCATTTCCTTCGTACAGCTTATCACCATGAACTCCAAGAGGGCCGAGCTTCGGTCTGTCACACTCCACTCCCTGCTCTGTCTCCAGCAGAGAGCACGCACCTGGTGTGCAATGAAAACTCACTGAGAGAATGAAATTGGTTGCGCGTGCTCTCCCTCCTCCAGGATAGCAAAGGAAGCCCACAATGGCCTTCCCCATTCCTCCATTTTCCCCCACAACCTCTGTCTCCTAAGGAGAGCTGTCTCAGCCAAGCTTGTCCTGGGTTCTTCGTACATCAGAGCCAGAGAGTTGACAGAGGATTAATAGGGGAAGATAGAGCCTGAAAGGCTTAGGAAGGGAAAGACTTGGAGAAATTGGCTGTCAGTCAAAAATAATAAAGAACAGAGGTCTGAGGGAGGAGGCGGGGGGGAGGAAGCGCCGGGAAGGGAAAAAAAAAATCCATGCGGTCTAGACGTAAGAGACTTAAGAGTTCTTTCCACACTTGTCCAGTCTGCGTCTCTGGAAGGGGTGGGAGAGAAAAAACTGAGAAAAGAACTGAGGATTCTGAACTGAACCCCTTTTTATGTGTGTCAAGAGAGAGGAAAATAAGAATATAATTTTTTTTTTCCACATTGAGTTGTGTTTCCTCAAATACCGGGAGTTGAACTACATGGACCCAAAGGAATTCTTCTTCCCTTTCAAAGGGAAGAACCTGAGGTTCTGATAGATCATGTGACATGACCACAGTGGTTCAGTGAACAGTGGCAAAGTGAGGAAGCTCGGGCTGCTGCCTCCGAGCCGGGGTTTCTGTGCCTACATTGCCTCAGTCCCTCCCTAACAAGAGACTCAGTTAACTGCATGTGTCTCGTTCCTCATCCACAATGTGGCCTCCTTTTGCGATCACCTTCCCTCTCAATGCTCCCCATAATTTAAGTCACGATCTCCCATTCATGTTTCCAAAATATCTTTACCCCCCCCTCCAAATACCAAAATAGTGTTTGTTCCATTTTTTGCTTGCTATCACCTCTCCTCTTCTCTGTGATTCCTGAACCATTACCAGTAGCAGGTCTCCAATTCCACGTGTAAGGAGCACTTAGCTCCTGGCAGACAGTCTGCCTACCTCCGGAGAAAGGAATTATTGAAAGCGACAAGGTGATCTTAGACCTGCTCTTCACCTGTCCTGGGTTCCCTCTCTTCTTTATCGTGAGATGTTTCCTACTGGAAGATCATTGTTCTTGAAAGAAGTGGGAAATCACAGCGGAATGAGTAGTTCTTCTTTCCCCGCCTTCAGGGGACACTACGCAGTTGGCCCCAAGCACGAAGTATATCCCTTTCTCTTTTTTGCTGGGGAATATGGTTATGCAAACATATCAGAGGTCATTAGAGGTCACCATCCTCCAGCCTTCTCAGGACCTTGCCTGACTTGTGGGATGTCCTGACTTCATCCCCTCATTCAGCTTTCCTGAATCTGACGCTGTGTTGTCATCCACATGCTAAGCTCACCTCCCAATTCTGTCACTTACATTCACAGCTTCAGAATTTTTTTTTTTTTATAGCTTTCCCACACAGCACCCCTTAGACAGACACAGGTGTGAGGTGGTGAAATGATAACTGGGATATAATTTTTTAAAATTATTATGTCAAAGACCGAGAACTCTGAAAGCCTTTATGAAAGAGAGAACAGGCTTGGGGCACCTGGGCTGCTCAGTGGGTTAAAGCCTCTGCCTTCGGCTCAGGTCATGATCCCAGGGTCCTGGGATCGAGCCCCGCATTGGGCTCTCTGCTCGGCAGGGAGCTTGCTTCCCTTCCTCTCTCTCTGCCTGCCTCTCTACCTACTTGTGATCTCTGTCAAATAAATAAATAAAATCTTAAAAAAAAAAGAAAGAAAGAAAGAATGAGAGAACAGACTTTTCGACGATGGTGAAGTCACAGGAATGTTGAAGCCACTGGTGATCATCCCAGAACTCCCTCGGAGGATTAACCCCCAAGAACAGGAGTACTCTGATGATTACCTCTCCGAGCCAGTTTAACTGCTTCTACTTTTGAGGGCCGTGAAATTCGTGCTCAGGTGGACAGAGGATGCTGTGGGTTCTACACAATCCCTATTCTGGGATGGCAGTGTTCATCCCTCCAGCTGCTGGGACTGGCATCTGACCTGGATCCGTCCCTAGAAACCACACTCAGGGGAAGGAGCAGCTCCAGCAAGGTCACATGCCCAGAAAGGCAGCTAGGACTGATCAGTGCCCTACCCTTCACCTTAGTGCCCAGGGGCCAGCTTGTGGCCAAGGCCTCTGATGCAACTGCATTAGGACCCAACTCCTCCCACAGCTACATTCTGCGTCTCTCACTCCCTCCCCTGCAGGGTTCCTGAGAGCACTTCCTCATAGACTCCCTGCACACAAATCTCCATCCCAGAGTCTACTTTTCAGGGAACCCAGTGTCCAGTGTATATCTGATACCCCAGAAATCATGGAGTATGTACCTTAATTCACAGGTACTTCTAATTGGTATGCAAAAAAATCACATATAAAAACTGTCCAGTTAACTAGAGCTGAAATGAGCAAGATCCAAGAATTAAAAAGATGCATACGAAGTTAGAATAAATCTTTTCTTAAAAATTATTTTATTTATTTATTTATTTGAAAGAGAAAGAGAGAGAGAGGGAGAGGGAGCATGAAAAGCAGGGAGGGACAGAGAGAGAGAGGGACAAGCAGACTCCCCAGTGACCACAGATGCCCATATGGGGCTCAATCCCAGGACCCCGAGATCACAACCTAAGCTGAAGGCAGACACTTAACTGACTGAGCCATCCAGGTACCCAAAGTCAGAACAAGTCTTAAATTGGATTTTATTTCCTTTCTGGATATTTTCCATAGGTATGACTGCCAGAATGTAAAACAAAACCACCACTTAGGAAGAAAGCTTACATTTCAAATGATCAGCTATTCTAAGGGCACCTGAATGGCTCAGTCAGTTAAGCGTTTGACTCTTGATTTCAGCTCAGATCACGATCTCAGGGTTGCAGGATCAAGCCCCATGTTGGGCTCCACACTCAGCACAGGGCCTGCTTGAGATTCTTTCTCTCCCTCTCCATCAACCCATTCCCTCACTCACACTCACACACATCTTCTCTCTCTAATAAATCCATCAACCCATTCCCCCACTCACACTCACACACATCTTCTCTCTCTAATAAATAAATCTTTAAAAAAAAAAAGAAACAGTCAACTTACTAAAACTTTTGTGAATTATCATTTTTTTAAGATTTTTATTTATTTATTTGACAGAGAGAGATCACAAGTAGGCAGAGAGGCAGAGAGAGAGAGAGAGAGGAGGAAGCAGGCTCCCCGCTGAGCAGAGAACCTGATGTGGGGCTCCATCCCAGGACCCTGGGATCATGACCCGAGCCGAAGGCAGAGGCTTTAACCCACTGAGCCACCCAGGTGCCCCGTGAATTATCATTTTTAACCTCCAGTCTGTGCTCTGGGTTATCATTTTCCCCCACAAGTAGTGGATTAAGAGTGTTTTATACAGGCCAGAATTTAGGCAGTCGGGAGCAATTGCCCAGATCCAGAAAGATAGAATTTCGATATCACTTTTCGTCTTCCTACGACACTGATCTCTTTACCAAATGGCAGCCAATAGCTACTTTCACTATTAGCAGCAGATTATGTACTCCGTGGCAAACACAGCCTCCAATAATTCTGCTCCTCCCCTACCACCATTCCCAGGCTCAAGGGAAAATGCATTGATGTCGTTATGGCTCTGGACACATTGATTAATCAGGTAATACACATTCTAAACACTTAGTGAAATGGACTGTAAAAAAACTATCTTACTGACTCTCAGGGGCGATGATTTATCTTCTCTTACTTCAATGACAATGTTGTCTCTATGTCTTTGGAATCGGTGGTACTTAAAAATCATCTGAAAATGCCTGGGCTTTGCGGATCCAACATCATTTAAAGTTCACCGAATTTGGCCAAAATTTTCAAAACCATTAGACAAACAATACGGCACGTGCTAAGACACAGAGACAGGAATGCTAGAAAATATTAGAAGGTGTTTCATGCTATGGACCAGCTAGGACGACGGATGGTGTTAATTTCCCTTTGAAACACAGCCCACTGGAAAATGATGAAAATCCCTTTCAACACAACAGGAAATAAACACGCACGGAAGCAATTCTTAACAGAATACTGTTGCCATTCATTTGGCAGTACCAGAGCCAAGGAGACACTCGGAGAGTGTTTGGTAACAAAAAAGTATGTGCCTGATATATTATGCAGCCAAATTAGCAAGTAATTAGATAGAAATATTGAAACTGCACCAGAGAAGCAGCGATCCCACAAATTCTAAGCGGAAGCTTGTGAACCGTTCTGAATTTACAACGACTCGTTCTTGTTTTCCAAATCCTAATAACCATCTCCCCAGGAAACCTTTTCAATTCTTCCAGAGTGGGTCCCCTTGTTTCATGTTTGCACAGCACCCTATTTCTTTTTTCTTCATATAACTTGATAGTGTCAGATTCTGGGATTAATGTTCCCCTCCCCCCAACTATACTGGCAGCTCTATGAGGGCCGGAGACCCGAGGACGGGTTCCCTGTGTGCTTGGTGCTACGTATGATCCTGACAGTTGCACCAAGTATTCTTTTTAAATGAATAAATGAGATTGTTGACACATCCGTGATTTTTCTCCTTTTGGTTGTTACGTGCATTTCCCTCAGCAATGGGGCTTTCTCTTCTTTGACCACTCTAATGAGAACACAAGAGGCGGCATCCCTAGGACAATGTGACATTTACGGGAAAAGGACACATTCCTCCTACCCCTTTGTTCTAGGCACACCAGAACAGATCACTCATTCAAGGGCATTTAGGTACCTGTGATGGGTCCCAAAATACATAAGCAATAATCTTTTTTTTTAAAGATTTTATTTATTTATTTGACAGAGAGAGAAAGAGAGATCACAAGCAAGCAGAGAGGCAGGCAGAGAGAGAGAGGGAAGCAGGCTCCCTGCTGAGCAGAGAGCCCGATGTGGGGCTCAATTCCTGAACCCTGGGATCATGATCTGAGCCAAAGGCAGAGACTTAAACCACTGAGCCACCCACACACCCCCATAAGCAATAATCTTAAGGGAAATTGTACATCTTGGTCTAAAGTCATCTTCAGAAAATTACTCCATATATTCTACCAAGTCCTTTATAGATGGAGAAACCACAGGGATTGAGTATTATATTATAATCCTAGGTACTAATTAACTCACTCCATGTAGCAGGTATTTAAAAACTGCAACATTGAGGACAGATATGTAAGTACCTCGCACAGGATTTTGTCTAGCGGTGATCATTCTCACACTTCTCAGCTCCCAGGTTTCGGGCCACACTCCCTCCATCCGCCCCACCTTGAACAACTCTGACAGCATTTTCCCCAAGTTCTGCTTTTGCGTACCCATCACTGTGACAGACACCACATTTCAACCCTGCCTGCACACTCCCCAAATGGTATGCACATGTGAAGCCTGTCATCTACTAATGTATTTAAGATTTTGACCTTATTGTCCATTATAGAAGCAGAAAAATGGCATTTCCATTAGAAATTTCATTAGATATTTCAACAGACCTTAAGAGATTTCCTCTCATTCCATTTATTCATCGTTATTTCGATATCTCCAGTTTTTACTTATAGGTTTGTATGCATCAAACGTAGATCTTTTTCTTCTGTTTTTCTGTTAGAAAGAAATAATATCTAAACATCACCGGTGCGGTGCTCTAAAGAACTCCAAAGCTAGAATAAGCACCTAGGAATGAAAACAGGACTCTCAGAAATTACACGAGGTATAGATCTGCACAGAAGCGCACCCGTGGCGGGACAGGCTTGCGTGATTACACGTTTGCTTGGTTGGTGGTCTCAGCTCAGGTTTGCCCAGAAGCAGACCCTGAGACAAGGATTCAGATGTGGAAAGCCTGCTGGAAAGTGGGCCTCAGGCAAGACGGGAGGGGAGTGAGCTACTGTGGCCGAAGGCTCACAATTAAGGCCCCATGTTATGTGGACCTTGACATCTGGGGAAAACCAGGAGGGCCCTGAATGGCCAAAGCCCAAGTTCCCCTCCCTGCTCTGATCCCCCAGATCAGGGCCCCTGACCAAAGAGGCCTCCCGGTCCTGGAACCAGACGCAGTCCCTGTCTATCCCTCAGAAGCAGGCTTCAACTCTCCACCTGCCCATACAATTACTCAAACAAACAAATCACATCCTCCTGCAAGAACCAATGGGCACCCCTCTCTCTTGATCCTACAAGGTGTGCCTCCCACAGCCCTGTGCTTCTGTTCCCAAGTGTGATCTTGGTGTGGCTCCCTGTGACAGGCAGTGTCCCACTCCAAGTCTGTGTAACGAATGAACTGCCGTTGGTCTAGATTACCCATGTCAGCATCACGCGTCTGGGCATCTCCAGAACCCCACGGCAGGAATCCCTCCATCACCAACGGGGCGAAGGGGAGAAAATTAAAACAGATACAGAAGGAAATGTATCTAATAAAATGTGCATTATCAAGCAGGTTACTACTACAGCTCCTGGGTACCTGCGCTAAGCTCCTCTGGAGAGTTCTCTGGGCCCGTGTAGAAACATTGTCCCCGTGGGGTAAAAGGGCTAAGTCTCATCAGGCACCAGCTGAGGGGGTCTCTGCCGGAGCATTCATTCTCCCAAACGTCAGACCTGCCTAAGCTGGCGAGGAGGCTCAGCCAGCCAGAGAGAGCCCTCAGGCAGAGATGCAGAGCCGAGCAGAGGTGGCTGGTCTACAAACAGGACACTGTGAGGCCTGAGGGGACATGAGCAGAGCCCCCCTGCCACCGTGGGGAAGAGCGATGGTCCATCTTGCCAAAATCCTGCTGGTTCTCAAGTTTTCCCCCCGAAATTCACTAATCTGCATACAAAAAGACTCCATCTTTTAGTACCAATAAAGCTCTATGAATGAAAAGAGGATTTTTTTTTTTATGATTTATTTATTTGAGAGAGTGCGAGTGAGCAGGGGGAGGGCCAGAGGGAGAGAATCTCCAGCAGACTCCAGGCTGCGCACAGAGCCTGACACAGGCTTGATCTCCGGACCCTGAGATTATGAACTGAGCCGAAATCAAGAGTTTGACGCCTCACTGACTGAGCCACCCAGATGCCCCTGAAAAGTGGATTGTTAATGGAAAAAAAGAAAAATGTTGATGGTTTGATAAAATATGGTTGCTAATTCATTTCTCTGTCCTCTAGCATTTAGGAATGAGCTATTCTTGGTTGGTGGGTTCTCAGAACGCAGCAGGTATCAGAATCACATGGCAGAATCAACTCCAGACTTGAGACCTGAGAATAGAGATTTCTGGTTAGCCTCAGGGGGTGCTGATGCTGGTGGTCCCAGGCTGAGGCTCTGCCACCAACGGTCTTCCAACGTGGAGCTCAGGAGACCCATGATTAGTGATAAGGATCCGACGGAGTCAAAATGGCGTCGGTGCAGGGCTCCTCAACAGAGGGAGGGACCGGCAAAGCATAAGGTTAAATGAAAGAAGAAAAGTCAGTAGCTTTGTCTTTGCAGTACTATAATTTGAGCAGACACGGAGATTTCCTTGACAGAGATCAAGGTGAAGGAGACAGGTAAGCGCAGGTAAGGATGCAGCCATGCCTGCGTACACTCCAGGTGCTGGTGTACATGGACCTCTTCTCCATGACAGGGTGACAAGGGGTTTCCAAAGGAGAGGATACTGAGATCTGGTGTCAGGATCATTCTTCCCCCAGGCAACAAGTGGGCCCTTACTTGTTGATGAGGGACTATCTTGCATGTGCTTTTATTTTTTATTTATCTTAATTTATCTTATTTATCTTTTATCCCTTTAGTCAACAAGAGTCTGGTTTTATCTTTGGAAACAGTCCAGTACCTTGATTTCATGGAAATCCACTTGCTCAAGAAAAGAGAAGCACTCTGACCAGCACTTTACCTTCTCCTCTGAATTCAAGTGCTCAAGATGCTCTTACCAGAACAATGATTACTTGAAAAGAAAAAAAAAAAAAAAGGAAAATCCTGACATCGCACCATCAGGTGACTTAGGAAAGGCCATCAGTGTTCTCACTGACATGTGAGAGAGCATACTGATAACAAGGCAGAAAGAAGTCTTTCCTGCCCAAAATCCCTACTGAAACTCGGCATTCCGCCCTCAAAGGAAGTTTCTATCAGCATTCCTCAGCCATTATTACAAGGGCCAGGCTCATCATGCATACCATTTTCACTTTCCACATGCTTATTGGGTGCCTTCTGTGTGATATGTAACATGGATTCTACAAGAGCATATTCAGAACACAGTCTGACAGGTGTAAGAGGCTCTCGCGAGGGCCAATGTATCCAAGTAGATCCATCCCACATTTGAAATCCCAAAAAATCAGAATCTTTCCTTCCTTGTGAGGCACAGGGTCTGGACTTCCAATGACTTATAACACACCTGGGGAGTACCCCACTAGTGACCCAGAATCCTACAGAAGCACCTCTGTGGAAATTAACACATGATCCTGCTTGCCAAATGACGGATGGCTCCACACAGAACCACACGGGTATGATGTAGGAAAGGAAATCTGGTCGTGGGGAGGGTGGGGTAGAAAATATGAGAAGGAGCAGAGATGAATCCACATGAGGGAAGATGCTTCCATGAAGAACCTGAAAAATGTGTGGAAAACAGTAATGCCGAGAGGTGGTGGGCGACCCACAGAGCCCTGGGAGCTGGCGACAGGAAAGGAAGTCTCTGGAATGGTCTGTTTCACGATTCTGCTTATATATCGAGGTTGAGGCAGTGTGCCCACGTGTGTACCTTCCTGCTGCCCGTCCCTGTGGAGGCACAGCCAGACACCTTCCAGGAGGGCAGTCTAAAGGAAAGACAGACCCAAAGAGGAATGGAATGAGCAGGGAGGGTTTTCTCTATACCTGAGAAACAGCCTTCTCCTTGTGTGAGGAGAAGAAACAAGGTCGTTTTGTTTATTGTCAGTGTTTCAAGGCATTGTTTTGACTTGATTTTCAGCTCTATTAACTTTTAGGATTATCCCCACAACTTTTCCTCACTTCCTCGCTGAGTGACTAAAGCTCTCCAAATGTGAATTTCTTTAAATACTCTAACACAAATAATCCAACAGGTATTCCGGAGATGGCTGTGTTGATAGAGCAAATGGTACTGGTACCCATTAAATGTCGAGCTGGGCCCATCTCCGGTGGCTGAGCCAGCATCCCTGTCCTTTCCCTCCCACTCTGGCCCCCTCATTAGCAGTCATAATGACTGTTTTCTCTCTGGAGTCCAGAGACCGTTATAAATCCTAATGCTTCCATTCATTCGTTCCACAAATATTTGCTTTTGTTTGTGATACGACACTCGGTAAATGTCGCAGATACAAAAATGACAGGCAGCCCCCGCGCACACATAGCTCTCTGCCTCCCCGGGGGATGGCAAATAAAGAGCCACTTTGCCAGAGTGTGATAATGAGCTATTCCAGAGAAACACAGAGGGAACGAGTTAGAATCAGGGGGAAAGGCAGTTGGGAGCCACCCCGGGGGAGAGGCGGCTGAGCTAGGTCTCCAGAGAGGAGCTAAGGCATCAGACAGGCAGACAAAGGAGTGAACGAAACAGCACAGGTGAGGGGCTGGAGAGGCAGCAGGGAAGGTGGGGAAGGCAACAAACAGTGAATGCCTGGAGCAGAAGGACAGCCCGAACGCTGGCTGGGCCCGTGGGAGTGGAAGGAGACAACCATTCAGAGAAGGAGTGGTCCAGTCTGAGGAAGCAGGTAATGGGGGACTAAGTGTCTGTTGGCTAAGTTGTAGATAATCCCAGCACAAAGAGTCGTAGGCCTGGGGGCGGGGTTGGGGGGTGGTCGGAAGTCAGTCCACCATAACTTGGGAAGGGAGACAGGGTTGGACATAAACACACCAGAAGGCTTTTATGGCCTGAGCTGCAACCACCTCCCCCCACTGGCCCACCACCCCCTGCTGTGTTGGGGGGGAACAGGTCATGGTTCCACCAATGTAGTAAGCAGAGGCGGCTGCTGCTGCTGGCTTATAGACAGTATTTGGGGGGGAAAAAGTCTCTCTCATCCATATTCCATATTCTGAAGTATATCTAATGCCCTTCTGGTTTAGGACCCCTTACACATTTATACAGCTGGTTTTTTCCCTTTAGACATATATACACAATTACCACCGCTGACCGCACTACCGACACCTCCATATACTCCGTGCTCACTCCACTTTGCTCTAGACCTCACATTTTGTGGCGTCTTGTACTTTATTCTGGTACATTCGCCCCTCCTCTTCCAAGTATCTGTGTTCTTCATAACCGGGTTACACAAAACCCTTGCTCACTATGACCGAGGGCTCCCCCTTGTGGCAGAGAGCGGATCAACAGCCCCAAAGCCATTCGGGAAGCCCCTCTGCATTCCTCCAGTACTCAGGTGGGAAAACTAGAAAGGTCTCTCTAGACATCCTTACCGCCAGGCTGGGCATGTGACAATTATGGCCCAAAAGATTTAGGCAGAAATCTCTGGGTGGGGATTTTCTTTCCAAGTGCACAGGCAATGCCTCATTAGAAAAAGTTCTTTTCCCTCGACCCTTCCCTCTTTCTCTCAATGGCAACGCAGACCATCCAGGGAGTGGCTGCCATTTGCAGACATGAGGGCGAGAGAGAACCACACACACTGAGAATGATGGAGAGGACAGAATAAGGAACCTGGGACTCAGATGACCTTGGGGCGCTGCTACACCAGTCTGGTCTGCTACCTAAGGACTCTTGCTCAGCGAGAGGCATAAATCTCTGTTACTTATTACTAAAGATGATTTACTCCTAGGTGAGTCACTGGTGAAAGCATCCAAAGCAGGCTCTTGGTTGGTGATCACTATTCTGTACGCCTTGAAACTGGAGAGCCCTCCCCCCTCCATGCTATCTGGAATGATCCATTGTTTGGCAGCTCCAAGTATAAACGAATGAAACTTCACTTCATTGCCTGCCTCTAGCACACCCACAGCTTCTGCCGGAAAGACTTCCTATTGGACACACTGAAGTCTGATTTGATAGGTTTCTGGATTCTTTTGATTCCTGGGCCAAAAAAACCCCACCAAACACACACACACACCCACACACACACACACACACACACACACACACAGAAGGACCAGAAACCTTGCCTTGGTGATAAAGTAGGAAAGTATGAAGAAGCATGGGTCACACCTACAAAAGTGGGCATATCCCCCCAGCCCAGTGATATAATATTACTGAAGGAGAGGCAAGTGGGGCAGGAGGGAGGGACAAGGAAAAGAAGGTCTAATAGGGGGCAGTGAAGAGAGGCCTGGTCACGGGGGAGCAGCTTGAGAATGCGTGAGTGGGGTGTGTGTTGAGATCAAGTACCAGGCCACACAAGGGCGGGTGAGATGCCACATGGCTTTCCTCTAGAAATGCATATTCCTGGAAGCCAGCCTCAGGGAATCTGTTGCCACAGGTCTGCAGTGGGACCCAGGAATTCTCATTTTTTAAGGAGCACCGCAAGTGATAATTAGCATGGGGTTCTCAATTTTTTAAACTCTGCTAAAGGCTCTAAAACCAGGAGCCAGGGAAGGGAAGACTGGACTGAGAGTTAGAGAAACTTAAGTAGCTTCTCTGGGCCTCCACTATAAAATCACAAATGGTTCTCAAACTCTTGCCATGGAACTCCCACTTTTTTTTTTTTAATATGAAGATTTACTACAAATGCTGAATATATCAAATTAATGAAACAGGCGTATCTCTGACTGAAGCTGAGTGGGAAACCCCAAGGGCCACCTGATTCCCGTCACTCTGTCACGTTCTGCTGAGGAAACCTGAGGCTCTCGGCATCCCTGGGCCTCCTGAGTTCATTCCAGTGAAGACATGTGACTTAACAGGACACCACATAAATTAGGTGAACTCTTTGTGGTCCTTGTTCTGAAGGTCAAGTGGATTCCATCCTGAGATGGAGGATAAAGAAAAGAAAGTCAGGAGTATCTATCTTAAGCCACATCTATAACCTTTACATAAAAGGATTTCTTCACAGTGCTGTTTTAAAGGTATTTTAAGCACATCACTTCAAGGTGTGACCAGAATAATGACACACACATTTGAAAGTGGTCATTTTAGTAAAGCAATGAAAGTTTAAAGGGGGGAGGGGACTGGTAATTGTGATTTCTTTCGATTTTTGAAAAAGATAGGCTATCCAGGGTGCAATGAAGAAAGCATAAACAAAACCCACAAGAACAGCAGAGCCCACACTAAAAACAGAGGAGGAATTCAGAAAGCTGGTGCTAAGACCCTTTTTGCCATAAAATCATCCCCAGAGGAGGGGGTCCTGGCTCAAGTCCCAAGTCTTACACCTGCTACTTGTGTCCAGGAAAATCATTTCAATTCTTTGTGCTACATTTTTTTTTTCATTTAGAAAACAGGAATGAACTTGTTTATTCCATTCCCACTCTGGGGGAGCTATTGTTCCAGCTTTAAGAGCAACAGGCAAAGACCCATACCCACAGGAATCTGACCTCCAAGCAAGAGAGGACAGGCAAGAATGGCAGGCGTGAAGCCGATGTTGGGTCATAAGGAGAACAGTGGTAAAGAGAACAAATGGGCAGGGAGAAGGTAACCAGATAGGATAGGAAGTGGATTGAAGAGGGAGAGCCCAGTGCCCTGACAACTCAGAAAAAGGCCTCCATGAAGGAAGGAACAGGTGGATATTTGGGGCGAGGGTTGGTGATCAGTAGTCTGAGAAAAGGCACCAGAGAAAAGGCATGTTCCAGAAATGGGTAGATGCCGTGGACAGCTGGGGGAAAGGAAGCAAGAAGGAGACTTGAATGGGATAAAGTCAGACAGGCAATGGGGCCAGAGTTGATAATGACTCAGAGGCCACTGAAAGGACTCTCTTTTTGCTCCAAGCAAGACAGGAAGTTGCTAGAGACAGTGATGTGATGAGGTTTACATATAGAAGCAAGAACTCAGCTCATCATTTCGAGAATGCTGAGGCTCCCCTCTAGAAGGACACTAGTTTGGAGGCCATTCCAATAGTCCAGGCGGGCAGGTGGATACGTGCCTTTCCTGCCCCACCGACGTGTCGCAATGTCATGACTATAAAGATAAGTTTCAAAACACTGCATGCATTTAAGGCTTATGATTATTGTCATTTTATGACCTTTATGCTAAAAACATGCTCGAGGGAAAAATACAGCCAACAAAATCGAGTTTTGTATTATGAGCCTGCAGGTGATGATGAAGATGCACTTTTCAGCTTGTCAAGGAATCGCCACCAGATCGGTGTCCCATCCAGAGCCTGCGTAATGGCCCGAGGAAGCAGATGTGAGGGCCTGCGGACAGAGCACAACCCAACCTGTCTGGCTTCACAGGACTCAGGAAACTAACAAACACTGAACATCTGGTAACCCTCTACCTTTCCTCAATGGCACAACAACACATTCCACAGCAATCTGTCAAACACACCCACACATGCGCCCTTGCCTTACTAACTGCTAAACACCAAAGCAAAAATATCACCAGGGATCATTTACTTATGCCTAAGTTAGGTGATGTTCTAAGATATATTATTAATAAACAAACAGATTCTAATTAAAGAGATGGCATTTTCACCCATTGGATACAGTTCACTACACATTCGTCCAAACCGACAGAGCATACAACACCAAGAGGAAACCCTAATGTAAACTATAAACTCTGGGGAATGATAATGTGCTGATAACAAATGTCCCACTCTGGGGGGAGGGGGTGTTGACAATGAGAAGGCTGCACCTTCCTCTCAATTTTGCTATGAATCTAAAATTGCTCTCAAAAAAGGAAATACTGAAAAAAAAAACAAACAAACAAACAAAAAAAAAGGAAATACTGAAGGAAAAAAACACACAAGGAGCACAAAAAGGGGCTGTAATCACAATCCAAGATAAAGTTCAGCTGTGAGCAACATTGACAAATTGTTGATAATGTGAACTGCACATAGAATGAATTTAAAAATTAGCAAAACTACATTAGGAAGGTGGGAGGGAATGAGGTGTGAAGAGGTGTGTGCCTGTGTTGGCTTTTGAGATGGGGGATCGAGAATAAGGGGACTAATTCTATTTCTGCCATAAACAGACTTCAACATAAAATTAAATTTAAAAATTCAATTATAAAACTAAATTAAATAAACTTTATAAATTAATTAAATTTTATAAATCAAGAAGCAGAAGTAGAAGCACATTATTAAGAAATCTGGAGGTAAATAGAAAAATAGCTAAAGGGGTTGAAAGTTATTACCGCACGGGTGAGGGACGAAAAGGCAGGAATTGCTCATTTTCATTATGTCTCTGAGTCCTAATCAATGACGTTTACAGAGGTGCAGATTCTAACATGAGTCTAAGCCACATACATAACTTTTTTAGATGAAAATATTTAATAAAATTCTTTGGCTTCTTAACTATTTAATACACTACTTAGAAAACAATGAAAACTGACTTGAAAATAGGACACACTGGCTCTCAAGTGAGGTAATTTAATTAAAGGACTTAGGGGCTTCGAAATTATCAAGTTCAATGCTTATTGAGCACACACCATTCGTGATCTGCTACACCACAGACAGACAGACAGACAGACAGCATGGCATGAGGCAGAATTTGCTTTGAGAGTCCTCCAGTGATACGCGATTCGCTGTGGACCTCACAGATCAGGGCTCTCCTTCATGCTGTGCTCTGATTAAACACTGAAGGATAAATGTATGAACCGAGCACATAACAGGATCCCATGTAACCCTCCCACCATCTGGAGAGGCAGGCATAGGCTGTCGGCAAGAAAGTGGGCAAAGTCCAAGGTCACAGTTAGGGTGGTGCTATGGACTAAATGCCTATGTCCCCCCCAAACTCATATGCTGAAGCCCTAACCCGCAATGTGATGGTCTTTGGAGATGGGCCTTTGGGAGATAATTCGGTTTAGATGGGGTCATGCCAGTGGGACTCTGATCTGATGAGGCACTAAGATTACTGCCCTTATAAGAAAAAACACCAGAGAGCTCTCTGTCTCCATACTTCCATCTCCAGCTCTGTTTCTGTCTCTAGCTCTATCTCTGTCTCTATCTCTACCTCCCTCTCTTTCTCTCTCTGCCATGAGAGCACATGGCAAGAAGGCAGCCATCTACAAGCCAGGAGACAGTCTTGACAAGAACCCAACCATGCTGGCACCCTGATCTTGGACTTCCAGCCTCTGGAACATTAAGAAATAAATGTTTGTCTTAAAAACCACCCAATCTGTGTTATTTTGTTATGGCAGCCTGACCACAAACCAATGGACTGAGCCAAGATGAGAATCTAGGGTTGTCTGACCCCACCCTAACTCATAAGCAGCTTCCTCTCCTTGCTCATAATAATCCATCACACACACACACACACACACACACACACACACACAATCATTTAGAGCTCCAACGGTGACCACTCCAGCACTCCAGAAATAGCCTACAGAAATCCACTGACACTTAGCTACTCCCCCCACCCCAGACATCAGCCATGAGAAGCCAAAGAACTGCACGCACCCTGAGAAAATGTGAATTTCCAGAACTATGTTAAAATCTGCCACCTCAACCTAGTTGATGGGATTTTTTTTTTCCCATGAAAGTTGCCCTCGCACCTTACAAATAACACACATCAATTCAGGCAAACCTCATTAGATGATTCCTCCGAATGGCCGACTTTAACTCGCTCACCGATTTTGATGACTCTATGTTGTCAGCAGAACTGTGTCCCCACGTCCCCGCCAAAATTCCCATGCTGGAGTCCCAACCCCTAGTCCCTCAGGGAATCTTGCCTGACTTGAAGACAAAGCCTTTAAAGAGATCATCCAGTTAAAATGGGGCAATTGGGACACAGACGTGCACACGGGGCAGACCACAGGAAGACAGAGGGAGAAGAGGACCATCCACAAGCCCAGGAGAGAGGCCTGGAACAGACCCTTCCCTCACAGCCTCAGAAGGAACCAACCCTGCCCACACCTTGATTCAGATGTTGCCTCCAGAACTAAATTCAATAAAAATTAACAAGGAAATAAATTTCTGCTGTTTAAGTTCTCCAATCTGGGTTGCTTTGTTACAACAGGCAAGGCAGACCAACACATTCCCTTAGGGCACACACCAGTGGCCTCGCTCAGACTCTCTCCACCCCCCAATTCCACTCAGTCACAAGGACTGGAGGATTCAATCTCCTCACGTTCCTCCTTACACGCCCGTCCACTCCCACCACGTGGGTTTTAACTCAGGCCCAGCCTAACTTCCGTCCGTGATGGCCTCCTAACTGGTTTCACAGCTCTTTCCCTTTCTTTTTTAAAGATTTATTTATTTATTTTGAGAGAGAAAGAGAGACAGCATGAGCAGGAGGGGCAGGAGAAGAGGGAGAGAGTATCTCAAGCAGACTCCTAGTTGAGCACAGAGCCCGAAATTAGGCTCAATCCCAGGACCCTGACATCACGACTTGAGCTGAAACCAAGAGTCACGCTGCTTAACTGACTGAGCCACCCAGGTGCCCCTTTCACCTTCTATCCATCATCTGCACAGGGGGTGGGGGGGATGTTCACAACATCTGCATGGAAGAAGACACTGGGTGCTCAGTGCTGGGCACAGCACCCACTATGCAGACACCTGCTCAACCCGGTCACCAGGTCTGGTGTCCCTAGGTAGAGGGGCAGGGGCGGGGGCAACCTCTCCCACTACCGTCCTAGCGGGTATGGCCATCTGGGCTGAACCTCAGTTCTGCCTTACATCCACCCCGGACTGGGCTTTCCAAATTACAAAGCTTCGCCCATCGCTCCTCCTGAAAGCCCTTCAGCAGGTCCCTGGCACTGTGTTACCTGGAGGAGGGTACACCTTTTCTCGGCAGTCACCGTCCAGCATCCTCCACTTACGCCACGGGCTCCAGACACTCTGAACAGAGTCTCGGCTTCACAAGCCCATCTTGGCCATACGGTTCCGAGCCTTTGTACACATCGTGAACATCTGCCTCCCTCTGCCTATCGCAGAATTTCTACTTCTGCACCCTTCCCTGTCCGGCTTCCCCTGGGCTGCCCCCGTTGTGTTGGACATATTTCCATGACAACACCTGCACTGGCTGGTCATCATGGGTGCCTGTTGCTCCCTCTCTAGGCTGGGGACTCCCTGGGAGCAGTGACGGATGCTTCTTTGGGGCTGTTACCGATCCAGACCTCTGGCTGACAAGAGCGGGGCCTCAGAAAATGCCTGGGGATTACAGGATTGATGTGCTTGGCCGCAAACACTGAGCTGAACTTCACAACCGCCTCCCTAAGGAAAGAAAGAAGGCTGTTTCTACCCAAATCAAATTAGGCACCACCTGCATACCCACCCTCCTGGCACCGGGCTAGGAGATAAGAGCACAGGTTTCCCGCAGCATAAATATCCACTGAACGGATGAATGAAGCCATTAATAACCTTTGACTGTGTGCCGGGATCGTTACTGCTGGGAAGAATATTTGCAAAAGAAAAGGAAATCACCTTTTTGAGTGAGTCAGGATACAATTGTTTAGATACAGATATATTTCTTCCTTAGGGGACTTGCGCTTAGTGGAATTCTTGGTGAGTGCGGTGGATGTGTGTTTGTGTTTCTTGGGCCTTCCCCAACACGCAGTAAGTACAATCTCCCCAAACCTGGCCCATGGAGTGGGAATAAAGGGAACGCGGGCCTCCACAGGGAGGGCACGCGCATGTGCACGCGTCTGCCATGCACCTGTGCGCATTCAGTAAAGCTGGGGAGAGCTAAGCTGTGTGCACTGGTTAGTTCCAGCTTGGGTAAAGGAAATAATTCCTCACGCCTGGTCTGTGTTTTGCATGTAAGCTGAGAGGACGACTTTCTGGAGGTGGGCTTCCGGAGGCAGCCGCAGCCCTAGAGGCTGGGCACAGACCCCGGGCCCACACGGACTGGGGCAGCTCGGCTCCAGCCCCACCACGAACGTTCCAGGCTAAGAAGAGCTTGGAACTGTTTCCAAGAATCAGCGCAGGGATGTGGGCCTCCTGCAGAGCCCTTGAGGTCCCCCTCTCCAGGCAGGGTCCACTCAGTATCCTCCTAGCTCCTCAACACCTGACTTAACCAAGTCTGACTCTATGGTCTAAAAGAATTCAAAGCTGTCCCTGAGCTGGTCCCCTGCCTGCCAGGCTCTGGGTCTCTCCCCCCGCATGTCTCCGAGGCCATCCATCCTACTAGCAAGTCTCAGTCATGCGTGACCTCTCCCTGCCATTCTCTCTCACTGCCCCTTAAATGACCGGAAGGATCATGCATTAACAGGGACACAGTGGGACTGATCCCTGTTTCTCCTTCTGTAGGACAGCCCTGGAAGTGAGTCAGCTGCCCTTTTCAGCTTGGTGGCCTGGGACACCTGACTAAACCCTCAGGGTCTTGGTTTCTCCTTCTGCACAAAGGAAATAGCGACAGTCCTGCAAAACAGGGTCGCTGTGAGAACTAAGTGAGGTCAGACTGACACGGCCAAGGCCCGCCCAGGCTAACAGCCCCCTAGCTGCCAACGGACCTGGATCTTGCTGAGCTTGACACAGCGCCCTAGGCACCATAGGAACCCACCTTCGGGTTATTACTCTCCATCTTAAATAAACAGCATTTCAAAGCTGACTTGAACTGTGTAGAAAACATGAAAAAAGTGTAGGAAATCTCTATGTTAAGGGGGAACCTGTCACATTTTTTTCTACTCTTCCCCTCACAGTACTGTCGATCACTATGTAGACTACCTAAGAAGCCTTTTTAAGTTTGGTGCTTTTCAGAAATACTTAAGCCCTGTGCATATCCCAGTAACACAGCACTTACATACTTCAGCCTCGTATATTTACCCCCCAACACACAAATGCACACACACTACATAAGCTTACACAGCTCACAGAGGTCACACACACGTATCTCCTCACAAAATTTCCTGTGCCTAAAAAATGCAAGGGCACAATTCGATGATATTGAGTGACTTTACACATTATATAGTGTATCACAGCCAAGTTTTAGAATTATTTTCTATCACCCCGAAGGGATCCTCTTTCTTAATCTCTACCCTAACTCCTGCAGGCAACCACTGATCTGCGGTTTACCTCTGTCTCATACAGTATTTTGTGTCTGGCTTCTCTCACTCAGCATACTGTTTTCTTCCGTGTTGCGGGGTGTTCCTATTTCTTGCTTTTTCGTTACTAAATAGCACTTCATGCATAGATGCACCACGTTTGTTTATCCACTCACTAGCTGACCAATGTCTGAATTGTTTCCATTGTCTGGATGTTATAAATAATGTTGCTATAAACATTCACATACAAGTGATTTGCATGGACACATGTGTTTATTTATCTTGCTGGTAGATATCTAGGAGCAAAAGGCCTCTGGGGCATATGACAAGTTTACGCTTCACTCTGAGGAACCTTCAAACACTTTTCCAAAGTACGTACACTTGGACTTCGGTTGATGATTGATTCAGTGCCAGCAACCTCTCAGACTCCCACCTGTGTCTTGCACAAGCCCAATAGCTTAATTCCCCACCACCTCCACCTCAGTGTATCAGAGAACACTGAAACAGTGTTCAGTGAACAGTGAAACAGAACCATCACCATATGAGCTGAAGCTCCCCTCCTGAGGTTTCGAAAATGCTTAACTAGAACACCGAGAGCACCAAATATCTTCCCAGCTCCTCCTGCCCTTGTGTTGCTATAAAGATCCCAGGCTTTAGGGCTACAGAGAGACTCACACTTGGCGCACGGAAGCTAAATCCGAAATGCTCACTAGTGCTAAGTGCTTTATCTCCTCACCTCCTAAGGATCACAGGGAAACAAATGATCTCTCGAGCCAACATAAAGATCATCAGCAAAGATTATGAATCCTCCTTTCTTCTCCAGCATTTTAACAAATGTCCAAGAGTGACAAAGCCCAACAAGTTCGACCGAGACTCCTTAGGCAGGAAAGCTGATAAATATCATCAAGGAGATGATACATTCTGGGAGGTAGACCCTTGGAGTGACTGATATAGTTAATGTATTTGATTCTGTCCCCATTTCTCCAGCATCGCAGGTACCGTTGTATTCACCATTGAGGTGTCCCAATGTCCCTTCACTAAATTATTTAGGGGTTATGCCATATCCACAACATTTATGAAGACAGCACCTTCAAAGGCTTGCTCTGTTCTGAAGCACCTAGATCTGGCCTCATACTGACAACATCTTACTGAGGGAAGAGACTCATGAAGCTACTGCACAAGATTGGAATTGTGGTCCACACTCAGACTGACTGTCTTTGGGTCACTGCATCCCAAAAAACGCAAGGTCTCACCACCTCAGTTGGATCTAGGGGCATTATTTGGCCCCCCGAAGACCACGCCATACAAGATCCAGTCTATAACCCTATCCCAGCACTCTCAAACAAGCCTAACATCTACTTTCCTACTTAGCTTCTAGAAGCAATTATCTTCCCCACCTAAACTTTTCATTAAAACCTATTAAGGTGATCACAAGAAAATGAGCTGAATTTGAGTGGTGGCCACCCCAACAACTGGCCCTGGAAGTCACCCCAAATGTCATCCAACTAAGAACGCCACTAATCCCATCTGGTGATTCCTTTACTGTGGAATACCTAGCCACTAATTCTCACGTTTTCTGGAATCTCCTTGCCCAGGTCCATGCATCCAAGAAAGATTGCCCCTTTCCTGGTCTTCATGGCCATTTGCAGGTTCTCAAGTCCAGGAGAAAGGGAATCCATTTATTTTAGGGACCACAGCACCACTATCGCATGAGATGGAACCCACTGGAAAGTTGCTTCTTTCCATCTCATTGCCAAGACACAGCTGATAAAGGATGGGACCCAAGAGTTGGCCACTTTGGCCATTAGAGGATTCCCTCAATAAAGTGTTCATTATTCATATTTTTACAGACTCTTGGGTAGTAGCTAATGGCCCCACTGTTTGGTCTCATCAATGGGCACAAAATAGGTTTTGCATTCAGGATTTTTCCCTGTGAGGCCTTACACATTGGGAATATACTACTTCTCATACCTCACATGTTACATTTCAAGTCTCCCACGTCTCAGCTAATACTAAAGGTCCCATGGAGAAGGCTCCTTGTAATGCTTTAGCTGACCAGCTAGCTCACATTTCTTCTGGAAATTCATATAGCACCCCATTCCCTTGGCCTAAATGCCCAGTGTGGTCTTTCAACTCTTAAACATGAGGCTGAATGCCATGGTATCTCCATGTCACTTGTTTTAGCTGAACCCTTAACCCCTAACCCCTAACCTCCCAATGTGCTTTTCGTGCCCTATTTTGTCCTTGCATCATGGCCAATGAGGATTATAACAAGAAGCAAATGTCCCTCCACTCATTAGCAATTGATTTCATTGGGCTGTTGTCCTAATCTGCACATATTATATACAAATTTGTGCCTAATCAGGCAAAAATCAAAGTGCCTCACAATTATATGGGTTTACTTTGGGCTTACTCTTTTTAGCATGCTACTGCTGACACCACTATTATAAGTCACCAAAACTGTTAGTTCCCTTTGGGTCCCCACAAAGGATCTGCTCTGATTGGGATACACAACCATTCATTCAATGTAGGCATGTGTCTTACAACAAGGCATTATTGGAAATTTCCTCCTTCCTATTGTCCACTGTCAATAGCCCCAATTGAAGTTCTAATAAAGAGGCAAAATAGCCTACTCAAAGATGCTCTTAAAATTACAAAATGGATAGTGTTTCCAAATGGATCTCTCTTTTGCCCTCCGCCTTGGTTACCTTCAACTCCCGACTTTTAGGTCTTATGTGATCCGACCAGACTGCAGGCTGGGTCCCTCTTCCCATCATTCTAGTCACAAAAAAGAACACTCCCCACTTATAGATCTATAATACCCAAATAGAATTCCCCTTCCCACTTAATAACTCCCCATTCTGCCATCCATTCTCAAACCTGGTGCCCACTTTGGGGCTGATAATACAAGGGGACCCACAGAATATTCAGGCCTAATGCTCAAACAGGCTATCTATATGTCAAATCTTGGTGTCCCTCACAATGAAGTTTTAAAAGTCTTGACTAACTAGAGGATCATCTTTTTTTTTTTTTAAGATTTTATTTATTTGACAGAGAGAGATCATAAGTAGGCAGAGAGGCAGGCGGGGGGTGGGGGGGGGTGGGGGTGGGGGAGGGGAAAGCAGGCTCCCTGGTAAGCAGAGAGCCCAGTGTGGAGCTCGATCCCAGGACCTTGAGATCATTACCTGAGCCGAAGGCACAGGCTCAACCCACTGAGCCACCCAGGTGCCCCTAACTAGAGGATCATCTTTGTAAGAAACAGAAGTCTTGGTGCCCTCTTAAACTCTGTGGGCCTCATCACAATCTTTGGTATAACAGACATATATTTAGTTATTTTCAATTGTGTAACACAGACTTGCTACCCCCTATAACTGTGTGGACCTCTCAATGAGGAAAGAAAGACCTTAAATTAGTTCTTGGTGTCAACATTCTTAAATAGGTTGCCTGCTCTCACTCCACGCATTATGGCAGTTAGAATGAGGGCTTACTGCAGGATTCAGGATTGCAATGCCCATGGCTCTTAGAGTAGTGAAAAATAAGACATGACCTCACAACTCCCAAAGCCAAAAAGGTACTACATTTTCATCTTGTAATAATTTCTCAAGTGTAAAGCTTTGCCTCATGGTCTTAGGGTTCCCAAAGACTCATAAGACATCTACAAAACTCCTGTGTCCTTACAATTCATGGTCTTTGTTCCAGAACTTTTCCTGGAGAGCCATCCTTCCTTCCTCCAACTTGGGACTACCTTGCTTCTGTCATTAATAAATGTTTTTTGGTCATACCAAATGACCTCCATCATAGGCTTCAATAACAGAAGCAAACCCTGGGAGGGGAGGGAGCTCCACCCCATGCTGTGGTAGAGTTTTTACAAAGGCCATTATAAAAGGGGTGGAAGGTTATCTCATTGGGATTTTCCATAATGACTAATGAGGTCGAACATCTTTTTTCCCAGATGCTTATTAGCCATCTCTATATTTTCTTTTATAAAAATGTCTGTTCCGATCTTCTGCCTATTTTTAAATTGGTTTGCTTGTCTTCTTGTTATTGAATTGTAAAAGCTCTTTATATATTCTGAATACAACTCTTTTGCCAAATATATACTTCACAAATATTCTTTCCCAGTCTGTGACTCATCTTTTCATATCTAAGTGGTCTGTGTGGAAGCAGAAAAGTTTTTAATTTTGATAAAGTATAATTTATCAATTTTTCCTCTATCAATTACACATTTCTTTTTGTAATGTGTAATCACATTTTTCCTGATCCAAGGAATTTCCTGATCCAAATTTTCTGTTTCCTTCTAAAAGGCTTATAGCTTTACTTCTTAAGTCTATGACCCATGTTGAGATAATTTTTTGTGTATGGTGTGAGGTGAGAATCCAAACATCCTTTTAGTTGTAGAGATCAATTACACATAGAAACTATCCTCACTTTACTATCTGGAAACCCCACCTCCAAATCTGTAAATTAAGTAACTTTCATTTTACATCATTTGTCATGCTGAATAGAATTACATTTATTTAAAAACAAACTTATGTGAAAGTTCCATACTTGAAACTATCCCCAAACAGCAGCTCTGTTCTGATTTTTATTCTTTTCAGAGCAAAGATGATGGGATACATGTCTCACTGTCGACCACTCTTACAGAAAAGGGAGGAAATCTTACATTGTTCAAAATTTTGTAAAATCCAGATTTTTTTTCTGATTGTTAAAACTTTTTGTAAGAAACAAGCCCACAGTTTACATTAATTTCTAATTTACATACCAAATAATCAAATTTCTTATGTGGAACCTCCTAGTTTATAGTCTTGGCTTAAAAAGATCTTTCAGGGGCACCTGGATGGTTCAGTTGTTAAGCATCTGCCTTTAGCTCAAGTCATGATCCCAGAGTCCTGGGATAGAGCCCTGCATTGGGCTCCCTCCTCTTTAAGAAGCCTGTTTCTCCCTCTCCCACTCTCCCTGTTTGGGTTCCCTCTCGCCCTATGTCTCTCTCTGTCAAATAAATAAAATCAAAATTAGCAAGACAGGAAACAACGTGTGTTGGAGAGCATGTGGAGAAAGGGGAACTCTCTTACACTGTTGGTGGGAATGCAAGTTGGTGCAGCCGCTTTGGAGAACAGTGTGGAGATTCCTTAAGAAATAAAAATAGAGCTTCTCGGGGCACCTGGGTAGCTCGGTGGGTTAAACCTCTGCCTTCAGCTCAGGTCATGATCTCAGGGTCCTGGGATTGAGCCTCATATCTGGCTCTCTGGTCATCAGGGAGCCTGCTTCCCCCCGCCCCCCCCCCCCACCTACTTGTGATCTCTCTGTTAAATAAATCAATAAAATATTTTAAAAAATAGAGCTTCCCTATGACCCTGCGATTGCACTGCTGGGTATTTACCCCAAAGATACAGATGTAGTGAAAAGAAGGGCCATCCATACCCCAATGTTTATAGCAGCAATGGCCACAGTCGCCAAACTGTGGAAAGAACCAAGATGTCCCTCAACGGACTAATGGATAAGGAAGATGTGGTCCATATACACGATGGAGTATTATGCCTCCATCAGAAAGGATGAATACCCAACTTTTGTAGCAACATGGACGGGACTGGAAGAGATTATGCTGAGTGAAATAAGTCAAGCAGAGAGAGTCAATTATCATATAGTTTCACTTATTTGTGGAGCGTAACAAATAACATGGAGGACATAGGCAGATGGAGAGGAGAAGGGAGTTGAGGGAAATTGGAAGGGGAGGTGAACCATGAGAGAGTATGGACTCTGAAAAACAATCTGAGGGTTTTGTAGGGGCGGGGGGGGTGGGAGGTTGGGGGAGCCAGATGGTGGGTATTAAGGAGGGCACGTATTGCATGGAGCACTGGGTGTGGTGCAAAAACAATGAATTCTGTTACGCTGAAAAGAAATAAAAAAAAAAATCTTGAAAGTAACCAAAAAAAAAAAAAAAAGGATCTTTCCACAAAAGCCCAGTATAAACCTGAGTAATGCTGAATTTTTGCTTTGAACATGCATTTTTTAAAAATAATTATATACTGAAATGTACATTTCTATGAAAAGTTTCCAATGCTCTGTGGCTTTACAAAGAGTTTTCAAAGCCCCACAAAAGCAGAGTCTCTAAGACAGACTATAGAAATATGTGATTACTAATATGTAAATTTTTATTAGAAAAAACTTTTCTAAGTACAAATATCATAAGGCAATGCCTGTTTATTAAAATTCTATGTTAATGTCAATTTTCCCTTTAAGAAATAATTACAGATCTGAATTTCTAATCCTCGAGGCTCAATCCATCCTCCTCTAATCAAAAAACTTTACTTACACACAAGCACACAACTGTAAAATTAAGTTTTATCACTGATAATTTACCATGTAAAGCTCACTGTGTTTCACAATGCAAAATGATAAAGTATACACCCCGAAACCCAGTACTGTTATTTAGACAGGGCAGGAAGACTCAAATCCCAACATGTTGGGCTTTCAGATTATGGTGGGGGATACCATGGTGAAAGAAACAAATCACAGATCTCACTGAATTTCAATCCATTGTATGAGTAATATTCTCAGACAAGAAAACATGAGTATTTTGATAACCCCAAAATGAATGGGGAGTGTTGGATGGATTGCCCAATCAGAAACACAAAAATCTGTCCACAAACTTACTCAGAAATAGCAAAGCTATGCCGACAAATATAAACATATAAAATATGAGTGGTTTCCCTAAAATAATAAAGTAGCAAATACATTATAAAATACATACCAAAGCATTAAAAGATACATTCCATACACAAAGCTTTGGGATCACACATTATATCCCACAGAGTAAGGAAATGATGAGATATAATCTCTTAAAGAACACAGCTGACCTTGGGTGCCTGGGTGGCTCAGTCAGTTAAGCATCTGCCTTCAACTCAGATCATGATTCCAGGGTCTTGGGATCGAGTCCTGCATCAGGCTCCCTGCTGGGTGGATAGTCTGCTTCTCCCTCTCCCCCTGCTTGTGTGCTCTCTCTCTCTTTCTCTCACTCACTTTCAAATAAATAAAAATCTCTCAGAAAAAATATACAGCTGACCCTTGAACCACAGAAGGGTTGAGGCACCAACCCGTGTACTCAAAAATCCATGTATAACTTTTGACTCTCCAAAAACACAACTGTTAATAGTCTACTACTGACCAGAAGACTTATGGATAACAGTCAAGTAACAAATGTTTTGCATATATATTATATTATATACTCTGCAAAAATTAACAAAGGAAAACCACACCAGAATGGAGAAAGGAGGAGGGGCTCTCACGTCCTACCACTGGCCCTCAATTGCACCCCCCCCCCCCCCCCAGAAGAGACGGACCCAGCACTTGGATACCACTTTACTAGGTGGCTGGGGAAAGACAGGCTTAACTCCTCCTTCTGGCAACAGCCCAGCCAATGAGAGACCATCACAATATAGCCAATGAAAAGTCATTATACTTCCAGCTCCCAGTTTACTCCAATGGGCTTTTTTGTTTATAACAGCATTCCCAACTTTACCGTCTGCTCTACAGAAGGGCATTCTTCTCCTTTCTTCAGTGGACTTGCGTAAGGTTTGGCGAGGCTTGTTTGTCCTTGATTGCAATCCTCTCCTCTTTCTGAATAAACCCATTTTTGCTGATAAAATAACCGATGTCTTTAATTTAGGGTTACAACTGTATTTTTACAATACAGCAAGCTAGAGAGAAGAAAATGTTATTAAGAAAATCATAAGGAAGAGAAAATATATTTACAGTACTATACTGTATTTATCAGAAAAAAAAAAACCCTGCGTATAAGTGGACTCACACAGTTCAAACCCATGATATTCAAGAATCAATATATATGACACACTGAATATATGCTCCAGAGGCAATGTGCAAAGGTACCGCTTCATTCTGACTGAGACTCCAGTGAGAGATTTTAATCATTTTCGGAATGAATGGTCTTTGCAAGCTACAACTCCATTTGTCTGGAATATTAGTTTAAAAATTATATGTTGGGGGGCACCTGGGTGGCTCAGTGGGTTAAAGCCTCTGCCTTCGGCTCAGGTCATGATCCCAGGGTCCTGGGATCGAGCCCCACATCGGGCTCTCTGCTCAGCAGGGAGCCTGTTTCTTTCTCCCTCTGCCTGCCTCTCCGCCTACTTGTGATCTCTGTCAAATAAATAAATAAAATCTTTTAAAAAAATTATATGTTGGAGAATCCTAGTGCTTTTACAATAACTTATAACAATAACAAGATAATGGAAATTATTTTTACAATAATTTCAAAGCCCAGGTTATGCCCTGTAAAAATTTCTTTAGAAATAATTACGCCCACGGATATGAATGTTCTCTAGAATTACTGACTGATTATCTTTAGCATGCACAAATTATTCTTCATACTTTGTGACACAAAGTTTTTCAAATCTGTGAATGGGAGCAAATTTTGCCACTCCAAGATATGTCTCTTTGGCATATTGATTATTTTAAGCTTGTTATTTTTAAGAAATGGCAGACTCCGTGGAAGTTCTGAAAACTGAATATACCTGTTGGCAAGAGACATTTACATTTATAAGGGAACTCTCTCTCTCTCTCTTTTTTTTTTTTAAGATTTTATTGATTTGACAGACAGAGATCACAAGAGGCAGAGAGGCGGGTGGGGGAGGTGCGGGGAGCAGGCTCCCTGCTGAGCAGAGAGCCTGATGCGGGGCTCGATCCCAGGACCCTGAGATCGTGATCTGAGCGGAAGGCAGAGGCTTTAACCCACTGAGCCACCCAGGCACCCCAGAGAACTCTCTCTTTTTAAGGGTGTCTCCCTTCCTATAGCAGGAAAAGAAGGATAAATCAATCTCTAGAAACTCTTACCAGTAAAGAAGTCAGCAACTTAAATCTCACAATCATACCCTTGTTTAAGGTGCTTTCCCTCGAACGCTTGCATAACTGCCTCCCCACCCCAGACACCTTTTGTCTTTAATTGAAGATGGTATTTAAAATATTGGTATTTAAAGTGGCTTTGGCCGCTTTGGAGGGTTACTCAGTCTTTCTGGGCCTCTGCCCTATACATGCTACCAAACTTCTGCTTTTACCCTGTTAACCTGTTGTATATAAATTTAATTATTTGACCAACCAAAAAATCTAGGCTGGAAGAAAGAAGAACTTTTCCACTGCTCCCTTTGGGGATACAGACAAGGTAGATCTAAGTCTCCTTATAGAAAGCAAGATGGAGTCACTCCTGTCAAGCAGGACATAAGCAGCCAAGGGGGCGTTATGGCTAAGACCAGATATCATGAAACCAACACAGGTTGACAACACACAGATCTGACAACTAGCAGAACCAAAGAGGCCTGCAAAGGCCCAAGACTGATTAAACTCCTTTAAAAGAGGGAGGACTTTTGTAGCCCGGGGTCAGGCTCTCCAGACATGGACCCCTTCACGTCTGACCACAATGAAAACGCAACTGCCACCAAAGGCTCTGTCCGATTGATCTCTGAACACAATGGAGTTCGTCCACGAACTCAAACACAGTCCAGAGGAAGCTCTGAGAACTGCCCCAGACCACGCCAAGTCCTCATCCAGCTGTGTGCTCACGGACTGTCTCTGCATTTGGTTTGTGAAATTCTTACCCCTTGTCGTACCTTCCTTGTTGTGTGCCTAGAACTGCGCTTTGCTCTGGGTGATGTGAGTGAAGCCAAGTTGCGTGCATAGTGAAATGGAGTCCTGAGGCTGCTTTATGATGATGCTAACCTTGCTTTATGACTGAATCAAGCTGTCACTGTGGAAAGACACAACACATGGATGGGCCTTCCTCGCCGACTTGTGTCAGACCTGGCCTCGCTAACTTCCTAAGTGGGTGCAGATAACTACTACAGCAATAACCATCTTCTTAATGGTAAAAGCAGCCATAAACCCAGACATCATTGGACCCAAGAACACTTTTCTCAAGTTTCCTCATGGCATTCAGCAGTTCTTTCAAGGGATTCTTTGTCAGCCCCCTGAAGAGAGGCTGCGGGACCTCTGCACCCTGAAGCCGCCGAGCAGCTAATATTAGTGGCTCTCAAAAGAATCAGTGCACCTGGCCGAGGAGAAGATATATTTATTTCTTTTTCTTCTCTTGATGTCCCTTCTGCTGGTGGAGGCCTTCCCTCCCTCCATGCCTCCGTTAGCGCCTCATCTCTTGAAACATTTGTGCTTCTCTGCAACTCCTGAGGGAAAGCGTCATTCCTACCACCAGGCAGTGAGACTTCTGTTGTTTCACTTCCACCTGATGCCTGTCAGCTCAAGGAAACTGTCTATTAAGGGCACGCTGAATGAACACACCAGGCCAGACAGCGCGCAGGCAGCCCTGACGGGCAGTGTCGCAATGGAACCACCTTCGCTGTGACACCCATGGGTGAACCGTCTTGCCGGCGGCATGTCACGCCTCCAGCCATGAGAAGAAGCACCCACCTGCTTGTGGCAAGAGGCCTGAAAAGGAAGTTGTGGAGTCGTAGGAGCCTCTAATAGGGCATAAAAGTCCACCCCCGATCACCTCTGAGGCGACAGCAGGACAGTGAGACACCATTTTTTTCCCCAACGCCGGATCTCCTCGTCCACCCACCCTGCAAAGCCAGGAAAACGGCAGGACATTTCTGCATGTCCTTCAGGCCCAGCCTGGCTTGCCCACCCACATGTCGGAGAACCCACGGGAACCCAGCAGGGTCTACAGCCCATGTCTGGGACTGCTCCCCGCACACGAGTGTGTCCTGCAGCTCTCACCGGACCTCGGGAAAACCAGGACCCCAGTGGTCCCCAACACAGTGGACACAGAGAACTCCCTATACGCCTGAGAAAGGAGGGCTCCAAGGAAGACGCAGGATGAGGAAGTAGAAAAAAGAGGCAGAATGTAAGATCTAAAACCTCATTTCAAATTATTTCAGAAACCAGACTCAAAGCAACTTTCAAGCGTACTGAGTGTTTAAAATCAGGACACGTACAGTATCCTTACTCCTAAAAGCAAAGGAAGAAAGATACCAAAGTGAAATATATTGTCCTCAAAAATACGGTTTGATAGCCTTCATGTATTTGGAGCGTGGGGTGAAAAGGGAACGGGTAAAAGAGAGAGAAAGCCACCATTGCAGAGCTATGCTTAGCTATGCCGCCATTTTACAAGCTCTAGTTCACACTCATCTTGCATTTCCAGAGCTCACAATTATGATCCCATTGTGAATACAGACAACAAGAAAATGTCCAGTGAAACATGATTACAACTTTCAGTATAAGACAGTAGAGAGACAACACCACCTGGTTCTCTCCCTTCCAGACTATTCACGTTCTCATGAAAGCACGCAAGTCTAAACAAGACGACAACCACACATTTAGATGGCAACAGATGACTGCTTCAAAAATGCTTCAGATGCAGGGCATCTGGAAGGGCATATGGAACCCCGTGGAGAAATTACCAGCAGCTGATGAAGCAGTGGGTCCAGGGAGAAAAAAAAATTAGGGTGGCTTTGACCTTCCTCCCACTGTCTGCCTTTGTTTACCTGAGCAGGAAGCACCTGCCCCAACCAGAAATCAGATGGCTGTCCCCACACAGAAGGGACCGGCTTCCTGAAGCAGCAGAGGCTGGCTGGGTGCTGCTGAGCCAACTCCTCATTCATGGCTCCCTTTCTGCATTCTCCTGAGATTCTATCTACGCAGAGTATGTGATGTGATGTTATACATATTATATTGTAAAACACTAAAGGTAGGTAAGGGGGCAGGAAAGGGCATCGATCCTCATGCCCTGGAATATAAACGGGGCGGCAGCTATGGGGAGAACCCCAGGGCCCCAGCCCTGGGTTTCAGGTGACATTTGCCAGTCACCAAGTCATTCATTCGGCCGAATCGGACAACCCAAAAATATATGGCCTTTCTGGCAGTCCATGAGATCGACATGTGGGAGCAAGAGACAGATTTGAGGTCTGGTCTTTACAAACTCAAATTAGTAAAGTTCATGTTACCTATAGTTCACCACATTTTAATTCTAATTTTAGAAATTCAGGTATTTGTTGATGGGTTTCATAGCTCAGCCTCTCCTCTGGTGTGTGCTCTAAGAAGGGGAATATTTCAGCCCCTGGTGGGAGCCCCAAGGAGTGTCTGATGTGCACAAGGCTAGAGAGAGGCCTCCTCCTTTAGAGGTGTCTAAATTTAAGAGAAGCCTAAAAAAAGATAAAAACACAGAAAACATGTTAAAAGATTCTCTAACAGGATCACTCTGTGCTACAGGATCTTCGTCCCCTTAGTGCCCATGCTTCTTGGTCACGCCACATCGAAGAATGAAGGGACAGACCAGACAAAGAGCAGTGGGCAGCAAGGTGAAGTCTATTAGCAAGAGTACAAGGCTCCTGGAGAGGGAGGGGCCTGAGAGTGTTCGTCTCAAGATGTCTAAGTTTAGGGGATTTTATGAACTCTTTTGCAGAACTATCTTCAGCAATCAGGGTGTGCTGAGTTGTGCCAATCAGGGCTTTAGTCACATATCTGTCTACCTATTAGGTTACAATCTCTGTGACAGTCTTTTTTTGCTAACATCTAGGGACTTATGTCTTAACTGCTCCTGCCCGTGACAGGGGGCAACTACAAATGCTTTGTAGTTAATTGTCTTATTTTAGGCTGTTTTACAAAAGTCATTTCTGCAAGGGCTGAAAAGCAGAATGTCAGCGTGCTCCTGTCTACACTCCAGAACAGGATGTCAGTGCTATTTTCTCTTAGCTGTCCTGACTCCATATTTTCTTGCTGGGGACCCTGGACCTACTACCTAACTGCCCAAATAACTCCTAACACCTGGAAGTTGGGAGCAGAGTAGAAAGACCCTAAGCTTGCCTCGTCCCACAAACACAACTAGTAACTATCAAGACATTCTGAATACCCCAGAAATCGGCCTACAGTCAGACAGAACAAAGGCCACAACTAAAGGGAGAGAAGACGCCACATGAAGAAGTTAGGAAGTGTGGAGACATGGTTTAGGAGAGTAATGGATAGTGTTTTGCAGAGGGGAAAGAGCCATTGTCATGGAGAACAGAAAGACAGAGAGAGATGCACAAAGGGGAACACACAAGGAGAATGTTTCCCCAAAGCCGTAGGTGGGGAGAGAAAATGACAAGGCCTGAATTTCATGAGTTCTTGCAACCAGTGCATCTTAAAGCCTGGGCTGTAAAGGCCAACGGGCTTGGCTGGGACAGAGCCTGGAGGACACTGCAAACATCTGTGGGAGGAGGGGAGGGGGCAGACGGCATGGAAATAGTGATCTGAAGAATGCCTAGGGAACACAGTGGGAAGATAATAAACTTGTTCAGAGATCATCCCTGGGAGACAACAAAGGATCTAACTGGCACTGTTTCCCTCGCCTGCCCCTCAGCAGAAACACAGAGCCACCTGCGGGAAACAGCACAGTGCCAACCCTGGCTGCCTAACTTGCTTAAACCCAACCATACATCCTCGCACTCTGGCAGGACTGCCCTTCTCAGTCAAGGTTGCCTCAGTCCCAGTGTGGAAGGCCCCTTCCCCAGAAGAGCAGCAGAAATCCAATCCCACACCAAATCTCCTGACCAGAGAGTTCTTTCTGCAGGGCCTCAGTTCTAGTAGAAGCAGCATCAGGTATCATTTAACAAGCAGACCAGAGCATGCTTAACTAATACTCAACACACTCAGGCCAAGGACAAAACACTGCCCATGGCAGGCCAGGAGAGCCTCTGCAGATGACTGGCCTAACGGACAGAACAGCCAAAACACAACAGCAGAACACACAGAACACACCAGAGATGCCCCTGAAGCACCAGACCCTGGATACTTTATGACCTCTTCTTCATAAAGCCACTACTTTCAGCAACAAAAAACATAACTGGCTTTTCTAACACAGAGAAGAAGGCAGAGACTTAGACAAAAACCAAGACAGAAGAATTCATCCTAAATGAAAGAACAAGGTAAGGCCACGGTCAGGGACTGAAGTGAAACAGAGAGAAGTAACATGCCTGATGGAGAATTTAAAGCAATAGTTTAAGAATACTCACTGGGCTTGAGAAAACAATGAAAAACAAGGAGACCCTTACCACAGAAATAAAAGAGCTAAAAAAGAATCAATCAGAAATTAAGAGTGCAATAAATGAGATTGGAAACATGTTTGATGTAATGAACAGCAGATGGAAGAAGCAAAGTAATGAATTTGTGATCCAGAAGACAAAATTATTGAAAATGATGAAGCTGAACAAGAGAGAGAAAAAGACTACAGAACTTGAGAATAGACTTAGGGAACTCGGTGACTCCATCAAGCATAATAACATTCATATCATAGAAATCCCAGAAGAAGAAGAAGAGAGAAAAAGGGACAGAAAACCTATTTGAGGAAAGAATAGCTGAAAACTTCCCTAATCTGGCGAAGAAAATAGACCAACACCAAGCCATATTGTAATTAAATTTGAAAACTATCATGATAAAGAAAAAAATCTTTAAAGCAGCAAGACAGGGATGCTTGGGCGGCACAGTCAGTTAAGCCTCCAACTCTTGCCAAATAAATAAAATCATGAATGAAAGAGGAGAGATCACAACCAAACACCAAAGAAATACAAACAATTATAAGAGCATATTATGAGCAACTATATGCCAGCAAATTTGACAATCTGGAAGAAATGGATGCATTCCTAGAGACATAGAAACTACCAAAACTGAACCAGGAAGAAATAGAAAACCTGAACAGACCCATAACCAGTAAGGAGATTGAAGCAGTCATCAAAAATCTCCCAACAAGCAAGAGCCCAGGGCCAGATGGCTTCCCAGGGGAATTCTACCAAACATTTAAAGAAGAATTAATTCCCTTTCTCCTGAAACTGTTCCAAAAAATAGAAATAGAAGGAAAACTTCCAAACTCATTTTATGAGGCCAGCATTACCTCGACCCCAAAACCAAAGATCCTGTCAAAAAAGAGAATTAAAGACCAATATCCTTGATGAACACAGATGCGAAAATTCTCACCAAAATACTAGCCAATAGCATCCAACAGTACATTAAAAGGATTATTCACCACAACCTGGGATTTATCCCAGGACTGCAAGGTTGGTTCAACATCTGCAAATCAATCAATGTGATACAATACATTAATAAAAGAAAGAACAAGAACAAAATGATACTCTCAATAGATGCTGAAAAAGCATTTGACAAAGTACAGTGTCCTTTCCTGATCAAAACTCTTCAAAGTGTAGGGATAGAGGGTACATAACTCAATATCATCAAAACCATCTATGAAAAATCCACAGAAAATATCATTCTCAATGGAGAAAAACCGAGGGCTTTTCCTCTAAGGTCAGGAACAGGGCAGGGATGTCCATTATCACCACTGCTATTCAACATAGTACTAGAAGTCCTAGCCTCAGCAATTAGAAAAACAAAAAAAAAAATAAAAGGCATCCAAACAGCAAAGAAGAAGTTAAACTCTCACTCTTTGCAGATGATATGATACCTTATGTGGAAAACCCAAAAGTCTCCACTCCAAATCTGCTAGAACTTGTATAGGAATTCAGTAAAGTGTCAGGATATAAAATCAATGCACAGAAATCAGTTGCATTTCTATACACCAACAAGACAGAAGAAAGAGAAATTAAGGAGTCAATCCTATTTACAATTGCACCCAAAACCATAAGATACCTAGGAATAAACCTAACCAAAGAGACAAAGAATCTGTACTCAGAAAACTAGAAAGTACTCATGAAAGAAATTGAGGAAGACACAAAGAAATGGAAAAATGTTCCATGCTCATGGATTGTAAGAACAAATATTGTGAAATGTCTATGCTACCTAAAGCAATCTACATGTTTAATACAATCCTTATCAAAATCCCATCAATTTTTTCCAAAGAAATGGAGCATCCAACTCTTGGTTTCAGCTCAGGTCATGATCTCAGTGTCGTGGGATCAAGACCCATGTCAGACTCCCTACTCAGCAGGGAATCTGCTTCAGGATATGCTCTCTCTCTCCCAATGCCCCTCTCCCTCACCCCTACACACACACTCTCTCTCTCTCTCTCTCAAATAAATAACTCTTCTTTATTTTTTTAAGGAAACACCAAGACAAAATAAGTCCTTAACTGACAAAGGAAAACCCATAAGGCTAGCTGGAGACTTCCCAACAGAATCTTGGCAAGCATGATATATTCAAAGTGCTGAATAGGAAAGATCTACAGCAAGGTTATCTTTCAGAATAGGAGAGAGAGAGAGTTTCCCTGACAAAACTAAAGGAGTTCCTGACACTAAATCAGCCCCACAAGAAATACCAATGAGGGCTCTTTGAGTAGAATGGAAAGACCAAAAGTGACAAAGACAAGAAAGAATCAGAGAAAATCTTTGGAAACAATGACAACACAAGAAATAAAATGAAAAGAAATACATATCAATAATTACTCTGAATATAAGGGGACAAAATGCTCCAATCAAAAGACACAGGGTATCAGAATGCACAGAAAACAAGTTTCATCTATATGCTGCCTACAACAGATACATTTTAGACCTAAAGACACCTGCAGATTGAAAGTAAGAGGATGGAGAAACACTTAGCATGCAAATGGATTTGAAAAGAAAGCCACAGTAGCAAGGCTTATATCAGACAAAAACAGACTTTAAAACAAAGACTGTAACAAGAAATAAAGAAGGGTACTATCTCATAATACGGGGGACAATCCAACAAGAAGATCTAATAGTTGTAATAATTTATGTACCCAACATGGGAGCACACAAATATATTAAATAATAACAAACATAAAGAAACTAATTGATAATAATACAATGATAGTAGGGGACTTTAACATCCCACTTACATCAATAGACCATCTAAACAGAAAATCAACAAGGAACAGTGGCTTTGAATCACAAACTGGGCCAGATGGACTGAACAGATATATCCAGAACATTCCATCTTAAAACAGCAGAGTATATATTCTTTTCAAGCGCACATGGGACATTCTCCAGAAAACATCACATAATAGGTCATAACCAAGCCTCAACAAAGACAAAAACACTGAGATCATACCACACATCTTTTCTGACCACAAAGCTATATGAAACCTGAAGTCAACTAGAAGAAAAAATTTGGGAAGACCACAAATACATGGAGATTAAATAACATTCTACTAAACAATGAATGAGTCAAACAAGAAATAAAAGAAGAAATTTAAAAATACATAGAGGGGCCCACTCCCCCTGCTAGTATTCCCTCTCTCACTGTCTCTCTATTAAATAAAAAAAAATTTTTTTTAAATACATAGAGGGGGCACCCAGGTGGCTCAGTATGTTAACATCTGACTCTTGATTTCAGCTCATGTCATGAGCTCAGGGTCATGAGATTGAGCCCTGTGTTGGGCTCATGCTGGGCGTGGAGCCTGCATAAGCTTCTCTCTCTCCCTCTCTCCCTCCCCCACTCCCATGACTCACATGCACTCTTTCTCTAAAATAAAAGAATAAGAATAAAAAAAAAATTTAATACAGGGCAACAAAAGAAAATGGAAACACAACAGTTCAAAACCTTTGGGATACAGCAAAAGTGGTCCTAAGATGGAAGTATATAGCAATACAAGTCTACCTAAGAGGCAAGAAAAATCTCAAACAATCTAACTTTACACCTAAAGGAACTAAAAAAATTTTTAAAAATAATAATAATAATAAACAAAACAAAACAAACAAAAAAAAAGAAGTGAAGCCTAAAGCCAGTAGAAGGAAATAATGAAGATCAGAGCAGAAATAAATGATATAGAAACTAAAAAAACAGTAGAACAGATCAATGAAACCAGGAGCTGGTTCTTTGAAAAAATTAATAAAATTGACAAATTCATAACCAGACTTATCAAAAAGAAAGGAGATCACAGTGCCTGGATGGCTCAGTTGGTTAAGGATCTGACTCTTGGTTTCAGCTCAAGTCATGATCACAGGGCCGTGACTGAGCCCCACCTTGGGCTCCATGCTGGGCATGAATCCCGCTTAAGATTTTCCCTCTCCCTCGATCTTCTCTCCCTTGCTCTCTGCCCCTCTCCCACTCACATCCTCTCTCTCTCTCTCTCTCTCTCTCTCTGTCTCTATCTGAAAAAAAAAAGAAGAAGAAGAAGAGAGAAAGAAAAGAAAAGACAAAGGACCCAAATAAATAAAATCACAAATGAGAGAGGAGAAATATCACTGACACAACAGAAATACAATTATCAGAGATTATGAAAAACTATATGCCAACAAACTACATAAACTGGAAGAAATGAACAAATTTCCAGAAGCATAAAAATTACCAAAACTGAAATAAGAAGAAATATAACAGACTGATAACCAGCAAAGAAATTGAATCAGTAATAAAAAATCTCCCAACAAACAGAAGTCCAGGGCCACATGTCTTCACCGGAAAATTCTACCAAATATTTAAAGAAGAGTTAATACTTATTCTTCTTTAGCTATTCCAAAAAAAAACAGAAAAGGAAGGAAAACTTCCAAATTCATTCTATGAGGCCAACATTACCCTGATACCAAAGCCAGGCAGAGACTCTACTAAAAAATGAAAACTACAGGCCAATATCCCTGATAAAAATGAATGCAAAAATTCTCAGTAAATACTAGCAAACTGAATCCAGTAAGGCATTAAAAGAAGCATTCACCATGGTCAAATGGGATTCATTTCTGGGTCGCAAGTATGGTTCAATATTCATAAATCAATCAATGTGACATACCACATTAATAAAAAAATGATAAGAACCATATGATCCTCTCATGAGATACAGAAAAAAAATTTATTTGAAAGAAGTTCAACATCCATTCATGATAAGAAACTTCAAAAAAGTAAGTTTAGAGGGAACATAACTCAATATAATCAATATAAGAAAAACCCAGAGCTAATATCATCTTCAATGGGAAAAAACTGAGGGCTTTTCCTCTATGTTCAGAAACAAAACAGGAATGTCCACTCCCACCCATTATTTAACATAGTACTAGAAGTCCCAGCCACAGCAATCAGATAACAAAAAAGAAATAAAAGGCATCCAAATTGGCAAGGCAGAAGCAAAATTTTCACTATTTGCAGATGACATGATACCACAGGCAGAGAACCTGAACGGCTCCGCCAAAAAATTGCTAGAACTGATACACAAATTCAGTAAAGTTGCAGGATACAAAATCAATGTACAGAAATCTGTTCCATTTCTACACACCAATTATGAAGCAGCAGAAAGATAAATTAAGGAATTGATCCCATTTACAATTGTACCAAAAACCATAAGAAACATAGCAATAAACCTAACCAAAGAGGTGAAAGATCTGTACTCTGAAAACCATAAAACACTGATGAAAGAAACTAAAGAGGATGCAAAGAAATGGAAAGACATCCCATGTTCATGGATCAGAAGAACAAATACTATTAAAATGTCTATACTACCCAAAGCAATCTATACATTTAATGCAATTGCTATCAAAATACCAACAACATTTTTCACAGAGCTAGAACAAAATTTGTACATACAAAGACCCTGAATAGACAAGGCAACTTTGAAAAAGAAAAGCAAAACTAGAGCCATCATAAATCCAGACATCAAGTTATGTTACAAAGCTATAGTGATCAAAACAGTACAGTATTGGCATTAAAAAAACAGACACACAGATCAAGAGAACATAATAGAACACCCAAAAATGAACTCACACCTATATAGTCAATTAATCTTTGACAAAGCAGGAAAGAATACATGATGGGAAAAAGATAGTCTCTTCAAAAAAATGGTGTTGAGAAGACTGGATAGCAACATGCAAAAGAAGGAAACTGGGCTACTTTCTTAATAAATTCAAAATAAAGACATAAATGTGAAACATGAAACTATTAAAACCCTAGAGGAGAACATAGACACCATAACCTCTCTAACACTGGCTGTAGCAAATTCTTATTAGATATCTTTCCTGAGGCAAGGGAAGCAAAATAAAAAATAAACTATTAAAACTACAACAAAATAAAAAGCTTCTACACAATGAAGGAAATAATCACCAAAACTAAAAGGCAACCCATGGAATGAGAGAAATATTTTCAAATGACATATGTGATAAAGGGTTAATATTCAAACTATATAAAGAACTTATAAAACTAAACACTCTGGGGCACCTGGGTCGCTCAGTATGTTAATCATCTGCTTTCAGCTCAGGTCCAGATCCCAGGGTCCTGGGATTGAGCCCTGCATCAGGTTCTCTGCTCAGCAGGAAGCCTGCTTCTCCCTTTACCTCTGCCTGCCATTCCCCCTGCTTGTGCACTTTCTCTCTCTCTCTCTCTCTCTCTCTCTCTGTGTCAAATAAAAATATAAAATTTTTAATAATAAAAAAACACCTCAATACTCCAAAAACCAATAAAAAAATGGAGAGACAGTAATCAGACAACAAAAAGAAATAAAAGGCATCCAAACTGGCCAAAAAAAACCTCAAACTCTCACTCTTTGCAGATGATATGATACTTTACATGGAAAACCCAAAAGACTCCACTCCAAAACTTCTAGAGCTCATACAGGAAATCAGTAAAGTGTCAGGATATAAAATCAATGCACAGAAATCAGTTGCATTTCTATACACCAACAGCAAGACAGAAGAAAGAGAAATTAAGGAGTCGATCCCCTTTACAATTGCACCCAAAACCATAAGATACCCAGGAATAAATGTAACCAAAGAGACAAAGAATCTATACTCAGAAAACTAGAAAGTCTTCCAGTCCCGTCCATGTTGCTACAAAAGTTGGGTATTCATCCTTTCTGATGGAAGCATAATACTCCATTGTGTATATGGACCACATCTTCCTTATCCATTTGTCTGTTGAAGGCATCTTGTATCTTTCCACAGTTTGGCGACTGTGGCCATTGCTGCAATAAACATTGGGGTACAGATGGCTCTTCTTTTCACTACATCTGTACCTTTGGGGTAAATACCCAGCAGTGCAATTGCAGGTTCATAGGGAAGCTCTATTCTTAATTTCTTGAGGAATCTCCACACTGTTCTCCAAAGTGGCTGCACCAACTTGCATTCCCACCAACAGTGTAAGAGGGTTCCCCTTTCTCCACATCCTCTCCAACACACATTGTTTCCTGTCTTGCTAATTTTGGCCATTCTAACTGGTACCAGGTGGTATCTCAATGTAGTTTTAATTTGAATCTCCCTGATGGCTAGTGATCATGAACATTTTTTCATGTGTCTGATAGCCATTTGTATGTCTTCATTGGAGAAGTGTCTGTTCCTATCTTCTGCCCATTTTTTGATATGATTATCTGTTTTGTGTGTGTTGAGCTTGAGGAGTTCTTTATAGATCCTGGATATCAACCTTTTGTCTGTACTGTCATTTGCAAATATCTTGTCCCATTCCGTGGGTTGCCTCTTTGTTTTGTTGACTGTTTCCTTTGCTGTGCAGAACCTTTTGATCTTGATGAAGTCCCAAAAATTCATTTTCGCTTTTGTTTCCTTGGCCTTTGGAGACATATCTTGAAAGAAGTTGCTGTGGCTGATATCAAAGAGGTTACTCCCTATGTTCTCCTCTAGGATTCTGATGGATTCCTGTCTCACATTGAGGTCTTTTATCCATTTCGAGTTTCTCTTTGTATACGGTGTAAGAGAATGGTCGAGTTTCATTCTTCTACATATCACTGTCCAGTTTTCCCAGCACCATTTATTGAAGAGACTGTCTTTTTTCCATTGTATATTTTTTCCTGTTTTGTCAAAGATTATTTGACCATAGAGTTGGGGGTCCATATCTGGGTTCTCCACTCTGTTCCACTGGTCAATGTGTCTGTTTTTATGCCAGTACCACGCTGTCTTGGTGATGACAGCTTTGTAGTAAAGCTTGAAATTGGGTAATGTGATGCCGCCAGTTTTGTTTTTGTTTTTCAACATTTCCTTAGCAATTCAGGGTCTCTTCTGATTCCATACAAATTTTAGGATTATTTGCTCCAGCTCTTTGAAAAATACCAGTGGAATTTTGATTGGAATGGCATTAAAAGTATAGATTGCTCTAGGCAGTATAGACATTTTAACAATGTTTATTCTTCCAATCCAAGAGCATGGAACGGTCCTCCATCTTTTTGTGTCTTCTTCAATTTCTTTCATGAGTGTTCTGTAGTTCCTCGAGTACAGGTCCTTTACCTCTTTGGTTAGGTTTATTCCCAGGTATCTTATGGTTCTTGGTGCTATAGTAAATGGAATCAATTCTCTAATTTCCCTTTCTGTATTTTCATTGTTAGTGTATAAGAAAGCCACTGATTTCTGTACATTGACTTTGTATCCTGCCACGTTACTGAATTGCTGTATGAGTTCTAGTAGTTTGGGGGTGGAGTCTTTGGGGTTTTCCATATAAAGAATCATGTCATCTGCGAAGAGAGAGAGTTTGACTTCTTCCTTGCCAATTTGGATACCTTTTATTTCTCTTTGTTGTCTGATTGCTGTTGCTAGGACTTCTAATACTATGTTGAACAAGAGTGGTGAGAGTGGGCATCCTTGTCTTGTTCCTGATCTCAATGGGAAGGCTGCTGAGCGAACTAAGTCAAGCAGAGAGAGTCAAGTATCATATGGTCTCACTTATTTGTGGAGCATAACAAAGAACACGGTGGACATGGGGAGATGGAGAGGAGAGGAGTTGAGGGAAACTGGAAGGGGAGATGAACCATGAGAGACTATGGACTCTGAAAAACAACCAGAGGGTTTTGAAGGGGCGGGGGGGTGGTGGGAGGTTGAGGAACCAGGTGGTGGGTAATAGGGAGGGCACGTACTGCATGGAGCACTGGGTGTGGTGCAAAAACAATGAACACTGTTACGCTGAAAATAAAGAAATTAAAAAAAAAAAACCCACAATGAGATATCACCTCACAGCAGTCAGAATGGCTAAAATTAACAAGTCAGGAAATGACAGATGCTGGCGAGGATGTGGAGAAAGGGGAACCCTCCTACACTGTTGGTGGGAATACAAGCTGGTGCAACCCCTCTGGAAAACAGCATGGAGGTTGCTCCAACTGTTGAAAATAGAACTACCCTATGACCCAGCAATTGCACTACTAGGTATTTACCCTAAACATACAAACGTAGTGATCCGAAGGGGCACGTGCACCCGAATGTTTATAGGAGCAATGTCTACAATAGCCAAACTATGCAAAGAACCTAGATGTCCATCAACAGATGAATGGATAAAGAAGATGTGGTATATATACACAATGGAATACTATGCAGCCATCAAAAGAAATGAAATCTTGCCATTTGCGATGACGTGGTTGGAACTGGAGGGTATCATGCTTAGTGAAATAAGTCAATTGGAGAAAGACAACTATCATATGATCTCCCTGATATGAGGAAGTGGAGATGCAACATGGGGGGTTAGGGGGGTAGGAGAAGAATAAATTAAACAAGATGGGATTGGAAAGGAGACAAACCATAAGAGACTCTTAATCTCACAAAACAAACTGAGGGTTGCTGGGGTGGGGGGATTGGGAGAGGGGGAGTGGGGTTATGGACATTGGGGGGGTATGTGCTATGGTGAGTGCTGTGAAGTGTGTAAATCTGGTGATTCACAGACCTGTACCCCTGGGGATAAAAATACATTATATGTTTATAAAAAAAGAAAAAAAAAAAACTAGAAAGTACTCATGAAAGAAATTGAGGAAGACACAAAGAAATGGAAAAACATTCCATGCTCAGGGAGTAGAAGAACAAATATTGTGAAAATATCTATGCTACGTAAAGCAATCTACACATTTAATTCAATCCCTATCAAAACACTATCAATGTTTTTCAAAGAAATGGAACAAATAATCCTAAAATTTATATGGAACCAGAAAAGATCCCAAATAGCCAGAGTAATGTTGAAAAAGAAAACCATAGTGGGATGCACTACAAACCCAGACTTCAAGCTCTATTACAAAGCTGTAATCATCAAGACAGTATGATACTGGCACCGAAGCAGACACACAGATCAATGAAACAGAATGGAGAGCCCAGAAATGGACCCTAAACTCTATGGTCAACTAATCTTCAATAAAGCAGGAAAGAATGTCCAATTGCAAAAAGTCTCTTCAACAAATGGTATTGGGAAAATTGGACAGCCACATGCAAAAGAATGTAACTGGACCATTTCCTCATACCACACACAAAAATAGACTCAAAATGAATAAAAAACCTCAATGTGAGATATGAATCCATCAAAATCCTTGAGGAGAACACAGGCAGCAAACTCTTCGACCTCAGCCGCAGCAACTTCTTCCTAGAAACATGGCCAAAGGCAAGGGAAGCAAGGAAAAAATGAACTACTGAGACTTCATCAAGATCACAAGCTTTTGCACAAGGAATGAAACAGTCAACAAAACCAAAAGACAACTGACAGAATAGGAGAAGATATTTGCAAATGACACATGATATAAAGGGCTAGTATCCAAAATCCAGAAAGAACTTATCAAACTCAACACCCAAAGAACAAATAATCCAATCAAGAAATGGGCAGAAGACATTTCTGCAAAGAAGACATCCAAATGGCCAACAGACACATGAAAAAGTGCTCCACATCACTTGGCATCAGGGAAATACAAAACAAAAGCACAGTGAGATATCACCTCATACCAGTCAGAGTGGCAAAAATTAACAAATCAGGAAATGACAGATGTTGGAGAGGATGCAGAGAAAGGGGAACCTTCCTACACTATCGGTGGGAATGCAAGCTGGTATAGCCACTGTGGAAAATAGCATGGAGGTTACTCAGAAAGTTGGAAATAGAGTTACCCTATGACCCAGCAATTGCACTATTGGGTATTTACCCTTAAGATACAGATGTAGGGATCCACAGGGGCACCAGCACCCCAGTGTTTATAGCAGCAATGTCCACAATAGCCAAACTATGGAAAGAACTTAGATGTCCATCAACAGATGAATGGATAAAAAAGATTGGCGCATACACACACACACACACACACACACACACACACACGTATGTATATATACAATGGAATACTATGCAGCCATCAAAAAATGAAACCTTGCCATTTGCAACAACGTGAATGGAACTAGAGGGTATTATGCTGAGCGAAATAAGTCATTCTGAGAAAGACAATTATCATATGATCTCTCTGATATGAGGAATTTGAGAGGCGGGTGGGGTTTTTAGGGAGTAGGGAGGGAAAAAAATGAAACAAGATGAGACCAAGGAGGGAGACAAACCATAAGAAACTCTTAATCTCAGGAAACAAATTGAGGATTGGGGTGTGGGGGGAGGGATAGGAAGGCTGAGTTATGGACAATGGAGAAGGTATGTGCTGTGGTGAGTGCTGTTAATTGTATAAGACTGATGAATCACAGGGTGCCTGGGTGGCTCAGTGGGTTAAGCCGCTGCCTTCAGCTCAGGTCATGATCTCAGGGTCCTGGGATCAAGTCCCACATCGGGCTTTCTGCTCAGCGGAGAGCCTGCTTCCCTTCCTCTTTCTCTGCCTGCCTCTCTTGTGATTTCTCTCTGTTAAATAAATTTAAAAAAAAAAAGACTGATAAATCACAGACCTGTACCCTGGGGCAAATAATAAATTATATGTTAATTTAAAAAAATGGAGAGAAGCCATGAATAGACTTTTTTCCAAAGAAGACATACAGACGGCTAACAGACGCAGGAAAAGATGCTCAACATCACTGACCATCAGGTGATACACATTAATGCTGAATCACTGAATTGTACACCTGAAGCTAGTATTACACTGCATGTTACCTAACAGGAATTTCATAAAAACTTAAAGAGAGGGCGCCTGGGTGGCTCAGTGGGTTAAAGCCTCTGCCTTTCGCTCAGGTCATGATCCCAGGGTCCTGGGATCGAGCCCCGCATCGGGCTCTCTGCTTGGCAGGGAGCCTGCTTCCTCCTCTCTCTCTCTCTCTACTTGTGATCTCTATCTGTCAAATAAATAAATAAAATCTTAAAGAGAAGAGATTCTCTTTTTTTTCCTTTTTTCTTGGCAGAACACCGTTCTCAACGTGTAAGGAAAAATTATACTTTTTTTTTTACTATATTTGAACAATATTTACTATAAGCAGGAAAAGAAATCTTTAGAAAGCATTTGCTTTGTGTTCTCAGTAAAATACAAGACAACCGTCAGAAATGAAGGGTGAGGTGTATTAAAAGCATACTTAGAAGCTTCCTAAGATATAAACTGATGTGAAAAGATGCAGGCTGAGACACGAAAAAAAATTGTAGAGAATAAAAATGGAATAGATGTACTGTTTTAGACAGGGCCAAACAGAGAACGGACACTACAGAAAAATCATTCAGAAATGTAGAGGACAGATTTGAGACGCCAGCCCAGAGGGCAGGGGAAAGAGAAAAGAGGAAACTGAAATCGGAAAAAGAAATAAAATCGTTTACATGGAAAGGTAATGACGGGAAGAGGTTCAGCACTGGCACACACAAAAAATGAAGACTCGCTTCACAGAATACAACCAGAATGTGCGGAACACATCACCTAATCCGTTATAGGATACCAAATGGAATAAATAGAAACAAAATAGCATAACTGGGCCAGTGGATTTAAAAGGCTTACAGAAAAAGTTAACCAAAAGAGGTCACTGAAAAGACATACTGCTGTAAATTTAACAGCAGCAAAGAAAGGAAAGGACATTCCTCCCAGGATCTGTAACACAAAAAAAATCAAACAAAATCAAACAGGTTACTTTTGAAAAAGTAAAAGTTAGGATTACTCTTATTTGTTTTTCAGGGCCCTAAAAGGCAGAAAATAGAAGAACAGAAACCTTAGAAAAATTCTAAGACACCCCCCCCAAAAACGGAGTCATGGTGCAATAATTCAGTACTCATATGTGAAAAATAAGAATTGGATCCTTAAATATCTCAAGTTCCAGAAACACCATCATCCATCTTCTAAGGCTAAAATGTCCAAGATTTATGCCAGCTGACCAACAAAGCAATGGAAACAAAGACCTGAAGAAGTGGGGAGAGGCTGAATTATAATGGCATTGAACGCTGAATGTTTACAGTGGCATTGAGCACTGAACAACAGAAAAGAAAATCTAATCAGTATTTCTAGACTTGTTGGGGTTTAAGATTTTATTTATTTATTTATTTGAGAGACAGAGAGTCAGCTCCAGAGAAAGTAGGAGCAGGGGGAAGGGCAGAGTAAAAGAGACAGGCAGACTCCCCGCTGAGCTGAGCAAGGAGCCCAATGCAGGGCTAGATCCCAGGACCCTGGGATCATGACCTGAGCCAAAAAACAGACGCTTAACTGACTGAGCCACCCAGGCACCCCACTCAGTATTTCTAGATTGTGAGCAAGAGCCTAATTCAAATTAAAAAGAATTCTCAAAGGCAAAAGTACATGATAGAATAATAATAAATAAAAGCCCACCCTTTTGCCACATGCCAAAAGAAGTTCTAGGACAATTAAATGTTTAAATATTTTAAAATGTACTTAAAATGTACACTTATCTCAGCATAGCAAATACTTCAATAAATGAACTGTTACATTTATCAATTCAGAAGCAGAACTGGGAAAGAAAAGTGGATAAAAAGTGATAGAATACAGAAAGTTCGGAAATGTGCACAGATTAAATAACCACAGACATAATTAAATGTTAACTAAATTAGAAAATCAACTTAAATGCATGGTAAAGAAAAGTTTTACACTTTTGATATTCATAAACCTCTTGTATATCTGTAAGAAAATAGAGTATCTTTTTTTAAGACTTTATTTATTTATTTGAAAGAGAGAGAGAAATAGCACATGTGCACGCACAAGTAGGGAGAGGGGCAGAGGGAGAGATTCTCAGGCAGGCTGCCAGCAGAGCCCCCGCAGCGGGAGGTGGGACTCAATCTCAGGACCCTGAGATTATAACCTGAGCGGAAATCAAGAGTTTGGACACTTAACCAACTGAGCCACCCAGGAGCCCCAGAAAACAGAGGATCTTGATAGAAAGATAGATAACAGTATTAAGAGCCAACCCAGAAAGTAAAATTTAAAAATATCTTAAAGATTAAGCACAACAGTACAAATACAAATTAAGACATCAATAAAATATTATATCCTAAGAGTGAAACTAAAAAAAAAAGAAAAGAAATTCTAATACACAGAACTGTCAGGAGTTTGAGTCAATGGTCATTCTCCTACACTGCTAACAGGAAAATAAATTGAAACAACCATTGTTGTTGGACAAGTCATAGGAACATTTTGAAATTTCCTATATTCTTTGATCTAGCCCCTCCACTTCTATGAATTGATTTGAATAATCAAGAATATGTGCAAGGGTATAAAGTTGTTCATATGATGGGGCACCTGGGTGGCTCAGCTGGTTAAACGACGGCCTTCGGCTCAGGACATAATCCTGGAGTCCCAGGATCGAGTCCCACATCAGGCTCCCTGCTCAGCAGGGAGTCTGTTTCTCCCTCTGACCTTCCTCCCCCCATCCTCCTTCTCTCTCTCAAATATATAAATAAAGTCTTTTAAAAAAATAAAGTTGTTCATATGAAAGTATAAATCAAAATTTTTTTAAAAACCCAAGGCTAAATTATGATAGGTGCACACATTCAAATACCGTGTTCTAAAAATTATGTTGCAGAAAGACAAATGACATGAAGAAAAGTTCAGATGTTGTTAAAAAAGTTTTACTAACCCCTACCAAAATACGCATAGCAAAACTGCCAGTTATGTGCATACAAAGTTATTGATAATACAAGTAGTACCCACCCATCTTTTCTTTGTACTCATCTAAAAATCATGCAGTAAAGTTGCTACAAAACATGCAGGAAAGCACTCACTACAATAATGAGTTGGGATATAACACAACTGACTTTTGATGTCTGCCCTTTGTGGAAGCTCAGGTGTCAAACAAGGAAAAGTCAAAGTTGTACTGCAGGGAGAAAGGGTCACAGGGAACAGAAAGGCATCCCGCTTAGGGAAATAGCAGGTAAACCTCTACAAGAAAGCAGAGAAGTAGAAGTATGGTCCCCACATCTCTGGAAAACTCATAGTCCAGTCATCCCTGATGGGGCAATGAAATGGGCAGTAAGTACCAGAACATTCAAAGCATAGCTGTTGCTCACTGGGAAATCTGAGCTAGCCAGAGAGTTTGAATCATCACCATATGGATGTTAAAGTCAGAATGGACACCCCCACTAATAGACGCTAAGTCACAACCAGGACCTAGATACTTTCATGGAGGGACCCTGGAATTCCAAGCCAGTTAGTTACAGACTTGCTCCGGCTACATGATTAACATTGCTGGTAGTCCAGTCTCTCACTTCTTGAGTATTTGAGAACTAACTTATGACATTATAGCAGATTCTACTAATTTATTTTGTAATAAAAAATTAAATTAAAAGGACTCTGAAAAACAACAAGAGGGTTTTGAAGGGGCGGGGGGTGGGAGGTTGAGAAACCAGGTGGTGGGTAATAGGGAGGGCACGTACTGCATGGAGCACTGGGTGTGGTGCAAAAACAATGAACACTGTTACGCTGAAAATAAACAAATAAAAAAAAAAGAAAGAATATTCAATTAATATTTTTAAAAATTCCAACCACCTGAAAATTTAAGTATTCTTCTAAATCACTATGGAGATAAAAATTATTTAATATTTTAGTGCAATTATAGAGGCACCTGGCTGGCTCAGGCAGTGAAGCATGCAACTCTTGATTTCAGAATTGGAGTTCAAGCTCCACATCGGGTATACTTAAAAAAAATTAATAAAATCTTTTAAAAATTAATGTAATTATAAACAATTTAGAATATATTTTTGAAAATCAAAACATTATGTATCCAAACTTAAGGAAAAGACCCAAAGCTGCGTTCAAAGGAAAATTCATAGTAGTAAACATTCTCTTACAAAGAAAAACAGAAAAATAAATAAAGCATTCACTTCAAGGCATTAAGTTGGAAGAAAGGAATGATTTTTAAAAGATAAGGGTAGCAAAAAGGAAGTAACAACAAGGAAAACATGCCAAAATTGAGAAATAAATCCAGGAGCTGGTTGTATGAAAAATAAACCTAGAACAAATTTTGACAAAGCTTATTAGAAAAAGAAAACATCCATCGTAAAGGAATTATATTTTGAAAATTATTATTAAGTCTTTCTCTTTTGTCTTCTGACTTTGACATGACTGTTCCCTCGGTCATTTCAAAGCATCCTTTGGGGGATTCTGGAGAGATGAAGACTTGTTACTCAAAAAATGCAGAGAAAGGATAAGGTGATATTCAGCTCTAGCCAAGCAAAACAAGATATGCTCTGGCCTCAAGAAAAGTATTCCAGATTCTTCTAATTCTTCCTCTTGAGCACATTAACCACCTTACTTGGAAGAAACAGCTCCTATCTTCTCAATCCTGGTCTCCATGAATTACCATTAAGACTTGGGTTTGAATTCAGCCTGGAAGTTTGAGTCAGGACAAAAGAAAATATGAGGGACTGGGGTAGACTGCACATTCCCAACTGGGACCAGAGGTGGAAAGAAGAGAGCTCTGGCTGGGGGATAGAAAGATAAAGGTAACCACAAGAATAGAGGGAAGTTGGCCTCTTCCCCAACCTTGGACTCTGAAAAGAGATCACTTCTTGGACAGCCTCCCATCCTAAAATTAACTTAGAATAGGGTCACATGTACTTTACGGTGCAAGTAGAGGGAGGACCTCTATTTAATTTCCTGAACCACCCTCCATTCTTCTATGTTTCGACAGGTCCCAGAAATAGCTGGGAGACTGGTTGTGGATCTGGTGAGCCAGACCTGGGTGAGACAGCCTCAGAGCAAATGTTGCAGAGTAACAACACAGGAGAGGACTAAGAGAGAATCGTTACCAGATCCCAGAAAGGTAGCACCAGGTGGAAGCTCAGTGAGGAAGACAGAGTGGGGGGACCAATAAGGTAGAATACCCGACGAAAAAGAATGAGCTACAAACTGCAATTTCCTAACTGGCTATCAGCTGGGTGGTACCCAGCCATCAGGTGGAAAATGGACAACATCACTCTGGAAATTAGAGGAGTCAAAGGTTACCATGATCATGAACCCCAACTCTTAACCCTACTAGCACATCATGTAAGCCCACCTCCCCCTTGTATCTGGGTATCATCTTTAAGTAAAAAGAAACAATGAAAACAATGTGACAGATGGAGCATTTGCTCCCAGAAAGAATAAATATTGCCAGAAAGAGTTGCTTATATTGTCACATCTGACTAAGCTTTAACCTGGAGACATACACACATACCCCGTCTTGCCCAGCACCTCAGAAAGGCTACACAGCAGGGACATTAAGAGTGTGGGATTCTGGATCCACATGGCCTAGGTCTGACGCCTGGATCCACAATTTGCCAACCTTGTGACTCTGGGAAATTTATTCATCTCTCTGTGCCTCAGTTTCCTCAACTATGAAATGAAGATAATCATAGTTTCTCTCAGTAGTTTTTAAGGATTAAGTGAGTTAATAAATGTAAAGTGCCTAGGTCAGTATCTGGCCCATAAAAATATTCATTAAGTGCCGGCTATCTTTACCGCTATTAGCATTACTATTATTACTTTTACCTATTATCTACAGTGTGGGGCTCATGAAGGAAAGATCAGATCAGCTACAGAAAAATTAAGAAATTCTAATTTCTTGGGGTGCCTGGGTTGTCAGTTAAGTGTCCAACTCTTGGCTTTGGCTCTGGTCCTGATCTCAGGGTCCTAGGATCAAGCCCCACTTCAGGCTCTGAGCTCAGTGGGGAGTCTTCTTGAGAATCTTTTTGCCTTACCCTGTGCCCCTCCTGCTCATGCTCTCTTTCTCTAAAATAAATAAATAAATCTTTAAAGGAAATTATAGGAGCTCCTGGGTGGCTCAGTGGGTTAAAGCCTCTGCCTTTGGCTCAGGTCATGATCCCACGGTCCTGGGATGGAGCCCCACATCAAGCTCTCTGCTCAGCGGGGAGCCTGCTTTCTCCTCTCTCTGCCTGCCTCTCTGCCTACTTGTGACCTCTGTCTGTCAAATAAGTAAATAAAAAAATCTTTTAAAAAAATAAAAGAAATTCTAATTTCTCTCCATAATCAAGTAGTACAGATTAAAATTTGTATCCCTGTTACATAAATAATTAAAATCATAAATGATAAAAGGCATATAAAATAAATTAGACAGGTTTTAAAAAACATGACAGACTGGTATTTAAAAAGCCTTTGAATCGGATTCAGAAAAACATAGGAATTACCTATATTAGCTCAAGAAGCATGCAAAGTGGAAAAGAAGTATGCCAAAAGAAGCTGAAAAATTCATCAAAGAATTACCTCAAAAAAAGGCCTAGAACCGGGTAATTCAATTAGTGCGTTCTTTCAAAATTTCCCCAAGGGGCAATGCCAAAATGAATAACAAACAGTACCAAGGCCTGCAAAAAAAAAAAAAAAAAAAAAAAAAAAAGGAATGCTCCCCAGATGCTCCCCAGATCACTGGAAAGCTATGCTATCTACAGTATACAAACCTGTATCCCATAAAACTAGAGGCCACTATTTTTATCAAAAGTTTTGTTACTCTAGGATTTCTTAGTACCTCTAACATGTTATAAAATCCTAATAGGAGGGCTGTGGGAGATTGTTCCTGCACCTCAAGATTTCTTCCAGACTCCCTCAAGACCCTTATTATGACTATGCCACACAGGAGCCTGGGATTGTTCAATCAGAAAGATTTAGAAGGTCCAAGAGCCAAGAATGTACAGAAGGAAACATAGAAAAAAGGATTCGCAAGAGATAAGCAGAGGAAAAGAGACAGTACACAAAATTAAGGTAAGAATAGCATTGTGAGGCACGGAACGGTACATTCTTCTGGTGAAAATGTAAATTGAACCAACTCTTCCAGGATGTAACCAGCCATATGTGTTTGGAACCAACAATGTATATATTCTTCAACCTAATAATATGACTTCTATCACTCCATCCTGGAGAATTCATTTAAAATGAAGATAATGATTTACATACAAGGATACACTTAATAGAATTATTAACAGCAAATAAAACAAAAAGCAAACAGGAAACAGTCAAAATGTCTAGAGCTACAAAGAGTTAAACAGATGGCACGTTCATCTGATGAATTATCCAACAATTAAAAGCAATAGTGGGGGGGGTAATGTATGTATTTGTCTAATTTTTTAGGAAAAAAGGTAGACCACAAAGTCTAATCTTAAATATATTTAAAAAATATATGTAGGTAGGCAAAACTACTGGAAGGATATAGACCAAAGCCTTACTATGATCTGTGGGTGATACAGTTCTGAGTGAATATTTCTTAATACATTTCTCATATTACCTAAGTTTCTGCAACAAGCATGTATTGCTTTTGTAATCAGAAAGAAAGATTAAAAACCAAATAATTATTGCACATGGATAAATACTCCTGTGAGTGAAAAAGAACAGTTTTAAGCTTCCATTCACTAAGGACAAAAACAGTCTGAACGTTGTGCACAGAATTCTCCCAAACGTGAATCTCTACACGGGTGCCCTGTACAGCATAAAGACAAAAAGCAAACCAACCGAATCCCTCTACAGACAGACTGAGCTGCTTCTCTCCGGGGTTTTCAACACCAGGTTACCGAGAAGGGGGGCCTCAGCACCCATTTTGGCAAAGTGCAGCGGTTTGAGTCTCTCCGCCGGTTCGAAGAACCTCTACGTGGAGATCCAGGCTTTACAGGGGAGGTTGAGGCAGTGTGAGGAGTTAAACACACACACACACACACACACACACACACACACACACACACACACACACACACACACACCCCCACCCACCCTACCCCCACCCCCCCCCACTCAGACACCCAAGCGCACTCAATCGCGCGGTCCCAGCCAGACAGCGCAAGGCGAGCCCTGCGGCTGCAGCCGCGCCCCACCCGCGCCCCGCAGCCGCCGAGTCCCCTCCCGCCCGCAGCCCCACGCCGCGGGTACCTGTTCGTGGGGCGCGGTAGCTGGGTCGCCGGGCTCCGGAGCGTCCTCAGCGCGGCGGGGGTACCGCGGGTGGAGTCCCTGCTCTCCTCCACCAAGAGCCTGCACCGCCAGGAAGAAAACTAAGTTGTTACACCTCGCTGACAGGCTCGGCGGCGGCAGCGCGCTCGCACCTGGCCGGGGCGTCCTCGCGCAGCCCGGATCCCCCGCCCCCGGCAGCTCCCAGACCCCGGAGTTTGAAGCCGCTTCGGGCGGGAAGGAAGGGGAGCCACGCACCAGAACGGCGAGCTCGGGAGACCGCGGGGGACCCGACGGCAGGTCCCGCTCCGCAGCGACCGCCCGCCGGAGCCCTCGCCTTCCTCCCCGCCGCAACCGGTGTCCATCTGGTCCCCGCATCGCCCCCTCGGTCACCCGGGCCAGGCCCGTCCTGCCTCCTGGACGCCCCCTTCCCCGCCCGCCCTCGCGCTACCGCCCCCCGTCGGCTTTCCTTCGCGGCGGCCCGGAGGCGGGCGGCCGGGCGGCGGGGGAGCCCCGGGGGGCGCGTGGCAGGCGGGCGGGTTACCTGGAGCGAGCGGGCGCGTCGGTGGAGCACCAGAGCAGGCGCAGCAGCAGAAGCAGCAGTAGGCTGGCGAGCAGGGCGAGCAGCGCGCCCCCCGGCCGCATCCTGAGCCCCACGCACGACCGCCGCCGCCCCGGCGAAGCGCAGCCCGGCCGGCCCGACTCGCTGCTCCCGCCGCCGCCACGCACACCTCCAGTGTTCAAACGCGGCGGGGAGGGGCGACGACGGCGCGCGGCGCGGACCCGCACTCCCGGCGCCCCGGCCCAGCCTCCCGCGGTGTGCGGGGGGCGAAGGGAGAAGGCGCGTGTCGGCTCTCGCCTTCTCGCGTCCAGCCCCGGACCGCTGAGCTCGGCGCTCGGCTTGGCAGTGACGATTCGCCAAGCTCGCCTCCTTTCCTCCCGGAGGCGCTCCGAGCCGCTGCGGGCTTTAGTCGCCGCGCCGCGGCCGCCGCCGCTGCCTCCTCCTCCGCCGCCGCCGCCGCGCGGGGTCACCTGAAGGTTGGGACTCGGGAGCTGGACTCGGTGCTGATTGGGCTCCAACTTTTGTGCGCCCTCGCCTTCTCCAGAGTGCCCGCAGGCTCTTCCCCGGAGCCCACGCAGCTCACCCAAGCACACCTCAACTCCTTCCGCGTCCCTGCGGTGGAAAGCAAGGACTCGGAGAGGTGGAAGAGAAGAAAGGAAAGAGCCCACTTCAAAACTTTCTTAAAACTGTGTAGTCGCTCGGCTGGATCGCCCCACGCAAAGGCTGCTAGGGACTTGGTTTCGTTGGGTAGATCCTGGTACCCAAGGGGAGGAGGAACCGCCTCTTGCTTAAACGCAAATTCAGAGGCACAGAGAGTGGATTTACCAGGAGCCAGGGAATCTTTAGGAGCTGGCATACTACCACCTGAAGGCCGAGCTTGGCCCCAGCCTGGTTTTGCAAATAATGTTTTTGGACCACCTCCATGCCAGTTCCTATGTCTTCTCCCTGCCTGTACGTAGCTGTGGGAACCTGCTTTGGGGTTACAAGGCAGGGTTGAGTAGTGGTGACAAAGATCATATGGGCCCCGGAACCTAAAGCATTTATCTATCCCTTTTCAGAAAAAATTAGCAGACCATTGATTTAAGTCATGTTGGTCTAAATCACATTGGTTAGATACTGGGAAATGGCCCTATCGCGGTGTGATACGGTCTGGCTGTCCTCTTTCTGCCCCCAAGCGATTCTGTCCTCGTCCTCCGTGCCTCCAGCAGACTGCGCATGTCTCCTGCAATGCAACCTCAGTTTTGCTCCCGACTCAACCCTTGAGGAACCTCAGTGAACCGTAAACCCCATAACTGTTAGATGGGGTCTCGTTAGATCGTACAGAGTTGAGATTTTTCCAAAAGAACACCTGGACTCCACCATCTCGCAAATACTTTGCAAAGGCTTAAACTCAGAAAAGTCTTTGAAGAGTTAGCTTTCCCAAGCGACAAAAATATTTCACTTGGAGTCTTCTAGAGACACAAGGTCTTGACCTAAAAGAACCACCCCAGAGCTTTTGGGGGAACAAATCCGCCAAACAACGATAAAGCTGTTGCTTTTTTGTCACTGAAAAAATAACTTATATCCAGAAGAGAAATATGGGCTACCTAGTTCCTTTCGGCTAACCCTGCATTTACTCTAATTAAAAATATTTAGATGATAACAAACCAGAACTTTTCACATAATAGTCGATCAATAAATGTTTGATCAATGAATGAAACACCTTAGGAACTAACACTTTCCTTAGAAGAAGGAGGAAAAAACTGGATGCGACTGGAAATATGATTTCCTTCCATAGCTCACTCCTGCTGTTAAAATATGTACTAATCAATAAAGAAAAAGTTGCTCATTTTATATCAGGTCAACATTTTTAGGAATACGGCTGCTTATCTGAGTAGGGCACAAAAACGTAATACTATATTCAGCTGCTGTTAAAATAATAAAGCAACCCAGTTCTACATGTCTGAAAGTGAGGCATTCTGTTAGACAAGTAGGATGTGGCACAATTATCTTGAAAATGAAAAGTTGTCTGGATTTGGGAGATAGTCTGAATTTTATTTCTCTTAGAGCAGAATTGTGCAGACAACTCATACTGAAGACGGTTTGCAGAAAAAGAAAAGGACATTATTGTATCAGCCAGGAAGCTGCAATTTCACCTAATTTACTAAAGTTTAATATTTCAGCACAGCTGGGCTCAAGGCAACAGCAGAAGAGTCAGTCTTGCACCGGGTTCCCTAAACACCCTTGTTGTAAATGAAGTTACTTTTTATCAAGCCAATGGGTATCAGCAGGGGACTCACAAAAGCCCATTTTAATTGGAAAACCAAGTGTAAATTTGCACTGGGAATTCTGAACCCAGTGTTAAAATTTGACAGTAGGGAACTTTACCACCAGCTTTGTAAATGAAGACTCGGGTTGGTAAAATATGAATTATCCTGCTTATCCTTGAGATATTAAAAAGAAAAACAAAAAGCACCTGACAAAAACATGAGTCCTTCTGTATTATCAGCCACAGAACCCAAACTAGAAAACTGTATATTTGGCAATTTAAGATTAGTGTGTTTGACCAACAGCCTCAGAGATCCATTTGGGTCATTTGGATAATCTCCTAAGGCCAGGATCTAAAAAGAAAGCCTGGGCACTATGTAGAAGTCACAGCTGGTGTGTAAACCTGTCTCACTCACCCGGTCTGTCCAGCATGTGCCTCTCATTTACCTTTGTTACTCTTTAGTTATGACCCTTACTTTCAGAAAATAACCATGAAAACCTGGTTGGGAAGTAATGATATATTAAAAAAATGTCCAAATAATTAAAAATCTTCTGGGAAGTTGGAGTTTCTCATTTTCGGTGTAAGGTTTTAAATATTTCCATGTGCACAGATTTAGGGATTCACGAAGAAGAATCTCAGATATCAAGGGCCTATTGTATCCACTTGTACACACGAGTACAGACTCTCAATATAGAGAAACACAAAAAATCACCCGAGAATCTGTTCCTTCATTTGGGGGACATTTTTATCTCCCTGATAGGAAGAGTGGTTCCTGATGTCTTCAGGGTGTTGATTGGTTTTTAGTAATAGTAGAGATTCGTGAAGACTATAGAACAATAGCACATTCATAAATATTAAACTATTCCTTAGGGGAGGAAATTCATAAGGATAGTATAACCAAGGCTATATATTTTCAATAAGTTATAAGATATAAATAAAAGTAGAAATAACTTCCAGAAATCAATAATCATGTATGAGAGGGAGCTCTTCCCAAATATGTTTTATTACTAACTTCTCCCACTGCTAATTTAATATTTAAAAAATTGATGCAGGGGTACCTGGGTGGCTCAGTGGGTTAACCCTCTGCTTTCGGATCAGGTCATGATCTCAGGGTCCTGGGATGGAGTCCCGCATCGGGCTCTCTGCTCGGCAGGGAGCCTGCTTCCTCCTCTCTCTCTGCCTGCCTCACTGCCTACTTGTAATCTCTGTCTGTCAAATAAATAAATAAATCTTTAAAAAAAAAAACTATAAAAAATTGATGCAATTCTGTGCATAAAGTAGTTTTAACTTTAGAGATAGAACACTGAAGGTCATATACAAATTTTTTATAGGTCTTACATTTATAAGAAATCCAATTTGTAGCATAACTAAAATTACAGAACCAAAAAAATTAGAGTTATTATTTACAGTACAAAATAGATTTTTAATGTATAAAACATTCAAACTTTAAAAACTCCTCTCTCTGAAATCTACTTAAAAGATCATCAAGGACCAAAAAGAGAAATGGAAATTGTTTATCCTAAAACCATAAAATGGCCGCAATCCCATTCCATGAACTCCCAAGAATATCTGCAAAAGGTGAACCAATCGGACAAGAATACCAAGTTCAAGGCTTGTTGCCTCTATTTATGAACTTAAATTCATAGGGTGGGGGGAATGGAAAAGTTTCTAAAGGCCCTACTAAGGCACAATTTGGAAGAGCAAAGTCTGGGAGTAGGTCACGTCAAAAATGAGTAGCGATTAGTGTAACAGAGTTAAAAGAGAGGCAGTGACCAATATTTCTGTTTCCAGTGAATACAGCTTTCTAGCCAGAGAAATGATGACCTAGATATAATGCTATTCTTGAAGGAAGATGCTACAAAAAATTTCATAGCTACTGGTTAAAATCAATTTACCAAAGAAAAATTAGTACCTAGTCTATGTATTCAGTAAACAACAGGCCCTCAAGCCATTGGTTTTTATACTGAATTGGCCTCTCCCAGACTACCCTTGCTGATTCCAGTGTTTGCAAGATCAGGCAGAACTCCAGCTGTTTCAATAGATTGGGGGTGGGGGTTGCATGTGCAAAGATAATGTACCTAACCCTTCCATGTTCTCTCCTCAACTTCTCTTCCCTACCACCTCATTGTGTATAACCTAAACTATAAGCAGATAAATAACTAAACAAAAAAAATATCCAATAGCAAGCCCTTAATGCAAAACTAAGTTTCAACAAGTAGACAGATGAAAAGGAAACATTGCCAAAAATTTTCCATTCACAATATTCCTGGCAAGTAGCAAAACAAACAAGCAAACACGCAAAAACAAACAAACAAACAAAGGTATGATTTCTTTCAAAGATGAGTAAACAAAAGGGGAGAAAATGATGCAATAGTTCTGCAAAATATAAAAGAAAAAGAATGCAAACAATAAAAAGGAAAATGAAGACTACAAGTTGGAACAAGACTTCCTCCAGGAAACAGCAGAAAATGTAAGCCACAATCACTTCATACTGCCCAGGAAATGAAACACAAACACTGCGATAGGAAAACCCAAAGAAGAACTAAGAACTGAAAGAAGAAATAGCAAAGCAACAGTATGAAAGGTGAGCTGATGATAATAGAAAAAACACGCAAATAGAAACAATTACAGAACTTTAGAAGCCTGAGCAGAATTGAGTTGGTAAAAATCTGAATTAGTGTTATGGAGATGAGACTGATGAAAATAACAGAAAACACAAAGGAGAGGGCTAAGGAAAATACAATCATTAGAAAAACAATTATATGAATCTAAAATATTATATATATACCATGTAAGTATTAAGGATTCATTTTTAAAGACAAAGAATGAAATATTAGAAACAATTAAGGATATAGTAGAAGAAAACTTTACTAAAAAATATGTAAATCTGCAGATATTTTCTTCTTTTTGTCTGATCCCATTATGTGCACTTATGAGGTTTTAGAGAAATTTATAGAGAACAACTAACTTCATGATTTATTCTGCTCTAGAGATTATTCAAAAAACAAAGAATCCTAAGAGCCTAAAAGACAGAAGACACAGGTAGAAATAATCTTGTCTCTGACTTCACCTCAGCAACATTAGACTCAAAAGGAACAGAAGTAGGAGCGCCAGAGTGGCTGAGTTGGTTGAGTGGCTGACCCTTGATTTTGGCTCAGGTCATGATCCCATGGTCCTGGGATTGAGTCTCTGCATTGGGCTCTATGGTCAGCCTGGATTCTGCTTAAGAATTCATCCTCCCTCTCCCCCTACCCCCTCCTCCACTTGTGCCCTTGCTCTCTCTCTATAACAAAATTATACTTACAAGGTTTTTGAGCAGAAAAGATGTGACCCCCAAATTCTATACCCAGATAAGATAGTTTTTATAAATAAAAACTATTATTTTTACATACAATATTTTCAAATATTTAAGAAAACAGAATATATACTACTTGTGTATGTATCCTGGGAAAAATCAACTAGAGCCATAATTCAACCATGAAACATGAATCAAATAAAGAATTCACAATGAAGAAGCCCTGGTCATAAGGAACTCAGATGAACCATACATCATTTTAAAAATAGAATTGAGTCTAAGTAATAGAATCTCACAATGGAAATGTTACATTTTCTTTAAAAATCACTACATAAATATAAAATTAAAACTTGATGCAATAAGCCTGGGAAAGAAAATCTCTTGCTCACTATAAGTAGTGGGAAATGTGAAATAAGAATACTAATAAAGGATGGAGTGCAAGTGTATTACTTTCTTGATCTTTCAGGGCAAATATGTATAATCAAATCATCAAAAGGCAGCTTTTTTAAAAGTAATTATTGTTTTATTATTTTAAAAAGAATAAATATAAATATATATATATTCTAATGAAGGGGGAGGAAGAAAGAAAATTCAGACTTTTTTTTAAGATTTTATTTATTTATTTGACAGAGAGCGATCACAAGTAGGCAGAGAGGCAGGCAGAGAGAGAGAGAGGAGGAAGCAGACTCCCTACAGAGCAGAGAGCCTGATGTGGGACTCAATCCCAGGACTTCGGGATCATGACCTGAGCCAAAGGCAGAGGCTTTAGCCCACTGAGCCACCCAGGTGCCCCCAAACTTCAGACTTTCTAACTAAAGACAGAAAGAATACCAATTGGAGCAATACGTGGATCTGCTACAGACATTTATAAATGTTTTATAAAATATAACAATAAAAATGAATGCACAACAGAGCACTCAATAAAGAAGGGAAAAGCCCAAGTACCAGAACGAGGAAAGAAGTGAAAAAAGGAAGAACAGTAAGTATGTGATATGACCAGCAGCTAACCTGAAAATCCCAGTGATCTGGAGGTTTGCTTTTAACATCTATTCAGGGGATGAAGAGGAGAACGAGGTTCTCTAGTGAGAAAGAGTCAGAATCAAAATTCCTATGGAAAGCTTTTTTCTCGTTAAAAACAAAATATGTGAACTAGGAAAATGAAGATTCACATACCTCACAATGATAACTCTTTGTCACCATCCAAGCTCTGGGTGAAAGAATTTTATTTTATTCTAAAACTTCTGCTTCATTTGAGTTTGAGGCCTAATTTTATCCCACCTGAATTTGTTCTGAAGTTAACACAAAGATTGGCCCCTACCTAATGATGTTCTGAGGTGTATGGTAGGAAAGTGCTAACTACTCCGGTTCCATAAAAAATCTCAAAGAAAAGGAATCTCACTAAAAATAAGCTCAAAAGATAAAAATATTTTCTAATATTACTATTAAAAAATACTTTAGGAATTCACCCTTGAATATGTCTCAGCAGGAGGGGGTCTGGGTGGCTCAGTCAGTTAAACATCCAACTCTGGATCTTGGCTCAGGTCATGATCTTAGGGTACCATGGGATAAAGTCCTGTGTCAGGTGCATGCAGCAGAGTTAGGCTCCATACTGGATGTGGAGTCTGCTTGAGATTCTCTCTGTCCCTCTCCTCTCTAAAATAAACAAACAAATATATAAATAAATTTTTAAAAAATATGTCTCTACAGATATCATTAATGGAAAGATCATTAACCAATAATCAGAAAACAGTGAGGTTTAAAATTATTAAGAATATGGAAGGGTGAATCAACACTGGGGAAAGAAGGGTAATAAAAGGTATTTCCTAAAGAACCAACAGAACTGTGAGAAACAAATATATGGTTATTTATATCAAAATAGTCGATGATGGCTCAAGGCAGAATCAGTGATCTAGAATATTATATGAGAAAATTATCCGTTGAGAGATAAAGAGATGGAAAACATGACTAAAGCTATAGAAAAGAAGATCTATCCTATTATCCACCACTGTGTAACAAAGCACCCCAACACTCACTGGTTTAAAACAATAAGATTTTATTATACCTGAGGATTTTGCAAGTCAGAGATTCAGAGAGAACCTAGCTGGGTGATACTGTATATTACACAGTGTCTAAAGATCTGGAGGATTCAATATGGTTTCACTTCTCTTGCCCTTTTTGATGGGATGGTTCAAAGGATAAGTTCAACTAAGACTGTCAACTGGAGTGCCCGTACATGAACTCTCCACCATAGTGATCTCAGGGAACCCAGACTTCTTACATAGAGGCTCAGGGTTCTTCACGAAACTATCTGATATGCCTGGACAGAAACTGCACATTTTTTACAAGCTAGTGTTAGAAATTCTGGGACAACACTTCTTCTCTATCCTATTGGTTGAACAATTCCCCAAGTCTGGCATATATTCAAGAGGAGAGGAGTTAAACTCCATCTCTAAGAGAAATAACAAATAATGTGTCACTATCTTAATCTACCACAATCTAATATTTGTATAATAGGAATTCCAGAAAGAGAGAATAGAGAATAGGGAAGAGGTCATCTTTGAAGAGCTAATGTCTGTAAACTTTCCAGAACTAATAAGTGATTTGAAACCTCATTTAAAAGTAACAACAAGTGCTGACCAAAATGAGTAAAAATACATCCAAATCTTAATACACTGTAATAAAACTACAGAATCCCAAAGACAAAGTCTTAGAAGCAAAAAGGAAAGAAACGTAACTTTTAAAGAAATGGTAATTAGATTACAGCATTATTTCTCATCAGCAAAAGTAGAGCCCTAAAGTTAATTAAATCTTCCAAGAGCCAGGGGAAATAATTACCATTCATAAAATTTTATACCTGGCTAAACTATCACACATATGTGAGGATAAACTAAAAAGTGTTTACAGAGACTGAAAACGTTTACCACCCACAGTCCCTTGTTGAAAAAAAAAAACCTATAAGTGGTACATTCCAGGAGAAAATAAATTGATCCCAGAAGAAAGGAGTGAGATACAAGAAAAAAGGCGAAGAAGGAACATGGCATATAAGCAATAGCTAGATAACACAAAATGATGACTGATCTATGAAGGGAACCAAAAAGCAAGATTGAACTAAAATAATAGACAGTAATAACATGAAAGAGAACAGTAGCAATCAGAGTGAAAGCACACAAAGATCCCTGAAATAGGGATTCAGGAAGTCAGTAGCAATAGTAATTACCTCTATACATTGTTAAGTCAAATATACACTTTTTTAAATGTTAAGACATCCTTTAAAAAATGTGAGGTGATGCATATGTCAACTAACTCAGCTGTGGGAATAGTTTCAAAACATGTATGTTTATCAAATCATCACATTATACACTTCAATTATCCTATAATTTTCTTTGTGAATTATACCTTAATAAAGCCAAGGGGGAAAACGAATATCCACCATATAGAAAAAAACATGATAATTTTGGGGGGCACCTGAGTGGCTCAGTCATTTGCATGGCTGACTCTTGATTTAGGCTTAGGTCATGATCTCAAGGTCCTGAGATCAAGCCCTTTCTCGGGCTCTGCACTCAATGGGGAGTCTGCTTGTGGATTCTCTCTCTCCCTCTCCCTGTTTGTGCTCGCTCTCTCTCTAAAACAAATAAATGGATAAATCTTTAGAAAGAAAGAAGGAGGGAAGGAAGGAAGGGAGGAATGAAGGAAGGAAGGAATATTCTTCTCAAGCTAACCTGAAAAGCCTCCAAACTGGCCGTATTCTACTCCACACAGCCAGTCAAAACAAACCCTGCAAAACATTATTATAGAGCTCATATTCTCTAATCACAAAGCAGGAAATTAGAAACCAATATGAGAAAGATTAATAAAACCATTCCTATACTTAAATACATTTTCAAATAATTCATAAGTCAAAGAGGCCATATTAATTAAATTTAGAAAATATTTAAAACAAAACCATTAATGAAAATACAACATATCAAATTGTGGACTCTAATAAGAGCAGGAAAATGTACAGCCTTAAATGTATATATTAAAAATGTAAAAATTGCACATCCATGAGTTAAGCATACAACTCAAGATACTAGGGAAGTAAAGTCAAGTAAAGCAAAAGATGCTGAAATATACAAAAAATGGCATTATTAAGATAATAAAAGTGGGAGATCAGTCCAAGGAACTTATCCAAATAGCCCCAGTCTTCCTGTTCAATCTCCAAAAGCAAAGTTGAACCAGGACTTTTGTGCAGGTAGTTTGTTTAAAAATATGGCCCCAGGGATTCTCTGACGAACTTCACAGAATGTGCATGGGTCCCATCTACCTGAAGGAAGACTGGCATTTCTCCATCTCCACTATTGGTGTGGTGCATTTCTCAGGTTGCTCGAGAACAAGTGGCAGGTGTCCATGGTACCCTGACCCCACATCAGACTCTAAATCACAGAAGAGGGCTCCCTGAGTAATGAATTCTCCCCTCTTTGCTCATATATTTTAGTCTGCTTCACACCCAATGTGAGCCTTGGCTTCAGCCAGCAAGTAGTGCACTACAGTTCCTGCACATTCTCTTTCCTCCTGGAATATGAACACTGTTTTCCTGCTGGTGCCATGCTGTGTCTTGACCCTGGTTATTAGTCTGGAGTCAATGAGGGAGGTAGAGACAGATCTTGCGGAGGAAAGGCATGATGATAAGAAGGGTCTGTTTTCGTTAAGGGCAAAGGTCTAGACAAGGTGAAGCTGCTCTCCCTTATCAGGGTGTTGGGATGTTTTGGGGGGGGATGTTGCTTCTGCCAGTCTGGAGAGTTTGGGGGAAACCAGGCATTTGAGATTCTCAGGTTCATCTACCCAAATGTCTTCATGATGGTTCTCAAAGTCCTATCCCTTTCCTATCATAACCTTGGCATTTGCTGTAGATTCAATCTTCTTTGTAGCTTTGCTGCCCACAGAATTCAATCCTGAGCCCAGACTGCAGCCACAAGTGATGACACCTTCTTTAAGTGCTGACACAAGGGTCTTCTAGCTTCCAAAGCCTATGTTAAGTTGATAGTTAGCAGAACTAGAGTCTGCCGTTTTCTTAATTTAAAACTCGTAAAACATTTTAAGCAAAACCAGTCAATCTGATTCTTTCCATTACTATTGCCCCTACTGTTCAAAGCCCTTGCTTGTATCCTAACTGAGCATTCTCCTTTCTCTACACCTGACCTCGATTCACTTCAGTGAGAGTCTCAGTAATTAGGATGTCAAGGGATCTCACCACTCCAACCACCAGTGGTGGCGTCCTTGTAGCCATCTTCCCAGTAAGTGATTCAGGTCCAGAACAGTATCCTGAGGCTCTACTTTCTGGAGCTACTTATGTTACCAACTCTTGACCTGCCTAACACTTGACCATCCCCAAGCAAAGCTGAGGCAAAACTTACGGGTAGAAAGTTTATATGAGAAATGATCCCCAGAACTAGGACTGAGGGATTCCATTGGAATCAGGTGCTCAACCCCAGCAGATGCCCCCTAAAGAACCATATGGAATGTACCTCGGAATTTTTCATCTGATGACCAGTCAGGAGGAGCATTTATCCATCAGCTTGTATCCCCATCTGTCAAGGCTTTTCTTCTGAGCTGCAAACTCCCTCACACTCTCAGGTCCCACGTGAGTGAGGAGCAGGTGGGTTCCTACAGAAATAGGATCATCACATCATGGTGTCAGAGAAACCCCAGGAAGAAAGCAGGAGATACACTGAGCAACTGAAGGTTACACCTGCACAAACAGAGAAATCTCAGCAGTGGATACCAGATTAAGAAAGAGGTCATGCATGAAGGGTCAGGAATCAAACTGTCGTGAGAAGTAGTATAATCTAGTGGTTGAGAAGGAATTCACAAATAGACTGCTTGGGTTCACAGGAAGGCCTTCCCACTGACCTGCTACAGAATTTGGGTTAAGAGAGTTAAGCTTTCTGTGCCTCAGCTTCCTTTTATTTGTTTGTTTGTTTGTTTAGAGCATGAGTGGAGAGGGGAGGAACAGAGGGAGCGGGTGAGAAAGAATCTTAATCAGACTCCACGCCCAGTATGGAGCCCAACTTGGGGCTCGATTTCATGACCCTGTGATCATTGACCTGAGTTGAAATCAAGAGTGGGACACAACCCACTGAGCCACCCAAGTGTCCCTCCTCATATATAAAATAAGGACACTTATAATAGTATTTACCTCCTAATGTTTTTATACATATTAAATGAGCTATTTTATATAAAGAAGTTAGGAAAATGCCAACATATAAACACCACATAAATGTTTACTACCACGTTCTCAACAACTATGGAAGCTAATAGACAATGGAACAGCTTCAAAACTCTGGGACAAAATTATTTCCAATCTAGAATTTTATACCAAGGAACGAAGTAGGAACTACCTAATTGCCCTTCAGTAGGAGAATGATCAATATTTTGTCACTTATTCATTCAGCAATTAAAATGAATGAATAAGGCTACATGCCATAACTCTCAAAAACTACATTAAAGGAACCATTAGCACTTTATGATTCCAACTATATGACAGTCAGGAAAAAGAAAAACTATGGAGACATTAAAAAAAAAAGATCACTGATTGCTGGAGGCTGGGGGATGGGGAGGAAGGCAGAGCATAAGGGATTTTAAGAGGAATGAAACTGCTTTGTATGATATTATTATGGCAGATCTGCATCACATATTTGTCCAAACCCCTGGAATCTACAAAACCAAGAGAGAACCCTAATATAAACCCAAGGACTCTGGGTGATAATGGACTGTCAATGTCGGTTCCTCAATTATAACAAATGTTTCACCCTGTTGGGGGATATTGATAGTGGGAGAGATTCTGCACATGTCAGGGGAGGGGGTCTATGGGAATGCTGTACTTTTTTTGCTCAATTTTGCTGGAACCTAAAACTGCTGTAAAAAATGAAGTTTTTTTTTTTTTAAATATAAAGACTTTTTAAAAAAGATTTTATTTATTTATTTGACACAGAGAGAGAGACACAGCAAGAGAGGGAATACAAGCAGTGGGAGTGGGAGAGAGAGAAGCAGGCTTCCTGCTGAGCAGGGAGCACGATGTAGGGCTCCATCCCAGCACCCTGGGATCATGACCTGAGTCGAAGGCAGATGCTTAACAACTGAGCCACGCAGGCACCCAAATATCGTCTTTTTTTTTTTTAAAGGACCACTAGCATTTATTTTCATGATGCAAAGATAGTTCAAAATGAGAACATCTAATTTTATTTATCTTATTACTTGATTATTGCAGGAAATCTTCAGTCATCCTAGGAAAAGAAAAAGAGACATTTAATCAAATTTAGCAATATTTGCTGGATTTAAAATATCTTTAGTAAAACAGGATTTGACAGCAGTTTCTAAAAAAACGTGATGGAAAGATAATAAGCACCTCACATTGAAAGGCTTCTCATGCTTAATTGTTTAATCAAAATATTTCTTTCTATCAGGAATGAGACCAGCTCTCAATAAACATTTGTTACATGAAGTGTATCCATGTACTGAGCAGGTTCTTGTCAAGACATGCAATTTAATTTAACTCAATACACTAAAGTAAGTTCCAAACTTTTTTTTTTTTTTTTTTTTTTTTGTTCGAGAGAAAGGGGCAGGGGGGGGGACAAGCAGATTCTACGCTGAGTGTGGAGCCCCATGCAGGGCTCGATCTCAGGACTGTGACACCATGACCTGAGCCACCCAGGTGCCCCAAGTTTCACAACTTTAAACCCAAATGGAACCACGTAAAAATACTCATCACCTCCATCCGTAGCTTAAAACCAGTATAATTACAAGTCGCCCATTGTCCTATTTCTGAATCTAAGACTCAGCCTTAGGTTTGATTTTGCAGCTATCTCTAAAACCGGGGAAGAGAAAATTAGAATATAGGTCTGATTTTATAGTCGGTAGCAATTACCCTGACTGATATTCCTCACCACCCATTTGTGGGACCGAATGATCCCCACCTGAAAGCACACAGAGTTTAGACCTAGCCAAAGGTCTCTAGCTCTGTTAGCACAAGTAATTCAACTACTTGTGTTGTCGCTGGCCATTCAAAATCCCTAAAGGCATCTTTCTTCCAGACATGTCTCTAGAACATGATCTCATAATTCAAAAGTGAAGAAAAATATTTTAGAAATATTTAGAATCAGGAATAAACTTGAGATCATTTTCTTCTTGCCTCCTTTCTTGCTCTTTTCTCCTACACTACGAGGAAGGGAATATACAACACACTTGTGAAACAGAGAGGTCAAGTTATTTTGTCACAGCATTTTGCACTCAGAGTTCTGTTCTCTCTGCCAGAAGAACTCTTGCTCCAGATATATCCAGGGTTGATTCCCTCTTCTTCAGTATGATCAAATATTACCTTAATAAAATAAGAAGTGCCCCTCAACTCTGAGTTCTCAGCATTTCTTTTTTTTTTTTTAAGATTTTATTTATTCATTTGACAGAGAGAGAGATCACAAGTAGGCAGAGAGGCAGGCAGAGAGAGAGGAGGAAGCAGGCTCCCTGCGGAGCAGAGAGCCCGATGCGGGGCTCGATCCCAGGACCCTGAGATCATGACCTGAGCCGAAGGCAGCAGCTTAATCCACTGAGCCACCCAGGCGCCCCCCCCAACATTTCTTACCTCCTTACCTTGCTGTATGTTTTCCATAGTACTTATCAGCACCGAATACATTATATATTTATTTGTACATTTCAGTCTCTCCGTGCTACAACAAAAGCTTTGTGGAGGCACAGACTTTGTCTGTTTTGCTCTATTCCTGCATTCCTCATGCCTGGAACACCAAGAAGTTACAAAATAAATATTCGTTAAAGTAAATAAATGTATGTAAATTCTATAATACATGGGATACACAACTGCTATTTTTCCATAGCTAACCTAAATACTGATTTTCCTCGGAAAATTCAAATGGCCTTTAGAAATGCTGGGCCCAATAACAATAATAATAAAGTGCAAATATAAGAAGTGTTAGTCACTAAACAATGCAGAAGAAAGTATAATGAAAGACCAGGAAACTGGACACGCCGTGGACTAGAAAATTGTAGCAAGTCGTTTCCCTATGAAAATATTTTCCCATTAAAAATATCAACTGGAGGGGCACCTGGGTGGCTCAGTGGGTTAAACTTCTGCCTTCGGCTCAGGTCATGATCTCAGGGTCCTGGGATCGAGCCCCGCATCAGGCTCTCTGCTCAGCAGGGAGCCTGCTTCCCTCTCTCTCTGCCTCTCTGCCTACTTGTGCTCTCTGTCAAATAAATAAAAAATCTTAAAAGAAAAAATCAACTGGAAATACTTCTTCAGAAAAGATGACACATGTAAACACAGAACTAAGATTTGAATAGATTGCTCCCCGATCTTCCTATTCTGATACTCAGACCATTCTTTTGTAAGAGAAAGAGCAGGAGGTTTTCATACAAACAGATCTGCTGTGTATCTTGGTTCTGTCACTCACAGGTGTGATTGGAAGCATGATATTTAATCTCTCTGAGTTTCTTCACCTGCAAAGCCAGGGTAAAATGAACCTAATCAGGGCTCTATTCCTCCTCCTGGGTTCTCTAAGGAGAGAACATCAGCAGTCAGCAAGTTTCCTGGGCCAGAAAATGAGTACTATCCTTCACACATTCTCTTCCTCATCACTACTCTTCATCTACCTGATCAATAAACCATTTCAGTTCTACATCATTAAGGCATCTTGAATCCCACTCATTGCTCCCCATCACCTTTCTTTGTTAATTATTGCAGCAACCTCTTAGTTAATTTGAAAGCAAGCAGTTTCCCCTCTACCATGACCATGTCCTGTCCATTTCCCAGATAACAGAAGGAATGATCACTCTAGCACCCGGACATAAGAATAAAGAGCAGGCATTTGCCTCTTTTGCTGACAGTATAATATTCCAATCCCTCCTCCACTTTTGTCCATGTTGTGGGAGAATTCCACATTCTATGAGTTTGGGTGGGAAGTAAGCCAGCCTCCCACTATCAAAGTTGATAGGAATCAGACATTCTACCTCCTAACCCTCTGGCAGCTAAGTTGTAGGCCTGTGATCCGGGCTTGGCCAATCACACACACTCACCTCCAGAACTCTGACTATTGAGGAAGTGATACTCAATGGCAGGGCCAGTTAGGAAACCACTCATCATGGCGGCAGCGGCATCCAAGAGGATCATGTGGTGTTCATCCATGGAGCAGAGTAGATGATGGATCCCTGGCAGGCTTGTCCCTGTTGCCTGGCCTCCTTTGATCCAAATCCATTTTCGGAGCTCTCTTCTCTAGGCCTCTTGATATTTCCAGAAATAGCCAATAAATATCCTTCCCCTAAATTCCACTCCTGACCATGTCAATTACCTATGCGGGCAACCAAGAGCAGCACTTGGCACATCATGAAATACCCGCCCCCTCCAACTCCTACCACTTCCAGTGGCCTTGTATTAACACCCACCATCCTCAGAATGGCTTTTGGACTCAAGTACCACTCACCTCTCATGCTTCCTCTTATCATTTTACACCCCGGCCACACATCCCTTCCTACAGTTGAGCTAGCATGGTGTGTTCTCTCTTGCTTCTGGACATGCTTTCTCTTCTCTGTCTAAAAGTCTCCGCATGTGCATGTCAGCTTCCTTCTCTCCCTTTGCTGGAGGACCCTTCAACTAACAGAGAACACAGCAAGAGGCAGAGCCACATCCTTAAGTTTCACGGAGAGACTGTTTACACTAGCTGCAGTAAGAAAAATCCCAGAACAGAGCCCAGGTTGGATCAGGAACTCACCTATCTCATCATATGGATAAGGAGTTGGGGCTGGCTAAGGGAGGTCACGTGCCCGCCTCTGTGACCAGGAGGCTGAGTCTTTGACTGTCCTCCCTCTGCCCCCTAGTGGCATACTTTCCCCACATAATTGCCAGATATCTAGCTCTTCTATTTAGAAAAGAATTTCTGATTTCTGATTGTGAGGGAGAGATATAGAGCAGAGAGAATGCATTGGGCATTTCTGGGGAACACAACAAGGATAGAACTTTATAATAAGGACAAAGCTAAAGTGGAGTGTTGTGAGTTGTCTGAAGGCAGTGGAAGCTCAGGGCTGGGAGGGAATTCCAAAAGGGGTGAGAACGCATGAAAAAAGAGGAGAGGACAAAACTCGCAGGTGTTTTATAAACTTGCCTATGCTTGGTGGCAGTCACCACCACTTACTTATAGGTGGAAAATCACCCCCGTGCTTTAAGTGGCAAGAAGTACAATGAACTTGAGATTTAAAATCAGGCAGACGTGAATTCTCAGCCCTGGCAATGACAAGGTCAGTCAACGTAACCTCTTGCAGACTCCACTTCCTCATTTGTATGATAAGGATCAAATACCATTCTCAATATTAAATGTCCAAAGCAAGTTGCCGAGCTATGTACATAGTATGGTCCCACCTGTCTTTTTAGCAAAGGTGGTATATTCATCAAATACCAGTATGTATGCGTGAAGTAGAAACTGTGGTTGTTTCCAGGAGAGGAAACAGAGTGAGAGATCCCACTATAGTACATTCCTTTGTCTTTTTTGAGTTAAATACTAGACATGCAATTTAACTATTCGCAATAATTACATAACTGCATAAAAATATCTATTTCCTAGGGTGCCTGGGTGGCTCAGTGGGTTAAGCATTCAACTCTTGATTTTGGCTCAGGTCATGATCTCAGGGTTATAAGATCCACACCCAGTGAGAAGGCTGCTTAAGATTTTCTCTCCTTGGGACGTCTGGGTGGCTCAGTGGGTTAAAGCCTCTGCCTTTGGCTCAGGTTATGATCCCAGGGTCCTGGGATCGAGCCCCGCATCGGGCTCTCTACTCAGCAGGGAGCCTGCTTCCTCCTCTCTCTCTGCTTGCCTCTCTGCCTACTTGTGATCTCTGTCAAATAAATAAATAAAATCTTTGAAAAAAAAAAAGATTTTCTCTCTTCCTCTCCCACTGCCCCTCCCCTAGCCATCTCTCTCTCTCTCTTTCTCTTTAAAAAAAAAAAAAATCGATTTCACAAAGTTGTTCAAGAAAACCCACCCTCTACGGGTTTCCAGTCAATACTGGGATTCTCTCCTTCTTTGCAAGAGTTCATAAATTCTCATCTGGATTAGCATATGAAAGCTGGAGACTTTCTAGTGTAAACCCTACTGGTCAATGTGGGGGAGTTCACACACGTCCCTCAGTATGAGTGTGTGTGTGTGTGTGTGTATGGATTAAATCTTACATATAGACAGTAAATGGGAATCAGACAACTTGAGCCCATATCCTGTCAAGTTGAGACTGATGTCTCACCAAGTCATCTTCAAGAAAAGTTATGAAGTTTTAATGTTCTTAGTTCATACTTCAATCCATAACAGTTTAGTTTTTAATCCGTACAAAAATAAACATTAAACAGTGAACAACTTTGACACTTTCCATTTCCGAACCTGCATAGATAAGGGGAAGGTGGTCCAGTCTGAGTGAATCATTCTGAAAACTGGAGGAAGTATTTTAGTACTTCTAGAATAACCCTCATTTCTACACATTTGGAAACAGCTATCTGGGACAGCTTCTCTAAGTCATTAGCCATTACCTGGTAAGGTCTGCCCATTCTTCTGCACGCTTTGCTCCTGTGAGCCATTCATTTCACCAACCCAACCTCCAAATCAATAGCATATTTATCTCTCTCTTCATTTTTCCAGTACCAAAGTACAAACAGAAAAAAACGGAACACAGGGTGGAAAGCCAGGGTCTTTTGAAAAGAAAAATCTATTAACCCTGAATAACTAGTAAAATGCAGAAGCCACTGTGACTTACAAACCACTCTGGGTTGGATATTCATTAGAAGCAAACACAGGAAATACATTGCAGGTCTGAATATATAACTCATACTGTATAAAGGGATTCCGAAGTAACAGAGACCTGGGTACCTATCAAATATTTATGTGGTTCTTCTAAATACATGTTTTATTTACCATAAAATATATAAAATATTTACCTTTTTTCCAAAAAGATCCTCTGAATTATTCAAAGTCCAATGAAAAATCATTCCACCATTCCTTTCCACAGGTAAAATAGGTTTCTTGAATCACTAGCAATTTTTTTTTAAAGCAATCCTGAGATCCCAGGAAAGCACAATATGGTAAAAATCAACACCCACACAGGAGGCTTAATTGTTCCCAAAGCTAATATGAACAATTGGATGTCCCTATGGAAAATCGAAGGCAGTCATTGGGGATTAACAAGTGGCACTCTCATGATGAGACGAGCACAGAAATTAAATATCATTCTTCTGTGCCCTTCTCAAGTAAGAGATGAAAAATAAAGATTTGGAGGCTTTTTTTAAAAATCAAGAGTCACATGAACAGCAATGGAATTTCTAGTTAAGTCAAAACCATTCTGGAAATGAAGCAAATCCTTGATGACTACAATACTTCATTTCAGCCCCCTTATCTTTTTGTCATTATTTTTTCCATTCTGTTATATACAGACATGTAAATAGCATTTCCCCCAGAACAGTCATTAAGGAAACACCTGCTTAGTATTTTACCTTGGAGTCAGCATTCTTCAAGAGAACATTTTCTTATACTCTTAAATTCATTGAATTGTTCAGCCTGGCTTCATACTAAACACACGGATCTCTGCACTGTTCCAACTCACATGTTATAAGTCAGAATTCTTATTCTCTTAAAGTCTACATGATACGTCGATGGTAATTTTGCTCTTAAGTTAGGAGATAACCAGATGTTTACCGATCTTAATTAATTTTCCCTTGGAAAATGTTCCTTTAATTATGTTTTGCATATTTGAATGAGGCCCATTTTCCACCTGTGCTCAAAGGCACCTGAGTCTAATGGATTGATTCTCTAGGTTAGAGAAAGGATACTTTGATAATGGACCTTACACGTCTGACGTTTTGTAACCTGTTTTATCGCCTCATTACTCTATTAAGACTCGTCAATGATACTGAACATCTTATGGAGACATTGCTAAAATAGAAACCTAACAAAATTTATATTATAACTAAAATTATAAAGCCAAGACAACTCCGCCTTTTCTTGGGGGTTCCTTTGAGCGGCTCTCGTTAACAACGTGGACCCCTCTCAGCCCATCGTCTTCCCTGTTTTTCTTCTGAGGGCGCTTTTGTTTCTCTTTACATTTTCCTGTAACTCTCACTTTGGGCAGTTACCCTTCCAACACTCCCATAAAATAAAATAAAAGTTTGAAGGCGTTGTTCTGATCATCTGAGCCAAGACCACGTTTCGCGTCTGGATCACTTGGAGGTAAGACCCGCAGAGCCAGAATTTTCTTTGCTGCCTTATCCAAACAACAGCCTAATTACCCTTCCTATTCCAGCTGTGAAAGCCCAGCCAGTGAGAAGTGAAAAGGAATTTTCCCTAGTCCCAAAGCAAGTGATTAGCAACTGAGGACCCAGGAATCTCTACTGTCTCCACAGGTGCCCATCAAATATTACCCCACGAGCTCCTGAGTTGGAGGAAGAGATTTTTCCCTCGCCCCGCTCCTTCCTGAGAACAGCTGCATGTTGACCCCGTTACTGATTATGTTGTACCTTAGAATGACTGTGTCCTAATGATTTTAAATCTGTTCCAGAAAACAGTTTAAATACATACAATAACGTGAGTGCTGATATTAGGGTTTTCATTTTTTACTCAGAGTTGCTTTTTTTTTTTTAGGTTGATATGAATTATAGGACTTTGTCGGTGATAGACAGCCATCTAGGAAGAGGCTAGTGCCTCTAAGAAATGTTTAGGTATTTAATTCAAAACAAGGACATCTAGAAAACTAACATTTAATACAAGAGATTGCAAAAATCAAAAATGGCAGATGATGGCTGAGTTGCCAGTCTAAGAACACACCTTCTTACAGAGTCGGTAATCACATTTAGGCAGAATTGAACAGAGGGATATCATTCAACACAGGTAGGAAAAATTCCTCTTCTGCGAAACAGCACAGCACAACAGACACCTGAGGGAAGGAAAATTCCTCATGCTTCTTTCTCAACTATTTTTTTTTTTTTTTAGTAAAGAGCATTTTCAGAATTTATAATGTTTCAATACAGATTGGAATGACACGACTTACTTTGAGCCCCACACATAAGTAACTGGTCATTCTCTCATACATTTCCCACCCCCCCCCCCCGCCGGGGTCCCCAGGAATGACCAAAAAACTTTACACATCTGGGTTTTTTTTATGTTTGTAGGTTCCTAAGAAATTTAAATTTTTCCCATTTTACTTATTTCTTTTTTTAATAGTTTCTTTTATTTAAGGAAATCTATAAAACTCAGAGTTTTTCTGTTTGTAGGTCCAAGCTCCCTGAGAACAGGGGTGCTGCCGACCTTGTTCACCCTCCGAAGGACACTCTTTCTTGGGAAGGTGTTAGCAAGAGTGTGCAGGATGAATGGGTACAAAATCACAGAAGGAATGGAAAAAATCACTTGCAAAATATCCATTATTATGATATCTTACAAATATAAATAAATTTCATACTATCTTGATCTTTTAAAAAATAGAGATAGCCTCTTGAATGTGAAAATGACAGATCTGCGGAATTCACTACAGTGGCAAGGAGAGCAAAAGACTTCCTTCTGAGACCACTGACAAGCCAGACGAAAAATGCCACTTTTAACTGGGGAAAAGAGACCAGTTCTCTTTTAGAAAGGGTGACACCAACACCAGCCGCGTTCTGTCCTTTCAGGAACAGGAGATCCAGAAAGGACAAAATGAAAACGCTCAGATGAAGAGCCACAGCTATCAGAAGTGGGCCCGCCTTCGAATCCTCCAGCACCCACATCTAACACTGAGTGGGAGAAGGCAGGAACCAGAGGTTCTCATGATCACCATGGGTTGCCTTCCCCAGTGGCTCTGCTTACACCCACCTTAACCTCAAGCCAAATCAGCTCAAGGCTCTATTAGAGCCACGAGTATGTTATGTGGCTCAGGTTTTGGCGTGCGACTGAGGTTGAAACCCACTGAAAACTGTGGGCATCTTCCATCTAAAGGTCTATCCTCAGTCCTTTCTGCTCTGCTCTGCCCCGCCCCCACCCCCTCTCCCCGGGGAAGTAGCCACACACAGGGATTGGCTCCATTGCTCCATAACTGGGTGACTTCTAAATCTGACCTCAGCTTTGTCCTCTCTAGTAAATACGAAACTCATCTTTTGGGAAGCCTGCTGGATATCTCTACTTTGACTTCCCATGGGTTTTATCTGTTGCTTGTCCCAAACCACGTCTTCCTCATGCTTCCTCATGGCTTCCGTAATTCCCATAAGGATGCCATCAAACCATGTCACGCAGCTAGATTTCCCAAATTCATCTCTGCCTCACCTGCTTCTCACCTCTTCAGTCTGCTCTCACGGCCTCCCCTCTCCCCCATTTATAGCATTAGAACTCGTCCCTTGAGGTCACTTCCTCTTTTCATCCATGCAACACGCCACTACGGAAGTAATTTTCCTTAAACTTGTCACACTCCTGTTTCAAAATCTAATACTCAGTGTCCCTCAATTGCCTCTCAGTTGAGATGAAATTCTGTGACTGACACCTGAACTATTCTTCCCTATTATTACAACACCCACACAGCAGGATTCAATATCCTGGGTTTGTTACTGTCTGTGTGATCTCAGACTACAGATCCCCATGACTCAGTTTCTCCACCTGAAAAATTTCCTGTTTCCTTGTGTAAAGGTTAAATAAGTTAATATACATTAAGCATTTAGAACAGTGCAGAGAACTTAGTATGTATTTTATTGGTGTTTCTTGTTATGATTGATCTTACGGGGAACCTCTCACCATTTTCCAACATATCTTCACTTTTATCATTCCTTAATTTTGTTCACCTTGTTCCCTCTGCCTTAAGTGACCTTTGCCCCAGCTGAAAATCCACCCATTTTTCAAAATCTACCTCAAATGCCAGGTGTTCCCTTGAAACTTTCACTTGAAGGGTTCTTTTTCTGAATTTGAGATAATAGATCTACTGTATCTTTATTCACAATAAACCAAATAATATATTTTAGTATTTTTAAATCTCTGTATAAGATGCTATCTTCCATAGAGCCATTATGTTCTAAAATTGACTTTCTTACCACAGCCATACTCCAAATATTTTTTATTATGTTATTTTATTCCATTTGTTTGTAAGTGACTTTGAATTTGAAATCATTCTCAATAGCGAAACCAGAAACAAAAATACAGCTTTGGAAAGAAATAAATTAGAGCTTTCTAAAAACATAACATTTTAGGCTTTGGAAGCTTTTTAAGAGAAAAGATTTAAATTATTTCTAAAGAAGTGTAAATACAAAGCATTTCTGAGGAATCTGAAGAAATAGACATAGCATTATGCTGGTATTATGCCATTTACTAGTATTTCACAGATGACTTTAAAATTTACATGACTATTTATTTCCCTTCAACTTCACTTTTTCTGCTATATTTGATGCATTGTGAGATTTTAAAGGTTGGAGGCTTGTGGAGACAAATCACACCTGGGGAAATTAGTCCAGGTGCAGCCAATTAATTGTGGAGCCAGACACTCCCCGGTGTAATGACTGTGCATTCCCAACATGGACTCTACTTTAGGCTTTTCCTCACATGATGGATCTTCGCTTTTAGTGAGAGAAAAGTGCCCCCATGTGGTTCAGACTTGGCCTTGGACTTTTTTTTTTTTTTTTAATCTGAAGATTACACACTTTCCTATGGAAAATCTGGCATCACGGTTCTTCCTGGCTTCCTGTTCTCACCCCTTTGGGGTCCTTATCAGTAGCAAATCCCCCTCAAGTGGTCCCTTCACTATCACACCCACCAACCTCAAATCAGTGGCCACGTACCATCTTCCACATGTCTTCACTGGAATGTTCCTTCCGGAGAGGATCCCTTGATGGACCAATTCATTCCAATGTCTTCTTGAGGGAACAAAGAAAATGGCTTCAGGAATGGTCTGTGCTGGGCCCCTCCCTCTTTTCATCTCTTGATTCTCTTGGTTTCTCTTCCCCACTCTCAATCCTCCAACCTTGACTCCTCCCCCAGGCTTTAATATCTTTGATGAATATTCTCTTATCTATATTTATTCTAATAAAATACACATTTTATATACAAATGTTTGGTTTTGTGTGTATTTCTTAAAGCCTCCCATAAATGGTATTGGGCTACCTATATCATTCTTTCTTCCATAACTCAGTGTCTTTAAGATACTCACGTTGCTGGGCATCCGTTCAGCACATGGCTTCCAGCTACTGCCTGCATTCCATATGTTCCCCTTAGAATATCACACCTATCTTCTTCCTCAGGGATAGACAACCACATGGTCTCCAGCTCCAACAAAATGTGCTATGGTGAACACCTATGTTCCATTGTGGGCCTGGGTGTGAATTCCTTTGAGAAATACCAAGGAAGAGAATTCCTGGAATCTAGGGTGTACAGATACTTAATTTGGTCACTTCCTGCCTGAATAGAGTGCCAACTCTCCACCAATCTATATTCCCACCAGCCATGCAGGAGGGAACCTCATATCCTCATGTGGTAACCTCCATCCTTGACATTCGGCCAGGCTGACGTGTGTGAAGCGATATTTCATTGTAATTTTTTTTTATTTATTTACTTTTGAGAGAGAATGAGCAGAGGGAAAGGGAGAAGCAGACTCCCTGCTGAGCAGAGTGCCTGACATGGGGCTCGATTCCAGGACCCGGGGATGATGACCTCAGCCGAAGGTAGACGCTTCACCAACTGAGCCACCCAGGTGCCCCTCATTGTACTTTTAATTTACTTTCTGATGAATAATGTATTCGAGCAACTCTTTGGTGCTTGTTAACCTCTGGGGTCAACCCTTCTGTACATTGGCTCTTCGTATTCTTAGCCCATTTTGTAGGTTGGGGTTCCTACTTTCTTCCAGTAAATTTTTTTTTTCCCTTTTTATTTATTTATTTATTTCAGCGTAACAGTATTCATTCTTTTTGCACAACACCCAGTGCTCCATGCAAAACGTGCCCTCCCCATCACCCACCACCTGTTCCCCCAACCTCCCACCCCTGACCCTTCAAAACCCTCAGGTTGTTTTTCAGAGTCCATAGTCTCTTATGGTTCACCTCCCCTCCCCAATGTCTTCCAGTAAATTTGCAGACTGTCCATGTTCCTTATGGGTTAGGTTCTAGTCCTTCATCAGTTTTAGGCAACAGTCAAATAATTTCCAATATCTGTCACTTCTAACGTTGTCCATGGCATCTTTCATTGAATGAAATTGTCAGTTTTGCTTTATGGTATGTACTTGTGAAGGTGTAGAGGTTCTTTTGACCTCCATACAAGAAGATACTCTCTGACATTGTCTTCCATGAAATTTTAATGCATACTTTTCATACTCAGGTCTTTAATTCATCCGGTGTCCACCTTTGCAGTAGTATTGGATATTACTTTCTTTTTTCTGTGTGTGGGGAGTCCATTTTCCCAACAGCACTACTAGCATGCAGCCTTCCCCATTAACTCATAAGGCCACATTTGTCATAGATTAAGTCACTGAATTGTCTATTATATTCCAGTCTATGTTTGTTCTTATGCCAAAACCATCCTTTTAAAATTACTGTGGCTTTATAGTATATCTTCATATCTTATAGGGCAAGAACCGTCTCTTTTCTTTTTCCTCAAGACTGATTTAGCGATTCATGAATGTTGATTCTTTCTCATAAATTTTATAGTACATCCAACCAGGAATTTAAAATGTCCTTTGAATATATAGATTAAACTGGGAAAAACTGACATCTTTTATTAACATTCATCCAGAGACATTGAAAATTTATTTACTTGGATTCATTTCTGCATCCTTTATTGAGCTTAGAATTTTTCTCAAAAAGTTTTATGTATTCTTAAGTCCTAAATACCTTTAACTTTTATAAGAATGATGGATCATACCTCATATCTTACCGCATTTTTAGACAATTAATACAATTTTTTAAGTACTGATTTTTGTATGTTGACATATCTAGCAATTGTCTTAAACTCCCTTGATTGTTCTAGTAGCTTGCATATTGATTCTATTGTTTGTTTGTTTGTTTTATGTAAATTATACCATCTGCAATAATGACATCTCTTTCTTAGCCAAGTATTGTACATAATTTTTTTTCTTACAACATTCACTACAATTATATGAACCCTAACAGTGCTAGTAGACACCCTTGTCTTCTCCTTATATTAAGGGGATTTTTTTTTAAGTGTGGCAAACATACTCTCCTTTCCCTGTTTTCTGTTTTGTTACAGAACCTCTGAATTCTTGGCTGGACTTATATCCACCCAGAATCAAGACTACCTTCCCCAGCGTCTCTTGCAGCTAGATGATGGCCTTGTGACTAAGTTCTGGTCCATGGGAGGTGAGTAGAAGTGATACATTCATCTTTTGGTTGTAACTTTAAAGAAAGGAAGCAGTATGACTTCTCCCTCCTCATTTCTGCTGGCTGAACTATGCTGATAGTGGTGATAGCTAGAGTAGCCACCATGGATCTTAGAGATGATGATACCAGCCCCCAGAGATGTCACACCAACACGACAGAGGCAGCCTAGGCCCCCAAAACCATAACCTTGCCCTGTCAGTCCTGAACCACTATTACCCAAACAACACAGTTGGAACAAGTCATTCTACTTTTATTTATACCCTCACGTTTAAATGCTGATATGCATGGCTGGATGCAAGTCTTAACTCACAGTTCATTTCTTTTCAAAACTTTAAAAATATTGGGGCGCCTGGGTGGCTCAGTGGGTTAAAGCCTCTGCCTTTCGCTTAGGTCATGATCCCAGGGTCCTGGGATCGGGCCCCGCATCGGGCTCTCTGCTTGGCAGGGAGCCTGCTTCCTCCTCTCTCTTTCTCGGCCTGCCTCTCTCCCTACTTGTGATCTCTATCTGTCAAATAAATAAATAAAATCTAAAAAAAAAAAAAAAAAAACTTTAAAAATATTAAGTCATTGTTTTCTTATATCCAGTGTTCCTTTCGAAAGTTTGATTTTTGTTTCTTTATGAGTGATCTGTAGTCTATCTCTGGAAATTTTTAAAATTTTCTCTTTGTCTTCAATGTTCTTAAATTTTACTTTGGCATCTCAGTGTGTGGGTTTTTGTTGTTTGCTTTTTAATACCTATATCATGTTTGGCATTTTATGAGTCAACCATTCTGGTTGGAGATTCATCTTAGAACCCCCCTCAAAAGAATAGGCATGTGAGTAGGTGATTCCCCTCTGTTGCAATCTACTAACCCTGGAGGTTTAGAGACACAGAAGTGAACACATTGCCAGAGTGTGGCTGGTCATTCCTCACTTTTTTTTTTAAGATTTTATTTATTTATTTATTTATTTATTTCACACAGAGAGAGAGAGAGATCACAAGTAGGCAGAGAGGCAGGCAGAGAGAGAGGAGGAAGCAGGCTCCCCGCCCAGCGGAGAGTCCGATGCGGGGCTCGATCCCAGGACCCTGAGATCATGACCTGAGCTGAAGGCAGAAGCTTAACCCGCTGAGCCACCCAGGCATCCCATTCCTCACCTATTTTTATAAACTCCCCACTCCTGTAAATCCTTTGCTCCCCCTTGATATTACCCCAGAGGCCCTGACACCAGAGACTTGGACTGTAACAGCTGATTTCTGTAGTGAAGGATTCATTGACCACTGACCCAAGGCCCAAGGAAGAAGCAAGAATGGAACAGACGTTTGTCTACAACCTTTTGTCTCACTCGCACTGTCATCCTCAAGCTACTCCTCTTCCCTCCAATCTGCCGTCCACTTGACAACCACCCATACGCAGGAGGTCACCATGCTGTCGTTCCCACAAGGAGGTTCAGGCCATTTTTGTTAGCTTCTCAGATCCATGCTTTCCTCTCACTTCTAGTTTCTCTAAGATTGATTTGAAGAAAGGAAGCTGGCAACCTATCCTAGTTAACCATCCTTTTGAGAAGCCAAACCAGATATGGGAATTTCTTAATGGCATTATGGAGATACTGGTAGGTTAATAGTAAACCGTTTAGACCTACAAGGAAGAAAAAGTGCCTTCACTAGAGCCTGGAGAGGAGTATAAAATAAGTCAAATGGGACCTTGCTGGACCCTTAGTCACACTCCACCTGTGACTACAAATCACTCTAACCACCAGTCAGGCCATCCCTGGGGAAAGGCATGACCTAGAGTAGAAAGACATTTGGATTTTTCTAGAAAGTCCCCTAATGAGGCATTCTCTTAACTGGTTCTGACGGTGAACAGGATTCAGGTAGGGAGAGTGGCCAAATAAAGCTTCCTTCCTCATCACTGATCAGTATACTTTAGAAGCACATTGGAAATTCAACACAACAATAACACTGCACGGGGTGTCTTCAGTTTTTTCTTTTCTGAAATTTGCATGGGTTGTTCATTGTATCACTAGAGACTTGCCCTAGAGAATTTAGGGAGGTCATCATTTTAACATGTAATAGTCAAAGGACTCTTAATGCCTGCATATTCAGTGCTGCTGCATCAACATGACTTTGCTTAGTCCAAGGACGCTTTAGAAATCACAGCCTCTGGGCATTGTCTTAGCCCAATCCCCGAAAGACACTCTGGGGCTGTGATTAAACTGATGGGTGTCAGAAAAGAGAGTAAAGGTTCTAAAGTCTTGCATGAGGATTTTGATGGGTCAGAGTTTGTTCTCCTACCACTTCTAGAGAAAAAGGAGAGATGTCTAGTATTCTAAAGTAAGCCTTTGAAAATCCCAAATGCAAACTCCGGAAGGGCCATTCTAAAGAGCAAAACAGGGAAAATATCAACAGAAGATACTACTGTTGGCAATCAAACTGGATTGATGCTGAAATATGCTCTCACCCACTACCTTTATTATCTGCTTCTCAGACTTCATTCTACCACATCATCTACCCCTAGAGACAGCTGTGCCCATTAGTATTAATTAAATGTGAATGTTAACATGGAGAAAGATTTATAACTTCCTTGACCTGACAGGTACACTGTAGCTGAAATGCATCAAGGAGGATGAATGCCCTATGTCTACCAAATGTGAATTACGATCCACTTCTCCAAATTGGTCAGAACATTTTAAAAGTATTTTGGGGAGCTTGCCAAGTAAGCCCTTTCCATCCCTTCTCCTCACCCCCATTCTACCCACTGCCACCATCACAAAAGGACCACATCTACATGAAGCAGTGTATAAAACTGGGGCCCAGGTTGAAAAAGGGAAAAACAAGTGAGTAGAAAGATCTAGTAATTGAGTGCCAACTTACACAGTTGTAAACCGTGTGGCCTAGAATCCCCCCTCCTTGAACCACAGCCAGTGTGGACAAACAGAGCAATATATTTCATGTAATCTACCTGTACGGATTTAAACCAGGTCAGAAACAAAATACTCATCTTATTTTAGACTATGGGACTAGACGCCAGAAAAAAAAGGGTGTCAAAAGAGCTCTGAAATTTCTCGACAAAAAATAGAGTAAACGAATGTGAAACCGACAGTCATTGCTCATCATGACACTTGGTGTTGTTTTCAAATTCAACTTTTCGAAACTTAACAGGTTTACCCATACTGTGATTTCTGGGAATCACACGAGGATTTTAAACCCTGATTTTAGGTATTCAAATTACGTAGGTGATCAGAGTGTCTATGTGAACATGACTTTTCTGTCCCTTTTCTGTATAGCTATATAGCATAACATTACAATTCTAGGACATTCTTCTTTGGGAATGACTCGATTGATCAATCCAGGAAATTCCCAAGAGGGCCACCCAGGCTTCCCCAGAAAACATCAACACTTGGTTCATACTTCCCTTCCCCCTTTAAATCTCTTGCCTCAAAGTTCTTACTCTGCTGTTTCCACCAATTCTAAACGGTTATATCATGATCCTTTCCCCATCCTGATCAAGCCAGTGCTTTGAAAGCTCCACTTTCAATGAAGCCTCAAATTCTTCATAAAATCCAACTTGCCTTTCTCCCTGGAGACCCTGTAAAAACTGCTGAGGTGATGTGCCCCCTAAGAAGCAGTAAATTTTGACTTATGGACAGATTGTGTTGGTAACGTTTGGGAAGTGTTTGACCGTAAGTAACATAATATAGCTGTATACTCATTAAATGCACTTGGAACTTACAGAGCAAAGAATAATATAAATGACAAATTATTTTTCACTTTAGGAAAGATTTATCTGGGGAAGCTGATGGGGAGAACTTCAAATTGTTATAAAGAATAAATAGGTGGGTCTTGTTCTATATAAAGTTATGCATAACCTATATAAAGTAACAAGTTTCTCCTGCCTCTTACCCTCTATGCCCGTATCCTGCTGCATTTCCTCTATGGGGGGAAGGATGAAGGGTGGGGATCAGCATTCATCTCACATACTAAACACACATATACACATTTGCTTATTTGCTTGTTGTCTATCTCTTCACACAATTCTAACTCAAATGTAAGCTTCATGAGGACATGGACATGATATATTCTCAGTGCTTGAATGGTGCCAGACTTACAGTAAGTATTGGTAGAAGAAAGGAAGGAAGAAACAAAGGGCAGGGGAAGGAGAAGGAAGGAAAGAAAACAAAATGAGGCTAAATTAAATGAGGCTACTTAATCCAGTGACAAGTGCCCAGATTTGGGAATTAGAACTGAATTTGAATTCTTTCATCAACTTACTATTTTTACGACCTTGAACAAAATACTATGATGTTTTGAGCCCCTAGTTGCTTGCCTATAACATGGACATGAGAAGACCTATTTTGCATGGTTGTAAGAATATCAAATGTCTAAAAATAGCTGAAATGCCTCTAGTAGAGTATCTCGCAAGCTGTAGGCCTTTTAAAAATAGAAGATGGACGCGTAAGGTGAAAAGAAATGCAGGAGTTTTTTAAGGAAAGAATGATGGCGAAGTTTTGCAATCTGGGGGCGGGGGGAGTAGAATTTGCCCATTTATTTTAGTGGCAAATGGAATTCAGATCAGAAAAATGGAGCCCCTTTGGTTTCAAAATTAGGACTTTCTTTGTCCAGTCAATGAGAGGGGAAATCAGTGCCAGGGCTGGGAATGGAAACTGCTTTCTGATGGGAGCTCAGGAGAGAGGAGGTGGCGTCCTGGGTGGGGAGCCGAGGGAGGGAAAAGAGGAGTGTCCTCAGAGCAAGGAGGTGGAGGCAGGCCTTGCAGAGAGGAGCAGCCAGGGCCCAATCCCCGGGGCAGGGAAGGCCAGGAAGCTGCAGAGCAACGCTCTTCTGATTTCTGTGTGTGCTCTAGCGCTATCCCACCATCTGTTCAAGTCGTGTTCAGGTCAGCTGCTGTACGTTTGTCTGTGCTCCTGCACCCAAGGGAATCGGGGAGTCGAGGTAGGAGCCACAAAAGGAAGCGCTGCTTTCTTGGATCATCCAGTTTGAGATGCTAGCGAGGCCGTGGTCATCTATTAAGGGGAGTGCAGCATCTCAGTGAGTACTGACTCAGGAGCAGGCAAGCAAACCCCACTCCCAGGGGTTCCCTGGGAAGTCGGCGGCAGGGAACCCACTGCTCGGCAGATCCTGTTATTTGGAAAGCAGGTATGAGAGAAAAGCAGTTCAAGCAACCCCAGTGGGGCCCGAGGACAGTGAGGCGAGGGAGAGACAAATGTCAGGGCTCTCCAGAATGCTCAGAAGTCTAGAGAAATGATATATTCAAGCTCTCGGTCAGTAAACCAAAATAAGGCAAATACATCCATGAGAAGCAAATACCAAAATTTTAAATAGAGACAAGATCCTTAAGATTGATCTCTCCTTTGGCCTCAGCCTCCAGGATGGCTCCGCATGGTCCCGTTATTGATTCTGACTTTACCTAAAATTCTGATACTTTGGTCTCTGTGGATGCTTTTACATTGATTTTGATGTTATAAATATTGTGTTACAATAATGTATTAGCATTTTCCAGAGAAACAGACTAACAGAATATGTATATATAATATATAAATGTACATATAAGATTATATATAATCTACAAAATAATAAGATATAAAATACATGTCTTATATATACAATAGAGTTATATACAATAGAGATTTTTCATAAGGTCCCAGCTCATGCAATCATGAAGGCTGGGATGTCCCACCATCTGCCATCTGCAAACTGAAGGCCCAGCAGGGCTGGTGGTGTGCAAGGCCTGAGAGGGGGAGAGCCAACGGTGGGGATTCTCATCCAAATCTGAAGTCCTGAGAGCCAGGAGCACCCAGGTGAGAAGACTGACATCCCAGCCCAACAGTCAGGGCAGAGAACAAATCCAACATCCCCAACATCTTGTTCTACACGGGTCCTCCACGGATTGGATGTTGCCCGCCCACCACGGCACTGGGTTATCTGCTTTACTCCATCCTAAGAGATACACAGCAATTGCCCAGATGAAAGAAGAGATAGAGAGCAGATGAAAGTACGAAGCAGAAGGAATAGCACAGAGAGAAGCCTGGAAGCAAGGAGGCTTGTCTTGGCACAGGCAGGGAAAGAAGGTCAGCCCCTGTGAGGCATGAAACTGTAGTTTGGCTGGTTACAAAAGAACTAAGTCCAGGAGATGTAATACACACCATGGTGACTTTAGTCAACAATGCGGTGTCATACCTTTGAAAGTTGCTAAGACAGTACATCTTAAAAGTTCTCATCACAAGGAAAAATTGTGTAGTCCCCTGTGCTGATGGATAGCCACAAGACTCAGTGGGGATCATTTCACAATATCTACAAATATCAAATCACTATGTCATACATCGGAAACGAATATAATGTTGTCAGTTTGATCTCGAACATAGACGGGGGAGGACTCTGAAAGCCACCTAACGTTTTCGGAACTTTATCTATGGATCAATAAGAAGACTTGAAAGTGTTTTAAAGTAGAGACTGGACAGACTAAGATTTCTGCTTTGAGAAACTGGCATTTGGAGATGGTACCAGAAGAGAGAACCGTGGATATTGACAGAGAAGAGGGAAAGCCATCAGGACTGAGGTGGTGGCAGCAAGGTCACAGAGAAGTAGAAAAATGTGAGGCATTCATAGACAAAATGATCAGGATTTGATGACTCTTTTAAAGGAGTGATGGGGTAGAAAAAGGAATCAAATGTGATCCCTCAGTTTCTAGCTCGGACACCTGAGTGACGGCCAGCGTCATTGCCTGGAAAGCAGGCACGTTGATTACCGTAGGCTTTGCTGTAGGTACCATAGTCGTTGAGAGCTGAAATGATTTTGCAGGCTACCGACTGCACTTATTTACTCCCCAAAGAAGAAGCCAATCCCTTCTGGACAAAGAGAGTTGGTTTAAAAATAGAAATCAATTACATAAGTTGATTGTTAGACCATGTGATAAGAAATTACAAGTTGTCATTAATCATTTTGAAAAGAAAACAAGTTGATGTAAGATTTGACAGTCGCGCATGATACAGTAACAGAATAACAATAGAGGGATCTTGCAAGTGTGGAAGTTCATTTCCTTTTAATTCATCCAGTTGGTGTTGCTGGGCTGATTATTCATACATTCTGTGAGCTTGGGTTTCTGAGAGGCTTATCATAGAAAAAAGGTCATAATTCTTCGTATTTATTTTGAAGGGGATTGGAATGATTCATTCCATAATATTACAAATGGAGACAAAACGGCATTCTCTCCCGAGACCCTTGATATTTTCCAAATCTCACTCAAGGATTTTCACTGTGGCTCCCAACAGTATCAGATTTATTATCTCATATGTTTCAGGGGAGAAATAGGACAAAGCCATTCCAAAGAAAACAAATAAAATCTCACCTTGGGTTTTATATATTTAAAAACATCTACAGCAGTCCACTTGCTCCCAAATTCCCCAGAGGCAGAAAGATGGTAGCAGTGGCAGTAATGCAGGTTTTCAATGTCCCCCATCACCCCCGCAATAAGCAATGGAACAATGAGACAGCAAAGCAAAAACCCGTGGACAACATCTACAACAGAAGTGACAAGAAATTATTCCCATAAGCAGGAGGGGTCAAAGCACTAGCAGCAACGAGACGTGTAGTGACAAGTACAGGAGGAAGAAGGAGGACAAGGGACTCTCAGTGAACAGTTCAGAAGTGGAATTACCAGCGGTTCTCTACTCCCAAAGGGAGGGGTCCACTCTGAGCATGGAGAGCTCTTCAGGTCAATCAGACAAGCGCAACCCAATCAGGGAAAGGGCTTTGCCAACTCCAGATGCCCTGCAAATTCTCTGTTTGCTCAGATCACAGTGCATTTGAAAGGATAAAGAAAGGCGCCTGGGTGGTGCAGTAGTTAAGAGTCTGCCTTCAGCTGAGGTCATGATCCCGGGGTCCTGGGATCAAGCCCCATGTTGGGCTCCCTGCACAGCAGGGAGCCTGCTTCTCCTTCTCCCTCTTCCCCTCCCCCTGCTTGTGCTCTTAGATAAATAAATAAATAAATAAATAAATAACATCCTTAAAAAAATAAGATAAAAGGGTAAAGAAATCTTTGTAACTGGACAAGCTAACATTCACCATGAAATTATGACAGTGAAGTTATGACAGGTGTTAATATTTCCGTACTCAATACTCAACACCACTTTTATAACGCATGGACTACAGGACATCCCCAGACTGAAAAGAAACTGGGGTGCATTGGATGCAAACGGAACAGACCAGAGACACTAAAGACAGAGGAGGGAGAGAAAGATCAAGAGGGAGAGAAAGAGAGAAAGAGAAGAGGCAGACCACAGGGGAAGGAGGAGCAAAGGCAGCTATCTCAGAAAGGGCAAGTCCATAGAGACTCACCACAATAACAATAGAAATTGGAGCCCTAGGGCACTGAAGCAAGGAAGGAAATTCCAGGGTACCTTCCCCTCTAAGAGCACAGAAAACCCATCAGCAATAGCAATGATTGTGCATGCAACCATATGATGTTGTCTTAAAGAAAAAAAGAAAAAGATAATAATCGACAGAGAACACTATTCCTATAGACAGTGAAATCCAACAATAAAGATATGACCATAAAACAATAAAAACCTTAACTTAAGAGTTCCAAATGAGCTAAGAGATTTGAGGAAATCTTAGAAGCTATGGAAGAATGGCATAAGATGGGAAGAGAACATGAGATGTTTGGACGAAAAAAAAAGCTTGAAAAGTGAGCTGAGAGAGTTTGAGAACTGGAAGCAAAAAATAAATAAATAAATAATAAATAATAATTTTGGAAAGAAACAAAAATGAGGAGAACACAGTTCAAATTAACATCATTAGAAAAGAGAATGGATAGAAAATTTTTAAAAAAACAGAAACGAAATAAAGAAAAAGATTAAGAGTATTAGATAGAAAGTAATAGATAATTCAAGAAAATGTTGCCAGTATAAAAAGGATCTGAATCCACATATTCAAGCTGGAAAATCAGTTCAGAGTGGCCAAAATGAGACATATTTTAATAAATCCATTGAACTCAAATCAAATGAAAACAAAACAAAACAAAACAAGAAACCTGCACATGTTTTAGACAACAAAACAAAAATGGCCAAGCCCCTCATTAAAGAAAGAATATAGACTGATATGCGACTCATCAATAGCAACATTTTATGCCATAAAACAATGGAGTAACATTTATATTACAAGAGGTAAAAAATGTGGGCAACAATATTGCACCCAGGGAAAGAGACATTCAACTTGAAAGCCATATAAAAACTAATGAATATGTAAGAACACAGGGAGTGTTGTTCTCATGTGCCCTTTCTGAAGAAGCCACTAGAAATGACTCAGACAACCATTTGGTTGCAGAATTGGCACAATGTCTGGCTAAGAACACTGAGTATGTATTTATGCATAAAACTAAGTGAGGGGAATAAGGAAGCCAGTATACAATATTATTGTTATATGATACAATGTATATAATATATATGTATATATATTATATATACATTATATAATTATACATATATACATTATTAATATATAAACATTATAATGTGTATATAATGTATATATATTATAATTATAATAATTATAATTCAAAATTTTCTTTAAAAAGCAATCCCTATAAATCAAGGCAAAATGAAATGAAGAAACCTAACTTCATTCATTTGGTGGTGTAAGCACAGAGTGAGGAAGTTCTTCAAGTGACTTTAAAATAGGCCAGTTGGTGACACATTCCTAGTGATCTGGACCCTGAAAACAAACAAAATAAATTTTGAACTATTTTTACTAATAATATTGGCATTGTTATTTGTAACTATTTTATATTCTATAGGAAAATCATATAGTTCTATGAATGTTTTGGGGAATGAACCAAGAATTCCAGCTTGAGGGGGGAAAAAAAGATAAAATCCAAGGACTGTTGAAACTCTATAATATAAATTTTCAATTGTAAATGGAAATATGAACTAAAAATATAATTTAAAAATATATAAATATATGGGGTACCTGGGTGGCTCAATCTGTTAGGCCTCTGACTCTTGATGTTACAGCAGGTTTTGATCTCAGGGTTGTGAGTTCATGTCCCATGTTGAGCTCCATGCTAGGAGTTCAACCTACTTAAAAGACAAAAAACGCCAACCAAACAAAATATATACTTATGAACATACATGACAGTGAAAACAAGCCTTCCTGGATAAATGGCTGACTCTAAGTCTCAGGCAAGAAGTATACGAGATAAGCCTAAAATGTCTTGTAATGTCAAAATAAGCCTAAAAGATCACATCAAAAGAACTTAAGAGCCAAACTCAAGAGTCTCTAATTGGCCAGCAACAGGACAATTTGAGCATCAAGTATTAACTGCAGTGAATTGAAACATGTCAACTCTGTTTAAGTCCATTAGTCACAAATGATATTAAAAAAAAATCTCTTCAGTTACATTTGGAAGATGGTAAGGAATCCATTTGTTATTTTGAAAACTGATGAGCATAAAATGAAGTCAAGCAGTTATCTTACCTTACATGCTTGGACTGTGCCTCAGGGCAATAATTGATGAGGGAATCTCGGACAGCATTTTATCTAATGTATGAAGAAAGAGTGATAAAATTAGAACTTCACTATGTCAGCAAACCTTAAGGAGATAACGCTTGTCCATCTAGCCAATGATCGTTAATGATTGTTGATAACACAGATAGCCAAACAGATAACAGCCAATCAGATAACAGCCAATCAGATAATATGGTTCCTGATGGAAACATATTTATGAAGTATTTCCATCAAAAGCATGAATTTGAATAATCAGTCCTCCAGATTTCATGACCCAGTTTGCAGGAAGTAAAAGGAAGAGAAGCATGTTGAGCTATATATTACAGGAATGCAATTAGAAAATTTTAGAATATGGGAAACTTAGCAGACAAGCATTCTGGTTTCCTTAAATCAATTATAGTGAAAAATGAAAGGGGGAGGGAGGAGGAATCTATAGATAAAATGAAACTTAAAAGATAAATCAAAAACAGCAAAAAGATAAATCAGACTACAATGTTTGCAACCTATTGTAAGAAAAAAATTACAAATCAGACAAATTTGAACACTAATTGAATAGCTACCTGATAATATTGGAATTATTGTTAATGTTTTTAGGTTTAATAGTGATGTTCTGGTTGTATTTTAAAAGAGTCCTTATGCTTCAGGAATGCATATTAACATAGTTTGGATCAAAGAATAAGAAGAGTATCATAACATTTGCTTCCATAAAACATGAACTTGCCACAAAATAATCTAGTAAAGGAGAGGAGTATTAATGAGCCAGTATTGGCCTTGAGTGCATAATTCTTCAAACTGAGTGATAAAACCTGGGGTTTCTTATACTGTTCTCCGTACTTCTGCATAGGTCTGAAATTTTCCATCATGGAGAGTTTCAAAACACGTCATTTTTGTTTTTTTTTTCTTTTTCTTACTTTCCAAATTGATCTCAAGCAGTCCATCTACAACGAGCATATCAGATTAACTTTTCAGGTTACCAAGCCATTTGAAAATGGACTGTAGGTTGAAAGACTAAATCATACTACAAAGTGTGACACACTTCCCCTGATGTTGGTGTGTATCATTTGTCAATGAATTTTAATAAACACTAGGTGGCACAGTGATTGCTTTATACTAAACAGGCAAAAGAGAAAGTGGATCACCCACACTGACATGCAAAATGCCATCTATCAAAGCTATGGCATGGCGATATCACTTTTGAAATGACCCCACCTCTTAACAGATGCAAATGTCTTTTTTCATTTTAAAATGACAATTCTGCCTCAGCATTACAAGTTCACCTAAATGTAATTTATTAACAATTCCATTTACCTAGTTATTTTCATTTTGGCATTTTTTCCCCAACTCTCAACTTATTTCAACATGGTTGAGACCTGCCAGGAAAGCTGGACTGAGGTTTGCATAGGTGGAAGTGTTATATTCTTCAAACCTGATTGACACCATGTGTTCCATGTGCTGAAAATTAATATGAAGTTATCTTGAGCCTCTTGTCTAATATCTGCCTATTGCTTCTAGCTTCTCATTCTCCTATCGCTAATTGGTCCCAGATCTTGTTTTAGCTATTTCGATGTTCCTGTCAGCTGATTTTTTTCCTTAACCAAAATAATGTATCATTCTATCTTTATAGTGCATGACTAATTTAGGGAATCACTAAGGTTTTAATTAATGGATTATGATTAAAGTATTCAGCTTCAAAATCCATTATTTTGGACAGGAAATAAGCTTAACACCCAGTGTGATAGTAGAAAGAACAGTGGATTTAAATGTCTGGAGATCTTCTATGCCGCATGGCATTGGTCCACTCCCTTCATTTCTCTGCGTATCAGTTTCTTCCATTCAGTTTTTTTATTGAATGACTAATTGGGCACCTACTAAGTGATGGGCTTTGTGCTAAAGCTAGGAATACAGCAGTAAGTACAGTATCACATCCCCATGGTGGTGTTTGGATTGAGGCTGGAAGTGAGTGGGAGTGAAGCGTGGGGGACAGGATTGTTTGAGCAAGGGAATAAATTCAGTGGTGCTGAGGGCAGGAACTGGTATAAAAGAGACAGGCATGGTTTAGAAGGGAGAGGGAAGATAAAAAGAGAGAGAGAGAGAGAGAGAGAGGCACACCTGCAAAATGGAAGGATTGAGGAAAACTACCCACTGGATCCTTCCAGTTCTTAGTGCTTTTATAGAACTATAGCAGTTGAATCAGAGAATCTTGGCTTTACCATTTAGTACCCCCATGACTACAAGCAAATTCTTAGTGTCTCTAAACCTCAGTGTCTTAATCTATAGAATAGCGAGTATACCTACCTCAAGATGTTCTGGGGCTCAAATAAGGTTGTACATTTAAAACCTGTGTGAGTATACACAAAGCATTCTGTATAGAAATGATCATGATTATTAACTTGTATTTTGTCCTTCTCAAAGAAGCTCCTACATCTTATATCTGATTTTATTCTAACAAAAGACCTGGGAGAGACTTATGAGATTTCTGGAAGATTATTATTTCTGTTTTACAAATGAGAAAATACGAAGTCAAAAGAAAAGGCTCTTCAGAAATGACCGGAAGAACCTGGTCTCCCATCTTCCTGTTCAGTCTGTTCCTTTTTTCCCCCATCACACAATACCCTTCAGACTATTTTAGCTTCCTTTTGAACAAATAAGGAATCTTAATGCAGACTGGGGACTTGTACAGATTTGTTCCTGTTAAAGCTTCAGATTTCAGTTTTTCCTTTGTTTTTTTTTTTTTTTTGGTTTTTTTTTTTTCTTCTTCTTCCCATTACTGCAACAGATCGATCTTACACAGAAGCTATTTCTCTCATGCTAAGCCTTCTTTTTGGAGTATTAAGGTTATGAATGTCTTGTCAGTCAATTACCTGTTAGAATGACGACCAGCAAGTCTTTTTAATCATTTTTATGTGCACCATAGTCTCTTCTCTGTCATTCTTCCATTACTTTGGATTTGTGAGCGAAAGCTTTCTTTATAAGATATTTCTCACGAAATCAAGAATGCCTCCACAAGAAATTGCCTCAATTCGATGACATACCTCAAATAAAAAGTCACACTATCTTGCACTGTGAGCTCATCGTCTTTGACAGTTCAGTAGAAGTAGGATGGTTCCTAGACTAGTTTTTACTCAAATTGCAAATAATCGGGAAAAACCTAAAAGCTACCATGATGGTATGTTCTGGGGAGTGGAGGAAAGGAGAAAGATGGCCACTAATGGACACATTCCAACAGTCTTTTCAACTTTTCAACACTTACAGAGTTGACTTCTCTACTATTTACAAATGATTAAATGGGGGATGTCTAGGTAGTTCAGTCAGTTAACCACCTGCTTTTGGCTCAGTTCATGATACCAGAGTCCTGGGATGGAGTCCTACATCGGGCTCCTTGTTCAGCCAGGAGCCTGCTTCTCCCTCTGCCTGCTCTGCCTGCCACTCCCCCTGCTTGTGCTCTCTCTCTCTCTCTCTCTCTCTGACAAATAAATAAATAAATAAAATATTTTTAAAAAAACAAAGATTAAATGGAAGTTTCAGTTGACTCCAACTTAGTTCTCTTCCAGGCAAAGGATCTTAGTTGATCCAGGAAGAGGAACAAGATATTTTCTTCCTGAAAGCAACTCAGAGGGAAGAGTCAACTGATTGGTTTCCATAACTCTATCAAGACAACATTTACTCCTGTTCACCTGAAATTTGCTTGGATATTAAATTTGCAGTACAACTGAAGATGTCTCTTAAATATTAGATATCTACTTTGAGTGTGTTGACAAGTATGACAAGTTAATATTACTGACATTCTTTCTCCTGTTTCTATCTATCAAACTTCTCCTCACCTTTGTAAAACTGCCCTGGTTCTGCCCACCCCAATAACATGGAACTTGCTAGACTCGCACCTCCGCTCCCAGTCCATAGCTCTCTGTACCTCCCTTGAGTTGTGGTTCATTGCATTCTGGTCACAGCTCTTGCTAGACTATATGCTTCCTGAATTAAGCCTTTTCTATCTTCACCTCCCTACAGTACATACTGTGGCCCCCTGCACCTAGTAGGTGGGAATCTGGGAAATGCATGTAGGACCAAATTCTCCTACCTCAAGCTAAAAGTACTTTATGTGCCAGAAAGCTGATGCTTCAGGGGAAAAATGCATTCCTTTGAAGCCTTTGGGGAAAAAAGATATTAACAATCATACAGTATACTTCAAATTATGGATCTTAGACTCCTAAGCTTTTAATACAAGCCATAAATTTGGGCATCAAATTGTTCTTGCTACAAAAGGAGAGTACAAATGACAGGTTTGGTTATATGCTGATGATTAGTGTTGCTTTTATGATGGGAGAAATCTGTCTATCCAGAAACTCGGAGTGCTGTGTGCTGCATAATCATTACCACTCAGTACAGGGCTGTCAAAGGTCTTATTTTAAGAGTGTTTCCCTGAAAATTATCCCTGGCCATTTGCGTTGAGTAGCTATATTTCAAAAATAAAATCTTTACTGAAAAAAGTAAAGACAAAAGGGAGAAGAAATGGATCCTGATGAAAGGTGTCTCACTGGCAAAGATTCACAGGATAGGCAGTGACACAGCTGGGTTTTGTAGAAATATTGGAATGATTTCTACCATAAAGTCAAATTTGCAGATAGGATACCATCATCAGTAGAGTTCTATGCTCCAAGTCGACTGAGAAATAAGAATGCCATTAATTTCTTAGACATAATTAAATATGCACATGATAAAAGAGTTACAAACTCACATGGAATGTCTGCTACAATGCTTAAAAGCTGGTGATTCACAGAATATGTATATAATCTTTCTGTGAGGTATGCAATGAGAATGATACCCCTCCTTGTCTTTCTTGACCTCTCAAGGGGACCTCTTCAGGTACCCTGAAGAGCACCACCCATGGCAGACAGATTCATTCTCTATATCCTTACTTTGTACTTCATCTGCCTCACCACCCTTCTACTGTTTGAATCACAGAGCTGCCTCACTATTCTCACTGGAGAATTTCTCATCAAAATCTACACAAGTGTGCTCCTTCTAGTACTAAAACCAGAATCAAACAACTAATTTCATTCGACTTCTGTGTGATAACTATCTTCAAAACCATATGACCAGCAGTTGCACTGTTTCTCCTTAGGAAATAACATGGGTGATACGGATCACATCCCAGGGATATGAATTTTGGAGCATTTGAGTGTCCTTTCTGTTTTGCCTTCTCAGATGCTCAGAATCAAATCTGTAACTCCACTTAGTAAACTCAGAGGGCCTTGTTCTCTGCATTGCTCTGTAACATTTTCCAGCTTGTCTTATCTTGATAGTTGCTTGCATTTTCTCTGATCCTGATTTTTTTTTACTCTCACATTTTTTATTGTTTTTAAACCATATCAAAATCTTTATATGGTAAACAAGCATACAGACACATAAATAATTACTTCAGTTACTGAATGCAGTTCAGAGAGTCAGTGTCTTTTTGGTGGGGGCAGGGGATGATGAAGACAAAAGATTAATGTTTCTTTAGGAAATTATATCCGAAGGACCTCCTGGTGCAAGGATAGCATGTCTGACTCCAGAAAATTATACCTGAAATAAAATAACATCATACCTAATAATTATCCTCTAATTGTTTGTCTCTGTTCTTACAACATTCTAATCCATCTATTGTCTTGAAATTAATTATTTCTCTCAAGCATAGATTAGATCACATTATTTTCCTGCTCAGATACCCTAGATGGCACAATCTACAGAAAAAAGTTCAAGTTCATGAGATACTACCATCTTACCTGTCTAGCCTTTTCTCTCTGCTCACCTGCAATGTACCCTGTGCTCAAGGAAATTTGTACAATGTATTTCTTTATGAGAACTTTATTTTATTTAAAAAAAAACACAACTGGCTTTGTTATTTTCTAATTAACATTCAAAAATTCTTGTTATTTTCTAATTAACATAAAAAATTCTAGAATTAGAAAAAATTATAATTTCTAAATTCAAAAATTCTGCCCAAGTTCAGCTCAAGAAATATATCTTTTAGCTCAAAATTATCTCCTGTGATTAATGTTTGCTCTCTAGTGTATTTGGAAGCAGTACACCTTAATGATGGAGAGGTTTGGCTTTGGAGTCAACTGACGTTGGGTTTGGCCACTTAACCTTATCTGTAAACTGAGATCATAATGTTGATTGGTGTTTTAACATACATTCCTCAGTTGTAGACTCTCCAATGAAGATACAGAGTCTTCATATACTCTTGTTAAAAACTAGATGCATTTACTGCTTGTTTGTAATCAGTAGAGTACAGAAGAAATGCTATCGAGTAATTTTCCAGACCAAGTCAATAAAAGTTGTGCACTTTCTGCCTTATTCATGGAGATATTCACTGTTGGAGCTTTGAGCGATCATTTAAGCAGTCCAACTAATGAGAGCCACCATGCTGCAGAAGAATCCTAGGGCACATGAAGAGGCCATATGTTAGGTGTTGCAGTAGGGAGCCCCAGCTGAGGTCCCAGCCGAGAGCCAGCATCAATTATTTGACTTGCGAGTGGAGACCCCTCCAGATGATTCCAGCCCTCAACTATCAAGTCACTGCCTCCTCATTAAGTCTTCCCAGTTGAGGACCTAGACATCATGGAGCAGACACAAGCCATTTTTGTTGATTCTGTCTAACTTCCAGAGCCATAGGATACATGAGCATGATACAATAGTTGTTTTAAGCTGCTCATACTGGAAGCAATTTACTATATAGCAATAACAATTAGGACAGATATTTGATACCTAGAAGTAGAATAAAGCATGAAACATTGGCTTTAAGATCACTGTCTGGCTGTATCTAAATCTTAAGGAGATAGTTAATGGAAGCCTTTGAAGGCTAGAGGAGGCTGTTGGTAAGTATTTGAAGAAAAACAAGGAAAATGTTATAAGTAGCTAGAGGAAAGTGAATCTTATTACCCAGTGATGCAAAATTTGGCCAAACTATCAGATGTGGTAATGTGAAGAATTGGAAATACACCTAGTAAATTTGATGATCTAGCTAAGCAGATTTCCCTGCAGAATATTTAAAAAGCTACCTGGCTTCTTCTTGCTGCCTATGAAAAAAATGCAAATGAAATGAGCTAAAAGGCAAACTGTTTAGTGTTCACGCAAAATTTTGAGGAAACACACAGAAGCCAGACATTGCTGAGCTCAAAAGTAAAACTGTTTCACATTCCTGGCATCTTCAAATGGCAAACAATTTCCAAATTAAGAAGTATTTCTAGGGCAAACATAACATCTAAAGGGGAAGCTGTAAGATCATTTTCTGAGGCCTTAGGAAGAGCTCAAAGATTCTAATAGAAACTTTCAGACATACAAAAAGACCTCTAATGGTATCAAAGGCATATCTCATAGACTTTCCTTTTTAAAGAGCTTCCAGTATTTCCAAGGGTCTCGTCACTCAGCAAACTCTCAGGGACCTAAGGATAAAGAAGATAGCTTAAAGGTATCTATGCTTGTGATTTTTGTATAATGGAATGCATTTTAATGAGTCAGAGAAAACCCACCAAGTTTTAAGAAACTTGTACTGATAGAAACATGTTGATTTGTACTAAGAGGGATGGAGATAGTACATGAAGGGAGGACTTCCCCCATATTGCTATGGGCAGGAAGCAGGATGAGGAGTTTACTCAATTGCAAACATGGACCAATTCCTATGGAAAAGAAAAGATAATTCAAAGGGTTGAACCAAGAGTTCAGATGGTAGAATCCAAAACCACTGAGACAAACTCCTAAGAAATAGAACTGAGCCCTAATCAAGGATCTGGCTGCCATGTCTGACTGGATTTCAGAATTGCTATGGACCACTGGCTGCCATTTGCTTCCCATTCTCTACCCTTGAAACAGCATATAAACAGTTATCCCTTCCCATCTCTGATTGGTGCTCAGTTGGGTGTGTGTAAGGTAAATACTTTGTTTCTTGAATCTTCTGGTTCTTGGATGAAGAGGAACCATAATTTGAAGAGCCATACCAGAGAAATTGTCCTCAAGAAGTCTCATCCACACATGGATTGATTTTGATGATGAGATACTAGATCTCATGTCTAAGTCTGATGACATGTCACTTTTAGGGAATCTTGGGAGAAAGCAAACATGTTTTACATGAGTACAGACTGTGGCTGTTTTTAAAATATGTCTACAAATTCTTCATTCAAAAGGTGGGGATCTATTTACCCTTTCTGTGAATTCAGGGCCGACTTGAAATTCTATTGTAACCAATAAAGTGCATTGGAAATAATGTTAAATGACATCCAAAGCTATTAATTAAATGCAGTTTTCTTCCATGTTAGCTGGAATAATCACTTTGGGAGGTCCTCAGGACATTATGCTATGAAAAGACCCTGGCCACATGGAGAGGCCAACAGTAGGTGCCCCAGTCAGCAGGCCTAGTTAATAGCTATTATCATCCACCAGGTATGTAAGTACATTCCTAGATGGTTCTAGATCCTGCTCTCAAATTGTCACTGCTGACACCTGAAACTTCATGAATCATAAATAAGCCATTTACTCTGTGCTCTAAATTTTTGATTCAGAGTCTATGAGCATAATAATATAGTCATTGTAAGCTGCCAAGTCTTGGAGTTATTTGTTGTACAGGAATAATAACTTGTTCAATCCCACTCCCCCAAAGAATTATTATGAGGATTAAATGAGACATATGCATTAAGTAACAAGCTTGGTGTTTGGGAAAATAAACACTCAGTGAATGAGACGTACCAAGGGCTAACTTCTATTTATTTTTTCCTGTTCAAAATAGTTAGTATGGGGTATACAAGTGATACCTCATATATAATTGTTGACTTGAAGTGATTACAGACTTGAGGATAGAAAAGATGAGATTGTAGAGAAAGGACAACTTCATTTTCCTGACCTGAAAGGAATTTTTCTTTCTTTTGCTACAAAAGAAACTGGATCCTTCCAGTAATAGTCTATCAAATTTTAAACTTTATCTTGGTGAGAAATCAGATTGTACAATTCATTTAATCCTGCCTTCTCAGCTAAGTCTATGGTGACAAAACTGTAAGTACTTGAAGTTAGTTAATTTGGGAAATGAGGGATCCTGGCTAGCAAATGTGGGACATGCCTTTTGTGGCAGCCCGCATCAGCCCCAATCTTCACTGCAGCTGTAAAATGAGGTTTCCTCCCCCTCATCTACTCTTCCATACTCTCAAATTCTCTCCACATGTCAACCCTGCAACTGTCATCCTCTGTCCACTATAATTTACTACATCTCATCATGGACAGTCAAACACTGGAAAGAATTTTTGTACCTAAAGCATTCAAAAAATTTTTTTCCTTGGGGACAAAACCCCACCTTAAGGGTTGGGGTGTCCCTGCCAATTTGAGGATATTTGCATCATAAGCAAAAAAAATACTTTCATAAAATCACCCTGAATGAAAACTGTTCCTTGGGATGCCTGGGTGGCTCAGTGGGTTAAGCAGCTGCCTTCAGCTCAGGTCATGATCCTAGAGTTCCAGGGTTGAGTCCTGCATTGGGCTCCCTGCTCAACAGGGAGTCTGTTTCTCCCTCTCACTTTCCCCCTTCTCATGCTCTTTCTCTCATTCTTTCTCTCTCAAATAAATAAATAAATAAAATCTTAAAAAAAAAAAAAGTCCCTAATTTCTCACCTACTTTGTCACAGTTGGTGAAAGAGACGATACAAAGTGGTGAGCCTTGCCTTGTTCCTAACCTGTGGAGTCTTAATATCCCACAGATGAAGGCAATGAACCCTCACAGCCACCTCACTTCGAAGGAATCTGAAGAGTTCTTGTTCGCCTGCAACAACACTCTGATGTCTGTGTTCCACATCTGACAAATAGTCTTTGCCTCACTTCCCAGCCGGAAAACCTGTTAGAATCTTTGCTCTTCTTGGACCAAGGTCCTGCCTTGCTGTTACTAATCAATTGCTTGGGAAATTCTAATTTTCTTCTTAAGCCCCTGAGTTGTGGCTTGAGGTCTTGCTGGCAAGAATAGGCATCTCTAACACTAAGGGTTCACAGTTAGGACTCCAAAAATGCTCTGTGCCAGTTTTCTCCCTCACCAAGCCAGGCTTCGCTTTTGGAGCACTATAACACCTTTGTCAGATTCTGCCACCTCACCCCACACCTCCCAGAACTAATAGCTGGCCTCCTGGTTGGCTGATAGACCCTCTGAATAGTGTATTCTACCTCTACATGGAATTTTCCAGAATCTGCCCCATCCGGTGAATGACACTGGTTTTGTTCTGATTAAGCCAGTCATGTGGAATAACATGACAGTAATGTGAAAATGAAGACCTTCTTCGTTTTTTAGATGGCTTGGTTTTACAATTATAACATGACAGAAAAAATATGCAAATACCTTTTCTTCTTGAACTGCTCTTTAGAGAAGCAGAAAAGAGGTTTCAAAATATCTGTAAAAGGAGGTGAAAGGACATAGCTTTCAGTCATTTGAGTAATTATTTCCCTGCTGAGAAAAGGGCAAACAGTAAATAATTTCATTTTGTTGAATACTAGAGATAGAGAAGATGTCTCTTTTTTATTAATTTCTAAAACTCTGTCCAAAAATTCTCTTGGCTCTAGGACAAATCTTTTAATAGAACCAAAAAAATAACCAAAAAGGAGGATACAACAAGGAAGAAATACTTTTTTGCCCAAAAACTGATCTCATGTTTGTTTTTAATTCAAGGAGCACTCTCTGAGGAAAGGGGGTGGGAAGAAGGGTAAACTGCTAAGGTCCACCTTCCTTTCCATCATGAGGAACTCTGGGAGATAATGAGACAGAAATGCTTGACAGGTCTCCCCAAGGACAAGGCCAACAAGCTGCTTCAAGTGGCAGTTGCAAAAGTACAATTCTAAGTTTCTCAGATTTCTCAGCCATTAAAAGACTAGGGAAAGCTAATTCTGCCAGTAGCCAGCTCTAACTTCCTGTTATATGTGCCTCTTATAAAATGACAAGCAGGGGCTTATATGACAAGAATGCTCAAACAGCCAAGGCAGTTCTTCTAGGTACTCATCTGGTAAGTAGAGAGCTTGAGATGTTTGCAACTTTTTGTTTTTAAATAATTAATTAGGTACAGGCTTCCAATGATGGAATGGGTAAGTCCTGGGGACAGAAGGTACAGCATAAGGAATATAGTCAATGGGGTTGAAGAAGGGTTGTATGGTAACAGACGGTAGCTACACTGTAGTGAGCACAGCATAGTGTGCAGACTTGTGGAAGGACTATGTTGTACACCTGAAAGTAATGTAATATTGTGTGTCCATTGTACTTCTAATAAAAAAAGAAAAAATCGAACCTTTAAGAACAGGGAGTGCCTGGATCTCTCAGCCAGTAGGGCATGTGACTCTTGATCTCAGAGTTATGATGAGTTCAGGCCCCACATTGGGCACAGAGCCTATTTAAAATAAAAATTTTAAAAAAATTAAGCACAGACAGAACTACTGAAGTAGTTACCAAGGAGACTACACGATATCTTGTAGATACGTAAGAGATATCTCAGTTGTTGTCCCGAGTGGTTCCACTCTGCCTAGTGGAATATGTTCAAAAGAGGCATATTATATAGGATGGATTGGCATTGGTAGATTGAAGACCCAAGGAAAATGAGAAGAAAATCTCTGGCTAAGGTAAGCTAAATCATTGGAAGAGGAGGAGTAATACGATGAAAAAACAAGTGAAAGAAATTATGTGCTAATGGCAGATCATTGCCAAAGATGGCCACCGACCATTCTCATTCCTGTAGGGGCCTGCTACTCTTTCCATCAAGAGGTGGAATTTATTTCTCCACGCCTTAAACCTGGGCTGGTTTGACCAAGAGGTCAATGGCTTGCTTTGACCAAGAGGAGGCAATAGAAATAATGAGTCTTCACTTCACTGGGACCTCTGAATCAGGGCTTTCCACGATCTTAGACCTTCTGCTTTCACCTTAGACACCAGTTGCCAGGTAAAGAAGCTCAGCTAGACCATCAATACAATGAGAAACCAGACGGAAAAAGAAAGACCCAGTAAGCCCCAGCCATTCCTGGTAGCAGCTGAAGTCCCAAATGTATGAAAGAAGCCATTCTGAATGTTCCAGCCCAGGAGAGCTCCCAGCTGAATGCAGCCCCATGAGCAATCCCTGGGAGCAGCAGAACAATCCGACCAAAGCCAGAGAATCCACAGAATCATGAGGAATAAGTGGTTGTTGTTTTAAGATAGTTTGGAGTAACAGATAACCAAGACAGTCCTCTGTCCCCCGTGACAATGAAGAGGTAGTTTGGCAACATATATGTCTTGAGTGGTGAGTTGACTGGATGAGTGGACAAATTCTGGGTAAGCCCGTGGACTTCTGGGACATGGGAAGTAAACAGGTAACAATCTAAGCAACCGAAAAACTATGGCCAATTCTGACAAGATGAAGAGAGGGCATATAAACCTGATGGAACAAAGATTTTTCCGGAATCTTTCAGAATCAGGTCTGTGGCAGACCCGAGAAAGCTCAGTGAGACAATTCAGCAACTATCACTTCCCGAGGTCTCTCATGCCAGCCAGGGAGAGGGAAAGAAAGGAACGAAATGCAAACAGCTATAGGATGCCTTACTTGAGGTTTCCACGGAAGGAGAGACCCTGAGCCATGGATGTAAGAACTTGCACAGACTGGTGAGGGGGAAGTTTGACACAAGGAAAGGGAAGGCAGCCAAAGTTAGGGAGCCAGGTACCAGAGCCGGAGACTGAGAATCCCTGAGAAATGGCACAACATACACACTTTATAGAATGATCCAGGCCAGGCTGTGAGAAAGCCAGAATGAATATACTCATCGCTTCATGCATATGTATGAATACGTGCTGGAAAAGGGGTGGAAAATGCTTCCCAATATATTCCAGGAAACTGATTTTCTGGAAGAAGGCAAAATAACCAATGCACCGTTTAAGGCTTACAGTTGAATCCACGGACGTTCCTTGTGAAAAGGAACTCAGAGGCCATGTTCTCCGCCAAGTTAGAAGCCAGACAAGCAGAAGCCTTACCTCAGAATTGAAGGGAAGTCCCCGACAGAAAGGAGAACTACAAACTCAATGTATCAGAAGCTTTGCAGTCAGAGGGTCATGTCTTCCCACTTCTGCTTGTCACCACACTACAGGCAGGCAAGTGACAAACTAATTAATCCACCAAGTCCCCCCGGCGCTCCTAAGATAATAAAAGTTGTGTTTCATGGGGACATAAATTTTAGTCGGTAATGAGACAAAATACCACTGAGAAGCCTGTTATATCAAAACATGAGACAAATCAATTATTATTTTCATGACAGTAGTCTTCAAAGTGGTAAGAGGGAAATTGTGTATTCAGCAACTATAGTAAAATACTCTGTATAAAGTGGAAGGAATAAATTAGTTTGGCATTTTTACCTTCTAACTGTTATCTCTAAATCAGCTTCTTGATACACCAACTTAATTGTTTATGTACTTGATATTTATTAAAGGGCAGATGTTTAAATATTAGCTTACTAAATTACTCATGATTTTCAGATATTTCCACTGCTAGACTAATGAAAGTGCATATTTAATTTCTATTATTTCTTTAAAGGTTTTTGTAATTTAACCTTCCCTTCTATTTTGTGCACTGGTGAATGAATTCATTAGGTAGAAATGTTCCTTTTTAGGAGATATTCAAGTACATATTATAATTGGATGAGAATGAACTAAGCAATAACTAGTTTATTTGTTCTTAATTTTTAAAATTTTTTATCCTTACTTACTCTTTTGAGAGTATGATGATTATGATAAGAATATTCTATTCTAAGGAATCCAAAATATAACAAACATCATTTTATGATGCTGAGATTTGATTTTAAGAAAACCCAACAATTTTTGCACATTAAATAGTTTATGTTTGGCAATCTTAGTCAGGAATTGTAAATGGAAAACAATAAAAATATTTTTACACAAAGAAAAAGATTGAAGAAAAGAATTTCCTTCTGTTAGCACAACTAATTTACACAATTCTAATAAACACCCGCTCTTTACCCTTTACAGAGCAATGCAATTTATTAAGACCTTGTGGTTATTATTTACTCCATAAAGCAACCTTTATTCTAAGATGGCTTAAAAAAATATTAGATTAAGAAACCAGCCCATGGTCTCACAACCACCACAGAATGTGGTGCTCCAAAGTTGATCCCCGCCGTATTGACCCAAAATGAGAATTTTGGTGGCCTTTGGAACACCAGAGAAGATTCCCTCCTCTAAATTCCAGAGAGTCAGGTCAACAGTGTTGCAAAAGATTTAGGATCAAGATCTCACTTCCACTCCAACTTTAAAATAATGTATGGGAACCAGAGTTCTGTCAGCCAAATTTCTTAAGTTTCTCATTATAGCATTTCAGCAATTCTTTTTTTTTTTAAGATTTTATTTATTTATTTGACAGCAGAGATCACAAGTAGGCAGAGAGGCAGGCAGAGAGACAGAGGTGGAAGCAGGCTCCCTGCTGAGTCGAGAGCCTGACATGGGATTCGATCCTAGGACCCTGCGATCATGACCTGAGCAGAAGTCAGAGGCTTTAACCCACTGAGCCACCCAGGCACACGCCCCTCCCCCCCATTCCAGCAATTCTGGAACTAGGAAAACCAGTATACTAATAGTACAAATTCTTTATTAAAATAGTTTTAATTTGCAACAAACACTCTTTGTATAACATTCAAAAACAAAGAGAAAATGAGAAAGTCAATTATCATACCAAGAAACATAGTATGACCTTTGAACATCTGAAAATACATATAGCTGTTTTGGAAAGACCCTTAATGATCTGGTCTAGTTCCTACTTAGGTAGCTGATACATTTTTTTTTTAAACCTGTGAAATTAAGTAACTTCCCTAGATCACCTGACCACTAAGTGGAGGAGAAAGAACAAGAATCTTCTTCTCTTCCTTCTCCATGTCTCTTTCTATGATGTGATGCTATCCTCTCTGCAGCACCTTGCAGACTAGTCAAAAATAGATAGCTTTCATCATACGCATTAAAATAAATTGAAAAACAAGAATGTCCCTTTGGAGGACAAGCTTCAACTTGATTAGACCCACAGTCCATCAGATGGATGACTCGGCATTATTTCAGCCTACCTCTCCTGATTGTTACACTTCCTGCTATGACTCATGGTCGCTTTGGAAGACATCTATTATGGTTCGAATTTCTGTCTCTGTTTCTAGAAGATGTGGGGGAGAATTTGAATTAATTAAAAAAAAATTGGGGATTATCAGCACCACTGTTGAGGTCTAGAAAATGCTCTGTGGGATTTCAAAACAGGGCTGATGCAAAATTACTTGTAAAACAAGTCTTGAGTACGTTTTGAATCCTAGATTGGATTCCTCCTTCATGCCTCAATCCTGGCACGCTTCCAAGTCTTCATACACTCATAAAATTAAAATTAATTGTAATACCCATCTCGAAAATATTTTAGCATGACTATCTTGCCACCTCCAGACACAAATAAAGTTAAAACTCCAGAACTTCCAAATTAAGTACTCCAATACCCCCTTGCCCAGAATTACGTAAGAATTTTAAAGTGGCCGGTCTGGCTTTCAAATAGCAGGTAGAGAGAAAACTATAGATCTAAGCAGTCCTTATTTCATTGCCATTGCTGATGTTGCTACCAGAGAGTTTTTGGAAGGCTGTGTACCCTTGTTCACTGTTTCAATGATGTCACTGGTGATCCGGATCCTGCTCAGACCATAACTTTTCTTAAAACAAGAGGGATCTTTCGCCTTTTTTGAAGGCACTTCGTGACCTGGCACTTATGGCTAAGTTCTTTCATTTGTGTTCTGCTTAGTCCTTGGGCCCCAAGCCCACCCAGGCTAACAGAGGTAAGAGAGATGTGCAGCATCGTCCAAAGGCTGCACTGGAACCAGTCTGCCTCATCCAAGGGGCAGTGTCTTGCTGGGAGGAGGGGGGAGGATTCATGGCTGCATGCCCAGATGTCCCCTCTTTGATGTGATCTCCATCTTGAACCCTTTGGTATAGTTGTGAGCCATCCAGACATCTATCAGCACCCCTTCAGTCTTCAAGGGGGTTCTGATATATTGATTTTTAAGCAGAGAAACAATGGCATTTTGTTCATTTAATCTTCATAAGGACCCTGTGAAGTAAATTTAATTTTTGCCCCATTTTTTCTGATGAAGGAACGGAGACACAGAGAACTAAGATAACATACCTGATAACTGACAGGGGGTATTTGAACCCAGGAAGCTGGTTTGAGAGTCTGTGCTTTTAAGCATATCTCCCTTAAGGTCAAAATGAAAGAGATTGATGTCTCTGTTTTCTGGAAGTTCCTTGAGCCCTGTGCAAAGCTGTCCTCTCCTTGCCACCTTCCTAGCCTCAATACCTAAGCAATTCTAGAGCCAAGACTCTGTCAAACAGCAAAAGACACCAGGTGATCCATTCTTACGAGCAAGCTGCATAACCTCACTCTGCCTCAGTTCTCCTAGATGCAAATGGGAGCAGTCACCCTCACTTCATTTGTCTATTAAGTGGGAACTTCGAGTGTTAATACATGTGAAACGCCTAGAACAATACCTGGTTCAGAGTAAGTACTCTGTAAGAGTACTCTGTCTACAATCCCACTTCCTTTATTACTATCAGTACTATCTGTACTATTATTTATAGTTTTCCTCATTGTCAAGATGATACACAGGGGTAGGAGGAACAGATAATGCTTTTCAAGGTAAAATACCAACTACTTGAATTAGTCACCATTTAGGATGTGGTGTGTCATGGCTTCTGTCTATTAAGAGGCTGTATTAGTGTTTTCCAGAGAAACAGAACCAATAGGCACTGTGTGTGTGTGTGTGTATGTGCGCGCGTGCGCGTGCGTGTGTAGATTTATTTTAAGGAATTAGCTCACATGATTGTGGGGGCTGACAAAGCCAAATACTACAGGGTAGGCCAGTAGGCTGGAGATCCAGGGAAAAGTTAATGTTGAATCTAAAGGTAATCTGACAGCAGAATTCCCTCTTCCTCAGAGAACCCCAGTCTTGTTTTTCTTAGGGCCTTCAACCGATTGGATGAGGCTCACCCACATTATGGAGGGTAATCTGCTTTACTCAAAACCTACTGATTTAAATATTAATCACACCAAAAAAACAAAAACAAACAAACAAAAAACTTCACAGCAAGAATTAGACTGGTATTTGACCACATATCTGGGCTCCATAGCCTAGGCCCGGTGGTACATGAAATTAGCCATCACAGGCATAACCACAATCTTTTGTTTTGGCTTTGGAATACAGTCACAGACAAATGCTACATTTTGCTCTTCTGCGTCAGAATCCATCTCCACCCAGAATTAGCTGCAGAGAAGAAGAGAGCCATCATTACAAAGTTTCATCAGTCCTGGTACATGTAAATATGGCTCCAGGCAGGACATAAAAACCCCCAAGAGCCCATTTCAACAGCCAAGTCGGGGTCATGGAAGGTTTTGAGCTTTGAATCCCAAACAGTTAGGATTCTCTTCTCTCTGTTGGAATTGACCAGGAGTAGGAATCAGCCATGTAACCACAAGTCACAGAGCTGTGACACACTGCTGTCTTCACAAAATACCACATTTAGTCTAATAGACTTTAATGGGAAGCCTCTAAGCCCAGGATGGAATCCTCCTCCCTTATTCATAAATGTGTTTGTCCTTGTGAGCCGCATCTTCTGCGATAATTGACAGCTCTGCCACAGAATGCCCACTTAGGGTAGGCGACTTGCAATAGCCCAGGGATTTCCCAATTATGAAGAACTGTCAGCCTCTTTTTCTACTGGGCTGTGGGGTCCTAGGCTATGGTCCAATTCCCAGAGCCAAACAACGAGGTTGAAATAATGATAGTGGCAATTCAGCAAATAATTTTTAATTTTTGGCAAGTTCACGCAGGTGGCAATCCCAGAGAGGTGCCTCTCAGATCTCCTCATGAGCTGCTGTGGGGACCCGCTGGCTGCTACACCTGGGGTCCCGGCATGGCGCTCACATTGAGGCCATCCTTCCAATGGGTAGTTCCCACAGTAAAGGATGCCAGTACCAGACTACGCCTGTCCAATGTGGGACGTCTCCAACAGGCAACCTTTGCTTTTACGGTGTTGAAAGGGTAAGAGTTGCTGTTGCAACATCCCTTTTAAGCTGTAACTTGGAGAGTGTCAGCTCTTGTTTTGCCCATGGCAATCCCACTTGATACTTGTTGTAGGCGCCATTATTAATCGATCCCTGAATATTCTCAGAGACGCTCATGTCGGATAATAAATCATAATGGTTACCTCAGCAGCACCTTGTATTTAAATCCTCGTCCAATAAAATGTTTCCCAAAGTACGTTTTGTGGAACACAACTCTTAGAAAATGCTCCGGGGAAAAGAGGTCACTACATAAACAGACATGGGAAGTAGTCCTGTAGGCAGACAATGCACATTAGCATGCTACGTCTTAGAACAGTCCTGAAGTAGAAAACCTGGTATAACTTTGTTTTTACTCAACATTTCCCAGGCTCATTGGACCATACATTTTAATCTTGAATATATAATGCCATGGAGAGAAACACAGTCAAGACTGAATTCTCTCTTCTCGAAGCTACCCTTCAAAACAGCTCACAGCGTGAGGAGGTTCCAAGCATGGCAGCTGGCTCGCTTAGCGTTTCTGGCTTGATGCAGAAAACAACTGTCCCAGTCTCTTCTGGCTCCTGACTCACCTCGGAGCGCTATTCACATTAGCCACTGTGATCCACAAAGGCATTTTGGCCCTCAGTCAAGTGAAGTCATTTGGATCTGGATGTTGCTTTTAATAGCCTTTAATTTCACTCATAAAATTTTTCAATCGCAAAAGTCCTCAATTTAGGTACCAAATGGGGAATTTTGTGAGCAAATCACTTGATCCAGTCGCCGAAGTGATTTCAAAAAGCCCTTTCCATCTGGCCAGGTCTCCTGCTCCCAGCCCTGCCAAAACTATACCATAAACCCAGTTTCTCAATTTGGAATGCAGAAGTTGGCCGAGCCCGTGTTCAGTACACATCCAACTCATTCCGTCTTTTGGAGCACCCACTTGCATCATGTGCAAGCTTGTCTGTCCTCCAAGGGGCCACATCATGCTGTAGACATCTACATACTCCCTACATATTTTGGCAAAATGTTTTTGCCAAAAGTGCTGAGTACTTAGTTGCAAGGAAAGAAGGAAGAAAAGGAAGTGGGGGGAAGAGGAAAGAAAGAGAGAAAGAAAGAAAAAAAGAGATGTGGGGAGGGAGGGAAGATTTTACCACCACAAAGGAACACTGGATGGCTCTATGTTTGCACTAAAAGACTAATGACATTTGGTTAAATTAGTGCTTATGTTCTGTTAATGCTGCCAAATATGCTACATATTGGAATGAAGATATATTTTTTCAAGAGTTCATTAGAGAAGAAGTGCAAGGACACAAGGGCAATGAATTAAGTTCAGTGTCTCTTGTTTTTTGGTTAAAGAAATCCTGATTCAATTCATTTCAGTCTTATGTCATTTTTTGTAATCTCCCAACCAACTGACTTAGACACTGAACTAATTATGAATTATACTGAAAGCTGTATCAACTACTCTTGACATGTAGGAAACAAATAGTGTCTAAATAATAATTTTTAAAATCCTTATGTAAAGATAGAGTTCTCTTGTTGCTCTCTAAATACCAAGACTCACTTTTAAAATATAACATCAGGGATGTCTATGTGGCTCCGTCAGTTAAGTGTCCAACTCCTGATTTCAGGTCAGGTCATGGTCTTAAGGTCCTGGAATCAAACCCATGTCATGTTCCATGCTCAGTAGGGAGTCTGCTTGAGGATTCTTGCTCTTCTCCCTCTGCCCTTTTTCCTACTCCAAACCTTTCAGATAAATAAATAAATCTTTAAAAAATTGAAACTAAAATAAAATATAATACCAAATTCCATGATTTGAAAAACCATAATAGTCTAATATATTACTATTATATTATTATCCATTAGTATATATTATTATACTATTATTATTATTCAATTATTATAGTATTATTCAATTACTATTTTACTATAATATTACTATTAAAATATTATTAAATCATCCAGTCGATAAAAGAGAATGTCCCATTCATGCTAAATATTGATCTTTTAAAATACAAATTTTTTAATCTAAATAGTTTATTCAGTTCTTATTATTACCTTTAATTTTCCTGTCTTTAAAATCTGGGAGGAGCTATTTAAAATACAGTATCATTTTTAATATATTTCTGGTTAGATTTAAAAGAAATGTTCTCAGTAAAATAGTAATGATACAGAAAGCAAAATTAAATCCACAAAAAACCTTTTCCCCCTCTTTTCTCATACCCTTTCTCTCCTCTCACGTGGATATTCCAATATATGTATAGTAGCTGTTTAAAGTTTTTCCACATCTCATTAATGATCTTTCCATGTTTAAAGTTTCTCCTTCTGTGTTTATTTTGGGTAGTTTCTATTGCTGTGACTTCAGTTCATGACTCTTTTCTCCTACAATGTCTACTCTGCCATTCATCCTATCCAGTTTTGTTTTTTTGATCTCAGACATTGTATTTTTCATCTCTAGAAACTTGATTTGGGTCTTTTTTTTTTTATATATCTCCTTTGTCCCCATTTGACTTTTTGAACATATAGACTATATGATCATCACAGTTTTAATGTTCTTTAGACCAGTTTTAACATCTGTATCAATTTTGTATCACTTTTGATGAATTGATTTTTCTTTTTCTTAATTATTTTTTATTAACATATAATGTATTATTAGCCCCAGGGGTACAGGTCTGTGAATCGCCAGGTTTACACACTTCACAGCACTCACCATAACACATACCCTCCCCAATGTCCATAACCCAACCACCCTTGAATTGATTTTTCAAATAAAAGTTGTACTTTCCTCCTTTATCTATCTGGTAGTTTTTAAAAAAGATTTATTTATTTGATACGGGGAGAGAGAGAGAGAGAGAGAGACAGGGGGAGGAGCAGAGGGAGAGAGAGAATCTCAAGTGCACTCCCCACTGAACATGGAGCCCAACATGACACGGGGCTTGATCTCATGGCCCTGAGATCATGACTCAAACCAAAATGAAGAGACTGATGCTTAACTGACTGAGCCACCTAGGCACCCCATGGTCCCAGTGTCTTTTTTATTTTGATTCAATTAATTTACAGTGTATTAATAGATTCAGAGGTAGAGTTCAGTGATTCATCAGCTACATATAACAACCAGTGCTCATTCCATCACATGCCCTCCTTAATGCCCATCACCCAGTTACCCCATCCCCCCACCATCTTCCCTTCAGCAACCCTCAGATAGTTTCTTCTAGTTGAGAGTTTCTTTCAGTTTGCCATGCCTTCTAAACCATGATGATACAGTTATGTAAAATCAACCAAATCCAAAAAAAATATTTTAAAATGAGAAAGTAAAAATGAGAAACAAAGAAAGTACCTGGGTGACTTAGTCAGATAAGTTGTCTGCCTTCAGCTCAGATCATGATCTCAGCTCATGATCTCAGGATGGAGCCCCACATCTGATTCCCTGCTCAGTGAGGGGTCTGCTTCTCCCTCTCCCTCTGCCTGCAGCTCTGCCTGCCTGTACTCTTGCTTTCTATAAAATAAATAAGTAAAATCTTTTAAAAAATAATAAAATCAGAAAGTAAGAAATCTGACTAGTGGATTAAAATGATATCTGTCTGGGGGCACCTGAGTGGCTCAATGGGTTAAAGCCTCTGCCTTCCGCTCAGGTCATGATCCCAGGGTCCTGGGATTGAGCCCTGCATCGGGCTCTCTGCTCAGCAGGGAGTCTGCTTCCCTTCCTCTCTCTCTGCCTGCCTCTCTGACTACCTGTGATCTCTGTCTGTCAAATAAATAAATAAAATCTTTTAAAAAAAGAATTTAAAAAATGATATCTGTGTGGTAACCTCTGATCCAGCTTTCTGAACTTCCCTTAAAATATGCTGCATGTGGTGCCTGGGTGGCTCAGTGGGTTAAGCCTCTGCCTTCGGCTCAGGTCATGGTGTCAGGATCCTGGGATGCAGCCCTGCATGGGACTCTCTGCTCAGCAGGGAGCCTGCTTCCCCCTCTCTCTCTGCCTACTTGTGATCTCTGTCTGTCAAATAAATAAATAAAATCTTTTTAAAAAATATGCCTCATGACAGAAGAAAATAAAAAGTAATACAACCACAAAATCCTCGTACGGGAGATAATTTCCACTTACTGTAAGTCCAATGGAATCGGCAAACAAAATAAGACTAGCCCTACTGAATAGAATAAGGAAAGACTCTTGATCAGCCTCAGGATCATTTTCCAGGCCGAATTCGCAAGACCTAAATCCCCAGGGAACTTGGCAGCTGTTGTTGCTCTTCTGCTTGAGTGTAATTCTGAGACACACAGAATGCTTTTTGGTCTTTCCTCACCTTCAATGAACACCCGCCCCAAACCCAGTGTCATCAGTTCCTATCTTCCAAAATCCACTTGGAGACTATGATCACCATGAACTCAACTTGGCAGAAAAGTAGGTGGAGTTCTGGAAGTACAACTTTTCATTCTAGAAAATTCCACTCTGCCCTGTTTGGGTGGAAACCAAAGGTCTTTAAACCAATATTCCGGACCTCCCCCTTCCCTCAAAACTGTCTATTTAATATTATTACACTTGGAAGTCCCACAGGTACTTTGAGTCCAGAGGAGTCTGAAATCTATCCCCTCAAGGTTGCTCTCCCTCCAGTGTAAACTCTCCCTACAACACTGTACACCCCATTAGTTATCCCAGACAATTGATTGTGTTTTTAGATAACTCCCTCTTCTCCCCCTCCCTCCTCCACATCCAAGTCAATCAGTCTGTCTCTTCAAAGTTTCTTGGAGATACCCTCTGTTTCCTGTCACCATTGTTGTGCTCTGTATAGCCATCATGGCTCCTCCCTTGTGCAATAACCTCCAAACCATTGTCTCACTGCCCCTCCCCCAACCCCACTCCAGCCTCTCAGGGTGATTTTCTTGAACAACACATGCAATCACAGCACCACTCTCCCTGAAACCCTGTAGAGGCCCTTATTCATCTTAGGAAAACATCACAAGAGCACAACAAAGTCTGCGTTGTCTACACTGGCTCTTGCACTTGGCTCTAACCACCTCAGACTTCTTTGCATCCAAGTGCCCTGAGCTCCCTTCTGCCTCAGAAGCTTTGGACACTCCACCTCCTCTGCCTGAAATCATTTTATTTCTACCCAATATAAGCTAGCTTCATAAATCACCCTTTATTATCTCAGCTTGAGGAAATCCCCACAACTTTGTAAGCCCTCAGTTCTAGGAAAGAAGCTTCATTATGTGTCACGTCTTACATTTTTTAAAGTTTAATTTTATTGAAATTCAATTAATTAACATATAGTATATTATTAGTTTCAGAGGTAGAGCTCAGGGGTTCATCAGTTGTATAGAACACCCAAAGCTCATTATACATCACAAGCCCTCCTGAGTGCCTGTCACCCAGTTCCCCCATCCCCCCACCCACCTACAACCTGCATTTTCCTTTCACACCACAAGTGTTACTAGAAGTTACTTAGTGATGATTTTGTTTAACTATTTCACAACGCTGTCTTTCCACACCTGTCAGAAGAGTATCTCCACTGCTCATAGTGACTGCACAGGTGAAACTCTCAGTAAATACTTGCTAGCAAAAATCAATGAATGCACTATTTCCGAGAAACCCGTCTAAAAGAATAACACGGGGAAATAATAAAAGAATTGGCAAAGACAGAATTTTTTGTCAAAATAAAGCAAGGTCCTTTAAGTGCCAGAACAGGAGGCCAACGGCAGTGCCTCTCCCTTAGTAATAGACTTAGTTACTATACTTAAATTTAGCTTGTGAAAATGCAATGCTTCATTTCAAAAACCTGAATCAGCACCTTAATACATAATAATATGTGATCTTTAATAAGTAGGTGTCATTTAAACTATTTATTTGTGCCATCTGGATTGAATAAGGGAGAAGCAGTGGGATGATTAATTTTATATGTCAATGTGACTGGGCCATGGGGTGCCCAGATATTTGGTTAAACATTATTCTGGTTATTTCTGTGAGGGTACTTTTGGATGAGATAGGCATTTAAATTGGTAGACTGAGTAAAGCAGATTGCTCTTCCTAATGTGAGGGCCTCATCTAATCAGTTGAAGGCCTAAATGGGGGGAAAAAAAGCTGACTTTTCCCCAAGTAAGGGAGATTTCCACCTGCACCATGGCCTCCAAATGAAGACACCAGCTTCCTTCCTGGACTCAAACTGAAACAGCGGCTCTTCCTGGGTCTCAAGTCTACCAGCCTTCAGACCAGAAAGGCACATTCTCTTCTCCTGGTTCTCAGGCTTTTGGACTCAGCCTGGAGCTACACTGCCAGTTCTGGGCCTCCGGCTTGCTGCCTCACTCTAGAGATCATAATCACATAAGCCAATTCCTCATAATAAATCTCTATGTACACATCCTTTGGTTCTCTTTCTCTGGAGAACCGTAATCCATGGAGATAGCAGTGAAATTAGTAAGGCTGGAGCTATAGTAAATATGGGGGCTATTAGCAGACCTAATAGAAGCACCATCCACAGATGCTTCTAGAAAATGCTGAGGAGACACTAACACAGGGAAGGTTTGGAGAGGGACTGGACTGCTTCACGCAATTTAGGGGCACAAACCAATGGGGGACAAAATCTCCAACATAACTTAATTCATACTCAGACTCCTAGGGAAGTTTGGGTTCCCTACAGAAAATAGCTGGCAGACACATCATAGCTTAGTAAATTTTAGTTATATGACTTTAGAATATAACCTCAGTGATTCAATTATTTTAATTGGAAGAGGACAATAAACCAGACATGTGTAACTAAATTCCTCCTTATATTGTCTTCCCCTGAGGTCACAATTTCAAGCTTGACTGTGAGAAATGGCTGAGGAGGTTTTAAATGTTGTCTCCCAGATTCATCCCCCAACGATCCTAATTCATCAGGCCTGGGGCAGAGCCCAAGAGTCACTAATTCAACAAGTTCACAGGAGTTTTCTGGTGTGGATGGCCACCAAGCACAGTCTGGAAAACCCTGATGGAAAACCTGTCAGCTGGCCTACGACAACTATTCTTTAAAACTGGCACAGATAGGATGTTGGGATATTTGACTGTAAATAAAATAGCCTTCAGGAAAACACATAAAACTGAGTGATGGCGTTCTTGTCACTCTTAATTTCCTTTTATATTTTTCTGGACTTCCTAACATTTACGTCGCCATGCAGGATTTGAAAGTCAGAAGGCCACACTTGGAAATTCGTCAGTATGTGCTGTCTTGTTTTTAGCATCAGTTTTTAGCTGTGGGTCCACTCATACTAAAAATGAAACCCTGCACATTTTTGAAGGCAAAAGCACTAACATGTCAGAAGTGTCTTTCAAGCCCTTGGGGGACAGTGACAGGTTCTGGTTCTTCCTTCACTTTTCAGCACTCCATTCCCTTTTTGGTGGCAGAACATAAACTTTATTTTTAAGATAAAATAAGGATGTTCTCTTTTCAAAGAGTTCTCTTCTCACACCACTTCATAAGGTATTTGAGAGTTTGGGCAGAAATAAAAGCAAGTCCCCATCACAATCCCCGCTCTGATGCTGGAAAGAACACAAGATAAACCACGAAGGCTGAGAAATCATTTATTTTTGTGTGTCTCCAACTTCTGGTTTTGTCACGTTCTCCCTCTTGCCTTGGCATTTGTTCCTCCACCCCACCCAGATGTGCAAGCCCAGTGTCCCCCAACTTTTTATTCAAGCAGAGTAACAATGAGCATTCTCTCCTTGTTACCCTGAACTTACTCACACTTAAGTGTTAACTCTCTCAGGAGTCCCTTGTGCCCGGAGAACACCCACCTGCCCTGGTGGCCCCTTTACCCCCTCACTTCCTTGCTAGAAGGGAGAAATAATGAGAGGCCCTGAATGTCAACCCTCTGATTCCCAGCACTCATAGCCCGGTGCCACTGTTAGCCTCAAGACCACAGCGTTAATCCCTTATACCCTTTGTCTCTTGTTTAATTCACAAGTCATTCCAGGCTCCCAGGTCACACTTCACTCTGTATGTTAATAATCCCACAGTCCTGCATATCCCTCTGCTGTCCTCCCCTCCTATCCGCTTTCTTTCCTAAAACCCCTGCCACTATGCTACATAGAACTTATGGTCCATTCATCAGCAAAACCCACTATGCTCTGCCTGTCTCTAAACACAGTTCTGCTATCACAAAAAGAGATATCACTCAAAATCACCGTGTTATCCAAAGTCACCCTATAAAAACCACAGAGATGACAGGGAAAATAGCTATATGGGGTGCAACATTTAAAAACTTCATCGGTGACATTATGAAAAAATTTTAAAAAGATAGCAACCTAATACAAATGGCACCATGGTTTTACAAGTTAAATGGTTAAGATGTAAGTATTACAATGAATGTGGTAATTGACCTTGGAAAAGACCCAAGTGTGCCTAAGGAAAAGGATGCTGGAAGGATTACAGCTTGTGAGTTACTGTGAAGCATGGAAGGAAGGTCAGCTGAAATCGAAGGGAAAATCGTAGCATCAGGTATGGGTGTTAGCCCATAAGGCACACAGTAAACAGGCAGCCGGCAGATGTTCGAGGTTGTGCGTTCTGTGTATGTCTAAGGAGTTCTGGGCTGTGTTTTACTTAGTACAGACATACTGTGTTCTTTTGTATTTATACTACTTTGCTTTATTGTACTTCGCAGATACTGCGTTTTTTAATAAATTGAAGGTTTGTGGCAACCAGGAGACCAGCAAGTCTTTCAGCACTTTTTTCCCAACAGCATTTGTTCAGTTTGTGTCTCTGTGTCCCATTTGGGTGACTCTTAAAATATTTCAGACATTTTCATTGTTGTTATATCTGCAGTTAGTGATCTTTGATGTTACTGTCATAATTGTGTTGGGAGCCCCGAACTGTGCCCATAGACAATGATGAATTTAACTGATAAATGTGTGTGTTCTGACTGCTCTGCTGACTGGTTGTTCCCCCATCAAAATATGAACAAAATATGCAATTAGCTCAATGGAGGAAGAAAAAGGTCCTGACAAAAGTCAATGTGGGGTCATCTATAAACACTAGCAGCAAACCAGTAATAGAAGGGAATTTTCTCAATTTGATAATATGTCTATAAAAAGTCTTGCAGCTACTATCACCTTTAATGATGAACTACTGAATGCACTTGTCCTACGCTGGAAACATATCAATGATGTCCCCTCTTACCACTTCTATTCAGTCTTGTACTAGTGGTTTTAGCCAGTGCAATAAGGCACCAAAAAAAAAAAAAAAAAAAAAACAAAAAAAAAGGAGAGAGAGAGAGAGATAAAAAGCATAACAATTGGAAAGGAAGAATCAAACTGTTATTTATAGATAACATGGTTTTGTATGTGGAAATTATTCAAAGGAATAAACAAATTGCTAGAACTAATTGAGTTAACATGATTGTGCGGTACAAGGTCAATACACGAAAATCAACTGTACCTCTATATACCAGCCACAAACAACTGGAAAATTAAATTTTTTTTAGGTTGCCATTTATAATAGCATCAAATGACATTAAAAGTTTTGAATAAAAAATTTTTTTAAAGATTTTATTTATTTGACAGACCGAGATCACAAGTAGGGAGAGAGGCAGGCAGAGAGAAAGGGAAGCAGGCTCCCCACGAGGCTGAGGGCCGGATGTGGGGCTCGATCCCAGGACCCTGGGATCATGACCTGAGCTGAAGGCAGAGGCTTAATCCACTGAGCCACCCAGGCGCCCCTTGAATAAAAATTTTAAAAAGATTTTATTTCTTTATTTGTCAGAGAGAGAGAGAGATCACAAGCAGGGGGAGAGGCAGGTAGACAGAGAAGCAGGTGCATTGCTGAGCAGAGAGCCCGACGCTGGACTCAATCCCAGGACCGTGGGATCCCGACCTGAGCTAAGGGCAGCCACTTAACTGACTGAGCCACCCAGGTGCCCTGAATAAATTTAAGAAGATGTGTAAGACCTCAAAACTGGAAACTACAAAACATTACCAATAGAAAGAAGGCAATAAAAGAAGAGATATACAATTTTCATAGAATGGAAACCTCATTATCATTAAGATATCAGTTCTTAAATCAGTTTATAAATTCAGTGTGATTCCAGGACAATGTGAGGTGGGAGGGACCAGGAATTATATTGCTGAGAATTTAAAAAGACAAAATCTCTGAAAAATCTGGCAATTTCTAATAAAATTAAACATAGAGTTACCCTATGACCTAGGAATTCTTCTCTCAGGATATACCCCAAAGAAACAACTAAATATATCCACCAAAATGCTTGTCCAGAAATGCTCATTAAAGCTTTATTCATAAAAGTTTAAAACTGGAATCATCTCGGTTGTTCATTAACAAGAGAATGTATAATCCAAGTATGGTATATTCATACAATGGGATACTAAGCAGCAATAGAAAGAATAACCAATTGGAATCTGTTGGAAAATGAATGAATCTCAAAATCATTATCTATTATGACATAAAAAGCTCCTACTGTAAGATGTCATTTACATGGACTTCAAGAATAAGGAATAGTATCTATGCTGTTAGAAACTGGACCAGTAGTTATATCTCAGTGAGTGGGCTCTGACTAGAAAGAGGAATGAGAGAATTTTCTGGAATAATACTACTTTCATATATATGTATATAAAATATTTTATATATAATGGTGTATTATATTATAATGTGTATGCACATACGTATGTATATAAAATTCTCAAGCTGGTCGCCGAAGATTTGTCCATCTTGCTGTATATGAATTAAACCTCACTAAAATATAAAATATATATTTTGCCCACACTCTCGATCCCCCTCCCTGCTTTACTTTTCTTTATGGCATCAATGCCATTTTAACTTACTACATGATTTTTTTAATTCAGCTTTAGTTTTCAAATTGTCTATCTCCCCTAGTAGCATATAAGTTCTCGAAGGGCAGAGTTTTGTTTAGTGCATTGCTGGATCTCAACAATGAGAAAATTAGTGTATAACAAGTCAAAAATATTTGTTGGAGGGAAGAAAGACATCTGAATTTTTGTATGAGATACCTTGTATCTCTTTGACTTTTCTTTTTCCTATAATACTATTTTTCCTCTCATCTTTTTATCACTAGACTCTCAGACATTGGGTCTCCTCGCAGTGCTATACCTATGTGATACCAAGAGCATATCACTTTTTAACACATCCCCTCTCTGACAAAATTATCTTCAAGAATATACTTGTAATGAAACAAATAATAATAATGGCCAGAAAAAAAAATACAGTGAAAATTTTCTCCCTATAGAGTCTCATGACAGAAAAGCATTGTTAATAAAAGTTGAAGCAAATATTATAATACCAACAAGGAAAATGTAAAGGATTGATACTTTTTTTTAAGAGAGGGGGAAAGAGGTGGGTGGGGGACAGAGGGAAGGAGAGAATCTTAAGCAGTTTCCATGCCCAGTGTGGAGGCTACTTGGGGCTTGATCTCACAGCCCTGAGATCACAACCTGAGCAGAAACCAACAGTCGGGGCACTTAACTGACCGAGACACCCAACTGCCCAGATTGATACTTTTTCGTCTTTTGAAGTCAGTTGGAGTTCCAACAGATGCAAACACAGTGGCAGTTGCAATGGATAGCCACAGAGAGAGACATAAAGTATCAAGGGATTGATACTCTCTCATCTTGAAAAATAAAGGAAAACATATGCACATACCATTCAATCCTAGTGATGAATAATAAATAACATTATAGTTTCTGCCCTAAAGTCTAACTGGCCCCACCAAAACTGATATTTTCTGCATTTTCATGCAGCAAACAGTATGACTACATTTGTCAACCTATTTGTGCCTGAAGATGATCAAAACACACTTTATTAGTTTCAATTTCAAAAGTTTATTTCATATAAAGCAACAGAAGTAGAAAAAGTCTTAAAGACTAGCATAAGTTTGACAAGACATTTAAAAATCCTTTTAAATTCCAGAATTTGCAATGTTGTCTGCATACTTACATCTTTGGGATAGATTCTAGCGGCTTCCAAATGTGCCTGCGGCCCAGAAATTTGAAACAAAATTAAATCTCCAAATGGTTACATAGAATGACAGATCGAAGCAATTCGATTTCTATGTCTTTGTCATTACAACCACTGTACTAATATTCTTTATTTTCAATCCTCTGCTTAAACACAAAAATATGTAGTTTTATAGGGCTTGGACACATAGACCACAGCTAGGATGAGCTCCAGCAGATCTCAGCTGTGACATGTTTGCTCTCAACACAAATGGGCAGCTGAGTTCCTGTGTGGCTGGGGTGATGAGACAATTAGGCATTCTCTGAATTAGCATCTATGCAGAATCTGATGCACACTACAAAATAAGAAGTTCAACTTTTCTTCTTTGAAGCTGGCATATATATCTTTAAAAGCCACAGCAGTGTGTTACGACTTGGACCAATAAAAGATTTTGTCCCACCCATCGGGACAAGTGGAAAGCAATCAAAACCTCTTAGCACAAAGTCTCATTGCCCAGAACCTTCGGTGTGGGGAACAGAGCAGTCCTAGGAAGAGAACAGAATCCCCAAAGAAAGTGTCAGGAGACTCAAGCCCTCAGATGACAAAGCAGGGGTCTGGACACTCTAGACCTCTCCTTTGTGGGGTGGTCTGCGTAATGATATTGACAGAAAACAGAGCATGGAATCAGAAGGAATAGTGATTCTGACTGAGATATGGAGAACTCGGAAAATAAAAGAAGAAAACAAGTGTTTAAAATGGCTCTGTGTGCAAATAATACTAATTACAGTCATTCATGCGAGCTAATTGCCATTTTCCCTACTCATCATACAGCATATTAACAAGAGTCCATATCACCCCATATGTGTCAGATTTACTAGGTTTAATTGGGCAATGGATATTCAGTCATCACAGTCGATAGCTCATATAGCCTAACCCTGCCTCTCTGCCCGTGGGTTTAAAGAATTCAATGGAACATTTGTCCTGGGAATTTTTTTCCCCATCGAAGCTGAATTCTAGGAAGCTCTGGGCTTTCCACAGTTGGGAACTCAATCACTGTTCCCCGCCTTTGTTTATATCTCTCTCTGTGCCCATCCATAGCAACTGCCGCTGTGTTTCCATCTGTTGGAACTCCGGCTAACTTTGAAAGACAAAATGGACACGTCCAGTGTTTCAACAAGAAACCATTTGGCATTATTTCATGGCAATTATTCAAAAAAGGCAAAAACGAGGAGCTCTGCCTTCCGAAGGCTTGCATTGTTATCCACCCGATGAAAAAGATTGTGCTCAATCACTCACTGAACCATCGAGATGATAACCAGAGGTTCTAGATTTCCCAAAAACCCAGACTGCAAATACTCTGTCCTCCAATTTTTGGTTCAGTAAATGTGGTTTTTGAATGTAGGACCCATGACTCTGCAGCTGCACGTGACTCGAGGGCCAGGACCTGGAACAGCCAGGAAGGGGTTTCCTGGGGGGCTGGCGTCAAGCACTCTGTAGTGCTGTTCAGTGTTAAAGCTCTCTTGGAGAGGCAAATGGGATGACCGTGACAATGGACATGTGGTCAGGCTGTGTCCTGGAAGCTGGTCACACTCCACAGCCACAGACCAAACCTCTACACACAGACCTGGCTGCATCAACTCAAGTACTATTTCCCACTGTGCACTGTCAAAACAACGGCCTGATTTAGAAAACTCTGGTCCATGAAGACAACAAGCAATGATTTTCAGCGACGCTTTTGTTAGTCCCCTACCACTGCTATAACAAACTGAATATATTAAGGCGAGATGTATTTATTACCTTGAAGTCTGAAGGTCCGGCATCCACAGTGGATCAGTAATAGGCTCCAGGAAAGAAACTGTTTCCTCACCTTTTCCAGCTTTTAGAGGCTGCTCATATTCCTGGCTCTCGACCCCTTGTCTCACACCAACCTCAGCTCCCAGGGTCATGTCTCCTTCTCAGATTCCCCCACCGCCTTTCCTTTAGAAGGACTGTTGTAATTAAAGCAGGTTCACTTGAACAATCCAGGATACTGCGGGATAACCTCTCCACACCAAAATGCCAAAGATAACTACACCTGCAAAGTCCCTTTAGCCACATAGTGGAACAAACGCAGATTCCAGGATTAGGATGTGGACGTCTTGGAGGAGAAGGGGATACTGTTCTGCTGGCCACGATGATCAGAAAATATTAAAGTGAGGAAAAGCATTCTTATTTTTAAAAAAAGATTGTATTTATTTATTTGAGAGAGAGAGAGAGAGAATATGGGGGGCAGGGGTGGGAAGGGGCAAAAGCAGAAAGGGAAGCAGACTCTCCACTGAGCAGGAAGCCCAATGCAGGGCTTGATCCCAGGACCTTGAGGTCATGACCTGAGCCAAAGGCAGATGCTTAATCAACTGAGCCACACAGGCGACCCTAGGTAAGCCATTCTTGAAAAACATTAGTTGAAGCAAAATAAGCCATTGAAACTATTTGGCATACAAAAATGCCCACATGAAGTAGGAAATCAGGTTTAAATATGAGGAAAGTTCCATGAAAAGACCAGGCTTGTATGCTTACCATCCTCCGTCACTCCACCTCTAGTCAATCATTTCCTTTAATTGTATATTCTGGGGGGAAACGTGTGAGTTGACATTTGACAGAACACACAGAGTAATTAAAATTTAAAAACTAAGTTTTTCCTTTATTGCAACAAATAATTAAAAGTCCTGTTTTCATTTCTTATTGGTAATAAAATGGAAAAAAAAATAAATGAAGGAATGCATAACCCACAATAGCCTGGTCAGATGGAAGACTAATTATGACTTCATTGTCGTGATTCAGTCACGTAAACAAAGGTAATACAGCCATTCGTATTATTGAAAGAAAAGGTATTATGGGAATCTAGAAACCTAACCCTGTATTGATTCTTTAGAAATTCTATTTATAGTCTAAGTTGAATTGTATCAATTTTTATAAGAGCTTTCTTAAGATATGTTTCACATACTGTAAAAATCACACTTTCAAAGTATACGATTTGTGTTTTTGAATACACAAGAATAAAAGTTGTGCGAGAATAACTGCTGATTTGGGGCACCTGGTGGCTCAGTAGGTTAAGCATCTGCCTTCAGCTCAGGTCATGATCCCAGGGTCCTGGGATAGAGTCCCCTAACAGGCTTTCTGCTCAGTGGGGAGCTTGCTTCTCCCTCTCCCTCTGCCTGCTGCTATCCTTGCTTGTGCTCTTTCTCTCTGTCAAATGAATAAATAAAAATGAAAAGAAATAAATTACTCGTAAAAAAAAGAATAAACTGTTAATTTTAGAACATTTTAACACCCTAAAAGAAACCCCATACTCATGAACAATCAGTCACTCCCCATTCCCATCTGCCCCCATCTCCTGGCAATCAGTATCCCTTTTCTATCTCGATCAATTTACCTATTCTGGACATTTCATATAAATGGAATATGTGGTTTTTCATGACTTCTTTCTCTTAACATAATATTTTCAAGGTTCATCCAAGTAACATGGATCAGTATTTCATTAATTTTTTGACTTAATAATAGTCCATTGTATGGATATACATCATTTTATTATTCATTCATCAGCTGAGGAACATTTCCATTTTGGGGCTATTACATATAATGCTGCTGTGGACATTTATGTACCAGTTGTTGTATGGGCATAGCTTGCATTATCTTCAGTATATACCCAGGAGTGAAATTTCTGGGTTATACGCTAACTTTATATTTAACATTTTTCAGGAACTGCCAAGCTGTTTTCCAAAGTAGCTGCACAATTTACAACCCTATCAGCAATGTATGAGGAGTTTGATTCTGAGACATCCTTGCCAATACTTACTATGACTCTACTTGTTTTTTAAATTCTAGCCAACTTAGTGGGTCTGAACTGGTCCCTCATTGTGGTTTTGATCTGCATTTCCCTAAACATAATGTTCCTGAAACATTTTCTCCGTGTCCTTATTGGCCATTTGTATGTCCTCTGGGGAGAAATGTCTCTTCAAATCCCCTGCCCATTAACGTAATTGAGTTCCTTGTCTTCTTATTGAGTTGTAAGTGTTCTTTATATATTCTGGACACCAGTCCCTTGTCAGATAGATGACTTGCAAGTATTTTTCCCATTCTGGGGACATGTTAGTTTTTTAAAACCAAACACCCTCCAGGCACTCTTATTGAAGACTGTAACAATGCCAGAAAACGTACTCTACATACTACTCTTTTCACATTTCTATTTTTCTCTCCATTCCTTTCTTTTCTGTCTAAAGTTCCGTGTTACCATTCTGAAGTTATTTAACATGTAATTGTCAAAGGCAAATTGTACCTTGAATACAGAGTGGAGCTCCTCTCTGTGAAATGTTTACTCTTTTTATCTGGCTCTGCAGTTTTTATTTCTTTGTATCCATAACTGACCCAAAAAGAGAGAAAGCAAACCAGACAGTGAGTTAGAGAAAGGTCTTTCTAATAAATGTTCTCGTCTTGTCTGTTACTCATAAAATCAAAGATTTTATGCCCCATCTTGTAGCTCTAGGTGGTCCCCACAGTTTGCTTCTTTTAAAATTCAGAACAACTAAGGATGAACTTCTTGCTCTGTTAGGGATGCCTCCCCCCCCCACCCCACCTTTTTTTTTCTACTGTCAAGGACCTGGGTGCTGTGCTTCGTAAACATGAAAATCTTTTCAGGAGCCATAATCCTTTACTGTGCAAGTGATAAGCTCTGTCTAGGCTGTCTCAAAATTTTAATAACCTAGAAGTCTGTACTACAAGGAACATCAACAAAAATAACTGTCCTGGAATAGAATTATCCCAGATACTACTACTTTCTTTCTTTCTCTTTTCTTTTCTTTCTTTTCTCTTTTTTTCTTTTTTTCTCTTTTTGGGGGGCTTTGCCCATTCTTCTTCTATCTTCGGGGAGCTATTAACATGCTATCAAATCATCTCACTTATTTCTTTCAGAGGATTTTCCTGTGACAAGATAACTGTAATCTGACCTGAGATCTTCATTCTGCTGCAAGAGCTTTTTCAGTCTCTGGGGCTTTTTTCAAACCTAAACTGTGAGCATTTAAGGTCCTCTCTCAATATTCTTAAGAGGCATTTTGGTAAAATGGTTTCCATAGCAGGATCTGTCCCCACAGCCGGGTGGGAGTGACGGTCATCCTTTGGTGATCACGTAGCATGAGGTGTAATATTCAATAAAGCCAAGCAAGAGCCTTCTTGGTTGTAAAATGACTGCAAAAGGCTGAAGTTTAATTTCTCATTTGTTATTTGGAATTTAAGGACATTTATTTATTTTTTTTTCCATTTTATTTATTTTTTCAGCGTAACAGTATTCATTGTTTTTGCACAACACCCAGTGCTCCATGCAAAACGTGCCCTCCCTATTACCCACCACCTGTTCCCCCAACCTCCCACCCCTGACCCTTCAAAACCCTCAGGTTGTTTTTCAGAGTCCATAGTCTCTTATGGTTCGCCTCCCCTTCCAAATTTTTTTTTTAATAAACATATAATGTATTTTTATCTCCAGGGGTACAGGTCTGTGAATCGCCAGGTTTACACACTTCACAGCACTCATGATAGCACATACCCTCCCCAATGTCCATAGCCCCCTCCCCCTCTCCCAATCCCACCTCCCCCCAGCAACCCCCAGTTTGTTTTGTGAGATTAAGAGTCACTTATGGTTTGTCTCCCTCCCAATCCCATCTTGTTTCATTTATTCTTCTCCTATCCCCCTAACCCCCCATGTTGCTTCTCCATGTCCTCATATCAGGGAGACATTTATTTATTTTTAGGGAAAAAATATCCTGAAAGCCTATATGGTTGATTCTAGTGTCACATTTTTATACTTGACTCTCATTCATATAAAATTCTCAGGAGGTTCCATTCTGGCTTGTGAACTTGGTTAGTTAAATTATTAATGAGATAACTGAGTGAATTACTGGACATCGACATAGTGAATATTACATGTCTAGTAAATATTTACCATAACTATTAATAACATGAAATTACGCTCATGATTAAATGAGAAAGCAGGGTATGCAATTGTAGGTTTGTTTTGATAGCCATTATATAAATAAGAATGCTTTTAAAACATTGAAAGGATATACCTGAAACTAATACAACACTGTGTTTATTATACTGGAATTAAAATGTTAAAAAAAATTGAAAGGAAATACACCATAGTATTCATGTCCTGGAGAGTATCCATGATTGTTTTCTTTGTCAGTAATTTCTAAGTGTTCTGCAGAAGCATTATTCATTGATTCGAAGCTGCCTCTTTTCACATGTTAACGGCTCAGGAATGGGGATGCACCTTACAGTCCCTCTCTGCCACGCAGCACAGGTGACGCAGTGATCATGGTCTGTGCACGAACATCCACACCGCATGCCCCAGAGTGGAGGACACTCATGCAAGCCACGCAGGATCGGTTAGCGCCCTTGTCCTCACAGAGGATGGTGTCAGGTGGAAAACACAAACTCTGATGATCTTGGGTCACAAATCATTTAGAGGAGTTGCACTATAAGCTGAAGAACTTTTAGTCCTCCCTTAACCAATTTATTTTGCTTACTATTATTATTATTGGGGGCTTCTTATGGGTGCACAAGAGGGAGATGTGATTTTTTTAAATATCTAAAAAAATAAGCCTAGAAGAGTCTTTTTTTAAAAAAAAAGTATTCTTGTTATTATTTTTAAAGACTTTATTTATTTATTTGTTTATTTGAGAGAGTGATTGAGAGAGTGAAAGAATGAATGGGGGGTGTAGGGGCAGAGGGAGAGGGAGAAGCAGGCTCCCTGCTGAGCAGGGAGGGGGAAGGGGAGGGGAGGAGGAGGCTCTATCCCAGGACCCAGGACCCAACAATGACCTGAGCTGAAGGCAGACACATAACCAACTGCATCACCCAGGCACTCCCCCCCAAAAAGTCTTTTGAAAAACAAAGATTTAAGTGTTAATAAAATTGGGAAATAGTATATTTGAAAGCATATTTTCTTTCTTAGTGGTGTCTACACTAATACTGAATCTATGGCATCTTAAATTGGGTGGCATGTTACAGACACTCCAAATAACAGTGGTTTAAATGAAATAAAAAATTATTTCTCGGTAGGTAACTATCTGTAGTGATTAGGGTCAACACAGTCACTGTTGACAAGGTTACCTAGAGATCTGGGCTTTTTCAGTCTTGTTACTGCTCCATCCCTCGGGTGTTCCTTTCATCGACATGGCTCACTATAGCACTCATGTGCCAGGAAGCAGGAAAAAGGAAGGTGAGCAAAGAAGTACGTCCCTCTTACATAGCAAAGAGATAGTTCAGGTACATGCGCCCGAACTGAGCACATGGACCCACCAAGCTAGCTGCAAGGGAGACTCCGAAGTGTTGTCTCTATTCTGTATTAAGGATCAGCAAACATTTTTCTGTAAAGGACCAGGTAGTAAATATTTTAACCACATAACATCTCCATGGTATTTTCTTCCTTTCCCTCCTCTCCCTCTCCGTCTCCTCCTCCTCCTTCTTCTTCCCCTTCTTCCTCTTCCCTTTCCTCCTCCTCCTCCTCTTCCTCTTCTCAACAATTCCTTTGTGATGGTTAATTTTACATGTCCACTAGACTGACTGGGCTAAGTGATGCCCACTGAGCTGGTGAGGTATTACTTCTGGGTGTGTCTGTGAGGGCATTTGTAAAAGAGATTTGCATTTGATTCAGTAGACTGAGTCAAGAAGACATGGGCGAGCATCAGCCAAACTTAGTGGCCCAACAGGAACAAAAAGGCAAAGGAAGGGCAAATGCTTTCTCTCCCTTCCTGAGCTGGAGCTCCATAGCTTCCTGTCTTCAAACATCAGAGTTCCCGATGCTTAGGCCTTTGACCTCAGACTGCATGCTGCTCTCAGCTTTGCGGGTTTCCAAGGTTGCAGGTGGCACATGCGGGCACTTCTCAGCCTCCACAATCATGGGAGCCAACTCACATGTATATGCTTCTCTGGAGAACCCCAACTAATACACACTTGCAACTATAAAAACATTTTTAGCCTGTAGGCCATATGAAAACAGACAACAGGCTGAATATGGCCTTTACCAACCCCATTTCCAGTCATTTGCAGAGCAGCAAATCTAGAATTCCATGACTTTGGAGTGTTGGAGAGTAGGGGAGGGGTGGGAAACTATATTGAAGAATAACTAGCTCTCTCTGTCATAGCATATTTTCATGTTACGAGGTTTGTAAAAATTTAAGACTACCGTTTATTTGAAATAATAAGGGAGCTGCTCATAACATCAGTTTAAAAGGCGAATAGTTTATTGAACATTTTTAAAACCCTAAATACAAAAATTACCCATAGAAAGAAACCTGGAAGAACACTAACTAAAAACATTAATATGAACTCTCTTTGGTTGATTCGCTTCTATGTTATTTCATATAATTTATCTTCCTAGTTGTCTATAATTATATTGTAACAATTTTATTATAATGAGCTGAAATGTGTAGCTATTCCATAATCTAGTCAGCAGATGGCCTGTCCTCTGCTGTCCTACCCTCTGCTCCCTTGCAGTGTATTTAATAAACTTCTACCCTCTTAATAAAAAAACAAAGACAAAACCAACCCTATTCTATTTAAATAAATTTTCTTGAATCTAACTCTTCTTATTGGTCCTTGGCCTTCAATCAAAACCATATAAAATGAGGGGCACCTGGGTGTCTCAGTCGGTTAAGCAACTGACTCTGGTTTTGGCTCAGGTCATGATCTCAGGGTCATGAGATCAAGCCCAAGAGGGCTCCATGCTAGGCGTGGAGTCTGCTTAAGATTCTTTCTCTCCCGGGGCGCCTGGGTGGCTCAGTGTGTTAGGCCTCTGCTTTCGGCTCAGGTCATGATCTCAGGGTCATGAGATCAAGCCCAAGAGGGCTCCATGCTAGGCGTGGAGTCTGCTTAAGATTCTTTCTCTCCCGGGGCGCCTGGGTGGCTCAGTGTGTTAGGCCTCTGCTTTCGGCTCAGGTCATGATCTCAGGGTCCTGGGATCGAGCCCTGCATCGGGCTCTCTGCTCAGTGGGGAGCCTGCTTCCTCCTTTCTCTCTGCCTGCTTCTCTGCCTGCTTGTGATCTCTCTGTCAAATAAATAAATTAAAAAAAAAAAGATTCTTTCTCTCCCTCTGGTTCCCTCTCTGCCCCCCCCTTTAAGAAAGCCATATAAAATAAGGCAAATCTCTTTTTCAAATAACATCTTCTCAACTGCTTGAAGAGAGCTACAATATGAATTATTGGTCTTCTCTTCCTTCCTTCTTTTTGCCATTGCTCAACTTGACTTGTTGACTTAATTCCAGAACTATGGAATAAACCAGAGCAACTATTTCTACTTTTCAGTGAGGTCTAAATGCGTTCAGTAAATAATGTTAAGTGTACAACTAGTGAAGGGTTACATCCATTGATATTTATACAACCGTCCCCCAGATCAAGATGTAAAATATTTCCAGTACACTAGAAGCTCTCACATGCTCTCCCAAGCCAATCCTCCACTCACAACAGTGCCAGCCACAATTCCAACAGCTTCCATCACAAGTGGCTTTGTCTGTTCTTGAACTTCATATAAATAGGATCATACTGTATCGATTCTTTTGTGCCTGACTCCTTGAACTCAACATAATGTCTACAAGCATCGTCCATGCTTTGGGTAGCAATAATTCAGTCCACGACATTGCAAGGTCAAATTTTATATTCTATGACTACATCACAATTTTTTCAACCATTCCTGTTAATGAATACAGGGTTGTCTCCAGCCTTAGACTCCCATAAACAAAGTTGCTGGAAGCGTTGCCATATGTGTTTTTTGGGTAGACATATACATTCATTTCTCCTGGGTACACTGTTAGGAACTTTTAGAAAGTACTTCCAGCTTTACAAAGAGGTTACCAATCTAAACTCCTGCCAGCAGTGGACAAAACAGAGAGCCCAGTAATAAACCCACACATAAGTGGTCGATTAATTTTTGACAAAGGAGCCAAGAAAATATAATGGGGAAAGGATAATCTCTTCAAGAAAGGGGCCTGGGAAAACTGGACACCTACATGTAAAATAATGAAACCAGGCACTGTCTTGAACCACACACAAATGAATTAAAGACTGGGATGTAAGACCTGAGAACATAAAACATCTAAAAGAAAAGGTGGTAAGCTCCTTGACCTCATACATGCTATTGAATTTTTGAATCTGACTCCAAAATCAGGGACAACAAAAGCAAAAGTAAACTATTGAGATTGAGATTCTGCACAGCAAACCATCAAGAAAAAGAAAGGACAACTTTCTGAATGGGAGAAAATATCTGCAAACCATTTATCTAATAAAGGGTTAATATCCAAAATATATTAAGAAGCAAACAACTAAATAGGAAAAAATCAAAACCAAATAATCCAATGTAAAAAAATGGGCAGAGGGTCTAAATAGATTTTTGCAAAGAAGACATCCAGATGGCCCACAGGCACATGAAAAGCTGTTCAATATCACTCATCATCAGGGAAATGCAAATCAAAATCACAATGAGATACCACCTCACACTTGTCAGAATAGCTAAAATTGGAAAGACAAGAAATAACAAGTGCTGGCGAGAATGTAGAGAAAGAAGAACCCCCATGCTTCGCTGGTGGGAAAATATACTGGTGCAGACAGTGTGAGAAACAGTATAAAAGTTCCTCAAAAGATTAACAATAGGACTGCCATATGATGCAGCAATTCCACTTCTGGGTATTTATTCAAATAAAACGGAAACATCAGTTTGAAAAGATACATGTTCCCCTGTGTGCATTGCAGCATTATGTACAAATAGCCAAGATATGGAAACTACCCAAGTGTCTATCCACAGATGAATGGGATGAATGGGTAAAGGAGATGTCGTGTGGATAGAAAGAAAGAAAGAAAGAAAATCCCTCTACTATAAAAAAGAAGGAAATCTTGCCATCATACAGTATTTGTCTTTCTCTGTCTGACTTTTACCACTTTTATGTGGAATCTAAAAAACAAACAAATAAAACAAAACAAACAAAATACCAAAACTCACAGATAACAGATTGGTGATTAATTATCAGAAGGAAAGGGGTTTGGGGGATGGATGAAATGGGTGATTGAGGTCACTTGTATGGTGATGGATGGTAACTAGACATATTGTGGTAATCATCACATAGTATATACAAATATTGAATTATTACATAATTATTATATATACACCTGAACCTAATACAGTTCCAAATCTATCTCAACATGAAAAAGTGTTTTCAAATGGCCTAAAGAAATGTTCGTGGAGCACACAGTAGTAGTAGAGGCCACGTCGTGTTAAATTAACGATTAAGGAGTATAATTCCAATTTCTGTTGGTCCATATGACTTAACCTTTATCTGCATTTGTATCCTTAGATGTTCAAGAGGAATGTTCATGACCTGTCTTATTTGGAAGAAGAAACTAAGATTATGTACTCTAAATCACAAGACAAATATAAATTATCATCTGATTAATAATGAATGACCTTCAGCCAGGTTGCTTTCCCTGTGCTGACATCTGATGTTTCTAAAACTACTTTGGAGGAGGCTTTTGGTACCTTAAAAAAAAGGAATCTAACTCAAAAGTGTGAAGTTGCAAAACCTATTATTTTAAGAGCATGATCCTAATATAGGAGCACAAAACCTTACCTTTCCTTTTCTGTGACACAGCTGTCATCTTAGCTTTGACCACGGCTGTTAATTTAGTCTGTGACTACTTCAATTCCAGCTGAGCAAAAGAAACTGTAGTTCATTAAAATCCATTTCTCAATTCAAACAACTGCCAACCATACAAGCTGTCCCAGCAATTAAGGAAATGTAAAGTGATCCCCCACAGAGAGGCACGAAGTCAAGTCAGAAGCTAGGCCAACAAATCATTTTCTCCTTACAGCTTCCCAGAAAAGCTTTGGCAAGGGATGTGACCAGATCATGAACTAGAATAAATAGATGAAGGTTTGTTTGTATCATGCCTCTGTATATTCACCATATGAAAGGATTTTTTTCCCCCCAGACTCCACTAGATTCTGTCCAGATTCCATATACTTCCAATAACTCTGCTGCAATCAAGTTATATATTATCAAGAAATCTGGAGCGTGTTAAGAATGATCACAGCATTGGGTAGATCAAGTCCACAGTGCTTTACTTCTGAATTCCCTTAATTACAAATGCAAATAACTCTCAAGCAGTTACATAAATTCTACTTCCCAATGCATTCTCATAACTGAACTGTACATTTCTTTTCACTTGAAGTAATTCTTTTTCTGTCTTTCAGCATAAGAAAATATGAATTCTGCACACGATTTTTGCAGTGTTTATTTTAAAAGTCATTTATTCTATGTTTTCCTGAAAAACAAAATTATTTTATTAAACACTGCAAGGCTATCTTCCTGATAGCATTTTTCCATTTTAATTTTAATACCTCTCTAGGTTGTTGCCTTGATTTGTTTTAGGAAAAAATATGAGAACTTGAGTTTAGTTCATTGCTGTGAATGACTCATTTTGAAACCTTGCTTAAACCAGATATTAATAATCAAATACAACGTTGTGCTCTATCAAGTCTAACCATCAGAAGCTGCTTGGAATCCATGAAGTCAATACGGAGAAGTACGATCACGGTTGCATGAACCCCAGACAATTTACCAGCTACTGCATCTGTCCCAAACCCCATAATTTCTCATCACTTCTTCCCTTTGTCCTTCCTAACACTTTTTCCTGCCACAGACACACAGATACCTCTACACACTCCTCTGTTCTTTGAGATGTTTTAAAACATCCCAATAAGAAAATGTTATGTAGAAAATTAGCGGTTGACTTCTTCCTTGGTCTCACACCCCATCCCCAATCTCTGAATATCTTTCAGCTACCTACCATGCTGAATTTCCACAAAAACAAACATGCAGACCAATGGAATAAAACACAAAGTCATAAATAGATCCTACTCTATATGGATTTCTATGCTTTCAAATAATAGAAACATCACAAAAGAAAATGCAAAGTTTGTGTCCACCCAAGTACTTGTGTTCTCTGGGGAGGGAGTGTGGGAAAACTACAATCACAAGACACAATGGAGAAGTAAAGGAAAAGAAATTTCAGATAAAACTAATAGACAAAAGATAAATATCTCTACCAGATAAACAGCTCTTTCAGATGTATCAAGAAAATATCAAGAATTCCACAGACACAAAAATGTGCATCTTAGGAATCAATATTAAGACAGTTCTGAAGTACCATTGTATGCCCACTGAATTAGTTTCAGAAAACATTTTATAAATGCTGGTGAGGCCAGCATAAAAGGGTAATGTTAATAGCACTGGGTATTAGTATAAACTTCTAGAAAATTAACATGATGAAAAACTACGTCCAGAATTATCAAGCCATTCCTACCATTGAACCCAGTAATATAATTGATCAATATATATTCTAAGGAAAGTGTTCAATAGAAACAAAAAGTATCTGCTGACATATGTTCACCTCAGAATTATTTTTATAATAATGCAATCATATAATTATAAGAAGACATGGAGCACCTGGATGGCTTCGTCATTAAGCGTCTGCCTTCAGCTTGGGTCATGATCCCAGGGTCCTGGGGTCGAGCCCTGCATTGGGTTCCCAGCTCAGCAGGAAGCCTGCTTCTCCCTCTCCCACTCCCCCTGCTTGTATTCCCTCTCTCACTATCTCTCTCTTTGTCAAATAAATGAATAAAATCTTTTAAAAAAGAAAAGAGTGGAGCAGAAAAAATATTATCTGCTAGAAGTTGCACATTGCAGCCTCACTTACAGTGGTGGAAAAGGAAAAGCCTAGGGTCAAATTAACAATGAAAAAGGGTAAATGATGTAAGTAATCAGTTCCATGAAGTATGATATCACTATTTTAAGTAATAATAATTGCTCTGCATAGATCTAAAAATGATATCAGTAAAAAATTATGTGATTACTAATATATGAAATTATAGAATGGACTTATGGGCTGTTCCCTCCCAATTTTCTTTGATTTTTTAAAAACATGTTTTAAAAATCAAAATGGAGACCCTTTGTAAAGAGGTCCATAGGAACAGTGAAAGCAAATTTGCCTTTGTGAAATAAAATTCCTCACCAACTTGTTTCCTCTTCCTTCATCATTTGACTACATGACAAATGGAACACCAGGGAATATCACTGCCACATCTGGCCCATAAAAAGTCCCACATATGAATCTGTGTTTCTCTGTGGATCCACAAGCTTGATAGTGAGATAGGCACATGGACCTGGGAGAGTCATATGTGATATGTAGCACAGCCCTGAGTTAGTAGAAGCCTGGGTTCCTGAGTCACCGTTGGCAGCGAGTGGCATACGGATCCATTTTTGGCTTGACAGTAAACCGCGGAGACTTTGAATATATTGGTTAGAATAGCCAGCTTTCCTATCTCCTGACTTCCACTGTGAGGATTTCTAGTTAGTTTTAGCCAGGAATTTGTAGGAAAGTTGGAGTTCAGCCAGGCCAAAATTCCAAGGTAGAACTTTCTAGCTCCTACGCAGATAATCCTGATTCTATTCTCACTCCTTCAGTGAAAACTGTTCCGAGGGAGGACCGAGATGGTGGAGAAGTAGGAGACCTAAATATCATCAGGTCCCAGGAGTTCAGCTGGATAGTTATCAAACCATTCTGAACACCTACAAATTCAACAGGAGAGAGAAGAGCAGAGCAGCAGTTCTAGGAACAGAAAAGCGACCACTTTCTGGAAGGTAGGATGTGCAGAAAAATAAATCTGAGGCAATATAAGGGAAGATAGACTGCAGGAGGAAGGGGCCAGCTCCCAGCAAGCACTAGAGCAGGGCAGCACAAAATTGGAACTTTTTAGAAGTCTGCCCCACTGAGGGACGTTGCTCCAGAGGCTCTTCAGGGGGTAGAACCCTCGTGGGGACAGTGTCACCTCAGCTCCCGCAGGGTCACAGAAAGACCAGGGGTGTCTGAGTGTGGCAGAGCCCCCAGGTATTGGAGTAGGGAAGCCGGCTACAGAGACAGAGCCAAGCAGTGGGCTCACAGTCAGGGTTACCTTAAACCATGATCCGAGGCAGAGTCAGGCCACTCCTCTTTGAACACGGACCCCACAAGCAGTTCCAGGGAGACTCATCTTCCTCCTCTAGGAGTGGCGGGAGTGGGCTGTAGGAATTGGCTGGGTTTGGAGACTCCAAACGGGGCCGAGCGTGAGATAGAAACTCTCATTCATGGCCGGATGAGCTCAGAGCGCAGCTAGAGACAAGGGAGATGGGAGGGATTGACTGCTTTTCTCCGAGGGCACACTGAGGAGTGGGACCCCAAGCTCTCGACTCCTCCGGACAGAGATCAGGAGGCCGCCATCTTCATTCCCGTCTTCCAGAGCTCTACGGAAAGCATTCAGGGAACAAAAGCTCCCGAGAGCAAACCATGTAGATTACTTAGCCTGGCCCCTGGCAAAGGCAGTACAATTCCACCTCAGGCAAAGACATTTGAGAATCAGTGCAACAGGCCCCTCCCCCAGAAGTTCAGCAAGAACATCCAGCCAAGACCAAGTTCTCTGATCAATGAGAACTACGGAGCTAACAGAAAGCAACACATAGAATTCATGGTTTTTTCCCTATGATTCTTTGGTCTTTTAAAGTTAAATTTTTAAATTTTATTTACCTTATTCAATTTTTAAAAATTTTTCCTCTTCCCTATTTTAACATGTTTTAACTAGTTTATCTTATCAATACCTTTTTAAAACTCTTTTTAAATTTTCATTGTTATAGTCATATTCTATCCCTTCATTGTATTTAATCTTATTTTTGTATACATATAGGTTTTTCTTTCTTTAAAATTTTGGGACACAGTTTCTTCTAATAGCTCAAAATATACCCTAAATCTAGTACATGGCTTTTTTATAGTCTCCAGCCTGATCACATTCTTTCTTCTTTTTTTTTCTTTTTTCAACCAACTTATTATCTTATCAATTCCTTTTTTAGAATCTTTTAAAATTTTCATGTTTACAGTCCTATTCTATCCCTTCAGTGTTTATCCTTATTTTTGTATATATATAAGTTTTTCTTTCTTAAAAATTTTAGGGAGTAGTTTATTCTAATAGACCAAAATATACCCAAAATTGAGTGTGTGGCTCTGTTCTATTCACCAGTCTAATATATGTACATATATATTTTTTCCTCTCCTTCTTCTTCTTCTTCTTCTTCTTCTTCTCCTTCTTCTTCTTCTTCTTCTTCTTCTTCTTCTTCTTCTTCTTCTTCTTCTTCTTCTTCTTCTTCCTCTCCTTCTTCTCCTTCTCCTTCTCCTTCTCCTTCTTCTTCTTCTTCTTCTTTTTTTACCTCCTTTCACCCCCCCCGCCCCAGTTTCAGGTCTCTTCTGATTTGGTTAGTGTATATTTTTCTGGGGTCAGTGATACCCTTTTAGTATTTTGTTCTCTCATTCATCTATTCTTATCTGGATAAAATGACAAAGCAGAAAAACTCACCTCAAAAAAAGAAGAAGAGGTACTATTGACAGCTAGGAACCTAATCAATAGAGACATTAATAATATGTCAGAACCAGAGTTCAGAATGAGGATTATCAAAGTGCTAGCTGGGCTCAAAAAAAGCATGGAAGATACTAGAGAATCCCTTTCTGGAGAAATAAAAGTACTAAAATCTAACAGAGTTGAAATTTAAAAAGCTATTAATGAGGTGTAATAAAATCGAAGTTCCTATAGCTAGGATAAATGAGGCAGAAGAGAGAATTAGTGATATAGAAGACCAGAAGATGGAGAATAAAGAAGCTGAGCAAAAAAGAGACAAACAACTACATGAGGGGAGAATTGAAGAGATATGTGATATCATAAGATGAAACAAAATTAGAAAAATTGGGATCCCAGAAGAAAGAAAGAAAGAGAGGGGCAGAAGGCATATGGGAGCAAATTAGAGCAAAGAATTTCCCTAATTTGGTAAAAGGAACAAGCATCAAAATCCAAGAGGCACAGAGAACCCCCTCAAAATCAATAAAAATAAGTCCACACCCCATCATCTAAATAGTAAAATGTGAGTAATTTGAGAGACAGGGACGGGAGTCGTGAGGGGTAGGGAGGGAAAAAATGAAACAAGATGGGATCGGGAGGGAGACAAACCATAAGAGACTCTTTTTTTTTTTAAGATTTTATTTATTTATTTGACAGACTGAGATCACAAGCAGGCAAAGAGGCAGGCAGAGAGAGAGAGAGGAAGAGAGAGAGAGAGAGGAAGAAGCAGGCGCCCTGCTGAGCAGAGAGCCCGATACGGGGCTTGATCCCAGGACCCAGGGATCATGACCTGAGCTGAAGGCAGAGGCTTTAACTCATTGAGCCACCCAGGCATCCCCATAAGAGACTCTTAATCTCATGAAACAAACTGAGGGTTGCTAAGGGGCGGGGGGATAGGGATAGGGTGGTTGGTTATGGACATTGGGAAAGGTATGTGCTATGGTGAGTGCTGTGAAGTGTGTAAGCCTGATGATTCTCAGATTTGTACCCCTGGGGCAAGTAATACATTATCTGTTAATTTAAAAAAAAAGATTTCAGACAAAAAAAGAAAACTGTTCTGTTTTCTCATCTGATATCACTTTTCTTCCTATTCAGATTTTTTTGACATCTCATCAAAAACTCACAATCTTGGTGTCGAATGTACATGTCAACCTTTGAAAATATCATTCCCCATATCCTAGGGAAGAAGGAGCATCAGCAGTTGACCACTCTGTGGCCGATGAGACCAGGTAGGTACTGGGCAGACATAGGTGGGTTTCCTAGCATGAAGTTCAAGCAGAAGGGACATCTGAGAGCTTAAGGCCATGGGATGCATTCACATGCCAAGGTTTAGTCACTGTACCTCTTATGGTTCAAAGAGTTTAAATGTCAACATGATTACCATCTGTCAGTTGGTAGGTCAGATGAGAGATTGCTGTCCTTGCTCCAAAGGTTGGGAATTTCTCTAGGGATCTTGTAATTGTAGTTCAAGGCTGCTTACCCTCAGACAGCAGGAGGGCCTTATGGAGTTGGCAAGATGATGTAAGTGCCTTTATTGGGCTTCTGGGTGGCTCAGTCCATTAGCAACTTCCTCTCTTTTTCAGCTCAGGTCATGATCTCAGGGTTGGGAGATCGAACCCTGCATCTGGTTCAGTGCTGTGCAGGGAGTCTGCTTGGGATTCTCCCTCTCCCCCTGCTCCCTCCCCACACTCACACACATACTCTCTCTTACTCTAAAATTTTTAAAAAAAATTTTTTAAGATGATTTAAGTGCCTTTACAGTAGAGTAAAAAATAAAAAATGTGAACACTTACACAGGAAAAAAAAGTCTTTTAATTTTAAGTCACAAATTGTACCATGAACTTTACCTGATAACAAATAAAACAAAAGTATGTAACTTCCAGTCTATAATCAACTTTTCAATTCAATTAAACTAATCATAGTTGATGTGTGATTAGAGCTCAAATCTTGTTTATTCTTAAACTTAACCTACAATACTTGAGAGCTTTTTTTGGGAAAAAAATATTAACCAGTACCGGAATTACAAGTAAACTTCCGGAGCTCAGCGGGTTAAAGCCTCTGCCTTCAGCTCAGGTCATGATCCCAGGGTTCTGGGATCGAGCCCCGCATCGGGCTCTCTGCTTGGCTGGGAGCCTGCTTCCTCCTCTCTCTCTCTCTGCCTGCCTCTCTGCCTACTTGTAATCTCTATCTGTCAAATAAATAAATCTTTAAAAAAAAAAAAAGACTCTCTCTCCCTTCACCCTCCCCTTCTCCCAACCTCTACAACCATGCACTCTCTCTCTCTTTAGAAAAAATAAATAAATAAATAAAAGTAAACTTCCATATAGCAACTTATCGCTGCTGTCCAGCCCTCTCCTCCCTATAAATACACATTCTATCACGATGCATCCCTGTTGGAGTGACCAGCAAACATTTTTCTTGGTCTCCTTCATAACCACAGCTCACTCTATCTCCATCCTCATCTTCCAGCTCCTCTCGGAAGATAGCTTGTATACAAGCCATGCAGAACTCCTCAAAGTCTCCTACCCCAAACTCTTCCAGAACCACATGCCTTTGCCACTTTTGTGAAATCTGCATACCCTGTCCTTCAAGACTCATCTCCAGCCTGGCCTCCTCTGTGGGGTCTCTCCTAGATCAATTGCCCCTCTTCTTCTCACCAAGCACAGGGACACACACATTTTTTTTTAAGATCTAATTTTTAAGTTTTCTCTACGACCAACATGGAGCTTGAACCCACAACCCCAAAGTCAAGGGTCACTCACACCACCGACTGAGCCAGTCAGGTGCCCCTTGGCACACACACTTTTTAATTGCAATTTTACTTGTCCTTTTTTCTTTTTAAGCAAATTATAAGCCCCTTAAGGGCAGAAACAACTTTTCATCTTTCCATGCCTTGAACACAGTGTTGGCATATAGATAGTTGTCTAATAAATTTGTCGTATGACTGATTGAATGAGTTCTGTAGCTTAGAACTGTTTTTTTAAGAATAATACCAGGGGTGCCTGGGTGGCTCAGTCATTTAAGCGTCTGCCTTTGGCTCAGGTAATGATCCCAGGGTCCTGGGATTGAGCCCCATGTCAGGCTCCCTGCTCAGTGGGGAATCTGTTTCTCCTTTTCCTTCTGCCCCTTCCCCTGCTCATGCTCACTCTCTCTCTCTCTCTCTCCAATGAATAAGTAAAATCTTAACCAACTGAGCCACTCAGGCACCCTTGAATAAATAAAATCTTAAAAAAAAATGATGCCAAGATCACTTGTTGGGCTAATTCCCCCATCATAAAGCTTTCTAGTTTGCTAGCATGCAGTCCACTGGTATGGTCACTAAGGTACTGTAGTGACAAGGCTTTGTTCAGCAGTGACAACTTAGAAAGAGTTTACCAGGTCTTCCTAACAAGCTGCTTGTCTCTACACATGACATGCTATGTCGTAGGTAACTGCCAATAATGGGAGCACCAAGTACACACTTATGGAATATAGTCTTATGCCGACTGAATTCATTCTTTCATTCATCCAATAAATATTTCAGTGCTGACTCTGTGCCACGCTGTTCTAGGTGTTGGAAATGCAGCAATGAAAGAAAGCAGAAAGACTAGTTAAGTCTTCCCTTCTCAAGTTTACATTCTATAGAGGAGACACAGACTATATCTAGATATGTTTTGCTGGGTGTTGTGAAAAATTAAATTGAAGTGTACTGGGTATAGACCGCTGTGGTGGGAGGAGGATTGCTGTTTCACAGGGGAGTCGGGAAAGGCTTCTCTGGTAAAGTGACATTAAGAGCAAAACCCCGAAGGGAACGGAAGGGTCCATGGCAAGTGCAAAGATCCTGAGGCAGAAGCATGGATGACATTCTCCAGGAAGAGCAAGGTGTCAAGTGTGGCTGGAGCCAACAAGCAAAAAATGAGGTAGAAGGTGACTGTGGGAGTGAGGCAAAAGATTATACAAAGCTTCTAGCCTGGAGTTAGAACTTTGGTTCTTACTCTGAGCAAAGTGGGGAGTTACGGGAAGGTTTTGAGAAGCAGAATGACAGGATTTTCTTTTTTTTCAGATTTTTAATTTAAATTCTAGTTAGTTAATTTATATGATAATATTGGTTTAGGGTATAGGATTTGATTTTACTTTTGTTTTAGAGATAACTCTGTCATGCTAAAAGCAGACTAAAGGGAGCCAGGGTTGCCTTGGAGGAAAGAAGAGATTTGACACATTGATGCCTGCAAAGAGAACATGGTGACCAGAGCCAGAATGATATCCACAGCAGAGATATGAAATGTTTGTATTCTGGATTTGTTTTGAAGGTCAAGCCAACAAATTGTGAGTTATGAGAGGAAGCGATCCATCAGTGATGACTGCAAAGTGAGAGGAACAGTAGAATAGATCGGCCATCGACTGATATGTAGGATTCCATTAATGTGTATCTTTGGAGGAAATCTAGACAATGTCTCCTGTATTTGCTTTTTTCTGTTTGATGATAAGGTCATATTTATAATGCATATGCTTCCAGATTCTGAGGATTATTTGAGACGTAGCTTTTCCTCCTCTACTGCTCCCTCAGTCACCAACTTTTCAACAACGTCTCAGATCTCTCGTCTGCCTTTACTTTTCCTCTCCCATTCTTTCAGTTTTGGCTCTCGGGACACATAGCCTGCAAGAAGGCAGCAACAACTTCTGAACTGGTTTCCAGCCTTCGACACTTGACTCTTCCAGTCTCTCTCATGATGAAGAAAGCACAAGTAAAATCGTCCCTGCCATGTTAAAAAATCTCCAACAGCCTTTGTCTTCCTGCTGAATAAATAGCATGCCTGTCCTCTGAGCAGGAATCCACACGATATGCTTTTCCAGCCGGGCATTGTCCTAGATGGCCCAGCCCATGCCCCGTGTTTCTGTTGTATATGGTCATCGTCTTAGTTGCATTGGTTTGCACCAAGCCCCTCTTCCACACCTGCCCTAGCCCCAAACTCATTTCTAACTGTGAGCACTGGAATGTTTCCAACCTTTTTAATACCCATTATTCCAATAGCTTCAAGCTGTAGCCAGTAAGAACTAATCTTTTCCTCTCCTACATATTCACACCCCTTTGGGCCCCTGCTTAGCACTCTGTATGGGTGATTTATGCATGCTTCTCTATCTCCTTTTGGACAGTGGCCAACTATATGAGAATGCAGAGTTCATTTCATGAACCACATCGCTCCAGTTCTCTGCCAAGCACTGCTCAGAATAGATCCACAATAAATATCCATAGTAGGTTTAAATAGCAAATTGCCACCACAATGAGAACAGTCCTAATATTAAGAAAAGATTTGCAGAATTTTTGGCTGGTCCCCACCCACACATAAGCGCTACACACAATTATTCTGCAAATGTATTTTCTTTTATAGGGTCTTATTTATTATCATAGTCTGTTTAGAACAAAACCACCAATGCAATGTAAGTATTTTAAAGGTCATATTCAGGAGCCTCAATAAATGTAAGCCTCGCTGGAGTGATATTGAGAAAACATCGTAAAATAAATGAGATGTTTTGTTCCTCCAAGGCCAAGTAGGTTTTCATTTTTGTGCGCCAATAAAAAAAATATTGATTTTTTTTCTTTGCCGAAAAAAAGTCTTTAAAACACACTAGGTGACCTGCTTATGTGTTGCAGAAAGCCGGATGTCTAAGGGCACTGCAACAGAGAATAAGCGTGGTGTATCTCATAACTTAAGGATATCTTATGGGAAAAGTGATGAACGTTGTGATTTGGCAAGTCGAGGCCCATTGGTTCCAGTCGGCACTGTATCCGGGGTGCCTCTGGCAACTGCTTCAGTGATGCTCCTTTACATTACTGCTTTGAATGCCTTTTCTACAAGTTTGCTGCCCAGAGCTGTACCTCCTTCCTGGGTATTAATGCTATTAATAAAAATATATTTTTCTTCACCAGATTATACATTCCTTGAAGGTTATTTTATTCAAAGTTATTGTTGTTTATGAATGTGTTTTCTCCACTAGACTTGAAGTTCCTGGAGGGCAGGAACTGTCCTCTATTTCGATTCCACCTGCTTTCACCATAGAACTTTGCGCCTAGCATTCACTCAAGCAATGTTAAATTCACCTCGTCCCCTGGCTACCATTCTGTTTGACTTCCTTTCTTTGTTAGAGGTCACTAAACCTATCCCTCACTGAGAGGCTTCTATTACTTGTAATAAAGGTTCAGAGACTGTAGCAGAAAGCCAGAATAATAAGAGTTGGAACAGCCCATGTGGAAGGTTCCCAAGACTTACTACTCCTCCCGTCTGGCTGGCTCTGGACTACTGGCTGCTGTGTATGGTTGTTCAGGATGTACACTGCACCACCCTGGGGACTGATTCAGGCTGTCATCCCTGGGAATGGAGCCGGCTGGGCTAGTGCACCACACGAAGGCATGGTTGTATTCAGCAGCCCTGTGGCTGCTCCCTGCTGATAGAGATCAATGTTCCTTTTCTCTATTGCTCCCCTGTTCCTGGGAAGTTCTAATGTCCATCACATTTCCAGACCCACCACCACAGCTGCATTCCTGTAACAGCATGCTTACTAGAAGAGTCACCTGTCACCTTTTCTACTCACACTCCATGCTAGAACTCAGTCAGAGAGCCATACTTAGCTATAAGGGAGCTTAGAAACTTTCTTTATGCTTAGTGCCCTATTGTAACTCAAGGGTTCAATGACTATCAAAAAAAAAAAAAAGTGGAGAGCAGATCTGGGGGACAACTAGAAGTCTCTATTACAAGCCAGAATGCTAGCTTTCATTTTGTCCCTTGCATTCCTGTTTGTTACCTTTGTTACAACTATCACTTCTCCTTGATTCCTGAGAACCAGGAATAGTTTCTGTGTTGCCTAAATTTCTGTAATACTATCTAGGACTGATGACGGTTTTGTTTCTTCTACCCCCTCCTTCTCTCCTTGTCTCCCCCTTATTCTGCTAACCAGGACTCCCAGAAGAAGACTGAACTGAAAATGTAATAATAAATACACTTGTCTTGTTATAAGAAGGGAAAAAAATCACTAGATCATCCTTTAGTATGATAGTCTGGTGTAGGCTCTTTGTAGATACTAGTTATAGGATTAAGGAAATCCCTTTTATTCTCAGTTGGAAGGACAGGGCATCTACAAGCAAGAATTTTTGAAAGAATACCTTTGAGACCTACAGCACCACCTTCCTACCCTCCCTGAGACTTCAGGTGCTTAGGGATTCACTATTCTCTTGCTTTCAATCATTACAGTGTAGCGATGTTCTATTTTCCCCATCCATAACAATGCTCACATTGTTTCATTCATTCATATAGTGTGTTTTATTTTACAAAGTAATTTAGAAGATATATAAGCACCAAACACTAAACTGGCAAAGTAGAAATAGACAGCAATGAACTGCATGGAAAATACAGCAAGTGTAAAAAATCCTCATTAAGGCATAGTTAACATGTAAATTTATGCAACTCATATCCTACAGTATTTCTAAATTTGACCTGCAATTTTTTTCTGATATTCCTTATACATTTTGCATTGAGTATAAAAAACAATCATATCAAATTCTCACAGGAACTAAAGATTTCCTAACATTAGAATTTGAAAACATTTTAATGCTCTTCAAATATGTAGAGGATATTATGCATGAACTCTGAAAGAAATGCAGCAGCGGACTGCCGGCGACTGTTGGAGTTTCCCTCGAGGTGAGCAGAGGGTGTTATTCCAAAGCAAAACTCACTAAACACAACTTTTCAAGCTGTCCAGACATTCTGCGTTAAGTAAGCTGTGACTGCCTCCCCTTCTTGATCCTCGAGGGGCGGGGCATTCACTTTAGTTTTGGAGTTATGATCTTCCACCAAGGAAGCTGGTAAGTCTCCCAGCTAGGATTTTTTTTTTTTTAAATATGAGTTGTGCAGTGGATGCTTTACTTAGAATTAATTTCGGGCAAAGGCTCATTCCTGTGACTGATGAAAGACGAACATAAATTTGTCCCTCTCTCCATCGAGAGGCGAGTTTATTTCCCCTCCCTGTGAGTCTCGCCTGGCTCTGGGTCTGCCTGAACAACAGGTGTGGGGCTGAGGCTGGATCTCACTTTACAGGGACAGCCTCCCTCCCCTTCCTTCCTCTGAGGACACAGTTACTCAGAACCCACCTGCCTTGGAGAAGCCGAGCCATAGAGAAAGTCGGTGCAGCAGAAAGCTAGCAGAGCCCCAGCTCAGCTCCCAGAAGGCAGCGTCAAATCTCAGTCACGTGTGTGAGTCCTTGGGGATGATATAGCCCAGTTGAGTCCCCTGCTGACTGCAGCCTTAACCAGGATCACATGGAGCAAAAAAAAAAAAAAAAAAAAAAAGGCTGCCCAGCTGAACCCAGGCAACCCAGAGGACTTGAGAGATTCACAGACTTGTTGTATGAGCCACGAAATTTTAGTGTGATTTCTTCACTCAGTTACATGTATCATAAAAATATTTGTCACTCACGTTTCACTTTGCGGCACACAGCCCCGTGTCTGCCATGGCCGCTCCAAAGAATCCGTTCTGGTAAAGTTCCTCATTTAACAAAGCACTGGGAATAGTTAACAGGCAGCTTCCCATGGTCACCTTTCTGAAGTTCCTGCTGCCCTGGAGTCAAGAGGTTTCCTTGAAAGAGCAGACCGATAATACTTGCACATGGTTCAAAGACGAGAAAGTCTAAAATGGTCACCAGCGGGTGACAATTCTATTGTCTTCTATTTTTTCCCACACCTGGTCACTTCCGCGGCCACCTCTGCCCCCAAAGGGTAAAAGCTATCCTTATTTTCTGGATGTTTCTGTATATACACACAAATATATGTTTTTTCCCCCCTCTTCCGACTTTTTATTTATTTTTAAGTAGGCACCACACTAGTGTGGAGCCCACCGCGGGGCTTGTACTCAGGACCCTGAGATCAAGACCTGAGCCATGAACAAGAGTCACATGTTCAACCCACTGAGCCACCCGGGCACCCCACCTCTTCCCACTTTTTTTTTTTTTGAACTTTTTAAAAAAATTTAAATTCAGTCAGTTAACATCTAGTGTATTCTTAGTCTCAGAGTTAGAGTTCAGTGATTCATCAGTTGTACGGAACCCCAGGGCTCATCCCATCATGTGCCCTCCTTGATGCCCAAAATCCACTTTTTAAACATGCCTCTTATACACACTATTCCACTCCTTGCTTTTTCTCCCATGAACAATTTATCTTGGGGTTTATCTATGTAGAGAATTCAATTTTAAAATCATATTCCTTAAAAAAAAATCTACCATATTGTTGACTCTGGATAAAAATGCTGTTTGTTCAACTAAGGGATTTCTACACAGCCCACAGAAAGGTAAGAAATTCTACATGAGCGATTTTCCTTCCCTCTGGATTCATAAATGGCCAAACGTGCCATTTCTAATTGAGGCCTGGCCCTAAGGAAGAAAAAAGTAGTCAACAAGTAGGTCATAAATGGATTTTTTCCTATCTTGCCTTGTAGTTAAGTTCCTGGGAATTATTTCTGATTGTAATATAAGTGCCTGACGTTAGGATTTTGAAGGCGGTGGACTCCATTTCAAAGATCCATCTCGAATAAACAGATGGCCAGCTGCAGCCCTGGCCAAGGGACTGGGCTGCCCCAGCCAGAGAATTCCCCTTTTAGAAAGCCCTGGGTGGTCTAGGTAACCGACCACTTGAGTGACCCTGCTTCTCCCTTCCTGCCCTTTAAGTCCTACACTTCAACTTACCAATAAAGAGCGAGTCCTCAAAGCCCTAGGCCCTCCACCCCAGGACCCCATGAAGGCAGAACCCCATGATCTCTCTCTCTCTATGACTTCACTGTGTAGCCATTGGACCTGTCATATACCCTCCAGGACCTGTGAGTAGCGAACCTTGTTTTTTCAAAGTTCCCTGATGGTTGTTGCTGGGGGCATCCTGCAACTCTGACAAGAACAACAAGGCCTGGGTCAGCCACAACATGGCCCTGGTGGGGGGAAATGCATGTGGGGCAGGTGGCGGGGGGCACTCGCCATGAGCAGCCAGGGCCCTGGTGAGTGTCCCAGGCATCTCCAGCCAAAGGCATCACGACCAATAGGCTGAGACACAAAACACACCCCCACCAAATATTTCAGTTTTAGAATGAAAATAGATTCATGCTTCTATTTGAAGAGACATGGAGACAAAAGGAGAGTCAAGAATGGGAACTTAAATGTGCAAATCCCCTGGGTGTGTGACAAGTGCAAGACACTTCCCTTGTCCCCTAATAGTATTGTATATTCAAGTAACCTTGAAATGAAATGTTCCCCTGACATATGCCACAGGCAGCATTCCACTCTGGTGAGAGGAAGACAGGTCTTACTTGGCGAATGCTGTTAGAATAATGTGAAATTCAGGCAGGTGAGAATAAAATTAGATTCCTACCCTACACCACAACACTCAACATTTCCAATGAAAACAAAGTGAACACAAGCCAGGAAAGAAAAAGAAAGGAAAATGTACTTAAGATTTTGAGGGGTCTAGGTCTTTTCAAGCAAAACGTAAAATCGGAGGAAAAGGCTGGCAGGTTTTTTTGCATAAAAATTTAAATCTCCCGTAAAGCGAAAGCCGTCATAAACAACGTTAACCAGAAACACGCAAAGGAAAGCAGCATGTATGCTAAAGAAAGAACACTGATGACTCATGTATGCACTGACACATCAGCGAGAATGACTAACAATTCCACGGAATGGGGGCAAACAACACAGAAATGCAATTCACAGGGAAAAAAATACAAATTACCATTAAACGTATGAAAATATGTGCAATTTTAATACGCAGGTGCACATGAATTGGCAAAAATGATGATTCGCATTAGAGCATGGAAGAATGTGAGGTTACAGGTGCTCTCATACCTTGCAGTTGGGATTGAATTGCTAACAGCTTTTAGGGAACACAATTTAGCAGCATGTACCAGAATTTAAAGTGGGTGTTCCCCCTAACCTAACAATTTTACACCTGAGAGACTCTTATGTGTACATATGCACACAAAGTTGCAATGTTCCTGGGCCTGTTGCTTAATCTCTCTGAGACTAATCCTTTATTGGTAAAATGTTTATTATAATAGTGTGTACCCCATTTGCTTGTTTTTTAATATATATTTGATATATATGTTTATATCAAACCTGTACTCATAGAATCCAAATGATGCCTTATTATAAAATATACACACACACACAAACACACACTCATACTTCTGGATTGTGTTTGCTAATATTCTAATTTTTGTGTCTATGTTCACAAGGAAGATTGATCTGTAATTTTTTTGCATTACATATTTTTTTAACATATAATGTATTATTTGCCCCAGGGGTACAGGTCTGTGAATCGTCAGGCTTACACACTTCACAGCACTCACCATAGCCCATACCCTTCCCAATGTCCATAACCCAACCACCCTCTCCCTACCTGCTGTCCCTCAGCAACCTCAGTTTGTTTTGTGAGATTAAGAGTCTCTTATGGTAAAAAGAGGTAAAGGATCTGTACTCGAGGAACTACAGAACACTCATGAAAGAAATTGAAGAAGACACAAAAAGATGAAAGACCGTTCCATGCTCTTGGATCGGAAGAATAAACATTGTTAAAATGTCTATACTGCTCTAAGTATAGAGCAATCTATACTTTTAATGCCATTCCAATCAAAATTCCACCAGTATTTTTCAAAGAGCTGGAGCAAATAATCCTAAAATTTGGATGGAATCAGAAGAGACCCCAAATTGCTAAGGAAATGTTGAGAAACAAAAACAAAACTGGAGGCATCACGTTACCCGATTTCAAGCTTTACTACAAAGCTGTGATCACCAAGACAGCATGGTACTGGCATAAAAACAGACACACAGTGGAACAGAGTGGAGAACCCAGATATGGACCCCCAACTCTATGGTCAAATAATCTTTGACAAAACAGGAAAAAATATACAATGGAAAAAAGACAGTCTCTTCAATAAATGCTGCTGGGAAAACTGGACAGTGATATGTAGAAGAATGAAACTCGACCATTCTCTTACAGCGTACACAAAGATAAACTCGAAATGGATAAAAGACCTCAACGTGAGACAGGAATCCATCAGAATCCTAGAGGAGAACATAGGCAGTAACCTCTTTGATATCAGCCACAGCAACTTCTTTCAAAATATGTCTCCAAAGGCAAAGGAAACAAAAGCAAAAATGAACTTTTGGGACTTCATCAAGATCAAAAGCTTCTGCACAGCAAAGGAAACAGTCAACAAAACAAAAAGGCAACCCACAGAATGGGAGAAGATATTTGCAAATGACAGTACAGACAAAAGGTTGATATCCAGGATCTATAAAGAACTCCTCAAACTCAACACACACAAAACAGAAAATCATATCGAAAAATGGGCAGAAGATATGAACAGACACTTCTCCAACGAAGACATACAAATGGCTATCAGACACATGAAAAAATGCTCATCATCACTAGCCATCAGGGAGATTCAAATTAAAACAACATTGAGATACCACCTGACACCAGTTAGAATGGCCAAAATTAGCAAGACAGGAAACAACGTGTGTTGGAGAGGATGTGGAGAAAGGGGAACCCTCTTCCACTGTTGGTGGGAATGCAAGTTAGTGCAGCCACTTTGGAGAACAGTGTGGAGACTCCTGAAGAAATTAAGAATAGAGCTTCCCTATGACCCTGCAATTGCACTGCTGGGTATTTACCCCAAAGATACAGATGTAGTGAAAAGAAGGGCCATCTGTACCCCAATGTTTATTGCAGCAATGGCTATGGTCGCCAAACTGTGGAAAGAACCAAGATGCCCTTCAACGGATGAATGGATAAGGAAGGTGTGGTCCATATACACAATGGAGTATTATGCCTCCATCAGAAAGGATGAATACCCAACTTTTGTAGCAACATGGACGGGACTGGAAGAGATTATGCTGAGCAAAATAAGTCAAGCAGAGAGAGTCAAGTATCATATGGTCTCACTTATTTGTGGAGCATAACAAATAACATGGAGGACATGGGGAGATGGAGAGGAGAGGGAGTTGAGGGAAACTGGAAAGGGAGATGAACCATGAGAGACTATGGACTCTGAAAAACAACCAGAGGGTTTTGAAGGGGCGGGGGGGAGGGGTGGGAGGTTGGGGAACCAGGTGGTGGGTAATAGGGAGGGCACGTACTGCATGGAGCACTGGGTGTGATGCCAAAACAATGAACACTATTATGCTGTAAATAAAAAAAAAAAAAAAAAAAAAAGAACTCCTCAAACTCAACACACACAAAACAGATAATCATATCAAAAAATGGGCAGAGGATATGAACAGACACTTCTCCAATGAGGACATACAAATGGCTATCAGACACATGAAAAAATGCTCATCATCACTAGCCATCAGGGAGATTCAAATTAAAACCTCATTGAGATATCACCTTACACCAGTTAGAATGGCCAAAATTAGCAAGACAGGAAACAACGTGTGTTGGAGAGGTTGTGGAGAAAGGGGAACCCTTTTACACTGTTGGTGGGAATGCAAGTTGGTGCAGCCACTCTGGAGAACAGTGTGGAGATTCCTCAAGAAATTAAAAATTGAGCTTCCCTATGACCTTGCAATTGCACTACTGGGTATTTAACCCAAAGATACAGATGTAGTGAAAAGAAGGGCCATCTGTACCCCAATGTTTAGAGCAGCAATGGCCATGGTTGCCAAACTGTGGAAAGAACCAAGATGCCCTTCAACGGATGAATGGATAAGGAAGATGTGGTCCATATACACGATGGAGTATTATGCCTCCATCAGAAAGGACGAATACCCAACTTTTGTAGCAACATGGACGGGACTGGAAGAGATTATGCTGAGCGAAATAAGTCAGGCAGAGAGAGTCAAGTATCATATGGTCTCACTTATTTGTGGAGCATAACAAAGAACATGGAGGACATGGGGAGATGGAGAGGAGAAGGGAGTTGTGGGAAATTGGAAGGGGAGATGAACCATGAGAGACTATGGACTCTGAAAAACAACCAGAGGGTTTTGAAGGGGCGGGGGGGAGGGGTGGGAGGTTGGGGAACCAGGTGGAGGGTAATAGAGAGGGCACGTACTGCATGGAGCACTGGGTGTGGTGCAAAAACAATGAGTACTGTTACGCTGAAAATAAATTAATTAATAAAAAAAAGAGTCTCTTATGGTAAGTGATTCTTAATCTCACAAACTGAGGGTTGATGGGGGAGGGGGGTTGGGTGAGAGGAGGGTTATGGACATTGGGGAGGGTATGTGCTATGGTGAGTGCTGTGAAGTGTGTAAACCTGGCGATTCACAGACCTGTACCCCTGGGGATAAAAATACATTATATGTTTATAAAAAAATAAGAAATAAATAAAAAAATTATTTAAAAAAAAAAGTCTCATGGTTTGTCTCCCTCCCGATCGGTTGTTATTTTTAAGTGAGGCAAATTAGCCCATGATCTGGTACAAAATAAATTTCAATGACTGTTATATACGGATATTACTATTACCATCATTACTATTTAATTATGATAGTTATGTTTGTGTACTTATAATTATAAATTACAAACAAAATGTACATCAATGGAGAAATACATAGGATGAAATAGCATGCATATATATGTACATACAACTCTATAAAATGTGCAAACAAAATTATACAAAATATATAGATTATTTGCATTTATTTAACAATCTGTGTGCACACACGTGTGTGCATGTGGGGGAAGGGTGTAAAGAGGAAGAGTGAGTGTGTTTTATAAAGGTCTAAAAAGGTACCCGGCTGTTATTAATGTCCAAAGTATTGGAACAAGGGAAAAAGTGAAGACAAATTTATACTTTACCATGCATCATTCTGTAGTGATTGAATTTTGACTTTTCTGAGCAGCCAATGTAAGCTGGCATGGTCTCTCCAAGACCAGTGAACTTCACTCACCTAAAACCATAACAACTGGACCATATGACTTCATTTATAGCAAATTTGATCTATTTTTTCAGATTTGAAATGACAGAAGTTAATTTATAATCTAGATTTTGCACACCATTTCGGATGGCAAAGATTTACATCTAATTTCTTTAAATGGGTTCTGAAGATGAGCTTAAGTTTTTTGGAAAATCATCTTATTGCTAACAATGGCAGATTAATGAGGCATTTCAGAATAAAATTATTTCATCATATTCTGATTAAGGAATTCTTCATTTGAGAAACCTATAAAACTTTTATATTCTTAAGGCAATACCCTACATACAAATTGTTAATAAATGCTGACATCATGGAATTCTTTAAAAGGCTCTCCTGTTGTAAAGATAGTGGTCCCATGCCCTCAGCCCTGGGTCTTCTGTTGGTGCATTAGAGTCTCCCTCCTCCTTCCCTGGGGGGCAAGGCTGGCTGAACAAATCTCACCACAGCTTCTGCCTTATTTTAAATACTCACTATCCTAAGACATGCCCATCAGGATACCACATGTATCCTAACAAAGATCAATTTATAGGTAGCTCCTTTCCACCTTTCTTAAATGAAACAATGCCCTTCTGTTTCCAACTCAGATAAGAAAATTCATTAAATATAAAACAAACTGGGGGTTGCTGGGGGGAGGTGGGGTTGGGAGAGGGGGAGGGGGTTATGGACATGGGGGAGGGTATGTGCTATCGTGAGTGCTGTGCAGTGTGTAAACCTGGCGATTCACAGACCTGTACCCCTGGGGATAAAAATACATTATATGTTTATAAAAAAAAAAATAGGAAGGGGAGGCTAACCATAAGAGACTATGGACTCTGAAAAACAACCTGAGGGTTTTGAAGGGTCAGGGGTGGGAGGTTGGGGGAACAGGTGGTGAGTAATAGGGAGGGCACGTTTTGCATGGAGCACTGGGTGTTGTGCAAAAACAATGAATACTGTTACGCTGAAAAAATAAATTAAAGTGAAAAAAATATAAGTCATCTTTGAAATCAGTAAAAAAAGAAAAATATATGGGAAAGAAAAAATTTTAGATTTTGTTTATTTATTTGAGATAGAGAGAGAGAGCACAAGCAGGGGGAGCACAGGGAGAGGGAGAAGCAGGCTCCCCGTTGAGCCAGGGAGCCCAACACCAACATGGGGCTCGATCCCAGGACCTTGAGATCATGACCTGAGCTGAAGAGCAGATGCCTACCTGATTGAGCCACCCAGGTGCCTCAGGAAAAGAAAATTAGGCAGTGATATTAAACTCTACTCAAGAAACAAGAGGGTTTGGTGCAACTGCAGAAACTTCACCTGGCACAATACTGTTGTTACAAAACCATTAAAAGCAAATTGTCATTTGCACCAACACTTAATCATTTATATTTGTCAGACTCTGCTACAGATGCTCTCTCATTTGCAACTCAGACTATCTCTACCCTCTTTACAGAGGACTCTGAAGCTTAAGAAAACCACTGACTGGGGCTGATGAGAGAGAACTTTAAAATATCGATCATCAGAATCTAATAACATATCCTAAGGTACTGTCATAATTTTTTACTTTGTGTCAAGAAATAAATCCATGTACTTTTCCTTTTTTACCCCTGCAGACATACCTACTTTGTTCACTACCAGAGTGAAATTGCTTCTAAAACAACTCAGGCTTCATTCCACAAAACTTGAAAATAAATGTGGTAATGATTTCCTTCCTTGTTTTGGCATTAACTCAACAAAAATATCTATTTCAAAGGAAAGAAACTCGGTGAGTGTTTACAGTACATATATGCCTCTAAGGTTAATTCACAGAAAACATTTTTAACGTACTTTCCCAAAAACTATGTGAATAATTTACATAAAACAGATAACTGTAGCATAACAAATTAGGAATTTTCCAGAACCAAAACTGCTTCATAACTATGAACATGGACAACCTGTAAAAATAACCAACAATTCGGGGCACCTGGGTGGCTCAGTGGGTTAAGCCTCTGCCTTCACTTCAGGTCGTGATCTCAGTGTCCTGGGATGGAGCCCCGCATCAGGCTCTCTGCTCAGCAGGGAGTCTGCTATCCCTCTCTGCCTGCTTCTCTGCCTACTTGTGATCTCTCTCTCTATGTCAAATAAATAAATAAAATCTTTTAAAAAAATAAAAATAAATAACCAATATTCTAACAAATAATTTTAAAGTCTTTTTCAATCTATGATCATACCTAACTCTTGATACCTATCAATTGGTAGTGCACACTACTGACTACAGACAGTAGCAAGTCTTCTACCAAAAAAAGAAGTATCCAGAAATTCTGAGCTTTCTGAAATTTTAATTTTCATTAAAAGATGTAATATATTTTTAATGCTATAAAATCGGTTTCTATATAAATCATGTTAATTTTGGAATTGAAACAAAAAAGTTACACCAGACTCTGGTGAAAATGCTTATGCACTCAAGTTACAAACAAAGTTGTGTCTTTGAAAAAGAATATTTGATGCTCAAAAATCTACATTCTCCCAACTAAAAACCATTCAAAAGTCATTTTTTCTTTTTGAGTACACTTACTGTAATTTAATCTTTCCACTTCCTCAGTTCTTAAGATTAATTTCTGTTGTAAGGGTTCTAATGAAGTTCAGTTAAAGTTTAACTCAATAAAATCCAGGTTCTGAACATTTTCATTTAGACACAAACCTATTTTAGTCAACTGATGATTGAATTACAAATCATTCAGGCAAATGATAATTACTTTCTGTCACACATATTTCTTAAAAATAGGAACATATATTTTCCACAATCTTGAATATATTCCTTTGTGTGTATGTGTGTGGTTTGATTTACAAAATAAACTAGAAGTTCTCTTCAATTAACAATACCACTATACTGAAATCTTGTAACAAAGTTTCTAACTGTAATGATGTCCATTTATCTCGTTATTAAATTCAGCACAGCAGAAACACCTGCTACCCTGGATGTTACCTCTATGACCTGTCTTATGTTCTATAAGTACTACATCAGTGCATGGACAGGGCAATTGTATGGGGATAAAATAATATACGCTTAAAAAAACACAGAATGTCTTAATTCTTCATATTACATAAGTTTTCCATTTTTCAAGTTTTTCATTTTCAGTTTTCAAGTTTTTCATTTGTATCAACTTCCAGCTGTGGTGGTCATTGATTGGAGACAATACAGAATGACGCAGGAATGTTGTTTTCAGTGATAAGAAGTACACGGAGAGGGCACTTCTAAGAAGACCTCTCCCTCCATCTGCTGAAGCTTTCCTTCCATAGCGTTCCTCCAAGGTGATGCAGTAACTAAGTTGCCTGCACCAGGGTTGTCTCCCATCTTGCTAAAAATGCAGACTCTCGGCCCCAAGGCCGCTGATACACCCTCTCTACTTGGCGGGGGGGGGGGGGGGGGGGGGGGCAGTAGAGGGGCTGGGAGTCAGGGATCTTAGCTGACCCTCATAAAACTGTGCTCTGAAAACCATTGTTCTGCAGGCTCTATCCTCAAAGTAAAGCCACAAAGCGTTAAGTGGACTGAGGGATAATTTTTAATTCTCAACTGTACAAATTGCATTTTAAAATATAGGGATAAGGCGCTACCATAAATCAAGAAATAAAATTAATTTTTGCAGCAATCTCAATCTTGTGTTAGCATTTTAGTATACAGGATAACATAGTAAGAGGATATAACAGCATAGACAGAATGCTGTGGTTAAGAAATCTTAAGCAAAGTCGAAGTACATTAATTACTCACAGAGATTTATAGTCTAGGGGCATAAAAGTCAATATAAAGGTGAGTTAATAATATGCCTGGAAATTGCATGTGTAAAAAGAATATAGTACTTTTTAAGGACTTAAAAATATATCAATCTTCATATATTAGAGGACAAGCATATTGATCAGGTAAAAAAAAAAAAAAATCCCAGTGCCTGATTTCAAAGACCAACTCCACAGAACCAGACCAATAGGCCTTCTATTACTAAAATAGCTGTGTTACTTTACTACCAAAATACTAAAAAAACTGAAACCCTAACACATTGAAGTTAATATCCCCAATAAATGAAACAAATCAATATTCCTGCTGAAATGTGCATAAATTAAACCTAATCACAAGGAAACCTCAAATCCAAATTGAGAGACTTTCTACAAAGGAACTCCTCTGAACTGTTGAAAATGTCAAAGTCATAAAGCATGAGGAAAAGTCAGGGAGCCACTCTAGACAGGAAGAGGTGACAAGGAACTGTGACGCCTGAACTGGGACTGCATCTTGCCCAGAACGTGTTTGTGGTTTGTTCCCAACACCCTGTTGAGGAGGTTTGTGTGAGGTCCAAGTCGAGAGAAAGATACTCTATCAACGTGAATTTCCTGATTTGGGTCATTGTACTGTGGCTGTGTACGAGGATGTCCTTGTTCTCAGGGAACATACAGTGAAGTCATCATAAGTGAATGTTTTCAACTTACTCTCATCAAATGGTTCACAAAATATTACGGAGAGAGGAGGAGTGAGGGAGGAAGGGAGAGAGAGGGAATACTACAGCAAAAGGGGCAAAGTGTTAGGGCTCAGGAATTCAAGGGAAGGCTATCTAGCATTATTGCAACTTTCCTATTAGGTTTAAAATTATTTCAAGAAAAAAATGCTAAAAATATTTTTTAAAGCTGCTAATAGGAATGCTAAAAAAAATCTAAAAACTTTAGAACATATTTTTAAGCTTCAGATCTGGAGGAACGACATGTCTATTTCTGTTGTTTTGAAGTCTAGACTGAAAATACAAACAAATTGAATTTTCAATTCCATTCAATGACTTTATACTAATTACAAAACAGTTACTTTTCCTTTTATCAGCTATATGTATATTCCAGATCACCATATAGGTTAATGGAAAATATTTCTACGTTTTACACATTCGTCTGAAAAATAATTCAAATGCTGGTTTTTATAGTTATTTTTTTCTTATAGTTATTTCCTTCCTTTTCTTGTGCCTTAATGATTTAAGTTTCATCTATCCTTGATTTTGAGTCTATTTGAAAAGTTTTAAACCAGAATGTTATTTAGTGGCGACGATACACTTGTATACACATAAGTAACAAAAAAATCCTACCACACCGGATTACCAATGCATGACATTTTGTAATTATTTTGCAATGTGATTTCTTAGCCAATCTAACCTAACAATCATGTCAGAGGTCTTATGGTGTAGGGTGGAGAGAGGTATGATAAGAAAAACATGCCAATTCCCCTCAACAGTCCTTGGCATACAGTTGGCACACAGGTTACTGTGTGATTCCATTTCACTTGCCATGTCTCATCAGAAAGCACGAGACAGTGGCAGAACACACAGATGCTTACAAATCCAAAGATGAGACAATAATGCACCTGAGAATCTACAGAGGTCAAGCAATAAAAGCTTTTGGTGAAAATGACTTTATTTTGGCATACTTCTAAAAATTAAGTTATAACAGGGACATTGTTGTATTAATATCAGATTAAGGCTATGAAAAATAAAAGAAAAAAGGACTTGCGCATGCTGTACATATTGTATATCAATCTTTAAAGCTATGAAAAGTGAAAAACAATCAGAATTTTGTGGAGTGTTATTAAACAAATTGAAAGTTGCTAGTATCATAATTTCTTGGTATAATGTTTTTCAAATGCCAAGGTCTATAGGACTGAATGGAAGTTCTGTTTGATTCATGTCCTGGTTTGCGTAATGGAAAAGGAAAGTTGGGAAGACTTCAGGAGAATTCCAAAAGATGCAGGCGCAGGAAACAAATGCAAAGGAATTTCGAATATTTTCTCTTTCAAATCAAACTCCGATTTAAGCACTTTATTTTCTACCCAAGGGACAGTTTAGAATTAGTTGAATATCGAAGATACTGAAGACAGACTAACTCTAAAGTTTAGGGATACCATGCTAACAAAGGTCACTAAATAATAGTTTGACGCATTTTCTTTTTTATTAAAGTTAATCACAATTCCTACTTTGGGATATGCCACAACTAAACGAAAATAGAGATATTACAGCTGCTTGAAGGGAGTACAGGTTGAATTAACACAAGTTTTAGGAATAACATTTAAAATACTTTTCATAAGACAGGCATCTGACAGGATCAAGATGTATGGGAACTTCTTAGGCTATGGCACCAAAGGGAAAAACTCCCCAGAAATTTCTTCCATAGAAAAATTCAAGATAAAATCAGATCAAGCAGAGTAAAGGCAGAATGAACATTTGCATTTGGAGAATTAGTAACCTCATACATAGAACACACAGTGCTCGTTAAAACATTCAGCTGCAGAGATATGTTAAAATGTAATAAAGGAAATAGCACCTTTTGAAAATCATGTTACCTAAAATGAAAGTTTGCAAAAACGATTCTGAACTGCAAATCTTCATATGAGGAAAATTGAGAAGGTGGTACCACAAAACAGTTTGGAAAAGTGTAATGTTACATGATGATTGCAAGCACAAACGGTACAGAACATTGAAAGCCAAAATTCCACCTCCATATCTGCAATAGGCAAAACAAAACAAAAACAAACAAACAAAAAAAAACCATTTTTCTTTTAAAGTTATACATCTAATATTCTCTCTAAATTGGGTCAGTAAAGCAGCATACCTTAATGTAAGGGGAAAAAATTTAAAGGGCTTCCTTGGGAATTAAAAGCAGTATTAAAGTATCAGTCTATCTACTATCTACTAACTACATGGTCTATCTACTGTATGCTAAACACGTGGACAAGAGGTTTATTATAAGACTTCTTGCTTGAAATTCAATGGAATTCAGAATAAAATGAGTCTGTTATGTCATATGCCAAACTTTTCATTACCGAAGTCCCACGAGGGATTATCAAAACATGATTTTTACTAGATGATTCCAGGTATAGAGAAGTCTTTCTCAGCCAGAGTTCTGACTATAACATTATAATCAGACCCAATGTTATTCTTTTTTCACAAGTGAGACAAAGTATACACTTATTCTTTCTAATCCCTTAAGATCCTTATAGTTGAAAAGGTTGTCCTTGAAGGTTAATGCAAATAAAAATAACTTTGCTTAGCAGTACATGTAATTTTACCAGCCTAAACATTTATCCAAGGAAGATTTTCCAATTGTGATATCTACTTGAATATTCTTGTTATACACCTGCTTTATCTCTATCAAAAGTCGTATCAAAACAAATTATGTCCATGCTTCCCAAAATAACTATTAATCAACTGCCTTGTAACTTGTAATAAACAGATCTTGGGTTCAGGAAATATCAATACATTATTAACATGTTATTATAATTCTGCATTTACTTTCATTTATGAATATCACATAAATACCACTGGCAAGTATCATAATGTTAAATCATTAAACTAATTTGTAAATATCGATTTAAAAACCTTGGAGCATATGCTGCAAAAACAAAAAAATTAAGTGAAACTTTTTAAAAAAATCTCCCTCCCCAGGTAATACACCTAATTATTTTCCTAATGATCATCACCTACCCAGGAGTTGGTAATAAATACTGCATAGTTCTTACAGAAAATGTGAAGACAAATATTGGCAAATACCGCATCCCATGTTATAGTCTAAGAAATCATACAATCTGTGTATTTCATAAAGTTGTTTATTCTTGTTATTAAAACTTGGACTCAAGTAATCCTGGTTCTTCTGGAAAAAGCACCTTGTTCGGGGGCATGGTTTAGTCATCCTTTTCTACAATCACCTCTCCGTGAAGCACCTTTCTTCTTTGGCGTAACATATGAAAATAGAGTTGTGGAAACACTGATGGAAAAAAGAAAACAAAGGAGGATGCTGTTGACAATTATTTATACTTGAAACCTCCCCCACGTGGGTGCTCTGAGAGCAAGAACAGCATCTGTACCCGCAGCCGTCCGCCCCCCAACGCTGCCAGAGCTCAGGCTGGAGCGCATGCGCAGAGGCCGCACACAGTAGGTCGCACCAGGCACCCTGTATCCTGCACTCTGCAGGCCTCCTGCAGGCCTCTAGGGTTTCCAGGCTCGCTTTTTTTTTTTAATGATTTTATTTATTTATTTGACAGAGAGAGAGATCACAAGTAGGCAGAGAGGCAGGCAGAGAGAGAGAGGAGGAAGCAGGCTCCCTGCAGAGCAGAGAGCCTGATGCGGGGCACGATCCCAGGACCCTGAGATCATGACCCGAGCCGAAGGCAGCGGCTTAATCCACTGAGCCACCCAGGCGCCCCAAGGCTCGCCTCTTTTGATGGCGATCTTTACAAATTGAAGGTTTGTGGTCACCCTGCTTAGAACAAGTTTCCTGTCCCCGTTTTTCCAACAGCAGGTGCTCACTTGGTGTCTCTGTGTTACATTTTGGGTTACATTCTCAGAATATTGCAACCTTTTTCATTATTATTATTGTACTCGTCATGATGAGTGATACTGACTCACTGAAAGCTCTGATGAGGGTGACCATTTATTAGCAATAAAGTATTTTTTAATTAAGGTGTGCACAGTGATGCTATTACAAACTTAAGAGACTACAGTATAATGTAAACATAACTTTTATATGCGCTGGAAAAAAAAAACCATCGTTGGACTCACTTTATTGCAATATTAGCTTTAGTGGTCGGAACTGAACCTGCAGCATCTCTGGAATATGCCTGTAATGTTGGGGTTTTTTTTTAAATATTTTATTTATTTGACAGAGAGAAATCACAACTAGGCAGAGAGGCAGGCAGAGAGAGAGGAGGAAGCAGACTCCCCGCGGAGCAGAGAGCCCGATGCGGGGCTCGATCCGAGGACCCTGGGACCACTACCCCAGCTGAAGGCAGAGGCTTTAACCCACTGAGCCACCCAGGCGCCCCAATGCTGGGGATTCTTTAGCAAAGTTAGAAGTTAAGTATCCTGATAAAGATATCTTCATAATGACCTGGGACGCTGTGCCAGAATGTTCTGGTGCAAGGAAAACTGCCTGCCCCCCTTCTCTCGGGTCCATCCGCTCTCCTGCACCATGAGGGCATCTCATGGACATATGTGGGTATCTAAGCCCACACAACCCAGCTTCATCCAGACCGCTCACAAATGTTCTTGTTCCCTGCTAGTGACTATCAAAAATTTGACCTAAAAACCAACCACTAGGGGCGCCTGGGTGGCTCAGTGGATTAAGCTGCTGTCTTCGGCTCAGGTCATGATCTCAGGGTTCTGGGATCGAGCCCCACATGGGGCTCTCTGCTCCGCGGGGAGCCTGCTTCCTCCTCTCTCTCTCTGCCTGCCTCTCTGCCTACTTGTGATCTCTCTCTCTGTCAAATAAATAAAATAATAAAATCTTTAAAAAAAAAAAAACAACCACTATTGGCATTTAAATGAAGTGAGTAGAGCTTCACCAACTCACGGCAATTATTGAAAGATGATGAGAAATTAGTGAAGAGGCTGAGTTATTCAAAATATTTTAAGAAAAGCAGTTTCCTTATGTTCTAGTATACAGAGCAACATACACAAGTCTAAGTACTCCTAAATAACTTTTCCAAGTGTATGCTCAAGGATTAGACAGAAATGACCTGACATTTTCTGGGACTACATGTTTATCTTCAGACAAATAATTCTAAATGCTGGCAAACAATTCACTGATGTGTGCCCTATCTTTTCTTTAAAAAAAAAAAAGTAATTCAGTTTCTCTTTAAGTGATTCTGAGAAAGCAATCATCTGTGTATTGATTTACTTACCTTTTTCCTTATAACTTTAAGAGTCCTTTTTGACTCACTCAACTCTTCCATTATTTAAAATTATGAATAACCATGGGGTTGAACAGAGGTTTTGATGTATTTGTAAGCCATCAGGTCTCCTTGCCTATTAAACTAGCGATCATACTTCACAAAAATACTCGCTGCTTATGCTAAATCAAAGTACTAATGACCATATACTTACATGGTATATATGAGGCCATGGTTATAAGAAGGAAATAGTAGTAGTCAAAAGAGACATTGTATTTATTCGGAAGTCTTATTGAAAACATTCCTGTCTTCTTCACATATGGTAAGGCAGCATATATTGTAAGAAGTTCACCAACAACTCCGACAGGATATAAGATGATAAAAAAATTATATCTGGAGAAAGACAGACCCCAGGGAATTATTTTTCTAAAATAATGACTGGATTTGACATTATCGTTCTTTTGCTACTACTGTCTTTAAACTTAAAAATACATTTTACAGTGTCCCTCACAGGTTAATTTTTTTTTTTTTTTTTTTTTTTCTCATTTTATTTATTTTTTCAGCGTAACAGTATTCATTCTTTTTGCACAACACCCAGTGCTCCATGCAAAACGTGCCCTCTCCATTACCCACCACCTGTTCCCCCAACCTCCCACCCCTGACCCTTCAAAACCCTCAGGTTGCCCCAACCTCCCACCCCTGACCCTTCAAAACCCTCAGGTTGTTTTTCAGAGTCCATAGTCTCTTATGGTTCGCTTCCCCGCCCCAATGTCCATAGCCCGCTCCCCCTCCCCCAATCCCACCTCCCCGCAGCAACCCCCAGTTTGTTTTGTGAGATTAAGAGTCATTTATGGTTTGTCTCCCTCCCAATCCCATCTTGTTTCATTTATTCTTCTCCTATCTCCTACCCCCCCATGTTGCTTCTCCATGTCCTCATATCAGGGAGATCATATGATAGTTGTCTTTCTCCGATTGACTTATTTCACTAAGCATGATACGCTCTAGTTCCATCCACGTCGTCGCAAATGGCAAGATTTCATTTCTTTTGATGGCTGCATAGTATTCCATTGTGTATATATACCACATCTTCTTGATCCATTCATCTGTTGATGGACATCTAGGTTCTTTCCATAGTCTGGCTATTGTAGACATTGCTGCTATAAACATTCGGGTACACGTGCCCCTTCGGATCACTATGTTTGTATCTTTAGGGTAAATACCCAGTAGTGCAATTGCTGGGTCATAGGGTAGTTCTATTTTCAACATTTTGAGGAACCTCCATGCTGTTTTCCAGAGTGGTTGCACCAGCTTGCATTCCCACCAACAGTGGAGGAGGGTTCCCCTTTCTCCACATCCTCTCCAGCATCTGTCATTTCCTGACTTGTTCATTTTAGCCATTCTGACTGGTGTGAGGTGATATCTCATTGTGGTTAATTTTTTTCTATTTTAATCATTTGCTTGTTTTTGTTTTTAAAGGTTTTATTTGACACAGACGGAGAGTACAAGTAAGCAGAGCAGCAGGCAGAGGAAGAGGGAGAAGCAGGCTCTCCACTGAGCAGGGAGCCCAATGCAGGGCTTGATCCCAGGACCCTGGGATCATGACCTGAGCCAAAGGCAGCCGCTTAATGAACTGAACCACCCAGGCACCTTAATTATTTGTTTATCATTTTAATTATCCTCCTTTCTTCTCATAGCAGTTTCCATTTTAGATAGCAAAATCTTAATAAAATAAGAAGTCAACTTACTTCACAGTACTGAAATAATGGCATATGTCTTAACAATGTATATGTATGTAGTTTTGTATTGTAAAGGACATAAGTGTTGTAAATAATACATTATAAAGCACCTATAAGTATTATAAGGCATTGTAAGGGTAACTTCTTTGACACCTGGAATCAAAACTGAATGTTGTTTTTTGGGTTTTTTTCCCCCTCCAGCTAGTCATTTATTGATCAAGTGCTGTGCTTTAAAAGACCAGTTATGGGTACCTGGGTGGCTCAGTTGGTAAAGCAACTGCATTTGGCTCAGGTCATGATCCCAGGGCTCCTGGGCTCCAGCCCCGCATCAGGCTCCCTGCTCAGCAGGAAGCCTGTTTCTCCCTCTCCCTCTGCTGCTCTGCCTGCTTGTGTTCTCTCACTGTCTCTGTCAAATAAATAAATAAAATCTTAAAAAAAAAAAAGACCAGTTATGATCCTAATTTTATATTTAAATCTCGAAATTACCAAAGTGGTTCTTGGAAGCATTTGGAAACCCCTTTGTGGCTACTAATTAAAAAAGAGTTAAATACTATTTCAGAAAACTGACATACTACTACTAAATATATATTTATACATATTCATATATTTGGTATATCTAATATATCAATAATACTAAAGTATCAGGAAATACTAATGAATATATTATCTAAAACTATTCTCTTAACAGGTAAGAGAAATTGTTTCCAAAATTCCCACTTAAAGGAACAGTTTGCTTAAATTAGCTAAGAAAGTTCTATTCAAAATCCAAAATCACAGTGTGTTCATTTGGGCTGTGGCAAGGTCTCTAACGCACAGTAGGCCAGCCACTACTCATGCCTATGATGAGGGCAAGGCTCTGTGAGTCTCTGTGGGCCTCCAGCAAGAACAACTTCAAGGACCCAAGGCAACAACATTTCTCCACTGAAGAAAATCATTTCTCTCAAAGGCAGTTACCAAATTAAAGGTTAAATTGTTGGTGGAAAAAGACAGAAATCAGTTAATCCATTTTTATTTTATCATTTTGTTGGCATTAAGATAATTGTAAAGAAATGTTAAATTTATCAGTACAGCAGAAACTTGGAGACAACTTAAAAATCACCTTATTCCTGTATGTCGAGGATATACATGGGTAAGACATGGTGTGGGAACAGAATCATTTGTCAAAATAGATTCAGTGGCGAACGGAAAGCCTAATGATCCTTTTATTGTACCTGTTTATCTCCTCCTCGCCGTGGGTAGATCATCTGCTTTCTTACTACTAGTTTTATTTATTTATTTATATTTATTTAAATCACTCTTTTCCAATCTTAATTTCCTAACTCAATTTAAAAATCATATAACTGAACATTTTATATCCCTTTTCAAGTAAAACATTAAAACTTATTTATGGAGTTTTTAAACTTTATGTGACTCTCCAGTGATTTTTCTGGAAGCACTGTTCTTAAACAGGAAAAGAGCATATCACTCCTAGAGTAAACTAGTTTGAAACGTTCAGCCACTGATTATTTTTAATGCAATGAGAGCAAATGATATAATTTACTGGCTTTATACTTTAGAAAGATTGCATGTCACCAATTCTGTAAGTTTTGATGGCAGCATGAGAAATTTAACTACCTATTCAGAAAAAGAATTCCTCATTAAAGGTTCCTAATTGTGACCTAAACATTTTTTGAAGGGGATGCATTTTTGAAATTAAAATGGAAATTAACATCAAACATAACAACATACAAGTGCCTATTCAGTGGGCTTTTCTAGGAACGCTTCTTACACATAAGTAGAATGGAAGTATATTCAAACCATCACAGTAGGCCAGCTATGTATAAATAAGAACCCATTCTTACTGTGAAGTTTTATTTCAGAATGACAGCTTCAACATTTGAACATAAATACAGACGTTATTTTAAGTTTTTTAATGAGGTTGGCAAATATATATAGATGGTTGGAGTTTTTTAAGATTTTTAACATGAAATATTACTCATGATTATGATTAACTGACATGTATTATGCTAACAGGTACATTTCAAAGTTGAAAGGTCTTATAGTACTTGGTTTAACATTAGTTCAATTGACAAAGGATTTCTAAACAGCAAATTTAAACATGTTTTGAACTTCTCCAGAAAGTCAACACATGCATAGTGCATTCCGAAAGGCAGACAGACAAAACATTAAAGACTATTATCTTTCTCAAATAAATTCTACAAATACAGCAAGTGAAGAGACTATTGCATGAGTTAGTATTTTCAAAGGTGCTGGAGGTCCAGAAGACTGAGGTCACCATGCAAGATTCAAGGTGCACTGAGATTCATTCTAGGATTAGTCCAGCAACACAACAAACTGCCAACTATGTGAAAGGCCCAATCGCTCAAAGTGAAAAAATGCTCGGTTACGATAAGAATAAAACCAACCTAACATAGAAATGGGAGCGCAGCCTCCTTATGAGAGACAATAGGTTTAAGCTCAAATTATAATTCTGAAGCATTTCAATAAAAAAAAGGATAAGCCACAAATGTCTAAAAAGGAGCAAAAGCATATAAAAAAAGTCTGAGTATAAATATAATTAACAGTGATTATCTTCATGGAGGAGGATTACAAGCAGTTCAAAAGGTCTTTTTCCCCTTCATTTTGGATTTTTTAACATATTCTATAGTTCATTATATTCCAACATGTATAATATATGAGTTATGAAAAAGGATTGTGGATACTAATTATCAAAATAATTTAATTATTTGATCATTAATTATATTTTTATCAATAATTATATTATAATTATTATTTAATTATCAAAATAATTTAAATCATGCAGGAAAACATGCCATATTTTTGGCACAGAGTTTAACTAATATAATTCAAAAAAATGTACATTTTGCTTCCAAAGAAAAATGAATGACCAATTCAGGTTATGTGAGGATATTGACGCAACTTGTCTGGCAGTAATTCTACTCAAAATATATATTAATATGATTTTTCTCTGATCATTAAATTAAGCCTTTAGAATTGAAGTTACAACACTGCTTGCTAGTAGCCAAGAAAACAGCATCCTGTCATCATGGGCTAAGACACAAATTTTCCTTTCCTAGGGTTAGCTCAGCACACAAAACACACATGCAGTAGTGAGAAACTAAACTGTAAGACAACGCCACCTGGCCCATTTAATGAAGTATGGCAAGTGGTCGAGAAGACTGAACGTGTAGAAGGAATAGCGAGTGATCTCTGTCACAGTCCACGCGACCAGAAAAAGCACCACGCTCTCCTCATTCTGGATCTGCAGAATCACAGAGAAATCCACAGTGTGGTTTAACCTTGAACATTTTTCTCCATGAAGATATACTCATTTTTTACTGTGTGTCTTTGAATGTCAGGGGTAGACAGAGGCAAGACAGAAAAACAGAGTCACCACTACATAATTCATGAAAACACACAAATATGTCCTAAGAACAGGAATGGTCAAATTTCTACTGCTTTCTCTTTCTTAGCCTTCGCTCCATCTGCTAACTCAACCATCCTGTGACAACATCACCCCTCAAAACCAGCATGGGAACCATTAGACACTCCGACTTTCTACGGTCGTCTGATGATACCCAGCCTACTGTAGTACTAGCTACTGCATTTGTCCACCATCTTTTGTCCTATGGCCACCATTTGCATTCAGAGCCTCACCATATTCTCCATCCAGACTACTCTAACAGCTTCCTAAATAGCCTCTCCACTCTTACTCTCCTCGTGGATGGAAGTCTTCTCTTCAACGCAAAGCCAAAATACATTTGGAAGCAGTGATCCTGAGATTTAAAAGCTTCCTTGGCTCTCCATTCCTTAACAGGACAAGAGGGTCATAGTCAAGGTTCTCTACAATCTGAGCTCAGGAATCTCCCAATTTCATCTGCAATCTCTCAGCCTCCCACTACCAGTTCTCCCTGGTGACACCAACTTACTATTATTTCCATAACATGCTCTGAATGTTCACATCTTAACACATGCTATTCCCTCCAATTATAATGCTACTCACTCCCTTTTTAGTTCCCATGGAAAATCCTTTCTCACCCTTTAAGATCTAGCTAAAGCATTACACTCTCTGGACAACTTTCCCCAAACTCCTCCTTTCACCCTGAGCTGCCATTTGCTCACTTTCCTTGATCATATCTGTACTATAACACCTGCCAGTTTGTATGAAAGTCTGTCTGCCTGACTCTTGGGTATTTATCAGTGTTCTCCTTACACACTCCTTCCTCAGGGAAGCCTGCCTTCCCTCCCTCAGTCAGGCTAAATCCCCAGGTACACTGTAATACGTATTCGTCTCTTATTTCAAAGCACTAACACTAACATAATGAAACAACTACAGTTGACCCTGAACAAAATGGGGATTGGGGCACCAATCCCTGCTGTGTAGTCAAAAAGCCTGCATTTAAATTTTAAGTTTTGACTCCCCAAAACTTAACAACTAATAGCCTACTGTTGACCAGAAGCCTTATCGGTAACCTATAAACAGCTGAATAACACATATCTTGTGTGTTCTATGTATTATATATGGCATTCTTACAATAAAGCAAGCTAGAGAAAAGAAAATGTCATTTACAAAATCGGAAGAGAAAATACACTTATAGTATTCTAATTATCAGAAAAAAATTATAAAAAGAAAAAATTCTGAGTATGAATGAACACGTGCAGTTCAAACGCAGGTTGTTCAAGGTCAACTGTACTTATGTAACTACTTGTTTACCGCTGCTCCCACTTAAAGGATTCACAAGGAAGCGACCGTATTCTTGTCATTAACAGCCAGATCCCTAGCACAGCCTCGGGCTGGAACAGTTGTGCGATCAGTATTTGCTGAATGAGTCAACGTCTGTATGACCAGCGCCCACTTCTGAACAACCAGTACGCAAAGAGCTGGAATGGCCCTATCCACTCTTGTAAAGCCAGACACGATCACAGTGTCAAGTGTACAGAAGGCACTCAATAAATATTGGCTGAGTTCGTTAAAGAGGGGGTAGAAAGGTACCAGTGGGAAACTATTGTTGGAAAAAACTAAAGAGTAATACTAATACAGAGATCCTTTCGAGGATGAAAAAAAGGGCAGATGGGGCTTTTTTCTCTTGGGGGCTAGCAACCTATTAGATCCTCTCTCACTTCTCTCCACAGAGGATGCCGGCCACCCTGTCTTGTCTGTCTTCTGCCTCCAACGTCAGACTCTTTGTAGTCCCAGCCCAGCTATTATATTCGCTCACTGTCTGGAATAGACTTTTATTCTGTTTATGGGGCCTCCCGCTTTTAAACTACGTGGCAATCTGAACACAAAGTCTGGCTCTCCGCGTGGCACGCGCTCACAGCTCAGGCTACGGCGGTCAGCCGTGAGGGGCCGGGTGCACTGAGAGAGTTGAGTGAAAGACGGTCCGGAGAGGCCACCGTGCAGAGTGGTGGGAGAGCAGAAGAGCAGTGATCCGTCCCCGCGCAGACAGGGGCCAGTATGTCTCACAGACAAGGGAAGGGAGTTAAGGTATCATTTCAAGCAGATGAGGGACAAGACAGGCATCTCAGGAATGGAAAGGAGGCCAGAGATCTGTCCTCAAGTAGACAGGAGATGCCCGAGGCTGTCAGAAGGTCAGAAGGGCCCATCTGGGAAATGTTTCTGTCATGGGTTTAAAAGGCCCAGTGTCTTGATAGTGAGCAATGGTGTTTGTTTGTCTTGAAGGGTTTAAGCCATTAATTAGATTCAGGTCTGTCTCCTGTCATGCCTCAATAAATAATATGCTAATTTCCCTAAGTTCCCCAGCCCTTCCAACTTTTCATTTAGTCTTTCCCATTTCCTCAGATCTACAGAACTATATTTGCTTTTTATGCCTGTTGCTACAACACTCCATGGTGAATGAGGAAAAATATACTGTTTATTGTGGCAACTTCGATACATAATCAAAGAGAAACCACATCAATAGAAAATTTTCAGTTAACTATTTGACAGAATATGAGTATTCACTTTAAAAACTGGGAACATCAGAGGAGAATAGATTATGGATATAAATATTTCGTTTGCTTGTGTTTCAAGGTCATTCTACTAACGCACTAAGTCAATGTATAATCACACTTAGATCCAAACCCAGCCCTTTTTTTCGTCTAGTGGTTCTGCTTCCTGCAATATAGCGATGTTAGTATCTTAGATTCCTATTAATAAAAGAGCTTTCCTGCAGGCTTATGAAGAGAACATGCTAGTATCACTTACTGGTTTTATACTGTGAGTAATGAGCCACACCATGAAGATTCTTGAACTCACTTGGACCCCAGCCACAATCACAGAAGTAGGTACAATTCCTTAAAGAGAAAAATAAGTCAACCATAGCCCTAAAGGCAATTTATACCGACAATAAAAATTAAATCAGAAACTTACCAATTAAACAGTGAACTATCTGTAAGCAAATAAAGAAAAAAATCACAAGTCAATAGCATGAAACATAAAATAAACCCCTGTGAACACTGGTTTTCTACAAATCCATAGGTGGATGTCATTGGCAAAATAAGACTGATTTTTTTTCAGCAAATAATTTTTCCAAATAAATATTATAACAATAGGAAAACAGCATCATTGAAAACTTACCTCGAGCAAGGCAAATGTCTGGAAAAATTTAAGTGTCTTCTGAATACTTTTATATAAACCTTTGTGTGTTCCTTTTTCCATATAGAAACGTACCATGGCAATAGCTAAAACCAACCACCTAAAAAAAAAGGTATTTTATAAAGTTCTATCAAAATGGATACCAATGATCTTCCTGAAAAGAAATGGCATAATTTATATAATTATATGTTGTTTTATTATGTTCTCAGTTCATTATTCTATTTAACAAAACCCACAGAAAGAAATGGCATTGTTTTTACATTGACTCTTCAAGAGGATGAAGAGAACATATTGGAGATCAACTAGATTCAAATGTCAAATGATGTCCGTTCCATGTTTGGTTTCAGCAGACTGACTGAAGAAATGATGTACCCCAAATGAGGTTATTAAAAAGTATTTCATAATTATGTAAATATTTCTCAAGGTAAAAAGCTGTGAGTGTGTAAGTATGTACTTAGACAAATATATGGTATATATTTACATGTAAGTATAAGTAAAAATATTTCATAATAATTTTTTTCTTTAGAATTTGCACTAAACAATAACAACCATTGTGCCACAGAAGGGCATACATATAGAAGGTCAGATATGGGCCTGCTTTCCAAGAGTTTGCTTTACAAAAAGGACAAAATGCATATGCCTTTCCTTTTCAACTTCTACACGACAGAGAGATTCTGTGCTGGGAAGACCAGCATTTCACACACAAGATATGTCTGTGGAGACCGGCTTTCTCACCCTACACTCATTTTGCCAGAGACACTAATGAGAGTTCATTTTTTTCTAGATTCCTTCACAATTACAAGAGCACTTTCAAGTTTCAAAAAGTTACGCCATCTGTAACTTCTTAAAATCCTTAGTAACACACCCATGGAAATGAGTAGCTACTCTAGGCTTTTTAATTCAGTGGGCTTCAAAAACGTCTAGTTACGTGGATTTACGAATGATAACACTATTACACAGTTTTAACTTTTTAATTAAAGAATGCTCATAAAATGGACAGTTTAGAGTTTTCCCACAAACGAACTATGGATGGAATACGATGAACATGGTCAACAAGGTCAAGAAAAGACGGAGGCTAGAGCTTCTGTTCTGGGCGCTTCCACTCCTCCTCATCACACACTGAGGGGAAAGCAAGGACGTTCCTATGAGGGGTGGTAAGAAGTCAAGTAAAATCTGAAATTGTCAGCAAGACCTTCCAAAGACGGAAATGTTAATGATACCAACAACGCCAATAATAACGCGTGTACTTTCAGAACGCTTTCAATGTTCCCAATGCACATTTAGCATATTAATATTTCATGCTCACAAATTCCCTGTGAGGTAGGGACTGCTATTATCCTATTTCGCTGCTGAGGAAACAGGCAGAAGAGGTCACAGAGCCAGACAGCTGAGATGTAAACCCACCAATGAGCTCAGAGTCTATGTTCTTGAACCACGATGCTATACTGGTTTGGCTCTAGGCATGTAGGTGTGCCTTGGGCTATTAGTTAATCACACTATTCGCTATATTTGAATTACAAGTAAATCTTAAAAGTTATCAAGAGAATTGTGCTCAAATATTTTAACCAATAGTAGTGTGCTATCAAAAAGGTCTGAGGGCCACTGTTGTAGATGAGAGAGTCACCGTGTAGAGACATCAAGATTTATCCTAAGTCTTAAAGTCAACAGTCCAGGTAGAAATAAACCCTGTGACATCTCCCAACCCCCCATGCTATTCTCACTCCACAATACCCTGGCTTTACTGGATTCAACTGACAGCTAAGTCCCATATGTGGGCCAAACTATGGCTTCATCCCATATACGGGCCAACACTGAACTCTGTGCTGGGCTAATCTGGGTGACGTTTTAGACGTCTTCCTTAAAATGTTACGATTTTACCATCTTCAATTTTAAGTCCCTATACTAACGATTAAAAAAAAAAAGCATATTAAGATAGTTAAATCAACATTTTCATACGCTTGTCTTTTTTAAGAAAAATCCAAACCAGATTTTTAAAAAAGATCACTTTGAGAGCTAATTATTACCCTACCAAAGAATTCGTCAAAGGATTCATTTAGATGGCAACTTTTCTATATTTTTAAATAGCAAGATATAAAAATCCACGTATTATAACGTGGTAACAAATTTTACTGTTGTCCCATAGGTGGCAGTGTTGTACCACCTAGTAGAGTGAAAGATCAGACCAATTACTAACTTGTTCGGAAATAAAGGAAATTAACACTCTCAGGAGTGTTAGAAAGGACCGCAGAGCCATCTATCCTAACTTTTCATCTGTTTTTCAGTCACTGTGGCCAGGAGCTACTCTTAACTAATGAGTGCTCACTGTCCAAGTCCACCATCGCAACGGGATGACAAAGTCTTTCATAGGGGCCCTGCATTTAACTAACTTTGCACTTTCTACATTCACTGGCTTAGTAATTATCCTTTTTTAAAAAATGCAAAAGCAAGTAGAGCTTCTGCAACTGTTTTTGAAAAATAGGCCAGAGCAACTGATTACCCAAATATGAACCCAGAGAGATATGCTCAGTCCTTGAGAAAGTACTCTCTTTGGAAAATATATAAACGTGTGCTTTATATGTCAAAGATTGTTTGCTTGTTAGCTTAATTCATTTCTTTATTCATTCATCTCCATGTTCAACATTTATTGCTAAGCCAGGGAGTGTTGGGAAATTAGAAATAAATAAGACCTAGTTCTTGTCTCAAGGAACTATTAAATTAGTAAGTAGAGAAAACAAAGCAGTGCTGTACCAGGAGGTATGAGCCATAACTCACTAAACACAGGGTCTGCTTGCCATGGAACTATGCCATGATGACTCTGAAAAATCTTATGGAAGGAGGAGTTCCTGTTTCAGGGGCTTCTTTTCCCCCTGAGGTTTCTTGGAGACAACCGGCTCCATAAAGAACTTGGTTATCTACATTTGTATCTTCTGGTTTTGTTCCAATACTTCTTTTTAGATATTAATTATGAACAACTTCTCACAGACACAATGATACAGAAATGACATAAGGAACCTCCAGAGCCCACTCCAGCTTCAAGCATTATCATCTTATGGACAATCCTATAGCTTCCAAACCTCTAGTCAGTTCTTTCCTCACCATCCCCTCCCCTCATTATCTTGAAGGAAATCTCATACATCCTATAGTTTGATTCCTAATAAGAGGATTGCTTTTTTTTTTTAAAGATTTTATTTATCTATTTGACAGACAGAGATCACAAGCAGGCAGAGAGGTAGGCAGAGAGAGAGGGGGAAGCAGGCTCCCTGCTGAGCAGAGAGCCTGACGTGGGGCCCGATCCTAGGACCCTGAGATCATGACCCGAGCTGAAGACAGAGGCTTTAACCCACTGAGCCACCCAGGCGCCCCAAGAGGATTGCTTTTAATAGACCTTACCATAATACCACCATCCCAGGTAAAAAAAAATCGTAGATCACAAAACATAGTCAGGATAAAAATTTTCTCAATTGTCTCATAATTTTTAAAAATCATGATTGAAATAAAGTTTATATGTTGTAACTAGTTGCTATGTCTTTCATAACTCTTAACCTATAGGTTTCCCCTCCCTCCCTCTATCCATTCATCTCTCCTTCCCTCTTTTTTGTGAAATTTCTCTGTTGATGACACTGAGTGGTTTGTCCTGCAAAGTTACCCACGTGTCACTTATTATGTTCTTCTGTCCCCCATATTTCCTGTGAAGTTGCCAGTTCCACACCCTTGATCAGATTCACATTTGAAGTTAATTCCTAAGTTATGTTGTGTGCTTCCCTGAAGAACACGTAATTTCTAATCATCCCTTTTGTTTGCAATGTTAGCTTACTGCTGATCATTGCCCAGAGCCATTATTTCAGCAGTTACTGAATAATGGTGATATTCTAACGTTACCATTTCTTCTTAACATGTCCAATAGAGTAACCATGAGGAGGCTCGCCCAGAGATGGCTTCTCACATTCATACCATCCATACCTTCATACACTGTTCATTGACACCCCCAAACTTCCTTTCCTACACTAAACTGAAACTTTGTTAGCAGCCAATATGTGTTTCAATGTACTGCACATAGACACTTGTGCCAGTGGAGTTAAGCTGAAAGGTTCATGAAAGAAAAAACCAGATAAACTGGACTTCATGAAGAGTAAGACCTCCACTGTGATGAAACTAAAACCAGCCACAACTAGGAGAAAATATTTACAAATCACATATCTGGTAAAGACCTATATGCATACTATATTAAAAAAAAAAATCTCAGAACTCAGTAAAAGAAAAATCAAACAACCTCATTAAAAAAAAAAAAGGTGCAAGATTTGAACAGATGCTATACCAAAAGAGATACACAATTGGTAAATAAATGTATGGAAAGATGTTCAGTGTCATTAGTCACTAGGGAAATGCAAAATAAAATCACAATGAGATAACATAACACACCTATTAGAACATCTAAAACTACAAGGACTGACCATACCAAGTGTTGGTGACGATGTACAGCTGCTCTCACTCATTGCCCACAGGGATAAAATGGTACAATCATTCTGGAAAAGTTTGGACAGTTTCTTAAGAAATCAAGAATGCGACTACCATATGACCAGCCATTCCACTCACAGACATTCACCTCAGAAAAATGAAGTCCAAGTCCAAAGACTTGGACCTGAATACTCATAGCTTTGTCATAGCTCCAAACTGGGAAGAACCAAAATGTCCCCCAACAGATGAATGGATAAGCAAGTTAGATAAACAAGATCCATACAAGGGATCTACCCTCCTCAGGGATAAAATATACGTCTGTTCCTTCACAGGCTGGGAAATGTATATGCCGGCGCCTTGGGTTTGGTGTTCTAATAACTCACACAATGTATACTCTGAAAATATCTTCAATAGCTTCTCTCTTGGGGTCAATCTCCTTGCTCATCACTTCATATCCACGATCTTTTTATTCTTTCTAATCATCTAGCAAAGGAGCTGTGTTGTTCCAATTTACAGATAAGAAAACTCGGGGTCGGGGCGCCTGGGTGGCTCAGTGGGTTAAGCCGCTGCCTTCGGCTCAGGTCATGATCTCAGAGTCCTGGGATCGAGTCCCATGTCGGGATCTCTGCTCAGCAGGGAGCCTGCTTCCCTCTCTCTCTCCCTCTGCCTACTTGTGATCTCTCTCTCGCTGTCAAATAAATAAATAAAATCTTTAAAAAAAAAAAAAAAAAAAAACAAACTCGGGGTCAGAGTGTTTCAGTAACTTATCTGAGGCTACTCAGCAAAAAAGGGATGAAGCATAGACTTTAACAACACCTTACTGTACTCTATACAGATTAAAATCCAAACATGTTAGCAAGGCATTTAAGGCCCTGTGCAGAGTGGTCCATGCGTCACCTCCCCCCTACACTTCAGGCCCACTTGCTACAGCCTCAACAACATGTCTAGGAATGCCTTGTCTCTGTACCCTAACTCATGCTGTTTTCTCATCCCTGCCTATCAAATCCTACTCATCCTTCAAATTGTTGAAATGCTATGATCAAGATGGAGCTTTCTCTGATTCTCCCTACCTGTCTGACCCGTCACCTCTGTCAAGCACGCACACACTCTGTCTTTTATTGCAATATATAAATGTCCCTGGTTACACTTCAAGGACAGAGCCTAAAATATTTATCTTATGTCTCTCATTTGAGCAAGGACAATGCGTTTGACACATACGGGTTCAAAAGTCCTGAAAAGAAACAACAGCAACACCACCACCACCAGAGAGAGAGAGAGAGATGGAGGGAGAACTATGTCTCTGGTCACATACCTATTATGAACAAGTACCACAAAAATCCTCACATCTTTTAAAGGTGTAATCCTACTCCTGGGAATTCATCCTAACTAACTAATTCAACAGAAACAAATAAAAGCAAAATGTCATTAGGGGAATGAGTTAATCCACTATTGTACATTAACTCTATACACTCTTATGTAGCCATGAAAGAATATATTTATAAAAACTATACAGAAATACTTGGTAGATTATTAGGTGAAAATAGAATATATAATAGAGCAGATACCCTAGCTGCAATCCTGTATAAGATGCATTGACGATCTTACACTTGAATGAGGGACATGACAGACAATAAGCACCAATATGAATTAGTAAAATACATTGTACAGCTATAAGGCAATAAGGGCAATGACAAAAATAAAGCAGGCCAGAGGAATAATAGCATAATGGGGATATATGCTATCTGAATGAAGATATTCACATAAAAAATAAAAAACAAAATGTCATGCTAAGCTTATAAAATTAGGCAAGTTCTTTTTTTATAGCTATGTAAATACTTATCTATTATTTTATTGTTTTCAAACTATTACAAAAGTTTAATATACTTCAAAGTTCTGCTAAAAGAGAAAAACAGTAAGTTAAATGGACAAAAAGAACCTCAGCTAACCCTCCACTATCCGTACTAATTAATGTATACCTTGGTGTACCTACCACTTTCCACACTGCAACCTTATTTAGCTCTGTTCTCCAATACCACCCTCCAATTAGATGAAGAGAATATACCGGGCTTTCTTGCATCTCATTCCTATTGGTAGAATTTACTTGAAATATTCACTCAAATTCACTCGAAATATCTACTGTCCACTATTCCTTCTTCAAATCTTTTTTTTTTAAGATTTTATTTATTTATTTATTTGTCAGAAAGAGAGAAAGCGCACAAGCAGGCAGAGGCAGAGAGAGAGGCGGAGAGAGAGGCAGGTTCCCTGCGGAGCAAGGAGCCCGATGTGGGACTAGATCCCAGGGCTCTGGGATCATGACTTGAGCCGAAGGCAGTGGCTTAATCCACTGAGCCACCCAGGTGTCCCAACTTCTTCAAATCTTAAAGCCTCTAAAGGCCTCCAAAGAGTTACATGGATTACTCCATTTTGGTCACCTCTGCTTTTAAACAGAGGTGAAAATGAAGAGACCTTCCCAATATAGGCAGGGAGACAGATAATTTTCAGATACGGGGTAATTTGCTGGGCAGGTAGGAAAGACAGGAATGAAGTGTGAGAATACAAAGTGTGAGAACACAAATTCTGCTCCAGATGGGGCAGAAGAACTAGAAAGCTTCAAAGAAGATGGCTTGATTCAGAAGTCATATGAGGAACAAGAAGGATATTACACAGAGACTGAAAGGCCTGAGCAAGAACGGAGAGAGCTGTGAAAATAAAAATGCATGGTGCCTTGCCAGCATTATGAGTTACAGTTGATTTCAAATACAATAAACGTGTAAGGGGAATCAGGGAGTTTATTACAAAGGCCCTTGAATGACCAACAGCCTAAATCCCTTAGATTACAGTGGAGGTAATAGGGAGTCGCCTAAGGCTTTAAACTAGAGTTATGCATTGATTTTCACTTTTAAAAGGTTAACTTGGTTTTCAAAAGGGAGAGTGGACTGGAAAGCAAAGGGACAGCAAACCAGTTAACAAACAGCAGGTATTCCAAAAATGTTCCAAAAACTGGGTAAGACTATCATAGGAGAGAAAATTCTTTCAGTTCTCACTGTGGCTAAAGACAGCAGCCCATGGTGGGTACTCGATTGTTCTCCAGTTGTTCCAAATATATTACTTTTCTTCTTCAAGATTATAAAATTCAGTAAAGCGTAAAAAGAAGCAGGACATCTCTGGAGTCAGACTGTCTAGGCTGAAATCCAAGGCTGACACCTGCTGGTTGAATGATCTTGAGCAAATTACTTAACCTCTTCTTGCCTCAGTTTCCTAATTCGTCAAATGTGACATCATGTACCCCTCCCAGGAGGAAAAAGAACCAAAAATGAAATAGTACATCTAAAGTAATCAACACATTACCTGACACATAGCAAATCCTCCATAAATGTATTTTTTGCGAACTGTATTTGGAATTCAGTATTACACTAAACACACAGTAAGTACTCAGTACTGGTCAAACAATTTATTCTTTTCTATAAGTCCTGGAGTAAGTTTAAGATATTAAAAGTTCTCCTACATTTATATAGATTAATAGTACTTCATGTGATAATGAGAAAGTAGCTTTTCAAAATGACAATGCAATTTAGAAACCAGAAGAGCAGTTTCCCAACTGGTCTTGAAAAGCCGTCGACACACAAGTCATTTTGGCAGCTCTCTGAAGAGCGATAGTCACTGTGTAACCTTATTTTCTAAGTCATACTCAAAGTCAGAAATAAAAGTACGGGATATCCGTCACGAAGCAGGGGGCCAGAAAGATGCTGGACACGAGTGCCATGCTCTGATACTGCAGGGTTTGTAAAATATCGTCCCAAGAAAGAAGCTCTGGGGCTCAGGAAAAAAAGAAGAAGAAAAAATCAAAAACCAAAACTCGTGGTGACATTAACAGTTCCGAAAACTGCCCAGCGATCTGCAGCACGAGGAAATGCACAGTGGGGGCCACGGCCGGACAGCTCCGGGCTCCGGGACCGCGGCACTAAGCGTTTCTTCAACAGCAGCAGCAGGCAGCGGCGCCCGGGGCCGCCCGGCCGAAGCCACCTCCCCCGCGGGTCGGCCCCGCATTCCTGCCCAGGTCTATACTTAACCTCCGGCCCGCGCCCCGAGCCGCCGCGCCACGCCGTGCACCGTATTAGGCAATGCCCGGCGAGCAGAGCCCCGGCACCCCCCCGCTCCCCCCGCTCGCCCCGCTTGTCTGCCCCGCTCCACTCCGCTCCATTGAACACCCGCGGCCGCGGCGGCGCCCGCGCCCCTCCCCCACAGCCCCCCCCGCGCCCCCTCCCCGCGCCGCGCCCACCCCGCCGCCCCGCGCTGCCCGCACCCGGAGCGCCTTACCCGCTCGCCGCCCTCCCCGCAGACCCGAGCGCCCCGAGACCCGCCGGCGCCCCGAGCGCTGAATGTCGGGGGGCAGCACCGCGGGGAGGGGGGCGGAGGGAGGAGAGGGCCCCTCTCCGCGCACGTACCCGGCGGTCATGGCGATGTTGTAGAAGGTGAGCCAGACAGTGGCCAACAAGCCGAGGCGCCTCCTCTTGCCCGTGGCCTCCTTCTCTTCGCCCGGCTCCGAGGCGCCGCCGTTGGTGCCGTCCTCCTCGCTGGACGCCATGGTGGCCGTGCACCCGGGGGAGGTGGAAGACAGGGGAAGGGGAGTGGGAGGGGGCCCCGCCGAGCGTGCAGCTGAAGCGCCACCGCCCGCTGCCGCCTCCTCTGTCAGGCGCCCCATGTGCAGCGCGCAGGGGGCTCCGCGCCGCCAGCCGGCCTGCCCGCAGGGGGAGGAGCGGGCGCCCCCGGCCGCCGCCCCGGCCGCCCCGCCCCCGGCCCTCGGGAGCGCGCGCGGCGCGGAGACCCGGCTGCCCAGCCCGGGAGCCGGGGCTCGGGCTCCCGCGATCTCCCGGGTGCAGTCTCGGGCGGCTGCGTCGTTTCCGCTCCCACGGAAAGCTATCCGCGTCTCTAGCTGGGTCTCTAACTGGGGGGACCTCTAGCTCGGACGTCTCGGGCACTGGCGACGTGCCCCCAGGCTGGTGCATTTAGTCGGGACGGACGGAACACACCTGGACTTGGAGTGGTCCCGCCCCGCCCAGCCTTTGGGAGGGTAGTTTGTGGAAGTGAAGACCGGTAGTGGATCTTCCCGCTAAGAAGGCGTTAAGACCTACTAGGGAAGAGTCGCCCGCTTCAGTCTGTTTCACTTTTACCAGCCAGCGGGACGTTACAGGAGGACTACAGTAGAACGGCCTCACTCGTGTGGATTCCCCCGGAGCCAGTGTTCTACAGGCATCACTGACTGCAGTGCAGCGTAGTGTCGGGATGTTAGGGGGAAGCTGGAGAAAAGAGGACTTGACAAGATACCAAAGGACAAAAGTTTGAGCAGATGTAAATAAAATAAAATCTTAAAAAAAAAAAAGTTTGAGCAGATGTAGGCAAGCTACAAATGAGGGCTGACAAGAACCCTTTCCTCCTCCGCAGGATCCCACTGTTCTCCACTCTACCTACCCCTTTCCTTTTGTATCTTCCTTCAAATACCCATGCTTTCTCCTAACAGCGCTCTCCCCTTTCCCCTTAAAGCACACAGTTGGGAAGACAGGCTCGGGAGTCAGATTAGTCAGATTACTGAAATTCAAACCCCAAACTCCTCGCTCCACCACAGTTAAGACTAGCTTGTGAACCTGGGCACCTAAACTTCTCTATTGCCTCGGTGGGAATAATTTATAAACCTATGTCATGGGTTGTCGTGAGATGCAAGTCTCACATTTATAAGTCACCACACTTAAATCACCCAAATAAATCCCTTAAGGGTCTGAAGCAGTTTGAGTCCCCCCATATTAGCGTATTAGCAGCGTTTGGTGACTCAGATCTCCGCTGATCCTTCGAAAAGAAATTCTGCTTCGGCCTGTGGAAGCTACGTGGTTGTCAGTTCTCCCCAAATGCCAGAGAATATATATTGTTTTAATTTGACAAAGTATCTCTAAAATTTATACAGAAATGTTTAAGAAGAACAAAGTTGAGACACATACACACTTGTTTTCAAGACAGTGTAAAACTACAGTTTACAAGACAGTGTAGTAAGCATAAGGATAGACAAATCAATGAGAGAGAATAGAGTCCAGGACCATATATATATATATATGGTCAGCTGATTTTCAACAAAGATGACTCGGTATGTCTTTTCAATAAATAGAGCTGAAATAACTGGATATGCACATGAAAAAAAAAAAAACCTTGACCTTTACCTCACACCATACACCAAGTATTAATTTGATATGGATCATAGACCTAAATATAAAACTAAAAGTATAAAACTTATAGAAGAAAACAGAATCATTGTGACCTTGGGGAAGGTAAAGATTTCTTAGAACCAATAATAAAAAAGCATTGATCATGGGCGCCTGGGTGGCTCAGGTTAAAGCCTCTGCCTTCCGCTCAGGTCATGATCTCCGGGTCCTGGGATTGAGCTCCACATGAGGTTCTCTGCTCAGTGGGGAGCCTGCTTCCTCCTCTCTCTCTCTCTCTCTCTGCCTGCCTCTCTGCTTACTTGTGACCTCTCTCTGTCAAATAAATAAATAAAATCTTTTTAAAAAAACTTTGATCATAAAGGAAAAGACAGAACATCATCGAAACGTAAATCTTCTGTAGTTCCAAAGACAACATTTAAAAGGTGATTTTCTCAATACATGGACCTGACAAAGAACACATATACAGAACATATAAAGATTCTTTACAACTCAGTAATACAACAACCTGATTTTTTTAAATGAGCAAAAGATTTTAATAGACTCTTTGCAAAGAAGATATAGAAATAACAATAGCATATGCAAAGATATCCAATCTTATTAGTCTTTAGGGAAAATGCAAATCAAACCTGCTGTGAGATAGCACTACATCTAATATTTTAAATGTTGACAAGGATGTGAAGCAATTAGTATTCTCCTATATAAATAAAGAGAATAACACTTTGGAAAACAGTTTGGTAATTTCTTTAAAAGGTCAGCATTCCCTTGCTTACCATATGACCCAATAATTTCATTACTACTTATTTACCCAAGAGAACAAAAAGAGGTCCACACAGATTTGGACACAAACTTTCAGGGCAGCTTTATTCATAGTAACCTCTAACTGAAAATAATCCATGCATCCATCAATATGCAGTGTAAGATAAACTTGAAAAGTGGATCACAAAGTGCTATGAAAGTTAAAGACCTGTCAAAAAATGTAACTTGTTTGGGAGATCAGAAAAGGGTTTGTGTCTACGGCCATACCATCCTGAACACACCCAATCTCGTCTGATCTCAGAAAAGGCTTTGTGCAAGAAATCCCATTGAATACTTGATTCCAACAGACAGGTTGCAAGAGGCAAGCTGAGGGCTCACCATGAACATGCAGGCAGGACAAACCACAAGCTTGAGGAAAAGCGAATTGTACAGTTTGACTAAGTCTTAAAATGATCAGGAGAAGGACAGAATAGAAACATCGAGGACCACTCTATTTTAAAAGGCAGCAGTGAACTTCTGAAGACTTGTGTGAAGGAAAATCAAGTTAAAGAAACCTCTTTTCAAAGATGAATTAGGCAGTAGGAAATGACATCAGTTGTCTTCTAAGAGAGAAGTAAGAAAGGCCAGAATTAGGTTGATGGTCAGCATGAACAAGGGAATGACTGAGATCTCTTGAAACAACAGAATCAAAGAAAGGGTTCTGTTTATTTGCTTAATGAAGGTGCCATAAAATACTGAGAGTTTGACTGTCTACGTGAAATAGGCTATTTATGAAGCAAAATCCCTCTGACTGTGGAAAGGTAAGAGATTAAGAAGATAGACAAAGGAATTAGTTTTCAAAAAAAGAAAAGACACTTCTTTCTCAGATAAGAATGAAGGAAATGGAGGTAGAGATAGTTTGAGGTAGGGAACAGAAAGTTGAGGTAGGGGGGCGCCTGGGTGGCTCAGTGGGTTAAAGCCTCTGCCTTTCGCTCAGGTCATGATCTCAGGGACCTAGGATCGAGCCCCGCATCGGGCTCTCTGCTTGGCGGGGAGCCTGCTTCCTCCTCACTCTCTCTCTCTCTCTGCCTGCCTCTCTTCCTACTTGTGATCTCTATCTGTCAAATAAATAAATGAAATCTTAAAAAAAAAAAAAGAAAGTTGAGGTAGGGAACTTAATTCAAAGCGAGGTGTCTTGATAGCAAAGAAACTTTGAAGTAACATTTTATGAATAACTTTGATTGGTTTCTCCAAACATTTTTTATTTTATCAATCAATGGAGAGTAATCCTTGCGTTTAAGATAAAAACTGATTACTCAGCTTGACTTCTGAATTTTCTATTATAACCTGAGCCCAAGGGAGCTGATCAAACATTTTCTCTCAGTAGGTACCTGTCACCAAAATACTGTGATCCAACAAGCAGGTCTGTTCAATTGTCCATAAACTTATCTGGATAACCTTTAATCCAAATCCTGCATTCTTTTCATCCTACCAAACTGCTATTTTCCCTTTTTTCTTGTTTGTATAAATCTCATTCACCCTCCAAGTCTGCATATAATACCAGTTCTTTCAAGTGGCTTTCCCTGACACTTCAACTTTTAGTGGACCCTTATTCTTTCCCAGATAAAATAGTTTGTACTAATAATGTGTCAGTCATTTCAGCGGCTAATTATATATTATCTTCTGTTTTTACTTATGCTTGTATATGTTTTGTCTGGGGGAAGAATGGGAATTTTAATAATGTATTTGTAAGTATCACAGAATGATTATGAGAAGAAAGAAAGTGAGTAGATTCAGGAGGAGAGTATTTGTAAACGACAATGCAAGTGAGTAGTGGAAGTATAGTTAAAAACAAACACAAAGAAAAAGAATGAGAACTGAAATGTGAAGACTGAGAAACCTCTTCAACACAGAGGTATTACTTAGAAAATGATAAATTGAACACTGTAGCTTGGAAGGAAAACTGGAGTTAATTTGATTTTTTTTAATATATTTATTTATTTAACAGAGAGAGCACAAATAGGCAGAGAGGCAGGTAGAGAGAGAGGAAGGGAAAGCAGGCTCCCGCTGAGCAGAGAGCCCGACGTGGGGCTCGATCCCAGGACCCTGAGATCATGCCTGAGCTGAAGGCAGAGGTTTAACCCACTGAGCCACCCAGGTGCCCCTTAATTTGATTTTTTTATTGATGTGAAAACAGAGGCACATTGATGTCTTATCTAGAGCTTATCTAGAATGTCCTCTAAAACAGAATTAATCATACAGACTTGGTTCTAGGCCGTCAGCTGAAAAAGTCAAATCTTTTTAAGTAAAATCCTTTAGTTCTATAGGTGTATTATTATAAATGAGAACTTCATTCCTGAAGAACTAGTTCATACCTTTCAAAAGTGATCAAGAAAATGAAACTAAACACATGCTATCATAAACATTATGTTAGACTAAATATAAAAAATAGTATTTTAATTGCTCCTTTTAGGAACATTTTCTATATGGACACAGATATAGTACAGGGAACTTAGAATGAAGGTGCCTTTTTTTCTTCCTATCAATGTCCCTACAGCAAGCATATACATTTTTCATTGTTCCCAGAAATGAACTACTTTCAAAACTGGAGTCACCTGTTTTAAAAATCTGTGGCTTATTTTAATATGCATGAAAGCCTCTGGAAAGTCTTTGAACGTGTGAAGACTGAAGTGGAGCAGATTCCTTGGTGAGGATCTTTTCAAAGGTCCTTTGGTATATACCAGCTGCAGACTGAGTCAGCGGAGTCATTATAAACCCAGACTAGCTGGTGAGTGTTGCTGATCTAGTTACCCATTGTTTGGCAGTTATTAAGTTAAAGAAAACATATGATCTTTATAATAGGAAAGGGGGAAAAAAGTGGAATTGACAAGCTGAAGTATAACAAATAAAGGGAGTTTATATTTATTATAAAACAGTGGTTTGTTGTGAAAAAGCTATTTATAAACCATGGCAGTAGACAGATTGGCCCAATCTGCTCAAAAAAGATGTTGAACCAAGAAGCAGCTCTTCCGGAGTTATCTATTAGGAGAGGCTGGGGCAATCTGGTTGTTGGGGAATGGGTTGAGGCCTTGGTTTTCAAACACTTTTGCCTTCATTCATATTTTAAATGATTATCTAAAATTTTTCATCAAAACTATAAAGTGTGAAGGATAAATTTCTGGAAATTTTAATTTCTTTATTGAGGTCTAATTAACATACAATAATCTCTTCATATTTAAAGTGTACAATTTGGTAAGTATTGACATATATGTACATCAATGAAACTATCATTACCCTCAAAATAATAAAAATAGCCTATCAACCCCACTCCCCAGTTTCCTCATACTTCTTGTGATCCCCAGTGAATTCATCTAGGCCTGCAATTAATTTTGTTGAAGGTTTGTGTTTTTTTAAATATTCATTATTTATTTGACAGATCACAAGTAGAGAGGCAGGCAGAGAGAGAGGAGGAAGCAGGCTCCCTGCTGAGCAGAGAGCCCGATGAGGGGCTCAGTCCCAGGTCCCTGCATCATGACCTGAGCCAAAGGCGGAGGCTTTAACCCACTGAGCCACCCAGGTGCCCCATTGTTGAAGGTTCTTAATAAGTTATTACATTTCGTTAGTAGAAATAGGTCTATTGAAGTTAACTATTTCTTTTTGAGCTTTAGTAATTTGTGCCTTGAAAGGAATTCCTCTAAGTTATTCAATTTATGAGTATAAAGTTGGTCATAATATTCCCTTTTTATGTTTTAAATATCCATAATGGTCCCTTTCCTCATTCCTGAAGTTAGTAATTGGTATCTTTTCTATTTTTCTCATCATTCTGACTACAGTTTTATCAGTTTTATTTATCTCAAAAACCTTATAGTTTTATTTTCCCTATTGTTTTCCTGCTTTCATTTCTTTTTCTCTTTGATGTTTATCACTTGTTTTCTTCTGCTTATTTTAGGTTTCATTTAGTATTTTTTTCTAGATTCTTAAAATGAAAGCTGAGATAACTGATGAGAACTTTCTTCTTTCCTAGTGTATATGTTATCATTATATTATAAATATCCCTCCAAAATACTGCTTTAACTGTTTTCCACAAATTTTGATTATATTATATATTTTCATTATATTCAAAATAGTCACTAATTTCCATTTTTATTTCTCCTTTGACCAACCGTTATTTAGAACTGTGTTCGTTTTCAAATATTTGGTGACTTTTTAAGTTTTCTTCTATTATTTATTTTTAATTTTATTCCATTGTGGTCAGAGAACATATTTTGTACGACTTGAATCCTTTTAAATTGAGATTTGTTTTTATATGTCATGAGCACTTGAAAACAATATGTTTTGGTTCTCATCAGTTGTAGTGTTCTATCAATTTCAATTAAGTCAAGTTGGTTAATAGTATTGTTCGAGTCTTCTACAGCCTTACTGATTTTGTCTATTTGTTCTTTCACTTTTAAACAGGGAGTTGAAATTTTGAACTATAATTGTGGAATTGTTGATTTTTCCTTGAAGTTCCATCAGGTTTTATTTTATGTTCTCTGAACTTCTGTTATTATATGCAGAACCATATAGGCCATGTTCTCTTATTTAACCCCTTTTCATTATAAAGTGACATTCTGTATCTCTGGTAATAGTCCCTGAACTGAAACCTACTTTGTCTGATATTAATATAGATATTTCAGCTTTCTTTTGATTAGTGTTATCATGGCATATCTTTATATACCATGATGTAGTTTACGTTTAGAGGTTTCTTAGAGATAGCTTGCTAATTTTTTATTGGATTCAGACCCTGTATATTTTATCTTCTCAACTGATGGATATTTTTGTGTTCCAGCATGTCTCAGGTACTCTTTCTTGCAAACTTTCTCAGCCTCAGTTCCTGTGCACTCCCAGTTTTGTTTCCCAATCTCAAGGAGACTGACATTATATGTGATGGCCTGAAAAATCTATCAAGGCAGTAAGCTAGGGCAATCATAAGGCTAATATCATTTGTGTCTCTCTCAGTGAGAGAGTGATCATTTCTCAGTGATCATTGTCCTTTGTTGTCTGATGCCCAGTGTCACGAGAACTGTTGTTCATGTATTTTGTCTAGTTGTCCAGTTGTTTTAGGCAGGAGGATAAATCTAGCTCGTGTTACTCCATCTAGACCAAAGGTACCTTTTTATTTTTTTTCTTGTCTGTAGTACTATATATTAATATTTAACTATAGTGTGAAATGGACATACTTATATTGCTGTTTATTATGGAAACACAATTTTCCTTCACCATTGGGTAAGATGTTAGCTCTAAGTTTTTTGAAGATGCTTTTTGTCAGGTTGAGAGTTTTCTTCTAGTCTTAGTTTGCTCAGTTTTTATCACAAAGGTTTTTGAATTTTCTCAAATATTTTTCTGCAACTATTGAGATTATCATATGGTTTTTCTCTTACATTCTGTTAAAATGGTGAGCTGTGTTGATTTTTAAATGTTAACATAACTTTGTATTCCTCAGATACATTCTACTTGGTCATGATGCATTTTTGTTTTTATACATTGCCGTAAATCTCTATTTTTAAAGGATTATTATATTTATGTTTATGAAGGATATTGTTTGACGTTTTCTTATATGTTCTTTGTTTGATTTTGCTATCAGGGTAATGTTGGTCTCATAAAATAAGCAGAATTTTTTTTCCTTCATGGTTTATTTTCTATAAGACTTTGTATAGATTTGATATTATTTTTCCTTACAAGATTGATGAATTAGAAATAACTATTGAATTCATAGGCTTGGAGACTTTTGTAGAGTGTTTTTTTTTTTAAGATTTTATTTATTTATTTGACAGACAGAGATCACAAGTAGGCAGAGCAGCAGGCAGAGAGAGAGGGGGAAGCAGGCTCCCCGCTGAGCAGAGAGCCCAATGTGGGGCTCAATCCCAGGACCCTGGGATCACTACCTGAGCGGAATGTAGAGGCTTAACCCACTGAGCCACCCAGGTGCCCCAAGGATGACTCTACCTTTTAATTGGAATGTGTAGATTTTTGTATTTAATGTAGTTATTAATATAGTTGGATTTAAATCCACTATTTGTCCCATTTTTCTTCTTTTACTGCCTTTTAAAAATGATTTGAAATTTTTAAAAAGTTTCACTTATTTCCACCATTGTTCTATCTATAGCCTTTTGCTTGATTTTCTTTGGGTGTGCTATGACTCTAGGGCTTATGTTATGCATTTTGAAGTTAACACAATCTCTTTTCAAATCATATTTATACCACTTTATATATAATGTAAGAACTTCCTCCAACCCTACATTTCTATTTTCTTCCTGCCATCTTTTGTGCTATTTTCCTTTTATTTCTATGTTATCAACTCCAATATATACAGTTGATATTTTTGTTTTTAAATTTTAAAACTTAAATATTCTTAAAATTTTAAATATTTTGTTTTTAAGTAAATTTAATAATAAATAGAAATGTCTTCTATATTTATTCACACATGAACATTCTGATGTTCTTTAATGTCTATGTGAAGGTCTATATCATAGATACCAACTCCTTTGCCTAGAATTATTTTTATTTGTATGTTTTAACTTCTTTTATTGTGTAGATCTGCTGGTGATGAAGTTTTTTCTTTGTAAATATTTATTTCACCTTTGGTTTTGTAAAATATTTTTGCTGATAGAGAATTCTAGGTTGACATTTTTAAAATTCAGGACTTTAAAGGTAATGTTCCACTGTTTTTTTGTTTGTTTTTATCTCACATAGTTTTATTAGAAGTCTATTTTAATTCTTTATTCCTGTTTGTCTTTTTGTTTTCCAAATGCCTTTAAGATTTTGTCTTTATCATACCTCAATATTATCAAAGCCATCTATGAAAAACCCACCGCAAATATCATTCTCAATGGAGAAAAACTGAAAGCTTTTCCGTTAAGGTCAGGAACACGGCAGGGATGTCCATTATCACCACTGCTATTCAACATAGTACTAGAAGTCCTAGCCTCAGCAATCAGACAACAAAAAGAAATTAAAGGCATTCAAATCGGCAAAGAAGAAGTCAAACTATCACTCTTCACAGATGATATGATACTATATGTGGAAAACCCAAAAGACTCCACTCCAAAACTGCTAGAACTTGTACAGGAATTCAGTAAAGTGTCAGGATATAAAATCAATGCACAGAAATTAGTTGCATTTCTGTACACCAACAACAAGACAGAAGAAAGAGAAATTAAGGAGTCAATCCCATTTACAATTGCACCCCAAACTATAAGATACCTAGGAATAAACCTAACCAAAGAGGCTAAGAATCTATATGCAGAAAACTATAAAGTACTCATGAAAGAAATTGAGGAAGACACAAAGAAATGGAAAAATGTTCCATGCTCCTGGATTGGAAGAATAAATATTGTGAAAATGTCTATCCTACCTAAAGCAATCTACACATTTAATGCAATCCCTATCAAAATCCATCCATTTTTTTCAAAGAAATGGAACAAATAATCCTAAAATTTATATGGAACCAGAAAAGACCTCGAATAGCCAAAGGAATATTGAAAAAGAAAGCCAACGTTGGTGGCATCACAATTCCGGACTTCAAGCTCTATTACAAAGCTGTCATCATCAAGACAACATGGTACTGGCACAAAAACAGACACATAGATCAATAGAACAGAATAGAGAGCTCAGAAATAGACCCTCAACTCTATGGTCAACTAATCTTCGACAAAGCAGGAAAGAATGTCCAATGGAAAAAAGACAGCCTCTTCAATAAATGGTGCTGGGAAAATTGGACAGCCACATGCAGAAAAATGAAATTGGACCACTTCCTTACACCACACACAAAAATAGACTCCAAATGGATGAAGGACCTCAATGTGAGAAAGGAATCCATCAAAATCCTTGAGGAGAACGCAGGTAGCAACCTCTTCGACCTCAGGCACAGCAACATCTTCCTTGGACCATCGGCAAAGGCAAGGGAAGCAAGGGCAAAAATGAACTATTGGGACTTCATCAAGATCAAAAGCTTTTGCACAGCAAAGGAAACAGTTAACAAAACCAAAAGACAACTGACAGAATGGGAGAAAATATTTGCAAACGACATATCAGATAAAGGGCTAGTGTCCAAAATCTATAAGGAACTTAGCAAACTCAACACCCAAAGAACAAACAATCCAATCAAGAAATGGGCAGAGGACATGAACAGACATTTCTGCAAAGAAGACATCCAGATGGCCAACAGACACATGAAAAAGTGCTCCACATCACTCAGCATCAGGGAAATACAAATCAAAACCACAATGAGTTATCACCTCACACCAGTCAGAATTGCTAAAATTAAAAAGTCAGGAAATGACAGATGCTGGCGAGGATGCGGAGAAAGGGGAACCCTCCTACACTGTTGGTGGGAATGCAAGCTGGTGCAACCACTCTGGAAAACAGCATGGAGCTTCCTCAAAATGTTGAAAATAGAACTACCCTATGACCCAGCAATTGTACTACTGGGTATTTACCCTAAAGATACAAACGTAGTGATCCGAAGGGGCAGGTTCACCTGAATGTTTATAGCGGCAATGTCTACAATAGCCAAACTATGGAAAGAACCTAGATGTCCATCAACAGATGAATGGATAAAGAAGATGAGGTATATATACACAATGGAATACTATGCAGCCATCAAAAGAAATGAAATCTTGCCATTTGCGACGACGTGGATGGACTAGAGGGTATCATGCTTAGTGAAGTAAGTCAATCAGAGAAAGACAACTATCATATGATCTCCCTGATATGTGGACATGGAGATGCAACATGGGGGGTTAAGGGGATAGGAGAAGAATAAATGAAACAAGATGGGATTGGGAGGGAGACAAACCATAAGTGACTCTTAATATCACAAAACAAACTGAGGGTTGCTGGCGGGAGAGGGGGGTTGGGAGAGGGGGAGGGGGTTATCAACACTGGGGAGGGTATGTGCTATGTTGAGTGCTTTGAAGCTGTAAACCTGGCGATTCACAGACCTGTATCCCTGGGGATAAAAATACATTATATGTTTATAAAAAAAAATAAGAAATAAATAAAAAATTAAAAAAAAAGATTTTGTCTTTATCACTGATTTTCAGCAATTTGGTCATGCTGTGCCTTGGTGGATGTTTTATTATTGTTAGTTATGATTGGGATTCACTTATACTCTCAGATCTGTGGAAATATAGTTTTCATTACATTTAGGGAAAATTTGTTATTAAATTTTTTTCTTTTCTATTTTTCTTGCTATGAAACTCCACACATTATATTGTTTCATATTTTATTATAGGTCATTGAAGACCTTTTTGTCTTTCTTCTGTGTTTCGATCTGTATAATTTCTCTTGCTGTACCTTCTAGTTGCTCTATCTTTTCTTCTGCAGTGTCCAACTTGTTAATCCTATTTAGTGAGTTTCATCTTAGGTATTAGATTAGCTGTAGAATTTCCATTTGATTCTTTTTGATTTTATTTTCTCTCCTCATTATGTACATCTTTGTAAATCCTTAACTTTATTTACCATGGCTATAATAGTTCTTTAAACATTTCTGTGTTAGTTCAATCATTTTTTTATTTTCTGGATGTTCCTATGGACTGCTTGCCCTACTAGTAACTGGTCATGTTTTCTTGGGCCTTCATGTGTTCAGTAACTTTTTATTGGAGTCTAGCCATTTTATGTTTTTGGATATCATATTTGAATGTTGAATTTGTTGTATTTAAGTTTCATACTTTGTTTTACCCTCCATTTAAGTTATGTCGATTTTTTTCAAGAGGTACTTTTTAAGCTTTTTTGGAGCAGACCTAGAGTAGCCTTCTCTTTCAGTCTACTCCCGACATCTAAGACATTACCTTTTGGGGGGTTATTTTATTAACCGCTCAATATATTCAGTTAGGTCTCTTCCCTCTGGCTTTGAGAACTCAAATGATTCCTGGACTTGTATGAACTCTTGGGATTTTTCAGATTTTGATTCAATGGAAATAGCTCTTTCCTTGAAAGTTCTTTACCTATATTTGTAGAACTCTACCTGACCCATGAGTAGATTAGCATTCGGCCATAGTCTCAAGGGAACTCCTATACAGATTTCTGGAGCTCTTTCTCTACATAGCACCCTCCTAGTATTCTGTCTTCCAAATTCTTACCCCTTAGCCTATTCAATTGATTTTTCTCTCCTTAATACAGTAAGACCATTTGGTTCCTTTTGAGTTTCCCCTATCTATAGCATAGTCCAGAAACTGACCCTAGGCAGAAAGCCGTGGGAATCACAGGCTCATGCATATTTTCTTTCTCCTTGGGATTACTGTCTTTTGTCCCATGTTTGAAATCAATTCATATATTTTGTTCAGTGTTCTTTTTGCTTATAGTTAAAAGATAAGTCCAGATCCTGTTAAACTGCCTCATGGATGATAAGTATGTCATTGGAAATATACTACTTTAATCATGACATATTTTATTTATTTACTACATTTAATAAATATTTATGGGACATCTACTGAGGAAATCTAGAGATAAGTGAGTCACAGACTAATGCTATACAAACAAGTAAAAAAATACAGTATTGTGGTTGCTTTCAAATATTCAAATTCTTTAATATTCGTTTCATCAAGAATTGGGTTTTCTTTCCTTTCGCCTTGAGTGTAGGCACTGTGACTGCTTGTCCAATAGAATATGACTAAATGATGCTGTGCCCATTTCCTATCTCTTAGGAAACTAACAGTTTCCTTTTCCTGTTTTAGGAAAACCAGCAGCTTCCTTTTCCTGTCTCTTGGAATGCTCAGTCCAATATGCTGGGAAAAACCAAGCAGACACATAGGAGGTCCCTTATAGTCGTTCTAGCTGACAGCTCCAGTGACCTAGCCAACTGCCAGCATCAATTGCTTGACATGTAAGTACAAAAGCTTTCAAACAATTGCCAACCCTTAGGTGTAGAGTTGTTCCAACCTTTGAGGCACCTCTGCTGAGATCATGTGGAAGAGAAGCAATCTGTGCCGCAAAGCTCTGACTAAATTTCTGATGTGTAATCAAAGAACGATTATTGTTGCCTTAAGGCAAGTTTGGAGGGGTTTCTATTAGTAAAAGACACCTGGAACAAATAAAATACCACTAAGTGCTGTCACAGAGGTGGCCAATAATCAACTAATTAACATATTTAGTGTATGTCTATTACAGAGCAGGTACTGAGTGAGAAAAGGCTTTTGGGAAGTGAAATCTGAGTAGAGGTTTAGAGAAAGTATACCAGAGAAGGAAAGGCAGAAAAAGTTGCTTATTTGAAGATATGTAAACCATGGAGCATCAGAAATGTTAGAAACTCTGAAAAAAGGCTGAAGAGATGAGGTACTAGGGGCCAGTTCAGTAAGGATATAATTACTAAATTATCAGAATTTAATCCTAAAGGTAGGAGACTACTCTGCACACTCGTAATCATGCAATTACTTTAATTATTTACTTAATGACTGTATTCCCCATAGGATATATTCCAAAAAAGGTCATCTCATAGAGCATTTATCCTTACGTTATTCCAGCATACAGAATGGTACCTGGCATACATAAAGAATTAATAAATATGTACTGAATGACTGGGTTATTGAAGAACCATGTGAGAATTTTATAGGAATGATGCAGTCAAATCTGTGTATTAGAAAAATCATTCCAGGCCATCTGGGTGGCACAGTCGGTTAAGCAACTGCCTTCGGCTCAGGCCATGATCCCAGGGTTCTGGGACTGACCCCTGCATTGGGCTCCCAGATCAGTGGAGAGCCTGCTTCTCCCTCTCCCTCCGCCTGCTGCTCTACTTGTGCTGTCTCTGTTTCTCTCTATCAAATAAATAAAAATCTTAAAAAAAAAAAAAGAAAAGAAATCATTCCAGCAGGGGTTTGGAGAATGGTTTGGAGATAGGTAGTTGTGTCAGTCAACTCTGCTATCCTAAGAAATGATAGGATGGGAAGCTTAAGAAACAGAAATTTGTTTTTGAAAACTTGAAGTCTGAGATCAGACTGTCAGCATGATCAGGCTCTGGTGAGAACTCTACTCTTGATTTCCCTTCTGGGTCCTCACAAGGCAAAGAGAGCAAGTTTCCTGGTGTCTATTCTTAAATGGGCACTAATCCCATCATGAGGGCTCCACTCTCAAGACTTCATCTAAATATAATTACTGAATTTTCTACCAAAGGCTCCATCTCCAAATACCATCAGATTTCAGGGTAGGGCTTTACTGTGAATTTGGGTGGGATGTAAATCAGTCCATAGCAGTAAGAAAGGAGAAAAAAACATAGTAGAAGGTGGATGTAATATTTCATCTAAGAGACGATGAGGGTGTGAACTAGCGTGAATAATGTTCCTGGGGTATTTCTTTTTCTAATCTTTAAAATTACAGATTTTTTTCCTGGAAAAACTCCATTTGTGCATTACTATCTTTTTTTAATTTAGAATTTTCAAAATCAAACAAAAAAAGGGATTTAACATTTTAAAATTAACCACAGAATTTAGTAAACATATTATAGAAATGTTTTACTGTGAAATTGACATATAGTCTCTAAAGTTCAAAAACACTGGTAATCTTAGGGGTGCCTGGGTGGCTCAGTCTCAGGTCATGATCCTGGAGTCCCTTGATCAAGCCCACATTGGGCTCCCTGCTTGGGGGGAGTGTGCTTCTCCTTCTGCCCCTCACCCAGCTGTTGTGCTCTCTCTTATTCTCTCTCTCAAATAAACAAATAAAAATGTAAAAAAAAAAAACTTTGGTAATCTTAAAAGTACAACTCCCACAGTTTGTTTTAAAAGATAATAACAGAAACTTAACCTCAAAATACAAACCCATTTCACTTCTCATATTTGGCTTTTATGTTAAACAATAATAGTAAAAGTTCTACATTTTAAAATTATTATTATTTATAGTCTATTAACCATAAAGGCACCAAATAGCTAAAGTAATTCTTTCAGGTTAGAAGACATGGATAATGCTACCAAGACTAATTCTTTCACTGTTCTCATTGCTTTTACATATTGATGATCAAGGCTAGAGCAATTTGATCACTGGCTTACTGCTGGCAATAGAATAATTCAGTTCCCTTACTGAAGCACAAATCATATTCAAATGCATTTTCATAAATATTTGGCTTTGATCCAGGATGATTATGATAATGTGCCCCAGACACTGCTCAAAAACTTAAGATGGACAAGTTGTCACTTGATTCTGTCAGACCAGTCATCAAGAATCATTTTTTGAGAGAGAATGTTCTGCTTCTCATATCAACAGTGATGTTTTAGGATTTTATACCTGCCATAATGAAACACAAACAAACTTTTGGCATTGGCTCCTTAAAATGTTAAGAACTGGTGATACTAACATACCACATTTTCTACATTGTTGTGTTTTAACTATGCTTCTGAAATAAACATAGGCTCATTATTCAAGTATCTGGGAAATATAAAATGCATAAAGAACAAAAAGTCATCCCAAATTTTACCACTCAGAGATAAACGTCATAATATTCTCATGTATTTCCTTTCAGACTTTAAAAATCAGGGGTATTTTGTAATTTTACATGTTTTTGTTACCTGCTTTTAAAAACTTAGTATTTAGATGTCTTTCTACAAAAATACACATCTATATAATCACTTCTAACAGCTGTGGAGTTTTTACATTATGTGTACTATAATTTACTAATTATAAGGACTTATAATGATTAATTATAATAACCAATATTAATTATAATGATTTCTTACACTTATTTGGTGCTTACTATAAATTTAGGGCTTAAGGCCTCAAGGGTTTGGTTTGTATTTATCCACTTGATCCTCACAACCCTATTATTATTTCTGTTTCTCACAGATGAAAAATTGAGGAACCAAGAAGTGAAGTAATTTCTACCACCTCTTAATATTGGACATTTTGGTGGCTAACAATGCTGTGACATTATAAACAACGTTGCCACGAATGTCATTGTTCATGTTCTTAAAGAATGTCTTTATGATAAATTCCAAAAAGTAGAACTGCTGGGTCTAAAGGTGTTTACGTTTCTAAAAGTTTTTGTAACAGACTCTCAGTTATTTCCTTCAGGGGGACTACATTATTTACGCTTCATTCAACAACGTGAGTGTATGATTCTCCGTATCTCATTTCAATCCCTGTCGGACAAAAAGGTATCTGAATGCTACTTTAATTTGCATAGAAATGAGATTTCATTTTTAATGATTTCTGTAAGCACTTTTTGTATACTAATCCTGTCGCTGGCAAGTGGTAAATATTTGTTTACATGCTACATTTGTAAGTGCTCTAATTCAGGTGTAATTTACATGATTCCAATTTATGTGCAAGATGCTCTTACTTTGTTCCAAGTGGGACACAGAACCTCTAGGTGCTCCTTAAAAATTCCACGTGACGTAGGCATACTTTGTTAGACATTTACATAAAAAAATCACTAAATAAACATTCTAAGTTGTTAGGAATCCCTCATCAGTTTCTAGCTCCATTTGCAGTTTTGTTTTGGAATTTTTGCTCGGTCTTGCGGGGGACGGGGGCTATCGTTGGCATTCTTGGGGTGTGAAACTTATTTGCCAAACATCGCAACTGCTTAGTGACTGCACAGTTAGTCAGTAGTGCCAACGCCCAACTAGAAGTGCTTTCGACAGAGATTCAGAAGCCAAAGGCGTTCAGGGACTCTCGGGAAGGCGCCAGCGTTACCTCAGCCTCTCCGAGGGAGCCGCGCGCCCTGACACTCCCCGCTTTAAGGATTCGGGCCAATCGGTTCAGCTCACATGACTTCATCCAAACAAGTTTCCTGTCATCCCAGGCAACAACTGAACCCACGGCTTTTTAACTTAGATGACCCCCAATAAAGGAGTTTCCATTCCCTCTCAATAGAGACTATAAAATTCTGACAGCGGACCGAGCGAGGGGCAAGCACGGGGTCTCATTCAACCCTCACGCGACCCTTTTTCTTAGTCTCTGATTCACTCCGGCGCTCGGTAGTCGGCTTCGGCGCGCCTGGAGGACCCCGTCCTCCGGAGACTCCGGGCCAAAGCAAAAGCAGAAAACGCAGGCATTACTCCCACCCTCCGGTATGACCGGTCAGAAGGGGAGTCAGGCAGAGAGGGCGCTTTAGTGGGCCCTGTTTTGACGGGGCCGGTGCAGGGCAGGTTTTGAGCAGGCAGCGCCGAGGCCGTCTAGGTTCCCGACAGGCGTCACGCGGGGACCTTGTCTGCGCCTTCGCTGTTGCCGCCGCCGCCGTCGCCGCTGCCGCTGCCGCGGTTGCTGGGGGTCGGTGAGAGGTGGAGCTGTCGCCTGCCTTGGGGAGTCCGTCTGTATTGCTGTTTTTGCCTGAGGAGTCATCGTTCCTCCGTCGCTCCCTGACTCCCGTGGTATCGAGGGAGAATCGCTGCGGACCCCTGGGCACGCAGCGGAGATGCCTCTTTTTGCCACCAATCCCTTCGATCAAGATGTTGGTAAGTGCTTTTGCGGCTCCCTCTCCACCCTGAGCCGGAGTGCAAGCCCACCTTGCCCGCTCTCTGCTGCGTTCCTGACCCCCTGGCAGGGGCTGAATGCTTCGCTTTTCCTGAGGCTCCTTCCTGAAGAGTTTGGAGGAGGTTGGGGGCTTGGCTCATCCTTTTTTTTTTTTTTTAAAAAAAAAAAAAAAAAAAAAAAGGAATGGGACTCAGAGAGCCTGCGAAGTGGGCCTTAGACTAGGGCTGTGGGTTTCTAAAGAACTGCTTTAGAGGGTTGATGTGGAGGGCCTTGGAGGAACAGCTGGTGTAGCGTCTGGTGCTGGGACAGTGCTTCTGGAAGAAGGGAGTTGAGAGAGCTGAGCAGTATGTCACCTAGGGTAGGATTATAAACCCTCCAATAAAGTGTTTCCCTGGATGAATTTAAACGTTTGGACCTAGGAGAATGTTTTAGATTAGCTTCCATAGGGGAGTTTAACGTCCTTTTTCTTTCTTTCTTTTTTTTTTTTTTTTTTGTAATTGTAACGGAAGGAGAGAGCTTCTGGCTAAGGATAGACTCTCAAAAACGTTGGGAGAGATGTAAATGGAATACTTGGCAACAACTGAAACCGAATTCAGGACCTGAGCCATTGTGCTGCGTTTTTTAGACGATGTCTCAGTACTTTAAGAAGTGTGGAAGAGGACCTTAAATCTGAAAATGCTGATTTATTTTGATTTCGAAATGCCTTTTTTGTTTGTTTTTCTGTATTCTGAATCTTTGGTTTTGGGTATCGAGTATACCTATTCAACAGGTTAGCTCTACCCGCCTCCCCCATGGGTTCTGAGGATAATAATGACAAGACTTGGAGTTTCCTGGAGTAGAATTTTGAGGTGATTTGAATGCACTTAAGAACTACTTTGAAATAATATGTGTAAGGGCCTACTACAGTGCCTTTATATAGTAGTCACCTACTAAATGATCGCAGGTTTTGATTCCAGTTTATATGCCTGGCCTGAATCAGCAGTGGATGGAACTTTAGAGATAGCCAACAATACTTAATGAACAATTGGAAACTTGCATTTAATTCAGTAAGCACTTAGCACACAGTACAGATGGTCCCCAACTCACAATAGTTCAACTTAACGATTTTTCAACTTTAGTATGGTGCGAAAGAGATATGCATTCAGTAGAAACTGTACTTTGCATTTTGAATTTGGATCTTTTCCCGGGAAAGCCATATGCGGTCGGTATGTTCGTCTGTCATGATGCTGGGCAGCAGCACCCACCTGCAGCTCTCAGCCACGCAACCACTAGGGTAAACTACCAATATACTTAGACCATTCTGCATCCATACAACTATTCCTTTTTTTCTTTTTCAGTATGGTATGCAATAAATTATATGAAATATTTAACAGTTATAAAATGGGCTTTATGTTAGTTGATTTAGCCTGACTAGAGGCTAAAGTAAGTTTTCTGAGCACACTTAAGGTGGGCTGTGTAAGGTGTTGGTAGGTTAAGTGAATTACATGCATTTTGGCTTAGGATATTTTCAACTTACTATAGGTTTATTGAGACCTGACCCCATCATAAGTCTAGAAAGATCTATATTTACAGGACACTGTCTCAGTGACGTAAGAGAGTGATGAATAAGGCATGATTGCAGTTCTCAAGCAGTTTCATAACATTACAATAATTTCTAGGGCAAATGCTCAAAATATAACAATTTCTTAATACCTATCTCGTTTTCATGACTGTATATAATCTAGTTTCCAACTACATTTACTTTTATATCCTACTGACTTTTAAACACTCATTTCCATTGGGTTTAAATAAATTTCTTAATGTCAAACTCTTTCCCATTACCTAAACCAGTCAGTTCAAACATAGGCTCCTTTAGCTTTTATACTTTCACTTCTAACTTATTTCTTCTACATTTCTACATGTGCCTACATGTGCTCATGATTAAACACCAGCTCAGTCCAGCCCATTATTGAATCATTTCCTGATTAGTCTAGGATTTCTCAGTAGTGACACTATTGATAGTTTGGACGAGATAAATATCTTTGTTGTGGATGTCTGTCCTGTGCAGTGTAGGATGTTTAGCAGCCTGCCTGAGCTCTGCTGCCCCTCCACGATTTTGAAAGTTTTCAGACATTACTAAATGTCCCCTGGGGGCACAAAATAGCTCCCAGCTGAGAACCACTCTTTTAGCCCACTGAAATCTTTGCCCTTTTCCAAACTCCTGCAACACTTTTTGTCTTTATCAAATTATTTAGTATTAAAGATAGTTATATCCTGTATTATGCTCTGTAATTATTTTATTAGTTGCCACATAGTAGGTGGTCTCATCCCATAAATGTTTGTTTAAGACTGCCTCACTTGAGCCTGCTGGACAATAAGACTGTAAGGATATTCTTTTCCTCCAGGAAATCTTATCTTTTAAAGTTGGGTTCTAGGGTTTGGATCAGTTCGCTCTTCATGATCCATATATGAAAATATGAGAGGTTATCCTGAGGAGATGTGTCAGCGACTCCCAATAAATAATACTTGGAAAGAGTCCAGTAGACTCCCATGTTAATTTTTTTTTACTAGTAACATATATAGAATATGGTGTGTAGAATAAATTTAACACTTCTCAATTTGTCCATCAATGAGTATGTGACATTAAAGTGGCCATACTAAGTCACTTGATTTAATTTATCACCTAACATTGTATACATTTGTATTTCTTCAAAATTAACTGTCTTTACCTTTATTCATAGACTGAATTGGTGAATCAGAAATTCACTGATTTATATAATGTGACATTTTATACAAAGAGGCAGAATATTGGCCATAGCTTTTCCCTGTAAGAAGTGCTGAAATGTGTTGTTAGAATGTGAGCCCCATGAGGACAGGGATTTTTGGTTTGCTCAAAACTATATCACAAGAATATAGAGCACTAACAAAACATTCAGCAAACATTTTTTGAATACATGAAACTCATTCTGGATGTTGTATTCCTTGCTCAGTTCAACTTGAATTATAATGATAACTTATTCCATCAAGTTTTTATTTCAAAGTCCCTAGTGAGTTCCTTCTTGCCAAATCTAATGGTCAATTCCTGGTCTATTTCTGTGTTGATCTCTTAGCTTTCCTCTTTGATATACTCTATTCACTTGTTTTCTGGGACACCAAACTTTTCTAATTTTCTGCTTAGGTGCTTTTTAGTCTTTTTGGCCTCTCCCTTTTTGTTTCTTCCAAATGTTGAACCAAGCCTCAGGCTCAGTTCTAAAAATTGTTTGACCTCTTTCCTCTTGTAGCCTTACTAGGCACTTTAGCTTAGTGTTAAGTATTCACACTCTGGGGCGCCTGGGTGGCTCAGTGGGTTAAGCCTCTGTCTTCGGCTCAGGTTATGATCTCAGGGTCCTTGGATAGAGCCCCTCATGGGGCTATTTGCTCAGCGGGGAGCCTGCTTCTCTCTCTCTCTCTCTCTCTCTCTGCCTACTTGTGATTTCTCTCTCTGTCAAATAAATAAATAAAATCTTAAAAAAAAAAAAAGAATTCACACTTTGGAGCTATACTGCTTGAATTCATTACCCAACTTAGCAGCTTATCAGCAGTGACACTGTACCACAGTTTCCTCATCTTTAATATGGGATATAGTGATAAATGTTTCTAGTTTTCTTACCTAAACGTCCTCATTTCTTCATCCTTGCCTATTTCTTTTAGATGGCACCATTGTTTTTTCCTGTCGTTCATCTCTGATGTCTAGGAGTCATCATGGTTTTTTCCTTTTTCACACTCCACATCCATTCTGTCAGTAAGATCTTTGGCTCTGCATTAAAAACATATCCAGAATTTCCTCACTTCTCCTTACTTGGCTTACCACTATTATCTTGCTCCAATCATTGATACCTTTTTCTTAGACTGTGGCAAGAGGTTTATAGTTGGGCTGCAGGCTTGCCCCCTATAGTCAATTCTCATACACAAAGGTTGGTGATCTTTTAAAAATCTTAGATAATATCACTTACCTGCTCAGAAAACTGCAGTAGCTTCCCATCCCACTTAGAAGGAAATGTAGATTCCTTATCATGGCTTACAGTTAGCCCCCTTCCTGTGTCCTTGATATGATATTGACCTCCAAACTCTCGTTCTAAGCTTCTTGGGTCTGAACACTCCGAGGTCATTCCTGCCTTTTTTTTCTATATTGTGCTGTCTTCTTTGCTTGTGATGTTCTTCCCCTGGGTATTTGAAGATCTTGATGTCCATTACATCGTTCAGGATTGTTCAAGTAAGTTTCTAAGAGAGGCTTTCCCTAATTACCTACTGTAAAAAACAAACAAACAAACTCAACTTGTAGTCCCTCACTCTGTTTCCTTGTTCTGTTTCATTTTTCTTTATGGCACTCAACTCCCTGACATTAATTGATGGATTGAGTGTCTCCTGTATGGATGAGAACTTTTCATTTCATTTTCTTTTTTAAGATTTTATTTATTTATCTGACAGAGAGAGAGCACTAGTAGGCAAAGTGGCAGGTAGAGAGAGAGAGAGGGAGAAGCAGGCTCCCTGCTGAGCAGAGAACCCAACTTGGGGCTCAGTCCCAGGACCCTGGGATCATGACTTGAGCTGAAGGCAGACACTTAACTGACTGAGCCACCAGACACCCAAACTTTTCATTTCTATCCCTAATAACTAGGGACTGTATCTGATACACAGTAAATATTCAATAAGTATTTATCAAATAATAAATTACTGATTTTTTTTTTTTTTTTCATTTCCAGTCTTGTATTTCTGTTTGGTGTTATCACCTAGAAATCAATCAGAAAACTGAACTTATTTTTCAGTCTGGTTCTACTTTCATTATATGGTAGTTTTATGGGGTTCTAGTTATCCTGATTTGAAGCCCTAGAGGCATCTTTGAGTCATTACCCTGCCTCTGCTAAATCATCATATCTTTGTTTTTGTAATAGCTTTTTTTTGGATTCCTAATCAGAGTACTTTGGACCAGTTTGTATCCTGTGGACTTGGCCATGTTCTTAGTCTATTTTTCTATTCTCTTCAGTATTGTAAACCACAGCCAGTTTAATTTTCATAAATGTTAATGGTACATTTATTCTCCTGCAGTATGGTGTGATGGAAAGACTTTGGGCTTTGGGTTTAAATTGCAGGTATGGCATTTGTTGTTAGTAAATGGGCACAGTATGGGCAAGTCAGAAGCCCTTTAAGTTCACTTTCCAACTTTGTAAATAGGGATTAAAATATCTACTGCATGGATTTGCTATGAGAAATTGTTATAAAAACACATGACATTCTAATTCTTTACTGGAGATGAATAGGCTTCAACGGGATTTTCAGAATCATATTCAAACTTTTCTTCTCAATTATGCTTTTCCTCTGTTCTCATTACTGGTACTTCAGTTTAGTTACACATGTCAAGAGTCTGGGAGTCACTCTTGACTTCTATAGTTGGAATTTTCTGCATTCCAGACAACAAACACATACTATGGTCTATGTGCTAGGCACACTGAATGTGCCCTCAAGGAGTTGGTGTTGCTATAGTCTGTACGCTTTATCTTCCTAAAGTCCACATTTATTTTCCCTCAATTCATGCCACTCATCCTTTCTATCCTCATTGCTGCTGCTAGGGCAGGCTTAGATCACTGAACTCTTAGATTAGTACAGTAGCCTTAGTTATCCCTGCCTCCAGTCTTTACCCAGTCATTTTCTAGGTGGCTGATAATATTTCTAAAATGTAATATAATCATATATCTCCTCTGATTAAAGCATTTTAGTGAATCTACAGCTTTCACAACAATTTGAACTTTTTGGCATAGCATGTAAGACCTTATAGCATTTAGCATTTAGCTCTTTTTTTTTTTTTTTTTTTAACCTCTTCAGCCTTACCTTCCACTATGTTTTCTCAAGGCATATTTCCTTGTTGGCTTTATACTACTACTTTTTTAGGCGTGGATCCTCTGGCTTGACATAGCTTTCTTTTCATTAGTCTTGATTAGGGTTGTTTTAAGGATATGATGTATATAAAGCAGTTAGCACACTAGCTTCTTTTAGAATAATGTTAGATAATAGCTCTGGAGCCTCTAGAGGCTGCTCAGATTCTAAGGGGTAGAATCAGTTACTGTGAAAATATGCTCAGGGGAGAAATGTGAAAATTTTAGAATACAGGGCTGTTAAAAGTCTGATAACCGTTGGGTTAAGAACGTGTACTCATTGTTTCTTCTATTTTGATTTTACTTCTCCTGTAAGGTATTCCTTGTATAAAGCTTTTCGGGTTTTCATTTCTATTTTGTGCTTTTTTCTGAGATGCTTCCATGCTGTTCCTTTGACGCCTACTTCCTTTCTGGTTGGTAGAATTTCAGATTGCTTTTCTTTGTAAACAGTTTCTAGTGGTCGGGGGGATAGGAACATTAGAAGAAACATTTTGGAAAAATTGATAACCGTAATCTCAAAAAGACAATAATTTCTTTAAGACTTGTTTTCTCCGTCAGCCATTTTTGATGAACTGTTAACATCTCTAAGCTGATTGACCTTTTTTTTTTTTTCCTATAGCCGGAACATGATGGGCAGTCATCTTGTCAGCATTTCTCACCTCCCCAAATATTTGAGAGTTATAAATTCTGAGAAAATCAAAAGTAGCTGCTTATCAGGAAGATTTCTCCATTGAGAAGGCTGTTGAAATTCAAATGAGGCACTGCATATATTTTTCTGGGTATTGCTAGGCAGATTTCTCAATCTCCTCTTTTTGAGTATAGGCATACCTGGGAGATCTTGCTGGTTTTGTTTCAGATTACTGCAGTAAAGCAAATATTGCAGAAAAGAGAGTCAAATGAATTTTGTTTCCCAGTGCATATAAAATTTATGTTTACATTAGTTTATTAAGTATGCAATAGCATTATGTCTAAAAAAAAGTATATACCTTACTTAAAAAATACTTTATTGCTAACAAAAATGCTAACGTCCTCTGAGCTTTCATTAAGAGATAATCTTTTTGCTGGTGGAGGGTCTTACCTTGATGTTGATGGCTACTGACTGATCAGGGTGGTGGTTGCTGAAGATTGGGGTGGCAGTGGCAATTTCGTAAAAGAAAACAGCAAGGAAGTTTGCCACATTGATTGGCTCTTCCTTTCATTGAACTCTTTGTAGCATGCAATGCTGTGTGACAGTATTTTACCCATAGTAGAACTTATTTCAGTATTGTAATCTGTCCTCTCAAACTCTGCTGCTGCTTTATCAACTAAGTTTATATGATAGTCTAAACTCTGTCGCATTCCAGCAGTTTTCACAGCACTTCTAGTAGATTCCACCTCAGAAAACCACTTTTTTGCTTATCCATAAGAAGCAACTCCTTATCTGTTCGTATTTTATCATGAGATTACAATAATTCAGGCTCAGTGGAGTCTTCAGGCTCTACTTCTAATTCTAGTTCTCTTGCTGTTTCCACCTCATCTGCAGTTACTTCCTCCACTGAAGTCTTAATGCCCTCAAAATCATTCAGGAGGGCTGGAATTACCTTCTTCCAAACTATTACTCATGTTGATCTTTTGACCTTCCCGTGAATTGTGAATGTTCTTACTGGCATCTAGGACGATGAATCCTTTGAAGGTTTTCAGTTTACTTTGCCCATATCTATTAGAGGAATTTGTATCTATGGCAGCTGTAGTTTGTGTATGTGTGTGTTTCTAAGATTTTATTTATCGATATATATATTTCTAAGATTTTGTGTGTTTATTTGAAAGAGAGAAAGAGAGAGCATGAGAGTGGGGAGGGGTAGGGGGAGAGGGACAAGCAGATACCCAGCTGAGCACAGAGACTGATTCAGGGCTCAATCCCAGGACCCTGAAATCATGACTTGAGCCGAAGTCAGACACTCAACTGACTGAGCCATCCAGCGCCCCAGGAAATGTATTTCTTAAATAGTAAGATTTGAAAGTCAAAATGACTCCTTGATCCACATGTCACAGAGTCACAGAGTGGATGTGGTGTTAACAGACATGAAAACAACATTAATCTCTTTGTACGTGTCTGTCAGAGCTTTTGGGTGGTCAGGTGCAATGAGCAGTCATATTTTGAAAGGAATATCTTTTTTTCTTTCTTTTTTTTTAAGATTTTATTTTATTTAACAGACAGCGATTACAAGTAGGCAGAGGGGCAGGAAGAGAGAGAGAGGAGGAAGCAGGCTCCCGGCTGAGCAGAGAGCCCGATGCGGGGCTCGATCCCAGGACCCTGGGATCATGACCTGAGCTGAAGGCAGAGGCTTTAACCCACTGAGCCACCTAGGCGCCCTAGGAATATCTTTTTTTCTGAGCCATAGGTCTCAACAGTGTGCTAAACTATTTAGTAAACTATGTTGTGAACATGTGCTGTCTTCCAGGCTTTATTCCATATATAGAGAGCACAAGCAGAGTAGATTTAGCATAATTCTTAAGAGTCCTAGGATTTTCATAATGGTAAATGAGCGTTGGCTTCAATTGAAAGTCACCAGCTGCCTTAGCCCCTAACAAGAGGGTCTTCCCTAGCTTTCAAAGTTTTGAAGTTGAGCATTGACTTCTCTCTGGCTGTGAAAGGCCTAGTTGGCATCTTTTGCCACTCTAAGGGTTTTGTCTACATTGAAAATCTGTTGTTTGGTGTAGCACCCTGGATAATGACCTTAGCTAGATCTACTGGAGAACCTGCTGCGGCTTCTCCATCAGCACTTGCTGCTTTACCTTGTGCTTTTGTCTTATGGACATGGCTTCTTTTCTTAAACCTCATCAGTCAATCTCTGCTAGCTTGAAATTCTCTTCTGTCGCTTCCTTACCTTTTTCAGCCTTCGTAGAATTGAGGAGAGTCATGACCTTGCTCTGAATGAGGCTTTGGTTTAAGGGAATGTTGTGGCTGATTTGATCTTCTCTCCAGACCACTCAGACTTTTCTCCATATTGGCAATAAAGCTATTTCATTTTCTTATCATTTGTATGTTCACTGGAGTATCACTTTTAATTTCCTTCAAAAACTTTTCCTTTGCATTCAGAACTTGATTAGCTATTCGGTTCAACAGACCTAGCTTTTGGCCTATCTCAGCTTTTGACATGACTTACTCACCAAGCTTCATCATTTCTAGCTTTTGATTTAAAGACACATGTGGCTCTTCTTTTCACTTGAACACTTAGAGGATATTGTAGAGTTACTAGTTGGCCTAATTTCAATATTGTTGTATTCCAGAGAATAAGGGAGGCCCAAGGAGAGGAGGAGAGATGGGCCAGTGGACAGTCACAACACACACACTCTATTAAGTTCATTGTCTTAATATGGATGCAATTTGTGATGCTCCAAAACAGTTACAATTGCAACATCAAAGATCATTGTTCTTTGTATACAGGCATACCTTGAAGGTATTGTGGGCTGGGTTACAGACCGCAATAATATAGTGAACATCTAAATAAAGTAAGTCAAATGAGTTTCGTTGTTTCCTGATGTATATAAAAGTTATGTTTATATAATACTGTGGTCTTCTAAGTGTACGGTAGCATCATGTCTAACGAACAATGCACACACCTTAATTAAAAAATACTTCATGTGAAAAAATGCCCACTGTCATCTGAGCTTTTAGCAGATCATAATCACTGATCACAGAGCACCATAACAAATATAATAGTAATGAAAAAGTTTGAAATATTGCAAGAATTATCAAAGTGGGACACATGGAAAATGGAGTCAATGCAGGGTTGCCACAAACCTTCAATTTGTTAAAAAAAAACAAAACAAAACACACAGTATCTACAAAGTGCAATAAAGTGAAGCGTAGTAAAATGAGCTTTGTCTGTAGGAATAATCTGATGATAAAATGAGATCATTATGAAACTTTGCATTGGTTAGAAGCAAGTCTCTTTTCTTGCTTCACTTTTACCTTCCCTGCAACCCCTGTTTTTGTCTTAGAAAATAGTTTTGACTTTGCTACTCATAAAACCATGTTGAATTGTTATTAATAGTTTTTATTCTTTCCAATTTAAAAAAAAACTTGTTTTGTAACTGAGAAGAACTGTGCTGCTGCTCTTATTGATCTTGAGGCAGCATTAGTAAATAATCTGAATAGTTTAAAAGTTTGGAAATGGATTGCATTTCTGATGTACATAAGTTTGAGTTAGGTACTGATCCCATTTATGTATCAGAGAGTAAAAATGTAGTTCATGAGTGTTCAGCCTACCTTCTGATGACTGTACCATACACTCCTGGGTACACCTTAATTCAGGAACTGTAAGATCATACTTAGCTACTGTATAGGCACTTTATATTTGATCAGTCATAAGCATATCCTTTCTAGTAAACTATTGACTTTTAAGTTTTAATAAGCTTAGTTATTTTTTAAGAAGGTGATAGATTTCAAGATTTAAGTGTTTTTCTTTTACAAAAATGCCCTATGTTTTTAAAAGGCCTGCTTGGCTACCAGCCAGTAAAGATAATGAATTAATTACTTAAATACACTATCAGATCAAAGTAATGACTTGCTTTCCTTTTCTAAGATGAAGTAAATGTTAGACCAGAGGATATTTGATCAGGATGACTCAGTTGATTTTCTTTGGCTTCATAAGGGTTAGGGGTCTTAGAGGTAGAGCTCTGAGAATCCTCAGAGCAGTCTACTTGGATTTGGTTTACATATTGCATTTCTTTGAAGGTAAAATGTTCTTATAAAAGAGAGTATTGAAAAATAAAGTGTATGACTGGTCTTTGTCCTTATTTCCTGAGAGGGAGCCTCTGAATCTTTGGAATTTCTTGAATGATAGGAGCATCTTATTCAAAAAGGGCTCCTTGTATAATGTTTTCATTTATGCTAATGAGATGACTCAGCATGGAAGCTGGTCACTCCAGAAAGACTTAACCTTGTGATTAGGTGGTTGGGACTTTGAGTCATATGATATTAACCAGACCTCTGGGGAGGGGTAGGAGGCCTGGAGATTGAGTTCTAGGCGTTAGCCGATCAGACCTTCATAATAAAATGCCAATAAAAACTCTAGACACCAAACCTTGGTTGAGCCTCCTGGTTGGTGAGACACATTGATATGTCAGGATGATGCATCCTGAGGGCACAGAAGCTTGGGCCTATGCATCTCTTCATTGGCTGATTCAGATTTGTAATTTTTGTGATAAAATTGTAATCAAAATGCTTTTCTGAGTTCTTTGAGTTGATACAGTGATTAATGAGCCTGAGGGGATAATGGAAACCCCTGATTTTGTCATCAGTTCATCAAAAGTGCATATGACCTAGGAACCCGAGAGCTTTTTGCTTGTGTCTGAGGTGGGAAACATTGAGGGAGTTCTGTGCCCTCAACATGTGAGCTGCACCAACTCCAAATAGGTAGCATCACAGTTGCATTGTAGAGGGTTTTCCACACTGAGAAGTAAAATTGGAAAATCACTGAAGTAGATACTATTAAAGGTGTATGTGTTTCTGTGAGTTTTATGGATTCATACTGTAATTACATGAGTCAGTTTAGTATTTATTGAGTCCTTAGGCTGAGAACATGAATATTGAAAGAATTGCCCAAAGTAGAAATTGTTATTATTTTCAAGGGATTTATAGTGTGTTACGGGAACTTGAACAATGACAGGTATATTTGATTCAGTTATCCTTTTGGTATATACCCTGCAGCCTGAATGAAATTAAACAGCATTTCTTTTTTTTTTTTTTTAAGATTTTATTATTTATTTATTTATTTGACAGATAGAAATCACAAGTAGGGAGAGAGGCAGGCATAGAGAGAGAGAGAGAGAGAGGAGGAAGCAGGCTCCCTGCCAAGCAGAGAGCCCGATGCGGGGCTCGATCCCAGGACCCCGGGACCATGACCTGAGCCGAAGGCAGAGGCTTTAACCCACTGAGCCACCCAGGCGCCCCTTAAACAGCATTTCAACATTTGCTTTGTAAGTTATCTGTTTAGTTTCAAGAATAGTGTTAGTTTCTCATTAGGTCTCCTTTTCCCTCATGCGCACCGTTTTCACATATGGGCAGTAGTTTTTTGTTTTTTTTTTCCTGGAAGTCCAGTTCTGATTAGACTGTTTCCTTGCTGCAAATTCTCTTGGCTGTTTCTTGATTTAATACAAACATCTCGTCTTGTATTTTAGGTTTTTGAGTGGTTCCAACCTTTGACAAAGTAGTCTCTACTGTAGCCAGCCCAGCTTCTTTGTTATACTTGTTTTCATAATTTTATTCTTTATTATACTCTACTGTATACTTACTACTTAAATAGAAACAAAAGAGTTTATTGTTAATCCTGTTCTATCCTTAGTTTCTAAGTATATCAAGAAGCCTTGCCTGATTCTTCTTTTCTCTCCCCCCAGGTCTTTACCATTTTTTTCAGCTTGCTTCAGGCTTTACATTTTTTTTTTTTTTCTATAATACTTTTTCTTTCATCTATTTAGGTCTCTGTCTTCTGGTTTCATTTCTTTTTTTAGAGTCTCAGCTACTTCAGATGGGGCCTGGCATAGATTAGAAATTTATTCCATTTTGTTGAATATCTGTCCAAATTTTATTATTTCCTGCAAATAAGTCACTTTTCCAAGATCTCAGATGTCTTGGGTATTTGTATTCTTACACAAGGAATTTGTGTGAATAACCTGCTTTTGTTATCTACCCTATTAGAAGATGGTATGTTGACTAGGCATAGGTACCCACTACTCACTAGTTATCAACCACTGCCACTTTATAAGATACTTAATGTAATCTTCTAATGGCAATGACTAATTGGTAGGTGTTGCTCTGTCTCTTGGGGCTATGCTGTGGATAAGGAATTATTAGCCTACATAGAGTTTGGACAGAATTGGCTGCTTGCTATTTTCTGCTTTAAATCTCCAGCTCTCAGTAGTAGATCACAATGGGGAAATGAGTATCTGTTGAACCAGGCAACAGGGCTTTGAAGGGAAGTAGGGAACAGGAATTTCACTGTCTTCACCAAGACCAACCCTTACAGGTAGGAATCTTGGTATGGATCAGGCCTCCTACCCCCAACCCATCTCAGGCTAAAAAAGATGAAAATGTTCATGGGGATCATGGTGATGCTGTCTTTCAATCTATCAGTTCTTTGAGTTACAGTGTTCCAGCCAAAACAGGTTACCTTCTACTTCTGTATAGCTTTTGTTTCAGAAGAAAATAATTTCTTTTGAAGTTTTTCCCTCCTACATAGGTTCTTGTTTTTTTCTAACTTGCCCTGTTCTGTTTTTTTTTTTCTTTTCCTGTATTTGTATGTTTTGTTTGTCTTTTCCTTTATCTTCCGTGTAAGAAGATTATCTAAGATAGCTGATAATCCTTGGTTTTCTGCCCATGGTTAATATTAGAGAAATAAAAAGCACTGTGGAAGCTGTGATCATGTGGTTAGGCCTTATTGACTGAACTTCATGTTGATGTGGTTTGCCATTTACTGTGGAACTCTCTCTGTCCCTCCATGTTGCTATCTTACCTTTAGGTGTTTCCTCTTGGGCTGACCTGGAATCCCCAGAGTCCTGTAGTCTCTCTGAGGGTGAAGGTATGAATGAAGGTGAAGGGTAGAATAGAATAATTTCTGAGAGGGCAGATATTTGATGGGGGTGGGTGGGACCTCAAGAACACTCCCCTGTTTTCCCAGTTCTAGGATTCCCCAGGACTCACAGGACTCAGTTATAGTTACAGCTATGATTTATTACAGTGAAAGGACCCAAAGTGCAATCAGCAAAGTGAAAGGGCACATGGGTGAAGTCTGGAAATACCAGGCATAAGCTTCCTTGGCTCCTCTTCCAGCGAAGACATGCTTACTGTCTTCCAAATAAGACATGCTTAATTCCCCCGGCAGTGAGGTGTGGCAACATGTGTGGAATGTTACATCCAGGGACATTCATTAGACTCAGTGCTTGGGATTTTTCTTGAGAGCTGATCCTGTAGGCGTGCTCTGCTTGGTAAGTACCCGAACTCCAGACTCTCACCAAGAAAGCATATTCAGTATAAACCATATTGTCTGTACAATCAGTTTAGATATAGGGGGCCAGTTTTTAAGTTCTGAGATTGGTGAGAACTCTCCCTAAATCTAAGTTCCCATACACCAGGCAATGCATAAAAAGCCCTTTTAAAGGATACCAGTCAAGAAAGAAAGAAAGAAAGAAAGAATACCAGTCAGCCCTCTGTGTTAACTCTGTTTTTTTAAAAAAAAACTAATATTTTTTTCAATTTTAATTTTTTATTAATATATAATATATTATTTGTTTCTTTTCTGAACAGCAGGTATCAGCATTCACACAGTTGCTTAATTCCTTTATTTATTTTTTTTTAAAGATTTTATTTATTCATTTGACAGAGAGAGATCACAAGTAGACAGAGAGGCAGGCAGAGAGAGAGAGAGAGGGAAGCAGGCTCCCTGCTGAGCAGAGAGCCCGATGCGGGACTCGATCCCAGGACCCCGAGACCATGACCCGAGCCGAAGGTACAGAGATTTCCTGTATCTCTTCTGTCTCCACATATGCAGGAGCTTCCCCAATATCAGCATCCTGCACCAGAGCAGTGTATTTGTTATAATCTATTAACCCAGATATCCCCATCATCATCACCCAGGGTCCATAGCTTACATTAGCATTCACTCTTGGTGTTGTATCTTCTAAGGGTTTTGACAAATATATAACAACATGCCTACCATTGTAAACAGTGTAGTTTCACTGCCTGGCAAATCCTGTGCTCCACCTGTTCATTTTGTCCTCCCTCCAACCCCTGGCAACCACTGAATTAATTAATTAATTAATTAATTAATTTTTACTTTTCTAGAATGTTATATGGTTAGAAACATGCATTATTTAGCGTTTCAGATTGGCTTCTTTTGCTTAATGTGCCTCTAAAGTTTCTGTGTCTTTTCATGGCTTGTTCTTTTTTTTTTTTTTTTAAAGCACCAAATAATATTTCATTGTTCTGATGTACCTTAGTACATTAATTGATGTTGGCATAGTTATCTTTCTCCATCTCTTTACTTTTAATGTATGTCTTTATATTTAAAGAGGGTTTTCTCTAGACAACATAGAATTGCATTTTGTGTTTTGATCATTTCAGCAATATTTGTATTTAGACCACTGATGTTTAAACTGATTATTGATATTGTTGGTATAATATCTACCATATCTGTTACAGTTTTCTAGTTGTAGCCCTTGTTCTTTGTTTCTATTTTTTCTTCCACTCTTTTTTTCTTTCATGCTTTTAATGGAGCATTTCATACGATTCAGTCTTTTTTCTTCTGTAGCATATTAATTGTATTTCTGTTTTATTTATTTATTTATTTTTTTTAGATTTTTTTATTTTTATTTTTATTTATTTGACAGACAGAGATCACAAGTAGGGAGAGAGGCAGGCAGAGAGAGAGAGAGGGAAGCAGGCTCCCTGCTGAGCAGAGAGCCCGATGCGGGGCTGGATCCCAGGACCCTGAGATCATGACCTGAGCCGAAGGCAGCGGCTTAACCACTGAGCCACCCAGGCGCCCCTGTATTTCTGTTTTTTGTTATTTTTAGTGGTTGCCCTAGAGTCTGCATTGTACATTTAGAAGTAATCCAAATCCACTTTCAAATCACATTATACCACTCCATTGGTAGTGCAGGCAAGTGAAATGAATAACAAAATATTCCTAGTTCTTCTCTCCTGTTCCTGATATCCTTGCTGTCACTTATGTCGCTTACATGGAAACTCACACCTCCTATATCATTCATTTTCTTCTCTCTGAGGACTTTTTTTAACTTTTTTTTTGCAAGGTCCATTTGTTGGCAACAAATTTCCTTAATGGTTTTTTGTTTGAGAAAGTCTTTATTTCTTCTTTCCTTTTGAAGAGTAATTTCACAGGGTACGTAATAAGTTGGTGGTTATTTTCGCTCAACACTATTTCACTCCATTTCCTCCTTGGTTGCATGCTTTCTGAGATGTCAGATGTAATTTTTATGTTTGTTCCGGTATAGGTAAGGTGGTTCTTCTTTTGCTGGTTTTTTTTTTTTTTTTTTTTAAAGATTTATTTATTTGACAGATAGAGATTACAAGTAGGCAGAGAGGCAGGCAGAGAGAGAGAGAGGAGGAAGCAGGCTCCCCGCTAAGCAGAGAGCCTGATGCGGGGCTCGATCCCAGGACGCCGGGATCATGACCTGAGCCGAAGGCAGAGGCTTTAACCCACTGAGCCACCCAGGTGCCCGTATTTTTTTTAAATAAAAAAGGGAGAGAGCTTAATGAAATGGTTGGGCTCTATCTGTGATACTTCTGTTGATGTTTTTAATTTGTTAAGTTTTTATTTAATGGAAAATACTCAGTTAAAGCTTAGTTTCTTTTCATTTTCCTCCATTCCCATGTCAGACATGAAAATCAACAAAATCATATAATTAGTTAATTACCTGAAACGTTTATTTTGGTAGAGATTTGTGCCTTGTCATGTTTCTTCATTGGCAGGTAAAGTTAAAAATTACTTGATAGTGGAAGTATTTCTTATTTTAGTCTTTCTTCGTGGGGAAGGGAATAGACCTGTATGTAGTTTCTTGTTTTTGTCTTTTTTATAAATAAGTATCAATGGCCTATTCTCTTTTTTAAGATTTTATTTATTTGTTTATTTATTTGAGGGGAGTGCGGGGGAAGGAGCAGAGGGAGGGGGCAAGCAGACTCCGCACCGAGTGGGGAATTAGGCACGGGGCTCAATATTAGGGCCCTGAATCAAGACTTGAGCCGAAATCAAGAGTCAGATGATTAACCAGCAGAGCCACCCAGGTGTCCCATCAGTGGCATATTTCTTTTTTTTTCCCTTTCTAAAGGTTTTTAAATTTTTTTTAATTTTTAATTTTAATTCAACTTAATTAACATATAATATATTATTAGTTTCAGGGGTAGAATTTTGTGGCGTATCAGTTGCATATAACACCCAGTGCTCATTACATCAAGTGCCCTCCTTAAATGACCATCACCCACTGACCCCATCCCCCCACCTCATCACCAGCAGCTCTCTGTTTCTTTCCTATAGTTAAGTCTCTTATAGTTTGCCTCCGTCTGTTTTCATCTTTTTTTTTTAACTTTCTCTTCCCTTCTATGTTCATTTGTTTTTTTGTTGTTGTTTGATTTTTTTTTTCTTAAATTCCAGGGCTATTTCTTAATATTAAGTAACAAGCATCTGAAATGAGTATCGGGAAAATTATTTTAATAGGTGGTAAACATACCCCTAACCCCTTTTGAAGATGTTCTTGACCATCTCATTAAACAGGCTGCTGGCAACTATTCTGATTTCTTATCACAATTTGGTCATTTAAATGTGAGTATTTACCTCTTAAAGATTTTCAAAAATAATGTTTCTGCAATTTCTTTTCATAATACACAGAGAAAGCAACCAGTGAGATGAATACTGCTGAGGATTGGGGCCTCATTTTGGATATTTGTGATAAAGTCGGTCAATCTCGAACTGGGTAAGTGTTGCAAAGTTTCAGAGGAGCTTTATTGTTCTCTTTATTAATATGAATAAAATGAGAGTTAGAAGGTAAAGTTTATTACAATTATAATTTAGTTTAAAAAGGGACTTTTTTGCTAGCAAGATTTGAGGAATCATTCCATTTAAATTACTCTCTGTAACCAATCAGGGTAACATGACTGGTAACAATGTTGATATTTTAATTAAACCCTTGTCCAGAGTTGCTTCCCAAAGTCTAGCTTTTTCCACTGACTTTTAAAACCATTAGTGATTTCTCAGTTAAGTGATTTCTCAAGTTTCATGGTTATTTTTCAGTTCTTCATTGTCATATCTGCAGTATTCTACCTAACCAGTGACTATAGAAAGACAGGTCAGGACAATATAATCTTAAACTTTTTGGCCTAAAGCTTTTTGTTCATACAGAGCTTTCAGTACAGCAAGTTCATTAACTGGTATACAGATTAATAATTTCCTTAATTCCTAGGCTAATAACATCGATTTTAGCAGCCTCATTTACCCCCTTGTGCTATAGAAATATTGTCTAATTTGTGTACTTTCCTGAGAAAAATGTTAGAGAACACTGCTGTGTTACACTTGCTTCTTTTTTTTTCTTTTTTTAAGATTTTGTTTTTAAGCAACTTCTACATCCAGCATGGGGCTTGAACTTCTAACCCCAAGATCAAGAGTTGCATGCTTCACCAACTGAGTCAGCCAGGCGCCCCATACTTGATTCTTGTGGTGCTAATCTTAATCCTCTGATGATGCTTTCTTTGGCTCTCCTTCCTCCTAAATATAGGAAGTTCCTTAAACTTCCTTTTATCCTTTCTTTTTTCCTCTAATACTTTTTTCTTCTCTAGTACATTCTTTTTTTTTTTTTAATCTTACAACTTATGCATATCTTTATATGGGTGACATCTGTATTTTCAGCTCTGATTTTTCTCACTGTAGCACTAGTCTTGGGAACACATCATTATTTCTGGGTATCATACTATATAAGCTTTGATCTCACCGTGTAGAAACCTGAAGTCATGTCCCTTTTTGCTTTAAACCTGCTTTCCCTCTTTTGTTCCCTATCTCTGTTAATGACAAGATTATTTAATTTGCCCTTAAAACCTCAGAGTCACCTCCACATTAATACTGTTGCTAAATTCTGTCAGTCTGCCTCCAAAATATGTCGCAGACTGTTGATACTATAAAGTCTTCTCAGTTAACTTCTTGAACCTGGCCAAACCAGGCAAGGGTCGTTTGTGTTCAGGGCCTTTCTGCCCCTTCAGTCAAGCCCTTTTTGGCCTATAACATGCAGCCCTTATTTAGATTCCCCGAAATGTGGCCTCCATATGTGGCTTCATCCATCCCCTTTGTTGTTTTTACATTTTAGTGTACTGAGTCTTTCTCTTTCTGACCCTGTTAGTTCCTTAATTTAATTGGAATTTGAGTAGCTACTGTGTGCTGTATATCTTTTCCTTTTTCTCTATTTCTGTTGGCCCCACTTTACTTGAGACATTCCTTACCATGTCTAGGCTATTGAATTAACCTCCTGGCATTTCTTTCCATTTCTTTCCTATCCACTTCTTATACCCAGTTGCTCTGTAACAACTCTGACCATATCACTACCCTGCCTTCTACTGTGAGTTGTCTGTCCTCCCTCTAGGCATCTGACTCATTTATTTTTCATTTTTTCTCCTCTAAGTACCATTTTTTTCAACAAAAGATTTTCAGTTGCCAATGCTTTTCTACCTTAGTTTATGCTTTTGGTCATTGTATTCCTTTAGTGTGAAGTATTTTATTCTCCCATTTTCTTTCTGTTTTCTCATCTTTCCAGGCCCAATATACGTATCATTTCTTCCACAAAGCTTTCTTTATCCCCTTTACAGAAATCATATTATATTATGGTCATGTGAATCCTCAAAGCACTGTATCAAAATCATTCCTACTTGTATTATGTTGTGTGTTATAGTAGTTTATGTCTATCTGATAGACTTAGATTTGTAGAATGAAAAGGTCCATGAATTTTTGTTGTGCAGTTTAGTGGTAGTTTAGTTTAGTTTAGTTGAGGTAATTTAGTAGTCAAGAGCATGGGACTCTGGAGTGAGACTGCCTGGGTTCACATCTTGCCTGTGACCACTTTATTGTGTCACACTGGGTATCTTATCTTCCTCATTTGCTGTGTAGGAATAAAAGTAGTGTCTTCCTCACAGGGGGCTTATTATCAGTGTGAGATTAGTTAACATATATAAAGTGTTCACAGTAGTATCTGGCACATGGTTAAATGGGTGCAACTTAACCTCTTTTTTTTTTTTTTTTAAAGATTTTATTTATTTATTTGACAGAGATCACAAGTAGTCAGAGAGAGAGGAGGAAGCAGGCTCCCTGCTGAGCAGAGAGCCCCATGTGGGGCTCCCTCCCAGGACCCAGGGATCATGACCTGAGCTGAGGGCAGAGGCTTTAACCCACTGAGCCACCCAGGCGCCCCTTCTTAACCTCTTTTTGATTGAAGTTCAATTTGTGACAATTTGGCTGTTAAGGATTAGGTATCAAAAAAAAAAAAAAAAGGATTAGGTATCAACCCAATTCCATCCTACTATATTTTGGAAATAATACTTTCATCTAGCATTCCAGTTACAGTGTCCCTCCTGTCTTCACTCTGTCAGTTTTCTTTTCATCTTTACATTGGTAAAGTTAAATTTGGTATTCATTTTGTAGATACTTTTTATAATAATTTGATTTGTTGCTTGAAATGCAAAGATAAACTCCCTTTCATTACTAGAAATATTCCAATTTATCAGTTAAAAAATTTATAATCATCTGAAATTCTGCATAATGTACAGTGAGGATGAAGAGTTCAGTTTGTTTTTTTTCATGTTAACAGTTATTTTACTAGCAACATTTATTATTTTTTTCCTTATTTTTTCTTACGATGAGAATTAAAATCTACTCTCTTAGCAACTTTAAAGTTATAATAAAGTATTATAAGTATACTGTCCATGGTGTACATTACATTCCCAGAACTTACTTAAAGCTGGAAGTTTTTACCTTTGACCCCCTTCACCCACTTCACCTCATCCCACCCCCCACCTCTGGCAACCATCAACCCCACTATTCTGTGAGTTCAGTTTTATTAGATGCCACATGTGTGTGAAATCGTACAATATTTGTCTTTATCTGTATGAGTTATTTCACTTAGCATAATGCCCTCACGGTCCATCCAGTATTGGCCTCATATATTTAAAATGACCTAATTTGTAGCTTTAAAAAACTTTCCCATTTTTTAAAGATTTATCTATTTATTTGAGAGCGAAAGAGAGAGGGAAAGGGGTTGGGGCGGAGCACAGGAAGAGGAAGAGAGAGAACCAAGCCAACTCTACACCAAGTGTGGATCCTGATGTGGGGCTTGATCTCACTACTCTTGAGGTCAGACCTGAGCTGAAACCATGAGTCAGACACTTAACTGACTTTGCCTCCCAGGCACCGTCCCCCCCCTCCATTTGTCAGTTTTTTATCTAGAATCAATAGGTTGTATTGATAGTACCTTTTTATTTAGATGTACATGATTAATTTTTTTTTTCAAATTTATTTTAGACTGTATACTTCTTATCAGTATGTTCCTTAATATTTCAGTTATCTTTTGGGAGTTTTAATTGATGTTATGCTAAGTTTATGAATTAGGAAGGATTTTCAACTTTGATGATCTAAATAATGAGGTATAGTTCTTTTTGTCCTTTTAAATAATGTTTTTTCCTTTCCTCTTCTTCCTTTTCCCTTCCAGTTATTTTTCCTCCCTTTACATTTATTGTTCTCTAGTTCCTTTAAATCATTAAGTTAATTTCTAAGCATTTATTTGTTTATATAAATGCAGTCTCTTGCCATAGCTCTTGTTAATAAAGAATTGTTTGAAAAGGATTAAATAATTGAGACACTATTCTAATATTACTGAGCTTTTTAAAAAAATAACAGTTGTGTTAGGTATTCTCAAATCAACTTAGTAGTAGATAATTATGAAGGTGCTTTTCAGGTGAACAATAAACTGTGGGATACTTATGGTGGTGTTCGTAATATTTCTTTTTTTGCTTTTTTATTTTTATTGTGGTAAAATATATATAGAATAAAATTTATGACTTTAAACATTTTGTGGCATGTTTGTGACATTTAGTACATTCACATTATTGTGGGGTTATCATCAGAAGTTATCACTTCTAGTACTTTTCATCATCCCCAACTAAAACTCTACTTACTAGACAATTCCTTACCATCACCCCCTCCCCTTGCCAGCATCTGGTAACCACTGACAGTTTGTTTCTAATCTTTGAAATCATTTTGTAATTAGTTTATATAGAGAACTTGCGGAGATTTGGTTTATGTTTTCTAGGAACCTACATACATATGTTTAGTTATGGGTTGCTAATGGTAGCATAAGAATATGGAACTTTACTTTAGGTTGTCAGCGAGGTATTCTAGGTACCTGGTGTGCTTTAGAGAAGACTGAGAAGTGTCCTTGGTGTGAGAGGGTGTTTCTGAAACCATACCCACGTGATGTGTATTTTCCTGAAACAGATTTGGGTAGGGTAGGTTGAAGTAGAGGGAAGTTATAGATTGAAATGCATTTCATAAAGTTATTTGTGTACTAGGCAACAATGTAGATTTTTTTTAAAAAAGCGTTGCCATTTGGTTTTAATCTAATTTTATAAAATGTGCAAATCCATTTAAGTAGGTGGATTTGGAGATTGTGGAGGCAACTTGAAGAAAAGCTTTTCTTTTTCTGTAAGCTTTGATATTTTTATCAAAATAATTTGTAACAATCAGTATATTGTGGAATTATTTGTGGAAAAATAAAATAATTTCTGTCAAGTCTTTCTTACTCTGACCCTCCAGATTGTTTTGGCCTTTGCTGCTGCTGCTGCTGCTGCTTCTTCTTCTTCTTCTTCTTCTTTTTGTAAGCATCATCTATTTTAGAGTTGCAATTTGGAAAATATTCTCAAGTTTTAAAGGGAAGAAAAAGAGCCATTATTGTGAAATTTTATTTAGTCAGAACTGTGACCCAGAAACGTGGCTTCCAGTGTTTTGAAAAACGTTCCTTTAATTCTTTCTCTTTTAACAGTTTTATTGTATGTATGAATGTATTTATATTTGTTGATTTCAAGAAATACTTATGCTTATATAAAATATGTACTTTTTTGATTTAAATACAGATTTATATTTACATGGCTCAGAAATTAAAACAGCTTGAAAAGATGAACATGGACAAGTCTAACTCCTCTCCCTGTTTTTCTCTCCCATCCACTATAGATAACTGCTTTTGTTCCTTTTGTATCTTTGTGTTGTTTCTTGACAGAAATATGAATTTATTTTGCATTCATATATAATAAGCATATTATATACACGGTAATTAGTTAGTTCATTAATATATCCTGATAGCCTTAGAAATACATTTCTTTTAATGTCTCTTAGCAGTGCACTGGTTGTTAAATTGACAAATTTAGAAATCATTTTCTAGCTTAACATGAGTTTTTGATTAGTATCATGTAGAATATTACCACACTTAAATAATAATTATTAACTAAAATCATTTACTTAATAACTACAAATAACTATATCAGTCGTAGGAAACCTAGTAGATGTGGTTACTATTTGCTTCATATAGGTTAGAGATTTTTTTCTGAGCCTGAAATGTTTGAATATGCTGGACTTGAAACTATAAAGAACATGCTGAAAATTTTTTCTGACTACTTAGGATATTCACATGACTTTTACTGTGCAATTCCAGTGTATGAGTAAGTACTGAAAAATGCCTAGCCAATGAGGTCATATGATGGACTGAAAAGTCTGTTTGTTTAGAATCAAGAGAACTTTGAAAATGATGGTAACAGTTTTCTTTAACATGTCTTCACATAATGAATAGCTTTTGTTTGTTAGTTTTAATTGATTTGCTTATATTCTCATGTGAAAAATAAATGTGAGGGTAGGTGTTGATTATCCACAATAACAAGCTAAAATTAAAGTTCTCTAATTGACATCTAGATTAATTTGTGCTATTATGTTATAGCTGAACTGTCTTTGCTTAGCTTTGGACATGGATATAGTTGACTGATGCAGTTAACTTTTTTCTTTACTTGGTTAAGGGATCAATTTAGGTGGTAAATCTTTTTTAGTATATGTGCTGCCGAAGCGAGCACAAGGTGGTAAATCTTGGATTTATTCCTGTAGAACTAGAAGGATAATGGTAATCATTACTGACATTTTGCCAAAAATACAAATATAAACCTTTGGAAAAGAGTTGGCTAAAAATGCTTTTCATTTTATCTGTCTTGTCTTGAACTTGGGCTATAACGATTTCTGTTTTTCAACTGGAGTTTAAAAGAATATTTCCAGATTTTTTTAAAAGGAAAAGTAGTCTTTGACTCAGCCATCTTCAGTCAGGTAGAGAAACACATCTCTTCCAATTGTAATTGTATCTTCAACTTAGAGACCTTAATTTTTAAAGTCTTTCAAGTGCTCTTTTAAAAATAATAGCCAACATTTATTGATGGTTTATTATTTTCTAGGTCTTGTTTAAGGTCCTTAGAAACATTATATAATTATAGCAGCTCTAGGTAGTGTAGGTTTTTCCAGTTTACAGATGGAATCTAATTCATATTTAGGATTAAATATAATTTAAATTAGGGGAAATCCCAACAGGAGTAAAATTAAAGGATTTTTTGTAAAGCGTGATCTTGATTTTCATGTCTCTTTTACTTTTTACATTGTGGACTTATTTTTTAGTTAGTTTCATTCTCTCTGCATCAGTCATTTTTTCTTTTTGTAAAGATTTTATTTATCTATTTGACAGAGAGAGGCACAGCGAGAGAGGGAACACAAGCAGGGGGAATGGGAGAGGGAAAAGCAGGCTTCCCGCTGAGCAGGGAGCCCCATGTGGGGCTCAGTTCCAGGACCCTGGGATCGTGACCTGAGCTTAAGGCAGATGCTTAACGACTGAGCCATCAGGCACCCCAGTCATTTTTTCTTTTATTTGACAAAACAGTACTGGCTGGATATCATGTTTTATGTACGCAATGGTAAATAAGACAACAAAGCCTTTGACATCAGCTGTGGTGACAGTCTACTAGAAGTAGAAATAAACAAGTAGACAGATAGCAAGCTAAGAAGATAGTGATCAGAGTGCTTTAGTGGAGAATAGAAGGGGAGACCCTACTTAGATTTTGTAGGGAAGGACTAGTTTGAAGGGATAACATTTATGATTTTAAAGTTGAGAAGAACCTAAGAGCTGAAAGCAGGTCCCGGGCAGAGGAAATAACATCTACACGAATCCTGCAAGAGAGACAATGCTTGATGCTGGGACCTTCAAAGATGCAGAGTAGCTGGAACACAGGTGAGTTGCTCTAAATGAGCATAGAGTATAAGAGAGTGAGTGAGTTAGAAAAGTAGAAGTGGTAGTTGGAGTGCTTGAAATTGAGGTTATAGAGGTTTCACTTACTGGATGGCATGGTTTAGGATGTGGCCATGACAGTTAGTAAAGTGGGATAGCAGTTGAAAAGCCAAGATGTTAGAAACATCACTTATATAGTAATAAATTAATATTTCTGAGAATTAAGACAAGAGTAATGTTGGAGAGGGTGGCAGTAAGCCAGGAGTTAAAATCATTGAGGGATGAAGGTGTAATTGAGGTGTTTCTTGTTTTTTTGTTTTTGCTGTTATTTTGTTTTTTAGAGAGAGAAAAAGAGGGAGGGGCAGAGGGAGAGATAGAATCTCAATCCATGCCTAGCATGGAGTACAACATGGTGCCTAATTCCACAACCTGGGGATCATGACTGAGCCAAAGTCAAGAGTTGGACACTTAACCGACTGAGCTACCCAGGCACCCCACTTGAAGTTTTTAAAATAAGTGCAGTAAGAAGGTAGTCTGGCCTGATGGGAATTGGATTGTTTTAGGGAAGAGGATGAGAGAATGATTTGAAAGTAGTAAAGGGGGCAAAGAAGACCAGTCTTGTACCTATCTGTAGAGTGGGAGTAGTATCCTCCCTGGAAGATAGTGGAGAGCCAGAATTTCTGTTGCGCGGAAGAGTTGAGGATTGGGGCTTTTGTTGACAGTGGACTATGAAATCTACACAGTGGGGAGGTTTCAGAAGGTGAAAAGTAATGCATATGTAGAGCTGATTAATGGTGGATAGTCTGGAGCTTTTCATAGGGACTGGTATAAACAGAAATAATAGGCACATGTTCTCAAATTCTCAATCTTTGGATAGTAGAGAAAGTTGGGTGCCCAAGACTTCCTCCTGACCTTTGCAGATGGAGCCTTGGAAGTCTAGGAAGGAGTGGTTGGGGCTCTCTTTTGACCCTGTCCATACAGGTGAAGGGACTCCTCTTTTTTTTTTTTTTTTTTTTTGGTTTGTTGTTTTCTAAAGATTTATTTGTTTGAGAGAGAGAGAGAGAGAGAGAGAGCATATGTGGGGTGGAAGGGGGGTGGCAGGGAAGGGCAGAGGAAGAGAGAATCTTAAGCAGATTCTGTGCTTAGCACAGAGCTGGACTCAGGCCACAGCCTTGAGATCACAACTTGAGCCAAAACCAGGAGTCGACCACTTAACTCACTGCACCACCCAGGTGTCCCAGTCTTTGTTGTTGTTGTTTTTGAAGTTTTTATGTTAATTCCAGTTAGTTAACATACAGTGTTGTATTTATTTCAGGTGTGCAGTATAATAATTCAGCACTTCCATATATCACCCTGGGCTCATCATTGGGTAGTCTTATATTGAATCAAAGGCTCTTAGCCTTCGCAAGATAAAACATCATTTTCTGTGTTTAAGAGATTTTTGTTTCCTTTTCTGTGAACTGTATGTATCCTTTCATTTCTTGTAGTCATTGATATATTAGGGACATACTTGTCTATAATTTGAGTTTGTGTGTGTGTGTGTATTACATTATTCTTTTTACTTTGTTGTTTTTCCATTTAGAAGTTTTTAATTTTTATACAGGTAAATTCATCGGTCTTTTCTTATGGTTTGTAGAATTTTGAATTGTACAGGACTTACCCTCTCCAAGGGTTTAGTGGGATTAACTCATTTTCTCTCTATGGTGTCATTTTTTTGTTTCATAATTAGTAGACTTTGAAATACAGTTTTAGATTTATAGAAAAATTGAGCGGACAGTATAAAGAATTCTATATACCCACCCTACCACTCACATACCACTATTCTTATTAACATCTTATATTGTGTGGTACATGTATTAATAAGTAATGAGCCAATATTGATATACTATTATTAATTGAAATCCATTGTTCCCATTAAAACTTATTTTGTGCTGTACAGTTTTATGGATTTTGACAAGCCTTTAACGGTAAGTATCTATCATTATAGTATCACACGAATAGCTTCACCATTTTTTAAAAATGTTCTTTGCTCCACATACTCATTCTTCTCCTCCCTCTCTTTTTTTTTTTTTTAAAAGATTTTATTTATTCATTTGACAGAGAGAGGTCACAAGTAGACAGAGAGGCAGGCAGAGAGAGAGAGAGAGGGAAGCAGGCTTGCTGCTGAGCAGAGGGCCCGATGTGGGACTCGATCCCAGGACTTTGAGATCATGACCTGAGCCGAAGGCAGCGGCTTAACCCAGTGAGCCACCCAGGCGCCCCTCTCCTCCCTCTCTTTTAACCTCTGACAACCATTGTTTATTTTTTTATTTCTTCTTTAATGTTGTGTTTATCAAAATGTTGTGTAATTAAGATCCTATATATAGCCTTTTCAGATTGTCTTTGCTTAACACAGAATGCCTTTTTATTACTTAGCAAAATGCCTTTAAGCTTCATTTGTGTCCTTTCATGGCTTGAGACCTCATTTCTTTTTATTTCTGAATAATATTCCAGTATATGGATGTACTATAGTTTGTTCGTTCATCCACCTATTGAAGGACATCTAGATTCCGGTCAGGTTTTGGTAACTGTGAGTAGAGCTGCTATGAAATATATTTCGTGTATAGGTTTTCCGTGTGTGGGCTTAGGCTTTCACCTCATTTGGGTAAATACCTAGGAACATGTTTGCTGGATCATTTGGAAGACTATGGTTAGCTTTGTGAGAAATTGCCAAACTGTTTCCCAGTGTCTCTGTACCTGTGGTTACATTTTTTACATTTAAATCTTTGCTCTATTTGGAATATCCTCTTATATAGTGTGACTGTAACTTTATTCTTTTCTGTCTTGCTACTCAAAATTCCAGTGACATTTATGGAGTAATCCATCTTTTTCTTTTTTGATTTGAAATACTGCCTTTATATATTACACTCCTGTATGTATTACCCTTTGTATTTTTTTGAACTTTATCTTTTGTCCTATTTGTATGTGTATATACATGTGCTGCTTCCGCATGGTTTCAGAGTTTTTCTAAATACTCCTTTCCCTTCCTACTATCCCCAGATAAACATTGGGATTGGCTTGCCTAGTCTAAAAATAACTGTTTCTTTTTAAATTGGCTTAGTTTTGGGGGCACCTGGGTGGCTCAGTGGGTTAAAGCCTCTGCCTTCGGCTCAGGTCATGATCTCAGGGTCCGGGGATCGAGCCCCATGTCGGACTCTCTGCTCAGCAGGGAGCCTGCCTCCCCCGCCCCCCCGCCCCGCCTGCCTCTCTGCCTACTTGTGATCTCTGTCAAATAAATAAATAAAATCTTAAAAAAAATAAATTGGCTTAGTTTTAAATTAATAAATTGTTTTTATGGTATTAAATCTTCCTATCCAAGAACATAGCATATCTTTGTATCTTTTAGTACTAATGAATTTTTTCTCTTAGAAGTCTTGAATATTTTTGGTAAAGTTTCTTATGAGGTATTTTTTCCTTTTTCCTGCATTTAAGTGAAGTCTTTCTTTAACTGGTTGTTTGATAGGAATTTTCTTTTTTCATCAGTGGACTGTACTATAACATCTGTGTATTCCTGAAGGCAGAAATTGAGAAGATGATTCGGGAGACAGTGGGGTTGGTAGTTAGGGTAGGATTGTGATTCAGTCTCATTTTTTCATCTGTACTTGCCCTAGACAGTGATTTTACTTTTGTATTTTATTTTAATTTTTAAAACACAATATATTTTATAGCTAGGACCTATAGAGTCCTCGTGACTATAGGGATCCTTTCAAAGATAAGGAAGTTAATGCTCGGAGATTTAATGTGACTACTCCAAAAGTAGTACTACTCCAAAAGTAACTACTCTGTTACTACAAAAGTAGTAGCAGAGGTAAAATTCAAATTTAGGTTTTTACTCTCAATCTTACGTTTTTGCCTCACTTTTCAGTGCTGTGTTCTTAAGTGCTTATAATGAACAATTATTTGAAAGTTAAAAATCATGAAATAAGACATGCCAATTTCAGTGATTCTTCTCTTTCCTATGCATAAATCACATTGTGTTGTGCTTGACAGAAATAGACCTTAGTGTTAACATAGTCTAGGAAATTCAAAGTATCACCATATTGAATTTAAGTATGTAGTAACTGTTATTCATTCTTCCATCAATCCTCAGTATGCAGTACTTAGAAGTTTAGTTTACCTACTTTCCTGCTGAAGTCTTTTGGAATCATGAACTTGTTCTTTAAATGCCAAATAACATCATTTGTATACTCTGTTCATGTACTGTTTTCACGTACCATTTCCTCTCAGGAGAAACACCTACTTTATTACTCTTTTTTTCTGTTTTTCTTTAATATTTGCAATAGTTTAAGGAAAGTGTCCTGTTATTTTTTTTTTTTTTTTGTCAGGTTCCATGAGGGGGACAATGAAGAAAGTGGTATCCTCATTTTGAAGTTAATTGATCTAAGATCGTTGATTTAGTAGTAGATACAGCAGTTAGAATTCAAACCTACTGTCTTTTTAGTGGTAATGATTTTCTTAAGGATGTAAAAGCTTATCACAGGTTTTTGCTTTGGTTTGTTTAAAGATTATTTATTTATTTATTTGTCAGAGAGAGGGAGAGAGAGAGAGAGAGAGCGTGCACAAGCAGGCAGAGTGGCAAGCAGAGGCAGAGAGAGAGAAGCAGGCTCCCCACTGAGCAAATTATGCGGGGACTCAATCCCTGAACCTAGAATCATGACCCAAACCAAAGGCAGCCGCTTAACTGACTGAGCCACCCAGGTGTCCCAAGTATTTGCAATAGTTTAAGGAAAATGTCCTGTTATTTTTTTGTCAGGTTCCATGAGGGGGATAGTGAAGAAGGGGTATCCTCATTTTTGAAAAGTTAATTGATCTTAGATCATTGATTGATTTAGTAGTAGATACAGTAGTTAGAATTCAAATTGTCTTTTTAGTGGTAATGATTTCCTTAAGGATGTAAAAGCTTATCACAGTTTAACTTACTATTTTTATGATACAAAAATACTTTTCAAATGAGAAGTAGAGGAGTGAGACCTATTTGAAATGAGGGTTTTTAACAAAATTTTATAAAGCACAAGATGTCACAAATCTTGACTCTTTTATCCAGCAGAATCATTTTAGGTTTTTGGCTTTTTCCCTATGTATAAATGGAAAGACCTTTTCAGGGAGTCCCACTAGCTGGGAGACTAATGTTGAGCTCTTTATCTGACATAACTGTACAGCAACATACTTGAAAGTAGGTAGACATTTATGAATAATGTAACAATTTTGGATACTTGAGGCTATTTAAAGAGATTTGAAATTTCATTGTTTTTTGAAAAGAGCTGCAGGAATGCAAAATTATCTTTACTTTCCGTGATCCTTCTGACTATAGATTTGAGCTGCATCATATGCATGTTTATCTTACTGAATTTAACTATATTCTTTTTAGCCCCCTCAAATTGTATTTTTCCTAAAGACTTGTCCTAAAGACTTTTCCTAAAGACTTGTGTTTTCCTAAATGTTGTCTATTTAGTGAGATATCATTTAGTGAGTTATATGCTATCTCACGATTTTAGTTTTCATTTCTGTTAGAGTATGAATATCTCACTGCACTAAGTGTGAGTCACTCAGTGTATGCATTTTTTTAAACAACATGGCCTGTATGAAAGCTATTTTATTGTATATATTTTTTTATTTATTTGACAGAGACGGCGAGAGAGGGAGTACAAGCAGGGGGAGTGGGAATGGGAGAAGCAGGCTTTCTGCCCAGCAGGGAGCCCGATGTGGGGCTCAGTTCTAGGACCCTAAGATCATGACCTGAGTGGAAGGCAGACACTTAACGACTGAGCCACCCAGGTGCCTGAAAGCCTTTTTCTTCAATGGGTGCTCAAAGTAACAGTTTTGGTTTAATAATTGAGGAAAAGTTGCCCATGTTGAGCTTATTTGAGAGATGACAAAGTATGTTTTCTAATAGGTAACTCCCTAATAAAGAGAAATTGATTAACTGCAATTTTTGCCACTGCCTTGACTTTGGAAACATACCCCAGGAAACATACCTGATATTTTACAGTGGTGAGATTTGTGCTATGCTCGTTTTTCACATGGTAAGTTTAGAGCAGCAAGGTTATTTTGTAGCTGGAAAACTGGGAAAGATGAAAAATAATTTCCCTTTCCCTGTTCTTATCCTGACCCTGGTCTTTTTGTTTGCATGTCTCAAGAGAAAGAAAAGAGAGGATATGTTTTAAAATTCTTTTAAATACAAAAATGGAGTTTTGAGAAGGTTTTTAGAGAGACTACCCTTTACAGAGGTGGGTGATGGGAATCACTGGTAGATTTTTCCTAATGCACATGCAGATTTTACCTTTAGCATGTGTTTTCACAAAATATATTACCATCATCAGTCTCTTACCTCATATCCTGTGCTCCTCCCAGCATTAGTTAATCTGAATTTTTCCCTTATTGTGATCCTATTGTAATTCTAAAACAAGATTTTATGAAAGCATGTACATTTTTCTCGTAGAAAACTAACTCAGTGGAAGACATACAGGAGTTGGTAATAAATAGAGTTTTGTAAGGAGAATTATTCTTTTATTCTAAATACTAAGTATTGTACAACAGTGAAAAGTAGTGTTTTCCATATTTAGCTCGGTGACTTTTTATTGAGCATCGGCCATGTTGAAGGCATTGTTGTAGGCAACATTCACAATGAAAACGTTTTATCAGCTTTGCGCAGTGGCAGTATCGTAGCCAGTGAGGTTTATCAGAGGCACGGTTATTGGTAATTGAAAACGTTTTATCTTATGTGCAGTGGCTAGGGAGTAGGGAGCCAAGGATGAACAATGTAGCCCTGTATCCCGTCTTCAGAAACCCTCAAGATGGGGAGATAAACAGTTAAGGCAATTTTATTAAAATTTTATTTAAAAAGAAAGATGAAAAGAAAACCCAAACAATTTTAAATTATACAAGTTAATACCGTTTGAACAGCTGTCAGCACACTTTGTTAGAGGTGATTCTAGTTATCTATTGCTACATAACAAACCAACCTATGACTTCGTGGCTTAAAAGAGCATTTATTATTATCTTCACAGTTCTTTCAGTTAACAGTTGGGCACTTCTTGCTTGAGGTCTCTCGTGAACTTGTAGTCACCTAATGGCTGGGACTGGAATATCTGAAGGCCTGATTGGGATGGATGCTCAGTCTGGTTGGCCGTTGATTTCTGGTAGTCAGCTGGGATCTCAGCTGGAGCCATCAGGAGCCAGCATTTACCAAGGCCTATATGTGTGGCTTGAGTTTCTTACAGAACAGTAGCTGGGATCCTAGAGGGAGCATTGTAGGAAATGTAGGTTTATTCTATATGCTTTTTATGAACTGCACATCTCAGAACATCGCTTGTACTACATTCTGTGGGTCAAGCAAGTCACTGGAGTCAGCCCACATTTAAGAGGAGGGTTATTAAATTTTCCCTCTTGATGGGAAGTGGCAAGTTCACTTAGTAGAAGAGCATGTGGAAAGGGAGTTATTATTGTGGTTATCTTTGGAATATATAATATGCCACAGAGGCCTGCTCTCTAAGTATTGAATGAAGACTTTGACCTAGATAACAAAACAATGGATCATTGGAACAAAACAGTGGATTTTAGTAAACAAAATAGTAAATTCCATTTTTGATACTTGAGATACACAGTCTTTAATAAGAGATTGAATGGCAAAATATGATGTAAGGATCCTTTACTATTTTCATCTAACATGTGTTTATGACTTTTTCCCTAGAAAATTGTTATTCTGTGTTGAGTGAGTTCTCCCCATTTGTAGATATTTGTAAATAAGAACAGCTAACATGTGAATACTGTTTGGATAGTCATAAAGAGTTTCATGGTGACCTTTCATGGTTTTGTTTTATGTGCATGACGTGGTAAAACTTAGCTTATGAAAATTCATAAAAGCCAAAGTGAAGATGATGGCATAACGTTAGTTAAAGCATTGTCAGCTGAGCTATTTGCTACCTGATATTTTTTTTTTCCAATAGGGTCATTGTAATTTACATGGAGACAGTAATTCAGTGTGACAGTTTTGGTGACCAAAGTGGATTAATCATAAGGGTTGGTATCCTTTAGCACTAATATAAACATAAGGCACTATATGTAGAGGGATCTTGCTTTCTGGGTACTTTTCCAATAAGATGAATGAGCAAGAATGAAAAGTTTTATTAAGTTATTGTTAGATCAAAGGAGTGACTGTTGATGAAACTCATTTAAAGACTATATCCTTTCCGGAATTGCCTTAAGAGCTTCAACTTCTGCAGTCTTACTGAAAAAATTTTTGAATGGCAAAAGAAAGCACGGTAGCATGACTCTGTGATAATTGTGTCTGAAGATCAAGGAGCATTCATGCCTTAATTTTCATTTACCTTTGAGCATGAGGTAGCTTAATTTTAGTAGTTGTAACTTCACATGGAAACCAAATGACTGAGAGTGGTATGATGCGAGACAAGTAGAGTAAAGAGGATTTGATAGAAAAGACCCCCTCTTAAAGCTCAGCTTTCTTTGAGGCCCAAAGTACTTAAATTAAGGTGGATTGGAATAGTATTTGTGAATAATGAAATTGACTTTGATGCTTTAGTTCATCAGACCTGATATATGTCAAGGCAGCTCTGTACATTCTTGAAAAGTCTGTTTCCTGGCCAGTCTATGATTTGAGAAAAAAATCATTAGAAGCCACAGCCACATGAAAGTACATGTATCCTCTGTTGATGGCTCTTCATTCTTACTGAAGGACCTCCACTTGTACCTATTTACCTAACTAAAAGAAATTTGAAGGGAATCTTCACGTTTAAAATGGCATTCAGTTTTTCTTTGAGCTATTTTAGAGATAGCACACACCTGGAGCAGCAAGAGTAGTGCCTCCCAGCTCACCCTGGGGAGCTACACGCAGTATCTCAGCATCAAGCCACCATAGCTTTGAACTGTGTCTGTGGGCATCTGCTTTATCTTGACTGACTTTGTGCATGCATTAGCAAGATGTGTACTAAGGTATCAGAAAAGCCCAAGGGAGGTTATGTTTGGGGTCTGGGAATTCTAAAAACATTTTCCTTATAAATTAATGGTCATTGCTTCTTCCCTTTAGGCCCTTTAGGCTTACCCACAAGTCTTTACAGGAACGCTGTACTCTTAGATACTTAGAGAATTATTTGCTGCCTCTTTTTTCTCGCCCTTTTTCTGAACTACATGTCTCAGATATATGCATAAAAAGCTGATTTTTGTGGGTGGACGTAGTTTTGGCCCTGTGACTAAACATAGTTTGTCTTGGATAATCTCACTTTATGCCTCCTGTTCCTGAATTATGCCCAGTTAGCATCCCTTTCATTCTCAGAAAGGTACTTGTATAGTTGGTAAATTATACAGTCTCTACAGTCACCTTGAATTTTTCATTGAGAGGATAATAGCCTTAGTATACTTAGTTTAAATTCATTTGTAAAAAGGAAGAAGCTGAGGTATGGGTACCATGTAAGCTTGCTTGTACCAGAGCTAGGAAACATATTCAATACATATACAATACATATATGTATACATTCTGTTTACATGAATATTTTTGTATTTACTTTTAATTTGACATAGGTTTATATTTAAAAAATACAACTCTTGGGGCACCTGGGTGGCTCAGTGGGTTAAAGCCTCTGCCTTCGGCTCAGGTCATGGTCCCAGGGTCCTGGGATCGAGCCCCACATCGGGCTCCTTGCTCAGTGGGGAGCCTGCTTCTCTCTCTCCCTCTGTCTGCTTACTTGTAATATCTCTCTGTCAAATAAATAAATAAAATCTTAAAAAAAATACAACTCTTAAGCCTTTTTAAAAATAGTATTTTAGCCATAATCTTTCATTAAATTGTAAGATTTAATAATCAGGTGTGTATATATTATCTTTTTTGGGGACCTCATATAAATGGAATCCTACAATATTTATCCTTTTGATAATGTTTTATAATATTAAGTAAAACAAATGCCATCTCAATCTGGTGAATTAATATTTTGAGGCTTTCATTCTTTGCGTTGTATGAATAGCTCCCAGCTTCCATCATCTTACTTCATTGTAATGCAGTTCTGTGGTCAGAACGTAGAGTATTGACTTAGCCACACCTGGGTTTGAATCTTTTTTGTACCAGTTACTACCCGCTTAGGTATCGTGGCAAGGAATTGAACAACTGTAAGACTCCAGTTTATTGTGAATGTTTTGAAAATTGGATGAGTTCGTTAAGTAAAATTTGAGAGCCTAAACGCATAGATGTTGCATAGGTTATTGTTACTTGCTATTACTATAACTCCTATTTTATAGCATCCCCATGAAGTACATGTTTATATGTACATGGCCTGGTATTAAAAAATAAGTCTGTTTTACTAAGAAGTGACTTCTTCCCAATAAAATGCATTCCTTGTAAGTATACAGTTTGATAATTTGATGAGATTAGCAAATATATATGCTATATTATAAGCATTACTTCACTCATGGTAGACAGCATTTAATCACTTCCAAAAGTTCTGCTGTCCTAAGCAAGTACTGATCTGCTTTTGTTATTATAGATTAAATTTTCCTTTCCTAAAATTTCAGAAATAAATTTGTGTAGTATATAATTTTGTATCTAGTATAGAATATGTTTTGGAGCTAAGTCCAAGTTTTTATGTATATCACTACTTCTGTTTATTTCTGAGGGATATTCCATTGTATGAATATATTAGAATTTTTTTCTATCCATTTACCCATTGAGGAACATTTGCATTATATCCAGTTTTTAGCTGTTATGAGGAGAGCCACTGTGAACATTCTTACACAGACTGTTTGATCGTGTGCTTTCATTTACTTAAGTGAAGTTACGTTTCTGTGATTTCATTTGACGTAAGAGTTATTTAAATTTGTTAGATTTGCATTTAACTTTCACACATTTGGGTATTTCTTACAGTCATTTTGTTTTTAATCTGTAGTTTAATTCTGTTGTGGTCAAAGAACATATTTTGTATGATTTTTAAGTTTGTCACCATTTGTTTTATAGTCTAGAATGTGATCTATCTTGGTGAATTTTCTATGCACTTGAAAATTATGTTTTCTACCATGTGTGAGTAGAATGTTCAAAAGGTTCAGATAGGTGGTAGTATTCAATTATTCTATATCCATATTTCTTTTTTGTTTTACTTATGCTGTCACATTACTGAGAGGAGTATGTTGAAGTTCTAGGAGACTAGACTTGTCAGTTTTTCCTTTCACTTCTGTATATGTATGTATATATGTGTATATGTTTCTTTTATATATTTTGAAGTTCTCTTATGCACTTAGAATTATGTTTTGTTTAGAGAAGTAATCCTTTCATTATTATGAAATGTCTCTTTATCTGTTAGTATTCCTTGTTTGAAATTGTTAAAGCCACTTGACCTTCTTTTATGTTGATATGTCTTTCCCTGTCTTGTTTCTTTTAATCTATCTGTATTTGTTTATTTTTTATTTTTTACTTTTTTTAAAAAAAGAGTTTATTTATTTGTCAGGGAGAGAGGTAGAGAGAGAACAAGCAGGGGGAGCAGCAGGCAGGGGGAAAAGCAGGCTCCCTGCTGAGCAAGGAGCCCAATGAGGAACTTGATCCCAGGACTCTGGGATCATGACCTGAGCCGTGGGCAGACGCTTAACCAACTGAGCCACCTAGGTGTCCCTCATCTGTTTGTATTTAAAATGGATTTTCTTGTAGATAGTTTATAGCTGGCATATACTTGGTTCTTGCTTTTTTATCCAATTTGACAGCCTCTGCCTAGTAATTGGAGTGCTTAGACTACATTTAATGTAATTATTGATATGGTTGGATTTAAAACTACCATTTTGCTAGGAGTTTTCAGTATGTTTTATCTCTTCCATTTTTTCTCCATTTTTCTTTTCAATTACTTTTTTATGATTATATTTTATCTCCATTTTGGACTAATAACCTATGGGTCAAAGAGGAAATCACAACAGCAACTAGAAAGTATTTTCAGTGAAATGAAAGTGAAAATAAAACATATCACCACTTGTAGGATGTAGCTACGGCAATCCATAGAGGTAAATTTATATCATTAAATGTTTATATTAGTAGAAGAAATGTCTCAAGTTGGCAATCTAAGTTTTTATCTTAAGAAGAAAGAAGAACAAACTTAAAGGAAGCAAAAGAAAAGAAATGATGAAAATAAGAGCAGAGATTAATGAAATTGGAAAGAGAAAAAAACAATAGAGAAAATTCAAAAGTAGAGCTGGTTCTTCGAAGAAAAATCCAGTGGAATTTATCCCAGGCATGCAAGCCTGGTTCACCAGTTGAAAATAAATCAGTATAATTCACTGTCTCATCAAACTAAAGAAAAAGACCCATATAATCATCTCAATAAATGTGGAAAGTTCCTTTGAAAAAATTCAATATACATTTATAACAAAATCTTTCATTAATTTAAGAACTAAAGGTAATTTCCTCAACCTGTTAAAGGACATGTACAGAAAATTTTTATATTTAGGATAATGGCACTTATTTGGTAGAATTCATTAGTGAAGCCATCTAGGCTTAGAATTTTCTTTATTGTAACTCATTTTATAAGGTCTGCAATAGGTCAATACCAAAAACAAAAAAGGAAAACCACAGACCAGTTATGTACAAAGGTACAAAAATCCTCAACAACACTGTAATCACACCCAATAATATATAAAAACAATAATGTATTATGACCAACTGTGCTTATGTAGAACTTGGAGAATTTCCAGTTTCTTCATATTACTCATTTTTAGTATAATTTTATCATGGTCTAACAACATGTATCATTTCAATTTTTTTTTTAAAAATTAAGTTTTTCTAAATGGTTCAAACTATGGTCTGTCTTGGTAAACATTCTGTATGCACTGGAGACAATATATAGTCTGCTCTTGTAGAGTAGCGTATTCTCACACCCATTTTTCTGTTCAATTGTTTTATCAGTTTCTGAGACAGGAATGAAATCTCCACTAAATTGTGGATTTGAAGTTTTTATATGAAGTTTTATATGAAGTTTTGCTTCATGTATTTTGAAGCTTTGTTTTTAGATAAAACTACACATCTTGGTCTGTTATGTCTCCTTGGAGAATTGATCCTTTTATTTTGTAATTTTGTAATTTTCTTCTGTGTCCTGGTAATATGGCTTGTCTGGAATTGCAGTTTGCCCGATACTAATATAACTACTCCAGCTTTCTTGTGGTTTATGTTTGCTTGGTATATTTTTCTTTCCTCCATCCTTTCACTTTTAAGTAACATAGGCCCTTATATTTTAACAGTTTCTTAGAGGGAGCATTTAGGTGGGTTCTGCTTTTTTTTTTTTTTTTTTTAAGGTTTCATTTGTTTGTGAAAGAGTGAGAGCTAGAGAGAGAAAGAGCACACACAGAGGGAGAGAGAGAAGCAGACTCCCCACTGAGCTGGGAAACTGACACAGGGATTGATCCCAGACCCAGGATTTGTGACCTTAGCCGGAGCCAGATGCTTAACTGACTGAGCCACCCAGGTGCCCTGGGTCCTGCTTTTTTTAATCCAGTTGCGCAATCTGTCTCATTTGGTGTGTTGAGACCATTTACATTTAATATAACTGTTGATATGGTTGGGTTAGGCCTCTGCCTTCAGCTCAGGTCATGATCCCAGGGTCCTGGGATGGAGCCCCGCATCAGGATCTCTGCTCAGCGGGGAGCCTGCTTCCTCCTCTCTCTCTGCCTGCCTCTCTGCCTACTTTTGATCTCTGTCTGTCAAATAAATAAATAAAATCTTTAAAAAAATTAAAATGTTAAAATTTGCCATTTTTCTAGATGATATGTTTCTTCTGTTGAACTTTTATTATATATCAACTGAATATTTTTTGTGAATTTTTAAAATTTCCCATTTCTCTTTTAAAAATGTATTTAGTGATGGCTCTGTATTAAATTTTTTTAGTCATTTTTAGCTCTGTACTTACTCATGTACTTAAAGCATTCTTCAAGTTTACTGATCTTTTATTCTTATCTAATTTATCCACTTTTAAAAAAATATATTTTTCATGTCTAGAAGTATTATCTTTTTTTAAGCTTTATTCTTTTTACACCATTTCTTTCCTCATTATGTTGATTCGATGTATATCCTTGAGTATACTAAGAATAGCTTATTCAGAGTCTTTGGTTGCTAAATCCATCATCTCTGTGATTTCTTCATTTTCAGTTAACTGAATTTTCTCCTGGTTATGTGTTATATTATATCTAGAAATTTTTTTTAAAGATTATTTATTTGACAGAGAGAGAGACAGCGAGAGAGGAACACAAGGAGGGCAAGTGGGAGAGGGAGAAGCAGGCTTCCTGCAGAGCAGGGAGCCCAATGCAGGGCTCAATCCCAGGATGCTGGGATCATGACCTGAGCCGAAGGCAGACGCTTAATGACTGAGCCACCCAGGTGCCCCTATATCTAGTAATTTTTGGCTGAATGCTTAGTGTTACAAATTTTATATTGGGTACCTCGTATTATATCTCATAATTGCTTTGTGTATCAGATTATATCTAATAATTTTTGACTGTGTAGTGTTATGAATTTTATATCGAGTGCTAGGTATTGTTGTTGTTAAAGAACATTGGACTTTATTCTCTCTGAACTTGTTACATTTGGCTCAATTTTATCCTTCTCTAGCTTGTTTTTAGGTTGCTGTAGGATGGATTTAGAGTAGCCTTTTGAGATAGTTCAGTCTTAGTACCAAGGCCTAAACTCTGGTGTATCCACTGAAGGCTCTAGATATTTAACAAAGACTCTCCATTTTGATTGAACTCTGACAACTGCGTGAGCTTTGGGAACTCTTCTGCATACAGCTCGCAGTCACTTTTTGTCCAGCCTTATGGAGGTTTTAATCTATGCATGTGTGGCTTTTTTCTCAGGAGACCTAAGTGGACTCCTATGCAAGTATCCAGAAGCATTTCTTCATTTACCTCCTTCTACTATGTTTTGCAAATTCTAGCTCTCTTGGCCTTCCTGAGTTCTGATTTCTTTCCCCTCATCTCCGTGAGATCACCATTCTCTTGGGATCACCTTTTCTGCGCCGGGATCCAGAAACTGCCTTAGAAGCAGAAAGCCTGTACTGACACCTGAGAAGTGCCTCTGAGTGGAAAGTTGAGGCAGATGTCTGGCTTATCTAATTGTATTCTTTCTTAGAGATCATTCAGCACTGTCTGTGGCCTAATGTCCCACCCAGTGACCTGAGTATATATTTTAAATATATTTTTCCATTTTTCCTCATTGTTTATAATGGGAGTATAAGTCTGGTTCTGGTTATTCCATCATGACTGGAAGTGGAATTTCTGGTCTGTCATTTCATTTTCAGAACTTTTTTTTTTTTATCCAGAATTAGTGTGAAATGCTTATTAATCTGTGTTTGCTAAGAGAGAGAGCCTGTTAATTTTGTTTGAAAAATTCAAAGGAACTTGTTAGTGTATATATAGTTCAGTTGTGTCATTAATAAAAATTTAACTTCTCTACTGAGTCTATCTTTTGTATAGCAGTCTATTGCTTATTAAGGTAGTGGGGGGAAAGCCTTGATGTACTACTAATTGATTGTTATATTTCTCATTTTTTAGACCCAAAGATTGTCTTCGGTCTGTTATGAGGAGGGTGAACCATAAAGATCCTCATGTTGCTATGCAAGCTCTGACTGTAAGTGATTTCATTTTAAGTTTTACCACAAAACTGTCTGCTAAAAGTGAGCCCTTTTAACTTGTGATTTTATACTTTCAGCTTCTAGGAGCATGTGTATCAAACTGTGGCAAAATTTTTCATTTAGAAGTATGTTCAAGAGATTTTGCTAGTGAAGTAAGCAACGTACTAAACAAGGTAAGGAGCATTATTTCCAGTAATGAATTAACAGTCTTCTTTGTATATTTTATTGTTTGGTTGTTTACATTTTAAATCACAAAGGACTGGTTTGTGCTTTCTATTTTTTAAAATCCTTCGTAGGCTGTGTCTATCCAAGATGTAAGTAAAGTAGATGTTTTGCTGAAGAGACTATAAGTTTGTACACTTGGGAGAATTGTTTTTTTTAAAAACCCGATTAGAGTATATTTAACCTGTTTTCATCATCATTTCTTTCATCTTATAAGAAAATGTATTTGTTTCTTTTTCTGATTAAATAATACCAGTCTATTTTAGGCACAGTTTTTGTAATCATTTGTGTAGATGTGGAGGTATTTTCCTTAAGTAGAACTGTTCAGAAATACTGCCAAAACATGACACCGTTTTCATCGTGACATGAGTAAGACCACTAACTGACCGTGACAGGATTTTTATGCTGCTTTTTATTTAACTGGATGTAGAATAAGGAATACAATTTATGGAATTCAAGGAATTAAAAAAATTTAAGTTACTAAGTAACTAACATGTGAGGTTCCTTGTAAAAATTTGTGCATTCTGAAGGTAATTATTTCTGACTCTTAGGAGGAGGGAGGATGGAATAGTATATAATCAAGAAAAAATTTAAGATGTCAAAAGGGAAAATGCCTCATATTTTTGTGAAAAATGATTATTTCCAAGTTTTAGTAGAAAACAGTACAGAAATAAGATAAAAATGTATTTACATAATTCTTTACAGAGTTTCTGTACTTTCTTGTCAAGCATGAATATGTGTTCTTTTCCTGTTTTGCTTTTATTCAGTTGCATTTAGGTATTTTCTACTAATTAATAGTCATTTTTTAATGTCCTGAATATCCATCAAAATTTATGACTGTTAATGAAGAGATTTTAGTAACGGTTAGTATACGTTTAGTGTATGTTTTCTGTAATTTAATTGAAGATGAAATATTCAAACTCGTATTTAGTAGCATGAACAACTGTTTTGAAAAGCTAACAGTTATATACAAGAGAAAGGACTTCTTTATTTTCCAGAGATTTTACAGTGAACATAGTGATTTTATACTTGAAGGGGAGATACTATTTTGAAGAAATGAAGTTTCTAGAAATACATACAGTGGACCTCAAACCAGGCCTTGGATAATTAAACAACTTGGAAAAAATACAACAGTCAATCATATTTTTAAAAGTCAGGGATTAGGAATAAAGGAACTGTATCATTTATTTTCTTTTTCCATCTTATTTTTTTACTAATCTGCAAAATAGCCGAAACAAAACAGACTACTTTTCTGTGTCTTCCTGATGTATAACACTTAGTTGCAAAATACTCTGAAAAGTTCGTCTTTCTGACCAAAATTAACATACTTGATCTGTTTTAATTTTATATGAGATATGTATGCTGGTATCATCTAATGCTTTTTCATAGTGTGAAAAAAATTTTGATTATTTCTAGTAACCAAGTCTGCTTTCTTAGGTATCATCTATAGCTAGGGGTAATGTGTGATTCAAAAACAATGTCAATAGCACTTTATAATTTTTATATTTAGTATATCTGTGTTTTACCATTAGCCAAATTAGTACTTTTTCTTATTAATTTTTTTCTCTATTTTCAGGGTCATCCTAAAGTCTGTGAAAAATTAAAGGCTCTTATGGTTGAATGGACAGATGAATTTAAGAATGATCCACAGCTTAGTCTCATATCAGCAATGATTAAGAACCTTAAGGAACAAGGAGTTACGTTTCCAGCTATTGGCTCTCAGGTATTTTGTAATGCCCTATGCATTGTGGCTACAATTTGTTTCTCTAAAGTGGCAACATTTGTATGAAATTTTCTTTTTTCCTCCAAATCCGAGTAGGTTTTACTACTCCAAAGGAATTTTTGTTAATAATCTTGCATTCAGTGGTGCCAGAAAATACAGGGGAATATTAATGTGTTCCAACTTCCACTTTCCCACCGTTTCAGCTTCCTTATAAATTAGATTAGCATTTTTGCAATTTAAAAAATTTTTTATGGTGTTTTTAATAATATAGACAAAATTGCTTTATGATATCAGGTAGTAAGACAGTCTTCTTAAATACTCTTAGTGCTTTAATTTTATCTACAAAGAATGACAGCTTAAAGATCAGGGTATCCTTAAAATTTAAGGATGAGTTTAGAGGTTCTTTTCAATATGAAATTTATGAATACTTGTATTAAAAATGAAAGGGAGATAAAGTAATCAGTGAGGAGAGAAGCACACAAAGCATCTTCCCTTAATAAGAGCTGACATAAATATGATCGAGTGAAAGGCTTAAATTGCCTTTCTGCCCCTCCTTCCCCCAATTTATGTAATGGGATCAATCTCTGCTTTATGTCATAATGGAAGGGTCTCTCTTTTATTTATTTATTTTTTTCTATTCTGGGTAACCATCCTTTGGGATCTTCAGCTAATCTAGGATGCTTAAAATGTATGGTAATTTACTATACTGCCTTTCTCTACTGCATGGATTGGGATAGAATATGACAAGTGGTGTGAAAGCATGCATAGAAAACTCACAAGCTGTGGAGGGCTCAAGTTTGGGGTTTTGACCACTTCAGAGAATTGTGGAGTGATTCGTCCATACTTACCTACATTTCTACCCAAAGCACTCATAGTTTGAATATTCTTGAGATATGAAGATCCAGAAATATGTTTGGGAGATGAAGGAAGGAAAGGATATTTTTCTTCTTACTTGAAAAAAATTTTGGCTTATGAATGGTTTTGCAATGATAAAGTATGTCTTTAAGACATATCTGGCTTTTAATACTCAGAATATTTTCTTAAATCTTTATAATTAAGGAATAACTTTAAGCAGAAAAATCCAAGATATCTTATAATAAGTTCCTTGACAAGAGAAGCAGTGTTTACTTATCAAAGGTAGACTCATTATAGAAAACCAAAAGGTATAGATGATTAGTGAGATTGCAGTTTCTATGCCCTAAGAAGCTATTCTAGAACTTATTGCTTAAAATGTATTTTGTTGACCATCATCATCATCACATGGAAGCTTGTTAGAAATGCAGTATCTCAGGTGTCACTCCAGACCTATGGATTCATTTTCTCTATTTTAATAAGATCCCCAGATGATTCCATGTGCATGTTATAGTTTGGGAAGCACTGCTCTTAAGGACAGTTTCGGTGCAAGTGAAAAGTGCTTTTCAGTCCATAAAGGGACTGGTTCCAATTAGAGGAGGCAGAAGAACTAATGATCTATGTGATACGCAGCTTTAGTTAACCTAGAATCTCAGATAGTTGTGTGAACAACTTTAGGGATGCTCTAATCTAATCCCCTCATTTTACAGATGAGGAAACTGAGACCCAGAATGGTTAAGTGACTTCCCCAGGGCCACAGCTCATAGTTGACAGAGTTGGAACTAGAACGCAGGCCTCCTGACTCTCAGTCCAGTGTTCTTTCCACTACACGATCCTGCCTTCCGTTTGATATAGAGGTTAGTGGATATGTGTCTGTTTGGACTAGGCTTCAAAGGACAAGAAGTGGAGCGAACACTGGCAAGAGCACTTATTTATCAACTGATACAGAAGTTAGATTATTCTCCTGTTTAAGAGGTTTAGGACATATATTAGCACTAGTAAATTTAAGAATTACTTTTCTTTTTTTTGGCTGGATGTTATAAAATATATGAAAGCTAATTTGGTTGTAGTTACTGTGTTCAGCCACAGGAAATACATAAAATGCATATAAAGTAAAATATGTGGTAGATTGGTGATTTTTTTAAAATAATGGTGTCTGATAGCTTATCTTGAAAACCATGTTTATGAAGAACTTCATATAATGAAAAATGTATCATGTAGGATCATCTACACAAGTCCCTCTAGATCTTAAACTCAATCATTTAGTCATTACTACATTTTAATCAGACTAGATTTTTGTCAGCAAAAACCTCTGAAGATGTTTTTAAAGTACATTTTTTTCATCCTAAATACAGAAGAAAATCATATAAAAGTCTTAAGAAAAGTTATATGTTAGGCAGTTGACTCGTTTTGCTGCAGTTCTTGTAGCACTGACTTTTGACACAGAGATGTAAAAGTAATGCTAGCACTGTGGCTGTGTTTGACTGATTAATAACATAGGCATCATTGCTACACTTAGAACCAGATGATAGGAAGGAATTTTGAAAAGTGTGCATTTCAGGTATATAGGACTTACTGTAGCTTATTTCTGTACGTCTCTTTTTCTATTGAAGAATATTTGACATAAAATATTTTATTAGCTTTAGCTTTTATTTTATTTTTGCTTTTGTTGTCCTTACCTGAGGAGGGAGATCCAAAAAAATACCGATCAGACCGATGATGGAGAACTTACTGCCTATGTTTTCTTCTAGGAGTTGTATGGTTTTGGAATTACATTAAGTCTTTAATCCAGTTTATTTTTGGCATATGGTGTAAGAAAGTGGTCCAGTTTCATTCTTTTGCATGCAGCTGTCCAGTTTTCTCAACACTATTGAAGAAACTCATTTTCCTATTGTAAATTCTTACCATTGATTGTCTTTTATGTTCCATTGATCTGTGTTTCTTGTTTTTGTGCTAGTGCCATACTGTTTTGATCATATTACAATTTTATAGTATATTTTAAAATCCAGGGGTGTGATATTCCTAGCTTTGATTTTCCTATTCAAGACTGCTTTGGCTTTTTGGCATCCTTTGTGCTCCCATATAAGTTTTATGATTGTTCTAGTTTAGTGAAAAATGCCATTATTATTTTTGATATGGATTGCATTGAATCTGTAAATGCCTTGGATAGTATGGACATCTTGGCACTATTAATTCTTCCAGTTCATGAGATTGGCATATCTTTACATTTATTTGTGTCATCTTCAGTTGTTCTTACCACTGTCTTATAGTTTTCAGGGTACAGGTCTTTTGAAATTTATTCCTAGGCATTTTACCCATTTTGTTGGGATTGTAAGTGGGATTGCATTCTTAATTTCTCTTTCTGATAGTTTGTCATTAGTATATAGAAATGCAACACATTTCTATGTATTGATTTTGTGTTCTGCAATTTTACTGGATTAATTTATTAGTTCTAATAGTTTTTCAGAAGAGGCTTTAGGGTTTCCTATCTATGGATAGTACCATGTCATCTGTGAAGAGTGACAGTTTTACTTCCTTTATGATTTAGATGACCTTTTCTTGTCTTTCTTTGTTTTTTGGCTTGCTACGGTTTATATTATTGATGGTACATGACGAGGTAGGGCTTCCTAAAAGCCTCTTCTCTCTTCATGGTGTCTGGGATGAAAACTTTGTTGAGGTTGGGAGATTTTCAATGTGTTGGGGGATGAACTGAGACAAGGACACCATAGCAGCTGAGGGCTTCTCTTTTCCTTTTGTGCTCTAGCTGCGGCCAGTTGTCCAGGGGGCTCTTACGCCTTGAAGGCCATGTGGACCCTGAGGTTGACCCCCCAGTGTCATCATTGTTGACCCATTTGTTGTTCAGTAGCATGTCAAGTCTTCATGAATTTCTTAGAGTTTTTTCCTAGTAACTGATTTCTAGTTTCAAACCATTATGGTTAGAAAAGATGTTTGATACATTTCATTCTTTTTAAATTTACTGAGTCTTATTTTGTGGCCTAATGTGCTCTCTCCTGGAGAATGTTTCATGCGTACTTGAGAAGATGTGTATTCTGCTGTTTTGGGATGGAATGTTCTTTGTATGTCTGTTACATTCATGTGGTCTAATTTGTTATTTAAGGCTGATGTTTCTTTATTAATGTTCTATCTAGATGATCTAGCAATTAATGTAAGCAGGTATTTTAAAGCCCCCTATTATTACTGTATTGCTGTCATCTTTTTTTCCTAATTTGTCCGTTAATAGTCATTTTATATATTTAGGTAATTCTATGTTGGGTGCACAAGTATTTACAAGTGTTTTATGTTTTTGTTGAATTAATCCCATAATTACGTAATGTTCTTTTTTTTGTCTCTTGTTACAGTCTTTGTTTTAAAGCCTGTTTTGTGTGATATAATTAATGCTACCCATTAATTTCATTAATTTCCGTTTGCCTGGAAATTTTTTTTTCTATCCCTTCATTTTCAGTGAATGTGCCTTCAGAATTCAAGTGAGTCTTTTGATTGGTCTTGGTGTTTTAATTCCTCTATCCTGTGTTATGATTGGAGAGTTTAGCCCATTTATATTTAAAGTAATTATTGATAGGTATGTATTTATTGCCACTTTGTTCATTGTTTCCTTGTTGTTTTTGTGCTTCTTCTCTATTTCTTTTTCTTCTCCTGGTCTTTTCACTTGTGATTTGATGACTTACTTTAGTGTTTTGTTTGGATTACTTTCTGTTTATTTTTTGTGTATCTGTTATAGGACTTTGGTTTGTGGTTACCCTGGGACTCATGTATAACAACCTGTGTATATGTAGCAGATTATTTTAAGTTGATAGTTGCTAAAGTTCAAATACATTCTGAAAGCGCTATATTTTTATTCCCTTCACCCACATTTTATGTTTCTGATGTCATGTTTTACATCTTTTTATTTGTGTATCCGTTAAGTAGTTATTGTAAATATAGTTGACTTTATTACTCTTGTCTTATAACCTTCATACTAGCTTTATTAGTGGTTGACCAGCAACCCTTACCATGTTTTCTTTTATCAGTGAAATTTTTTTCTATCTCATATTTTCTTATTTCTAGTTATGGTCTTTTCCCATGAAGCATTCCCTCTAATATTTCTTGTGAAACCTGTTTAATAGTGATGAACTCCTATAGCTCTTGTTTATTTGGAAATTCTTTCTCAGTTCTTCAGTTCTGAATGATAATCTTGTCTGCTAGAGTATCCTTGGTTGTAAATTTCTTCCTTTATGCACTCTGAATATAATGTCTGCACTATCTTCTTGACTGATAGAAATTCCTTCACAGACCACAAAAGATCAATATGTCTAATTTGTGAAATTGACCAAACTGAAAAAAAATCATATGTAATTGAAAAGGTTGTTCTGAGGAAGCATACCTTTAATTTTGAGAGATGTGTGATGTTATACGCAACTACTGAATCATTGAACACTACATCAGAAACTAGTGATGTACTATATGTTGAGTAATTGAACATAAAAAAAAAACAAAAAAAAAACCCCAAAACACACACACACACACACACAATTAGTATTGAAAGAAGATTCCACATAGAGGGGATCAGAATTGAGAGGGCTTAAAGTTTCATTTAGTGAAGTACAAAAAGCTTTTTAACGTCCATTTTTCTAAAAAATGCTTTGTGTGTTTGACAATATAAAATATACTAATGTATATACAGAACTATATATGTAGAACTACATATATATCTAGAACAATATTTTACTGTAACATTGAATGTTTTCCCTTTCACTTATTCAGCAATTACTTCTTGATTGCTAGTAATCCGTCCATATTTAGGCACTCATATTCTCGGGGACCATATACCATGGTTATGGAGACAGATCTCAGCAGATAATTTTAATAGAAGCTGAGATTTATTGACTGTTACTATGTGCCAGGCTCTGTTCTATGTGCTGTACATGTGTTAATTCGAATATTGTTTAGAATTCCATTTATGTTGTTCTTGGTTAGTTTGGGTATTCTAATACGCATTTGTAGGTGTTCACAATCTATTTTGAGTTAGTACTGTATTCATGTAAAATGTAGAAACTTTGCAGCTGTTTAGGGTTTATTTACTCTTCATTTCATCATCCTTTATGCAATAATTATCATACATATGATACATTACTTCCATGTACATTATAAATCCCAGGTGAAAATGTTAAACTTTTTGTTTTAAACCATAAGTTTAAAGCCCCCGTCCTATCTAAGTTTGGAAGCTACATGTTGATTTAATCTTTTCAAATCCTGCCATGGGTTGAGGCTATCATTACCCTCTTTTTGTAGATGAGAGACTCAAGGCACAAAGAGGTTAATGTACCCCAGGTTATACATTAGAACCTGGTAGATTTAGGATTTGAGCCCATGTTTCCCTGGCTCCACAATTTACATTATTAACTACTCACAGCGTAGTAACTTGTTAAAAGAACCATCAGAGAAACACAGGAGGAAATCCTGAATTTAGGGGTTTAGAAAGCTTCATGGAGAAAGTGATTATGTTAGCTGTTGACTGGTGAATTAAAACTCTTCTCCTTTCTAATTAGAGACTGATCCAGTTTGGATTATTTTCTGCTTCAGGAGTCTGTGGTAGATTGATAAGAAGGGTCTTGCAAGTTCTTAGATTAGTAGAGGTAGGAAAATCTGAGGACAGTCCTCAAATACTGTATTCCTTTTTTGTGTGTGTTAGGCTGCAGAACAAGCAAAAGCAAGCCCAGCCTTGGTTGCCAAAGATCCTGGTACTGTGGCTAACAAAAAAGAAGAAGAAGATTTAGCAAAAGGTATGTTTTTAAGTCCCGGGTACTGGAACGGTGGGAAGAAAATGGATCCCTTACTTAGTATTATTTTCTTGAGATATTTTAAAGTGAAAGATATAGGGCTTTACAGCTAATGCTGAAATCTACTTTGTGCCCCTTTACGGTATCAAATAATACTCTTCTGAGACAACTACTATTCATTTATGTCCTTTCCGTCTATTTTGTAATACTATTTTTATTACACTGTATATCCATAAATAATACCAATACTTTCATGTGCCCAACAAATTCTTTTTTCATAAAGAATTATACATACCATTTACAGTTTTTTAATGTGCACTATGTCTAAGATCTATTCATAATAGAACATATAAATCAAGTTCACTTGTTTTAAATATTGTATAATACTCCGGTGTACTAATAAATATATACTGTAGTTTATCCGTCCGGCTACTGATGGATGTTTGGGTTTTCTGGGGCTTTTTGTCTTTTGTTTTGTTTTTTACTTTAGTAAGTAGGCTGCATTGAGTATTCTTGTGAATATTTTCTTTGTGTGTGTGTGTGTAGTGGGGGGTATCTTGTGTGACTTTAACCAGTATTTTTGGCTCATGGGGGAGGTACATCTTCAACTTTTCTAGATAGTTTATTTCCTCTGCCACTAGCAGTGTATGAAAGTTATTAATATTTTTAATCTCCTGAAAATATTTGGTATTTGAGTTTGATTTTTGTGATTCTGATAGGTTGGATATAATGTCCAATTATCTTGACTTTTATTTCCTTGATTACTAGTGGGGCTTGGTCCTTTTTTGTATGTTTATTAGCTGTTCTGATTGTCTCTCTTTTTATTGAGGTTTTTTTTTAAGATATAGAAAGTTTTAATTTTGGATGTTAAACCTTTGCTAATTATTACTATTTTTCATATTTTATTTATTAGAGAGAGTGAGAGAGCACTAGAGAGGGGACAGTCAGAGGGAGAAGCAGATTCCCCTCTAAGCTGGGAGCCTGATGTGGGCTCGATCCTGGGACTCCGGGATCATGACTTGAGCCAAAGACAGTCGCTTAACTGACTGAACCACCCAGGCACTCTTGCCTGTTATTTCTGTTGTCAATATCTACTTTCGATTTTGGGCTTTTACTTTAACTTTGATATTGGTATATTATCCAATAGAAGTTTTAAATTTTGATGTCAAAATTTTTGCTTTTTTGTTATGATTTTTGCTTTTTTACATCTTAAAATATTTTCCCCTACTCCCCAAATCCTCAAAGGTACTTTCCTGTATTTTCTTATGATAGTTTTAAAGTTTTCTTTTTCCTATTAGGTCTTTTATCAATGTAGAACAGAGATGAAGGGGGTTATGGTTTGAGTTGAAAGTGGAGTAATCAGTCTGTTCCGATTACATTGCAGAGCCTGAGTGACACATGGTGATGGCCTGCATGAGGGGAGGAGTGGAAGTGCCAGAAGAAACACATTTGAGGGGTGCCTGGGTGGGCTCAGTTGGTTAAGCATCCAACTCTTGAGTTTTGCTCCAGGTCATGATCTCAGTGTTGGGAGATCTAGCCCTACCTCGGGCTCCACGCTGGGTGTGGAGTCTGCTTAAGATTCTTTCTTCTCCTCCTCCCCCACACCCAGAAAGAGAGAGACATATTTGAAATCTCTTTCGGGGGAATTTGTTAGGTGAAACCTCATTCTAGTTCTTTCCAAGTTCCACTTCTTGGACTGATCACATAAGAATTAACTTTGGAGCCATAAAGTACAGGTTCCTGGATACTACCTTTGACACTCTGATTTAGTAAATCTTCATTGAGATATGGGGCTCTTGACTTCCCTAGTGATTTTGATTATCATTTTGGGAACAGAAGCTGTAGAAGTATATTGAAAATATGGAAGAAGATTAAAATATCTGCAGCTAAATAAAAAAAGTGGATCTAAGATATATCTTTTTAGTACCCAGAATAATTTAAATTTTATCCATTCAGTAAAAATAGTCATTATGCAGGGCACCTGGCTGGCTCAGTTAGTAGAACATGTGAATTTGGATCTTGGGGTTATGAGTACAAGCCTCATGTTGGGTGTAGAGATTACATAAAAAAATAAACTCTTAAAAAAATAGTAATTGGGGCGCCTAGATGCCTTAGTGGGTTAAACCTTTGCTTTCGGCTCAGGCCATGGTCTCAGGCTTCTGGAATCAAGCCCCCCATCGGGCTCTCTGCTCAGCAGGGACCCTGTTTCCTCTCCCTCCCTCTGTCTGCCTCTCTGCCTACTTGTGATCTCTCCCTGTCAAATAAATAAAATCTTAAAAAAAAAAAGTAACCATTCTGTTCAACTTTTTTTTGTTTATTCTTTAAACTTTCAGTTGTGAATGAATGAATAAAATTCATGAAATCATTTTTATTCATTATGTCAAGATATGTCCTTGTTCCCATCTTCACATTTAAAAGAATACATTTTACCTTCAGATACCTTTTTTTTACTTCTTTGGATTGTTGGATATATTAACATTGTGAGTCTTTTTAACTCATTCTTTTCCAGCTATTGAGTTGTCTTTAAAGGAACAAAGGCAGCAGTCAACCACCCTTTCTACTTTATACCCAAGCACATCCAATCTCTTAACTAACCACCAACATGAAGGCCGAAAAGTTCGTGCCATATATGACTTTGAAGCTGCTGAAGATAATGAACTTACTTTTAAAGCTGGAGAAATAATTACAGTTCTTGATGACAGGTGATGGATAATATCAAATTGATATTAAGTTGACATTCATATGAAAATATATAACATATTACTTCTATGTTTCATATTATTCCTGTTGAATGCCATTACCAAAGGTAATAAGAAAAAATATTGTAGATATTTTCTCTGTGTGACAGTTTTTTTACTTTGCTTATGTCATATTATCTGGATTCTTTTTTGTAGTTTAATTTTTTTTTCTCATCTCTTACTTAAATAGTTTTTATTTGTTTTGGAGGCCTAGATTATTCATTTTTGTTCCATCTAATAATATAAATTATTAAATTAGTAAGGTTAAGATTTTAGAAAATATGCCAAATATGTGTGTGTATGTATGGAATTTGTTAGAAATGCATAATACATTGAACTTATTTATTCACAAAAATAATATATCCATGGGTCAAGTTCATTTTACATGGAATTATATACATTTATGTTGTTATGGGAGGTGATTCAGTACTTCTGGTTTTTTGTTTTTTTGTTTTTAAATTTAAATTCAATTAATTAACATATACTATTAGTTTCAGAGGTAGAGGTCAGTGATTCATCTGTCTCATATAATACCCAGTGCTCATTACATCATGTGCCCTCTTTAATGTCCTCTTTAATGTCCATCACCCAGTTGCTCTATCCTTCACCTTCCTCTCCTCCAGTTACCCTCAGTTTGTTTCCTGTAAGTACATCTGGGTTTTGACTAGAGTTTTATGTTTACTCAAAATTTGTTACTGATAACTGTTACTGATAATGAAGTACTAAAATTTGCAAGTGGTTTTAAAAAACAAATTAAAAAAATTTAGGTTGTAGTATAACACATTGTTTTCTTGAGTAAAAGAAAAGTTAAGTTTGAGCTATTTAGCTGGAAATTGCAGAAAACCTTGATCATTGATTCATTCCAAAAATGTTCATTGAGAGCTTGGTAGCTTTCCTTATACTACGCACCAAAGATAACAGTGGTAAAGCATGGGATGTATCTGAGTGTATGTTCATTGTGAACGTTTGTGCTATAAACAGTGTCATCTATCATCTTGTTTCTCGTGGGAGAAAAAAGGTGCTAGTGTGTACAAGAGAGCGCAGTAATTTAGGAATGGATCCGAATTAAGAGCCTACTGTTAGCTTACTAACAAAGGAGTCTTACGGGGAGCCCATGAAGTACCTGAAGTTGAAGAGATCTCTGTTTTGGTGAGCAGAGTTCAGAGCCTTGTATTATATCCGCAAAGCATTCACCAGCCTTCCACAAGATAAAGAGCTGTGTGTTTAACATTCTTTATCTTCTCTAAGGCTTCATCTTCTTATTTGTAATAATGGTACATTCATTTCGTCCCTCGTTAGATTGTTGGGGGATTCAAATCTAGTAAGAATGCAGGTTAAACACTATAAAAGGTAAAGATTTATAGAGACAAAAATCTTTATTATAATCAAGGTTTTCTTTTTTGCTCCTCATTAGTGATCCCAACTGGTGGAAAGGTGAAACCCATCAAGGCATGGGGCTATTTCCCTCTAATTTTGTGACTGCTGATCTTACTGCTGAACCAGAAATGAGTAAGTATTTTCCAGTCTGTAAGTGGATGATAATCCACAACTATCTTCTTTTTTTTTTTTTTCTTCTTCCATTTTATTTATTTTTTCAGCGTAACAGTATTTATTGTTTTTGCACAACACCCAGTGCTCCATGCAAAACGTGCCCTCCCCATTACCCACCACCTGTTCCCCCAACCTCCCACCCCTGACCCTTCAAAACCCTCAGGTTGTTTTTCAGAGTCCATAGTCTCTTATGGTTCGCCTCCCCTTCCAAATTTTTTTTTTTTTTAATAAACATATAATGTATTTTTATCCCCAGGGGTACAGGTCTGTGAATCGCCAGGTTTACACACTTCATAGCACTCACGATAGCACTTACCCTCCCCAATGTCCATAGCCCCCTCCCCCTCTCCCAATCCCACCTCCCCCCAGAAACCCCCAGTTTGTTTTGTGAGATTAAGAGTCATTTATGGTTTGTCTCCCTCCCAATCCCATCTTGTTTCATTTATTCTTCTCCTATCCCCCTACCTCCCCATGTTGCTTCTCCATGTCCTCATATCAGGGAGATCATATGATAGTTGTCTTTCTCCGATTGACTTATTTCACTAAGCATGATACGCTCTAGTTCCATCCACGTTGTCGCAAATGGCATGATTTCATTTCTTTTGATGGCTGCATAGTATTCCATTGTGTATATATACCACATCTTCTTTATCCATTCATCTGTTGATGGACATCTGGGTTCTTTCCATAGTTTGGCTATTGTAGACATTGCTGCTATAAACATTCGGGTACACGTGCCCCTTCGGATCACTATGTTTGTATCTTTAGGGTAAATACCCAGTAGTGCAATTGCTGGGTCATAGGGTAGTTCTATTTTCAACATTTTGAGGAAGCTCCATGCTGTTTTCCAGAGTGGTTGCACCAGCTTGCATTGCCACCAACAGTGGAGGAGGGTTCCCCTTTCTCCACATCCTCTCCAGCATCTGTCATTTCCTGACTTGTTAATTTTAGCCATTCTGACTGGTGTGAGGTGATATCTCATTGTGGTTTTGATTTGTATTTCCCTGATGCCTAGTGATGTGGAGCACTGTTTCATGTGTCTGTTGGCCATCGGATGTCTTCTTTGCAGAAATGTCTGTTCATGTCCTCTGCCCATTTCTTGATTGGATTGTTTGTTCTTTGGGTGTTGAGTTTGCTAAATTCCTTATAGATTTTGGATACTAGCCCTTTATCTGATATGTCATTTGCAAATATCTTCTCCCATTCTGTCAGTTGTCTTTTGGTTTTGTTAACTGTTTCCTTTGCTGTGCAAAAGCTTTTGATCTTGATGAAATCCCAATAGTTCATTTTTGCCCTTGCTTCCCTTGCCTTTGCCGTTGTTCCTAGGAAGATGTTACTACGGCTGAGGTCGAAGAGGTTGCTGCCTGCATTCTCCTCAAGGATTTTGATGGATTCCTTTCTCACATTGAGGTCCTTCATCCATTTGGAGTCTATTTTCGTGTGTGGTGTAAGGAAGTGGTCCAATTTCATTTTTCTGCATGTGGCTGTCCAATTTTCCCAGCACCATTTATTGAAGAGGCTGTCTTTTTTCCATTGGACATTCTTTCCTGCTTTGTCGAAGATTAGTTGACCATAGAGTTGAGGGTCGATTTCTGGGCTCTCTATTCTGTTCCACTGATCTATGTGTCTGTTTTTGTGCCAGTACCATGCTGTCTTGATGATGACAGCTTTGTAATAGAGCTTGAAGTCCGGAATTTTGATGCCACCAACTTTGGCTTTCTTTTTCAATATTCCTTTGGCTATTCGAGGTCTTTTCTGGTTCCATATAAATTTTAGGATTATTTGTTCCATTTCTTTGAAAAAAATGGATGGTATTTTGATAGGGATTGCATTAAATGTGTAGATTGCTTTAGGTAGCATGGACATTTTCACAATATTTATTCTTCCAATCCAGGAGCATGGAACATTTTTCCATTTCTTTGTGTCTTCCTCAATTTCTTTCATGAGTACTTTATAATTTTCTGTGTATAGATTCTTAGCCTCTTTGGTTAGGTTTATTCCTAGGTATCTTATAGTTTTGGGTACAATTGTAAATGGGATTGACTCCTTAATTTCTCTTTCTTCAGTCTTGTTGGTGTACAGAAATGCAACTGATTTCTGTGCATTGATTTTATATCCTGACACTTAACTGAATTCCTGTACAAGTTCTAGCAGTTTTGGAGTGGAGTCTTTTGGGTTTTCCACATATAGTATCATATCATCTGCGAAGAGTCATAGTTTGACTTCTTCTTTACCAATTTGGATGCCTTTAATTTCTTTTTGTTGTCTGATTGCTGAGGCTAGGACTTCTAGTACTATGTTGAATAGCAGTGGTGATAATGGACATCCCTGCCGTGTTCCTGACCTTAACGGAAAAGCTTTCAGTTTTTCTCCATTGAGAATGATATTTGCGGTGGGTTTTTCATAGATGGCTTTGATAACATTGAGGTATGTGCCCTGTATCCCTACACTTTGAAGAGTTTTGATCAGGAAGGGATGCTGTACTTTGTCAAATGCTTTTTCAGCATCTATTGAGAGTATCATATGGTTCTTGTTCTCTCTTTTATTAATGTGTTCTATCACATTGATTGATTTGCAGATGTTGAACCAACCCTGCAGCCCTGGAATAAATCCCACTTGATCGTGGTGAATAATCCTTTTAATGTACTGTTGAATCCTATTGGCTAGTATTTTGGCGAGAATTTTTGTGTCCGTGTTCATCAACGATATTGGTCTGTAGTTCTCTTTTTTGGTGGGATCCTTGTCTGGTTTTGGGATCAAGGTGATGCTGGCCTCATAAAATGAGTTTGGAAGTTTTCCTTCCATTTCTATTTTTTGGAACAGTTTCAGGAGAATAGGAATGAGTTCTTCTTTAAATGTTTGGTAGAATTCCCCTGGGAAGCCGTCTGGCCCTGGGCTTTTGTTTGTTTGGAGATTTTTGATGACTGTTTCAATCTCCTTACTGGTTATGGGCCTGTTCAGGTTTTCTATTTCTTCCTGGTTCAGTTGTGGTCGTTTATTGTCTCTAGGAATGCATCCATTTCTTCCAGATTGTCCAATTTGTTGGCGTAGAGTTGCTCATGTATGTTCTTATAATTGTCTGTATTTCTTTTGTGTTAGTTGTGATCTCTCCTCTTTCATTCATGATTTTATTGATTTGGGTCCTTTCTCTTTTCTTTTTGATGAGTCTGGCCAGGGGTTTATCAATCTTATTGATTCTTTCAAAGAACCAGCTCCTAGTTTCATTGATTTTTTCTATTGTTTTTTTGGTTTCTATTTCATTGATTTCTGCTCTGATCTTTATGATTTCTCTTCTCCTGCTGGGTTTAGGGTTTCTTTCTTGTTCTTTCTCCAGCTCCTTTACGTGTAGGGTTAGGTTGTGTACTTGAGACCTTTCTTGTTTCTTGAGAAAGGCTTGTACCGCTATATATTTTCCTCTCAGGACTGCCTTTGCTGTGTCCCACAGATTTTGAACTGTTGTGTTTTCATTATCATTTGTTTCCATGAATTTTTTCAATTCTTCTTTAATTTCCTGGTTAACCCATTCATTCTTTAGAAGGATGCTGTTTAGTCTCCATGTATTTGGGTTCTTTCCAGCTTTCCTCTTGTGATTGAGTTCTAGCTTCAGAGCATTGTGGTCTGAAAATATGCAGGGAATAATCCTAATCTTTTGATACCGGTTGAGACCTGATTTGTGACCCAGGATGTGATCTATTCTGGAGAAGGTTCCATGTGCACTAGAGAAGAATGTGTATTCTGTTGCTTTGGGATGAAATGTTCTGAATATATCTGTGATGTCCATCTGGTCCAGTGTGTCATTTAAGGCCTTTATTTCCTTGTTGATCTTGGGCTTGGATGATCTGTCCATTTCAGTGAGGGGAGTGTTAAAGTCCCCTACTATTATTGTATCATTATTGATGTGTTTCTTTGATTTTGTTATTAATTGGTTGATATAGTTGGCTGCTCCCACGTTAGGGGCATAGATATTTAAAATTGTTAGATCTTCTTGTTGGACAGACCCTTTGAGTAGGATATAGTGTCCTTCCTCATCTCTTATTATAGTCTTTGGCTTAAAATCTAATTGATCTGATATAAGGATTGCCACCCCAGCTTTCTTCTGATGCCCATTAGCATGGTAAATTGTTTTCCACCCCTTCACCTTAAATCTGGAGGTGTCTTCGCGTCTAAAATGAGTTTCTTGTAGGCAACATACTGATGGGTTTTGTTTTTTTATCCATTCTGATACCCTGTGTCTTTTGATTGGGGTATTTAGCCCATTAACGTTCAGGGTAACTATTGAGAGATATGAATTTAGTGCCATTATTATTCTGTAAGGTGACTGTTACTGTATATTGTCTCTGTACCTTTCTGATCTACTCCTTTTAGGCTCTCTCTTTGCTTAGAGGACCCCTTTCAATATTTCCTGTAGAGCTGGTTTGGTGTTTGCAAATTCTTTCAGTTTTTGTTTGTTCTGGAAGCTTTTTATCTCTCCTATTTTCAATGATAGCCTAGCTGGATAGAGTATTCTTGGCTGTATGTTTTTCTCGTTTAGTGCTCTGAATATATCATGCCAGCTCTTCCTGGCCTGCCAGGTCTCTATGGATAAGTCTGTCGCCAATCTAATATTTTTACCATTGTATGTTACAGACTTCTTTTCTCGGGCTGCTTTCAGGATTTTCTCTTTGTCACTAAGACTTGTAAATTTTACTATTAGGTGACGGGGTGTGGACCTATTCTTGTTGACTTTGAGGGGGGTTCTCTGCATCTCCTGGATTTTGATGCTTGTTCCCTTTGCCATATTAGGGAAATTCTCTCCAATGATTCTCTCCAATAGACCTTCTGCTTCCCTCTCTGTTTCTTCTTCTTCTGGAATCCCAATTATTCTAATGTTGTTTCGTCTTATGGTGTCACTTATCTCTCGAATTCTCCCCTCATGGTCCAGTAGCTGTTTGTCCCTCTTTTGCTCGGCTTCCTTATTCTCTGTCATTTGGTCTTCTATATCACTAATTCTTTCTTCTGCCTCATTTATCCTAGCAGTGAGAGCCTCCATTTTTGATTGCACCTCATTAATAGCTTTTTTGATTTCAACTTGGTTAGATTTCAGTTCTTTAATTTCTCCAGAAAGGGCTTTAATATCTCCAGAGAGGGTTTCTCTAATATCTTCCATGCCTTTTTTGAGCCCGGCTAGAATGTTCAGAATCGTCATTCTGAACTCTTGATCTGACATATTACCAATGTCTGTGTTGATTAGGTCCCTAGCCTTCGGTACTGTCTCTTGTTCTTTTGTTTGTGGTGATTTTTTCCGCCTTGTCATTTTGTCCAGATAAGAGGATATGAAGGAGCAAATAAACTACTAAAAGGGTGGCAAAGACCCCAGAAAAATGCGCTGTAACCAAATCAGAAGAGACCCCAAATTGTGGGGGGGAGAGAGGGGATAAAAACAGGTTCTGAAAAAAAAAAAGAAAAAAAAAAGAAAAAAATTTAAAAAATAAAACAAAAAAATATAAAAAAGAAAGAAAAAATATATATATTTAGATGAAGTAGTCAAAAAACGTTAAAAAAGAAAAGGGTAAAAGTTTTAAAAAATTTAGCAGAAGAAGAAAAAAGAAAAAAAATTGAAAAAAGAAAAAAAAAATTGAAGTAGCTGCAAGACTAAAGAATCATGGGGAGAAAGCCATGAGTTCCGTGCTTTGCTTTCTCCTCCTCTGGAATTGCTCTGCTGTCTTAGGAATTGAACCTGCTTTCTCCTTGATAGATGAACTTCGTCCTGGCTGGATATTTTGTTGCTCTTCTGGGGGAGGGGCCTGTTGTAGTGACTCTCAAGTGTCTTTGCCCGAGGCGGGATTGCACCGCCCTTACCGGCCGCCGGACTAAGTAATCGGCTCGGGTTCGCTTTTGGGAGCTTCTGTTCCCTGAACGCTTTCCGTAGAGTTCCAGAGGACGGGAATGAAAATGGCGGCCTCCCAGTCTCCAGCCCGGAGGAGCCGAGAGCCTGGGGCCCCACTCCTCAGTGCGCCCCCAGAGGACAGCACCCAATCACTCCCGTATCCCCAGCCTCTAGCCGCGCTTCGAGCTCACCCAGCCCGCGACCAGTTCAAGGTAACCCCGAGCTGAGAGTTCAGTCCTCGGCTCTGTCTCTGCAGCCGGCTTCTCCGTTCTAATACCTGTGAGCTCTCCGACACTCTGACACCCCCGATCCTTCTGTGACCCTGTGGGGCCTGGGGCCACGCTGACCCCGCGTGGGCTTCACCCTGGTTTAGCCTCTGGAGCAATGTCCCTCAGTGAAACAGACTTTTAAAAGTCCTGATTTTGTGCTCCGTTGCTCCGCCGCTTGCTGGGAGCCGGCCCTTCCCCCTGTGGTCTATCTTCCGGTCGTTTTCGATTCACTTCTCCGCCAGTCGTACCTTTCAGAAAGTGGTTGATTTTCTGTTTCTAGAGTTGCTGTTCTTCTTCTCTTCGCTCTCCCGTTGGATTTGTAGGTGTTTGCAATGTTTAGATAAGCTATCGAGCTGATCTCCTGCTACCTGATGTAGTCTCAGGCTGCTACTTCTCCGCCATCTTGACTCCTCCCCCCCTCTTCTTTTTTTTTTAATTTTATTTTTTTCAGTGTCCAAAATTCATTGTTTATGCATCACAGCCATTGCTCCATGCAATATGTGCCCTCCATAATACCCACTACCAGGCTCACCCATCCCTTACCACCCCCCCTCCAAAACCCTCAGTTTGTTTCTAACCGTAAGCCTCAGATTGTTTCTCAAGCGTCCACAGTCTTTCATGGTTGTCTTCCCCTCCGATTTCCTCCAACTCACTTCTCCTCTCCATCTCCCAGTGTCCTCAGTGTTATTCCTTCTGCTCCACAAGTAAGTGAAACCATATGATAATTGACTTTCTCTGCTTGACTTATTTCACTCAGCATAATCTCTTCCAGTCCCATCCATGTTGATCCAAAAGTTGGGTATTCATCCTTTCTGATGGAGGCATAATACTCCATTGTATATAAATGACCATATCTTCTTTATCCATTCATCTGTTGAAAGGGCATCTTGGCTCTTTCCACAGTTTGATGACTGTGGCCATTGCTGCTATGAATATTGGGGTGCTTTTCACTATATCTGTATCTTTGGGGTAAATACCCAGTAGTACAATTGCAGGGTTATAGGGTAGCTCTATTTTTAATTTCTTAAGGAATCTCCACACTGTTTTCCAAAGTGGCTGCACCAGCTTGCATTCCCACCAACAGTATAAGAGGGTTCCCCTTTCTCCACATCCTCTCACTTGTTGTTTACTGTTTTGTTAATTTGGCCATCTACTGGTGTAAGGTGGTATCTAAGTATGGTTTTGATTTGAATCACCCTGATGGCTAATGATGATGAACATTTTTTCATATGTCTGTTAGCCATTTGTATGTCTTCTTTGGAAAAGTGTCTGTTCAAGTCTTCTGCCCATTTTTTGATGTGATTATCTATCTTGTGTGTGTTGAGTTTGAGGAGTTCTTTATAGATCTTAGATATCAGCCCTTTGTAGTGTCACTTGAGAGTATCTTCTCCCATTCCATTTTTGTTTTGTTGACTGTTTCCTTTGCTGTGCAAAAGCTTTGATCTTGATGAAGTCCCAAAAGTTCATTTTTGCTTTTGTTTCCTTTGCCCTTGGAGACATGTCTTAAAAGAAGTCTCTGTGGCCGAGGGGGAAGAGGTTACTGCTTATGTTCTCCTCTAGGATTTTGATAATTCCTGCCTCACATTGAGGTCTTTTATCCATTTTGAGTTTATCTTTGTGTATGATGTAAGAGAGTGGTCAGGTTTCATTCTTCTGTGCATAGCTGTCCAATTTTCCCAGTAACCAGAAGAGACTGTCTTTTTTCCACTGTGTATTTTTTCCTGCTTTGTTGAAGATTAGTTGACCATAGAGTTGAGGGTTCATATCTGGGTTCTCTATCTGTTCCACTGGTCTATGTGTCTGTTTTTGTGCCAGTACCATGCTGTCTTGGTGATCACAGCTTTGTAGTAAAGCTTGAAATCAGGCAACGTGATGCTCCCAGGTTTGTTTTTCTTTTTCAGCATTTCCTTAGCAATTCAGGGTCTCTTCTGGTTCCATACAAATTTTAGAATTGTTTGTTCCTGCTCTTTGAAAAATGGCCAGTGGAATTTTGATTGGGATGACATTGAAAGTATAGATGGCTCTAGACTGTATAGACATTTTAACAATATTTATTCTTCCGATCCATGATCATGGAATACTCTTCCATCTTTTTGTGTCTTCTTCAATTTCTTTCATGAGTGTTTTGTAGTTCTCGAGTACAGATCCTTTACCTCTTTGGTTAGGTTTATTCCCAGGTATCTCATGGTTCTTGGTGCTTTAGTAAATGGAATCAATTCTGTAATTTCCCTTTCTGTATTTTCATTGTTAGTGTATAAGAAGGCCGCTGATTTCTGTACATTGATTTTGTATCCTGCCATATTACTGAATTGCTGTATGAGTTCTAGTAGTTTGGAGGTGGAGACTTTGGGTTTTCCATATAAAGTATCATGTCATCTGTGAAGACAGAGAGTTTGACTTCTTCATTGCCAACACCATTGAATACCTTTTATTTCTTTTTGTTGTCTGATTGCTGTTGCTAGGACTTCTAGTACTATGTTGAACAACAGTGGCAAGAGTGGACATCCTTGTCATGTCCCTGATCTCAAAGGGAAAGCTGTCAGCTTTTCCCCATTGAGGATGGTATTTGCTGTGGGTTTTTCATAGATAGATTTCATGAAGTTGAGGAATGTTCCCTTTATCCATATACTTTGGATCGTTTTAATCAGGAACGGCTGCTGTATCTTGTCAGATGCTTTTTATGCATCAATTGAGAGGACCATTTAGTTCTTCTCTCTTCTCTTATTTGATTTGTTCTGTCACATTGATTTGCGAATGTTGAACCACACTTGCATCCCATGAATGAATCTGCCTGTTCATGGTGGATAATCTTTTTAATGTACTGTTGGATCCTACTAACTAGGATCTTGTTGAGAATCTTAGCATCCATATTCATCAGGGATATTGGTCTGAAATTCTCCTTTTTGGTGGGGTCTTTGCCTGGTTTGGGGATCAGGGTAATGCTGGCTTCATAAAAAGAGTCTAGAAGTTTTCCTTCTGTTTCTATTTTTTGAAACAGCTTCAGGAGAATAGGTATTTCTTCTTTGAATGTTTGTACAGTTTTCCAGGGAATCCGTCTGGTTGGGCTCTTGTTTTTGGGGAGGTTTCTGATCACTGCTTCAATCTCGTTACTAGATATTGGCCTATTCAGGTTGTCAATTTCTTCCTGATTCAGTTTTGGAAATTTATAGGTTTCCAGGAATGCATCCATTTTGTCTAGGTTGCTTAGCTTACTGGTATATAACTGTTAATAATAATTTCTTTTCTTTCTTTCTTTTTTTTTTTTTAAAGATTTTGTTTATTTATTTGATGGATAGAGATCCCAAGTAGGCAGGGAGGCAGGCAGAAAGAGGGGGAAGCAGGCTCCCTGCTGAGCGGAGAGCTGGATACAGGGCTTCATCCCAGGACTCTGAGATCATAACCTGAGCCGATTGCAGAGGCTTAACCCATTGAGCCACCCAGGTGCCCCTATTGATAATAATTTCTGATGATTGTTTCTATTTCCTTGGTATTAGTTGTGATCTCTCCCTTTTCACTCATAATTTTATTAATTTGGGTCTTCTCTCCTTTTGGATTAGTTTGGCCAATGGTTTATGGATCTTATTGATTCTTTCAAGAACCCAGCTTCTAGTTTCATTGATGTGGTCTACTGTATCTGTAGTTTCTATCTCATTGATCTCTGCTCTAATCTTGATTATTTCCCTTCTTGTATGTGGGGTTGGCTTAATTTGTTGTTGATTCTCCAATTCTTTAAGGTATCAAGAGATCTGGTGTATTCTGGTTTTTTCAATTTTTTTGAGGGAGGCTTGGTTGGCTATGTATTTCCCCCTTAGGACCGCCTTTGCCGTATCCCATAAGATTTGGCCCAGAGTGTCTTCATTCTCATTGGTTTCCATGAATTGTTTTAAGTTCTTCTTTAATTTCCTGGTTGATCCAAACATTCTTAAGCAGGTGGTCTTTAGCTTCCAAGTGTTTGAATTCCTTCCAAACTTTTTCTTGTGGTTGAGTTCCAGTTTCAAAGTGTTGTGGTCTGAGAATATGCAGGGAATAATCTCAGTCTTTTGGTGTCAGTTGAGCCCTGATTTGTGACCCAGTATGTCGTCTATTCTGGAGAAAGTTCTATGTGTACTTGAGAAGAATCAGTATTCTGTTGTTTTAGCATGGAATGTTCTGTATATATCTATGAGGTCCATCTGGTCCATTGTGTCATTCAATGCACTTGTTTATTTTCTGTTTGAATGATCTGTTACTGAGAGTGGCATGTTAAGATCCCCTACTATTAATGTATTCATATCAGTGTGACTCTTTATCTCGATTAACAGTTGTCTTATGTAGTGACAGCATGGAATCCATTAGGGCAGAAGATTAGGGCAGAAGTGAAAGCCGCCCAAGAGGAAGTTAAAAATGCTATCACTGAGATCCAGTCTAATCTAAATACTCCAACAGCTAGGGTAACCGAGGCAGAAGATAGAATTAGTGATCTAGAGGACAAACTGATAAGAGAAAAAGGATTAGGAGGAGGCCTGGAACAAATAGCTTAGAAGCCATGAAAACAGATTTAGGGAAATAAATGACGCCATGAAATGTTCCAGTGTCAGAATTATTGGGATCCCTGAGGGGGAGGAGAAAGAAAGAAGACTAGAAGATAGAGATGAACAAATTCTCCCTGAAAATTTTCCCAATCTGGGTAATAGAACCAGCGTTCATGTCCTACAGGTAGAAAGAATGCCCCCCAAGATCAACAAATCTAGAAAGACCTTGAGGCACGTGATTGTAAGACTGACCGATCATAATTTTAGACAAGAGCTTTTGAGAGCAGCTAGGGGGAAGAGATTATTTACATACAGAGTTAGGTCCATCAGAATAATGTCAGACCTATCCACAGAAGTCTGGCAAGTCAGAAAGGGCTGGCAAGACATATTCAGGGCACTAAATGAGAAGAACATGCAGCCAACAATACTTTATCCAGCTAGGCTGACATTCAAAATGGATAGAGAGATAAAGACCTTCCAAGACCAGCAAGATTTAAAAGAGAATGTGACCTCCAAGCTAGCAGTACAAGAAATATTAAGGGGGGGAAGGTTCTATAAAATGAGAAAGAACGCAAGAGTATCCTAGAATAGAAATTTACAGAGACAATCTATAGAAACAAGGACTTCACAGACAACATGTCAATTAAAACGTATCTTTCAATAATCACTGTCAATGTGAATGGCCTAAACGCTCCCATAAAACGGCACAGTCTTGCAGATTGGAAAAAAGGATAGGACCCATCCATATGTTGTCTACAAGAGACCGATTTGGAACGTAAAGATACATCCAGACTGAAAGCAAAGGGATGGAGAAGCATCCTTCATCGCAATGGGCCTCAAAAGAAAGCTGGGGTAGCAATTCTCATATCAGATAAATTAGATTTTAAACTAAAGACTGTAGTCAGAGATAACAGAAGGACGCTTCATCATTCTTTTTTTTTTTTTTTAAAGATTTTATTTATTCATTTGACAGAGATCACAAGTAGGCGGAGAGGCAGGCAGAGAGAGGAGGAAGCAGGCTCCCTGCTGAGCAGAGAGCCCAATGCGGTGCTCGATCCCAGGATCCCGAGATCATGACCTGAGCCGAAGGCAGAGGCTTTAACCTACTGAGCCACCCAGGTGCCCCATACTTCATCATTCTTAAAGGGTCTTTCCACTAAGAAGATCTAACAATTGTAAATATTTATGCCCACAACTGTCTTCTTAATAAGAGAGTAAAAATTCAGCTTCATGGAACGTTATAAGCTGATCTGGGACTCATATTAATTCCTCCAAGGTATTAATTAATAATACAGCTTGCGTACTTGCTTTGGGAGCACGTATACTAACACCAGCCCCAAACTTGGAAGCAGGGGCCTCTAAGCAATATAATGGCTTTCCTAAGCCCCCATGTTAGATACTCAGAAGGGTCCATAACTAATCATGTGAATACCCTTTTGTTTGTGCTACTAGGGGAAATAAGCTAGAAAGTTTCCCAGGAGGAAATGTGATGTTACTGGCAGTCATAATAGTTGCAGGAGTAACTACTGGTAACTGACAAAAATGTTGGTAAGCAGTTCACTGCATTTGTATGTAGTACTATAATAATTCACTGATCTTCATAATGATGAGTTTAGGACTTCAAGATTAAGTCTTAATCTCCCTCTGTTTAAGGAAACAAATACATTCTAGTGTAGAAAGATTTCCATTAGTGGTTGAAAGGTTTAGAATTTTAAGACTTTGTGTATATAAGTTGGTAAGCTGTAGTTATGTGGCAAAATATCTCACCTCATCTCATCTTTCTATAAAGGCAGTAGAAGGGATCAAAGAGAGTTATTAACCATAGGATGCTTGGGGTTTTTTTTTTAGTTTACAAGAATTTTAAGAAAGGATCTTTGTCTCATAGTCATCATTTCATTTCTGACAGCATGTAGTACTGAATCTTAATCAAAATACATACTATCTAAATACTTATCATGTATCATATAAATATGTGTGTGTATATATACATACGTGTGTGTTTACATATATATATATGTAAAGATATATATAAAAGGTAAACTTTCCTTAAATAAGAACACTTCTCTTTCAGGAGAAGGCTTTAACAACAAATCGGATGTTACTTTTATCATTGATGAAACAAAGCTGTCTCCTAATTACTGCCAAGTTGTCTCATGTCATTTTGTAACCAATTTATGACAGAGACTGATTCCTGATACCCATTCTATTAATGGAGTTCTTTTTTGTTAGAACTCAAAAAATGTGTTGTAGGGGCACCTGGGTGTCTCAGTGGTTTAAGCCGCTGCCTTTGGCTCAGGTCATGATCTCAGGGTCCTGGGATCGAGTCCCACCTCCGGCTCTCTGCTCTGAAGGGAGCCTGCTTCCCTCTCACTCTCTCTGCCTGCCTTTCTATCTACTTGTGATCTCTCTCTGTCAAATAAATAAATAAAATCTTTAAAAAAAAAAATGTGTTGTAGAACCCTTTTTAAATGGCAGTGTATTGTGTGCCAACTTTTTAACCTGGGCTTATGGTAGTGATTTTTTTTTCTTTGTTTTTTTGTTTTGTTTTGTTTTTGAGGTTTGGATTTTTTTGTTCTTGTTTTATCCTCAGTAAACTGTTGGAAAATAGGGAATTGTCTTGATTTCTGTTCAAGATGAAACCCAAGATCTCATATGGACCATGTAGCCAACTCATCTTTTTCTCTACCATATAGCAGTGCAGCTTTGAAATGAGTATTCTAGCTCATCTTCCTGTGTTTCATTGTGGACTACTGAAGAGAAGAGCAGGAACAGCAGAGCTTCTGTAATAGAATTGTAGTTCTTGAGCTTGGGAAAGGAGTGTTAGCATGATCTTCTTAGCATTCTTCTTTTTTTCTTTTTTTAAAGATTTTATTTATTTATTTAAAAGAGAGAGAGAGATCATGAGAGAGGGGGAGGGTCAGAGGTAGAATCAGACTCCCAACTGAGCCCAGGAGCCTGATGTGGGGCTCCATCCTGGAGCCGTGTGGGGGCTCCATCCTGGGACTCCGGGATCCTGACCTGAGCCAAAGGCAAATGCTTATTAATTGACTGAGCCACCCAGGCGCCCCCTCATATCATTATTTTTCATGAGGAAACAAGCCCACTTTAATGTCCTGTACAAGTACCTGCCCTGCTTAGCTTGTTTTTCTTTAGGAAGTGTAGGAAGATATTATAAAAACATTTATTTTGTGGCCATACATACACACACACATACTTACACACACACACACACATTATTTGGTATTAGTGCCTATGAGAAAAAGCACTGAAAACTTGTGCATGGTCAGTTATTAAGATGTCGAGTCTACCATGTGTTCTCTTATGGGTAGCAGCCAATGCAGTGCTTTCCCAGCCTCTCTACTTGCTAATAGCTCAAGATATGAAAAGCAGAATTATCTCCAGCACATGTCTCTTTTACCCCCATGGGAAAAAATCAGCTAAAACGTGTGTGTATGTATAGAATTTTGCTTTATGGTGACTTCAATGGGATGAATGGAAATTGAATTATCTACATTTTATACAGACGCTTACAGCACAGAATACATAAGTGGTGTGAGTTCTCTTCTCAGAGTGAAAAATCATCAGCCCGATTCTAGTATGTGGGCTGATAGTGCCAGATAGATTGGTATTTAAATCCAGGTTGTGTCATATATTAGCTTTCTCCTGTGCAAGCAGTTTTAATATTATTGCTGCTGTTAGCATCATTTTTAAAATGGGTGCATCTCATAAGATGGTAGAAGAGATTCATTTGGGAGGAAATGTAATATTCTATTACGCACATTTAATAGTTTAATTAATATATTTCCTTTCCCTAATTCTGCTCTGTTCCCAAACCCCATTTCATCTTGATTCTTAATATTTTTGTGAGTACTGATTAATCACATTGGTACAAGGATGAGAAATGCAAAAAGGAAGTTCATTCCTTTAAAAAGTCATATGGGCCTCTCAGTGTGTTGGGAGAGATGGTTAATTGCTCTATTAATCATAACCTTGTATTTACTAGTTAAAGATATATTGAATAGTTTTTAAGGATTGCTTTGTTAAGCAAGAGAAATATGTGCTTCTGGCCAGTGATTTGCAGATCCCTTCATAACCACATTTTTTTTTCAAAGAATAATGTAACTAAAAAATGCAGGCTGATTTCATGCATCACTGCCCATACCACTTGTAAAGTTCACTGACCTGGATGTGACTTTCCTAGTAAAAAATCTAAGTGGCTTGACAGAGAACGTATAGCTGACTTTCCATCTCACTACATTGAAATAGCATGGTCTTTCAAATGAAATTTTTCTTTGAAGGGACTGGTAATTTAAAAGAGGACTTATTCTAATTTGTAGAGTTCATTTATGACCTTGTAAAACTTTACTTTTTGTCCACCGATTTGCTGAACTTTCATATGTAGTAGGTAATTAATCTTTGTTTCAGAAATATACCTTTTATTTTTACTGAAGTATCTTTTATGGAAAATATAAAATCTTAAGATGAAGAAATCTTCACAGGATTCCATAAAATAATGTTCTCTCATTATCGCCTAAATATGTAGTCTAATTATTCCTTAAATTGAGTCTCTCAGATTGAAGGGAATAAAAGAAGAAACCAAATTCTCTCATGCAGTTTAAAGTGCTTTAAAATAGAATTTTATTATAAGGAAAAAATAAATATTACATGTTTTATAGTTAAAACGGAGAAGAAGACGGTACAATTTAGTGATGATGTTCAAGTGGAAACAATAGAGCCAGAACCAGAGCAAGCCTTTATTGATGAAGTAAGTGATTTCCTCTGCGAGAGTTGGTATTCAATACTTGGTATTGAAGTTTAAGTGTTTTTATTGTCGTCTTTAAAAAAAATTGCTTGATTAATGCATGTATTTTATGTTATAACATTCAAGCAATATAGACAAAGCAAAGATTGTCCTTGAAACTCTAGTCTCATTCTGTACCTCATCAAAAATCCTGCTTAATATTCCATAGAATGGGTTCATATGATTTAATTATTTTGCTATTGGAGCTTGGTTTTTTTGCAGTTTTTTAAAAAAATTATTGCAAATACAATTGTAGTGAAATTTTTTTTAAAATGATTTTATTTATTTATTTGACAAGCAGAGTGAGCAAGAGGATGAGGGAGAAGCAGGACCCCCTGCTGAGCAGGGAGCCTGATGTGGGGCTCCATCCCAGGACCCTGGGATTATGACCTGAGCCAAAGGCAGACACTTAATGACTGAGCCACCCAGGCGACCCTGGAGTAAAATTTTTTTGGACGAAATATATTTAATAGACTATGTGACTGTCTTATTTGCAATGATCAGTACTTAATGCTCTGGAAATTACATCGTTTTTAACATTTTAAACTTAGGAAAAATGATGTGTCCTCTTTAAAATATTTGAAGGGATTCTGTAGGTTTTTAGCCACCTTTGGGAGGAGCCAAAACCAGAAAATTTGAAGAGTACTCTTAGAGAAAGAGACTGTCTAAGACTGTGCTGAAAGTCAGGGAATCTGACTGGATCAGGGAAAGTTTTGTTTGGCCAATTTCATTGCATAAGAAAATGTGTGTAGAGTCAGCCTAGTGGTGTGTATAGATATCTCATTTCTTTGATATTAGATAATTTCAAATAGGGTGTAATATTTTATAAACAAAACAAAAAGTAACCACATGTTACTTTCTCTCATGTTAGCTCCACTTCCCTCCCTTTTTTTCCTTTGCTATAGGCATAGTTTTCTGACACATGCCTTCTTTTCTAGGCTACTTAAAATGGAAATTGTGAATCTTTTACATTGAAACATAGTGTCTATTTTAAGATATAAAATTCTTTTGACTTTAGAAGAGTTTTTTTTATATATTTGTGTTGCTTTCATTGTCCAGTGATTAGTTCATCTCTCAAGCTCTTCTTTGCAGAAACAGTTTTTGTTTTGATTTAAATGACTATGTAAAATTGGTAGTCCATTTTACATTTACCTAATGTACCTGTGTTTAGTAACATAACCATGTAAAAACCGTGCATGGAGAAAACTTTGTTGTTATTATTATAGTATTATTCTTCGGAGATCAGTATTTTGATTCTTAAAAATGTACATGTAAGTGCATATATACTTATGTAATATATAGGTGTATTTATATAATGATGGCTTCCATTGGTTTTTATAAGGAAAGATTCTGAAATAGATCTGAGTCCTTACTTTGAGATGCCTTCCAGCCTTCTCACATAGGAAAATAGAGAAACCACAAATCTTCTTCCTTCCTTTTACGACAGACTGAAATATTGGTGGAAAGAAAATGTAGAATAAAATCTTATGGCCCTACTTAGAAGGAGAAGAGCTGTAATATAGCTGAGCTATGCCTTGCTAAAACAGCTGCTGTATTCACCATGGTGGAGAAGTAATAATGAGTTGTTAGTCATAAGCAATGCCATCTTAAGAGAGAAGTTACCAAGGCTACAGCTGCTCCAAAACAAAATGACAGAGAAATCCACAGCATGACATAACAGATTGAAGAACTCACACGTTGTAAGTTTAAATATGGCTCTATTTCTTCTCAATTTAAGAGTCTCTGTTAGCAGTTTCGAAAGTAAGTAGGAAGAGCTTTCAAAGCTCTGACTTCACATGGTACTAAAGAGAACACAGATACTAAATATGTAAAAGCAAAATTGGAGTCTCTATATGAATCACAAAATTTCTCCATCCTTTATCTAATTAATGAAGTGAGACCGTATTGTTGCTCAATGATTTATTGCTTTTTCTATTAACTATTTAATTAATTCCTATAGGACAAAATGGACCAATTGCTACAGATGTTGCAAAGTACAGATCCCAGTGATGATCAACCAGATCTTCCAGAGTTACTTCATCTTGAAGGTAAACTATTTTCCATTCACTTTCCACATAAAAAAATAATCATATATCTAGTGTTCTGTTACAGAATAGTTTTATATTTAAATAAAATTGAGAATGATATAAAAAATATTAACATTTCTACTCTATGACTTGGTTTCACTTATATGAATATTCATGAGAGATTTGCTTCCTTTTACTGTGTTTTCTTACATTTCTTTAAATCTTGTTATCTTAGCAATTTGTCACCAGATGGGACCTCTCATTGATGAAAAGCTGGAAGATATCGATAGGTAAAAGAACATTTGCAATTATCTATATTGTATATCTTCTTCCCTCAAGTTCTCTTTAAGTGCATACTGGGATAGAATTGCCTTTTTATTATTTTTAAGATAGGCCAAAAGAGCCAGTTCTCATTCAGTTATTTTCTACTATAGGTACGGGAATTAGAATTAGTCACATCTTCCTACTTTTTTTAAGGTGAGCATTTGTTTGACCTTAATTATATTAGTCTTTTAAGAAGAATAATGGTTACCTATTGTAACCATTATAGTGCTATAAGTAGCATTACCAGACCCCACAACTGACCTACCCATCTGTTATTTACTAGGGACACCTAGTTATTTCAAGGTAAAGTCAAGTACAGGAATATGGTGGCATTCTCCCAGCACAGTACATAAAGCAGTTTTTGTTGCCTTTGAGCTAAAGTACAGGATATTTTCTGCCATAAGTTTAAATTTTTAGTAATGTCTACTTATATTACTTTTTGCTACTTTATGTGCCTTATTTAGAACATCATATCCTTTAAATAGCAATTGTTTGAATTTACTGTGTCATATTTCAGAAAACATTCAGAACTCTCAGAACTTAATGTTAAAGTGATGGAAGCACTTTCACTGTATACGAAGTTAATGAATGAAGATCCAATGTATTCCATGTATGCAAAATTACAGAATCAGCAGTATTACATGCAGTCATCTGGTGTTTCTGGTTCTCAGGTAAGCTTTGAAAAATTCAGGCATATCATTTTATTTTTACTTTTTTAAGACTTTATTTGTTTTAGAACACGTGAGCAGAGGGTGGGACAGAGGGAAAGGGAGAGAAAGAATCTCAAGCAGACTCCCTCTGATCGTGGAGCCTGACTTGGGGTTCATTCTCAGACCCCCACGATCAAGACCTGAGCCAAAATCAAGAGTTGGATGCTTACCAACTAAGCCACCCAGGTAGCTCCTCAAGTATATCATTTTAAATTCTCAATATATTTGAGATTATTTGGATAGCTATGTTTTATAAAATGTGAAACTTTCTGAAAGTAATCTTAGAATAAAGTTTAAAAGAATTTTTTACTTGATAAATACAATGTATAATACACTAATTATTCCAGAATTCTTTTTAAAAAATTGTTTTTCTTCAAAGTTATGCATCAGAATCACTAATCAAATTAAAAAATACAGTTTTTTTAATTTAATTTAATTAATTTAATTTAATTAATTTAATTTAATTTAATTAATTTAATTTAATTTAATTTAATACAGTTTTTTTGGCCCCACCTGAAACCTAATGAATCAAAACATTCAAGAGTAAGGCCAAAACATCTATATATTTCTAAAACTTCATATGTAATTATCTGGTTAAGAACCTCATTTTTTTGTCTGATTATTGCTAAAAAATTAATAACTTTTTCTGGGTATCTGCAGTTTCTGGTTTTATAATAAGTTGCTTTAATGTGAATTTTTCCCTCTTCCTTTAAAAAGATGTAGAATGTGGGCGCCTGGGTGGCTCAGTGGGTTAAAGCCTCTGCCTTTGTCTCAGGTCATGATCCCGGGGTCCTGGGATGGAGCCCCACATCGGGCTCTGTGCTCAGCAGGGTGTCTGCTTCCCTTCCTCTCTCTCTGCCTGCCTCTCTGCCTACTTGTGATCTCTGTCTGTCAAATAAATAAATAAAATCTTTAAAAAAATATATAGAATGTAATATACAGCCCTTTTCCTCCTTAGTCACCTAAGCAACTATTTCAAGAGCGCTTTCCCCACAAACTGAGTAAGTTTACTGTCTAGGGAATAATTAGACAGGCATTCTACTTTACTTATACAGAGTGGCACAGACTTTGTGCAAGTTTTTTTTTTTTTTTTTTTTTTTTTTTTTCCTTAAATGGCCCACTTCCCCTGAAATGAGAGGTCTGATGCCTGGGGCTGAGCTTTCATATTTGAGCAGCATGGGGTTAGGTGACAGCTACTCATGGCTCTTGATACAAGTCTGAGAAAAAAACAAAAACTCTTCATTTGCAAAGTACAAAAGAATGCATTTAGTTTGGAATAGCTCTGTTTATAATTAAGACCTTCTGTATTCTGATGTATGGTGAGTCTCTTATGGCTTAAAAAAAGTGCTAAGATGATTTTACCTCCTGATGACTGTGTTACTACTATACTATCTTTACTACTATCTCACCTGGTAGGAGTCTGTCTCTAGACAGTGGGGTTCTCTTCAAATATATGAAATGGAAGGACCTAGTCAATGCTATAGAAAATTAGAATATTTTGTGTGTTTAAGATTTTGGGCATTTAAGAGGTCAGTCTCTTTAGATTAAAATAAGTATAGTTTTTAGATGCCTGAGTGGTCAAACAATAGCCCAAAGACAGATCCAGCTTCCCACCTGTTTTGTTTTGTTTTTTTTTTAAATCAACTTTGCTGTAACATTCTCACTCATTTATACATTGTTTCTGGCTGCTTTCTATATGGGCAGAGTTCAGAGAGGCCCACAAAGCCTAAAATATTTATTATCTGGACTTTTGTAAGAGTGTTTGCTGACCCCTGCTTTTGAAAGTTAGGTTGCTCTGTGTTCACTAAACTGTAATGTAGGAAATACAGATCGTATATGCAGTCTATGGACATGAAATAGTGAATTCAAAGACACTTCTTAAACTTTTTTTGGGATTCCTTTTAAGAAAGTACTTAAAATATCAGTATGGAAAGAGAGATGATATTAGTGTAAAGTTTCGAGGTAAGTTCCTTTACTGCTTCTATATGAGATAAACACAAGTTTAGCTCATGTTTACCTAAGAGAATCATCAGAAGCCCACTTTACTGAAAAGTATTTTTCTTAATGACTATCAAAAGAAGTAACTTTTTAAATGATTTCAGAGATTTTATTGTTAATTCGCTTTGTAACTGAATGCCTTTACAAAGAAATTTTAGCATACCTTTTAAAGTCTTAGAAAATGTAATATTTTTTTTTTTTTTTTTTTTTTTTTTTTTGTCATGAACTGTTCTAGGTATATCCAGGGCCTCCCCAAAGTGGTGCTTACCTGGTTGCAGGGAGTGCACAGATGAGTCATCTCCAGAGCTACAGTCTTCCCCCAGAGCAACTGTCTTCTCTCAGCCAAGGAGCAGTTCCACCATCTGTAAACCCAGCCCTTCCCAGTCAGCAGACTCAGGCTTCCTACCCTAAGTAATTTGATTTTTGACTATTACTTTACTGCTGTTTGGAGTTAGTACTGTTGTAACTCTTAAATACCTCCATTCACGTGTATCCATAAGAGCTGCATAAGAAAAACCTAGGATAGATGCCATCACTAGTACCAGATGGTCAGCCCTGTTTGTGGTTAGGAGTGGATTCAACTTGAACCCCTGCATTATTGGCATTACAAGCTAGTCTTCTGTCTCACTGAATCACTGAACAACTCTATTCAATCTTGGTTTTGTATTTTCAGTATTTCTTATCATTTTTCTTTTTATCAAGGTGATATTGGAATATAACATTATACAAGTTGCAGAGGTACATTTTAATTATCTGCATGCACTATGAAGTGATCACCACTAAAAATGTTGTTACATCCATCACCATTCAGTTGACCTTCTTCACCCATTCCACCCAGCCCTTCATCTTCTTCCCCTCTGGTAATCTCCAAGCTGTTCTCTGTATGAGTTTGGTTTGGTTTGGTAGTGGTTGGGTTTTTTAAGATTCCACATATGAGGGGAATCATTGCAATATTTGTCTTTCTCTATCTGACTTAGTTCACTTAACAGTGCTTTTAAGTCCATGCATGTTGTCTCAAATGATAAAATTTCATTTTTTTTATACCCAAGTAGTATGTATACACTGCGTATACTACTATACACACACACACACACACACACACACACCCCATACATCTTTATCAATTAATATGTCAGTGGTCATTTTGGTTATTTCCATTTCTTGGTTATTATAATAATCCTGCGGTGAACATAAGGGTGGATTTATCTTTTCAAATCAATACTTTTGTATTCTTTAGATAAATACCCAGAAGAGGAGCAACTGGATCATATAGTCATTCTCTTCTTAATTTTTTGTAGAATCTCCATACTGTTGGCGGCACCACTTTACATTCCCATCAACAGTATATGATGATTCCCTTTTTTGTACTGCCTCATCAACACTTACTTCTTGTCTTTTTGATAATACCCATTCTAATTGGTGTAAGGTGATATCTCATTGTGAATTTGATTTGCATTTCCATGATAATTAGTGATTTCAAACATCTTTCCTGTGCTTCTTGGCCATTTTTAGGTCTTTGGAGAAGTGTTTACTCATATCATCTTCCCACTTTTTAAATTGGATTATTTGGTTTCTTGTTGTTGAGTTATATGAACTCTTTATATATTTTAGATATTAATTCCCCATCAGATATATAATTTGCAAAAACTTTGTCCCATTCAGTAGATTGCCTTTTTGTTTTGATGATGGTTTCTTCCACTATGCAGAAGCTGCTTTTTGTTTTGATGTAATCCCATTCATTCATTCATTCATTCAGTTTTGTTTGTTTTTTTCTCTTGCCTGTGGCGTTAGATCCACAGAGATATTGGTAAGACTGATGTCAAAGAGCTTATTACCACCTGTGCTTTCTTCTTGGAAATTTATGGTATCAGGTTTTACATTCAAGTCTTTAATCCATTTTGAATTAATTTTTGTGTATGCTGTAAGCTGGTGGTCCAGTTTCATTCTTTTGCATTTGGCTGTCCAGTATTGCCAATACCATTTACTGAAGATACTGTCCTTTCTACATTGTATGTTCTTGGCTTCTTTGTTGTAAATTAATTGTCCGTATGTGTGTGGGTATAATTCTGAGCTCTCAATGATGTCCCACTGATCTGTCTCTTTTTATACTGACACTATGTGTTTTGATTACTGTAGCTTTGTAGTATAGTTAGAAATCAGGGAGCATGATACCTCCAGCTTTGTTCTTTCTCAAGATTGCTTTGGCTATGCAGGATCTTTTTTGATTCCATACAAATTTTAGAACTATTTGCTCTAGTTCTGTGAAAAATGACCTTGGAATTTCAATAGAGATTGTAATCAATCTGTAGATTGCTTTGAATGGTATGGAGACTTAACAACATTAATTCTTCTAATCCATGAGCACAGAATATCTTTCCATTAATTTTGTAAACTTCAGTTTCTTTCATCAGTGTCTTATAGTTTTCAATGTACAGGTCTTTCACCTCCTTGGTTAAATTTATTTCTAGGTATTCTCTTTGATGCAGCTGTAAGTGGATTATTTTCCTTTTTCCCTAATTTAATTTTTTATTTTTTTGTTAACATTTCATGTATTATTAGCCCCAGGGCTACAAGTCTGTGAATCGCCAGGTTTATACACTTCACCACACTCACCATAGCACATACTTTCCCCAATGTCCATAATTCAGCCACCCTCTCCCTACCCGCCTCCCCCAGCAACCCTCAGTTTCTTTTGGGAGATTAAGAGTCTCTTACGGTTTGTCTCCCTCCTGATCCTATCTTGCTTCATTTATTCCTTTCCTGCCCCCCCAAACCCCCCATGTAGCCTCTCAACTTCCTCATATCAGGGAGATCATATGATGATAATTGTCTTTCTCTGATTGACTTACTTCGCTAAACATAATACCCTCTAGTTCCATCCACATCGTTGCAAATGGCAAGATTTCATTTCTGTTGATGGCTGCATAGTATTCCATTGTATATATTTACCACCTCTTCTTTATCCATTCATTTGTTGATGGACATCTAGGTTCTTTCAATAGTTTGGCTATTGTGGACATTGCTGCTATAAACATTCGGGTGTACGTGCCCCTTTGAATCACTACATTTGTGTCTTTATGGTAAATACCCAGTAGTGCGATTGCTGGGTCATAGGGTAGCTCTATTTTCAACTTTTTGAGGAAGCTCCATGCTGTTTTCCAGAGTGGTTGCATCAGCTTGCATTCCCACCAACAGTGTAGGAGGGTTCCCCTTTCTCCGCATCCTCGCCAGCATGTCATTTCCTGACTTGTTAATTTTAGCCATTCTCACTGGTGCGAGGTAGTATCTCATTGTGGTTTTGATTTGTATTTCCCTGATGCCGAGTGATGTGGAGCACTGTTTCATGTGTCTGTTGGCCATCTGGATGTCTTCTTTGCAGAAATGTCTGTTCATGTCCTCTGCCCATTTCTTGATTGGATTGTTTGTTCTTTGGGTGTTGAGTTTGCTAAGTTCCTTATAGATTTTGGACACTAGCCCTTTATCTGATATGTCGTTTGCAAATATCTTCTCCCATTCTGTCAGTTGTATTTTGGTTTTGTTAACTGTTTCCTTTGCTGTGCAAAAGCTTTTGATCTTGATGAAGTCCCAATAGTTCATTTTTGCCTTTGCTTCCCTTGCCTTTGCCGATGTTTCTAGGAAGAAGTTGCTGCGGCTAAGGTCAAAGAGGTTGATGCCTGTGTTCTCCTCAAGGATTTTGATGGATTCCTTTCTCACATTGAGGTCCTTCATCCATTTTGAGTCTGTTTTCATGTGTGGTGTAAGGAAATGGTCCAGTTTCATTTTCTGCACGTGGCTGTCCAATTTTCCCAACACCATTTGTCTTTTTTCCATTGGACATTCTTTCTTGCTTTGTCAAAGATTAGTCGACCATAGAGTTGAGGGTCTATTTCTGGACTCTTTATTCTGTTTCATTGAACTATGTGTCTCTTTTTGTCCAGTACCATACTGTCTTGATGATGGCAGCTTTGTCATAGAGCTTGAAGTCTGGAATTGTGATGCCACCAACGTTGGCTTTCTTTTTCAACATTTCTCTGGCTATTTGAGGTCTTTTCTGGTTCCATATAAATTTTAGGATTATTTGTTCCATTTCTTTGAAAAAAAATGGATGGGATTTTGATAGAGATTGCATTAAATGTGTAGATTGCTTGAGGTAGCATAGACATTTTCACAGTATTTGTTCTTCCAATCCATGGGCATGGAACATTTTTCCATTTTTGTGCCTTCCTCAATTTCTTTCATGAGTACTTTCTGTTTTTCTGAGTACAGATTCCTTGCCTCTTTGGTTAGGTTTATTCCTAGGTATCTTATAGTTTGGGGTGAAATTGTAAATGGGATTGACTCCTTAATTTCTCTTTCTTCTGTCTTCTTGTTGGTGTAGAGAAACGCAACTGATTTTTGTGCATTAATTTTATATCCTGACACTTTACTGAATTCCTGTACAAGTTCTCGCAGATTTGGAGTGGAGTTTTGGGTTTTCCACATAAAGTGTCATATCATCTGCAAAGAGTGATAGCTTGACTTCTTTGTCGATTTGGATGCCTTTAATTTCTTTTTGTTGTGTGATTTCTGAGGCTAGGACTTCTAGTACTATGTTGAATAGCAGTGGTGATAATGGACATCCCTTCTGTGTTCTTGACCTTAGAGGAAAAGCTCTCAGTTTTTCTCCATTAAGAATGATATTCGCTGAGGCGCCTGGGTGGCTCAAAGGGTTAAGCCTCTGCCCTCGGCTCAGGTCATGGTCTCAGGGTCCTGGGATCGAGCCCCGCATCGGGCTTTCTGCTCAGCGGGGAACCTGCTTCCCCCTCTCTCTCTTTGCCTGCCTCTCTGCCACTTGTGATCTCTCTCTCTGTATCAAATAAATAAATAAAATCTTTAAAAAAAAGAATGATATTTGCTGTGAGTTTTTCATAGATGGCTTTGATGGTTTTGAGGTATGTACCCTGTATCCCTACACTTTGAAGAGTTTTGATCAAGAAAGGATGCTGTACTTTGTCAGATGCTTTTTCAGCATCTATTGAGAATATCATATGGTTCTTGTTCTTTCTTTTATTAATGTATTGTATCACATTGATTGATTTGCGGACGTCGAACCAACATTGCAGACCTGGAATAAATCCCACTTGGTCATGGGGAATAATCCTTTTAATGTACTGTTAGATCGTATTGGGTAGTATTTTAGTGAGAATTTTCACATCTGTGTTCATCAAGGATTTTGGTCTGTAATTCTCTTTTTTGATGGGATCTTTGTCTGGTTTTGGGATCAAGGTAATGCTGGCCTCATAAAATGAGTTTGGGAGTTTTCCTTCCATTTTTATTTTTGGAACAGTTTCAGGAGAATAGGAATTAGTTCTTCTTTAAATATTTGGTAAAATTCCCCTGGGAAGCCGTCTGGCCTGGCCCTTGGCTCTTGTTTGTTGGGAATTTTTTTTTTTTTTAAGATTTTATTTATTTGACATTATTTGACAGAGAGAAAGAGAGAGAGAGATCACAAGCAGTCAGAGAGACAGGCGGGGGGGGGCGGGGAGCAGACTCCCTGCTAAGGAAAAAGCCAGATGTGGGGCTTGATCCCAGGACCCTGGGATTATGACCTGAGCCGAAGGCAGAGGCTTAGCCCACTGAGCCACCCAGGCGCCCCTGTTGGGAGATTTTTGATGACTGTTTCAATCTCCTTACTGGTTATGGGTCTGTTCAGGTTTTCTGTATCTTCCTGGTTTAGTTTTGGTAGTTTATATGTCTCTAGGAATGCATCCATTTCTTCCAGATTGTCAAATTTGCTGGCGTATAGTTGCTCATAATATGTTCTTTTAATTGTTTGTATTTCTTTGGTTGGTTATGATCTCTTTCATTCATGATTTTATTTATTTGGGTCCTTTCTCTTTTCTTTTTGATTAGTCTGGCTAGGGGTTTATCAATCTTATTAATTCTTTCAAAGAACCAGCTTCTAGTTTAATTGATTTGTTCTATTGTTTTTTTTGGTTTCTGTTTCATTGATTTCTGCTCTGATCTTTATTATTTCTCTTCTCCTGCTGGGTTTAGGCTTTCTTTGTTGTTCTTTCTGCAGCTCCTTTAGGTGTAGGGTTAGGATGTGTAGTTGAGCCCTTTCTTGTTTCTTGAGAAAGGCTTGTATTGGTATATATTTTCCTCTCCGACAGCCTTTGCTGTGTCCCACAGGTTTTGAACTGTTGTGTTTTCATTATCATTTGTTTCCATGAATTTTTTCAATTCTTCTTTAATTTCCTGGTTGACCAATTCATTCTTTAGAAGGATGCTCTTTAGCCTCCATGTATTTGGGTGCTTTCCAACTTTCCTCTTGTGATCGGCTTCTAGCCTCAGAGCATCGTGGTCTGAAAATATGCACGGAATGATCCCAATCTTTTGGTACTTATTGAAACCTGATTTTAGACCCAGGATGTGATTTACTCTGGAAAATGTTCCATGTGTACTAGAGAAGAATGTATATCCTGTTGCTTTGGGATGGAATGTTCTGAATATATCTGTGATGTCTATCTGGTCCAGTGTGTCATTTAAGGCCTTTACTTCCTTATTGATCTTTTGCTTGGATGATCTGTCCGTTTCAGTGAAGGAGGTGTTAAAGTCCCCTACTATTATTGTATTATTGTTGATGTGTTTCTTTGATTTTGTTATTGATTGGTTTATATAGTTGGCTGATCCCATGTTAGAGGCATAGATATTTAAAATTGTTAGATCTTCTTGTTGGACAGACCCTTTGAGTATGATATAGGGTCCTTCCTCATCTCTTATTGTAGTCTTTGGCTTAAAATCTAATTGATCTGATATAAGTATTGCCACCCCAGCTTTCTTTGATGTCCATTTGCATGGTAAATTGTTCCCCATAACCTCACTTTAAATCCAGATGTGTCTTTGGGTCTAAGATGAGTTTCTTATGGACAGCATAATGATAGGGTTTTGTTTTTTTATCCATTCTGATACCCTGTGTCTTTTAATTTACATTTATATTTTAGCCCATTTACATTCAGGGTAACTATTGAGAGATGTGAATTTAGTGCCATGGTATTGCCTGTAAGGTGCCTCTTACTGTATATTGTCTCTATTCCTTTCTGGTCTACTACTTTTGGGCTCTGTCCTTGCATAGAGGACCCTTTTCAGTATTTCCTGTAGAGCTGGTTTGGTGTTTACAAATTCTTTTAGTTTTTGTTTGTCTTGGAATCTTTTTATCTTTCCTTCTATTTTCAGTGATAACCTAGCTGGATATAATATTCTTGGCTGCATGTGTTTCTAATTTAGTGCTCTGAATATATCATGCCAGTTCTTTCTGGCCTGCCAGGTCTCTGTGGATAATTCTGCAGCCACTGTAATATTTTTACCATTGTATGTTACAGACTTCTTGTCCTGGCCTGCTTTCAGGATTTTCTCTTCGTCATTAAGACTTGGAAGTTTTACTATTAGATGACGGGGTGTGGACATATTCTTACTGATTTTGAGGTGGGTTCTCTGCGCCTACCGGATTTTGATGCTTGTTCCCTTTGCCATATTAGTGAAATTCTCTCCAATAATTCTCTCCAATATACCTTCTGCTCCCTTCTCTCTTTCTTCTTCTTCTGGAATTCCAATTATTCTAATGTTGTTTCATCTTATGGTATCACTTATCTCTCGAATTCTCCCTTCGTGGTCCAGTAGTTGTTTGTCTCTCTTTTGCTTAGATTCTTTATTCTGCATCATTTGGTCTTGTATATCACTAATTCTCTCTTCTGTCTCATTTATCCTAGCAGTAAGAGCCTCCATTTTTTATTGTACCTCATTAATAGCTTTTGATTTCAGCTTGGTTAGATTTTAGTCATTTCTCCAGATAGGGTTTCTCTATTATCTTCTGTGTCTTTTTTGAGCCCAGCTTTTTTTGAGCCCAGCTAGCACCTTGAGAATCATCATTCTGAACTCTAGATCTGACACATTATAAACGTCCATATTGATTAGGTCCCTAGCCTTAGGTACTACACCTTGTTCTTTTTTTTTTTTTCCTGATGAGTTTTTCTGCCTTGTCATTTTATCCAGATAAGAATACATGAAGGAGAGAATAAAATACTAAAAGAGTGGCAAAGACCCCAGAAAAATATCCGTTAACCAAATCAGAAGAGACCCCAAATTGTGGGGGGAAGAAAGGGGGTAAGAAGTTCAAAAAAGAAATTAAAAAAAAAGAAAAAAGGAAAAAAGAAAAAAATATGCTTTAGACCGGTGCATGGAACAGAGCCACCCACTTAATTTTGGGAGTATTTTAGTCTCTTTGAAGAAACTACGTCCCAAAATTTTAAAGAAAGAAAAACTTACATATATATATATATACACACACACATAACCACACACACACACACAAATAAGTGTAAACACGAATAAGGGATGGAATATGAATGTAAAGATGAAAATTTTTTAAAAAGTCTAGAAAAAGAGTTGACAAGATAAGTTGGTTGGGAAAAGAAAGGAAAAGAAAGTGGGGAGAATTTGCTCAGGCTGGAGACTAAAACAAAGTCCTGTGGTAGATTTAGGGTATATTTTGCTCTATTAGAAGAAGTTGTATCCCAAAATTTTTTAGAAGAGAAAACCCTATGTGTATACAAAAATTCAAGTTAGATAACAATGAAGGATAAAATATGAGTGTAATAATGAAGGTTCAAAAAGATTTTCTTTTTATGTATAGTATTGTTAGGATAAACTAGTTGAAAAACATTAAAAGAGGAAAGTAAAAGTTAAAAAAATTAGAATAAGAAAAAAATAAAATTAAAAAATATTAACTTTGCAAGAGTAAAGAATCATGGGCAGAAAGACATGAATTCCATACTTTGCTTTCTCCTCCTCTGGAATTCTGGTGTTCTACTTGTTAAGTGAGCTTGGTCTTGGATGAATTTCTTGCTGATTTTCTGGGGGAGGGGCCTGTTGTAGTGATTCTCAAGTGTCTTTTCCTGAGCCGGAATTGCACGACCCTTGCCAGGGGCCAGGCTAAGTAATCTGCTCGGGTTTGCTCTCGGGAACTTTTGTTCCCTGAACACTTTCCATAGATTTCTGGAGGACAGGAATGAAAATGGTGTCCTCCCAGTCTCCAGCCTGGGGGTGCTGAGAGCTCGGGACCTCACTCCTCAGTGCCTTGGGAGAAAAGTGCTCAATCACTCCTGTCTCCTTGGCCTCCAGCTGCACTCCGAGCTCATCCAGCCTGTGACCAAGTGTCTGTGTCTCTGGCACTCAGACCCACCTGGAGTTTCCAAACCCTGCAGATCCCTGCCAGTCTTTCGGGGGGATCCCCAGATCTGCCACTTGTGGGGTCCCTGTTCAAAGAACAGTGCCTGACTGTGCCATGGATCACAGTTTAAGGTAACCCCGAGTTGAGAGCTCATTCCTTGGCTCTGTCTCTATAGCTGGCTTCCCCACTCTAATACCTTTGAGTTCTGTGATACTCAGACACCCCCAATCCCTCTGTGACACCGCGGGACCTGAGACCACGCTGTCCCCACGAGGGCTCCACCCCCGCTTAGCCTCTGGTGCGATGTCACTCAGTAGAGCAAACTTTTAAAAGTTCTGATTTTGTGCTCCCTTGCTCTGCTGCTTCCTGGAAGCTGGCCCCTCCCCCCCGCAGTCTATCTTATCTTTGCTTTGGATTCACTTCTCCGCAGGTCCTACCTTTCAGAAACTGGTCGATTTTCTGTTTCTAGAATTGATGCTCTTCTCTTCGATCTCCTGTTGGTTTTGTAGGTGTTTGGAATGGTTTGATAAACTATATATAGAGGTGATCTACTACCTGAGGTCATCTCAGCCTGCTACGCCTCCACCATCTTGACTCCTCCCCAGTGAGATTATTTTCCCAGTTTGTCTGATAAGTCATTATTAGTGTATAAGAAATGCCGCAATTTTGTATATTGATTTTTTATGTTTCTCAAATCTTTGTCACATACATTTGACTACTGGATTCATGTATTCTCACAAATTTGTGGTGGTGTCTTTTGGCTTATCTACATACAGTATCCTATCATCAATGAATAGTGACAGTTTTACTTCTTCCTTTTTAATTTGGGTGTCCTGCCTTCTCCTCTCTTCTCCTCTCCCTTACACTTACCCTTCCTCTTCCTCTACGCCTTCCCCTTTCCACCTTCTTTTTATTTCTTGGCCTAATTGCTATGGTTGGGATACGCACTAGGATCTGAGTAAAAGTGGCCAGAGTGAGTATCATTGTTTTGTTCATGATTTTAGAAGAAAAGCTTCCAGCTTTTTTTTTACCATTGAATATAATGTTACCTGTGGCTGTTGTCATTATGTCTTTTCTTATGTCTAGTAATGGTCACTGTGTACCCACTTTACTGAGAGTTTTCATTATAATTGGATATATTTCATGAGATGCTTTTCTGCATCTGTTGAACTGATGCAATTTTTTAGATTTTATTTATTTATTTATTTGAGGGAGTACAAGTAGGGGTGGTGCAGAGGGAAAGGGAGAAGTAGACTCCTTGCTGAGCAGAGAGCCTGACACAGGGCTCAATCCCAGGACCCTGAGATCATGACCTGACGTTGAAGACAGATGCTTAACTGACTGAGCCACTTGGGCTCAGTGTAATTACAGTCTTCTGATCCCTATTTTATCTAGTGTGAGTATAGCTACTTCAGTTTCTTTTTGTTTTCATTTGCATGGAATATCTTTCTCTAGTCCTTCACTTTCAGTCTCTTTCTGTCCTTTAAAGTATGTCTTTTTGTAGGCTGCATATAGATGGGTCATGTTTTTTTAATCTATTAATCTATCCCATGTTTTTTGATTAGAGTATTTAGTCCATTTACATTTAAAGTAATTACTGATAGGTATATATTACCTGCCATTTTGTTAGTTGTTTTCTGGCTACTTTTGTAGTTCTCCTGTCTGTTCCTTCTTTTTCCTCTCTTGTGGTTTGATGGCATTCTTTAGTGTATGTTTAGATTTTTTTCTCATTTTCTTTTGTATATTTACTATACGTTATTGCTTTATGGTTACTATGAGGTTCACATATAACTTGCTCTGTGTATAACTTCCTGTTTGAATTGATAGTAACTTAAATTTGAACACATTCCAAAACTACATTTTTACCTTCTACCTGTTTTTTATATTTTTAGTGTGTCATTTTGTATTTTTTTTTTAAGTTTTTTTTATTTGTCAGAAAGAGAGAGCACACAAGCACGCAAAGAGGCAAGCAGAGGCAGAGAGAGAGGCAGGCTCCCCGCCGAGCAAGGAGTCCAATGCAGGACTCGATCCCAGGACCCCGGCAGCATGACCTGAGCCGAAGGCAGCGGCTTAACCCACTGAGCCACCCAGGCATCCCTCATTTTGTATTTTTTATTTTATATGTTCCTTAACTAACTATTATAGTTTTAGTTAATTTTACTATTTTTGTAGCTTAATCTTCATTCTTGCTTTATAAGTGATTGATCTACCTTTACTAGATAATTACCTTTTCCAATGAGATTTTTACTTTTGTATGTTTTCTTGTTATTAATTAGTGCCATTTCTTTTTAGGTTAAAGTTATCCTTTTAACATTTCTTGTAAAGCCATGTTTAGTGTTTAGTGGTGATGAATTCCTTTAGCTTTTGCTTATCTGGAAAACTTCTAATCTCCTTCAGTTCTGAATGATAATCTTGCTCGGTAGAGAATTCTTGGTTGGAGGTGTTTTTTTGTTTGTTTTTTTTGTTTTGTTTTTTTGGTTTTGTTTTGTTTTTTTCCATTGGCCTTGTGAGTACTGTCTTTTGTCTGTAGTTTCTGCTGAAAAATCTGCTGATAGCCTCATGGGGTTTTTCTTATATGAATAAGTTGTTTTTCTCTTACTGCTTTTAGGATTTTCTCTTTATCTTAACTTTAACCATTTTAATTATAACATGTTCTGGTGTGGATCTTTTGGGTTCATCTTCTTGGGAACTCTCTGAGCTTCCTGGACCTGCATGTTTATTTCATTCTCGAGATTAGGAAAGTTTTCAGCTATTGTTTCTGCCTGTAGCAATGATGCCCATGATAGTACTAAGGTGACCGAAGCTTGTCTGTTACTTCATTTAATTTCTATTAAACAGATGTTTACTTTATATTTCGTCTGTTCCAGAACATGATGTAGAATTTTTCCAGCTTTATTAAGATAAGATTGACATAAAATATTGTATAAGTTTAAGGGATAAATTTGTTGATTTGATACATTTATATATTATAAAGTGGTTACCACTCCATAGTATTAGCTACTACCTCTATCCCCTCATTTAGTTACCATTCTCTTTTGTGGTGAGAATATTTAAGATTTACTCTTAGCAGCGTTAATGTGTATGATACAGTATTATTAGCTAGAACTGCCATACTATATATTAGGTCCCCAGATTTGTTCATCTTATAACTGAAAGTGTGTACCCTTTATTCAGTATTTCCCATTTTCAGCAATCCCCAAGCCCTGCTAACTATCCCTTTCCTCTGTATGAATTTGACTTTTTTGGATTCCACATGTAAATTAGATCATATGGCATTTGTCTTTCTGTATCTTGCTTATTTTACTTAGTATAATGTCTTTATGTCTCATCCAAATTGTCACAAATGACAGGATTTCCTTCTTTCTTGTTTTTGATAATATTCCTTTGTATGTGCGTGTGTATGTATGAGGGTACCCCACATCTTTATTCATTCATCTCATGACACATTGTTTCTATATCTAGGCTATTGTGAGTAATGCTGCAGTGAAAATGAGAGTGCAGAGAACTCTAAGAGGTCCTGATTTCAGTTCCTTTGGATATATATCCAGAAATAGTACTGCTGGATCATATGGTGGTTCAATTTTTAATTTTGGGAGGCGGGGGGAACCTTCATACTATTTTCCATAGTGGCTATACCAGTTTGCATTCCCAGCAACACTGCCCAAGGATTCTTTTTTCCCATAGCTACTTTAACAGGTATGTGGTGATATCTCATTATGCTTTTCATTTCCATTTCCCTGATGATTAGTAATATTAAGCTCTTTTCTGTACTAATTGATCATTTTATGTCTTCTTTAGGAAACTCTATATTAAATTCCCCTGTCAATTTTTTATTTGGGTTGTTAGTTTTTTTGCTATTGAGTTATGTGAGTTCTGTATGTATTTTGAATATTAACCTCTTATTAGAGATACGATTTAAAAACATTTTCTCCCATTCTGTAGGTTGTCTTTTCATTTTGCTGACTGCCTTTTGCTATGCATTTTTTATATACTCCCACTTGTTGATTTTTATTTTTGTTGCTTTTGCTTTTGTTGTCCTATCCAGGAAATTACTACCAAGACCAGTGTCAGAGATCTTTTTCTTCATATTTTCTTCTGGGAATTTCAGGTCTCAAATACAAGTCTTTAATCCATTTCAAGTTCGTTTTTGTGAATGATACGAGACAGAATTCCAGTTTCATTTTTCTGCATGTGGTTATCAAGTTCTCTCAACACCATTTATGGAAGAGGCTATCTTTTTTTTTTTTTTTTCATTGAATATTCTTGGCTCTCTTGTCAAATATTAGTTGACCATTTATTTAGAGTTTCTTAGCCTCAAGGTACTTACTAGCTAGTAGAGACAGACACAAAAAAATATGTAATTATAACAAATTACAAGTAGAGGTATTTGCAAGGTGCTTTAGGAGCCTTGTGGTTCAGGGAAGGTTTACAAGAAAATGTGCTCAAGCTGTGTTATTCTTAGCCTGGAAGAAAAAAGAAAGATGTTCTGTCATAAGTAAAGACTTGGTAGTGTGAAATGGCTTGATACCCCTGGAATGAATAAACGGAAGAGTTGTGAAAATACATGGCACATTTTGGGGATTACCAAACAGTACAGGGTTACTAAAGGATTAAAGTCTTCAGTGGGATGGGGGAGAGATAACACTTGGAGTTACTGGCAAGGATAATGAATGGTCCTAGATATGTTAAGGAGGTTGGGTCTTACCTGGGGAATCTTGTTAAATGTCTTTAAATAGCAGTAGTAGAGATGAACTTTTAGGGCCTAGGTAAGAAGCCAGGAGATTATATATATTAGACAAGCAATGATTGTTCAACTCCAGGATGAAATATTAAGAGATGGGGAAAGAGTTATTCAGGAGATTAACGAATGATTACATATTGGTGACAAGGTGAGGAGCGAGGGTAGACCAGCGGTATGAAAGAGAAATATTGGGTGAATTGCTGGGTTTTACCCTCAAGTAGATGGCAGAACCATGAATGAGATAGGAAATATTGTACAAAATGGGAATCACTGCAGTAATAGCTAATGTTTACGGAGTGTTTCAATAAGTACCAGGCACTGTGCTATATGCTTTGCATGTATTACCACTCTTTTACTCTAATAACCTGTGAAGTAGATACACTGTCACCCATTTTATTAGATGAGGAAACTGAGACACAGAGGGGAGGACTAAGGTCCTACTTAGGCAAGATACAAAACCAGGCATTTTGGCTCCACAACTAAACACTTGGTCTGAACACTGTATTTATGATACCAGTATTGTGAATCTTACTGACATAAGTAATGGCATCAAATCCAACCTCTTGTTATACTTTATATCTCACAACACAGCACATAGAATGATAATGGGTAATGTCTTTAAATGTTACTTAAGTGGTTACATTAGTTGGTGGAATGTAACAGTAAATGGCTACCTGTTATAATGAATTGGGGTGGTTTTTTTGCAAAGTAGAAGAGCATTGAATTTACAAGTGATTTGTAAACAATGTAGCAGTTGAAGATAAGTTTAGAAATAGGCAATATTTTGAAAATTTTGGGCAATTCCCCATTGTATAGATTGTTTTACTTTTTTTTCTTTTCTTTTTTTTTTTTTTTTTTTATTTGACAGAGAGAGAGATCACAAGGAGGCAGAGTAGCAGGCAGAGAGAGAGGGGGAAGCAGGCTCCCCACTGAGCAGAGAGCCTGATGTGGGGCTCGATCCCAGGACCCTGGAATCATGACCTGAGCCGAAAGCGGAGGCTTAACCCACTGAGCCACCCAGGCACCCCTTTTTTCTTTTTTTTATTAACATGTTTTACATTTTTAATAGAAAGTGTTGTGTGTGTGAGGAATTTCAATATTAAACCTCTTAATGTTTTTCTTTGTTTAGTTAACTTGGTATCTTACACAGAGTAGAAACTCAAATAGCAGATTGGGAACAGGAGGAGAGGAAGCAGAGACAGCAGCAATCCTGAAGGAATGTTTTTGGTGGAATAGGAGCCATTCACAGTGGAGGGTGCCTTGGATGGGAGCACTCACCTTGATCGGTTTCTGTGAGAGGGAATGCAGAGTCTTATGTGGGTATGGTACAGATAGTAAATGTGGGAGTTGATAGAAGGCCCCTTTTATATTATTTTATTTTATTTTATTATTTTTTATTTGATTGGGGGGCAAAGGGAGAGAGAGAATCTTAAGCAGGCTCCATGCCCAGTCACAGAGCCCAACTCCAAGTTCAGTCTCACAACCCTGAGATCATGACCTGAATTGAAATCAAAATGCTTAACTGACTAAGTCATCCAGGCACCCCAGGAGGCCTCTTATAACGCTGCTTTATTTTCATGGAAATAAGAGAAATAAGGTTATTAAGCTTTCATCTGCCATAGTCACTGGAACCCCTCTGGTCAAAGACTAGTGATTTCTGTACTCTGACATCCAGTGCTCACTTCCTTTTTGAAATATGTCTTCACTTGACCTTTTTGAAATTCTGTCTTCACATGACTATTCTCTCTTAGTGCTTCTTCCACCTGATTGCCACTCCTCAGTCTTCTTTGCCTAGTGCTTATTTATCTTCCTTTTTTCTAGGTCTAGGGTTAAATAAGAACTACTTTATTTCTGTTTGTAGTCCCTTGGAGATCTCAGTTCAGGCGCATGACTCTGAACACTTGTGTGTATGCCAGTGACTCCTCTCAGTTGGATTCCAGGCCTGTCCATTGTCTTTTGTGAATCTCCTAGGTCTCTCAATGTGTCTACAACTATAATTTGATTCTCCCTCCCCAAATCTGCTGTAGTCCTTATCTGTAGTCTTCCTTTTCAGTGAATGGCCACTCTGCTAATCAGTTCTAAAACTTCAGGCAATCTTGACCACTTCCCACTAGCAAATTTTCATGGCAGTGCATTCAAAATCTGACCCTTTCCTCTCCTTTTTACCATGTCCACCATGGCTCGAGCTACCTGTCATCTCTTATCTAGACAATTGTAATGGCCTCCTTTCAGGTATCCTTGTATCTATCATTGGCCCAAAGTGAGTCTATTAAAACCTGAATCAAATGACATCAGTCTTTTGTCCAAAATCAACCAGTCAGTATCTTCATCTCACTCAAATATAAGCCAGAATCCTTGTTACGGTCTATAGGGCGCCACATGTTCTAAGCTCTCCTCCCCCTTAATTCTGTCGCTTTATGTTATGCTGTTCTCCCCTTGGCTCACTTTTGTCTCCAGCATGGCTTCTTTTCTGTTCCTTAAACATGTCTGGCATTTTCTCTTCTTATAGGCTTCTGTATTTGCTGTCCTCTTTGCCTGATATACTGCCCCCCATAATTAATATGACTCCCCCTCTCATGTGTTTGAGCTGTCTTTTAAATGTAATGTTATCTGAGGGGCCTTCCCCTGCCACTGTTCAGAAACTGGAACCTCTTGTCCCAGGTGCTCTTGGTCCTTCTACTTGCTTTATTTTTCTTCATACCAGTTATTATCCCTTGACATATTATAGACTTGTATCTTTATTCTCCTACTAGAATTTAAGGTCCTTGATGGTAAGGACTCTTATTCCTTCTTTCTTTGTAATATCCCAGTGTTTAAATTAGCAAATGTTTGGCTCTTATAGGTATTTAATAAGTATTTATGAAATGGGTTGAATGAATGAATGTTTAATGAATAGCTTTCCTGTTTATCTCTAAATGGCTAAAAGTCAGTTTTGATCTAATTGAGTGTTTTTCCCCCCTCCACAGCACAATGGTCAGTTCTGTTCAAGGAAATACATATCCCAACCAGGCCTCCGTATATAGTCCTCCTCCTGCTGCTGCTGCTGCTACTGCTGATGTCACTATATACCAGAATGCAGGAACTAATATGTCCCAGGTGCCAAACTATAATTTAACATCATCAACACTGCCTCAGCCAGGAGGCAGTCAACAGCCACCTCAGCCACAGCAACCATATTCTCAGAAGGCTCTGCTATAGGACTTGGGATTCCTCTTTGTGGCAAATATCTGCTAAATGCCGCTGACAATGTTGTGAGAGTCTTTAATATCATAAAGTTTGTTTATCCTCAGCTTCTAGGAATCTACCTTGGTCTACAGGTTCAAATACTCGAGAAGGTAGAACTCTCTTCAATTTGCACTGACTTTTTAGAGGTTCTCCCTTCCCCCCTCCCCTAGAGGAATGAAACTACTTACAACATTTAATTCCTTTCATAATATGAAAGAATTGATACAAGATTATTTGTCTCATGAAATTACCTGGTCTGCAAAAAGTCAAACTTACAAAAACTGTTGTGGCAAATGTTATGTACATATATTGCTGTGTAACTTCATTAGTGGCCATTTTGAATCACAGTGGTGATCATGTGAATATATTTAACACTGTTAAATTAATTTACATTGCTATTTTATTTTAATCATGAACAACTACCATGTTTCATAATGTTTTGTGTAAATTTAATATAATTACACCATCCCTTTAAACTGCAAGAGAACAAAGCTGTAGCATATTTACGTGAAGGCATTATGTTGTCGATGTTTCAGTTTCACATTAAACTGAACCTTCCTTTGACTAATTGTGAGCTAAACATAGTATTTTATGTCTTTCTGTAGCCTCTGCATACTACTAGCTGTCATGACACCAGCGTACAGTAGCTAAATTTTTGGTTCAATTATAGCAAATGATGATGTTCCCTTTCAAACTTTTACATTCGGCATGATATTTCAGAATACTGTGGGACCATGAGACAAAATTAAGTAGGATCACATTCTTTATATCTTATTCTTAAAGGAATAATGTTGGTTTACTTTTTCCTAGTTGAAGATAGTTAATTAGATTTCTAAGCTGTATACTTGTGTTTATTGGTGGCAGTGACACCAAAGATAGAGGCAATGGATAGAAATTTTTAAACTGGAAAGAAAACATGAATTACACTACACTTTCAAAGTCTCTTGTAATTATTTAGGATATAAACAAAATTTGATTCATCTGTCTTTTCCCACTATTAGTCTTTTAAATACGTCTTTAACACATTGTATCATTTAATTGTTCATTAAAATGGATATAAGTAGATATTTCAAAGTATTCTATATTCCTGGTTTTGCTTCAGAGTTTGTATATTTATTCTTATCTTTCAAACTGGACTTTCGGGGCTCTTCTCTCTTAAAGTTCTAATGGAATTATTTTGGCCCTATAATGAAGGCTTTCCCTTTGATCTCATGAAATATGTTTTTCCACTGATATTTTAATCTTCTTAAATATTTATCATTTCCCTAGTTGTGCTATAATTTAACACTGTTTAAACAACTGAAAAATTGAGTTCAGCATTATATTAAATGAATTGACTTAACATGTTTCACACCATAAATGAAAATTTAATTTGCATTTTCGAAGACTGCTGTAATCAGGTAGATTATTCCTTTCCTTTTTGACAAATGATTCCTTCTGTGGCAAGTAATTTTAATGGTGACTCATATTATAGGTTCAAATTTACAGCATTGTCTTCAACTTCAGTATGTCACCCTAGTGTTGTGTTAACCTGAGTTTAGAGTATGTGGCCCTCAAACAGTAACTTTAGAAACTGAATTCACACTTTATACTAAAAATTTTTTAATATATTGTTTCTTGATAAATATTGTCAAACAGATTATAATCTTTTTCACTCCAATTTGAAAATTCTAGTTTAACTGGTAGACTTTCTCCAGGTCATAATGTATTTTTCTCTTTGTCTTTTGATAAATTTTTGTTTACCAGTGGTAAATGTATCATTTTCCCAATTTAACTTGATATCCTTCATGCTGTAACATCAGTTATACAGTCTCTAGTATGCTTTTTGACCTATCAAAGTCAATGAATGGTGAGATGAAAAACTACCCTTATTACAGTACATACACGTTTTTCTTACCTATTACTAGCCTTATAAAGGTTTAAATGATGAGCACTTAAAATTGAGAACCGTATTAGTTTGTGCTTTGCATTTATTTCATATAAAAATACCAGACAGAAAAATTCCAATGCAGGGGAACCTGGATTTTCCATCATTCAGATGACATGGCAAGGATAGAAATAGGAAAGGATCAGTTAGGAGCACAAATGAATTTGTTCCAAAACTGGTGTATGTATCATACTTTTAAAATATAGCTACCCCTTCCCTTTTTTAAGGAGTAGAATTACGTATAAAATGAATTAACTATAATGTAGATTTCTGTGAAGCAAATTTTACTTCTCTGTTTATTTCCTTTATAGAATTTGAGTGTGTGTACATAAACATGAATTTTTCCATATGTACATACACTCATGGAAAAATTCAGCCAGTTACTGTCTAGCGTAAATAACTGACAAACCCATGGCCAACTGGATGTGATAATCTTATCATTGCCATACATACACCTGCTAGGACTAGTGTGTAGTGTGTACTTATTGTGATTTTACAGTCTTTACAACTCTAGGGTCATCCTTCTCTGTACCTCTATCTCCTACTCAGTGAGGGACCATTTTAGGGGCCTGGAGATTACTGTCTTTATGTTACAAGCTTCTGGAATTTTCTTTCTTTAATTTTTGTATTTAAAATGCTTAATAGACCATTAACATTTTTTGGGTACAATTTTCATGTATATATGACATGTGTAATTCAGCTCAGAAATATCTTTAGTCCACAGCTTCGAGTTTATGTAAAATGTATTAGTATCCTATATGATAAACTATGCAGCTATAAAAAAATGATCATTTTCTAAAATGAGGTCCATTGGTATTACTGATCAAATGCTCATCTGTTTAATACTTTAAAACCAGTTTTCTTTTTCTCATCTATTTCCTTGGTTTATTTTATTAGCAATTTCACTAATAATTATAGCTGTTATGTCACTTTTTAGACATTTAATTACAAAATTATAGTTTTAAGTTTTCATTCTTACATCATTTTCGTTTTTTCTTTTTAAATCAGCTAACTTCCTACCCCCTTCAAAATAAAATAAATGGGAGAAAGTTAGCTAAATATTTTCTGAAGGCCTTATGTTCAGTTATCTTTTATTTCATAATCATGGTTTGACTAAGTATTCTTGTCAAGTCACTAGATTATTTTCTATACTATTTATGATGATATGCTCCCCCCAGTTTTTTTTTTTTTAAGATTTTATTTATTTATTTGACAGAGAGAGATCACAAGTAGACAGAGAGGCAGGCAGAGAGAGAGAGAGGGAAGCAGGCTCGCCGCCAAGCGGAGAGCCCGTTGCGGGACTCGATCCCAGGACCCTGAGATCATGACCTGAGCCGAAGGCAGCGGCTTAACCCACTGAGCCACCCAGGCGCCCTGCTCCCCCCAGTTTTTAATCAAAGCTGAGTTTTATGTGTTCTTTTTTAGTATGATCTTTCTTTAAAATTCTAAAACTTAAGTCATTTTTTCTGAAGTTTTCTTAAATTAAGCAACATTTTTTTGTTTATGTTTTAGAGCATTTTAAATCTTAGTATTTAAAGTCGGATTTCCTTGCTGAACAGAATTTATCATTTTATTTGTGATAACCTCTTGTCATTCTGTAGTTTGCTGATTTTCTGACCCTTTAGCTGTGCTAATATTTCCCACTACCACTGTTGTCTGTCTGTTGCTTCTTATAATTTCTTAGAATTTCAGATAAGGATTACATATTAAATTATTGAATCAGCATTCCCTCAGATAAAAGCAAAAAGGACCAGTTTTAATGATTTTCTGGTTTTAGTTTAATCAGTTTTAATGATCTTAAAGCAGTTTAATGGTCTTAAAAATAGGTATGTCTATATTGAAGAATTATTATATCCCAATTTTTTATCAGATATCCTCATCAGTAACAAATATTTTTAAGTGTACAGTTTCAAAATACGTATGCATATGTATTTACAAATTCTACAGTTTCTACTCTGGCAATTTATTTTGTGCATTGTGCAACACTCTGAAAAACAGACATCTTAGGAGGTCAGAGAAAAAGAATATTAATAGAAATTCTAATATTTTCCTTCTGTATCTCTGGTTCATTTTGTCTGTGTCCTAGGGTGTGTCTATCTGATTTTGAGACCGTTGCTTTAGACATTAAGATTAGACAGAGAGGGAGTGGGAGATTATTACTAAATTGGCCTGTTGAAGTAAGTATAAGTATCTGATATTATAAATGGCATTTTTTCCAGCAACTTTTTATGTTGAGAATTTTCAGACCTACAGAAAGATTGAAAGAATAATAATATATTGAATACCCAAATACTCTGTCTGGATTCACTATCAATAACATTTTGTCACACTTGCTTTATTTCTTCATGTATGTTTATATACATGTGTATATATATGTATGTGTCTGTGTGTGTACACACACACCGTCTTGTGTGAATAGAGAAGTTACAAATATTGTGAACCATACTCCTAAGTATTTTATTATGTATCTTGTAAGGATAAGTGCATCCTTTTACACAACCTAAATCTTTATCACATCTAAGATAATTAACCATAATTCTGTGATATTATTGTTATCAAATGTCCCCAAGCTGTTTTAAAAATTTTTTAAAAATCCAGGAGCATGCACCACAGTTCTCATGTTCCTTTATTCTTTATTAATCTGGATTAATCTTCCTGCCTTTTTTCCTCCCTGCTACTGAGTTTTTAAAGATCTATACTAGGGGCTCAGTCATTAGGCACCTGCCTTTGGCTCAGGTCATGATCCTGGGGTCCTGGGATGGAGTTCTGCATCGGGCTCCATGCTCAGCGGGAAGCCTGCTTCTCCCACTCCTCCTGCTTATGTTCCCTCTCTCGCTGTGTCTTTCTCTGTCAAATAACTAAATAAAATCTTTAAAAAAAAATAATGAAGACCTACATTAGTTGTCACATAGAACTCCACATTCTGGATTTCTTGCTTTCTTTATGGTGTTAGACTTAATGCTCCATTTTCACTATAGTACTTTATTACTTAATCCTAAAGGAATTACAGTTAGAACCATAGGATTTATGGTTAAAAATTATTAATATTTTTGGGTTCGTATCAGAAAACCATACATAGAAATGAACATTATTAACCTTAAAATGTATAACCTTAAAGTATATAACAGACTGCATGCTCAGGTCATTGATACAACCATAGCTCAGTACAGTTTTGTGTCTTTTTTTTTTTTTTAAATCTTATTATTCATTTGAGAGAGAAAGCACGAGTAGGATGGAGGGGCAAAGGGAGAAGGATAAGCAGATGACTCCCTGCTGAGCAGGGAACCCCAGTGCAGGGTTTGATCCCAGGATCCTGGAATCATGACCTTAGCCGAAGGAAGACACTTAACCGACTGAGCTACCCAGGTGCCCTTGTGTTCTTCATTTTGAATTGCATTTAGAATCTGAAGGAAATTTATGCCTTAAAAAAAAATAACTTCCTTTTCCCCCATTCACAACAAAATTAGCTTTTCTCAAGTTCATGTACCTAATTCACTCTGATGGCTTTTTAAGTAGAATTTAGAAATGTAATCAACAATGTAGAACTTCGTGTTGTTTGTTTTGTTTTGTTTTTAAGTAGGCTCCATGCCAGCGTGGAGCCCAATGCAAGGGTTGAATTCAAGACCCTGAGATGCAGACCTGAGCTGAGATGAAGGGTTGGGCGCTTAACCAACTGAGCCACCCAAGTGTCCCAGGACTTTTGTTTTTTGGATGCATGCATTTTGGCATGTTTATTGTAAAAGACTTCTCATTACCTTATAGTTCTATATTCTATTACGATATTGAAATCAGTGAAGAGGGAGGAAAATCCTTCTTAAAAGTTTTCGTTGTTACTTCTTTTCCTCAAGTTGGTTACCAAATTGGAATCAGACCAAGTAAAATTTATAACCACAGTTAAGTTAGAAACAAGTGCAAGTTACGGTAATGTACACTATCAGGTTATTAAATAGCTGGCATTTGGACCGTAGATTATTCTGGTTAATTAATTTTTAAAAAATCAAATATTTGTAATCCATTGTTTCTGTGGCAGGATATAGGAAGTTTGTTTTGTTTTTAGAAACTTTTTAAGTTCAGGATCATCTTGTTACTTTAAAAATGAGATATGGTGTTTAAACAGTCGAGAATGTTTTCACTTAATTATGTGTTACATAATATGTTAGCCAGTTTAGATACCAGATATTATGAAACAACCATGTGATACGGTGCTTTTCCTCAGAACCAAAAACAAACACAAGAATACCCCTGTACTACTTTGGAATTTGCGCCTCTTCCCTCAGAGAAAGGAAGGTTTCAGTATAAGTATTCTTGATGTTCTGTAATTTAAAAATATAATGATAAACTCTAAATGAGTTGCATAAATGGCTGAAATAGTTGTAATCAAGGATACAGGTGAATTCACTTTTAATATTTTCCAAAGGAGCAGGCAGCCTGGGTGGTGCAGCTGGTTAGCATCTGTTTTTGGTTTCTGCTCAGGCCCCTAGCTCTGGGTTGTGAGACCGAGCCTCATGTCAGGCTCTGTGCTCATCATAGAGGCGCAGAGTCTGCTTAGGACTCTTCTCTCGCTCACCCCCACTCCCAGCGCAAGTCCGTTTCGATAAATGGTGAATGGCACATGATAAAACGGTTTCATTAATTTGCATTGTAAAATCTATCAGTTTATGGCCACATGGGTTTCTTCTAAAGAGTGGTGGTACTTGGTTGAGGATAAGAGTAAGAATGAGAGCTAGTTTAGATTGTTAACTGCAGTTCTCTTCTGCTATGAAGTGGAAATTTCAGTTCGTTGCCCTAAGGAAATCAGAAGATTGGATTTTAACACATATATATCGTTTGTCAAAAGAATATCTTGCTAGATAATTACCTTAAGCAGTGTTAGTATAACTACAGAATTCTTCGAGGTTTGCAGAGCGTCTGCTTTAGATCCTCTACCTCTGTCCACCTTAAATATCCCTGACATTCAGCAGCTACCCTCTCACAGCTTAGAGGAGGAGCATGGGATGGGTGGAGTACTGCGGTACTGAGACTTAGGGATGTGATTTCTGCCATTCGTAATATGCTTTCAGAAAATAATTGGGATATTTCATTTTTATTAGCAAATGCTTGAGCCTTTTGTTTATGTTTGAGTGATCTCATCAGAGACATCTACATTTCAGGTAGGAGTGCTTTCATTTAGTAGTACTTTCATTTTCACTGGTGCTGATTTGGGGTGGTGTGGGGGTAATTATTAATTACAGCTCTGAAGCATATACTGTGGGTTTTTTTAAGATTATTATATATATATATGTATGTGTATGTGTGTATATATATATAGAGAGAGAGAGAGAGGGAGAGAGAATGAGCAGGGATAGGGGCAGAGGGAGAGGGAGAAGCAGGCTCCCCACAGAGCAGGGAGCCTGATATGGGATTCAGTCCCAGGAGCAGAGATGATGACTTGAGCCAAAGGCAGATGCTTAACCCACTGAGCCACCCAGGCGCCCTGCATATACTGTTTTTGTATATTGCTTCAAACTAAAGGAGACAGGTAGCATCAGACTATGTAAAATGTTACTGTTCTTGATATTCTCATATACAAACTAGGTGATGTTGGAGGCCCAGTGCTACTCTGGCCTTCCTTCAGCTGTTTTGTTTACTTAGGAAGCAGATTGCTTGAGACATTAACATGCTGGCTGAGAGAGTATTTCTAACATTCCAAATAAGAGGTAAAATCAGCAGTTGCATTTTTTTACATCACAAATATTTGGCCTGGAAAAATGCCATTATACATTGTTTAGTTTCAAGTTACTACTGAAAACAAACATTAGCTAGTTGTTAAAGGTTTTTTTCCTAATCAACCTTTTTCTTATGTGTCAGTCCCATTACATGGATCCTTTATTATACATATATATAATTATATAACAATTCTAAGAATAAAATATATTTTAGTTTTCTTGTGCTTTAGAAAATACCTTGCTAACATTAAAAAAGTTTCTTTACTACATTTAGGTTATTAAAGGAATCTGGTAAAGAAGGCTTATAGCAAATATTCAGTAAAGCAGAAAAGAAGTAGATAAGCTTTTTATAGCTCTTTTTTTTCGTAGAGGGGGGAATACAAACTGCCTTCCAGTTTATCACTGCTTGTGTCAAAGGGAATAGTCACTGCCTTATTTATAGCGTCTTTGCTGCCTCATGCATGTTTTTTCAAACAATGTCCCAGAAATGAATACTTTTTGGATTTTACCAGAAAAAGTTCTTTATCTGAAATCATAGTAAAAACTAAATTTAATTTTGTCTTTGTGCAGTTAATATATTTTTCTTCTTTTTAAAAGATTGCTTAGATTCTGATTGGTCTTAGTGAAATGTTTTAAAGTATCAGGATAATTTCATTTTATTCATGTGGTTGCAAAATATTAATTTATATGGGAGGGCAGGTAGGCTAATGGATTTTCTTTAGGTGAAATTAAATGTGCATTCCAGTAGGCAGAATGGAGGCAGAATGTAACATGAGGTTACAAGTTCAGTTGCCATGCTTTTGCTTATTCCATTAAACTTTCTTCCCTGCGTGCCTTTCGTGTGTTTGAAAGATGATAATTTCCCTAAAGGTTTTAGCATGGTAGGACAAAATTCTGTTTTTATTTTAAATTTCATCCAGCTTTTATGTGTATTTAACTCTTCTGACTGGTATGTTTGAAATGCAGAAAATACCCCCAAGTTTTTATTTGCTGAAGAAAACTTACTTTAACATGGTCATGTTGACACTTTCAGTAGGGACAGGTTAAAATGGAGTAATATATGTACTCAAGTTTGTTTTTATAATAATTCAAAATGGCCAGGAAAATTGTTTTCAAAAATTAAGCCAAAGGATATGGCTAAAGGAGCTGAGTTAGGTAATATGTTTTAGCAGATTTGTCAAAAGTACACATTTTGAGATTAAAACCTTTGAAGTGCTCTTTTCCATGTTTGACCAAGAGGTATGCATCACTAAATTAAAATTGAGTAGCATGATCTAAGTACTTTAATATCTTTTGAAAGTGGTATTTCTAAGTATTCTTTTTCTCTATTAATTCATGGCTAATTGATCAAATGCTGTTTATAACTCATTATTTTCTAGATACTTACTCCAGGAACTGTCATTTGAGAAATATAAATTCTCTACGGAATGCTTAAAATCACCTTAAGAGACACCTGAACATGGGTAGTTGTTTCCAGCAGTTGACTCTTGTATATTGGACTTGTTATAATTCATTTGAACTGGAGTTCATAATAGTATACAGTGGGTTCTGCTGTAATACAAACATGTGTTCTGAAAATCAGGTTAGCGTTGAAAAAGCCTTACTCTAAGGGCTTATGGGAGAAAACAGGGTTAGAGGCACAACACTAAAATTTCAGCAATGCCAGCACTTAGGAATAAAGATAGGAATCTAAGAAAAACAGCACAGTTTTATACCTATCAAATGGTTAATAAATATATAAACATTACCATAAATATGGCACTTTACTTTAAAAAAGACCTCAAGCGTGCCTGTGGAAGGTTGTGTCGGAAGGGTTGTAGCTAGTGGGTTTGGGGAAGGTGGGAGGTGGGGCTGCTGGAATCTTAGGGCAAGTTATGACCCAGGTGTGAGGGGAGGTCTCTGCTGCTGGTTGGGCAGGGGTTGGGGTAGATTTTGGGTATTCCTGTGTCGCTCAGGTCAGCCAGGCGTAGTTTTCTCTGTTTCACCTCATGTTTCTCCTGGACGGAAGCCTGTACAAGCTAACTGAAATTTGCATATTGCTCCTGTTCTTTCCTAGTGTATCGGTCTCCCGCAATAAATACATGGTTTCTAAATAATCATTGCATCAAAACTGACCCTGAAAGTGATTTAGAGAATGAGTGGCTAGCTACCATTTATTTCTAAATTTTAGAAAAATTCCTTGTAAACTTTCAGGTGATAAGAATTATGGACATGGAGGACAGAATGCTTTCTTCCTCCTTCAGTCAGAAGCTATCCCAGTTGAACATTTGAACACATTTAGATTCAAAGAATTATATATTATGCATTTTAAATACAGTCTTGAGAAATTGTATGCCCTACAGTTACCCTCGGGGCACCTAGATGACTCAGTAGGTTAAGTGTCTGCCTTCAGCTTGGGTCATGATCATGGTGTCCTGGGATCGAGCTCGGCATCGGACTCCCTGCTCAGCGGAAGTCTGCCATCCCCCTAACTCATACTCTCCCTCTCAAATAAATAAGTAAAATCTTAAAAAACAAACAAACAAAAGACCTGCCTTCTTCCCACCTCAAAAAAAGGGAAGGAAAAGAAAATTAAGGCTCACCATTATTTTCTGACTTAAGTGAGCCTAGCTATTATGTCATTATTTTCATTGAGTTTTGTTTATTAACTATTGATTTTCATTTCATTGACTTGAATGTATACCAGGTGTTCAAGGTTTACTAACTGCTTTCTAAAATTTTACATGTCAGCATTAAATATGATAGGTATTTAAACATTCACCTTAAATATTTAAATGTTTAAATGACTACCCAAACATTTACCTTAATATTTTACCTTATAATTTTATCTTGAATATTTAAATAATACCTTTACAAATCTGAAAATATGGATGCATTTTCTTTACAAATTCATTTTCATATCAGTAGATAAACTTTAGAAATGAACAATAGAGAGGTGTACTAGTGGTTTCACTCTGTTTTCAAAATTTAATCATCATATAGTATGTTATGACGTCTTTTGTTCATATCATCCATAATTTGTTCCCCAAAAGCTTGTTTGTAATGTGGTTCTGGGACACATTTGAGGAAAGTGTTGAACCTGGTGATTAGGATTCCAGGCTAGTATCTAAACCCTTTTAAAGCTGTGACGTAACCAAAGTGTGACATTGTATTAATGGTGTGTTGAAGTTAAATACCACAGATGCTTCAATAGGAAGATCCACCAGAGACTCCAAACTTGGATTGCCAGAAGTGTATCTCCTACCTCTGACTGGTGGGTTCAGACTCTTCCATGTGCCCCTAAACAGTGACACTCATTTCAACCCTCAGAATACCCAGTCCAGGCCAGTTTGTTCTCCTCTCCTTTTTGAAATCCAGAGATAAATCTGCTTGTCTTCACCATTTTCACAGCTTGCCACTTCAGATCACTTTTTCACTCTACCCAGTCCATTGGAGGACTAAAGACAGTCTCACCCTTCTTTCTGTTCCTTTCTTCCCCAGAGCGACTTTTTGTGTTTTTCTAACTGCAATTGCAAGCACTAAGGTTGAAGTGAAATGGAGGCCCCAGATAGGCTAATTTGCTTTATCTTCCATATGATAATCTCTAAATTTGTTCACCTTTATTTCACAGAAAGGCTACAACTTATAAACTCACCAAGGGAATCCAAAGCCCTGTGCCTGACCTTAGAAGGGTTTAGCTTCTATTGTTGGCACTTTGGCCCTCGGAGGAGGGGAGGGGAAAGGGGGTGGTCTTTCTCCTTACCCCCCAAGCACCAAACAGTCTTCACCTGTAATACCCTCCCTGTGGCCTTCAAAGTAGATAGAATATTTTCATTTCCTTGATGATTCCAATAATTTGAGGGCATGTTATATCTTAATTCAGCTGTAGTAAGCACCAAAGTAAACTAGTTCCCATTTTGCCCTTTTTTGCTTTTTCATTCATACTTAGGGAAAAATGGCAAATGTATCAAAGAATGAAGTAAAATTAATCAGAAAAGCATACCCCCTTTGTTTCTTGACATTTAAGAGTTGCCAGAAGAGAGTAAAGAAAAGGGCAATCTTCCCCACTTCGTTCTCAAACTGTTCTTGAGTGAGACAAAAGATAGGCATGGGGTAGGGTTGCAAAGGAAAGGCTAGGAGGAGAGATTCTCAGAGCCCAAGAGAAGCCTTTTTTCCCTGGATGTGATCAGTTCTTAGGTACTACAGTGATGTAGCTGCCCAAAACTTTGGAAGTAAGGGAAATTAAGATTACCACTTGGGATTCAAACAAAAATTAATACAGAATGAACCACAGTAGAATAGGCACCTTAAAGCAGAGGTTAAAAACTAGTGGCTTGGGTGGAGGGTCATAGAGAGGGCACATATTGCATGGAGCACCGGGTGTGGTGCAAAAACAATGAGTACTGTTACGCTGAAAATAAATAAATAAATTAAAAAAAAACAAAAAACTAGTGGCTCAGGCAAGTCCAGCTATTATGTTTTATTTGGCCTGCGTAGAGAAAGAGGTTTTTTTTGAAAATGTTATCTTAAGACTTGGTGATTTCCCATGGAAAATAAGGATTTTTTGCTCTTTGAAAAAAAATCACAATAACAAACACGAGGCCTATATTCATTCTGCAGCTGGCTATTCCATCTCTGGCTTGCCACTGAGCCCTCCATTTATTAAAACTTCACCCTTCTATTTGTCAGGGAGAACTAGAGCCAGATCCTAGTTAAGATGGTAACAGAGTTTTAATCAGAAGCTTGCAGTAGAGGAAATGACAGTATAAAACTGGACTCAATCTGGAATAAAATAACTAGAGATTTATAGCGAAGAAGCAGAATAGAAGGGGTGTGGGAGATCAATAAACAGAAAATTTCTAAGAACCATCAAGGATAGGAGGGATCCTTGCTGAGGGCAGGCAATGTAATCATCTCAAGGAGCGAGAGATGGATTCTCTCTAAACTGACTTAGCAGACTTCTTGCTAAAATGGGGCTGTTTAGGCCTGGCAAGGACAGGGATCATACCAATGCCTAGCTGAGGGGAGGGCTTAGAGGAGCGTGATTAAAGTTTGGTCAAAGAGCATCTTGTTACCAGTTCATTTGTTTTTTGCCAGACCCCTGGAGATACTGAGGCTTTGAGTCCTACTTTAATGCTGCACTGTCCGATTGGACTTTTGAGGGCTTGCTAGTGCAACTGAGGAGCCAAATTTTATATCTTTTTTTTTTTTTAAGATTTTATTTATTTGAGAGAGAGCATGAGCGAAGGGAGGGAGAGGGAGAAGCAGACTCCACAGCTGAGCAGGGAGCCCGACACAGCACTTGATCCCAGAACCCTGGTATTATGACCTGTGCTGAAGGCAGACACTTAACTGCCTGAGCCACCCAGGTGGCCCACTAAATTTTAAATCTTAATTTTAATTAAATTGAGAACCTGAAGCAACGTAAAAATATTTTCCCCATTAACCATAACCTTATTTCAGTAGGACTCTATTTCACTGTAACCACTGGATCACATAGTGGTATTGTAGTGTTTGTGTACTTTAAACTTATTTAATGTAGCTACTAGGAAGCTTAACATTAAATATGTGTCTCAAGTGTCCAAGAATATGTCTGATGTGATGAGGCAAATAGATTTTGGAGTGGATTCCCCCATGATCCTCTTCCTCATGATCATGCCTGTGTTTAATCCCTTTAAGCATGGGAAGGACCTGTAACTTTCTAATAACCAAGCAGACGGTGGAAAGGTGAGGGGATGTTGCTCCTGTGATTATGTTATGTTATATGAGACTCATCTTGATAGCAGACTGAGCTTGGAAGCAGAGCCTTCCTGTCAAGTCTCCGGATGAGAACCCACCTCTGGCCAACATCTTTTGTGCAGCCTTGATGCACATGACTCAGATAAGCCATGCCCAGGATCCTGACCTGCAGAACCTGTGAGATAATAAATGTATATTGTCTTAAGCCATTAACTGTAGTAATTTGTTCAGTAACAAAACACATAGCCTGGGAAGGGAGGGGCGGTGGGAGGGCAGTGTAGAACCATGGAGGTCTAGCAGGAAGGGGATCTACCGGGGAGAGTGAATCTTACCCAGTATACTTTGAGCATCCTAGCCCTTTAAATAAGTTGTTGTCCTGTTGGTAATGCATAAAGCTTTAGTTCAGGGGAGCTTAACATCACTTGTTTTGATTTTATGCTCACAGAAAAACATGTTGATTGTTACACGCTCCCTGCATAGGTCCACTTCAAGGAGAGGAAGTCCAGATCCATCTGATTTGCAAAGGTGAATTCTGGTGGTTTGTGAGATTTAATTGGCTGGGTGCTGGCCACTGGGGCATGGTTGAAACTGACCTCATGCCTCTGCTTGGAGTCCTGTTGGCTGTAGTTGTAGTTGAATGCTCTGTGATTAAACAGTTGATTAAACAGTTGGTCCCAGACTCTGATTACTAGTGATCAATGGAATGGTGCATGAATTTCATGAAATTTTCCCCAAGACTCAGATGGTGTAGAAACAAAGGGTAGAAATTGTTGAGAGATGCTTTTTCCATAGTTCTTTTGTGATTCTGCACATCTTGCAAACAGAGGCAGTGACTGCTTTTTTTAGACTATCTTCTTAAAGGGGTTTGTATAGTGAACAGCCTTGCTAAAGATAGACATGACGTCTCTCTTTGGAGCAGAGAGCAACGTTACTTAAGCCTTGGAAGACAGACATAGTGTCTCCCTTTGGAACAAAAATGCTGATATTCTGCCTACTGCTGGTGCTGTGAATGATATAGTCCTTTTGTCTTAGACCCACGGGTCTTGTGTCTTCATTTTTCAGCACTCATGGAATGGTGCAGTCTAGCTTGTTAGCTTACAAGTAAGGTTTTTACCTAAATCAGAGCCTTTAGAGGTCTTGAAACTTGCATTGTTTCATAGTAGTCAAGATTTTATTTTTTACGGAACCGAAGTTAATCTACTCATGACTAAACCTTTTCCAGAATGGATTGGGTGCCCATATGTCTTTCTCTTCCCTGGGGGGGAGGGGGGGAGATTTGTATTTGTTTTGTTGGATAAAGTTGTTCCATTTATGTCTTAAGCATGTTGTATCAATGAGTGAGTCTTCCTAGGAGTGATGTTATCTGAGAGTCACATCTTTTACGCTAGCTAATTGTATTAATTTTTCCCAGGCTTTGGTTATATCACCTACAGATGAGAGAATCATATCTCTTAAGGTCCTTTCCAACTACAGTACTTCTAGGCAATGTAAAAAAAGCATCCCTTCAATTTTGTTTATTGGGCGAGCACTTACATTGTTCTCACTATGAGACAGGTACCACTCTTAAGTGCTTTTCAAATAATCACTTAAAGGTGATGTAAGTAAGGGCACTGAGGCAGGGAGTTTAATAATTTGCTCAAGGTCCTCCAGCTAGAAGATGACATAGCTGGGATTCAGAAGTGTCTAGGTGAAATTTGTACTCCTTTCCACCATGCTGTGCTGCTCCCAGGTTTTCATTGAAAAGAATGAGGCAGGTCCCTGCTCTCCAGAATCTTCACACAAAGTGAGAATTTCATGCACTGTGTGTGTGTGTGTGTGTGTGTGAGTGAGTGAATGTGTCCCATAGGAGGACTCAGAGGTCAGCATTTGTATGTAAGAATACCTCTTTAAAATGTAAAAGTGTATGTGTTTATGTTAAATAATTGGTTCCAGGTTTTTAAATGAAATGCACTGAAGCATTTTCTTGAAAGTTTTTATAGTCAACGTACATCGCATTTATGTATGTTAGTATGACCTTCTTGAGGATAACAATGGATGGAATCTTTGTCAACTTTGTGTCGTATCTGTGTTGCACCTAAGAAAAAAAAATTTTTTGGGGTGTATTCACTTAAGTGTTGAGTGAATGATCAATTTTATAGGATACACAGTGGTTCTCCGTATCTGTCAGGGCCCTAGCAGGAAGCGGAATGACACTCAGGAGGTACATAAGAACAGGCTTTCATGAAAGAACTACTGCAGACTAAGGGAACCAATATGGAGTGTTGAGACACTCCATAAACACTCTCTGCTATTGTGACTCCGAGGTCAAAAGGGGCATCTATTACACAGTAACTGCATAGAGCTCAGTGCGAGCAGAGGTAGGACTTACAGGGGTGGGCCAGATGGACAGAGCTGTGACTGGCACAGCAGGCAGGAAAGAGGGACAAGGGGGACAGATATCCCTGTGTCTCTGCCACCCTCTGATCTCCTGCCAATAATCCTCTTGTTGGCTGAATCCAGCTGGAGTACTGAATGATCGGGAGTGAGGGGGGCAGATGGAAAATAGCCAGCATGCTAGAAACATATCTGGATTTGTCTCTGCGCATTCTGGCTGCTAGAACAATACTGTAGACTGGGTGGCTTATAAACAGCAGAAGTTTATTCTTCATAGTTTTGGAGATCAGAAAGTCCAAGAACAGGGTTCTGGCACGAGCCAGTGTCTGGTAAGGACTCACTTCCTGATTCACAGAAGGCTGTCCTCTTCCTGCAAGCTCACGTGGCAAGAGGAACGGGGTATGCACTTCTCAGGGGTCTCTTTTGTAAGGGTACTAATCCTGTTCACAAGGACGCGGCTCATAGAATGTGACCACCTCTCAAGGGCCCCACCGTCTAATACCATCAAGTTATGGCTTAGGATTTCAAAGTTAATTTTAGGAGGACCTGCATTCATTTGATAGCAGGATCGAAGGATGCATTGTCATTTAACTCAACTTGATTCCCCACTTGCAAAAATCATTAAATATTTCCTCTACTGGTTATCATGCATATTTTATGAAAAGCCAAATGCCTTCTAGTTGTTTTCCAGTTCAGTGTTTAATATTCACTCGAAGAATTTACACGAAGTACTGAATTTAAATCCTGAAAAATACAAAACTCGACATTTAACTGAGGGTTAGGGTTCAGATAGGTCATTTGGGGAGGAATGGTATAATCTGGTGAGTTTCTGATTCGTTGTTTGAAGTTTCTGGAGAAGAGAATTACGTGCAGGAAACTTCACAGCTTTGCCTTTGGCGGCAGCATCTCATGAAACAAACAGGAGCAATGGTTTCTTGACACTCCGAGATGCCATTTTGCTGTCATCCCTCAGGAAACACAGTAGTACGGGCCTTTACCAATAGGAATAGGCCCATAATAGCCATGGAGTTGTAAGATGTCGGGCTTGGATTTTAAAGATGCTGAAATCTATCACTCAGACTCGGTATTTAATAAAATACAGATTTTCAGGCCATTTACCTGGAGATTCTGATTTAGTTGATCTGAGGTAGGCTGGAAATCTATAATTTAACAACTGCCCTGAGTGATCCTCACGGTCACACTGGTTTGGAAAACACTGATATAGGTGGCTTGCTTTTGACCTAAATTTCCTTACATACTGGGCCTGAGACTTCACAAACATTTTGGAGTGACAGTCACCTAGGACCCTGCCCCCCAAAAATGTTCATACCCAGAGCTTTGCATATAATTTCTGATGCTTCTGAAATTCAGTCCATCCACATCAGCTACTTTACAAACCCTCACAGAATCAGTTTAAAATTCCCCAGCTAGATTTCAAGGTTTTCCACAATTTTGGTCTACCCTACTGATTGAGCCTTTTGCCTTATTATACCCATCTTACTCAGGAGCTGCAAAGACGAGCAAAATGTTCAGATTATATTCCTGGACACATGGATCAATTAAAATCAAAGAAACCTGTATGTTTTTCTTTCTTTTTAAAGATTTTATTTATCTATTAGACAGAGATCACAAGCAGGCAGAGAGGCAGACAGAGAGAGAGGAGGAAGCAGGCTCCCCACCAAGCAGAGAGCCTGATGCGGGGCTCGAACCCAGGAGCCTGGGATCATGACCTGAGCTGAAGGCAGAGGCTTTAACCCACTGAGCCACCCAGGCGCCCCACCTGTATGTTTTTCTTAAAGCCTGTATGAGTTTGTCAAAATACGGAATACAATCTGGGGCACCTGGGTAGTTCAGTCCGTTAAGCAACCCACTCTTGGCTTTGGCTCAGGTCATGATCTCAGGGTTGTGGGGTCAAGCCCTGTGTCCAGCTCCGTGCTCAGCACGCAGTCTGCTCCTCCATTCCCTCCCCGTGTTCCCTCCTACCTGACTTGTGCTTGCTCTCTCTCTCTAAAGTAAATTAAAAAAATCTTTTTAAAAATATAGAATACCATCTATTAAGGAAGTGCTCTAGGTAGGTTTTATGATTTGCAATCAGCTTTTTCTGATAAAGAAGACTGTGTTGATCTGTCAAGGTATGTGTATCAGTTTATTCTATTCTCAAAGACAGGCCTCTTAGAGCATGATTTGGAGGTGGACATGTCATACCACAGCAAAAGTCATTCTGCTGCTATGGTGGTGAAGCATCCAGGGTCCAGGGATTGAGCCCCACGTTGGGCTCTCTACTCAGTGGGGAGTCATCTTCTCCCTCTCCTTCTGCCCCTCCCTCCTGCTTGTGTGAGCTCATCCACACCCCTCTCCCTCCATCTTAAAAAAAGAAATAAAAAATTTTTAAAAAATAGATATCCTATCTGGGCCATTATCTCTGTGGTGGTGATTTAACCATTACCTATTACTGACATATATTTATAATAATTGGTTAGATGTTTACATGAAATTGGTTTGTCCAAGTTTAGGTTAATATGGGAGCAGACGCCTATTACGTGGCATGACAGTTCTTAAAAACACATGCAGACGGTGTTAATACAAACACAGTTCTTCATAGGTATGAAATTTTTACTTCTTTGACTCCTATTGCCTCATTTTATCAATAGCCTAAGGTTGGAAATGGAATTCAGCAGATATTTGAACATTAGTGGGACTTAACAGTGACCAAGTGGGCAGAAAAAAGAATACCAGGTCTGACTACTGTCTTTTCAAAGTCCCATTTACAAGGTTGGCCCTTGGCTTGGATTTGGGGAGGGCTCCCACCATTTCCAGAATTGTTCAGAGTGGCCCACTGTGCCCAAACTAGTTATTTGCACAAATGATGGTTTATGCTGGACACCTGCCTTGCTTAGGAAGTCTGGAATTTGGGTATATGCCAGGCAGATCAGCCACCAATAAAAGCCCCAGGCAATAAGTCTAGTGAGTTCTCCTAGACGGCAACATTTTACAAGTCACAACTTGTTGCTAGGGGAATTAAACTCCTATTGTGTTACGCTATTGCGAGGAAGCTCTTGGAAGCTTATACCTGGTTTCCCCTAGATTTCACAACCCCAAGCACCTTTTCCCTTTGTTGATTTGGTTCAGAGTCCTTTTGGTGTAATAAATTACAGCCTTGAGTACAATATGCTGAACCCTGTGAGTCCTCCTAGTGAACCATAAAACTGGGGTGGGGGGGTTGTCCTTGAAATGCAGCAAAATACTGAGCCTGCTGTTAAGGAGGTAATACATGTGTAAGGAAATAAAGCACATGTCTTTGAAAGTACAGCACAGGGTAGAGTTTAATACTGTGTTAAGTACTAGACGAAGAGATGGTGCTAATATTGCAACTGGGAAGTCAGATAGATATAAGTGTTAATCATTTAATGCTTTGGAGCAAAAAAACCCAAAAACCCAGCTGTATTTATTGATGTGATAATGGGTATATAAATAATTACACAAAAGAGAGACAATTTTGTGAGCTTGGATATATGTGTACACACAGATATGTATTAACATCACCACAATCAAGGTAATGAACATATCCATCACTCCCCAAAGTTTCCTGGTCTTATTTGTTGTTTTCATAGTAAAAACACTTAACATGAGATCTGTCCTCTTGTAAGTGCAAAATACCTTATTGCTAACTATTGGCATAATGTGCAGCAGGTGTCTGGGACTTACCTTGTAGAACTGTAGCTTCATCCCCATTGAACATGAACTTCCCATGTCTCACACTATCCCCTGATAACCTCCGTCCTATTTTCTACTTCTATAATTTGACTATTTACTTATTTATTTCTTTTTCTGCTTTTAAAATTGCAGTTTAGTTAACGTCACAGTGTTCTATCCATTTAAGATGTACAACGTAGCACAACGTAATGATTTAACAGTTCTGTACGTTATTCAGTGCTCACCACAAGTGTAGCACCATCTGTCGTGAACATTGTTACATTATTGGCTGTATTAGCTGTGCTACACTTTTCTGTGCACTTGTTTAATATCTTAAGTTTGTACCTCTTAATTCCTTTTATCTGCTTCCCTCATCCCCTACTACACTCCCCTCTGGCAACCGTCAGTTTGATCTCTGCATTTAAGAGTCCATTTTTTTTTCTGTTTTTGTTTTTTTAGATTCTGCCTATAAGTGAAATTACATGGAATTTGTCTTTCTCTCATTTCACTGAGCATAATGCCCTCTGGGTCTGTCCATGTTGCTGCAAGATCTCATCTTTTTTTTATGGCTGAGTAATACTCTCTTGGGTGTATATATACCATATCTTTATCCATTCATCTATGGGTGGATGCTTGGGTTGCTTCCACATTTTGGCTATTGTATATAATGCTGCAATAAACGTTTGTAAGGGAATGGTCTAGTCTCATTCTTTTACATGTAGGTGTTCAGTTTTCCCAATACCATTTGTTGAAGAGACTGTCCTTTCCCCTTGTCTATTTGTTCCTCCCTTGTAGATTAACTGACCACATAAGCATAGGCTTATTGCTGGGTTCTCTGTTTTGTTCTGTTGATCTATGTGTCTGTTTTTACGCCAGTACCATCCTGTTTTGATTGCTATACCTTTGTAATGTATCTCAAAATCTGGGATTGTGATACCTCCAGCTCTCTTCTTCTTTCTCAAGATTGCTTTGACTGCTCAGAGTCTTTTGTGGCTCCATACAAATTTTTGTCTTATTGGTTCTAAGACTGTAAAGAGATTGCATTGAATCTGTAGATTGCTGTGCGTCATGTGGACATTTTAACAATATTAATTCTTCTAATCCACAAACATGGAATATCTTTCCATTTGTTTATATCATCTTTGGTTTCTTTCATCAACATCTTATAGTTTTGTTTTGTTTTAAGATTTTATTTATTTTTTTGACAGACAGAGATCACAAGTAGGCAGAGAGGCAGACAGAGAGAGGAAGGGAAGCAGGCTCCCTGCTGAGCAGAGAGCCCCATGAGATGCGAGGCTCAATCCCAGAACCCTGGGATCATGACCTGAGCCAAAGGCAGAGGCTTTAACCCACTGAGCCATCCAGGTTCCCCAGCATCTTATAGTTTTGAGAGTACAAGTCTTTTCATTTCCTTTGTTAAGTTTATCTCTATGTATTTTATTTTTTGGTATAATTGTAAATTGGATTGTTTTCTTAATTTCTCTTTCTCATAGTTCATTATTAGTGACTACAAACACAACAGATTTCTATATTTTAATTTTGTATCCTGAAACTTTACTGAATTCATTTTATAAGTTTTCTGGTGGAGTCTTTAGGGTTTTCTATATACAGTATCATGTCTGCAAATACTGACCATTTTACTTCTTCCTTACCAATTTGGATGCCTTTTATTTCATTTTATTATCTGATTGCTACAGCCAGGACTTCCAATATTTTGTTGAATGAAGTTGCCAAGAGCAGGCATCTTTGTCTTATTCCTGATCTTAGAGGAAAATCTCTGTTTTTCACCTTTAAGTATGATGTTAGCTGTGGATTTTTCATATATGGCGTTTATTATGTGGCAGTGTGTTCCCCCAAACCTATTTCATTGAGTTTTTATCATGAGTGGATGTTGTATTTTGTCAAATGCTTTTCCTGCATCTATTGAGATGATTATATTACCTTTATTCTCTGTTTTATTAATGTATCACATTGACTGATTTGTGAATTTTGAACCACCCTTGCATCCCAGGAATAAATACTACTTGATCATGGTGAATGATTTTTTATTTAAAAATATTTTGTTGGATTCAGTTTACTATTATTTTGTTGAGGATTTTTGCATCTGTGTTCATCAGAGAGATTGGCCTGCACTTCTCTTTTTTTGGTAGCATCTTTATCTGTTTTTTTTTTTTTTTTTTTTAATCTGGTTTTGATATCAGGGTGATGCTAGCCTCATAGAATGACTTTGGAGATTTTTCCCAACTCTTCTGTTTTGGGGGGGAATGTTTTGAAAAGAATAGGTATTACCTCTTTTTAAAATGTTTGATAGAATTCACCCCTGAAACCATCTGGCCTGGACTTTTGTTTGTTCAGAATTTTTTGATTACTGATTCAAATTCATTGCTAGTAATCAGTTCAAATTTTCTATTTCTTCCTGATTCAGTTTTGGAAGATCATATATTTCTAGGAATTTATTCAATTCTTACACATCTGATTTGTGGGCATATAATTCTTCATAATATTCTCTTACAATTCTTTTTATTTCTGTGGTATGGTTATCTCTCACTCATTTCTGATTTTATTTATTTGAGTTCTCTCTTTTTCTCTAGTGAGTCTGGCTAAAGGTTTATTGATATCTTCAAAAACCAGCTCCTGGTTTCATTGATCTCTTTTATTGCTTTTCTTTGTCTCTGTCTCATTTATTTCTGCTCTAATCTTTGTTATTTCCTTCCTTCTGCTAGCTTTGGGCTTTGTTCTTATTTTCTAGCTCCATTAGGTATAAGGTTAGGTTGTTTGAGATTTTTCTTGTTTCTTGAGGTAGGTAGGCCTGTATTGCTATAAACTTTCCTCTCAGGACTGCTTTTACTGCATCCCAAAGATTTTGGACCATTGTTCATTTTCATTTGTCTTTATGTATTTTTTATTTCCTTTTTAATTTCTTGGTTGATTCATTCATTTTTTAGTAGCATGGGTTTTTGGTTGTTGTTGTTTTCCGCCTTCCACATATTTCTGTTATTTCAATTTTTTTCTTGTAATTGATTTCCACTTTCATACCACTGTGGTTAGAAAAGATGCTTGATATGATTTCAGTCTTCTAGAATGTATTGAGACTTTTTTCCTGGTTTGCCATGTGATCTATCTTGGAGAACATTCCATGGGCACTTGAAAAGAATGTATTCTGTTGTTTTTGGCAGGGCTTCCATATATATCTGTTGGGTCCATCTGGTCTACTGTGTCATTATAAGCCCTTGTCTCCTTGTTGATTTTCCTTCAGGATGATCTACCCTGTTATCCTCCCTTTATGTCTGTTAATAATTGTTTTATGTATTTAGGTACTCCTCTGTTGGGTGCATAGATATTTACAATTGTTATATCCTCTTGTTGGATTGTTCCCTTTATTGTTATGAAATGTTCCATTTTTGTCTCTCACCACAATCTTTTTTTTTTTTCTGTATACATTAAATCGATTTTATTTAAAGGAATAACATTAAATGTAATACCACAATCTTTTTTTTTAAAGTCTGTTTTGTCTGATGTAAGTATTGCTTCCCATTTCTTATGTTTTTATTTTGCTGTCATTTACATGGTATATGTTTTTCCATCCCTTTACTTTCTTTCTTTAAAAAAAAACAACACATTTTATTTATTTGAGGGAGATAGAGCACAACCAAAGGGCGTGGGACAGAGGGAGAGGGACAAATCAGACCTCTTTCGGTTAATTTTATTAGGATTTTCTTGTGCTTCCTGGATCTAGATGAATGTCCTTCCCCAGATCAGGGAAATTTCAGCTAATTTCAGCTCATTTTCTTCAGAAAACTTTTTTGCTACCTTTGCACTTTCTTCTTCTGGGATCTCTATAATGTCATCGCATTATACTTGATGATATCACTGAGTTCCTTTAACCTAGTCTGTCTGTCTGTCTCTCTTTTTAACTCTTTGTTCTTTTTACTGTTCAGCTTGGTTGCTTTCCATTACTCTGACTCCCAGATTGCTAGCCCGTTCTGCATCCTCCAATCTGCTGTTGATTCCCTCTAGTGTATGTTTTATTTGTTACTGATTATTTCTGTTACTGAGTTCATCTCTGACTCATTCCTCTTTGTATTTTCTCTCTCTTTGTTGAAGGTCTTACTGAGATTCTCCACCCTTTTGTCAAATCCAGTGGGTATCTTTATGATCATCACTTTTAGTTATTTATCAGGTATTGATGACCTCCATTTCATTTAGCTCTTTTGCTGTTATTTGACCTTTCTTTCAATTGGGACACATTCCTCGTTTTTTCATACTCTGTTTCTGTATATTAGGAAGATTAGATACATCTCCTGGTCTTGAAAATAGTTGCCGTGTGTAGAAGAGGTCCCTGTAGCACAGTGCGCTCTGGGCACCAGAACCAGGCACCCCAGAGATGTCTCCTCTGTGGGCTGCACACTTTCTACTGGTAGGGCTGAACCTTGTTTGCTTCAGTCCAGTCAGCTGCAATGACCCCCACCCCCTTTGCCTACCTTCAGTACACTGGGCAGGATTTGGTTCCTGCATTGTTGAGGGCCTTTCTGAGGTCACCACGGACTTGTAGGTGGGTGATGTCAGCAGGCAGACTAGCTGACTAGCATACTAACCATATGCACTGAATAGCAGGGCTCTCTCCCTGCATAGCCAGCTGGAAGTTTTCACCTGCTGGAATTATGGGCACACTGGTGTGTGGGGTTATCTCCCGCCTCTTTCTAGGGCAAGAATCACTTTGCAGTGGTACTAGTCTCTACTGGGGCTGCTTATAGGGTGTGGCAAGGGCAGGAGCTGCTTTGGGGGGATATCTGCTAAAATGCACGGGTTGGATAAGGCAAGAGCACAGGGGAATGTGAGGGCAGGGCATGCCGTGCCAACAAGATAGGTAGAGAATGTTTACGTTGGTTCCCACAAATGTGTGACTTGGCTGGGGGTAGAGAAGAGAAATGGCACCAACCAGTACTTTTATTCTTAGAGAAGTCTCCTGAAAATCTCTTCCTCTATAGAGCGTGTTCTGAGATTAGTAAATGAATCTACTTTATGTAATACCACAGGCACTTTTCAAACTTCTGTCTCCTCAGGGTTATTTATTGTGTTGGCTCTTTAAGGGCAGGGTCTCAGTTTCCTCTTGCCTTCCAGCTCTCCCTGGGCTAAACCCACTGGTTTTTAAAGTGCCTGGAATTAAGCTTCAGTGATTCTAAAAGCTCAAGAATTTAAGCTTCACAGGTTTTCAAATTAAGTGTTACCAGGACTTGTCCTCTCAGTGCAGACCTCCATGTGCCTCAGAGTCTGATGTGGGGTGGGAACCTTTCTCTTCTTGCTTGTGGATTCCCTTGCATTTGTGGTCAGTTTCACCAGGGCTGTGGTTCTCATCCCCATCTCTCCTCCTCCCACTCTTTTACATGTGTCCTCTCTAAGATTAACTGTGAAGTTCTATTCTGCCAGTCTTTGGGGGTTTTGTTGTTGTTTTGTTTTGTTTTGTTTTTTTTTTTCAGCATTAGTTGTACAGATGTAGCTGTTATCTCTGTATGTCCATGAAACGAAGTGAGCTCAGGATCCTCTGCCTACGCCATTTTCCTCTGAACTTCCCTCTACATTTGATTGTTTTGATGCTTCATGTAAGAGGGAGCATTCATTATTGTCCTTCTGTGATTGAGCTATTTCACTTAGCATGTCTTCCAGGTCCACCCATGTGCAGCAGATAGTAGGATTTCCTTCTTTTTTTTTTTTTTTAAACACTGAATAATATTCCATTGTATGTAATTGCTATATCCATTCTTCTGTTAATGAACACCTGGGTTATTTCCACAACTTGACTGTTGTGAGTAATGCTGCAACGAATGTGGGAGTGCAGATATTTCTTCAAGATCCCGTCACCCAGAAGTGGGATTGCCTAATCATATGGTGGTTGTATTTTTAATATTTTGAAGAACCTCTATAATATTTTCTGTGATGGCTACACCATTATACATCCCCACTAACAGTATACAGATGTTCCGATTTCTCCACATCCATCATTACCAACAGTACTATTTTGGGGCTATGTGTGGAATAATAGCCATCATAACAGGTGTTGTTGCGTTCCAGATTTTAGGGGCAAAGATTTTGGCTTTTTACCATTAAGTGTGATGGGAGCTTTGGGCTTTTCGTTTATGGCTTTTATTGAATTGAAGCAAGTTGCTTCTATACTTTTTTTTTTTTTTGAGAGTATCATGAAAAGGTAGTGAATTTTGTCAAATAATTTTTTTACACTTATTTAAATGATCATGTGATTGTTTTTCGTCTTTCATTCTGTTAATGTGATGTGTCACATTGTTTGATCTGTGTATGGTGACCCATTCTTGCATCCCAGGGATAAATCTCACTTGGTTATGCTATGTGATACTTTTATTTTTTTTAATTCTCATTTTTTATTGATTTTTTAAAATGTTTAAATTTTTTTTATTGTGTTATATTAGTCACCATACAGTGAATTATTAGTTTTTGGTGCAGTGTTCCATGATTCATTGTTTGTGTATAACACCCAGTGCTCCATGCAATCCTCCTTAAAACCCATCAGCAGGCTCACCCATCCCCTGCTCCCCTCCATTCTAAAACTCTCCATTTGTTTCCCGGGGTCCCTAGTCTCTCATGGTTCATCTCCCACTCTGATTTCTTCCCCTTAATTTTTCCCTTCTCCTAATGTCCTCCATGATATTCCTTATGTTCCACAATACATGAAACTATATGATAATTGACTTTCTTGGTTTGACTTATTTCACTCAACATAATTTCCTCCATTCCCATCCATGTTGATGCAAAAGTTGGGTATTCATCTTTTCTGATGGCTGAGTAATATTCCATTGTGAATATGGACCACATCTTCTTTATCTGTTTGTCTGTGGTATGTGATACTTTTAATGTGCTGTTGAGTTAGGTTTGCTGGTAATTTGTTGAGGATTTTTATATCCATGTTCATCAAATATATTGACCTGTAGTTTTCTTGTGATTTTTCAAGAAAATCACAAGTAGTGAAAACTACAAGTGTAGTTTTCTTGTAGTTTTCTTATCTGGTGTTGATATGAGGGTGATTGCTGGCCTATGAAATGAGTTTGGAAGTGTTCCCTCTCTTTTTTGGAAGAGCTTAAGAAGGATTACTATTAATTATTTTCAAATGTTTGATAGAACTCGCCTATGAAGACACAGACCCTGGGCTTTTTTTTTTTTTTTTTCCAGGAGGTTCCTGATTATTGATCAATCTCAGTATTTATTACTCAGTATTTATTATTGATCTGTTTAGTCTTTCTGTTTCTTTTTCTTTCTTTCTTTTTTTTTTTTTTTGCAAGAGAGGGGGAGAATGCATGCAGATGTGTGCATAAAAAAGGGGGCAGAGGGAGAGGGAGAAAGAGATCCTTAGGCAGGCTTTGGTATATTGTGTTTTCGTCTTCATTTGTCTCAAGATAGTTTAAATTTCCCTTTTGATCTTTTTTTGAGTATTGTATTTCTGTAGCTAGACTAGCTTCCTGAGCACAGAAAATGTGTCTGTTTTCTTTTCTTTTTTTTTCAGGAAGCTTTACCTGAGCCTCCATGTTGCTCTCCTCTATGCTTCCAGTGACTTGGGTGTACATCTCTCCTTGTGCTTCTATTGAAATTACCTGTGGAAATGTCTGTCTGTTTAATTAGACTGTAAGCTTGTAAGGGCAGAGAGTGTGTCTTGGTCATCTTCATATGCTGGCATTAGCACAAAAGCTAGCATTGAGGGTCCACTCAGTTCATTAGTGAATTAATTCTGTCACTCAGTCAACAAATATTTATTGAGATCTTACTATGTGCCAAGCACTAGTTTAGTTTTGAGTATATAACAGAGATCAAAACTGGTAAAAGTTTCTGCCCTAAAGAAACTTACGTTCCAGGTGAGAGAGCAATTAATATAATAAGCAAGTCAAACATTATGTTGTTAAGTAAAATAAAGGAGGGGAAAGATCAGGAAATTAAGGTGGGGGGTGTGTTAGCATTTTGGATAAGCAGTCTCCCAGTTGACATGTCATTCATATAAAGACCTAAAGAAAATGAGTTAGTTGGCTCTTTGGATGTTTGGGGGGAGAGAATAGTGAGGACAAAGTCTTCAAATGGGTGAAACCTCTATGTCTGTCATGTTTGGAGAACATCGAAGAGAACAGTGAGAGGAAGAGTAATGGGAAATTAAGTTAGACCGAAAGATGGGTGGGGAAGATTCTGGAAACCCTTGAAAATTCTGGTAAAACCGTGGACTTTTACTCAGAAACGAGGTGGGAAGCCACTGGTGGCTTTGGACAGAGAAGAAATAAGCAAACTTACTTATTAAATGTTTTTGGAACTAAGTAGGCCAAATATACATAGTACAAGAAGACCTAAAACTTGTATGCCTTTATAGTCTAAATTTTTAAAGGAGTAATTTAGGTTAGAAAATCCCAAATCCATAATATCATTAAAAATACGGACTTAAAATCTGTGATTAGGGCCACCTGAGTGGCTTAGTGGGTTAAGCCACTGCGTTTGGCTCAGGTCATGATCTCAGAGTACTGGGATCGAGCCCCACATCGGGTTCTCCGCTCATCAGGGAACCTGCTTCCCCCACTCTCTCTCTGCCTGCCTCTCTGTCTACTTGTGATCTCTCTCTCTGTCAAATAAATAAATAAAACCTTTAAAAAAAAAATCTGTGATTAAAACAAAACAAAACTTGCTCCACCCAGTGGAGTGAGGGAGCACTGCATTTAGGCATACCACTTGGAAATTTTCTCTTACCTACATTAACCAAAATAACTGGATAGTTGTCATTTCTGTGGACTTCACAAAGATCTGGCCATGTCCACTAATACTGTTTTCAAGTTATTTTTTTCTTAAGATTTTATTTATTTATTTGACACAGAGAGAGAGATCACAAATAGGCAGAGAGGCAGGCAGAGAGAAGGGGAAGCAGGCTCCCCGTTGAGCAGAGAGAGCCCGATTCGAGGCTCGATCCCAGGACCCCAGGATCATGACCTGAGTCAAAAGCAGAGGCTTTAACCCACTGAGCCACCCAGGCTCGATCCCAGGACCCCAGGATCATGACCTGAGTCAAAAGCAGAGGCTTTAACCCACTGAGCCGCCCAGGCGCCCCCATGTTTTCAAGTTATTTTATCTTAACTAAGGAAAAATTGCAGAGCTACAAACTCACCAATTCCTTAGCAGCAAAGATTTGAGAAATACAGATTAAATCATTTTTGTGAACTTCGGGATGAATGTACAGTAATTAATTAGGGCTGCGTCTACATTTAAATAGGATTTATTTATTTGCTTAAATTTTGTTAACTTTGGAATATTGAAAAGCTAACCCAGACAGTTGTAGTCTCTTAAAATATAAAATCTGAGAATCACTGTACAGAATAAAGTAACTTCCCCTTTTTTTTAGCAGTCTATTTTTAATGATTAACTCCCATTTGTATGCTAGTACACACAATAGTGGCATTTTGTGTAATGGGAAATCTTAAATCATCTTTCTGTCTTTCAATGTTTGAGATCTGGACACCTTTAACAGAAAAAATATTTCAGGGGAGCGTTATTATTTTTACGAAAGTAAGGACAGCCTCTAAATTTTGTTAATTTCAAGGATAGCATCACTAAGTAAATACCAGATATTAAAAGGGCTGTATAAGCAAATGTGCTATTGTCCTTGCTCTTACAAAGTTGTTTATTTAATAGTTAAGGAGATGAAATTGTACTTTTTTCCCGTAATAAAAATTGAACATCATCTGGCCTGTGATAGCATAATATTACGAAAAAGGGCACAATCCGTTGGTGATATAATCTTACTGAATTCACTTCGTGTGATTTGTTTGGTGACATCTGCTTATGAGGATTGGTATTGTATTTTGGAAATACTCTTTGGAAATTACAAATAATCAGTAATTAGGTCCAACCTCTTCCCGAGGCTCTCCGCAGATTCAGCTTGATCTGTAGAGCAATTTCACTGCCCCCAGCTCCTGCCTTTCTGCACATCAACACCATATGATCACCGGAAACAAACCCCAGATACGCCGGAACATTCCTGGCTGTCTGTACATTTTGTTTCACACACCCTACACTGAAAACAATGAACGAACCTTGAGATTGCAAATGATCCTACTAACAATTTAAGAGACTTTGAATTTTTGACTTCCTGCCGGCAGGAAGGAAATGACAGTTGGAAGTGTGGAGAACAGGTGTTACCCCGGACAGCATGATATTTTCTGCTTACTAAAATAAAAAACACTGCATCAACATTCCTACGTGGAAGTGAGTTCTAACCGCAAGACTCAGTCTTTCCACCACAGACCCAGCTCCAGAAAACCAGATCTGTTTCCTACCAGGAAGTTGTTAAACCCAGCATTAAAGGGCAGAGTAAGGGGCAGAGTTCTTTGAATTGGTCTTGTATGAATCCAAGTCAACAATTTGGGGGTATGAAAATGTCCCCCTGCGTGTCCTTCCAGTTACTGGCCCTGCAGTTGCATGGCAGAATCGTCAAGGGACTTAGAAGGGAAAAAATCAGGATTGGCATAAACTGGTCTCAGCGGAAGGGTAGGTGATTTCAAACCCTCTCTCATCTCCTTTTGTCTCTGTCTCCAAGTGAGGGGTCTAGCATTATTTCTTCCCAGGAACTTAATGTTGCTGTAATGGCATTCTTTTCTTTGCCAGGCTAGCTTGTTCTCTATCCCTGGTGAAGGAACCTACCCTGTCTCCCAATCTGTTACGGAAATTTTAGACTATTTTAGATCCCTTAGAAGAGCTGAGGACTCTCAAGTAATTGGAGGCTATGTCTTGGTCCAGACAAATACCAGTCAGTCCTCTCCAGCCTCCTTTGTTAATGGTTCAAATCCATTATGGGATATGCATTTTTGAGGACATAATGGATTAGAAAAGGTTGGGAAAGATATTGTAACACTGGGACCTAAGTCTTGTGAATGCTTGTAAAGAAGCATGGTCTTGGGGCGCCTGGGTGGCTCAGTGGGTTAAAGCCTCTGCCTTCGGCTCAGGTCATGATCCCAGGGTCCTGGGATCGAGCCCCACTTCCGGCTCTCTGCTCAGCAAGGAGCCTGCTTCCCCTCCTGTCTGCCTGCCTCTCTGCCTACTTGTGAACTCTGTCTGTTAAATAAATAAATAAGAAGCACGGTCTTTTCCTAACATGCATCTTGAGGTGAAGAAACTGCATTCCCCAGGGGCTTTGTTTTCTCTCTTCTCTGGAGACCTTACAGAGCCATGGCTGTGCAGGAAGGAGACTTGGGGGCTCTAATTGGGACCACACAAGGAAATTGAAGCCCACAGGCTGAGTGGACAGATTGTATTGGGACAGGTAATAACGTGATTTCTCCTTCTGAAAGGCCAGTGTGAGAGCCAGGATTCTCTTGGAATAAAACTTGCGTTGGCCATTATCAAAGCTTGGCACATTCCCCCTACTGGCCACCCCTTCTCTTACCCTTCATCTCCATCCATTCCTTCCACGAGATCTTTCAAGGGCCTGTTACACGGTAGGCACCATGCTGAGATACGACCATACAAAGATGAAAGCGAGTGTCCTCTGCCTTCAGGGAGCTTCCCTGGGGAAAGAGAGCTTTTGTAGGGGATCCAGTGCCCAAACTATATAGGGAGACAAGCCTACAGTACAAGCGTGGACGAATCCAGAAGGATTCAGAAGGTGTTCTGACTCAAAGGAGAACATGCTTCCCTCTGTTTGGAGAAGGAAAGTAAGGAAGCATTTCAGAGGGGAGGAAACTCTTAGAGTGGGGCCTGCAGGAGGAAGGCTATGCTTTTCACAAAGACTTAGGTCCAGTGTTACATCGTCATGGGTGATCAGGAATAGGCAATAAAATTCTGTCCCCACTGCCTAGCCGGCAAAGTTATTCAAGGCTCTCCCCATCTTCTGCTTGCCTCTTGGCCTATTTCATGGCTCTTTAGTGCTGCCATTTAAGGGATAAGTAGAATTAGAATTGCAATTCATTTATGTTGCTTTTGCTGAGAAGTTAGGGACAACAAACTGGCGGAGGAGGATTTAAAAAAATAGAGCCTAAAGTTTATATTAAGCCAGAATTGCTTTGTTTAATTGATTGTTACTAATCTGTAATTACTTTCAAATTTTTATGCTGGTGAAATATTGCAGCTATGCCAATATTAATAAATCGAGAGTGAAAACTCCTCCACCCCACCTCACCCATTCCCCAGGGGCAGCACTCTTAGTCTGAGGAGTGTATTTCTGGATTTTTAATTTATGCTTCAATCCACAATGATGATATTTTTAAGACAAAAATGAGATTGTGCCATTCGCATTGTTACACATAGCATCTACAGTTTGCTACTCTCTCCCACCCCTCTCCTAACTCACTATATCATGAACAGTCTAAGGACTAATTTTCAAAGAAATTGTCCTTTTATGGCACAGAGAAAGTTACGTATGGATATTGCTTTGAGTCAATAGAAAAATCAATTTGGCCGAAATTCACCTCCTTCAAGAAACCCTCTCTGATAAATTCTACTTTGATTTTTTTTTCAGTCCCTTCTTCTGAATCATCTAGCAGCCTTACATCTTGTTTTTGTATACTATTTGCCCCTAAACATATTCCTTTCTTGTACTCAAGCCCTTTTGGTTGCCAAGACCAAAGAGCCCATTCTGTAAGCCCTTTCGTTGCCTCTCGCTATAGATCTCTGTTCCGGTCCTCTCACTCTCTGCGTTGGCTTCTATGCTAACTCTTCTGTCCCTCACCACTCGGCTTCCATTCGTTCCTTCCTTCACTCGGCAAATAAGTACTGAGTGTCCCCACATGCCAGGCAGGGTGCCCACACGTACGGTTTGGGTCACTTTTATCCGGACTCCAGATCATGGCCTCTGCAATTCCACTTACCAAAGTCTCCCTGTGTTTCTTGGTTCAGATTTCTAAGCTGGAGCACGTAGCCCAGTTTACGGAGGGACATTCTGTGAACCAGGGCCTGTTCATCCAGATGTGGCTGGAGAGGGGTGTGGAGGACTTTGCCCGGGTGAGCCCTTCACAGCCCTGACATGCCCAGCTCAGTCCATCAATGTTCTCAGGTCTTACCTGTGCATTTGAGACATATCCCTGACCGGGACAGAAGTGAGGAAGAACTGTGTCTCTACCACGATCTGCTCACAGAAAATGTTCATAAGCTATGCTAACACAGGCGCTCTTTCGTTTATAGGAGGTGGGCTTATTGTGGGTAGCGAGGAGCATCACAACCTCCCTCCTGTTCAGACGGCACGACTAGTGATCAGAGCTTTCCGTACCGTAGAGAACTGTGGGGCTCATCACACGAACTCTGTCTTTGAAGGTAAAGGTGAAGAGAGATTAGAAACTGGAAGGAAGGGTGCCTGGGTGGCTCACTGAGTTAAGCCTCTGCCTTTGGCTCAGGTTGTGATTTCAGGGTCCTGGGATCAAGACCCACATCGGGCTCTCTGCTCAGGGGGGAGCCTGCTTTCCCTCTCTCTCTCCGACTGCCTCTCTGACTACTTGTGATCTCTCTCTCTCTGTCAAATAAATAAATAAATAAAATCTTAAATAAATTTAAAAAAAACTGAAGGGAAATTAGATGTGAAAAATATAAAACGAGTGCTATTTTAAAATTCCCACACATGGAAATAAAAAAAAAATGAGTATTTAAACTGGAATTAAAGACCTAGCCCAGAGTCCTTTTACTTGGTGCCAGGCAATTTTATTCAACAACTGTCTTCCAATGCCCAGCTCACAATTCCTATGAATACACAAAATTTCTAGAAGAAGTTACAGCACAACATACCATGATGACTCAAGACAGAGGGCTAGAAGACTAGAGTCTAGTTTGTATCCAGTCTCTCTTAAATATAAAGTTTTGTCAGGGATGACACAGAGAATTGGTGACAATTATATGGTGTTAGAAATAGTTGGTGACAGAAATGGTGCTCTCATGGTTTTTCTACCCTGTCCTCTTGTGTTCTCAGTACCAGTCTTCCAGCTCTCTTCATTCCTCTGAGGGGACTTCTGCAAAACATCAGCAGATTGCAAGTTCAAGTTCAAATAAGGTAGCTAGCTTGAGGAACCGGCTGACTGATGGTGTTGCAGTGGGTGGGCAGGAGGCGGTAATCCTCAGAGCTGCTACCAGAATCCTAGGGGCACCAGGGAGTCAGGCGGCGCAGGGCCCCTTCTGCAAAGGGCCTGCCTGGGGAGAGAGGAACCCAGAGAAATACTGGCATGCCTCAGGCTGCCAGGAGGCACAGGGGAAGCCATCAAAGGAAGCCAGTGTGGAAGGGATCAGAATCAGTGCTTCCCTCAGCATTCTTGCTCCATCGGTGGCAGACAAGGCTCTTCCCGCTGCCCAGGAGGCCCTGGGGCTTCCCCCTGGCTTCCTCACCTCCAGGTTAACACCACTCCTGTCCTCCATACCAGCACTCACCACCCTTTCCAAATGATCAAGTAAGTGGCTCTTCTGTCCAGAAAACATTGCTTTTTCACTGCCTGCCTCACACACACACACACATACGCCACACATGCAAACACCCCACCCCACCCCACACCCACACCCAAATCCTTCATGGAACATTGACATTCTGACCCCAGCCACGTCTTCTAACATCACCTGTCCTTACTTCCTGCCACGGGACACCAGACCCTCATAACTGCTCCAGCCTCCTGGCTTCTTTTTTTTGTGTCTGGAATGTTACCGACACCCCCAAACCTGCCATCTGTCCTCCTATTCTTTCCCTCCCCTTCCCACAGCCCAAAGAGGAAATTCTCCTCTGTGTTACCAAAGCACTTGGGTTGTACTTCTGACCTCAGTGATTTTTCTCGTTCCCAGGTTTGTTTTGTCTGTTGGACTTTGAGCATCTTTAGGGCAGAAATCTTCTGTCCATTCACCTTCACACTCCAGCACCTAGCAAAGGCGAAGTGCTCATTTGTAGGTGCTCCCAAGTAGTTTTTGAAAGAAGGATATATTCATGGAGACGGTTGTTGTCTTTTAAATATTTGATATGCTTTCGGACGAGATATGGACAGCTCTTAAGACGTCAATCCTGAAAACAGGTTTCCAACACATGTTGGTTCCCTCACCAGCAAAATAAAAGTATTAATCTGGGTTACATAGCAATTAATGTGCAAGAATAGATAAGATAGTTCAGGTACCAGGAAGAAATCTGGTTAGGAGGCTGGCATTGTGAATCCAAACTCCCTTTTCAAGCACTTTGAAGAAAAACAAGGGGTACTTTTCCTTGATGAGGACCCAGGTTGTGGGTATCTCTTTTCGCCTGGATTTGCTTAGATAAAAAAAATCGAGGATTGGATTACAGCTCTTCTTCTCCTTTAACTCTAAAATTATATGATTCTGATGTTCCACTTAACAAATGTTAAGTATTCCATAATTTTTTGTGTGTGCTCAAGTTGTCAATCCAAGCTACACTGAAAGACTTGTAAAATAAATCTATTTATTTTAAAGATTTTATTTATTTATTTATTTGACAGAGAGCGGGAGGATACAGTGCTGCAAAGCATATTCAGAAATCCATTTGACTTTGAATAATGGACGTGCAAACACATTAAGTCATCATCTCCACAGCTGTTCTGTTTCTTTAAGAGACCTCGCTCGGCAAGTTGGAAGATCATTGAACCATATGAGGGTCAATAAAAGAATAAAAAGTCACTGATTAGTGATTTCAGGACAAGGAACTGGATCCTGGCTCAGTATCAGTGTCCGTACGCTGCTCACAACCCAAGGGGAAATGTTTTATACTCAGCAGCTAGCCCTTCTCAGGGGGGCTTCTGGAAGACTCATCAAGCTCCTGATTTTTGAGCTTCTTGAGTTTGCTGCTTTCGCCACTCCCACGCTGGTGATGATGGAACAGTTTGCCAGTGCCTATCAAAAGAAAGCAGGTAGCCCCGGGAAAACGCATTATTGGCTGATTGTTTCCTGTTCCATTGCCTATGTGGCTTCTGTGACTCTACTGATATGGGTTCCCGTTAAAGTTCTCTTATACAAGAAGCATCGCCTTTACGCAAAAATTAAAGGATGGTGAGTAAAATGGTTCTAAAGCAGGGAATCTCTGTGATGCTTTCAAAGACACTTTCTCAGGTACTGTGGGTAAGGATGTTCGCGTAGCACAAATGTACATAATGTACGCGTGTTACGATCAGTGAAGAGGAATTAGCACCGCTTCTATAGATATGTTGATATTATGGTATCTTCCTTTAAAAAAAATAGAGACATTTTTCCTGACTGATAGCAACACATTAATGTGTTCCCAAGTTTGCAGTTAGCATGAGTCTATGATATACTAAATCTTGGGCCCAATTCCTCTGTACACTGAACTGCATAAAGTTGTCACAGTGACTTTATAGAAATCATAATTGAAAGATTGTAACATAGAATTTTACTTTTGTAAAGTAAAGAGTAATGTCTATTTAGAAATGTTTATATTGCATTGTTTTGCAGGTCTAAAGCATCCTTTGATCCTTAATCAACTGAGATTTTTTAAGCAACCGGTCTCTTTGCTTAGATTTAAAAAAATAATAATACTTTACTATGTCAGTAAATTCTTTTTTCCTGGTGTGTGTCTGGTGGGGGGGGGGGGCTGCCACAGTAACAGTATAGAAATGTTTTAAATAAATTAAGATCTAATGTTAGTTCAACATTAATTTGATGACCGTATCACCTGTATCAATTAAGTGCGAATAATCTCTGATACTAGTATTTTTTCCTTTTAGATCTTCAGATCTGACTTTTATTCATCTGAGATTTCTTTGTTTTCTTTGCTTAGTTAAACCTTCTTTCATACTGGTATTTTATCTATTTATTTTAAAGATTTATTTATTTATTTGACAGAGAGCGGGAGAACACAGCAGGGGGAGTGGTAGGCTAAGGGAAAAGCAGACCCCTCCCCTCCTGAGCAGGGAGCCCCATACCAGCTTGATCCCAGGACCCTGGGATCATGGCCTGAGCCGAAGGCAGAGCCTTAACTGACTGAGCCACCCAGGTGCCCTAATACTGATCTTTTTTTTTTTTTTTAAAGATTGTATTTATTTATTTGATAGAGAGAGATCACAAGTAGATAGAGAGGCAGGCAGAGAAAGAGAGAGAGAGAGGGAAGCAGGCTCCCTGCCCAGCAGAGAGCCCGATGCGGGACTCGATCCCAGGACCCCGAGATCATGACCTGAGCCGAAGGCAGCAGCTTAACCCACTGAGCCACCCAGGCGCCCCCGATCTTTTATTTTAAAGTCAAACAACATCAACATATTTGAAAGCAAGCAGCTGGGAATTGTACCAAGGGCAGAAATGTAAAAATCATAGAGACAACCATCTAATTTTATCGGGAGGGTGCAGAAGGGGAGGACTGACGCGTTGAGTTCGCAAGGGATCTCTGGGTGCCAATTTTAGATGTGAGACTTTCATTTCCCTGAGGGCAAATATATTGAAGTGTTTCTGGAAATAAACCATTTGGTTGACACTGCGTTTATCAGTGGGGTTTAGGGATTTTCCAAACCTTGACCCAAAGTTTCAGAATTCCTGTGGAGCAGATTTGGAGCTGAGCTGGATCCTTTACTTCTTACACCACCTAGGAGGAACTTTGACTGTCCAGGACTCCTGGCTGGGCTGGGAGTTTTGGGGAAGGATGGACTATCCAACTGACTCTAGAAACCATTGGTTTACTCCAGCCCAGAAAGGCACTCCTTGATTTTTGTTTTGTTTTGTTTTTTACATTGACTCAAATCCCTAGAACTATAGGTTCTGAGTATCTTTCAGGCAGCAAACCTTCCATATCAGTTACCATCATCAGCATTAAGTTATAAGTGTTTCTTTACTCATCACGTATGTGCTGAGATATTTACATGTGAATTTCATTTCCTTCTATACTACCTTGTAAGTAGATATTTTCCTGCATTTATCATTGTTATTCCCGAGAGGAAATTTATGATTAGAGAGGTTATGCAACTTCCCTGGTCATTTAACTAGTGAGTGAGAGGACCAGACTTTGGACCTCCATCCATCTGACTCCGTAATCGGTACTTCTTCTTTTTTTTTTTTTTTTTTAAGATTTTTATTTATTTATTTATTTAAGAGAGAAAGAGAGAAGAGAGAATGAGAGAGGTGAGCATGAGAGGAGAGAGGTCAGAGGGAGAAGCAGACTTCCTGCCGAGCAGGGAGCCCAGTGCAGGACTCGATCCTGCGACTTCGGGATCATGACTATAAGTGGAAGGCAGTCGCTTAACCAACTGAGACACCCAGACGACCCATAATCGGTACTTCTAACCACTCTCCTGACTGTGTCTTTGAATGACAAGGTCCCAATCTGCTGGGGTAAGTTGAGGGTAAGGAAGAGAGTAGCTTCACATTTCTACTCCCCAGTACACATTTTGTTTTACAAATCTGGTCCACGTGTCATGGTTACACTTTCCATGAATTCTTTGGGGAAATACTTTTCTGGTCTTTCATTTTCTTTGTAGGTGTGGCCGGGCACAGGTGTTCTAAACAGGTATACGATAGGTTATTTAGTTTTACTGCAACTGTGAAACTATTTCCTCATGGCCTCATTTGTGAACACTGTCATATTGCTATCTCTTACTGGCATAGAAGAGAAAAGTTACCTAGCTCTATCCTAGAAGCTTTACACATTCTGTACTATTAAATTAAAGCTTTTTGACAGCCAGGTGGGGTATGTGCTAGTATTCTCATTTTATAGATAAAGAAATAGAAACTCTAATAAGTGATCGACTTTGTCAGGTCATAAAATTTGTTAGTGGTGGAGCTGGGATTTATAAGCCCAGATTGGCCTAAATCTGTACTCTTTCCTTTATCTTGTATAACGTCTCCTTTATTTTTTTCTGTCTTTGAATGCCAAGTGTATTTCAAGATCAACGCAACTCTTTTTTGGTGTCATTAAGATATAGTACCTCCAAAGATGTGTATTTGGATATTATATATGAGTCTCAAACTTGTGTATATGGATATTTTAATATATGTAGTCAGGCAGAGTGTTTATCCTAATTGCTAGATAAAGATGATGCAAAACTAATTGGTATTATAGAAGGTAGGAATTGAAATAATGACTATTGAAGAATGCTTAAATAGTTATTTATGCAAAATCTTATAGGTCCTTAGTATTTACAGATAGATGGTTGTCCTATTTGAGGACGTCCCTGTAGGTTCACAATGCCATTATCAGCCCCATGAAGCTGGTATTCAAGAGAGAATGAGGAGTGTGCCCTGGCCATATAGCTGAGAGGAACAGACTTGAGTTCAAATCCCAGCTTTTTCTTTTTTTTTCTAAGATTTTATTTATTTGTTTGACAGACAGAGAGACAGCGAGAGCAGGAACACAAGCAGGGGGAGAGGGAGAGGGAGAAGCAGGCTTCCCGCCAAACAGGGAGCCTGATGCGGGGCTCGATCCCAGGACACTGGGATCATGACCTGAGCCAAAGGCAGATGCTTAACAACTGAGCCACCCAGGCGCCCCAAATCTCAGCTTTGACATTGACTGTGAGGATTTGTGTGAGTTATTTAAGTCCTTTGAATCTTAATTTTCTCATGAGCATAACAGGGACAACTGAGCTTTTTCATTTGAGTGCTGTTTTAAGAAACTGACTAGGATTAGGCATATAAAATTCCAAGCATAATGCCTGGCACGTAGTATGGATCCAATGGATATTATTGTTATTACCTCAGGCTGAATTTAGTATTTCCATTTAATTAGCAATAATCGTGCCTCGGATAAACCTCATTGACTACAATACTGCCACTGCACAAAGCTAGTATTTCCTTTTAAAACATGATTTTGGGGGCACCTGGGTGGCTCAGCGGGTTAAGACGCTGCCTTCGGCTCAGGTCATGATCTCAGGGTCCTGGGATTGAGTCCTGCATTGGGCTCTCTGCTCAGCAGCGAGCCTGCTTCCCTCTCTCTCTCTCTGCCTGCCTCTCTGTCTACTTGTGATCTCTCTCTGTCAAATAAATAAAATCTTTAAAAAAAAAACAAACATGGGCGCCTGGGTGGCTCAGTGGGTTAAGCCGCTGCCTTTGGCTCAGGTCATGATCTCAGGGTCCTGGGATCGAGTCCCACGTCGGGCTCTCTGCTTGGCGGGGAGCCTGCTTCCCTCTCTCTCTCAATCTGCCTGCCTCTCTGCCTACTTGTGATCTCTCTCTCTCTCGCTGTCAAATAAATAAATAAAATCTTAAAAAAAAACAAACAAACAAAAAAACAAACATGATTTTGTTTAGGGGCACCTGGGTGGCTTAGTCGGGTATGTGTCTAACTCTTGATTTCAGCTCAGATCGTGATCCCAGGGTTGTGAGACTGAGCCCAGTGTTGGACTCCATGCTGAGCATGGAGCCTGCTTAAGATTCTCTCTCTTTCTCCCTCTGCCCCTTCCCACCCCATGCACACTCTCTCTCTAATTAAAAATACCAAAATGGACCACTTTCATACAACATACAAAACAATAAATTCAAAGTGGAATAAAGACCTAAATGTGAGACAGGAAACCATCAAAATCCTAGGGAAGAACATAGGCAGCAACCTATAGGACCTCAGTCTAAGCAACTTCTTACTAGGCACGTCTCTGGGGGCAAGGGAAACAAAACCTAAGCGAACATTTGGGACTTCATCAAGATGAAAAGTTTCTGCACAATGAAGGAAACAATTAACAAGATAAAAAGGTAACCAATGGAATGGGAGAGGATATTTGCAAATGACATATCTGATAAACGGTTAGTAACCAAAACTATAAAGAATTTATCAAACTCAACAACCAAAAAATGAATAATCCTGCTAAGAAATGGGCATAAGCTCCATCAGAAAGGATGAATACCCAACTTTTGTAGCAACATGGACGGGACTGGAAGAGATTATGCTGAGCGAAATAAGTCAAGCAGAGAGAGTCAAGTATCATATGGTCTCACTTATTTGTGGAGCATAACAAAGAACACAGTGGACATGGGGAGATGGAGAGGAGAGGGAGTTGAGGGAAACTGGAAGGGGAGATGAACCATGAGAGACTATGGACTCTGAAAAACAACCAGAGGGTTTTGAAGGGGTGGGGGGTGGGAGGTTGAGGAACCAGGTGATAGGTAATAGGGAGGGCAGTACTGCATGGAGCACTGGGTGTGGTGCAAAAACAATGAACACTGTTATGCTGAAAATAAAGAAATAAAAAAAAAAAGAAATGGGCATAAGACATGAACAGACATTTTCCAAAGAAGACATAAAGATGGTTCACAGGCACGTGAAAAGATCCTCATCAGTCATCATCAGGGACATACAAATCAAAACTACATTGAGATATCACCTCAGACCTATCAGAATGGCTAACATAAACAACATAAGAAACAATAGGTGTTGGCAATGATGCAGAGAAAGGGGAACACTCTTACACTGTGAGTGAGAATGCAAACTGGTGCAGCCACTCTGGAGAACAGTATGGAGCTTCCATGAGAATTTAAAAATAGAACTACCCTACAACTCAGCAACTGCACTATTAGGTATTTACCCAAAGGATATAAAAACAGTGATTCAGTGGGGCACATGGAACCCAATGTTTATAGCAACATTAAATATGAAAGACTAACTATTGAAAGGGCCCCAATATCCATCAAATAATGAATGGATAAGGAAGATGTGGTATACTAGTACAATGGAATATCATCCTGCCATCTAAAAGAATAAATGAAATCTTGCTGTTTGCAAGATAGAACTAGACAGTATTATGCTAACTGAAATAAGTCAGTCAGTGAAAAATACCATATCATTTCACTCATATGTGGAATTAAGAAACAAAACAGATGAACTAGGGGAAGGGAAAAAAAGAGGGAGGCAAACCATGAGGGACTCAACTATATAGAACACACTGAAGATTTCTGGAGAGGAGGTGGGCAGAGGATGGGCTAAATGGGTGATGGACATTAAGGAGGGACTTGTTGTGATGAGCACTGAGTGTTTTATGTAAAGGATGAATTATGTCCTGAAACCAATGTTACACTACATGTCAACTACCTAGAAATTAAATAAAAACTTTTATTAAAAAAAAAATACCAAAATGAATAAATAAATAAATAAACAAAAATGTGATCTTGTTTAATCCCCAAAATAACTCTGAGAAGTGGTAAAAGTGATTTTTTAAAAAGTGATGATGAAAATTATATGCTATAAGTGATATTCTTCGAATTTGGAAAAATCTTGTAGGTCTCTTTCATCCTTTGAGAAAAATGATGGCCCATATAGTGATATCATGAATATCTTTTAAAGTATTTGGCACTTATACAATGCTTCTATGTTTTGTTTTTTCACTTGACCTGCATGCCAGTGTTGCAAAGTTGACTGAGTGGATATAAGTCCTATTTTGTAAGGGAGGAAACAATGCCAGAGATCTTAAGACATCCACACTAAATCAACAGTAGAGTCTGAACTTTAATCCAGTGCTCTTTCCTTTACTCTGGTGAAACACTTCCTTATTCTCTTTAGAATGAGTGTTCCTATTTCGGGATGCCTGTCATAATTCATAATAGACTAGGGAGATGGTTTGAGGAATGAGGAAAAGCTGTTTATGTACACACCAAATTGTATATCCCAGTAAATAAGAGAAATCCTTTCCTGGGCTATCAGTGAATGTGTGAAACCATTGAGCTACAAAGCTGGTCTGCAACTGGAGCATGTCTCAGTGGAGAGGGTACCTGGGGATAACTCATGGGGATTCCCAGAATGTCTTGGGACCCAGGGATGCATTTCAGGAATTCTCTCAGTCGTTCTGAGTACAATTACCTTGGATCATGACATGTCATGAATTCCGAGCGGCGCCATGTTTGAAACACGAGAACCTTTTGGACTGCGCTTTACCTTGCTTAAGTCCTTAACCTATCAGACGTGCTTTGCTGTTGATTTGTTTAAGATTGTGGTAGTAATAATAGTAGTAGTAGTTATAGTCGTAGTAAAATAAGAGAAGTACTTACTGAAAGCTGCTCAGTAGGAGCACTATGTACCAAGCATAGTGGTAAATACATGGCCTATATTATTTTAGTTAATTCTCTGACCTTTTTATGTAAGAACACTTAGAGTGTTCTTCTTACAAATAAGGAAACTGGGGCACAGAAATTTTAAGACCACACAGCCAGTGAGCTGTGGAACCAAAACTGACCACAGGGTGGTCTGTCCCCAGAGCCTGGTCTCTTGAGGACCTTAAGTAAGAACCTACTTCTTGCTACCTTCCTACCACAGTGACACACACAAGTCATGTACACAGTGGTAATAACACCTGGGCCCTGCCGGACAGGCTGGATGAACGGAAGGAAGTAGAGCTTGCTCTTTTCAGACCCAGGAAGACCATCAGTAAGTTACCATGAACTAAGCACCGCTGCTTACGTTACTTCTTCCCAGAGCACTCCTCTTTTTTTCAGTGGGTCTGTCCATTTTTGTTCATTAGCAATAATTGTGTGACATTTGACTATAGGCTTTTTCTTTCTTGCCCCACCATATCCAGTAAATCGGGAATATATTTACTTTTGCTTTTCTCTCCCACCTTCTGAAATAAGTTACCAGATTCCATTAATTCTTCCTCTTTGATCTCTCTTGCACCACCTCTTTGTTCTTGACTGTTAACCTCCCCCCAGTTAGGCACTAACTTCAAGGGCCATCATACACAGACACAGTTCCCCAGATTTACCTATGTTCAAATCCAGGATCAGTATTTGTCCTGGTTGTTTTGTTCAAGGAAGCATGAGAACACTTTATTAACTAATGCTGAGACTCATAAACTTCACCAGCCCGTGTCCCTGTCCTTTGCTTCTTCTCCCCACCATCACCCTCCTTTACAGTCTTTGTTCACAGTGTAAAAATCTCCTTTAAAATGGTTTTCTGCACACCATTCCTGCCCCTTAAAAATGGAATCTTCCCCTTGCTGGTACAACGGTATTGACATTATACTACAGAATCCTAAAGCTAGAAGGCACCTTAGAGTTCTACCACGCTATTTCTCACAATACAGATAGACAATGGACCTCTGATTTCAAGGGGGAATTCCTTAGTTTTTGTGTCTCTAATTCTGAGGATGGTCTTCCTTATTTCTACATAAGAAAATAAAAATCTGCCACCATGAAAGTTCCTCCCCATCTTCTTCGTAGACTTCATGTCCTCTACCCTCCCTTGATATGCCAGTGAATTTGGCCATGGCCAGGAGCTCTACCCAATTCCTACCCTTGATTTTCTAGTCACCCCCCCCCCCTTTCTTTTTAAGTAGGCTCCATGTCTAGCTGGAGCCCAGTGTGGGGCATGAACTCATGACCCTGAGATCAAGACCTGAGCTGAGGTCAAGAGTTGGATGCTTAATGGACTGAGTCACCCAGGTGCCCTCCACAATTTCCCCTTTTTATTGCTTTGCAAGTGTTCTCATTGGCTCATAATATAAACTCCCCCTTATATGATGATGATTCCCAAAATTGTGTCTCCAGGGTTGATGTTCCTCTGAGTGACTTCAGGGGAAAGCGTGTATACTAAAGTTTTTCAAATATTTGAAGGTAGCTTCCTCACTCTGCCATCACAAGCACACCCCATGGCGGTCTGCTAAGTCTTCTGTGGGGTACAGATTTCATCAGGTGTCCTTGCTCTGTCATTTCTGGACCTTTTGCCCTTTTGGATATTTCCTTGGGAGGATAGCTGACTTGTTAATGTTCAGATGATCTCATTGATACTCTGATATCCTATGGATTCAGCTGTCAACTTCGGCTATTTGTGTGATGTATTGACTTCAACTACAACTGTGTCACATTCATCACTGAGGGTGTGACTTCTCGAAAAACTGGCTTTTAGTGCAGTTACCTTATCTCATGCTTAGGCAACTTCCAGGAACCTGTAAGTGCCATACAGTCAGTGTGTCTTACGTGGTTTTTCATGCCAGGAACAGAGTGTAGTTCACATATTTAACAATAGTTTAGACGAATGGGTGAATGGATGAGTGCAGAACTCGGCTTGTAGTATGAGCTCACTGGGGTTAGTGTCAAGGAGGAGGGTCATTATTTTTTGTTGGGAAGTTAATGGAAGATTGTGGAAGGGAACTTGGACTTGAAGAGCTAGGTGATAGAGAATGTGTGTGAGTTTCTGAGCATAGAGTGGTTTCCCCCGTTATTATCTGACCTGCACTTTGTCCATGAAAAATCTCAGGGCCAGAATTCTTGCTGCACAAAGAGGAATCATTAACTCATCATGGCTGAGCTCAGTCAGGTCTTTCTTCATAGGGCTACTCCTGGGGGAGGGAGGGGTCCTTCTTTCTAATTTATTCCAGATACCCCCAGAGCTCTACTGGTAGTGCCCTAGCTCATCCTTCCACCTGGAACTTACACCTGGTCCACACGTCCTTCTCCTAAGCTGTTCTGTTCTCTGGTTACAGCCTTGCACTAATCTTAGCACAAGTACACTTTCAAAGATCTGTCTGTGGGATTTCCAACATAAATTTCATTGTATGAATTTCCTAGGATAGCTGTTACAGAGTATCGCAAGCTTGGGAGTGTAAACAATAGAAATACACAGTCCCCTAATTCTGGAGGCTAGAAATCTGAGGCCAAGGTGTTGGTTGGTTCCTTCTGAGGGCTGAGGGAGAATCTGTTCCAGGCCTCCCAGCTTCCGGTGGTTTGATGGTGCTCTCCAGCATTCCTTAACATATTGACGCATCACCCTGACCTGCCTTCATCACGGCATGGTGTTCTTTCTGTGTCTCCTCACGTGGTCTTCCTTCTGTGCATGTCCGTCTCCAGATTTTCCCTTTTTATAAGGACATCAGTCATGTTGGATTAGGGTCCACACTGATGACCTCCTTTTAACTTCTTACCTCTGGAAAGACACTATTTCCAATACAGTCACATTCTGAGGTCCTGGGGGTTGGGACTTCAACATGTGTTTGCCCGTGACAGTGTGCCCTCTGGCCCTGTCCAAAATTCATCTTCTTCTCACATGCAAAATAGACTCGTTGAAACTGAGAAGGGCAAATTTCACCAAATTTTGAGGCTTGAGAATAATCCCCTGTGGCTGGACACTGTGTCCTCTGGGCCTACCAGACAGAAGGCTCCATGCTTTTCCTGGTTTCTGGGTCTGAGGAGGAAACCTCTGGGCCACTGGCGGCCGTGGTAGCCCCTCAGGCCTCTGGAGCACTGTCAGAGTCATTCTTCCCTTTTCTTGAAAGACAGTACACATTCACAGCCAAATAGCGCTAGCAGTCCACTTCCTGCCTCTTGAATCCCAGAAGGCTAACAGCGTTCCTTCCTTTTTGTCCCATATCTGTCCCCTTTGAGTCCCAGCTGGCAGTGGAAGCATTTCTGCTGAGACAGGTGATTGGATTCACAGGCCACACCCTTAGTATCCTCTCTAGAACATCCTCTTTCATTTTTTAAAAAGATTTTATTTATTTGAGAGAGAGAGAGAGAGAGAGAACATGAGCATGGGAGTGGGGCATGAAGGGGCAGGGGAAGAGGGAGAAGCAGACTCCGTGCTGAGCAGGGAGCCTGATGTGGAACTCGATCCCAGGACCCCAGGACCCCAGGATCATGACCTGAGCCGGAGCCAAACACTTACCCCACGAGCCACCCAGGCGCCCCTCTTATTTTTTACATCATGGATAGACAGAAATTTCCAAATCTTCAAGTTCCAGTTCCTTAACAGTTATTCTTTCTTCAATTTCTCTCTCCCCTCTTGAATTTTGCTCTAAGCAGCAAGGAGACACCAGGCACTGTCTTCAGGACTTGGCTTAGAAATCTCAGCTAAGTATCTGAGTTCATCAGCTGTGAAGTTCTACTCTGTATCCCACAGAACACAGGTCCTCCAAGTGTTCTGTTCTTATAGAAAGGATCACCTTCCCTTCAGTTTCCAGTAACACTATCCTGCGTGTTGCCCGAGTCTTCACCAGGAACACCTTAACATTCGTATTTGTAGCATTTCTGTTCATGACAATGTGTGTCTACCAGTTCTGGAGGCTGGGAGTCTTGGGTCAATGTGTCAGTTGATTCCTTCTGAGGTCTGGTGGTTCACGGGCACTCTGGTGTACTTGGTCAAGCATCATCTGGCTGAATTTATGCCTTCATCTGCTGTCTCCTTGTGTCTTCATATAATCTTCCTTCTGTATATTCTCCTAATTTTCCCTTTTTATAAGGACACTGGTCATGTTGGATTAGGCATCACCCGAATGACCTCATTTTAACTTCTTACCTTTAGAAAGACCCTGTTGCCAAATAAGATTACGTGGTAAGATGCCATGAGCTGGAACTTCAACATATCTTTTGGGAAGGGGACACAGAATTTAACCCACAACCCTCATTCATAAATTATAAACATATGTTGGCAGTCAGTCAAGATTAAAATTCAAATTATCATTATTTCTGGTTACATAAAACACAGAACTTGGATTGGGAACAGGTTACATCATTATTTTCACTAACTTCTAATTGAAAACTATGATTTCTTTCCACTTTGAATGTTGGTAACAAATCACAGTCGTATTATTAGAACCTGTAATTTCATTACATAGGTCTTTTCATATCACATTACAGCTGTTGCAGATACTTCATCAAATGGGTTATGAATGATTTCAGTTTCCACTAGATCTTGAGTACTCCAAAGGAAATCAGAAGACAATGTTCATAGATAGGCACATGTATTACTATATCAAAATTGTAAAAGAATTTGGATAACTGTATTTCAACATAATTGCTTGTTTTTTAAAAATTATGTTTTATGAAAGGCCCATAGGTTTTACCAGATTCTCAGAAGTTTGACTGCACAAAAATTCTTCAAAAACATTATGCTAGCCAGTGGAGAGAATGTAGTGAAACCACTCAGATAAGTTTCCTGCTTCCATGGAACTTAGTTTTGGTGACTGGCAAAGAGGAGGAATGTGTAAAACAGTACACAAGAAATAATCAACAGAATTTCAGATGGCGTAGGGCTGTAAATGTATATAATTCTATGTCAGACACGGAAGATCTGGGAGTAGAGAGCTGCTGGCAAAAGGAGAGCGAGTGTACAACTTGAAGGTGGGGTGAGTTTGCTGTGATCAGGAAATAACTAGAAGGCCAATATGGCTGGAGTTAAGAGGTTTTTGGGAGAGAAGAAGGTCATTCTAAATGAGAAAGACAGTGGGAGAAAGAAGAGAAACCACAACATATAGAACATGTAGGCTAGAGAATAGGTTTCAGTTTTATTCTAATGAAGTTACTCGTGCATTGGTGATTTTTTAAAATATGTAAAATGCACAAGTGTATGTATTTTATGAAAAATACACAATATAGAACTTACCATCCTGATGATTTTTAAGTGTACAGATCAGTGGCCTTAAGTGCATTCACACTGTGTCCAGACCAACCAACCATCGCTGAGCTCTTTTCATCTTGCAAAACTGAAACTTTGTCTCCACCAAACACTAACTCTCCATTCATCCCACCCCTCATCATTGGAGAATTTTTGGTAGGGCAGTGATAATTGTGTTTTACAGTTTAGAAATATAACTGCTCTATGGAGACAATGTTGCTAGGCAAAAATAGAAGCACTAACAGGAAATTGGTTAGGAAGTCAGACGAGATATGATAGCCCATGACCTGCAGTGTTAGCAAAGGATGGATTGGAAAAGTGTTTTCAGTAAATATACTTGATGTAAACCAGACAGCATTTGATGATAGTTGGAACAGGTATGGGGAAGGATGTGGAGTCTTTTTCAGGCATGTTAAATCTGGATTGCCTACTAGACATCCAAGTGGAGGTACCAATAGAATTGGACATACAAGCCCAGAACTCAGGCGTATTTACATTTATATAATACTGATACTGATTTTTTGGAAAAAAGACATTTAGAGATCATAAGAGATAAACCATGACTTCAAGTGAAAACATTTGGATATTTCTTATTTGAACAAAAAAAATCATATATATATATGATAATGTATATGATATTATATGTATATACATACATACATATATACACAATATTCAGAAGCTATGGGTAAGTAGGTGTTATTTAAAACCATGGGATTGGCTTAAGTAATTGAGGGAGAAAATATAGATAAGGAAGAGGAGGAGGAGTAATCCCTGGGACATTCTTACCTATTTTTGAGTACAAGCTGAGTAGAAGAGGGCTTCATAAGGCTCTAGCTAGCCTTAGAGAACCAGGTGCTGCAGGAACCTAGATCTGGGCTTGGAAAAGGAGGCAAAGCTATCCCTTAAAATCCCCATTGTACCTGTGGTTTTAGCAGGTCATACTGGGTCTGGTTGGGAGAGGGGTATATCCCACCCCCTAACTTATGTCTATACCTAGAAGGCCAGATAGACGGTAGCATGGTTGTACCAAGGGGAAAACCTTAGTTATTTGAAAGAGTCCAACACTTTTTTGCACTTAGAAACACATTATCATCTAAATGTAATTTTTAAAATGTGTAATTAGTGAAATATGTATTTAAGGAAAGAAGGCATTTCATGATACAAAAGCTTTGAGTATACTTTGTCTTCCCATAAATTAATGATGCTAAGTGTATATTTTAATTCTTTCTGTCATAAGATATTTTATGTATTATATATGTGTTGTATCACAATAACTATTTAATTGATTATTATCATGTTTAAGAAGGGGTTCAAAAACAAGTTTGAAAAATTATGTGATTTTCATATATCATATATATGTATATATACACACATACATATGTGATTTTTTTAAAGATTTTATTTATTTATTTGATAGAGAGAGATCACAAGTAGAGAGAGGCAGGCAGAGAGAGAGAGAGAGAGGGAAGCAGTCTCCCTGCCGAGCAGAGAGCCCGATGTGGGACTCGATCCCAGGACCCTGAGATCATGACCTGAGCCGAAGGCAGCGGCTTAACCCACTGAGCCACCCAGGCGCCCCCATATGTGATTTTTTTATACATGTGATATATAAAAATTTTTATTTTTGTGTATATATATTAAAATGTGATATATATGATATATAAAATCACATATATAAAATCACAATATTTCACGATATATATATATATATGATTTTTTTCAAGTAAGAAATATCTAAGTGTTTTTACTTGAAGTCATTCTTGGTATATGTTCTCTAAATGTCTTTTTGAAAAATCAACTTTAGAATAGGGTATAATATAACTTAAGAAAGTCATGTTTGGGGGGCGCCTGGGTGGCTCAGTGGTTTAAACCGCTGCCTTCAGCTCAGGTCATGATCTCAGGGTCCTGGGATCGAGTCCCGCATCAAGCTCTCTGCTCAGCAGGGAGCCTGCTTCCCTCTCACTCTCTCTGCCTGCCTCTCTGCCTACTTGTGATCTCTCTCTGTCAAATAAATAAATAAAAAATCTTTAAAAAAAAAAGAAAAAAAAGAAAGTCATGTTCGGGATGCCTGGGTGGCTCAGTAAGTTAAGCTGCTGCCTTTGGCTCAGGCCATGATCCCAGCCTCCCGGGATCGAGTCTCGCATTAGGCTCCTTGCCCCGCAGGGATCCAGTTTCTCTCTCAGCCTCTGCCTGACATTTTGCCTGCTTGTGTGCGCGCACTCTCTCTCTCTCTCTGACAAATAAATAAATAAATAAAACCTTAAAAAAACAAAAAGAAAGAAAGTCATGCCCTTTTTTTCAGTTGGTCACAAGAGCCAGAACTCTTGGGCAAGATTCCAAATTATAATGAAAATATTGAATGTCTCTCGTCTTGTACGGAGATGCTCTTAGAAGTCCATGGTTTGCTACTTATTTGGAAATCTCTCACCCCTTTGTTCTAGAAAATATTCTGGTTTTTGCATGTGTTGCCCTTTGCCATACTCAAACATTTGGGAAATGGAAATAGGGAAGCAGTAGTTTCTTAGAAAAACTATAGATGAATGGAACAGGAACTGCTAAATTAGCAGAATGGAACAGGAACTGTTGATCTTGTACATTATTGCTTTGGCTTATTTTTTTTTCTCCTTTGCTAGGAGACCTGTTATGATGATGTGTGTTATACTCACCACACTTCCCAGCTTCAGCTTTTCTATCGCAGTGACCGAGGTATGCGATTTTTATTTCTTCTGCTGCAAGATTTTGAGATTTTAAAATTTCCTCTGTTACTGGAATTTGATAGAACAGTGTGCCCCCAAATTTTCTTAAAACTTTATTTTATCCAATTTTCTTCCAAGTTGCAATGTATATATTTAAAGTACTAAGAACATTGTTACCTCTGTGATTGTGAAGGAAGGTCTAGCTGCCAATTAAAAAAAGACCTTCTGTGTTTGTGCGTGAGAGACAGGAATGTTAATTTCAAAATAATAAAAAAAAAAAGCAAGGAATTTGAAAGTAGATTTGCATTTGTTTCTTTTAACTAGATGTCTTTTGAGTGTCCTCAGTCCTAAGGGACATCCACTCACACTCTAAGACCTTTGATAATACATCTATTGGCAAAGCATTTGCACATGATATATATTGTAAATAAACTTTATGTTTTGACTAAATGCAGCTTCAAAAGGACTCTAATAGGTGGGCATTAACAGGACAGGAATATTAGGCAGAACTTGCAGGTTGTGAGAATTTTATTGTCTAAAAAAGGTTCAAAGAAGAATGCCCTATTAACCTCGTTAATTTGCACGATGCTGTGAAGTATATAATTTTCACTTCCCCAAAGTGAGTAACTTAAATTACTTTATATTCCATAGATGAAATATGTTGAGTAGGACTGGGATAGAACACTCGGGAAATTTGATGGAATCTCTGGCATTCAATAATTATTTATTGACAATAGAGAGAAAAATATACAGACAATCAGAATAGTTATGATAGGCTTTATGAGAGAAGTGTACTGGGTAGTGTATGATATCATTAGAAATACACGATTGTTGGACTGTGTCCTAGATGCTACATTAGGACAATATATAAATGTATTAGAATAACTTCTGAAGGCTGCACTTGATGCACGTACTGTCGGTCAAACAACAATATGTGTATATTTGTATCTAGATTTATCTTTCTTTCCTCTCTCCTCCCCAAAGACTTTGTAAAGCTCATGGGAGGTTCCCAAGACCTTCAAAAACTCAGTTTACAACATTTTAAGCAACCCTATTATCATAAAGTGATGGTATATTTGTAGTCTGATTGCCCTTCTTGGGGCAAAAAGAACATTTTTTTGGCTCTTTTCTATTACATCCTTATCCACTGTTGCACATTTTTTTCCTCCTTTCATTTCATTTTTCACTCAAGTATAAGACACAAACAAATATGTACAAAACAATATTAGTGAAATACTACAGAGCAAAAACCTGTGTAAACACTACTCAGGTCAAAAAATAAAATTTTGCCAGCTCCCTTGTTTTTTCGCAATGACAACCTTTTCCCTCCCCCTTAAAGGTAACTTCTACCTTAACTTCTAATACCATAGGTTGGTTTGTCTGGCTTTGAATCTTTCATAAGAGAAATACAATTATATATTGATGTTATCCATCTATCCATCTATGTATCTATCTATTTATCTACTTAATGTATGTCTGGCTGCTCTTATTCAAAAGTGTGATTCATTCAGGTTTTTGTATCCAACTGTATTCCATTCATTTTCATTCTGTAGAGTAGTTCATATTATGAATATATTGCAGCTTACATTTCTGCTTTCGATGCCCACCTTCAGATGTGTCTGGTTTGGGTTAGTAAAGATAACGCTGCTGTGAACATCTTTGAATCCAATGTCTATTGATGCACAAATGCAAGAATTTCAGCTGGTGAAATATGCAGGAGTATAATTGATGGGTCATAACATACCATAATAAAACAATACAAAAATTAAAAAAAAAACAAAACAAAACAAATTAAAATGTTCAACTAGCAGCAAGTGCCAGGTTTCCGAAGAGAGTCTACTAATTTAGACTTAGCACTGGTGGAGAACGAGCATACCTGTTGCTCCACAGCCTCGCTAGCCTTACCTCCTAAGTCTTCTAGCCATCCCAGTGTGTATATTCTTGAATCTCGTTGCAGTTTTATGTTGCATTTCATCAGCATTTTCTTTCCTTTTTTTTTTTTTTTTAAGATTTTATGTATTTGACAGAGAGAGAGATCACAAGTAGGCAGAGAGGCAGGCAGAGAGAGAGGGAGAAGCAGGCTCCCTGCTGAGCAGAGAGCCCGATGCGGGGGTCCATCCCAGGACCCTGGGATCATAACCTGAGCTGAAGGCAGAGGCTTAACCCACTGACCCACCCAGGCGTCTCGAAACTGAGCATTTTCTTATCTTACCAATTTTTTTTTCCTATTTTGTTACTTATCTTTTTGGAATTGACTCAGAAGTTACTTATATATTCAGATTTCAAGCCCTTTGTTGATTATATGTGTTGCAAATATATTCACACTTTGTGACTTAATACTTGTCATGCCATTTTTGGACGAAGAGTTCTTCATTTAAAAACGGTGCAATTTGTTGGTTTCTTTTTTTCGTGGATAGTAATTTTGGTAGCTTGAAAAGATTTTGTCGTACTGTGAATCTGAATCTCAAAGACCTGAAGATATCCTCCAATATTATATTTTGGAGCCTGTATTGTTTTACATTCTCTTTTAGATTCACAATCCATTTGAAACTAATTTTTGTATATGTTGTGCAATAGGGAGTGCATTTCCCCCCCAATTAATGTCTAAGGGACTGAGCACATTTATAAAAAATTCTGTCTTTCCATGTTTCTCTGCAGTGCTACTTTTACAAATCAAGTGTATATATGTACATGTCTATTTCAAGTCTTCTATTTTGTCCACTGTCTGCTTTTATATACCTCTGCCCACACTACATTGATACAATTCTTCTAGGTTTATAGTAGCTCTTTATACCCCAAAGAGATCTTTTTCATCTAAATGTCTTGCCTTCTGTATTTCTATATGGATTTTAGAGTCTGCTTGTCATTTTCTGCAAAGTCTTTGAATTTTGATTGAGGTTGCATTGAATGGTATCATTTTTTAAAATCTCATTTTCCCTTTATTGGTATTTAGAAATAATTTATCCACTTTGGGGAGATTTTGCCCATATACAATTATGTAGTCTATGAATAAAGATATATATTTCTTTTCTTTCCAATACTTACTGTGTTTATTTCATTCTCTTGCCTCATTACACTGGCTAGGACCTCTAGTACAATGTTGAATAGAACTGGGCATGGTGGTATCTTGGTCTTCTTCCTGATCTCAGAGGGAATACCCTTAACATATTACCACTAATATGATGTTTGCCATAGTCTTTTTTTTTTTTTTTTGTATATACCTTAATCAGATGAAAGAAGTGTCCCAAAATCTGGTTGGGTTTAACCTGGGCTCTCCCTTCTTAGAAGACCCTGAACTCCATCCAATATCTGTCCCCCTCATTCTTCGACCTAAGGACTCCCAAAGGCTCTGCTTAGCAGTAGAGTGGGAAGAAATTGCCCATCCCACCATTACCAGGAGCCTGCTGTAGTATTTTCGCATGTGTTTACCAAACTCAATCTTGAACTGAAAGCTCTCCCCCTGATAGGAATCTTTGTTACATCTTTACAAATTGTTCAAAAGCTTATGGGGTTGCTGAGAGACTATGGACTCCCAGAAATAAACAGGAGAGTTTTTAGAAGGGAGGGGAGTGGGGGATGGGTGAGCCTGGTGATGGGTATTAAGGAGGGCACGGATTGCATGAAGCACTGGGTGTTATATGCAAACAATGAATCTTGAAACACTACATCAAAAACGAATGATGTGGGGCACCTGGGTGGCTCAGTTGGTTAAGCAAGTGCCGTTGGCTCAGGTCATGATCCTGGAGTCCTGGGATTGAGTCCCACATCGGGCTCCCTGCTCAGCAGGGAGTCTGCTTCTCCCTCTGACCTCTCCCCTCTCATGCTCTCTCTCTCAAATAAATAAGTAAAATCTTAAAAAAAACAAAAAACTAATGATGTGCTATATGGTGACTAACATAACGCAATTAAAAAAAAAAAAATCTTACCGGGTTGAATACCTGAAAAGCTGGAAATTAAGCTTCTAATATTTTAGTAAATGTCTTTATAATTTAGTGCTGCTTTCAGACTACTAAAAGAATTTTAAACAAAGAAAGCACAAAATGTAATCCTTCTAAATGGTTTTCTGAAAACAGGTTCAAAAAAATAGTACTGGTTCGGTGAATGGCTTACCTGCTACGTTACCTGACCTGCCAGTTTCTCTGGTTCTGACTTCCTTGATTGTGGTTGATATTATTGAAAAACTCAGGATATATCCTCTTACAGGACGGCTAAAGAGTAAGTATTCTTTTAAATATAAATATTTTTAAAAGTTTGACAGATTGGGGCACCTGAGTGGCTCAGCGGATTAAGCCTCTGCCTTCGGCTCATGTCATGATCTCAGGGTCCTGGGAAGAAGCCCTGCATCTGGCTCTCTGCTCAGCGGGGAGCTTGCTTCCCCCAATCTCTCTCTACCTATTTGTGATCACTCCCTCTCTGTCAAAGAAATAAATAAAATCTTAAAAAAAAAGTTTGACAGATTGTTCACCTTTCTGTCCCTCAGTTATTTGCTGACATGTTTAATGATACTCTTTCTTACAGTTAACATTATAGTTAGAAGATCAGAAATGAAGATATCTAAATATAATTATTTTAAAACCTACTTTGATTGCTAGACAGTTATTCTTCTTTGTATTTTGGGAGTTCTTATAAATGAATAAACTTACCAAATATTTAATACCAAAAGCTTTGATGTTTACTCTAGCAAGAAAATTTTCTAAGTAAATTGCTATAGATTTGTATTTTTTGGAAACTCTCTTAAAGCCTTAAGTTTAGATAAATAAATAGTTTAGTTTTGGATACCTTTGATACAGAAATTAATGGGACTGCTGCAGTTATATCCTAGAGAATTATGTGTTTTTAATTGTAGATTGTCCAAAAGCTAAAGATCACACTAACAAAACCAAGATATGCCACAAATATTCCTCCAAAGGGATCAGTCAAAACTAAATTTAGGTTGGCCTTAAAAAAAAAAAAAGATATTTTGCTAATTGAATATTGTGTTTGGTCTTAAATTTTCTCAACTTTCACTTAATTTCATGTCATAGTATTTGTGTTTAATTTATAATAAGTGTATGCTATTGTTCTTGCCTGGCTAAGATTTTATGTTTGAGATGGGTAGATTTTTGTCTAATCACTTCCTGGTGGGGTGGAGGGGTTAAATTGAGTGAGTCACTAGGAGAATGCTGAAGAGCAATAGGGATGACTACTACAGCCAGGAAGGAAAAGACCAGAGAATCATTTATGGACCATGAGCCACCAGCCTTCCAGTCACTCTTACTCCTCAAATTGAAAAATAAAACTGAGTTGGGAGGCCACCAGGAAATCTGAGAATCCGAGCTTCATGTTTTGCACTCTGTCCTCAAGTGGGAGATGACGGTCATTATGTTTAACATAATGCAGGGGACACAGTAAGTAAGATGGTAGCCAGTGGCCATCTTTTGAAGGAAGAGTATCCTTGAGTTACATCTGCCCTCCAGAGTCAGGTGTCTTTGTCTCAGACTGAGGAGATTCAGGAATTGCCACGTCCTTTGCTACTTGCCTAGACTCTTTCTTGATGCAAACCTATTTTGAAATCGGATTGTTTTTAATAACGCTGTAGCTTCCATGTATGGGGACATTCTGTTTAAGTTTTTAGTGAAAGTTCTCTTTCTAAAAAATGTACATGTTTGTTTTGGGGAATAAGTTATTGGCATCTTACATTTTAAGTGATGAGTTGGATTATCAAAGGGGAGTTTTCCCCATATCCAGCAATGACGATGATGCTGAGAATTAAAATAAGAAAAGCCCAAAGAAGTAGTCTTGGAGACAAGACTGGAGAACACCTTGCACAACTGCACAACAACCTTCTTCTTGAGCCCTTCTCTGCCCAAACTTGGGAAGGTTAATGTCTGGTTTAATAGCTCTACCATTTAATGAAGTCATGCTTTAAAGAAACTAGCATTCACTCAAAATACCTTTGCACATATTAATATATGTTAATTTAATTTTTGCAAGCTTTTGAACATGCACATTAATAAAATGGATTATGTGAATTTTGAATTCATGGTGTATTCTCATTCTCTGGAATTTAATACATAAATTCATAAACATGTAGGTTGTAATGCATAAATTTGAACATAAGCCAGTATGCTAAAAATATGCTGTCATTGCATGTGGTAATTCAGAATCCAAGAGGTAGAGAAGGAGTGGGTGGTAAATAAGCTGAAGAAATATTTGGCTCCCTTTAGAAAATGTTGAGAAATGGAATATATTCTGTTCTGTGCTCTATCCAGAGTTTGAAATGCCTGCCCATGTATCAGCTTGTAGCAGTTATGACCTTATATTTGATGAAACTAAGGTCATCTATAGTGCTTGGATTTCTGGACACTTTCATGCCATCTCAACCATCTCAGTTCTAAGCTAGCAAAGCTTGATCCTCGTGTAGCTTTTCCTTTCCTATAATTTTAAATAAAAGTTCTTCTAGATAAAAAATATGCTTATGCTTAAAGCAGTCCTCACTGGACCAGGGAGTCCTTTCTGCTAACTTTCCATTACCCACTGAAATATCTCAACCTCACACGGTCACCATGTCATAACAGCCAAGCACATCATCTCACATATCCTGAGCCTCACACAGGAATATTTTCTGACACACATATCTCCGAGACAGCCATCTCACAGATGGATGTCGTCCCTAGTAATGTCATGTCCCCATCATGAGAACAAGTAGTAATAGGAATACAATATATAGCCTGAATGTCCCCAGCTCTTACTAGTATGTGGGTACAGGTGAGCACACTTTGATATTTCTGTTTGAATTTTGCTAGCTCAGTCCCAACCAGTGAATGACAGGACCTCCATACCTCTCCCTCTTCCATATTGTTCCCTCTCTCCTTTTTTAAACCAACTGGAGTCTTCTGTGATCTCATTTCTTGGTTCAGACTGTTAAATATTCCATTGCTCCAGCTTTTTTTTTTTTTTCAGTTACTGTTCTCACGCACAAAAAAAACCTGGCATGCTATTTTCCCACCACTCTTGATTGACTCTGCTCCAAATGCTTATACCGTTGTTACTTGCCTCTGGGATATTGTTTGATGTTCTGCTGGTGCTTTAGACTGACTGCCTTTCTTCTGACAGTTGGAATACTGACTTCACGTCACTGAGACCTACTTGTTTAGAGAGGTCCCAAGCAGAGCAATAGATTTTCGTTTGCGAACACAAGCTTTTTTTGCCCAGAATGTCTATGTACCAACAAATTGGCTGGGATTCAACAAGTTCAAATGATGGCCATTCCACTCCACTGGAAATCACCATTTCTCCTCCTCTCACTAGATCTTATTGTTGATTCTGATAGAGCCAGACTCCTTCTCTTGAGGTAGTCCGCCCCCCACCCCACCACCATCAAGGGATCTCAGAGTTTCTCCTTACATTAGTTGTACTTATATTGTCTAAACCCCAAATCATGGCCACCATTAGATTCCCCCTGCCCCATGTAGATTTCTTAACCTCCATAAAAGCCAGTGAGGCAACCAGATCCACAAAGAAGGCCATGGTTAGGAGGCAAATTTTCAGTTCTACCTACGAGGACTCACTTAAATATCTTAAGTCTAGCTCAGGTACCACGTTGCAAGTGATATAAGCGAGTATAATAGTTAAAGTACTGTGGGGTAACACATAAAGTAATACTTTGTGTAATCTAGGGTGTTGGCGGTCAGAAAAATCCAAAGGGAATATCTGGGATTTGTAGGAGTTTAGGCAGGTATGGTGAAGCAAGCTTTCTACATGGAAGGAAGACTGGGCCTCAAGAAATCCAAGTATACATGTAATTAATGGGCAGAAGTAACCATTTGGATTTCATACTATGAACGGAAAAATCTATTGCTGGAATGGAAGTTGCCTTCTTAAAACCAACTTTTGTTTGTTTCTCAACTAGTGAAGGGGGAAGCCTACCAAGTTGCTTTGGGGCGGGGGGTGTAGGCAGAAGGAGGAGGCTTAACTGGCATCACCGGTTGCCGCAATTCCTACTTGAACCAAATCAATACAACATTTGCTGTTTAGGAGTTGATATTTTATGTAAGATTTCATTTGGGGAGGGGGGCGCCTGGGTGGCTCAGTGGGTTAAAGCCTCTGCCTTCGGCTCAGGTCATGATCTCAGGGTCCTGGGATCGAGCCCCGCATCGGGCTCTCTGCTCGGCAGGGAGCCTGCTTCCCCCTCTCTCTCTCTGCCTCTCTCTCTGCCTGCCTCTCTGCCTACTTGTAATTTCTGTCTTTCAAATAAATAAATAAAAATCTTTAAAAAAAAAAAAAAAGATTTCATTTGGGGAGAAAAAAAACCCAGATTCTTCTGCTGTCTGGAAACTAACCCAGGACCCCATTTAGAATCACAGCCTGTGGCTTTCTCGAAGGCAGTAGCCTAACTCAAGTGTCCAATTCTGTACCTCTCCAGCCTATGGCTTCCTGGGAATTAGGACCCTTCACCACCAAAGGACAAAGTGTATCCTCATCCAAGCTGTTGCTCTGGGCTGTGATACAACACAACACAACACAACACAACACACTAAAATACACTACAATACCAGGCTCATCCTGGTAGAGCACACGCAGGTTTTAAGGAATATAAACACATATAAAATCAAATACATTTTTTAACATTCCATTTTGAACTGTTTTACTTCTAATGTGCTGTTTTCCCAAAATCATACTCATTCATTTAAAAAGATGGTCCAATAAACATAAGCAAAAATGAAGAAAAATGGAGATCAACCACGATCCTGTAGACTAGAGATTTAGAACTGATAACATCTTCGTGAACATGCTTCACTTAAGGAAACTTATTTTGTATCTTTTTTTTCTGAGCAGAATGTGGTGGATATTGTCCTTATTATTGTATCCTTCAGTACATGGTTTTTATCGGTTGAATAATATATTCCATTATTAACAAACCCTGACTTATTTAACCATGGTTCATTAACTAACCCCTGTTGTTGAACAACTAGATTCTTTTCCAGTTTTTCACTACTAAAAACACTATTGTTAGGACTCTTGTTAGGAAGTAAAAAGGGTTGCAGAAAAAAGGAGAAGGATGTGGTGAGAAAGAGCAGGGTGATGTGGTTTGAGTTGAGCAGGGGAGGCAAGCCTTGCTTGGAGCACCCATGCATGGATGGCAGAGGTGGATGGTATCTGGGAGACCCTGCCCTGTGCAGGACAGTTAGCAGCCCCTTGTAGGTCACTGGCCAAGCAGTGGCTGGGTACATAGAGAGTTAACTGCCCCGGGATGACAGCCGAGTGATACCAGGAGGATGACCACAAAGTGTCCTCGGAAGACCCTGAGCATCTGCACATGCCCAGACTCCTTGGCAACGGCACTTGCCAGAAGAAATGGGACTATTATGGGCTGGCTGCCCATGCAGACAAATAGAGAGGGGGTCATTCATAGGGGATTGGACAAACGGGGTGGCAAGATGGTCGGGCTGCATTAGGGATATCTGCACAGTCAGAGATGACTTGCTAGAGGTGAGGTCAACGGGCTATTTGAGGGGAAAACATCCGAGCTCTGAAGAGGAGGTGGTTTCCACTGTCACATCAGTGAGAGGTGCCAGGTATGACATCGGCAGTGTAAGGGTTTCAAATAAATCTGCTCTCAGTGGCCCTAGTCCAGTTCCTACTGTGCAGTCTCTCTAAAACGCAGAGACTGGGTCCAAGAGCTGCAGGACCTCAGCAGCGTAGATAATTACTCCTTTATGTTAAATGCCTAGATGTACAATTTCTTGCTCAAAGTATATGCAAGCTCTACGGGTTTTGACAGATGTCAATCAATCAAATGGCCCCCCTGTAAAGAATGCCCTAATTTACCATCTAAACGGTAGTGTAAGAAAACACCTGTTTCCCCTCAACCTTGTAACTTCGGATAATGTATTCCTTTTCATCTTTGCCAGTTTCTTAGGCAAAAATAGTATGTTACTGTTTTAATAATTTGCTTAAGGTAGTAGTTGTGTTGAGCATTTTCCCATAGGTTTCTTGGCTATTTGTATTTTTAAAAAATCATATCTTTCCGTCCTTGATCTGTTTTTCCGTTGATATGTCTGTTCTTTTGTTGTTGTTGTTGTTGTTGTTGTTGTTGTTACTACTGATCCATGAGTTCTGTAAATAGTAAGGACATTAAACTTTGCCTGTCAGAAATATATATTTCAGAGTTATTTTATTTTATTTTAACTGTACTATAGTGTTTTTGATATAGGAAATTTCTAATTTGGACATTATCTGATCTACAAATATTTCCTTTCTGGACTCTATGATGTTATGCTTTAAAATCTTTTTTTTTTCACTCTAAGCTGATATAAATATTTACCAATTATCTTCTCAAAAATTTTGTACATTTAAATGTTTCATGAAGAGAAGAAGTTGGAATCTCTGTAGGGTATAAACTCATTAATTTATAGGTAACCAATATCAGGAATGATAATCAGTATGTTTATTTACTTGATCTGGCAAACTTTTTAGACCCTGCCTTTATTGTATTTCATTCCATTTCTCCTGATTATGTCCAACATAAAAAAAAAGGACTTAGCCCCTCATCCCCGCTCAGTCTTCTGTGTTGAGGGATGGGGGGTGTTTCCACCCCGGGTTTCTCCCTCCCTCAACCCCATCCTTTTGAGGGGGTTGGGGCTGGAGAGGGACCGGGTCTTTACTTACTGGGTCAATAAAGTTTTTGTGAACTAAAAAAAAAAAAAGGACTTAATAGAGTGCTTTAAAAATGCCAATGCCAGTCATAGCAAGCCCAGATAAACTGAATCAGGATCCCTGAGGATGGGACTTGGGCATATTTAAATCTTTAAAAGCAAAACCTCATTGGATTCTGATTTGTATCCCCAATTAAGAGCAGTAGTTTTTACTTTCTGACTGCATGTTCAGATCGCCTACAGGACTTGAAATTTTTTTGACTCCCAGACTGAGCCCTAGATCATTAAATCATAGTTTTGGTGAAGGATAGGTCCAGGCACAAGGAATTTTTAAAGCCCCCCAGGTGATTTACACTTGTGGATGTGATTCAAATAGAGGGGCAGAAAGCAAGCAGGGACCGTTTGTACCTGTTAACCTCCCAATGCCTTTGTGAAATAGGAAGCAAGGTTACCTGCAGAGAGTACCGGTGAGGGATGGAAGAGAGAGAATCTGTAACAGGTTGGGTAAAGTTTGGAATAATTGCTGAGGGTCAAGGACAAGGAAATGGATGGATGAGAGATGCATAAGGTTCAGCAAAGGATAGAAACCAGGAATTTGTCTTGGGACCAATCAAGATTATGAGAGCTTTCTTCAATGATACTGAGAAATCTGGGCATTGATTGTAGAAAAGATAGAACTGTAGGACAGATCCAGGTTTAGGGGTTCGCAGAACAGGAATGGAAGAAGGAAAAGGATCTGTTGCTTTCATAGTTATTTCTTCTTATTAAATTATACAGGTTCTTAAATGCATGACAATGATGATTTTTATTGAACTCGTACACTATCTCCAGTGAATCATGGACCACCATGTTCACAGACCACCGTGAACATATATGCAGGGACCCACCCTTTGGGTATTCACCAGAGGTGTCTTTTCACAACACATACGTGTGAGTGTTCCCTATTGATCAGTACACTGGGGGAAAATTGTTGGGGTCTCAGCATATACAGTTAACTTCTTCAGGTTAAATGTCTAGACTAGCAATTTCTGGCTTGAAATATATGTAAGGTTTTAAGGCCTTGGCATCCACAATTTTTTAAAAGTTCCACGGACAATAAAAGTTCTGATACCTGCCCTGGCTGAGAGCCTCTGGTGAAAGGAAGTATTGGGAATTGTGATGCATCCCAGGTTAAAAGCTGAGAGCCCAAATCCAAATTCCTGAAGCTATTTGCTTTCCAGATTTCCTTGAAATGGAATGCAGCACACTTTAACCAGATAGAATGAAAGAGATGCCACAATAAAGGCGGGGGGGGGGGGGCGGGAGAGGGACGCTGCTTTTGTCTGAATAAAATAAATGGCACTTTGAGTTCCCCTTTGTTTCTTTTTAAGAAAAAGCTTATTATACAATATGAGCCCAGCGTGTGAGCTGGGTTTCCATAATGTGTTTTGCAATGGGTTTAGAGAGTACGTATGAGGAACACTGTGTTTGGGGCTATGCCAAAAAGGGGGAGTATTTCCTTCACACCCTCCTTTTGCTGTTTAGAAGAAGGAAGTTTCAGAAAAGTACGTACGTTTGTTCCAGGATTTTTCCCTCCTCTCAAGAAATAAGTAGCTATTTACCAGACTGGGATGAGAGAAGGATAGAATTTCTGATTTATACCTTCTAATGAAGTACCAGCTGTCAGGATTAGGTCAGCGTGTATTGGGCCAGGAACTGTATTGTGGCAATCCCCAGGCCAAAAGACAGAGGACATCAGGGTGCTATCGAATTGTGACCCTTCAATTAGGACAACTTCACATGATTCTAACAATTCGGTATTCAATTGTTGCTTTCTTCCTACATGGGGAAAATTATGAACAATTTCAGTATCTAAAGTGAGATTCTTAAGGATTGCAGGATATTTTCAAAGTAAATATTTTAGGGAGACTGACGGAAAAAAGGAAACATGAAGAACTCAGCCTGCATTACTTTGTTACAATACTGAGCCTTGTTCTTCCTATCATTATTAGTCAGCAAAGAGTATGGCCCAGATTGAAAGTAAAGGCATAGGTCCTTGATTTTGAATATATAGATTTCCTTGGGGTGCCCTGGGGGTGACTCATTGGGTTAGGTGTCATCTTCAGCTCGGGTCATGACCCCAGGGTTCTGGGATGGAGCCCCATGTGAGCTCTCTGCTCAGCAGGGAGCCTGATTCTCCCTCTCCCTTTCTTCCTCCCCCAGCTTGTGTGCTCTCTCTGTCAAATAAATAAATAAAATGGTAAAAAAAAAATCTCGATTTTCTTGTCTTGGAGTGAAGAGAACAAAGTAGGTTGAGATGGTCTACATAATGTATGGACATTCTGGGTCATTTCATCTTAAACATGGTGGGTCCTTTGTATGGAGCACCATTTTGTTGCTATTTCAGAATCCCAAGTCCCTCTGTTTCTGAATTGGGGGGGGGGGGGCATTTAGTCTGTTTCCTATGAACTCACAAACACTGTCTTCTTGGAATCACCCATGGACATTTTTGTTCCCTGACTCATGACTCCCAATGCCGTCAGGGTCTGGGAAGACTTTGCAATGTCTTGAATCAGGCTGCTGCTTATAGGAGTCATCTGTCTGTCTCAGTCCTGCTGGGCAGTGCTGGGGACACTTTGCACTGGCTGGCATCCTGGGCCCAAAGCCATGTATGACATCCTCTCCCACCATTGAGTACCCAGTCCCTGCTGACAGAACCTCCTAATGTCCCCCAGGGCTGTGCTTGTTGGCTTTATCAGTCGCCTGGTCTCTCTGATAGAGCTCTCTCTAGGACCTGGGGCAGGCAGCAGCCTTAATGGCTGACTCTGTGCAGGACTCCAGAGGCCTTCTTGCTGGTGAATGGAGGTGCGTTGTTATTCCCCGTGGTTTGGGTGCTTTGACCTACTTGCCTTCATGCACATTTCCCCCGCAAGACGCCCATTGCTTGCTTATGCGAACAGACCCCGGAACAGGAAAGTCTCCCATCTTTCATACAGCAAATCTTTAGGGAGGATCTCTTGTATACCAGGAGCTCTGCTAGGTCTTAGGGGTACGGCGGTGAGTGAAAACGGGCAAAGTTCCCCCTTTTATGGAGCCCTCGGTTTAGTGGACATAATAGCACATCAGTGAACTACACTAGCAATTGGATATAATTAAAGCTGAGGCGAGTGCTTTGAAGGCTAAAAACAGGCTCATTCCCATTTGGACACAGGTGTCCATTTTTGTCACCCAGCTTGGGTTCCTGCTGGGATTCCAAGCTTTGGTCTATGTCCAAGCACTTACTAGTAGAGGCATTTCAAACCATTTCAGAGTTTAGAATCATGTGTATTTGGAAATAAGATACCCATATGCTTTTTAACATTTTATTTGTTTTATTTAAATTAGTCAGTATCATATAATGGATAATTATCATATATCAATGCATATTATAGATTTATAATTGTCTATATAATATACTTAATATATTATAATGATTAATTATTACATTATTATATATAATATAGTATCTTGTCTGGGAAGATGGTCTTTAAACTAACCAGCCTTCAAGCTGCAGAAGACAAAAGAATTTTCTGAATATTTTACCTTGCCTAAAATCCAGAAATGATTCATTTATTTCTTCTTATGCTTGGGAGGGAACTGGAATTGAACAGACTTTGGGATGTACTGGGAAAGAGTTCAATGCTTTGTCTAGAGAAAGTCCATGAGCTCTTCTAGAATTGCTCATGGGTTGAATATTTGTCTTGACTTCATTATTGTTATGAATTATAATTATTTGGTGAAAACTTGCACAGCATTTTGAACACAGGCAGTGGTATGCTGGTCAGTGTTTAAACCACTGTCTCTCCAGAGGGTGCAGGGGAAAACTTTTAACCCCCACCCATAAATGGTAATGGGGGTTACAGTGTAACTCTAACCGAAGCCTAACAAAAACTTTGGTTAAAAAAACTTTTTTAAAAAAACTGTGATCACTTCTACCATTAACTACATTCGTCTATTTAGTGATTGTTGTGTTTGATGTGTTTAACACACATACGGCTGTTGCTCCGTGTGTCAGGCATGATTTTAAATGTTCTACACATACCGGCTTGCTCAGTCCTCATAACCGCCCTGTGAGGTAGATGCGGCTTTCATCATTTATTACTTGGCGAAGAAGCTACTGGTCTTCCAGAGCTCAGATGTGCTGCTGAAAGGAAACAAACTCTCCACATTCCCCTGAGTTTAGGAAGTAGATAGCGTCAAAGTAACAATGTATATAAATGCCCTGTTGTGTCTTTTAATTTATTATGTTTTTTCCCTTAGTTTCCAAGGATTATGACCAAAAGTGTTTTGTGTACTTAATATACTTTCAAATATTTGTAATGACTAATAATTTTCTTTTTGTCTAGATTTTTTTTTCTCAGAGTATTATTTCTAGTTCATTAGCATTTCACGTTCTCTAGAACATTTTTTTCTCTCAGGAAAAATAGATTTGAGGTTCTGTTAATCGAGGCTAGTCTTCTTTTTTCCGAATACTTCTTTGATCTCCTGGCTGCCGTGAATTGATTAACAGTCTCATTTCACAACAGCTGCCTCAGTGGCCTTGAGAACCTCTCTGCTGATGATTTCATGTCCTTTCTGCTTCCTCTGCCTTCCTGTCTCCCTCTTCCATTGAGCTCAGAAGAAAAGTCCAAAGCCTTTACCATGTCTGACTCTGCCCCATATGATAGCATGATCTAGGGGCAAAGGGCTTGAGGTTCAAGTTCTGGTCTCTATCCTTGCTAGATCTCTGACCTTAGGAACAATTGTTGCTCTTTCTGTGCCTCTGTTTATGCATCTTTCAGGTAGGAAAATAATGGCATCTATGGTATAGAGCTATTCTCAGGATTAAGTGAATTAATGCAGAGAAAGGGCTTAGGACAGTGCCTGGTACGTAGGGAGCACTTACTAGGTTTGGGCTCCACCCCTCTTCTTCCCCCTCTGCCTCCCCAGCTCCTTACAAAACTTGCCCTCTTTCCATCACTGTGGCTGAAAGATCTTTACACACATGCTCTTTCTACCACCTAGAAAGCTCCTTTCTCCATTCTTCGCCTAATTCATTCCTACTTATTCTTCAGGTCACTGCTTAACCGTCACTTCTCAGATGAGCCTTCCTGACCTCCAGCCTCACTCAGACCTATACGAGAATTTCTCATCACAGCACTGACCTTCCTTTTAAAGCCCTGACACATTTTATTCTTCTGGGTTTATTGATGTGATCCCAGGTGACGGCATGGTCAAGGTGGGAATGTGGCTTCCATTCTTGATGCCCAGCTGAAGCTTGGTCTGGCTCTCTATGATCTGTCTGCTCCCAAAGGACAGCTGGGAGACTCACTAGTGCATTTTTACTCTTGGCTCCATTGCTGTCTTGGTTTTCGGTGCCTGTCCTTATGATTCTTTTTATTTATTTATTTATTTTAATTTTTTAAGTATTGAATTTATGTTTCATCGTTAGCTTTTCCAGTAAAATTTCAGAATTACACAGACATTCTAAATTTTAATTGGTCTTTAGTAATTCATACAATGTGTATCCTTCTCTGACTTCAATGAGTATTTCATTCTGAATGGGAGTAATTTCCTCATATTTCATGCATCAGCCTGTCATATTTCTTTTTCTTAAACTTTATTTTTTTCGGTGTTCCAAGATTCATTGTTTATATTTAAATAAGTTATATTTCTTTCCTAGTCTCTTTCCAAGAGGAACGCATGCTCACTTCAGAAAATTCTCCCCTACTGGTTTGTTACGTTGTTCTTAGGTTTTCCCTGTAAGCTATCTACCACTTTGGGGAATAAGTTAGAGATGGAAATACATCAGTACAAAGAAATAATCAAGGGGCACCTGGGTGGCTCAGTTGGTTGAGTGACCAACTCCTGGTTTAGACTTAGGTCATAATTTCAGGGTTGTAGGATCGAGTCCCCTGTTGGGTTCTGCACTGGGTGCAGAGTCTGCTTGTCCCCACTACCTCTGCCCCTCCTGCCACTGATGCTCTCTCTCTCTCTTTCAAATAAATAAATAATTTAAAAATCAAGAAAAATAGACATGAGTCACCTACTTAAACATTTACCTGTGATTAAAATTACATGTTCTTAAGTATTTAGTTCGCACAGTGAAGACAAAAGGTTGTTTTGGAGACTGGCATCAGATGTAGGGGGCTACATAGAATGGCTGTTACCTTTACTTTTTGCAGGGAAATATTAACCTCTAGAGAAATGTGTAGACTTTTTTTTTAAGATTTTATTTATTTATTTGAGTGAGAGAAGAGAGAGCATGGGAACGGGCAGGGTCAGAGGAAGAAGCAGACTCCCTGCTGAGCAGGGAGCCTGATGCAGGGCTCGATCCCAGGACTCCAGGATCATGACCTGAGCCGAAGGCAATCACTTAACCTACTGAGACACCCAGGCACCCTAGATTTCTTTCTTCATGCTTAAATCTTTTGTGGATTTGCACAAATAAATATCCTTTTCCCCCAATAGAACACTAACAACCACAACAAAACAACAAAGTGGAAATTTGAAAAAATAATGATTTGGAGGGAACTAGTTATTGAATCAAATGGTATAGTATTGAGTACATGAAAGTTTACATTGCTTGGGGGTAAATTTGTGGGTCTACTCTAATGACCAAACAGTTTCTTGGCATCTTCAGTACTACCTTGCCCTCTGGCAGGCCAGCAGAGCTCTCCAGCCGATAGTTCTAGTACTTCTCCCTTGGAAAGAAGACAACAGAGACCCTGCAACCCCAAATCTAAGCTAGTTTCTATTGAGCTCCAGAGAGATATGAAGCTCCCAACCCCACTTTCACCAAATACCCATGGGTTAAGACTTTAGTATTTTATTAAAAATGAACTCTGGCTAAGAATTCATTGTTCATCCTGTGGCTCTTATCCTCAGATATTAGGATTCTACTGACTGTTTAAAAATGTTAATGCGTCATGTCTTAGCTTGCCACTTCCTGGCATTGAAACAGTGCTGAATTTGCGATCAGCCTCCAAAGCCCACATTATACACTGCATTATTGATGTTGACAAAGGAATTTGGATTTCCATTCAAACAGTTTTAACTACAGAGACAGGTGAAGGAGAGTTCTCCAGGACATAACATACTCTAAGAAACATAATTTCCATGTTGTTTTTCTTTCTTTTATAAAACGAGAGATATAACTGATGCCGGTGTTCATCTGAGTTTAAAAAGAGATGATTTAATGAATATTAAAATAATATTAATGAGTATATAATTTTCTTTCTTACCTGACTATTGTTTATTAAATGATACTCATTCATGCTACTCTGTCATCTAAGGTTGGTAAAGAAGTTTCTAATGGTCTTACCATTTTCTATAAATGATTCATATCAGAAGTACTATTTCATCAAGAATTTAGGTTATCTTTTTATTTTATTGATTTATGCAATTTGCACTTAAAATTTAAAAAAGGAAAACTGAGGTTTGTTCTTTAAACAGCTCCTATTTATAGTAATCATTTTATTAATCATTAATCATAATAATTTAATTATTTTAAAATGTTTTCATATCAGTTCAATATAGCTCAACAAATTTTTATTGACTTCGTGTCTCTAACCTTTAGAGCTATTCAGTACAATGACTTCTTTAGATTTTGTCTTATATTGCTTAATAGGTAATGAAACATGTGTTTGCTGAGTAAACTTTGCTAAGACCTAACAAATTCTTAGCAAAAAAAAAATGGTGCTTAACTAGATGAATGTTTGAGAAATAATGTGATCTACCATTCATGTCTAGGAACCACACCATCAACGTTGGTGGTTAGGTGGTTGTTGTTTTTTTTTTTTTAAGATTTTATTTATTTATTTGACAGAGAAGTCACAAGTAGGCAGAGAGGCAGACAGAGGGGGAGGGGGAAGCAGGCTCCCTGCTGAGCAGAGAGCCCTATGATGGGCTCGATCCTAGGACCCTGAGATCATGACCTGAGCCGAAGGCAGAAGCTTAACCCACTGAGCCACCCAGGTGCCCCTGGTGGTAAGTTTTGAGTTTTGAGGATCCCTTCGTAATTCCCCAACCTCAACACCCATGTCGCACAGAGAGGCACATGCGTGGGTGCACCCACATGCTCACACGCAGTGTGATGTTCATGAGAAAATATCCTCCTTATTCAGATGACTGTCGCGTTGATCAGGGATAGCCTTGTGGCCATAAACAAATTGCTTTAGTCTAATCAGTTGTACTGACTGGGTAAAAACTCTGAGGATAGTACAGCTTAAAAAATCTCAGACTGAGCGGCACCCTTCACCAAGATTTTCTCATGGCCAAACAGATTCTGTCTTAGGACCAAACTCCAAGCCTGGAGATCTGGGTTGTAGTGATCCCTGTGGACTTCTTATAAAAAATGACAGGATTGGACCATTGGACTTTTAGAGTCATTTGATTTTATGATATGTGCATGTTTTATAATTAGCACATGACGTATTGCCTCTAGACGGTGATAACAGCCATAAAGTTAAGAGATTGTCTATTGGGGTCAAACAAATCTGGGTGTAAATTCCAACTCTGCCCATTACTGTGTGTTTGGATTGGTGTGCCATTTCACCTCTTATGCTGCAGTTTCTATATTTATAAAGTGGGACCATAATCCCCATCTGTCAACTTTTCCTCTGAGGATTAAATGAGATAATGTGTGGAAGTGCTTAGCTCTCTAACCAGTAATGGCTAGTACTGTGAAATGGTAACATGACTTGGGATCCATATATAGAAAAATAGAAAAAGAAGAACTTTCTCTGCCTTTAGGTTTTTTTTTTAAATTTAAGATTTTATTTATTTATCTCACAGAGAGAGAGATCACAAGTAGGCAGAGAGGCAGGCAGAGAGAGAGGGGGAAGCAGACTCCCCACTGAGCAGAGAGTCCTACGCAGGGCTGAGACCATGACCTGAGCTAAAGTCAAGGGCTTAACCCACTGAGCCACACAGGTGCCCCCCCCTTTTTGTCATTATGCTTTCCATTGAAGTTCCATGTGTGAAACAGACATCAAATAAGAGAACAATCACAATTTTATCTTTAAATTTACAAAAAATTGAAATGAAATTTTAATTTACATAACGTTTCAACAAGTTTTAAAATTCAAATCTGTTTGTTGCAGGTGATGACGATAGGCACATTGGTACAGCTACTTTGCACCAAATAAAAACTGTGACCGACCAAGTGAAGCAAAATGAAGAAAGCACTTCCCCTCCGCAGCCGGCCAAGAGGACCGAGGTGTCACTGCCACCATCAGCGAGGACACAGAACCACTCTCCAGTTCTGGAGAGACCCCAAGAGCCCTCCTTTCACTCGGGAATCCTGGGAGCAATGTCCCAGCAGGATGATCGTGCCCAGATCTTCCTGTGGAGCTTTCTGGTGTGGTCTGACACCATAGAAATGGTGCGCGTGGCTGGCCACTCCAACGTGTACAAGTCAGGCTGGCTATACCCAGTCTACATATTCAGTTTTATTTCTCTCCTTCGAATTATATTAACTCCTCAGAACCCTCTTCTGAATTCCCTGGGCATCCTTCTCCAGGATTTACCCTTTATTTTTGTTAGACTTAGTTTGATCATTGCCCTGGGAACTATCACACCCGTATTGGGCCTTTGTAAAAACATCCTAGTGACTGTCTCTTATGTGTACTTCAATTACTTAACCAAATTCAGGGCTTTCTCTACCTTTGAAACATCTTCATTTTAAAGAGAAAATGTAATATAGTCAAACCTCTTCATTATGTGTGTGTACACATTTGTAATTTTTTTTTTTCCTGGGGCCTAAGTTTTTGTACTATATAAAGAAATGAGGAATACATTGTAGAGAATACACTTTTTTTTAAAAAATAACTGTAGCATATCACTTTTTCAAAAATGTATTCAAATGACGTTAAATTTAAGCAAAGTTTTATTCTCATGTTAACTCCCCTGGGTCTCTACAAAATGCTAGTCATTTTAGTCGGCTATGTATACCACACTTTTTCTCAGAACACTCTCCATTAAAGCCTTAAAAAAATTAGAACATGTTTTCCCACTAAGTGAATTTTAACCATGCATTTGTGATAAACAATATGTAAAATCTTAAGATTACCTCAGATTATAATTTTTCATCAAGTAGTATTAGGTTCAAAATGAACAAATACACAAATTAAAGTTCTGACTATTGATTCATCAGGCATTTGACTGTCCCCCCTGAGTTTTCATAGATCCTAATCATAGCACTCTGTTAAGACTTTATGGATTTGCTTTTTTGAGTTCCCCATCAATGTTCAAATCCTTAATCTTGTTGACAAATGGAGCTCTCACCTCATCTGTCAATCCTCCAGGAACTTATAATACTTATAACTCTTAAAAATGAGAATTGAAATAATTTCTTTCAAATTATGCTATGGTAATCTTTTTTAATTAAGGAAAACTTATGGTGAAGTAGTTGACTTGTAATGTTCTTAAATATGAAAATATTTTATGTACACTTATATTGGAATTTATAGTGTGAACAGTGCTCAAACTCTAAGGTATTACTTATTTGAGTTTAGAATGCATTTTGTGTCTCATATTTGAATATGGATGTACCTGATATATTGGGAAGTCACAACACTTCATACAAATAGTAAAGTTATGTATGTGTAGCAGGAAGATTATTGAGTAACTAATTTAATATTTTATTTCAAGAGTATACATGTTTATAAAGTTCAAGTCTATTTCTTTTGTTTCAGTGCTTTTCACTATTTTGTTTAATTAAAATTTTTTAAAGTTGAAGAATAGTTGACATACAGTATTAATTTTAGGTGTATAACATAGTAATTTGGTATTTACCTACATTACAAAATGATCACTCTAATGAGTCTAGGTACCATCTGTCACCATACATAGCATTTACAATATTATTGACTACATTCCCTATGCTGTGTTTTATATCCCCATGACTTATTTATTTTATAACTTGAAATTTGTATCTTTAATCCCCTTCACCTATTTCACCCATCCACCCACACCTTCCTCTCTGGCAATTACCAGTTTGTTCTCTGTGTCTAAGAGTCTATTTCTTTGTTTTGTTTGTTCATTTGTTTTGTTATTTAGATTCCACATATAAATGAAATCATATGGTATTTGTCCTTCTCTGTCTGACTTATTTCACTTAGTGTAATACCATCAAGAACCATCCATGTTGGGGCGCCTGGGTGGCTCAGTGGGTTAAAACCTCTGCCTTCGGCTTAGGTCATGATCCCAGGGTCCTGGGATCAAGCCTCACATCGGGCTCTCTGCTCAGCAGGGAGCCTGCTTCCTCCTCTCTCTCTGCCTGCCTCTCTGCCTACTTGTGATGTCTGTCTGTCAAATAGATAAATAAAATCTTTTTAAAAAATTAAAAAAAAAAAAGAACCATCCATGTTGTGGCAGATGGCGAGATTTCATTTTTTGTGGCTGGATAAATTTCCACTGTACTATATATCACATTTTAAAATTTATTCATATGTTGATGGACACTTAGGCTGCTTCTGTATCTTGGTTATTGTGAACAGTGCTGCAGTGAACCCAAGGGTGCCCATATCTTTTGGAGTCAGTGTTTTCATTTTCTTCTGATAAGTACCCAGAGGTGGAATCACTGGGTTGTATGGTAGTCCTATTTTTAATTTTTTGAGGACCCTCCATACTGTTTTCCACAATGGATGTACAATATTACATACATTCCCACCAACAGATATAGGTTCCCATTTCTCTACATTCTTACCCATGCTTATTATTTCTTTTCTTTTGAATTCTAGCCATTCTTATTAGTGAGGTGATATTGTAGTTTTGATTTGCATTTCCCTGGTGGTTAGTGATGTTGAGCATCTTTGTGTGGTCTGTTGGCCATCTGTATGTCTTCTTTGGAAGATGCCTCTTTATCTCCCTCCTTTGCCCATTTTTTAATTAAATTGTTGTTGTTGTTGTATGGTGTTGAGTTGTATTAGTTCTTTATGTATTCTGGATATTAATTTCTTATCAGATACATCATTGGCAAATACATTCTTCCATTCAATAACTTGCCTTTTCATTTGGTTGATGGCTCTGTACAAAAGCTTTTTCATTTGATGTGGTCCTATTTGTTTAGTTTTACTTCTGTTGCCCTTGCCTGGGGAGACAGATCCAAAAAATATATTGCTAAGCCCTATGTCCAAGATTTTACTGCTTCTATTTTCTTTTAGTAATTTTACAGTTTTGGGTCTTAAATTTATGTCCTTAATTCATTTTGACTTTATTTTTGTGTATGGTTGAAAAAGTGGTCCAGTTTCATTCTTTTCCATGTAGCTGTCCAGTTTTCCCAACATTATTTATTGAAGAGCATGTCTTTTTTCTCATAATATATTCTTGCCTCTTTTGCCATAGATTAGTTGACCATATTGTTGTGGGGTTTTTTCCTGGGCTCTCTGTTTTATTCTGTCGATTTGTGTGTCCATTTTTTGTGTGTGCATCTCTGTGTGTGTGTGTGTGTGTGTGTGTGTGTGTGTGTGTGTGTACCATGCTGTTTTGATTATTCAAGCTTTGTAGTACTCTTTAAAGTCAAGAACATGATAGCCGCCAACTTTGTTCTTTTTCAAGACTACTTTGGTTATTCAGGGACTTTTTTTGCTTCCATACAAATTTCAGGACTATTTGTTCTATTTCTGTGAAAAATGCCATTGGTGTTTTGATAGGATCACATTGATTCTATAGATTTCCTTAGGTAGTATGATACCTTAATAATATTACTTATTCCAATTCATAACCAAGGTCTAGCTTTCTATTTGTTTGTGTCCTCTTCAATTACTTTCATCAACATCTTAAACAGTTTTTGGAGTACAGTTCTTTCACTTCCTTGATTAAATAGGCATTTTATGCCTTTTTCAAGCCCAGAGACCTTGAGAATTGTCATTCTGAACTCTAGATCTGACATATTACCAATGTCCATATTGATTAGGTCCCTGGCCTTCGGTACTGACTCTTGTTCTTGTTTTTGTGGTGAGTTTTTCCGCCTTGTCATTTTATCCAGATAAGAATATATGAAGGAGTGAATAAAATACTAGAAAAGGGTGGCAAAGCCCCCAGTAAAATGTGCTTTAACCAAATCAGAGAAGACCCCAAATCATGGGGGGAATAAAGGGAGTAAAAAGTAGTTCAGAAAAAAAAAATTAAAAAGAGAAAAAAAATAAAGAAAAAATATATATATTAGACTGGTGAATAGAACAGGTTCACCAACTTACTTTTGGGAGTATTTTGGTCTCTTAGAAGAAACTACCTCCCAAAATTTTAAAGAATGAAAAACATATATAAGGGTAAACATGATGAAGGGATGGATGGAATATGAGTATAAAGATGAAAAAAAATTTTTTTTTAATTTCTGAAGAAGGAGTTGATAAAATAAGTTGGTTGGGAGAATAAAGAAAAAGAAAGTGGAGAGAATTTGCCAGGCTGGAGACTAGAACAAAGCCCTGTGCTAGATTTAGGGTATATTTTGATCTATCAGAAGAAGTTGTAGCCCAAAATTTTTATAAAGTTAGATACAATGTAGAATAAAATGTGACTATAATAATGAAGGTTCAAAAAAGATATTGGGGGGGGAAAGGTATTGTTATGATAAACTAGTTAAAAAACCTTAAAAGAGGAAAGGGTAAAATATAAAGAAAATTTAGCAGAAGAAAAAAATTAAACTAAAAAAATTAATTAACTTTGCAAGACTAAAGAATCATGGGGAGAAAGCCATGAATTTCATGCTTTGCTTTCTCCTTCTCTGGAATTCTGCTGTTCTCCTTGGTAAGTGAACTTGGTCCTGGCTAGTTTTCTTGCTGATCTTCTTGGGAAGGGGCCTGTGGTAATGATTCTCAAGTGTCTTTGCCCGAGGCTGAATTGCACCGCCCTTACCAGGGGCCGGGCTAAGTAATCCGCTCGGGTTCACTTTCGGGAGCCTTTGTTCCCTGAACGCTTTCCGTAGAGTTCCGGAGGACGGGGTTAAAAAATGGCGGCCTCCCAATCCCCAGTCTGGAGGAGTCAAGAGCTCGGGGCCCCACCACTCAGTGCGCCCTTAGAGAAAAGCAGTCAATCACTTCCGTCTCCCAGAGGCCGGACCTCTGGCTGCACTCCGAGCTCACCCAGCCTGTGACCAAGCATCTCTGTCTCTGGCACACAACCAGCCTGGAGTCTCAGAACCTCGCAGATCCCTGAGCTCTTCCAGGGGAGTCTCCCGGGGTCTTGTGGGGTCCCCGCTCACAGGAGCTCACATGGCTCCTGTGCCATGGATCACGATAAGGTAACCCCGAGTTGAGAGCTCACTCCTCCGCTCCGTCTCTGTAGCCAGCTTCCCCGCTCTAATGCCTGCGAGCTCTGTGACACTCAGACACCCCTGATCCTTCTGTGACCCCGCAGGACTTGAGGCCACACTGTCCCCACGTGAGCTTCACCCCTGTTTAGCCTCTGGAGCAATGTCTTCCTCAGTGGAGCAGACTTTTAAAAGTTCTGATTTTGTGCTCCGTTGCTCTGCTGCTTGCCAGCAACCGGCCCCTCCCCCCGGGGTGTATCTTCCCGTCGCTTTGGATTCACTTCTCCGCAGGTCCTACCTTTCAGAAAGTGGTCAATTTTCTGTTTTTAGAATTGCTGCTCTTCTTCTCTTTGATCTCCTGTTGGATTTGTAGATGCTCGGAATGGTTTGATAAGCTATCAAGCTGATCTGCTACCTGATGTCCTCTCAGCCAGCAACTTCTCTGACATCTTGACTCCTCCCCTAAATAGGCATTTAAAAAGACTTCTTTGTCAATTCGGATGCCTCTTATTTCTTCTTGTTGTCTGATTGCTGAGGCTAGGACTTCTGGTATTATGTTGAATAGCAGTGATGATAGCAGACAGCCATGCCATGTTCCTGACCTTAGGGAAAAAGCTCTGTTTTTCCCCATTGAGAATGATATTTGCTGTAGGTTTTTCATAGATGGCTTTGATGATGTTGAAGTATGTATCCTCTATCCCTGCACTTTGAAGAGTTTTGATCAAGAAAGGTTGTTGTACTTTGTCTAATGATTTTTCAGCATCTGTTGAGAGTATCATATGGTTCTTGTTCTTTCTTTTATTAATGAATGTTTCACACTGATTGATTTGTGGATATTGAACCAAACTTGCAGCCCAGGAATGAATCCCACTTGGTCATGGGGAGTAATCCTTTTAATGTACTTTGGATCCTATTGGCTAGTATTTTGGTGAGAATTTTTGCATGCATGTTCATCAAGGATATTGGTCTGTAATTCTCCTTTTTGATGGGGTCTTTGTCTGGTTTTGGGATCAAGGTAATGCTGGTCTCATAAAATTAGTTTGGAAATTTTCCTTCCATTTCTATTTTTTGGAACAGTTTCAGGAGAATAGGTATAAATTCTTCTTCAAATGTTTGGTAGCATTCCCCTGGGAAGCCATCAGGCCCTGGGCTCTTATTTGTTGGGAGATTTTTGATGACTGCTTCAATCTCCTTACTGGTTATGGGTCTGTTCAGGTTTTCTATTTCTTTCTAGTTCAGTTTGGGTAGTTTATATGTCTCTAGGAATGCATCCATTTCTTCCAGATTGTCAAATTTACTGGTGTATAGTTGCTCATAATATGTTCTTATAATTGTTTGTATTTCTTTGGTGTTGGTTGTTATCTCTTCTCTTTCATTCATGATTTTATTTATTTGGGTCCTTTCTCTTTTCTTTTTGATTAGTCTGGCCAGGGGTTTATCAATCTTACTAATTCTTTCAAAGAACCAGCTCCTAGTTTCATTGATTTGTTCTATTGTTTTTTGGTTTCTATTTTATTGATTTCTGCTCTGATCTTTATTAATTCTCTTCTCCTGCTGGGTTTAGGTTTTCTTTATTGTTCTTTCTCCAGCTCCTTTAGGTGTAGGGTTAGGTTGTGTATTTGAGACCTTTCTTGTTTCTTGAGAAAGGCTTGTATTGCTATACACTTTCCTCTCAGGACAGCCTTTGCTATGTCCCAAAGATTTTGAACAGTTGTGTTTTCATTTTCATTTGTTTCTATGAAATTTTTTTAATTCTTCTTTAATTTCTTGGTTGACCCATTCATTCTTTAGTAGGATGCTCTTTAGTCTCCATGTATTTGAGTTCTTTCCAACTTTCTTTTTGTGGTTGAGTTCTAGTTTCAGAGCATTGCGATCTGAAAATATGCAGGGAATGATCTCAATCTTTTGGTACTGGTTGAAACCTGATTTGAGGCCCAGGATATGATCTATTCTGGAGAATGTTCCATGTGCTCTAGAGAAGAATGTGTATTCTGTTGCTATGTTCTGAATATATCTGTGATGTCCATCTGGTCTGGTGTGTCATTTAAAGCCTTTATTTCCTTTTTGATCTTTTTTTAGATGATCTGTCCATTTCAGTGAGGAGGGTGAGTGTTAAAGCCCCCTACTATTATTGTATTATTGCTGATGTGTTTCTTTGATTTTATTATTAATTGGTTTATATAATTGTCTGCTCCCATGTTAGGGGCATAGATGTTTAAAATTGTTTCATCTTGTTGGACAGACCCTTTAAGTATGATATAGTGTCCCCCCTCATCTCTTATTATAGTCTTTGGCTTAAAGTCTAATTTATTTGTTGTAAGGATTGCCACCCCAGTTTTCTTTTGATGTCCATTAGCATGGTAAATTGTTTTCCTCCCCCTCACTCTAAATCTGGAGGTGTCTTTGGATCTAAAATGAGTTTCTTGCAGACAACATATTGATGGGTCTTGTTTTTTTATCCATTCTGATACCCTGTGTCTTTTGATTGGGGCATTTAGCTCATTTACATTCAGAGTAACTATTTAAAGATATGAATTTAGTGCCATTTTATTGCCTGTAACATGACTGGTATCGTATATTGTCTCTGTTTCTTTGTGGTCTGTTATTTTTAGGCTCTCTCTTTGCTTAGAGGACCCCTTTCAATATTTTCTGTAGGTCTGGTTTGGTGTTTGCGAATTCTTTCAGTTTTTGTTTGTCCTGGAAGCTTTTTATTTGTGCTTCTATTTTCAATGACAGCCTAGCTGGATATAGTGTTCTTGGCTGCATATTTTCCTCATTTAATGCTCTGAACATATCATGCTAGTCTTTTCTGGCCTGCCAAGTCTCTGTGGATAGGTCTGCTGCCAATCTATATTTCTACCATTCCGTGTTACAGACCTCTTGTTCTGAGCTACTTTCAGGATTTTCTCTTTGTCACTGAGACTTGTAAGTTTTACTAACAGATGATGGGTTGTTGACTTATTTTTACTGATTTTGAGGGGAGTTCTCTATGCCTCCCATATTTTGATTCTTGTTCCCTTTGCCATATTAGGGAAATTCTCTAGTATAAGTTGCTCCAATATACCCTCTGGCCCTCTTTTTCTTCTTATGGGATCCCCATTATTCTAATATTGTTTTGTCTTATGGTATCACTTATCTCTCAAATTCTCCCCTTGCTCAGCTTCTTTATTCTCCATCATTTGGTCTTCTATATCACTAATTTTCTCTTCTGCCTCATTTATCCTAGCAGTAAGAGCCTCCATTTTTGATTGCACCTCCTTAATAGATTTTTTTAATTTCAACTTAGTTAGATTTTAGTTCCTTTATTTCTCCAGAAAGGGATTTTATTTCTCCAGAAAGGGATTCTCTAGTATCTTACATGCTTTTTTTTTTTTTAAAGCTCAGTTAGCACCTTGATAATTGTCATTCTGAGCTCTAGTTCTGACATCTTACTAATGTCCACATTGATTAGGTCCCTAACCATCAGTACTACCTCTTTTTCTTTCTTTTGACGTGGGTTTTTCCACCTTGTCATTTCATCCAGATAAGAATAGATGAATGAGAGAACAAAATACTAAAAGGGTAGCAATGACCCCAGAAAAACATACACTAACCAAATAGGAAGGACCCAAAACTGGGGGTGGTGGGGGGAAGGAGAAAAAAAAATCTATCTAGATATATCTATATATCTCTCTCTATATAGTGAATAGAACAAAGCTACACACTTGATTTTGGGTGTATTTTGCTCTGTTAGAAGAAACTGCCTCCCAGAATTTTAAAGAAAGAAAAACTTATATATATATCAAAATAATGGGTAAACATGATGAAGAGATGGAATATGACTGCAAAGATGAAAATTTAAAAAGATTCTAAAAAAGGAATTGATAAGAAATTGGTTGATTAAAAAAATACAGGAAAGAATATAATCAGACTGGAGACTAGAACAAAGTCATGTGCTTGATTTAGGGTATATCTTGATCTATTAGAAGAAACTGTATCCCAAAATTTTAAGGAAGAAAAAACCGATAAGTATACAAAAAATAAGTTTAAATACAATGAAGGGATAGAATATGACTATAACAATGAAAATTTTAAAAGATTTTTTAAAAGGTATTGGTAAGATAAAATAGTTAAAAAAGGTTAAAGTTGGAAAGGAAAAATTAGAAAAAATAGAATTAGAAAAAAATAAAATTTAAAAAATTTAATTTTGAAAGACTAAAAAACCATGGGAAAAAAGCCATGAATTCGATGTGCTGTATTCCCATAGCTCTGAAGTTTTGCAGTTCTCATTGATCTGTGAACTTGGTCTTGGCTGGATATTTTTGCTGATATTCTGGGGGAGGGGCCTGTTGCCGTGATTCTCAAACGTCTTTGCCCAAGGTAGAATTGCACTGCCCTTGCCAGGGGCCAGGCTAAGCAACCTGCTCAGGTTCACTCTTGGGAGCTTTTGTCCCCTAAATGCTTTCTGTACAGCTTTGAAGGATGGGAATAAAAAATGACGGCCTCCCAATCTCCAGTCCCAGAGGAGCTGAGAGCTCACAGGTTCCACTCCTCAGTGCGCCCTCAGAGAAGAGCAGTGAATCCCTGCCGTCTCTGTGATTTCCAGCCACACTCTGCACTCACCTGGCTAGCAGAGCATTTCTATCTCTGGTGCTTGGCCCTGTGTGGAGTCTCCAAACCCAGCAGATTCTTGCTGTTCACTCCCTCATCGCGCCTTCTGGGATCTACCGATTGTTGGGTCCTTCCTGGAAGAGCAGTGGCCCAACTGTGCTTCAGATCATGGTTTAAGGTAACCCTGAGCTGAGAGCTCACTGCTCAGCTCCATCTCTGCCTCTGGCTTCCCTGCTTTGTTATCTGGGAGCTCTATAACCCTCAGATATCCCTGGTCTTTTTGTGACCCTGAGACCACACTGCCCCTGCAAGGGCTCCGCCCCCCAACTTAGCCTCTGGAGCAAGGTCCCTCAGTGGAGAAGACTTCTGAAAGTTCTGATTTTGTGCTTTGCTGCTCCACCACTTGCTGGGATCCAGCCCCTACCCCCCACCACCCTCTCTTCCCACTTACTGCTTCGGATTCACTTCTCTGCATGTCCTACCTTCCAGAAAGTGGTCGCTTTTCTATTCCTAGAATTGCTGCTCTTCTTCTCTTTGATCTCCTGTTGAGTTTGTAGGTGTTCAGAATGGTTTGATAGCTCTCTAGCTGAACTCCTGGGACCCAATATGAGGAGCATGTTTCCTGATCCTCCTCTATCTTGCTGCTCCCTACCCTTAATCTTTTCTCTTTGTTTTGATGATTTTCTATAGGTTATGTTTGAAATTCTTTCTCCTTATTTTTTGGGTATCTCTTGTAAGGTTTTGGTTTGTTGTTACCATGAGATTTATATTTAACACCCATTTTATATACAAGTCTATTTAAGTTGATGGACACGTAAGTTTGAACATGTTCTAAAAGAGCTGCATTTTTACCCCTTCCCCAATGTTTTATGTATTTGATGCCATATTTTACATCATTTTATTTTGTGTATCCCTTAATTAATTATTATAATTATAATTGATTTTACCACTTTTGGTCTTTTAACATTTATACTAGCTTTATAAGGTTTATCCACTACCTTACCTATGTGTTTGCTTCTACCATCTAAAGAATTTCCTTTAACATTTCTTGAAAGGCCAGATTAGTGGTGACAAATTTTAACTTTTGTTTCTTTGGAAAGCTCTTTATTTGTCTTTCAGTTCTGAATGATAACCTTACTGGGTAAAGTATTTTTGGTTGCACATTTTTTTACCCCTTTCAGCAATTTGACTATATCATGTCAGTCCCTTTTGGACTATAAAGTTTCTGCCAAAATATGAGAGGGGTTCAATTGTACATGACAAGATGTTTTTCTCTTGCTACTTTTAAGAGTCTTCCTTCAAACTTAACTTCTGACATTTTAATTATTATGTGTCTTGGTGGGAAATTCTTTGGGTTCATCTTGTTTGGGACTCTCTATGCTTTATGAACTTGGATGTCTGTTTCCTTTCCCAGATTTGGGAGGTTTTCAGCTATTATTTCTTCAAATGAGTTTTCTCCTCCTTTTGTCTTCTATTTCCAGAATCCATATTAAAAAAAAAATAGTGTGGTTGATGTTTCAGAGGTTACTTAAACTGTTCTTGTTTTTTAATTTTCTTTTTGCTGTTCACTTTGGATGATTTCAACTACCCTGTCTTCTGGATTACTGATCTGTTCTTCTGTATCCTATAATCTGATGTTGATTCCCTTTAGTGTATTTTTCACTTCAGTTATTGTATTCTTAAGCTTTGCTTGGTTCATTTTTATATTCTTTATCTCTTTATTGGAGTTTTCACTATCTTCATTCATTCTCTCCCTAGTTCAATAACCATGTTTATGGCCATTACCTCCAATTCTTTATCAGACAGATTGCTTATCTTCATTTCATTCACTACTTTTTCTGTAGTTTTGTCTTGTTTGTTTGTTTTGTTTTGTTTGGAAAATATTCCTCTATTTCCTCATTTTGTCTGACTCTTTCTGTTGGTGTCTATGTATTAGGTAGATCAGCTTCATCTCCTGGCCTTGAAGAAATGACCTTATGCAGATGTCCTGTGAGGCTCAAAAGTACAATCCTCCCAGTCACCAGAACTAAGTGCTCCAGAGATGTCCCCTGAGTGGACTGCATGTGCCCTCCTATTATGGCTCTGCTATGACTGGTGGGCAAGCCTGGCCCCAGTACAGTTGATTAAGAGGCCAAATGTGGCTACTGTGGGCATTCTTGTGTTTGAAGTTGGCTGAAGGCCCAGCTGATGGGTAGGCCATCCTGCTGTACCTGCACTGGGAATGTGCTTCAGTTTCTCACAAAGAGACATTAATTCATGAACTCTAAATCATGCTTCTCCATGTATTTTTCAGGACTGTCATGAATGAATGACTGTGGTAGTCCATGGGAAGGGCACCCCTTTAGGTTTACCAGTGAACAACCTACACATCCTTTTGCAATGCCCTTGAAAAAAAGAAACTTCCTCCAATATGCGTTCCCTGCTTGGTGAGTGTTGACCCAGAAGATACAACCAAGCTGAAGAATAGGAAAAGGAAAGAGTTTTACCTACAACAAGTAAGAAGAACATCAGGGATTTTTCCAAGATTGGAGAGACAGACAGGGAGTCACAGCTTCCTAAAAGAGATACCAGCACCCAGGTAGGAAAACTTCAAATGTAACTGATGAATTGTTGAAGGCTCTGTGTAGATAACTGAGTTAAAAGCTCCAGAGGGCTCAGTCATAGGAACTCCCCATAATACTGTGAGATTAACCTCCAGGAGCTTGATCAAGTTTCCATAGTAAATATTGGGGAAAAAATTCCCTCATGCTTCCACCAGGGGGAAGAGAAAAGGAACCTATTTGAAATAATCCAGAGGAAGCTAGCTAACCAGAGCCTAATATGCTGGGGTGATCATCAGAGTCTAGCTGAGGGAAGCTGACCCAATTTCGGCCCACTCTAGCTATCTTGTTGACTTAAGGATGGGGGAGAAAACAAAACAAAACAAAACAGGGAAACTCTTGTGAAGTTCACAGTCCAGAGGCATAGACTGCCTAAAGACTGAGACCTGGTCATAAATTATAAAATGCTGCCCTCTGACACACACACATTTCACCAGAACATCACTAAAGACCTAGTTACAGAAGTTCCTTTTTCCTGGTATACCATGTCCAGCTATCAAGAAAAAATTAGCAGGCATACCAACAGGCAAAAAACAAAACAAAACAAACAAAACCCGTAAAACCTGAAGAGATAGAACAAGCATCAAAACCAGACATGTCAGGGATGTTAGAATCTTCAGACCAAGAATTTAAGACAACTAGGGTTAATATGATAAGGGCTCAAATGGATAAAGTAGAGAGCATGCAAGAACAGATGGGCAGTGCAACCAGAGAAATGGAATCCCAAGAAGGAATCAAAAAAGAAATTCTAGAAACAAAAAACAGTGTAGCAGAAATGAAGACTGCATTCAGTAGACTTACCAGTAGATTGTATACAACTGAGGAAGGAATCTCTGCATTAAAGGATATAGCAATAGAATCTTTGAAATCAAAGAAAATGAAGTCTGAAAAAAAAAATGGAACAGAGTACCCAAAAACTGTGGACAGCTGAAGAAGGCATAAGTTATGAGTAATAGGAATACTAGAACTGGAGAAAGAGAGAAAGGAACTAAAGAAGTATTTGAAACAATAATGACTAAGAATTTCCCCAAATTACTGTGAGACACCAAACCCACAGATCCAGAAACTCAGAAAACACCAAACAAGATAAATGGCAAAAGAATTACACCTCAGAATATCATTTTCAAATTATAGAAAGTCAAAGACAAAATATCCTGAAAGAAGCCAGAGGAAAAAAACCACCTTACCTCTAACACCCATCTTCTCAGAAAACATGCAAGCAAAAGAGAGAACAGTGAAATACTTAAAGGGTTTAGAGAAAAAAGCTACCTAGAATTCTGTTCCCTGTGAAATCATTCTTCAAAGGTGTGAAGAAATAAAGACTTTCCTAGACTTACAAAAGTTGAGGAAATCTGTTGCCAGTAGATCTATCTTGCAAGAAATGTTTAAAGAAGTTCTTAGACAGAAGGAAAAAAATGGATCAGAAACTGAGATACACAAAGAAAGGAAGAGCATCAGAAAATGGATAGATGAAGGAAAATAAAAATTAAAAAAAAATTTGTAACTGACCTAATGAGTAACAGTTTGTTCAAAATAATAATAGCAACAATGTAATTATGTATGCATATGCATATAGCATATATATATATTTATTACATGCTTTATACAAATACATGTAAGTAAAGTGAGTGACAGCAATGATACAAGTGATGAGAGGAAAGAATTAGGAATTTTTTAAAATTTTAAGATACTTTCATGGTAAGTGCTATAGCATTATTTGAAACTGTACTTGGATTAGCTGTAAAAATATGTTGCAAACTCTAGGGCAGTCACTAAAAATGTTTAAAAAAGCAAGAATAACAGATACCCTGAGAAAGGAGACAAAATGCTCAATTAATACCATAAAGGGCAGAAAAAGAGTGAAAGACAAAAAGAACAAAGAAAACTGCAATACATATGATAGATATGAATCCAACTTTATCAATAATCACTCTGAATGTCATTGGTCTAAATACACCACTTAAGGGGCTCCTGGGTGGCTCAGTGGTTTAAGCCGCTGCCTTCGGCTCGGGTCATGATCTCAGGGTCCTGGGATCGAGTCCCGCGTCGGGCTCTCTGCTCAGCAGGGAGTCTGCTTCCCTCTCACTCTCTCTGCCTGCCTCTGTGCCTACTTGTGATCTCTCTCTGTCAAATAAAAAAAAAATCTTTAAAAAAAATACACCACTTAAAAGACAGAGATTGTCAGGGAAGGCTGGATGGCTCAGCTCTGCCTATGGCTCAGGTCATGATCTCAGGGTCATGGGATGAAGCCCCGCCTGAGGCTCCCTGCCCAGCCTGAGGTCTGCTTCTCCCTTTGCCCCTCCCCCTGCTCATGTGCACGTGCATGCTCTCTCTTTCTCTCAAATGAATAAATGAAATCTTAACAAAAAAAGTTGGAGATGGTCAGAGTGGATTGAAAAGTATGACCCAGATATCTGGTCTACAAGAAACCCACTTTGAATATAAGGACAGATATAGATAAAAAGTAAATGGATGGAGAAAACATGTTTACACTAACAATAAAAACAAAAAGTTAGTAGTAGTTATATTAATTTTGGAAAGAGAATATAGCAAAGTAAGGAAAATTACCAGGATTAAGGAAGGTATTCCATAATGTAAAGAGTGGATATCTTAAGGAGACATAAAAATTCTTAACATGTATGCAACCTAAAAACAGAGCATCAAACCACATGAGTCAAAAACTGCAGTAGATAAATCCATTATAGTCAAAGACTTCAACACCCTGTTCAGAGATGGACACTTCCAACAGGCCTAAGTAAGGGCATAGTTGAACTCAACAACACTATCAATCATACTACAAAGCTCTGATAAAAAGTATCAAAGGAGAACTAAATAAATGGAGAGACATTTCACGTTCATAGATAGGAAGACTCAATATTGTCAAGATGTCAGTTCTTCACAATTTGATCTAGAGATTCAGTGGAATCCCAGTGAAAGTTTTCACAAGTTATTTTGTGGATATTGACAAACTGATTCTAAGTTTGTATGGAGAGATAAAATGTTCAGAAGAGACAACACAGTACTGAAGGAGAAGAGCGATGTTGGAGAATTGATACTGCCTGACTCAAGATTTACTATAAAGCTACAATATAGTATTGACAAAGCAATAGACAAACAGATCAATAGAATAGGATAGGGAGACCAGAAATAAACCCACATAAAAGTAGTCAACTGATCTTTGAAAAAGGAACAAAATTAATAAAATGAAGAAAAGATAGTCTTTTCAGCAAATGGTGTAGGAACTACTAGACATCCACATGTAAAACATTAATCTGTATATGGACCTTACATCCTTGACAAAAATTAAGTCAAGATGGATTATATATCTAAATGGTAAATATGAAACTATGAAACTCTTAGGAGAAAACCTAGATGACCTTGGATATAGTGATGCTTTTTTAGGTATAACATCAAAGGCATGATCCATACAGAAACAATTGATTAACTTGATTTCATTAAATTAAAAAGCCTCTGCTTCATGAAAGACAATGTCAAAATTAGAAGACAAAAGAGACTGGAAGAAAATAATTGCAAAATTCATATCTGATAAAGATTGCTATCCAAAATATACAAAGAACTCTTAAAACTCAACACTAAGAAAACAAGCAACCCTGAAGACAAACCACAAGAGACTCTTGACTCTGGGAAACAAGCTGAGGGTTGCAGAAAGGGAGGCGGGTGGGGGATTAGGGTAACAGAGTGATGGGCCGTAGGAAAAGCACGTGATGTGATGAGCAGTGAGTGTTATATGCAACTAATGAATCACTGAACATTATATCGGAAACTAATGATGTACTATATGTTGGCTTATGGAATTTCAATTAAAAAGAAAAGAAAATAAGCAACCTAATTAAAAAATGGAAAAGGACCTCACCAAATGAATGGACACCTCACAGATGGCAAGTTTACATGCAACGAGATGTTCCAGATCGTATGTCATCAGGGAAATGCAAATTAAAACTACAATGAGATACCACTATACCTCAATTAGAAGGGCCAAAAAAAAAAAAAAAGGCAAAAACAAATGCTGGGGAGGATGTGGAACAGAAGAAATTGTCATTCATTGATGACAGGAACACAAAATGGTATAGATACTTGGCAAGTCAGAAAGATGGTTTCTTATGAAAATAAACATAGTCCTACAATACCTCTAGCAATCAGGATTCTTATCATTTACCCAAAGGAGCTGGAAACTTATGACAACACAGAAGCTTGAATGTGGTTATTTTTAGCAACTTTATTTATTCATTATTGTCAAAACTTGGAAGCAAGAAAGATGTCCTTCTGCAGGTAAATAGGTAGGTAAAATAGTTAAATAAACTGTGGAAATTCTGATAATGGAATATTATTCAGCACTAAAAAGAAATGATCTAACATGCCCGGAAAAGCCATGAAGGAAACTTATCTGAATATTACTAAATATAAGAAGCCTGTTTGAGAAGGTTGCATGCTGTATGATTCAAACTTTATGACATTCTAGAAAAGGCAAAACTACAGAGACAATATAAGAAGATGAACAGGCAGAGTACAGAGGATGATTGTAATGGTGAAGGCTATGTACATGTGAGGGCAGGGGAGTAAATGGGAAATTTCCATACCTTCCTCTCAATTTTATTGTAAACTAAGTGTCCTAAAAAATAATCTTAAAAAAAAAGCAGTATAGTCTTAAATATATAAAAAATGATTTTGTATGTGTTCAGGATAATATTTACTGTAATAATATTTGCTGTGAAAGTTTTCATTTATATATATATAAATCTTAATTTTTCAGGATGTGCCTATTTAAAAAATCATAATTTCTCATGCATTGAAATTAAAATATTAATAGATTTTCCAGAAATCTCTTCTTTCTCTACAATGTATTTCTTTCCTTTTTTTTTGAAGATTTAGATACCTAAGAGACTAGAATTTCTAGAATATTTCAGTGAATAGATATAACATTTGCATTCTATATTGCTAAATATTATAGGGAACATTACCTATTTGTGTAGTTCTGGAAAAGAAATCTAATGTTCTTATGTTTTGGCTTCCAACTATAAAGTCTTGGTTGTTTTCAGACCATAAAGTAAATTTTTAATCTTATTCTTACATTTTTCCCCAAATATTAAATGGGTCAAATAACATTGTAATTAAGTTATTTTGCAAAGTTAAATAAGTTTATTATAAAAATGTGTGCAGTGCCAAACAAAAGAAAACATAACACCAGTTGGAGAACTGTAAAACTCAGGCCCTCAAATAATCTGCATATATATACTGTAAATTATGATCAATCTAAATATTCTATCTAAAGACAAATTTTAGATAAATAATCCAATACAATAATTTTATTTCAGTAAGGCGATTGTTTTCTAGTAAACTGCAAATTCATTACTGGTGTTTTGACATATTTTGTAAAGATCAGAACATGTGAGGAATAAAAACATAAAGAAACAGTGTTCCATCCTTCAAATTTTTAAGTTTATACTCAGCTGCATCTTTATATCTTCTTTTTTTTCTGGGTCATAATTATTGTAATAACTTTTGAGCCAATTTGCCCATCAAAAGATAGTCTTGCTTAAAACAAACTTCTGAATCAGTTGCCATTTTTAACCATGGAAAATGATAGAACAGTTTATAAAAAATGTGTTGAGCTAATTTTCTTGGAACTGTTTCAGAGCAAAAGAGTCACCAAGTTCATCTTTTATGGAATTGAGTGGGTGTGAAGTATGTGATGCTTGAGAAAGAAAATGTCTAGGAGGAAATGAAATAGTTCAGCAATTATCTTGGCAATTAAAAAAGGATTTTCTTAATTTTATAGAAATACTTCCTTAGCTTGAAGGAAGTGCTAGTTAAAGCTACCACTATTGGGGTCCCTGGGTGGCTCAGGGGGTTAAGTGGTTGCCTTCAGGTCAGGTCATGATCCCAGGGTCCTGGGATTGAGCCCAGCATTAGGCTTCCTGCTTAGTGGAGAGCCTGCTTCTCCCTCTCCCTCTTCCTGCTGCTCTGCCTCCTTGTGATCTCTCTCTCTCTCTCTGTGTCAAATCAATAAAACCTTAAAAAAAAAAAAAGCTACCACTATCATCAACAGTTAAGCAAAAACCAGAACTAAAACTTTGTAGAAAAATATGGTAATAGATTTTATTTTAATGTGATAAAATATATGTAACATAAAATTTCCCACTTTAACCCTTTTCATGTGTACAATTAAGGAGCTTTGAGTATGTTCACAGTGTTGTGTAATTATCATCACTATCTATTTTTAGAAGGTTTCATCATCTCAAAGAGAAACTCTGTACCCACTAAACAATAAAGTTCACTCTTCCTTCATCACTTGTCCCTGGTAGCCATATCTATTCCTTCTGTCTCTATGAGTTTCCCTGTTCTACATACATCATATAAGTGGAATCACACAATATGTGCCCTTTTGTGCCTGGATTATTTCACTTAGCATAATGTTTTCAAGGTTGTACTTGTTAGAGAAGGAATCAGATTCCTTTTTATGATTGAATAATATTCCATTGTGTGTGTATGACAAGCACTACATTTCGTTTATCCATTCACCTGCTGATAGGTGAATAAGGTTGCTTCTATCTTTTGGCTAGTACGAACAATGCTGCTATGAACACTAGTGTACAAAAAATATCTGTTTTAATCTTTGTTTTCAGTTCTTTGCATATATACCTAGAAGTGGAATTGTTAGATGATATGACAATGGTATGTTTAGCTTTTTGAGGAATGGCTGAACTATTTTTCACAGTGGCTGTATCATTTTATGTTCCCTCCAGCAGTGCCTAAGGGGTCCAATTTCTCCACATCCTCACCAATGCTTATTATTTTCTGTTTTCATTTTCTGATAGTAGCTATACCAATGGGTGTGAAGTGGTATGCCATGGTGGTTTTGTTTGTGCTTCCCTAATGACTAGTGATGTTGAACATCTTTTCATGTGCTTATTGGCTATTTGTGTGTCTTCTTTGGAGAAATGTCTGCTCAAGCTCATTGTCATTTTTTTTTTTTTTTTGTGGTAAGTTGCCTTGAAAATCCAAGCAACTTTGTTAAAACAAAGATTTTATTTTCTATGAAAAGGTACTGTGCAGTAGTTACCAGGGAAGCTGAATACAGTAAGTATGTAGGCTTGGGAGTAGTTTTTAAATTTGCAGCAGACATCAAAGAAATCCTAAATGATACACATTTGTTCAGGCAAACACAAGAGAACTCTGGATCAGTTTCTATGAACTATGAAAAGGATAAAGACAAAAAGCCTCTTTATCTCAATCAGGTTTTGAATGACAGCTTGTGTCTTTATTTTATTATGCTCATTGTCATTTTTAAAAGTGATTGTGTTGTTGTTGCAATTGACTTCTACTTCTTTATATATTATGGTTATTAATCCCTTATCAGATATATGATTTGCAAATAGGGTCTCCCATTCTCTAGATTGTCTTTTCACTCTTTTGATTGCATCCTTTGATGTACAATTTAAAAAAAAATTTTAGTGAAGCCCAATTTATTTATTTTTCTTTCATTGTCTGTACTTTTGGTGTTACTCACCACCATGCTCCAAAACTCATTGCTGAATCCAATGGCATGAAGATTTTCCCTGATGTTTTCTTCTAAAAGTTTTTATAGTTTTAGCTCTTGACTTTAGGTTTGGGATCCATTTTGAGTTAATTTTTGTATATGGTATAAGGTAAAGGCCCAATTTCATTCTTTTGTATGTGGATAAACCGTTTTCCCAGAACCATTTATTGAAAAGACTATTCTTTCTCCACTGAATGGTCTTGGCACCCTTGTGAAAAATCAATTGGCCACATGTGTGAGAATTGATTTCTGGACTTTCTATTCTGTTCTATTCGTCTTTATGTTTCCCCTATGACAGCACCACACTATTTTGATTACTATAGATAGCTTTGTGGTAAATTTTGAAATCAGGAAGTATGAATTGAGTTCTCCAACTGTATTCTTTTTCAAAATTGTTTTGTCTATCCCTTGAGATTTCATGTGATTTCTGTGATTTTGTTTTATTTCTACAAAAAATGTCATTGGGATTATTATAGAAATTGTACTGAATCTATAGAAATCTTTGGGTAGTCCTGTCATTTTAATAATATTAAGTCTTCCATTGTATGAACATGGGATATCTTCCCATTTATTAGGTCTTCTTTAATTTCTGTTTTATAGCTTTCATTGTATAAGTCTTTTGCTTCCTTGGTTAAACTTACTCCTAAGTATTTTATTCTTTTTGATGCTATTGTAAGTGGAATTTTTTTCTTAATTTCCTTTTTAGATTTTTCACTGATAGTATGTAGAAATAGTATGTAGAAATGCAACTGATTTTTGTGTTTTGATTTTGTGTCTTTCAATTGTGTTTCATTTGTTTATTAGCTCTAACAATTTTTTTGGTGGAAGCTTTAGGGTTTTCCACATATAAAATTATGCCATCTGTGAAAAGAGGTAATTTGACTTCCGTTTTTATTTTTAAAGATTTTATTTATTTATTTGACAGAGATCACAAGTTGGCAGAGAGGCAGGCAGAGAAAGAGAGAGAGGGGGGAAGCAGGTTCCCTCCTGAGCAGAGATCCTAGTGTGGGGCTTGATCTCAGGACCCTGAGACCATGACCGGAGCCACAGGCAGAGGCTTAACACACTGAGTCACCCGGGTGCACCAATAATTTTACTGCTTGAGAGACACTTTTACTTCCTTTTAGTTTGATACTTTTAATTGTTTTTTTTTTTTTCTTGCCGAATTGCTCAAGCTAGAACTTCTAGTACTATGTTGAATATAAATGTCGAAAGCAATTAAAAGCAGTGGTCAGTCTTCAGAACCCACAACTCTGATATTTTGAAGGACAAAGTCTTTATTTTCCAATCTGACTCTAGCAAGCTACACTGGAAAATCAGTCTGCCACCCTCATACTGCCAGCCACAAAGATTGGGGATAGAGGATGGTAGCCACTACCATTAGGGAAATGTTGAAATTCATTGAAATTTGCCAGTTGTCCACTGGGTGTTTCAAAGTTTCTACTACAGCCCAGAGTTCCAGAAGTCACTTCAGACAGCAGCTGCCAGTTCAATAGTTGTTGAGATGAGATGATGGATTCCTAGAGCTTCCCAGTCCATCTTCGTCTGTGATGTCACTCTCCCAAAAGTTGCATTTCTTTTTTGCCTGTCCACCTCTTCTAGCCTGATATATTTTTGTTTCAATAAGGTCAAGGCCTGGGGCACCTGGGTGGCTCAGTGGGTTAAAGCCTCTGTCTTCGGCTCAGGTCATGATCCCAGCGTCCTGGGATCCAACTCCAAGTTAGGCTCTCTGCTCAGCGGGGAGCCTGCTTCCTCCTCTCTGCCTGCCTCTGCCTGTTTGTGATCTCTGTCTGTCAAATAAATAAATAAAATATTAAAAAAAAAAAAAAAGGTCAAGGCCTTGAGGTAAATTCTTTGTGGAACAATTGGTTTCCTTTTGTTTCAGAGTCACAGATTTACCATTGATTTTGGCTGGCCATGTGACACATTTGTGTAATTCAAAAAACCTTGAGGGTGAGTGTAGAGAGAATATAATTACTTTTTCTTTGCTTCTGAAATTGATACACATCTAAATTGGGCCAATTTTTTTGTATTTATATAAATTATTTATATTTAAAAGCCATGAATGACTCATTTAAAATACCTTTTTTGTGTATGTGATAAATCAGTGAAACAGTGTTTCAGAAACAAACATGTTGTTTTATCTGTTCTGTTTCATAACCAACTTTTTCTGTCAGTCAAGTCTTAGCTTAATGAAAAAATAAAAACAACAAACTTTTGTCCTGTGCCCTACATTTTTATCACCTTTGGCATCCTGTCTGAATAATCTTAAAGATAGAATGTTTTAAAAAATCAGTGAGGAGACTATATCATATTTCTTCCTAAGAAGCAGTTTCTAACTTTTATAACATTCACAAAAATAGTCAATTTGGGAGCTACTTCATGATAAACTACTCATTTAAAATTTCAAAAAAGGGGTGTCTGGGTAGCTCAGTCAGTTAAGTGTCTGCCTTTGGCTCAGGCCATGATATTAGGGTCCTGAGATCATGCCCTACATCAGGCTCCCTGCTCATCTGGAGAGCCTGCTTCTCCCTTTCCTCTCAGCCCCATTGCTCTCCTCTGCTCATGCTTTCTATCTGGCTCTCTCTCTCAAATAAATAACATCTTAAAAAAAATTTTTTTTTTTTTAAAAATGCAATGTTTCTAGCAGCTTCACTTTGAATTGCTAATTTTTACCATGTTCCAGGTGTGGGTTGGCTATCTAATTACTGATACCTGATCAAGATACTCTTAATCCATGTTTTACTTCTGAAAAATAACAGTAGATGTTTAGGGGTTAGTGTTGTGTTCAATGAACATTTTTGTTTTTATTTTTATTTATTTTTTAAATTATCATTATTTTTTTAAGTAGGCTCCACACCCAGCATGGAGCCCAATGCAGGACTGGAACTCATAGCCCTGAGATCAAGACCTGAGCTGAGATCTAGAGCTGGACGCTTAACCAACCGAACCATTTGCTGCCATTTTTGTTTTTAAAGAAAGAATTCCATCCATCATGTAATGAATATACATCCTTATGACTAAGGAAGCAGATTTTCTCCTTTATGAGGACCTTTCTGAAGTTGAAGAGGATGAGTATGGTTGAGGCTGGGCTTCGAGGCTTTATTACAAATCTTTTATCCCTGTTTTCTCTGTTTTTCTGGAGAACTTTCTAGAGAAAGCCTTCTAGAATTATCTGCTTCCTAGCCTTGAGGAGATTCCCTCTTAGGTTTAGTCTCTCACTTTTCTTCTGACTGAAGGAACAAAGCTTTGTGAGAACGATGTCTTTTGAAGCTAAGAAAAAAAAACATGACACTCTAAGCACTGAGTATACAAAATGAGGGGAATCCATTTCAGCCCTTAAAACGTTTCCAGCACAAAACTGTCCTTTTTAGTGTTGCCATTTCTGTCACTCTACAGTGAGGTTGTCTGCTGAGAGGCCGTTGGCTCTGCCGCTTCACTGAGGGAGGCCCAACTTTCTAGGCCAGGTGATGGCCTCCTGCTTGCTTTTCACACAGCCCCTACTGAGCCAGCCCTGAGCCACACAGCTGTTTCACTTCTTCCCTTCTCTGCAGGCCAGCCTGGCTCCGCGTTTCTCACCATCACCCTTTCGCCACCCTCCCTTCCTCACCCCTCTCCCACATGTGTCCCTTTCTTCCCTTCCTCTGTGTCTGCTCTTCTCAGAAGTTAGCTTACAAAGCAAAGTTGTAACTTTGAATTCCTGTTTTTCCAACTACCATCATGTGACAGGATATCTCCTTATTGGAGGTTTTCCCTAATTTCAGAAGCCCTTTAAAAGTGAGAGCTTCCTCCACACCTCTTTTCAGCAGGGCAGCTCGGAGACCAGAGTAGGAGAAGGGGTGATTGGGTGCCTGCATTGTTTTGGTTCCTTCCTCCCCCCTCCTCTCCATTAGTGCAAGTGAAGGATAAACTGTGGGACATGAGGCTGTCCCTGCTCCTGGTTTTCTTCCCTCTCATTCCAGTCGCTGTACAGCTGTTGGGTAAGTTGACTGAAGCGGAAGCTTTCTAACTTGGGGCCTGGGGGAGATGGCACACCTTCCCTTTTGGGTCAAGGTTAATGGATTCCTTTTAATACTGTGGTGAGGAGGAAAGCAAAAGTCCCCTGCACCACCAGGTCTGTGGGGGAAACAGTTTTCCTCCTCTTGGAAGCCGGGAACATGGAGTAGGGAGGCGGCTTCTCAGGCCAGAGGTGCTACCTGGCCCCCAGCCCCACAGAACCCCTGTTTCTTCCTGACTTCTTTCACATCCCATGGTTCCTTCCCTGTTCTGTTCTTAGAGGCATTTCCTCTGTAGTTTGTGCGTTCTGGTTTTCAATTCACAATATTCCTGTCTAAGCACCAAGAAATATCTTCTGAATGTTTTTGGCCAAAAGGAGGGCGGCACTGCTCTCTTTCTTCATGGTGGGTCTAAGGACAAGGTCATAGATCATCCTCCAAGGACAGATTCCATGAGGTTTTTCACAACGCGTCTTTTTCTGTGAACAAACCTTTTAATCATCCATAGATTTTTACAGCTACAAAGTTCATCAGTATTCTAAGTTGTTCAACTGATTTACACTTGTTCCCCCCCCCCCCCCCGCCTTTTTTTTCCTGGAGACTGGTGGTTACTCACAAGGAACAAAATCATAGCTTTTCAATTCTCAAAGATGTTGTCGAGTCTCCCTTTTCTTTTTTAGTCCTTTAGACTCAGCCTGTTTAATTCCAAATGAGAGTACCCATTAGAATTTTCATTCCCTTTTGAAATGAGATGGAAGGGATCTCAACTTTGAACTTTGGTCTTGATCTCTCTTCTCTTCTCCAAAATGAGCACAGGTCATATGTGTGCATTCTGTTCCAAGGGCACTCCACACTCTCCATGTAATGGTGCAGGCGGGACTGGGGCACACCAGTAACACAGAAATGCCCACCACCGGGAGACTTCCAGAGAGGGTGCTGACCACAGAAAATATTAAATCATAATGAGCATTAAGTAGAGGTGATTATATGGGGGCACTTGGGTGTCTCAGTCAGTTACGTATCCGGCTCTTAACCTGAGCTCAGGTCTTAATCTTAGATGGTGAGTTCAAACCTCATGTTGGGCTCCATGCTGGTGTGGAGACTACTGGGGAAAAAAAAAAAAGGAAAAAGAAGTAGTAGTGAGTACAAAAGCTCAAGTGAAAGACCCGTGCTCTTGCCAGGGAGCTACTTAATTACTCTGTGTTTTAGATTCCCTGTTTATATGGGGAGCATAATGTTACTTGCACCAAGTTTTTGCAAGGATTCAATGAGTTACAAAATTGAAAATGTTTAGAACATAGTCTGGCCCATAGGAAGGCTTCCCAAGTGCCAGCTATTAAAAGTAGTGACTTCTTGTTCCCACAGCAGTAACAAATTATCCAATAAAAGCAGTATATTAAGCATTTAAAGGAGAGATTTCCCAAAGAACCGTAAGGTTCCTGGAGCCTGAAAAGATATTTTACCTTATTGCTGGACAAAGCATATCTCTCAGTAAGTAAGGGGTGCTGGAGGAAGAGATGCTTAACCCAAGTGGGAGAAGACCACAGCCTGGGGTTAGACATTAACACAGTGTTCAACTTGCTAGTCTGTCTTGTGGCTTCAGGGCCCCAAAGGTTAAAACTAAGACCAGTGAGGGGAACCTGGGTGGCTCAGAGGGTTAAGCCTCTGCCTTCAGCTCAGGTCATGATCTCAGGGTCCTGTGATCGAGCCCCATATAGGGCTCTCTGCTCAGTAGGGAGCCTGATCCCCCCCACCCCCGCCTGCCTCTCTGCCTGCTTGTGATCTCTTTCTCTCTGTTAAATAAATAAAATCTTAAAAAAAAAGCAACAACAAAAATCAAAACTAAGACCAGTGAAAATCTAAGAGTTGAGCTGTCTCAGATAGGATAGTCTGCTTAGGAGTGAGTTCTTTGTTACTGAAGGTCTTTAAAGAGAATCTCGATGAACAATTCAAGGGCTCTGTATGCGACCTGGATTCTAACCCAGGCAGTCCAATAGAAACATCATTGGTTAAATTACATAGCCATGCTAAAAAAGTAAAAAGAAACAGGTGACATTGATTCTTATGAATGTATTTCTTTTAACCCAATATATCCAAAATATTTTCTGTGAAGATCACTAATATCACCTGATCATTTTATCAGGATAAAATATACGGGCATATTTTTTTTTTGATTTTTTTTAAACATTTTGATTGATTTTTTTTAAACATTAAATTTTCAAAATCCAGTATGTATTTCGTACTTAGAGCACATTTCAATTCAGACTAGCCTCTTTTGAAGTGTACAATAGACCCTCAGGGCTGATGTCCACCATATTGGGCAGCGTAGGTACTAATTTTCTTTAAACTGACTCAATGTTTTGGGGCAAGAAATGTTTCTCAATTTGCTTAGGAAAGTTTCTCTCCTTGAGACAGCAGGATGCCTTGCTCTGATGAATGTCTTCCTCTTCTTAGGCACAAATATGGGGGAAGCAGGGAGGTGCTAAAGATGTGTTTACTCAGAGAATTTGAAAAAAAAATGGGTAAGGGAGCCCCTTCCAAATTTTTTTTCTCTAACTTGAAAGTCTATAATTCTGATTTTACCTTTTCTTGGTTCACACAGCACATGGACAGAGGTTAGTTACGGCTTCATAATAAAGCAGTAGAACAAAGGGTATTTGAATTCCCACACCTCTTGCACCAGCTGCCCTGGGTCCTAACCCATGAAGAAAACCCACAGAAATGTCTCCCTACTTTCTGTGGTTTATTTATTTATTTATTTATTTATTTATTTATTTATTTATTTTTAACTCAGAACACTTTCTCCTACCTCCCGTAGTGCATCCCGCATCATCAGTGCTGGGAGTACCCACGTCATACCTCGAGGGGCTAGGAGCCCAAGCTTAAGTGGGGGTGGGGTGGGGTGGGGAGGGTGGTACATGGAGTTCTTCTGCTTCTCTTGCCCTGCTATCTGTTAGCAGGAAGAGTTGCATTCAGCACTAATGTTTAGATCTCAGTGGGGATATAGTCATATTAGTGATATAGTGAGAGATGTTCAGACACAGAGGTTAGACCTCAGCTGAGATCTTCAGCTTAAAATGGAATGGCTTAGCTCATCAGCAATGGTGTGTTAGTAAACTTAACAATCGATTCTCAGAGAAGAGGAAAAAAAAGCACTGAGTTGGGGCATTTAGTGATTTCCATGGTGTAAGATTCCTGCTACGGTTGATTTCAAACTACGAATGCTATGTCACGGGAGGCAGAGTTGGAAAAGATGCCAACAATAGGACCTCACTAGCCAATGAGTGTAAAACAAATACAGTGAACGTGATCCCTGGCTCAGTCTCATGCAGCATCCAACCTCTGTGTTTTATAGGTAAGAAAATTGAAGTCCTGACAGATTAAGTGATCTTTCCAGAGTACCACAACTAGTTAATAGCACAACCCATTTAGTGCTTAGGAGTCCTGACTCCCAAGGGAGTATTCTTTCTATTAAAGAGAAACGATGTGTTTTCTTGCTGAATGAGTGATTGGTTAATACCAATCTAAAATTCTTCAAGAAACAATTCCCCACTGCCATTCCCTTTGTCATTTTAATTTTTATGAAATTTTCCTTATGATATTTCTATTTTTCTTTATTTCTAGTCTCCTCATTTCTGCCTTTACATATGACTTCTTTTAGATACCAGATTTAAGACACACTTTATCTAGTTACTGAGCAAAACCAAGTTCTTGTCATCGTTTTTTTGCCTCCATTGTTCTTATATTTGTCTATTTTTCCTGTTATTGTTCGAAACGTCATCTGACATTTCTGAAATTGAAAAATGGAGTTCTGCATATGTAGGATATTGTGGTTAATGGTTAGATGACACTTGTTTTGCTACATGACAATTCAGCACCTTATGAGGACGCTGAACTTAATTTCTCAGTAGGAGGAGTCATCATTGGTTAAATGTGAACTTTACAGGGTCATATGTGCTCAACCTCAGTTAAAGACAAAACCCCTTGCCCTCAAAAGGGAGCTAGAGTCCATAGGCATCCTTCAACACTCAGATCTGGCCTCTGGGACTGGAAGGCAAACAGCTAAGGGAGAACTAAGAAGTCACAGAGGCCGCAAGAGGAGTGGAACAAAAGGAAAGCAGCTTCTGAAGTTGCATATTCCATAGCTGAGAGGGAGTCAAACTGATGTTAAAATGAGAACACTAACGTCCTCTTCCTCTTGGCCACCATCAAGCATTGTTGGATGGAACATCATGTGGTTGGTTTGGGCCATAGAGGTGACTAGTAGAAATCAGTCAGAACACAAATGAGAGTAAAGGTGGTAAGAAAGCAAGGACCCTTTCAAAAAGAATTGAAACTGAGATCGGAAGGAGAAAGCATTCTAAGACAAATTTGTCCACTTACAAACCAAGTTAAAGTCACAAAGCCCTTTCAGATCCCTCATTCCATTCATCAATCATTTTCAGATCCTTCACAATAGCCCCATGAGGTAAGATGGGTAGGTGTTACCACCCACCTTTTACTACATGAGAAAACAGGCTCAGAAGTCAGCTAGCCACTAAGGACCAGAGCTGATTCTTGACTATTGTCTTCTGGCTAAGAATTTGCCAGCTGGAGTGTGTTGACAAGGAAAGACACAAAATGTGCTCAAAACAGCAGTATTTCAAAAAAGGACTTAGTCCCTCTATTTGTATCAACTGTTTAGACTTTTCACTCAGGGAGGGGAAGGAGGGCATTAACCCTGCAATATTTACTGAATGCAAAATGATATGCTGGGTTTTTTTACATAAATTATCTCATTCAGAAATTCATAGCAAGTCTATCATGGAGCATTATTATTCCTATTTTACAGATTGGGAAAGCAAGACAAGAATTATTAATTTACCTGAGCAATACAACTAGCGAATTGTGGAGGCAAAATCCGATCACAAGTTTGCTGACCCCAAAGAATGTACTTTTCTCCACCACATCACTTGTCTCTTGAGTTTGGAAACTCTGGAGTCTCCATCATCTCTGCTCTTCTGTGCCTTTCTCTGGGCTGCTGCAACAGCTCTATTTTCCTCTAGTCTCATCCTCTGTTCAGCTATTTCATGCTGTCTTCAAGACTGATTTTCCCGTTACTGATAATACTTAACATGTATATAGTAATTTCCACAGGTCAGGAACTGTTCTCAGCGCTTTATTTAGAAGATCTCATTGGATCCTTACAACAACGAGCAGGTTCTATTATTTTCCCCTCATTTTTCAGATGGAGAAAAGGAAGAACAGAATAGTTTAGAAACTTGACCAAAGTCCTATAGCCAGTGAGCATCAGAGCTCTGATTATGACATGGTCATATGGACATGATACATAAAGACTAATTAATTAGCATGACTGTGAGGGGAAGAAGAAAGAAGAAAGAGTGGTGTAGGTTCAAAACCTACAGATTTTGCTTGTTTGTCCTAGGATTGGGGGAGGGCCTGGCAATCTGAGGTTGAAGATCTAGGAGAGAAAGAAAGAAAGAGAACAAGTTGAGAGACAGAAGGGAGTAGCATCCAGGACACAGGTAAAGAGATCAGCAGACTGGGGTGACCTGCTGAGACAAGAGTGAACAAAATCAGGAAGGGTGTAGCTATTCATATCTTAGGAAATGAGACAGGAAGTTGGAGAAGTTTCTTACTCCTGCCATCACCTTTCTTCTGAGGTCATAACCCATATTGGATTCACCCTTGTACCTCCCCAAATGGCCAAATGCAGTGACTTCAAGTATTAGGTTCTCTGAAGATTTGGTGAATAAATGAAGGATCAGAGTGAAAACTAAAATAACTCTCAATTTTTCCTTTATTCTTTTATTTGATATTGCCACACCTAACACTGTGATCCTTAGTCTGGCGCCTGCCCCCAGTACTTGGCTTAGTTCTTTTGCATGTACTTGGTGTATGATAAATACCTGCTTTTCTCTTAACCTTGGTCCTTGGAGGACACCTCTGTAGGTTTTACCTTCATTTACTGAGGCTTTAGGGACAGATTTCTTGGTTCGGGTTGTTGAAGACACTATCTCTGATGGTGATTGGCATGAAGAGGAGTGGGGAGGTGAGACGGGAAGGGAAGGAGCTGATGGCCACTGTGGACAGCTGGAGTTCAGCCCTGCTGGGGTGTTCTGGGTGATAAGGCAGCCCACCCAATATGCCAGGGATTGGGGTTGTTTCTTCATCAGCTGCTATCAGTCACTGGTGAAGAGCTCCTCCTGGGGGCCTTCATTCTCCAACCCTTCTTGCCTTCACAGCATGTGAGGACAGGGGCCTCTGATGCACCCCAGGGCCAGAGATGCTGTGCTGACATTGAGGAGTGGGGTTGCCTGCACTGAAATGGCAAAAGGCAAGAAGAAATAAGTAGGGTTCTGGCAGCACCTGCTACAAAATACCCAATTATTTTCATTGTATCTAGTTTTTCTATCTTGCAAAAGATCGTTTTTCATGTTTGCAAGTCAGGATTTCATTTATCAATAGTGGGGAAGGTCTACAAATGTATAAGGAAATAGAGCATATAATAGTTCTGTCTCCAGAGGGTCAAATTTAATAACCTAATTTTCTTTGCTAGTCACTTTAGAAATTTCAGTATTTGCTTGATGTTATGGAAAAATGTAAAACCATTAAAACATGCTTAAAAGAATATTTACCTTCATGGGGCACCTGGGTGGCTCAGTTGGTTAGGTGTCTGACTCTTAATCTAAGCTCCGGTCTTGATCTCAGGTTGTGGGTTTGGGCCCTGCATTGGGCTCCTTGCTGGGTGTGGAATGTATTTTAAAAAAATAATATTCACACTTACGTTATTGGTTACCTGGTCTTCCCTTATTTTGACTTGAGATATTGAACTGAAACTTATTATCATTGCTTCTTTCCTTGTATGTTTTTTGACCTTTGAGGTTTCTGCCTTTGAATTAGCTACAGGTAGTATGAGCTCAGTGGGGCACAGAAGTTGTCTTTGGTTTGTCCTTACAATGTCACCCGCACAGTACCTGGTACATATTTATCAAAAAATTAATATGAGGGACCTCTGGGTGGCTCATTTGGTTAAGCATCTGCCTTCATCTCAGGTCATGATCCTAGGGTCCTGAGAGCAAGACCCATGTCAGGCTCCCTGCTGAGCAGGGAGTCTTCTTCTTCCTCTCCCTCTGCCTGTTGCTCCCTCTGCTTGTGCTCTCTCTCACTGTTTCTCTGTGTGTCAAATAAATAAATAAAATCGTCAAAAAAATAAGAAAAATTAATTTGAGTTGAGGAAGATAAAGTTAAAGATGAAAGATGGGTCTCTTCAATTCTGTAAATATATTTCTTTTTTTTTTTAAAGATTTTATTTATTTATTTATTTGACAGAGAGAGATCACAAGTAGGCAGAGAGGAGGCAGAGAGAGAGGGGGAAGCAGGCTCCTTGCTGAGCAGAGAGCCAGATGAGGGGCTCAATCCCAGGACCTTGGGATCATGACCTGAGCTGAAGGCAGAGGCTTTAACCCACTGAGCCACCCAGGAGCTCCCAATTCTGTAAATATATTTCTGACAGGTATTTAAAAAGCAGAAAGAAAAACACACATTCAATCCCATAATTGAGATGGCAGAGAAAGGAATATAACAATTCTACTGTCCTCATTTGTTAGCTTTGTGCTGTTTCTATTATAATTACATAACTAGTATAGACAGAGAACAGAATGTTTATATATATAAAACATTGGTATGGTTAATAGTGGCAAAAAAAATCAAAAAAATACCACTAGGTATCTTTTGGTCAAGGCCTTGACTCTATTTAGAGGAAGAAATCAGAGCAACTGCACAGAGACCATGATAAAAGGAAAACTCCGTGTTGATTATTAGTGGGGAAGAGGAATAATGGATTACTGTGGAATCATAAAGTGATAATGTTACATTTCCTTATATTGTCTAGCAAAGACAATATCAAACTTTCCCTGCTCCCTAATGTCAAAGATAAATAAAGGAAACCAGAATAGATAAGGTTGAATTGAAATAGAAACTTTTCATTTCCAAGTACTCCTTGTATAAACAATTTATGAAGTGTTTTTTGGTAAAAATAAACTTTCAGGGGAAGAAGTAACATGAAATACACCCGTCACCATTCATTAGTTATTAAATAAACTAATGTTCCTGGGTTATTAGTCAAGATGCTTCAGATTAAACTTATATCCTTTCATTCATTCAACTAATATTTGTGGACAGAATATTTTGCTCCAAAAAGAGATGATACAGTCCTGAACCAGAAAGATTAAGTCTTTCTACTTGTGGGATTTACATTCCAGTAAAAGGACATGGACAAAACATAATTAATGATTTTTTAAAATTTATTTTCAGCGTAATAGTATTCATTGTTTTTTTTTTTTTAAAGATTTTATTTATTTGACAGACAGAGATCACAAGTAGGCAGAGAGGCAGGCAGAGAGAGAGAGGAAGGGAAGCAGGCTCTCCACTGAGCAGAGAGCCCAATGCGGGGCTCTATCCCAGGACCCCGGGATCACGACCTGAGCTGAAGGCAGAGGCTTAAACCACTGAGCCACCCAGGTGCCCCTAGTATTCATTGTTTTTGCACCACACCCAGTGCTCCATGCAATAAGTGCCCTCCCTATTACTCACCACCTGGTTCCCCAACCTCCCACCCCCTGCCCCTTCAAAACCCTCAGGTTGTTTTTCAGAGTCCATAGTCTATCATGGTTCATCTCCCCTTCCAATTTCCCTCAACTCCCTTCTCCTCTCCATCTCCCCATGTCCTCCATGTTCTTTGTTATGCTCCACAAATAAGTGAAGCCATATGATACTTGACTCTCTCTGCTTGACTTATTTTGTTCAGCATAATCTCTCAGTCCCATCCATGTTGCTACAAAATTGGATATTCATCCTTTCTGATGGAGGCATAATACTCCATCGTGTATATGGACCACATCTGCCTTATCCATTCATCCGTTGAAGGGCATCTTGGTTGTTTCCACAGTTTGGCGACTGTGGCCATTGCTGCTATAAACATTGGGGTACAGATGGCTCTTCTTTTCACTACATCTGTATCTTTGGGGTAAATACCCAGCAGTGCAATTGCAGGGTCATAGGGAAGCTCTATTTTTAATTTCTTGAGGAAGAATCTCCACACTGTTCTCCAAAGTGGCTGCACTAACTTGCATTCCCACCAACAGTGTAAGAGGGTTCCCCTTTCTCCACATCCTCTCCAACACACGTTGTTTCCTGTCTTGCTAATTTTGGCCATTCTAACTGGTGTAAGGTGATATCTCAGAAAGACCCACAGCAATATCATCCTCAATGGGAAAAAGCTTGCAGCCTTCCCGTTGAGATCAGGAACACGACAAGGGTGCCCACTCTCACCACTCCTGTTCAACATAGTATTAGAAGTCCTAGCAACAGCAATCAGAAAACAAAGAGAAATAAAAGGTATCCAAATTGGCAATGAAGAAGTCAAACTCTCTCCCTTCACAGATGACATGATTCTTTATATGGAAAACCCCAAAGACTCCACCCCCAAACTACTAGAACTCATCCAGCAATTCAGTAACGTGGCAGGATACAAAGTCAATATACAGAAATCAGTGGCTTTCTTATACACTAACAATGAAAATACAAAAGGGGAAATTAGAGAATCGATTCCATTTACTATAGCACCAAGAACCATAAGATACCTGGGAATAAAGCTAACCAAAGAGGTAAAGGATCTGTACTCGAGGAACTACAGAACACTCATGAAAGAAATTGAAGAAGACACGAAAAGATGGAAGACCATTCCATGCTCTTGGATTGGAAGAATAAACATTGTTAAAAGGTCTATATTGCCTAGAGCAATCTATACTTTTAATGCCATTCCGATCAAAATTCCACCGGTATTTTTCAAAGAGCTGGAGCAAATAATCCTAAAATTTGTATGGAATCAGAAGAGACCCCGAATTGCTAAGGAAATGTTGAAAAACAAAAACAAAACTGGCGGCATCACGTTACCTGATTTCAAGCTTTACTACAAATCTGTGATCACCAAGACAGCATGGTACTGGCATAAAAACAGACACATAGTCCAGTGGAACAGAGTAGAGAGCCCAGATATGGACCCTCAACTCTATGGTCAAATAATCTTTGACAAAACAGGAAAAAATATACAATGGAAAAAAGACAGTCTCTTCAATAAATGCTGCTGGGAAAACTGGACAGCCATATGTAGAAGAATGAAACTCGACCATTCTCTTACAGCGTACACAAAGATAAACTCGAAATGGATAAAAGACCTCAACATGAGACAGGAATTCATCAGAATCCTAGAGGAGAACATAGTCAATAACCTCTTCGATATCAGCCACAGCAACTTCTTTCAAGATATGTCTCCAAAGGCAAAGGAAACAAAAGCAAAAATGAAATTTTGGGACTTGATAAAGATCAAAAGCTTCTGCACAGCAAAGGAAACAGTCAACAAAACAAAAAGGCAACCCACAGAATGGGAGAAGATATTTGCAAATGACAGTACAGACAAAAGGTTGATATCCAGGATCTGTAAAGACCTCCTCGAACTCAACACACACAAAACAGATAATCATATCAAAAAATGGGCAGAAGATACGAACAGACACTTCTCCAATGAAGATATACAAATGGCTATCAGACACATGAAAAAATGCTCATCATCACTAGCCATCAGGGAGAATCAATTTAAAACTAAATGATTTTTTAAAAAGAGTATATTTTAAGATGGTTATGAACATTATATAGAAAAAGAGCAAAATTTGGATCATCTGCTCACTAAGGACTTGACACTTGAGCTGGGACCTTAAAGAGCATCCAAAGAAGAGGGAACTTAAACTATGAAGTTTCTTAAGTGGAAATGAAGGGTTTGAGGAACAGAAAAGCCTTGTGGCTGGAAGGTGGTGAGTGAGAGCAGGGACAGGATCATGTCCTCCCTAGGGAGCTAGGATGTGGAGGTTGATGTTTTTCTCTTGTGTACAAAAGCACACTCTTAAAGGATTTAAAGTTTTGGGAAAATACAGTTAAAAACAAAATCTCTTCCCAACTTAGAAAACCTCTCATCAAGGTAGAAGAAAAAGAAAAAAAAATCATGGTGGAATAAGCACTCAACCAGAATGGGATGCATATCACAGGTAATCTGCTAAAACAAAGAAATCTGACTCTTCTATATCATTAAGTGGAAACAACCCATTACATTAGGGAGGTACTGCAATTTGGAGTCAGGTGGCAAATTAGGCCCATCTCACCTAGGAAGCTGGGAGTTCAAGGGTCATATTCTTTGATGCTTTCATTTCATAGAGAGGAAGACCAGAGTGAGACTATCCTGGCTTGGTCTAGTGTGTTGGCCATAGTGAAAGAGAGAAAATAATGGATTAGAATATATATATTTGTCAGGGTTCTCCAGAAAAATAGAAACAACAGGGTATGTGAATGTGTTTATATGTAAGTGTATCCCTATACGTATCTATCATCTATTTATCTGTCTATCTGTCATCTTCTGTCTCTCAGGAGATATTGAAGGAATTGGCTCATGCAGTTGTGAAGGCTGGCAAGACCAAAATGTACAGGGGTAGACTGGCAGGCTGGAAACTCAAGAAAGAATTGATATTGTAGCTCAAGTCCAAAGGCAATCTGGAAGTAGAGTTTTTTCTTCTTCGGGAACCTCTGTCTGTTTATCTCTAAAGACCTTCAACTGACTGGATGAGGCCCACCCACAGTACAGAGGATAATGTACTTAAAGTTGACTGATTAAAATGTTAGTTTTTATCAAATAAATAAATGAACAAACAAATCCTCACAGCAACATCCAGACTGCTGTTTAACCAAATATCTGGGTACTATGACCTAGCCACACTGACACGTAAAATTGTCACAGTATATTTTTGGGTAGAGCCAGTAGATTCTGCTTTTGTTCTAGAAAGTGAAGGAGAGCTGGGTATCCAGGATATCCTAGGTTTTTGGCTTATGGATATGAGTGGATGATGTCACCATTAATGAAAAACAGAAGATTGGATGTTTGCCATGATATTTAGAGAAAAATTAAGATGGAACTACAGATGAAAATTAAGTACATGAAATGAAAGTCAAATAAGTGTACAAATCTCCAAAGGAAGAACACTATTTGTGCATGAAAACTTTCAAGCACCTTACCTTAAATGGCTGGTGACCAAATGGTTGTATGACTGAATTTGGGTAATGAACAAATGTTGGCTGTTCAGTGATGCTGATGTATGATGCGGAAGATATTACTGTTGATGAGATGTTACTAAGCAAAACTATCTAAAAAGTGGAAGGTAAGTCTCAATAGGAAAACCATTGGCAGAATAGAAAACAAATTAAATGTAAAGGGCCATATAGTTGAGTTTACAGATCTATATGACAAAATTTTCAGACTTCATTACCATTTAAATTAGAAGAGCCTAGATGTACATTTATGTGAGTGAGGTAAATGATCATAGCAGTTGAGGTTTTTTTTTTTAACTTTTTGTTTTCCTATCTCCTGTTTTATTATGAACAAAACAGCATATTATTAATATTTTGATTTTATTGCCAATGCAGAAAGTTACTCATCTTGTCACACGAGGACATGAGCACCAACAAGATGAGATCAAGTCTGGGCAGGAGTTCAGCTAGACGGAAGGGGCATCGCATGCTCAGTTGACAGATGTCAACTCCAGAGATGCCAACAGAAGCAGGTGTTATGAGTTGAGACTCTATTGAGTCCCAATTCCAAGAAATCAAACCAAGAGAAATGAGAACCCCATTCCGAGGAAGCCTGGCTAAATTTCAGAGTGGCTCCAAATTAGGAAACCAGATAGGTTAGAGGCAGGAGGTCTCTAACAAGTGTGGGACAAGAGCAGAGGCAGGAGCAGGGCAGGGAAAAATAATCTTTGAAGGCACAGATCTTCGTAAGCCCTAAATTGATGGTCCAAGAACTGATCTCAGAACGTAATGGCGCTAATTTGACAGGCGTGTTGAGGACAGTAAGTAGAATATGGCTTGTGAAGATGTTTTGTAAACGGTGAAGGACTCTGCTGTGGTACTTTGATGACTTTGTTCTATTTCACAGGGATGCTTTGATTTAAAATAATGAGCTAATTACTCAGACCTTCGAATATCTGAAATTCTACCAGCTCATTTTGAAAGAACACTTGTATAGAAGAAATTCAGTAAATCTTTAGGAGTAATAGTTGATATTTATGTCATAAAATGAAAAGTCTGTTCTTTTCATTTGTCTATTCTTTAAAAAATAAACAAAAAGGAAAAACCTTTACATGAATTCTGTTTTAAGGGAAAAAAATGCTTACCAGATCCTTTTCTTTTTATTTATCTTCTTTCTTTCTTTCTTTCTTTCTTTCTTTCTTTCTTTCTTTCTTTCTTTCTTCTTTCCTTCATTCCTCCCACCCTTTCTCCCTCCCTCCCTTCCTTCTTTTCTTTTTTTCTTTTGGCAAGAGGAAGTTCAGTTTTGCCAGATAGCAGCTACCTACTCTAAATATAAGCCATCTACACATATTTATTTAAATTACCAGCCCCAGGGGCGCCTGGGTGGCTCAGTGGTTTAAAGCCTCTGCCTTCGGCTCCGGTCATGATCTCAGGGTCTTGGGATCGAGCCCCGCATCGGGCTCTCTGCGCAGCAGGGAGCCTGCTTCCTCCTCTATCTATCTGCCTGCCTCTTGGCCTACTTGTGATCTCTGTCTGTCAAATAAATAAATAAAATGTAAAAAATAAATAAATAAATTACCAGCCCCAAATTATAAGTATAAAACAACACTGTTATTTGTAGTTATTGTCAAAAATATTACCCCAAATGAAATAAAAACATATTTATTTAATCTTTACTGTGAACTTGACAAATTATTATACTTATAAGTACATTTTTATACCTTTTTGTTATACAAAGTCTGGCATGAGTATGCCAATGAAATGAAAGTTAAAATTATATAAGAGATACTAACTTACAGATCTAGATGCTACAATATTAAGTTATCTATTGTTGCAAGGGAAACCAGAACAAAACACTTCTCTAGCAGGACTCTCCAGAAAGTATTTAGTTCAAAAATTTGTTGAACATAAGGGTAAAAGTTCCTAAAATAAAACTATCTTTTAAGTTACAAAAAAACCTCACCAATATTATAATTAGAATAATTATGTATGAGCTTCCTCTATCTCAAAGAGAGTAGGAATGAATCAGATTTCAAAATTCTATTCTAGGGTACACATATATCTAATTCTACAGCTTATGTATTCATATCTAAATTTTCTTTTTTAGAAAGATTTTATTTATTTTTTTTGCCAGAGAGAGAGCAAGAGAGCGTGAGAGTACAAGCAGGGGGAGCAGCAGGCAGAGGGAGAAGCAGGCTCCCCACTGAGCAGGGAGCCCAACATGGGGCTCAATCCCAGGACCCTGGGATCATGACCTGAGCTGAAGGCGGACACTTAACCATTGAGCCACCCAGGCATCCAAGGCCTTTTTTTTCTTTACTCAGATGGTTATTATTTCTTTCTCTGTTCTCGACCTTTTATGTTTTACTACACTACAATTTGTGTGCATTTAAGGCAGGCCTTTTGTAATGCTCCCATAATGAACTAGGATGTCTTGAGGATTTCTGGCCAGTTGCTGGGGCCTCCTGGGAAGAGGCCCCTCATCCCATTCTCTCTCTCCAGTCTCAAGGACATCCGCCCTTCTCCTGGGATCATAAGTTTTCTGAAAATGGAAAATTTGGGAATTTTGACCTGAAATATTCTTTGTCACATGTATCCACTTAAACATCTTTTCTTGTTCTTTTTTTCTTTCTTAAACAGACACTAAGCAATTTTTAATATATAATGAAGATCACAAGCGCTGTGTGGAAGCATTAAGTCCCAGTGCAGTGCAAACAGCGGTTTGCAACCAAGACAATGAAGCACAGAAATTCCGATGGGTGTCTGAATCCCGGCTTATGAGTGTTGCTTTTAAATTATGTTTGGGGGTACCATCAAAAACGGACTGGGTACCTGTCACTCTGTATGCCTGTGACCCAAAGAGTGAACTTCAGAAGTGGGAGTGCAAAAATGACACACTTTTGGGGATCAAGGGAGAAGATTTATTTTTTAACTATGGCAATAAACAAGAAAAGAATATTATGCTTTACAAGGGTTCCGGTTTATGGAGCAGATGGAAAATCTATGGGACCACAGATGATTTATGCTCTAGAGGTTATGAAGGTAAGACGCATGGACTATCTTGACTTTCTGTCAAATTTTTCTCATCTTTCTTAGTTGGAACCTAATTCAAGAAAGTAAGTATATTCTTGTTTAGTTTGTGCTAGAAATACTCATTGTGTTTTAAACTATTCTGTGTGCTATGAGAAAATGACAGTGAATAAATATAGTAAAAAGTACTGAATGATACTTTAGCTGTTTATAATTAATGGAATGACTCTGTGTGTGTGTGTGTGTGTGTGTGTGTGTGTGTGTGTGTGTGTGTGTGTTTAACTTCTGCTAAGGCTTTTTTTAAACTATGGATTATGATTTTTAAAAATGAATTTTCACTCTGGCCTTTGACCAAAAGTCTCCTATTTGACATTATCTGGTTGTAGTGATAAATGAATTTAACCAGATGTCTTTTTTCCTTTGGTTTAAGCTATCCCTAGAGAAATGACCCATGGAAAATCATTCTTTCCCAAGTCAGACTGCCTAAAATGAAATCCTGACATTCCTTGATCTTTTAAGTTTCTCAGTGTTTCTCTGTCACCTTATGGGTATTAAAAGAATGGACTAACCAGAAGATTGGAAAGGCTAAGGAATTAGCCTGAAGATTAACATGCAACATAGTCCACCATTTTAGAAAGTGGTAACACCTGTGGGCAGAAAATAATTTTATATGAATTTGGTTCCTTAAGCTGTTGAAAGTTAAATAAAACCAGAGTATTTAGTTTTCTCTTTTCTTGACCAAATTTCATTCTCTGGTGGCTTGACGGAAACAACATGACACAGATAAAACAGAACTGGAAGCCTTTTACAAAGCCTCTTTGTGTCAGATGACGTTATAACCACATTCCAGGTTTGGACACTTGGTTATTTGGAAGTCATATCAAGAACGACCTCAAGGTCAGAGGAAGAGATTACCTGTTTCCAAAATTACTGTGTTACTGAGGCTACAAAGATTGGTTGAGCCTAGTTGTCATAGCTCATCAGAGCCTGGGAGTTTAGATCTTCGTAAGGCCACAATTTGTCAGCATTCCATTTTCCTTCTTTATGAGGAGGAGGAAAAGTAGGCATTGAAGAAGAGAGAGAAGACAAGTTCAGAAAGAAGCTATCCTGAGGCATTTCTTGAATATAATGAAGGTCTAGAAGTTATAGGGGAAGCAGCCTAAGTAGTGTAACCTTACAGGGGAAACCTGATAGAAAACTTTAGCAGGACAAGAGTGAATCAAACTTGACTAAGTCAAATTCCACAGAGAGGACAGTAGTCCTAGTTGAGGGATTCCAAACAAGATTGCCATTAAGATGTTGGACTTCTTATTTTATTTAAAAATATATCACTGAAGTTACAGAGACCCCATTTCTAATCCCCACCATCCTTTGTGCTCTCCTAATTTGAGAAGAATATGCATAGGGTTAGGATGGTGGGTCTCAAACTACACGTTTAAGAATCACCAGGAAATCTTGTCAAAAGTGCAGATACCAAGGTTCCCAAGGACATGGGGGTAGAGGGGAAGAGGTCTAAAAGTCTATTGAGTTATTTCTATGAGCACCTGGGTGGTTGGAAGAAGACTGACCACATTTTGCCTGCTCCCCAAATCTCTCTTTACTTAAGATTTTTCTGCTAGAAGGTCTAGCACTTCAGAGTGGTCTTGGAATCTACTCATTGGAATACACCTTTGATCTGAAGACGACGTAGAGAGGGTCTATGTAGAGTCTGTCTCTCTGAAGAAAACTTGAGGAAGACAACTGGCGGTGGCCAGGGATTATTTTAGAATAAATGGACTCAGAATTGCAGACTTAGAAGGATCTGAGTGTTGTCCGAGAATTTGGACCATAAAGGAAGAAAAATTGACTGCAGTTACATGACTTGTCAGTGAAATGGTTGGAATAGACCTTGGTTCTTTAGGCCTCATCCGGACTTTGTTTAATAAGTCGGGTTACTCCTGAAAAGGCCATTTCTGACTGAGAACTATAAACAAGCACTGAAAATTTCTTGGCTAATTTAATGAGCAGTAGTACAACTAGCCCTGAGGTGGTCTTAACAGATTTTTTTCATATGAAGGAACAGAAGACCTAGTGATTAAGAGTGGCGTAATTATATCTAAATCCAGGATGTTCCTTATACAATACATGATTTGGAAAACTGGTCCTGTAACGGAGTGGGACAAAGGCCAGAATTGCATTTTGAAGTTCCTAACAACTAGCTAATTGGCGAAAAATTGATTTTGTGGTAAATGAAAATAAACCTCGCTTTTCAGGAGGACTGGATAAGTACAGCGAGGAAAGGGAAAGGAAAGAGGGTAAGGAACTTAATGTGCATTATGATTTTAATATATGATAGGTGTTGTGCTGTATGTTTTACAAATTTTATATTGTCTAAATTGGATTTTGAGATGTCTTTGGGGGACTTTTTAAAGTCATAGAATCTAAAAAACTTAATTGAGAAAAGAGTGTTTTTATCCTGGACAAATTTTCTCTGTAGAAGTTTTCTCCAGGGGGTGTCCCTGCAGAGACAGAGACAGTAAATATTTTGGAGAATGTGGCTACAGGGGGTGGTATTGTTTTGGTGGAGATCTGAGCTTCTCTAATCCTTTGGCTTCAGCCAAACTATAATCAATGATGATTTTTTTATTTGTTTCAATTTTCTCTTTTAGGAAAACCCAGAGATTCCCATTTTCTCTGTCTGAATTCAGTTTTAAGAAAGACAAATATTGACTGTCAATGATATCCAATGGTTTTGAGTGCTTTCTTTCCATGACGTGGATTAGAGAGTTACATCCAAATTCTGACCCTTTCTCATAGTCTTTGTTGAGGGACTCCAGTAGAGGTTGGCTTGACAGGAAGTGGTGGGGGGGCATTTAACTTTCAGTTATGTGTTTGAGTTACACAGCTGTAATGCTATTTTTCCATCTAGAGAGCCATTCATTCCTTAAGTCCAAGCAAGAGGAAGAATGCCCTCTTCCCTGTTTTGGGAGAAATGCAGAAGTCAAGACAGGTATCAGTAGAACTTGCTACTTTTGCCTCACGTGAAGAAAGAGGAAAATCTGTCCTAAAAGACAGCAGACATGAGGTGGTACTCGAGTTGTTCCTAATACAGAATGCTGTGTGTACTTAGCAAAAGACGGGATAGAGAGAGAGAAGGCAGAGAGAAATGAATTCCCCGTGGGGGGACATCCAATGTGGTCAGAGAAGGAAGACCCCATTCTTTCAGCATCCTTCTTATTGGAAAGCCATGGGTCAGAAGATTGACTGACATTGAAAGTGTGATCAATGTATCTCTTCTAGACATGTACACGCTGCTGGGCAATGCCAACGGGGCAACGTGTGCCTTTCCATTCAAGTTTGAAAACAAGTGGTATGCAGACTGCACAAGTGCTGGGCGGTCGGACGGATGGCTCTGGTGTGGGACCACTGCAGACTATGACGCGGACAAGCTATTTGGATATTGCCCCTTGAAATGTAAGTAACGTTATCTCCAAGAAAAGTTTGCCCCATTTCGTACAGCACCGTGGCGAAAGACCTTGTGTTTATTGAGACCATTTTCCCCCTCAGAGTTATTTCTCATTTATTGACTTGTCACACTCTACCACAACCCTAGGCAGATGGCATGGTCCCACTCTATAATGGAGAAGGTGATCCATATCGGCTGAAGCCGGGACACAGGTCTTCTGACCCTCAGCCCTACGCTGCATCACATGACCCCTTTATTTCTGCCAACTGCTTCTTTCCTCAATATTTTCTGCTTCTAAGACTATACGGCAAATTATACTGTATATGATGCAATATATACTGAATATCCCCCCAGGGTTTACCTTTATTAAGCCATAGATCAAAATTAAAATTTAAACAAGCATATAGTTTGATGGAACAAAAGAGATATGAGGGACTCCTGAGTTTTTGCCAATATAATGAAAAGGACTTCTTTCCCTGAAAGTCATAGTAATGAATAGTAATGATTTTAAATTTAATTTAAGAACAGTATCATTTAATTTAATGTAGCTGTGAATCAAATGGAAGTAGATTATTTTTATGCTTGAAGGGATTTTTAAAATGAAAACCTATTATTGCAGTAATACAAAATAAGTAGCTTTGCATGGTATTGATGGGAAAGCAGCCAGAACATAAGAATTCTCCTCTGTTCCTTCCACACTCAAGAATCTGTAAAGAGGGGCGCCTGGGTGGCTTAGTTGGTTAAGCATCTGCCTTCGGCTCAGGTCATGATCCCAGTGTCTGGGGATTGAGCCCCATGTCAGGGTCCCTGCTCAGTGGGGAGTCTGCTTATCCTTCTTCCTGCCACTCCTCCTGTTCCTGTTCTCACTCTCTCATTCTCTTTCTCTCTCAAATAAACAAAATCTTTTTTTAAAAAAAGAAAAGAATCTGTAAAGAAACAGTGTAACAGGTTTGGGTGCGGTGGAGGAGGGCATCGGCCTTGGGAGAAGGGGTTGGGACTCAAGAAGGAGGCAAGGGAGGGGTTCTTCTACTTTCCCTGTTACCCTACATCACAGCCTGCTGCCAGCTAGCTCCTTCCTTTTCTACCCCCTGAAGTTCTTACTGTCTGCCCTCTTGTTGCTCCTTCAGACTTTATGGATCACAGCAGCTCCCATTTTGTGCTATTACCCAGAACCTTCTCCTGCTGGCCTGCAGAGGGATGGGTGCTGGGGAAGACTCTGGGTGAAGATGTAGTCCGGGATGGTTCTAAGGCCATGGGAATGGCAAGCGCATTGCTTACAACTGAATTGTGGGGACCACACATCCACATACAGTCACATTATTCCGAGCACTGCTGTGAAATAATTCACAAAAATGTTTTAGTGTTTTTTAAGTTAAATCCCAAGATCTAAGAATCATACTTATTTTTCTCTTTTGATTTATAATCTCACTTAAAATAAATTTGATTTTTCAGCTCCATATATTTATTATAATTCTGTCCTTTGTGCAGTCCCTATGTTCTGGGTGAGTAGCTACAAAAAGAGGCTTTCCCATTCATAGTGACACTCCTCTCCTGTTCTTGGGTAAATTAATTGTACTTGTCTCTCTTATAACAACTCTTAGAGGTTTGATTCCTGTGAAAGTTTTATAGATGTCCAACCTCATTTTGGATGGCTTTTTGTTGAAATCAAGCTATTTTTCCCCTAAGATAAAGCAATACTTGTTTTCCAATGATTAAGGACTATCTTTCACCTTTACTTAGTAGAAAGGGTATTTTCTGAATCTATTATCATGAAGTTTCTTGGGAGTGTGGATTTTGTGGCCTAACTATAGCATCTCACACTTAAGTGGTATTGATGAAGGAGTTGTTGGAGGTATGTACGATTTAATCAATCAGTAAGTGGAAGACAAATAGCTAGTGACTAATCACACACACACACACACACACACCCACAAAAAAAAATCTCACAACCTTGGGATCAATGTGTGTTGGAGCTGTATCCTGAGTATTTTCTTGAATAATCTTTTAGTATTATTACTTCTAATTTATGTCTTCAAAGCCTATATATATATTTTATTTAATATATATCTTCATATTTTATATGTCTTTAAAGTCTACATATATGTATTACTTTTACATTTATCTATAAATATGAAAGTAAAATAACTGTAGGGAATCAAAAAATTGTTTGATTTCAATATACATTAAAAATTTAAAGCACATTGTATACATTTCATGCCTTTCTTTTTTTTTTACAGTTTAATTTATTTATTTTTCAGCATAACAGTATTCATTCTTTTTGCACAACACCCAGTGCTCCATGCAAAACGTGCCCTCCCTATAACCCACCACCTGGTTCCCCCAACCTCCCACCCCTTCAAAACCCTCAGGTGGTTTTTCAGAGCCCATAGTCTCTTATGGTTCGCCTCCCCTTCCAATTTTTTTTTTTTTATAAACATATAGGATTTCATGCCTTTCTTAAAGGGCTTTGTGATTTCCCAATCTATTTCATTTTCCTTGCTCTGTGTTCCTTTCCAAGAACATTTTAGGGGCGCCTGGGTGGCTCAGTGGGTTAAACCCTCTGCCTTAGGCTCAGGTCATAATGCCAGGGTCCTGGAATTGACCCCCGCATTGGGCTCTTTGCTCTGCAGGGAGCCTGCTTCCTTCTCTTTCTCTGCCTACTTGTGATCTCTGTCTGTCAAATAAATAAATAAAATCTTAAAAAAAAAAAGAACATTTTATTTCCTATTAGCCTTAAAGTAGCACGTTTAATACGGGAAGATGAGGTATCAGTTATTGACCTAGTGACATTTTAATAAGTGCTCTTTGTGGTCCTTTGTATTGTTTATTGTAATGTTTTCCTTCTGTTTAGACATTTATTTTAAAGTATCATGAGAACAGGAAAAGGAAAAAACCCTTTCTCTCAGTTCTCCATAGCTTGCAACTTTAGCTCTCCAAATCGGTTGTGCTGGTTTGCTGCAGGAATTGGAACAATCTGGGGGAGGTGTAGGGTCAGCAAACCTCTACATTAAGAAATGGATTTTAATTCCTTGATCTAAAGTGCAAAATATACTTTCTTTAAATGAAGAGAAGAGTCAAATAGCATTTCCTTCTTGGGTCCTGTGTATCCTCTCTCTTCCATTCCTGGGCAAGAAAATTATCCCCCCCCCCTTTTTTTTTTTGGTTTGTTTGTTTTGTGTCTCACATTTTCTACCATATTAGACTTCCAAATTTCTACAAATATGTATTTTAAAACATCTCCGTCTTCAAAAAGCCCTCAAGTCAGTCTCATTTAAATGATCTCACTTACGTGGAGAAGAATCCTTTTGGGTATGGAGCTAGTAAGATCTCAGATTGTCATCACTGAAATTAAACATTACCAATTCAAATTTATTTTTATGTAATCATATAGTAATTTTATAATGAAAACACCTTAGAAATTTCTATGTTATTGCCTGAATGGAATTTTGATTTATTTTTCTTCCTCTTTGATGTGCCATGGAACCACAGGTTTCATATCATAGTGTGTGTTGTCTGTCTGAAAAAGGTCACTTCCTTGTCACATATAAAGATTCATGGCAGCATAGGCTATATGCTTATGGGAAGCTGGCCAACTTCTTGGCAGGTTGAACATGTCTCAGAAAATTTGAGAAATTACATGATTATTTCTCTTCCTTACAAATAAGTAAAGAGATTATTACTCCCTAGAATTTTTAAGTAGAATTTTATATTATCAAGAAGAGAAAAGGGACACTTTTATAACACCAAGCACACAGAAATACTTGATTTGTTGGCTAATGTCCCAAAGATCTTAGAAGTAACACACTATAAATTATATTTTTCCATTGACACTATTGGACTTTCATAGGTACAACTAAGTTTGTAGATTGGGAATCATAAAATAGCAAAGGCAAAAATAAGTTTTGACTCTGTAAATAACAATCTATCAGTGTCTACTAGGACCTGGGAATACACAGATTTAATACATCCTAGAGATGGGGATATGAGGCTTCAGAACTAAGGACAAACCAGTTGTGAGTGACCATGCCTGGGTGTAGGTCCAGTCATCCCGGTGGTGGAGTCTATGAATTTACCTTCTAACACCTATGCTTTTGGTCTAAAAAGACCCATCTAGAATGTGAAGACAAAATATCCACTTGTTCAGAGAAGATTTATATATTATCTCTTCCCCCTATATTTTTTCTAGATTAAGGAATTTGGGTTAGCATCTCTATTCTTAGTATTTTCATTTGCCTCACTTCCCAACTCAATTGATCCCAAACATCCCAACACAAAAATAGGAAGACAATGCCTCTCTTTCCTTTCATAGGCATTTGAAAAGAATGAGATACATTTGATCTTTTGAAAACTCCCACTGTTCATCAGAGGAGTGAAGAAAATCTCATAGGCACTTCAAAAATAAGTAAAGGAAAAGAAAGGAAAACAAATATGCTTCAGGCAAAAATGCTCCTAGACTCATCTAAGAAATATTGTTACCTGAACGTCTTTTCTATGCCGAATGCAGCCAATCGCATTTGACTTCTTTTATAGTTGAAGGCAGTGAAAGCTTATGGAATAAAGACCCACTGACTGGCATTGCCTACCAGATAAACTCCAAATCTGCTTTAACCTGGCACCAGGCGAGGAGAAGCTGCCAACAGCAGAATGCTGAACTCTTGAGTATCACGGAGATTCACGAGCAAACGTACTTGACAGGTAATGACGGGAAAAGAAAACAAAGTTGCGAGTAAGATCATGATGGTTGTATTTTGGTCCAGTTTAGTTTAGAAGCAGACCGCACATATGATTATAGACATCAGGATAGAGTCAGTCCTGAGGAGCAGGTGTTACAAAGCGGGGCGTGGGGGGTGGGGGGTGGAGGGGGAGGAGGACAAATTTGCCCCTGGAATGGCAAATAGGTTTTGTCTTAGGAGCCAACTTTCTTCCATCGGTTGTGACAGTCTCAAGAACCTGTGTTAAGAAGGATTCTGAGACTTGATCCAGGCTCAGAATAGAAGATATTGCAATCAATAGGTTATGTTCTTAGACAGGGCAAGGGGACTGTGGTGGTCGTGTATTCCAGGTCTAATCTGAAGCCAAAGATTTTGCATCAGCATCACAGACATCAAAAGGAAAAAAGGAAAAGCCAGGGCTGAGTCAAGAGCAGCTTGGAAACTCTGCCTCCTTTTGGCTTCATCTCTCTCAAACTCGCAGGCTGTACAGGGTTTCATGTCTTATTGGTATTCTTTTCACGACGTGTTTGCATTTGAAGCGTTTGTTCTCATAGGATTGTAAAGACAGAAAGAATGAATGTTTGCTTGGTATGAAAGTATTTGTTGTAGCTTTGAGATCCACACTTGGGGATCAGAGAGATTAGGAGCAGAAAAGAGCAGGGAGACAAGGCATCCTCAGGCCCCTGTTCCAGAATCACCTTCCTCCAGTTCACCCGGACACTGCTGCCAATGAACAGATCTCTGATCTATGACTTACCATGTTCAGAAACTCTTAGTGGCTGATTTCTCATCAAATAATGAAGAAAACACTTCTGCCTGGCATTCAGAGGCTGTCATCTGCCCCTGGCTGCTCTTCCCCTTCATGCATGTTGCAGACTTGACAGGAGAGTTTTGGGTTTTCCTCTTTCTCTAATACTTTCTCACCGTTACATCTTTTCCCATGCCATTCCATGTACCAGGAATTCCCCAGATTTCATACAGCTGAAATGTAATCCTATCCATCTCTAGCTGCATTTCTCTTGTTTGCAGCTTTTATAATAGCTACATACATTTATGTCCCCCTTCCACTAAGACTAGAGATGCATTCACTTATTTTTTGCTCATTCATTCATTCAACATGGTGGCTGGTGTCTGTGTGTGAGGTCTAGGTCCTACGCCCACAATGGTGACCAAAGCTAGTCATGTCCTATCTACAAGGAGCTTAAAGTTCAGTGGGGAAAACAAACAGAAACAAGAAAACAAACAAATACAAATTTTAGTAAGTGCTATGTAGAAAGGAAACTGAAGGCTGTGTGGAGAATGGATTATAGGGGCAAGTGGCTGAAAATCAGGAATGTTTTATGAGTGTATATGCTCCCCAACCCCCAAGGAGACTCACACAGAACCTTCCAAGGAAGGGTCTAAGAATGTTTGCTGACTGGCAAATGATGGTGGAACACAATAAAAAGGATTATTTAGAAACTCAGCCTCATGTGTGGAGAGGTGGTCAGTTTATGGCAAGAAGACAGTAAGTGCTGTGGTCCTTCAATGAGAAGGTGCCTATTCATCACCGTTGAACTTTGTTAAGATGCAGATGTGTGGGCACAGACTCCAGAGATGCTAGATTGGTGGATGTGACCCTCTTCCTGGGGCCCAGGAAGCTGCATATTGTTAACCTTCCAGGTGACTCTGGGACAAATGGTTGAGGGACCCCCATGTTAGTGTCCACTGCGTCAGCCATGCCTACACATTCCAACTCACTAGCCCCCAGGGAGCAGAGTGCAGGAGTAAAGAGAGTCAGCGCTGGAACCCCACTGCCTGGGTCTCAGCTTTTTGATGCTGTGAAGCTTCTAGGCCTCAGTGACTTCATCTGTTAAAGGGGAGAGTATGTGAACCAATATGAGGGATAGAGCGTGTCCCTACCTTGGCCTTCTTTTCTCTTTCTGGGTGATACTCTTCATTAACTGGACCATGTTTCTCCTGTAAGTTATTATTTTTATTTGAATTTTTAATTACTTTTAATTGAATTTTCAGTTGTTTATTGCATTCTTTTTTTTTTTGAGAAAAGAGTAAACACACATTTTTTAGCACAACCTTGCGAAATGCATTTTTCTACTCTTCTTCTCTTCCTGAGGACTAAAGCATGAACTGCTCCACTGTAATGAAATCTTTAACATTTACTTATTGTCTCCTCTCAGCAGAGGCAGCAGTTAGCCATTTTCTTTCTATTATTATTACCGAGACTGACAGGAGACGAGCCCTCTGACCTCACCGTGTATCCGTACACTCAGGGAAGGAATTATGCGTCAAGTCTGCTCAATTATTCTGTTTTGCGTTGGTCTATGGGGCCACTAGTATTGGGGCATAGTATCAGAGTGATTAATATTTATAACCATGTCTAAAAATCAGGATGGAAATCACAGAAAGAGATAAAACTAAGTTCCTATAGATGACCAAGGAAGAGAAAAGATGACTCAAGACTACCCAGGTGCTTTCTGGGCGTGCTGGCATGAGTGAGAGAAAGTTCTATGAAAGTTGAAGTGGTTTCTAAGTCAGTTAGAGGAAGATGAATACCATAGGATTTCACCCAGATGTGGAGCCTTAAGAAACAAAACAAACAAGCAAAGGGCAAAGAGAAAAGACAGAGGGCGGGGGTGAGGGGAGAGACAAACCAAGAAACAGACTTTAACTATAGAAAATACATTGCTGGTCACCAGAGGGGAAGAGGATGGGGGTTAAGGAGGGCATTTATGGTGGTGAGCAGAAGGTAATGTATTAAAATTAAAACTCAAAAGAAAAAAAAAGTTGAAATGGTTTCAGTTGGCTTTTTTTTTTTTTTAAAGGAATCTATTTGTGGGTTGTATTATCTTGACTCTTTCCAAGTTGACTCTTCCAGACTTTCCAAGTTTCTTGTTTCCTGGCTTTCTGGAAGCCACAGGAGAGAACCCAGGTTACTTTTTACCTACCTTCAGCAGCTGTCTAGAGGAAAGGGGTGATGTGGGCAGGACAGCAGCTCCAGCTCGGACTGCAGGAAATGCTTCCTTAATCAACCAGTGTTATCATTGTGTCCCTCAAGAGCGCAAACAAGCCCTAAGAGATTGAGGCTGAGTTCACCTCAGATACTCATTTGAAACTTATCCAAGCCTCTGGAATTTTAGTCAGCAAATTTTAACTGAAATCTGGATAAGAATGATTTCATTAACGAGATCTGCAGTATTTCCTGCTTTTCTTTAAGTAAAAAATACCATGCATTGGGGGAAAAAAGCCTACGGGGAAATTCATAAAGTGAAGCAGAAGTCTGGTTTTTGGAGGGAAGATACTCATGACTTTTAGGATTTATTGGGATGTAGTGGGGGAAGAATCTAGAAAATAATGGTGTAAGTAAAGGATTGTGATCTACCTTCTTTGGGGAAATATGCCACTAAAATAAAAAATATATGCCCATAAATAGTTATCTTTTTAAAATAAGATTTATTCTATGTGAGGATTGTGAGCAGTGTAAATATTCTTTTTTTTAAAGATGTAAACAATTTTTATGACTCAGTTCCATTTATCTGTTACTTATTGATCAGCTGCTGTGTACCAGGCACTGGGCTTTCTTTCTTTTTTTCAAGATTTATTTATTTATTTGACAGGGAGAGAGAGATCACAAGTAGGCAGAGAGGCAGGCAGGGAGAGTATGGGAAGCAGGCTCCCTGTTGAACAGAGAGCCTGATGCGGGGCTCGATCCCAGGACCCCGAGACCATGAAGGCAGAGGCTTAACCCACTGAGCCACCCAGGTACCCCTGGGCTTTATTTCTAAAGCTCACATCAACCTCCTAAATGAATACTATTGTTTCCGCTTTACAGAAGAAATAACAGGGAGAAGCTAGAAACTTGCCTAATGCCTCCTGTTCAGAAAATAGTTAGATTGGAACTGAGCACTGTCTGATTGCCTGGGTCACACTCACGAAATAGGTGAGGATCTGGTGGTCCCCAAAGCACTAAAGGAAACCTTAATTTAGTTGTGAGCCACTCCTTGTCCTGGTGAATTTAGTCTAAACCCACACTCTGATTCCCTCTTGTCTGCAGGGGTTAGTGTCTGTCCAGTGGTGACTTCTCACATCATTCACAGTCATTGCATCATCCTCACTTCTGTTTCTACCCCCAAAATGTTGGGAAACTATTTAATCCTCAATTCCTAAATCAAAGTTATAACTACACTATGTGCAGGATTAGGATTTACAGAACTGAAATAAGATGTGGGAAGTGAAAGCTGGCTTGCTACCCCGATTGTTTTTGATGTTGGCTGGACAATAAATTGGACCACAATGCGGAAGAGATGAAAGCAAAGGGCAACGTTGGACCCAAGTATATCTTCTGTTATAACTAGGTTTGAAAGTAGGTGCATAACCATTTCAGATAATACATGCAGAAAAAGCAAGAATTAAAAAGTTCAGCCTGTGAAATTGATATTTTTTGTTATAATGCTAAAAAAAAAACTCTTGGTCTCTCTATGACATTACAAAAGCACGTTAGAGAAAGAAATTTGTGGATGGTGCTCATTTGCTTGAAGTAAAGATATATTTAACACAAAACTTGAATTTTGTTTCTAATCATACTTTTTGCCAACCTGATTCAACATAGAGTAATAATAGTAGTAAGAGTAATAATAATAATAGCTCATTTTTATTGGGCACAGATTATGTGTTAGGCCCTGGTTAAAAAGTATTTATTAATTCAATTCTTCCAAAAAAGCCTACAAGTACCTAGAGCAGACGAGGGATGTCAGAGGACAGATAATTCCTTTAAGAAGCTATCTGCTGGGTGCCTGGGTGGCTCAGTGGGTTAAAGCCTCTGCCTTCAGCTCAGGTCATGATCTCAGGGTCCTGGGATCAAGGCCCGCATCGGGCTCTCTGCTCAGCGGGGAGCCTGCTTCTCCCTCTCTCTCTCTGCCTGTGTACCTGTGATCTCTGTCTGTCAAATAAATAAATAAATAAATAAATAAATAAAAACAGAAGCTATCTGCTTTGCTTTGTTATGCTAAACAGTAATTTCAGCAATCAGAACAAATCTACATTAATTCTTTCTATAGTCAGTGAATTACTTATAGTTTTGAAAACTTATAAATGCTTATTTTCTTAATGAGTAAATTTTTTAAAATGCAAGAGTATTTGATTTGGGGGAATAGCTATATTAAGCATTTGTGGAATGCTACTTTCAGCATCATTGTCTCTAGTATACCCCTCTCTATGTACAGAGATTATTAGTCAGGTGACTACCACTTTGAGTAATTTATGAAAAAAGTCGTTCAGTGTTCAATAGTATTTAATGGAATAATTACTAACAGAAAATGTAGTGTCAGTGTGACACTGATCCCAGAATGACATTTCTAAGGCACAGAGAAGTAGACAAGTATTTCCACTTGACACATCATAAGTTACCTATTATATAAATGAGATAAGACATAACTTTTTAGTTGATTTCTTTAATTTATCCTAAAGACTAAATAGTATAGTACTCAAATAGTTTTAATAACTATATGTAAAAAATAAAAGGTGACCATTGATAAGATAAATAATTACAAAATTAATATGAATGCATTTTTTTAACCCATATTTTTCATTTTATTTATTTTTTCAGTGTAACAGTATTCATTCTTTTTGCACAACACCCAGTGCTCCATGCAAAACGTGCCCTCCCCATTACCCACCACCTGTTCCCCCAACCTCCCACCCCCGACCCTTCAAAACCCTCAGGTTGTTTTTCAGAGTACATAGTCTCTTATGGTTCACCTCCCCTCCCCAATGTCCATAGCCCACTCCCCCTCTCCCAATCCCACCTCCCCCCAGCAACCTCCAGTTTGTTTTGTGAGATTAAGAGTCATTTATGGTTTGTCTCCCTCCCAATCCCATCTTGTTTCATTTACTCTTCTCCTATCCCCCTACCCCCCCATGTTGCTTCTCCATGTCCTCATATCAGGGAGATCATATGATAGTTGTCTTTCTCCGATTGACTTATTTCACTAAGCATGATACGCTCTAGTTCCATCCACGTCGTCGCAAATGGCATGATTTCATTTCTTTTGATGGCTGCATAGTATTCCACTACTGGGTATTTACCCTAAAGATACAAACATAGTGATCCGAAGGGGCACGTGTACCCGAATGTTTATAGCAGCAATGTCTACAATAGCCAGACTATGGAAAGAACCTAGATGTCCATCAACAGATTAATGGATAAAGAAGATGTGGTATATATACACAATGAATGCATTTTTAATCACATTATTATTATTATTTTAAATAAGTGCAGTCATACTTGGTGATGCTCATCCCAGAGATTTAAGACTACAGAAATACAAAGACTTACCCTTTTGATAATCTCATCTCCTTGGTAGAGTTTACAATAAACATTTCTATTTTTTTAAGATTCCAACTTTGGAGAACCCAAAGCTGAGTCTTCACAGGTGTTAGGAGTAAGTTCTGGCATGGGCTTTTGTTTGGAGAGGAATGACATGTATCAGAAATAGCTGTCTGGTTCATTGTTGTTTATTTAAAAGTGCTGTAATATTTAAAGTTATCTAGAAAGCATATTATAGTAATAACTCACAGGCAAAATTACTTTAAACTGGGATTGAATCCACTGGAAAAACCACATTGAACCTGATCTGCTAATCCTCTGCCTCTCCCCATGTTTCTTAATCTCTCTGTCTTTAATAACTTCCTCTGTAAAACGAAGAGATTGGACTAGATACCTCCCAAGGTACATAAAGCACCTGTTTGTAAGAACCGTGCTAACTCAAATAATTTTTCTAGAACGTTTGATAAAAATGAGTGGATCTGAATTAATTTTCACTGGTTTTTACATTCTAGTATTTAATTTCATCCCACCATTATTTTATTATTTTATTTAAAGTAATCACACAATAGGGTGTACTTTTCAGTTAAGTAATTCCAGTATCGAATTCAGTTCAGTTTATTAAGCATCAGTCTACCTAATCAATATCAACTTAATCAACACCCTCAAGTGGGTATTTGGACCGCCCTTTGTGAGTGCCTTGCTTCCAGATTCTGAATGTACTCAGTGTAACATTCAGGCCCCATGACCTCTAAGACCATTGTCTGCACTTTAATGGAAGTGGATGCAATAAATGTGAGATCTGATGATTTGGCACTGAGTCACTGTGACCTCCATTCATTTGAACTGGTGACATGAATATATGCATATGTGAGCTCATGAGAAATTGTGGAAAATGTTAATGATTTTGAGATAGTTCAGTTGGTTACATGAGAACTGTAGAGCCTGGGCATTGGTGTCACGAGACACCTATCATAGTTTGCGGGATTAAATGGACACACACACAGTGCTCTGAATAGAGTAAGTGGGAATTCTTGCCATTGACAAGCATACCAACTTAAGTTTGGTATTTTACTTAAGACAAAAGATAGTTTTGCTTTTTATGCACCTCCCCCTTTTTTTTATTATGTTCAACTTGCCAGTATATAGTACATCATTAGTTTTTGATGTAGTGTTCAACAATTCCTATAACACCCAGTGCTCATCACCACATGTGCCCTCCTTAATGCCCATCACTCTGTTACCCCATCCCTCCACCCCCATCCTTCAGTAACCCTCAGTTTGGTTCCCGGAGTCCAGAGTCTATCATGGTTTGTCTCCCTATCTGATTCCTTCCCATTCACTTTTCCCTCCCCGCCCCGTGGTCCTCTTTTTAATCAACTAAAAACAAGGTAGAAGAACAGAGAATCTTTTTTTTAAAAGTATAGGTAGGTAACAAATCAGAGTGTTTGACACCACAGGGCTGATGTCCATGTGGCTTGTTTTTTTATTCTACATCAACCTCCAGCAAACCACCCCCCGCAACCGCACAGAGTTTGAAATATTATAACTATGATTTATGAAGTGCCTAAACAAAGCATTGTTCATGTTAGCCAAAGAATTTCACTTAGACTTTACGCAAAATATTAATAAAAAGAAAAATTTATTTTTAAAAAATGTCATGAGATAAAATTCGTAGACTACGTTCTGGAAGGTTAGGTAATAACTTATGAGAATGAGAGATTGAAATGTTTATCAAACATTTTATGATAGAAAACTTGGAATTTTTTTCATAATAAATCTTATTTGTACTGTAGGGGCACCTGGGTGGCTCAGTTAATTAAGTGTCTGACTCTTTATTTCTGCTCAGGTCATGGTCTCAGGGTCCTGAGTTGGAGCCCATGTAGGGCTCTCGGCTCATCAAGGAGTCTGCTTGTCCCTCCTGCTGCTCATTCGTGCGCTCTCAAATAAATTAACAAAATCTTTTTTAAAAAAATCTTATTTGTACTCTAAAATGAAGTAAAATTATTTTTTGTTGATAGAGTCTTATCCAAATTAAAAGCACACTCATACCATCTGATAGGAGTATTCCAAGATGATAGGGTCGCAGCCTGGTTATATCTGGGTTAGAAGTTTAGCAAGAATCTTACTAGAGCTCACTAAGAATCTTACTTGGGCTTTCTTTGTTTCTGTTTCTTTGTTTCTCTGTTTCTTTATCTGCCAATGGAGGTAGTAGTTGTCCTTACCTTAGGAGAATCCAAGGAGAAATGTTAGGCATTTTTTTTTATTACTTCTCTCTAAGACATTTTGATCCAAGCACTTAATTCTGAATTCAATTCCATTGTCTTTTCAAAATGTCAGTTTTGTTTGTTGTTTGGTTTTGCTTTTGTTCCATAGGATTAACCAGTTCCTTGACCTCAGGACTCTGGATTGGACTGAACAGCCTGAGTTTCAACACTGGATGGCAGTGGGGCGGTGGTAGTCCATTCCGGTACTTGAACTGGTTACCAGGTAGGTTCCAGCTTGTCTGTGGATAAATACACCTAGATGTAATCGATCTGGATACCAAAGGGATCTTCATCATCTCACATGGGGAGACTTTACCAAATATAGTCTGTTTCTCACATTCCTTTGAAATCTGCCAACTAGATTTGCAAATCATAAAGCCGTAAAGTTATACCTGCTTCCTGGGTTAGAGATTTGTCTGGCAGAGTTACGACACAAATCAATACAGGACTCGGTTAAAGTATACATTCTCTGAATATCCTTGATTTGCTAGCTATTATATTCAAAATCAAATTTTCAACTTCTACAATGTTCCAGTTGAAAGTGCTTATATATGAAATTTATACTTATGATATATATATATATATATATACTATATAATGCTATATAGTATATTCAAAGATTGTGTATGTATTTATTTACACACACACATACTGTGAATTTAAGTGAATATGAATTATTTGGGGCTGGTTGATTTCTCATTGTCTTGAGGCCTGAGATATAATATTATATATATATATAATATATAGATGATAATATTCCATGCTAGCATAATAATTCATTAGCACTTTTGTGCTTGATGTGCTCTATGGAGTGTGATTCAGAACTCCGCACCCCCACTTCCAACCCCACCCCATACTAATGTTGGTTTATTAGCAAAGAGTATAATGATGAATGATTACTAATGTCTGCATGGGTGTGGAAAAGATGGGTCACATTTTCATTTACTAGTTCTGCTATGAGAAAATACTGATGTAGTGTTTCTTCATATGGTCAGACTTCTTTCTTAAAAGCCACTGAATGGTTTTTGCATTGGGCTTAGGAGACTAAACTCTCTTCTATGTTACTAATTTATGGTATTTAAAGAAAATGAAAACTTTGAAAATAAGAAAGAAAGAAGGAAGCAAGCTAGCTAGCTAGCTCAGAATAGATGCCAAAACACAAAAGAGAAATTTTAGAGGATATATTTTGGTTTAAACTGATGCACTTTTCCTATGAAATTCCACATCCAATGCATTCCTTCAGTGCATAGTAACAGGGCTGTCACTAGAGTCAGCTTTGTTTTCCTCTACGATACGGGAACTAAACATTACTGCAGAGGAATATAAAATGTCTTTCTCGTGGGTGAGGATTTGATTTGTCTGCCCACTCAGTCAAATTAAATTAGAGAATGTCAGTTGGGCTCAATCAGATCATTAAATAATAATGACTTTTTTTTAAGGAACTAGAGTTTATTTTTTGCTGCTGAATTATTGCATGTTTGGCAAGTCACTTTATTTATTATGCAGTTTCGGAATAATTATTGTATACTTAACCACTTGCATTCTATGGGTTCAGTGAGAAAACTGGGGGGCCAACAGCAGTGAAAATGAGGAATGTAATTGGAATATTGATGAGAAAGGAAAAGAAATGTTCTCCCTTATTAAACCAAATGCCTGAGAAATAAGAGTCACAAGGTTAAATCACCTTCTGAAATAATCTGAAACTCTCTGAAGAGTTTCTTCAAACTAAAATCAGAAACCTTGTGAAATATTAGAAGCTGTTATTGCATGAAATATTCGATGAAGCATTCAGTTGTGTACTTGCCAAGAAATACATCTATTAAAATGCATTCACATTGAAGGTGAGGGTATTTTACACAAACACCGGAGAAGTGTGAACTCAAATCTTTATCTATGGTTGACAACTCATTGATATATTTAAGTCCTTATCATTAGCAATGTTTTTCACTGTACGCTCTTCCAAAACTTTCAAAAAATGTTGACCAAAGTTTTATGGAGCAGGAGATATGGTTCCCATCTAGCGGAAGGCAAAGTGAGGTCCAGGTCCAGGTTATATACATGTCAGAGGTCACAAAACAGAGTCATTAAGAAAAGGTGGTTCAGGGCGCCTGGGTGGCTCAGTGGGTTAAGCCGCTGCCTTCGGCTCAGGTCATGATCTCGGAGTCCTGGGATCGAGTCCCATATCGGGATCTCTGCTCAGCAGGGAGCCTGCTTCCCTCTCTCTCTCCCTCTGCCTACTTGTGATCTCTCTCTCGCTGTCAAATAAATAAATAAAATCTTAAAAAAAAAAAAAAGAAAAGAAAAGGTGGTTCATCAACCTGTCTTCAGTTGAGAGATGGTGCTAGTTTTCAGAACACTGGTTTTAAAATCCTGTATTAACTAGTGAAAAGGCATGAGAAATGTGGGCATTATTGTATCCATTGCATTCCCAAAGGTGACTTTTTTAAAAAGATTTTATTTATTTATTTGACAGACAAAGATCACAAGTAGGCAGAGAGGCAGGCAGAGAGAGAAGGGGAAGCAGGCTCCCTGCTCAGCAAAGAGCCTGATGTGGGGCTCGAACTCAGGACCCTGAGATCATGACCTGAGCCGAAAGCAGGCGTCACCCAAAGTTGACTTCATCTGGTTATTTTATCAATTTTCAGGAAGATATGGGATGATGGGTTAGTGGTTAAAAATCTTCAGTAGGCTCGGCTGAAAATCGTGAGGAAGAGTCTGAGTTTGGGTGGACTTTATCAGTGTTTCCTATGTCCTGTTGCTTCTCAAGCTCCCCTTCCCTAGTCTTTCTCCTCTTTGCTGTCTTCCTCTTCCATCTCCTCTCTCTAGTTGGAGAAAATTTTCCCATGTTCAGAAATTTTCTAGTTTGCTGCTCACAGTGAGCCTTACATAGATTTTTGGTAGGTATTTACAATGTTTAATATGTTTGGTTTAGAACATTGTGTGTTTTGCATTTTGTTAGTTACCTCTAGATTGATTACACATAACAAAACCCAATGTGAAGATTGTTTAGGATTATAAAGTCTAGCTTTATTGTCAATATTATGAAATGAGTTATTTCAAAGAAAAGTGAACTTGTATAATCAACATTTTAGACACTGGAATGACCCAACAATAAGAAAAGAAATAGATACTCAACGTGTCTTTTGCACTGCAGTCAATAAAGATTTATTGGTGACTACGAAGCCAGAGACAGAATGGGATCCAATTAAATCCCAAGGATGAAGCTGTGAGGTTTTGGGAGGTAACTGCTTGCACTACCATAATAATCCCACTTTGATTTTTCCTTTTGCCCAAAGGAAGTCCATCAACAGAACCTGGAAAAAGCTGTGTGTCACTAAATCCTGGGAAAAATGCTAAATGGGAAAATCTGGAATGTGTTCAGAGACTAGGCTATATTTGTAAAAAGGGCAACACAAGTTTGAATTCTTTTGTGATTCCCTCTGGTAAGTGATCTATTTGGTCTGAAGTGTAGAAGATAATATAATTGAAAGGAGAAAATTATAGACAAGCATAACTGTATGAAATGATGGGTTTTGTTGATAATTTATGGAGTAAACTTAGTCATAGTCCTACGGAATTTCTTTTTGTTGGTTACTCATAATGGTCACTAACATTTCCTGAGTTGCCCTGTGGTGTTCAGGCATGTACAAAGCCTTTGAAAGAACATAAATAAGAATTCTAGCCTCATAGCAGCCCTATGAGCAAGGCATTATTATTCACACATTCTCGACAAGGAAGAGGATATTCAGAGGATATATAAAACTTGCACATGTGACAAAACAGGAATCCAAACTAGGAAATAAATATCTGCAAAGGATGTTTTTATTATAATCTGGCTATTTAAGGATTTATCTGGGCTCTCTTGCCCACGTTTAGCATCTTCAGTGGAAGTCTTCACAGAAATGGGATAAAACATCCAAAAATACTAACTGAATTTTATATATCAGCTAGACTCTGGGGAAAGAAGCCAATTATGCTCTCTCTTATAATTTTATAGAATAATTAAGTTACTAACGCAAGAACGCACCTTTTTTTAAATGGACAAAAAGCAGACAACCCACATTTTTTTCACTATCAGCTGTTTTTGGAGAGACAATACTTTAGAGGGATGTATGTGTGTATGTGTGTATTCTGCTTGAGAAATCTGACAGTATGGCATTCTTGACTTCTCTCCTTGTCTTCTAAAGTTAAAAAAAGTTTACTTTGAAATATGATTGACATGGTTGGAAAATCAAAATTTACAAAGTGATAGAAAGTAATAGTATTTTCCTCCTACCTCTTAATTTATTTTTACATTTTTTCAGCAAAACAGTATTCATTGTTTTTGCATAACACCCAGTGCTCCATGCAGTACGTGCCCTCCCTATTACCCACCACCTGGTTCCCCCAGCCTCTCACCCCCGCCCCTTCAAAACCCTCAGGTTGTTTTTGAGAGTCCATAGTCTCTCATGGTTCACCTCCCCTTCCAATTTCCCTCAACTCCCTTCTCCTCTCCATCTCCCCATGTCCTCCATGTCATTTGTTATGCTCCACAAATAAGTGAAACCATATGATACTTGACTCTCTCTGCTTGACTTATTTCACTCAGTATAATCACTTCCAGTCCCGTCCATGTTGTTACAAAAGTTGGGTGTTCATCCTTTCTTTCTTTTTTTTTTTATAAACATATAATGTATTTTTATTCCCAGGGGTACAGGTCTGTGAATCCCTAGGTTTACACACTTCACAGCACTCATGATAGAACATACCCTCCCCAATGTCCATAACCCCCTCCTCCTACCTCTTAACCTCTAACACCTAGTTCTCGTCCCTGATAAATAACTGTTTCTGGGTATTTATCCTTATCTGGTTAGTCTATAAATATATAAACAAATATGTTTATGATTATTTATGTCTGCTTTATACAAATGGCAGCACACAATACATATCTTCTTTACCTTTTTCAGATAAAAAATGTGGACGTCTTTCCAATGGTACAAAAATAGCTTTTTGGTTTATTTTTATGACTCACAATAGACATTAGAGAGAGACCATGTATATTTTTGACCAGTCACCTATTAAGGGACCTTCAATTTTCTTCTGATTTTTTATTTTTACAAACAATGCTACAGTGAATAATTTTATACACATGTCATTTCATGTATGTGATCATTCCCAGAAGTGGAGTTGTCAGACCAACGAGCAGGTGTATTTACAATTTTAAAAATATTTTTATTAACATATAATGTATTATTTGCCCCAGGGGTACAGGTCTGTATTTGCAATTTTAATAGAGATAGAAATGGTCACGATCTCCAGTGGGTAAAGACAATGGTCCTGGTTCTTGGGTTTGACGATATTATGACTATAAACATGTGTCTGGGAGACCTAAATCATTTTGTACTTCATCTTCTCTATTCCTCCCATAGGAGAAAAAGTATAATTCTTTCTCTTTGGAAAAAGTCATACAATTCTCCTTCAGAAGATTTGGAATTACCATGTAGGGGGAGATGAGAATGCTTTTTTAAATAGCTTCCCTGGTACAGGAAGCAGAATTCTGGAACTTAGCCTTGTTACCTAACTCCCAGTTTTGGGTTCCTCATCTGTAACGGGAAATATTAATCCCTGTTTTTCCTGTGAAAATGTGTTCATACTGTCAAGCATTCCATAAATTAGCCTAATTTCTCTACTATGCCCCACCTCATTTCACTTGCTAACTTTCACTTGACATGGAGTTTTGGATTTCTCTGTATTTCCTGGATGAATCATTCTGTCTTATCTATAAACTCAAATAAACCACAGAGGAAAATCCTGTGAGAGTTAAAATTATGCAATACACATGACTGGTGGCCCCCTGGGGCAAGTATTCTACCTTGTACCCTGTTGGTCCCTGCAATGCTACCCTGTTTGCCATAATTCCTGGGATCCTAGAACCACACTGTCACATGACCACACAACCACAAGTGGCCACTGAGAGCACAACATGGGGCTAGTTTGACCTGAAATGTGCTCTAAGGGTCTAAAATGCATACGGCCTTTCCAAGACTTCCCACACAAACAAGTAAAAATATCTCGTGACTTCTTTTTTATTGATTACATGTTGAAATGATAATATTTGGGGTATACTGGGTTAAATAAAATAAATTATTAAAATTAAATATGCCTGTTTCTTTTTACTTTTATTTAACACAGGTGCCAGCAAATTTAAAACCGTGTATGTGATTCTCATTCGTGACTCACATCGTATCTCTGTTAGACAGTGTTGCTCCACAGGAACGAGAGGTCTTTTCTGGCTGCTCCTTGGAGCTCCTTTTCCTTGGCTGTCTTCATGTTTTAAGATATTTTTAAAGGTCACCGGTTCAGTTTTTGAAGACCTCAGCACTTACTGACATTATTTTCAGCATCCCAGGTAGCAAGATCAAAATATCCCACCAGAGGGCTCCAGAGTTATAGTAATTTTTTTTTTTTAAATGTAATGTAGCAGTGTAGAATATCTAAACTGTATTGAGGGGCTAGAATTTTTTAAGCATGTGCATGTTTTCTACGATGACAATGCAGTGTTTGGTCATCATGGGTGACTGTTTCCTTACATGACTCCTGTAAACAGAATCCGGGTCTCAAACACGTGGCAGACAGTCCTGTTCTATAAAGAAAAAGGGCTTTAAGGGATTCATTAAATGAATAACACACATTTACCATACTGCGCATTTGCTAAGGTAGCATGCTGAGAACATTCATTACCAAACATGTATAAATTAACATTCATGTGGTTATAGAGTCCCTCTTTAAGCAAGGTGCATTGCTAACTTGCAGTTTGAAAGAGTATCTATAAATGGTAATGATAAGCTGTTGCATATCCAATATATTTTCTCAACCTACGTTCATTACACCAGCCATGTGCCAACCCCCGTGCCAGTCCTAGGGCATACAAGGATGAATAACGTGAGTTTCTGCCCTCAAATATCTTTCCTTTCCCTTTCTCCAGTTCATTACTATTACAGTTCATTTTTGCAACGTGAAATCACGATTAATGAGATTTAACCCTAACTCTTAGTAGCAATAATTAGGATGTTGGCCACTATTACTCATTGACTTAATAATAATTATTGTGGTGTTTTTAATTTATAGTGACATTATCTCAAACGGTTTCTAGTCCAGAACAACACAGTGAGGATAAGTAGCTTCCTATTAATATAGCTATCAATATTAGTGAAACGTTTTTACATATACGGATCCTTTGGTTCCTGTCATGTGACTTGCCCAGGATCACATGACCTGTGGCAAATTCAAAAGACTTCTGAATCTAAATCCCTTCACTCACAACAGTATCATACGTCATCTTGCAGGAGCGAGCCAGAGGCCATGTAAAGGCACAGGCGGCCACCTCATGCTCTGGTAGTTTCTGTGGGTTTTTGGTGGCTCTTCTGCCCGCACCTAGTTTATCTTTTGTGAATACACATGCCAAAAAAGAAAAATAAATATTACCTTTAAATGTTTACTATGAATTTTTTTGTATATCAAATGATAGAAAATTTTGTTATAATTTTTAAAACTCTTTTTTCTCTAGAAAGCGATGTACCCACTAACTGTCCAAGTCAGTGGTGGCCATACGCAGGTCACTGCTACAAGATTCACAGAGAGGAGAAGAAAATCCAAAGAGATGCCTTGACTGCATGTCGGAAGGAAGGTGGCGATCTAGCCAGCATCCACAGCATTGAGGAATTTGACTTTATCATCTCCCAACTGGGATATGGTGAGAAACCTACAATAGTAATACACTTCCCTCTCCCCAACTCTCCATCCATGTCTGAAATTTAATCATTATCCATTTAATCACAAATTTAATAATTTAATAATTTTAATTTAATACAATTAATGAGATTATTTACTGCATACAATAAATATTAATCATGTATAAAAAGTAAAAATTGTTTAGAAATTTATAGAATTTTAAAAATATTTATTTATTTGAGAAAGAGAGAGAGAGCATGGGGTGGGGGGCAGAGGGAGAGAGAGAACACCAAACAGATTCTTCACTAAGCATGGAGCCCAATGCGGGGCTTGATTCCAGGACTCTGAGATCATGACCTGAGCTGAAATCATGAGTTGAACACTGAACTGACTGACCCACCAAGGCACCCCGAAATTTAAAAAATTTTTATCCAAGAGATGATTTGACTTATTTTTCTTTTAATATGAAATCAATTGACAGTTTTAAAAATGTGATTTTTCTCTATATAATCTGCATTCAGAGCAGTCTACCTTAGATTTGTTAATCCTACTCCATTTATTAGTAGTATTGGTATGTATGTATTTTCTTTTTTTTTTTTAAGATTTTATTTATTTATTTATCAGAGAGAGAGAGAGAGCACAAGCAGGCAGAGAGGCAGACAGAGAAGCAGGCTCCCTACTGAGCAAGGAGTCCGATGTGGGACTCGATCCCACGACCCTGGGATCATGACCTGAGCTGAAGGCAGCGGCTTAACCAACCGAGCCATCCAGGCGCCCTGTATTTTCTTTTTCAATGCCCTATTTTCTCTGACCAGAAGCATCTCTAAATGAACCATCTCATACTCCGGACTTTATTTTCTTGATTAACCTAGCTACCGCTGTTATAGTGTTGAGCAGTAGAAGAAACAGGATAGTTTATTGGGGTGGTTAGGTGTTGGCCTCAAACTTTTAAAGAAATGTATGCCTCAATTTTAGGTATGTAAAGATTCTAAAGAAAACGTACTGAACAAAATATTGTAAAGTTTTCAAAAATCAGTTCTATCAAAAACAAAACAAAGCAAAGCAAAGCAAAACAAAGCAAAACAAAAACCCCAAAAACAAAACCAGGGAAAACGAGCTAGGCACAACTCCTCCCGGAGAAGAGGCAGGCGAGGAGGAACAGAACGCTAACTGGCAAGCCGGGGTACCTGCTGGTTACATGATGATCATTTTCTGCTTCCCCCTCGAGCCTGCTGACGAGCCGCAGCTGTTCATTTCCAGCCAGCAAAACAAGAGGAAATGGATGGTGGCGATGGTGGGGACAGCTTCCTGACGTTTATTGCCTGAAAATTGATAGGAGTCAGGGTGGGGGGAGGATGGGGGAAGAAAAATGCAGTTGACAGATAGACAGGAATTAGCAGCATAGTCGCAGAGAGCAGTTGCAAAGACCCCAAAACACCAGGACATCTAACACCCGTGCCAAATGGGATTCTTTCTCCTCTGCGTACTTCCCTCGGTTTAATAGACACTGATAATAGCCTGCGGCAGCCTGTAAACAATTTCTTGATATTCTCTGCCTACCCATTCTGGAGAATTCAGACCAGACGGTAATAATGTAAGCAGGACTGATGTGTCTGAATAATATCATGGCGTACAAGTCATAATGCTTACAGCAGGTAATAAAGTTTGCAAATGAATCACTGGAGACCAGATTAGTTAAGGGGCTGTAGTGCCAAAGTGCAAAATTTTCTTTACTTTCCGTAACATGTTATAGTAATAGGAAAAGCTCTTATGTTTATTGCTCTGGTTATACAGGGAAGTTGGCTGACAAAGGTAGCCTTTAGTTATTGAAGTATAATTGACATACATTTTGTTAGTTTCAGGTATATAACACAATGATTCCACAAAATGATCACAATATACCTAGCTACCAATATTGACTATGGTCCCCACGCTGCGCATTACATCTCCTCAACTTATTAATTTTATCACTGGAAGTTTGTACTTCTTTTTTATTTTTATTTTTTTATTTTATTTTTAAAGATTTATTTTTTTGACAGATAGAGATTACAAGTAGGCAGAGAGGCAGGCAGAGAGAGACAGAGAGGAGGAAGCAGGCTCCCAGCCAAGCAGAGAGCCCGATGCGGGGCTTAATCCCAGGACCCTGGGATCATGACCTGAGCCGAATGCAGAGGCTTTAACCCGCTGAGCCACCCAGGCGCCCCTGTACTTCTTTTTTAAAAAAGATTTTATTTATTTATTTGAGAGAGGAAAGAAAACGAGTGGGGGAGGGGCAGAAGGATAAGCAGACTCCCTACTGAGTGGGGAGTCCATCACAGGGCTTAAGCCCAGGACCGGAGATTGTGACCTAACACTTAACTTACTGAGCCACCCAGGTGCCCCTGAAGTTTCTATCTCTTGTTCCCCTCACCCATCTCACCTTAACACCCCCTCTCTCCTTTACATCTGGCAACCACAAATCTGTTCTTTCTATGAGTTTTGTTTTTTCTGTTCATTTGTTTTGCTTTTTAGATTTTGCGTATAAGTGAGATCAAATGGTATCTGTCTCTCTCTGACTTAGTTCACTGAGCATCATGTCCTCAAGGTCCATCCATGTCATTGCAAATGGATAGATTTTATTCTTTTTTTACAGCTTTATAGTATCCTAATGTGTGTGTGTGTGTGTAGAGATTGGAATATATATATATGCAGTATCTTCTTCATTTATTCATCCATTGATAGACACTACGGCTCTTTCTATATCTTGGCTATTGTAGATAATGTTGCAATGAACATTGAGGGCGCATATGTCTTTTTAGTTAGTGTTTTTTTCCTTTGGATAAATGCCCAGAAGTAGAATCACTGTATCATATGGTAGTTCTATTTTTAATTCATTGAGAAACTTCCATACTGTTTTCCAAGGTGGTGACACCAATTTATGCTCCTACCAACCATGCAGGAGGGTTCCCTTTTTTCCATGTTGCTGCCGACACTTGTTATTTCTTGTCCTTTTGATAATAGTCATTCTGGCAGGTGTTAAGTAATATTTCATTATGGTTTTGATTTGTATTTCCCTGATGATTGGTGGTTTTGAGCATCTTTTCATGTGTCTTTTAGCCATATGGATGTACTCTCTGGAAAAATGTCTATTCAGATCCTCTGCCTATTTTTAAATTAGATTGGTTTGTTGTTGGTTTTTTTTTGTTGTTGTTGTTTCTGAACTGTATGAATTTTTTACATAGTTTAGATATAAACCCTTAATGAATATATGGTTTGCAAATATCTTCTTCCGTTCAGTAGGTTGTCTTTTCCATTTTGTTGATGCTTTCCTTTGCTATGTGGAAGCTTTTTAGGTTGATGTAGTCTTTTGTTTACTTTTGCTTTTGTTGCCATTGCCTTTAGAGTCAAATCTCAAAACATACTGCCAAGAACAATGTTAAGGAGCTTACTGCTAATATTTCTTCTCTGAGTTTTATGGCTTCCAGACCTATATTTAAGTCTTTATTTTAAATTAATTTGTGTGTATGGTGTAAGGTAAAGGTGTTTCATTCTTTTGTAAGTGGCTTCCAGTTTTCCTAACACCATTTACTGAAGAGAGTGTCCTTTCCTCATTGTTTGCTTACCATCTTTGTTGTAAATTAATTGACTATATATGTGTGGGTTTATTTCTGGGCTATCTATTCTGTTCCTTTGTTCTGTGTCTGCTTTTATGCAGATACCATGCTATTTTGATTATTTTGGCTTTATGATATAGTTTGAAATCTGGGAGTGTGATACCTTCAACTTTGTTCTTTTTCAAGATTACTTTGGCTGTTTGGGATCTTTAGTGGTTCCATACAAATTTTTTAATTTGTTCTATTTCTGTGAAAAATGCCATTAATATTTTGGTGGGGATTACATTGAATCTGTATATCGTTTTGTGTAACAGGGACACTTTTTTGACATTAATTCTCCAATCCATGAGCATGGACTATCTCTTTTTTGTGTGTCTTCTTCAATTTCTTTCATCAAGTCTTATAATTTTCAGTATAGAGGTCTTTTAGCTTCTTGGTTAAATTATTCCTAGGTAATTTATTCTTTTTGATGCAGTTGAAAATGGGATTGTTTTCTTAATTTCTCTTTCTTATAGTCATTGTAGTATATAAAAAGGAAACAGTTTTATATGTTGATTTTGTATCATGCAACTTTACTGAATTTGTTTATTAGTTTTAACAGGTTTTTTTGGTGGATTCTTAAGGGTTGTCTATAAAATCATGTCATTGCAAATAGTGATAACTTTATTTCTTCCTTTCTAACTTAAGTTCCTATTATTTTTTATTCCTTCCTAAGTTCTGGCTAGGACTTCCAATATTATGTTGAGAAAAAATGGCAAATGTGGTCATCTTTGCCTTTTTCCTATCCTTAAGGATAAAAAAAAAGCTGGAAGCTTTTCAGCATTGAGTATATTAGTTGTGGACTCACCATATATGGCCTTTAGTATGTTAAAGTACATTCTGTCTCTTCCCAATTGACTGATTTTATCATAAATAGATACTGATTTTGTCAATTGTTTTTTCTGTCTCTATTGAGATGATAATACAATTTATTTTATTTTTATTTTAGAGAGAGAGCAAGTATTAATGGAGGAGGGGCAGAGGAAGAGAGAGAGTGTCTTTTCTTTTTTAAGTTTTTATTTATTTATTTGTCAGAGAGAGAGAGAGTGAGAGAGCACAAGCAGTGGGAACAGCAAAGGGAGAGGGAGAAGCAGGCTCCCCCTGAGCAGGGAGGCTGATGTGGGACTTAAACTCAGGATCCTGGGATCATGAACCAAGCTGAAGGCAGATGCTTAACCAACTGAGTCACCCAGGCATCCTGAGAGAATCTTAAGCCTGTATTGCTATGAACTTCCCTCTTGAATCAGATGGATTTTGATATGTTTTTTTATATTTCATTTTCCTAAAGGTATTTTTTTATTTCTTCTTTGATTTCTTCAGTGACTTATTGGTTGTACAGTAGCATACTTTATTTATTTATTTATTTTTTTAGTAGCGTACTTTAAAATCTCGAATTATTTGTGATTTTTCCAGTTTTCTTTTTGTAGTTGATTTCTGGTTTCATGCCACTGTGTTTGAAAAAGAAGATTGATACGATTTCAGCCTTCTTAGATTTATTGAGACTTATTTTGTGGCCTAGCATATGACCTATCTTGGAGAATATTCCTTGTGCACTTCAGAAGAATGTATATTCAGCTGTTTTGGGATGGAATGTTCTCTACATGTAAATTATGTATCTCCATTTCCTTAAGTTTTTTTTCTGGGATTTTTGTCTTGGATTTTTTGTTTGTTTGTTTGTTTGGAACATATTCCTCTGTTTCCTCATTTTGTCTAACTCTCTGTGTTTGATTCCATGCATCAGGTGAAACAGCTATCTCTCTCAGTCTTAGAATGGTGTCCCTGTGTGAGCAATGATCCTTACCATTTAACTTTGTGGTAGTCATTAGTTGTTTCTTGAACTGTTTCTCCAATTGTTTCAAACTTAACGGGGCCCAAAACTTAGTCCTCCCTTACCGAAGCCCAGGACTCAACGGGCACCCCTTGTGTAGGCTGTGCTTGGAAGAGCTGTGGAGAGGTGGAGTGCGGCCTGCTGTTTGTGGGGGACTGCAGTAGTGGCTGGGGGGATGGGGCCCTCACCTGCCTCTGGCAGGGCTTCAGCATCAGTGTGGTTGGGTAGGCACTAGCTGGTTAGATCGATAGTGCAAAAATAGTGCCCACTAGTGCCGCCACTAGCAAACTAGAGCAAGAATGCAAAAATGGTGACTTTTTGCAGTTTTCTCTGGAGATAGTTCCAGTAGACTTTTGCCCCTCTGACAGAACTTTTTGGTTTTTTTTTTGACAGAGAGAGAATCACAAGTAAGCAGAGAGGCAGGCAGAGAGAGGGGAGGAAGCAGGATCTTTGCTGAGCAGAGAGTCTGATGTGGGGCTCGATCCCAGGACCCCGAGACCATGACCTGAGCCAAAGGCAGATGCTTAACCCACTGAGCCACCCAGGCGCCCCTGGCAGAATTTTTAAGATTAGCAAATGAATCTCAATTGCATATGGCCTAGGGTCTTTCCAAACTGCTGCTTTTGCCCTGGGTCTTGGGGTGAGTGAGTCTGTATATCAGATCTTCAAGAGTAGAATCTCTATTCCCTAAGCCCTTTGGTTCTCTTGGATTTAAGCCCCATTGGTTTTCAAAACTAGATTTTTGGGGACTCATCTATAATACACACCCTGATACTTGGGGTGCCTGATGTGAGAAACAATCCCCTCACTTGCTGGGAAGGAAATCCACATTTATGAGACCCCCTCCTGATGGTGGGTCACTACACCCTGGTAGGATTTTTAGCCAGACTAGGTCTCTGCTTCTGCTACCCATCTCAGCATAGCCTTTTTATCCTTTGTTGAAGAACAGTTGTTCAGTTAATTCTCAGTTTCCTTTCAGAGGGAATTGTTCCATATGTAGCTATAGATTTGTTGTAGGGTTAGTTCAGGGTCTTCTTATGCAGCCATCTTGAACCATCTCTGGCAAAGATTGCTTTAAAGTTCAACTTAAGAATTAATAAATTTTCACTAGGGAAATATTCCCTTTTTTGATCATTGATAAAGCTTATTTATTTAAAACAATGAAAATACTGTTGCTAAAGTTAAAAAAAAGTATAAAATTATTGTTTCTAAATCAAAAGCCTAGAAAAACTTTTTAGGTAGTTGAGATAGTATCTTTTTAAAATATTTTTATATTAATTGTGGAAATACAGTGGAGAAATTTGGACTTACACATGTAAGTTATGACTGCTTCAAGTAAAACAGCTTCCATAACCGACTCATAACAATTGAGCCAACAACTTTTTACACTCATGTATTATATATATTTTATGGAGTCTAGCTTGTGCTTAGGAATTACAAAAACTAGATGAAGGAGCACAATTTAGTGAGAAAAAAATATTTATAGGGAACTCTTTTTTTTTTAAAGATATTATTTATTTATTTGACAGACAGAGATCACAAGTAGGCAGAGAGGCAGGCCAGAGACAGAGAGAGGGGGAATCAGGCTCCCCACTGAGCAGAGAGTCTGATGTGGGGCTCGATCTCAGGACCCTGGGATCATGACCTGAGCCGAAGTCAGAGGCTTAACAACTGAGCCACCGAGGCACCCCATGGAATTCTTAATATTTTATTTTAATTGTGGGACCTGAGGGTTCAGGTTTTTATTAGTCTTAAACCTAAATCCTGGAAGGACATGTGAGGTCATTTTGAAGCCTGTATTTGCTGCCCAAAAGATCATGATCTGCCATATTAAGTGAAAGGAAAAGGGGATCATCCTGGCAATGTCATTCATGCCTCATGGCACTGGAAACATCTGTTGGGGCTGGCAATGAGCCAATCAGGGACTTCTCCAAAAGCAAAGTTAAGTGACAACTTTTAGGAGGAAGAGATGAAACCATTTAGGGAAATTCTTTTTTTTTTTTTTTAAGATTTTATTTATTTATTTGACAGAGAGAGAGCTCACAAGTAGTCAGAGAGAGAGGAGGAAGCAGGCTCCCTGCGGAGCAGAGAGCCCGATGCAGGGCTCGATCCCAGGACCCTGAGATCATGACCTGAGCCGAAGGCAGCGGCTTAATCCACTGAGCCACCCAGGCACCCCGCATTTAGGCAAATTCTTATATAGTGTGGCATTTTTCTCATTTTCTACTACAACATCATCTTTATAATCCTTTGACAAGTAGTTTTATTTTTACCATTTAAAGAACAAAAATCAGTCATTCATGATGAAATTTCCAATAGTACAAATTAAATAGATATTGAATTGTGTATTCTTTAATTTTTTGAACTTGCAAATATATGTTTCTAACCATGAAAACTTAGGCCTTAAATTTTGTCCCATTAGTTATAATACTTAGAATTTTTAGAATTCTAACTTCAAGTAAGGTCAGTAATCTTCATAGAATAAAACAAAAAATGATCACATTTTATATCTGTACCTGGTTGTTTTTGTTTTAACTTTTATTTGTTATTTGAGTTTTTCTGGTATTTTCTGGTGAAAATGGTTACAGATTCATTTATATTTATATACTAATAAATAAATCCCAAATGTCAGGAGAGACAGCTCAAACCCTCAGTTTATGTATGTTCTCACTCCATTACAGATATTGAGCTTTTTTGTGTGAGTTTTTTAAAATTTTATTTTATTTTTTCAGTTATCCAAGCAGATATTGAGTTTTAACAGAAACACCTAGAATGTTGTTAATCACAACACAGTAATAAAATAGAAGTGGTTTTTAATAATACTTTAAAATATTCATGAGATTTAATAATAGTCAAATCGAGTAATAGCTAACATATTTCTAACACTGTGAGTGCAGTTGTTATGGAAAGTTGTTTATAACAAAAAAGGAGCTTCACGAGATAGGGGATAATGAAGGACCAACTTCAGACTCATTTTACCAACTGCCAAGAGATATATTATACACCCACAATAAAAGAATAAAGTTGCATTCACAATGTAAATAGTACATTGTGCAATTAAACTAATATTGACAACGTAAAATGTAGCTGACGTCTCAGATTAACACTCAAGAGGATGGTCTTTTATCCATTATAATAATAAGGGAGTAGAACTTTTGTTAATAAAGCAGGGGCCTTCCTTTCCTGATAACCTCCCGATTTTTGGAAAGAAAACATATGTACATTACTTTTGTGTCTTTCTTCCTGTTTAGAGCCAAATGATGAGTTATGGATTGGCTTAAATGACATCAAGATTCAAATGTATTTTGAGTGGAGTGATGGGACCCCTGTCACATTTACTAAATGGCTCCGTGGGGAACCCAGCCATGAAAACAACAGGCAGGAAGACTGTGTTGTAATGAAAGGCAAGGTAAGGCAACTTTATTTGCTGATACCTAGCAAAAGCCAGAGGGTATTTTTCTTCCTGCCTCACTCACTACACATCATCATTTAAATTGGTATTAGTCTAGGTGCTCTATCTATATTTCAATTGTTTAGCAAAGTCACATTTTCAAGAGGACTAGAAAATCAACAGAGAGAAACTTTCAGCTCAAGGACAAAATTAACCAGTGACCCATATTCATACTGTTCTTGTGCTGAGTTCTAAAGGGCAATACATAGAGCTTGACTGAGCAAACAAGAGCTTTGGTTCCATTTTGACTGGTTGCTCTGAGTTGATGTCCTTACGTCTATTCTGGAGTCTGTGTTTGGAGGGTTACGTATGTTCTTTTAAGATACATGGAGATGTCGCATCTGAAAAAATTGTGTCTGTGTCCTATATATGATTTTAGTGAGGGAAGAATATCATCAAATTATCTTTCACTAATGGTAATGAACATGGTGGTTGAGAGGCTGGGTTTTGATGCGTGGCTTATTTTCACATTTATAAGATGGGCATAATAACTGTACCCAGCTTAATGGTAGATATAAGGATTGAATGGGTTAATGCATATAACAAGCGCAATGACTGACCTAAACCTATTGTTCAGTAGTTATTAGCTTCTGTTTCATCATGGGGTTGTTTTCATTGTGATTAATTGAAAGCTTAAGAAAAAAGTAAGTGTTAACTATTGAAAGGGTAGGTCGAAGTGTGGAGGAAACCAGAAAGCATCATTCTTGTGAAAAACTGAAGGACAATATGGTGGAAAGCCCAGAGTTAGAGGTGGAAGGGTGGGTAAGATCACTAGCAACTATTGAGGTGGAAAAAAATATGCCTTTGTCCAGGAGTGGCAAGACCAATTTTTCAATTTAGAAATATTACTCTGGCTGAAGGTTGAGTACCAGATGGCAGTGGGTTGTGACTGAGTGAGAAAAGAGGGATCAGAGGCAGACGATACAGAAAACATTTTTCAAGGTGGTTAGTAGTTCTGTGAAGGAGAAGAGAGGCCGTTTTGACGTGAGGTCTCTAAGGAAGGCCGAGTAGGTGCCATCTGAAGCAGAGTGGGAGATAGTGCCTTAGACCCAAGAGGACACTCATTAATATGAATTGGAAAAGGGAGGAGAGATAACTGGTTTCAGGTGTGTTTTCAAGTTTGGTGTGTTGGGTGAGGGAATCTTCGGGATGGCTTTCTATGTACCTGGTTAACTTGAAAACAGTCGATAGGAAAGACTGAGTGTAAACCTTCTTTTGGCACCACCACTTAAAGGCTGACAAGCTTTTTTAGTTTCTCTCTAGATTCCTCTACACAGTGGCAGGGATAGTTAAAATATAAAAACATATTGGGGAGCTTCAATCTCTTTCACATCTTTGTAGCCAGAACAAAATTTGCTGTTGACTTATAAAATATCAATTTACCTTTCCTTTCAGAGATGCCATTTTTCTCTTAACAACCTTTGTTTTTCTTTCCTGAGGCCCAATTACAAGAAAACTCCCTCAGAGTCAAATATCTGATAATCACTTTTTTTCTCTCTCTTTGCTTTCCACAGGATGGGTACTGGGCAGATCGGGCCTGCGAGCGGCCTCTTAACTACATCTGTAAGATGAAATCTCAAACCCAACCCTCGGGAACAGTGGAAGTAGAACAAGGCTGCCGGAAAGTGAGTATAGAGCATGGACGATAAGTTCAGACCCGAAAATATTATGTGATCTCTTGGCTTTATTTTTTGGCAGTGAACGTGCTTTATTATTGTCACAGGTAGCCAAGTGTTCCAGCTGTTTAAATGTTCCACAGGTTCTTGTTAGGGTTTGGTATCATTGTTCTTCCTGAAGGCCTCTTTGGGTGTTCTCTACAGTTACTGTGGGTGCATGTGGTCGGCAGCAACTTTCAGAATACTGTGGGAATTCTCCTACCCCAATGGGGGAACGAGAACAGAGAATAAAACCACATGCCTGTGGAGCCTGGTGAGGGTAACAAGATTCAGGTGGGTTATGGTCATGGAAAAGGGTCATTGAGGCCTTGGTAGCCGATGATCCTATGGGTGGTGGAAACATATCCAGGAGATAACTGTTAAGTTTCAGGTAGCAAACTATCCTATCATTTCCTCCATTTATAAGGATGGCCTCCATTGAGGACGCTGCTTCTGGTGGGGATTCCTCCCAGGAGATCCCTTCAGGGGGAGGCAGATGAGACTAGCTGGTGGTGGCTGGTGGTAACCATGGAGTCAAGCCATGCCGTCTTAGCGTGTGTCATCCTTGCCTGTATGTCAGTTCGTCACCGCTCCCTGTATCTCTTTTAATACTTTGAGATTGAAGTAAAGGGTCTCTGTGAAACAATTTCTAACAGTAGAAAGAAACTCCAAAATACAGGGTGTATGGTTATCATTTTCCTGTTTAACTGCTGAGTTGCTTGTCTTCCTCTTTTTTCCTTTCTCACTTCTCTTGGATAAAAATAAAATAGAAACTAAATCTCTTTCCAAGCTCGTCATGTTGTGATCAGATCATCTTGTCACAAACACCAGAAGGCTGAGAGTTCATGAAACATAATTTAAGACTGTCCAAATAAATCGTCAAGAAACATCGAGCAGACGCAAAATTGGAGACCGTTAACGATATAGAGGATCTTTGTGATAATTGAAATGCCCCCTTTAATTTTCATGTTCTGGAAATTCAGCCCAGAGAAGCTATGACTTTTGTGGAATGACAGAAACAAGACTAGAACCCTGGCCTCCTGACCCCACGTCTCACACTGAGACTACTGAGTTCACTGCCAGTGTGTTCACTTTTCCTTTGTCTAATCACATGGATGTATGGGAGAGTGTATATTATTGTAATTTTCTATAAATAAGAAATAATCTTTAAATGTGATTACTTCTATACAATGGATCAAAATTTCTATACACATAACAGTTATACAGATTATCCAAGTTATATATATATATATATATATGATCTAGTAATTGTCATATCTGTAATGTCTGATAAAATCCACTTTAATCGTAGGGTGGTAGTAAGATAAATAAGATAATATCCATAACTGTCTGTTGAGTGTTATGCAGCCAATGATATTAAAGGATAAACATTATGTTCCTAACTAGACAGGAGGGGAAACTGAAGCTCAGAGACATTAAATAATTTGGTCAGTTTAAAAATACCTCCTGTGGCTCAGAGGACTGGGAAGACTCGAACATCGAAAAACAACAAAAAAATCCATTCACTAGCAAAGAAAGATAACAAGACTGTTTCTTTTGTTTTATGTGGGTTGTTTTCTTTTTTTTTTTTTTTTTTCCTGTCTGGGTCTAGGCACTTGGTGGTGTGGGGACCTTTTTGAGAATTCAAAACCACAGGTATATTATACAGATCTGGCATTCAGTTTTCAATTCATTGCTACCTTTGTGGGCAATCTGGGGTAAAGTGGTCCTGAGCCTCTGAGATTCCAGGATGTCTGACAGATACAAATGTTAAGCTGTTTTACATAGAAGTTCCTTTTACCCAGCTGACGAGGAATCCCCTGGATGAGTTTGAAATCTTGAAGTTATAGAATCTACTACCAGGAGCTTTAGCTGGTGAGATTAATGGATGTGACATTCAAACGAATGTGTTTTTAAATACTTACAGAAATGAAAGTATTTTCATACTGGACCAACCAAGTGTTCTTATCAAGTACTTCATTATGATTCACTTCCAAATATTTTTGATTTCCATTAAGATTTCTTTGATCCTTGAATTATTTAGAAGTGTGTGTGTGTGTGTGTGTTGATAGGTGGGGGTTTTGGTGGTAGTGATGGGAATTTTGTATTTTAGTTTTTAAATAATTAGAAACTATTGATTTTAATTTCACTGCATTGCGATCATATAGTTGTGGTTATTGTTACTTGTTGAGGCTTTCTTTATGGTCTAATTCATAGCTTTAGTAAATTTTCAGTGGGGTTGAGCAGAACGACTTTTTTTTGTACTTTTATTTTAATTTTTAAATTTTTTTAATAAACATATAATGTATTATTAGCCCCAGGGGTACAGGTCTGTGAATTGCCAGGTTTACACACTTCATAGCACTCACTATAGCACATACCCTCCCCAATGTCCATAACCCAGCACCCTCTCCTGACCCCCCCTTTCCCAGCAACCCTCAGTTTGTTTTGTGAGATTGAGTCTCTTATGGTTTGTCTCCCTCCCAATCCCATCTTGTTTCATTTATTCTTTTCCTACCCTCCTGATCCCCCACATTGTATCTCCACTTCCTCATATCAGGGAGATCATATGATAATTGTCTTTCTCTGATTGACTTATTTCACTAAGCATAATACCCTCTAGTTCCATCCATGTTGTCACAAATGGCAAGATTTCATTTCTTTTGATGGCTGCATAGTATTCCATTGTTTATATATACCTCATCTTCTTTATCCATTCATCTGTTGATGGACATCTGGGTTCTTTCCATAGTTTGGCTATTGTGGACATTGCTGCTATAAACATTCGGGTGCACGTGCCCCTTCGGATCACTACGTTTGTATCTTTATGGTAAATACCCAGTAGTGCAATTGCTGGGTCATAGGGTAGCTTTATTTTCAACTTTTTGAGGAAGCTCCATGCTGTTTTCCAGAGTGGTTGCACCAGCTTGCATTCCCACCAACAGTGGAGGAGGGTTCCCCTTTCTCTGCATCCTCGCCAGCATCTGTCATTTCCTGACTTGTTAATTCTAGGCATTCTGACTGGTGTGAGGTGGTATCTCATTGTGGTTTTGATTTGTAAAACAGAATGACCTTTGATTGTTCAGTTTGGGGTCTATATATGTTAACTAGAAGAAACTTAACAATTTATAGTATTCAGATGTTCTATATTCCTAATATTTTGTCTGCTCGACAAAATATTCTCCTTGCAAATCTGTCAGCTTTTGTTTTATATACTTTGATCTGTGTTATATGTACTTTGTATATATACTGTGTTATATATTCTTCAATCTTTGTTTTATATACTTTGATCTGATGTATTTTATTGATACACCAGTTCTTTAATGATATAATTACTTTCCTTTTTCATAATGTTTTTTTAACCATAAAGTCAACTTTAAATAATATCAGTAATATCACAGTAGGTATCTTTTGCTTGGTATTTCCCTAGAATCTCTTTTTCCAACAAATTGTTTTTAATCATTCTATATCATGGAATGGTTCTTGTAAATATTTATCTGCATTTTTACTTTTTATCTAATTTGAAGAACTCTGGCTTTTTATTGGCAAACACGAGTTTAGTTTTTGTTTTTGTTTTTGGGTTTTGTTTTGTTTTTTTGCATACTGATATATTTGCCTTTGTTCCTACCATCTTATTCTGAGCTCTATTTTATTTACTGTTCTGATTTCTTTTCTCTCTTTTTTGTCCTTTCCTTCATTCCACTGGTCCTATTGAATGTTTTTTTTGTTTGTTTTAAAGATTTTATTTATTTATTTGAGAGAGAATGAGTGAGAGAGAGCATGAGAGAGGAAAAGGTTAGAGGGAGAAGCAGACTCCCTAAGGAGCTGGGAGCCTGATGCGGGACTTGATCCTGGAAGTCCGGGATCATGACCTGAGTCGCTCAACCAACTGAGCCACCCAGGCGCCCCATTGAACGTTTTGATCACATTTTCCTCCTCTACAGGTTTGGGAATAATACATTTCACTTTTTTAAATGGTTAAACTTAGGTGTTGTTGTTGTTGTTTTTAAGATTTTATTTATTTATTTGAGAGAAGAGAGAGAGCTTGAGAGAGGGAGAGAGAAAGAGAGAGCACGAGCAGTAGGGAGAGGTAGAGGGAAAAGCAGACTTCCCGCTGAGCAGAGAGCCTGATTCGGGGCTTGATCCCCGGGACCCTGGGATCATGACCTGATCTGAAGGCAGACGGTTCACCAACTTGAGACACCCAGGCACCCTAACCTTAGATATTTAACATACATTTCTGACTTGAAGTTAAGCAGTATCTCTTCTGCTTCCTAAACAAAATGAAGTTCATTATTCCACTTAAACATGAATTTTTTTTTTAATTTTAGAAATGTTAGACTCACAAGGAACTGAAAAAGAAAGTACAGAGAATTCCCCCATGCCATGTACTTTCTTCCCTCCAGTGAGAGCTTCTTATGTAGCAAGAGTGCAAACAGCTAGGTAACTGACATGGATACAGAATATTAACTAAACTATACATCTTGTTAATTTCCCATTCCTTAACTTCCCACCTGTAATTAGTTATCTTTGCTATTTGTACATTTAGACCTGTTCACTAAGGCATTTATTGGTTTCTTTGTTCAGTGTGACTTTGAGTCCATTTATTCCTCCTGACTTAAAATTCCTTCTTGCCAAAGTAAATCTTTTTGTGATTTTTTTCTCCACTGGTAATACGGGAATGGAAAACTCCCATCTTTATCTGAAAATGTCTTGTTCCATCATCACCTTGTGTAATAATTTTAGGTAGGCTGCTTCAAAATGCTCGGTTGACAGCCATTTTCTGACCATGCTGTGTATATAATGTTTCATTTTCTCCTAGCCTTTATTTTGCCATTGGAATTCCTGTTATTGGGATAATTCTTCTTTTTTAGAAAGTGGGTCCTCTGTATTTTCTCTCTGATTGATTTTAAAATCTACTCATTGGCTTTGTCATTCTGCTAGCTTTTAGCACAGTATGTTGAGATTTGGATTAACTTTTGTTTGGTACTCAATGTTCTTCAGTTTAGAATTTGTCTCTTTTGATTCTTGAAAATTATCAGTCAGCAATTTTATTTGGTGATTCTGAAACTTTTCTTAGGTTGATTTTCAACCTTTTCATTCTATATTTTGTGTTCTCTCCATGTTTTTAAAAATCTCTTTCCTATGTTCATCTCTCTGCTACATTCATTCATATGACTAATCTTTCTGAAACCACATTTTCTATATTTAATAAGGCCATTGGGTTTTTAACTTTATAGATTTCTTTTCTGGAAATTCTATTTTTTGTGTGTTCAGGTCCTCTTGTTCTTTGTTCATAGCATTTTGATCTTTAGTTATTGATTCCCTTTTTGTCTTCTTTCGTTAAATCATCTGAGACATACTTTTTTTAAAGATTTTATTCATTTACTTGAGAGAGCAAGAGAGAGCACAAGTGGGGTGGAGGGGGAGAGGGAGAAGCAAACTTCCCACTCCATAGAGAGCTCATGTGGCTCGATTCCCAGGACCCTGAGATCACAATCCAGACTGAAGGCAGAAGCTTAACTGACTGAGCCACCCAGGCACCCCTGAAACACGCTTATTTTTGTATTTTTTCCCAGATTGTTTTATTATGTTGCATTGCTGACTTTCCCTTAAAATGAACCTCAGGTGGTTTGTAAATTTTGACTGTGATTAGTCCCAATCCCATACCCACCCTAAGCCTCAAAGTCATAGTGTTTTTTTTAAAAGATTTTATTTATTTATTTGACAGAGAGATCACAAGTAGGCAGACCAGCAGGCAGGGTTGGGGGGGAAGCAGGCAGAAGCTTAACCCACTGAGCCACCCAAGTGCCCCTCAAAAGTCATAGTCTTACATGACCTGTATTGTGGAAATATTTCTATTGTGTGGTTCTGCATTTTACTTCTCTGAGTGCCTAGGAATTTCTCCTTTTGTAGACCAAGACTTATTTTATGTTTCTGGCTGTGGAGTCTAATACACGTGAATAGTGTCAAGTTGGGACCAGCACCCATCTCTGGCACAGAATCAGTATTTATTTTTAACAGAATGATTTCTTATTTCCCTGCACCTAGAACCCCAAGCAGATGACAAGAATCTGCTATTGCCTGGTTTTGTGAATAGAGTTTTCTCACTTTCCTTTCCCAGAGGGACTTTCCTTAGTGGGTATCATCATTTTTTTTTAAAGATATATTTATTTATTTGAGAGAGACAGAGAGAGGGCATGAGTAGGGGGAGGGGCAGAGAAAGAGAGAGAGAATCCTGAAGCAGACTCCTCAGTGAGCCTGGAGCCTGATTTGGGGCTCGATCCCAGGACCCTGACATCATGAATCATAAAATCAGGAGTCAGCCAATAATCTGACTGAGCCATTCAGGTTCCCCAGTGGGGATCATCTCTATGTAAGGACTTCAGCCCCCCTTCCCTGCCTCAGGTAGACTGATGGCCAAATACCCTCATTTGTGTGGACATTAGTACCCTTGCCTCTAAAGCCTAGTACCCTAGTCTTGGTCTGGTACATGACAGGACAATGAAAGCTTGGCTTGAGCATTTCCCATTCCAGTGTTTTAGTTTTCTATATGTTTTTGGTACCTGAAGATTACCTCAAGTATGGATTTTTTGTTTAATGTTATGTTTTTATTTAGCATTTCTGTGTATTTGAAGTATGGGAGAGGAATCGTGCCGCATCATGTTGCCAGAAGTTTGCTAAGTATTCTCCCAGGACCAGATGACTCAGCTTTATGGTCACTATCTACTTTTGGCTTCAGGAGACCACTAGGTTAGCTACTCAGCAAACGATTTCCTGTGGCTCCCTATTCTAATACAGAAATCTTAGCCATTCTGTTCAGGTTCCTCAGTATGCATTTCACAAGTCACTTTTTGTTGGAAGATGTATCGGGAGGGGAGAGAACGAGTACCCTGACCCCAGTTTTGTGTCATAAGAGGAACAATGTACTACTGTTTTCTTTATTCATATAAATATATTTTTTAAAAATTTTATTTATTTAATTGACAGACAGAGATTTCAAGTAGGCAGAGAGGCAGGCAGAGAGAGAGGGGGAAGCAGGCTCCCTGCTGAACAGAGAGCCCGATGTGGGGCTCGATCCCAGGTCATGGGATCATGTCATGATCGGGTCATGACCTGAGCTGAAGGCAGAGGCTTAAACCACTGAGCCACCCAGGCACCCCGATTCATATAAATATTTTTCATTGCATTTCAAATTTTCCATATTTGTGTTCTCTACATACTTCTGTCATTTATCAATTTATGTTTCATGATCAATTATTAAAATAATATTGTTTAATTAATATCCCTGATTATCTCCTTGATAACATTAATAGGGCTGGAAAAGACATGGCTTCTACTGCTATATGATTGGACACACACTTTCAACATTTATGGAAGCAAACCAAACCTGTATAAATGAGAAGGCTTATTTAACAACTGTTGAAGACAGGTATGCAACCATTTTAATTTTATTTGAATGTAGGTCAAATAATGAAATGTTTTCAGAGAAGCCTAAATATCAACATGCTCTAAATTTCTGTAAATTTCTCTAAATTCTATAAATCGACACACTGTAAATTTCTGTTCATCTTGAAGTATGGCTTGCAAAAGTAGGAGCATTAAAAATCATATCCTTATTTGGATTCTTCATTGCAAGCACTATAAAATATTTTGCTACTTTTAGAACTATAAAGCAATATTCAGAATAGTTTATTAGTACTCTAGCAAATATAGTGTGGATCCTTTTTCTGACCTAATATGTATCGATTTTTTTTTCAAGCAGGGAAAGTCAGTAAAATTTATTAGTTAAAAAATGCCACTTTCTATCTTTACCATTATCTCGACCTAAAAAGCTAGTAGAGAGATTTACTGAAATTTTATTATTCCTTTACATTCTTCTGGGTTTTTTTGTTGCTTTTTTGTTTGTTTGTTTGTTTGCTTTTGTGTGTGTGTGTGTGTGTGTGTGTGTGTGTGTGTGCATTGCTAGGTTTACTAGACTGATGGGTCAGAAAAATCAAAATCACATAGACATAGAACATTTTATATAATTTTTACTTCTGGAGTCCCAGCCATCTTTAAGGTTTTAGTTTTTATTTATTTTTCCCTTAATCTTTTCAAAGCACTGGATTAGGCACAGAAGATACTTAAATTCTAAAATGTGCATTTGACTTGTAATAAAAAGGGGAAAATGTATCTAGTTTAAATACAAAATATTATGTCCATTGGCCTTTCAAGACACACCCGATAAAATATAGAGAATACTATTGATATGAAAAAATCCTTTGATAAAACCAAAAAAAGAAAGCTATCATAGAATTTGTATAGTCTCGGTAAAAGTGCTTGTAATTCAACCATATCCTTTTTCACATACGATAAAATGTCTAATATTTGTAGCACACTCATATAATGCTAATGCCTGAAAATCTGAATGTAGATACTTATTATCTTATGACAAGATGAACTTTACCTCTGTAAGTACTATGGGAACATATTCTGAGCTGCCCTGTAGTGGATCATTTGGTTTATTGGAGCAGAGATTTCCCTATATTTTATATTTTAGGTTTGTTTTCCTTTGTGTTTTCTTTGATATTTATATTCAGGAGCTCACAAACTGTGGTCAAATTTGGTTTCTAGACATTTGAGAAATATTGAGTTTAGGACTTTTAAATTTTTTTGTTTGTTCAATTTAGGGAATGAAATTACTCAGATTAAGGTCATACAGTGTTCTGTTATGGTAACCTCTCCATTTCCCTCTCTACTCTCTCTGGAGCCATCCACCTCTCTTTGTTCCTGGAAACTTTGAGTCTCACTTTTCTTTTGCTCCAAAGAAAGATTTTTGCCTACATTGCTGCCTTATTGTGTAATGTTTGTCTGTGAAGACAAACTTTGGTTGCTTTACTAACCAAATTGTGTCATTACCAGATTATGCCAATACGTGGATGAGATCCAAAAGGAGATTAAATGTGGGAATTTGTGACTCTGCTTCTAGTTCTTTCTAGAGATTGAATCTCTGCTTCTTTATTTTTCTCAATTTTCTCTTCTGTTTCAGACCTGAGATGACAATAAAATTGTGGGGGACAGCCAACAGATTTTTCCATCTGTATCATCCTTGATAATGTTATGACCTCACAGTTTTCTTAACCAAGAATTGTATAGAACATTTAAATATTTGGAAATTGGACTAAGTTTTTAAACAATGTATTTTGAAATGCTGTAGTCTTCTCCTTTGCTTTTTCACAATTCTCTTACATTTTGAGGAGGGTCAGAGGGGCTGGTGAGGAATAGAGAGAAATTGTTTGAGTATATTTGAACGATTTTATTGACTCAGCTCTCTTGTATTTTTCCCTCATTTCCTTAGTAGAAATTTGCATAATTTAAATGACCTATCCCTAGGACACAAGGTGTTTGGATTACCAACTAAATCATAACTTAAACATAAAACTGAGATACATTTCATGTGGCTAATGGGAAAAATTCACATTTCTAAAATTTAGTTAATTTTTTCCCCCAAAGATATGAACAAGCCTTTCTGACCAGTTTTGTTGGATTGAGGCCTGAAAGGTATTTTTGGACAGGACTTTCAGATGTGCAAAACAAAGGGACCTTTCAATGGACCATTGAGGAAAAGGTTCAGTTCACCCACTGGAATTCAGATATGCCAGGTATGTGAATTGCTTGGGGCTGAGGTTTTCATTCACCCCACCAGTCCATTATCTTTCTATGTACCTTTCCAGATAGACTGTGTACATTAATTATGTCCTCAGCATTTTGTATTTCACTTTATTTTTTAAAATTGTCCAATTAGTTCACATTGGTCTAAGAAAATAAGGAAGATAAAAGTACTCATTGTCTGCTACTTCTCTGTTTGAAAAATATTTAGGAAATCCTAAATGGCCACAGATGTTCTAAATGACTAATTTATTCCTGTACCCTTGAAACTATATGAAAGGGATTTAAAACTTTTGAGTGTAACGATGAATAGAACCATCAGTGGTCTTTGGTGGCAGGGCAAGGAGCCATGTTTGCGTGGAACGTATTATTTCACGGTCTTGTGTGCACTGCCTTGCTTAGCCTTTTATATGTCCGGATCTTATTTTATCTTTTTAAAGAAATCTGACAGGTAAGTTGAAGGATCTTCATTTTTAAGATGAGGAAACTAGAACTCAGAAAACGTATGTGACTAGAAATAGTCTAGGCATGGGCTTAGACTAGCCTGTGAGATTTCCAAATCTGTGTCGCTTGAGGTGAACACAGCCATGCCTCTCAATCAGTTTGGATTTACCTTCCCTAGTAAGTAGTTCTGGAAATAGTCTCCAAATGATTGTTTGCCTTCTTTATTCACTGGCATCACAGCATGTGACATTATTCACTGTGACACTTTCCGAAAATTCCACATCTTTAATAGCAAATGTTTCGTTGTGTCTGGGCAAAAAGCTAAAGGAAGACCGTTAGTTCAAGTGCATGAACTTACTACTTGGCCTAACAAGTCCTAATCTTCAGAAGTTCTTTTAATTTGTATTCTCAAATTATTGACAAAGAAAATAGATCAACAATTTGGATAGTGGGATTCTTGGTGAATTACTGAATGTTCTGAAAGGCAGTAGGATTTCAGTTTATTTTGAAATTAACTGGGGAGGATATTAAAAAATAAAATAAAATTAAGTGGGCAGGATATTAAGAAAAAGTATATATATATATATATATATATATATATATATATTAGCATCGGTAGAAGTGGTAATTCTTACTCTCTAGGTCAAACTCCTTATTTTTACTGGTGTTGCTCATTCAGTGGTAAGATGCTGAGAGATTAATTTTGGAATGTACTTAGGGAATAAAAATGGATGATATCAGAGCCATAGAGAATCAGAGATCTTAGAGAAAATGTTTTGGGAAATATGTGCCTCCTCAGAACTTTGAGAGTTACCTCTAAACACTGAATGTCCATTAAAAGAATAATAATAAAAGATTATCTCATGCTAGCAGCATAGACTCTTGGTGTTTTCCAAGTTCTATCTTAATGAATTCCTATTTGGAAATAATCACAACTGTAAAACAGATTTATAAACTGTTAGCTGACTATAGTCTTCATTTTATTTTATGTGCCTTTTCATCCACTACAGCTGGCCCTCATCACAACTCCAAGATAGGTAGTTATATTTGCATATGAAGGTGAGGAAACAGGTCCAAGGTAGTTGCAAAGTCAATAAATAACTAAAATCTCTAGCTCAGTTGTATTTCATTTTGAAGTCTGTGAAAAATTTCTGTTCTGAGAGACCTACAAGGGCCCCATGGGGGGGAAATGGCTCTTAAAATTTTTTAAAAAAATTAAACCACTATTTTTGCCATTATGGTAAATTTTGTCATACTAAAATCGTTGTATTGTTAGATATCTATACGGGAAGCACCCTGACAGATGTTAGAAATATAAAATGTTATCAAAACCCTGAGGTAGGGGATCAAAATTCTGGTAGGGATGTGGGCCACGCAAATAAAAGGTAGATAACAGGTCAAAATAGCATAAATGAATTGCCAAACGCTGCCAGATTTCTCCTCTATATTTTCTCTTCATATGCAGGCTTTCTTTTTTTAAGATTTTATTTATTTATTTGACAAAGAGAGAGCACAAGCAGGGGGTGCAGCAGCCAGAAGGAAAAGCGGGCACTCCGCTGAGGCACTGAGCCCTGACGAAGGACCCGATCCCAGGATCGTGACCCGAGCTGAAGGCAGATGCTTAACCCACTGAGCCCCCCAGACACCCCTTTTCATGTGCAGACTCCACCACGTAGTTCATAGCCCGGTGTGTACTGTCTTCTGCGAGCCCGGCCAGCCATCAGTAGCACCCGTTAAGTGACTTCGGCTTTGTGTATTTAATACAGGGCGGAAAACGGGATGCGTTGCCATGAGAACTGGAGTTGCAGGGGGCTTGTGGGATGTTTTGAGATGTGAAGAAAAAGCAAAATTTGTGTGCAAACACTGGGCAGAGGGAGTCACTCGCCCGCCGGAGCCCACGACAACCCCCGAACCCAAATGTCCAGAGGATTGGGGCAGCAGTGGTAAAACAAGCTTGTGTTTCAAGGTGAGTATCGATTGCTAAGCTAATAAAGAATGTGGAATGTGTTTCAACCTAAAGAATCACAAGAGGAATCCAAAGAGAACCCCAAACCATGGGGCTCTGGCTCGACCTGCAGAAATTCCAACTTTATTCATCTGGAAGGTGATCTGGGCTTCAGTTCTTTAAAAAGCTCTCCTTGGGTTCACACTAATGAAAAAATTGCATTTTGACCAACAAACGTGACTCACAGAAGCTTTCTTCCCTCGCTTGCCTTCATCACCCTCCCTCTGTCTTTTCTCTCTCCCAAGCTTCCTCGGCCTAGTCTGAGCTCCCAGCTCTTTGTGTCTTAATGAACATTTCTGTTTGCCCTTGTGCTCTCCCACTGCATCTCATTTCACCCTGTTCTTAGAGGCCAAGTTTTAGGTAAGTGCACGGATCGTGCCTGTAGGCATCCTAGAGGTAATGCTCCACTGTTCTGATTTAGCCCCTGGTTGTTACACCTGCTGGGAGAGGAAGGCTCAGCTAGGTAGGGGCACATGGCTGTTCTGTGCTGTTTAAATGATAATTTGATATTCTGTTCTCACTTTATCCATTCCAAGGTCACACCATCTATTCTCTCCTTAGGGAGTCAAGTTGACCAAAACCAATGAGACAAAAACCTCAGTGATTTATGCATTGGGGTATTTTTTTTTTCTCTTATAAGTCATATCCTTTCTGGAGAAGGTTAGTTTTAGTCAAATACAGAAATGTGCATATCTCCTGCTTAATGATACTGTTCTCTAGTGTCCCACTCTCAGGACTTCTTTCATTCAGTCCCTTCGGTGCCATATGGCCACGGCATGCCTTATAAGATAGCTCAAGTTGAGGAAAAACTGAAATTCCTAACGTGTATCAGAATGAGGGTAGTTAGGATACCTGGGTGGCTCAGTTGATTAAGCGACTGCTTTTGGCTCCGGTCATGATCCTGGAGTCCCGGGATCGAGTCCCACATTAGGCTCCCTGCCTAGCAGGGGTGTGCTTCTCCTGCTGACCTCTCTCCTCTCATGCGCTCTCTCTCTCATTCTCTATTTCTCAAATAAATGAAATCTTAAAAAAAAAAAAAAGAATGAGGGTAGTTAGTCTTCTGTAACTCAAGGGGTGTGGCTAGTCGGTTTAGTCACTCCCACTGCTAGCCATAGAGACTGATAACCTGTTCAATCCTCGTTAGGCAGTTTCGAGTAAACATGTAATTTACCTAGAAGGGAATGTATAGGAGCAAGACAGGAGAGGATTCTGTAAATGGGTAAATTGAGCATGAACACACAGCAAGTCAGGTGTTTGTTGAGGCATCTGGAAACTTTGGCATTGACTACACAAAGGCCAGTCTCATCCTATGCACAGTCATTCCCCCAAGGTGGTAGGCTGAGCAGATTTGTTGCAGGGTTTTGAGAGAAGTAGCAGAATTCTTCAGAGCTGTGAAGCGAACGGGGTTCTGGTAGAGATGTTGCCCAGGTGGATATTTTACAAATTGGAATATGTGCTTCACTAGAAAATTATATGGTTTTAGAGATACGGGGGTAGGGCTCATTTGGAAATATATGGACTATCTTTGTATGTATGAAGATAAGGGAGTTATTTATAAAACTTAGGTGATGGTAAATTTATTTAAGAAAAGAAAATCTTATGTCACAGTGGAGTAGGTTGAAGTTCTCACAGGAGTCTTGGGAATTACTGGAAACTTGCTCAAGATACTTTTGTCCATATGGCTTAAGTTAGGGTCAAGGTGAAGATTGCCTTGGGTTGCTTAGTGACAGCTGGGAAGCCATAGTCTTTTGTGAGCAAATCCCATTTCCCACAAACCTGTGATGGTGGGGACCATGACTCATGAGAAGCAATAAATAAAAATTACAAAAGTTGGTAGATACAATGGCCTCCTATACTGTTTGCATAAAGATAGGTATTTCCCAGTCTGGAATTCTGTTTCACTACAGACCTCATGATAATATGAGACACTTCCTAATTTATATAATCTGTTAAATTTAGTTCAGCTTATAACCTTTTTAGATGCTTTGCCAAGTAAGTGTCTTTTGTGGCATGTGCTCCAATAGTTGTTAAAATATACAACTGTAAGGAAAAAAGACAAGACCATAGTAAAGGCACTAACAACGAAGTATTGAAAGACTGACCAGTTATTCATTGTTTAACCTAAACAGGATAACAAACTGTGGCACAATTTTTGTTTGGTTGGAAGTTTTTTCCTTATTTGTGTTTCTCTGTATCAAAAGTTATTCAGGGCCCCTGGGTGGCTCAGCCAGTTGAGTGTCTGGCTCTTGATCTCAGATCAGGGGAGCTGTTTAAGATCCTCTCTCCTCTCCCGCTGTCCCTTCCCTCCCCCTGCTGGCACATGCTTTCTCTCTCTCCTTCTAAAATAATAATAATAATAATAATAATAATAATAATAATAATAATAAAGTTCTTCTCTCTTTCCCACCTAACACTTAACCAAACTAATCCTGTCTTCTACAATGAGCTGTATATCTAACCCATATGCCTGAAACTTCTAAGATTTTAATCTAATTTCTCCTTTGCTGTAAAATCCTTTTATTTTCTAAGGTTTTCTCAACAAAATATCATCCCACATGTTTTGTGACCCAAATACTTACTCCTAAATTGATTTTTCAACCAAGAGAATTACCTTGCTTTGTGCCCCAGCAGTGTCTTACTTTCGATAGAGTGAAATCCTGTCAAAAGTAAATGATTATTTCTCTTGATTTGATAAGCAATCGAGTATAAAATAACTTCTGAAATGATATCATCTTTAGCTGTTTGCAAAAGGAAAACATGAGAAGAAAACCTGGTTTGAGTCTCGAGATTTTTGTAAAGCTCTGGGCGGTGACCTAGCTAGTATCAATAATAAAGAAGAACAGCAAGCAATTTGGCGATTAATAACGTAAGTGTCTTTTCTGTGTGATACTCCTTTCTTTTACCTATTTGGTGCTAACGATGTTGAGAGAATTCGTATGTTTTTGAAATTATCAGCTCGTAATGCTACTTGGGAGTGCCTATATTGTATCTCAAATCCAAAGGAAATTTTTGATCTGGTTTCACTTCCATATGCTTTAATTTTATAGGTATAAATCCTGTGATGAATTGCTCTATAAAAGTACAAAGCATGGGGTGCCTGGGTGGCTCAGTGGGTTAAGTCTCTGCCTTCGGCTCAGGTCATGATCCTAGGGTCCTGGGATGGAGCCCCACATCGGACTCTCTGCTGGGTGGGGAGCCTGCTCCCCCCCTCTCTCTCTGCCCGCTGGTCTGCCTACTTGTGATTTCTCTCTCTGTCAAATAAATAAATAAAATCTTAAAAAAAATAAAAGTAAAAGGCACTCAATAAATCTTATTAAACGTTAAATAAATGCTAATAAATGAATTACGGTCTTTCAGTGCTTTCCAAGTATATATTCTCAATTTGATTAGCTCTTACAGGTAACCAGACTTGTTTCTTCCAACAGCATAAGCTTTCTTTATGTCTTGTAAATTGCAGGGCTAGCGGAAGCTACCATGAGCTGTTTTGGTTGGGACTGACATATGGAAGTCCTTCAGAGGGCTTTACTTGGAGTGATGGTTCTCCTGTGAGTAATTTGATTTAATATATCATTTTCTCACTCTATCATGTATTTATTTTGATATTATCCTTGGGCTTAATCCAAATTTTTGGTAAGACAGACTATTGTGATAGCTACAACCATTTTTCTATGCAAAAGTAAATGCTATTTTGGATCATTATTCTGCTCCTGCCCTGATATCGTTCTCCTGTTCACCCAACCTTATAAGCACGGTGGACTGGATGGAAAAAAAAATTAGGAAACTCATTTCACTGTTTAAATAAAATAATGTTTTCATTCTGTCATTGCAAAACTGGTGTGCAAGTAGTTAAACTTCTTAAAAGTTGCGTTCTAAATAAGTGTTGGTGAGGATGTGGAGAAGACGGAGCCCTTGTGCCCTCTTGGTGGGAATGCAAACTGGAGCAGCTACTCTGGGAAACAGTATGGCGGTTCCTCAAAAAGTTAAAAATAGAGCTATCCCCTGATCCAGCAATAGCACTACTGGGTATTTACTCCCAAAATATGAAAACATTCATTCAAAAGGACCCATGAACCCCTATCATTATCGCAGCATTATTTACAATAGTTACACTAGGGAAGCAGCCCAACTGCCCAATGATAGATGAATGGGTAAAGAAGATGTGGTGTCTATATACACCTATATGCAATGAGATATTATTCAGCCATAAGGAAAGCATGAAATCTTGCCATTTGCAACAACATGGAGGGAGCTAGCGAGTACGATGTTAAGTGAAATAAGTCAGTCGGAGAAAAGACAAATACCGTAGGATTGCACTCACAGGTGGAATTTAAGAAACAAAACAAACAAGCAATGGAGAAAGAGAGACAAACCAGGAAACAGATCCTTAACTATAGAGAACAAAGTCGTGCTCCCAGAGGGGAGATGGGTGGGGGAGGGGGGAAATAGGTGAAGGGGATGAAGAGTGCACTTACCTTGATGAGCACTGAGTAATGTGTAGAATTGTTGAATCACTACATAGTACATCTGAAACTAACATCACACAGTATGTTAACTGTACTAGAATTATAATTAACAATATAAAAATTGTTTTTTGTATTTTATATAAAATTTTTTATAGATTTTTATTTTTTTATACTGTTTTATAGCTTCTTATAGATCAGGAGATCTGGAAACAACTTTTGAGAATCTACTTGTAGCCCCTGGGCCTTGTCAGCCTTCCCCATTCTCGGGAATGGAGAAGTGAGAGGCTTGGGCACATGCCGGCAACACTTAGTGTTCTAGTCATCCCAGGAAGTGATTTTATGTAATTTCACTTCTACCTCCTCTTCTAAACCATCAGCAACTTTTCAAGGCCCTTGAGTAAAGTGATTTATTTGATAGCTCCACTGACACTCGGATTTCATATTGATATTTCTGGAAAATACTTTGTCTAAAACGGTTGGCTCTGATTCCACACTGAAAACTGCAAAGTGGACCAGAACCCAGCCCTCCGTTGATTTCCACTGTTAATTTACATGAAAGCTGGTCGCTTGGTTAGCAGTATTTCATAAGTCTTTTTCCTTTAAAAGAAGAAATAATTGTACTTCTCTGTCTAATGAAGAGAAAAGTTTCCAACAACACACTGAAATATTAGCCCTTAAGAATTAGGGATATTAGAGATTTAGGATCTCCCAACACTGAGAAGTGGGGCTTTTTTTGCCAAGTTTTTCCCATATGTAAATCCCACTTTTGTGACCCTGGATCCATTCTATGAATAAGACCAAAGAGGATTTTATAGTATAGTAACAGCATATTCTCTTCAACTTTGAGAATTTCCATGTAAGGCAAGCTATTTCTTTCTCATCCATTTTCATAAACCTTGTTTTCAAAACAAAGCTATTGCAAAGAAAAGTAAATGGAATTAAAACAAAATATTAATAAACCTTCCTTTCCTACTTGGATAAATGATAGGAAATGGCCTGATAAAAATGATTAATAGTTGCAATGTAATATTTTGGACATAGGTTTCATATGAAAATTGGGCTTATGGAGAACCTAACAATTATCAAAATGTCGAATACTGTGGTGAGTTGAAAGGGGACTCTGGTATGTCCTGGAATGATATTAACTGTGAACATCTTAACAACTGGATTTGCCAGATACAAAAAGGTATGGTAACCTGTCGTTTATTTTATCTCAGGTTGGAGAACTAACCTCCTGATATCCCAGTATTTTCCCTTTATTAGCAGAACCAAACAAACAAAATAACTAAATAAGGGAACTGGCAGGGGCCATCATTTCACAGGATAAGAATGAAGTCACTGAGTACAGATAAATGTTCCAAAGGAACAGAAGATCAAAAGGCCACCCGGGAATCCTGGACAAGAGTCACGTCCTCTAAAGTTGTTCTCACAAGCTGTGATTCTGGCTCAGGTTCTATAGGGGGCGGAAGTGGGTGGGTAGTCTACTCGGCAAGCAGAGTCATGGAAACGCCATTCCTTTTTTGGAATATTTACTCTCTGACCTATGTCAGCCCTTCGATAGGTGAAAGTTTCCCAAATAGTCTAAATATGGATTTCTTAAATAAATGTTTTTAGCACAAAGAACAAGCACCATTTTGAGACATCTGGTGCTGTGATTCCCAGCATGTGACTGGTGGCCCAAAAATATCACTGCATGCTGTCAGTCATGATCTGAGATTCAGAAAGTTCCACAAACCCAAGTCAGGCATTGAGGTCCAAGGATCCAGGTTGTTAGGTTAGGATCAAGGAATAAACAGATCTTGCCTGGAACCACCATGTACAAAAGCTTCCTCTTTTGTAAACAGTTCGGTGGAACCACATTGCCCTCTGCTGTTGGGGACCTTGGCTACTTGCTAAAGACCCTGTTGCTCTCGGACTGTCCATCTGAGTCTTTTCCTCACTTCTCACAGATTAGTGCTTTCACAGTTTTCAGAATGAAGACATAAGTAGTGGCCAGTTTTTCTTTAGAGATCTCCACGCCACCGATGACTAGCTTCTCTACGTACTGTTGGTAGCTCTATATTTACGGGTGTTAACGGCATGAAGCCAAACTGGGGAACCTGCCTTTTATCAGATTCTCGCAACATCCAGATATATTGACTACTTACAAAGAAAAATATTTTGTTCAGGTTTAGTAAAACATACATTTAATAGAAATAAGATTCTTTGAAGAAAATATTTTATAAATAAAAAGTTCATCTCTATAATAAAGTTTTAAGTAGTTTCACAGAGAATTATAAGATGCGTAACTTCAACCAAACATCTTTTGAGTACCTTCTGCATACCAGTAACACATACATTTTACCCCACCTCTCTACACATATGACTAATTCCTTTTAGCTGTTGACAGAATTGAAGGTAGGCAATTTAAACCCCATCTGGGATTTGAACCTAAGCTTTCTGAATCCAACACCTGTGTTCCTTTCTTTCCTTTCTATGACACCATTTGTTGGGCCTGAAAAGTATCTTCCAATTTCTGGTGGCAATGACTTACCTAGTTCTTCTGTCCTTCCTTCTCCAACTCCATGACATGATGGGAGAAATGGAGAGTGGAAGAGAAGGAGAGAAAGAGAAAGAGAGAACAGTTATGTTTTTAGATAATTTGACCCATGAAAATAGTAAAATTAGAAGGACATGTGATTGCAGAAGTTCAAGCACACTTTAAAATCTGATTTCCTTTTGTTTTCCAGGACAAACACCCAAACCTGAGCCAACACCAGCTCCTCAAGACAGTAGGTGTTTCCTTATTTTGTGATCTGCATACTGATAATCTGTTTTTTTTCTCTCTCCTCTCTCTATGAAATGTACTTATACCTAGGAAGAACAGAATTTTCAGTATCTTTGAGAATCTTGTGGAAGTGTGGATCTTTTCCTCTAGACAGGAAGTGTGGATCTTATGCACAAACCTAAGCCATTTTAATACAATGTCTCAAGGGCTCTTGAATCATATCCCAGGGGCAGATCTCCTCTTTTTAGTAATGTATTGGTTTCCACTGGTTACTGTAACAAATTACCACAAACTTAGTGCCTTTTTTTAAAAAAAATATTTTATTTATTTATTTGACAGGGAGAGACACAGTGAGAGAGGGAACATGAGCAGGGGCATTGGGGAGGGAGAAGCAGGCCTCTGGCAGGGCAGGGAGCTAGATACGGGGCTCGATCCCAGGACCCTGGGATCATGACCTGAGCCAAAGGCAGATGTTTAACTGACTGAGCCACCCAGGCACACCTCAGAAACTCAGTGCCTTAAACCAACGCACACTCATTCAGAAATATGAAGTCAGTTTCACCAGGCCAACATTGGCAGGACTGTGCTTTCTGCAGAGGCTCTAAGGAAGAATCTGATTCCTTGCCTTTACTAACTTCTAGAACTGCATTCCTTGCATTGCTAGCTCGTGGACCCCTTCTCCATCTTGAAAAACCTGCAGTGTAACACCTTGCTTCATTTATCACATTACATTCTTCTGTAGTCAGATGTCCTTCCTAAAGGATGCTTGTGATTACATTAGGGCCCACCGGATAATAAGAGGATATCTCTCCATCTCAAGACCCGTAAATTAATCACGTGTACAAAGTGCCCTTTTCTATACAAGGTAACATTTATGGATTCCAGAGATTAGGATATGGATATCTTTGGGGTCTCATATTGTGCCTACAGTAGCCCAGACTGTGGAACACCATGGTTTGGAAGAAGGCTTAGGAGCCCGCCTGGTGTGTGAATTCCTTTGTTCTCCATTTATACGCTGAAGTGCCCAAGTCCATCTGTTACAGGCTCTTTGTTATATTGAGACGAAAGTTGATTTCTCCCAGCTTCCACCTCTTGACCTCAGAACATATTAGGTGCAGGTATGTAAGTCCTGCCAGCTATGCGATCCCATTGATAAAAGTAACATTGGGACTTCTTTTACCCAATGACCATACATGGAACTTAATTGAGGAGAAAAAGTTCCGGAGTTGGTGCCAAGCAGCTATCTGGCCTTCAGTAATTCAGTCTGTATTTGTCATAGCTATCCTGCTTATTCTGGTCTCTCAGAGTTGCAGATATTGCTGACAAAGCTACTTTATCGTTTCCACTTTTGTGTACCACAAGAACCAGATTCTGGAATTTGTCTAAGTAAACTTCATCATCCTTTTTTCATTAATTTTTCAGATCCACCAGTCACCGAAGATGGGTGGGTTATTTACAAAGACTACCAGTATTATTTTAGCAAAGAGAAGGAAACCATGGACAATGCCCGAGAATTTTGCAAGAGGAATTTTGGTGATCTTGTTTCTATTCAAAGTGAAAGTAAAAAGAAGTTTCTATGGAAATATGTAAGAATTTGATCAATTGAAGAATGAAACAGTGACATAATTAAAAAATATATAATGTCTACTATTGGTACCTGATGGTGTAGTTTCAAATTATGGGCTGAATTTGAATTTTCTCAGGTCAGGAGAAAGATGTCCATCCCAAAGGAGGAGGGGTGGTGCTGTAACAGAAATGAGTGACCTGATGGCTTAAATATTCAGTGCAGAATCATAAAACCTGGAATGTTTTTAGTTGAGGCTTTGTGAGGACCCAGACATGATGGCTTTGAGTTCACTAATTTGATTTTCGAAGATCATAATTCTTAACTAGTTGTTATATGTCAATCCTGGACCCTTTGTGTCTAGTGTAGGTTGATTACTTAAATATCTATCTTAGCTGGACCAAATTGTTGGTTAAAAGTACAGCTTGATTATTCATATAAACATCTTTCTTTGTTGTACCAAAATTGTCACATAGTAGAGCATAGTTTATTCTTTCCAAAGGTACTTAGCTCAGTATTTCTTTTTTAAAATCTTCATGGAATCCTTGCTGCTTACCAGAAGGGAGGTAAGAGAGAGAGCAGACAAAAAATAAGGTGAACATAATGAATGAATAAACATTCATTTGCTTACAAAGGTATTAAAGAGTAGCCTGACTTATTTTCATCTTTGTGGGTATATCTTGGTTTGGAATTTTTAGGATATTTCCTTATATTGTACAAATATATATGCATATGAAGTCTTTCCTTAGAAGCAAAATACCAAATGATTACTTTGTTTTAAAAAGAATATCTTCATACTGTTACGCTGAAAAAATAAATAAAATGGGGAAAAAAATAAAAAAAAATAAAAAGAATATCTTCAATAATTTAATTACTATAAGAATTTGGTATTATAGAGAATGATTTGAGGTATTTGTTTTATAAATTCAGGTTCTTATATGATGTGCATATTTTTCTTTTTCTTTTATTTAAAGCATATTTAATTTCTATACCTAACGTGGGGCTCAAATTCACAACCCCAAGATCAAGAGTCACATGCTCCTCTGACTTAACCAAGCACCACAATATTTTTCTTATTATTTCTATGAAAAACAGAACTTTGAATGTACAACAAAATTTCTGCATGAATCCTCCCTTAGAAAATGTCCCAAATGGGCTGCCTCATTAATAAGTAAGGTTTACTTAAGAATTTTCTTATTATAGGGGTGCCTGGGTGGCTCAGTTGGTTGAGCATCAACTCTTGGTTTTGGCACAGGATCTTGGGATCCTGAGATCAAGCCCCACACTAGGATCTGACTCAGCACACGTCTGCTTGAGATTCTCTCTCTTCCTCTCCCTTTGCCCATCCCCCTGCTCATACTCTCTCTGTCTCTCAAATAAATAAATAAATCTTAAAAAAAAAGAATTTACTTACTGTATAAGTCAGGAATGAACTATATGTAAATTTCTGCCTTTTAGGTAAACAGGAATGATGCACAACCAGCATATTTTATTGGCTTACGGATCAGCTTGGATAAAAAGTTTATGTAAGTACATCAAAATGAAACAACTTTGCTTCAGAGAGTGATTTGATAAACATCTAAGAGTTACTTTGAGACTAGTTTTGCTGAATACATTTTTAAAAATCCTACTGAATTCTCAATCTGAAAAGCATCTTTATTTTTTTTTGTGGGTTTCCTTTTTTTAATTTAAATTCAATTAATGAACATGTAGTGTATTACTAGTTTCAGAGGTAGAGTTCAGTGATTTATCAGTTGCATAGAACATCCAGTGCTCATTCCATCAAGTGACCCCCTTAATGCCCATCACCCAGCTACCCCATCCCCCTACCCACCTTCCCTCCAACAACCCAAAGTTTGTTTCCTTTGCTTAAGAAGAGTCTCTTACTGTTTGTCTCCCTCTCTGGTTTCATCCTGTTTTGTCCGTTCCCCCCCCCCCCCCCAGGTTTGTTTCTTTTACTAACCAGAATCATACTGCATATATTGTTCTTTGGTGTGCTTGTTGGCAATGTTCTCAGCCTAGCACACTCCTTTTATCCATTGTATATTCCACAGAATTAGTATCACTGTTTGGGTTGCTTCATTCTGCCATTATAATAAGGCTGACTTTTGTGCACAAACTTGAGCATAGGGGCTGGAATTTGAGGGAAAGAGTGTCAGTTTGAGCCCTTGGCAATCTGAGGTGAAGGTGTGTTAACCTGGCATTGAGTAGGTGGCAGGTTGTGCATGCTGACTCGGGCAGGAGGGCAGCTGGATTGTGAATTTGGGACCCACAGACTGATGGCATCATGTGTGACAGTGACATGGCTGGTTTTGGTTTTAACTTTTGTTTTCCTAGGAAACTCTATCTCTCCTTCTATTCTAAGTGAAAGCCTTGCTGCATAGAGTATTCTTGGCTGTAGATTTTTTTTCCTTTTAGTAGTTGGAATTTATCATGCTGCTTTCTTCTGGCCTGCAGAGTTTCTGCTGAAAAACCCACCGATAGCCATATGAGGTTTCCCTTATATGTCACTGCTTTCTTTTCTCTTGCTGCTTTTAAAATTCTCTATCACTACTTTTGGCTAACTTATTTACTTTACGTCTTGGTGCAGACCTCTTTGGGTTAGTTTTGTTGGGGGTTATCTGTGCCTCCTGGATCTGGATTTCTCTTTCCTTTCCCAGGAAGTTTTTACTATTATTTCTTTAGACAAATCTTCTGCCCCCTTTTCTTGCCCTTCTCCTTCTGAAATCCCTGTCATGTGACTGTTATGCTTGACAGTGTTGCTGAATTCCCTGGATCTATTCTCATTTTGTGTGTTTTCCCCCCTCTCATCTGTTCAACTTGATTATTTTCCATTACTCTGTCCTTCAGGTGGCTGATCCATTCTTCTACTTCTTCTTGTTTGCTATTTATTCCAGGTGGTCTATTTTTATTTCCATTTAGTGAGTCCAATAGCTCTAGTTCGTTCTTTTTTACATCTCCTGTCTCTTAGCAGGGGATCTCATGAAGGTCTTGCACTCTTTTCTCAAGTCCATTGAGTATTGTTTTGAGCATTACTTTAAATTCTCTATCAGACATATTTCTTATCTCCATTTTGTTTAGGTCTCTTGTGATTTTGTTCCACTCTTTCATTTGGGACATATTCCTCTCTCTCCTCATTTTGTCTATTGTTATGTCTGTTTCTCTGCATTAGGAGAGTCAGCTCTGCCTCCCACACTTGAAAGTAGTGGCTTTATGAAGAAGAGGTCCCGCAGTGCAATGTCTCCTTTTCACCAGAAAATGGTGCTTCGGGGGTGTCGCCTATGTGTATTACTACAGGGGCTCCTACCATTGTGGCGGAGCTATATTTGCCTTTGGTCCAGTCTGTGATGGCTCTCTGCCTGTTGTGGGCAGAGTCTGGTCCCTGTTAGTGGGCCAGTTGGGGGCTGCCTTGGGCTTGAGTTGAGTCAGACTGGGAGTTTACCAGAGATGACGTAGCATCAAACTGCAGGCACTCTCCCCGTGTGGTCCCCTGAGAAGCTTTGGGTGCTGGGTGGGACCTGTAGTCAGACCAGCTGCCTGCTCCCAGCCCACTGCTGGGGTGACAGTCAGACTGGCATGTGGTTCTCTTCCCCTCTCCCTGGAGCAGGACTCACTCTGGAGTGGTGGGGCCCTCATCTAGGTTGCTTGCACACAGCCCAGCTGGTGACACCATTTTGATGGGATCCTGCCAAGAGTGACTGGAGGGGGCTGATCTCTTCACTGTGACCTCTTTGTCAGTCTGCAGAGAATCTATTTTGCCTAAAAAGTGTCTTTAAAAAGATGAAAATAATTTTTTTAAAATCCTGTTAAATATTTTCAACATCATAATTCTCAAACAACTCAAATTTAACTCAAGATTTAATCTTGCATAATTCCACCTATCTTTGTTTTAGGGTATCATCACATGTTAGCCAGTAATCTACTAAGAAGATGTGTTATACATATATGAATACTAAACTTAATTTTGGAAAATTATGATTCCCATTTGGACCATCCTTGGTGCACAGAATTAAAGGGTCCTTTTATGTTGCCCCACTTATGTTTTCACAGCATTACTTTGAAATACCCTTTCAACTGCTTGAAATGCTTTTCCTTCAAAGGAATGACTGTACTGTTTTCTATTAGATACAGGGGCCAGGAAAAGCTGTGGGAGGGAGGAAATTAGTACATTTTTGGGGTTTCTTTCCTTGTTCATTAATACACATGTTCTCCTGAGTTTGAAGAGGAGATATGTCTTCCTGGCTCAGGCACAGATGTTTTAGCCACATTCTGTGTGACCATTAAGTGCCATTTTTGAGATAGAGATCCAAACTCACACTCATTATTTTTAAGCATCAGAAATGCTTGATGCTTCTTTGGGCAAGTACTGTTTTAATCATCTCTAAAATGAGAGGGTCGCATTTGATGATCTCTTGCTCTCTTTCCAGCTCACAGTCCCTGAATTTCCATAATTTATGAAAATAAACATCAGCCCACATACCTTAGGAGAAACCTACAATAAACATGAAAATCAGAGTATGGGCTTAATGAGAAACTCTGAATTCTTGATCTCTCTCTATGGGTGGTTTTGTTTTGTGGGAATCATGCCTAATAAGTACTTGGAGAGGCTGTTTGCTTCTGGTCCCCTTCCAAAGAAACTGGGATCTCTGTGACCTTTCTCACTTCAAGACTAAAGGTAGCTTCTTCCAGAGAGGGAAAAAGAAGACAGACTAGCCAAAACATTGGGTTACTGAAGAGGAGCAAAAGGCCACAGGAAGCACCAACCACTTGGGAGTTTTCCTGCTGGTCTCTCTAGAATCTTCTCTTCTGTTTGCTTAAAATACTGTGCCCTATTCATCTTCATTGACTAATCCATTCACCCCACCAAGCTGTAGCCAGTTATCCTAATGTTTGGATAATTATTACTAACTGCCTGAATTTTCTTTTCTAGTTGGATGGATGGAAGCAAAGTGGATTATGTGGCTTGGGCCACAGGTGAACCTAATTTTGCAAATGACGATGAAAACTGTGTGACCATGTATTCAAATTCAGGTAAACTATAAAAATCTTGAGTTTGCCTTATGGCATGTTGTGTCAACCCTACCCTAATCCTAGGCTAAAGGTAGCAAGTCGTGCACTTCAAACAGGCAAGAAAAGCAGAGAAAAAGAAGTTTAATTTCAGTAGCATCACTGTTTGGTTTGTGAGAATGGAAGCTTGACATTTGCTCTACTATATGACACAGACATCTCACTTCTCATTTTATGTAACATTTCTTCATATTTTGATTTGAGCAAAATATCCAAAATATTTATCTATCTCTTTCCATATCTTTGTCTGTAAAATGAGAATCATGGCAGAACTTACCTGTTGTTGAGTAGATTAAAGATGTAATATACCCAAAACACTAAGCAAATGCTTGGTATATCTAATTTTAGGTATTATTAGATTATTGTTATTAGCTCTTAATGATTATTTAGATAATACATCTGCAACACTGAGTTTATTCTGTTCCCATAGGAAGCTCTCTAGAAAGTTGAACTATTACCAGTTTAAGCGAAAGAACAAAAGAATAGGGCATAGATCTTTCTAGTCACTTGTGTAAAAATGTTTGTAGTCTCAGCCATTTCTGAGAATCTTTATAAAACATAAGTATGTTTTTTTACAAGAATGTTTTAAAATGCAAATATGTAAGTCTAACTTGGCTACTTTGTCCTTTGCCAGGGTTCTGGAATGACATTAATTGTGGTTATCCAAATGCCTTCATCTGCCAGAGACATAACAGCAGCATCAATGCCACGGTTATTCCAACGGTGCCTTCAGTCCCAGGAGGTTGCAAGGAAGGCTGGAGTTTTTACAATAACAAGGTACGAAGAAAATTAGTAGTAGAGTTGGCATTGATCAATACAGAGAGCGACAGTGCACATCTTTCAGCTCAGAGGTAACTGGCTTATCCAATGACTTCAGAAAATTTTAGGCAGGAATAGATAGAGGTTCCTATGTCAAATTTCTTATGGAAATGGAGAGTATGCTTGGAGAGAGTCTCCAAATGGGTGTGTCCTTGGTTCTAAGGAAGAAAAAAACTTTGCAAAGGAAGTTCATGGGTGACAAATCTCACTTAACCTTTTGGATCTCTATTTGGTTGGAGAAAATTTATACGTAGCTATCAGCTTCATGAAAAATTTTCATTTCTTTAGAACAAACACTGGTATCTTTATTTAGTCCCTTTTTCTCCTCTTTCATCCAAGTGTTTCAGAATCTTTGGATTTGTTGAAGAAGAAAGAAAAAATTGGCAAGAGGCACGGAAAGCTTGCATAGGATTTGGGGGAAATCTGGTATCGATCCGCAATGAAAAAGAGCAAGGTATGCAGACTTGTACATCTAGTGATGCATTTAAATATGTAATTTTCCCCGTGCTGATAGTAAATGATACTTTGGTTTTCCAGAGTGAACACTAGGCAGGGGAGAAAACCGAAGCACACAGGGAGAATAATTTTATTCAGTTGTAGTCACCGCCCTGGGCATTGAAAAGAACCTTTCCATTGTTAGGACAATTCTGTGAAGCCGGTTATCATCACCCCACCTCTGAGTGAGGAAGTGGTGTTCTGGGAGCCCGTTGTTAAGGAATCAGACTGGCTCTTCGACTTACATTCTGTTCTGTTTTGGCCAAACTGGTTTATTCCCCAAAGAGCCAAGGAAGTAGAGTAGTTCTAGGAGTGAAATGGAAAATTGCTAATTTATTGTACTTCTAACCACTTAATCACATACCTTAAAATGCAATAAAACTAATTTTAAATAGGAACATTGAACAAATGGAGACCTCCCCCCCCCAAAAAAAAAACCCAAAACATTAAGGATAAACCAGAAGTTTGAAGAAAATATTGAAAGAGAAAACGGACCATATCCATATAGCGGGTCAAGAGAAAGATAGTTGACCAATCTTGCATGGTATTTTCATGGCCACCTTACCGGAAATAGAGACTAAGCTAAATGAGTGACTCGTCACCTGAAGGACGATACTAACCACCAGCAGACCAGCCAGATGATGTTACTAAATCTGTAGAGGGTTTGGAAGCCACAGCAGCAGGAAGTGAGGCATGTTTGAAAGACCTTCAGTTTTCACAGCCTGGAAAAGAGAGGGTGCGGGCTTTGAAAAGAGAAGAATGTGGACCTGTATTGTTCCAGAATGAAGACTTAGTACCCCTGAAGGGCTGTTACAAAGAAATAGATTTAGGCTCCAAATCGGGAGGCCATTCCCATAATTAGAACTGATTAAATGAGCTGCTTTCTAAGTTCTCTAAAGGGCTGTGAAAAAGCTTACCTTGGAAAGTTCTCAGCTGGCTGCTGTAGAGTCACACAGACTGACTGGTACGTAGTATGAAAGATGTTCAGTAAATATTTTTACGAATGAATTTATGTGAGATCTTGAGGGGGAGATGAGGAACTGCATAATTTCAGGCTTCCTTTTGGTTTTGGGATTCTTTGACTTCCAGAATCATTTACATGTCTCCGAAAATATACAAAGAAGAAAGACCCAGGGAACTTCTATAGCCCTCACTCAAATGTTTCCTCTCCTCTATAAATGCCGTCATGGTCTCTCTTGGAACATGAGATTCAATAAATCAACCAAGGTTTCACTGAGAGCCTTTCTCAAGTTCAGCAACTTGCCAGACCCTGAAAGAAAAGGGTTAAATCATAACACACAATAGATACGTTTTCAGAATAGAATAGAATAGAATATTTCTCTAACTGGACTACCATATTTTGGGCTTAACTACCCAGCAGAGAAACATAATAATTGATTTCTTCTCTTAACCACAAAGTGCTGATTCCTGGCATCACAGAATTAGAACCTGGGTAATAGAGATGTGCAGAAGGAAACAATTTTCAGATACAATAACATTATTCCTGGCAAAACCGGCACACGTTGTTGAATTCTTATTGTGGTTGTTGGCAGAAAAAAAAGTCAGTGCTGAAATATTGGCAGGTAGTGCTTTTCCACATTCATTTTAATTTGGGGATGGGGAAAGTTAAGATCTTATTTAGGAAATAAAACAAAACCAAAATAAATATCTAGCCATGCTCTTCTCCCCCTGAAAAATGTTGAAAAAAATTTTTTTTTCTTAACCTTTAGTTTAGAAATAAGCAAATCCCTGAGCAGAGGGAGAATATACTCTAAGAGGAGAACAAACATGTAACAGTGGCCCTTCCGTGGAATTGTTTGTTTCATGAATAAACAGCTTCTCTCGGTTTTGCGTTTTCTTTGAGTAACCCGAAGTCTTAGTCACTCCATTTCCCATTCGCATTCAGGAGCCTGGGTGTAAGCAGAGGTGTTGGGAAATTGCTGTGTCCAGCTGGTGCTCATTCACCTGGGCAGCCTTGGCTCCTGGCCCGAGAGGCTGCTGGCCTTGTGGGCGGCCGGGAGGTCTGTGCATGCGCACAGACAAATGCACATGGGATGGGGCACGTGCTCATTGAAGCATTTTACAGCTTCTGGGCATTTGCCACCATCCTCTCTGCCACAGAACAGTCAAGGAAGCAAAAGGCCACGCTAGCTCTACATTTGCTGCGTTTTTCTAGATCTTCTCTCTTAATGATGCGAGTGATGCCCCCCCGCCTCCCCGCCCCACCTCCGGGTTCAAGCACATGGGGTGGATGCCGCTGGCCCTTAGGGGTTGCTGCCAAAGGGAGTTCTAATTGGGTAGCTCTTTTGGTTTGGAAATCCAGTGTAGTGATAACTTGACAGCCTCAAGCATCTTGTTTGGACAAGTAGGTTTAATTTTTAGGCGTTTTCTGGGTTAAGAGCGCTGTTTGCCTCCCTGGGGTTATCTTATCTAAACAATCAGCAAACCCACTAACTCATGGGATGAGTGTGTGTGAATTAGAAACACTGGCTCTTCCTGCAGGCTGGCAGGCAACCCCAGCCCAGATTGGGGGAAGGGGGCATGACATGGCACTCTCGGGGCAAGGGATGGACTCAGCCACCCTTGTCCCAGTTCCCCACTCCCCCTGGGCAAGGCCTAGCCTGTCCAGCTAAACAAACTGAAGTGATAAGGTGAATGTAAGGTTAGAATGTGTTTGTTTTCATGGTAAGTGGTTTTAAACAGTAATAAAGACCTTAATCACGTACTCAGTATTTTAAACTTACATATTTTGAATATTTTCTGTATTTTGAGTATTTCCCCCCAAAGATTAAAATTATCTTGTGGAACTTTCTTTCAGCATTTCTTACCTATCATATGAAGGACTCCACTTTTAATGCCTGGACTGGGCTGAATGATGTGAATTCAGAGCACACGTTCCTTTGGACGGATGGGCGAGGAGTTCATTATACAAACTGGGGGAAGGGTTATCCTGGAGGAAGAAGGAGCAGTCTTTCCTATGAAGACGTAAGTATCAGTTTCAGGTCACCTCTCTGCAAACGGTCAGCCTGCTGAAGGGCAGCGGATTATTGATTCATCTGCGGAACATCCCCCAGAGTTCTTGCTCTGGCTCACTCTTGTAGATCTTAAGTGTTTCAGACTCAGCCTGCCTTGAGGGAAAGGGTATAAATTCAATTACAAACTCTTTGACTTGTGGGGTAGGTGGTGGCGGTCTCAAGGGATGGGAAAACCACCTCCATTCCGGATTTGTGTTTGGGTCAGGATGTACACTTGAGCCCAGAGTTGCCAATTTTATTCGTATCAGCTGCCTCGAAACTCTTGAAGCTTGTAGTATTAGTGCAACTACGACTCCTTCTAAAGGTAGAAGTTATCTGCCATTCATAGAGGATTTACCACGTGCCAAACACTGCTAGCTGCTCTTACACGTTAACCTAAGAGACAGAGGGGTGGTTATTTTCTTACTTTTAATCTGGCATCATTGAACAGTCAACTGGTCCATGTTAAACACCATGTTAGGTATTGAGAAAAACATGAAGGAACAGCAGCTTCTGTTCTGACATTAAAGAAGCGTAGGTTTATGTTAGACCGCAAGTCTGATATGGGAAAGAAGAGAGTACAAAGTGTGATTGTATGATGTCAGGATCAGTTATAAAGCCCTGTAGTAGGCAGGAGGAAAGAAGCTTACTGTGGGATGGAGGGGTCTAGTCAGTCAGTACTTACTTAGGGAGGCTCTCGTTTAATGAAGAGAAGGAATCTGAGAGCAAAAAAAAAAAAAAAAAAAAAAAATCAGCTCTGGGTCTTTTCCTCAAGAGGCTTAAGACAGTGATCAGGGAACTTGGGTATGTGGGGTGGGGAAGACCATGCAAAGTGGGCAAGGTGAATAAAGTCTTCAAGAAAAGAGCCTGGGTGGCTCAGTGGGTTAAGCCTCTGCCTTCGGCTCAGGTCATGATCTCAGGGTCATGGGATTGAGGCCCACATCGTGCTCTCTGCTCAGCGGGGAGCCTGCTTCCCTTCCTCTCTGCCTACTTGTGACCTCTGTCTGTCAAATGAATAAATTAAATCTTAAAAAAAAAAAAAGAGCACCAGGTGGGTCTGGGTAGGAGTAAATGACTTGGGATATAGTAGGGCTTTTATACAGAAAAGGAGTAGGTGTAAACTTTGAAAGGTTGACAACAGAATTGAGAGAAATTTAGTTGCTCCAGGAGTGAGTTTGGACTTTGTCAGATGAGAAAAGGTTGGAGCAGAAAAATGACCTAATCAAAATGGTACCTTTACGATAGTTAATTGGGTGAGCTCTGTGTAGGGTAGATACATTTAGATGATGGGTCAGTGATGTTCTGTCAAGAAATTCTTTGAATCTTCATTACATTCATGAGGGCTAAAAACTTACTGAAGAAGTTAAAGTAGAATGGAGTGAGGTGAGATTTTCTTAGAAAAATTTGTGTGAGGGGTGAATTTTGTGTAAAGAAAAAAAAAATTATTGTTGCCCAAGTTTGTTTTGTTTTGTTTTGAGAACCTACTGACAAGCAGAAATAACGGAAGGAAAAATCTGCAATCTCACCACCTGGGAAAGAAACACTGTTAATTTTTTGTTGAATTTATTTCTAGACTTTTTCTTAGTGCGTGAAAAATAGAAAGTTTATTTCGCAAAAATGGAATCAAAACACACATACTGTGTTGTTACAATTTCAGGATTTGAAAAGTGACAAGGATTCACTACAGTGTGATAAAGAGAGTGTGAGAGAACTCTTCGTACAGGTTCTGTAGTGGAAACATGCTTGCTCTGTACAGGTTTTCTGGAGAAGAGCATGGGCTGTAAGCTAGCATCATGGAAGATAAGAATAGCCAAGAGGGAAGATGGGAATGAACGGAGCGTCTAAATGTGGGATTGGGAGTTCCTAGGAGTTGAAGTTCATGGGATAATGAGGCTGGGGGCAGGGAGGTTGCAAAGGCATTTAGAGGAGCACGAGCGGTGGATCAGGGAATAGGGGGTAAAGCAAAGGGCTGGGGCTCTTTCCATCTTTCTCCTCTGCATCACTGGCCTGCTGGCCTAGCTTTTCACTGCGGCATGGGAGAGAAGTTTAGGTCATCCTGTCTGTTCAAGATAATACCCAATCTTTCCTTCCTTTGTGGCTCTTTACCAAAAAGAAAACCTTCCTGGGGAGCACTCCTGCTCACAGTGCGCTTCGCATTCCTCATTTGTTGAGAAGCAAGATAGTGCAGTGCTATGGTCTATGCCAGGAGACTGAATGCCTGCAGTTTGTATTCTGACTCTTATTCATTAGCTGAATAACTGTGGGCAAGTTAGCCTGTGCCTCAATGAACCTGCACCTCATATCTCTCATCCGGGAACTGGGCATCCGCATAGGACCAACCACTAAGGATAGCTGTGAGTTTACAGGAATTAATACACATCTAGCACTTAGTACAATGTCAGATATTATAGATGTGAGCTCTAATTGCTAGAGCCTATAGGTAAAGAAGTGCAACACATGATAAATCAAAGACTTCATCTGACCTTGGATGAAAACTCTGGCAGGTGCAAGTTTTTCTTTACTTGATTTGGCTCATGGACTGTCCTCTGGAAGCTTGATATTGCAAACATATCCACAACAAAAAATAGAAAAGTCTTTCTAGCCTGGCATATGTCCGTGTACGTTTGCAAATAACATGTGAAACTTTCTAGTTACATACCAGCCATTTGCTCTGAATCCATAATGATAATCATATAAATTAAACTAACAATGAAGAAATATAGATTATACTCATTTCTCTTTAACAGTAGGATACATGTTTTGGGGTTTGAGTCATGAGAATTTATATGGAGAAGATATTGTATCTCCTAACATTTGATTGCTAAACTTTGATAGAGATGTATACCATTTCTGATAGCAAAGTTTCTCAGACCTGTCTCTAAAATCATCCCAATCTATCTGGTTTTTAATTAAAAATAGCAAGAATTCAGTGTGAGAGATTCACTTGGAAAGTGCGAGCAGTTTCCTGGAAAAAAGGATGAATTGAACGTGACTGTAAATGAATCAGGATCATCTTTAAATTTGGTGGTTAAGAGTGAGGCTTTTTCCTGACTTATTAATGAATCGATTAAAACAATTATTGAGTCACACTACTTTTTATTTTCCTTTCTCCACAAATGTACAGGCTGACTGTGTGGTTATTATTGGAGGGAAATCAAGGGATGCAGGAAAATGGATGGACGACACGTGTGACAGTAAACGAGGTTACATATGCCAGACACTCCCAGGTAGGTTCCGCCAGACCTTGTCTGCCCATAGAGCTGGGTGGTTTTATATAGATATATTTTTTTCAAGATTTTATTTATTTATTTGATAGAGAGAGATCACAAGTAGGCAAAGAGACAGGCAGGAGAGAAGGGGGAAGCATGTTCCCAGCCGAGCAGAGAGCCCGATGCGGGGCTTGATCCCAGGACCCTGAGATCATGACCTGAGCTGAAGGCAGAGACTTAACCCACTGAGCCACCCAGGTGCCCCTTAATATATTTTAAAAAAATGGCCTCCTTCTCAATTTTGCTCTAAACCTTAAACTGCTCTAAAAACATAAAATTTTATTTAAAGAATGGCCATCCCCAAGCACATTGTTTGTTTCTCACCGCAACCTGTGATCGAGAGAAAAGGTGACATTTTCTCGAAACTATTCATGAGTGTAACCCTTCATCCATTATCAAAAAAATTTGTGCAGATTACCCTTGAAGTTGGAACTTTTTCTAACTTCATAAGAAATGTAGGATATTTGCCTGCCTGTTCCTTTTTAACAATGTCACAGTAAGAATACTTCAGTTCTGCTTGCGTAGTTTGAGAACCATTGGCACAGAACATTGTATATGCCTCATTGGTTCTGTATTCTGTGCCTTTAAAAATGTCGATGTCTTTTTTTACGATTTTAAGTAATCTCTGTACCCAGTGTGGGGCTCAAACTCACAACCGCAAGATCAAGAGTCACATGTTCTACCGACTGAGCCAGCCAGATGCCCCTAAAAATACCTGATTTGTGTTTCACTTTGTATCTTAGGAAGCCCTGCGGTTAAACAAAAATAAAACAGAAAATGTGCATATTTGCTGAGAGCCCAGATTATGGTTGGACACTCTTTAGTGTCCGGTGAAAGAAGAATACAAATGTCTAGTTACACAAAAAGAGGGCCAGAAATTAAAAGGTGGTTTAGAGAGGAGGGTGCAAGTGGGGTGGGCTGCTCTCATTCTGAGAACAGCTCTTTGAGTTTGAACTAGAAGGTACTTGTTCTGATACATCAAACTGACTTTCTACACTCTCCAGGGAATCGGGCAACTACGGTCAACTCATGACCATGAGTGAAAATCGCTTGATAATATTTTCAGGTGATTGAAAAGTGCTGCAGAAATTCTAAGCTTTCATTAATTCAAAATCTGGTCTAGGGCCTGTTGCTTTTCCCTCTACGCTCTGTCCTATGGCTGCAGAATTTTAGGCCACAAGAAAAGTACACATGCCATCTGTGCCCATGTTTTGAGGAAAGGAGGGAATATCCTTCCAGGATATCCTTCCAGGAGTGAATGCTGACTCACAAGCTTTTTGAAAATCTTTTTCTTATTATTATAAACATAAGTGATAGAATATTTTCCACTTATTCCAACTATTTAAAAATAAAAAGTATTTATCATCATCCACATATACCTTAATGATTTTATTCATATATATATATATATTCATGTATGTATGTGAATAAAACCCCCCATTTAAAAAATATGTAACACATGTTCTTTGTTGACATTTTAGAAAATGCAGAAAGGCATAAAGAAGGAGGAAAAATTACCCACAGTCCAACCACCTGAAAATAACTTCTCAATAGTTTAATTTTTCCTTAGTCATTTTATGAATGTTTTAATAAACAAATTGGACAGATGAGCTATTTCCTAATTGCATATAGCCTTCCGTGAAACTTTTTTAAGCTTTATTTGAAGTCTCATTTGGCACTTTTAGTGGTCCCCAAATTCTCCACAGGTATTAAGACAAACCCAGACCTCCACAAGTTGGGAAATGGTTAAGATTATTCAGTCTCTCCAGGCTGTATGTACCACGTGAGGGTGCTGGTCGAGTGTCTTGGTTTACTGAGATTCTTCTACCAACACAAGGTGGCAGCAACCGCAGAAGAAAGGGGAAGCTGCCTTGGCCGAAATGAAGTCATTACCATACTAGGCATAATCAAAAGCGCGTTTGGCATTTGGATAGTGACAGAACAAGGCAGATGGTATATTAGGTCGGTATTATAGTGGAACACGTCTGAGAATTAGCGGAGACAAAATTGGTAGGCAAGGACATCTAGAACCCTAAAACAGGAGTTGGCAATTTTTTTCTGTAGAGAGACACACTGTAAATATTTTAGGCTGCAAATATACATTCTCTGTTGCAACTCCTCAGCTCTGACATGATGCTAAGCAGTCACAGACAACATGTAAACAAGTGAATGTGGCTGGGTTCCAATAAAACTTTATTTATGGACACAAATTTGAATTTCATACAATGTTTACATGTCACAAAATATTATTTTTTATTTAATTGTTGTTATTTTTGTCAGCCATTTAAAAGCCGTTCTTGGCTCACTGGCTACAAAAACAGACAAGAGGCCAGATTTCACCCTCTGGCTCTCATTTGCTAACCTCTCACTTTAGGGCATCCATTAAGAGACACAGAAAGAAACTCTTTTTGGGGTGTTGACAGTAAGGGGCACAAAGGATGGGTGGGGTTTAAACAGCCATTAGAAACGCATACTGGAAGACTGAGGGAAAAAGTTCAGAAAGCCAAAGTGATTCTGTTTTAGGCTCTACCCCCTGAGTCAGTTTGGGCAAGATATCGGAGCTCTGAATGAAGGGTGTGAGCAATCATCAGTAGGAGAAAAGCCTGATCCTGAGATAAGGGTTAAAGGACCCAGGACTGGTGTCTGGCTTCATGCCAAAACTTAAAGCAGGCTCTGGAAGGTCCATTACTAACAGGTAGAGTCAAATAAATACAAAGAGATGCAAATTCATGGAGAGGGTGCAGCAGACAGAGGAGAGGGAGGAAGCTCTGTTGGTGACCTTGAAATATGACCAAAATGATAAAACAAAGATTAGTAGTGACAGGATGGTAGATATTCTTTAATCGATGGAATTAAACTGTGTCGTTTCTTTCATTCAGATACCAGATCTCATTGAATTTGCAAGCCTTTGGTTTTAGTTTTTTTTTCACCTTTTGGTTTTTTGGTTTGTTTTTTTTTTAATTTAGAAACTTGATTACGTATCTATATTAATGGTCTAAATACAGTTTGGAAATTATTTCATTCAACCAGCCATACTGATTAAAAAACAGAGCTTTGTTTTTTGGTGTGAAATGACTCATGAAAATATTTTTAACAGCTGATGGTTTAGATTTATGCTATCCTGATTATCTTTATAATGTATGAGATATGGTAGTAGATGACGTGTACCATTAACCCTCAAAGAAGTGGTTATTGATAATGCTAATGAAAAATGAATCTTTTTGTTCCAGACTCTTCCCTGCCTAATCCTCCAACAACAATTCCAACAGATGGCTTTGTTAAATATGGTGAAAGTAACTATTCACTCATGAAATTGAAGTTAGAGTGGCATGAAGCAGAGAAATATTGCAAGCTTCACAGTTCCCTTATTGCTAGCATTCTAGATCCCTATAGTAACGCATTTGCATGGATGCAAATGCAAAAATTTAATGAACCCGTGTGGATCGCCCTGAACAGTAACTTGGTAAGATGCCGGGAACATGTGGGACTTGACGTGATTGGTAAATTGTGATTAAATACGATTCTCTTTCTGTTCATTCTGTTGGATATTTGTTACATGTAAGACACTGTGCCGGGCAATGTGAATGATGCGAACGTGAACTAGACCGAATCTTGCAAGGACCCCAGTGCCTTCAAGGACCTAGCAAGCTGGTGATATCTGTCAGAAATCAAACTAAGATTTATAGAGCTTATACTAACTCTAATATTGCTTTTGAATATTAAAATTAGATTCTGCATCTAAGCATTTTTATTTATTAACTTACTCTTCCCTGGTGTCCCAATTACAACTATGCCATCGGAATTAAGAAAGCAGATCGGGGCATGATTCCTGGATCACGAGGCACTTTTTCTTTGTCGAGGCAAGCCCTAGAGTTATAAGTCCTAAAGTTGTGTGAAGAATTTCACTGCAGTCAATTCTCTGTGTTGCATAAAAGAAAAAGGCAGGTTGGTGGAGTATTGGAGTGGTGGGCGGAGGCAGTGGGCCCAGAATGAAGAGTGGTGATGAAGTTGCCAAACTATCCCGATAGTGAGTCTTCTCTGATGCCCTGTGAGTCATCTGTCCTCCATCTACTTAGCTAGCCAGCCGGCAGACTTCCCAATAGAATAGCGTGACTGCAAGTAACTAAGGGACAAGATCGAAAATGTCGAAGAGAGGCGTATAAAAGTGCTAACAGGAGACAAAAGGGATGGGTTGAGTGAGGGAAGAAGGTCAAGAAGGCTTCTCAGAGAACATGGGCTTTATAGATGTGGTCTGGGATGGTTGGCCATAGAGAAGGAGTACCACGAAGAGACAAAAGGCAGAAGGAGTTAGAAACGGAAAGTGGGTTGGTGTCGGATTTGAGAGAGCTTCTCATTCTGTGCTGCAGAGATAAAAAGGCGCGCTTCATGGGCAGAGTAAATCCTGAGTAGGGAAGTGAACATTTAAAAGTAAGTGGTTCCATAATGATTTCTGTGATGAAAATTAGGCAAGACATTTTTGTGTCTAGTTGATTCTATTTTAGTGATGAATTTTCTTGATAGTTCATTTTCTTTTATAGACCCATTTTCTTCTTTTTTTTCCCCATTTTATTTTTTCAGCGTAACAGTATTCATTCTTTTTGCACAACACCCAGTGCTCCATGCAAAACGTGCCCTCCCCATTACCCACCACCTGTTCCCCCAACCTCCCATCCCTGACCCTTCAAAACCCTCAGGTTGTTTTTTTCAGAGTCCATAGTCTCTTATGGTTCGCCTCCCCTTCCAATTTTTTTTTTTTTAATAAACATATAATGTATTTTTATCCCCAGGGGTACAGGTCTGTGAATCGCCAGGTTTACACACTTCACAGCACTCACGATAGCACTTACCCTCCCCAATGTCCATAGCCCCCTCCCCCTCTCCCAATCCCACCTCCCCCCAGCAACCCCCAGTTTGTTTTGTGAGATTAAATAAATGAAACAAGATGGGATTGGGAGGGAGACCCATTTTCTTCTTATAGACGTGGTCACAGATCTCTCATGAGTTTAAAATAGGCTTTATTTATTTATTTAAAACAGATTTTTATAAAAAGATTTTATTTATTTATTTGACAGAGATCACAGGTAGGCAGAGAGGCAGGCAGAGAGAGAGAGAGAGAGGAGGAAGCAGGCTCTCTGCTGAGCAGAGAGCCGATGTGGGGCTTGATCCCAGGACCCTGAGATCATGATCTGAGAGGAAGGCAGAGGCTTAACCCACTGAGCCACCCAGGCGCCCTGGCTTTTATTTATTTTTAGAAAGATTAAGTAGATTTTCCACTATACCAACCTTTATAATTAAAACAGTAGTATTAACTTCCTTATGTCTGTGGAATTAATGACAATGTAAGTATTATGTGATTAAACGTGATAGAATACTACAAAATCCTATCTTGGAATAACACATGCTTTTGATTTTGTCATTAAATCTTTGGTAATTGACTTGGTAAATGAAATAATGTGGTTAAAATGGGAGCTATTTGAATTATTTCAAATTCATTTATCTCATTAATACTATATATCATATTTTTAGGCATTACTTGTAAAATCTCTCAGACTGTTAAGAGGATATTATTGATAAATAATATTTTTATGTTATTAATTAATTTATATGTGATCATAAATTCATTCTACTAAATTTAATAAGAAAGTAAGTGTACAAATTGAATAAAACAATCAACTGTGTAAAAATTACTCTCATGATTTGCTGGAAGACCACCTTACTGGAAAGCAAGACACCTAGGCTCCTCTGTTACTTATCCACCTGATCTCACCTGTCATTGGTCATGTATACTTTTTCAAAAGCTAACCAATGAGAAGATCAGAAGAGATTAGTGTTTCTCTCCAACGTCTGTCAATGAAAATCACTTAATTTTCATTATCATTTCATTAATAATATAATAAACATTTTATTTGTTCCAAAGACAAAATTTGTATTAAGCTGAAAACCTGTGAAGAAAGAGTTTCATAGAATAAGACGTGGGTGAAGTCTGTGTTTTTCAAATTAGCTTCCAAGGGTATAGTTATGGGGAACTCTGAGAGTCTCTCTAAAAGAAAGGTGACATTTACTGAATTTAAATTTGTAGAACTTATTTAGAAAATGTACTTTTTGTTCCCAAATGTTGGAGACTGTCAAATCGTAGTCTCAAATATATTTCTGCTCCTCACTGGGTCTTTTTGGTGTTTTCTAAATGAGGCGAGACTTTCTGTTAATGGTGGCTTTTCTTCTTGCAGACCAATAATGAGTATGCTTGGACTGACAAATGGAAGATGAGGTTCACTAACTGGGCTGCTGACGAGCCCAGACTGAAATCAGCATGCGTTTATCTGGATTCCGATGGCTACTGGAAGACCGCATCTTGCAATGAAAGTTTTTATTTTCTCTGCAAAAGATCAGATGGTAATTGAATACACAAAAACAATCAAGGGGTTTGACATTTTCTCAATAAGCTAATACATACCGCTATTGATATTATTAAACAGTAACATGTTTTGGAGATTTAAGAATAAGATAATAAAACCTATCCCTTCACCTAACAAAAGACTGACTTGGGAATTGGGGCGCCTGGGTGGCTCAGTGGGTTAAAGCCTCTGCCTTCAGCTCAGGTCATGATCCCAGGGTCCTGGGATGGAGCCCCATATCGGGCTCTCTGCTCAGCAGGGAGCCTGCTTCCTCCTCTCTCTCCCTGCCTGCCTCTCTGACTAGTTGCAATCTCTGTCTATCCAATAAATAAATAAAATCTTTAAAAAAAAAAAAAAGACTGACTTGGGAATAAACAAATGTATAGAGATCTGAATGATAGAGAAAATTTTCTTCAGTGCTAGAGTTTATTTGCATTTTTTAGATTTTTGAATTTTTTTAAAGATTTTATTTATTTATTTGACAGAGAGAGAGATCACAAGTAGGCAGAGAGGCAGGCAGAGAGAGAGGAGGAAGCAGGCTCCCCACAGAGCAGAGAGCCCGATGCGGGGCTCGATCCCAGGACCCCGAGATCATGCCGAGCCGAAGGCAGCGGCTCAATCCACTGAGCCACCCAGGTGCCCCGATTTTTGAATTTTTATTATTGAGATTATCCTCTGTCAGATTTGTCAGGAAATTATGATTACCTTTTATATCAACAGCATATCTGTATCAGAGTAATTTTTATCAGGGTGCATGTAAATTAATCAGAGGCAGTGAGATTATGGTTTTAGCTTTCCTAGAATACAGTCCTAGAAGTGGACAAGGATACATTCCTAGAGTTTTAATTGCCCCATTTCGTTATATCACAGACATGAGTCATAGCTAACAAGTGTTACTAGGCGTTAGGATTCCAGAAAAGAGTGACTTGAAGGGGGACTTTCTTGGCAAATTGTTTTTAGGTGAACTTTTTTTAAGGGACTAAACATCTTTGTAAGTATTTATCTATCTGCCTTCTTCGGGATGACTGTGATTGATTTGTACGCTATCGGAATGCAGTCTATTGAAATATATTTAAAATGAAAACGAAAAGATAAAGTAAAAAGAACACGCAATAACAAAAACATCAGATCCAAGTGATTACCATTAGAACTTCTTTTTTTTTTAAGATTTTTATTTATTTATTTGACAGAGATCACAAGTAGGCAGAGAGGCAGGCAGAGAGAGGGGGGAAGCAGGCTCCCTGCTGAGCAGAGAGCCCGATGCGGGACTTGATCCCAGGACCCTGAGATCATGACCTGAGCTGAAGGCAGAGGCTTAACCCACTGAGCCACCCAGGCACCCCAACCATTAGAACTTCTTAAAAATAATCGGCAATAGACTTTTCCTTAGCTGCTACTCTATCACTCCACAGAAACTTTACATTTTATTTTATTCGAACTGTCTTTTTATTAACAGAAATCCCTGCCACTGAGCCCCCACAGCTGCCCGGCAGATGCCCAGAGTCAGAACACACGGCTTGGATTCCTTTCCATGGTCACTGCTACTATATCGAATCTTCGTACACAAGAAACTGGGGTCAAGCTTCTCTGGAATGCCTCCGGATGGGTAAGTGCCACATTGATGTCAGAAAATGCCATCATCCTCTACTCTGGACTACTGCCATACAAATAACACTGTACATTAAACCATATGGAATGTGAAGATACCTGTTTATTTTTCTCCATAATTTGTACCGTAACAAAATGCTCCACATTATCCCCCCAGTGTAATTTACAACACTGTAGCCTCAATATTTTAAAGAAATACAGTAGAAAGTAATCATTTGCCGAACAAGTCTTTCTTATTTTCTGCCCTAATATTCTAAATTGTTAGGATTGTCATTCTCAGTTGTCCCCTCTTCTCCCAACAGCTCAAGGTCCCACAGTGCCCAGGGGCCATTTTGCTTTACTGTGAATAGAAAAGCATGTAGCCTGGGTTATCTGATGTGTGAAGAAAAACAAGACAAAACTCAAATAGACCTGACATAGATGGATCATTTTCCTCTCAAAATAAAAATGTTAAATAAAGTTAATTTGTCAGAGTGCATTTAAAAACCCCACTAAATTAAATCCTACTTAAAAAATTACTGAATTGTTCTTATACTAAATTTTGATTATCTTCTAAGTCAGTGTTCTTTATCCAACAGCGATGTATAAACAAGAGGTATATTCTCATTTCCTTCAAATTCATTGAAAAGTTGACCTTGAGTTTTGACCTTTTCTTTTTACTTTTAGGCATTTTTCCTCTTCAGTTCCATTGAGGTATAATCAATAAATAAAATTACAAGACATTTAAAGTATACAATGTGGTGTCTTGATACAGGTGTACATTGTGAAGGGATTCTCACCATCAAGTTAATTAATACATCATATCACTTATCACATATTTCCCTTTTTTTCTTTTCTGGTTGGAACACTTAAGTTCTACTCTCCTGGTAAATCTCAATTTTTTTTTACAGTACAGCATTATCAGCTATAGTCACCCTGTCATCCATTCAATCCCATATGCACACGCACACATATATACACACACACACACACACTTTATTTTCTTTATGCAGTCATCTGTTGATGGACACGTAGGTTGTTTTTGTACCTTGACTATTGTGAATAATGTTGCAGGGAACAGAGGAGTACAGAGCTACCTCTGAGAAGTGATTTCATCGCCTTCGCATATATAGATACCCAGAAGTGGGACTGCTGGCTCATATGACAGTTCTATCTTTAATTTCTGGAGGAACCTCCATGCTGTTTTCCATAAGGGCTGTATGAGTTTGCATTCCCACCAACAGCGTACAGGGGGTCTCTTCTCTACATCCTTGTTATATTTATCTCGTCTTTTTGATAATATCCAGTCTAACAGGTTTGAGGTGATACCTCATCTCATTGTGGTTTTGATTTGTATTTCCTTGATGATTAGTGACATTGAGAATTTTTTCCTGTGCTTGTTAGCCATTTTTAAATCTTCTTTGGGAAAAAAAAAAGTCTATTCAGGTCTGTTTGTCTATTTTTTAATTGAATCTTTTTTTTTTTTTTTTTGCTATTGAATTGTATAAGTTCCTTGTACATTTTAGATGTGAAACCTCTATTAGGATATGCAGTTTGCAAATATTTTATCACCTACCATAGATTGCCTTTTCATTTTGTTGATGGTTTCCTTGGCTCTGCAGAAGCTTTTTAGTTTGTGGTAATCCCATTTGTTTATTTTTGGTTTTGTTGCTTTTGCTTTTGGTGTCAAATACCATACACACACACACACACACACACACGTACACTTATGTATATATACATATATGTATATATGTGTACATACGTGTGTGTGTGTGTGTGTCTGTAGTCATTGTTCTTGGGGAGATAGATAGATGATAGATTAGATAGATAGATAGATAGATAGATAGATAGATAGATAGATACCTAAAACAGGTAGCTTGCCACCTGTTTTCTTTTTGCTTCTCTGGGTGTATTTGATTGGCTCTTCTTGGAGGCCACCATTTCTTGCTTCCACTTTACCGGTCTGCAGTTGAATCCCACTCCTATATGTTTCTGTTCCATTATTCTTTAGCCCTGCGATTTCTGTTTCGTACTTGATTTTTTCTCTCTCTCTCTGTTGAAATTTTCACTTTGTGCATCGCTTTTTTAACTTCAGTGAGCATCTTCATAACTGTTGCTTTGCACTCTCTCAGGTAAATCAGTCACCTCTGTTTCATTAAGATCCGTTTGGAGATTTATCTTGTTCTTTAGTTTGGAACATATTTCTCCTTTTCTTCATTTTCCTTGACTCTCTGTGTTGGTTGCTGCACATTGGATAAAACGAATACATTCTCTCCCAGTTTTGAAAGCCTGGTGTCATGTAGGAGATGAACCACATCAATCAACCCAACCCAACCTCCTGTTTGTCCCTCAACCCTTTGTGATGGTCTGAGCCACCATCTTTGTTTTTCAGTGGCTCCCAGTAGTTGAGGGTGTGCAAGGACCCTGTGATGTCCCAAAGGAGAAAATCACAGTCAGCACATAAATGCAGGCTTATTAGAAGCCGGACTCTCAAGTGGCAGCTAGGAAAATATGTAAGCCAGGTGTGTACACATGCTCCTTCCAGAGAAATATTGGTGACCTGCTTTTGTCATTGTGGCAGGTCAGAGAAAAAAAGGTGGTGGCAGTACCCCCCAGATACGCCAGACTTCATGGAAGATCACACATTGCCCCTACGTGCATGCAAATTAGCAGCTGGACCACAGGCAGTGGGTTGTAAAATATACACCCAGTCCCTCTCCAAGAAAAGGCTGAAAAATTGACATTTTTGCTGTTTCCTCTTAGCTGAGTCCTGAGTGTGGGTATGGGGACAGTTGTGGTGAAGTCTTGCGTGCCCATTTAAGAACTGTTTCTTTGTTTTTCTGTCATCCTGTAGGTCTTATGGCTGCAAACCCCACTGGTTTTCAGAGCAAGGTAGTTTGGTGGCCTGGCCCCTAGGGGGAAGCTTTAAAACTTGGAGTGCTAGAGGTGTGGTCCAAACCCTTCTCTCTTCAGGGGAAAGCTGGGAGTGGGCTATTCCTCTTGATTGTGTGGTGCTCTACTGGAGAGAGGCTTTAGAGACCATGTCTCGGTCTTTCCTACTCCTTTAGATGTAGAGATACTCTTAGTTACCCCATATGTCAGAGTAACTCAATTGTTTCTGGGTTTCTCTGAGGTAGTTTCTCCCTGTGTAACTGTTCATTAGTGTGTCTTTGAAGGAAGACATTTCAGGAACCTCCTTTTGTCATCTTAGTCCCTTGCTGTAAGTTTTGATTTCAAATTCTGAGTCAAGTGAAGTCTCTTTGACTGTTCTTTGTTCATTTGTGGGGGGGGCTTTATCGTAGGGTATATATATCATATATATCATATGTTTAGTTTCTTTATTTCTTCATTTCTCCTTTCATATCTATGTAACATTATATATGTCTATAATTGTTATAGATATGTTATAGAGAGATATTATAGATATGTTTATATATATATATATATATACAGCTGTTATATATATAGAATATATGTATGGAACATACATAATGTGTATGTTACATATATATGTCTATAATTGTTCTGTCTTCTTACATATGTATGTTATGTATGTGCCTATAATTGTTATGTCTTCTTATTGAAATGAAAATTTAATCATTATACATGTCCTTATTTGTCTCTAACAACAATTTTTTGTCTAAAAGTTTATTTTGTCCAGTATCAGTATAGCTACTTCAACTTTTTTTTTTTTTAAATATTTTTTACTTTATTTATTTGTCAGAGAGAAGGAGAGAGAAAGAGAGCACACAGGCAGGCAGAGAGGCAGAGAGAGAAGCAGGCTCCTTGCCGAGCAAGGAGGTCATGCGGGACTCGATCCCAGGACCCTGGGATCAGGACCCGAGCTGAAGGCAGCGGCTTAACCCACTGAGCCACCCAGGCGTCCCCAACTTTTTTTAAGTTACTATTTGCATGGTATATCTCTTTCCATGCTCTTACTTTCAATCTTTTTGTGTCTTTGAATCTCAAGCGTGTATTTTGCAGATGACATATAATTAGATAATTTTAAATTTTATTTTTGGGACGCCTGGGTGGCTCAGTTGGTTAAGTGGTTGCCTTCGGCTCAGGTCATGATCCCAGCGTCCTGGGATCGAGTCCCACATCGGGCTCCATGCTCGGTGGGGAGCCTGCTTCTCTCTCTGTCTCTGCCTGCCACTCTGTCTGCCTGTGCTCACTCTCGCTCTCTCTCTCTCTGACCAAAAAAAAAAAATCTTTAAAAAAAAGTTTATTTCTATTTTCTTATTTTAATTGTTAAATTTATTCTGCCAATCTGTTTTTTATTACAGCAGTTAATCCATTTATATATAATGTAATTGTTGATAGGGTAGGATTTACATCTGCCACTTTACTTATTTGCCATATATCTGGAGTCTTTTGGCTCCTCTATTTCTCCATTTCCACTTTCTTTCATGTTAAATAGATAATCTCTAGTGTACCATTTTAATTTCCTTGTTATTAAAATATGAGTTATAAACAAAAAATAAATTAAGTCTCTTATTTTCACTTAGATAGGTACCTTTATTAGTGCTTTTCATATCTTCATGTGGATTTGAGTTTCTGTCAAGCATCCTCTCACTTCAGCCTCAAAAACTCTCTTTAGTATTTCTTGTAGTGTATATCTGCTTGTGACAATTTCTCTCCATTTTTGTTTAAATACAAATTTTTTTTTCCCCTCATTACTGAAGGATAGTGTTGCTGGATAGAAAGTTGTTGGTCAACAATCATTTTCTTTTCCAGCCTTTTGAGTATCTCATGCACTGCCCTCTAGCCCTCATGGTTTCTGTTGAGAAATCAGTGTTGTTTTTTTTGAGGTTCTCTTGTATATGATGAGTCACTTCTCTCTTGCTGATTTTAAGAATCTCTTTCTTTTGACAGTTTGTGGTGTGAATTTCCTTGCAATTATCTTACTTGGAGTTTGGATAAGTGTGGAGTTTCCTAGATGTTTACATTAATGTTTTTTGTCAAATTTCAGAATTTTTAAAATTTTATTTTTTAAAAGATTTTATTTATATATTTGACAAAGAGAGACACACAGAGAAGGAGCATAAGCAGGGGGAGTGGAGAAGGAGAAGCAGGCTTCCCGTCGGACAAGGAGCCCAACATGAGGCTTGATCCTAGGACCCTGGGATCATGACCTGAACCAAAGGCAGATGCTTAATGACTGAGCCACCCAGGCACCCCAAATTTCAGAATTTTTGATCATTATTTCTTCAAGTATTCTTTTTGCCTTTTTCTCTTTTCCTTCTCAGACCCCCATTATGTATATATATATATATATATATATTTTTTTTTTTTTTTAGTTAAAAATGAACTCGGTATGTTTAATAAAGCTTGGTATTACCAAAATCGCGGTACAAACATCAAGTCACACGCCCACACGACAGAATTCCATTTACAAAATGTCCCTCCAGGAGGCCTCCGAGAGAACCCGACCCAGGCCTGTGGTCTAGGGGGGCAGAGGAGGCGAGGAGGGGGGCAGAGGGGGCATTATGTATATTTTGATACACTTGATGATGTCCCACAAATCTCTGAGGCTCTGTCAATCCCGCCCCCCCATTATCAGACTGGATAATTTCAATTTACCTGCTTTCATATTTTTTTGACTCTTTCTTTTGTTTAATGAAATCTGCTCTTAGGCAGCTCTAGTAAATTTTTCCTTTCAATTATTGTTATTTTCAACTCCAAAATTGTAAGAAATAATTTCTGTTTCCCTCTTAATATTCTCTATTTGGTGAGATATTACTCATACTTATTTTTTTTCCCCATTCTTTACACATGTTTTCTTTTATTTCTTTAACATACATGATTTGGTCTTTGGTAAATCAGAGGTGTGGCTTTCTCAGAAACAGTCGGTATTAAATGCTTCTTTTCTTGGGTATGGGTCATAATTTCTTGTTTGTTTGTTTGTTTGTTTTTCCATTTCCTATATTTTTTGTTGAAAACTGGGCATTTTAAATAACATGATGGGCAACTCTCAAAATGATATTCTTTCCATTCTACAGAATATGCTGTTGTTCCTGTTTGTTGTTTTTTTCTCTCGTTTAGTGATTTTCCTTCACTAATTCTGTAAAGCTTGTATTCTTTTTCATGTGTGGTCACTGCAGTCACTGCTTACTTAATTTAGTGGTCAGCTCATGATTGGGAACAGATTTCCTTAAATGCCTAGAACCAATAAGTCTCCCAGGATTTCCTGAGGGACTCTGCCCAAAGGTACTGCCTTCCACATTCATTTAAGTAGTTTAAAACTCTACCTTAGTCCTCCCTTCCTGTTTCTGTAGACACTCAAGGTCAGCCAGTGGTGAGAGCTTAGGAGTCCCTCAGATTTTCATAAGCATGCATGCCCCAGTACATGTCTGTGGCCTTCTGGATTCCCAAGAATGGATTGAAGTTTTTTGGAACTCCCTGTGGACTGCTTATTCCCATTTTTCCTTTTAAGTTTTTTTCTTTGTTATCCTCTTTTCCTCAGCTGTTATCCCTGCCTCGGGCATCTGTGATGTTAGACAATTGCCACTGAAAGTTTTTGAAAAACGCCATCAGGAAGAAGGCTGTTTACACTGTTGAGTTCTGAATTAGTTCTGAATAAATAAAGCCAAACTTTGCAAGTGAGACTTTCCATGGAACTGTCAGATAAAATAATGGAAATTCTTTGAATTGGGACTTTGAAAGAGCTCCAACCCCATTCTGAGTATTCTGGTGGCTTCTAGGCTGCTGGTTTCACTGTGATTTGGGTGCTCTTTGTTTTTAAGGTTAACAGAGAGCTGAGGATAAGACAATGAAGTTAGAACAAGTTAAAACACCATGAAGCTTACTCTTTATCCAAACTTTTAATGCAAGTTTTTGTTTTTTAAAAATATGGAGAAATTTTGTTTTCAATTTAAGTGACTATGTTTTCCCATAAATAAAATGAATGAGTCTCATTTATCAAAACATGTCCAAAATATTTTGAATTGGTTGTTATCTTTGAAATATATTAAACAATGGAATATGTAATCATGCAATAAAAACAATCATCAAGGGGATCATCCAGGACTCAGTACCATGTGATGCAGGCATACAGTTAAGTGTAGGGTTTTGAGATTCAGAATGCCTGCATCATGTACTCTACTATCATTGGGATCTTGACAAATTACTTACCCTCTGTACTTTGGGGTCCTTATCTATAAAGTGAGGTAACAGTAGTGCTCATTTAATAAGATAGTTGTAAATTTCTAGGGAGATCATACTTGTAATGCACAATGTGAAATGTCTGGCATAAAGTGTTTAAAATATATTAGTTATTATTATAAAGCTATAGATTTTTACTATAAACTCTAATGCTGATGCTGAATCAACTCTAATGTAATGAGAGATGTTGATGTCATAGTAATCTAACCAGTCTTTCAGTTTTCCTCTCTCTTTTTACTTTGTACAGTCCTATACCTAAGAGCAAGATTAATAATTAATCCTGCTGCCTAAAAAAACTAAGTATTCTTTATCACTACCTTAAATACCAATCTCTTTCCATCTGCAGAGAGGCCTAACCCAAGTCTTTTTTCACATGTTGACCAGAGTAGTCCATCCAAACGAGCCATCTAGTAACACTCTAGGTTCCTCCCAGTAGATAGGTCTATCTATCCATTTTCTGTCTATGTCATATCGTCATGAACCAAATATGGAAGAATCCATGTATCTGCATGCCACGTTCTTGAAGAAGCTCTAGGCTTCCCTCTCTCTGTCTCCTCTCTCATACCTTCTCTTCTTGGAGTTATTTTCTATTCATTCTACTTGAAATCCTATACTTCTCAATATCTTAAATTCTTTTTCTCCATGCTCTCCTTTAGTAGCTCCACTTAAAAAAAATCTTCTCTCCATTTGACATGTCAGTTACATATCATACCTATTTTCTCTTCAAATTCATCCATCTATCTATGCTATCTCCTGAGCCATAACCTTGTTAAGAACTGAAAAGACATTTTTCGAAAGAAGACATCCAGATGGCTAACAGACACATGGAAAGATGCTCAGCATCACTAATCATTACGGAGGTAAAAATCAAAGCCACAATGAGATACCATCTCACACCTGTCAGAATGGCTGAACAATCAAAGGTCATTCTGTTTTACAAATCAAAACCACAATGAGATACCCCTCACACCAGTCAGAATGGCTAGAATTAACAAGTCAGGAAATGACAGATGTTGGCGAGGATGCAGAGAAAGGGGAACCCTCCTACACTGTTGGTGGGAATGCAAGCTGGTGCAACCACTCTGGAAAACAGCATGGAGCTTCCTCAAAAAGTTGAAAATAGAGCTACACTATGACCCAGCAATTGCACTACTGGGTATTTACCCTAAAGATACAAACATAGTGATCTGAAAGGGCACGTGCACTTGAATGTTTATAGCAGCATTGTCCACAATAGCCAAACTATGGAAAGAACCTAGATGTCCATCCACAGTTGAATGAATAAAGAAGATGAGGTATATATATACAATGGAATACTATGCAACCATCAAAAGAAATGAAATCTTGCCACTTGCAACTGACATGGATAGAACTAGAGGGTATTGTGCTGAGTGAAATAGGTCAATCAGAGAAAGACAGTTATCATATGATCTCTCTCATAATTTCCTCAAATTTCTCTGAGGAAGTTGAGAGGCAGGGTGGGGGCTTTGGGGAGTAGGGAAGGTAAAAATGAAACAAGATGGGATTGAGAGGGAGAGAAACTGTAAGAGACTCAATCTCACAAAACAAACTGAGGGCTGCTGGGAAGTGGGGGTTAGGGAGAGGGTGGCTAGGTTATGGACATTGGGGAAGATATGTGCTATGGTGAGTGTTGTGAAATGTGTAAACCTGATGATTCTTGGACCTGGGGCAAATAATACATTATATGTTAATAAAATTAATTCAAAAAATAAATTATGCTTAAAAAAATTTTTTTTAAGAGAGCATAAGCAGGGGAGGGGAAGAGGGAAAGGGAGAGAGAGAATCTTTTTTTTTTAATATTTTATTTATTTGAAAGAGAGAAATCACAACTAGGCAGAGAGGCAGGCAGAGAGAGAGGAAAGGAAGCAGGCTCCCTGTGGAGCAGAGAACCCGATGTGGGGCTCGATCCCAGGACCCTGAGATCATGACCTGAGCCGAAGGCAGAGGCTTTAACCCACTGAGCCACCCAGGCTTTAACCCACTGAGCCACCCAGGCGCCCCGGAGAGAGAGAATCTTAAGCAGGCTCCACACTCAGCATAGAGTTCAGTGCAGGGTCTGATCTCATGACCCTGAGGTCATGACCTGAGCCCAAATCAAGACTTGGCGACTTAATCGACTGAGCCAGCCAGGCACCCTCCACTCCAAATCTTACTTTTAGTAGGGAAAGTGAAATTTTGAGAAGATAAATGTCCACTTTTTGACATTCTTCCCCTTAAGTGGAGATGTTGGGTGATTTTTATTGCTCTTACTATCAATACTGTCATTATAAAAATATTATTAGCTACTTAAATGTCATTCCATCTGGTTTTTTTTATGCTTTGCAGGCTCCTCTTTGGTTTCCATTGAAAGTGCTGCTGAATCAAGTTTTCTGTCTTATCGAGTAGAGCCACTTCAAAGCAAAACCAATTTTTGGATAGGATTGTTTAGAAATGTTGAAGGTAAGTTTGCAGAACAATTATTTAATCACAAATATTTCAAAATGTTCTGTGCCAAAAAAGTTTTCTGTTCCGGAAAGTCTTGCCTTAAATAATGATAAATTTGTGAAGAGTTTGGAAATTCAAACTTACACTTTCATTTAAAATAAGAACTGAAATTTTAAATGACTCTATATTATGCTATCTTGAAAGCTGTTGATTTAAAGTGTTTTTTGTAGCTAAGTTAGTTTAAGAAGAGTTAAAAAATAATTTCTCTCTTTTGCCAGGAAGAAAAAAATAGGGAAGCTTAAGTATATATATTTGTACTAATTAGGAATCAGTTTTCAAATAATGGTAATAAGAAACATAATCTTTTCAGTCTTTTTTCTCTGTAATAATTGGTTATTATAATCTTGCATACTAAAAGTCTGGTTGTCAACAACAATTGATTATAGCATAAAATAATATGTTGAGAAATTTTGCATGAATAAGTGGAATTTATTTTAAGATGGTTGATTTTTAACGTCTGATTTTATTGACTTTATTTGATCATCAGGAAAATGGCTGTGGATAAACAACAATCCAGTCTCCTTCGTGAACTGGAACACAGGAGATCCTTCCGGTGAACGAAATGATTGTGTAGCTTTAACTGCATCTTCTGGATTTTGGAATAATATTCACTGCTCTTCCTACAAAGGATATATTTGTAAAAGACCAAAAAGTAAGTAAGAATTCTCCTTGCAGTACCTGTGTTTACAGTGCATCCTAGTTTCTTTCAAATATTAAGGGTTCAGGTGTGGGATTATAATGTGGTTACGGGTCCGGTTATACAAGCTCTCCCCCATGTAAGTGATAAATCCCCGGTGATCAGTTATCCACAGCTCTGAGGGGACGAACTCTGTGTGCGAAGCTGACATAATGATTTAGATATATCCATGCATTTATGATGGTATCCCCAGACATATAGACTGTAGAGTTGCAGGTGGTTTGAGGAGTCAGCTTGCAAAGCCTTATGGCATAAAAGGAAGAAGGGGTAAAGTTTGCCCTCTCCACCAAACCAGAAGGGATTGGGGTTCTGGAGAGGGATCAGAATTCACTGTGGAATAAATCGTGTAAGACCAATTAAATCTCCTTCTGAGATGAAGCAGCAGATCATGTAAATACAGGAACTGGGGGAATTAATAGTGTTCTATGCCCACGATGTAGTACTCTCTAGACTTTAATAATATTTTCATGCCATTCCACTTCACATAATATCCTTCCCAAGAGATCAAGTTATTAATTAGATAATATAATTAAATAAATAAATTAGGTAAATTAACACTCTACCCCAGTAGATTTTATTATGTAGGAATTATGTTGTTCTTTGGTCTTCTAAAACTCTATTTGAGACACTTCAGTGGAGTGTTGGAGTTTTATTTTACTTTTCATTCAAGTGCCTTGTGGTACCTTAGGCTTCAGTGGACCAATTTCAAAACAGCCTAGAGTACGTTATTTTTGGATGGGTTGGGAGATTTTGAGGGTATCAGTGGGTCAAATGCAACTCAGTGGATTGTATTTTCAGAAATTTCATTGTATTCAAACTCTCCCTACAGTTGTAGGATGTTGATACAGGATGGATGGATGGATGGATGGATACATACATAGGTCTTCTAAATTCTCTTTATCTATCCTCTATCATCTACCTCTATCATATCACCATGGACCAAATATGGAGGATTCCATGGGTCTGTGAACCAAATAATAGTCACTATCTGCATGCAATTATTCTGGGGTTTTATAAGTATTTGATTAATTTTTTTTTATTTCACCAACAGTTGTTGACGCTGAACCTACACATACGTTAATTACAACAAGAGGTAAGACCACTATGAGATTTTAAGTTCTGTACTGGTGATATACCAATACAGTTTGTTTGCTTTAAAAACCTTAATAATACCTTCCTATATCCCTTGTATTCAGTAGAATTGCTTGAGTTACATTAACCTTTGTCAATACGTCATCAGCCTCCCTTGAATGATGCTCTAGGAAAGCGGGCCTGGGAGTCAGGTTGGGGTTTTTACCATAGATATTATTGAAAATATTGCTGTATTACAGAAGTGTCTTGTGGAAACCACAGGAGAGATTCCTCTCCAGAATCCCTGTGGTTTTCTTCTTTTTCTTTTAAGCAATATTTTAAATTTTATTTTTATAGACAACTTGAACCAGGTAACTGAAGGTAACTGATCTTCTTTCACCAATTTTGTCAGCAGCTAGAAAAACTCAGAGTGACGTTAATGGTTTGCTTGCAATCTCCTTATCAGCCTCCTGGGTGCTCTTTATTAACTAATTATACTCATGAGTTCAGATTCCCTCCACTCTTATTTTTCTCTTTTCCTTAGTTTTCTCCTTTGCTTTTTAAAAATCATTATCATGATGATTACCTATTTATCTTCATATGATGTATTTGTAAGCACCATTAAATTATTTTGAAACAGGTGTACATATTTTAAAACACTGATGTTTACAGAGTGCCTAGATGGCTCAGTTGGTTGAGCACCTGACCCCTGGTTTTGGCTTCGATCACAGTCTCATGGGTCCTGGGATTGAGCCCTGTGTAGGGCTCCATGCTCAGTACAGAGTCCGCTTGAGATTCTCTCTGTCCCTCCCCCTGTTCTTACTCACACTCTCACTTTCTCTTTCTCTCAAGTAAATAAATAAATCCTTAAAAAACATCAACAAAAAACTGATTAACAAATGGAATATTCCTGCAACTGAATAATAATCTTAACACCTAAAACAATCCTCTAGGTCACGTGGACTCTGTTTTCATGTCCTGCATTTCTGTCTGACAAATGTCAAGGAATATTTGACGTGAAAGCAGATTTATGCATTTTAGCTTTTCCAAAAAGAAAGTTGTCTTATTCTCCATAGCATTCTACCTTTTGCCTCTCTCCATCTTTTTCCTCATGATTTTGTTTATTTCTAGCTGACCCAAGGAAGATGGATCCTTCCAAACCGTCTTCTAGCGTGGCAGGAGTCGTGGTCATAGTGGTCCTCCTGATCGTGGCGGGTGCTGGCCTTGCAGCGTATTTCTTTTATAAGAAAAGACGTGTGCCTTTACCTCAAGAAAGCACTTTTGAAAACACTCTCTATTTTAACAGCAGATCAAGTCCAGGAACTAGTGATATGAAAGATCTCATGGGCAACATTGAACAGAATGAACACGCAGGCATCTAGTATCCTAATGGGATTTCGATATATTTGAATTTCATAACATTATACCTAAAATGTTAAGGTCTTTAATGCAATGTGATTGTTTCTTTAAAAATTTGTACTGTAGTGAACTGGCCTGTCCTTTCTCTTTGCGTAACTGAAGAAATAATTGCTCATGTTCTAGTCTGGCAAGGGATTTTCACGAAAGAGGGATAAGGATACAGACTACCACTTGAAAAATAGCTTAGGTGAACACAGAGCGCAAGAATGCCAACTTAAAATTTAAGCATCACTGGTGTGTAACCAGGATCAACTGCACGTGGGTTAGAAGAACCCCAAAGACCTAAGCTTCCTGAAATAGATCAAGGAGCTCCCAAAGCAATGTTTGATAATTAGAAGACCGTTTAAAAATTCAGGTACAGGTAACCTCAGGTGGCATGAAAATGTAGTCACTATTTTTGCTTACCAGTCTTGATTTTTACTTCAGTTACTTAGAATTTTATTTGTACACATGCAGAAAGAATGAGGCAGCTGAGAATCTTGTTTTTTCTGAGCAGGGTTTCCGGGGCTGAATCTTGCAAAGGTGTTCTTTGTCCTGTGATATGTATATCAGGAACACAAAGATGTGAAATAAAAATGTAAATTTGCATAACTGGATGTACTTAGATAATGTGAAATAAACATCAAAGACAAGGTCTATTTTTAATATATGTGTATTTTGGTGATCTTGGTAAATGTCAATTTTCTTTTAAGTAAGACTTATTTATCTGTTTACCATATGCTTTACTCTGAAAATAAATAATATGATTAGTAGAGAAATTCTTTAAACCCTCCATCTATTTGGGAGAGATGTGTTGCTCAAATTGGTGTAAAATGAATTTTTTCCCCACAGTGACTTGCATAATTTCCCCAGATCTTCTCCTGTAACACTGGTTCAAGTCAGAATTCAACAAAGGTGCTGTTGCTGAAAGTTAGGTCTCTAAATATCTTTTTCTCACTTTAGTAATTAATCATTCCTTTTTGTCTTAAAAAATGTTGCTGTAATACTTGGGAGGTTTCGTATCTCACACAGCTACCACACCGTCAGCTCATCCTGGCCTTTGTCAAGACCTGCAGTCCCAGGGCTGGACTCAGATGGCATCATGAGGTCTGGGAACGTCCAAAAATTACACACATAATGCTGTGCTAATTTGTGTCTGTGCCTTCTTTTTTTGTTGTTGTTTTCTGGGGAAAAAATGGCAGATTTCCAGGTAAGTTTGTAATTCAAAACAGATGAAGAAGCTGAACATTGAGTAGGATGAGGATGGAATTTCTAATACTGCAACTCAGATGAGTAACAGGTGGAACAGGAGTGAGAGGCAGGTAGTTGCGGAAAAGGTTGCTGAGCACAAACAATTCCCTCTCGTACTTGAAACAGTAGAAGACAAGTTGCTTTTTATTTTCTTGGTAAGAATGAAGCATTTTCCATCTGAAGAAATTTCAGTGGGAACAAAGACTGTAGAATCACAGCTGTATGTAGTGAACTATGCTAAAGGAATGACTTTCCTAATATAATACATATATTAGGATATATTTTTAGGAATATAAGCTATATATATCATATATACTAATATATGCTATACATATATCACATATATACCATATATAGTATCTATTATATATATTATATAGTATATATAGACATATACTATATATACATAGTGTATTACAGATACTATATATATAGTATATCATATAGATACAGATATATATTATAGATATACATATGCATAGTACATATATAATAACTTATAGATATATAGTGTGTATATTTATACTATATTATATATACTGTGTAAATATTTTTTAAAGATTTTATTTATTTGACACAGAGAGATCACAGGTGGGCAGAGAGGTCTATATTATATATAAGAGGCCTATTTTATATATATATAATAGTAATTAAATATTTTTAAAATATTTTATTTATTTATTTGACATGGAAAGAGAGATCACAAATAGGCAGAGAGGCAGGCAGAGAGAGAGGGGGGAGCAGGCTCCCTGCTGAGCAGAGAGCCCCATGTGGGGCTCAATCCCAGGACCTTGAGATCATGACCTGAGCCTAAGACAGAGGCTTAACCCACTGGGCCACCCAGGCGCCCCTGTAGTATATATATTATATATAATCGATATTATAGTATCTATAATAAATACTATATATAGTATACATACAGTATGCATAGTATATGTACCCTATATAGAAAGATATATACCATATATAGATACTATCTCTATACATAGTATATATATATGCTATATATACACTATACTGTATATTGTATAATGTATAATAAGTATATATACATATATACTACACATACTAAGATATATTATACATATATATAATATGCCATATATATTCCTTATATATGTATACACTGTATAGTCTCTGTATATTTCCTTTTCCTAATACATGCATTTTTTCCCCATAAGATACAGGAGAGAACTAGAAATATAAAATAAGGAGAAATACATAAAAGAACATGATTTAAAAATTATTTACAAAAGTCATTAAACTCAGAGCCACATATTCACAGAAAACATTTTGGACGTCAAACACGTATCTCAGAATGAAGCGTCTTGCCTTTCTGACAGACAGTCCGCATTTGGCACAGTTCTGAGCATGAGATTTGCACTCACATTATCTACTCAATTATATTAATCAAATAGTTAAGTCAGTTGTATCTACACAAATATCCAAACACAGTAGTAAAATATCAGGGATATTTTGGTGGGGAAGAGACAGCTAGGGTGAAGAAGAGCAGTTGTATGTAGTTTGGGTCTTGGTTGCTGGAGGTGAGTTGTTTCATTTCTTTACCAAAATAACTCCTTCACAGAAACATCCAGAATAATGCTTGAGCATATATCCGGCATCATGGCCCAGCCAAGTGGACACGTAAAATTAACCACCACACCCCTTTAAATGGCAATGGTTGTGCAGTATTTTTTATAGAGAGAATAGAAACATAATGCAGTCTTCAGCATGATAGAGCAAAGTTTTGAAAAATTCTTTCATAGTTTATAGTTTAACTCTTTAACTTGTGATTGATAATGTGGTATAAATTTTAGGATTAAGGTCAACTATGGGAAAACCTCTTGAATTTCATTCATCTATAAGCACTAATACTTAGGGCATTCATTTGAGTTCCTGTGCGTGCGCATGTGTATGTAACAAGTAGTTGTGAATACCTCTGAATCTGGTCATAATCACTAATCAGTTTGTTGACATTTTTATAATGGTGTATTATGAGTGCTTGGTGAGTTTGGTATTTTGTATCAAATCAGCTAATAATTTAAATGGGACTTGTATTTTATTCTAATTCTTTAACAATTTTTTTAAATATTTTATTTATTTGACAGAGAGAAATCACAACTAGGCAGAGAGGCAGGCAGAGAGAGAGGAGGAAGCAGGCTCCCCGCGGAGCAGAGAGCCCGATGTGGGGCTCGATCCCAGGACCCTGAGATCATGACCTGAGCCGAAGGCAGAGGCTTTAACCCACTGAGCCACCCAGGCGCCCCTCTTTAACAGTTTTTTAAAGATTTTTATTTATTTATTTGACAGAGAAGGAGAGAGCACAAGTAGGGGGAGGGGCAGGCAGAGGGAGAGGGAGAAGTAGCTTCCCCACTTAGCAGGGAGCCCAGGTTTGGCTTGATCCCAAGATCCTGGAATTAGGACGTGAGCTGAAAGCCGATACTTAACTGATAGGGCCACCCAGGTGCCTCCTTTGACGAATAAATTTTAAAATGACAAAATAAGGTATACTGTCTATACATCCAAATGTGCAGTCTGCCAGGAATTATAAAAGAATTTCTCAGTTGTTTTTCTGAGATGTTCCAAAAATATTTTTCCAACTTAAAGGTAAAGTGTATATGCTACCTTACTTCACCCTTCCATTTTGAATTGGTTGCATGAAAACTGAAGTTTCTCCTTCAGTTTTCTTCCCTGTGGTAAGTGGAGGAATTTCTGTAGACAAGCCTCTGGTTCCAAATGTTTCAAGTGTTTCTAAATCCACTTACACGGATCCTGGGCACATTAGGATATGCTCGCACTACTGAATCAATTCTGGTTCTCCAGGGGGCTGGACAATCCAATACAGTGGATGGTAGGTGCGTTCCCTGAAGCTGCGAGGTGGCTGACTGACATGATGGTTTCACGAGGCTGAACCACAGTACTCAGTCCAACGTGAATCTAGCTGCTCTGTGAAGGGATTTTGCAGAAGTCACTGAAGTCCCTAAATCAGGTGACTTTAAGTTGGGGATATTATCGTGTGTGGGCCTGGCTTAATCAGTTAAATGGTCTCTCAGAATTGGGCTTAGGCTTTCCCTGGGGTGGGGCTGGGGGCAAACTCTTGCTTTTAGGAAACTGTTTTGGCCCATGGAGTTCCAGCTTGCTCCAGATCTTCCCTTTGTGATAGCCTCCCTGGTGGACTTCAGACTTGCTAAGATAGTCTACCCCGTTACATAAGCCAATTCCTTATGTCTCTAGAGACATTATTTATCATCTATCTATCTATCTATGTCATCCATCTATCATGTTAATATTTCCTACTGGTCCCCTTTCTTTGCCTGAACCCTGACTGATACACCTATACCGACAACCACATAAACCTATTATTCCATTAAACCAACCAAATACATTCTGAACTCAATGTCCCTTTACCCTGATTCCCAAAAGGGCTCACAACACAAGAAGGAGTTTAATGGAAGGGTAGTAGGAATAGAGAGTCTGAGTCAGTTGGGGTTAGAATATCTTTCTTTGGCACATCTTATTTTAAAAAACACAACTGTGTGAAAACACGGCTAGGACCCTGTCCAAGAGCTTAAAAGGGACGCATGCAAGGGAAGGCCCCCAAATTATGCTTCATTTGAAAGCTTCATCAGAGAACCACCCTGAATATGGGGACGAGTTTCTGAGAGAGGGGCCACCGGAGAGAAGACCTGAGCACAGTCCCATAAGATGAGAGAAAAGAGTATCTCGGTAAGGAGGGGGAAGGTAGGAACAGATGCCAGACAGAGGAAATCTGAAGCAAAACCAGAGAGAACCCACTAGTTGTAGATAGGGAGTAAAGTGGGGTGAACGTGGTAGAGACTAGAATTCTGGAGTCACACCCTCAAACACAGACAGCTGGCATCTTCCGTTTGGTCTTTCCCTCCCTTCATCTGCATTCAAAGCGCCTTTTTTGTTTGGTTGTTTAGGGATGTTATTTATTTGTTTGACAGAGAGAGAGAAAGAGAGAGAGGGTGCACAAGCAGGGAGAGGGAGAAGCAGGCCCCCTCCCTGGGCAGGGGCTTGGATTGCAGCCTTGATCCCAGAACCCCAGGATCATGACCTGAGCCGAAGTCAGATGCTCTGAGCCACCAGACGCCCCTACCTTCAGAGCACCTCAATGTGTCAGGTTCGGTGCAGTTGACCTAACCAAGGACACGTGTCTCGCTAGTTCGGTGCCTTAACACACGAAAAGCTGCATATGTAACCTGGCCTCGCTTCCAGAGGTCCTCAGAACTCACACTCCTTTTTACTCACACCTTTGTGTTTGGAGCCACTAAGTTACCCTAGTAGATGCAGGAAGCATTAGGCTCTGAGACTGCTGGGGACTTAGGTTACCTAACTATGGGATGCGCAAAACAACAAGCTTGTTGGCATGGCAAAATTGGAGGCTGAAACATGTTAATTTAGAAACCCTTGAATTATGAAGAATAAAGGCCCCTGTATTAGTGAGAACTTCTTTTCTGCTAATATCTTAGGGAAAACCTATTCCATTAGGTATAAATGGGCATCTCCACCCAGATTGCCCTTTTTAATTGCCTGGGCCTCACCTTGAACCTGTAAAATGAGAATCTGGGAGGGAGACTCAGGCACTGGCCGCTTGACCAGCAGCATGGAAGACGGCAAACCAATAAAAACTGCCCAAGTGACCTTATGAACTGGATAACGGAACAATAAGGTTAAATAGTATAAGTTTGAAGGTGTTAATTGTTCCTCAGGGTTCCCTAGTAGGTCAGAATTCCTGAGAACAGGAATACGGTAATAGTTTTCAAAATCAGCAGAGGGCAGTTGGTGAATTTCATGATGTAGGATGGCTGCCCTTAATATAACTTTTTTTTTTTTTTTACTAAAAAGAAGATATAACCAAAAATAGTAATATTACAATTTGCCCTTGCATACTTCTGGTTTTTCTTAGAGAATTCATATTGTATCCAAATATCAAATATGAAAATTTCCTTAAAACACTGTTTTTGGTCAAGGCTAAATAGATGTCATAAAAATGTTTCCGGAGATTTCTTCCACTGGAACTTTTATGCAAACTGGTGCAACACATATTTTGGTATTAGAATTTCCTTAGCATTCTGTAAATAAAGTTTCTGATTTGGAAGGGTCCCTGACAGGCAGCAATTTTGAACGATGGCACTGACATGGGAAAGGCTCCCTGAGTTGGCTGGGGGTTCTGGCTGTGCTGTGGGGGCTTTAAAATATTAAGAGTGATTCATGGTGTCCCTGCACAATTAGATTCTGGCAAAGATTGTTGATCTCATGCAATGAGCTCTGTGGGTTGAGTGAAAACCATTCCTATCACAGCTTTCTCCTTATGGGTCTGATTACAGTTCATGTACACAGAGTTCTCCCGGAGTCTGAGAGAACTCCGCAAAGCGATCATGCTCTCTTTTCTGTTAACTTTATGTTTTCTTTAAGGACAGGAAAGTTCGAGACTCCGCGGTCTTGCTCCTGATTTGGGGCTTTGGCCAGGGTTCTCAAACTGTGATGGGCGTAAGAGCCACATAGGGAGTGTATTCAAAAATACAGATTCCTCTGGGCTCATGGTTCTGATTCTGATTAAGAAGAGCTGGGTTGAGGTCCTGGAATCTGCCTTTCAGCGAGCATCCCGGGAGATTCTGATGGCCTCGGGCTATGATTTTTGATGAGCTCAATTTCAGAATCATTTTGCATTGAGATAGCATTTCCTTAAAGCTGTTAGAAATCTCACATAATCCCATAATCCCTGAGGTAAAAGCAGGATAGCCAAATAGCATGGGAGTTAACCAGAGTTTCAGTTTTTCCATTCTTTCTGTTAATTAACCAGGAGCTGTTGATGCTAAAATCTTCCTGCCCTACTTTTCATAAACTCCCTTATACTCTCTGCTCTCTACTGAATGTTTGCCTCTCCCCCAACCCCCCCCAACTCATACTGTTGAGACCTCATTCCCAGTGTGATGGTCTTAGGAGGTGGGGGTCTTTGGAAGGTGATTAGGTGGTGAAAGTTGCGCCCTTGTGAATGGAATTAGTGCCCTTATAAGAGAGACCCCAGAGAGCTTCCTGTCCCTTCCATCACGTGAAGACACAGAAAGAAGACTACTGTCTATGAACCAGGAAGCAGGTTCTCACCCGATCTCACCCGACACTGAATCTGCTGGTAACTTGATCTTGGACTTTCCAGGCTCCCAGAACTGTGAGAAATAAATGTTTGTTGTTTCTTGGCTTACCAAAGCTACTAGAATCTACTAGAATGCCTACGGCTTTCTATTAGAACAGTCCAAAGGGTCTAAGACATTCTCCCAACACTAACCTGTGCCTATATCCCCTTTATAGTTAACCATTAACAAATATGTGTGAGTTGATGATTTGTCTCTCTTGTCCAATCTTAGAATATTAACTCAGGGAAGGGAAAAGCTAGATATTATGTGGTCCTGGACAGAACCCTAGATCCTTGTGAAAAGCATCATTTCTCTTTGCTGTGGGAGAAAGCAAAGAAATTGTCCCTAGAGAGACTCCCGTCTCATGAAAATGTCAGTTGTGATGGGTTAGGGTTTGCTCATGTTATAAAAGGGAGTACATGGAAATCTTGTAATGCTGTGACCATCAGAACTCTGTAATTCACATTTATTTTCTTGATAAGGTGGAAAAGAAACCTCATCAGCTTTGATAAAAATTGCAACATTTCAAAGAGGATTCTGTCTCTTATTTTCCCTCAGTTTCCTGGAAATCAGGAGCAGCTCTTGGCAAGAAGGTAATAGGGATAATTTCCTATCATGCTAGACACCGTGGCCTGTAATTGAATGAATTCCAGATGGTCCTAAATGGTGTTCTGTCAACTGCCATGTTCCACCTGAGGGGTTATTTCCAAAACCCCCAAGTCCTGGCTCTTGAGCTGTGGGGACAGAAGAGGAGATTTGAAGTTTCTAACAGACAAGAAGGAAGGATATGGGATCGACAGTCTCTAGGTATCCACTCTCTGAATATGACAGTTTGCTTATCAGGCAAGATTTAACTTCCTTGAGGAAATACCAGATTAAGAGATGCGCAAAATCTTTATGTGTTTTGTGTTCTTGACCTTGGGTCTCAATACAGAGTCCTGATTTTCTCTGGTTGTGTCTGGACTTCTCTCTGGGCCTTGCCCCCATGTGTCAGTAGACTGTGAATACACATGGATTATGGAAGAACTGTTTTTGTCAGAGTCTGCTTCCATATCCCAGGTACCCCATCGGCCCCTGACTGCTGTGGGCCACCTCCCCACCTGCGTGGCAGCTCTGCGGGAAACCCCAGACGGGAGCACCTGTGGTGTGTGTGCCACAAGACAGGTAATGGGACTCTTGCTTTTACCATCCAGGGGGCCACTCCTCGCCCAGTGAGGACCGCCAGACCAACCTTGCAGCGCATGAAGAAGGAAGCAGATCCAGTGTGGGGCCTTCTTTGCTTGAGTAGCTGACAGAGAGTCCACTGCCAAGTAACGGAGAATCTGGCACAATCTCTGAAGAGCCTCAGCCAACTGGAACTTTGGAAGCCACAGCTTTCTTCTGAGCTCCCCCTCAAGATGTGTATAGTCATTGCGCTTGTTTTGCTTCCTCCCTGTTCTTGTTTAAAAGCCAGATTTCTCCCTGGACAGACAGCAAAATCTCAGTCCTCTGGGGTTGCCATAAGGGCAGAGAGGAACAGGGAGAACAAGCTTGGGGAGGCCAGGACGGTATCGGGTAACCTTTTCTGAAGTCGATCTTTAGAGTATCCAAGCCACTGTGTTCTTTTGGACTGTCTTCAACCAAGCATTTCCCACAGTGCCAAGCCTCAGGATATCAAAGAACCACTCACAAAATATTCTCTATCTGTCAGAAGAAGCAGAATGATTTTTCTAAGAGAACATTTCTGCCAACACATATCACATAGACTGAGACAGTAAAAAAAAAAAAAAAAAGATTTAAAAAAGGCCTAAAGAGAATGAGAGTGAGTTTTCAGTGGGAAGAACACAGTCACTCCACTTCCAAGAGTTCCTGTGATCAGCCAACCTAAGCTACTTTGGTGGATGCCACCTCCTCTGTGTCCCTCAAAAATGCCTAAAACAATGGGAAATGTTGTACCTCAGTGACCATAACTGGTACCACACTTGGGTAGCCATCAACATCCATAATCATGCATTTTTTAGCCCTCACTTTGTTTTCTTCATTCTATGGTATTTCAGTTTCCATTGTATCTGATAGAAGTGTCCAGGGGTCAAGTGCTATAAAGAACCACAACAGAAAAATGACAACCATATAAGCTACAAACTCAAAACCTATTGCTGGGACCTAGCCAGAGGTAAATGGTCAAATGGACACACCCTGTTCTTCTGAACACACCAATCATAACATGACAACTTCCCCAGATATTTGACAGATCTGTGAATCTGGTCACTCCTGCAATTCTGGCAGGTCATTTCTGTATTAGTACAGAAAGCTGATCTACATCCATTGGTTGAGTGTTGAGGTCAAAAGTACCATCACAAGGATGATCAACACCATCACCCATCACCCCTAAGGAGTCCTGTCTAAGACAGCAATGATCACCATCAGGGCACGAAAAGTTGAGTCAGAAATGAGGATACCATCCATACCACCCATGGGGCTGAAGACTACACCCAACACATGCACAATATGAAACCTTACAACTTTCAAGAAGGTGGTTGAGACAGTATGCTGATTACTGGTGACAGAAAAATCTAGAGTTGAGGCTTTTGTCAGTACTGTCTTGACAGAGCTTATAAAAATGCTGAAGATGCCAACAACAAACTCAAGACAGCACAGATCCATTGGGTCATATGTGCTTGTTGTCACAAAGCTTCTCAGTGACCCTAAACAGATTTTACCCTTGGTGCCCCTTTTAAATTTCTCTTGTCAAATATTTTTAAAAGTTTCAAGAAGAACTATACCCACAAAGTGCTTAATTAATAGACTTTAGGTGATTATGAAGGAATTACTGGAAGGATACTTACACAAAAAACAATTTCTGTATTATGTGTGCTTGGAAATCTGGGGGGACATTTCTCCTTCCTTTGTGATCTGTTAAGTCTGAATCAGGTATTATTTTATACATTGTTTGAAGAGAGATGCCAGATACTTACTAGATTTGTTATAAAACTAATGTTATAATTAAAAGCTCCCTCTTCTTTTTGAAATTGAAAAAAAATGTCATGTTATAGACCAGGGAAGTGTACTAACTCTGTCAGCATAGAAGTAGGCGATCCCAAGTTCATCACAGAATTAGTTTATTGGGTCATTTTTCAACTTGATCAGATCTAAAGAGAGAATTCCTGTGGATCTTGACTTTTTTCTCCCTTTTAAAACAATATTATGTTTATAGCCCATTCTAGTTAGAAACTTTGTGAAATGTATGGTGAGTAATTAGTATTGTTTTTATAACTAATTATTTAATGAAAAGAAAAATAAGATCCTAGAAAAATAAATAAGCATGAAAATGAATAAATACCATGTTCGTGGGGCGCCTGGGTGGCTCAGTTAAGCATCCACCTTCAGCTCAGGTCATGATCCTAGGGTCTGGGATCAAGCCCTGTGTCATTCGGGCTCCTCCCACTTCTTGCTTGTTCTCTCTCTCAAATGATTTTTAAAAGTCTTTAAAAAAAAATACCATGTTCATGCTGATAATTCTCAAATATGTATCTTTAGCCTTAACTTCTGCTTGGAACTTTTAACTTGCCTACTTTACTGCTCTATTTGAATGTTTCATAGATAGCTCAAATTTAACCAAAATAGAACACAGGCTTGCCCCCACGCTATTACCACTCTGATCTCCATTTTGTCAATGGCAAGGTGAGCTACCCAACCATTCACTCTAGACAACTTGGAGCCATTCTTACTTCATCTCTATCCCTAACGCTCTGTATCTGTCACCAAGTCTATTCAATTCAATTCCCCAAATAAGCCCTTGGTCTTATCTATGTCTTTCTCTTTTTATGGTTGCTCTCTAGTCCAGCCCTCATTATATCTTGCCTAAAATTCAAAAGCCTGCTACCTGATCTCCCTGTTTCTGTTTCTGTTGTCCTCCATTTGTCCTCTACTTTGCAGCAAGTGGCTTTATTAAAATGTGAGTCATATCATGTCACTCCACAACTCAACACCTTTCAATAGCTTTCAATTTCATTTAGGAGACCACTCAACATTCTTACCATGACTGGTAGGACCCATGTGATCTGCCCCTGACTTGCCACATGTTCACCACCCATACTCCAACCAACTAATCCTCTCTCAGCATTTCGGAAATAGAACTCTTTCACCCCAGGGACTTAGCACATATGGGTCCCTCCATATAGAATGTGCTTTCTTCCCAGCTTCAGGATCTAGAGCTATTAGATGCCTCAGGTCATTTTCATTAAGGTAGTCTCTGATTCTGTTGGTCTTCAACTCAGCCTCCTGCTTGTTTCCATAACACTCATAATTCTTTAATATTTCCTTTATTTGTTTCTTCCTTTCTCCTCCTTGCCCTCCTCCCCCACCCCATGTAATGAAGGCAGGAACAAATGTCTAGTTTGATTCATCAGTGAATTCCTGGTGCCTTCCACAGTCCTTGGCTCATGATGGTGTTCAATAACATTTGTTAACTCGACTGAATCAATGGAAGAATTTAAATATTAAAATATTAAAAGAGAGCATCAGGCAGAATCCAGGAGAAAGCTAACATCAACTTTGAGGGGTTAGGATATAAACCTACCAGGAAATTTAAAAGAAGCAATCAGAGAGGAAGGATTCTATTAGAATATTCTGAAAGCCAAACAAAGGATGCATTTCAAGAAGGAGGGCTAGGGAGGAGTAGGCTTGCCTAGATGCTGCCAGATGTCAGGCGAAATATAGGGTGAGGCTGTCTGCGGTATTTAGCATTACAAGTGTCATTTGTGACCTTGGCAATAGCAGTTTCAAGAAGACTGGTGAAGGAGAAGAGAAATTAGGCACAAGTTACTGGAGGGAAAGATTTCAGTATGATTGAGTTAAAGAAAGGACCTAGGAGTGAAGGAAAGTGTAAGAGCCAGCAGTGAGAGGCTATGACCAATGAAATACATCTCCCCGCCCCCCATCATCCACTTCCATGGAACCCAAAGCCCAAGTGGAGGAAAGAAGAGACTTCTCTAGAGTCACTGTGAAAATCACCTGGGAGGGTTTTTTTTTTTTTTTTAAGATTTTATTTATTTATTTGACACACACAGAGAGATATCACAAGTAGGCAGAGAGGCAGGCAGAGGAGGAGGGGGAAGAAGGCTCCCTTCTTCCTGAGCAGAGAGCCCAATGTGGGGCTTGATCCCAGGACCTCAAGATCACGATGTGAGCCGAGGACAGTGGCCCAACTCACTGAGCCACCCAGGCACCCCAAATATCACCTGGGAGGCTTTTAAAAGTACCAATGTCCTTGGCCCTACCCTAATTCAATTGAAGCAGATCTGTAGGCATGGGGTCTAGATACGATATTTTTATAAAGCACCCAGACTCTTCGAATGTACAGACCATGGTTGAGAAATGCCAGTTTAACTAACTGTTTTTACCTTTCTTTCTTTTGTGTGTTGAAATAGCACTTGCAATTGGGGGAGGTTTCCTAGTTGGGCAAACACTGCGTTAGGGTAGCTGACAGGTGTCAGCAGGAAGGGATGAAGAAGTTAGTGGGTACCTTTACCTTTATCCAGCTGAATTTTTTAAATCCATGGATACATTCATTTATAAAAATGTGGTAGAATACACATAACATAAAATTGGCTACTGTAGCCATTTTCGTGTGTGGAGTTTTGTAGTAAGTATATTTACATTGTTGTGGAACCAATCTCCAAAACTCTTTTATCTTGCAAATCTAAGACTCTATGCCCATTAAATACCTTTCCATTCTCCTAACCTCCAGCCTCTGAAACTACCATGCTACTTTGTGCCTCTATGAATTTGACTTCTCTGAATAGCTCATATAAGTGAAATCATGCACATTTGTTCTTTTGTGACTGCCTTATTTCACCTAGCATAGTGTTCTCAAGGTTCATCCATACTGTAGCATGTGTCAGAATTCCTTTCCTTTTGTTCCTTTTTTTAAGATTTTATTTATTTATTTGAGAGAGAGAGAGAGAGCACGAGTGGGAGGAAGGGGCAGAGGGAGAAGCAGACTCTGTGCTGAGTGCAGAGTCTGATATAGGGCTCCATCCCAGGACCCTGAGATCATGACTTAGCAGATGTTTAACCAACTGAGCCACCCAGGTGCCCCAGAATTCCTTTCCTTTTAAAGGCTGAATAATATTCCATTGTATGTATAGATGACATTTTGTTTATCTATTCATTGGTCTTTGGACACTTCATTGCTTCTACTCTTGGTGATTGTAAATAATGCTGTAATTAGCATGGGTATACAAATATCTCTTCAAGACCCTGCTTTTAATTCTTTTGGGTAATTCTCAGAAGTGGGGTTGCTGGATCCTATGGTAATTTTATTTTTAATTTGTTGAGGAACCACCATACTGTTTTCCACGGTGAATACAGCATTTTATATTCCCACCAACAGTGCATAAGAGGTCTAATTTCTTCACATCCTTCTCAAAACTGTTTTTTGTTATTTATTTTTTGATAATAGCTACCTAAAATATGTGAGGTGGTTACACTGTTCATTTTTACTTTTGCTATTGTTTATTTTTTGTTTCATTTTTTTTTGAAGATTTATTTATTTATTTGAGAGAGGGCATGGATGAGTGGAGGGGAGGGGCAGAGGAGAGACTCTTCAAGGAGAGTCCCTGTTGAGCACAGAGAATCCCACAGGGCTCAATCTCACAATCCTGAGATGATGACCCAAATTTTGGTATTTTTTTTTTAAAAGATTCAGATCTTTGTTTATTTGAGAAAGAGAGAATGTGCCTGCGAGTGGAGGTAGGGGAGGGGCAGAGAGAGAGAAAGAATCCACCCTTAACATGGAGCCTGAAATGGGGCTCGATCCCATGACCCTGAGATCATGACCAGAGCCGAGATCAAGAGTGAGACACCTGAGGCACCTGGGTGGCTCAGTTGGTTGCGTATCTGCCTTCAGCTCAGGTCATGATCCCAGAGTTCTGGGATTGAGCTTGGTGTTGGACTCCCTGCTCAGGGGGGAGTCTTCTTCTCCCTCTTCCCCTTAACCCACTTGTGCTCTCTCTTTCGCTCACTCTCTTAAATAAATAAAATCTTTGGGGGGAAAAAAAAAGGAATGAGACACTGAACCAAATGAGCCCCACAGGTGCCCCCGCTTTCACTGTATTTGAGAACTTCTTTTTTTAAATTATTTTTATTAACATATAATGTATTATTTGCCCCAGGAGTAGGTCTGTGAATCATCAGGCCTACACATTTCACAGCACTCACCATAGCACACACCCTCCCCAATGTCCATAACCCAACTGTCCTATCCCTACCCTCCTCACCCCCGAGAAACCCTCAGTTTGTTTTGTGAGATTAAGAGTCTCTTATAGGGCACCTGGGTGGCTCAGTGGGTTAAGCCGCTGCCTTCAGCTCAGGTCATGATCTCGGGGTCCTGGGATTGAGTCCCACATCAGGCTCTCTGCTCAGCGGAGAACCTGCTTCCCTTCCTCTCTCTCTGCCTGCCTCTCTTGTGATTTCTCTCTGTCAAATAAATAAATCTTTTAAAAAAAATTAAAAAAAAAAGAGTCTCTTATAGTTTATCTCCCTCCCAATCCCATCTTGTTTCATTTTTCCCTTCCCTACCCCCACAACCCCCCGCCCTGCCTCTCAAATTCCTCATATCAGAGAGATCATATGATAATTGTCTTTCTCCAGTGACTTATTTTGCTCAGCATAATACCCTCTAGTTCCATCCATGTAGCTGCATATGGCAAGATTTCATTTCTTTTGATGTCTGCATAGTATTCCATTGTATATATATACCACATCTTCTTTATCCATTCATCTGTTGATGGACATCTAGGTTCTTTCCATAGTTTGGCTCTTGTGGACATTGCTGCCATAAACATTCAGGTTCACATGCCCCTTCAGATCCCTACATTTGTATCGTTAGGGTAAAAACCCAGCAGTGTGATTACTGGGTCATAAGGTAGCTCTGTTTTATTTGAGAACTTCTTAAGTGAGGTTATAACAGGTAGTGTTGGATTTTTCTACGGATCTCCACCCTGGGGGAGACTAGGATTGGGTAACTCAGATTTTAGCAAGGCTCTGTCTCTCCTTTTCTTGTAGAATTTTTTGACATCTCGAAAATAAAGAAAAACTTAGTTACAAATCATGTCCTCCGATAGGGTTCTTCCATTCTGGGGAAGACATGTGCAACAGCCTTGTCTAAAGGTTTCTCTCACTCTGAATCCTAGACCAGTGTGAGGAGGGCAGATTCTATTTCTCAGTGCTGCTCATTTCTGGACAAATCTTTGCTGCTCATTTTACATGATTCAAGATAACCAGAGGCTTACAAAGTGTGCAAGGGAAACAGACCAAGCTGTTGACTCCTTTCTCTGGCCCCATCTGTAGAGGACAGTGTCAGTCTGGGAGAGAAAATCATGATGTCTGCTGAGTTCAGTGTTGGAGGTTTTAAAAATTTAAATATTTTTTGAGAATCTATGTACCTTACTACTACTCTATTATACCCCTGTTGACTTCAGCAAGCAGGACATATTTGATGAAAAAATGGAAGGAAAATACTAAGTTTGTGTTATGAAATTTTTTGTACCCAAGAGACTATGAAATCTGACTATCAGATATCTATTTAGATTACAGAAATGTGAACCCCAGTGCATTTAGGATCTAACTTTTGTTGCAAAAAATTGAGTTGCCCTTGCCTTTTTCAACACTTTCTTACCTTCCTCTCAGAGAAGCCTGCACAGGCTAAGCTATTAGACCAAGGAAGTGTTGGAAGGCTTCTGTCTGCTAATGAGCCAGAATAAGGTGTGACTCCCCATGGGGTCACTTCAGAAGTCTTATTTATATGTCATCCAAGGAAACCTTGAGAGTTGAAGGTAGATGGCAATTTGGGCTCAGTGATAATTATTTTGTTCAAGGGCATTTCCAGTCTCTCTCCTCCACTTTATTTCACACAGACCTCTCTATTTTACTCGTGCCCAAGTCAACTTGCCTTTTGTTGGCACCCACAGAGTATAAGGGATTCCCATAGAACATGCTGTATGTGTCATAGTGCTTAGCCTGCAGCATGCTGTTGGACTTTTTGTCAGGCTTTTCTCTGACAAACTGTGATTGTGGGCAGAGATCATGCTCCATTCGTCATTGTCTCACCAGCATATGGTGAAGTAGGCATGCTCAATAAATATCTGAGTATGATATGATGTAAATATGCAAATAATGCCCAATGCTCATTGAGCACTTTCCATGTGCCATGTACAATCATTAATTGTACTAGTATTTAATGTAATTTGGGTGAACCCTCATAACAGCTCTATGAAGGCAAGAGCTGATCCTCTTCACTAAGAAAACTGATAGAAAGTTTAGGAAAGTCATCCGAGTTCACACAGCTAACAAGTAACTGAACAAGGAATGGAGCCTGGGCAGTCTGGCACTTGAGTCAATAAGATGACTTTGAAAAAAATAAAAAAGGAAAGGAACTAGGGAAAACAAGGGTTTTTATCTGTCTGAACTCCCTTCCTGGGCAAGAGGCAGCACAGGTCACCAAAGGCAGACTAGGAACTGGCCATGAGGTGGCTCCCGGGTGGAAACCCAAAGGGAAGGCCCGTGCGCTGGCCCAAAGGCACCAGCAGCAAAGCAGTGTTCACCAGAGACAGCCCCCCAGAGCAAGGGGTCATAGTGGTGGGGGTGCAAGGCTGGCGGGCGTCCAAGCTCCACCCATCCCTCCTTTTCCAGGTGACTCTTCCCCCTGGGGCCATTGGGTAGGGTGTGATATCAAGGATTTCAAGCTGAATTTCCAATTTCAGTTCTGAGAACAACGAGTCAGGTATTTCACTGTGTTCGTTACATTTGTCATCATCATGAATGAATAGATAATGCATATACAAGGTACACAAATGAAAAGATTCAAGAGGATGGTGAACCCCCACACTGCCCACCCCTACAACCCCCTCCCTTATCCAATGGCGACCACAGCTGGACATTTCTTGTGTATTCTTCTAGAGATCAAATATATATATATTTATATATGTGTGTGTGTGTATATATATATATAATATATATACATACACACAAATATGTATAGATACACATACACACATTATTTATATATGCGCAGCATTTTTCTGGAAGAATATATAAGAAACTTTCAACAGTAGTATTTATACACACACACACACACACACGTGTGTGTGTGTATATATAGGAGTGTCCACTCATCCGTTTTCATCCTTCTAAGGTTTTCTTCCTTTTTTTTTTCTCACACTGCTGTCCCTTCTCTGTTGTCTTTATTTTATGTATTATGCTTCTTTTATTTAAAAAATCCTCTGTTGTCATTATAATGGAGTTTGGAGGAGAGCTCTGAGACAAACACATACCACATTTAACCGGAAGTGTTGTTAAACGGTAATGATGGAGCACAGCTGAGACAGACCCAGGACTGGGCAGTCACAGATGATCGATGGGAAGCTGGGTCAACTCAAAGAAAGCAATCTAACAAAATCCTGGTTTTTTGTTTTGTTTTGTTTTGTTTTTTAAAGAGTTTACTTACTCTTGCTGATTTATAACACAGGATTTTTTTTTAATTTTATTTATTTATTTGACAGAGATCACAAGTAGGCAGAGAGGCAGGCAGAGAGAGAGGAATGGAAGCAGGCTCCCTGCTGGGCAGAGAGCCCCATATGGGGCTTGATCCCAGGACCCTGGGATCATGACCTGAGCTGAAGGCAGAGGCTTTAACCCACTGAGCCACCCAGGCGCCCCAAAATCCTGGTTTTAATAATAATAACAATAATGTTCATTTCACATTATCAGTGCTAGCTGATACTTTACACAGTCTCTCTCACTTAATCCTCACACAAAATAGGTACTAAATCATCAGCAGCATTTCAGGGGTAAGGACCCTGAAGCTTACAAAGATCCAGTAAACTGGCCAAGGTCACACATCTCACAAAGGACAGAGTCCAGGATTTAAATTAACATCTGCCTGAAACCTTTCTCTTAACTCCTGGGGATGCTTGTTATATACTCTTCTGGCTAATTCCTGACCACTATGAATAGATTGACTCAAACTTCAGTTTTGTGGATGAATGTATGCCCATGAGGACAGGATATGCTGAATGTGATTTTCCAGGGTCTATTGTTCTCTTCAAATGTCATTTGAAAAATAAGATAATTCTAATTATCTTAGAAACTGGTTGATGAGAACCTGTTTTAGTTCTACCTGAAGACATTCCACCCTTTGCCTCCAGTATCCCCCGGTTTTAGCCTTAATCTTTTTACACTCTCAAACTCTGAAGTCTAAAGGAGTGCAAGTGGGACATGCTTCAAAAAGAAGCATGTTTCAAAAAGAAGCTGAGGTTCCAGAAGTTCTTAAAATAACAGGAAACTGGTTTCAATAATACTATATTAATACATAGTTAATATTATATGTCAATTTGACAGGGCCATGGGTTGCCCAGGTAATTGGGCAATTTGGGCTCAGTGATAATTGGTTACACATAAATTCTGGAAGCGTCTGTGAGGATGTTTCTGGATGAAATTAGCATTTGAAATCAGTAGACCCAGTAAAGCAGATGGCCCACCTTAACGTAGGGCTCATCCAGCCAGGTGAGGGCCTGAACAGGAAAAGGTGAAGGGGGAATTCATTCAGTTTGAGGATCTCTGAACTGGGATATTGGTTTTCTCCTGCCTTAGGACTTGGACTAGAACTTATACAATCAGCCCTCCTGGTTCTAAGGCCTTTGGACTAGGTGTCTTGGGACCTCTTATCTTCCATAATCACATGAGCCAAGTCCTTACAATCAATCAATCAATATCTATCTATCCATCCATCCATCATCTATCTGAACTTTATCTATGTATCTCCTACTGGCTCTGTTTCTCTGGAGAAAGTGACTGATCTAATGAGATGGGAGGTCCCAAAATACTGTGAGTAAGGCCACTTCCCTGCATGGCCCTAGGGGGCACTGTTCACCTCAAGGATTATGGGAATGCTACTAAGTGAAGTTGAGACTTCCACTCTCATGAATCCAGGGCTCTTTACCAGCAGTCATGGGATCCCAACGGGGTTTCTCTTTATAATACAGAAATGCCCTCCCTCTCAAGGAAGGTCTGATCTAGGTATTTGCAACGTACCCTTCACAGTAGGAATCCTGGGACACAGCAGTTATTTGAACAAAGGTGTTCAGTTCATCAAGCGAGGCCCAGACCTTAACTGGAGGGTTTTTGGTTTTGTTTGTTTGCTTGTTTTCTTCATTTTATCTATAGAAGAGGAGGATTGTAAGTAGACCAAGAGATCAGAGGAGCATGGCTCCCCAGGATACCATTTCCTCCTCTCAGCACCTTTTCATCACCTTATCACCTTGACCATGACTTTTTCTCTTCCGTGTTTGAGCTCATTTCTTTTAAGCTAGTCCTCTCCTTCCCTGGTGGCAAGTCTCCTGATCACATCCATTTTCTTTTATCCATACAGGAATCACACAGTTCTAATCTACTTTTCCTTCTCTGGCTCATTCATTCAATTATTCATTGATTCCTTCATCAGATATTTATTCAGCATCCACCATATGCAAGGTACTTTGTGTGAAAACTGGGATACAGCAGGGACAGGAAGATATAGTCCTTTCAGCTACGGACCTTGGTGGACTGTAGGAAAGACAGAATTTTAAAAAATGATTTTATTATCAAAGCAAGCATAATGGAAGGAACTTGTGGGAAGTCATGAATATACGTATTGGGGTCAGAGAAGGCTTGAGAAAAACAAAAAAGCATGGAATGAGTCAGAGTTCAGGGAAACTGATCCCTGGAGGACTGGGGGCGTGGACAGGGAAGAGCATGTGCAAGAAGGTACAGGAGTGAAAAGGTATAGAGTGAGCAAAGGGGAAGGCCATGCTCGGGGTGAGACTGCCCCATTTCTTAGCTCCCAGTCTTGACAAACGCCTAGTTGAGATTATTATTATTATTTTTTTAATTTTCCATTCAATTCTGCAAAGTTTAATTAAGAAGGAGATGGCTGGATGGAGTTATTTTTCTCACTGGATGTAGTCCATTAAAAATGAAGTCCTACCCTCTCTCCTTCATCAGAGCTGAGTGATTCCTCCACACACGAGAACAGAGGACAGGCCCTAAACCATGTTGTAGTATTGTTGTTTGGGGCTGGGCTGAGCTGTCTCAACAGAACAGGGGCCGGGTCAATCGGAGAGTGGAGGTTGTTGTATTTCACACAAACTATAATGGTAACTTGCACGTAGCAGATTGTAAACAGGTGCTAGCTGAACTGAATTATCATGTGTTGATTTCAAGGTTTTCTGGAAATTATCTCTAGAAAATTAATTATTCAGGGAACCATTTTCTCAGGAAACGATAAGGACAACTTCTGTTTTCTAACATTAACTCCTCCGGGATTTTTTTTTTTTTTCCTCCCAAACAACCCTCTCTATTCCCTCCCCTATTCTCAACCGGAAGCTGGAATTCCAGTGCCCTTTTGCCTCAAAGGTGGTAAGAGAAACATGTACATCACCACAGCACGGGACAAGTAGGATTTAAAACAAAGTGTATCAGGCACAGGTGATGAGGATTCTACGACAGCGTGGGAATCACGGGAGGCTTTTACAAGAAGGGGTGTCTGAGCTGGGTCTGAGGGAAAGCGACCCAAACAGAAGGAACAAAGATGTGGCAGCCGAGGGGAGAAAGGGCCATTTCCGCTGGACAGAATAGCATGAATACTAGAAGCCAGAGAAGCTCCAGGTAAGAGAAGTGAAGGACGGTGGCCTGGAGAAGAAACCGAAGAAAGAGAGGCTAGCGAGGGACTTTCCGTGGGATTATTACTGTAGAGCTTGCGTAATAATTGCAGAGCGATGACAGTCCATTTAATGAACTCACAGCTGTGCCAGCTACCAAAATGTCATAAAGGCAGGTGATATCCCCATCTTAAAAATGAGGAGAAGGCTCGGGGCACCTGGGTGGCTCAGTCGTTAAGCGACTGCCTTCAGCTCAGGGCATTATCTCTAGGTCCTGGAATCGAGCCCCAGGGCTCTCTGCTCAGCACGCAGACTTCTTCTCCCTCTGCCTGCTTCCCCTACTTGTGTTCCCTCTCTCTCTCTCTCAGATAAATAAATAAAATCTGGGGGAAAAAAAGTGAGGAGAAGGCTCAAAGGGCCCAGAACATATCCGACATGGGGCCAGTATTCTTTCCCCCAGGTCTGTCTGATTCCTGTTATCACCACACCCTGCTTTAAAGAACTCTAAAACCATCCTGGCTGGTGGTTTTAAAAAAGGATTTCAAAGAGCCCTCAGCTGTTGTGGAGTTCCACAAACAATAAAAAATACTTTCCAAAACATAATTATCACTCTTCTCAGATTCATATATTAGACTTCCTCCTCTAAAAGAAACATTTTGATGCTAAAATAAATGAATGAGAAAAGGAAAATCTTTGATTTATTCCAATCCTTTTTTTAAAAATGATTTCCCCCATTGTGCAAAATTATACGTTTACTATAAAAAATGTGGAAAACATAAAAAAGGAGGAAAAAGTCACCTATATTCCTACCACCAGTGAGGAAATATTACTACTTAATTTATAGTAATATTCTTGCCATGAATATATTTGCCATAGTTATGATCGCTATAACATTATACACAAATGTGCAAAAATAACTTTTGCTTATTATACAATTTGCCTAATAACTGGATAAATATTGCAAAGATCTCTTTCCTACTGAGAATAAAAATCTACCAAGCAATAAACACTGAACAATTTATTTCAATTCTTGTGAAGACCATTAGTTAAGTCAATATAAATAGTGTTGAATCATTCTTTCTGGCAATAGTTGAGTACAAAAAAATGTTTTAAATTGTCATTAACTTACAGGATATTCAAAAGATAGAAATTTCAGCACGTCACATAATTCTGAAATACCCGTCTGTTGACACCAACCTCTTAATCTTAAGAGCGGGCTAAAATGTTAATCCAGGATTCTGCCACTTTCCTAAAAATATTCTAGAAACTTCAATGGTTTTGGTGTGTGGAGTGAAAAATAAGTTCGAGGGTTATGTACCTTAATATCCTTTCATCTCAAATTACAAAGGATTAGTTCTTCATTTTAGAAACAAGCGAGGAAGACATTAAATTAAAAAGGAACAAATTTCCAGTGTGTTAGACTGGTACTAAAGATGCTGGGTAAATATTAGATGTTGAATATATTCTTTGTCATATTTGTGGCTAACCCCGGAAAGGCCTGGGAACAAGTGAAGTTGGGGCGCGACTGAAAATGGAGAAAGATGTTCCACTGTCTCCACTTCCCCAGAAAAGAGTATGGATGAAAAATACAACGATTTGGAATGTGAACTGTAGTAACTCCCCAAGCTTCTCCTGCTGACACGTTATGCCCCCCCCCCCAGGGATCCCCACATCCTGGTATTCACCTCCTTCTGGTCCCCCCTCCTTGTCCCACCCTTAGTTGTGGATGGAACACGTGACTCCCTTCTGACAGGTGAAATAAGAAATGCCCCTTCCTGATTAGAAAACCTAAGATTGCCAGTGAGTCCTGTGAGTCTGAAAGGCCCTCCTTCCACCCACAAGACTCCCAGAGAGACCTCAGTGTTGCTGGAAACACGGGCTGCAGCCTGATGGAGCTCCCAAATGCAGAGCATACGACGGCCATGCCTGACCCACAGAAACTGTGAAATAATAAATGTCTCCTGTCTAGAGCCTCGATGTGTGTGACTCCACTATGCAGAATCGGATGACTAATACACCTATTTACACAGTGATTCACCCAGAGTGAGTCAGAAACTCGTTGTGAAATTGAGTGGTCAGCAGGCCTCTTTCTACCCACTCTCCATTTCTATTAGCTTTTTCCCTGTCTGCAAATGTCATTTCCAGAAACCGAAGAAGATGACAAGAGGTATCCCTGTTGTCTCAAGGGGTACCAGCGTGTGCATATGGCACAAAGGAACAGAAGCCTTGGTGAAATGGACCCAGCTTTGGGTCAGGGCCCCAAACTTTAGGGAGGGGCCACCAGGGTTCCTGTGGTGACTTGGCTGGACTTTTAGTGTTTTAGACTCCTTCTTCCATCTTCCTGCCTCTCCAACTTGAGTGGGAAGGACCTTGGCTACCTGCTCCTCAGATCGCTGGGGCCACACTCAATGTCACTTCTGCATTCCAGACAGGATGCTCCCTCAGCATCCCCGGCAGACTCCCACCCACATTCACCTCAGATCTGGGTCATGCGCCTCACTTCTCATGAGTCTGGAACAAAGTGAGGGGTTCTCATTGGGTCCTCGATTGCCTTGAACAGATGCAAAGAGGAGGGATGGACGTGGGGTAGATGCCTCATAAAGTCTGCCACTCAAAGCTTTGTTCTCACAAAAAGAACCACGGAAAGACAAGAAAAAGGAAGGGGGAAAATAAAAAGAACAGAGACTAAGGACACGGAAAACAAGCAATAAGTGAGGATTCATCAAAACCAAATGGGAAGGTGCATTTTTGAAATGACTAATAAAATAGATCCATTTCCAGCAAGACTGACACAAGATAATGAGGGAAAATGATGAGTTTTAAAGTTACGCACATAACATAATCCAAATGAGGAAAATAATAAAAAGATACACTAAAAGGTAACACAGATATAATACAGAGAGCATCTTTTTTTTAATATACTCTTAAGTATTTTCTGTAGGTTTTTTAAATTAGTGACCATAGATGGCTTTTATATAGAGAAGAAAAATATTGTTTGAAAGTTGCACATAATAAAATGTATGTTTTGTTTAAGTCATTTTTACTATCAGCTTCCAAATCAAAGATGGCCTAAAAGTCTAAGTTAAAAACAGTTGACATGATCTAATTGTTATTCATACAGTGATGTGGATAGTGTCACAGAATTAGAAGATGTATAAGACAGTCCCTACCCCGTAGGGGCGGCCTTCTCAGTGGAATATTCTGTTTTTCCTCTAAGAATCCTTTAGAGGACATGTAGTAGCATTTGTTTCAAATGCCTGGTAGGTAGTCCTGTGAAGTGTTACACAAGAGTGGAGCCCGAGGTTCTGTTTGTTTTAAAGTTCTGAGTTCTGCTTATACTTTCGCTTCCTCTAAGAATTTCTGGACTGAAGGGTTTGGGGGAAGAATTGAAAAATCAGAATGTAGCAGATTATTTCCTTGGTGATGAGCTCTCTTTGGATTCCTTTGTGAATCCTGCCCACCCATGCTGTGCTGCAAAAAGGCTTGCACTTACAAATAAAACCAAGGGGACTCATCACAACTGACGGGTGCTTGGTAGGATAAGCACCAACTTCCATTTGGATGGGCCCGGATTTCTGATGACACCTACCAGCTGTATGACACTGGGTATTTCTGAAATGGATAGTGAGACATTCGTTATGAGATTATTCATTAGTGAGACATCATTCATTCAATTGGTATAACGTAAGAAAATATACATGAAGGTGCTTAGCACAGTGCTTAGGCATAGAAGACACTTAAAAAGTATTAATGAACATTTATTATTATTATTATTACTGAGAGAGGTTAGTGTCTTGGAAAAGAAGGAAGAAAACCATGTAAAGGGGCACATGGGAAGAAACTAGGCCCAGAGGCAGCTCAGAAAGGTAAGACCTCCTATTACTGCCAGAGCTGGTCCCACAGTGGGTAGGCAAGATGCTGGAGAAGAAGGGCAGAAACAAAAAAAAGCCAAAATTTGTTGGCTTTTTCCACCAGAAACAAAGCCAAAATATGCTGGAAAATTGTTGAAATAAATATAGAAATCTGTGATGATTATGGAAGTGAATGATGATCCTTAAAGTTGTGCAATGCCCAACCTTCAGAACTGTACAGGGCAGCCCTGAACTAGACCCACAAGATGGCTTTACTCTGGTGTCAGTCTCTTAAGTCGCTGTCATTTATTTCACGTTTCCTGATGGGCCTCTTTAAATTCTTTCTAGTTCAAGGCAGGGTAGACATGTAAATATATTATAAGGCCTAAAGAAGAAGTTTGAAACACAGGCCATACCAAAAAGAAAAGACTCAGAACTGAAGGAAAGACTGGTCAAGTACCACCTTCTCTCCCACTTCCTGTCTGCTACATCTTCCTGTGAGAATGCAAAGTGTCTGTATATCAAGACACTTTGCATCAGGTAAGTGTGGTCTCAAATGGGGCCAAATGCCTCGTAACTATCAATCAGGAGTAAATTAGCTCCTTCTTTGTGCAGCGGGCTAGCTAACATCTGAAACTCATTACCCCTAGAGGTTGGTTTGGATTGCAAATACAAGCTTTTTTTTTTTTTTTTAAGATTTTTATTTATTTATTTGACAGACAGAGATCACAAGTAGGCAGAGAGGCAGGCAGAGAGAGGAGGAAGCAGGCTCCCTGCTCGATCCCAGGACCCTGGGATCATGACCTGAGCTGAAGGCAGAGGCTTTAACCCACTGAGCCACCCAGGCACCCCCAAATACAAGCATGTTTAAGGAAAGTTGGTTTCAGGCAGGCTGCACTCAGGCAGTTAAAGCTACAACCCGGAGTCAGGTCAGAAGTTCAAGCCACTGGGTTCTGCTAAGTGTTCTGTTCCTTTATGACTCCGGCTTTTCTCTTGCTGGCCCTCCGCAGCTTGGCCTTACTTAGCGACTACATCTTGGGCTTCTGCCTGCCCCACCTGAACGCCGTGTCCCCAGACAGGGACAGGACCGTGGCTGGGGGTCGACTGTGGGGTGCTGCAACCCCTGGGGACAAACAGGCTTGGCCATGTGACATTGGGAGGCAGTTGTTTATCCAGTGGGGAAGTTGTGCGGTGCTGGGTAGGCTGGCGCAGGTAGTGGGAACAGCTGAGAGCTATTAGGAGGGCATCTGTAGCCTTGGAGAGCCTGAGACAAGATAACGCACAGAGGAATCGGGAAAAGTCCCAGAGGCTCAGAAGGGCCACTGTCCTGGGACCCTAGGTTAGAGCAAGTCGAGACCAGGTTCTTCTGTATCCCACAGGTCACTCGGTAAGATTTGGGCAGGGAGCACAGATTTTAGGACCTACTAATTAGTGCAGGGCGGAGAACCGCCAGCTTAATTCCAGAAACAAGGTCATGCGGAGGTACTGAAAGGTAGCACGTGCTGGGAGGCCCGTCATGTTTTGGACTTTGCCGTAGACACCAATCCCTGAGACAGATAAGGCTGAGGTGGTTCCCCAGTGGGGGTGGCCACAGGCCAAGAGCCTGAGCTGCTGGGAGCTTTGTCCGTGCTCCTCTGCCCCAAGTCCACTCCCTTCTCTGCACTGACTCAGGGCCCCAGCTGGGGAGCCCTGACCACCTCCTCACTCCTCTCCCTGCTGGACTGATGATTCTCTCTCTCTCTCTCTCTCTCTTTTTTTTTTAAAGATTTTATGTATTTATCAGAGTATAAGCAGGGGAGCACCAGGCAGAGGGAGAAACAGGCTCCCTTCTGAGCAAGGAGTCTGATGCAGGACTGGATCCCAGGACCCGGAATCATGACCTGAGCCAAAGGCAGACGCTTAACCAACTGAGCCACTCAGGCACCCCCGGACTGATGATCCTGGACACTGACTCCTGCTCAGCTCACCAGAGGGCTCAGGAGAAACAAGCCAAGTCTCTTCCCTTGACAGTTGAGGTAAATCCACCTGCTCTGGGATGTGTGTCACTGGAGAGAAGCTGGGCATTTCTAGGAGCTTTTGCCCTCCGTTTCCATAAGGGTCACAGCATTCTCTCAGGTTGTCTCCTGCTGTTGCTCCCAGCTCTCACATCGTTAGTGATGGAGAAGACTTTCTCCATCATTTCCTTTCTCTTTTCATTTCCTCTGCCCCCATGCCAAGAAGCCCCACTCCCTCCGCACCCTCCTCACCCCGACCCCGGAACTGAACTCAGGACCTCGTCCCTTCCCTGCATCCTTCGGCATCACGTGGTGTTTCATGTACCGTGGGCCCCATACACGTACTTTGTCCATTTTGAAATCGTAGATTTAACCTTCTCTTACCTCCTCCACAATTTAGCACTTTGTTCTCTCAGTCGTTGCTTTGCTAATAATTTGTCTGGAACGTGTTTCACAGGGTCTTGGGATCCTTACATCATCGCTTCTACTGCAGACTCTGGGATCAGAACATATATAGGCTAATTCAAGTTCCCCACTCACTTCCTAGGTAAGAACTTTATGCCTCCAACAAATACTTTTCTTCTTGCTGGAAGAGCTCTTTTTACGGATTTTCAAGTGCCTTAAGTCTTTTTAAACCCCTGCACCTTATGTAATGAAGGGCTTTATAGAGCTTATCTTTTCAACAAATCTTTGGCTTGAGTGTGGCTAAAACAGTTACAGAATCAACTGGAAAGGAAAAAAAAAAAGATCTTGATCTAACACTAAAGCCTTTCCATTCTGCAAGGTGAAATCCTTTGACCTAGATCTGTCCCTTAAAAGGCAAGGGACTGGTAAGAAATTCTAAGTTTTTCTTTGACTTTTAAGAGCATTCGTAAATACTGATATAAAAAGTCAGGTTCACCAGCCAGTTTTATTTGATTTTCCTGAAAATCTGCCAGACAGAAAGTTCTCATTTTTATCCACCTTCATTGTTACCCCCAGAGCAGCTCTCTCCATAGCAACTGAAAACCTCTCTGGGTTGAAATAATCCTCTCCAGCTCCCAGTGCACAGTCAAGGAATTTTAAAAACAGGACTTTGTAACCACAAAGTACTCTCCAAGATTTAAAAGGCCACGGAGCTCCAGATAAATAATCATTTATCTTTCTCCTAACGGTAAGCACCACATTTAGAAATGTTTGTCTCATTCTCTGTCATTTTTTAAATGCTAACATAAGAATCTTAAACTCTCTGTTTTCTTAACCATAGAAGTAATCCCAATATCCCCTCTACTACCCCACAGTCATTATTACCTCATCTCTGGGCTGAGATCTGACATGAGATGCTGTTAACATTTTGCATTCCTTAGGCAATTGGGTGAAAGGATTATTATTATTTTCTTTTTTCTTTCTTTCTTTTTTTTTTTTTTTGTAGAAAGCTGATTGGCTCTCAAGTTGTCCCTCATGCCTTTAGTGACCATTAAGTTTGTGGATTTATGACGGCTCTTGAGGTCTTGAAACCCTGGGCTTTTTCTGCTAGTTGGTACTTTTAATAAACTAAAACCTAAAAAACTACCAGCGTCTAAAAAATGAAAAATGAACAGTGAATGTTTTCTTCTAGTATCCTTCCTTAACAAAAACCGTCCCATTCCATGTGATATGGGTAATTTATGGAAATGTATTTTCTGTTTGTTTTTTATTTACTTACTTGAGCGATGAGGACCACCCAGCCATGAGAGTTCTACTCTAGGATGGGAAAAAAAAAAACAAAACAAAACAGCGAATTTCCTGTCTGGGTCCTAGGACTGGTACCACCTGCAGGATGAAGAGAGAAACTTCTTCCTAATTCAGTTCCTCTGCTGAGTTGAGAGAGGCAATCGCACAAACTTCTTGGCTGTTCTACAGTTTGAACTAAGTGCACAGCCCTGAGCCCTGCCTGCTGTTTGCAGTTACAAATGACCTACAGACACCCCCCACCAACCTCCCTACCCCCGCCCCCCGCTGCTGTTCAGAACCGGCTGACCACTGCAAATCAGCTTAGCCGCCCCCTTAATGAATCCTTTCAAACACGTTGCAGGCGGAATAATTAAAGCCTTAATTTTTTCCCTTTACCAGAGAAATTCCTCCCATTACAAGTTTACACCGACAGCAAGCCACCCGACTCCATCACACAGGGTCTCCAGGTAAAGGAAGGGTGGAAATGTTCTGGACAAAGCTTCCAATATTGGGGGTGCCCGTGTTCCTTTTCCTCGGCCTTGTTCCCTCTACTGAGACGGAAAGACCCTCCACGCAGGACAGCGGCGGCCCCTGGAGCCCCGACCATCTGACGGAAGTACTACGAGCTCTGTCTGCTGGTGACCCCCCACCCCAGAACCATTCGAGAAGCCTCATCAAAACCTTGCTGGAGAAAACTGGCTGCCCGCGGAGGAGAAATGGAATGCAAGGAGATTGCAGCCTGGTTAGTGCAATAGGATACGGGGTCAGGTACCGGTGCGTGTTCCAAAGAGAGCCATGGCTTCTCCGGCCCTTTACTTCGCTAAAGGAAAATCAAGACGTGGTACCCAGGTGGGCGGCGCGCTGCGGTGTGATAAAGCCCGCAGCTAGGGTACTGCGAGTCACTCACTCAGCATCCTCCATACAGCAATTCAAAACACGGGGATTTTCGTTTATTAAAACAGTAAAGTTTCAGGGGCGCCTGGGTGGCTCGGTGGGTTAAAACAGTAAAGTTTCTTGAAGCCTTTCTGCAACCCTCCAGCATGTGGAGGGGTATTTAGCTGCAAGTTGGAGCTTTTAGTTCTCTCTTCTTTCTGATTTACTGTTTTATTTTATTTTATTTTACTTTACTTTACATTACTTTATTTTACTTATTTTATTTTATTTATGTTATGTTATGTTATGTTATGTTATGCTATGTTATTTATTTTTTGTCGTTGTGGGGAACTTGTCCTTCACTGGTTAGACACTCTTTGTTTGGGGGAGCAGGATGATAGTGATAAGATATTTTTCTAATGCTGAATTTTTGAAGTACTTCATCCTGGGTGTTGATTGGTGTTTTCTAGAATGTTGCATGGTGGGTCGTTCATGAATTGGATAATCATCCTCTCAAAAATGACACATCTGACTGGCGCCTGCGTGAGGCAGTCGGTTGAGTCTCGGTTTCTTGGTCTCAGCTCAGGTCTTGATCTCAGTGTCATCGGATCGAGCCCCATGTCAGGCTTGGCGTTGAGGTGCGGAGTTTGCTTGAAATTCCTTCTTCCTCTGCCCTTCCTGCTTGTTCTGTCTTTCTCTCTAAAATAAGTAATTTTTTTTTTAATGACACATCTAACCTGGGGAAGAGAAGTACTGTACATGGAGCTAAAATGAAGCCTGTGGCTCGCAGAGCTGGGCTCCCAGCTTTCCCCTGGTCTGCCCCATGGCCCTCAAGCTCTGTCCGCTCCTCAGCATTGTCTGGGCAGCTTTCCCCAAACATCATGCTGGGGCTTCTTCCTCCCTCCGTGAAAGAGATTTAACTTGCCTGGAATGGAATTTTTAAAAAATCCTCTGCAGGCTGCTTTCATGTAAAATCCACCTTAATGGAAAGTCAGCATTTAACGTAAAATCAGAAAGTCTCCATCAAGGAGTAGGGACCCACAGAGTTAGGAGCCAATATTGTCAGAGGATAGCAAACAAGAACAAACAAAAACACCATTCACCATCCCTTTCCTGATTGATGAGATTTTTTCCCCCAGAATGAACCTACAAATAAATAAATAAATAAGCAAATAACTGCCTCCAGCCAAAAAAAAAAAAAAAAAAAAAGAGAGAGAGAGAGAGAGAGAGAAAGAAAAAAATTTGGCAGACTTTCTCAATCATGCTTCATTCTAGGGGAAACATTTCCTGGCCAAGTGTTTTGTTTTTTGTTTTGTGTGTGTGTATATGTGTTTGTTTTTCTTTTTCTTTTTTTTTTCATGACAGAGGGTCTTACTAATAGAATTTTTTCTCTGCTCTGTGCAAACAATAAATAATTTGATAATTAGTGAAACTCCCAAAGGCTCCCAGAGAAAACATGTGTTAAAATAGGCAACTCATCTGTAATGACATTAATTTATATATATAGCAACATAAGACTTCCCCATGGAAATAACTCGGAGTCATATCTTATTAATGTCCTCTGAGAATTTGCTTCAGGGAAATGTTCTCCTCTAATGACATAAAGTGCCTTATTAAGGCTGGTTGAATATTCGTCTTGCTAGGGCGAATGTAAACACGCAAAATTGTTCTCCTGTTTTTTTTGAGGGGCGGAGAAATTGTTTTGCACTTTTTGTTTTCTGTGACATTACCAAGCATTTGACCAATTTAGCTTCTGTTTGAGCTATTTCCTTTCCTAGGAAGTGAAACCCTTGTCTTGAATAGCCCTCTTGCTGCAGCTCTTTCTCTGTGGAAAAGACGGAGGTTAAAAAAAAAAGAAAGAAAGAAAAGAAAAAGAAAAAAGAAAGAAAGGAAAGACAAAAAAGAAAGAAAGAAAAAAAGGGGCAAATTTCCACTTGACCTGCTCACAAAGCTACACTTCACCTGAGCTCCCCATAAGATCCCATGAAATCTCTCCTTGTCATTCATAAAAAAGCCAGGGAGAAACAGTGCCCTGTTGGTTTGACAAACAGTCACATTTTGGCACAAGCCACAGGGCTTCAGCTCGTTCTTGAATCTTGTATGTCTTTTTGGAGACTTTGTCCATTTAGAGGCAGCATTTGTATTAGAAATTCTTTGGTAAATAAAATCTTAAAAAAGAAAAGAAAGAAATTCTGTGGTAAAAAGAGGGCAAGGGGGTAAGTTCATATCCTTAAATGTCTGGGGAAAAAAGAGGGAAGTAGGTTTCTTAAATTTGTGAGGAGAAAAAAAATGTCCCCAAATTTATTTCATGCTTAGATAAAAACTGAATGTGTGTGTGTGTGTGTGTGTGTGTGTGTGTGTGAATCTGCAGTGTCTGAAAACACTGTGCATTTAAAAATAAATTCATTCAAGCTTTAGCCTTTGAAAATGGATAGTCTTGCCTGATCATGGCCTTTTTAGCTTCTTTTAATGAGAAGGTTAGAATGGAGTTTTAATGAATTTAATGAGGGATTAAGTAACTCTAAGCGAATAAATTCCACTTCAGTTATGGTGGGAACCATGACCCTACACGGATTCCAGACATGGTGAAGGGATAAGAACCCAGTGTCTGGGGTCAGCCGGCACTGGGCCCAAATCCTTGTTCTGGTACCTTCTAGTTGTTAGGACATGTTGAACCTCAGCTCCCTCATCTATAAGACCCCAGTGCTGGTTATCTCCTCAGGGAGCTGTGTGTGAGGACCACATGGCCATGAGCTGGGGCACAACAGCTCAAGCTCTTTCTGTCCCCTCACATTTCCTGTGCATCATGGATATGTCCATCCTCTTTTCCCAGGGACCCTGGAGTGGTGCTGGTGAGAAATGAGATAATCCTCAGCACCCCCCTCCTGCCCTGTCCCCAGACTTCCCCCGCCCTCCGTCCCAGGGGCTTGGGGGTTTTATCCAAGATCTCTAGAAGATTCTCAGACACCTTCAAGGTAGAGAACCACAGGTTTAAGGTCCTGCATTTAATTCAGTGCCCCCTCCCCCATTTGTCATTTCTGTCCCAGGATAAACAGGGAAAAGCTCAAACTCTATCTTATTGATCTAACAGGTTTTTCTTATCTCAGGAAGACTTATCTCTGTCAGTCAGAAATATCACAGAATCTGGTATAGACCCACAAAAAGCCAGTACCTGCCATCAGCCAACATTCTTCCAACTCTTGGTTTGGCAGGAAAAAGAAGAAATATAATTTCCCTCTTAGAGTCTATTATAAGCCCCCCCCTCCAAAAAAGAGACCTTATAAAAATCTAAGAACTTGAAAAAGGCCAGTGGATTTATCTGTAACAATAATCAAACTTAAACACCTTTGGATCTAAAATCTTTGAAGTTTATCTACAAGTATGACAACTGCCCTGTTAATGCAGAAGAAAGATTTCCTAATGTTTCTATCACTGAGGCTTTTCTAGCATCAGCAACCAACAAAACTAAATGAGGCGGCTGGGGAAGGTGATCTGATTTGCCTATAGGAATCCAGAACCTGTTTATTTTCCCTTTGAAACCTGATTGCTTCCACCTGACAAGAAACCAAAGGGAAATTGACAGATTATTCCTGAATGAGTCCATTCTTCTTTAACAAAGAATCACTTCACCCGAGTTAACTCCTTAGACGGATCTTGTTGCCTATGAGGTGGAAGTATTTGCAAATTTTTACTAGACATCATTTCCCAAACACAACCCAGCCACTGCTAAAAGCTCTAACAACAGATCTAGTGATGATGAATTAGAAAGTCCAGTCTCCCATGCACGCCGGTAGAGCTTTCTGTCCTGTCCGTGTCTGTTAGATCTCCTGATGTTCCCAAGAGTAGTCTTTCCTCAAGTCACTGCCCTCCATATACAGGTAACTTCTTAAAAGTCCAATATCATAAAAAAGCAAAACGTTGTCAGTCCACGGTCGCTGGGTTCCCCACTGAGCTTTATTCAAGCAGGCGTCAGAAAATTAAAGCAAGGTTAGGGAACTTCTGTTCATTCGAGATGAAGGAAATCTCTCATCAGACAGAATGAGCTGTTCCACTACTATTTCGACATTTTCAGTCAGAAATCAATTTACGTTCCCCATTCTATGCTTTTCACAAACCATATCTCACCCTCATCTCTGCTGCCCCAGGCCACATCCCTCCTCTTCCTTTTTTTCTTTTTCTTTTTTTGTTTTTAGATTTTATTTCTTTATTTGACACAGAGAGAGATCACAAGTAGGCAGAGCAGCAAGCAGAAGGGGGAGGGAAGCAGGCTCCCTGCTGAGCAAAGAGCCCAATGTAGGGCTCGATCCCAGGACCCTGAGATCATGACCCGAGCGGAAGGCAGAGGCTTAACCCACTGAGCCACCCAGGCACCCCATCCCTCCTCTTCCTATCCTAGAGGGTACATTGAGGAGGAGCCATGAATGGAGAAGGGTCTTGGGCACCCTGGATGGGAGATGGGACGAAGTGTGGCCATGTACTCTGCTATGTGCTGTCAACCAAACCCTGGCCATGTGTGCCTGGTCCTGTGGCCTCATGGAAGTGCTATTTCTTGTTCCACTGGCACTTTGTCCGACATACAGACTCATCAAACAACCGGAACAGCACTTGACAGTCTGTCAGCAAGAAATCATTCAGTCTTCTTGTGGTGCTATGTCCTTATTGATTTATATCTTTCTATCTATATATATCAATATATATATTTATATATATATCAATATATATTTTTATATATATTGTTTATACCTCCCTTGGTATTCTTTTTTTTTAAGATCTTATTTATTTATTTGAGAGAGAGAGCACAAGCAGGGGAAGGGACAGAGGGAGAGGGAGAACAGAGGGCTCCCCACTGAGCTGGAAGCCATACATGGGACTCGATCCCAGGACCTCAGAATCATGATCTGAGCCAAAGGCGGATGCTTAACCCACTGAACCACCAATCCATTGGTCTCCTAATTGACCTTTTTTTCTATCAAACAGGAGGGAGAGGAAATTACTGGTCAAAAGGGCTGCACATGAAGTACTTGGTGGGTCTACAGCTTATGTTCTTCATGGCACAAAACCAAGGAATAAGAGAATAAAGCCTATCCTTGGCAGAGGGGGAATTAAGATTGGGCAGTATTAGCTCTGTGACCTCAGGTACATTGCTTAGACTTTCTTAGACTTGGTTCTCACATATTCTATAGTTATACCTTCCTTGTAGAAGAAAGACATAACTCACGCTGGATTCTGTGCATTGCCCTTGCGTACTGCACAGAAATGTACCCATTATTACCCATTACCCATATAGTAATGTACCCATTATTCACTGTGAGTTAATTGGGTAAGTGGTATTTTCAGTGCTTAACATTATGCAGAAATATTTGGTGGGTTATCAAATGGGCTGGAGACATTTTGTTTTTCCATTTAAAATAGTGGAATAATATTCTCACCATCAAAAAACAGATTATCTGACTTTTTTTTTCCCAGAACCAATTAGATTTGGGTTTTTTTCTCTAGACTTTATTTATTTGACAGACACAGAGCACAAGCAGGGGGAGCAGCAGGCAGAGGAAGAAGTAGACTCACCACTTAGCAGGGAGCCTGATACGGAGCTCAGTTCCACGACCCTGGGATCATGACCTGAGCCAAAGGCAGATGCTTAACTGACTGAGCCACCCAGGCACCTACCAGCTAGAAACATGTACTGGGGAATGCTTGAATACCTAAGGTGCTTAGCAGTGTCCTGGGCACATGGCTTGATTACACTTTTGTTTCAACTGATTCACCTCCTTGAGTCTTGGTGTCGGCTCCGCCAACAGCTACCAACCCATGAACTTTTCTTGTGGGCTGATCAAGAAACAGAAAAGGGCTGGGTTGGTTTCAGTGGTGAAGCTTTATGGCCACATCGAGTTGGTCTTGTTGGGAAGCCTGTTTGCTGAGTTCTTATCCCGGGGTAGCTGAGCTGGGGCGAGGACGGAATCTGCATGGCTCGTGAAGAATGTGACGAATGCTTTGCTTTAGAAACAGACGACATGTTTCTTCTTGACTCAGACGGTATGTCCCAGAAGTTCCCCGGTGGGACACCCAGCACACATGGAATTAGGACGCCTGAAGCTTCCACCTCAGAGAGTAGATTAAAAGATATTCTCGTAAACTGTCCTGCCGTGGGAAAAAAAAAAAATCCCTCTGGGACTCAGGACAGGCATCCCTCCATGGCTTGACTCTGAGGCTGAGGCTATGCCATGGGCTGCTTCTGGTATCCTAGGAGAATTCTTTTTTTTTTTTTTTCAAGATTATATTTATTTATTTGACAGAGAGAGATCACAAGTAGGCAGAGAGGCAGGCAGAGAGAGAGGGGGAAGCAGGAGAGCCTGATGCGGGGCTCGATCCCAGGACCCTGAGATCATGACCTGAGCCGAAGGCAGAAGCTTTAACCCACTGAGCCACCCAGGCGCTCCCTCCTAGGAGAATTCTTAAGAGTGCCTCACTGTCTTTGAAGTAAGGCAGCTCCTATCTTGTCAGGAGAGTTTCCCTTCCACAACTCTGTGTGTATCTTTTTTTCTCATCGTCCCATCGCATTACCCAAAACACCTTCTGCCACGTAAACTTCCCAGATGAGCTGAGCCGGGCGTCGGGCTGTGTGTGTGAAACAAAGAAATCATCGTGGAGGTATTTTTAAGCCATTCTCTTAGGTAGGGTAAAGGCGAGGCAGATGGCGTTCATCATGGCTTTTCACACCTCCTAAGAGCCAGGCATTGTGCTCGATGCTGAGGACAGAACTGCACACAGACAAAACTTGGCCCAATGGACCACGTGTTCTCGGGGGAAGAGAGAAAATAAACATGGAGAGAAAGCAGTTTTAGAATACTAGGGCCACAAAGAAAATAAACCTGTTCTATGCTAAGGCTGCCACTAGCCCCACGTGACTGTTGGCCATTTGATACGTGGTTCATCTGAATTGAGACCTGCTGGGAGGTGTAAAGTGCACACCAGATTTTGAAGACTTAAGCCCGACAAAAAGAATGTCAGACCTGTACCCCTGGGGATAAAAATACATTATATGTTTATTAAAAAAAAAAATTTGGAAGGGGAGGCGAACCATAAAAGACTATGGACTCTGGAAAACAACCTGAGGGTTTTGAAGGGTCAGGGGTGGGAGGTTGGGGGAACAGGTGGTGGGTAATGGGGAGGGCACATTTTGCATGGAGCACTGGGTGTTGTGCAAAAACAATGAATACTGTTACGCTGAAAAAATAAATAAAAGGGGAAAAAATAAATAAAAAAAAAGAATGTCAAATAGCTCATGGATAATTTTTAAAAATTTGGATGGCATGTCGAAGTAATCTTACTTTGCATGTATATTTCAAAAAGGGACGGTATTAGATACGTTATTAAAGTTAATTTGCTTTCTCAAAAGTGGCTACTAGAAAGTTTAAAGTGACGTGTGGCTCACCTCTGTGGCTTGGGTCCTGTTTCCATTGAATGGCGCCACACTGGAGAACGTGGGGCAGGGTTTGGGATTTCCTATTCTAGAGAGGGTGTTCAGGAAAGCATCCCCAAGGGGGTGTCACTTTAAGCTAGATCCGAGAAATGAGGGGGAAGAAGACCTGATGCGTGGTGGGACTGATGGAAAATCACAGGGGCAGAAAGTTAACGAGAGGTGGGAAGAGGCTAAGGGAAGGGAAGGGAGGGAGGAAGGCAAGAGCCAGACCGATGAGAAAGTTGTGTAGAGCTTGGATGTCATTCTAAGTGCAATGGACATTCCTTTAAAAGCCAAAGAATCAACTGCTTTTACTCCAGGCAGCATATGGAGAACTGGAGATAGAACGACTCCTCCCCGAGAGTAAGGGCTCCCCAGGAGGGCATCCTTGATATATGAAAGTCCAACCTGGATTATCTCATTTGAAGCTGACTATTGGGGCTGCCCACCTTCCCTTCCTGTTCATAAAATAATAAGCAGGGGAGATCCAGTGGTCGTTAGAGTTCTAGGACTATTCACTAAGCTTTGTTTCTACTTGTGTTTTATTTTGTGTTTTTGAAACAGTGCTTTGAACCAGATGCCCTGTTGCTAATAGCTGGGGGAGATTTCGAGGAGCAGCTCCGAGAGGAAGTGGTCCAGAGAGCTTCCCTTCTCCTCCTCTATTACATTATTCATCAGGAAGAGATCTGTTCTTCCAAGCTCAATATGAGTAATCGAGAGTATAAATTTTACCTACACAGCCTCCTCAGCCTCAGGCAGGACGAAGACTCCTATTTCCTTTCACAGAACGAGACAGAAGATATCTTGGCATTCACCAGGCAGTACTTTGACACTTCTCGAAGCCAGGTAAGAAGGGCCAAGGTGCCAGCTGGCTTTGCTCCTGAGATACAGTCCCTGAGCCTTGTTTCCTGTCACTTATTTATCCCCAAGACAGTCAAGGACTCTTAAGAGAAGGCTTTGTGGCTTTTAGTTATGGGATGTTAAGTGATGTCATTTAAAATTCTGAGTATAAAAGGGGGAGATGGGATGACTAATGATTGTAAAATGAGTTCTAGCCAGAAGGTGGGTGGGTGGGTCGGTGGGTGGGCAGGAAAGCCAGGTGACCGGGCAGCGCTCTTCTCCTGAACATGAAAGTGGGTGATTCACAGCTCCTGATCAGTCTCCAAGCACTGACCCACGTCAGGGAGGGCACCGTGCCTATTTGCCTTGCCTTCTGGCCAGGGAAAAAGAAGGCGGAACCATCTGAGGGAGAGGAATTTATCATTAGTTACTTCACCGGAGAAACAGCTTGCAAAAAGCATTATTCATGACCATCAGCCCAGACCATATCTCTTCTGCAGCTTTTGATTACTGCTGCTTCTGTTCAAGGGGTCTCGGGAAGTGGTTTTCTCCTCTCAGGGGTCCCGCTATGAGGAACAAAGCTCTTGGTCCCTTCTGGCCTTCATTACTGTTCCAGCAAAAGCTGGCCTTTCAATTACCTTTATCAGCTTTGCAGTGGGAAGTCTGAGTGGATAAAGTGCTCTGAATATAAAAAAAAAGAAAAAAAAATTTAAGCCACATTTTCTTGAAGAATTGTGCAACCACCTGTGCAGTTTGAAGAGAGTTGTGAATCATTTTTTTTTTCCTCTTGAATTTTTCATTGACGTGTGTCTTTGAGCTGCTGTAACAAAAATATAATAGACTGGGTAGCTTCTACACAATAGAAATTTACTTCTCACAGTTGTGGAGTCGGGCGCGAGTCCCCATCCTGGTTCAAAAGATACCATCTCCTCATATAGCGGAAGGAGTAGAGAAGCCCTCTGAGGTCTCTCTTATAAGGGCACTAATCCCATTCATGATGGCTTCGCCCTCATGACCCAGTCAACTCCCAAAGGCCCCACCTCCTAATACCCTCACAGTAGGTGGTAGGATTTCAACATATGAATTTGGATGAGGGGGACGCAGTCATTCAGTCTACAGGGAAGTATGTAGGTATATTTGATTTTGGACCTCAATTCTGGCTCCTGGGAGCCCAGAGGTTTCTGTGCAATCATGCTGTGGCCTAACGACCAGCAAACATATCCTCCAGTTTGTTGTAAAAATGTTTAATTCTCGTGTGATTGGCACACAGATGGAAAGACTGCTTCTTAAAGACTGTGTGGGCATCACTCTGGTAACTCTCATCTCATGAATCTCAAAATAGGGCCATATTTTTGTTTCCACTTCCAATTGAGAAAATGGGTTCCTTTCTGGAATTCAGTTTCTGCTTAAATAAGGAAATAGGCCCACATATAATTTCTTCAGTGCAACATCTATATGATACAAGATCAGTTCAAATTAGCCACTAGGATTTTAGTCATCCCATCTGTTACTGCCTTTTGATGCAGATAAAGTGGGAATGAAAACCCAGCACTTAAAAGCAGATGGTGTGTATATGTTCAACGCAGATTTCTTGTTATCCAACAGATACTGCAAATTCCTGGGCTTCCAAGTGCATGTGAGATTAAACATTCCTAGAGCAGAATAAAATAATTCAGTATTATGTGTAGGCCTACTTTCTCCATCTCTTCAGTCAAGAAGAATTAAGAGCTCTTGTTGAGTTGTTAGGCATTTAGAGCTTTTGTCTCCTGGAGGATGGCAATGTCATCCTTTAACCCATTCACTTGGGCTGGAATTCCCTCAGGAATCCTTAGTCAAGTCAACCGAGATTTTACAGGAGGCCAGTTGGCCTCTCACTGGAGGATTCCACTGTATCCAACTAGAGAGTATGAGGTCACAGAAGGTGCTGGTAGACCATGCCCACCACTGCCAGCAGGTAGGTCTTGATCTACACAGGATTGGGCCTCCATAGGTGAAGCCACTAACAGGTGCTCTAGGTGGGCCTTCACCAGCTCATCAACAAACAGCTCTGCACTGGAGGACCCTAATGTAGCCACCCTCCCTAGTGGCCCAGAACGTTAATATCCCTCCAGTCCTTCATTCTCTTTTGTCCAACTACCGTTGATCTCCTTGACTTAATCTCTTGCTCCCACCTCTCTCTGTTCTTTCTACTGTTGGCTATTTCCATGATGAATAAACAGGGATCTGTACAGACTTCTCCACTAGCCCTGACTCTTCCATGAGGGAATAGTGGAAAGTATTACCATACTACATTTGACAAACCCAGAAACCTGAGCCATTTTTAACTCTTCGGACTCCTTCACATTTTCTTCCAAATCCTTTGTAACATTCCTCAAATACATCCATTTTCCCATCTCTAGTGCTATCATCTGAGGTCAAGAAATACCTTGGGTTAATCAATAACTTCTTAACTATACTCCTGCTCTTAAATTCCAGCCCTGGCAATTTATTCACTACTTTGCCACCAGAGCGACATTTCTATAACATACCTTATTGTATAATTCTTTTGTTTCTAATATTGACAGCTTCCATGGAGTCTTTAGGGGAAAAGTTTTCATAGCACTGGGTATAAGATTCTTGTCACCTTCTTCAGCTTACTGTCTATCCGATGCACAGCTAGACACTGGGTCCAACAATAATAGTAACGAAGACTAGCTGACTGTGTCCTATGTAGCAACTACTATATTAAGAATTTCTCATGCGTTAGCTCATCTAATCTTAATAACTTTTGTGGTGGGCAGCATTGTCCTTTTTTACCAATAAGAGTATGAAGGTTGGCAAAGTTAATCATTTTGCCCAAGGTCACTCAGTTACAAATAACAGAGATAATATTAAAGCCTTATCTGTCTATCCCAAGCACTATGCTATGGAACTCACTTTAATGATATGAAAGTCCCCTCATCATCCTTGGTTTCCATTTATTTCTAGTATAAGAGGAAGAGTATTTAAGAGCTTAGGCTATGGAGTCCTATCTGAATGTACAGTGGGACTCAGTTATTAGCCCAGTGATCTGTGTAAAGAGTATCCACTGCACAGAACTCTGGGAGAACGTAGAGAGAGCATAATGTAATGGACTTAGCATAGTGTCTGGCACACAATAGGCACTCAATAAATGTTTAAATGAGTGAATGGGTATTCTAGTGGAATGCAAGGCAAGAGCCTTGCCTTTCAGACACTCATCGTTTCATTGAAGAAAATTGATGTACACATGGAAAAGATCCTAAGTCCAATGGAATTTTAAAAAACACAGACTGTGATAACTTTGATTTGTACTTAGCACTCATTGAATTTAAAACCAAAGGCAAAGGTGAAAAGAGAAGTTTCCTATGATGACACAATGCAACTGAGCCAGTATGAAGTCAGGGTCAGGAATATATATTTGAAAGTCATTCCCCTGCAGGCTCTACTTGAAGTTGGAGAGAAACAATTCCCCAACTGGAAGGGTGTGAACACTAAGAACAAGGGATCTTCTTGGAGAAAACCCATCTCTGAAGGAATAATGAGAAAGGTTAGGTAAATAAGACCAGTAGGATGGTAGTTAGAAATTCCAGTGTCAGGATGAATAAAAGAAACAAGAATTTTCCAAACAGAATTCTGAGACGAGAGAATGAGGGTAGTCATGTTCCTACAAGCAGTTCAGACCTCTATAAGGTAAAGAACTATTTCTTGTCTTTTGGGGGAAATCCTAGAGATATTTTAATCAAAGTAACTTCAGAGGTTCAAACTTTTCTTTTTACTGTGTATCTGATTTCAGTGTATGGAAACCAAAATGCTGCAGGAAAAATCTGGAATATTGAGCAGTGACGGTGCTGATGAAAATACACTTCCTCAGTTAGCAGCGACAATCATCGCTCTGTCCCTCCAAGGTGTTTGTCTGGGGCAAAGAAACTTGCCTTCCCCAGACTATTTTACAGAATATATTTTCAGTTTTTTGAATAGTACAAATACTCTCCACCTCTCAGGTGAGGATGCGTTTCATGAATTTAACTACTAAGTCATACCTACTTAATGAATTGTGCCTAAAAGAAAGACTGATGCTTTTTGAAGACTAAATTTGTTCAGGTATGTTCTAAACACCATTTCATTTTACCATGCAGTAAGACAGCTCAGACCTTTTCAAGGCAAACATGCTATTGTCTTCATGTGGTGATGGAGAAAAAATAGGGACTTGACCCATTTATTGATGATATTATGGATATAAAACCAAGGGAGATTTTTTTATGACCTGCTGTAAGTACTAAGGAACACTTTTCTACTTGGTACATAGTCCTGAGCCAGGGGACGCATAATATTGTGAAGAGTGATGAAAGGGTATGCCGAATGATGCAAGAACCCTGGTAGTGTTTCCTTATAACCATAACAGTAAACTATTTAATTTTAAGTAAAAATAATGTGAACTATCCAATCTGGCTACATTCATGACTGGCAGCTTTTTTGAGCTCTAAGATAAAACAGGATGTTAGGAATGGACTCAGAATGTTTGTCTCGCACATTTCTTTGTCCTTGACAAGATATTAAAAATGAAATGAGTTTTATTCATTAAATTGTATTCATTAAAAATGAAATGAATTTTAATTTTTTAAAATTATTTTTATTAACATACAGTGTATTATTTGCCCCAGGGGTACAGGTCTATGAATCATCAGGCTTACACATTTCACAGCCCTCACCATAGCACATACGCTCTGCAATGTCCATAACCCAAACACACTATCCCTACCCCCCCAGCAACCCTGTTTGTTTTGTAAGCTTAAGAGTCTTTTATGATTTGTCTCCCTCCCAATCCCATCTTGTTTCATTTTTTCCTCCCCAACCCCCCACAACCTCTGCACTGCCTCTCAAATTCCTCACATCAATGAGATCATATGATAATTGTCTTTCTCTGATGGACTTACTTCACTCAGCATAATATCCTCTAGTTCCATCCATGTTGTTTCAAATGGCAAGATTTCATTTCTTTTGATGGGTTCATAGTATTCTGGTGTGTGTGTGTGTGTCTCTGTGTGTGTGTGTGTGTCTGTGTGTGTGTGTTTATCTTCTTTATCCCATTCATCTGTTGATGGATATCTAAGTTCTTTCCATAGTTTGGCTATTGTAGACATTGCTGCTATAAACATTTGGGTGCATGTGCACCTTTAGATCACTACATTTGTATCTTTACGGTAAATAACCAGTAGTGCAATTGCTGGGTCGTAGGGTAGCTCTATTTTCAACTTTTTGAGGAAGCTCCATGCTGTTTTCCAGAGTGGCTGCACCAGCTTGCATTCCCATCAACAGTGTAGGAAGGTTCCCCTTTCTCTGCATCTTCTCCAACATCTGTCATTTCCTGACTTGTTAGTTTTAGCCATTCTGACTGGTGTGAGGTGGGATCTCATTGTGGTTTTGATTTGTAATTCCCTTATGGTGAGTGATGTGGAGCACTTTTTCATGTGTCTGTTGGCCATCTGGATGTCTTCTTTGCATAAATGTCTGTTCATGTCCTCTGCCCATTTCTTGATGGATTATTTGTTCTTTGGGTGTTGAGTTTGATAAGTTCTTTATAGATTTTATATACTAGCCCTTTATCTGATATATCATTTGTGAATATCTTCTCCCTTTCTGTCAGTTGGGTTTGTTGACTGTTTCCTTCACTGTGCAAAAGCTTTTGATCTTGATGAAATCCCAATAGTTCAATTTTTCCCCTAGCATCCCTTGCCTTTGGTGATGTTTCTAGGAAGAAGTTGCTGCAGCTGAGGTTGAAGACATTGATGGCTGTGTTCTCCTCAAGGATTTTGATGGATTCCTTTCTCACATTGAGGTCCTTCATCCATTTTGAGTCTATTTGTGTGTGTGGTGTAAGGAAATGGTCCAGTTTCACTCTTCTGCATGTGGCTATCCGATATTCCCAACACCATTTGTTGAAGAGACTGTCTTTTTTCCATTAGACATTCTTTCCTGCTTTGTCAAAGATTAGTTGACCATAGAGTTGAGGGTCTATTTCTGGGCTCTCTATTCTGTTCCATTGATCTATGTGCCTGTGTCTGTGCCAGTACCATACTGTCTTGATGATTACAGATTTGTAATAAATTTTGAAGTCTTGAATTCTGAGGCCACCAACTTTGGCTCTCTTTTTCAAAATTCTTCTGGCTATTCAGGGCCTTTTCTGGTTCCATATAAATTTTGGGATTATCTGTTCCATTTCTTTGAAAAAAATGGATGGTATTTTGATAAGGATTACATTAAATGTATAGATTGTTTTAGGTAGCATAGATATTTTCATAATACTTGCTCTTCCAAACCATGAGCATGGAACATTTTTCCATTTTTTGTGTCTTCCTCAATTTCTTTCATGAGTACTTTATAGTTTTCTGAGTATAAATTCTTTGCCTCTTTTGTTAGGTTTACTCCTAAGTATCTTATGGTTTTGGGTGCAGTTGTAAATGGGATCAACTCCTTAATTTCTCTTTCTTCTGTCTTGCTGTTGGTGTATAGAAATGCAACTGATTTCTGTGCATTGATTTTGTATCCTGACACTTTACTGAATTCCTGTATGAGTTCTAGCAGATTTGGAGTGGAGTCTTTCAGGTTTTCCATGTAAAGTATCATATCATCTTCAAAGAGTGGGAGTTTGACTTCTTTGCCGATTTGGATGCCTTTAATTTCTTTTTGTTGTCTGATTGCTGAGTCTAGGACTTTTAGTACTATGTTGAACAGCAGTGGTGATAGTGGACAGTGGATACTGACCTTAGGGGAAAAGCTCTGTTTTTCTCCATTGAGAATGATATTCACTGTGGGTTTTTCATAGGTGGTTTTTGTGATATTGAGGTATGTAACCTCTATCCCTACACTTTGAAGAGTTTTGATCAGGAAAGGATGCTGTACTTTGTCAAATGCTTTTTCAGCATCTATTGAGAGTATCACAGGGTCCTAGTTTTTGTTAATTTCTTCTACTATTCTTTTGGTTTCTATTTCATTGTTTTCTGCTCTGATCTTTATTTCTCTTCTGCTGCTGGGTTTAGGCTTCCTTTGCTGTTCTTTCTCCAGCTCCTTTAGGTGTAGGGTTAGATTGTGTACTTGAGACTTTTCTTGTTTCCTGAGAAAGGCTTGTATCACTATATACTTTCCTCTCATGACCACCTTTGCTGGGTCCCAAAGATTTTGAACCATTGTGTTTTCATTTTTATTTGTTTCCATGAATTTTTTTAAATTCTTCTTTAATTTCCTGGTTGACCCGTTCATTCTTTAGTAGGATGCTCTTTAGTCTCCATGTATTTGAGTTCTTTCCAACTTTCCTCTTGTGGTTGAGTTCTAGTTTCAGAGCATTGTGGTCTGAAAATGTGCAAGGAAGGATCCCAGTATTTTGGTAATGGTTGAGACCTGACTTGTGACCCAGGATGTGATCTATTCTGGAGAATGTTCCATGTGCACTAGAGAAGAATGTGTATTCTGTTGCTTTGGGATGGAATATATCTGTGATAGCCATCTGGTCCAGTGTGTCACTTAAAGCCTTTATTTCCTTGTTGATCATTTGCTTATATGATCTGTCCATTTCAGCGAGGGGGTTGTTAAAGTCCCCTACTATTATTGTATTATTGTCGATGTGTTTCTTTGATTTTGTTATTAATTGGTTTATATAATTTGCTGCTCCCATGTTAGGGGCATAGACATTTAAATTTGTTTGATCTTATCAGACATACCCTTTAAGTATGATATAGTATCCTTCCTCATCTCTTATTCTAGTCTTAGGTTTAAAATCTAATTTATCTGATACAAGATTGCCACTCAGGTTTCTTTTGATGTCCATTAGCATGGTAAATTTTTTCCCTCCCCCACACTTTAAATCTGGAGGTGTCTTTGGGTCTAAAATGAGTTTCTTGCAGACAGCATATCTATGGGTCTTGTTTGTTTGTTGTTGTTGTTGTTGTTGTTGTTGTTTTTTAATCCATTCTTATACCCTGTGTCTTTTGATTGGGGCATTTAGCCCATTTACATTCGGGGTAACTATTGAAAGAGATGAATTTAGTACCATTGTATTGCCTGTAAGGTGACCATTACTGTAATTTGTCTCTCTTCCTTTCTGGTCTATTACTTTTAGGCTCTCTCTTTGCTTAGAGGTCCCCTTTCAATGTTTCCTGTAGGGCTGGTTTGGTGTTTGCAAATTCTTTTAATTTTTGTTTGTCCTGGAAGCTTATTATATCTGCTTCTATTTTCAATGACAGCCTAGCTGGATATAGTATTCTTGGCTGCATATTTTTCTCATTTAATGTTCTAAATATATCATGCCAGTCCTTTCTGGCCTGCCAGATCTCTGTGGATAGGTCTGTGGCCAATCTAATATTTCTACTATTGTATGCTACAGCCCTCCTGTCTCGAGCTGCTTTCAGGATTTTCTCTAAGACTTGTAAGTTTTAATATTAGATGATGGGTTGTGGACCAATTTTTATTGATCTTGAGGGGGGTTCTCTGTACCACCTAGATTTTGATGCTTGTTTTCTTTGCCATCTTAGGGAAATTCTCTGCTATAATTTTGTCTAACATACCTTCTTCCCCCCCTCTCTTTCTTATTCTGGGGTCCCAATTATTCTAATATTGTTTTATCTTACAGTATCAGTTATCTCTTGAATTCTCCACTCATGGTCCAATAGTTGTTTGTCTCTCTCTTTTGCTCAGCTTCTTTATTCTCTTTCATTTGGTCTTAAATATCACTAATATTCTGTTATGCCTCATTATGCTTGAAGAACAGTGGCCCAACTGTGCTTCAGATCACAGTTGAAGGTAACTCCTAGCTGAATACCCCTCCTTGGCTCTGTCTCTGCCACCAGCTTATCGGCTCTGATACCTGAGGGCTCTGCCACACTCAGGCACCCCTGGTCTTTCTGTGACCCTGCAGGTCCTGAGATCACACTGTCCCCACGAGGGTACCACCCCTCACTTAACCTCTGGAGCAATGTACCTCAGTAGAGCAGACTTCTAAAAGTTCTGATTTTGTGCTCCACTGCTCTCTCACTTGCCAGGAGCCGCTCCTCCCCATCTGTCTTCCCGTATGTTGCCTCAGATTCACTTCTCCACATATCCTACCTTCCAGAAAGTGGTCGCTTTTCTATTCCTAGAATTGCTACTCTTCTTTTCTATCTCCTTTTGAGTTTGCAGGGGTTAGGAATGGTTTGATAACTATATAGCTGAACTCCTGGGACCTAATGGTATTTCAGTCCTTTACTCCTCCAGCATCTTGCTTACCTCTGAATTTTAATTTTTTTAAAGACGCATTTGTTTATTTTAGCAAGTGAGAAAGAGAGTGAGTGGGGAGGGGGTCAGAGAGAGAATGTCAGTCATACTACCTGCTGAGCATGGAGTCTGACTTGGGACTTGATCCCACAACCCATGAGATCATGGGCAACTGAACCATCCAGGTGCCCCAGAAATGACATTTTAAAAATCTGTATCAAATTTTTACACCAGGGGCATCTGGAATGTTACAAAAGAGCTGGTGCTCCTTCCAATACACTTCCTCTTGGGAAGTCACAACATAAAGGGAGATGTGAATTTACCAAGGGACCAACAATACCTGTGATTTGAGTAAGCCTCCCAACTCTGAAGGAAGGGCTCGAGAGCTGGAACCATACAGTTCAGTATTGAACTTTCCTTGGACATGTTTGCCCAACAATTTGAATGATAGATATGGTTTTCTACAGTTCACTTGCACTTTTTGTGAAAAGTCAAAATATAATTAAATCATGCTACCCAGCTTTCATGCATAGGAAATAAGCCAGGGAAAGACATATTGAGCAGAGAATCAGTTTGAGGTGGGAAGTAGGAGTTGGGAAATTTTAACAGTGTAGTTCCTGTTGCTGCTGGAGGAGTGCAAATGATTCCATTTTTCAAATGATGCAAAAATGTACACCATTTGAAGTCTTGACCACTCTAAGAAACAGGAGACTGTCAGACCACAATACAGAAGACAGAGGCAAGTTGTGTGAATATTGATCATTGTGGATCTTGGTTAAAAAAACCAAGTAACTGTTCATGAGAGCTGTGTAGTATCAACTATTTGAACAAAAACCAGCCACTTCAGTGTTTGAGCAGTCAGAGTTCAACTTCAGACTGCCATTCCATCTCAGTTCCATTAGGCAGTTTAGAAGCCATGAGGCATTTTCTCTCACAGCTGTCCCTGAGCTAGGGCACTGTAGCTACTGATTATATCTTGGGTGGGAACAAAGTATGCTAGTTTCAAGTGTTTTTTGTTTGTTTGTTTGTTTTTTCATTTAAAATCCAGCATAGTGAACACAACAGTGTTATATTAGTTTCTGTGTGCAATATAGTGATTCCATTCTATGCATTACTCAGGGCTCACCATGATAAATACATTCTTCATTCGTTTCAACTATTTCACCCATCCCCCCACCCACCTCCCCTCTGGTAACCATCTATTTGCTCTTTACAGTTAAGAGTCTGTTTTTTGGTTTGTCTACTTCTCTCTCTCTCTCTCCCCCCCTCTTTTTCTCCTTTACTTATTTGTTTTGTTTCTTAAATTCCGCTTATGAGTGAAATCAAATGGTATTTGTCTTTCTTTGACTGACTTCATTTTGCATTATATTCTCTAGCTTCATCCAGACTGTTGCAAATAGCAAGATTTTGTTTTCTTATGGCTGAGTAATATTCCATTTTATATATACTATATCTCTTTTATCCATTCATCTACCAGTGGACACTTGGGCAGTTTCCATAGTTTGGGTATTATAAATAATACTGCAATAAACATAGGAGTACATATAACCTTTTGAATTAATGTTTTCAAAGTCTTTGGATAAATATCCAGGAGTGTGATTACTGGATTTTATGGCAGTCCTGTTTTTAATTTTTTGAGGAATCTGCATACTGTTTTCCAGAGTGGCTGCACCAATCTGCATTCCTACCAACAGTGCACAAGGGCTCCCTTTTTCTCTATATCCTTGCCAACATTTGCTATTTCTTGTATTTTTATTTTAGCCATTCTGACCCATGTGAGGTGTTACCTTATTATGGTTTTGATTGCGTTTCCCTGATATGAGTGATGTTGAGCATCTTTTCATGTGTCTATTGGCCATCTGGATGTCTTCTGTGGAGAAATATCTGTTTACTTATTCTGCCCATTTTTATTTAGATTATTTGGGGTTTTTTGGTGTCAAGTTGTATAAAGTCTTCATGTATTTTGGACACTAATCATTTTTGGATTTTCATTTACAAATATCTTCTTCTATTCAGTAGGTTGTCTTTTAGTTTTGTTGATTGTTACTTTTGCTATGCAGGAGCTTTTTATTTTGATGTAGTCCCAATAGTTCACTTTTGTTTTTCTTTCCCTTGCTCCAGGAGACATTTCTAGGAAAATGCTGCTATGACCAATGTCAGAGAAATTACTACCTGTGCTCTCTGTTAGGATTTTTATGATTTTAGATCTCACCTTTATGTCCTTAATCAATTTTGAGTTTATTATTGTTCATGGTATAAGGAAGTGGTCCAATTTCATTCTTTTGCATATAACTGGCCAGTTTTCTCAAGACCATTTGTTGAGGAAACTATTTCCCATTGCATATTCAAACCTCCTTTGTTGATTAGTTGACCATTACCATACTCTTCTGAATATTGCAGCTTTGTAACTATAACTTGAAATATGGAAATGTGATGCCTCCAGTTCTCTTGTTCTTTTTCAAGATTGCTTTGGCTATCAGGGTGTTTGGTGGTTCCATACACATTTTAGGATTGCTTTTTCCAGTTCTGTGAAAAATGCTCTTGATATTTTGATAGGGATTGCATTAAATCTATAAATCGCTTTGGCTAGTATAGACATTTGAACAATATTTTGTCTTCTAATCCATGAGCATGGAGTATCTTTCCATTTGTTTGTGTCATGTTCAGTTTTTTTCACCAATATTTTATAGTTTTCAGAACATAGGTCTTTTATTGGTTAAATTTTTTCCTAGGTTATTTGGTTAAATTTATTCCTAGGTATTTTATTATTTTTGGTGCAATTGTAGGATTATTATCTTAATTTCTCTTTCTGCTGTTTTATTACTAGTGTACAGAAATGCAACAGATTTCTGTATATTGATTTTGTATCCTGCAAACTTGCTGAATTCATATCAGTTCTAGGAGTTTTTTGGTGGAGTCTTTAAGGTTTCTATATATAGCATCATCTCATCTTCAAAGAGTGAAAGTTTTACTTCTTCCTTACCAATTTAGATACCATTTTTCCTTTATCTTCTCTTATAGTGCTTGAATAAATGTTGAATAAAAGTGGTGGGAGTGAGCATCTTTATCTTCTTCTTGACCTGAGAGGAAAAGCTCTCAGTTTTTCCCTCATTGAGGATGATGTCAGCTGTGGGTTTTTTATATATGACCTTTATTATGTTGAGGTATGTTCCCTCTAAACCTACTTTGTTGATCATTTTTATATGAGTGTGTATTTTGCTTTTTTCAAATGCTTTCTCTGCATCTGTTGGACAGATCATATGGTTTTTATCCTTCTTCTTGTTGATGTGATATATAACATTTGAACCACCCATGCATCCCAGGAATAAATCCTATTTGATCATGGTGAATGATTTTTTAAATATTTCTTTATCTGAAAGAGAGAAAGAGTGTGTGTGGGGGGGGAGGGATGAGGAAGAGGGAGAGAGTCTCAAGCAGACTCTCCACTGAGCGTGGAGCCTGACATAGGAGTCAGTCTCATGACCATGAGATCATGAACTGCGCCAAAACCAAGAGTCAGATGCTCAAACAACTGAGCCACCCAGACACCCCAGGAAATGATTTTTTAAATGTACTGTTGGAATCAGTGTGCTAATATTTTGTTGAGAAGTTTTGCATCTATGTTCATCAGAGATACTGATCTGTAGTTCTCTTTTTTGTGGTGTCTTTATTTGGCTTTAGTAACAGGATAATGCTGGCCTCATAGAGTGTATTTGGAAGCTTCTCTTTCTTTTCTAGTTTTGAGAATATTCTTTGAGAAGAATAGATATTAACTCTTCTTTAAATGTTTGGTAGAATTCACCTGTGAGGTTCTCTGGTCTTAGACTTTCATTTGTTGGATGTTGTTTTATTTTGAGGGAGAGAGAGAGGTAGGGGCAGAGGGAAAGGAAGAGAGAGAGTCTTAAGCAGGCCATGGAGCCTGGTATGGGGCTTGATCTTACAACTCTGAGATTATCACCTGAGCTGAAATCTAGTTGGACACTCAACCAACTGAGCCAACCAGTCCCTGGGAAGTTTTTTGAATATTGATTCAATTTCAGTGCTAGTAATCAATCTGTTCAAATTTTCAATTTCTTCCTGATTCCATTTTGTTAGGTTATATGTTTCTAGGAATTTATCCTTTTTTTTTTTTAAAGATTTTATTTATTTATTTGACAGAGAGAGAGATCACAAGTAGGCAGAGAGGCAGGCAGAGAGAGAGGAGGAAGCAGGCTCCCTGTGGAGCAGAGAGCCCGATGCGGGGCTCGATCCCAGGACCCTGAGATCATGACCTGAGCCGAAGGCAGCAGCTTAATCCACTGAGCCACCCAGGCGCCCCGAATTTATCCATTTTTTTCTAGGTTATCCAATTTTTTGCTATATGATTTTTCATAATATTCTCTTATAATCTTTCATATGTCTGTGGCGTCAATTGTTATTTCTATTCTTTCATTTCTGATTTTTTAAATTTGAGTCCTCTTTTTCTTTTTTCAAGAGTCTCACAAAAGGTTTACCAGTTTTGTTGATATTTTCAAAGAACCAGCTTCTGGTTTCATTGATCTGTTCTGTTGGTTTTTTAATTTCTATTTTGCTTATTTCTGCCTTAATCTTTATTATTTCCTTCCTTCTCCTGGTTTTGGGTTTTGTTTATTTTTCTTTTTCTTGTGTCATTAAGTGTAAGGTTTAGCTATTTATATGAGATTTTTTTCATGCTTCTTGAGGTAGGCCTATATTGTTATAAAATTCCCCCTTAGAACAGCTTTTGTTGCATCTCAGAGATTTTCGACCATCCTGTTTTCATTTTTAGCTGCTTTCATGTATTTTTTAAATTTCTTCTTTGATTTCTTGGTTGATCTATTCACTGTGTGGTAGTGTGTTATTTAATTTCCATGCATTTTTGCTTTTTCTAGATTTCTTATGGTGACTGATTTCTAGTTTCATAGCATTGTGTTCAGAAAATATGCATGGTATGACTTGTATCTTTTTTAATTTGCTGAGACTTCTTTAGTGATTATATGTAATCCACTCTACAGAATGTTCCATGTGCACTTGCAAATACTATGTGTTCTGCTATTTTAGCATAGAATGTTCTGAATAGACGTTAGAACCTGCTGGTTCAGTATGTCAAACTAAGTCACTATTTCCTTGTTGATTTTCTGTTTGGACCATCTGTCCATTAGGTAAGTAGGGTGTTAAAGTCCCCTACTATTTTTGTATTACAATCAATTACTTCCTTTACGCTTATTATTAATAATTTTATGTATTTGGGTGCTACCATGTCAGGTGGATAATACTTACAATTCTTATATCATCTTGTTGGATTGCCCCTTAATGATTCTTCAGTGTCCTTTGTCTTTTGTCACAGTCTCTGTTTTAAAGTCATTTTAGGACAGCTCGATGGCTCAGTCAGTTAAACTTCTGCCTTCAGCTCAGGTCATGATCTCAGGGTCCCGCATTGGGCTCCCTGCTCCGCGGGGAGTCTGTTTTATCCTCTGCCCTTCCTCCCACTCATTCTCTTTGTCCCTCAAATAAGTAAATAAAATCTTTTTAAAAAATAAAATAAAGTAATTTTATCTGAAATAAGTATTGCTCCCTAGACTTTTTTTTTTTTCAAATCCATTCACATGATAAATGTTTCTTCATTCCTTCACTTTCAATCTGCTTGTGTTCTTTAGGTCTGAAATGACTCTCTCATAGGCAGCATATAGATGGGTCTTGCTTTTTCATTCATTCTGTCATCCTGCCTTTCAACTGCAGCATTTTGTCCATTTACATTCAAAGTAATTATTGATATGTGTATTTATAGCCATTTTGTTACTCATTTTATGGTTGTTTTTGTAGTTCTTCTCTGTTCTTCTTTTCTCTTACTCTCTTCTCACATTTAGTTGGCTTTCTGTAGCAATAAGATTTCTTTCCCTTCATTCTTTGCATATCTATTACTGATTTTTGATTTGTGGTTACCATTCATTTTGTATATAACATGTTCTATATATAACAGTCTATATTAAGCTGATGGTTGATCAAGTTTGAGCCCTTTCTTTACTCTTCTCCCTGCCCTCACATTTTAGGTATATGGTGTCTTACTTTATATCCTTTTATTTTGTGAGTCCTTTGAATGATTTTTATAGATATACTTATTTTTATTGCTTTTGTGCTTCCTAGTTTTCTTACTATTACTTATGGTTTTTCCTTGCCAAGCAGAGAGTCCCCTTTAACATTTCTGGTAATACTGGTTTAGTGGTCATGGATTCCTTTAATTTTTGTATGATGGGGAAACTTTATCTCTCTTTCTATTCTGAATGATAACCTTGCTGGATAGAGTATTTTTGGTTGCAGTTTTTTTTTTTTTCTTTCAGCATTTTGAATATGTCACTTTCTTCTGGCCTACAAAGTTTCTGCTGAAAAATTAACTAATAGCCTTTTTGGTTTCCTCTGTATGTAACTGTTTTCTTATTTCTTGTTGGTCTTCAAATTCTCTCTTTACCACTACTTTTTGCTATATCAGTTACTGTGGACCTCCCTGAGTTGATTTTGTTGGGGGGTCCTTGTGCCTCCTGGGTTTAGATTTCTTTTTCCTTCCCCACATTTGAGAATTTTTCAGTAATTATTTCTCCAAATAAGTTTTCTTCTCCCCTTTCTTTCTCTTCTCCTTCTGAAAGCCTTATGATGCAAATGTTATTACATTGGATGATGTTGCTGAGTTCCCTAAGTATGTTTTCATCTTGAAAAAAAATTTTTTTCCTCTCAGCTATTGAACTTGATTGCATTACCCTGTCTTCCAGGTCAGTAATCCATTCTCTCTTTTCTCAGTCTACTATTAACCCCACCTGGTGTGGTTTTAATTTCATTTATTGATTTCTTCATCTATCTTCTTTTCTCTTTTGAGAGGGAGAGAGAGAAGGAGGGGAGGGGCAGAGGGGAATTGAGAGAGAGAATCTAAAGCAGGCTCCACACCTAACTCAGAGACTGACACAGGACTTGATCTTACAACCCTCAGATCATGACCTGACCTGAAATCAAGAGTCAGACCCTTAACCAACTGAGCCACCCAGGTGCCCCTCTGATGGGTTCTTTTATGTTTTCTATCTCTTTCTTAAGGGTCACACTGATGTCCTTCACTCTTTTCTCAAGTCCTTTGAGTGTCTTTATGACTACTACTTTAAATTCTCTATCAGGCATATTACTTATCTCCATTTTGCTTAGGTCTCTTGTTGTGATTTTGTCCTCTAGGTTATAGAGGTAGTCATCCATATTTTCTTCCAATATTTGTACGTTATAATTTCTGATTCATTTTGGATTAATTATGGTGTATGCTGTGAGGAATAAATCTTTATTTTTTCTATATGGCCACACATTTTTTAAAATACTTCTTATTTTAAATGCAGTGGAAATTATTTCCTCCACTGATCTGAGATTCCTCTTCTATATAATACATTGACAAATGTAATAAAATATATTTCTATTTCCTATTCTGTTGGTCAACTTATCTATTTATGTGCCAGTATCATACTCTCTTACTTACAGTTTTATTAATTAGTATATTAGTATATAATATTTAAAATATTAGTATATTTTAATGTCTGGTAGAGCTAGCTTTCTTCATTGCTCTTCTCTTCAGCATATTCCTGGCTTTTTTTTTCCTTCCTAACAGACATCACCAAAATGTCAAGCTGGAAAGAAAAACATTGTGATAATTTATTGTGATGTATATACACACACACATATAAAATAACTTAGGGAGAAAATGACACTTATAAGATATTACATCTTTATATCTATGAATATATGTCTCCATTGCTCATGTCTACAGGTGTGTTTTTTTGGAGTTCTTTATTATTTTACTCATAGGTTTTAGACATTTTCTATTATATTTGTATTTAGGTGTTTAGCTTTCTTTTGGCTGTCTTAAATGGGGTATTTTCTTAAATTATATTTTCTAACTTGTCTTTGTGTATACAAAGGGTTTTATTTCTATGGACTAATTTTATAACCTGTTCCATCATTAAATCTTTTGTTTTATTTTTGCATTTTTTAGAGTTTTCAGGTATATATAACCATATCATCTTTAAATAGCTGTAGTTTTGCCTCTTGCTTTCCAATTCTTGTGTCTACTTTCTTATCTAGTTACATTGGTTGTTAATAACCCCAATATAATGGTAAATAGTACCGAGGACAGTCTGCATCCTTATCATGTTTCTTACTTTGAAAGAAAAGTCTGTAGTGTTTCCCCCATTGAGTTTAGAGAATAAATGAGAAAAATATAAATTGGTCTTTTATATTAGCCCACATACTTATATTTCTAGTGCTCTTCATTTCTTCCTATACAGATTCAACTTACTGTTTAAATAATATCTTTTCAGCCTGAAGAACTTCACTTAGTGTTTCTTATAAGGCAAGTCTTCTCTCAATGAATTCTCCCATTTATTGTTTATCTGGGAATTATTTTATTTCACCATCATGTCTGAAGAGTTGTTTTACTGGATATAGAATTCTTGGTTGACAGTTTTTTCTTTTAGCACGTTGAGTATAACATTTCACTACTTTCTGGCCTCTGTTGTTCAGATGGGAAGTCAAGTACTATTTGTACTGATAATTCCTTATATGTGATAAGTCATTTCTCTGTTGCTGCTTTCAAGATTTATCTTTTTCTTTGACTTTCATCCATTTTGCCTCAATGTGTCCGGGTATGGATCTTTTTGTATTTATCCTACTTGATGTCTGCTAAACTTCTTGAACATGTAGATTAAGGTTTTATGTCAAATTTGAGTAATTTTGATGTTTTTCCCCCAATATTTTCTACATCTTTCTCTTCTGTGATTGTCATTACATGTAAATTGGTATGCTTGCTCTTGTCCCATAGGTTTCTGAATTTATTCTTTTTAAAAATCTTTTCTCGGGGCGCCTGGGTGGCTCAGTGGGTTGAAGCCTCTGCCTTTGGCTCAGGTCATGATCCCAGGGTCCTGGGATCGAGCCCCACATCGGGCGCTCTGCTCCGCAGGGAGCCTGCTTCCTCCTCTCTCTCTGCCTGCCTCTCTGCCTAGTCATGATTTCTCTCTGTCAAATAAATAAAATATTTTTTAAAAAAAATCTTTTCTCCCCTCATTCTTCAGTCTGGATTGTTTCTATTAATCTATCTCTACTCTCAGTAATTCTTCCTTTTATCATTTCAAATATCATCCAAATTGAGCTCCATTCATGATTTTTTCATTTCACTTATTGTATTCAACACCAGAATTTCAATCTGGACTTTTATGTAATTTTGAATTTCTTATTTCTTCTATTCATTGACTTCTTATTGTCACACTTTAATTCTTTAAATATGAGTTTCTTTAGTTCTTTAAGCCTGCTTATAATACCTGCTTTGAAGTCTTTTTCTGTTAAATCCAACATCTGGGAATACTCAGAGACCTTTCTGTTGACTGCTTTCCTCTCTGATTCTGAATCACACTTTCCCATTTTTTTGGCAAGTCTTCTATTTTTTTTTTCACTGAAAGCCAGTCATTTAAAATGAAATATTATAGTAACTCAAGTTTGTAATTTCTCTTATTATTCAGGAAAATACTAGGGACATTGTTTTCACAAGCAAGAAGATGGATAAATAAAAAAAATTAACCATTGTATTTAATTATTCTCTGTATCAATCAGTTTTTTAGAAGTCTAGAGCTCTACTAAGGGAAACTAAACTGTAATCTGTAAACTGGCAACCATACCACAGTAGCATTAGCAAACAAAGTCAGCTTGTCTCTACAATCTCAGATCCCTTTTATTTCCTTTATTATTTCTTCATGAACAAACCCTTAAAAAGAAAATATTTTTCTTAACTTAATCAAAGGAAATAGTTATATATAGTTGTAGTTAATCTACTAAGGATGCCTGTAGCACCTCAAAAAAATAAATTTCGTAAGGACTAGTCCAGTTCTATCTTTTGTTTGCATTTTTATAGAGGTCATCTAGAAAAAGAAATAGTTTGCTCAAGAGAAGGTATCTCTTTGGAGGAATGGCCTTTTTTATCATCCCTGGGAGATAAAAATGGTAGGAACTTCTTTGTAAGGCTGATTTAGCTCCACAGCTTAGTGTAAATCTTGTGAGGCAATCAATACTCACATGAAGTATAAATATTCTTTTATTATTGTCCAGAGTAATATCTTGACTTTTCATTGGAACCAAATTTATTTAGCAAAATTTCTGTACTTTGGCCATAAGAAATTGTGATGATCCTGAGATTGACTTATCTTTATTCTATGTGACACCAGATTTTGTGTGAAATTTCTAGAACTAGACCATCTCCTCAACATTCTCTGGACCAAAAGTACCTGTATCAGGAAAGGTAAAATCCATCAACTTCAAAGGACACAAACCAACCTAACAATCTATGATTGGGGCCATCCTAATCTATCTGTATCCATGGGCCAAGAGTCAAATGGTGGTTCAGCTTCCTGGGATGAGGTATGGTCATTATTCTTACACCATCCAATGCTACTGTCAAAGTTGTGAAAGTTCTGTAAGAGTTGTGGAAAATTTAAAGGATAATATGTATTTCCTTAAATGTAAAAAATTCTATTTCTACAGAGTGGCCATGGGTTTTTTTCTTCTATAAATAGATCTCTATGGACATAAACATGAGGCCAAGATATGCAGGAAAAACATATATAGTGTATGTGTGTGTATATCTGCATTGTCATACACACACACACACACACACAGACACACACATATATATATATAATGACTCTTTTCTCCTTTGTGTCTATATTAAATGAATGAGTAATTAATTCAGCAAACATACTGAGCATTTACTACCTGCCAGTCACCATCACAGGCATTAGGGATACAAGGCTGAACAAAAATAGGCACAATTCCTTTGTCACTTACGGGATATTAGGAGGATACAGACATTACATATATACTTACAATGATACATGAATGCTTTAAATGTAGTTTAGGTTATGAAGAGATTACTTTGAGCCACGAGTAACAGAAATATTTGTATAAAAAAGAGAAATATTTGTACAGTAAGTTGTGAAATACATATTTCTCTTTTTGAGAAAAGGTGATATATAAGTTTATAAGCCTATTTATATCTGTTATTTCTTTAAGTTGTGCTCTAAAAAACATTCGCTAGCCTATCTTAATGTTCCTTGAAAAGGGGTGCTATGGTCCAATTGCTTTGGGAAATACTAGATATACATATTGCCTTGTAGCATATTAAGTTATATGGGGAGGTCCTTTAGCAAATAAACTTCTTTTATCTAATTGAATCCAACATTTCTCAAACTTTGACTATAGCATTCTTCACCCTAACCATTTAAAATTCTGATAAATTGATGTTCCACAAACATGGCTTATGTTTATTGAGTATGTACTTTGTATTACACATGGCACTACTTCACCTGCATTGCCTCATTTCATTATTATCACAAGTATATGAGGTTAGATGTATAGATGAAGAGGTGGAGACATGGAACTAACAAAGATTGCTTCAGTTCACAGAAACTAGGATATGCACATAGGTTGTCTAATAACATATTCTGTGCTCTTAACAGGTGTGCTATTGTTTGGGAAATGTTGATTTAAATAAAACTACTTTTGTTATTTGTATATTAAGTGAGCAAGGTACAGTCTGTACCTTAAAAGGGCAAGATCCCTTACAGATTCTTCACAATGCAGAATGTTGTTCCTGTGAGTTACAGATACATGATGGGGTGGTATCATATATTCCCCTCCCCCTCCCCCTCTCCCCGGGAGTTTGTATCATGAGCCACTGCTTTAGAATATGTTTGTAAAGTTATCATAGAAGTCTGATGATATCAAAGCAAGGATACCCATATATTGAAGTTTTATGCAAAGGAATAAAGATATTTTAAAAGTTATTGGCTGGATAATCTAAATTTTCATTTGATTTTGTTCTTTATTAAAAAACATTTGGGGTTTCAGATTTATGGAATATAATGAATCACCATTAAGGACATTTGTGTTAGTGATTTCAGAAGAAATGTAAAACAAACAAATGACCTAAAGAGCACAGGAATGGCACATAAAGATCAAGGGCACAGAAGCTTATAACAGAATATCCTTACTCTCGGAGAAGGTAGTCTAAGACCAGAATGATTCAATTTCTTGGCAGTGAACGGGTGAAAGATGCGTGTCATTCTGTTCATGTTTGTCTCTGCACTGCTTTACTGACCAATTCAGCACTCCCCAATGAGAATGCTCATTCCAAAGGATTCATCATCGAAAGTCTGTGGCCAGTTTCCCTTTGTTGTTGTCAGTACATCCAATGGTGAAGCAATTATATTCTCTTAGTAACACGGTGCAAAAGAGAAGTTGTCTTTGGCACAAATTACTTTGACAAAGGAAAAAGAAAAACCAAAGTTTAGTTTTCTGTTGTTGCTTTCCCTAGTAGAAACCTTTTGGAGTTTGGCCCAGTCCTTTTCTGAGAAATGTCTTCCTCACCCACAGGCGTGAGGCTGGCGGCCATGTCTGGACAGTCTGATCCCACCTCCTATCCTGTGGGCAAAACTGATTGAACCAGAGGGATGCCCGAGCCCAGAAAGCACATCTGTGGCTTTGCTGAAGCAATCAGATCTAGTCAGGACTTGCAGACTCAACTCAGTCTTGGGTTTGTGGGCTGAGAGGTCACTTCAGAGTTGGGATTTATATGGTCGTGTGTTTACTAAAGGAGAGAACACTGGACCGTGAAAGGAAATAGATACATGCAGCGGGAAACAGAAAGGAGAAAACACTTGGCCCCAATGAGACAGAGACAGAAACATCTTTGGTTCTCATCTTATAGCTTCAAGTTGAGTTCTGCCTGAGTTCTACCTGTTCAATCTCTGAGCTACTCAGCCTCTTGCCAATACAACCTCCCCTTGGTTCTCACTGATTTGACTTGCAACCACACATTTCCTGATCAAGAAAAACATTTTTTATTCATGGACTCATCCCCCCAAAAATGTATGTGGGGTAAACTCAGCAACTATGTCATCATTTTCTGATCAGCAGTGTGTCTTTGTTAAAAACCCCTACATTCTCCAGCAGGGCAAATCCCACAAGCCTCGCAAAAAGCTCTGGTTTTCTTCAGAGACCTTACTGATTGTGACTAAAGCTCACAAAGTCATTGCACTAGGGTTTGATTTCACCATCTGTGCTGGTGGAAATACATACACATTAAAATTTTAAATGCAATTTTTGATATACAAAATGCAATTTTTGATACACAAAATCATCTGAAATGCACAAAATCCCTCTAGCAATTTTGAGAGACCTGTTGGATAGGTTGTTTACCTATAATCCTTATCTGTCAATGAATATGTCTACATTTGCTGTAGAAAAACAGCAAAGATAGAGATAAGCAGCAGCAGCAGGGAATCATAGTGATTTCAATTGATTTTGTGGGGAAGGGAGGTCAGTTCCAAAGGTATCCATATTATTTAGTGTTTACACTCCCAATGTTGACACAGCATTCACCTTTTAAAATATTTACTTTTATTACTTTTGAAAATACATGTTGCCTACACAGGCTTTTTCAATCAGAGAATATTAAAGACAATGATCTCGTTCCGTCAGAGCTCCTGTTTATCACATGAAATCTTGACTGTTGAGACAAAGCCACCATCCACACTGAGAAGCAAAAAAAAGCATCAGCGTTTTTAAGCTGCTGGTTACAAAACCATTTGACATATTATAAAATCCAGTGCATGTTTCCAGGAGAGAAAAAAGGGTGCAAAACTCATACTACATCGTACTCAAAATGAAAGTGAGATACAGCTGACTTTGATCAGAGGTTGAAAATAATCCTTGCAAATTATGTACGCACAAAAAGATTGCAGGGGGGAAGATGCAGTCATGGCTTCTTGTGTCCTTTTTACCCATTCTGTTGAGCTCTGACTTCTCAGGAATGACAACTGATGGGAAATTTGTTTGTCAAGATTTCTAACGATGTTCTCTCCGTAGTCTTGCTTCTCTGCAGGGCAGCTGGCAGAGATATTTGTACAGAACAGGCTTTCACCCATTTCCAAGGAAGACTTCCAACGAATGAGTCCGGGAATCATCCAGCAGCTACTCAGCTGCTCCTGCCAGCTGCCTGAGGACCAAGCAGCAAAGTTGCCACCGACCACTCTGGAGAGTAAGTTGTGACTCTTTCCTGAGAAAAGTTAGTGCACGTAATGTAGCGACCATAGGATACGTACTACATACCAGGCGCTGCTCTCAGCATTTTACCTTTCTCAGCTCACTCGATCCTCACGACACAATGAGCTAGATACTGTTATTATCCCCATTTTACAGATAAAGGAACAGGCACCTAGAAGTTAAGTGACTTGACCAAGGACACACACTGGGGTGAGTGACGGAGTTGGATGTAAACCGGAGCAAGCTGGTCCCAGCACTCTCATTATCAGCCACTGGGCTATGTTACCTTTCCTTGAATAATTTCTATATTGTATGTAAGTTACAGAAATTGATTTATTCTCTCTATATGACTCAGGCACAGACGAACTTCAAAGTTCCTAGTTGAGAAGTGCCATGGTATAAGAGAAAGAACACAAGTGATGGGATCAGAGATGCAAAGTTGAGTCCTACCTTCTAGCTGGAGTCAACTCCATGATCTTAAGCCCTCTCTTTATTTCCCCAAGCCTGTCTTCTTTTTTTTTCCCTGCACTGTGGGAAAGCAGTGACACCACACAGCTTCCCATCCTTTCACACATCATGACACACATAAAAAACAAAGGCTCGCTGGGGTAAACCAAGAAGCTCCTCTGGGATAGAAGTGACCTTGGAGAGAGTTGCCAGCCTCGGGATCAGGCTGGCATCCCCAGGAAGTAAAGGCTAGATATTTGCACTCACCTGTATCCCACTGGATCACCACAGTAAGTGAGCTCCACGATAAGGCTTCCTAGGGTAGCTGTAAGTTTCAAATGGGACAATGTGTACAAAAATGTGTTCTGCACCCGAAAGCCACTGTATATTTAAAAGAAAAAGAAATTGTGGCCAAAAACATCCATGATGGGTAGCAAAAATGTGACAGTTAACATATGCATGCTTTAAGTATTACCAGTGATCAGAGGGCCTTATGTAGACTTTTTTAGAGTGTTTTCTTTCTCTTTGAGATAGTCTTGCAACGTCCATCAGGGGTGAACTGTCTAGCTACACACTTCTAACACAGTGTGAATTTTGCACCTTCAAGTGGCTCTTTTGAAGATTTTATGTGAACAAAAACCTGCCAGACCGAAATATCTAAGACTCCACATTCTCTGAAAGGAAAAAAAAAGCAAATTAAACCTAAACAATGAAATAATTCAGCACCTGCTGGTCAGCGTTGGCTCAGAAACGGAGAAGGGGGACAGACCATGGAGACCTAGGAGCCTCGCTGAGCATATTTACATGCCCACCCCTGTCCCCTTATCTGCTGCATAGGGGCCACTGTGAAACAGCTTTGTGAGCTGAAGATCTGTGAGAAATGTTTCTTTCTAATGAACACCTAGACCCTTCTGCGGAATGGTCCTCCTGAGAACAATTCAGAGAAATCACACTGACTATAGGACCCAGGAAAGCATTACTGTGTTCAACTTGAAATGCTACATTATGTAACTTAAGGGAAAGGTGTAAATAACAGAAAATGTGGGCTGAAGACAGAGGCAGGGGGGGATATTAGGAAGAACAGTGTTTGTTGTGCTGGAATCTGACCCCTAAGCACCACCTGCATGTGAGGTTCCAGGAAAGTGTGTTACAGCCCCCCCCCCCCCCAATCGGGTTTCAGACCTATTCAAGGGAGCTGCTCAAGAATGGCTAGGAATTTAGTGATTAGGTCAAGTTCCTTTTTTTTTAAATTTATTTATATATTTTTTCAGCAAAACAGTATTCATTGTTTTTGCACAACACCCAGTGCTCCATGCAATATGTGCCCTCCCTACTACCCACCACCTGGTTCCCCCAACCTCCCACCCCCGCCCCTTCAAAACCCTCAGGTTGTTTTTCAGAGTCCATAGTCTCTTATGGTTCGCCTCCCCTTCCATGATTAGGTCAAGTTCTATATAATGATGGGAAACATTTCTATAGAATCTGTCTGCAGGCTGCCTGACTCCAGTCAAGACTCCATGACATCTCTGTAAGGACCTGGGGTGATTAGCAGAGTCCCGTGGCCACAAAAGACAGATTTTAGGGTTTTCAGGCTGTCTTTGCCTCATGAGAGCAGGTGAAATCTGATTCACAGAAGACCGAAACAGATTTCTAAGCTTTCAAGTTAGGGAGGGTCCAAGACCCCATTGTAGTTGCCCTCAGGACAAAGGGGAGAGGAGTAGAAGAATCAAAGGACTGGGGACTTTGCCCTTTACCTGGGAAATGCCACATTCTAATTTATCCTTGTGAATTCTCAACATTTGCTGATCTTTTGTAGCCTGAATGACCCTGGAATCACATAAAAATGTGGCAACTTTGAACTTTATTAGACATCCTTTGAATGTCTTTAATTTATGTATTCAATGATAAGAATGACATTCCCACATAAGGTCTATTTGTGGAAGCATGAGATATGAATCTTGGTTACGTATCTCCAGGGATGTTTTTATAACATAGGTATTTTTATTAAGTCAGAACAAAATAAAACTTCTGAGTGTATGACTGATCCAAACCATTTTTATTATTTAAAAAAAATTTTAATTGTGGTAAAAAACTGAAATTGAGATGAAATTTAACCATTCTTAAGTGTATAGCTCAGCAGTATTTTCACATTATTGTGCGATAAATTTCTAGAACTTTCTCATCTTGCAAAACTGTAACTCTGTATCCATTGAACAACAACTGTCTTGTAGAGGTTCCCTAGAAGTGAAGGGGTGGTGGTAAGGGTGGGAAAATTAAAATTTGAAAGTTTTTTGCTTCTTTTGAGTACACTGCCAACACTATTTTAATATTAGACTCCTGTATGACTTAGAACTTATAATTCCATAAAAGTCCTCTTAAAAGCAAAGACTATTATCATGTTACCAGCTAGTACAAGAATGACAAGTACAGAAAAGTGGAAGAATGTTAAGACCAGAATATTTTCTATCTTAACAAATTTTAAGATGGCAGTTTCTTAAAATCTACAATGGGTTTTAATTCATAATGATAACTAAAGTATTTGATTTAACTTCTTATCTGTAGTCACTAAAGGAAATGATGGTTTAATTTTATAATTACCTTCCTTCATTGTTTACAAATCAATTTGTCATGGCTTATTAGTAATTTCTAAATAAGTAGAAGACAGAGTATTTGCTCTGAATATTTGCCACCAAGGAAAATGGTGGCCTGGAAAACTCTTTATCCCCAAATCATTTATACAGCTGACTCTTGAACAACACAGGTTTAAATGGCACAAATCCACTTATATGCAGATTTTTAATACATATACAGTATTGTACTGTAAATGTATTTTCTCTTATGATTTTATTTTCCTTTCTGTTTTTAATTTTTAAGTAGTCTCCATGCCCAGCATGGGGCTTGAACTCATGACCCTGGAATCAAGAGTCGTTCAACCAACCGAGCCAGCCAGGCACCCCTCCTATGATTTTCTTAATGACATTTTCTTTTTTCTAACTTGACATTGTTCAAGGATCAACTGTGCTTGACACTGAATGCCATTTTTTCCCCTCTCTTTTCATCTTTTTTTCTTTCCTTCTTTGCTTCTTTTTCCTTCATGCATATTTCCTTCTGTTTGAATAATCTTAAAAATTGTACTTCCTGAATATTTTTTGAAAATTTAGAAACCTATTTTTTGATAATTTTAGAGGTTATAAAAAATGATTGCACTAATTTAAAATGTAGGCTATCCTGAATTTATACTCCCAACCATTACACATTCATTGATCAGTTCTTACTAAGGCAAGCACTCATTTTAGGCCCTGGAATAATAAACACTTTGGACGTTATGAATAATTTCGAGAACTTTGGGAAGAAAGTACTCACCTTGTACAGAAACCTAGGTCTTTGATGGTCCCGAACTGTGTGCTCCCTCTATAACTCTGCTTTCTTGACTTCAGAAGGTTTAAATGAGATTGGAAGGAAATCATGACCAGTGGATGGCAGTTGATGTTGTGGTTTAAAGTGAGCGAAGTTCATTTCTTTGGCAGGGGGGAGGTAAGCTAGGTCCTTGCTTGCTGTGGTGATTTTAGTAAGAGGTAGTTGGGGTCACTTCAAACCAACCAGGTTAATGGTGAAAGTCTTTTCATCCTTTTCCTTAAAGATGAAGAAGTTTTACACACGAGAACGCTCATATAACAATTCCATATCCCCACCCGCTGTATTGTGAGATGGTTTTTTTCTGGAATTTTTGTGGGCTGGGAACATCACTACAGGTGATGAGCACTGACCCCTTTGTACTCTCCGTTTGGCTTAGAATATGGCTACAGCACAGCAGCCGTGGCCCTGCTCACGCTGGGTTCCATGCTGGGGACGACGCTGATTCTGTTCCACAGCTGTGAGGAGAACTACAGGCTGATTTTACAGCTGTTTGTGGGTCTGGCCGTCGGGACACTTTCTGGGGATGCTCTGCTCCATCTTATCCCTCAGGTAACTCTTTTCCATTTTCCATGGAGCGTTGCTAATTTCCATTTCCATTGAGTCCCTGGCGGTGTTGATGCAACATTTCACAGGGACTTGGCCAGTGTCTTCCTTGGGATTAAGTATCATTTCCCCAAAGCACTTACAGGGGAGAAGAGAGAGCCAATCCTTAGGCTCGCCACTTGTTACTCTTATTTTTGAAATAAACCAAAAAAGGTCATCAGAGGCAGATTCTTCTTAAGAGACATTCAGGAAGTATCCACTCATTATCTGTTAAATAAAAATGAATGAGCTGCAAGTTGACTGTGCTGAGTTTTCTTCAGTTGTCCCTGATGCTTACCGGATCCCTTCTCTGCCTTCTCTGCTGTTCTTTTCCTGCCCCAGAAGATTGTGCCTCCTCCACTTCCTTGCGGGCTGAACTGTTGTTTGGATTCAGCCAACGGGAGGCGCAGCAGAAAAGCCAAGCAGGAGGAGAGAGTGGCAGGGGTATTTCTTCCCCGCGCCTCCTGGCTCTGCACTTGGCTCTAGAAGCAGCGGGTTACCTACAATACTCCAGCTCCCGTGGGACGCCTCCTCCCCCGCAACACCAACCTCCCCTTAAGCTGCAGAAACATGAGTTCCAACCTTTGCCCTTTCTGCCCTAAGAGTGAGAATGGTTTCACGGGGTTGCTAACTTCAGGACATTTCATTATCCTTGTTCTTCCCCTTGCTGCCTGCACCTGTCTTGCATCATCAATAAACTGTCTCCATTTGAACCATCAAAATGAATTTCTTTTTTGCCTAATAACATCTAGATTTTCCTTAAGCAAAATATAAACACCAGGAAGCTGCCTCTTTGCTGAATTCTTGTGAGGCTCTTTATTTGTCAGAAATGACAGGGCAAAGACCCGAGATGCAAGAGTTAAGGCAGAAGGGGCTCGAGATGAGGCTATTTCTTCCCTTCGAAATCTCTTGGGATGGATAATGATGGGCAAATGAGCCCCCCTCTTGCAAAGCCGGAGATGTTAAAAATTTCCACAGGCCTCTGGCAATTTCCTACAGGGTCACTCTTGTTGCTCAGAGGCTCAAAAATGATTAGATGTTCTGAAAAATCACAAAGTGAGCCTTGGAAAATGAAACAAACCATTATTTGTTTTAATTTCCCTTGTAATCTAATTTTCTGGAAATATTTCAGGGCTTATTGGCTGGAGGCAGTGGCCGAGGCCTTTTCCTAGGTCCCTTTAGTTGTTGCAGAGCTACTTACTGCCCAGGATTCTGCAAAAACAGCAAAAGCTTCCTGTCCCTCCCCCAAAGAGGGGCATGAGGCTCCTGACAGCAGGCGTGGACTTAGGCGGATTGAGGGGCAGTGCGTCAGCTCGTACTGCAGAGACATGTTCCAGAGAGGAGATTAAAAGATCAGCTAGGTCTCCTGAAGATTGGAAGGGAACTGTTTTTTTTTTTTTAAAGATTTTATTTATTTATTTGACAGAGAGAGAGATCACAAGTAGGCAGAGAGGCAGGCAGAGAGAGAGGAGGAAGCAGGCTTCCTGCAGAGCAGAGAGCCCAATGTGGGGCTCGATCCCAGGACCCTGAGATCATGACCTGAGCCGAAGGCAGCAGCTTAATCCACTGAGCCACCCAGGCGCCCCTGGAAGGGAACTGTTTTACTTGAGGGAAGACCCATGGATAAAGGTTACTGGGGAAAGGAAGGAGAAGGTGCAGTACAAGTGTTTGGGAAGCTACAAAAATCAGTGGCCACACAGAAACAAGAAAAACACACTACTGTCATGATTTCCTCTTCTCAACTAGCAAAATGCATTCAACGTAAAGGTCTATGTTTTATTCTGAGCTTGTGGGGTTTCCTTCTGTTTTGTTTTGTAACCTTGCCGTGCCCATTATTTTAGGATATAACGTCATCATCAATATGAGATGGGTGTCCTTTAATATCTTTACCAGAGGGAAAAGTTGAGTAACGTATACTGGTTTCTAGTTACGTTCATAAATTCAGTGTATATATACTCAGACGCATATTCACGCTTACACATGTACCCATATGCGTATGTGCGTAAGCACCTCCACGTGCACGAGTATGTATGAACACATCTATGTACAGTATGGATGCGTGGAATTTCTTTTTTTCTTTTCTTACTTGGGTGGTCAGTAACATCCTATATGTAGAAACCACTGAGCTGTTTCCCAAACTGCCTTCTTGGGAGGGAATATGATACATACTGATTGACCAACTCACAAGAAATCATGAGGTCAACCAATGGGATGAGTCAACTAGAAGAAAATTCCTAATGTGTTTCTTGTATCCTTTTGTTTCCCAGAAAGCTGACGGTATTGCTGGGTATATAGTGCACACTCCGTGGAAGACGCCATTCAGGCAGATTTCTCGTTTATCTGAATATTTCTTAAATTTTCTTTAATTGCAGTGGGCATGGGCCAATAAACCTTGGATGAAATATATCTTTCTCTTTCTTTGGGATATAAAATGCATTGATCTGTTATAAAGACTTGCCGGGCACATAGATACGGATTGAACTATTGGGAACTAATGGAGGGGAGACTGAGAATATATGAAAATTTGGTTCTCCTTTCTTTTCTCTTGTACACATGTTGTTTGACCCTGAGCAAATCAGATAGTGGAAGTACGTGTACAGCTAAGAACAGACTGGGCTTTGAATGATTCCAGCAGTTTCATGGGGTTCCCCAGAAGGAAAGGTGAATATATTTAATAATGGACCCTTTAATTAATATGTAAGTCATCAAAAGTTATTTCTTTGTGTCTCCCCCCACCCCCTTTTTTCAATAAAGGTTCTTGGTTTACATAAGCAGGAAGGCTCAGAGTTTGGACATTTCCATGAAAGCAAAGGCCATCTTTGGAAACTATTAGGATTAATTGGAGGCATCTATGGATTTTTCTTGATAGAAAAATGTTTCATTCTTCTGGTGTCACCAAATACTGAGGTATATTTTACATTTTATTTATCTTTTGCTTTAGAGCTTCATAATACTCATCTTTCATTTCAAAAGTCCTTGTTGAAAAGCAATTGACATCTTCAGAAGGTTCTCTAGGTAAGGGTCGGGGCTCTAATTTCCAGAATATGCAGATTATTCTGACTGGCAGCTTTCCTGTAAGCATGGTTATTAATATTTTTAAACATCCACTGCTGGCCTGTCAAGGTACTTGTTAAAACCCGCTATTTGACCTCTGTAGCTAGTTCAGAAACAGGAGACTATTTCATGTCTGGGAATGAAGGGACCCGAAGGCCTAGCTACTAATCAGCATTTGGATGTCTTTCCTAACCCAAAACAAATAAACATGCAGACAAAAACTTAGAAAATTCACAAAATTACCCATCATTTTCTATCCTAAAAGCATTTAGAATTATAAAAACAAGAAGCTCAGAAATGGGATTTGTGGCAGATCTCCTTTTTTTTTTTCCAGCTGAATAATTGCATCCATTGTGTATATATTTGATCAATTTCTGTGTCTGTGATGAAACACAAAATGCAGTATGGTTTTTTAATGGATTTGTTTTGCTCTTACACGTTATCCCATCAGCCAATAGATTAACTGGTGGGATGGTTAAAAAGGTAAATGTGTGCAAACAGCTCTAGGAGACTAAAATAAAGCAAATTCTCTTTACAAGGTCCTGGGCTTCTATTGTCCCACGTGGTTTTCCACTTATTTTCTGGCCTTCTCCTTATTCACATAATTTATAACGTCTCTTTAGTCTTTTAAAATATCAAACACTTGTTTATTATTATCCCTAAATTTGTCTGAGATTCAGATTCTGTGCCTCAAAAAATAAGATGGTTTTATGAGTAAACAGAGGGATGATAGATGGTAACACGCTTGTAGTCTGATGTTAAGGATCTCCTGAGTGAGTTTCTGAGTGATCACATTACGGTTCTTTCAGCTTTTCTATTTGAAACTTATCACAGTAAATAAAATACTGTTGAAATGGTCTTTTTTTTTTTTTTTTTTTTTTTAATGAAGCAGGGTTTTTCTTTGTCCTGGAGCCCAAGCGAAGATGCTATAATAATTCAGAAATTAGGAATGCTAGTTTTGATCACAGTCCCGACCCTTGTATGTTCAACAACTTAACCTCCACAGAAGAGGTTCTCATCTCAATAAGCACAAAAGACAATAATAGATCCTCTTTGTCCACAACAGATTAGCATTGTCAGCCTGGGAAAATTAAATGACAAAGTCAACATATTAACCTGTGTGTAATAATTAGAAATTTAACCAGGATAGAAATGAGTGCAATAAACTCTGGCCATCCAAAAATGTTTAGAACTTATTCAGATTGTCCTGAGAACAGTCAATGAGTTTTAAGAACAGAATTTCGGGGCACCTAGGTGGCTCAGTGGGTTAAAGCCTCTGCCTTCAGCTCAGGTCATGATCCCAGGGTCCTGGGATCAAGCCCCACATTGGGCTCTCTGCTCAGCGGCGAGCCTGCTACCCCCAACCCCACTGCGTCTCTGCCTACTTGTGATCTTTGTCTGTCAAATAAATAAATAAAATCTTAAAAAAAAAAGAACAGAATTTTAAGACTCATTATATTGAGTAAAATAAAAAAGAATGCAAATGTTTCAGAAGGTACAGTGCTTTAGTGGATGAATACATTTCTGAAGATATTAATTTCATAGTTACAGTGTAATATAGTTTCAGTTATCATTCTGTGGTATCCCCATCAGAAAGAATGCAAAATTTAATTTTGTAGTAAATATGATTTGGGGGTAAATTCAAAAGGCAATATAAAAATTACCACTCAAGTCTTTTAAAATCATAACTAGACCTTTAAAGTTTCATTCTTAAGGTATTTGGAATATGAATGATGTTTCAGAGCAGTCCTGTGCTTCTCCAAGGTGAGACATTTTAGCAACTATTTATCAGGATGAAATTCTCTTAGTGCTTTTTTTTTAATTAATTAATTAATTTTTTTCAACATAACAGTATTTATTGTTTTTGCACAACACCCAGTGCTCCATGCATTACGTGCCCTCCCTATTACCCACCACCTGGTTCCCCCAACCTCCCACCCCCGCCCCTTCAAAACCCTCAGGTTGTTTTTCAGAGTCCATAGTCTCTCATGGTTCACCTCCCCTTCCAATTTCCCTCAACTTCCTTCTCCTCTCCATCTCCCAATGTCCTCCATGTCATTTGTTATGCTCCACAAATAAGTGAAACCATATGATACTTGACTCTCTCTGCTTGACTTATTTCATTCAGCATAATCTCTTCCAGTCCCATCCACGTTGCTACAAAAGTTGGGTATTCATCCTTTCTGATGGAGGCATAATACTCCATTGTGTATATGGACCACATCTTCCTTATCCACTCATCCGTTGAAGGGCATCTTGGTTCTTTCCACAGTTTGGCGACTTTTAGTGCTTTTAAAAAAAAAAGGGGAGGGGCGCCTGCGTGGCTCAGTGGGTTAAAGCCTCTGCCTTCGACTCAGGTCATGATCTCAGGGTCCTGGGATCGAGCCCCGAGTTGGGTTCTCTGCTCAGCAGGGAGCCTGCTTCCTCCTCTCTCTCTCTGACTGCCTCTCTGCCTACTTGTGATCTCTGTCTGTCAAAAAAAAAAAAAAAAAAAAAAAAAACTTAAAAAAAAAAGATTTTATTTATTTATTAAAGAGAGCAAGCACGCAAGCAAGGACAGTCAGAGGGAGAAGCAGACTCCCCGAGGACCAGAGAGTCTGATGTGGGGCTCGATCCTAGGACACTGAGATCATGACCTGAGCTGAAGGCAGACGCTTGACCAACTGAGCCATGCAGGCTCCCCTCCCAGTGTTTTTTTGTGTGCCACCCTCCATTTTGGCCAATAAGCACAGTATTAAATAGAACCATGAAATTGACAGAGGCTGCACCTGTGTTCTTCTGGCGTCAGCACTAATTTTAAACCATCCTCATCCAGCAGGGCGTGTCGTTGGTTAATGGGCATATGGGACATTCCCACCATCTTTCGCTAAACTCTGAATTAAGTGACCAGTCAGGCAGAGGCAAATCTGCTTCAACTATCCAATTGGTAGGTTACTGATCTGAGGTATTCTACTGATTTGATTACCTTCTTTCCTTTATTCTTTGATGAACAGCTGAAAATCAGTAGGATAGATAAAAAAATTCACTCCTGATTTGTCTTTCTTAACCATAAGTAGCTTGGAAAACTCTGCTAAGGACTTAAAAGCTGTTTTAAAGAGGAAAAAGCCTTTCCACAAATTCAAATCCTTGCTATCTACACCACTCTGAAACACATATGATCAGATAGACATAATATGGATCCCAATCATTTTGTTTACAAGTTTTCATAAACAAGTTGACCTTAAGGTTTTCCATCCTGCATCATCCTAATCCATGACTAGATGGGGCCAAATAAATGTTGAACAAGGACTTAGAGCATCTAAGAGTGGGGTGATCATTTTATATTGCAGCGAAGAATGGATTCTGTCCCCTAAGATGTTTTATAGTAAGTGGTCTCTGTTACATTGAGTTTTCCAGGACAACACAACCTCCAATTAGGTTTAAAACAATGTTCCCACTCTTGTTCTCAAAGTAACAAGTAAAGGGACAGGAAAAAAATATGAAAGTAACAAATAGTAGAAAACTTGCCTCCTCTGACCATGGCCTTGGGGGAAGTGTTTACAGTTCAAGGATAGATTCCTAACCTAGAGATAAGGATGCTGAACCTGAGACGTTGCTACAGCAAAGGGAAGTCTGCCGGGAGATAACAGATCTAGAGCTAACTCAAATATGAACGAAACCATCCCCTTAAACAAGCAATTTTTAAAAGTCTTATTATGTTTGTTGTGTAAATACGTCACAGGTGGCTTGGAAGAAGATAATTTCAGGCTGAGATTAGTTTTAAAATCACTTTCAGGCTGACTTTATTCCTTCTGTCTCAGTGAAGGGTTTCAGAATCCCAAGATGCATTTGAGCAAATCTCCGATGCTAACTTAGTGAGTTTTAAACTCTTTAAATAAGCTAGCTCACTAAGAAGATATTCGTTTTGTTATTTTAGCTGCAGGATCGCCCTTAACTGAATAAAAATAGTATGAGCTTTTAGGATTGTTTGGTTCAATTTCCCGGTTTTTCAGGAAGGAGGGGAGCTCATAATTCTCACCAATCAAGGAGTCCTGGATGCTTGCCTCTAAATTCCTTTACATAGTATATGGCCTTTTGGGGAAAAAATTTCTAGAATAAATATTTGAACTCTTGTCTTTTAGTAGAACTATAGAACTTTTTTTAATCTGGATTTTGATACAATGTAAAAAAAAGAACGTGGTCGATAGACAGATGCAGGTTTCCCTCCCTATCCAAAAAAAAAAAAAAAAGAACATTCCTATGAAAACTTTTGTAAGTCAAAATGGTATAAAGAAGCAATTATCATTAATTTATATGGAAGAATGTGTGAGCATTTCCAGACACAAAATAAATAATAACCTTTTTGGGACCTTTTGACACCTTAGGACACATTTTGCTATCAGGTGTTCACAATAAATCGAGATAAAGCACAGATGTTCACAGATCAAAGATCACAGATCACAGATCAAGCCTCTGGTGGCTTGATGCTGAGATACTGAGTGCAGTTCCCGGGGAAAGCGCTTAGTGGCGCCACTCTAGGCTGGGGGGCGCACTGCCGCTTTTGCCTTGCCATGAAACGGATGCCGAATGCTATTGGTTCTTTTGACTTTTTTCCGTAAAAGCAAAAATCCCCTTCTGATTTCTTTCAGTTTGTGAAAACAGGTCCTAGTGTAGGTTTTTTGTAAACGCAAATGGGGTGTAACATGAGCTTAAGAAAAATACTATGAAAAATATTACGAAAAATATTCTTTCACATCATAGAATGAGAAATCCAAGGCCCTGGGAAGGGAAATGACTTTGCCGAAATTGATCGATGAGTCAATCTCTGAAATAAAGTTACGTCATCTTAACTCACAGAAGTCAATTTCAAAATCTTAGTTCTCTGTCCTACGAAAGAATTTTTAAGAAGCGAAAAATCTCTATCTTTTGTAAGTCTGTTGTACTGTCTTCTTCAGTGAGATTTTTCTACTCTTGGACAAAGCCCCCGGAACAGAGTATTATGCTCTCAGGAATAATGGGAGGCATTGCATAATTTTGTTCCCTATCCACAATACACAATGTGCTTTAGGATCAGAAAAGGAATCCTAGACCCACAGTCCATCATACAAAAGAAGTGTCAGACTAGGTCAAGAATCCAGAATCATTTTCTTTTTTCTACAGCTTTTGGGTTTCATAAAGGTTTACATAATTTAAGAGCCTGAGTTACAGACTGTCTCGGTAGCCTCTAGCTCTGTGTGGAAGGGTCTGATGTACGTAAGAAAGTTATTTTCGTCTAAAGGTACACAGGAAAAAAGCTTGCTTCCAGCCCTTTGGCTTTACCATCTACGCTTGCCTATGAAATTTCCAAGTTCTGATACATCCCAGAATATTCAAATGTTTAAAAATCATCATAACACTCCAGGTGTTTCAGTTTTACACCAAAATGATGAGCACTGCTAATCTTTCATGAGTTATTATTATTTTTTTTTAATTTAAAATAGAAAGGCCCAGAAGATTCACAGGCAGCTGAAATTCCTGTAGGCAGTCTGACGGCCTCCGACAGAAAATGTGAGTACCAATTTTCAACAGTTAAACGTTAAATATAGAAAGTACCACAGAACAGGGTTATGTCTGTTTGAAAATAATGTGAGGAAATCATGTAGATTTCTTCCTGGGTTTGCATTTCACTATTATAGTCGTTATGAGAAAATATTTAATACTCAATCCTATCAGTCTTTCACACGCACTGAGCATTGACATCAGTTGTACTCCATTCTTTAAAAATGATGTTTTCCTAAACTGTTGAAAACTGATCCTCTGGGAATGACAATTGCTGTAAATCCATATGTAGTTATCAAGGCTCCTTTAAAAGCCTGAGCACAGCGTATAGTATGGACTTGCAGAATCACTATGTTCTGTGTCTGAAACTAATGTAATATGTGTCAACTAAATATCAATTTAAAAAAATTCATGTTTACATGATAATTGAGCCTTTTACTTCTTTCTCTGTGAAGCCTGGAGACTTCTGTCACAGTCTACTGAAATTTGGTACAAACGTCTGTCTCATGCGTGGTGTTGTCCCCGGAACGGTGGAGGTCAAATCAGAGATAATTCATCATTTGAATCTTATTCTACAACTCACTTGTTCATACAAATTTCAACCAACCTTTTTTCTTTCTGTGCTTACCCCTATTTCTGAATGTAACGTACCAATTTTATAGACCACTTTATTCCTTTTGGCTTATGTTTCTGTAATTTTCTGAATTCTTTTGGTCTCTTTCAGTTTTCATCTGTTGTTTCCAAATCTGCCTAGTGGTTCTTACTGATAGTACCCTTTTGTGACACAAGCTTCTCGGTGTTTTAGTGTTAAATTGTCATGAGTAGTTACTCCCATTCTATTGTAATAGATTAGTTACCTCGTAATAGAAATAGCTAACATTATAGGCCAGGCTATATAACATTATATAGTGCTCCACACATCATGGATTATCTTATTTAATATTCCTATGACTGAATAAAGTAAGAACAATTATTATCCCAGTAAAATAAGTGTAGAAACAAGCTGTTTGAGAGGGTAAGTTACTTCCCAGGATTTCATAGCTAGTAAGCTCCAGTACTGAAACTTACAAATGCTAATAGACCAACAATTTCATGATGGTCATTTATTCATTCATTCATGCATCTGTGTCTTCTTACATTCTTTCATTCATTCAAGAAATGTTTGACGTTGTGCTGTGTTTTGGGCACCAATGTGTGCACTGGGGAGAAAAATAATGGTCTTTATCCCTAGTTTGCAATGTGGTTGGGATATAGATGGTAAAGGATCAAACACGATTGTAACGATCACTTTTAAATGTGTTATATGTATTAACCTCTGTAATTTATTTATTTGATTAAAAGTATGTGATTATGTAGTCTGTCTAAGTCTGCTTTTAGGACATGGCTAGTAATATTTTTCCTTCTAAATCTTTAGTTCCAGAAGAAAGTCTAGAATGCCTGGCACCTAGTAGGTCTGCAGTGGGCATTTCTTCACTATCATTTTTGAAAGAAGGGAAGCAGGGAGAAGGATACGCCCCATCACAGTAGGAGTGAGTTGGCAGATACTAGATCAGGGACTAGTGATGGTCCTATTCAAGGATTTTGGAAGCCTCCTCTCTTTCCACCTCAGATATCAAGCTTGGCATACAGAATGCACAAGAAACAAATCCAAATTTGATTACTCAACTGCCCTTTTGCCAGGGACCTATTGAATTAGCTTCAAATATTTGATTACTTGTTTCACATTACCTCATTGGTGGAACTCGGCTTGTGTTTCAAAAGACAGGATGTGAACATCCTACCCACGGTCTGATTTAAATAAACAAAAAGTAACATGATACAAGGTCCAGCCCTGTTTCACCATGTGAAACCTCAGATAAGTTAGAAATGTGGAAATGAATATGACTGCCAGGTACATAAGCAAAGATAAAATATTATTGATAATTCTGTAATAAGTACATTAGATTACCAATGGATGCTGGTCTTATCTTCCACTGAATCGTGTGTAAATTACCTTAAACATGATATACAGTGTGCTTATGGGGTTTCCATTACAAATATGTATTTGCCTGGGGCTTGTTACATGTCTGTGATCTGACATTTAGAAACCCGTAATTAGAGGTAATCAAATAATAGAAAACAAAAATAGCCATACTGTTTCTTAGCAGAGTATAAATTGAGTAAAAATTTTCCATTTGAAGATATGCTACTTGTATCAAAACTACACTAAAGTACATGGAAATCACAGTGTATTTGCATGCTGCAATGTTGCCAAATGTATTATTTTAAATTGTTTTATTTCTACAAAGAAAATCTTTATATCTGAAAACTGGCAGGGACGGCAAAGCGACCTGGTAGGATTATTAGATTCCGAGAGTTTTCGGGCCATGCCAGTAAGAACTCCCCGAATTCGATCATTTGATATTTATTCTGTGTTTATGTGACCATTACCTGAAATTTTCTCATTTTTGATAAAGAATAAAATGTATTAGTAAACCACAAGAAGGATGTAAGTTCATCTTACAGGGATAGGTCTAAATAAATATGAATTTCAGAATGAAATACCTGGGACATGTTTTCAGGGTGGTCACTACATCTGTCTCCTGGCTGATAGCCTGGGTTCTATCTGCCGTTTACTCAACTGAGGCTACTTAGTTTATGGTGTGGGGTGTGAAATGAGTGGAACTGTATTGTCCAGACAAAGTGGAAAACCATATTATAGCCCAGTGCCCCCATAGTCTTGGACCACATAACAGAAACCAGGAGGTATCCTCTTTCTAGTTTTACTGAGTGTATAATTATTAGAATACTGGGTTCAGTTCTTTTTTTTTTTTTTTTTTTGAAGATTTTATTTATCTATTAGGGAGAGATCACAAGTAGGCAGAGACAGGCAGAGAGAGAGAGGGGAGCAGGCCTCCCGCTGAGCAGAGAGCTTGATGCGGGGCTTGACCCCAGGACTCTGGGATCATGACCTGAGCCCAAGGCAGAGGCTTTAACCCACTGAGCCACCCAGGCGCTCCTGGGTTCACTTCTAACAGCAATAACAGCTACTACCTATACTGGTCAAACAGCGCATTAATTAAACAGTAATTAAACAGTAATTAGTAAAGTTTGGACAATAGAAATGGATTTGAATAGCTATTCTTACCAAATGTCATCCCTAGGTGGTTTACTGTGAAAATAAGTGTTATCCTAGGAATACTTTTTGAATGTATTAGTTGTCCAACTCCATGAGGAGGTTATACCAATATACAGTTTTAGGTTTTCAAAAGCAGAAATTTTGTCCATTAAAACCTTGGGCCCAATTTATGATTGAAAATATGATAGTAATTATTTCTGGGACTCTGTACTAATCAGATAATGTATATTACGTAATGGAATCCCATGAAAACAGCTTCTCTTTACTTTGTTCGATATCTGCCTGTTCTAGTCCTGAAGGTTATTTTTTGGAAAGACAAGAACACTAATTGTTCCAAAGCTGATTTGGGGGCCAGCAGAGTTGTCCATGGTTTTGGGCTGGTCACACCTGGGGCATGAGCAAGATACTTGGGGAAGTCCATGAGTGCCAAACAGAAAGGGAAACTCAATGAGCAGAAAACAGGCAGAAGTGTAGCCCAGCCAGCTAACACCAAGGACAGCCTGACCCAGAGGAGAGAGTGTTGGAAAACAGCCTCGATTTTAACAACATCCTACGGGGAGGGTCTTAAATTATTTTAAAGTGCTTTACAAAAGATGCACGTGCAGAGGTCATTGGTGGTATTTTGGAAGGTTATAACAATATTATTTTTAATTTTTTTTCTTTTGGGAGAGCTGAACAAAGTGACAGGATAGTGAATGTCATGCATGATTTTTCTCGTTACAAGTCAGATCCGTTAGGAAAACAATGATCGTGCAGCCGAATGTGTCAATTACCACATTTGCATCTCCAGTCCTGACTTATTTGAAAAGCTGAACCAAAGCGGGGTTGCTTAATTTGACGCGATGTAAGAATGTCGAGAGAAGGGGCGCCTGGGTAGCTCAGTGGGTTATGCCGCTGCCTTCGGCTCAGGTCATGATCTCGGGGTCCTGGGATCGAGTCCCGCATCGGGCTCTCTGCTCAGCAGGGAGCCTGCCTCCCTCTCTCTCTCTCTCTCTGCCTGCCTCTCTATCTACTTGTGATCTCTCTCTGTCAAATAAATAAAAAATAAAATCTTTAAAAAAAAAAAAAAGAAGAATGTCGAGAGAAAATGGGGGAGTTGGTTGTGTGTGAAGGGTTCCGTGTCACGTCTAGGGCCCTGTTAACGCTTCTCACGTTATTGGGTTCTTTAGGCAAAACCATTAGCCTGTTAGCAATAATGATACTGGTTGGGGACAGCCTGCATAATTTTGCGGATGGCCTGGTGATAGGAGCGGCCTTCTCATCTTCATCCGAGTCAGGAGCGACCACCACGCTTGCCATCTTGTGTCACGAAATTCCACATGAAATGGGTAAGTCAGACGGTAGCGTGGCTATCTCCCACTTGTTGAGAAAGCTAGAGGGTATTTCTAGCTATGGTCTGTAGGCGTCTTTTTCCAACACACAATTGAAAGTTGAATCCTTTCCATTCATAATCTATTTAAACGGCAAGAAGAAGACAACAGGCGGGGTGGGGGGGAGCTTCTGTACCTTGGGATAAAATTCACTCTTTATGATGTTTCCCCAGGGCCAGAAGTCACTTGTTTTGGATTCTGGAGAGTTCCAAATGTGAGAAAATCATTTAGAGAAACCTCATTTTAAAGAACTTCGGCAAAGACTTTAAAATCTGCTTCTTATATGTGGGAAAAACATTAAGAGGGGAACTTTCCCCATTATGTCAGCAAACAGGCCAATGAGATAAAATAACATTTAAATTAAAGCCAAACCATGGTTTCATCAACTTGATTTATATAAAATGTCTAAGACCAAGCATAAAATTGAAATGACAGGCATCTGCTAACAGATGCGCGTAAGACTCTTTTTCTGGATAATCTTAATAGCCCTTGTAATTCAAATTCTGCCTCCCAGGAAACAAGAGAAGGCAAAATAGACATTTCCGAAAGAGGCCCAGAAAGAGCTGGGGGCTCCAGGCACACGCATGCCCTAGAGAGGGGGCTCTGGGCACTCTCACACCACCCACCCCCCACTGCCAGGTCTACACTGCCTCCTTTGAGCCACCCCAACCTCGGTGTTCAGTGTCTACTGCTTGAAATCCTGTTACCAACTCATCACCCATCCTTCTTAGGGCAGTTCATCCAAGGACCTTCCTGAGTCCATTAAAATGTACCTGGTCTGGGGCCACACACTCTGGCCTTGCCTTTAGCTATTATAATAAAACCACAGAGGAGTGTGACAGAGTGTGACAGGCCAGCGAAGATGTTTTAAGACCTGTCCTAGGACCTGTTATAAGTAACTGCATTGCCAGGCTGTCTCTGGACTGAATTTCAGCCCTTCCCCATCTCCCAAAAAGAGACTCTCAGATCAAAAGGTCATTCTTCCTAGGAGGAAAGGTGTGGAGAGAACAAGGTCAGTTTTGGCAATGATTTTAAAATCTATTAAGTAGTTCTCTGTGCACAGGAGTTCTCGCAGAAGTAAATAATAAAGGTCAACGTAACGTGTTTTCGTCTGGCAAGTTGCCAGGCAAAAAGGTTTAAAAACTCTGGAACAACAAGGGCTTTATTCTGCATTTATCTAGGTCACAGGGTGCCAGGAACTAAAGAATAGGTCAGTCCTCTCGGCATAGATTAGCGTCAGGACTAGGAAAAGGAAGACAGCTCATGAGATGTAACTTCCTAATAGTACAATGGGAATCCTAGAGAGATATAAGAAAATGTTTAGTGACTGGTCAGTCAACTTTCTTTGCAAAATTGGTCCCAGTTGCTGAAATTTGAAGCAACCTAATAGCACATTACTCCAGGAAAGCTATCGTCAATTACACAATGATTATTGTTTTCATTTTCCCTTCAATTTCAGGAGACTTCGCCGTGCTCTTAAGCTCTGGACTTCCTATTAAGATTGCCATCCTTATGAATTTTGTAAGTGCTCTCACTGCCTTCGTAGGACTCTACATTGGCCTCTCAGTATCAGCTGATCCGTGTGTTCAAAACTGGATCTTAACAGTTACTGCGGGAATGTTCTTGTATTTATCCCTGGTGGAAATGGTAAGCTCTGTGGCTTTTCTATGTTGTGTTTCTAAACTCTGAAAATGTAAAACAGAGACAAAGCCGTAAGATGGAAGGATAGATGAGGAGAATACATTTAATAACATAAAAGACTAAGGAAATATTCTGTGTAATCCGAGAAAGTAAGTTGTAGGCAGAAGAAACATAATTTGAGATACAGAAAATATTGACATCCTTTAAGCGAATTTAAGTGGAATGAGTGAAACCTGTCAAATTGCCAAAAAAGTGATCATCAGTTCATTCTGCTCAGGCTTTGCATCTCTATATGATACATATCGTTCTAGCTAAAAAATGGAAAGTTCTGTAAAATAGCCACCTGTTTTGTTTATGCACTGGGCAATAGTTCAACCGAACTTTTCATTAATCAGCTGTTTGAATTCATTAACCAACTGTATTTTTTAAAATAATGATTTCATCTTTATTTCAGTTTTACTCGCCAAAGGGCTATCATGCTGGTGAAAAGAGAAAGATGACATAGTATGGCGCCTCTCACATTACAACATTTATTTCCTAAAGATATCCTCACTGACATGACTGGGAACCCAGTTATCTACCGTCATCCTCTCTAATCTGATGAAGGAATACAAGCTGGGAATTTTACTTTTTTCTTTTCCTCTAAATTCCAGAATCTGAAAAATAAACCAGTCTTTTTAAGGTCACCTTCTATAAGACTTGGCATGACTTGGATGTGTTGAGGTAGAAAGTCTGCATAACTATCTTTTCTCATGCATTGGAATTATGCAAATAAAATAATATAAATGATTGAAAGGAATATTGAACAGTGAAAAGCAGTAGAAAGCCAGTCCAAATGGAAGTAAGATATGCGATTACATGTATCCTAGAGCAGAAAAGTAAAATAAGCAATTTTGAAGGTCATATGTGGAACAGGAAACAATGACTTGTGAAATGGCAGAACCTTGCTATTGCCCCAGAAGTAAGTGAAGAGAAATGTTTCATGAGGAAAAAAATCTGAAAGGCAGGAACCTTTACTGAAACAACCAGTTAACAGGAGGTAGAATCCATAAGGGGACTCTTGAAATTAACACAACCATTTTAAACCCTGGTCTACATACTTTTGACTTTTTGGTGGTTTCTCTTAATTCTTGTGGGATTTAGATAGCTGAGGTAAACACCAAAAGGTACTTCTGTGTTTAGAAATGTTCTCAGATATTATTTACGATACTCGGGGAATTTCCTAAACTTGATAGGAAGGACAATACTAGGGGGGCAAGTTCAACACAGCTCTTCTGAACCTCATTCCTCAAACCAAGGTCACTTTCACAAAATTCTGTGAGGCTTCCAGTTTGAACAATCTGGATTGCTAACCTCTCCTAGTGGCTTCAAAAGAACCGTGTCACTCATCACTGAATGTTGCGAGCTACCTTCTGTTTAAAATGTCTGTATGTCAGTCCTCCGATTTTCACTCCGAAGTCTCCTGATTTTCAGTTTTCTGCTTCCAACTTCCTTTCTCTTTATGACTCAGTTGGGGGGAGGGAGGCAGTTGCTATATTCTTTTAAAGTGTATTCTGTTTTTGTTTTTTTTAAGTCTGGATCTCTCTTTGATGATGATGGATGTCTATTTATCTAGTTAATGCTTTTTCTTTATTAGAGAGTCTGATCTCCAAAAATGGACCTGAGGATATTATCAAGAACCATTTGTCATGGAGAACCCTAAGCTAAATACGTCATTTCCCCCTCAGTGTTTCTCCCCCTGGCTTTGTAAGTGAAAGCAATTGCTTGTACGAAATGTGGCAGACATCCTATGAGATTCCAACTAGAATGAATCTTGACCTTGCTGTAAATTACTATTGGTCAAGGAAAAACTGGCATCCTGGCAAAAAGACAGGAAAGAAAATACTCTCGAGTTTCCTGGGGCTACTTCCTATAATCCAGGTCTCTTGCTCTCACGGCCTTTGGAGTAACTTCTAAATAAATGGGAGTCTTTCACATAGCAGCAACTTTAACTGTTGCTGTGCTCTGGGGCTGTGCCAGAGAAAATAGTTTTTTGTCATTGAAAGGGAAGAAAACAAGTCTTCAAGACTCTGTAAAACAGCAAAGAAAATAAATAACAGTAACAAAAGGGTAAGAGGGGGCGGGGGATACTTTCACGCACTGGTTATTTACTAAATGTTGGAAATTTACCAGGCACCTTCTGAGCAGGGCTAATGTGAAAAGATTAGCTACATTTTTGCCTTGCTTGTTTGTTTGAAAGTAATTGGGCATGTTATGTCAAACTCCCAGAAGAAGAAGAAAAAAAAAAAAAATACTAGGAGCAAAAACGGGGCCATTAGTAATGAAGTCAGCAAAGCAGAAAGGCTTCACTAGGAAAATCTGCCAGCCTAAATTCTCCAAAGTGGTATTGCCTTCTTCAAGCATACTAACTCTCAGAGGCATTGATTGGTTTCTAAAGAAAGTTAAGAATGAAGCAGGCCTAGGAGGAAATTCATTCTGTTATAAAGATCAGTGTGCTAGGATGGGTTTATCCCAAGCAGAGGTTAATAAGACAAAGGCATTTGTGAAGGCAGGAATGGAGGGCAGGTGGAATGGAGCAGAAAATGATGGAAAATCAAGAAAATGGTGTGTTTTTGTTAAGTCGATCTCCACTATGGGTGATCCACCACACAGGACCTTCTGGGAGAAGGTTCCCATCTCTATTGTTCAGAGTTAGCTCCACAAACATACCCCCCCAACACACACACACACCCCTTTCAGGTTATGCATGCTTGAGCACCAAGGGAGTTCCCACCGCAGTCCCACAGAGAAGCCCAAGGCAAGAGAAGGACGAATACAGTGTGGGCTGAAGCAAACTTCTGTGCAAAACTAATCAACACGCCCTTGGAAATGGTCTCTGCAGCAATGGCTGATCATCAGAGGTGGAGAATACGAGGAGCCCCTTCAAGGGCAAGAGCCAACCAAACACTCAGGAAAAGACTCAATGCATGACAGTTAGTGGAACACGCTCTCCTCTAGCACCCAACTTTGATTCTCCTCACCTTCAGGCAACACTTTGGCTGACCCAGATTTCTTTCCTAGAAGAGCAGCCAGGTCTTCCCTGAGGGGTCTGCTTTGTCCTGGCCGGTCATGTTTCCTCTGATTCCCTGTTCCCCATTGTCATCAGACATGGGAGCTGCAAGAGATGCTTCAGGGAACTCCTGGTTTCTGGATACGTTCCTTGCTTCCTGCACTGTGTAACCATAACCCTAATTCCTCACGGTAGCCAGTGGCAATGACTCTCACCAGTTTCATAACATGTATCTCTGCTGGTTCATCAGTTGAAAGGAGGAGCGCAAATGTACTTAAAGGTTCAAGTTCCACGGAAATGTTCCCTGGTGTATTTTTCAAAAACAATAGTCCATGATAGGACAGTGCTAAACTTTGCAGGAGCAGGAAGCACAAATTCTACCAAAGTGAGAGCTGGCAAGGATGGTGTTCCATTGTTTCATGAGTTTCTCTCGTTTCTGCCATCTCTATGATTCCCTTCCTTCTATTCACTTTGCATTAATATTCTGCTTCTTTTCTTCCTTTGTGAAGTGGAATGACGTATCATTGATTTTAAAGCTTTCCTTCTTTTCTAATCCAAGCACTGAAAGCTATAAATTTCCCTCCAGGCACTACTTTGCTGGATCCCATGAATTTTAATCTATTGTGTGTTCAACATGGATCCCTCTGAAATGTCTTTAAATGTCTCATCTAACTTTTTTCTTGTGGAAGGATGGTGCCTAATTGCTCGAGGTTTATAACTTTTATAGGTAGCTCTTAGTTATTTTAATTTCTTCATTGTCAGAGAATATACATGTATTATTTTCGTCCTTTGAGATATTTTAAGGCGTGTTCTAGGCGCAGGGTGTGGTCCATCTTGGGAGACACCCTCCTACGTGTTTGGAAAGTCCATGAATACTGCATTTCTTGGGTGTAAAGTTCTGTGAGTGTCCGTTAAGTCCGGCTGCTTGATGGTTGTAGTTGTATTTTCACATTCCACACTGATCTTTTTCTCCATGTGATCTGCTAATTATGAAGGAGCGATGCTGAAATATATACCGATGTTTGTGGGTTTACCTATTTCTTTCTTGGTTTTATTAGTTTTGCTTCATGCAGTGTAAGCTCTATCGTTAGACGCATGCATGTTTAGGGCTGTCCTGTCCTCTTGATTGAATTGATGCTTCTATCACGTGGAAGGATCCCTCTTTACCTCTGAGAAAACTCTTTGTCTTGAAGCTTCCTTTGTCTGTTATCGATACATAGAATAGAATAGAGGCACATCGGCTTTTCTGCTTACTATTTGCACAGAATATCCTGGCCATTGCTTTGTCTTGCCCTGTCTATAGAAAGTAAGAGGTGAGGTTTTTTGTTTTCTTTTAAAGATTTTATTTATTTATTTGACAGAGACAGAGACCACAAGTAGGCAGAGAGGCAGGCAGAGAGAGAGGAGGAAGCAGGCTCCCTGCTGAGCAGAGAGCCTGATGTGGAACTCGATCCCATGACCCTGGGATCATGACCTGAGCCAAAGGCAGAGGCTTTAACCCACTGAGCCACCCAGACGCCCCAGGGGTGAGGTCTTGATAGAGTGAAGTGTCATGTAACAGAAGTGTCTGATACAGTTAACAATGCCTGGAATTAACAGGTTAGAATCCGGGGCGCCTCAGTGGCTCAGTGGGTTAAAGCCTCTGCCTTCGGCTCAGGTCATGATCCCGGGGTCCTGGGATCGAGCCCCACATCAGGCTCTCTGCTCGGCAGGAAGCCTGCTTCCTCCTCTCTCTCTGCCTGCCTCTCTGCCTACTTGTGATCTCCGTCTGTCAGATAAAAAAGTAAAATCTTTAAAAAAAAAAAAACAGGTTAGAATCCATTTATCTTGTCTATTTACTTCCTCCATATTGTATTTATAACTGGATCTATTGGTTTGGTATATTTTTTGTACTCCCATGTTTGTTACGAAGATTTCATGAGACGTGTTCTGTAGAGAATGCTCCCCTCGCCAAGATATCCCTGTCCTCTTCTTGGGGATCTGTGACTATGTTATCTTACATATCAAAAGAGACTTTGAGGATGTGATTAAGCTTTAGGACTGTGAGAATGGGGAGATTAGCCTGGATTATCTGAGTGGCCATGTTCTCATCCCAAGAGTCCTTAAAAATGGGAAATCTTCCCCAGCTATAGTCAGAAAGAGATGTGATGGCAGAAAGAGGGTCAGAAAGATTTGGTTCTCTGACTGACAGGATGGAGGAGAGGGGTTGAGAGTCAAGGAATCCCAGCTACCTCTAGAAGATGGAAAAGGCAAGGAAACAGATTCTCCCTGGGAACCTCCAAAAGAAACCCAGCTCTGCTGAAGCGTTGATTTTAGCCTTGTGAGACCCTTGCTGGATTTCTGACCTCTTGAACTATTAGATAACAGATTATATTGTTTTAAGCCACTTGATAAATGGTAATTTGTTAACAACAACCAGAGAAAATGAACATATCCCTACTACTCCTCCCTAACTACTAACCCTGGTTTAGATGTGTTTGGGACCAGAGGCCGCTACAGCCTCATTCTGCTTGAAAACTGCGAGTTCCGGGGCACCTGGGTGGCTCAGTGGGTTAAAGCCTCTGCCTTCGGCTCAGGTCATGATCCCAGGGTCCTGGGATCAAGCCCCACATCGGGCTCTCTGCTCAGAAGGAGCCTGCTTCCCCCTCTCTCTCTGCCTGCCTCTCTGCCTACTTATGATCTCTCTCTCTGTCAAATGAATAGAAATAAAATCTTAAAAAAAAAAAAAGAAAAGAAAACTGCAAGTTCCTTCTAAGAAAATTCTCAGAACTAAAAGAGTCCAGAGGATTTCTCATATTCACCTTCCCTAAGTTTACAAACTTTGTAAACTAGAAGGAAGAGACAGACCCTGGAAGTATTATTTTTCAGCAGTTTAGGTAGGAAAGACTTTATTTTTAATAAATATGATTTATTATGTAAAGAGTAAATTAACTCATTTTAAAGAACAGAAGAGGTTATGGCAAGGGAAGGTTTATTTTGGATCGGAAACAAGTTTCAGAACTTTAGGCACTTTTCCTAAGGTTTTAGATCCTACAAAACTGTTTCCATAACAACGAGCCTATAGAAACCTCAAGGGGCTGTCACCACAGATAGCATTAGAGATGTCCCTAGAACTGGTGGAACTGGACAGCTGCCCAGGACCCCAGTGCATGACTAGCAGCCACGCTGATAGTGCAGAAGCTGTAACTCTGAGAGGAAGGCGGTAGAGAAGGAGGAGTGCTGAGTTCACTAGTTCATGCCAAAACAACGAAACAAAGTTCAGGTGCCCCTCCAGGGACATCAAGGCCATCTAGTTGAGAATAGACCCTCTTTCCAGTCCCCTCCTCAACCAATCTCCCTAACTACTTAGTTCCTCCAGATCTCTTTCTCTCCCCTCTGTGCTTTTTTTGTTGGTTTGTTTATTTGAAGGGATGTTCTTTTAAAACATCTCTTTCTCTTCCAGATGATTACAAATGTTCCTTCAGTCTTGATTTCATTTACATAACGGAGTGGAAACCACAAGGTTGAAGGGCAGTGAGTCAGAGTACCTTGCTTATCAGTCCCCTCTAAAAAGGGTCTCCTCCCAAACCATAAATGACTCTTAATCTCACAAAACAAACTGGGGGTTGCTGGGGGGAGGTGGGATTGGGAGAGGGGGAGTGGGCTATGGACATTGGGGAGGGGAGGCGAACCATAAGAGACTATGGACTCTGAAAAACAACCAGAGGGTTTTGAAGGGTCAGGGGTGGGAGGTTGGGGGAACAGGTGGTGGGTAATGGGGAGGGCACGTTTTGCATGGAGCACTGGGTGTTGTGCAAAAAGAATGAATACTGTTACGCTGAAAAAATAAATAAAATGGAAAAAAAAAAATAAAAAAAAAATAAAAAGGGTCTCCTCCAAGTAATATCACAGCCAGACTTTTGCCTGGACCATTTTCCAATGTCCAAATAATGTTCCTTGAGCAAAAGGCAGGGCAAGAGTATTTGGATTTCGAACTTAAGATCCTCGCTTTGAAAATAAATCCACACACGCAAAAGTAAGACTTGTGTATAAAAAGGATTATCAGCAGTCAGATGAAGAGCATGCATTGGCTTCTTGATGTTTATTTTAATTCAGTGAATTTAGTAGTTTCTGGATAGTGAATTGGGTGAAAATAACATAAATTGACAAAACAGCTGAATTTCTAGTGAGGCTTCTCAGTTTTTCATAATCGCATGACTACAGAATTAAACTAAAATAGAATTCTCTGCTTTTAGGATATTGATCCTATTTGCATTTCTCTGTTATTGTTTATTTCCAATTTATTGATTTTGATGGACTCATGCTTTCTCAGAGAAAGCTAGATATGCCCAATGCAATTCAGTCAATAATCACCAAGTTGATTCTGGTAAAAGAGCCTTTTCTCCCTCCCAAAAACTAGTAAGCTACCTCTTCTTTGAAGTTTGACAATACCTCGGTGTGATATCCTTTAAAAAAATATGCATCCATAAAAGGAGACATTTTATTTGAAAGACATACAAAATAACCTTAATATACATATTTGCTTTCAACAAACATTGTACTTGAAATCAAAGAGTGCAACTCACATTACTTAAAATACTCTTCTTCTATGGAAAACAATGACAAGAATTTGAAAACCATTTCAGGCAGCAAAATTAATATGACTTAATATGCACAGTTACTTCACAAAAGCAAGAAGTATGAATCATTCTTATCAACAATTTTAAAAGATTTTTATTCTTTATCAATCAGTCAAACTCTATGCTTAGATATTTTCTACTGAGAAAATGACTGATAAACCCAATTTTGGTAAATGTTGTGCTCTGTGATTTTTAAAAATTGATCACCAGAAACATTTGTATTTTTCTGCCCCTTGTATTTTTTTTTTTTTTTTTTTTTTTTTGCTTCTAGCCAGCCTCTCAAGACATGTAAACACATCTTGCAAAGTAATCCATTTCTTAGGAAAATACGAGAGACGACTAATGACTCTCTTTCCTGAGCTATACAATATACAAGAATTTGTCTAGCTGAATCACTTCCCCCAAGGAAAAAATGGAGACGTGAGCTATTAAATAGAGGTTAAAAGAGCTAATATATTTGTCTCTCTGAATCATATGTGGTCTTTGTCTTACAACTCAGTTTTTGAAAGAGGAGATTTATTTTCTAATGTAAACTGCTTCATAAATTCCCTTAGGAAGATAAGATCAGGAAATTAGAAGTCTATAGTATCCTGTGTTTGAATTTAAAAAAAAAGATATTGTTTACTTATTTGTCAGAGAGATAGATAGAACACAAGCAGGAAGAGGGGCAGGCAAGGGGAGAAGAAAGCTCCCTGCTGAGCCGAGAGCCCAGTGTGGGACTTGATCCCAGGACCCTGGGGTTATGACCTGAGCTGAAGGCAGGCACTTAACCCACTGAGCCACCCAGGCATCCCTGTGTTTGAATTTTTAAATAAAGTACCTAGTGCTGAATTTTAAAAAATAACCTTAAGATAAGCCCCCTCTTTGGTACATTCACCTGGGTGAACCCTGTGAAAGCTGTAGTCCTTGCTTTTTTGCTTGCAAAGGAAAATTAAAACTGCTGTATTAAGTTGTTTTGTGAAGAGAGCTACTAATTTAAAAAGACTTGAATTGGAAACAGGACATGTGTCAGTGGGAACAAATCTCCCAATTTTAGGATATTGTGGAGTCAACATAGTGATCTGTGTTCAGGGTGTTACTATTAGTAATCAAATATGATGCTGAAATTGAATGCACTTCTCTTTTTTGTCATATAGAATCTGTGAATTTTATTTCAAGACAATATTATTCCACAACTGCTTTTCCACCCATGGAATTTTTAATTCTGTTAAAATGAACATACAGGGGTGCCTGGGTGGCTCAGTGGGTTAAAGCCTCTGTCTTCGGCTCAGCAGGGAGCCTACTTCCCTTCCTCTCTCTCTCTGCCTGCCTCTCTGCCTAGTTGTGATCTCTGTCTGTCAAATGAATAAAAAAAATATTTTTTTTAAAAAATGAACATACAACGTTCTATCGGTTTCCAACATACAATAGAGTGATTTAACAATTCTGTATGTCACCCAGTGCTCACCTTGATAAGTGTGATTTTTAATTCCCCTCGCCTATTTCACCCATCCCCTCCAGTAACTGTTGGTTTGTTCTCTCTCTTTCAGAGTCTGGTTTTTTTCTTTGTCTCTCTTTTTTTTGTTGTTCATTTGCTTTATTTCTTAAATGTCACATATGAGTGAAATCATATGGTATTTGTCTCTGGCTGATTTATTTCACTCAGCATTATACCCTCCACGATCCATCCATGGTGCTGGAAATGGCAAGATTTCATCTGTTCTATGGCTGAGTGATATTCCATTGTATGCATATACCACATCTTCTTTATCCATTCATCTTTGGATGAATTTGGCTATTATAAATAATACTGCAATAAACATAGGGGTGCATATATCTTTTCAAATTAGTGTTTTCATATTCTTCGGGTAAATACCCAGGAGTGGAATTACTGGATCATATGTTCATTCTATTTTTAATTTTTTGAGGAATTTCCATACTGTCTTCCAGAGTGGCTGCAATAGTTTGCATTTCCACCAACACAAGGGATCCTTTTTCTTCACAGCCTCACCAACAATTGTTGTTTCTTGTGTTTTTGATTTTGATTTTTTGACCTGTCATTCTGACAGGTGTGAGATGATACCTCACTGTGGTTTTGATTTGCATTTCCCTGGTAATTAGTGGCGTTGAGCATCTTTTCATGTGTTTGTTGGCCTTCTGGATGTCTTCTTCAGAAATTCAGAAAAATGATGGTTCATGTCTTCTGCCCATAAAACAGAACATACCTCCTTTACATTGTTGTCAAAAGAAATTGCTGTCAAAAGAAATGACTAAGAAAATGAATTCAATAAAACAAAAAAGAAAATATATCATAGACAAAAGGGTAGATGAGGTTGGAAACCATACCTAAACTTTTATTGAATTTAAGTCTTAGGAGATTGTTAGAGGCAAGAATTGATAAAATATTTTTCAGCAAATATTCCAAAGAAAATTTTCACCTTCCAGAATATTGAAGAAAGAGAAATCCAGCAGAGCCTTTCTGAGATTTTATAGTTGGTGAAACCTCTTTCTGTAGAGAGGAAACCTTCCCCAGCCAATCTGCAGCCAGGGAATCAGCCAGATTCCTTCAAGGAAAAGAGACATAGACTTGCCTCCATCATGTAATAGCCGACAATCATAAAGAAATTCAAAGTAGTCCACACTGTAGACTATGAAAAAAAGGGGGATTCTAATCCTCTAAAAATGGATTATTTTATGAGTTAATTTCTTGATGCATTTGGGCTGCTATAATTAAAAAAAAAAAAAAACAACCTACACTGGGTGGCTTGAACAAACATTTCTTCTCACAGTTCTGGAGCCTGGGAAATCCAAGATCTTGGGTGCTGGCAGATTTGGTATCTGGTGAGGACCTGCTTCCTGGTTTGCAGATGTGTGTCCTGCTGTGTCCTCACATGGCAGAGTACAGGGAGAAGAAAGGTCTCTCAGAATTCTGTTAAATATATTCACATTGTAGTTCAACCATCATTTATAGAATTCTTTTTGCCTTCCCAAGCTGAAACTCCATACCCATTAAACAAACACTAACACCTGATTATCCCTGCCCCTACTTTCTAGCAACCACCTGTTTACTTTCTGTCTCTATGAATTTGACTATTCTAGGTACCTCATTTGATTGGAATCATACAGTATTGGGCTTTTTGTGACTGGTTTATTTTACTTAGCATGAAATCGTCAAGGTTGATCATTGTCAGCATGTGTCAGAATTTCTTTCCTTTTTTTTTTTAAAGATTTTTTATTTATTTGACAGAGAGAGATCACAAGTAGGCAGAGAGGCAGGCAGAGAGAGGAGGAAGCAGGCTCCCTGCGGAGCAGAGAGCCCGATGCGGGACTTGATCCCAGGACCCCGAGATCATGACCTGAGCCGAAGGCAGCGGCTTAATCCACTGAGCCACCCAGGCGCCCCCAGAATTTCTTTCCTTTTTAATGCTGAGCGATATTCCATTGTATGTTCACACAACATTTGGCTTGTGCATTTATCCATCAATGGACATTGAGTTGCTTTCTTGGCTACTGTGACTAATGCTGCTGTGAATGTGGGTATACAAATAGATCTTGAAGTCCCTGCTTTCAATTCCTTGATGTATATATCCAGAAGCGGAGTTGCTGAATCATATGGTAATTCTAATTTTAATTATTTGTTTTCCATAGTGGCTGCATCATTGTACCCTCCCAGTATCTCTGTAACTTCACCAACACTTGTTATATTCTGCCATTTTGAAAATAACAATACCAGTGGATGTGAAGTGGTATCTCATTGTTTTCGTTTGTATTTCCTGAATGAGTAGTGATGTTCTTTATCATCATTTCATGTACTTATTGGCCATTTTTGCATTTTCTTTGGAAAAGATATGTATTCAAGTCCTTTGATCATTTTGTTTAGATATTTGTGTGAATGTGAGTTGTAGGAGTATCTTATTTTAGATATTAATCTCTTAGCAGATGTGTGATTCACAGATACTTCCTCCTATTCCATGTGTTGCCTTTTCTCTCTGTTTATAATGTCCTTGGATGCATGAAAGTTCTTCGTGTTGGTAAAATCAAATTTTTTTCTAATGTTTTCTTCCCTGAGCTTCTAATGACATATCCAAGAAATCATTGCCAAATCCAATGTTATGGAGATGTTTGCACGTTTTCTTCTAAAGGTTTTATAGTTTTAGGTCTTACATTTAGGTCTTTGATCCATATTGAGTGAATTTTTATATATGGTGTAAGGTAAGAGTCCAATTTCATTCTCTTGTATGTGGATACCCAGTTTTCCAATTCCTTACATTGAAAGGGCTGTTCTTTCCTTATGGATTGTCTCTCAGCACTCTTGTCAAAATCAATTGCCTGTGTTTGCAAGAACTCATTTCTGTGCTCTTTATTGTATTCCATTGGTCTGTGTGTCTGTCTTTATGCCAGGACGCACTCTTAATTATTGTAGTTGTATGATTAATTTTGAAACCAGAAAATGTGAGACCTTGAACTTTGTTCTTTTGCAAGATTGCTTTGGCTATTGAGGGTCCCTTGAGATATTTTAAAATTAATTTTAAGATAGATTTTTCCATTTCTGTAAAAATATCATTAAGAATTTGATAGGAATTGCATTAAATTTGTAGATCACTTTACCTAGTATTGCTATCCAAGCAATATTAAGTCTTCCAATCCATGAACATGGGATGTCTTTCCCTTTATTTGTACTTTTTGGTTAAGTTAATTCCTAAGTGTTATTCTTTTTGTTGTTATTACAGATGAAATAGTTTTCTTAATATCTTTCCTTCTCAAAGTGTTCATTATTTGTGTATGGAAACACAACAGATTTTTGTGTTGATATGTATCATACAACTGCTAAATTTTTAATCATGTAACATCTCAGAAATAAAAAAGGTATTGGCGCTGAGCAACAAAGTTTTATTTATCAGAAGGACATGTTTTATAAGCAGTAATTTTTAAAAGATTTTATTTATTTATTTGACAGAGAGAGAGATCACAAGTAGGCAGAAAGAGAGGAGGAAGCAGGCTCCCTACCAAGTAGAGAGCCCAATGCAGGGCTCAATCCCAGGACCCTGAGATCATGACCTGAGCCGAAGGGAGAGGCTCAACCCACAGCCACCCAGCTGCCCCTATAAACAGTAATTTTTAAATATAACACTATAGTGAATACAGTTTTTTAAATTAAAGACATTTATAAGTCAGAAGATTTCCATCATTAATCTCATGAGGTCATTTCTCTTGTTTTTTTAACTCACTAGAAACAGAAGTCTGCCCCAATTTTATCCATGTTTTTCTCTTTTCCCTCAATTATTGTTATATGAATAGGTAAGCATGCATTGATGAGAATATGTGAATCGAAGAAATCTTTTTTTTCTGAAAGTTAGAAGGGAGGATGTTAAATTCTTATTGAATACTGTATGACAGATTTGATCCTTGCATGATTTTTCCTTTAGTAGAGCAACTTACTTGTTAAACTTATGAAGTCCATGAGAGTGAATGCCAGATACAATCTTGTTTACTCATTAGGACTAACATAGGTTGTTTACAATTCAGTTCATCTAATGGTTATTGAATGCATGAGATGATTACTGCTATGAAGAAATAGCGTATGTATGGCTGAATGTTGTCAACAGTCTAGGAGAAAAGGAAAAAGGTCATGTGATTGTTTCTGTGGTTGAATACTTACTAAAACAAGTAAGTTGGTCAGCTGACAGATGAGAGAAGAAAGACAAACAAAAATCAGTCTATCTATTTTTATTGGGTATATAAAGGCCAACAGTCTTTCTAATTTATCAATTTTTCAGCAAGTTGTGATCTCATGGATGACTTCCTCAGAAAATTTTCTTGGAGACAGCATATGTATAAAGGATCATATCGACTGAGTGTTCGGTTTTGCAAACATTGGATGAACTTGTGGGTATCATTAAGAACCATAATAAACCTTTCTACCTATCTATTTAATGGTAGAACTCCTACATGTCTCTTTGTGATCATTTCTAGATAACATGTTATTAATTAACAACTATCAAATAACCCTTCAAAATCAAAAGAAAGTAACAAAAAAACCCTTCAAGATCAAAAGAAAAATTGATTGCCTTATTAACATTATCATAAATATGTGGATGAGTGAATATGCAAAGCTCATTTTTTTTCTCATGCATTTGACAATATACAGATGTTCCAGTGCCTCTTTGTAGCAATAATGATCATTTGAAAAAGAATCTAGATATAGTAGTGGTATAAAACTGGAAAATATTTGGCCAAAAAAAATCCTTCTGTCCTGAGTATAAATAGAAGACTTTGAAATGACACTATCTAGTTTGACCTAAGCCACTAAATAGTCCAGTAACTCAAAATATGCTTTAGTTTTTCCTTCTTTTCCTATTTTTAGATTAATAAGAATGAGTGGGTAGAACAGAAGAAATATAAAATGATCCATAACCATTATAATTCTTCTCCCAGTGGGCCTATACTTCCTTCTAAGAGTGTTTCTTTAATTTATATAGTGACAGGGGTGCCTGGATGGTGCAGTCAGTTAAGCATCTGACTTTGGCTCAGAGCATGATCTCAGGTCCTGGGATTGAGCCCTACTTTGAGCTCCCTGCTCAGTGTGGAGCTGGCTTCTCCTTCTGTCCCTCCCCACATCGTGCGTGCTCTCTCTCTCTGTCAAATAAATAAAACCTTTAAAAAATTTATCTGGTGACTTAGATAATCAGCTTTCTTTCTTTATTTCTTTCTAATTTTTTGGTCTGTACTATCTGCAACAGCGGTCACTCCCCACATACGGCTGTCTCATCAAGCACTTGAAGTGTGGTTAGTGTAACTGGGAAATGGATTTTCTTTTAATTAAAAAACTTAATTTCTTTTAGAGCAGTTGGAGGTTCATGACAAAACTGAGTAGAAAGTACAAAGAGTTCCCAAATAACATCTGACCTATACATGCATACTTTCCCCCACTCTCAGCATCCCACACCACAGAGGTATATTTATGATAATTGATGAAACTACATTGACGTGTTCTTATCACCCAAAGTCTGTAGTTTACATTTGGATTCATGCGTGGTGGTGTATATTCTAAGGGTTTTGACAAATAACAAATGACCCTTGTAATATCATATAGAATACTTCCCCTGCCCTAAAAATCCTCTGTATTCTGCCTCTTCATCCCTCTCTTTCCTTGAAACCACTAATCTTTTTTTTTTATCTCCGTAGTTTTGCCTTTTCCAAATATAATGTAGTTGAAATCATACAATATGTACCTTTTGAAATTGGCTTCTTTACTTAGTACTATGTTTTACGTTTCCTCACAGGTTGTTCCCTGGCTTCATAGCTCATTTCTTTTTAGCACTAAATAATATTGTCTGGATGTACCACAGTGCATTTATCCATTCTCCTACCAAGAACATCTTGGTTGCTTCCAGGTTTTGGCAACTATGAATAAAGCTGCTATAAATATCCATGTGCAGGTTTTTGTATGAACCTAAGTTTTCTGTATACTTAGGAAGATACCAAAGACTGTAATCATTGAATCATATGATAAGAATATGTCTAGTTTTGTAATAGATTTCCAAGGCGATTGTACCATTTTGCATTCCTATCAGTAATAAATGAGTGTTACATTTTGCTCCAGATCCTTGTCAGCACTTAGTGTTGTCAATTTTTGGATTTTGGCCATGCTAGTAGTTGTGTAGTGATATCTCATTGCTGTTTTCCCTTGAAATTTTCTAGTGACATATGATGTTGAACACCTTTTCATGTGCTCATTTGCCATCTGTGTACCTTCCTTGGGGAAGTGTCTGTCTATTCAAGTCTTTCAATCATTTTTTTAAAAAACCGGGTTGTTTCTTATTTATGTGTTTTAAGAGTTCTTTGTATGTTTTGGATAGCAGTCTTTTATCAGATGTGTCTTCTGCAAAAAAAATGTTTCCAGTCTCTGGTTTATCTTTTCATTTTCTTGACATTGTCTTTCACAGAGAAGAAAATTTAATTTTAATGAAATCAACTTATCAATTATTTCTTTCATGAATCATGTCTCTGGTATTACATTTAAGAAGGCATCACTATACCCAAGATCATCTATGTTTTCTCCTTTGTTATCTTCTAGGACTTTCATGGTTTTGTGTTTTCCACTTAGACCTGTAAGTCATCTTGACTTAATTTTTGTGAAAGGTGGAAGTTCTGCATACAGATTCATTATAGGGTTTTTTATTTTTTCACATGTGGCTGTCTGATAATTCCAACACCCATTTGTTGACAAGACTATCTTTGTTCCATTTTATCATTCTTGATCCTTTGTCAAAGACACGTTGACTATATTTACGTGGTTGTATTTCTGGCCTCTTTATTCTCTTCCATTGATCTGTTTTTCTGTTCTTTCACCAGTTCCACACTGTTTTGATAGTTTTTATAGCAAATCTGAAGACGAATAATGTCAACTCTCCAACTTCATTCTTCTTCAATATTATGGTGGCCATTAATGGTTCTCTTGCATCTTCATATAAATTCTGGAATCAGTTTGTCAATATCCATGAAATAGTTTGCTGAGATTTTGAATGGGATTGTGTTGAATCTATAGTAAGAGCTGACATCTTGACAATATTGAGTTTTCCTGCCCAGGGACATGGAATATCTCTAGATTTATTTAGTTTGTCCTTGATGTCTTTTACTAGAATTTTATACTTTTCCTCATATAGATTTATACATAGATATAGCACTATTTTTGGTACGAATATAAATGGTATTGAGTTTTTAAGATTTTTTTTATTTATTTGTCAGAGAGAGAGAGAGAGCGAGTGAGAGAGCGAGCACGAGCGCACGCACACAAGCAGGCAGAGTGTCAGGCAGAGGCAGTGAGAGAAGCAGGTTCCCTGCCGAGCAAGGAGCCCGATGCGGGACTTGATCCCAGAACCCTGGGATCATGACCCGAGCCAAAGGCAGTGGCTTAATCAACTGAGCCACCCAGCCATCCTGGTATTGAATTTTTAATTTGAATTCCACTTTTCATTTTCTTCATATGTAAGAATTGACTTTTGTGTATTAACATTGTATCATGCAACCTTGCAATATGCACTTATTCTAGGAGGGTTTTTTTTAATGATTCTTTTGGATTTTATACATAGATGGCATTTTGGGGGTATTCTTTTATTTCCTTTTATTCTCTTATTGCACTCACTAGGAATCCCAATCTGATGTTAAAAAACAGGGGTGGGAGGGGATGTCCTTGCCTTGTCCCTGATCTTAGCAGTAAATTTTCTGCATGATGTTACCTGTAGAAGTTATAGAAGTTTTGTTTTAGAAGTTCATTATGATTTTGAGGAAGTTGCTCTCTCTTCCTAATTTGCTGGGAGTTTTTATCATAAATAGATGTTCAATTTTGCCAATGCTTTTAATGCATCTATTGATATCTTCTTAACCTGTTGATGTTGCAATGTAGATCACAGTAATTGATTGTGGAATGTTGAACCAGCCTTGTATAATTGAATAAATCCCACTTGATTGTGGTGTATAATTCTTTTTATATATTGTTGGGTTCAATTTTCTAATATTTTGTTGAGAAGTTTTGCATCTCTGTTCATAAGAAGTATTGCCCTATAGGAGCACCTGGGTGGCTCAGTGGATTGGGCCTCTGCCTTCGGCTCAGGTCATGATCTCAGGGTCCTGGGATCAAGACCCGCATCGGGCTCTCTGCTCAGCCGGAAGCCTGCTTCCCCCTCTCTCTGCCTACTTGTGACCTCTCTCTCTCTCTGTCAAATAAATAAAATTAAAAAAAAAAAAAAGAAGAAATATTGCCCTATAGTTGTTCTGTAATGTCATTGGTTTCCATATTAAGATACTGGTAGTCTCATAGAATGTGTTGGGAAGTATTCTTTCTGCTTCTATCTTCCAGAAAAGATTGTAGAGAATTGGTATGATTTCTTCCTTAAATGTTTGGTTGAATTCACTGGTGAATAACCTTTTGGAAGATTATTAATTATTGATTCAATTTTTAAAATAGATACAGGCCTATTCCAATTGTGTATTTCTTTTTGTGTGAGTTTTGGCAGCTATGTTTTTCAAGGAATTGGTGTTTCCTCTAGATGATCAAACTTGTGGATATTGAGTTATTCATAATATTCCTTTATTATGCTTTTATTATCCTTAGTATTTGTAGTGATATCTCTTTGATTTCTGATATTAGCAATGTGTGTTTTCTTTTTTTTTCTTAGCCCGTGTAGAGGCTTACTGGTTTTGTTGAATTTTCTCTACTGATTTCCTATTTTCAATTTTATTGATATCTACTCTAATGTTGTTATTTGCTTTTTTTCTCCTTACTTTGTATTTAACTTGCTATTCTTCTAGTGTCCTAAATTGGAAGTCTGCATGATTGATTATAGATTTTTGTTCTTTTCTAATCTATGCATTCAATGCTACAATTTTGCTTTACACACTTCTTTCACTCTGAGCCCCACAAATTTTGATAACTTGTATTTCTATTTTCTTTTAGTTCAGATACTTTAAAATTTTTCTTGAGATTTCTTTGTTGACCTTTGTGTTGTTTAGAATGATGTTATTTAATTTCCATGTATTTGGGGATTATTCAGCTACTTTTCTGTCACTGATATCTTGTTTAATTCCATTGTTAGCTGAAGTAGACATTGTATGATTTCTATTCTTTAAAATTTATTATGAGGTGTTTAATGGCTGAGAATGTGGTCTATCTTGGTGCATATTCCATGTGAGCTTGCAAAAGTATGTGTATTCTTCTGTTGTTGGATGAAGTAGTTTACAGATGTCAGTAATATCCAGTGGATCGATGGTGCTCTTTAGTTCAACTGTGATCTTAATGATTTTCTTTTGCTATATCTGCCCATTTCTGAGAGAGTGGTGTTAAAGTCTCCAATCAAACAGTGGATCCTTCTCTTTCTCTTTGCTGTTCTGTCCATTTTTGTTTCACATATTTTAATACTCTGTTGTTAGGTACACACATAATAAGGATTGGTATGTCTTTTTGGAGTATTGAGTCTTTTTTCTTTATCTAATGGCCATCTTTATACTTAACACCATTCTTTGCTCTGAAGTCTGCTCTGTTTGAAATTAACATAGGTATTTTGCTTTCTTTTGGTTGGCATTATGTGATATATCTTCCATCCCTTTACTTTTTAATCTGTATGTTTCTTTATATTTAGAGTGGACTTCTTGTAGACAGCATATGGTTGGGTCTTATTTTTGATCCACTCTGAAAATCCCTGTCTTTTTTCAGTGTATTTATCCCACTGGCATTTAGAGTGATTATTGATATAGTTGGATTAATAGCTACCATATTCGTTACTGTTTTGTAATTGTTGCCTATTATTCTTTGTTTCTACTTTTATCTTCCACACTTTTTCTGCCTTGTGATTTTAATTGAACATTTTATACAATTCCATTTTGACTCACTTATTAGCACATTAATTATATTTCTTTTCTAGTATTTTAAGTGGTTACATTTATTTATTTATACAATTACAAGTAATCCAGTTCCACTTTCAACACTACTTCATGGGTAATAGAAGTACCTTATAATATTTTGGGGGTTGTTTGTTTGTTTGTTTGTTTTTAAAGATTTTATTTATTTATTTGTCAGAAAGAGAAAGAATGTGTGTGTACAAACAGGCAGAGGCAGAGAGAGAAGCAGGCTCCCTGCTGAGCAAGGAGCCTGATGTGGGACTCGATCCTAGGACCCTGGGAATCATGACCTGAGTGGAAGGCAGACACTTAACTGACTGAGCCACCCAGGTATCCCTGGATATTGTGTTTTGAAGGTTTTTTTTTTTTTTTTTTAAAGTCTTTCTTCTCTCTGCTTTTCAATTTTGGAAGTTTCTACTGTCATATCTTCAAATTCAGAGCTTTTCCTCTTGCCATGTGCAATCTACTAATGAGCGCTTTATTCTTCATTTCTCTTGCGGCATTTTTTATCTCTAACATCTCTTTTTTTTTATTTCTTAAAATTTCCATCTCTCTGTTGATATTATTTTTGATTGTTTATGTTGTCTCCTTTTCCCATTTAAAGCCTTTTCCATATCATAGTCTTTTGTTTTGTTTTGTTTTCTCTTTTTAAGCTCCTGACCTGATAATGCCAACTTTCCTGCTATATCTGACTCTGGTTCTCATGGTTGTTCAGTCTCTTCAAACTGTGTTTTTTTTGGTTTTCATGTAATTTGTGTTACTTTTGTTGAAAGGAAGACATAATGTACTGGGTAAAAGGAACTGTGGCAAATAGTCCTTTAATAATATAGGAGTAGGGTATGGGGAGAGGGGAAGCATTATATAGGCCTTTGGGTCTTGGTATTTTGGTGAGCTGGTGCTCTCAGATGGTGAACTTCTTGTCTCCTTCCTCTTTAGGTGGAAGAGAATGGCAAGAGGGGGGTGAAATTGAGTATTTCTCTTTAGTAGGTAGGATAATAAAACTCTAATAAAACCCCAACAGGTTAGGCTCTGATAAAATAGTTTCTCTTAAGAAAAGTCCTTGTTAAGATGAGAATTCTTTGGCATATTTCAAAATGGCTCCTTTATCTTCCTCCTAATAAAAGCATGAAGGGATTTTCCTCCCAATAATCACTGTGAGAATTCAGTAGAGCTCCTGGCAGAAAAATTCCACAGAAGTGAGGATTAAGACTAAGGCAGGGTCTTCCTAGATTTTTTTTACTTTTAGGCTTATCTACACTGAATCTCTAGTAATTTGCCCATTACAGTTTATTTCTCTGCCCTGGCACTGGTTTCTGGTTATAGGTTTCTGCTCAGGTAACCTGGATTCTCTATATACACTCTTCTTTCTCTCCAATGTTTGGGCCAGCCATTTGATCTCGCTTTTCTGTCATATCTGAGGAGAGTTGTTGATTTTTCAGTTTCTTCATCTTTTTTACTTGTTGCTGGGTAAATTGGTGACTTCTAATCTTCTATGACATACCAGAAACCAGAAGTTTTGTTATTAAATTTTTAAGTGTATAGTTTGCAAATGCAAACAGATAGTTGCAGATTTGCAAGCCAAACCATGACTTTCATTAACAAATTTCCATCTTATTCTCAGATGTGAGTCTTCTGCAAGGACACAATTAAGTTCATTACAGATGTGACAGTAAGAGCAGTCCATGGAATATGTGCCCCTAGAGAGATTAAGCTTTACTAGGACAGCCTACAAAATAAGTTTCTGAGATTTTCTCTCATCATATTTCTAGGAACAAGAATGGCTCCTCTTAGCAAATGCAAATGGATATATAACTCAGTGTGCACAAAGGATTTTAGGAATCTTCTGAAAAGAAGATGGTATAAGTCAGTTTTCAAGGGAGCTTCATGAAAGGAGGAACAAATCATTTCTCTTGAAAGTTGATAATGCCAAAACCTATGCCTTCCTGAGAGAGGAAAAATATATGAATGACAATCTTACCTGCAAAGGAGACATCCACTGAATGTCTTCAGCAAGTGAATGTTGAATACTTATACTTAAACTGTAAATTTTTCATGGTGAAAGACTTCGGGTTTGTTGGGGTTTTTTTTAGCGTTTATTAGAAGCATCGGATACAGAGCTTTCTTTTTCAGTATGTACATTTATGATTCATACTGAAAGCAATGTTGAAATATCTAGTGAGAGATCTTTAACACCAACAAGAAACCAGTTTCAGATTACAGATGGAAGGAGACAGAGAAGGGTTTGCATGGCAAGATTCTGAAGCTTAGATGTGTAAGGAGAAACCAAAAACCTAATTTCTAGAGAATGTTTTATAGATCGTCCTCCTTTGTGACATCTTCCCTAGTATATAATTAATTGCGTAGCACAAGACATTAGAATTTATCCAGTTTCTTTCCTGCTGGGTTCTAACACTCTCCATGAGCATTGCTTTTAAAACTTCAGCTTGACTATGAATACAGTTATGGGAACTGCCTCGAGTATAAATTATTTACTTAATATCACTTTCTAAAATGTTCAGAAATTCTAATTACCGATTGGCTGTAATACCTATAATGCCTACATCTGCAGACAAGTCAGTCACCATGTAGACTTGCTGTATCTCAGGGAATTTCTCTCCTGTGTCTGATTCAAATTTTAAAACAAAATAAAACAATGGCATGATAAAGGACTAACTTTTAGTTAAAGATTATCTTTTTTTTTCCCTCTCTCTCTCTCTCTCTTTTTTTTTTTTTTTTTGGCCAGAAAATTACAATTCCTTGACTGCCAAGTTTAGGCATCTACTGACTTGAGTTGGGGAACTTGCTAGATATTGCAGGTAAAAAAGAAAATTATTTTCTACCTCAAGGCTTCCAAGTTTCTGGCAGAAATCTAAAAAATATATATCTCTTGGCTCTATCTCTGGGCAAAGGTGTTTTGCTAACATTTCTCTTTTTTCCTGACCTTTTTCTTCAGTTAACATACTCTATCCATCATTTCACCCCCTCTAGTCTTAGGGTATAAATCAAGATCTATAAAATTGTTCAATAAAATAATTTTATTGCCCAGGAGGAAAAGGAGGCTTTCCTCTCTTGAAATCCTGGGGAAAAATGGGGGCAATAAAACTGACATCAGGAATTTCTTTAAAAGAAAAAAACTATATACCCTTGAAAATTAGTTCATATGGATCTTTATTTTCCTTCAAAATTTACTTACTGAAATGATAAAAAAAATGTGGGTAGATTCAAAGTAAGTGAAATGCTGTAATCAGACATGGTTGAGATTTGGCATTTTACATTTGTATCTTTTGGAAAGACTTTTTGTAAGACTCTCTGGTATTTTGGTGTATATCCAAGAGATATTATGATTTATATGTTCATCCATAATCATTCAAAATAGAGCCAAGTATTGTCTCAAAAGCAGGCTTAGCTGGATTTTCTTACCAAGCCCATTTGTGTACAGACATGAGAAGTTCAGATAGACCACCCAAATTAAGATGATCCGTATCAGAATGAGACTCTCCCTAAACTTTTTTTTGAAATGCTGATTTTCATTGTTTGTCCATTTTTATAGGCTCACAAAGTTAGTCTTTTTTTAAATAGCTTTTTCAAGTACACATTGTCTGCCTTAAAAACAGAATCAATAGCATAATATCTTTTATAACAAAAGTAGCATGATATCTATATGTTGCATAATATATTTTCATTATGTGTTCATTACATGCAGTGACTTTTATGTTTATTTGAACATTGTTAGCTTTGATATTTCCACTTTTTTCTAATTAGGTGGAAGCACGTTGGTCATAATAGAGATGAATTTCAGGCAGAGAGCTGGTCTTTATAGTTCTTTAGAAGGTGGAAGAGAGACAGTAAAGTATCCCCCAAACCAAGAAAGCATGGTGAGAACAGAAAATGAAGCAGACCACTCCATATAGTTTACACAGAATTTTATTCGGGATAATTTACTGATTGGGGGAGGGGGGATTGGGCAGGCAATGATATGTGGCAGCAGCATAGTTACTCTCTGCAAAATCCAGACCTTAGTGTAGAGCTTAGTGCACCGATTATATAGAGGGAAAACACAGAAGTTCATTGTCATGAGATCAAAGTGTTCACATGCACCTCCAAGGGCTTGGATGCCCCTAATTGACAGCTAAGCTTTAATTAGATCTTGGGCATCACCCGTGCATCAGGAAGGAGAAAGACTATCTTATCTCTAACAGAATCATGGGAAACCAAAACAAGTTTCCCCCAATCTCAGCCTCAGTGGGCATGTCTAAGGCATGTATATTAATCTCCAAGAGGGCCAGAACATGTAGCCCTAAGAGAGCTCACTGAACAAACATGAACACAATGGAGGGCCAAAGATGGAGTCGGTGTTGTCTGCATTCCTGCAGTCCTCTACAGTAATGAGATGAACTGGCTTCTTGTCCTCATTCTGATGTCACATCTATGTGACTGAGTAAGTCATTATCCTCCTTGAGCTATTGTTTCCTCCTAAATAAAAGGAGTTTAATAATTTAGTAGTAAATGGGGGTGCAGGACTTAAGATAGGGCATGACAAAATGGAGGTCAATGAAAGTAAGTGCTGCATAAAACCTTCAGCCAGAGCATCCTGAAGGAGTTCAAGGAAAAGATGAGCTGCTAGAAGTCCCACCTACATGGATGGTGAGATCGTAGAGGCAGCCATTTTGATTAAAAAGTAAAAAGCAGGGACCCTGATGCAAAACTTCCAGAAGACATTGCATTCATGTGACTGGTGGATCCTGGAGCTGTAAAAATCCTCGTGGTGTTTTCTTGTGGATAATGCCATTTACGTACTCAGAATCAAGGATTCTTGGTTTTCTTACTAGGAGTGGGGTCACAGACAGAGCCTGGAAAGTCTTCTAAACACATTTATTCGGTTTTATTGTGGGTCACACACTATAAGCCAATAGCTGGTCTATAAACTTAGGCTGGTGAGAAAAACAATAGGCCCAAAAATCATTTTTAAAAATTGTGGCATTTTGGGATTTAGTTGGGACAGAAACTGATGGAGATTATGAAGGAAGTCCTAAGACGCTAATTTAATCTCTGCAGTTTTGTATCTTAAACATTTTGGCTATTAAGACCTACATCTTTCCAACCACAGACCCTGAGTAGATGCTTGCAGCAAAGATGGGACTTCAAAATTGAGCTTTCTAAAATGTAGCTTAAGACATAGGTGGTTTGAAAAATGCATCTCAAGTTCTATGTTTGGAACTAGAACTGTTTTCACCAGCATGCTCTGTATCTTGGCTGAAGTATTTTCTCAACAATACGCTAAAAAGAATCATGATGGTTCATCCAATTATTCATATTATAGGAGTATTTGCCCCAAAAAATCTTTCTAGAAATTACTTCTACTTCATCAGAGAGGAACAACAGTCAGATGGCACCAGACATAGTAGACATAAGACAAGTTGTTAATTCATCCACATCTTGAGGATGAATATTAATTACCTTGCTTGAAAAACAAGGAGAAGGAATTGCACAATGTCTTAGTATATTTGGAAATAAGGTTAATCAAAGTTTAAGCCTTTTTTGACCAGAGATGGCATAATTATGTCTCACAGATGATCTGAGAGACAAATTATTGAGATAGAAGGAAACTGGTCACCTATGCTGTCTGGCCTTGAAGTAAACACTTGGAAATTACTTACAAACTCCCGAGAATCAGCTGTTTTGGAAACTTCATTGCATGTATCTTCTTAATCCCTCAAGAGAACCATCAATTGCCAGCCCTTTGGGAATGGTCTATGGATTTTCAGAATGTCATTTTATATTTATAATAGATAATGAACCATACATACATACTTTTTACTATAAAGTAGTATGGGTAAGCTTATGTTTAAACATGGCAGAAAAAGACCAAAAGGACACATAATCTGTTTAAGGTCATACATCCAGGACAGCACTTCTGGATCCTACTTTACCTTTTGGTCCACTGCTCCATGTGAGGGTGTGAGATAGCAGATCACAATAACCCTCATCCTCATCCTGTCAATTTCTCTAATTAAAAGGGAGAAACAACCATCTCAAGCATACCCAAAGAGAACATTCAGGATGCTCTTGGACAGATATTAAAAAAACAAGTCAACCTAGAAAAAGAATACATCAACTTTTTATTGCCATAAATCTAAGACCCTTGCATATTTTACAAGTTTTACCTTTTTCTTGCTGTAAATAACCTGGTAGTTCTCAAACAGAGGTGATTTTTTTTTAACCCCCCTGGGAACATGGGACAACATCTGGAGACATTTGTGGTTGTCACAACTAGGGTCAGAGGTAACCGCTGACATCTGTCAGGTAGAAGCCAGGGATGCTGCTGAACATCCTTTAACCCACACAAGAGCCCCCATAACAAAGAATTATCCAACCCAAAATGTCAATAATGTCATGGTCCAGTGAGGTTTTTCCCTCCATGTTGACTTAAGCCGGTTTCCCAATAGAAATGACTATGTCACACAAGAGATACGTCACTCTCTCCTTCACATAATGAGGGATTCAAAGGAATATGAGACAGAAACATCGCGGGGATGAAAAAGCTACAGCATAGAGAATATGGTCACTGGTATTCTAGCCTTGTAAGGGGGCAGACCGTCGCTACATCTGCGGTGAGCACAGTATAACATACAGAGATGTGAAATCACTATGTTGTACCCTCAACACTAAGGTAATAATGTGTGTCAAGTGCACTTCATTTAAAAAAAAAAAATGAGTCGTGGAAAATGACACCAAAAACTAATAATGTACTGTATGGTGACTAACATAATGAAAAAAAATAAAAAAATAAATAAACATAAAGAGATTTAAAAAAAAAAAAAAAAAAGGAACACTTTGAGCTGCTTTTCCCCCAGACTCTCACAAGAACATTTTCTTCCACGTGGTGTTAAAGCCATTCCACTGAAAAAACAGCTGCCACTTGCCTCTCTGGGAGTAAAATACAGCTTTAGGGCATGATGTCTTTATTGTTCTGAAGGTCAGGAAGACCTTGGTGATCTCTTTGAAAGGAAACAAATATGTGCTTCGTAACAACCAGTACATGTAGCGGCTTCATAAACCTAAAAGAAGAGTCAAAAATAATACTTTATTATCTATTTCACATTTAAGCACTCTCAGAAAACCAAAGTAAGAAGGATTGGGTTTGCTTTAGGCTGATAACTATGTCATTTTAAGACTTCTGGCAACGCTATGATCCTTCTAACCACAGTTGAATGACTTAATTTATCTTACATTTTTAAATTTTGGTCAAGAGTAGGTATCAAGCATTTTGTAACTGTTTTGGGAATTTGAAAGGTTATTAAGTTCTGAATAACAGAGTCTCTCATGTTTTCCCACCAAACTTTTCCCAGCAGTGAGTATATCTGGATCTTATTCTGGTTTTTTATTCTTTTTTTAGCTTCCTGAAATGACTCATGTTCAAACACGGCGACCCTGGTTGATGTTTCTCCTGCAGAACTTTGGGCTGACCCTAGGTTGGCTTTCTCTCTTACTGTTGGCTATATATGAACAAAATATTAAAATATAAGCTGAGAGTCTCAAAATCCTTCAAAAATGAATTTATACAGCTTCATTTTGTTTCTTGTACTCCAGAGTGCTCGTAAATTAAGCATTTTTATCTTCAAGAAAGGCTATGTGTCTTTTAGATCATTAACTTATTAATTTTATGATGCACTTTTGTTTTGGGATATAAATGTCAGGTTGTCCTCAACTGAAATTTTGGCGTCAGTGCCCAGCACCATGATGGAACGCCTATCGTTTTTTAGTAATTAGCCAATTCTAAATTAATGCTGGTAAACTTTCAAACCATATTGTTTTGCCAACAAAGAATGTTTGTAGTATTTGAAGTGGACAGACGCCTGCTGGGATCAAGTCAGGTTGCAACTTCTTTGATGTCAATAATATTCTTCTGCTTGTAAGACATTAAGCCATAAGCAAAATAAATTACAAACAAATGTAATAAAGTCTAGTGTTGATGTGATGATTTGTATGACCTTCTGTTACTGGGTGTCAGATTCTGAGTCAGTTCTTGCAAAACCAATATAATGCGGTTCACCTGGAAGCATTATTCACTGGCTCATAAATGCATAAAAATCAGCAAACTCCGGAACCCTAAAGGATAATAGATCAGCATTCTAGCTAACCACCAAATGAAATCTGTTCTAGGTAAGGAGAAATGGAAACAAAAAGGGAGGTGAAGAATTTTTTTAAGTCATAAAATTGGAGTTGGGCAGTAAGTCAATGCATAAACTCTCACAGATTTAACAGACTGTGCCTACGGATATAATATTACTGATGATGCAATAGAGTTTATATTGCATAAATCAATGCATAAACTCACATACATCAATTTATGCATTAATCAATGCATAAACTTTCACAGATTTAACAGATATATACCTACGGATATAATATTACTGATGATGCAATATAGTTTATATTTTTTTGAGGAACCCTAAACATCATTTCAGTAGGTAAGTTCTAGAAACGTGTAAGCCGCATTACAGATAACCCAGCAAAATTATGAAAATAGAAAATAACCCTGGCTTTAGTTATTTTTCTTGGAAAACAGAGGCCTAATATTTTTCTTATTTTTTTAATGATATATCTTGACAAGGGAAAAAGCCCATTTTCCTGCCAAAATGACTCGTGGCACTCGATCAAATACATCTCTTCTGCTTCTTTCTTACCGGTAGGCAAATACCCCTCGCCATGTCCCACCCAAGTCCCATGTCTTTTAACCACCTTTATTTGATTTCAATATGAGACTGGTTTCTTCTTCAGTGGTCTTTAGAGCTTGATTTAAGGGGACCTCATGATAAAGTGCGGTCGTTCAGAGGTGTGGGCCTACGTCGGCATCAGCCAGAGGATGTATCCAAACACGGAACATCCACCCCCGTCCCGAGAGTTTCTGATCCTGAATGTCTGGGCAGATTTTGAGCTCTGATCTTGAACGACGTCCAGGTGATACCCATGCTGCTGGTAACCCCCCACCCACACCCTGCTTTGACCTCTGCTGGTTGGGTAGAAGTCTGCACACCTGGCTTCAAGAAAAAAACAGGAACACAGCCCTGTTGCCCGAGAGCTGTGTGATTCTGGTGAAGCTGATTAAGGCTGCAGAACACGCGGGACCAGCGTTGCCTCCTCGCCTGGGAGCATTGGAACGGTGACAGAGGTCCGGGGATGACGAGTCCACAGAGAGGAACTTTTGTTTAGATTTGCCTTGAAGGTAAGCAGACCTGACACATCGAGTTTTGACCCTCTTTTGTTAAGGAACCGAGCGATTTGTAACCGAACAGAAATGCCTTTTGTACAGGTCACGGCATACGGGCTGCACACGAGAAGCCCCTGGCACCGTCTGTGTTATGGTTTCTGTGACCAAGTTCTGATGTTGACATTAAGCCTTAATTTATGCCAATTTAATTAGGAAAGCTCTGATGGATGACTGTACTCCAGGTTCAAGTTTAGAGTGGTTTGGGGCGGACTAAATTAAAACGTTCCATGTGAGCTACTCCGTAATCCTCAAGTTAGAGGGAGTTTCGTCTGACCTCTAGGATGAGGTCGTGGGCACAGAATGGAGCAGCTTGAAGGGAGCCACATGTTGGAATGAGTGGAGGGACATCCCCACTGAGCATTTTGCAAGCCTACAACTAGTGCCCTCGTGGTAAGCCATCAGTCCTGGCCATCAGAGGTCACTTGTAGGTAATGTAATCACTTCCGAGGGCACCTTTCTAGGCTTACCACTTCTTACTTCTGCTCCCTTAGCTGGCTCTGCTAATTCACGGAGTAACCTGACAGCCTGGGATGGACCTCCAGCCACAGACAATCTTAGAATTGCTAGAAATTCTCTTTGTCCTCAAAGTTGAATGGTAATGATAAAACTATTATGACAACTATTTGCCTTGTAAATACGGACAGAGCCTGAATTTGGGGCGACTGCACTTTGTCATCCCAGTAAATCGTCTACATCATGTGTTACTCACGAGAGTTGGCATCTGTGGTGTTTTCCTTGAAGCCAGATTTCTCAATAATGTTGGAGTATTTCTGTTTGCCAGGCCTAAATTTAGGATTCCACTGTATTTCTACTTGGTGACTGATTTGTTTTGTAGTCACTGAGCTAGAAGTGGTCCACGAGCAGAATCAAAGAGAAAATCACACAGAAATCTTACTTGGATAGCCATCGCCCAAAGACAGCCATCTCTAGGGGAAGGGGAAGTGGTACTGTGTCGCTGTGATGCTAAGTACTGGGCCTAGGAAGATGGGCCCAGTGCTGCGTACTTACCAGGATGAGCGTGTTCTATGTATGAGGCTATAAATTGTGGCCGATACCACTCCTCCCGGAACACACGCTTCGGGGGTAAGACTGTGACTCTTTTTGTAAGATGCATCTGTCAGGACACTGCACGTTTACCCTTTCCTTTCTCCTTCAGAGCTGGAGGGGAAGGGTTATATCATGAGGCTGTGCATCACTAGGATAGACTGGACTAATCAGGTTGGCGCTCTTGTGTGGTCACTAAAAAATCAGGCTTTACACTGGAATCTTGGTTCAAATCCCAGCGCTGCCATTTCGTAGCCTTATCACTTCTTCAAACAACGATCTCTTCTCGTGTAAAATAAGGCTGAGACTGGAACCTAACTCATAGGATGGTGATGAGGTCCGTATGAGATATTTACTGCTCATGAAGCACTTAACACCGTGCCTGGAGAACAGAAATGGCTCCATAAAGATGAAATTACCATCAGGACCCCCTTTGTTGTCAATTTCACAGTTCACCTCTCCAAGCTGTACTTTGGGTCAAGGAAATGTCTTGTCTTGGTGGAGAATGGAGATCAAGGATTTTTATGTAATGTCTGCAGTCCTCTAGTGACTCCTCCAAGCCAGTCCCCAATAGTCCTTCAAAGCTGTCCGTAGGCTTCTGGAGCCAGAGAGGTGGGTCTCCTCCGGTCGACCCCACCTCTCAATACCCAACTGAAACCATAGAGAGTTTGAGAAGCTAAAAAGACATTCCCAAATTCAAAGTGCTCCCACACACATTGCTTCTTTGAAGGGCGTACCTATGAAATGTATTTGCACAACCTGAGGGCACCAACCCACCCTCCTTGCCCTGCCCCCATGACAACAGCCACCTCTCAGAGGTGGAAATGTGTCATACAGGCCTTCCTCCTGCAAACTCAAAGCCCCACCCCCAACACACACACTCCTTAACCTATTTTTCAAAGCCTCTTGTTTCTCAGAATTTTCTTTCATTCTATAACTTTCTCCACATCCCTAATCACACTAAACAACATCAAAAACTTTCCCTCTTCCTCTGCCCACAGAGAAAGATGCTTTGTCCAACTGTAACTTACCTGGGCTCCCACCCACTCCCATCTGTACCCTTGGCTTCGTTCAAAATTTTGGAAAGTATCTTCGACTTCCGTTTTCTGTGTTAGGTTGTCTCATGGACTCAGCATTTCCTGAAACATCAAGCGAAGTCATGGTCTCAGCCTACGGGATCCCGTAATGCTGGTACTGGAACCAAAGTCAAACATTTAACTCAGCTCTTTGACTTTCTAGTAGTGGCATAATGGCAAACATATTTACAGCACTGTGTGCAGGACACTATTAAAAGTGCTTTGTGGTCCACAACAAAGAACACGGAGGACATGGGGAGATGGAGAGGAGAAGGGAGTTGTGGGAAATTGGAAGGGGAGATGAACCATGAGAGATTATGGACTCTGAAAAACAACCTGAGGGTTTTGAAGGGGTGGGGGGTGGGTGGTTGGGGAACCAGGTGGAGGGTAATAGAGAGGGCACGTATTACATGGAGCACTGGGTGTGGTGCAAAAACAATGAGTACTGTTACGCTGAAAATAAATAAATAAATTTAAAATAAAAACACACACACACAAAATCTCTCGCACTTTTAAGTAAAAAAAAAAGTGCTTTGTGGGAGTCTTTGAATTCTCTTAAGAACTCTGAGAATGTAGACCTAATACTATTTTCGTGCCCCCCTTTTACAGATGAACAAACTGAGGCCCGGAGAGGTCATTTAACTTGCCCAAGCTTACCGTAGCCTGGCTCTGGAATCTGTGATCTTAATCCCTACATCACATGGCCTCTGCAGAGGGGAAACTGAGGTTGGGAGAGTCTAAATGATTGCCTGAGCTCTTATCTTCTGTAAAGGAGTTGATGTTGGACTTAATGCAGACCCCTGACTCTAGTCCCGCCATCTTAACAATCTCCAGCCCTCCTTGGTCCTGCCCAATCAAACACTTCACCTGCAAGACCTCAGCCATTTGAGGTTGCTTTTACTACCTAATTCATGTTAGTTTCTTCCCATGAGGATTTAGAGTCTCTACAGCAAGGTTTGTTTTTTTTTAACTGAGATATAGTTGACATATAACATTATATTTCAGATGTACAACAAAATGACTCGATATTTGTATGTATCATGAAATGTTTGCCATGGTGAGTCTAGTTCACACCCATCACCACACATAGTTGCAAATTTCTTTTCTTGTGAGAAGAGCTTCTAAGATCTACTCTGAGCTGCTTTCAGATATACAACACAGTATTATTGATTATAGTCACCATGTCCTATGTTATATCCCATGATTTATTGATTTCATAACTTGAAGTTTAGGACTTTTGACGCCTTCGTGTGTGTCTCCCACCCCCTTCCCCCCGTCTCTGGCAACCATCAGTCTGGTCTCTGAACATATATGTTTCTTTTGGGATTTTTTTTGTTTTGTTTTTAAGATTCCACTTATTAGTGAGAATATAAGTAAGATGTCAGAACTAGAACTCAGAATAATGATTATAAAGATAATAGTTGGGCTTGAAACTCCTCTCACTTGGCTTAATGTCCTCAAGATCCACCCATCTTGTCAAAAACGGCAGCATCTGGGGTGCCTGTGTGGCTCAGTCACTTAAGCATCTGCCTTTGGCTCAGGTCATAATCTCAGGGTCCTGTGATCAAGCCCTGTGTGGGGCTTTCTGCTCAGCGCGGAGCCTGCTTCTCCCTCTCCCTCTGCCTGCCACTCTGCCTGCTTGTGCTTTCTATCTCTCTCAGTGTCAAATAAATAAATAAAATCTTTTTTTAAATGGCAGGATTTCCTTCTATTTATGGCTGCATAATATTCCATTGTGTGTGTGTGTATAATGGAATATTATATGGAATATTAATATATGTGTGGAGTATATATATTATATATAAAGGAATACTGATATATATGTGGTGATGTATACACCTCTTATCATCACATATATATTGATATTCCTTTATAGATACAACTAATATATAATACATATCATATGTATAGATATATATATGAAAATATGGATATCACCACATATGTATCACCATATATATGTATAAATATAAGTAATAAATCTCAAATTTTCCTTATCCATTCATCCACTGATGGAAGCTTAGGTTTCCATTTCTTGGCTATTATAAATAATGTTGCAACAAAAATGGGGGTGCTGATATCTTTTTGAGTTAGTGTTTTCATTTCTTCAGATAAATACCCAGAAGTGAATTGCTGGATCAACAGGTAATTCTATTTTGGGGGAATCTCCGTACTCTTTTCCACAGTGGCTGTACCAATTACATCCCTACCAGTAGATCCTTTTTTTCTCCACATCCTCACCAACCCTTGTTATTTCTTCTCTTTTTGATACTAGCCATTCCGATATACATGAGGTAATAGCTCATTGCAGTTTCAATTTATATTTCCTGGTTGATTAATGATGTTGAGCATCTTGTCATACATCTATTGGCCATTTGGAAGTCTTACTTGGAAAAATGTCTATTCAGGTCCTCTGTCCATTATTTAATTGGATTTGGGGGGGTTGTCATTGAGTTATACGAGTTCTTCATCTACTTTGGATATTAACCTCTTAACAGATATCTGATTTGCAAGTATTTTCTCCCATTTGGGAAGCTCCCTTTCCACTTTGCTGATGGTCTCCTTTGTTGTGTAGAGCTGCTTAGTTTGATAAAGTCCCACTTACTCATTTTTGCTATTTTTATCTGGACTTTTGGTGTCAAGTCTAAAAAGTCCTCACCAGACTGATGTCAGTCTATGTTTTCTTCTAAGAGTTTTAAGATTTCAGGTCTTATTTTCAAGTCTTTAATCCATTTCAAGTTGGTTTTTGTGTATGGTATGATGAAACAGTTGTCCAGTTTCATTCTTCAGCATGTAGCTGTCATTTTCTCAAGACTTTAATGAAGAGACTGTCTTTCCCCCATTGTGTATTCTTGCCGCCTTTGTCATCAATTAATTGACCAAACATGCGTGGTATACTTCTGGCCTTCTGTTTTGTTCTTTTGATCTATTTTTCTGTTTTTATGCCAGTATTATACTGCTTTGATTACTCTATCTTTGTAAGAGTTTGAAATCAGGGAGCATGATGTCTCCATGGTTCTTCTTCCTAAGGATGGCTTTGGCTATTTGGGGTCTTTGTGTCTTCATACAAATTTTAGGATTATTTGTTCTATTTCTGTGAAAAATGCCATTGGAATTTTCATGAGGATAGCACTGAATCTGTAGATTGTTTTGAGTAACATGGACATTTTAGCAATATTAGTTCTTCCAATCCATGAGCATGGAGTATCTTTCAACTTACCTGTGCCCTCTTCCATTTCAGTCATCAGTGTCTTATAGTTTTCAGTGTACAGGCCTTTCACATCCTTGGCTAAATTCATTATTAGTATTTTATTCTTTTTGATGCAGTCAGAAATGGATTGTTTTCTTAGTTTATCTGATAGTTCATTACTAGTGTATAGAAATGCAACAGATTTTTGTATATTGTGTTGCTGTATATTTCCCTGTTTAGGTCTGTTAATGTTTGCTTTCTATACTTAAGTGCTGCTATGTTGTGTGGTTAAATATTTATAAGTGTTATGTCCTTCTCTTGAACTGACCCTTTTTACTTATGTAATGACCTTCTTTGTCTCTTGTTACCGTTTTTGTCTTAGAGTCTGTTTTGTCTGTTGTAGGGTAGGTATAGCTACCCTAGCTTTCTTTTGGTTTCTATCTGTATGGAATGTCTTTTCCATCACTTCATTTTCAGTCTGTGTGTGTCCTTCCTTCTGAAGTGAGTCTCTTATAGTCAATATATAAATGGATTTTTTAAAACCCATTCAGCCATCCTATGTCCACTAATTGGAGCATTTAGTCTATTTACATTTAAATAATTACTGATAGCTGCACACTTACTGTCATTTTGTTAATTGTTTTCTGGTTGTCTTGTAATTTCAGTTTTCTTTCTTCTCTTGCTCTTTTTCTTGGTAATTTGATTATTTTGTAGAGATCTTTGATTACTTTCTCTTTCTCGGATCTACTATAGGCTTTTTCTTTCTGTTACCATGAGGCTTACATCTTAAAAAAAAAAAAAAAACCACTTACATTTATAACAATTTATTTTAAGATAGTAACAACTTAATGCATCTAAATTTCTACATTTTTACATTCCCTCCCAACATTTTATTTTTGATATCACAACTTGCATCTTTTTATCTCATGCACCCATTAACAAATTATTGCAGTTTTAGTAATTTACATTTGTCTTTAGCTTTCATATGCCTTTATAAGTGATTAATCTATCACCTTTACATTAGATTATTCTAATTTTACCATACATTTACCTTTACCAATGAAATTGAAACTGCCACGTTTTCCCTTCACTAATTAGTACCATTTTGTTCGGCTTAAAGAAGTCCCTTGAAAATTTCTTATAAGGTCAGTCAGATGATAATAAACTTCCTTAGTTTTTATTTGTCTAGAACTCTTTATCTGTCCTTCAGTTCTGAAAGAAATTTTTGCCCAGTAGAGTATTCTTAATTGGCAAGTTTTTTTTCTTTCAGCACTTGGAATATATGGTGCCACTTTCTTCTGACCTGCAAAATTTCTGCTGAAAAATATGCTGATAATCTTATGGGGATTCCCTTCTTCTTGCCAAATTATTTTTCTCTTGCTGCTTTGAAGATTTTTTCCTAGTCTTTGAATCTGACTCTTTATAATATGTTTCTTGGTGTGGATTTCTTTCAGTTTCTCTAACTTGGATCTCTCGCAATTCCTGAATTGTATGTATGTGTCCTTCCCCAGGTTAGGCAAGTTCTCAGTTATGGTTTCTTCAAATAAATTTTCTGATCATTTCACTTTCTCTTTTCTGTCTTGGACACCTATAATGCAAATGGTTTGTTGGTTTGTCTGATGATGTCCCATCAGGCTGTTAAGCTATATTCTTTCTTTTCTCTCTCTCTTTTTTTTTTTTTTAAGATTTTTATTTATTTATTTATTTACTTGACAGAGAGAGAGAGGGATCACAAGTAGGAAGAGAGACAGGCAGAGAGAGAGGGAGAAGCAGGCTTCCCGCTGAGCAGTGAGCCCAATGTGGGGCTCAATCCCAAGACTCCGAGATCATGACCTGAGCTGAAGGCAGAGGCTTAACCACTGAGCCACCCAGGCACCCCAATTCTTCTTTCTTTTGATGCTTTGAGTGGGTTAGTTCCACTGTCCTGTATTTGCATTCATTTATCTTTTCTTCTGCTTCATCTGATATGCTCTTGAAACTTTCTTGTATTTTGTAGTTGAATTATTGTGTTCTTCAGCTCTGGGACTTCTGTTTGGTACTTCCTTATATTTTCTCTATCTTTGTTAAAATTCTCAGTTTGTTCATCCATTCTTCTCCCAAGCTCAGTGAGCATCTTTATAACCTTTATTTTGAACTCATTTTCAGGTAAATCACTTATCTCTGTCTCCTTTAAGGCCCTTTCCCAAGGTTTCATCTTATTCTTTCATTTGGAACATTTTCCTCTATTTCTTCATTTTCTTTGACTCACTATGTTGGTTTTTGTGCATTAGATAAAACATTCATCTCTCCCAGTCTTGAAAGATTGAACTCATGCAGGAGAAGAGCCTTATTGTTCAACCCTGCCCTACCTCTTGGTTGTCTCTCAAACTTTTGTGATTGTGCAAGAAGGCTTCTTCACCTTAGTGGCTCCCAATAGTTGAGGGTGCCATACCTGTCACTGCCCCAAAGGGGAGGATCTCAGTCAACACCTAGATGTAGGCTGATTGAATGTTAGATCCTCAAGTAGTAACTTCTAAAATGCACAAATTTATCTCCTTCAAAAGAAGACTGGAATGCAGGTGTTTCTGTCTGCTCCTTCTGCACTGAGCCCTGATCTGAGAACCATTTGGTTTTTTGCCCATGATCCCACTGAACCCATGGACACCAGCCACACTGGCCATCACAGTTAAGTTATCAGAGGATGTGCCTCAGTGTGGCAGATGCAAAAGCTGGGGCAACAGACATAAAAACTGAGTCTCCAGATGTGTGCACAAGCTCCCGTCTGGGATATCCCAGTGCTCTCAAGCTCAGCAGAGGGAGAGCACACTGATATCACTCATGCTCTGAGGTCTCTGAAGAGGATTACTGTCAACCCTTATGTGTGTATTTAATGAGAAGCCTGCCCTCAGGCCACAGCTATGAAGACAAGCTAATAGGTTTCTTTTTTTTTTTAATATTTTATTTATTTGACAGAGAGAAATCACAACTAGGCAGAGAGACAGGCAGAGAGAGAGGAGGAAGCAGGCTCCCTGTGGAGCAGAGAGCCCGATGCGGGGCTCAATTCCAGGACCCTGAGATCATGACCTGAGCCTAAGGCAGAGGCTTAACCCACTGAGCCACCCAGGCGCCCCCTAATAGGTTTCTTGAACAGCAAGACTGGTTGCCTCAACCTGTTGCCTCTCTCTGTGCTCTGTGCATTGGACCTGGTTACGAACTCTTTTTCTGTTTGCTACAGTCCTGTGGGACCCACTACCATAAGCTACACTGGCTACCAGAGCCAGGTAATCCAGACGTTTGTCCTGGGCAGAGACTGTAAAAATCAGGACACCAGATAAATATAGAAGCTCCTTTCTGGGAGATACAAGTGCTGGAATGAGGCAGAGGGAGAACACTAAAATGGTACCTGCCAGCCTATGTCTTTGAAAAATATTTCCCTAGCCCCCTAGCTGTGTGTTAAATTGGATGCCTACCCTTCAGGCTGATGCTTTAAAATAAGGAAACAAGTGTCTTTCACAAAATGTCTGGGCACTTTTCATTCAGCTTCCTCCGCCCTGAACCCTGGCATGGGTGAGGATTTGTGTAAGCTGTTTAAGAACTGTTTCTTAGATCACTGTTGTCTTGCCAGGGCAGGGGTGAAGCAAGCCCCATTAACTTCTAAAAATAGATGTTTTGAGGGCTCATCTGCCTAGAGTTCTTAAAGTTGAGATGCCAGATGTGGGGTTCAAACCCTTCTTTCCTCAGGAAGAAGTTTGGGACTTTGAGTACCCTCTCCATTGTAGGTTGTCATGCTGGGGTGAGGTTTATGGTAAAATTGTGTTTCAGACTCTCCATCCCACCTCAGTGGTTTGTTTTGTTGTTTTTTTTTTTTCTCATTTATGAGAAAATTTACAGAGGAATCCTCCAGCTAATTTTGGGACTTTCTTTTCAGAAGAAATTATTCCTTATGTAGCTGTAGATTTGTCTGTGGGAAGAGGTAAGCTCCGGATCCTTCTATGTCCACATCTTGAACCAGAAGCTGTTTATTTTTCTTGTGATTTGGAGCAGTAGAGTAAGCAGATGCCAAATGTTTGATGTGCAAGGTCACCTAATGTATTTACTGTGGGTTAGAAAAATGGTCTCATTTCGAGTTTTAAATGCATTGCCCTTTAAAAAAAAATGCACAGAGAAACACCTGGCTCTCAGGCCAACCTGGAAAAGACAGAGGCTCTTTGGCTACTAAGTTACCAGATTAGCAGTCACAATAAATGAATAGATAGGAAAAGATGTCAGAAATTGCCTATGTATTTTTTCTGCTCAAGAGAGATGGTATTCTGTGATAGTATTATGTCTGATGAACCCAGGTAATGAATACAATATTGAGACCAACACTTAGAGTTTACGGAAGTACGTTTTGCCCTTTTTTTTTAAATGAAGTGAGGACAGAGGGTATATCCAGAATTATACTTTAATAATAATAATAACAATAGCTGTTATTTATTGAACTTCCTTATACAAGGCACTTGCTTATTGCTTTACCTGTAATATTTCTCTCATCATTTAAACCCCATATTAAACCATATTGGAGATGAGGGGCTTGAGTCAGAAAGTTTAAGTACATTAATGAGGACCACGCGGCTCATAAATAGCAGAGCTATTGTGATTCCAGGGTCTCAGGTCTCGGGTCTTTCCCATTACACACACTGTCTCAGACAAGGAGATCAAAAGACAGCACTAGAAGAGGTCATTCGGAAGTGCTCTGTGGGAATCCCCTTTCTTACACATTTTCTTCCAACAGTGGAACAAGCTGCGGGGGTTCCCCAGTTGGGAAAGGCCATCGAATTAAATAACTGAAGCACCCCCAACCACCACCACCTCCAAGACTGGGAGCAGACAGCCCGGCAAAGGCAAACGTTTGTTGGAAGGAATGGAAACTGACAACATATTTGTGTTACAGACTCAAACTTCATAGTATGAACAACTCAGGGAAGAGAAGCATTTTCCCAGCTATTTTTGGAGCTATTTTAGCTTTGCCAACTATATCTGAGGGTTCTTTTTTCAAATATCCAGGTCACTATCATAGCACTCACCCAAAATTTTGAAGTTAACTCTTTCCTAATCTGTGCTTTCCACTAGACTTTCAGTTCTTCCAGGGTAAAATGATCTCTCTCATTCATGTTTACGCTCTGAGAACCTAGCATTCTGCCCCAAAGGTGCTAAATAATGAACTGTCTAAAAAACAAATCAGAGCACGTCATTCCCCTATTCAAAATATTTTGTTTCTCCCCATTGCCTTCAGGAAAATGTCCAAGTTACTTAATATGGAGTTACTTAACAAGTCCATGAACTGTCCTCTTTCTGCTTCTCCTGTTGGATTTTCATTCCCTCCTTCTTTGTGTTTTACATTACAACAAATTCAGACTGCTCATATATTTTCTTCATAGTATCGCTGCTTCTCACCTCCATGAGTTTGCAGCATGGTTCCCTCTACTTAGCGTGCCTTGGCCATGACTTCCTTCAGAAGTTCTTCCCTTATTCTTCTTCCTAGGTCTCACCAAATCCAGTGGGATTCAATCACTATCTTTTCTCCTTCCATTAAATCTCTATCATGATATCCACGGCTCTGGTATATCACTCATCAGACAATGCTCTCTCCCACCAGAAGGCAATCTTCTTGAGAACAAATACTACATTTTGTTTATCCTGATATTTACAGAACCGTTGGCCCGTGGAGGGCATTTAGTAACTATGCGATGAATAACTGAATAAATCAATTAAAGTGCTTTGGCAATTGAATTGAAAATTCAACCAATATTTCAGTTTTTAAAATGTTTTCAAAGTCTATTTGAAAACAAACAGAAAACCTCACAGAGATGCCAAATTGCTTTGTCTTCACAAATAAGAAGCAGATTTAATTTACCTAAATGGCACTAAAAGGAAGAAACCATCCCCCATTTGCTTCATATGAGCTGATTATCTGGTTACTTCATAGATTCATAAGTTAGCTGAGATGTGTCTAGAAATACGGCACTACTTTGCTTTACATGGCTATTTATGGTGACAGATGTTAATCCCTGGTGGAGTTGTGCAAATCTTTAGGCTGCAAAGAATTGCTTTGTACAAGTTTGTGTGTGTGTGTGTGTGTGTGTATAATGGTATATAATTATTTTTTCAGTGTTATTTTAATGCAAGGTTTTTAGGAGGTTTTGATTATCCAGAGATCATGATGATCTCTTAAATTCTTCTCCTAGAATAAAATATGTAACTCACCTCCATCTCTGAAACCTGTTGAGTTGAAAAGATGAGATTAATCTAATGGGATGCCAGCCTAATCTTTTGGATGGGGTCACAAGTAGGATATTCAAAATATTCACCCATTATGATACAAGTATTAGTCTGGTGTTTTTGTAAATTATTATTTTTTTTAAGATTTTTTTCATTTATTCTAGGGAGAGAGAGGGTATGTGTGGAAGGGCAGAGGGAGACAGAGAAAGAATCCCAAGCAGACTCTGTGCTGAGTGCAGAGCCTCACGTGGGACTTGACCTCATGACCCTGAGATCACAACCCGAGCAGAAACCAAGAGTTGGGCCCTTAACTGACTGCACCAGCCAGACACCCCTTTTGGGGTTTTTTCATAAATTATTAAAAAAACCTTTTCGTTATTATGCTAATAGCATCACAAGGTGGATAAAACTGCCTTGTGCTATCAACTAAATATCCCCCAAATTCAAGTGTTGAAATTCTAATCCCCAACGATAGCATTTGTGGATGTGGCCACTGGGAGAGGATTTCAAGAGAGTGGACCCCTCATGAATGGGGTTAGTGTCCTTATAAAATGGACCCCACAGAACTCCCTTCACCACCACCATGTCAGGGCGCAGCAAGAAGAGAGCCATCTACGAGCCAGGAAGTAAACCTTCACCAGACACTGAATCTGCCTGGGGCTGTTCAAAGCCTCCAGAACTATGAGAAATAAAATTCTGGTAGTTCGCACTACCCAGTTTAAGGCTTTTTGCTACAGCAGCCCAGCAGACTAAGACACTTTGGTTTTCAGGAAACGTGATGCCAGGGAGTCATTGATAGACTCTTTTGCAAACTCAGAGGCTACAGCTGGCTCCAGAGCTCAACAGCTGGGGTACCACTGCTCAGAAGTTTCCTTTGTGACTAATATTGGAAAGTTAGGTAAAACATGTGATAGGATCTCTGGTTATCTTTTTTTTTTTTTAAGATAAGAATTTTAGAGACGAGGGTAGGTAAGCAGACCACATCTCTACCATATGACATAATGAGAACATCTGTCATACTACCACCATGCCGTGACCACCGTCTTCATTGGTAAAGCACTGACTGTGTACCAGGCACTGTTCTAGGTACTATAAGGACCGCCTTCTTTGACCCTTAGTACCACTTTGAGATGGTTATTCTTATGTGAGTACCTTGATGTTTGTAAGAAATTGGTGGAGGAGTTAACACGTATCTTTTAGGGTTCGTGTAAGAAGTAGAGGAGAAAGCGCATTTGAGAATATTTGCAAACAGTAAATATCTAAACAAATAGTAGATTATTTCATTCTGGACAATTTATTTAAAGAGGAGACACACTCAAATTTGAGCTCATGTCATAGTGTTTGTCTGACTGTCCCGTTATGTCCTGCATTGGTAAGGCAGTACCTTAAAAGTGAAACAGAATTCTTCTCTGAAATAGACATGTGATATGAATATATACAACTTCATGTAGAGAATCAGAGAAAATGCTTGGCCTGGAAGGAAACTTCGATGGCTTCCAGCTCAATCCTTTATTTTACAAAGGTGGAACTTAAAATACCAGGATGCTGATACAATGTGGTATGATCAGAACTATGTTGGGGAAATGTGGGTTCTGGATGACAAAAGGCTGGCCGCAAAGAGGGCTACTGGAAGAGGTTTGGAGAAACTGATTTGGCACTGGGGATGAGGATTTGGGAGAAGGAGAGAAAGCTGCCTAGACACAATGTTGAAAGGGGTGCCATAGTCTCGATCCTAATTCCAGACTAGTTCTAGAAGCGTTCTTTCCATTTAGCATCAAAGAATCCAGACGGCCGAGTCAGATAGGCTGGGTTTGGAGGCTCTGCCCAGGATGATGGACAGGTCACAGCATCTTCGATAAGACCAGTCTGTCTGAATTTCAACAGCACGCCCAAGTCTCACTCTATTATTGGCTCATCAGAGGATTCAGGAATCCAGGAAATGGAAGTTGGGGAATCACATGGATTCTGGCCAAGGTGTTGCAGTTGGTGAGTGGCAGAGCTGAGCCCAGAACCCAAGCTCCCCTGACTCGTCCTCTATCCTCCACACTGCCTGTCTGCTGTGAGTCTGTGTTCTGCTATGGTCTTCCTTCTGGGACATCTGCTGTCTCTTTCTTCACCAAGAACTTCCCTTGCAAAAGGATTAACAATATTCTTTTTTTTTTTTAAGATTTTATTTATTTATTTGACAGAGACGACGAGAGGGAATACAAGCAGGGGGAGTGGGAGAGGGAAAAGCAGGCTTCCCGTGAGCAGCGAACCTGATGCGGGGCTTGATCTCAGGACCCTGGGATCATGACCTGAGCTGAAGGCAGATGCCCAACGACTGAGCCACCCAGGTGCCCCAGATTAACAATATTCTTGACGTCACCCTATAACTGAAAGAGTGAGAGGTTTGGGGGATCATTCACGTAGTAGGAATAGCTGCCCCTGTACCAGTACCAGCCCTGGGACCACATCCCCTTCATTTGTGAAGCACGGAAGTGTGCCAGGCATGCAAAGGGTATCTACTACTTGGAAATAGTTGAATTCTTATGTGAGTTCACTGATGTTTAGGGAACATACATAGCCACATATGGGTATCATCAGACAGTTCAAATGAATTTACTTCTTTCTGTGGTCTGTTCAGTGATCATGGAATTTATTTATTAGTTCTGGCTTTCATAGCCTGGCCTATTGGAAGAGCATGGGTTCTGAAGCCTGCTTCTGACACTATTTGTTGTGTTAACTGGAGAAAATTCCTTAACCACTCTGAACCTCCATTCCTATCTGAGGCAGATGTAACACTTTCTGTCTTGCAGGGTTGCTATGACATGTGTAAGCAACAGAACATAGTCCTCTGCATATAATAAGCAGTCCATAAACGATAGCCATCATTATATTGTTCCTTCCGTTAAGAATATTTTGATCTGGGGCACCTGGGTGGCTCAGTGGGTTAAGCCTCTGCCTTTGGCTCAGGTCATGATCTCAGGGTCCTGGAATTGAGCCCCGCATCAGGCTCTCTGTTCGGCATGGAGCCTGCTTCCCCCCCTCTCTCTGCCTGCCTGCTTGTGATCTCTCACTCTCTCTGTGTCAAAAAAATAAATAAAATCTAAAAAAAAAAAAAGAATATTTCGATCAGTCCAGCTATAAGAAAATAAGTAAAGATTAAATTGAGTTCATTCAAAGGCAATAGGCATATTAACATTAGTACCATTTGCTAATGGTTTATAAATAATGACCTGGATTATGTCATGTAATCCTCACAACGACCTTTACTCCCTAAAGTTCATTATGGAATCAGGGAGTCCATACTTGTAAGTAGTTGAGCGTAGTGACTGGCATATAATGAGCTGTGCGTTCATTAAAACCAAAAGATAACTACTATCATTTTCCTCACTTATCAGTTAGGGATATTGATTCACAGAGCATGTGACTTGGCTGAAGTCACACAGCTGGCAGGAAGTGAAGCTGGGACCCAATCTTGGCAAACACTGAGGTGTCACAGCAAATAGTACTGGTATTTTCCATAGAGTAGAAGTTGTACCCCATGACAGAAATGATGGTTCTCTTCTGTAGACTGGCGGAGTGGTCTTCCATGTTGCCTCTTTCTTTCATTTCCTTAGATAATGACTCTTTCCAAGCCCCTGACATCCAGGTCTCTCTCAGTCTTCATCTGCTTGAGTGGTCCTTTGTCTCTCAGAAAACAACTCAGCCACACAGATCCCTTTACTCTTTCTGCTCCCACAGGGACCATGAAAAGTCACCCCCCTCTCAAAAGACATGCAGTTTTAAAACAGTGCCTTTTCCGTCCATGTCCACACTGTATCTTGCCGGTCAGAAATCCATATGCCTGTTTGTTCCCTTCTCGGAGTTTTTCTAGAATGTTCCTAATTCCCCTTTTGCACGAATCTCTATATCCTTTGCTCAAAGTCTCATGAAACACATTCCTAAAAATGTGCATTAGTGTTCAGGAGAAGTGTGGGGACATTTTACCTCCCAGTTGCCTGGGTCCAGGCAGCCAGCCCTGCGACTGAATGTACGCTCTTTGTTAGTACAATCATTTTTACCTTTTCTTCTGCCCAACCTATATTGCCTGCGCTTGCACAGAAAGCCTCGTTTGTATTCCAAGTCTGTTATTTTGATCTGCACGATAAGACAATCACTGTCATTTGAATCCATAGCTTGCGGCGGCCTCCTTTGCTTTTCAAGTACGATAAGTTCTTAAACACAAGCCAGATGAAAAACATATTGCGCTTCCCTCGGGGACTATTTAAAATGTAAAATATAAATATTTCTCCTTTGAATGTACTTAACTTAGCAAGCCTGTGTCTGGTTTGTGTCCTTTCAGTCATCACACTGATGCTGTGTTTGCTCTTCCTTCATTTAGCTGAGTCGAAATGAGCTGGAGAAGCGAAAATCAGCACTAGGGCCTCCTCTGCGTGGCCGGGCGCAGGCAAGCTCGCCAAATCTCCCTTGATCACATAATGCCTTTCAGATAAGGTTAACTCCACAGTAGGCCTGGCCTCGTGTTCCTGCTTTATGGTGACAGATAGGCTGGCGCAGGGTCTCCTGTTGCAATGAATCCAGTGTGAGGCAAAGGTAAGAGGGCAGTCAGCCATCTGGGGGGGCAGGGGGGTGGGGGCATGCCGCACGCGACCTCGTGGACCTCCGCACCTGGGGCTCATGGTCTTGGTGAAGATAGGGGACGCTTAGTCCTCCAGGGACAGCACCCCCGGGAGAAAGTGGCTTCTCAGTCTCCCAGTCGCTGAAACGTTTCTTCAGGCACATTCTCATGAGGAAGCCCCATGAGGATGAGCATTTGGGGGAGGCAGGGGTGTGAAATATAGTTAGTATAAAATTTGCCATTTTTCACCATTTTTAGGCAACCGATGCCGTGGCATAATGACATTCACAGTACGTGCTCCTGTCCTCACGTTCTCATCACACTTCTTCCACCACCAGAAGCTCTACGGCCATCACGCAATAACTCTCCATGCCTGCCACAGCTTGGGCAACCTCCAGTCTACCTTCTCTCTGGTTGACTTGCCTATTCTAGATACTTCATGTAATTATACAATATTTGTCTTTTTGTCTCTGGCTTATTCCACTCAGCATGTTTTCAAGGTTCATCCAAGTTGTAGCAGGCATGAGGACTTCAGTCCTTTTTTTTTTTTTTTCAATTGAAATATAATGAACATACCATGCGATATTAGTTTCAGGTATACAATATCATGATTTGACAACCCTATGCATTTCTCAGTCCTCGTCATGGTCAAGTGTGTTGTGAATCCCTCTGATCTCTTTTGTCCCTTTCATCTATTTCTTTTTCTGATGAAATAATATTCCATTGTATGGGTAGACCCTACTTTGTTTATCCACCTACCTGCCGATGGACACTTGGGTTGCTTCCACAGTTGGCCTATTGTATATGATGCTGCAATGAATATTCTCATACATGTGTCTGTTTGAGTCTCTACTTTCAGTTGTTTGGTGTGTACACTAGGAGTGCAGTTGCTGGGTCATTTGGGAATTCTATGTTTACCTTTTTTGAAGAACCATCAAACTGTTTTCCACAGGAGTTGTTCCATTTTACATTCCCACCAGCAATGTGGGGGTTTTAGTATCTCCACATCCTGGACAACACTTAACCATTTTCTATGTTTCATCGTCATCATCATCATCATCACCATTATCGCTATCTTAGAAGGTATGAATCTCATCACTGTTTTCATCCACATTTCCATAATGACTAAAGAAGCTGAGCATCTTCTCATGTGTTTATTGGTTATTTGTGTATCTTCCTTGTAGAAATATCTATTCCAGTCTTTTGCTTTTTCGAAATCATGATTCGAAATCACGTTGTTTGTGTTGAGATCTAGGATCTCTTTATCTATTCTAGAAATAGGATCGGGTATATACCAGATATATACTTTGTAAATATCTTCTCCCATTCTGCCAGTTGTCTTTTCACTTTCTTGATAATGTCTTTTGATGCACAAAAGTTTTTAATTTTGCTGAAGTCCAGTTGATTTACTTTATCTTTAGTTGCTTGTGTTTTTGGTGTCATATCCCAGCGTCCATAGCCAAATCCCAGATTACGAAAATTTACCCCATGTTGTCTTTAACTTTTTTGAAGACTTATTACATCTCAAGCACCTTTCACATATAATCGTATGTAATCCTGGTAGTGAACTTAAATGGTATTATTGTCCCCTTTGACTGATGAAGATATTTAAGCTTAAAATAATAATTTGCCCAAGATTGTGCAACTAGCGAAATGATAGTGCAGGAATTTGAACAGTGCTTCCAAATTCCTAACAGTTACTAATTTGGGGGTTCAGGAATGACATAGCATCATTTACAAGATTTCTCAGGAATTCCCCGAAATTGTAATTTATTCTTCAAGTACTTTCAGCATTCTTCATGCACTTTACTCATTATTATGGACATCTAAAATTTTGTGTTTAATAAATAAGAAATACTAAGGTTAGTAGTGTTTATAAAGTATGGTGAATGTTCAAACATTGGAAAAAGCCAGCAAACAGCATTGGTTAGTATTCAAATAATGTAACATTTAGAGCTCTTAACAAGATTAACAGAACTGCAAAAAAAAATTTTTTTGTATAGAAATTGCCAATTTAAGGATTTCTTTGCCTCTTAGTCTTGTTATTTCTTAAAACAACATCCACAGGATTTAAATAAAGCATACAATGTGTATCAACTTATTAATATTTATTTTCTGTGCCAGAATGACTCATGATTAGCAGCAGGTAGAGCCAGAAGCTCGTACTTATAAACAGCTCCAAGTAAGACTGATTGATTAGATCATAAATATTCCCCTTCTATGGTAAATGTTAAGCTTTCATTTTCGCTAGAGAATTACGTTTTCCCCTTTCCCCAATTTCCCAACTGATTTCTTTCTCAGGAGGTAGAAAAACATATAAATTTTCTGAGAAATGACAAAAAAGAATTCTTGTGTGGAAACACTAGTTAGAAGCACATCTGGATTTTCCCCCTCAAAACCCATATTTTTCCTGTGGCTCAGTGGGGCAGCCTCCCAAGCAAGGGAGGCTAAGAAGGAAGGGGAAAAGGAAGAGACCACTGGGCGTTACGACTAGGAGGTCTTCCCATCTAACAGGTCCGGAGGGTTTATTGAATGTATTTGTTTCCTATTGCTGTTCTTAGGAGTTACCACAAATGTAGCACTTTAAATTAAGGCAAATTTATTCCCTTACAGTTCTGGAGGTCAGAACCTCAGAATCGGCATCACTGGGTTGAAGACAAGGTGTCCACAGGGCCAGCTCCTTCTGAAGGCTCCCATGTTTTCGTGCATTTTCCGGCTTCTGGCGGCCACCTACATTCCTTGCCTTGTGGCCCGTTCCTGATCATCAAAGCAGATCACTCTAGTCTCTGTTTCCACGTCAGCTCATCTTCTCCTCTTATTCTAACTCCTTCATCATTGGTCTTTAAGGACTGTTGTGATTACATTGGATAATGCGGGATAATCTCCCTCTTCTAAAGATCTTTCAATTAAATCACAGCTTCCAGGCCTCCTTTGCCTTAGAAGGCAACATTCAAGGTCCCAAGAGGTGGAGGAGAACTCAGCTCAAGAACCATTACTCAGCCTCCTGCGTTGGGCATCGTGGTCTACTCTTCAAGTAAGAGTAAAAGGCAGATGGGGTTCCAGGACCTGACAACAGGTGAGCCACCTCTAGCAGGGCGATGACGAATGTCCCCAGGTACCAGCAAGGCTTCACTGTACTAGGACAAATTCAAGGTCTAACAGAACTCAACAACCTCCTACCCCAATCAAAGTCAAGAGCTCTTGAGCGGTCTTAGCCAAATACAAAGGGTTCATGAGGGAAGAAAGGAAGCAGGGGTCCAGACGGCTGATGCTCTGAAGTTTAAGTGAGCAGCCATCAAAGGGAAGCTGTCCATAGATCCAGAGATCCTGCTTCAGCTCAGATTTAAAAGATCTAGTCTCTTAGAAGGCAGAGAAGAATCAAGTGTTCTTCAGGGCTCGCAGGAGAACCTGTTTAGGCCTACCCTGGGAATTCAGAATGTGGAACGGAGCAAAAGCATAGTCTTTTGACCTGAGTGTGTTAGGAGAGTGTAGATTTTAGAATCTTGTTATCCCAACCTGGTTGGGTGAGTTCTGTGTGGGTACTTGAGACAAGTATGTGGTTCTCTGTGGTTAGAACTAGGAAGAGGTTCAGGCAAATCACATTTGCAGAAACAAAGATTTACTTATTCCCAAGGCTGATGAGCATTTATACGTGGCAGGCATGCGTGTGTGCACACACTGGGGCGTGTGAATTTCAGAAAGTATGTACATTTTATTGGTCCACTCTCCCAGGTGATACGTAGCAAGAGTCCCTGTCGCTTCCTGGGGCCAAAAACAATATCGCAATAATTAGACTCAGATACTTCGCCTTGCAGACCCATGTGAGGATTTCTTTGACAGCATGCCTGCGACAGGATTCCTGGGTTATAGGCTCCGCGTAAGGGCAGGGGCGCTCTCTGGAAGGACACAGGAGGATTCTGATCTCCCCACATCCCTGTCAACCTTCGTTATTTTCCAGCTTTCTAATTTTGCCAGTATATTAGGTGGTGTGACCTGCCTCTGATCACCTACCGCATCAATGTTTCTTATGCCTTAGAGTCATGTGACTTTGCCCTGCCATACGTTGCCTTTTCATTTCCTTTGTTGACTTGCCTGTTGGAAGTGCTACCTTTCCCTTTGTTGATAGGAAAATGTCTCTTGTATTCTCCAATAGTAATCTTTTGTTGGTTCTAGCCATTACGGATCACTTTTCCGTTCTGTGAGTCTATTAATTTTGTCCACAGTGTTCTTCACTGAACAGACATTTTTCAGTTCCATGTAATTGAACATGTCAAGTGTGAGCTTTATTGTTTGAGGTTTCATTTAAAATTCTTCCTCTTTCCCCAACTGAATAAGAAGAAATCAGAGAGGGAGACGAACCATGAGAGACTCTTAACTAGAGGGAACAAACTGAAGGTGGCTGGAGGGGAAGAGGGCAAGGGGATGAGGTAACTGGGTGATGGGCATTAAGGAGGGCATGTGATGTAATGAGCACTGGGGTGTTATACATGCCTGATAAATTACTGAACTCTACTCTGAAACTAATGATGTACTATATTGAATATATATTAAATTTAAATTAAAAAAAAAATTTCCCCCCATTGAAAGTCACAAAATTATTCCTCTACATTTTCAAGTAACTTTAGGTCTTTAATCCTTTTGGAGTTCACCTGTCTGGTGCTAGTTAATGATTCAGGTTTACTTCTTCCAATAGTAGTCCATTTTCCTAACACTAGCTACTACAGAATCTATTCTTTCTCCATTGATTTGTGATGCCACGTGACTAGGAAGTTCCCCTGGGCACGTGGATCTGCCACCGACCTTTGTTTTCTGTTTCATCAGTCTACTTTGATGCCAGACTATACTGTTTATTACCGTGCCTATGATAAGTCTTAATAATTGATATTGTCCTGCTTATAGATTTTTCTTTGAAGAGTAACTTAACTCTCAGAAACCTTCATTCTTTTTTTAAAATTGAGATAAAATTCACCTATGGTAAAATGGGCCCTTATAAGATGTATAATCCAGTGGTTTTTAGTGTGTTTGTAACCATCACTATATGCTAAGCAGGACCTTTTTCTCACCCAAAAAAAGGAACTTTGTACCCACTAGGAGTGACCACTTTTCCCCTTCCCCAAGCCCCTGGTAACTTCTCACCTACTTTCTATCTATGTGGATTTACCTATTCTCGACATTTCACTTACATGGACTCATGCAATATGTGATCTTCTGTGACTAGCTTCACTTACGTTGCATGACATTTTCAAGGTTCATCCATCCATCTAGTATGTATCAGTAGTATTGAGTATTTGTATTGCCCAGTATTATTTCACGGTATGGATCGACCACATTTTGTTTATCCATTCATCAGCCGATGGATATTGGAGTTCTTCCTGCTTTTTACTCTCATAAATCATGCTGCTATGAACATTTGTGTACATGTTTTTGAGTGAATATAGTTTTCAGTTCCCTTGGATGGATACCAACGAGTCACATTGCTGGGTCATATGGCAGCTTTATGGGTAACTCTTTGAGGAACTACCAAACTTTTTTCCAAAGTGGCTGCACATTCTACATTCCCATGAGCCATGTGCGTGGGCTCCAATTTCTCCACATTCTTGTTTACTGTCAGTTTTTTTGACTGTAGCCATTACACTGAGTATAAAATATTACCTCATTTGGTTTTGATTGCCATGTTTCTAATGACTCATGATGTTGAGCTCCTTTCCATGTACTTGTTGGCCATTTGTATAACTTTCCTGAAAAGGGTCTATTCAAATCCTTTGTCCATTTTTTAATTGTGTTACTTATTTTTCTACTGATGAATTATAAGAGTTCTTTATATATTCTGGATACTAGACCATTACTAGATCTATGTTGTGAATATTCTCTTCCGTTCTGTGGTCTGTGTTTTCACTTTCTTTAGGGGCCTTTGGAATGTTCCCATTGCTGTTAGAGGCTCCTGTATGTTTTCACTGTTCAGGCCAAAAAATGTAGACTCATTCTTGACTCTTCTCCTTCTCTTTTAACCTACATCCAATCTATACAGCAGTCCTATTGCTCTGCCTTGGAACCGTGAACAGACTCTGACCCCTTCTCACCATATCCAACCTTACTCCCAGTAGTGCTCCTGTCTTTATGTGGATCGTTTCTTAGGATCCCAGCTCTTTTCCCTACTTCTACAGCAACCCTCCAACTGTCTCTTCTAAGTACAGTACCAGAAAGATCCAGTTAGTTTAACTCAGATTGATATCACTCCTGTGATCAAATCTTCCTCAAATCACTAAGAGTAAAAGTCAAACTCCTCCTGATGGCTCAGGACACCTGCAAGTTCTTCCGCTCACCCCTCACTCAGCTCTGCCCCAGGAACACTGACCCCTGGGCCTTTGCACGTGCCCTCCTCTTACCCTGAGGTATTTCAAGTGACCCCAGGATTCTGATTTTTCAGATGTTCTCTTTAATGTCATCCTTCATGAGGATGTCCCTGTTTACTATATGTAAAAATCACATATTCTCCTCACCACTGCTGCCGTGGCCCTCCCTTTCCTATTCCCTAGTTTATTCTTCTCCCTAGCACTAGTCTCCTTCTAATTACTCTCTTTGGGGCTTGTTTTTGTTGCTGTCCATCTCTCGGCACTGCCACTTTAGAAAGTAAGTTCCATGAAGGCAGGGATTCAAAAGACATTAAGAGGCACAAGAACCACTCAGGATTTTGTGAAACTTTTCAGTTTGGAAATCAGTAGAGCAGCAATTCAAAGCAGCCATCTTTCCTGCTTGGTGGGGACTTGGGTGGTCTTTCCCGATCCTCTGGGCAGGGCTCCTTCCCTACTAGAGCTGTAACTTCTGCAAGGCTAAGTTCATGGCTCATTTGTCTTTGTGTGTTTGCTTTGTAAAACTAAGAAGTGGATAGGTATTTTGAGTAAGAAATGGAATCACAGAGTCCTTCCGAAGTCCTTCTCTCCTTTGTCTCTCTAGAAGATTCCTGATCCAAGTCTGGCTTCCCTACCCTGCCTAGAACACTCAACCACCACTTAGCAGCTTCTCATGCTCCTGGGAACCCAGAAAGTGAGGCGTCCTAGAGCATCAGCTTCAGGAGAAGTTGGCCTCTGCTGCCCAGCAGTCCTGCTTCCTCCAATGAGACCATTCCCTGATGCTCACTCTCTGCATTTAGTGTCTTTTGTAATTTATTAATGTAGCGTGCATACCAAAAGCACACAAATTTTAAGTGCGCAGCTCAATGACTTTTCAAAGGGGGACACATCCATACAACCAGCACTCAAATAAGAAATCAGAAGACCTCCCCGCACCTCCCAGCTGGATTTGTTGCACTTTTAGCTGATGGAGGAGGCCAGGGCAAGAAAACAAACAGATGGACCATAGAATAACACATTTTGTAGCTTTAAAACAAGACCATAGTTTTCAAAACGAGCTCCCACTGAATGTGCCTGATGTTCCTGAATTTCCGAAATGAGCACATCTGATCTCCGTGCACATATCTGGTATACAATTTATACTAGTATTGTAGCTTTTCTCTTATTTTAAAAATAAACTTAATGTCATATTGAGTGGGACCTCATTTTGAATGGATGTGGTCAGTCTGTCTCTTGATACTGCAAGTAGACAGCTCCCAAGGAAGTGCAGCAAGGTGCCATCCCACTTTCCTCTGAGATAACAACACTCTCAAAATCTTGTCACCCCCGTCCTCCAAGCCTTGCCTGGGATCCAGGCTCTCCCTGCAGTAAGCAAAGTGGACAAATATCAATGCTCTGGAAGTACGAAAGAGAAAGTCTCAAGTTCAAAGTATCCCCCTGGGTCATTAAATTCAGCTTCCCTAAGTTTTACTTTTGTTATCTACAACCTAGTCCTAGAGTCCGAAGGCTCCGTAAGATGGAAATAATCATAGTCCTGAGGTGGTGGGAATTAAATAATATATTTGCAGTAGGCAGAATAATGCCCCCCCCCCAAGAGCCCCACACCCTGCTCCCAGGAATCTGTGAATATGCTACCTTTGATGTCAGAAGGCACTTTGTGGTTGATCATAATTAAGGACCTTGGGATGGGAAAATGGCAAAGGGGAATTAAGTCTACAGGTAGAATTAAGGGTATAAATCAATTGCCTTAAAATAGGGAAATTATCCTGAATTATCTGTGTGGGTCCAAGTGCCGTTAGAAGGACACGTAAAAGTGGGAGAGGGAGGCAGAAGAGAAGGTCAGAGGGATGTAAAGAACTTGGCCCATCGAAGCACCTGGGTGTCTCAGTGGGTTAAAGCCTCTGCCTTCGGCTCAGGTCATGATCTCAGGGTCCTGGGGTCGAGCCTCACATCGGGCTCTCTGCTCAGCAGGGAGGCTGCTTCCCTTCCTCTCTCTCTGCCTGTCTCTCTGCCTACTTGTGATCTCGGTCAAATGAATAAATAAAATCTTAAAAAAAAAAAAAAAAAGAACTTGACCCACCATTGCCATCTTTCAAGGGGCGGGTGTGGCCCTGAGCCAAGGAATATAGGCAGCCTCCAGAACCTGAAAAAGGCAAGGAAATAAATTCTCATCTAGAGACTCTAGGAAGAGACAGAGCCCTGCCAAAACCTTGATTTCAGCCCCATGAAAATGTCAGGTTTCTAATCTTCAGAAGGGTAGGATAATAAATTTGTATTATTTCAAGCCACTGAATCAGTGGTGATTTGTTATCACAGCCATAGGAAATTAATATTTAAAGATCCTAATGAAGGGCCAGGTACATAATAAATTATCCATAAATATGTGTTAGTTCTGTAGGGTAAACAGGGAAAAGGAAGGCTGAATGCTTCTAACAGCTTTACTATTTCACCATTTTGTCCAGGGTTGACTCTGTATATGTTATCAAAGTCCTGTTCCTAACTCACGTAGAGAGTCACAGAGCTGGGTTTAGAAATTAACATAGTTTTTCCTCTTTTTTATGGTCAGAGCCAGAGTTGTCGTGTCTAAAGTCACCCCTGACAGTCACTGCAACTGTTCAATAGCCACGTGTGGTTAGCAGCTGCCATACTGGAGAGTATGGACAGGGAAGGTTTCCATTATCGTAGAGAGTTCTAGAGGTCAGGGCTGATCTAGAACACAGTAAGTGATCCATAAATACTTGAGGAGAAAAGAAAGAAAGAAGAAAGAAAGAAAGAAAGAAAGAAAGAAAGAAAGAAAGAAAGAAAGAAAGAAAATGATGGGAAAGAGGAAGAGAGGAAGGTGGGGAAGATAAATAAAATTCCAAAAGGATATCAGGAGAAATGATCCAAAACTTCGAAGAGGGGAAAAGAGCTTACCAAGCGTCTTTTTATTTATTTTTTATTTTTTTTTTTTTAAAGATTTTATTTATTTATTTGACAGAGAGAAATCACAAGAGAGGCAGGCAGAGAGAGAGGAAGGGAAGCAGGCTCTCCGCTGAGCAGAGATCCCGATGCGGGACTCCATCCCAGGATCCTGAGATCATGACCTGAGCTGAAGGCAGCGGCTTAACCCACTGAGCCACCCAGGCGCCCCCAAGCGTCTTTTTAGAAAAGGCCTGGTGAGTCCTTTGGAGATTATCTGATTCTGTAGCTTTGAGAACCTCTGATTGACTTTTTATTATCTAGGCAAGTCTATATCTCTATGAGGGAGGAACTTAGCTTGCTGAAAACTGATAGCAATGCAAATGATTCTTGTCCAGGACAATGCAACTAAATGTTATTTCGCTAGAGAAACAATTCACTTCCTCCTGGTATAAAAGACAATCTCAAGCGTTCCATCTGATTGCGGCAGGGCAGATGATGCTAACACACTGTACTTCTATTAACAACTTCGTTTCAGCTTTGGTAACTGACGAGGGATCTCTCCTTTCTTCAGTCTCTTTTGAAATAGCTTTAGTATCTTACGGGTGCTTTCACTGATTATTGAGTTGGTTAAAATCTCAGACATGTTTTTGTTTTGTTTTGTTTTGAGATTTTCTTTTTAAGCGATGTCTGCGCCCAACGTGGGGTTCAAACTCCCAACCCCAAGATAGAAAGTCACCTGTTCCACGGATTGAGCCAGCCAGGTGCTCCAATGTTCATATATACATGAGATGTAGGTTTCTAACATTTAAAAAAATGACACCCTGTGAATATTGGAGGCTGTGGTGCCATACCCAAGTGGGCTCCACATGGAGCCTGGTAAAATGCACCACTCGGGGAGTGCACCTTAGGGGCTGTGGAAGCCCAACCTTGCCTTTTTTCTTTCTTTCTTTCTTTTTTTTTTTTTTTTTTTGGCTCTGAGAGTGAATAACTCTCTGAGCCAACTACTCAGAGCTTCAACTTTGCTGACTCTCTGTTCTTTAGGTTCTTTCGTCCTCTGTAATGTTTTTGGGTTTTGGAGTGTGCGTACGTGGTTTCTGATTCTATTCTAGTTCATGCAGACCCACGATGTCACTTCCCGTTAGTTGCAGCCATGAGGAGGGGGTTAGTTTTGGGGGCTACTTGGCGATTCTTCCCAGACGGATGAGGAAGAGCAATGGGAGCCATGGTTTACAATTTTTTTTTTGAAAATTAGACTCTAGCAGGGCAAAATGAGTGACAAAGAAAGAGATACTCCTTTGCTGGAGGTCCTTTCTGATATACTGGTCCCTGTACATGTTATTAAAGAAAATCAGAGGGGTATCTGAGTGGCTCTGTCAGTTTGGCATCTGACCCTTGATTTCAGCTTAGGTCATGATCTCAGGGTCATGAGTTTGAGCCCCCTGTTGGGCTCCAATGCTCAGCACGGAGTCTGCTTGAGATTCTCTCTCTCTCTCCCTGTCTTCCTGTCTTCCTCTCTTGCCCTCCCACTCCTCGTGCATGCTCACTCTCTCTTTCTCAAATAAATAATCTAAAAAAAAAAAGAAAAGAAAAGAAAATCAGAACCTAACAGTAAAGTGGAAAAATGAGATTTTATTCAAGGATGAATGCAATAAAACTGGGCTGGGTTCCAAAGACAGCATAGACACACGTGCAAGAGAAGATTAATGGCCGAGGAGCAGTGTGGGAGTCCCTGCATGGAGCGTTACTCAGGAAACAGAGGGATAAGGGGGATTCTGGCTGACTCAACTTGACAGAATTTTGCTAAAGACGAGCTGTGTCATTAGACATCACCTGGCAGAAGTTGGGAGATAAAGAAAATGATCAGACGTCAAAATGATCAGTTATTGAGAGTGTGAGAATTCCTCTATCCTGACATAGCAGGATTTTTGCTGAAAATAGGCAATGCATAGATGGACCCAGAAGTCCAAAGGTTGGGGACTAATGGAGAAGAGGGTCCAGACTGTGTGGTTCAAGTTTGCTCAAAGACAGAGTCTTCCTTCACCGGAACAAAGATGAGAGTTTGGGGTGGCCTTTGGAAAGAAAAGAGTTGCTTTGCCAAAATACAAGAACTGAGAGAAAGTAATAAGGGCAGGGACTAAAAAGTGGAAACCTTTTGAGTTTATTTTTTTGTTTGTTTGTTTGTTTGAGATGTTAACAGGAAGGGAGAGTCTTTTAAAAGAGCCCCATGTAGTCAAGATAGGAGTTTTTTTTTTTTAATTTTGTTTGTTTGTTACTTTTATATTTTGAAATGTTAAAAGAGGCAAGAAGCAATAGGAAATAAAGAGAATATAGCCAGAACAAAGACTTTCTTTAATGGGTATAAAGTGAAATAGAAATAAATGCCATGGTGTCAGAGAGGAAAGTCTAACCTCTACCCTCTTACACTGACAGCCCGGGGTGCTGCCAATTAAACTAAGAAAAGACAGATTTGTAAGAGACAAGGCACACAATTTTTATTAATATTTACAGGCATGGGTGTTCCTAGAAAGAAGTAAAACTCAAAGAAGTGGTTAGACTCAGGCGTTATGGGCTTCAAGCTACGAGACACATTGGGGAAGTAATAGGAAATATGTGGGAGAACCACGGAAGAGAAAGGTGATTTTAATAAGACTGGTTTATGCAAGTAATCTTGATGTTGGCTCCCTGTCTCTGAGGATGTGAGCAGCTCTTCTATTTTTGGGTGGGTTGAGGAAGACAGGGAGAGAGCAGGGAAGGAGGGGGTACCTTTGCACTTTCAGGCAGAGAAAGGAAGGGCAGAGAACTCCAACATCTTTTGATTCAGAATTGTCTTCAGCTCAAAATAATCTTTATGCCGGGGTGCCTGGGTGGCTCAGTGGGTTAAACCTCTGCCTTTGGCTCAGGTCATGCTCTCAGGGTCCTGGGATCAAGCCCCGCATCGGGCTCTCTGCTCAGTGGGGAGCCTGCTTCTCCCTCTCTCTCTCTGCCTGCCTCTCTGCCTACTTGTGATCTCTCTCTGTCAAATAAATAAATAAAATCTTTAAAAAAAAATGACTCTTAATCTCACAAAACAAACTGGGGGTTGCTGGGGGGAGGTGGGATTGGGAGAGGGGGAGCGGGCTATGGACATTGGGGAGGGGAGGCGAACCATAAGAGACTATGGACTCTGAAAAACAACCTGAGGGTTTTGAAGGGTCAGGGGTGGGAGGTTGGGGCAACCTGAGGGTTTTGAAGGGTCAGGGGTGAGAGGTTGGGGGAACAGGTGGTGGGTAATGGGGAGGGCACGTTTTGCATGGAGCACTGGGTGTTGTGCAAAAAGAATGAATACTGTTACACTGAAAAAATAAATAAAATGGAAAAAAAGGAAAAAAAAATAAATAAATAAGCTTTATGCCAAGGTGGTGTATTTCAGGACGACATATTCTGATTCCCTTCCGTGGCTTTCTAAAACTGCATTAAGTATAGATGGGCGAAGGTTAATAAAAATTGAAGAAAACAATTATCCATTCATTTATTCCTTCATTCAATACATTTTTATTGAAGGCAATTGCTGTGCCAAGCACTTGGCCAGGAGCTAAACATAGAAGGATGATGTTCTCTGCTCTTTAAGGCTTTTGCACAAGCAGAACACAGATACGGAAGAAAATTAGGTGAACTGCAATGCCGTAGGTACTGCTTGATACGAAAGGAATACAATAGGATTAATGGTCTATTTTGGTCTGAGGAAACATATCAAACAATACAGGAAAAGATGAATATTGCACTTATTTTCCACAGCTTCCGACAGGCCCTGAGTGCAATTTGAAATCAGTCACTCGGTGACTGAGTAATGACTATTGTCAAGCGGCAGATTAGCTAGCAAATTAGAATTCACCGGAAGCCATGTTCAATAAACAATTCATTTTCAGATGTTATGTTGGTTGAAAATGCATGTCTTTGAACATTTTACTAGTTGCTTATTTTCTTCAAAGGAAAGTAAACCAACAAAATGGTAGTTAATTGTACTCATATCCAGTCGTATATTACCGTAAAAATATATACAATCGGGAGCTTAGGGGATCCTGTGGCATCTCCGAAGTCTCCTTCAGACTGTCTGTTCCACGAATGTATATCCCAAATACCTGTAAATCTGACTTCTAACCCAGTCTGGGGAACTTTGGAGAAAATGTTTTTGAATTGAATTTTATGTAGCGACATCTGTTCCCTGGGTAAGAATGCATTAGCCAGATTTGTTTACTTATTTCTATGCCTCCAGTTAATCTTTTTCTTAGAAGTTACCAATAGTTTGCATGCAAATTCTCACAAGAACTCAAACTTAGATAATAGGCTCTTCTCAGCTAGCTAAACTTATCTGAAGTCTGCCACTATTTTCCCAAATGCTTGATATCCCTCTGCATACCTATTATAACCCATTCCCAAATCTATACACAAAGATAAACTCAAAATGGATAAAAGACCTCAACATGAGGCAGGAATCTATCAAAATCCTAGAGGAGAACATAGGCAGTAACTTCTTCAACACTGGCCACAGCAAATTCTTTCAAGACACGTACCCAAAGGCAAAGGAAACAAAAGCGAACATGAACTTTTGGGACTTCATCAAGATCAAAAGCTTCTGCGCAGCAAAGGAAACAGTCAACAAAGAGGCAATCCATGGAATGGGAGAAGATATTCGCAAATGACACTGCAAAGGGCTGATAATCCAAGATCTATAAAGAACTTCTCAAACTCAACACACACAAAATAGATAATCACATCAAAAAATGGGCAGAAGACATGAACAGACACTTCTCCAAAGAAGACATACAAATGGCTATCAGACACATGAAAAAACGTTCATCATCACTAGCCATCAAGGATCACTAGCCATCAAACCACATTGAGATACCACCTTACACCAGTTAGAATGGCCAAAATTAACAAGACAGTAAATAACAAGTGTTGGAGAGGATGTGGAGAAAGGGGAGCCCTCTTAGACTGTTTGTGGGAATGCAAGTTGGTGCAGCCACTTTGGAAAACAGTATGGAGATTCCTTAAGAAATTAAAAATAGAGCTTCCCTATGACCCCACAATTGCACTACTGGGTATTTACCCCAAGGATACTGCTGTAGTAAAAAGAAGGGCCATCTGTAGCCCAATGTTCATAGCAGCAATGGCCACAGTTGCCAAACTGTGGAAAGAGCCGAGATGCCCTTGAAGGGACAAATGGATAAAGAAGATATGGTCCATATATACAATGGAGTATTATGCCTCCATCAGAAAGGATGAATACCCAACTTTTGTATCCACATGGACAGACCTGGAGGAGATTATGCTGAGTGAAATCAGTCAAGCAGAGAGAGTCAATTGTCATATGGTTTCACTTATTTTTGGAGCATAACAAAGAACATGGAGGACATTGGGAGATGGAGAGGAAAAGTGAGTTGGGGGAAATCGGAGGGGGAGACAAACCATGAGAGACTGTAGACTCTGAGTAACAAACTGAGGGTTTTCGAGGGGAGAAGGTGGGGGGTTGGTTGAGCCTGGTGGTGGGTATTAAGGAGGGCAGGCGTTGCATGGAGCACTGGGTGTGGTGCCTAAACAATGAATTTTGGAACACACACACAAAAATTAAATTTTAAAAAATATTATTAAAAAATCTAGTACCAATAAATTTCACCTTTCTTCAGCTGTCAATCAACAGGCAGGATCTCTTTGAATTAAATCAGTTGCCCGGGGCAACAGTGAAGTGCTACATATTTCAAGGCAATCAGCATGACTCTGAAGTGCAAAAGGGTGATCTTCCATTCCTTGTGCCACTACAAAAATCAAACCTTGGTGCGCCACTGATATTAAATGCATTGATCTTCAATCAGAGTCCGACTCAATGGCCAGAAGAAAGGTTCTTTTGTATGAAAATTCTTTGTGTCTTTGACCATCTTAGTGCACATGTGGGCAGTCGGGAAGGCCGGGCAGGTGGCCCTATTAGGCGATGACAGCTGTAAATGGCCATTTATTCGGAAAGCCAAGCCGCTCACTTCCGTTTGCGGAGAACACAGCAGTTATTTGAAATCACTTCTCAAAAATCTTATCTCTGGCTTCATGAATTTCTCTTGTAAAAGCTAAGTTCATGTTAGCCTATGCAATTTACAAAAGGATTTCCAGAATTAGTTTTTGTCTGGTGCCACTTTTTCTTGGTGGATGTTTCTGTCAGGCTCCTCTGCCGATCCCTTTGAGCATCGCGTCCTCGCTCCCACACACCCGCCATTTTACAGACCAGGGAACACACCCTGATGGCTTCGAGTCCCCAGAACTGGCAGAGTTGAGAAGAGGGCCCAGGGGTTCTAATTACAACTCCCATATGAAGTGGGCCTAAGTATACCTTCTAGAGCATTTTGTTTAATCAGCTGTACCCAAAAACTTGTTGCCACATGCCATAGATCTGAAGAGGATCCTTGAAGCCTAAATATATATATGTATTATGTGGTTGACATTTAAGGACACGATTTCCTCTCCCTCAGGCTCTACCTCCAATGAGCTATGAGGAGACAATGAGCCTTCCTTCCTTCTCTCAAAACCTTCCCATTCTTCTATCCCTTCCCTTCTGGTCCTTCAGCCTGTTCGCCTTCCCCTGGAGCTGTTGGGATGGCCCCAGAAGTAGAGCCGCCTGCAATTTTCCCCCTACCCAGGTCACCCTACCCAGAGCCAAGCAAGAAATAACCTAACCAGGTTCACTCCTCAGGCTCCCCATCCCTAAAACTGGAGTCCACGGCCTTGGAGGGGTTTGGTGACAACCTCTTAGGGATCTCTTACATTCTCTATGAACAATGAAAAATTCTGGTCACTATGCTGATGACAAGATTGAAAATTAAAATAAGTATTGAATCACCTGGGTGCCTATAACGGAGGATTGACAAATTCACCATCTGTATTTGTCTGTGTTTACTTGTCCCCTATAGAGCTGGTCAAAAAAAAAAAAAAAAAAAAAAGGCAATTTTTCTTTAACTTGGGTGAGAACTATAAGGGACTTCAGATGGAGTTAAATAGTGAAGTGGGATTTTTTTTTTTTTTTTTTTAGAAAGGCCATTTAGACCCAAAATGGCAATTTTCAAAATTGAGGCACATTGTACAAATTTTTCAAGGATTGAACGTAATCACGCTCAGCGGTAGATGATTCTTTTGGAATTGCCTCCACCGTTAAAAGCCTCCATCCGATGGGTGTTTATCATATTTGCATCTCACAGTACGACATGGATCTTTCTGCTTTCTCCCGTCAGTTGGTTTTCTGGCTTCCTGGCTGCCCAAGAGGCGAGTTTCCGAGCTGAGCGCTCCGCACCTCGGGGCTGCGGAGTTTTAGGAGACGTTTCCCACTGCGGAGCCTCAGCCCAGGCTCCCACGCTCTTACCTGTTCATAGAGTCCCGTGCCCAAGTTTTTTTGAATTGTTAGGGGCACTTTAGCCATTAGCTGGCTCCTCGTGGCTGCTGCAGATCCCTGTCCTTCCCCTCTGATTTCCTTCTGCTTTTAAGCTTTTTGATGCTTTTGTGTCTTCCTTCCTAGGAGCCAGAAAAGTTTGGGGAGGGGAGGGACTGGGAGCATGTTTGGTTCTTTGGTGGGGGCGGGGCGGGGGCATGCATTATTGACTTGTTCATCCGGTAAAAGCCTTCTCATTTGTGATTTCTCCTATTGTTCCTTCTTGCCTTCTAATACCTCCTCTCTGTCTCTGTCACACGCATGCGTGTGCTCATTGTGTCCAAAAAATCATGTAAATTACTTTTGACTCCTGATTCCTCTCCTATAAGACAGCGCCTTGAGAAAAAAAATGAAAGCAATTGTACAACATGTGAACTGGGTCAGGTTCTCTGCAGTTAAATTTCCCACATTGTGTCTGTGACACCTTGAAGGAAGCCACCTTTGCCACTTAGGCAAGAGGGACTATCTTGGCTCTTATCTACAGATTAGCTCCATTTCTCTCAAATAAATAAATAAATAAATAAATAAATAAATAAATAAATAAATAATAGGGGCACCTGGGTGTCTCAGTAGGTTAAAGTCTCTGCCTTCAGCTCAGGTCATGATCCCAGAGTCCTGGGATTGAGTCCCGCATCGGGCTCTCTGCTTAGAGAGCAGAGGGGAGCCTGCTTCCCCCTCTCTGCCTACCTCTCTGCCTACTTGTGATCACTGTCAAATAAACAAATAAAATCTTAAATAATAATAATAATAACCCTAATCCCTTTTGCATTTTGCATCTCAGGATTTCAGTCCTGGGAGGGAGACGAACCATACTCATTCTGGTTGGAATGCAAGATGCTGGAGGGTGGCATGTTGGCTTCACCTGGGCCAGGTGCCCATCCTGGAACTAATCAGCTGGGCCCAGGGACAGGCATAACTTCTTAATGTGGCAGCTCTCATATGGCCCCAGGGAAGGACCTGCAGCAGGGAGAAGGAAGGAGAGGCTACCAAGCAAATCCTCTTAGGATCCATGACCCATATGGCATAGTATATGAAAATCTCAGCGATCACAGGAAGTCAATATTGCTGTTCCCATTTTACAAATAATGGAAGATTCTGGGAGGCATTAAGCCACACAGGTGAGAAATGCGTGGTCAGATTGACTTCTGCATCAGAATTTACCCCATTTCCACTATGACGTGACACACAGTAATATTCAGTTGGAGACGAACATTGAGTTTCTTTAGTAAAAGAAAGGAGTTTTTAACCAATTGTTACATAGTATCACTCACTGAACCTCACACAAAGTCATCATTTTCTTAGTTATGGATCCTATTATCCCAATAATATGATGTTAGAGCTACAAGGGACTACAGTCCTTTCTGCCTAAAACCCTGCTGGAATTCCAGCTGCCTTCAAACTCCATGTAAGCAGCCTTACTCCCTACGCTCCCCTCTCCCAGTTCTTGGGTCACCTGAGCTCCGACAACCTCCTTCTCTCACTCCACTCTCCTCACCAGACCCCAGAGATCAGACCCCTCCAGCTGGCTTCTTTGTAAAATCTTAAATCCAAACCTTGCACTCTCCGACTACACCTTCCCCTCAGGCATTCCCACCACACCTGCCATTGTCTCCATGAGGTATCCAATCCCTTTGCCCCAGTTTCCCTCCTGCCTCCATCTCCTCCCGCATCCCCTTACCTCCCATCCATCCAAAATAGATGCTTCCTCATGTCAACTGGTCTCGACCGCTTTGCTCTAGCCAAAGCTAGAGCATGGTCTTTACATCATGCTTTGGATCAACCTTGGACCAATGGAATTTTTTATGTTCTCCCCTCATTTGAGCACTTCGGGACAAAAATCACCAAAAGCACAGACTGGCATCACGAGGCATTAATCCCTGGGCACCCACTGTCCCATTCTCCACAGTGGCTATTTCAAGACTTCACTGCTTTTCTCATTTTTTCTACCCAATAGCGCTCTCATGCTTAGCCAGTGACCTTGCCTGCTGCTTCTGATGGAAAATTGAAGCCTTTTCAGTGATAATCCTCTCACCTTCCAACCTGGGAACAAACCTGTGACCTTTAGTAAATATTTTATCATGACGGAAGACCTGACCCCCTCTCTCTGGCCTCCGGGGGCCAGCGCTCCTTCCTCTCAGAGAGCAGATCTCCTTCCTACTTTCCTGAATCTTCCATATCTCCCTATCTGTAGCTCCTTTCTCCCAGAAGTCAAATATACTTAGTTCAACCCATCGAAACAAAACAAAAAATATAACTTCCTTCTTTAGACTGCTTCTGGTCTCTCACCAGTAGAGTACAAACTCCTTGACAAGAAAGAGGATCTTTCCTCAGCATAATCCCTGCTCTTATTAGTAATATTTATTAATATGGGACACCTGGGTGGCTCAGTTGGTTAAGTAACTGACTTCAGCTCAGGTCATAATCTAAGGGTCTTGGGATCAAGCCCTGAGTGAGGCTCTCCCATCAGCAGGGAGTCTAGTCTGCTTGTCTCCCTGTCCCTCTCCCTGCTCGTTCTTTCTCTCTTCTCAAATAAATAAATCTTTTTTTTTAAGAAATAGTTATTAGTAAATATTTGATAAAATGAATGAATGAATGTACTAGTTCAAATGTCTCAATTTTTAATTAAAGAAATCGAGGTCAGCTCATTGTCCGGATTTCCATAAAGCCAAACCAGCTTTTATGGGATATTTGTAAATGATAGATAGGTATTTAGTGTTTCCAACACTTTAGTCAACTTGTATAAGAATAGATATTCAAATACAAAGTATATAACATGATTTATACCTAGTCTGGGATGCTTTTGAGATACTCCTTCTGGAGTTACTAAAGAAGAACATCATGTGTGTGCAGAGTAAGCTGATTTGGGATTTTCTAGACTGAAGCAACCGCTCACATGTACTAGTTCCTAAGGAAAGACTCTTGTCACCACAGCAGCCAGAAACTTTTCCAGTCTATGTCAGATCATGACACTTCTCTACTCAAAGTCCTCTGTCGCGTCCCACCTCACTCAGAATAAAAACCCAAGCCTTGACCGTCACATCCAGGGCTTTCCAAAATCTGACCTTCCTTCTCCAGCCTGATCTCTCCATTCCTCCTGGCTCCCTGAGCCTGCCAAGCTTGCTTCCTCCAGATCCCCTGCCCTCCTTCCCTTGCCTGGAAAGCCCATGCTCCGGGGACCCACCTGATACACACTCCCTGACCTTCCTTTGCTCAAAAGTCATCTTTTCAGTGAACTTCAGGAAGCTCTATATCAGTCGACAGAATGTAAAGGGTGAAGTTCTCCTCGTAGAGAAAACCATCTGGGAAGACATCTTCCTGCTGTGTTATGGGGCGAGATGACAGCCACCAGGGGCATAGGAAAATTTCAGACAGGCTCTGCCCTGAAATGGTTCATCTCCCCTTCTGCCTCTGAATGCCCCCTTTTTCCCTTCCCAGAAGAAAGGAAGCCGGTGTGCTGACGCTCCTCTGGGACTAGTCAAAGCCTCAGCATTCGGCCCTCACATTCCATTTCCAGAAACGCCTTCTCATTTTCCTCTTTCCCTTCCACACCCTCCCCTCAAAACCTCCTTTTCCTCAGAACAACTGAATTTGTGGGGTGCCCTATATTCGTGGGCACTACAGATAAAAAGTCCGCTATGTTTATTCTCCACGGAGGTTGTTTGCTTCTTAAAAGCTGAGCATATTAATTCCAACAAAATAGGGAATTGGTAGATGATATAGGGAAGCTATTTTTGACGAAGAACCATCCTCTGGGGACCTGGACCTCCTTTGAGGATAGAGTCTGACACAGGGACAAAATAGCAGCAGCAAGGGGATGCCTTACTTCTAGAGCTGATCAACCACTGAGAAGTGAGGAATTGGTTTTGAAGTTTCCAAAAAGTGTAAGTCATTGCTATACTGAGATTTTAATAGCAATATGCCCTAACTAATATCATTCAGTTTGGCATTTCACATATATGTATAATTTTTTCATGTTGTCTTTTTTTTTTCTTTTTTGGTAAAGCAAATACTACAGCATTGGAACCAGGACCAATAGTCCTGCATTATTTTTGGCTGAAACCACTCATTAATTTCACAGGGTAGTACTTGGTGATCACGACCTTAAGGATGTGTTCTGTTTTTAAAGGAAATGTTTGACCACGGAGCAGGACAACTTATCACAGGCACTTAATTTAACATGGAACCCAGCTGTTCCTTTCTCTGGAAGTCTTGGTTAACTGTTAAGGAAGGTAAAGTGGGAGAATTGGAACCCGAACCCTGGTTCATGGGCCAAAACTGTTTTCAGGAAAAAAAAAAAAAAAAAAAAAAGACCTCCAGTTGGCTAAAAAGAGAGCTCTACACACAATGGACACCCCCAGAATCAGAAGCCAGAATTCTCCGAGCACCTCAGACAACCACAGCCCCGCCTCCTTGAGCTGTCCTTGCTTGGCCGGTGGCCAGAGGAAGAATTGCGGAACTCCTGGGAAGCGTGCCCAAGGCAGAGTTCAAAGCTCCTCTTTTGAACAGATTCTGAGTACCAGTAGATAAAAGGCTGTCATCGTTTTAGAAAAGACTGAAAGGGTGCTTCGCTTTGTGGCCTGATCTCCAAATATTTCAGAACGTGCTGGTCTCCCTGTACCCAGTATATCCCTATTGGCCTTTAATCAGCGGCTTTACCCAGGCTGTATTTTGAGGGTGGGTTTCACAAAATATCATAGCTTTAGAAATTACAGAGTAGTTAGAACAAAGGCTTTATGTAGAAAGACGCAATTGTATATAGATTCCCATAATGTAATTTTCCCCCAAATGATAGGATTCCAACTTGGGACATATGCAGATTTCAGATTGGATGACTGGTTTTTTGAAATGTTGGGAGGGGGCAGCCTGAAATTCCTTCCTTCAAATTTTAGCCTGATAGCTTCAGAGATTCCCTTGCCACCATTCTTTAAAGATAAACAAGATATAATAATTAATTATCTATTTTCACTGATTGGCTTTAAATTTATGAGCTACTTTGGGGTAGTATTTGAAGGGATCGGAATGATTCTTTGTGTTCCAATGAGGATTAAGGAAAATAATAAGACAATCGAAAACTTATCCTTCAATAGGTATGGTATTAGCTCCTTGAGGAAAATTACTATGTCTTACTGAATGGTTTCCCTAGAGCCTAGCACAGTGCCTGGCAGGTTGTAAGTGCTCAGTAAGTATGTGTTGAATGAACAAGTGAATGAATGAATGAATGAATGAATGAGCAAAGGACTGAGCAAACACTGGGGATTCATTTTTTAGAAAGTATAATCTTTGGGGGTTTATAAGAGGAAAACCTTCCAATATTTTAAAACAATATTGGGAAGTCTATATGTTTAGGATGCTCAGATAAGTCACTTATGGAGAAACTGGTAAACCTCTGAGCAGTGAGAACTGATCGTGCATAGAGGAGAGACAGAACACAATAAAGCTTGAGTCAAAGCCCATTTAGGTCACCCACAAATGGGAAACTGGATAGGTTGAGAGTGGTCACACGGGGTCTTCTGACAGTTGGGTAAATATCGAGAGTTCCTAAGTAAAGGCAGCTAGGACAAGGTGAATATGATTGTACGGTCTGCCCTGCCAAAAGCACGTGGGAATGCACATTAGGGCCTAGGTCAACACCTCTTTGAGTTTCAAGGTCCTAGCTAAGGGTTCCCCTGGAATCCCTGGGAAATGAGCCTGGGCAGATTTGCAATTTGCATTCTCTCTTGCTTTTTTCATATGTTGACTGTCTGAACTGGCAGCATCAACTCTTTGAGCTCTTCTAAGAAGACCTTAACTCGGGCAGCCTAGCCTGGGTCTCCATCCAGCAGGTGCTGGATTGCTTCCCAAATGTCCCATCTGCCACTTTGGATGAGTCCCTCATGGAATCAGTGACAAACAAGTTCAGGTCTGCATGCTTCATTTCTCATCTGTTGTCTACCATACATGTGACGGTCGCAGGCCCGTCATCATCCAGGTTTAGTGGGTTGGTGGTACCTGTGAGGGGGGTGGGAACTCTGAGGAGGACAGTGGGACTGGGAGGGTGCAGAGCGATTCTGAAGAAGCTCTAACTGTTGTGAGAAGCAATATTGTAAAGGAGAATTTATTAAGATGTTTTGATACTGATATCCTTGAGATTTGGTCAGAGGCTCCAAAATCATTTTCAAATACTGTTGCATTTGATCAACACTGGGAGCACCTTTTAAATTTCTTTTCCTTCCCCTGTATCCTTCACACAAGGCACTTAGTTACTTTTCAAAGCCCGTTTGGCCTCTGTCACTAGTCTGACATTAATGAATGAGTCCATTGACCTGTATTGACCTCTTGTCGTGAGGTCAGCACTGTGCTGGCCCTGTGAAGACCTTGCTACCTGCCCCGTCTTGAGACTTGGTCACTTCAAAGAGATTATCACCTACATAAAGAAATAGAACTAATATGGCAGAGCACAAAATACAAAGGAAATCAGGGAAGAGGGGAGGCTTTGAGGGATGGGACAGTCTGAGATGGCTGTGGGGGAAGCTGGAGCTTGGGTAGGGTAGAAGGAGGAATTGGAAAGAGAACAAAAGCAGAGCCTTGGGGAGGACAGCCCAGTCATAGAGGCGAGTAGTGTGTGGGCGTTGGTGGGTCATGAAGTCTTGAGGCGTGTTGGTTGAGTCCTGGAGCCCAGGGAGAAGTTGCTACAGCATTTCAGGCATGTGGTGATGATGGCTTGGGCAAGGGTGTTAACAATGAGAACAGAGAGTAGCTCGGGTCATTGAAACACATGAAAGGAAACAAAATAGGAAATCCTTTATATTGATTGGATGTCAGAACTGGTTATTATTTCTTGTTTTTTCTTCTCCCTACAATTTTATGCTCTAAATATTCTTAAACATAATGTTTTCTGAATTCCCGAGTACATTGTTAACCAATCTTAACCAATCTTCTAGCTGTAGCATATAATAGAAAATAGAATAGAATGAGGGTATATGGTGTCAGATCACAGGAGCCTGTATTCCAGCCTGGGCTCTGAGTGGTGTGACCTTGGACAGGATAGTGAACTTTTCACCATCTCCAAATTGATGATAGGAATGTTCGCTAGGACAGGTGTGAAGACTAAAGGTGATGATTCCTAGCATATAGCACCCCTTTCTTTTTCTTCCTTCAGAAAGCTCATGAAAATCTGGAGAGCACCTGGCCTGTTTAGTCCCAAGTTGTAGACCATAGATTTGCCAAATACCAGCCGTCGACTTTATAGGACACACTTGCCCTTCACCTTGCAATGCCATTCATACCAGTGTTTACACAATATTCTGTCTGGAGCCCCACTTTACATACTTAAATTTTTGCCTCTCCCTCTACCCCAATAGATATTAGAGTTTACAACCTTTAAAAAAAAAAAAGAAAGAAAAGAAAAGAAAAAGAAAAAAAGAAGAAGACACACACTTTTGTAACATAGAAGCAAATATTATCCTTGGTTCCCAGTGGGTCTTCTTACCAGGCTTCAGTTTGGACTTCCCTATCAAGAATGTCTCTGTATTTGGGGCACCTGGATGGCTCAGTGGGTTAAAGCCTCTGCCCTTGGCTCGCGTTATGATCCCAGTGTCCTGGGATCGAGCCCCGCATCAGGCTCTCTGCTCGGCAGGAAGCCGGCTTCCTCCTCTCTCTATGCCTGCTTCTCTGCCTACTTGTGATCTCTGTCAAATAAATAAATAAAATCTTTTTTTAATTAAAAGAATGTCTCTGTATTTGCTACAATTCTCTTGTAAATGAACTCATCTTTCCCTAAGTGGGTGCCTTTTTTTTTTTAAGTACAGAAATAGAAAGCATAACTTCTTCTATAACAGAGTTGAGTGTTAAGCTTATTACATTCTGGAAATACACCAGATAGCAATGATGTAAAGAACAAGAGACAAGCATTGTGTTTGAATTATATTTTAGCCTTCGGATTATTTCAAATTATGAGCCAGGTTTCATGTGTAACTCTTACCCACCACCCACAGGTTAGGCGGGGAGGGCAGGCTGCTGAAAGGGTACTTGAGATGGGAAGAGATCATCTTTTTCACATTAATCAAGAGTGAGTTCTCCTCGCTAAGAATAACATACCCTCCATAAGACTTTGAGTCACGAGCCAGATCAGATTTTGACGTGCAAAGCTGATATCTCGAGTGTAAGGAAAGAGGGATTGAGTTCAGAGTCAACTCTTTTGGTTCAGTCTACCTAAATTGTAAAACAACAGGCTTTTTATTGAAGACCCACTGTGTGCTAAGTGCTGAAGATTCCAAGGATGTTCCCAAAGAGTCTAAGGGCTTGTGTAAGTGGGAGAAAAATGCTCTTATTGTCAAAGCCAGTGGAGTTTGGGACAGACTACCCTAGAAGGACAGAACACTGCTTAAGTGGGAAAATGGCCTTTATATGGGAAAACACCTAACAGGCCATTAGAGTCTACAAATAAATGCTAGTCCAGATGGGAGAAAGAGAGAGACTGGCCTCCAGTAGTTAAGGGAAATTATCTGGATAGAGAGACTAGCGAAGGTTTGTGAGGATGACCTTTCTGCAAAGAGAAGGATGGTCACCAAGAACATCCCTGTGCTACAAATGACTTGGGCGGTAACAGTGACACCCAGTATTCAATTCCAAGTTATCTCCTGGTTTTCTATGTTGTGCTGTTGTTCATTATTGTCCCAGTTTTCAATAAGCCTGAACTACAATAAATACATGTTTGGAATCACTTTCTTTGGAGAATGAAGGAGGAAAAGATATCTAGAAGAACTGTGAAAGAATTCATAGTGGAAAAAATTGCTCAGTATCCAGAGCACCCTTCTGCATGACCTCCAGCTGTCATTGTCTCTCGGGCTATTTTACAACTCCAGAAGGCAGAAGAGCAGTAGTGATACAAGTGATTCTGTTCATAAAAATGCGAATTATGTAGGGGTACCTGGGCAGCCCAGTCAGTTAAATATCAGACTCTTGGTTTCAGCTCAGGTTGTGATCTCAGGGTCAGGAGATTGAGCCCCACCCAGGGATGGGGCTCTGTGCTCAGCAGGGAGTCTGCTCCAGATTCTCTCTCCCTCTCCCCTCTACCCATCCCCCTACGTGTGTGCATGCAAGTTCTCTCTCTGTAAAATAAATAAAATATTTTTAAAGGCAAATTATTTAGGAAGGCTGTTGATTATTACCATCTGTATTGACCACTTTTACTTTGATCTGTAAATTTCTTTTGGAATCTATGTATATATTTTTAAACATCTTACTGGGCGCCTTATTAATAAATAAAATCTTTGGAAAGTGACAATTGCACATTTGTACAACCATCACAGTTTAACTTTCAATTTTTAATTTTAAAAATTTTTAAGGGGCTCCTGGCTGGCTCAGTAGCTCTGCCTTCGGCTCAGGTCATGATCTCAGGGTCCTGGGATTGAGCCCCGCATTGGGTTCTCTGCTCAGCGGGAAGCCTGCTTCCTCCTCTCTCTCTCTCTGCCTGACTCTCTGCCTACTTGTGATCTCTGTCTGCCAAACAAATAAATAAAAATCTTTAAAAATAAAAAAAATAAAATTTAAAAATTTTAACTTTTAATGTTAAATATAGTTGGTATATAGCGTTATATTCATTTCAGGTGTACAACATAGCTGTGATTCAACATCTATATGCATTTTGAAATGCTCACTGTAAGTGTAGTTACCATCTATCATCATACAGAGATATATATGTATATATATATGTATATGTATATATACATATATATGACTATTAGATATCGATATCGATATCGATATAGATATATATGACTATTAGATATAGATATAGATATCGATATCTCACATCTTTCTTATCCATTCATCTCTGAGTGGACACAAGTTGCTTCCATATCTTGGCTATTGTAAATAATGCTACAATGAACAGAGGGATGGGTGCATATATCTTTTCAAGTTGGTGTTTTGTTTTCTTCATGTCAATGCCCAGAATTACCGGACTGTGTGGCATTTCTATTTTTAAGTTTTTGAGAAATATCCATACTTTCTTTCTTTTTTTTTAAGATTTTATTTATTTATTTGTCAGAGAGACAGAGAGAGAGAGAGAGAGAGACAGCAAGAGAGGGAACACAAGCAGGGGGAGTAGGAGAGGGAGAAGCAGGCTTCCCTCGGAGCAGGGAGCCCAATGCAGGGCTCAATCCCAGGACCGAGGGATCATGACCTGAGCAGAAGGCAGACGCTTAACTGACTTGGCACACCCTCAAGTTTTTATTTAGATTTCTATTAGTGTTTGAAAGTTAATCAAATTTTCAGGACTAAAATAAAAAAAAATCAATATCCATCTACATCTGTCTATTCATTTATCTGTCCATCTATCTAACCATCCGCCCATCCATCCATCCATCTTTCTGTCTTTCTTTGGGGACTCTTCTTATCAGAATAAGTCCTGCCACAGATGGACGGACCGACCACTCACTTCTTTCCAGCCAGGGTCCAACATTGTCAGAGTAACTGAGAATCCTTTACTTATCTAATATGAAAAGTTTCTCTTTTTTTAATTTTTAAAAAATTGTTTATATTTATTTGAGAGAGAGAGAGAGCACAAGCAGAGGAAAGGACAGAGAGAGAGGGAAAGCAGATTCCCTGCAGAGCAGGGAGCTTGACACAGGGTTCAGTCCCAAGACCCTGGGTTGTGACCTGAGTTGATGTCAAACGCTTAACTGACTGAGCCACCCAGGTACCCCTAAAGCTTTCTCTCTCTCTCTCTTTTTTTTTTTTTAAGATTTATTTATTCATCTGAGAGAGAGAGAGAGAACTCATGTGGGTGGTTGGGGGGGTGGCTGGGTTGGACAGAGGGAGAGAAAGAGGATCTCAAGCAGACTCCCAGCTGATGCGGGACCTCCTCCCACGCCCCTGAGATGGTCTGAGCTAAAACCAGAGTCAGATGCCCAACCGACTGAACCACCCAGGCGCCCCCCAAAATTTCTTTTTGAAACAAATGAACAATGTCATGCCTCTGGGAGGAAAGGGAGGAAAGATATTCAGAAAGGGAGGCAAGGGTGATGTGGTTCTCCAAGGAGCCTCTGTCCCCTGAGGAGCGTCAGTGAGGGCAGCGCCAAAGAGGCAGAGGTGAGGGCATTACTCTGCATAGGAAAACCTCAGGCTTTTTTCTGACTCTTCGTAATCATCTCCTTTTCTTGGTGCAGCCCTCACCCAATCTGCCCTGGGAATTACCCCCGCAAATCGGCGTTGCCCTAGGGACAAGTGTATGAAGCCCTTATGAGAAGAATCTCAGCCACAAATACCAGAGTCGGGGGTGACCTTGTAGGAGGATAAAAGTGATAAACGTGAGGTCACATGGACTTGACTCTTCGTCCAAGCTCCCTCTTCTTCAAAATGTAGTAAATTCTTAACCCCCCTAGAGATTTCTCGAAAATGATATGCTGAGACGGCAATGCTCACCTTAGAGGCTTCTGAGTGGTATGTAGGCAGGGAAACAAAGATAATTTCTAGAACTTGGCATAGGGTGGATAGTCAGTGTGATTTCCCTTTTCTCTGAGGCAGGCAGCTCGAGACTGAACTAGATCTGACAGGGTACAGAAACATTTTAGAAAAAGCAAAGATCAGATTTCCAAGCAGTTGTTTTTTTAGGGACGTAATGAAGATGATAAAGGATTCGGGGCTTGGGTTTCCCTTTCTTTCTTTAGTTAGGTTTGCGCCCGTCCAGGGACAGATGTGTGATTAGTTCTAAGGATCAACAGACTTGGTTTCCTGTTCTCTAACCACTTTTGACCCTATCACAGTGACAGCAGAATCCTGTCTCTCAGAAGACTGCCAGCAGTCTGTCCTCCATTGGTTATTAGCCAACTCTCCGACAAAGATGCCAGGCTTCTGGAATCATAACCATCTATGTTAAAGGGTCACAACAATTGGGGCTCCTGGGTGGCTCAGTCGTTAAGCCTCTGCCTTTGGCTCAGGTCATGATCCCAGAGTCCTGGGATCGAGCCCCACATCGGGCTCCCTACTCAGCAAGAAACCTGCTTCTTCCTCTCCCACTCCCCCTGCCTGTGTTCCCTCTTTCTCTGTGTCTCTCTGTCAAATAAATAAAATCTTAAATAAAAAAAAAAGAATCATGACAACGGGGGAGTAAGGGCTGTCTATTGTGCTCATTCTTCAATACCAGTACATTCTGGATTTGTTTGTGGCAGGTAGACTCAGCCTCAAGGCTCTGTCACCCCCCACAACCAGTCATCTGGTTGACTCCTACCCACAAAACAGCCTGTGGGTGGGAATAATGCCTCCTCCTCATCAGTGAGGATGACTCAGTGTGAGCTTTTCATCCCTAATCATTTTCCTGTAATTTTGACTTATCTAGCCTAACGCCATGGCTCTGGTAACATTCCTCTTCTCTTCACAGTACTATCTGCAAACACATTGCTCTGTCACAGAGTGGCATCAAAGCCAAGGCCGGGAAAAGAATTTCCAGAATGTTCAACGAGCAGGTCACATTTTAAAAGGATTCTCAGGCATGACCCAGAGCCCACAGTATTTCAATTCCATTCATCTTTCACTTCAACACTTCTTGCAAGGTCACCCTACCGCCTGATTTGGGATGGTATAAAGCAGCTCAGCCCGCTGGCGCTGTGGGGGCCCCTGATTGTCCATCCATCAGACACTCTCAAACTGTGATATGAATTGACTCTGCGTACTACTCATTTATCTGCGTATACATGAGTGACTTGTGGTCACGGGCGTATGCTGGATAGGGTTGCTTTAGAAAGAAGAGAGAAGGAAATGGAATGTTAAGTCAGATTTTTATGGGAGGAGTCACCAAAAAGGTCAGTCCAAGCCCAAGACGGAGTGCTTTCTGGCTTTGGAGGACAGGTGACAGAAGTTGCTCTGTCCCATTTAAAGAGCTGACAGTCTTTTGTCTGTGCCCTGAAATAATATTTCAGGTTGCTTCGATTCAAACAGTTGCTATAGGCAACATAATGCTCAAACTATGAAACTCAGGAGGGAGGTAAAGATGGCAGAAATTCACCTCAATGTTCTCCTTTGCAAAAACAGGAGTTCTATCCTCATACCTGTTTTACAGGAATATTATTATTTAGTTTTGTAAAATACTTCGAGTTCTTCAGAGAGAGCAGCTCAGAGATACTAAATTATTTTTTAACATATTTGTAAAATACTCTTTCCGTTCAACCATATTTGCACATGTGGATTTTCTCCGACTTTAAGGCCTTACTCTTTTGGTTCTGATCCATTCCCTTGAAGTGACTGTTGATGATTATAGTAGTTTGTGCAAATCGAAAACCAGCAAAACCAAGTCGTGAATAGGACTGCTCTTTTGCTACAGCTGACAGATGGAAACAGAATAATTGAGTCCCCTCGATATATGGAATTCATAATTGAGTTCCATAAGCTCCTGTAAGTCACCCATGTTACTTTCAGATTTCTTAGTTCCTTAGAACTTTAAGGAAACCACACCTTGGTCCTTTCTCCAATGACTAGTACTTCTATTGTAATAACTAAGTGAATCCCTAGGGTGCAAAGCACAGACAAACATTCTCTTTTGACTCATCCCCCGTTCTACCAGAATTCCATTTGAAAGTTCCTAGGGTCCTGTAGAAAAGAGAGTGCGCCCAGGATCTCATGTTTTGTGGATCATCAGACGTGTGAAGATTAACTACCATGTGCTTCTTTCAGAGGCGACTAAGTTGGCTTAGACTTATCTGCACGTACCTGCACAGAGTCTATAGGAATATTTCCTCTGCCAGATAGAGAACTGTTGTTATTTTTCTTGGCACTTAGTTGTCAAAACTATAATAATAATAATAATAATAATAATAATAATGTAATAATAATAGCAGCCACCATTTCTTGAGAACTTGGCAGCACCATGAGTAAGACTTCACGTGTTATCTCCTTTAATCCTGACCATAACTTGTGAAGCAAATACTATCTCCATTTCACAAATGAAGAAAAAACTTAGAGCGAAAATAATTTGCTCAGGACACACATCCAGAAAGTGGCAGAGTTGGACGGCATTTATGCAAATAATTAGGTGCTATTGTTTTTTTTTGTTTTGTTTTGTTCCATTTTTAGCAATCCCACATAAAAGGTTAGAGTAAAATGTCTGTAGGTTTTCTGCATATGTTGTCTCTGATCAGCCAGGGGACCACAAATCAAGTCAAGAATATCAACACACAGAAGAGGAGTCAAGATGGCGGAGAAGTAGCAGCCTGAGACTACATCAGGTAGCAGGAGATCAGCTCGATAGCTTATCTAAACATTGCAAACACCTACAAATCCAACGGGAGAGCGAAGAGAAGAAGAACAGCAACTCTAGAAACAGAAAATCAACCACTTTCTGAAAGGTAGGACTGGCGGAGAAGTGAATCTAAAACAACGGGAAGATAGACCGCGGGGGGAGGGGCCGGCTCCCGGCAAGCGGCGGAGGAACGGAGCACAAAATCAGGACTTTTAAAAGTCTGTTCCACTGAGGGACATTGCTCCAGGGGCTAAACCGGGGTGAAGCCCACGCGGGGTCAGCGTGGCCCCAGGCCCCGCAGGGTCACAGAAGGATCGGGGGTGTCGGAGTGTCGGAGAGCTCGCAGCTATTAGAACGGAGAAGCCGGCTGCCAAGACAGAGCCGAGGACTGAACTCTCAGCTCGGGGTTACCTTGAACTGGTCGCGGGCTGGGTGAGCTCCGAGCGCGGCTAGAGGCTGGGGATACGGGAGTGATTGGGTGCTGTCCTCTGGGGGCGCACTGAGGAGTGGGGCCCCAGGCTCTCGGCTCCTCCGGGCCGGAGACTGGGAGGTCGCCATTTTCATTCCCGTCCTCCGGAACTCTACGGAAAGCGTTCAGGGAACAGAAGCTCTCAAAAGCGAACCCGAGCCGATTACTTAGTCCGGCCGCCGGTAAGGGCGGTGCAATCCCGCCTCGGGCAAAGACACTTGAGAGTCACTACAACAGGCCCCTCCCCCAGAAGATCAACAAAATATCCAGCCAGAACGAATTTCATCTATCAAGGAGAAAGCAGATTCAATTCCTAAGACAGCAGAGCAATTCCAGAGGAGGAGAAAGCAAAGCACAGAACTCATGGCTTTCTCCCCATGATTCTTTAGTCTTGCGGCTACTTCAATTTTTTTTTTCTTTTTTCATTTTTTTTTCTTTTTTCAATTTTTTTTTCTTTTTTCTTTTTTCTTCTTCTGCTAAATTTTTTAAAACTTTTACCCTTTTCTTTTTTAACATTTTTTGACTAGTTCATCTAAATATATATATTTTTTCTTTCTTTTTTGTATTTTTTTATTTGTTTTATTTTTTAAATTTTTTTCTTTCTTTTTTTTTTTTCTTTTTTTTTCAGAAGCTGTTTTATCCCCTTTCTCCCCCCCACAATTTGGGGTCTCTTCTCATTTGGTTACAGCGCATTTTTCCGGGGTCTTTGCCACCCTTTTAGTAGTTTATTTGCTCCTTCATATCCTCTTATCTGGACAAAATGACAAGGCGGAAAAAATCACCACAAACAAAAGAACAAGAGACAGTACCGAAGGCTAGGGACCTAATCAACACAGACATGGGTAATATGTCAGATCAAGAGTTCAGAATGACGATTCTGAACATTCTAGCCGGGCTCGAAAAAGGCATGGAAGATATTAGAGAAACCCTCTCTGGAGATATTAAAGCCCTTTCTGGAGAAATTAAAGAACTAAAATCTAACCAAGTTGAAATCAAAAAAGCTATTAATGAGGTGCAATCAAAAATGGAGGCTCTCACTGCTAGGATAAATGAGGCAGAAGAAAGAATTAGTGATATAGAAGACCAAATGACAGAGAATAAGGAAGCCGAGCAAAAGAGGGACAAACAGCTACTGGACCATGAGGGGAGAATTCGAGAGATAAGTGACACCATAAGACGAAACAACATTAGAATAATTGGGATTCCAGAAGAAGAAGAAAGAGAGAGGGGAGCAGAAGGTCTATTGGAGAGAATCATTGGAGAGAATTTCCCTAATATGGCAAAGGGAACAAGCATCAAAATCCAGGAGATGCAGAGAACCCCCCTCAAAGTCAACAAGAATAGGTCCACACCCCGTCACCTAATAGTAAAATTTACAAGTCTTAGTGACAAAGAGAAAATCCTGAAAGCAGCCCGAGAAAAGAAGTCTGTAACATACAATGGTAAAAATATTAGATTGGCGGCAGACTTATCCACAGAGACCTGGCAGGCCAGAAAGAGCTGGCATGATATATTCAGAGCACTCAACGAGAAAAACATGCAGCCAAGAATACTCTATCCAGCTAGGCTATCATTGAAAATAGAAGGAGAGATCAAAAGCTTCGAGGACAAACAAAAACTGAAAGAATTTGCAAACACCAAACCAGCTCTACAGGAAATATTGAAAGGGGTCCTCTAAGCAAAGAGAGAGCCTAAAAGTAGTAGATCAGAAAGGTACAGAGACAATATACAGTAACAGTCACCTTACAGGCTAATAATGGCACTAAATTCATATCTCTCAATAGTTACCCTGAATGTTAATGGGCTAAATGCCCCAATCAAAAGACACAGGGTATCAGAATGGATAAAAAAACAAAACCCATCAGTATGTTGCCTACAAGAAACTCATTTTAGACGCGAAGACACCTCCAGATTTAAAGTGAGGGGGTGGAAAACAATTTACCATGCTAATGGGCATCAGAAGAAAGCTGGAGTGGCAATCCTTATATCAGATCAATTAGATTTTAAGCCAAAGACTATAATAAGAGATGAGGAAGGACACTATATCCTACTCAAAGGGTCTGTCCAACAAGAAGATCTAACCATTTTAAATATCTATGCCCCTAACGTGGGAGCAGCCAACTATATCAACCAATTAATAACAAAATCAAAGAAACACATCAATAATAATACAATAATAGTAGGGGACTTGAACACTCCCCTCACTGAAATGGACAGATCATCCAAGCAAAAGATCAACAAGGAAATAAAGGCCTTAAATGACACACTGGACCAGATGGACATCACAGATATATTCAGAACATTTCATCCCAAAGCAACAGAATACACATTCTTCTCTAGTGCACATGGAACCTTCTCCAGAATAGATCACATCCTGGGTCACAAATCAGGTCTCAACCGGTATCAAAAGATTAGGATCATTCCCTGCATATTTTCAGACCACAATGCTCTGAAGCTAGAACTCAATCACAAGAGGAAAGCTGGAAAGAACCCAAATACATGGAGACTAAACAGCATCCTTCTAAAGAATGAATGGGTTAACCAGGAAATTAAAGAAGAATTGAAAAAATTCATGGAAACAAATGATAATGAAAACACAACAGTTCAAATTCTGTGGGACACAGCAAAGGCAGTCCTGAGAGGAAAATATATAGCGGTACAAGCCTTTCTCAAGAAACAAGAAAGGTCTCAAGTACACAACCTAACCCTACACGTAAAGGAGCTGGAGAAAGAACAAGAAAGAAACCCTAAACCCAGCAGGAGAAGAGAAATCATAAAGATCAGAGCAGAAATCAATGAAATAGAAACCAAAAAAACAATAGAAAAAATCAATGAAACTAGGAGCTGGTTCTTTGAAAGAATCAATAAGATTGATAAACCCCTGGCCAGACTCATCAAAAAAAAAAGAGAAAGGACCCAAATCAATAAAATCATGAATGAAAGAGGAGAGATCACAACTAACACCAAAGAAATACAGACAATTATAAGAACATACTATGAGCAACTTTACGCCAACAAATTGGACAATCTGGAAGAAATGGATGCATTCCTAGAGACATATAAACGACCACAACTGAACCAGGAAGAAATAGAAAACCTGAACAGGCCCATAACCAGTAAGGAGATTGAAACAGTCATCAAAAATCTCCAAACAAACAAAAGCCCAGGGCCAGACGGCTTCCCAGGGGAATTCTACCAAACATTTAAAGAAGAACTCATTCCTATTCTCCTGAAACTGTTCCAAAAAATAGAAATGGAAGGAAAACTTCCAAACTCATTTTATGAGGCCAGCATCACCTTGATCCCCAAACCAGACAAGGATCCCACCAAAAAAGAGAACTACAGACCAATATCCTTGATGAACACAGACGCAAAAATTCTCGCCAAAATACTAGCCAATAGGATTCAACAGTACATTAAAAGGATTATTCACCACGATCAAGTGGGATTTATTCCAGGGCTGCAGGGTTGGTTCAACATCCGCAAATCAATCAATGTGATAGAACACATTAATAAAAGAAAGAACAAGAACCATATGATACTCTCAATAGATGCTGAAAAAGCATTTGACAAAGTATAGCATCCCTTCCTGATCAAAACTCTTCAAAGTGTAGGGATAGAGGGCACATACCTCAATATTATCAAAGCCATCTATGAAAAACCCACCGCAAATATCATTCTCAATGGAGAAAAACTGAAAGCTTTTCCGTTAAGGTCAGGAACACGGCAGGGATGTCCATTATCACCACTGCTATTCAACATAGTACTAGAAGTCCTAGCCTCAGCAATCAGACAACAAAAAGAAATTAAAGGCATCCAAATTGGTAAAGAAGAAGTCAAACTATCACTCTTCGCAGATGATATGATACTATATGTGGAAAACCCAAAAGACTCCACTCCAAAACTGCTAGAACTTGTTCAGGAATTCAGTAAAGTGCCAGGATATAAAATCAATGCACAGAAATCAGTTGCATTTCTGTACACCAACAACAAGACTGAAGAAAGAGAAATTAAGGAGTCAATCCCATTTACAATTGTACCCAAAACTATAAGATACCTAGGAATAAACCTAACCAAAGAGACTAAGAATCTATACACAGAAAATTATAAAGTACTCATGAAAGAAATTGAGGAAGACACAAAAAAATGGAAAAATGTTCCATGCTCCTGGATTGGAAGAATAAATATTGTGAAAATGTCTATGCTACCTAAAGCAATCTACACATTTAATGCAATCCCTATCAAAATACCATCCATTTTTTTCAAAGAAATGGAACAAATAATCCTAAAATTTATATGGAACCAGAAAAGACCTCGAATAGCCAAAGGAATATTGAAGAACAAAGCCAAAGTTGGTGGCATTACAATTCCGGACTTCAAGCTCTATTACAAAGCTGTCATCATCAAGACAGCATGGTACTGGCACAAAAACAGACACATAGATCAGTGGAACAGAATAGAGAGCCCAGAAATCGACCCTCAACTCTATGGTCAACTAATCTTCGACAAAGCAGGAAAGAATGTCCAATGGAAAAAAGACAGCCTCTTCAATAAATGGTGCTGGGAAAATTGGACAGCCACATGCAGAAAAATGAAATTGGACCACTTCCTTACACCACACACAAAAATAGACTCCAAATGGATGAAGGACCTCAATGTGAGAAAGGAATCCATCAAAATCCTTGAGGAGAATGCAGGCAGCAACCTCTTCGACCTCAGCCGTAGCAACATCTTCCTAGGAACAACGGCAAAGGCAAGGGAAGCAAGGGCAAAAATGAACTGTTGGGATTTCATCAAGATCAAAAGCTTTTGCACAGCAAAGGAAACAGTTAACAAAACCAAAAGACAACTGACAGAATGGGAGAAGATATTTGCAAACGACATATCAGATAAAGGGCTAGTATCCAAAATCTATAAGGAACTTAGCAAACTCAACACCCAAAGAACAAACAATCCAATCAAGAAATGGGCAGAGGACATGAACAGACATTTCTGCAAAGAAGACATCCAGATGGCCAACAGACACATGAAAAAGTGCTCCACGTCACTCGCCATCAGGGAAATACAAATCAAAACCACAATGAGATATCACCTCACACCAGTCAGAATGGCTAAAATTAACAAGTCAGGAAATGACAGATGCTGGAGAGGATGTGGAGAAAGGGGAACCCTCCTCCACTGTTGGTGGGAATGCAAGCTGGTGCAACCACTCTGGAAAACAGCATGGAGGTTCCTCAAAATGTTGAAAATAGAACTACCCTATGACCCAGCAATTGCACTACTGGGTATTTACCCTAAAGATACAAACATAGTGATCCGAAGGGGCACGTGTACCCGAATGTTTATAGCAGCAATGTCTACAATAGCCAGACTATGGAAAGAACCTAGATGTCCATCAACAGATGAATGGATAAAGAAGATGTGGTATATATACACAATGGAATACTATGCAGCCATCAAAAGAAATGAAATCTTGCCATTTGCGACGACGTGGATGGAACTAGAGGGTATCATGCTTAGTGAAATAAGTCAATCGGAGAAAGACAACTATCATATGATCTCCCTGATATGAGGACATGGAGAAGCAACATGGGGGGGTAGGAGATAGGAGAAGAATAAATGAAACAAGATGGGATTGGGAGGGAGACAAACCATAAATGACTCTTAATCTCACAAAACAAACTGGGGGTTGCTGCGGGGAGGTGGGATTGGGGGAGGGGGAGCGGGCTATGGACATTGGGGAGGGGAAGCGAACCATAAGAGACTATGGACTCTGAAAAACAACCTGAGGGTTTTGAAGGGTCAGGGGTGGGAGGTTGGGGCAACCTGAGGGTTTTGAAGGGTCAGGGGTGGGAGGTTGGGGGAACAGGTGGTGGGTAATGGAGAGGGCACGTTTTGCATGGAGCACTGGGTGTTGTGCAAAAAGAATGAATACTGTTACGCTGAAAAAATAAATAAAATGAGAAAAAAAAAAAAAAGAATATCAACACACATTTGTGTTCTGTGACCTTGCCTTACTGATACACGGAAGTCTAATGGACCAGGTGATACCATGATTGGTTCACTCAACAATTGTTTCTTGTACAAGTCTTCGGATTTATTTATCCTCAAGCCCCTGCTCTAATCTTCCTCTTCCACAAAGCCTTCCTCGGTTTATCTTTATCTGTTTGTCCTTATACCCACTTAATTGTTATCCCTTTGTTCCTAAAATGTGAAATGTGGACCACAGGGGAGGTATGAGGTGGTTCTAAGGGACATACAGACAAAATTTTTAACAGTTTTAGTTTTCTGTTTCTCATTACAAAAAATCTAACCAGCACATTAAATCTGTGATTTCACAAATATTATTGTTTATGACAAAGCTAAATTTCTTTGTCAAGTAAAGACACCAAGTACTTGACCTTAGCTTTGGAAATGCAGCTTGTGACTTCTGAAGTTAAGGCGATATTGGGGAACACCATATATAATGCCAGATTATTATATTTTATAATGTCTAATTTTCACTGTATTTAAGTCTTATTTTGTAAGCATGGTTGTTTACGAACTCTTCTGAAAACTTGCTACATGTCCATTTCTATACTAAACACATAGATACATTACTTCAGTTCTTTCTTGTAACAACTCTGTGAGGCATGTACTATCATAAACCCATTGTACAGAAGAGGAAACTGAGGGTCACAGACATTAAGAAGCCTGCTCAAGAGCACATAGTAAACAATAGTGTTAAAATCCAGGTCTATCTGGGGCGCCTGGGTGGCTCAGTGGTTTAAGCCGCTGCCTTCGGCTCAGGTCATCATCTCAGGGTCCTGGGATCGAGTCCCGCATCGGGCTCTCTGCTCGGCAGGGAGCCTGCTTCCCTCTCACTCTCTCTGCCTACTTGTATCTCTCTCTGTCAAATAAATAAATAAAATCTTAAAAAAAAAAATCCAGGTCTATCTAATGCCAGAACTCATCTTACCACCACCTATATGGTGTCCTTTCTGTTCATATATTCCTCAAGTTAGAAATTGTTGGAGAGTATCCTAGTGTCTGAAATTATTGCTAGAGTACTTTGACTTTACCAGAAAAGTTTAGAAAGCTAGAATATCTCAGAAGAAAGGATAATTTTTTTTAAAATAATAAAGATTTGTCTCTTCTAAAAGAACATAAAATAAGCATCAGGAACTGGAATAACATTGTGTCCTTTCCAGGAATAAGCAGAGTGAATGTAAGTGCTAAGATATTTATGTGTCTTTAGTGATTCTTTAGGGATACTCCTGGATGAAAAAGAAAAGAAAAAAAAAAAAAACAATACATTTGCTTCAGCATACCCCCCCCCCCCCACACACACACTGTCCTTTAGATGTCAAGCCAAAGTTCTGTTCCAGGCAACCTGATGGGTGTGGTGGGGGGGGGGGGCAGGATAGAACAGACTTGGGGCAGGGCATAGTCAACTCTGGGAACATAAGCAAATTTTGTGGAGTACATTCACTCTGCCAATTTTCCTACTCCACTGCTTGAACTAAGATCCAATCCTCTCTATACTAAACAAAAAGATAAGACCATCAACCTGTTAAAAATCTGTGCTGGTTTAAAAACCAAAAAGAGGGGCACCTGTGTGGCTCAGTGGGTTAAAGCCTCTGCGTTCAGCTCAGGTCATGGTCCCAGGATCCTGGGATCGAGCCCCACATCAGGCTCTCTGCTCAGCAGGGAGCCTGCTTCCTCCTCTCTCTGCCTGCCTCTCTGCCTACTTATGATCTCTGTCTGTCAAATAAATAAAATCTTTTATAAAAAAAAATAAATAAAAACCAAAAGGAAACAAACTGCTAAAGCCAGATTGACTTCCTTTCAAATCCTTTTATTTTTTAATAGAGAAAAATCTCTTTTATATTTTATTGATGAACCCTGGAGATATATTTGGGTTTTTGGTACATGGCATTCTCAATTATTAAAGTAAGTTCATTATGGTTATTACGGGAAGAAAACTTCATCCTATTCTCCCCAAGTCATTCCCTTGATCAATTTCCATCTAACATTGGAATGCTGAGTTCCCCAGGTTGGTAGTGAATGGGTCACTTCTCCAGTCTGGGCCTAGTATATGTATTAGTCAGGGTTCTCCAGAGAAAGAGAACCAATAGCATATATGTTTATTTGCATACATAGAAGGGTGTGGTATTTATCATAAGGAATTGACTCATGTGATTATGAAAACAGGTATATCCCAAGATCTGCAAGGTGAGTGAGCAAGCTGAAAACCTAGGAAAGTCAATAGTGCAATTCTAGTCCAAAAGTCAGCAGGGTTGAGACTCCAAAAGAGCCAATATTTCGGTGTAAACCCAAAGGCAGGAAAAAAGGTGGGGTGGGGGGGGATGATGTCCTCCCTCAAAGGCAGTCAGGCAGGAGGAGCTCCCTCTTTTTTTTTTTTTTTTAAAGATTTTATTTATTTATTTGACAGAGAGAAATCACAAGAGAGGCAGGCAGAGAGAGAGGAAGGGAAGCAGGCTCTCCACTGAGCAGAGAGCCCGACGCGGGACTCGATCCCAGGACCCCGAGACCATGACCCGAGCCGAAGGCAGCGGCTCAACCCACTGATTTTATTTATTTTTTTGAGAGAGTGACAGAGTGAGAGAGAGCATGAGAGGGGAGAAGGTCTGCGGGAGAAGAAGACTCCCCACAGAGCCGGGAGCCCAACATGAGACTCAATCCCGGCCGGGATCATGACCTGAGCTGAAGGCAATGGCTCAACCAACTGAGCCACCCAGGCTCCCCAAGTTCCCTCTAATTCAGGGAAGAGTCAGCCCTTTTGTTCTATTCATGTCTTCAACTGATTTGATGAGGCCCACCCACATTAGGGAGGGCAATCTTCTTCTTACTCAGTCCACGGATTCAAATGGTAGTCTCATCCAGAAACAGCCTTGCAGACACACCCAGAATAATGTTTGACCATATCCATGTGGCCCAGTCAAGTTGACATATAAAGTATACCATCACAATGTGCTCCACATTGTGGTAGAACATCTTCAGACAGGACCTTCTAACTCTTAGCCCCCAATTTTGCAGAATTTCCCTAAGGCTGAACAATTCCAATCTTCTATGCACTTCCCAATGCCAGACCCTTAGTAAAGAATCTATAAGTGTTGAAATTACTTTTTTTAAGTGCCAGGGACAATCAGAGCTTGAGAGAGGAAGAAGGTGATAGTGGACTCCATCAGCTAAACTTCTCTTTTCTGTACACTCAATCTTGGTGTTAAGAAAATAGAATTCCTTGAAGGCAGTAACAAATGAGACTGAGTGTGTTGCATGCTGTAGATAAGAAATAAATGTTTATGGTATTGAGGGTGCTAAGGAGCATTCTCAAAAGTACATTGTCTCCAACAAGCCATATTTTTAACATTTCCCTAATTATTAAAATGAGATTTCAAAATTATTAAAGTGTTGCTTTCAGAATCACCTTTGGTACTTCGCTCCAAGAAGAATGGTCAAAATACTTCCACATGTTCTAGAAAATGAATGGGCATGCAGGGTTTGGGGATGAACTATGACAATGATTTGCATTTTCTTCCTCCTTGCCAAAAATAATGTTAGTGTCTTCTGGTGTTCGTGGCAGGCAAAATAAATGCCCTTTGTCTTTCCCCTTGTCAGAAACACACTAAATCATTCAGGATTGTTTGAAGTAACTTCTTCTATTTTTGGTCCTGTTTTCATGAGCATGAAATCTCTCTTTAGAACCTGGGGAATGCTTTCTGTTAAAAAGCCATATAACAATATGTTGATCGGTCATGGCTCTTTGTATGTGCATCTCATGGTCTTGAGCAAACCAAGTCACTTTGGGAAAGTGATGCCCTCTCCTTGACTTGGGCATTCAGCCAGAAACCAGGGGTTCTCTCTTTCCTGAACCCCCTACTGGTCATACAAAAGCATGCTAGCATCCTGTGTCAAACTATTTTTCAAGAAAGAGGAGTGATGGTAATATCCCGCACCAGGCAGATGACAATAACCTGGAGGTTTCAGACACCAACCACCTCTTGCTCACTCACGGTCTTTAATCATTATGTCCTCCATGAAACCCGTTCCATAGTTTGTCACACTGCCCTCTGCTGGCCTGGCCTGTACTTGCTGGTAGACAAAATGCAAGGATTTTTGGAAGGAGAACTTCAACATCCTTCCTGGGCTCTGACCACTGAATATAGCTCTTCCAATGTAATCCATAAATCCATCCCAAAAATGCCACTTCTCTAACACCCAAGGATCGCTTACTCTTTTCCAGGCAATATAGGCACTGAGAATGTGACAATGAACAAATCATAGACTCTGCTCTAAAGATGGTCTGGTAAACCAGTAATTATGGCAAGAGGTGAAAATGTCCACAAGTGGGTTAATGACGATGTTAGCTGGTCCTCTTGATCATGACTGTAGATCATACTCTCTCTGTTGGTATGAGAAGATCATACCCCAGTCTTGATGTACTTATCACAAATGTTTGGCGTTTTGGATTTGCGACACTTCGTATTACCTTAAGGTGTAGGCCTTTTCGTTGTTTGTCTGCAAGACTAATGCTTAAGGATGACTGTCCAACAGTTTGGATATGTAGATAAAATGCAGTGAATGATTAGGCCCAATGTTTTAGTCCACAGTTACAGAGACATTCTAAATCATTCAGATGTATCTAGAACAGCAACGCAGTTTCTAATACCTTTGGTATTTTGTACTTTCTGACCAATATTCCTCAGTGAACAAACTACACTAGATCTATGATTTGGTTGGTTAAAGTGTAAAGGATAACAAAAAAGTCATTTGCAATTAGAGCAAAAGCATGACCATAATTTAACTCAGAGGCTTTTGAGGTAAATCTAAGGGTACAGGTGATCCATGTGGGGTTGGAGTAAGGGTCGTGACTCTGAAGGTGAGCAAATGTCTACGATGGTGACTGAGAGAGGAACCTTCACCTTTAACTACACTTTACTGGTTTGGGACTGCAAGATTATCCCAGGGGCTGGTTATCTCACTTTTCTGAAGTTAGGGTATCTGCTGTTTGGATCTTCATCCAAAGGCATCTGAGTCAAAGAAATCCCACAATTTTCCATTCTGTTGTCCTTATTCTATGATAATAGAATTCAATTAAAAAATTTTTTTCAGGGTGCCTGGGTGGTTCAGTCAGTTAAGCATCCAACCCTTGATTTCAGCTCATGTCATGATCTCTGGGTCTTGGGATCAAGCCCCAAGGTAGACTTCGTTCTCAGTGGGGAGTCTACTTGATTCCCTTTCCCTCTCCCCTGGCTTTCTCTCTCCCTCTGTCTTAAATAAATAAATCTTAAAATTCTTTTCAACTTAAAAACTCTCTATAAACTATTTATGAAACAATTTAAAGCAAGTCTAAAAGAATGTAGTAGCTAGGTATCTTTTCTCACTGATCACCAGCTGATGTTCACCACTGCTTAGTTCAACCTGGTTTTCTTTTGTACTTGGGTAGAATGTGCTCACCTAACTCACCCTGGTTTTTTGATTTTGTTCTATCTTGTTTTAGCATGTCCATGGCTTTGAGATCACTATAGCTACCTTTTCATAAGAATTTTATATTGGAATTTTTCTTCTTGTCTGGATTTTACTTAAGTTAAAACAATAGTTTCCAACTTAATGAGAAAAGCTACTACGGTGCCGGCTCAACACTCATAATTAGTCCTCTGAGTTCTATAATTTTGTCATGTTCTCTGTGACAGCCATTCTTGTCCTCCCTACTCTAGAAGATAAGTAACTAAAACTATCAGGAAAAGCAGGAATGGAAGAAAAAAATGCAATGTGCTTGTGGTAACCTAAAGTATTCATTTCATTATTGATTTTTACAATTAGAGAAAGGTTTCCACTGGGATATAGTAGTACTCCTTTTGCTGTTTGTCAGCAATTGAGGTCAGATACTGGGGGGATCTGCCATCGAAGGGGAGGCTGAGACAGAAACAAGGCTTACTCTGTGTAGGAGAAGTTGTGTTTGGATAGAGGTCGACCAGCAGCCAACTCAAACTTATCACTGACTTCTAGCACTGTACTTGAGGTATAGTGGGTGAATGTTTGTTGAAGGAATGGTTAAATGGATAAGTACATTTCTTTCTGTGCCTTGTAGAACCAAGGGCTATTACTCGTGCAAGGACACATGATAACACATTGAGCAAGTCCAGAAACGAAACCCAATTTCTTGATTTCCAGCAAATGTGCCCCCCATTTTAGCACCCACCCTCATTGACAAGGACCAGATGTCACTCAGCCCTCCTTTTATCTGCTTTCACAGTCAGAGTTGACTGATAGAGTGCAGGGGTGGGGGGTGGCCTTTTCTCCATTCTTTTTTTGGATTTTTCAAAGTGCATCTTTCAGAGTTGTTGTTATCTGTTAACGGTTTTGTAAGAAAGTAAAGAGTGGAAAAGGTCGACATGCAGAGAGTCAGACATTTGAAAATTAGCCAAACTACCTCAATCTATTTCTTAGATGGGTTTCTATTTGACGAGAAACTAAAATATTATCATATCATATTTTCTACATCATAAATAGTTGAACCATTTCTAGATATCTTGTGATCTGGAAAATAGAGGATTTTATAATTACTGGCCTTCCCACCACTCACTGTATGACCCCATCAGGTTGGTGATACTCAGTAACAAATTTAGTATATTTAAGGATAACCCATAAATTCACAACTCAATCTAGTTTTGAAAGGTAAAACCTTATAAATAGAGTGAAGTTTGGGTCCTGAAAAAAAAAAAACAAAAAAAAACCCCTCAGAATCTTTAATAACAAATGAAGTTAAATTGCTCTTAATTTATTTAAGCTGAAAAATGTTCTTCTAAAAACAGACTTACATCATGGGACCCACAAGGAACGTATCTGAAGATTCCGCTATCAGAAATAGCCAGCATAACACAGGAAATGTGATCCTTTTTTGGGCATGAAGTGAAGGCTTAAGCACAGGTACTTGGACATTCTCTGATAAAGTAAAATGACTAAACATTTATCTGGATTAGGAGTTTAACAAGGGCAAGAGAGGAAGCCAGTTAGAAATGATCTACAGGATAGGAATGGAGGCCAGCTTTCTTTTCTGAGTGCTTTTCAAATGTCTGTATCTCTATGTCTCTAATAAAATAAATAAATATTCCCCGACACTTGGGATTATTTATATTACGTGACCCCTTCCTAATCTGCTCGTGTTTTAAAATCTCTTTCATTACACTCAGGTTTACTCTTAATTGCCAGCACTGCCTTCTTCTGTCACTGCAGATTCCGAAATTTTGCTTTAGATCTTTAGCTTTCTTGCAAAGAAATAATTCCGTGCAATTCTTCGTTGTTTTCATCCGCTGGAATACGCAAAATGCTACAACTCATGGAGGTGGAATGCAAAGCAGGGATCAACCCAGATGTTCTGTACAGATTTCAATCCCAGCTTGGCCACGTGCTCAGATCTTTGATCTTTGGACATGATTTAAGTATTTGTGCCTATACTTTTGCATGTTGAGTAGAAATTTCGAGGCTCCCATAGAGCTGTCATGAGGATTGGAAGAGACCATCTTTGTCAAACCTTAGTTCAGGAACTGGTCCTTAACAAAGGTTGTATTTTATTGCTGTTATTATTTTCTTGCTCCTGCTCAGGATCAAGTGTTCTGGGGTTAGCTAAAACGCTAAGAAGGCATTGTGTGAGGAGGTGAAAGTGGGCAGTGTTCCCTCTCAGCATTTCACAGTGTAGACTCTGGACCTCATTTGATCATAAAAGGAGAGGAGCGTGTGTGTGTGTGTGTGTGTGTGTACACGTGTGTGCACGTGTGTGTAAGAGACAGATAGAGACAAATAATCTCGGGATTTCTCTTTTGTTTCCATGGCACAGTTCCTGGGTATCCTTTGGTTTTTACACTGCTGTTTGTGCTGCTTCCATTTTTCCTGCCCACCCCCATGTTGATCAGTCCTTGGATCTCTTGTTTTTCTCTCCATACTGTCCTTAGATGATCACATCCATGCCTATGGTTCCAACCCTCATATGTCTGGTGAGGGCACCCAACTGTCTACCTCCAGCTGTCCCGAGCATTAGATTTGTAGTTCAAAGGCTCACTGGGCATGTCCCTCAAATATCCCCTAACATTTTCAAAGTCAACATTTTAAAATATGGGCACATTCTTTCAAGCCCCCCTCTTAGCTGCCCACATTCTCCTCCTGAGATCTTTTCTTGGCCATAGTGTCATCATCTACCCAAATTATCTCCCTTAATAACCTCAGACTTGTTCTGAACTTCACCTTCGAAGTCAACTCAGCTGCCAGGTCTACCTCCAAATCACCTGTCGCTTCTTTGTTGGAGTGCTTAGCGGTGTTTCAACGAAAACCAACACAAATTAACTCCAAAAAGCGTGGACACCATGTTGTCTTTTACTGAAGTTTTCTGGTGGAAAAAGGGAACACTTTGCACAACTCAGAGAAATATTTTCTTTCTAAAGCTCCAGTCTTCATGGCAGCTGCTCAAAATTTCACCAGCTTTTCCCTCTTCCTGTTTTTGACTCTATCCCTCCCATCACCCCCAACCTCATCCACCTTCCTGGATCTTTCCCTCTGGGCATCTTCCTGGTCTTATCACATGCAGTAAATTTTGGTCTCTCTGTACTTCCTCAATTAAGGAATTATAGTTTTAAACAGTCAACACAATCAAGTTCAATGTCTATGCAGAAGAAAACACAAAGAAACAAAAAAGATGATAGAAGGCAGTGCTGTGGGGGAGTGGAAATAATAAAGGTAACAGAGGCTGTACATTCTTTAGCTTCATTGTTTGGCCTCTCTCATACCAATATACCTTATAAATTCATACATGATGAATTGTCCACTTTGCTTTGCCCTTTGGGTTTCTAATAGTTTTATTTTTTTAAAGATTTTATTTATTTATTTGACAGAGATCACAAATAGGCAGAGAGGCAGGCAGAGAGAGAGGAAGAAGCAGGCTCTCCACAGAGCAGAGAGCCTGATGCTGGACTTAATCCCAGGGCCCTGGGATCATCACTTGAGCCAAAGGCAGAGGCTTTAACCCACTGAGCCACCCAGGCACCCCTGCCCTTTGGGTTTCTAGTCCAACTTTTCAACTTCACCTAGGCATCCCTTGAGGCTCAGTTGAAAGATACATTTTTCATTTTTCTGAAATGCTCACCAACCCCCCCCCACAACCAACAAAGTAAATAACTCGTTTTTCTGCTTCCTTAAATAACCTTGGACACACTAATTGTAACTGTATATCCCCTCCCACCAGAATGTAAGCCCCTTACAAATGAGAATCTCTAATTCGGTGAATGATGATTGAGCTTTGACGACATGCTAGGCTGTGTTTAAAGTGCTTGGGCGTCATCAGTGAACAAAATGGATAGAAAGTTCTGCCCATCAGGGAACATGCATTCTGGAAAAGATACAGACAATACACAATAGCATTCTAAACGAGTAAATCGGACTAGCTAAGAAGGTTGTGCGATACAGAAAAATGGAAATGTAGAGGGATCCGGAGTGTGCAGCGGTACAGAAGGCAGTTTCAGATTGCATAAAGAAGGTTGAGGTGAGATTCAAGGAAACATGGAAAGAGATGGAGGAGATAGCCCGGGGTATCCCTGGGGGAAGAGCATACACAAAGATGACACAGTCACATCACGGTATAGGGAGATCCAAGGCTGGATCTCCCTAGAATTTTGGAAGAAGAGAAAGTTGGTTTGGCTAGAATAGAGAAAATGAGAAAAGTGGAGCCAGAGAGAAGGTTGCAGAAGTGATGGGAACCGTCTCCTATAGTATCTGGGAGTCAATAAGGCTTTGGGTCTTACTTACGTGAAATGCAAAGCCACTTCAGGGTATTCAGTGACAGACTGACACCATCTGACTTACATTTTGGAAGGATTGCTCAGGCTGCTCTGTGGAGCACTGGCTGTAAGGATACACAGATAAGGAACAGGGAAGCCTGTTAGGAAGCTATCATAATAATTGAGATGAGATGATTGTTGCTAGGACCAGATAGTAGGATTTCATAATTGAAGAAATCCAAAGTCAGCAGGAATTTGAGAAAGAACTATCAGGATTTTGGTCTGAGCAACTGGAAGGGTAAACTTTCTAAGAACTGATGTAAGAAATGCATTGGATGGACTAAGTGTGAGAGTTATCGGTATCGCAGTTTTGCACATAACGATTTAGGGATAGCTCTTCAACATCCAAGAGATACCTCCAGTAGACATTTGGGTATTTGAATCAGTATGGGAGAGGAGTCTCAATTGGAAAAAAAAAAAATTGGACATCTTTAGTGCATAGATGACACAACCATGTAACTGGAGTAGGTATAAAGAGTGAAAAAAGGGGATGTGATCCCCCCTCCATTAACTGGTCAGGACACAAGAACAAATGAGCAGAGGACACTGATGAGGCAAAGTATGGAGAAACCAAAGACAGCATCCTGGAAGTCACATGTGATGATTAACTATGTTAAAAACTGATCATAAGATGAGGACTGACCCAAAGAGCAATTTCCATAGAATGGAGGGAGAAGAGACCTGACTAGAAAGGGCTGAAGAGAGAATGGAAGGAGAAAAATTGATAACAATGGCTCTCAGCAGACCTTTCAAGGAAGCTGACCGAAGGGAGCAGAGGAAATTGTTTGGAAACTGGAATTGGAGGAAGTGGGTTGAGAGGAATTTATTGGTTCTGTTTGTTTCCTTTTTTGTTTTAAGATGAGAGTATGTTTATATGCTGGTGGGAATGCTCCAAAAGGAGGTCTGGAGGTAGATGAAATGGGAGAGAAATGTGAAGATTCCTAGATCACCAACTTTGAGAAGGGAATATATAGGCTCTAACACAGAAGCACCAGCTTTCTTAGTTCATCCGTACTAACAGGACTGAGATTGAGCTCTGTTTTCCTGAACTAGCGCCATGTTTTGGTCATGGTCAGCATCCAATGAATGTGTATATAATTGTTTGTTTGCTCTCTCACTAATGTAGAGAGGGAAAAAATGCATTCTGTCTTCTACCTTCTTCCTTCTCTCTTCTATCTCTACCACATTATACTACAGTCCATCTCCTTAGTTCATCCAACATGTTTGTAAGATGGCAGTGGTTTTGGGTGGGGAAGCGTAGTGGGAGGGGAGGCAGGCAGTGAGAGACAGAAACAGAGAGACAGAGAAAGACCTGTGAAACATTGTGGAATGTTAATGTTCAATTATCTGACAGATGAAAGCCAGGCAGTGAAGAGAATACTGCGTTGCCTATCCCTGCCTTACATTAGCTGAATAGTTTTCTGGGTAACCTAACTGCGAATCAACCAAAGTCCTCTGTCTCTGGTGATTTCATTGCTAATGGAGGTGGCTGTTTCCCAGCCCACTTTTTCTCCCTCTCTTCTGATGTGGCAATGTTTTCCTCTCTTTGGCTCTGTCCCTACGTTCCCAACTGTCTTTCCACCCACACACACACACACACAGGGACTGATTTCCTCTGTGGGACAAACTTTTTATTTTCCTTATAAAACTTTAATGTACTTTGTGTTGCTAAATTAGTTCTCTTTATATTCCATGTCTAAAGAGCCTGTTCTAAACACTGGTGAGAACTTAGTATAGAAACACATTCTAAACCCCTCTCCTAACATTTTCTAGTAATGAAGTATCTTCATGATCAAAATCTTTTAAAAAAAATTAAATCTCTAATAATGAAACAAATCAGACCACTCCTAAATTACCATTGGAATAATTTAGTAAAAAATTGGTATGTCTCACCTGTTCGGTGACTCTGGGCCCGGTAATAAATGGCACACATTGTAAATCTGACTGTTCTGGGAAAATTCGTCATTCCTCCTGTTCCCTCCATTTCAGGAATACAGGATTAGCCATGGATTTCGCAGAAGAGTTGATCCAGAGCTATTTTAAGATCTCCCTAGTTCAGAGATTCTGAGACCAGCAATTGGCTCAGAGAATACAAGCTAATGCCAGACATCTATGGATCTGGAATTTTCTCTTCTGTATTTAAAAGTTATGGATTCTTGCCATACCTTCATCTGCTATATGCCATGGGGCTTGCGGGTGCTATATTTCAGTCTCTAAACTTTCACCCAGAAGCTGAGACTCACTTTTGAATTAACTTTGGACACTATGTGTGTATTAGAAATGGCAGACAGAGCTCCTGCTGTGGAAGCAGGCGGTGGTGCTATGCTCTGGGGGACCCTGCTGTATCTGGCATAGACACCAGACAGGGCAATCATTTCAGAGGTTGATCGATGATTTAAAATGGGGTCTGGTACAAAAGGACAACATGGGCCAATCCTTATCCTACTCTCGCAGTTTTACTGGGAAAACAAATGAGGTAGGTATTTTGACTAGTTACTAATATGGGAAAATCTGAAGTCATGATGAAAGCGAGAGTGCTCAGGGAGGCCATTGTAGGCTTGAGAGCTGAGTTCATGAGGAAGCAGAAACTCTGGGTAATCATAGGATACCAGCTGGTAGAAAGAGGACTTTTAATCCACAAAAGAGAAACATTGCTGCCTAGAAGATAAAAGGGTTAACTGGCAACTGGAGGTGGACCCCGGTATTTAGGGCCTGCCAGTTACGCAAATCTAATTATCTTAAGTTAAAAAAAGGAAATAAAATTACAAATATAAAACCACTAGAGATTCTCCCAGATTCATGGTGAAGATCCAAACTAGTCAAAGGTCCTGAAGAAAAAAGATTATGAAAAGGTGTTGATTTTCATTATCAGTGAAGAGTACATGAAAACCGAAATGTACTACCACTGTCACTGAAAGATTATTCTCCCTAAGTCTCTTGTGTTTGTGCATGTCTTGCAAAGAGAGGTAATACTCTGCTTTGAGAGACTGGTTTTCTTTCCAGACTACCTTTTCAAAGATGTTGGCATAGTGTACAGACGTGGAAGATGGAAACAGTGTCTCTTTTGGGGGCAAAACAGGCCAGCTTACTGCCCACTATAAAAGATTTAGGTTCCCTAACACAGGCTTCCTCTCCTATAATGTAACTCACTACTCATGCAGGTCCCATCTGGCTTTCTTTGCATTGCTCTGCAGGATCTGGGGCTCAGAGAACCCATGCAGAAATGTGGATATTCTGGTTACTCTAATGGCTGTGAAATAAACAGTCCTTCATCTCTGACCCAGGAATATCGAGTCTCTTTCCAAGATCTGTGACGGTGGAGTAAATGGAATACTTTGTGTATAGGATAAAAATCTCAGGTGTTTACAGTCCTTGACGTCTTAACACAGTACACCCTGTAGAATGGCTTAAAATAAAAAGATTAATGATACCAAGTGTTGGAAAGGGTGTGAAGCAGTTAGGACTCTCCCTGTTGTTGGGAACAGACATTGACACTCCACTTTGGAAAACTGTTTGACATTGTCTACTAAAGGTGCATGTCATGTCCTATGACTCAGTAAATTCATCCCCTACGTATACACCCAATAGAAATATGTCCATATGTTTACAAAAGACATGCAGAGGATGCTCACAGACATAGTCCTGTAATTACCCCCATGTAAAACAACCAAAAGTCCATCAACAACAGGAAAGAAAGATAAATTGTTGCATATTCATACAATGAAATACTACACAGGAATGAAAATGAATAGCCTGCAATTACACACAGCAACTTGTAGGAAGCTTCCAAACATCACATCGAATAAAGGAGCAACATCCAAAAAAAAAAAAAAAAAAAAAGACATATCACGCTATATTCAGAAAAAAGAAAGCTAATACAGAGTGTCAATATAATTTTGTTTTGGGGTTTTTTTGATGGTGGTTTGTGAAAGTCAGGGAGGACTTTGGAATTCTTCTAAGGTGCGAACAGTGTTTTCTTGATCTGAGTAGTGGGGATGCAAACATGTGTTCATTATGTGAAAATGCATTGAGTATGTTACATAGACTCATGATTTGTGTGCTTTCCTATATGTATGCTGTGTTTCAGTAAAAGGACTAAGAAAATCACAACTCTGAGGTCTTAGCATACAGCGTCACCTCATGGTAATAATTCTGTCTAAGAATAATCTCATTTAAGATTAAACTGAGCATAATTTAGAGTTCAATGGGTTTAGAGGGCATGGTTCAAAAACTCCATCAAGAAATAACCATCGTGGGGCACCTGGGTGGCTCAGTCAGTTGAGCATCTGACTCATGATCTCAGTTCAGGTCTTGATCTCAGGGTTGTGAGTTCAAGGCCTGCACTGGGCTCAGTGCTGAGCATGGAGCCTACTTAAAAAAAAAAAAAGAAAAGAAAAGAAAAGAAAGAAAAGAATCATAGTACTAAAATTGCTTTAAATAAGTGTTTTAATGTTTGTCTTCTGGCGTACTCCATAATTTATCTTATTTTTTTTTAATGTCGCCATACATTATAGAGAGAATTATACTGATTCAGAATATGTTCATTAAGATAAAAAATGAGAAATTTCCTTAATTCCAGATTGTCTGGAACTAAAACTTCACAAACTAAACTATAACTTCAGTAATAATAACTAAAATCATAGTAATCATAACCAACCTTTACTAACAAAGTAAGTGTAACTAACCTTTACTAACAAGGTAATAGTAACTAACCTTTACTGTTCAAGGCAATCTTCGTTCTTGATGGATGTCGTTCTATGGAATCTCCTCAGCCACTGGGTGAAGTTTTATAGTCCTTGAGCTCTGCACACAGTCCCTACCGCAGTGTTGCACATGGGTCATTTCCTTACTTTAAAGAGCCTTACAGATTACATTATCAACCACCAATCCATCAGAATAGACATAGCAAATGTAATATGTAAGGTGTCAGCACTCCATGTTAAGAAGAAGGTAAAGAATAATTTTTAGGTAAAAAAAAAAAAAAGTTATTGAAAGTAACCACCATTCTCTCAAAACCTGCTCTGCAAAACTTAAAAAAAGATTGATTACTCATAGTACGTGCCCACTTGTATTCTGACTCACTTGCCATTTAATATTACGTTAAGTGAAGGTAAAAATGCAGGAAGTTAACCCAACCTTGTCAAAGTGTAGAGCACAGAAATGTCTATAACCAATTTTAAAGAGGCTCATATTAATTGACTCTGTTCAAAATCCTTATTTGTTGAGGCTAGAATTCATTATTATATTACATAATACTAAAGAAACAGGAAGACTTCTAACACTGTTTTCGTGATCCCTACTTTGGGCCATGGGTGGTCTCAGGGTTGGGAGATGGTTCGTACATGGTTCTAATTCTTCTTTCTTAAAAGGGTTAGAGAAGATTTTTAGATCAAAATTAAGTATTGTTCCATTTAAATGTGCAAACTGTCATGTAAAAGGAATCATCTTGGGGTAATTTTTACTAGGTTACATGCTACATTAAGAGATGGATAATTGGGGCACCTGGGTGGCTCAGTGGGTTAAAGCCTCTGCCTTCGGCTCAGGTCATGATCCCAGGGTCCTGGGATCAAGCCCCACATCGGGCTCTCTGCTCTGCAGGGAGCCTGCTTCCTCCTCTCTCTCTGCCTGCCTCTCTGCCTAGTTGTGATTTCTCTCTGTCAAATAAATAAAAAATATTAAAAAAAAAAAAGAGATGGATAATTTACGTGAGGTAATAAAAGCAATTTTTTTTAAAGTTCTCTTTGGAATTGATATGAGATGCCCAGAATAGGCCTATCCAGGATTGTGTAATCTTCAAAAACTGTCCTTGAAAAATTAGTGTTCCACATACTATTACAAATGCAAGCAATCTGTGTTAAGGACTTTTTTTTTTTTAAGATTTTATTTATTTATCTGACAGACAAGAGATCACAAGTAGGCAGAGAGGCAGGCAGAGAGAGAGGGGAAAGCAGGCTCCCTGTTGAGCAGAGAGCCCGACGCGGGGCTCGATCCCAGGACCCTGAGATCATGACCCAAGCCTAAGGCAGAGCCTCAACCCACTGAGCCACCCAGGTGCCCCTGTGTTAAGGACTTTTAACCATGACTCACATGTGCCAATGTAGTAATAGATACACTTCTGAGGTCTCTGAGACCCCATGACATGTTATTCCTAAGTTTCGATTTGTTCTTTTTTGACAAAGTTTGATGTACTTGTTTGTTTTGGTTCACCTGTCTCAGAGATGATTAATAATATCAGACACTTCTAAAGTAGGCTATATGAGTAACCCATTTAAATGCTATGCATCTACTTTTATAATTCCCTGGAAATGAGAATGTCATTTATTAAGGTGGTAAAATAATTTACCCCCCAAAACACTTGTAAGTCATCGTAGTCTTGTCTCCCAAATTCACACTTATGAAGTAAAAGCATGGACACACAAATATACGTGAGGTGACCATTGGGGTGGGGGGTTGCTTTTGTCTATTGAGAAACAGATTGAAGCCCTTTTCTCTTTCAATTCGGATGCTCCGAATGATGGGCTAATTGGTTCACACGCCCATCGCTATGTGTGCCTCTAGATGGTAGATAGGACGGTGGACACAAAGAAGCAGAGAGGAGGGCGTGGGCAGAGTACAGATTCCAAGACGGGGTGCAGAAGAGTGTGGAGAGCAGCAGAGGAGAGTGGCCAAGGGTCTCCACTGGGACCGGCAGAGTCTGACACAGCAGCAAGGCCTTAGCCCAGAGAACTTGGTAGAAAGTTTTCTGCATACCAGAGATGCTTGTCACAGGCAGTGTTTTGCTTTTTAAATGAATCTGCTGGCAGTGTTTCGATGTGAATGGAGAGAGCGAGGCCTCTGGACCACCACGCTGAAGAGGTTTCCAGATGTAAAGTGAGAAATCTAGACTTTGCATTGCTGACCAGGATGATGACAGACAGAAGAGAAAAATAGAATGGCTTCGGAAGATATTTGTGAGGGAGAAATTCATGTCATGTCCTATCTGATTGGATGACGAGACAAAGGAGAAGAAAGATATCACGGAGGGTTCCAGCTGAGGCAATTAGGAGAACAGAATTGCTATTGTGGAAGAGGAAGTCAAGAGATTTGGTAACAAGATCTTTTAGATATGTTCCGGGATTTTTTTGCCTGGTTTTGTTTTGATTACACGAATGTCAGAGCAGAATTTGTTCATCAGCAGGAAGATTGAAATGTGATATTTTATTTTCTGCAACTAGAGCTCCTGTGAAAATATTTTAATTAAAAAAAATGTTTATCTATTTGCAAGGATCTGGTGGAGGGTTTAGCATTATAGCTGTGAGACCGACCAACAAATGCTGAACGTCCTCAGTCTTCTACTTTTTTATGAATCTCCTTTGTTCCTTCTTTTGTCATCCCTCAGGATTATGTGTGAGTGGTGAGTGTGTGTGAGTGTGTGAGAGGGAGAGAGAGACAGAGAGAGACCTCGGTCACCACATTCATCATGTGGCACAAGGGAAGAAGCAATGAAAGTCCTTACCCCACAGACCCCTGCAAACAGGCATCAGAATCACTGTGTAGAGAACCCAGGGTTGGAAGGATTCATGGCGACCAGCTAATGCCCTCAGAGAAGATACCGAAGGAAGTCATCCCAACAGAATTATCAACACGAGCTTTTCAGCTGTGAGATTCTTTTCCGTCCACTGCCTCTTTACTGTCACCATGTACAACTGAAAGTTAACCAAACTGGGGGGATTATCACTCATTCTCTCTCTGCTAACAGAAAAGAGGAGGATTACTATGTATGGACTGGTTACCATTCATTAAACCTCCTTATCCTTATTACTATGTCGAGGGCCCACAACTTTGAGAATAGGGATTATTGTTCCCAATTTATGGAGAATTTATGGTGGAAAAATTTCTCCAAGGCCCTACCGAGCAGGATGGTATTTGTGGGTATACGGACCCACATCAGTGACCCTCGGCATGAAGCCACTTTGCAAACCATAGAGTTTTATTCAGATGAGAGGACCCAGACTCTCCGGCTTGTCTAGAGCCAGACTTGGTGATTCAAGCCTGATCCAAGAAGGTTTCAGCAAATTATTCTCTCTCCTTTCCTCCTTCCTTCCGCCCGCCTTCTCTCTTCCTTTCTTCTTTCCTTCTAAACTTTTAGAACATTACCTTTATTTTATGGATTAAAATACAAGTACACTGCAGGATGGTGACAAAATTTCACCATGTTGAATTATTAAATTACCCATTTTATAACTGAACGATTCCAAGAGGGATCTCTAATACCCAAAGTAGAAATGATTATATTCCGATCAATATATATACACATGTATGTACATATATACACATATGTATACATATCTATATCCATACACATATATAGATATATACATGTATATACACATAGATGTGTATATGCATATGTAAAATCAATCATCTGTATATAAACACACAGTCTCTGTAGAAAATTCAGATCATGCATACGTCTCATTGAAATATTATATTTCTGTTGCTTAAGGTTTAACTTGCCTACTTATTTTTGTGAACTATTATCTCTTTGTATTCCAAACCCATCTCTACCCTCCTGTTGAGGAATGCATTGCCGCATTCAAGCAAGCAGCACTTCCAAATTGTTACCCTGTTGCTGTGTGGGATCAAGGCGCACTTTTGATCTCTTTACATGGGACTGTGCGTAAGCGTATTCATTTACCCTTGCAAAACCCTTTGAGATATTTCAGGATGAAAGAAAGGTGTTTTCTATTGTATCGCTGCCATAAGGCATGTTGTATCTGTTTTATGTCTGTGGTTGATGTGACAACAGTATGTTGTTCCTCCCAGTCTTCAATGTGCAGCCTAAAATCTATTTGCTAATATATTGTGAGGCTTCGTTAATTTATAAAATTCCTTGGGACTCTTGAATTTAGTGGACCGTAATCGGTAGAAAATACTACTATTAGTACTTTCATTATAAAGCCCTTTTAGATGCCTCTTCAAGTATGATTGAGACATTTTCCTTCAATATGTAATTCAGAGAGCTCGTGATTCTGCCCTCAGGATGACTTATTAGAAGAGCATAAAATACTTATAAGTGTGCTGAAGTTTACTCATTACAATAAGAAAATGTTATATCCTCAAATTCATCAGCATATACTTTTATACTGAACGTGATAATGCAGGTTTTAGATTCTCTTTGCTACTTTATCTGGAACACAGTATAAAGATACTGAATCATCTGGAATCTTTTTGAAAAATTGCATGTTTCCTTGGAGAGGGGTATCTGCAAACAAGATAAAAAATAGAGGAGATAGCTAGGAGACAGAATTCCACTTGCTTTCAACTTCTCTTCCTCAACTCTCAGGATTTCAGAGCTGAGAGGAATCTTGAAAAGTAATAAAAATTTATTCTAACTCCCTTTTTTAAATGACAGAAATTAAAGTTAGGCAGCAGAGGTCATCCGTGTTTACATCCAGAACTTGTTCTTACATTCTCCGAACCACAAAATCAATACTGTTGTGTTAAAAACACTGTCCAGGTTACCATGGGAAGCTGCTGGTCACATATCATAGTTGAGACATCTCACTTTTCATCTTCCAGGACCTAGACATCTCAGCTGACTGGAATCGTTTCCCACATGTTTTGGAAAAGGCAGAAAAGAGTGGGAAGTGAGAGAATCAGTTCATTACATTTATTTAAAATAAAATAGGGGCACCTCGGTGGCTCAGTAGGTTAAGCCTCTGCCTTCAGCTCAGGTCATGGTCTCAGGGTCCTGGGATCGAGCCCCGCATTGGGTTCTCTGCTTGGCGGGGAGCCTGCTTCCCCCCCCCTCTCTGCCTACCTCTCTGCCTATTTGTGATCTTTCTGTCAAATAAATAAATAAAAAAAAATAAAATAAAATAAAATAAAATAAAGGGGCACCTGAGGGGCACCATGTGTTAACTCTTGGTTTCTGCTCAGGTTGTGATCTCAGGGTCACAAGATCAAGCCGCTCATGGGGCTCCGTGCTCAGTGGGGAGTCTGCTTTGGACTCTCTCTCTCTATCTCTCCATCTCTCCCTTTGCCCTTCCACATACCGGTCTCTCTCTCTCTCTCTTTCTCTTTTTCTCTTTCTTTCTCTCTCTCAAATAAATACATCCTTAAAAATTAAAAAAATAAAATAACAAAAACACAGAAAATTATCTAGATTTAGTCTGGGTGTACCGTGATAATTGTTATACTGATTCTAAAACTTCATGATCATAAAATACTTGTTTAAATTAAAATATTTTGAAATATTCTTCAATAAGTCTCTTCAATGTTTTTCTGAATTCAATAAACCAAATTATCATATACCTTAATATGTCTGGGTTAATAGAGGTTTTTGATAATGGCATTTTACATTTTTTCAAAATTTTACATCTTAATCTTGAAAAAGATATAAAAGATATAAGAAGATATAAAAAGGAAAATACCTTGTAATGTTGCCAACTGAAGTCTGTTCAATAATCCTAACTTAACTATTTTCACTTTTCCTAAATGATCATGAATAGTACCTTTCTGTGAAATTATAAACAGAAGCCACATAAACAGAGGTCATATCCATGCAGCAATAGATTCTTAGATGTGACACTAAAAGCACAATCAACTAAGCATAGAATAGATAAATTGAACATCATCAAAAATGAAAAACTTTTGTGCACCCAAGGACACTATCGAGAAGGTAAAAAAAATCAAAAAGGTAAAAAAACCTACAGGATGGGAAAAAAATAATATCCAACGTATATAAAGAATTCTTACAATTCAACAAAAAGACAAACAGCTCAAATAAAAATGAACAAATGACTTGAAAAGACATTCCTCCTAAGAAGATCTATAAATAGCCAACAAACAGGGGGCCACATGTTAAACATCACTAGTCATTCGGGAAATGAAAATGTAAACCACAGAAGATACCACTTCACACCTGCAAGGAAGCTACAATCAAAACAATGGAATGTAGCACGTGTTGGTGGGGATGTGGAGAAATTGGAGCCCCGAAGCATTGCTGTTGTGTAAATAAAATAATGCAGCTACTGTGGAAAATATTTTGGTGGTTCCTCGAAAAGTTAAACAGAATTACCATAGGATCCAGCAATCCACCCCAAGTAAAGAATTGAAAAAAATTCTCTACCCACAAGAATTTAAAATAACTATTCAAACAAAAACTTGTACGAGAATGTTCACAGAAACACAATTCACAATAGCCAAAAAGTAGAAACAACCCAAAAGTCCATAATGGATGGATGGGTAAACAATGTATGATATATCCATGCAATGGATTTATAATTTCAGCATAAAAAGAAAGGAAGTTCTGGAGAGCCTGGGTGGCTCTGTCTGTTAGGTGTCTGCCTTTGCCTCAGGTTATTACTTGGGGTCCTGGGATGGAGCCCTGCATTGAGCTCCCTGCTCAGCAGGGAGTCTGCTTCTCCCTCTCCCTCTGCCCTTCCCCCGAGTGCTCTCACTCTCTTAAATGAATAAATAAAACCTTAAAAAGAAAGAAAGAAAGAGAAAGAAAAAAAGAAGTGAAGTTCCAACATGTGCTACAGCATGGTTGAACCTTGGAAGCATCATGCTATATAAAATAAGTCAGATAAAAAAGGATGACTAGTGTATGATTCCACTTATATTGGAATATCTAAAATAGGCAAGTTCATGGAGATTGAAAGTAAATTAGCGGTTCCAGGGCAGAAGGGCTGGAGTGAAGGCAAGGTACTGCGGACTGGTACAGAGTTTCCATTTGTAGTATTGAAAATGTTTTACGGGTGCCCGGGTGGCTTAGTGGGTTAAAACCTCTGCCTTTGGGTCAGGTCATGATCTCAGGATCCTGGGATGGAGACCCGCATCAGGCCCTCTGCTCAGCAGGGAGCCTGCCTCCTCCCCACCCCTGCCTACCTCTCTACCTACTTGTGATCTCTGTTAAATAAATAAATAAAATCCTTTAAAAAAAATTTCAGAACTCAATGAAGATGATAGGTACACAGTGCCCTGAATGTACTACCTGCCACTGATTGCACCCTTTAAAATGGTTACATTTGTGTTACATGGATTTTATCTGCATGTGAAAGAGGAAATTAAAATATCACATTATGTGCTAACTTAAAATAAAAAGGGGGAGCTTACCAGTACATCCCTAAATATTGCAGGTTTTTTTGTTGCAAAACTTTTGTTCTAAATATATGTTCGAGATTTAGAATGTTCTAAATGCAAAATCTAAATTCTAAAGTAAGCGTTTGTTCTCACAACCTCTGATCAAGACAGAGCTTTAGGTAAGCGAAGACAAACCAACCAAAAGCACCAGAACATCAGTAACTCAAAGCACAAACATAACAGAAAAATGCAGACTGGGACTCTGACAGCTTGAGTGGCATTTTACTGTGTATCTGCTTGCCAACGGAAATGTGGGAACAGTTAAAAATAGAGCCGATGAAGGAATCAGAGCAAATGCTAGGGGCATGTCAGTAATAAGATTGAGCTTGAATTATAAAGATAAATTCTTCTCATTGTTTACACTAGTGTTTATTCCAGCCCTATTGAAGTAGGGATTCATATTTTGCAGAATTTTGCCAGAATCACATTTACTGGTTATTCACAAATAGTTGGAGACAATGTGTGTTGGCTGAGCCATGAACCTGAGCTTGGGGCGTGCTCAGACCCTGCATCACTGACCTTTTCTGAACCTCAAGTTTCTCAGCCATAAGATGGAGATGACGATGCCCTCCTCTCCATGTGTGGGGAGCATAATGAGACCATATTTGTAAAGCAGACAACCTTTAGAGAAAGCAGTTATTCAACATTAGTTCTCCCTTTCAAGGAAAACCTTCTATACCAAAAGCTGTCTCAGGGAAGTTTTTTGTTTAATACTGGCCCTGTTGTAGGGTTTTTCGTAGGGAGGGGTGAGAGAATTGGCTAATTTTTTTTTAATGAGAGTCTTTTAAAAAATTATTTATTTAATTATTTATTTATTAGAGTGGGGGAGGGGCAGAAGGAGAGAATCTGAAGCAGATTCCAGGCTGAGTGTGGAGTCTGACGTGGGGCTCCATCGCACGACCCCCCAGACCATGACCCCAACTGAAACAAAGAGTTGGATGTTTAACCAACTGAGCCACCCAGATGCCTCTAAGGAAATAGTACCATGGAGCTTTCAAGCTCGACCTGAAGCTTTTCAGTGTTTAAGAAGTGGACTACTGGGGGGTGCCCCTGGTGGTTCAATGAGTTAAGCCTGTGCGTTCTGCTCAGGGGTCCTGGGATCAAGCCCCACATTGGGCTCTCTGCTCAGCAGGGAGCCTGCTTCCCCCTCTCTCTCTCTGCCTCCTTCTCTGCCTACTTGTGATCTCTCTGTGTCAAATAAATAATTAAAAAAAAAGAAGTTGTTTACTACACATAAAATTCTTTATACAAACATTATCATAAGGGGTCATCTCTGAATAAGCATGTTTCTATTTCTCTTTCTCATGGGTATTATTTTCTTATTATTTAATCATCAAAGAAGATACAGTGCTGAAGCTGGGAATACAAAAGTTGAACTCTTACCTTATGTCATAAACCAAATTAACTCAAAATGGATCAAAGACCTAGAGGTAAGACCTCAAAGTTTAAAACTTTTAGAAAAGAACAGGGCAAATGCTTCACAACACTGAATTTGGAAACGGGAAATAAGAGAAAAAATACCCTGGACTTCATCAAAATTAAAAACGTATATGCATCAAAGGAAACTAGCAACAGAGTGAAAAAGCAACCCATGGAATGGGAGGAAATATATCCATATCATCGACCTGGTAAGGGATTAGTATCCAAAATACATAAAGAATTCCCATAAGTCATGACAGCAACAAAAAACAACTCAATTTTAAAAATGGGCAAAAGTCTTGAATAGACATTTCTCCAAAAAGCTAGACAAATGGTCTATAAGCACATGAAAGGATCATCAATATCACTAATCATTAGAGAGATACAAATGAAAATCACAATGGGACAGCACTTCATTTCCATCAGGATAGTACTAAAACCAAAATAAAACAGAGCAACAAACGGTCATGAGGATGTGGAGAAACTGGAGCCCTCGCTCACTGTGGGTAAGAATGTAAAATGGTGACGGCCGCTATGGTAAACAGTGTGGCAGTTTCCCCAAATAATTAAGAATAGAATTATCATATGATCCAGCAACTCCACTTCTGGATATAATACACACAAGCATTGAAGGCAAGGAATCATACAGTTGTTCACACCAGTGTTATTCACAATAGTCACAAGGCAAAAGCAACCTAAGTGTTCATTGATGGATAAATGGATAAATAACATGTGGTATATAGACCCAATTGAGTTTTATTCAGCATTAAAAAGAGGAAATTCATCCAATCAAGAAAAGGGCAGAAGACATGAACAGACATTTCTGCAAAGAAGACATCCAGATGGCCAACAGACACATGAAAAAGTGCTCCACATCACTCACCATAACGGAAATACAAATCAAAACCACAATGAGATATCACCTCACACCAGTCAGAATGGCTAAAATTAACAAGTCAGGAAAAGACAGATGCTGGCAAGGATGCAGAGAAAGGGAAACCCTCCTACCCTGTTGGTGGGAATGCAAGCTGGTGCAACCACTCTGGAAAACAGCATGGAGGTTCCTCAAAATGTTGAAAATAGAACTACCCTATGACCCAGCAATTGCACTACTGGGTATTTACCCTAAAGATACAGACGTAGTGATCCGAAGGGGCACGTGTACCCGAATGTTTATAGCAGCAATGTCTACAATAGCCAAACTATGCAAAGAACCTAGATATCCATCAACAGATGAATGGATAAAGAAGATGTGGTATATATATACAATGGAATACTATGCAGCCATCAAAAGAAATTAACTCTTGCCATTTGGGAAGACATGGATGGAACTAGAGGGTATCATGCTTAGTGAAATAAGTCAATCGGAGAAAGACAACTATCATATGATATCCCTGATATGAGGACATGGAGATGCAACATGGTGGGTTAGGGGGTAGGAGAAGAATAAATGAAACAAGATGGGATTGGGAGGGAGACAAACCATAAGAGACTCTTAATCTCACAAAACAAATTGAGGGTTGCTCGGGGGAAGGGGGGTTGGGAGAGGGGGAGTGGGGTTATGGACATTGGGGAGGGTATGTGCTATGGTGAGTGCTGTGAAGTGTGTAAACCTGGCGATTCACAGACCTGTACCCCTGGAGATAAAAATACATTATATGTTTATAAAAAAATAAAAAATAAATAAATAATTTAAAAAAAGGAAATTCAGACACATGCTATGACATGGAAGAGCCTTGAAGACATCGTGTCAAGTGAAATAAACTAGTCACACAAGCACAAATACATAAGAAGCCTGGGGTACTTGACTTTGTAAAGACATGAGATAGAATGGTGGTTCCCAGAGAGCAGGGGGAAAAGGTGAGTTAGTGTTTAATGAGTATGGAGTTTCAATTTGGGAGGATGAAAAAAGTTCCAGAGATGGATGGTGGTAAGGATTGCAGAAGTATGAATGTATTTAATGCCTCTGAACTCTTCAAAATAATATGAATGTATTTAATGCCTCTGAACTCTTCAAAATAGTTAAAATGGTCAGCTTTATGGTTTGTGTATTTTGGCATAATTTTTTTAAAAACACTGAATCTGGGGCGCCTGGGTGGCTCAGTGGGTTAAGCCACTGCCTTCAGCTCAGGTCATGCTCTCAGGGTCGTGGGATCGAGTCCTGCACTGGGCTCTCTGCTCAGCAGGGAGCCTGCTTCCCTCTCTCTCGCTCTCTCTCTGCCTGCCTCTCTGTCTACTTCTGATCTCTCTCTCTCTCAAATAAATAAATAAAATCTTTGAAAAAAAAAAAACTGAATCTGTACCCAAATAGATTCATCACAATGAAAAAAAGGGATGACAGTAATATATTTGCTTTTCTTAAGGAATCGAAGCAGGCAATCCTTGGTCCTCTTGAATAACTCCATGCAGCAGAGATAGAATGCAAACTACATGTGTAATAACAGAAGTGATTTTAAAATTTTTAGTAGCTATATTTATTTATTTTTAAAGATTCTATCTATTTGAGAGAGAAAGAGAGAGGGAGAGTGAGCCAGAGAGGACACAAATGGTGGGGAGGAGCAGAGGGAGAGAGAGAAGCAGACTCCTGGGGCTTGATCCCAGGACCCTGAGATCATGACCTCAGTTGAAGGTAGGAGCTTAAATGACTGAGTCACCCAGGCACCCCTAGTAGCCCTATTTAAAAAGTAAAAAGAAACAGGTGAAATTAAGTTTACTAATTAATTTGAACAATTTAACATTTTATTTAACCCTACATATTCAAAATATATCATTTCAACATTCAGTTAATATTACATTCTTAATGGGATATCTTTAGTCTTTTTCTGTATTTTGCTTTGGTTTAAAGATGAAAGGTAGCATTCGTTATATTTCAAGTGTTCTGTAGGCTAATGGCTACTGAATTGGGTCCCAGAGTTCCAGTGTGTTTGCTTCTCCTCCAGAGCCATTAATCTGCTGAGCTGAGAAGCAGTACCCACCACAAGGAAGGCACAACTTAAACTCTTCTCGTGCACCAACTGTGGGAGAACTTCCTTGTGAAAGACCTTCCTCAGTTGGATCACATCACAAACTAGCTGTGTGAAAACGGGCTCCTAAGTGCACAAGTCCAGAGAGTGCCTGTTTGTGGACCCGAAGGGAAACTAGAGCCAAGGAAGTTTGGTTTGCTTTCTGAGATGCTTTGTTTATTTCTGGCTGGGGAGGCACAGAGTGATCAAGCAGAAGGTGAAGGGAGAAGAGAGATATTATAGTAGCAGGGGCAGCGGGAAAGGTGGTGGTAAGAGAGAAATTAACAAAGAGGGATCTATGTCTGGGAGAAAAATATGATTTTATCTTGGAACTCTTTTTTAAGATTTTAGTCATTTGAGAGAGAGAGAGAGAACATGAGTGGAGGGAGGGAGGGAGGGAGGAAGAAGCAGACTCCCCGCTGAGGGGGGAGCCCAATATGGGGCTTGATCCCACGGCTCTGGGATCATGATCTGAGCTGAAGGCAGACACTTTAGCTAACTAAGCCTACCAGTACCTGTGGAACTTTTAAAAATACATATATTTATTTATTTTGAGAGAGAACAAGTGGAGGAGGGGCAGAGGGAGAGAGAGAATCTCAAGCAGACTCTGCACCGAGCACAGAGCCCAACACAGGGCTGGATCTCACAATCCTGAGATCATGACCTTGGCCAAAATCAAGAGTTGGGTGCTTAACCAACTGAACCACCCAGGCATCCCTATCTTGGAACTTTTTTATCTTTGCATCACCATATCTTAAAGCCAAATATTTTTTTTCCTTAGCGGGAATATCAGAAGTTGAACATTATATTTACCAAGTGCAAAACAGCTGTGTATAGTCCTTTTACTTAATCGGAGGGATTATTATCCAGAATATATAAACAATTCCACTGTTGATAGCTTAATACCCTAAAGATTAAATCATACGCTGTATGTAAAAAAAGCAAAGAATTAAAATCAGGTATTGACTTCATTTATAGTGTGGTACCATAATAAGAAGGTGGATCAGTCTGAAATCACTATTTATAGTTGTTTCTTAACAATATGTTCACATACATTTGCTTTAGTTTAGTGAATCTTTAGTGAGTGTGGCCCAGGATAGCTGGGAGTATAACGATGAACATAAGAGGTGCCCTGGGGGCATGGGTGGCTCAGTGGGTTAAGTCTCTGCCTTCGGCTCAGGTCATGGTCCCAGGGTCCTGGGATCAAGCCCCACATTGAGCTCCCTGCTCCGCAGGAAGCCTGCTTCTCCCTCTCCCACTCCCCCTGCTTGTGTTCCCTCTCTTGCTGTGTCTCTCTCTGTCAAATAAATAAACAAAATTTTTTTAAAAACAAACAAACAAAAAAAACAAGAGGTGCCCTGCCTAGCAGTCTAGCGCAGAAGGGAGACAAATCGTCATTTTCATTCCAGTTTGTAAGTGCAAAAAATAAAAATACAAATAGCAAAGAAAGGCACTCCATCCCACCCTCAGGTGGTGAGTGTAAGCTTCCCAGGACAGAGTTTAAAAATGAACTGGGGGTACCCAGGTGAAGCGGGGCATGCCCTCCAGGCAAAAGACAGAGTGACCAAGCATGAAACAGTGAGAAGTGAGTAACTCTCCGTCCATGAGCAAGAACTTCAAAGACCGACCTCGTTAACTAAGAAGCCTCATCCACTTACTGCCGAGTGATTTTTAGGTTATTTTTCTGAGCCATAGTTTACTCTTGCATCAAATGGGAACAGGAACATCTCAGAATTGTTATGTGAAATAAATGAAATAATTTATATGAAGTCCTTAGTATGGTGCTTGGTACAGATTAAGCATTTGATAAAAGGCAGCTGCTATTAGCAAACTTAGGTAAATATGTGTTTGTCTGTTTGTTTTCTTTTTTTAAAAAATATTTTATTTATTTGACAGAGAGAAATCACAACTAGGCAGAGAGGCAGGCAGAGAGAGAGGAAGAAGCAGGCCCTCCACAGAGCAGAGAGCCCGATGTGGGGCTCGATCCCAGGACTCTGGGATCATGAACTGAGCCGAAAGCAGAGGCTTTAACCCACTGAGCCACCCAGGCGCCCCTGTTTGTTTGTTTTCAAAGTCATCTTTTTATTTGAGAGAAAGAGAGAGCATGCACACAGGAGTCGGGGCTGGGGAGGAGAGAGAGAATGCTCAAGCATTCTCTCCGCATTCACTGAATGCAGAGCCCGAGGTAGGGCTCAGTCCCAAGGTTCATGAGATCATGACTTGAGCCAAACCGAGAGTCAGTTGTTCAACAGACGGAGCCACCCAGACGCCCCTACATATGTGTTTGAAATGCAGAACTAATACTGTCATGTTCATACAGGATTTCCAAAATGGAATGTTATATTCTCTTAGGAGTAGTTAAATAAAACAAATATTTTTATTTTATACAAATAAAAAGTAAAATAAAAGTTAAATAGGGGCGCCTGGGTGGCTCAGTGGGTTAAGGCCTCTGCCTTCGGCTCAGGTAATGATCCCAGCGTCGTGGGATCGGGCCCCGCATCGGGCTCTCTGCTCAGCGGGGAGCCTGCTTCCTCCTCTCTCTCTGCCTGCTTCTCTGCCTACATATGACCTCTGTCTATCAAATAAATAAATAAAAATCTAAAAAAAAAAGTTAAATAAATAAAAGTAGTTAAATAAAAGGGCGATAAATACATCTACCTATATTTGAAGTTCCATTTCTCAACCTCGTTGGCGAGATACACTATGCAAAACTTTCTGAAAATTACACAGTAAAATCAATACAAAGACAACTTTGATAGCATTAGGTTGGGGAAGGATCTTTTTTGGGTCCTACTTCTCAATTTCCATTATGAGTGCTAAGGAAATATTAGGTTTCTCCTAAATATGAAGGGAAAAAAGGCAATTTTTGCAATTTGGTCTTCCTGAAGTCTTACCTGATTGAAGTTTTTTGGATTATTTATCGAAGATCATCATAAAGGTAAACATCAGGTAAACATCCAGATGCTTCCTTGTCCACAAAATATATAGAAGAGAGGTAAATGATGAAATTCTATCATTTTTTTAAAATACAAGTTCATTTCAGATGGAATACTTTAATCTATTACTAAATGATTCTGCCCCCGTTTTATAAAGTTCTTGGGAGTCAAATTGCACTTTTTGTTGTTCAGCTGATTCTCATTGTGGTTTATTTTCTTGCATGTTTCTAATTTTGGAATTTGAATCTAAGTTCATCAAGGCTTTAGGACAGAAGTTTCATATGATTCTGCCAGTGTCTGTAGGACTCTAACCACAGGCCTACCAGAGCCGCCTTGTACTCGGAGAACACCTGGCCCATGGGACTCTGCACTCAGCACTCAGAATTGTTGATGAGGATATATAGAAATTGGAAAGTTTGTGCACCATTTGTGAGAATGTAAGATGGTGAAGGCACTGTGTTCTTCAGAAAATTAAAAATAGAATTACCATATGATCCAGCAATTCTATTTCTTCATATATACCTGTCTAAGATCATTCTGGCAGCTTTAACGAAATGTCACAGGCTAGGTGGTTTATAAACAACAGAAATTTATTTCTCACAGTTCTGGAAGATGGAAGCCCCAAATTAGGGTGCCAGCATGGTCTGGTTCTGGTGAAAGCTCTCTTCTGGGTAGTCGACTTCCTACTTCTTGCTATTATTGTCTCATGGCAGAGGGGCAAGCCAGCTCTCTTTTGGGACAGCACGAATCCATTCATGAGAGCTCTGCCCTGATGACCCAAGGCCCCACTTCCTGAGACCATCACATCAGGCATTAGGATTTCAACATACAAATTTGGGGGAGGGGGTACAAACACTCAGACCATAGTAATTACCTCCCAGAATTGAAAGCAGGGTCCTGAATTTGTACACCCATGTTCATGAGGCATTATTCACAATAGCTAAAATATGGAAGCCACCCAAGTATCCATTGACAGGAGGGTGAACACAGTGTAGTAGACACATACAATGGAATGTTATTCAGACTTAAAAGGAAAGGACATCCTGATGTATGATACAAAGCAGATGAACTCTGAAGGCATTATGCTCAGTGAAATTAGTCAGACACAAAGGGACAAATCCTGCACAATTGCACATCGGGGGAGGTACCCAGAATAGTCAAATTCAGAGGGACAGAAGGTAGAAGAGGGGTTGCTGGGGGAGGGGAATGGGGTAGAATGAGGAGTGATGGTTTCATGGATATAGGATTTTAGTTCAGGAAGATGAAGAAAGTTCTGGAGAGGAATGTTATACAAAGATGTGAATACACCTAATGCCACTAAAATGTACACTTAGAAATGGCTAAGATGGTAAATTTCATATGTATTTTATCACAAGAAAAAAATTTAAAAATAACAAATTAAAAGAATCCAAAATTATATTTGTAGACTCCAACAGTCCTTTCTCATTAATTGATCAAATAAGTAGACAAAGAAAAAAAGAAGTTCACATATTGAAGACCTGAAAAACACTCCAAGCAACTTAATCTAATCTGTTTTTCTCTAACATTCCCCCCAACAACACTAGAATATGAATTATTTTCAAATATATGCAAAAAAATTCACCAAGGTAGATGATTTCCTGAGCCACAAACATAAAGCCAACCTCATTGAATTTAAAATGATTGGGAATACACAAAGTATATTCTCCGATTATGATGGAGTCAAACTCAAAATCAAAAGCAGAAAAACACCCATGTATTTAAAGCTTCAAGAACTGACTTCTATATAACCCAGGGGTGAACAAGGAAATCCCAGAGAATATTGGCAAATATTCTGAATTACATGAATGGAAAAACACAAGTCAGAATCACTGGATTTATCTAACTAGGTGCTTAAAGGAAAATGTATATGATCAAATGTTCATATTAGGACAGAAGTAAAATATGAAAAGTTCTAAACTTTCCTCTTAAGAAATCAGGAGAAAAGAAGAGAAAAAGCAAGCCCAAAGCCAGAAGAAGGAAGAAAATAGGGGGTGCCTGGATAGTGTAGTCACTTAAGCATAGACTCTGGGTTTGGCTCAGGTTATTATCTCAGGGTCATGGGATTGAGCCCCACCTCTGGCTCTTAGCTCAATGAGGAATCCACTCGACATTCTCTCTCTCCCTCTCCCTCAGTCCGTCCCTCTTGTGCTCTCTCTCTAAAATAAATTAAAAAAAAATTTTTTTAACTCTTCCATAGGTAAAACTTTTATTATATCATTTGTTTCAGGGGTACAGGTCTGTGAATCACCAGTCTTACATAATTCACAGCACTCCCCATAGCACATTCTCTCCCGAATGTCCATCACCGAAGCCCCCCATTCCTCCCACCCCCCCCACCCCTCCACCAACCCTCAGTTTGTTTCCTGAGATTAAGAGTCTCTTATGGTTTATCTCCCTCTCTGGCTTCGTCTTATATCATTTTTTTCTTCCTTCCCCCATGATCCTCTGTCTTGTTTCTCAAATTCCTCAAATTAGTGAGATCATATGATAATTGTCCTTCTCTGGTTGACTTTGCCAAGCATAATACCCTCTAGTTCCATCCACGTTGTTGCAAATGGCAAGATTTCAGAGGTTTTTTTTTTAGTGGCTGCATAATATTCATTTATATATATATACATATATATATCTCACATCTTCTTTATAATAAAGAAATCTTTAAAAAAGAAGGAAGAAAATAATATAAGAGCAGAAATTTAAAACAAGAGAAAACAGAAAAATAAGAAAATCAATGAAACCTAAAGCTTATTTGACTAGATTGATAAATTGATAAGCCCTTAGTCAGAGTAATCAAGAGGAAAAGAAAGAATGCAAATTATTAATATCAGGAACAAAAAGGAAAATGTCACTGTAGAACTCGCAGACATTCAAAAGATAATAAGAGAATGCTTATAGCGTCTTTATGTCAATAAAATTGATAAACAAAGATGAAATGGACACATTTTTTTTAAACACTTGAACTATCAAGGATCAAGAAGAAATAAATCACCTGACTAACCCCACATCAATTAAGGGAATTGAGCAATATTAAAAACACAGAAATCTGCAGCTCCACTAGTGAATTCTTCCAGATATGTGCTAAAGAAGTATGACAAGTCTATATAAACTCTTCCAGAATATAGAACGTGAAGAAGCATTTCCCAACACTGGCTCTTACTTTATGAGGCCAGCATTCCCCTGATACATTAACCAAGATAAGGTAAATTACACTTAAAAAAGTTAATTTTTTTAAAAATTATTTATTTGTCAGAGAGAGAAAGAGCACAAGCAGGGGGAGCAACAAGCAGAGGAAGAAGCGGACTCTCGCTGAGCAAGGGACCCGATGTAGGACTCACCCCAAGACCCTGATATCATGACCTGAGCCAAAGGCAGACACTGAGCTACCCAGCCATCCTGAAAGTTAATTTTAAAAGAAAAGAAAAAAAAATGTTTTGAGTAATGAAAGGATCAATAGGCTGGTTAGGTTTGGTATGACTTATCAGAAGACCTTAAGTAAAAGAAGCTTAAGCAATCTACATGCTTATTTCTGCCTCACCAGTCTGAAAGTAAGCAATTCAGAGCTGCTGTGGTGGCTTTGTGGTGCCATCAGTGACCCAAACACCTTTCTTCCCCCTGCTCGTTGAATTTCAGCATGTGGCTTTTATGTGTCTTCATTGTCTAAAATGTCCACTCATAGTTTAGCTAATATATCCACGATCTGGTTGTCAGCTGGAAGGAAGAAGAGGAAGAAAAGCTTTTCTCTCCCTTTTATGGATACTTCTCAGTAGTCTGCAGAATGTAGCCACATAGCTGCGTCTCCTTGCCACAGAGACTGGGAAATACACAGTCTTTGATTCTAGCTACCAATGTGCCCCGCTTGAAACACAGGTTCCATAAGAAAGACACATGGGCAGCTGGGAATCGCAGCTCTGAATAAACTGACAGCTCTACATATGGAAATGCAGATGTGTTTCTTGATAATGCAGGTTTCCGTAGTCTATACAATCCTCTTGATTGTTCTCTGATCCACAAAATATTTAAGATGTGCTTGTTAGGGCAATTGGACTTATCCTAATGAACATAGGGAATACTGATTTCCAATTCATAGATGAGATGAGGTATATAAATCCTTCACACAAAGCCTGGCACCTTGTATGTAAACAAAAGTACCAGTTGTTATAACAGGGTTTAGGTGAGAAATAAATAACGAATGTGCTATATAAACTAAAAAAGTGCTATAGAATATTAGACACTCCAGAGTTCTGTCTTCTAGTTCTAGGAACTCATGAAATCTTGGTACTTCCATGAAGCCTTTTCTTTGGAAATGAAATTAAGCTTTCCCTGACTACTTGTATATTTCAGTTGTGACCTTTCACTATACACACACACACACACACACACACACACACACACACACGTATCCCCCTTATACTGGGTTTGTTTGCGCCTTTATATGCTTTTAAACAACAATCCGTAATCACAACATTCATTTTATAGTGTAGGTTTACAAAAAGCAAATGTCAACTTTGTGGAATGCATCGTAACAAGTTAGGTCAGCGGCGGATACAGGTGTATCTTTATGAAAGTGCTATACATAATGACAGAGATCTGGAACCTAATGTGGTGAAAAATGATTTACTAAGTAAAATGAAAAACAATCACACATGGTGCTTATCTGTCCCAGAGAGCTCATATTCCAAGATCTTAAATATAGTCAAAAATCTGCAAGGGAGAGAGGAGTAAAGTAATTGTAATCACTGTTTCTCTCACTTGGAAGGGAAGAAAAACCAACTCTTTTAAACTTCTGGCTTCCTTGGCCAGTGTTTCTTCCTGGCCCCCCGTTCTCTTTTCAGAGCATTAGTAATGCCCATAATATGCCTGTCCATTGCAAGGGCTAATGAGCCGGCTGAAGTTTACATACAGCTTGAACAAATTAGTCATCTGCATTTGAATGCCTCCACTGATGACTGTACATCCATTATTGCTAGAGTACATCTGCATAACTTTTAACATTGAAAAGAATTAGGCTTCACTTATCAAATTTTAGCATTCATCTGTGGCTTTTAAAAACTGCAAAAGTCAAGGTATATTAAAAACAAAACTGACCATGATAGAAGCCATCCCTAATAAGCTTCTCAAACCTTTTTCTTTTCTTTTTAAGATTTTATTTATTTACTTGAGAGAGAGAGAGAGAGGGCACAGAGGGAGAGGAAGAGGGAGAAGCAGACTCTCCGCTCAGGAGAGAGCCCAACATAGGACTCCATCCCAGGACCCCAGGATAATGACCTGAGCTGAAGGCAGAGGCTTAACCGACTGAGCCACCCAGATGCCCCTCTCAAACTTTTTTCTATCTATATTTATTCTGACAGTGTTTACTTTTTTACACAAGGGTAACATTGCCTTACATTTTATTTGAAACCTTTAAAAAGCAGACTAGAGTCTGAACAGGTACATTGCATTGTGTTACTGTTCAATAAACTAATTAAATTAGCACAGGTTATAAAGAAAGAATTAATATAATGCTGTCATGGGAATTATGATTAGGTAAATGTCTTCCTATGTTAGAACTTGTCAAGTTGTATGCTATGTTTTAAGACACATGAAGACAGGGGCACCTGGGTGGCTCAGTGGGTTAAAGCCTCTGCCTTCAGCTCAGGTCATGATCTCAGGGTCCTGGGATCGAGCCCAGCATCGGGTTCTCTGCTCAGCGGGGAGCCTGTTTCCCTTCCTCTCTCTCTGCCTGCCTGTCTGCCTACTTGTGATCTCTGTATGTCAAATAAATAAATAAAATCTAAAAAAAAAAAAAAAAGACACATGAAGACAGATCATTTATTCATTCATTTATGCAACTTGTGTTTTCAGGCTTCATCTAAGTGCCCGACACCATGCTCAATGCTAGGAATACTAAAATGAGTAAGACAATTGGTTGTTCTCAAGAAACTATGTAGTGGCGGAAAAAACATAAAAACAGTTTGATATAACTTATATACTGGATCACACATGAACATTTATTTCAAACTTTACTTGTCCTTTGGTGCAAACTTTACAGGCCCTTTGGCTATAAGTATTATTAAAAATTATTTTCAAGGTTGTTTTGCTATTTTGTGATCTCTTTAAAAACGTGATGAAAGACAAAATTCCATTTCCCTGATGGTCATAAATGAAAGTGAATGCACATATAATTAAGTACACTATAAGAAATCACACAGATGTCTTGGGAAGACACCAAGTTTCATCCAACTGGGTGTTTTTAAAAACCATGTTAGAATCCTCCCTCCCTCCCTTCCTAACTTCCATCAACAAATGTGTATTGATTGGTTTTGAAGTGCTTATTAACTAGACCATAAGCCCCAACAGACCTGGTTTTTGTTGTCTGTATTCCTCCAGTAGCACGCAATGAAAGCTTGAAATAAACTTTGACTGACTATTGGAGGAACTCAGGGCAACTTACTAGATCTGAGTGTGCTCTGATGAATATGCGAGGCCCCTCCCCACACAGCTTCCAGTCTACTAGAGAACTAACTAGACTTCATGTTACCCCTGAAATTTGAACACTCTCTCAAGAGAACCAAATAGTTATTAAATTAATAGACCTAGGAGAGTGATACTATCAGCAGATCATGAAGTTAAAAGAGACAATGAATCCAAAACTTTAAATATCTTTTGTATTTTTTGTAGATACACATATGCACACATATACACATGAATACATACAAAAACACTACTGTTCCCTCCCACTCCCCCACAATTCTTAGCCAGGGTTTTGCAGGGACTTCCAGCCTTGGCTAGAAAGCAAAGGGTGCCCTCTCCCTTGTCATGGGGATGCTCACCCATATCCTAATCAGGAGCCTTCCAGCTTCCCAGTCTATTGTTTTTCAAAATGTCATATTATTATTATTATTACATTATTATCCAATATTTTGGTGATTCTCTTTGACAGTCATTGAAATTTATGTAAAAATGACCCCGTTAACGTCAAAGATTAGGAAAATCAGGGACCCAATGGATATGCCTAGATTTTCAACCTTACCAGAACCTATTCTTTCAGCCTGACTAAAATTAGCTTATGATGGAGATGGGTTTCAGCTGTTGATCTTTGGGATGAACAAGTACTGCGTCCCACAGTCATTTAATATACCGTGGCAAAATATAAAAGGCAGTTGAAGCCTCGTGGACTACATTTCTGTATGTATATTTCATCACACCAAACCGTAGACGTCGTATTGTTAGACAACAACACTGATGCCTAGACGACTGGTTCTCCTGAGTTTCGCTGCAGTAACCTGAAAAAATGAGTCTTATCAGGAAAATCTGAACGGAGGGCTGTTTAAGAGAAATGTTCTTGCTCATGTCCACTACCCTCTTGACCAAGAATTCGGGATAGTAAAAAAGTGCTTATTTTGCCCAAAACGCGCCAGGAAGACTTCTCCACTTTGCAGAAAAAGCGCACTCCGGGGAAAGCAGCGCTGTTTGGCAAGGAGTCAGACAGGAGTCATGAAGGAAGAACTTCGGGCTGGGGCTGGAAAGTGGCGCTTTGGGACCTAGCGGAGGAGGCCAGCTGCCGATGCTCGGGGGCTCAGCCCCGCGTCTTTTCTGCCTCCCCGTCACGGCCACCATCAAGTGCCTTCCCGGGCTCACCGGCTGCCCCGGCAGACGCCCGCGCCCCGGGGCCGCCGGAGGCCTCCACGGGTCCCAGGAGTCCAGTTTAGGAGCGGAGCCCCGGCGCTCTCCGCCGCTCCCGCCCCTCTCCCGCCCGCGGGTTGCCAGGCTGCCCGCGAGGTGGCTGGGGAGCCGGGGGAGCCGAGTCCGGCAGCGCGAGCGAGGAAGCTCCCGGGCGCAAGGCCTCGCTTTCGTGGCTTTGAAAACTTTCCAGCGCGCGTGCCACGGAGACGCGCAGCGGCTGGGCCGGAGCCCACGCGGCCCGCGCCTCCCGCGGGGAACTTTTCGGCACTCGGCTGCCTTGTCACTCTCGCTTTCCGACGCGCCTCCCCCTGGGCTCGCGCTCCCCGAGCTCCCTCCCTCCCTCCCCGCGAGGACCTTCCCGGCGCCCGCGGCTCCCGTCCCCGTCGCCGCCGCCGCTCTGCGCTCGCCCTGCCCCGCCGCCGCCCCGCGTCTGGCTTTTCAAAATGGCCCGGCCCCGTCCCGCGCCCTGAGAGCGGCGAGCGCGGCGCCGAGCCCCGGGCAGCCCCCGGAGCGGGCAGGGGCGGCGGGGGGCGGGGGAGGGGAGGAGGGGACCCGCCGCGAGGGGCTGACTGCTCGCTTCCAGCCGACTTTTCGCCAATGGTCCAAAGCGACATGTCCAAGTCGCCTCCCACAGCGGCGGCGGCGGTGGCGCAGGAGATCCCGATGGAACTGCTGGAGAACGCGGCTCCCGCGGGGGCGCTCGGAGCGGCCGCACAGGTAGCGAGAGCGCCGCGCCTTCTCCTTTCTTTGTGAGCCGCCGGGGCGCCGACCTCCCGCTCTCCCGCCGCCTCCTCCGCTCGGATCCCTCGCCTGGCCGCTCCCTCCCGCCTGGGTCTCCTCCGCCACCCCCTCTCCCTTCGCCCGGTGCCACCCGCTTCTCCTCTCCTGGCGCCGGGGACCCTGCCCTTCTCGCCCGTCCCCGGCTCTTCCGCGGCTTCCATTTTTCTCTGCTTCCGAAAAGCGAGTGGGAAGGGGCGGGGGAGACCTCCCGGTCTTCAGAGGCTGCTGCCCCCGGGCTGCTCGGTCAGCCCTCCTCGCCCCTTCCCGGGAGAGGCACATGGAGAGACATGAACCAGGCGAGTGGACTGGACCTGCTCAAGATCGTGAGTCCGGGTGGGCGGGGGGGGATCGGCTCCCCGCGGCTCGGGCTCCGGCTCCGACGCCGACCCTTGCGGGCGAGCTCGGAGCTGCGGTGGGAAGGGGGCGAGGGAGGGGGTAGAGGTGGGCAGGGGCACGTGGGGGCGGGGGGCTCCGGCCCGGGTCTCCGGACGCAGCCCTGCCCCACCCCCACCCCCGCACCTGGCTAGTTCTGCCTCCTTGACAGCTCAGCTCCCCTCGCGCCGCTTGCCACCGTTTGCCTGCACCCCTCCTCGTTTCTTTCTCTTAAAGCGAGTTGGGGACGCGCAAAGTTTTTATTTTTCCATTTCCCCTGAAATGTTGGCCATTCCAGGAAGCTTCAGGACCACCTTCCTCTGCGATGAGGATTAGCGGTTTCTGGGAAAATTCCGGTTTGCTGCTCAGTTGTGAAATAGGAGATGTCAGTTGTAGGCGTTGGGCAATGATAAGGTGGTGGCTTTTACGTAAGGCTTTGGCAGGTACAGTTTGGATTACAGACACCTCCAGGTCTCAGCGGTAAGGAGTCTCTCAACTTTTATCCTAGCAGGGAAATGACTTAAGACTCCCAGCTGTGGGGCCGCTTGGCGAGTGCCGGGAAGAGGTTAGGGTTCTATTTCAAGCATTATTTTGGGGAAATAACTCTTTGCTTAGCGATATGGGCTTGCTGATTTCAAGCCTACGTTTGCTAGATGATAAATGTGGTGGTGACATATTCCTATATTTACAAAAACCTTATCAATGTGGAGCTTTAGTGAACTTTCTTTAACCACTGAGAAATAACCTGGCTAACTTAAAACACATAATTCACTTTGATTTGAGATGGAGGAAAAATGTAGAAACCAAGAAGTCGTGTAATGAGAAACCCATTTCTTTCATAAGGGTAGGACAGCTAGCTTTTTCGTCGGCCTTGGGCTGTTCTGCTGCTGCACCAGAGGGGGGACCTGTAACTAATCACCTACATTTCCATCTAGTTTCTGCCAGGGGACCTGACTTCTTACCAACACATGTCACATTTGTTCTAGGCTCCTGATTTTATCTAGACACTTAATCAGGTTAGATGAGAGTGAGAAATGTACTCAGACAACTTTGTTATTCCAGGGTGAAGGTCTTGAATTTTGATAGAAGGGAGGACTCTTAGACCCTTTTTTCCCCTTTGATCTCCCTTCAGGGATTTTTCTTTTTTCTTTCTTTCTTTTTTTTTTTTAAGTTTATTCTTGTGATAAAAAGAATTCTTGAATTTCTGGAGATCAAAGTTGAGGCTGACCGAAAGCATGACTGCATTTAGATAAACACTAAATTCACTCAGTGATTTACGTCGTTAAATGTAAGTCAACAAGTATTTGTTGCTAACTGCAAGGTGGAAATGATTCAGCTGTGAGGAGACAGGACTGCTGTCTTCAGAGAACTGATATTCTAGTAGCTGCCAGTGTGACACCTGCATGACAATCGTCTGGTAGAGGACTGTAAAAGAAGTCCTGTATCTTGGTTTCCAAAGAGTAAGGATCACAGAAATTCTATGCGGAGTAATTCTTAAGGGCTTCATTGAAGAGGTGGTTTTTGAGAAGAGAGTCCAAGGATGGGTGAGATTTGACCAGAGATTGTCAGAGAGATGGTGGGAGCCATACAGGAAGTAAAGTCACAGAAGTTATAAGTCTTATCACATATTTCTCATGTGTAGCTTGAAGAGAGTACGGAATGGTACAGAGCAGGCGTAGTTAGATGTAAGATTCACAAGGCAGTTGGAGGCCACATCTTGGAAGCATTGGAACCAGTGGTGTAAGGAATGATGGAGAACCATGGAAGGGTTCAGCCAAGGAATTGCACAACAGTTTATTCAGAAGATTTACCTGGGAATGTTCAAGGTATTTTAGAGTTTTAGAAGTCCAGAAGTGGAGCTGCCAGACAGGAGATTGGTGTAATAGCTTGGATAAGAGTTAATAAGGCCTAATCGGAAAGGACAGGAAAGAAAATGGAGATGACAGGACCATGCATGGGACATTTCAAAAGACTCAATGTGTAGCTAGCGAAGTAAGTGTACAAATACACGAGAGACAGGAAAAGGGGAAGGAAAGGCTATTATAAGCAGGTTAGAGGTATAAATATTCAATTACATCACCATCCATCTCTTTGCTTTCTCTGCCGTCCAAAAATGAAAGCAGTTTTCGTTGACTTGTGTTTCTTATCACCTTGATTATGTGAGGGGAAACATGGCCATGTTTATTTTATATCTAATAAATCATGGCATCATAGGGCTGTGAGAACTTGGCAAAGGCTCTAGTCCATCTCTCTGGGCAGGACAGGACAGCAGTAAAGCCCCCAGAAAAGGAAGGGAAGGGGTCCAGCTCGGGAGCAGCCCCTTTTGCTGATACTGATACTTAGAAATGGAATTTTCACTTGCAAATGGTGTCTCTAAGCAATCTTTGCTTTTAAGAACACTTTCTGTCTTACCTCTGGATTTTATTTCAAGTTCTGTTTGAACAAAGCAAAAGATGTAGATTCGCAGACTGCCCATTTTCCTTTTTTTACGTTAATTAATCCTGCCCAGGGATGGGGCACCCTCCTACATTCCAACCCTTTCCCCCCAGCACACTGCCATAAACAACATGACTATTATTTCTTACTTGAGAGCCGAGTTGGCAACCCTAACTACAAATCCTGGTAAGTTCTGATTCAAGCAGATTGCATCGCTTTTTAGGGGGCCTGCTGAACAGCTTCAGTGCAAACTTGGACACGGTCTACTTCCAAAGTCATGGCGCTAATTACGTATTCTCCCTCCAAAGCTCCAAATCTGCGTTGTCCACTCCTGGCGCCACTCGCCACACGTAGCCCGAACTGAGATGTGCCATACGTATAAAATACACACCAGATTTCAGAGACTCGGTATGAAATAAAGAATACACATTAATCTTTCTTACACTGACGACAGGTGGCTGCAATAACGTTTTGGGTATATTGGTTTCAATAAGTTGTATCACTGCAATTAGTTTCACTTGTTGCTGCTTCCCAGTTTCACATGGCTGCTAGAAAATTTCAGTGACATGTGGCTTGGCTTACATTTCTGCTGGACAGCGGTAGTCTAAAATACGGCACCGGTAATTCTCTGGGGAGTGGAATTGATGGTGTACAGAGAGGCTGCGTGGATGGGAAGCCAGTGGGAGGGGTGGAGAGTGGGATGGAGACACAGGAGGAGATGGAGAAGAAACAAAAGCAGGATCCCAGCACGTTGGGCCTGAAAGAGGTTGTGATCAGCACCTCTAGGCACCCCTGAAAATGAACAGGCAGTAACCAGAGGGCCTGTTTGCTTTGCTCCTAGCAACAGAACCCAGCTGGTTCCACCCCGGCTGAGTTTGCCAGATGCTTTTCAAGCATGTCGTAGTAACACAGCCTGGTAATGGCAACATCTTGAATCACTGCAGCAAGGAGCTTTATCTAAAGAGAGCAGCAGCGGTCCTCCTGTGGCTCTTGAGTCATGTCGGTACAGTTTTCCAGAAACACTTGTACGGCCGAGGTATAACTCGGTCTTCCGCAGTCTGCCAACATAATGATTGTGGGTCTTGTGTTTTATGTTTTCCTGCAACCTTTGCTGCTAACCCCCATGGCTTTCCTCTTGAATGGTATTTTTGTTCTGGTATTGCATGGGAGAAATTTTAAAACATGCCAATCAGAATTTCTGAGTGTGTTTTAAGACGTGAAATGGAATAACTGATTAAGTGATGTGGGGTTCGGTTGGCCTTGTAGATCTCATGGCTCTTTTCTTTTTGTCTTTCCTTGAGCGGAAAGGCTTAGTCTACCTGTTGCTGGATTTAATTCCATTGAATTACACGATTATGTAGCCTTGGTCCTTTCAAGAAAAGCTGAGCAAAATGTGTTAACCCCATAGGGGCCGGTGGCACTCTTTAATTTCACAGTGACAAGGAGTTACAATTAGTTATGCCACCACACAAGGAACAAAGTCTGTCTCAGAGTTCTTTCCAGGCCTGCCTAGAGGCAGCTTATGAAGAGGGCAAAGTTCTCCTGCCCTCCCACTAGACATTCTCTGTTTCCCAGCCTTGTCCCTCCTTCCTTCTCTACCTGCAGACCCCGCAAAAGAGTTCTTTTTATGCTGCCTCTTGATTCCTTTTTGCTTTTGTGTAAACTGATCCATATTGACAAGCACTGATGTCCTACCTCCCCTTTTCTAGGGAGGTAATCTCAATTCCTTCACTCCAAGTAAAGGACCTAACCCCGTTCATTCTGAGCTGTCAGTAAATGAGGAGAACGAATGTCTGATTTCTCTCTGGATCCTTCTGGCTGCGTTCGTCCGCAACTCAGAGGGATAAATATCAATGAATGCTAATCGAGAGGGACGGAAACTAATTTCAGGTATCAGCATTATGCTCACGGGGAGCAATACGTAGGGAGGAGAACTGTCACCCTATCGGTCAACCGCAGAAGCAGCATCATACTTCAAGCTGTCCCCAGGATCTGCCAAGCCAACTTTGTGTGCACGGGTGGGCTCAAATCTCCAACTGACTGGCAGCTTCCAAAATTAACTACTATTGTCCATTTCAACTAGACAGAAATTAGATTTCAATTACCTGGGAAATATAAACATTTATTTGCTGATTTTAAAACCACACTCCAGTTTCAAAAATTATTTAGTAGCAAGGAGGACATTCATTTACATGAAGCTGATACTTACCATCGTGAGGAGTGTCAGATATCATTTTAATAAGTCATTTATATATTTGTGGAAATTTCTTAAATTTTTGTTGTTGTTTCTGAAATCTGTTGTAGCTTGGTTGATGTGTCAGGAGAAGTAAAAGAATTTCGGTTTACGGTTTTCTTTTTCTCCTTTCTGCTATGGTGACATAATTTGTTTTCATGAAGCTTCATGTAACTAATAGGAAATGAATAGAAATTAGTGGCTTTTCAGACTGTGCTCCCAGAAGGACTTAGGGGTCTGCATGTGTCAGGGAGAGTATTATGGGTTATACTTTACGCTCCGGCCAAACCCAAACTCCCTTTCTCTTCTGCCTTTCACTTCCTGAAATCTGGGCGACTCCGATTGTGAACCGTTTCATATATTGGGTGTTTATATATTTCGTGTTGCTAAAAATAAAAAATTTGGAAAAACAATTGGCCCTGAAAGAGGCTGCATTTGAAGCAGTCCCTGAACTAAGAAAACTATACTTCTTTTCCAAATTGAGTCAAGTAAATATTTGAATAATTAATCTTTCCTATCTTTCTCCATTTTGAGAAGACTTGGCCTTTACTTTTTTTTCTTTCTTTCCTTTTTTTTTTTTAAATTCCTGCAGATGAAACACTCTAGTCCTCATTTTCAAGGATTTAAAGTAACTAAAGAAAAGTAATTCTAGCAAGATGGACTTAATTTTAAATATGCATTGGATCAAAGGCAACTTTGTTTTGTAATGGTAGTATAAATTTTCACTAACATTTTTAAAAAATACATTGAAATGGACTGTATTAGCTTTCCAAAAGTTGCTTTAATTTTTTTCCCTTGATCTTGGATATTGTTATAAAAAACAATAAAAATTAACAAGGAGACTATGGAAGAGAAATTCATAAGAGAACAGAAAAGAGGTATCATTAAGCATATCTATTTTAGCTTTTAATATATATAATACATAATAAGGATTTGCTATGACCCTATTAAGACATGAAAAAGTTAATACTTTGAATAAAGCATTCCCCATAAATTTAAGTGATTAAAAGACAATATAGTTTTTTTAAAGTTATCACAAGTTCACACAGGATTCAGCCATCATTGCGTGCCTGTGTGTGTGCAAGCTGTGTGTTAGTACAGTTGAAAACTCTGATAATCCAACATGTATACATAGGTATTTATTGTATAGGTACTAAGCGCATCCAAAGTAATACTTATGAATAGTTCTTAGGGGTCTAGAAAAATTAACATACATTTAAAATGAAACACTTTTTAAATGTGTCTAATTTCTTGCAGGAAACTGGCTCCTGCAGGACTGAATGTCTGAAATTTTGTGTGGTTTTCACAGTGCCTGTTGCGTATTTGTGGACAGCCACGAAAAGGCTTACACACCAAAGCAGCAGAATAATAAAATATATTTATCATGAAAAATCTGAAGCAAAAGACAATGATAGAATTTCATATTTTCTTTCCACCCATTTCAAAATGGTTTTGGAATGACATATCACGTTGGAGTAGAGTAAGATTATATTTTGTCTTTGTTCTCAAAGATAATCTATGCCTCTCATGAAGAAAAACAATGTGTTTAAAAAAAAGAAAGGAAAACAGTGTGTTTAACACAGGTTTGCCCCTCCCCCCCCATAAAAAACATGTTAGGCCTTAAAAAAATGCTTTCAAAGGTAATTAGTCTTTTCCCATGTTCAAATAATATAAAAATTTGTTAATTTTAAAGAAGTTTTCGTGCTTTATTTTCATGTTCGTAGGCTTTGGAAGACACTTCTGTCCAAACCTTTCTATAATAATTGGAAAAGGAAGAACGCTCTTGAAAGAATGTTATTTTTCAACAGTTTACTGAATAGTGTTTACATAAGTATAAAGAATAAGCTGCTAAGTGAGAAGAACCTTGTCTGATACACTGTGAAAGCCCAGCCTAGGTTGTCTTCCCTTTTATGAAGTGGAGAGTTAATTAAATGCCATGGAAACACATTTGTATTATATAAATCCCATGGATACTTGAAAGAGAACAAACATGGTTAAGAAAAATTTTTGCTTTAAGATTGTACCACCCTCTCACTGATTGCAGAGTCATCTAAGTTACTCATAACACAAATGTTTGTCAGAGATCTTAGTTTGCCTAAGTACGACGTATACCATAGTTTATAAGATCTTTCTTTTTTTAATGAAAATCATCTGTGTATATGAAACATAACAAAGTAGTATTTTCGAAACCTGAACTCTGCAATTTACTCGGCAATTTTAAAAAAGTCAACTTTTGTAAATGCTGATAATCTCATGAAGTCTTTTTGAGCCTAAGCATTCTCAACATGTTACGGCCTTCTCCCCAACTTTACCCCACTCTTCCAATCTGTATGTGGATATTACTTTTAAAAATATCATTCTGAGCCCTTATCATTTACTAGGTCTTACACTAAATGCTATAAATCTATTATTTCATTTAATTCCTAAACCTGTGAAGTAAGTAGCAATAGGCCCATTTGAAGGATGAGAAGACTGGTGTTTGGAGCAGTTAAGACATTCGCTCATGGTCTGTGATGGCAGGATTCCAGCCTATGTGCTTTGCACCTTAAGGCACAGTTTTGAGCTATTTTTCAATTATATGTTAACGGCCAGTGTTTGCAACAACTTTACCTATGCCCGGCATTAAACAGAGATTGATGCATTGTTTGTTCTTAGTATCGGTCAGGGTATAATAATAATAATATTAGAAATATTATATATATTATTTATATAATATTATATAATTATATAAATATATATTATATAAATATATAATATTATATATTATATATATAATATATATTATATAATAATAATAGATAATAATAGAAAAAATAGAAATATTTTTATTTCTATAATAATAATAATAGATAATAATAGAAAAAGCAAGTTCATTAGCATACGTTCATGCTGGCTCTCTCCTGGTACGGAAGCAAATGGTCTTACTCTTAACCTCCTGATCTTAAATGTTTGTCTTCTTATTGCTATTATTCCATAAAATTACCTCTTTATCTAATTATTCTATAAAATTTTATTCTATAAAACTTATTTTTCTCTCATTCTCAGCAAAATCACTCAGTGATTTTGATTTTCCTATCACATTCAAACATTGCCATAATGGGCCAGACATTTTTATAAGGCATTTCAATTTCATCCAGCTCATGACCACTTACAGAAGCCTTTCACCAGTTCTGAAGCCGTTTCTAGATCCATACAGTCAGGGGAGGAATTGGCACCATGTTTTCATTCATATCCCATGTAGACCCATGTGTGCGTGTGTGTGTGTGTATTTCAAGGTCATCAGAATTCATATTATACAGTGTTCTTCGGCTACCATATAGTTCTACAAGTAGCTATGGGGTTACAAATTAAAACATGAAAAAAAGCAAAAATAGAGGCCCAGTGGCACTGGAAACAGCATCTCAGGGTGCGCGAAACTGTTGTGTTCGTGCTGTCCAAGAGGCTTGGACTCATGATCTTTTCTCTCTCCTTAACAGCTGCAGCTCTGTGCTCTCCTGCCCTGAAATGCTTGCTCTTAAATGTTTTATCTTTGGTGGCTTTGCCTCTTGATGACCCATATGCGAACAGATAACATAATTTGTTTTAATTCAAGAATTATTAAATGCTTTGTCTAGAAACCTCTTCTCCCTATTAAGTCACTGTTTTGAAATAAATACTTGTGATTCCAGCAATAATAATTTTCAAACAATGCCCATATGATGGCAATTTATATTTTGTTTTGGTTTTTTACTTCTTCCTAGCAGTAGGCCTAGATTTCTCATTTTCCTTTTTTCTTTCTTTTTCTTTTTTTTTTTTTTGCAGTCATATGGAAAAGGAGCTAGAAGGAAAAACAGATTTAAAGGATCCGATGGGAGCACTTCCTCTGACACTACCTCAAATAGTTTTGTTCGTCAGGTAAGAGAGCTTTTAAAATTTCTGGTCTGGAGAAGTATATTCAAATGAATTTTGTTGGTTTTTTGTGTTTTTTTTTTTTTGTTGTTGTTCAGTTTTGTTTTTTTTGAAGGTGATTTTATACCATTATCCTTAAGACTTATATGGTGTTATTATACTTAATTCTAGTTGAAGTGGAAAGTGTGCTGTTTTCGTGTGATAATTAAAATATTTAAATTTTAAGTGAGACCGTGCGATAATTACAACCTTTCCTGGCAAGTTGGGCTTGCCAGGAAAAAGGATTTCTTCATAACAAAATGAAGAAAGGATTACAGATTTGGAGGTTTTCTTCGGCTGCGGAAGAGGGCATCTCAGTGGGTATCTGTGTGGCCAGCTATGAAATCGAAATACTGGTGTTCCTCTCGCTTGAGTTTTCTTTTTCCCTCTCGGAGTTCAGACTGTCGAAGAGGAAATCGTGTTTCGTCTTGGAATGTTTGAAGCTACTAAGGTTAAATAAAGCACATGTTATCTTTGAGGAATAATTTAAACTGCCTTTGGAGACGTAGCCTTTATGCCAGGTACCGGGCAGTGTAGTCCTGGGCAGCAGTTTCCAGCCGTCCCCCGAAAAGTCAGCATGAGCGCCTTCCACTTAGGAACATTCGTATGTGCTAACAGAAGGGACTGGAACCGCCGGAGCAAGAGCACAGGCAGCCCGATCACTGAGGACAGTAGGTTCTGCTCTAGACTTAAGTTTCTTCAGGTGTAGGTGTGTATCTTCATTGAACATTTCTCGGTGGGGAAGGAATTGCACAGGACAGCGCTAGGCAGAACCGGATTCCACGGCCCAAGGTCCCCCAGTTTTTGGCTCTTGTGCTCAGGAGTGATTTGTTGGTGATCGCTTGTTCCCCCAGACAATGGAGGTGCACCAGAAAAACTGCTCCAATTCTTTTGGTTGTCACTCTCCCCGTTGCTTCTGGCGTCCCTGCTCCCACAGCTCTCCCCGACAGTTAGTTAGTAGCTTAAATGTCTATACCTGCTACACCAGCAGGAATTCTGTTCTTGGCTGGTTGCCCCTCTTTCCCCTGTCCTGACACAGACCAAGGATGAGCCCTTCTGGGTCTCGCCTGTTCCCACCTTGCAATGTCAGGAATGCCAAAGGCATGTCTGAGTAACTGACACGCAACTGGAAAAATCTTGGTTCGGGTCTGTGCCAATGAAGAATTGTTTCAGTGACAGGAAATTAGAAAGGGAGTTGGTTAAGAAAGAATGGAGCTCTTTTGCTAAGAAACATTTAGAAAGAGGAAAGAAGGTGGAGCCAAGCATGGCCCAGCCCTGGAGCTATGTTTTACTGGTGTCAGAAGGAGCCAGAAGGGGTAGCAGAGGAGCCAAAGGTGTTTGTGTTGGCCTGATGTCATGGTGGGCAGGACGGGGGCGTCATGGTCCTGGGAATGAATGAAGGATCTTAAGAAATAGCTGCTTAGCTTCGGTGAATCAGTTAAAGGAAAGTTACCCAAGGCCCTTTCCATGTCAAGCATCCATATTTATTCTGCCTCTGGGACAAGGAGATTGAACCAGAGGAGTGAGAATCCACGGCCGTGAGTCATCATCTCAGGGCCAAGCACTGGAGGACCTGAAGCAGAAAAGAATAAGCTTCTTAGGACCCAGAGTAGCTGCAGCATAGCCACACAGAACGACAGGCAGCTTGTCGAGATTATGTGGAAAGAAAAACTGATGTTTCGAGTGGGCAAGGGATTGTGAATAGAAATTAATCGTACAGAGCCCGTGCTGGCCCAGTTTAGCTCTGTAAAGATGTCCTTCCAAGACAGTCGCTGGACTTCATATTTCAGTCGTCTCTTTGGCTGTGCATTCCCCTTTTATGGTGTTTTGAGAGCTTAATTCATTAAGTTCATTCGTTAAGGAGTGATTGCCGCACCGCATGTAAGTTACCTGGAATTTCCTTTTTGTCATGGTAGCTTCCTTTTGGCTTTTTGTTCTCTGGGTGTGAGATTCTGTGCTTGAAACACAATTACAAATAATAAAGAGGGGGGCACCTGGGTGGCTCAGTTGGTTAAGCATCTGTCTTTGGCTGGGACCCTGATCAGGGGATAGCCTGCTTCTCCCTCTGCCCCTTCGCCCCCGCTCCTGCTTTCTCTCTCTCTCTTGGGCTCTCTCTCTCAAATGAATAAATTAAAAAAAAACTTCAATAAAAAATAATGAGAGCTGTTAAACTACTTACTGTACATTTAGATATATATTGCTAAAACATATGTGAGCATTTAAGAAGACCAGAAAAAAAAAAAAAAAGTCTATCCTAAAGGTCCATCTCCTGGAAATAAAGCCTGTGTCCTTGAATGTCAACAGAGTAAGGTGCTCTGTATGGCATGGATTTGAGGTCATGATTACATAGGTTTGAGAACCCTGATGCACTAGCTTCTTGCTGTCACAGAAGGAAAACCAGTGTCTTTGGCAAGAATGCCGAGTTTAAAAACCATCGTTTTCCTTTGATAAGTTAATCTATTTGTTTAAAGCAGCATTTGTATTTCCCTGCTATTTGAAAATAAGCAGAAGCTACCTTTGCCAGAGCTAGATACATACTAGAAAGGGCATCATCAGACTGTCTCAAGAAGTGTATCGTGGATAGTAACAATAAGCATATGTTAGACTGTTAAATACTCTGGAAAACCATCTTTTAAGTATTTTCTTTTTATCACAAGTAGATGTTTTGTTAAACAAGTGACTTGTGTCAGTGTATGTTACTTCCTTGTCTGTGGCTGGGGCATATATACAATTGATGTTGCAAAAGTCGTCCCTGTAAGTGGGATCCATTTAAAAATATCTTGCAGTTACGTTTTATTCCTGCCCTTGAATTGAAAATCGTTTCCATACAACTTTGAAACATTAGAATTATATTTTTACAACTATATTATTTGTAAATACTTTTAAGACTATTTGGGAAGCCCTGGGTACTTTAGAAAGCTTCAGAGGTCGAAAATGTGAAAATTTCATTAAAAACAATTGAGAATGTCAAAAATAAATAACTGACAGAATATCCCAGCACGTGTTATGAACAGAGTTGTAGCTCCCCCAGATTCCTATGCTGATTGTATTTGGAGGGTCTGTATGGAGGCAACAAGGTTAAATGAGCTCATAAGAGTGGGACCATTAGTCCCTGTAGGACTGGTGTCCTTGTAAGAGAGAGATACGAAGAATACGCACGCTCAGTAAAATGGCCTTATGAGGGCATAGTGAGAAGAAAGCCATCTGCAAGCCAAGGAGAGAGGTCTCACCGCAAGCCCACCCTGCTAGCTCTATGATCGTGAACTTCCAGCCTCCAGAGCTGTGAGAAAATGAAGTTCGGTTGGGTAAACCACCCAATCTGGGGTGTCGTTATGGCAGCCGGAGTAGACTAATACAGGCATATGCATATAAATGGGCTTGAAAATAGGCCTCTTTTAATTAATTTAGTTTCTTACTTTTAAAGTAAACATTCTTACTGATATGTAGCATAGATGCCCCGAGATGCACAAATCATAAGTGTTCATGAGATCTGAGGAGATTTCATAAAGTAAGCACCCACGTCACTACCACCCAGATCAAGAAATCCGTACCCTCCGCACCCTAGGCTCCCCGTTTTGACCCTTCTCAATCATTTTTCTTCTCATGCCATAAATTCTTTGGGTCTGTTTTTAGAGTTTTGTGTACATAGAATCATTTTATGCCTGAATTCTTTCACTCAGCCTTAGGATTGTTAGGTGTATGTACGTTGTGTGTTGAGATAACTGGTGCGTCTTTTTTGCTGCATAGCGTTCCATTATGTGAAGACACTGCAAATGTTTCTCTCTCCTACTGTTGCTAGACGTTGGGTCCTCTCCAGCTGGGGTTATTGAGAGTAATGCTGCATACATATTCTTATATCTACCTTTGGTGTGCATTTTTGGTATGGTTTTATGCATTTTTGTTCCACAAATGGAGTGGAATGCTGTGTCCTACCTATGCATGTTTTTTTTTTTCAAGATTTTATTTATTTATTTGACAGAGAGAGAGAGATCACAAGTAGGCAGAGAGGTAGGCAGAGAGAGAGGGGGAAGCAGGCTCCCTGCTGAGCAGAGAGCCCAGTGCAGGGCTCAATCCCAGGATACTGAGATCATGACCTGAGCCGAAGGCAGAGGCTTAACCCACTGAGCCACCCAGGCGTCCCATCTATGCATGTTTAACTTAAGTAAGCACTGCAGTCCAGTTTTTCAGAGTGGTTGAACCAGTACGCACTCCCACAAGCAGTGGGAACAGTCTCAACTGTTTTGTGTCTTCGCCAACCCTTGGTATTGTCAGTGTTTCTCATTTCAGTTATTCTTGTGACAGTGTAGTAGTAGCTCACTGTGCTATTAATATCCATTTCCCTGGTAACTAAGTCACAATTTACATGGGCCAGATTTTAGCCCTATGGCTATTTGACGAAAATTATAACCATTTGTTGGAATATGTTGAAACCTATTGGAATACATTAGAACATGATCATGAAGACTATGAGGTAAAAAGGTGAGAGGCATTTTTTTCCCAATGGTTTTGTTTTTTTCCAAACTTTTTGTTGTGTATTTTTTAGCCATCATTTGTTTGTGGTTTTCTAACTGAAGTTATTTTATAAGAATCATTAGTCTTAAGGAAAAGTCGCTTACCCATATGTTTCTGCTTCAGATCCTAAAGCAGGATGACAGGTGCCGTGAAAGAATTTTTGTAATCATAGGTCAAGATTCCATTGTGTTAGTTGATCGGCTCACTGTAAGTTGATTAAGTAAATAGGCTTCTTGTCCTTCATGACATCAACCTATTTGATGTCATAATATTTCAAAGTGGGGATTGGAGAGAAAGGACGAGTACTTATCATTTACCTCAACACGGATGGAACTGGAGGGTGTCATGCTGGGCGAAATAAGTCAATCAGGAAAAAATAATTGTCATATGATTTCACTCATATGTGGAATATAAGAAACAGTGCAGAAGATCATAGGGGAAGGGAGGGAATCTGAATGGGAAGTCATCAGAGAGGGAGGCAAGCTGTGAGAGACTCTTAACTAGGAAACGAACTGAGGGTTGCTGGAGGGGAGTTGGTTGGGGGATGGGTAATTTGGTGATGTGATGAGCACTGGGTGTTATATGCAACTGATGCATTATTGAACTCTACATCCAAAACTAACGATGTATTGTGTGTTGGCTAATTGAATCAAAAAAAATTTTTAAATGTGTATTGAAGGATGACTTTGCACCTGAGTATGGTTAATTTCCCCCAGGACATTGGTTTTATGCTGGGGCTCGGGGGAGGGCCAGAGTCCTGATCCGTGCTACAGTCTGGCTGCTGTCCACAGGGGTGGTTGGTTAGGTGTGGCATATAATTGGTAGGGCTTTCCAGGGGCTCCAGGAAACAAGGTTGCTGTGGCTTCTACTCTATATAAGCTTGCTGTCAAATGATGGCCTAGCTCACCTTATAAACTACTTTTTTCAAAAAAAACCCAAAAAGATGTTATTTATTTATTTGACAGACAGATCACAAGTAGGCAGAGAGGCAGACAGAGAGAGAGGGGGAAGCAGGCTCCTGCTGAGCAGAGAGCCTGATATAGGGCTCGATCCCAGGACCCTGAGATCATGACCTGAGCTGAAGGCAGAGGCTTAACCAACTGAGCCACACAGGCGCCCTGGCCTAGCTCACCTTATACATCAGGCATTTCAAGGAAGAACTTGTCCCACCTAAGGTTTCCTAAAACCATTAATTGGAGGGAAAGTTAATTGTGTTTTTTAAAGTCTTTTGCTTTATGTTGCAGCTGAAATTTTACCTGTATGCAATATGTTTTCAGTATACTGAACTTAAAATTTCCATAGTTCTCATTTATGTAAATTATAATGTGAGGAGACTTATTTAAAAATGGTTTCTTTTCAAGAAGGAGGTTAGTGGTGAGGGATTATGGTTGAGGGACTGGACTCTGAAGGCAGGCCACTCAGTGAATTCTAGCTCAGACATTTACTAGTTAACCTTTGAGCAAGTAGCTTAATCTTTCTATTCCCCTGTGTTTTTCTCTGGGGAATAGTGCCTACCTCCAAAGTTAGCTGAAAGAATTGCATGAGTTCAAATTTGTAAATCGCTTAGAGCTGTACCTGGCACCTAGGATGTACTATTGAGGAGTTTGTTACTATTGCTTATGAATATCATTACCCATTGAGAACATTGGTTAAATCCTGACTAAGGGGTACCTGGGTGGCTCAGTCAGTTAAGGGTCTGACTCTTGATTTCAGCTCAGGTCATGATCTCTGGGTCCCGAGTTCTGTGTTAGTCTTGGAGCTCAGCGCACAGTCTGCTTGAGATTCTCTCCCTCTGCCCCTCCCCGTCTCTCCATCTTTCTCAAAAACAGAACAAAACCAAACCAGAATAAGAGGTAGGCCATGGCAGGGGAAATAATAAGAGTTAACTCTTATTTGAGTGTTTACTGTATATTCTGTCTGCATCTCCATTTTACAGATAGGAACATTGAGACGCAGAAAGGTCAAGTAACTTGTCTACAGTCACCTTGCAAGTAGGGTTGGAGTCAGAATTTGAATCCAGGTGGCTGACCCCAGATTCTTGCTTTTGTTGGGTATGCTACATCTCCTTGTAACAGAAGCTGTGAATACATAAAATCACCAATGCGTGTATCATTCATTCAGCGGAGGAAGACACGTAGAAAGATTTCTACCCATGTTTTTAGGATGAACACATACAAAGTTAGTCTTCTTTTAACTTCCTTCCCCATAGGAAGGTGAGGATGTCTTCAGCATTGTCCGCATCCCCTGGGCATCATGATTTAAAAAACTAAAACAACAAACCAGTATTATTCCATTCCTGTTTCATCAAAAATTGCTCCGAGTCCCAGTTGGTACCACCATTCAACCCCCTCCGTGCCCCGTATCAGTAATGACAAGTGGAGAAGCAGCAATGGAAATGTCTGTGTTCCATTTCCTCCCACAGAAGTCACAGGAACACGCCCTTCTCAGAACCCTGAAAGTCCTCTTTTTCTTTTTCTTCTTTTTAATGAACTTGGGTGTGGGCTCAGGTCCACATGCAGCATCTCACTGGTCTGTTCGAGGTCTAGCTGAGGCTGATGCAGTCCATGAATCATCTTGATTGTGACTTTGGGTAACATTAGGTGCACAGAACAGCACTTGGTATACAGTCGGCCTGTTAGAAATGTTCGGTCTGTTTTTTAGGTCTGTTGCTTCATAAACAGGCATTTTAGTTTTAATGTAGCCAGAAGCAGAAGGTGTTCAACATGACTTCTAGGCACCCTAAAGAATTAACGAAGATGATTGTTCAAATTGTTTCTGTACCAAACCGTGTTTAATGCACAAAGCCGTGGTTATCTGGGATTTATTAAGATAATAAGATAACCAAAGTTGTCTTCAGCTCAGGGAAAAACACTTTGTCCTCTGGCTCTGCGTTGCAAACAGATACGTCGATTAAAGAACTTCATTTATCATCGTAATAAGGCTGGAAAAGCTACCATTCTTAAAGTTTTTTGCATGTAGTGCCTTGCATAAAGTTATAGCCTATGAGAATGATTGTTTCCCGTTAATGTACCTCTTCCTTCCCAACTTCATCACAGAAAGAAAGAAACAAAGGAAGATCGATCGATCCCAGAGGTCTGTTGTTGAAAGAGGAGAAAAGGAGAAGAACTAGTAGTTTATTTTAGCACAAGAACCTAAGCGAGTAAATTAATTTACTGGAAGAAACATAGGTGGAAAGGAGTAATAAGGCCTGCCTGGCATTGGAGGATAGAACATTTGTGCTGTTCTTTTCAAGAGATTGTGCAAGAACTCTGAACTGTATAAATTCCTTGATATTGCCAAGGTCAGGGGAAACTGTGTACATCAAAGTCAAGGCAGCTCATGGGGGGCAGAGAGGGTAGTGTTACTAACTGCTTCTCAGCCCACTCCGCTCTATGCTGTTGTCTCTCATTTCTCCTTTTTCCTTTCTTTTCTTTTTTTTTTTTTCTCCTTCATTTTCTTAAAGACATGTGTTCTCCCTGGCTACATTTATGTACCTGGCAGTATTCCTAAGATGAACACCAAATGCTGAACGGATGCCTGGCAGTTTGCTTTATTTGGATGAGTCCCCGGCATGGCAGCTTTCATTCAGAATACGCCGTCCTCTGAGCTCTGCTCTATGCTCTGCCCCCGACGGCGGGGGCTGGCACACGGTTTCCACTGATAACTTTCCCAGGTCACCTTGTGGCGCCAACGGGTGTCTCTCGGGCAGAGACTTCAGCCCTAGAAATGAACAACTCTTTTTGGAATTCTCGAGAGCCATGACTCCTTGGGGCTCACAGGGAGAACGCTGCAACTGATCTGGGATTGTGCTCCCCGACATATGTTGCGGTTGTAACGAAATAATCCTGTAGCTTCTAAGAGCTTCCAGAATACAAATCAGGATGACAAAATGGAATGAACCAAATATTTAACAGAAGGTTGCATGACACTTTCAGAACATGGTATTCTAAACAAATTCCATCCTCTTCCCGTACCATGTTCTTGGTGCTGCTTTTTTGGACCTTTTATTAGTTCAGATTGGCTTTAAATACGAATGATTAATCACAGAGACACACAGTCTATTTTTTAGTTTTGTTTTGCAAAGACAGATTAAATTGTGATAATGATTACAGACTCCAGGCCTGCGTAGACTGATATGTTTAAGGTTGGATAAATCTTTCGGCCCTTAAATACTGGCTTGTTGCCTTGTTATGCTGTATTCGTCACAAACACAACTATAAATAATAATGTGGTAGATTTATGGCCACTGTGATTTCCTGTAAATGGCTTTCTATCTTATTAGGCGTTCACCTAGGTTTTGTGAATGGCAGAATCTGTTCTGAGACGTCTTAAGAACTCTTCTTAAATATAACAGTAGAAAAATATTGAGCTTTTCAGTAAAGAATTCCCTTGTTCTTTCTGTAGTATAAATCTCCTTACTGCCATAAATGTTTTACTTTCTTCTTTTAGGAGACATACATATTTTTAGAAAGTACTAAAACAAAATTTAGATTTTTTGTACTTCATATAATTAGCTTTAAAATGTCTTTTTTCACATAGTTTTTGTGGGAGAACAAGGGCATGATTAGATATGGAATCTGCCTCATTCTCCGACTGTTTTCCTGTATTTAGAATACCTGCTCTATGAATGAGGTTCAATTAAGATCTCTCATTATTAAAATAGTTTTGCAGCTCGAGGCATTTCTATCTTTGCATGTCTTTTATCCCCCATTGTTACAAACATATAATTTGAAAACCCAGAATTATTTCTGCAGGTGTTTTGAGTTTCATTGACTTTCAGATGTTTCAAATTACAATATACTTTCTACTTACACCCTATTTTTGTTCATCTTCTGCTTGGTCCATCTGGGCATTCTTAGAAGTCATAGACCAAAGTCACCTCACGAGATTGAGAATTTACAAGTGATCTGATACGGAGTAACTGGTATAATTAAGTAAATGGAGTTTCTTCGTAGCTGGTATAAACTAACTAATGGAGTTTCATTAAATACTGAATTTACAAAAAGTGTGTGTTTCAATTGACCCCTAAACTTTGAGAAGTACCACTGAAGATCACTCACTTAGCTTAAGGTTAATTGTTCATGTGTCATAGGTCTTCACAGGCATGGTACCCAAGATGGTAAGTAGTCTGGTCCAACCAAGGAATTGTCTTTTATAAATGGAAATATTGTCAGCTTCTCTCCCTATCGATTTGTTTCTGGAATTCTTCATGTCTGACGACTATCAGATGCCAAGGAAGTCCTTTTTGAGGTTCTGGCTTATGTCTCAAAAATATTTGCTACGGTTCAGCTCAACAAGCAAGTATTCCAATTCTGTCTCATCATTATTCCACATTCGTGACCAAGCGAGTGTGTTTATTACAAAGACCCGAAGTGGAGAGAAGTAACCTAGCCCCCGCCTGTTCCTCTGATCTTACCATGCTTCCTTTCATCATCTGCTTATTTTAAAGTCTGATCATAGAGGAGGGGAAAAAACAGGAAGATGGTCACAGGAGGCGGGGAGAAACTTTCCATGGATGCATAATTAGGAAAATGTAGTTGAAGGTCATCAGGAAGTCCCTGTCCCCTGCCACCATGTCATGTTCTGTACCATCCATCCAAAACTATGATCAAGTTTTAAAGAGTTATCTTGGATCAGGGCCTCACATCTCCCTTCATGATTTCCTTATGTCTTTGTTGTATGTAGAAAAGTTCCAGTACCCATTCCTTCTTCTACTTTATACCTGGCAGCAAGAAGCCCAGGGGACTCCTTTTGACAAGGTTTGGGTTTCTGACAAGGACACTTTACCTGAACGCTGCTTTCTCTTCTCCATCCTGTCTGAGAGTCTAAATGTTATGACCTCACCAGTTTTTCTTTCCTGGAAATAATATTTTCTCTCAGCCAGGGGTCTTCTCTTTCACAGAGGTGGAACCTGGAAGGTTTACTCCCCTAGAGAGGTCTCACTCCCATGGAAGGATGTGTGATTTCGCCTCGATCAGGGTGCTGTATCTGCAAGCTGGAAATGACTAACCACCTTTACAAAAGAACCCAGCCACTGCCTCCCCCAACCAAAACAAGCTAACTGTTCATTTGAAAGAAAAGTAGCTCAGATGGTGTATCCCTTTGCTAGAGTTTGAACCACAAACTGGTGGCTTCAACAACAGAAGTTCATTGTCTCAGGATCCTGGAGGTGAAGATTATGAAATGGAGGTGTTGGAGAGATGGCTTCCTTCAGAGGCTGTGAAGGGAGCATCTCTTCCAGGCCCCTCTCCTGACGTGTAGGTAGCTCTCTTTATGTTCATGTGGTTGGTTTCTCCCTCCTGTGGGTCTGTCTCCGCATTTCCCCTTTATAAGCACATCAGTCATGTTGGATTAGGGTTCATTTTAATGACTTCATTTTATCCGAATTACCTCTATAAAGGACCAATCTCCAAATAAAGTCGCATGCTGAGCTACTGGGGATTAAGAATTGGGGAGGGGGTCACGATTCAACCCATAGTAGATGGTGACTTTGTTATAATTAGCTTCATATATAAGTTTTTTTTTTCTTACAGCTCAAGTGTTTTAATATGAAGATAGATTTACACTAAAAAGCCAGAAGAAAAGCATCTTCTGCTAGACTATTAAAGGAGCGAAAAGGGGCATTTCCCCCATATGTGTTGACATGATGCATATATGGTCCTGTGAGTGAAGTAATACATGAAAATTTTATTATTTTTATAATCTAATAAATTCAACTAATATTTTAATTATAAACTCACTTCAACCTTCTTCATCGTACAAATTTTCATTTAGATTACTCTATTTCTTCCAGAGTAGAAAAACGTCTTCTTAAGGCCTTGATAACTTGCATCTAAGCACGTGTCAGGGATTTATAAAATGTTCGAAAGTCTTGGGGCTTTTAGAGATTAAATTCATCAGTATAACCCAGAATCTGGTTCACTCCTCAGTATAATTTGTCTGATAGGTAAAAAAATATGAAATATTGCATATCTACAGTAGAAAGATTCTTTGCTCTTAGCTTCATGGCACCCGTCAACACACACACCCATACACACGCACACAAGCATTTGTGTGTACATCTGTGTGTGAGTCTGTATTTGTGACTTGTAGGTTTTCCTTGTACCCTTTTCCCTCTCAGATTTAAAAATAGCGCTTTATTTTAAAAAGTAATTATATGGCCTAAGTTAGTATCCTTCATACATATCAAGATTTGAGCTATTTAAGAATCATTTTTATACTTGCATTTCTTACAGTGAATTATTAACTCTGTTGAGTTCGAGCAGTTATGACTTTGAGCTTATAGACATTTGAGACCAAGAAGAATGAGGAATTAAGTTCCTCACTTCATCTTTCTCTCAGACAATTCTAAAGAGAGCTGTGGCAATGAGAAAAACCACACGGTTGGTCATGCTCAGTTATGTATTAGCTCCTTGGGGGGGAGAATCAAAGATCACGTGTTGTCTCTTGCTGTTTTATTTGATGATGCTTACTGGTTCACCAAGGTGAGGAACATGCTGAAGAACATGATTTAGTCTTTTCAAGGCCTTGTTTCAAGTGGTTTTCCTTTGCTACGCAGAATGCATTTCAGGGATCCAGTCTAGAAATCTCTATTAAAGAATCCCTAGTCAAGTGTGTTGTTAAGCATCAGAGCACTGGGCGTGTGCATTTTGGAAATAGTTCCCAAGCGATTTTAATGTTTGCTCATGATTAAGCACTATTACCTGGAAGGAATCAAAGGATGAGACAGGGTTGTAAGGAAAAAAATTCGGTCCGAAGCAGCCACCGGGAAAGTAGTAAATCAATGTATGACTTACTGACATATCCATAGCCGTTCGTGAACTTAGAGGAAGGATGTATTGTAGTAGAGGGGCAAAAGAGAGGCTTGCATGAGCCTTGGGGAAATGGTGTTTTATTCTGAACAGTAAGAAGAGAAAGTATTTGAACATTTATTCCAAGAATAATTTTATATCCAAATTTTCCATTTTAATTTAAAAATTAAGTTCTAAATAAAAAATTTAAATCAATATTTAAAATTAAATTAAGGCTAATTTAAAATTTGAAGTGTTAAGCACACGGTATGTTCGGGGATGGTAGGGACCCATGTTTGTGGAATCTGGATGTGTGGAGAGTTGAATGGGGGATGAGCCTGGGGGTGTTGGAGGGCATCAGTCACTTCCGTGCTGTGAGTTATGCTGCAGGATCTGGGGTAAGAAAAGGTTTGCGGGGCACCTGGGTGGCTCAGTGTGTTAAAGCCTCTGCCTTCAGCTCAGGTCATGATCCCAGGGTCCTGGGATCGAGCCCCGCATCGGGATCTCTGCTCAGCAGGGAGCCTGCTTCCTCCTCTCTCTCTGCCTGCCTCTCTGCCTACTTGTGATCTCTGTCAAAAAAAAAAAAAAAAAGTTTTGAAAGGATGCATTGATGGGATCGGCTCATTGGAAACCAATTGCTGTCAAAGAACAGAACTGAATAAAAATGGTAATAGTAGCTAACTTTTACTGAATGCTGATGGTGGGCCAGCCACTCTGCTAAACACGCTGTTGAATCATGAGCACAACTCACTGAGTGGGTGAGGTGGTTGCTGAGGTGGGTGCTGCCAGCCTTCCCATTTATCAGGTGACGAATTGAGGCCTTAGTTAGGCTAATTAATTTGCCCAAGTTTATACACTTGCAAGTACATAGTAATTATTAGATCAAATTGGGGTACGCTTGGGAATGTTTAGGTGTTTCCTTGGGTGGTGAGAGACTTCGGACCATACCGATGCCCGATATCCGGGAGAGAGTGACATTGGTAGTTTTGGGTCATCAGGCCAGAGCCAGCCCAGGGTCCAGCCACCTGAGCCACGACTCTGCCAAGAACAGGGCAACCCACTGGGTTCCAAGAGCTGAGCTGGCTTCAAGCCGACCTCCAGCTCCATCAAGGAATCAGGAGGGTCACTTTTCCAGTATTGAGTACACGCGAAGGAAGAGAGCTTTCAAGGTGGAAGCCAGGTTCATCATACCATTCTTTCAATTTTTCTATAGTTTTGAACAATTTCAAAATAGTCTGGGGCAGGGGGAAGTGGTGGGATGGGAGGGAGAGGGCAAGAGTGTTGAGTGAGCTAAAGGAAGACACTCTGGAAAAGCCCAGGACCCCCGGCTGGGGTGGGAGAGCTGCGTCCGCTGAACAGAAGCACATAGAGGAGAAGTGATTTCTGTCTTAGAGATTCCCTCCACGGCGCCCTGCCGGCCTGTCTGCCTCTTCAGAAGACGTCTCTGGGGCCAAAGTGCCTCATAAAACAGAGCTGGGAGACAGAGTTTGATGTGCTCTACTGACAACTTTATTCCAGAATTTGGCCTCAAAAAACTCTTTTAAGACTTTCTCTCTCTCTCTCTCTCTCTTTTTAAGGACTTTTTTAACAGATAAAACCATGGACAAATACAATAGAAATAGGTTTTCCTCACAGATGTCAAGTTGAAAAAGGTTAGAGGGTTTATAGCCCCAAACAGCTGCTTATCTTAATATCCTATCGTGGCTCTTTGGCTGAATTTGCGCAGACCCCTTTGAACGAGGGATGCTGACTAACAACCATTTTCCCCTGAGTGGGAGTAGTCATTAGTGGTCATATAAGTTGAAAATCAGCCATTCTCTTTCTGCCTCAGGCCATTTGTTTGTGGGAGAGCAGTTGTTTGAGAAAATTAGGTTATTTGGTTACCAAGAGACACTGCCCTTTACCCTATCTTATTACGCTCTCTTGGAAGAATTGCTCAGTATTTGTTCCACAACTCTGCGTGCTAATGGTCTTTGGGGAGATGTTTACAGTCTTCCTATAGAACAGATCAAAACAGTTTTGCTATTGTTTTCCCTGGTTTCTCCCTATTGAAGTTTATAGGCAAAGCGTTAGTGTCCTGAAGATGTGCTAAGTACTATGAACGTAAAATACTGTGTTTTAATGATTAAAGAAAGAAGAAAAAGATTTCATGGAGCCTGATTTTCAAACACGTTGTTTCAGGGCAGGACGGAATATCAGAGTTTAGTCTTATTTATTCCAAGCAGAGAAGTGACTCAGGATTCAGGACTTGAAGGTATCCACTCTTTATGGTGAAACAGTGTTTCTGAGCGCGTGTTTGTGTCACTGTGAAAAGTGCCCTGGAAACAGGCCTAGTGTGCTTCTACTTTCTGACTCTGCTAGACTTTATTTGTACTATGCTCTCGTTGCTGGTCCTCATTTACTCATGTATGTATCCATTCATTTATTTATTTTTTTTTCACAACCCAATCTAGGGATAAATGTACAGCCTCGTGACTGCAGTTGTTAATACCGTATCGTGTGTTTGAAAGTTGCCAGGAGAGTAAACATCCTCATGGGGGAGGGAATCTAGCTTTGTGTGATGATGGATGTTAATTAACTCAGTGTATAGTGGTGAGTTTTGATACGTACATCAAATCATTATGTCATACACCTAAACCTGAAACAGTGTTAACTGTCCATTATATCTCAATAAAAATAGCAAGGTTTCTCGATTAAAATATTAAAGTGTTAAGTGTATTAGTGCTTTAAAGTCCATCGTTACGAATTCTGTAACAGAGGTGAGTTGAAAATGTGGCCAGTAACACAGGGAATTAATTCTCCCAGGGGAAAATAAAGAGAATGTCACCAGGAGGTCCTGTTTGAGCTGGATATTGAAGGATGAGGTGAAATGCCCTAGGAGAAAAATCTGGAAAGGGCTATGGCAGGCAGAGAGAGCTCATCCTGTGCCAGGGCAGGAAGAGAGGAAGAAAATGGCATGTTCCATCTGCTAGGGCTGGTAGCGGCTGGGTTGGTGGGAGAAGAGGCCATGTGAGTATGGGTGTCTGAAACACGGAGAACGCCGTCACATAGGACACTGTGCTGACCATGTCTACAGCAGGGGAGATATTTACATCGCTCTCCAATACCTTATTCACACGCATCGGTCTGAATGAACTGCTCAGGACCTACTCTGTCTCAACGAACACCACAGAAGGGTTTACTCTCATGGCTGACTGTTAGCATGGGGCGTTTTAAAGGGCAGTATATTTATTAACAACAGCCATAGGTCTTCTTACTGACCTTCAAACTGACATTAGGTTGACTATAGTTGTTTATATTTCTGTGGTTCAAGGACTTGGAGATTTCTGGGTCAGACATATTGTATTTTATTTTAGGTTTCAGAGCAAAAGGAGTCTACTGAGAAAGTTATGTAATTTAAAACACAAGCTTTAAATAGCAAGCTTTAAATGTAAATTGATCCTATATCTGTAATAGGTATGACTATATAGGTACACATATATGTGTAAATGTATGCACATTTCTTTTGACAAATTATTTCAGAGATTACATGATTAATGTAGCCTACCGTTATGAAGGTCGTAAGTATTTCCATTATGAGTTAACAGTGACAAATCTTAACAATCAAGGCAGTTTAAATCTGAATTAAATTGATACCACATGTATTTAGGAGTTCCTTTGTTTTTATTTTTATTTTTTATTTTTTGAGAGAGTATGCACACAGTTGGGAGAAGCAGAAGGAAAGAGAGAATCTTTTTTTTTTTTTTCAGATTTTATTTATTCATTTGCGAGAGAGAGAATGAGAAAGAGCATAAGAGGGAGAAGTCAAGGGAGAAACAGACTCCCCACTGAGCTGGGAGCCCAATGCAGAACTCGATCCCAAGACTCTGGGAGCATGATCCGAGCGAAGGCAGTCGCTTAACCAACTGAGCGACCAGGTGCCCGGAAAGAAAGAATCTTAAGCAGGCTCCATGCTCAGAATGGGGGCCCAACACAGGGCTTGATCTTGTGACCCTGAGATCATGACCTGAGCTGAAGTCAAGAGTCAGACACTTAACTGACCAAGTCCCCCAGGAGTTCCTTTGTTTTAATCTTATTTATTCCAAACTTACGAATCTTCCTGGATATATGTTTGAGAGATTATAAACACTTCATCATCTGGGAGCTAGTTTATCTGTGCACTGATTCTTTTGGTTTATGAGGTATAGTTCAGGCTGACGAAGGAAGGAAAGGTGTTGAGGGCCCTCAGATCTCTCCAGAGTAGGAGAGAGAAAAGAAATGAGAGCAAGGCTTGGGAAGTCCTTTGAGGTCTCTAGAACTTTCGGATCCCAATTCTTCCCATTTTTCCTTCCCAATTACTGAAAATGAAACTGGAAAGTCTCTAGAGCCTGCAGCCACCAATCCACCCTCCCTGACTAGGTCATCCCCATGCTGTTCGTAAAGGTCAAGTTGTTCAGAATAGTCCTCAGCTTCTTAAGGGAAAATTAGTACAGATTAGATGGGGGCGCTGCGGAGGGTGAGGGGGGAACATAGCCATCGTTTTCGTTCTCACTAGGCTACTCAACCCCCCAGCGCATCCCAGAGATGCTTGAGCTGTGGAAAACAGTAGTTACTTTATTTGAGGCTCTGCTTCTCATACCTGTGTGACCTGGTAAAGTTACATGAACCCTCAGCTCCTCTGGAAAGTAAGGGTAATGGAGGGATGGCTGCTAGGGGGAGCACCTCAGCTTGCTCCAAATGTCCATTTGATGAGTGTGCTGCATCGGAGTAAAAGCATTTCCAACCCAAAGGGGTTTAAAGGTGAAATCTAGAGGTAAAGTTCCTTGTATGTGAGTGGCAGGTGGCCTTGGGAAACTTGCTGAGAAGATAGATTTGTTTGCTTTTACTCATTATGATTCCTCAACATCTAAAAGATAACCAGGCAGGTGCTTCACGTTCCCAGAAGTTGGACTGTCGTTGTTGCTGTTGCTTGTTCGGATTTGGTTTTTGCTTCTTTTGCAAAGGAGAGCTGGTGAGGTTGTTGGTCGAGGCTGAAGTGTACTGCTGTGGAGTAATTGAGTTACGAGAAGAATCCTTAATCAACAGATAATTAACTTATTCCCACCCCCACCCCCCGAAAATTGATTTTGAGCAATGTGTCTTACACAAAAGGAACTTCATTCAGCAAAATGTGATTTCTTGGTATTTCGGTCTAAATTTGAGTCCTTTTCACCCACCTCTTTTTTTTTTTTTTCTTTTTTTGGTTTGTTTCCTGAAGCTATCTTTGGAATACATCAATCACTTTATACTGCCATTTTTTTTCTTTCTCTGACCTCAGGAGCTTAGAGGTCCATTTTGTCTGCTCAGTTTTCCGACTTCACTCAAACACTGGAACACAACCTCTGGGCTCTCTTTCACCAGAGCGTGTGCTAGTGCTCTGTAACTGCGAGACTGGCCTAGGTGACTTCATGGACAATTAGCTAGACTATAGAAATCCATTTTGAAAGCAAACGTGTTGTATTTTCCCCAGATAGAAGCTTCTGGTGAATGATTTACATAAACCAATGATGTTAATTTGGTTGAGGTTTGTGTTTCCCTGCAAAGACCTTGTGAAATGTGCTTGATCTGGAGACCCCTTTCTTTTCTACACTCTCTTCACAGCCCAGAAATTTGAAAAACGATGATTTTCTTCTATTTAGTTCATCCACAGTCTCCATCTTCACTATACCTAGTAACTGGTGACTAGGTACCAGACTAGCTTGAAAAACACAATTATATCAATCATTAGCTACAATAACATAGAGTTTCAAAGAGAATCAGTGGTGATACTACTGTTGCCTTTGTGGCAATTTAAAAGAAAACAATTCTTCCAGTTTATTGCGTCCAACATGTTAGAGGAAGAAAATCGGTTTGATTTAAAGACGGTCAGGAGTAGATAGCGGGATGGTGTGTTGGTCCAGCTAGAAAAGTCTTGTATGCAATGAGTGGTTCTTTGGTTCAGGACATCTCCATGTTTACTAGGTGGTTCCTCTTAAAATATTTGCTACTTTCATCCTTGTTTTGTGCATAAAAGAGGTTTTCATTTTTAAATCACAAAATTCATATATACTCACTTAAAGATTGCTCATGATTCCTCTACCCAGATCTATTTACCTTGTAAAGTACATGTTTTATGCTTAAAGTAGGTTTTTATGTTTAAAATCATAAAGTTAATTTATGCTCTCTTAAAGATTGGCTCAGGGTTCCTCTACCCAGATCTATTTACATTTTAAAGCACAGTGTAGAGAATGAAGATAAAAGCATAATCGTATGGTAAAAATTCTGTCCTCTGAATAAAGTCCTCTGACTGAGTGCAACTTGGAAGTATTTGGCTCAATTTTAGGCTTTTGTCCAGATGTTTATGTAATGGAAGGTGGCTACTTTATACTGTATTTATACTAGGTAGGATAGGATAGATTAACTTTTTTATTAGAAAATTCTATTTGGTGATGGTATTTGCCTCCTTGCTGATCACTTACATTTATGGCATCCATTTTTTTCCTCATTCACATCCTTCTTCCATTTTCCTGGTCCTGATCTGAAAAGCAACCATGACAAGAGGGAGCATCAGTTAGAACAGCCCACTGCAGGAGACTGCAAACATGACTAAGGATGGCTTAGCAAAAAAGTAATTTGGGGGTCCACTTAACTGTGAAGCCCAGGTGTCAGTGACTGGAGTGGCCCTTGTGTCATTGGGCACTTGACTTCTTTCTGTCTCTTGTCTCTCCTTTCCCCCATGTTTGCTTCATTCTCTGCTCTAGGTGGTGACAAGATGGTTCGCAACAGCTTTGGGCCCACATCCTTCCAGTTGAGTTGTATCTCATTGACTCTGATTGAATGACTGTGTAGCCATGAGCTCATGACTCAAGCGATCCATTGACCGGCTGGACCTGAGTTATGTGCTCTCTCTGAAGGTGGTGGGAGAGTCAACTTGACATAAGGCCCATGGACTAAGAGAGAGCAAAGTGGTGACTTCCCAGGAGAAATATCAGAAGACTGTTTGTTACCAGGTAGAGGAGGTGAACAGAGAATGAGGCCCACTTTTGGGGGGTGAATGGAGCCTGCGGACATGAGAATGCATGTGTAAATATATCCGTACAGGAATATGTGCTGATGGCCGTATGTGTTGCCTGTATATTTTTTAAATGATCAAATCGTAGTCTTTATGTAAAGCCACCCCAGGTTGGTGGTATAAAACTAGAATGTTTCAGTGTTATATGTGTGTTATATATGTTTTCTGAAAAAAAACCTTGTGGGGACGAGAGGACTAGCTAAATCTAATTATTATGGCCTTCAAAACATTTAAGCAACACCAGTGCACTAGAGATAGAACAGAGAGTTACATCAGTTTTAGAAACCAGTAACTTAGGTTCTTTTTTTTTCACAGTGATTTTTATAAGAAGCCAATCATGTTCTAGACAATGTTTGTTTGGGTTTTTTGTTTGTTTGTTTTGTTGATATTTAGAAGTTTGCATCCAGTGGTAGGGCTGTGCCTTGTTACATTTTTGTAGGTTTTGAAAATGCGTGGCAATTCACTGAGATTTTTAAATGTTTAGATTTTGCATTTCTGTAAAAGTACCGCAAATATATTTGCAAATTAGTAAGCTCAGGGGAACTGGTGGTAGCAGAAGTAGTTTGCCAAAAGAAAGCTGTGGTGGGTGAGTCTCAAGTGGCCTTTATTAAATGAGTACTTTTATTACTAAAAATCAAGTAATAGAAACTTCTGGAGAGTGAAAAAGAGACTCAAGTTTATAATACTAACTGAATAGAAACTCGGTTCCAATAGTTCACTTTAGAAAAAAAAAAGATTTCTTTTTTATTTGAGAGAGAGTGAGGCGGGGGATTGTATGATCTGAGAGAGGGGCAAAAGAGAAGGAGAGATGGACCTCCCCCCCCACCTCTCACTGAGCAGGGAGTCCTACACAGCAGATCTCGGGGCTCGATCCCAGGACGCTGAGATCATGACCTGAGTCAAAGACAGACACTTAACCCGTTGGTTAAGTGCCCCTATAATAAAAGTTTACCTTTTGAATACTTGGAAAATAGGTTTAATCTTATCATTGCTCAAGACAAGTAAAACTGAGTACCTTTGAAGGTGGGGATTTGAGACACCTTTATTTCTGACGTCAGATTTTCTTTATTTGGCATGAATCAGTCACTGTGGAGGCGTATGTGTATCAAATATCTGTTCTTTCTAACCCTGGTTCAAATTTAAATACAATTGTGATTTGTTGAGCATGGCCTTTAAACTTTTTTTCTTAACTACCACATATGTTTGAAAAACAAATTCATTTTAAAGAATTGAGACTTTTTATTTTGGTTTGGTAAAAAATAAAGATATAAATTAAGACACACACATCAAAGTGAAGCATGTTATAGCATCAGTGAAATAACAATTGTTTACAAATAAGATATTAACATATAATTTATAAGTGAAATAAACTCTAGGCCTGTTCCATTCAGCGCCTGGGTGGCTCAGTCAGTTAAGCGTCTGCCTTCGGCTCAAGTCTTGATCCCAGGGGCCTGGGATTGAGTCTCGAGTTGAGCTCCCTGCTCCACAGGGAGTCTTGCTTCTTCCTCTGCCCTTCTTCCCACTCATTCTCTCAATCTCTTTCTATTTCTGTCTCAAATAATAAATAAAATCATAAAAAAATAAACCTGTCTATGAACCACTTTAAACTAGAGACTGGTAAAACCCTTTCATCTGGTTGACAAGACTTTACATCACTACGGGGTCTTATTTTTAAATCCTTTTAACTAAATCTGTAGAATATTCCATTTTCCGTGTTTCTTAATATTAAACACAATGTAACTATGTGGGTCAGTGTCAGAATTTCCGCAGCGTTGTTTGAAAAGCAGATAGTCACTGTTGCTGTTAAGTTCTGTGTCTACATGAGTTTCATCCTGGGGCATCTCCTTTGACTGATGGCTTCCAGGTAGCAGAAACTTGAAAGCCCTGCCCTCTCAAGCATATAGTTGGTTACTTCTACTCCTGTCAGTTTACTTTGTTGCTTATTAAATAAACAAGGTCGATGGGAGTCAAATGATGTGCAGGTTGAGTCAGAATTAAACTTTTCTGCATGGAGAACAGGTTAGAATTATTGAAATAGTCAATAAACATTAGGAACAAAATATTTTATGAGGAACATTCATTTTATTAAAGTTAACCAGTTCCTTATTCATCAAGTCTTCAGAAATACCACACGCACACGTACCTTACACTACGCCCACTCACACCCGTGCCCAGAGGCACTGCCAAGAGACCAGGGGCTCCAGTCTTCTGCCTTTTTAAAAATAAAATTACCGCCCCCTTTACTGGATTATGGTGTCCAGTGGAAAGAAAGCCCCCTGTATGCTTTTATAAGGGAACTTGCACAGGGAGCAGGTGGGGGGAGGGAAGTTCTTACTACCGTGCCTGCTGCTAACACTGTCAGAACGTTAAGACCGGACTGAATTCTGAACTCAGCATCTTGTAGACGAGAACACATTTTCCGTCTTCCTCAGAGTCATTTTAATATGCCGAGGAAAATCGTGCAGCCCAATCCTGATCACAAAATGTTTACAAAGCAATCCTATGAGCATATGTGTATTTGGCTTACAAACAGGGTAAGGAAAGAAAAAGCAGCAATTATTGTTGTGGGCGGGGGAGGGGGTGGTTACTGACAATAAGTGTACATTGATACACATCCCAGATTCTCCCTCTCCTTTTTCGGGTGGTTGTTATTGAGGGTGTAGAGTTGATCTGGGGTAATAGATGATGTCACTGTACCGTGTTTGCCATCTCTTTTAATTAGTAGGTCTGTAGGGATTGAGGATGTTACCTTCAGAATCAGTGCACGTGATCCTTGACGTGTGAATGTGTGGTATTTGTTGTCAGTGATCTTCACAGTGAGTTTTACAGCGTTTGAAATGGTACTTTAGGGGCGCCTGGGTGGCTCAGTGGGTTAAGCCACTGCCTTCGGCTCAGGTCATGATCTCGGGGTCCTGGGATCGAGTCCCGCATCGGGCTCTGGGGGTCCTGGGATCGAGTCCCGCATCGGGCTCTCTGCTCAGCAGGGAGCCTGCTTCCCTCTCTCTCTCTCTGCCTGCCTCTCTATCTACTTGTGATCTCTCTCTGTCAAATAAATAAATAAAATCTTAAAAAAAAAAGAAATTGTACTTTAAGCACTAACTGTACCTTTTTAGTCTTTCTTAGAACCCAGGTAGTAAGAAAACTTCTCAGATTCATTCTCGTTCAGGAAACGCTTATTAAATATCTGAGTTGTGCAAGTCTATCATCATTCACCTACATGCCAGGTGCTGAAAGTCCCAGAGATCAATCAGACAGGGGTCATGTCCTCCAGGATCTGATTGCCCAATACAATCCCTTTTTTGGATTCATTTTATTTGTTATTTATTTCTTCAGGATCATATAAGATCACCAAAAAGATGGTGATTTGGTGGGGGTTCCTTTTCCTTTTTCTTGTTTCGTTTAGCATGGATGATAGAAACATCTTTGGCCGGAAGTAAGAATTTTGGGTGTGAGGGCGCATTTTATACTCGAGATGTAAGTGCTATCAAAAATCCAGTGAAATCGGAATCATGGTTTCTGCTTCTGCAGCATTCTGCTCTGAAGGTTGTCAGGTCTGGCCTTGGTGTTGCCATGGGGACAGGGACTTAGAAGGACCTGCCATTAGCAAGTCTGTTTGAAACGGAGAGCCTTTGAGCCACTGGAAAGTGGCCCTGGAATAAGCTTGGTTGTGGAGCCCCGGGAGAATCCTTGGATATTTCAGCCGCCAAGCCCTGCAGGGATGAAGGTCGGGGAATGGCCAGAAGCGAGAGCAGCACGGAGCTCTTCACTCTGCCATTTTAAACAGAGAGGCAGACCGAGAGACCCCGACCTGGCAACTCTGTGTTCCAGTTGAGACATGCACAAGAACAAATCATAACTCTCTAGGCCTTGCTGTTGAATGGTTTTTCTACCTGTCAAGGAACTACCAACATTTCCACTGCATTGGAAACTTAATACCATGAAATAAATATCAGTAACTTCCCGCCCCCCCCACCCCTTTCTGGAGAATATCAGAACACATCATGATGATTGTATTGTGAATTCTGGAGAGAGAAAGAGTTTGTATGCAGCCGTGCTGGCAGCCCTTGCTATCTTGTGAATTGTTGTAGAGGGTTGATAGTTATCTCGTGATTATTAATAAGGGTCCTACATGCCCCTGAGTAGAAAGGAGGGTGATCAGATTAGCTCAAGGACAGCTGAGCCCGTGACACCGGCCTTCCTTCCCAGCCTGCACCCTACCTCCCAACACCACCTTCTTTCCATTTATTCTGTAACATACCCTGTCATTGTTGTTAAATAAAACCTGGACTTTGGTGGTAAGATATATTTTTTTTGTAATTCAGTTATTCTGAACGTGCCGTAGTATGATAGGCATATTTACGTCTTTTTATTAAATCTTTTTAGGATCTTTGGGTACAGATAAGCTCAAATCAGATTTTAAAGATGGAACTAAAAGGTTTTTTTTTTTTTTTCTTCCAAGTATTTTAGTTTGGCAGCTTCTGTTTTAGTTTGGTATTTAAATTTCTGTGTATGCCTTATTGCATACTGGTTATTTTCTCTTGCTTATTAGTAAACACAGGCATGCATGTGTTCGAATTGTACTTCGCCATGAAAGAATGACATTCAAACTCTTTGAGTTCAGACAAGTCATCCACACCCAATGTCCCTGCAGGAGTCTCACTTGTGAATTGTACCTTTCTCTGACTTGCATAATTTCATGAAAAGACTTTCAGGTCACTGTCGACAAAGATGTTCGTCTTCATGGTATTCCCCTCTGCATATAGAGAGATGAGGCTTTAGGAAAAGATGTGTCTGGAAGAATGCATCCTTATGCTTATATGTACAAGTTGGCATGACTACGGGATCCGCTTCCTCTGCTGGCTGGAACTGGGGCTATTTTTAGTACTTTTCCTGGCTTCCGAGTTAGTGTATCAGCGTGTATTTATGCAAGGGAGAACTCTGAGGCCATATAAGACTGTAGTTTAGAAACCTAGTAGCCTCATTTGCCTTTTGCTCTCTGGAAGGGGAAAAATGATATTGTATTTTGCCAACACAGAAATGTAACAGGATGGAGTGACAAGATACATCACTCTGGCTTCTCCGAAACCACAGGGGACGCAGGCGAGGCTTGAGAGAGAGTCTACACGTGGAGAAGAATTGTCCCAAGGATGAGTGACAGGGACATCTTCCTGGATGAAGGGGGGCGGCTGCTGTCAGTTGCACTAGATTAAATCATCACTTCCTTTCGTACGTGGGCAATACCTCAGATTTCCTCTAATTCACAGAGGCTTTGACATTTTCCACAGAAGCCTGTGTGTTCCCCGTTACGATGCGGGCAGACAAGGTTCTGTCATGCAGAGAACTTGGACCGGATAAGACCGCCTTTTCATCTTGGATCCTGCAGTCACAAGCAAGTCGGGTGACATTATGAAGGTCAACCTCCCTGGTCTCCAGTTTCCTCATCTATAAGATGGGGAGATCATACCCTTCCCTCTGAGGGCAGTTTTGAGGAGGAGGGATAATGTTAAACCACAAGTAAACATCTGGTATGGGGCAGGTGCTGATCAAATCCTAAAAACGCAGGGAAATAAAAGTAAATGGACCATGGGCTACTTTTCCCTCAAGGACCCACATTAAGGCTTTCAGCCCAGATGAGGCAAAGAGATCAAACGTATCTTTGGAATCCGTATCTCATTTCTTCTATCTCTGTTCTTGACATCCATCAATCCAGGGTCACCTGGCCCTCTAGAACTCTCCATTTGAGTAAATGCCTGGACCCAAATGGCCTCACCTAAATCTTTTCCTTCCTCTCATAGAACTTCCCTCCTGGCAAAAGCAAAGCTGAGACTTTGAGACATTCTGACAATAAGTAAGCTTAATCTTACGGTGAGAACAGGTGAGCTCACAGCTTTAGTTAAACTTCTTCCCCTTCTTGGCCCTTGGTACCTTCGCTGATGGCACTCTACTGAGGTTTGGTGCTCAGAGAAAGTAGCCTGTTTGCAGGACTCTTTGCCTTTTTTTTTTTTTTTTAAGATTTTATTTGAGAGAGTGACAGAGAGCATGCAAGCATGCCTGAGGAGGGAGGAGGAGTAGAGGGAGAGGGAGAAACAGACTCCCTGCTTTGTGGCGAGCCTGGCATGGGGCTTGATCTCAGAATCTCAGGATCATGACCAAAGCTGAAAGTAGACACTTAACTGACTGAGCCACCCAGACACCCCTTTCTTTTGCCTTTTTTAATGGCTGGTAGTCAGAGTTTTGAAATTTAAGATTGACTTTACTTTTTTTTTAATTAATTAATTTTATTTATTTGACAGAGATCACAAGTAGGCAGAAAGGCAGAGAGAGAAGGGGAAGCAGCTCCCTGCCAAGCAGAGAGCCCGATGCAGGACTTGATCCCAGGACCATGAGATCATGACCTGAGCCAAAGGCAGCGGCTTAACCCACTGAGCCACCTAGGTGCCCTGAGGTTGACTTTAAACAGCAGCCAGATGAATCCTAAGAATCTGAAGAGCCTCGTGACACCTGTGGGCATGTGTAAAGCACTCTGCCTTTGCTGTGCTGGCTGATTTTAGTGTCAAAGAGCAGATATGTCAGAGAATGGCAAAAAGTAAAAAACAAACAAACAAACAAACAAAGAAAAACCAGCGCAGGTCATGATCTCAAGGTCCTGGGATCCAGCCCCGCATCTGCTCTCTGCTCAGCGGGGAGCCTGCTTCCCTTCCTCTCTCTCTCTGCCTGCCTCTCTGCCTACTTGTGATCTCTGTCAAATAAATAAAATCTGAAAAAACAAAAGCAAAAACAAAAACAAAAACAAACCAAAAAAAGGGGTCTGCGGGGTGGTAGTGGGAACAGCCACCTCTTTGGCCCACTTGTGTCTGGGATGTCTGCTTACCGTCTTTGAAAATAGGTGGAGGAGGGGAAAATATCAAAAAGTCAAAAATCACATAACATTTTATAAGCAGCATCATTTAAACTTTCAGGGAGTTCAATCAAAATTTGCTATGTGGCTTTTTTCTAAGCATAAAAGTAACCTATGCTCATAAGAGAAAAATGTGAAAAAAGTAGGGAAAAAATCTTAAGAGGAAGATAAAAATCACTCCTAGTCCCCGCTTGTGGTAAATTGTAACCATTATTAACATCCTGGGGTCTTTCTGCCCAAATCCTTTCATCTCACCTCTCACTCACACACACTCACATTTATGTAACCACCGCATGTATTTGTTGTAGTTGAGAAATGGTATGCAAATCGAATTTTAATATCCTTGTATTGTTTTCATTAGTAAGAGACAGAGGAGCAGTGTGGTTGAGAGATGGTGCATTTGGACAGCCCCCGTTTGAGTCCTGGCTTTGCAGCAGAGTATTTGCTGGTGGAAGTAACTTCAGGCCTCCCTTTCCTCCGCTGTGAGATGCAGAAACAATTATCCTCCCATACACCCTGGAGCCCTGAGGACTCAGTGAGATGTTATCTGTAAAGTGCTAAGAGGGATGTCAGGATCCGGTCCACCTTCTCCCAACAGTGGCCAAGCCCACAGCTATCAGCAGGCTCTCCTCCCCCTGTGGCATCGTCTGTCCCCTCCCTTGACCCTGTCCTTCTAACCCTTTTTAAAATCCTACAGGCCCTTTTAGGTACAACTCAAATGTTTCCCCAGCTGTAGAAACTCCCCAGGTGGTGGGGATTCTTCTAAATGTGCACGGATAGATGCTTCTGGAAGGCTGTGTGGTGTTGTGATTAGAAGTCCCAGGGCTTCACTAAATTCCCCCGGTTCGAGGCCAGGCTCTGTCATTCACTAGCTCAGCATTCTTGGGAGAGTGACTTCATTCCTCTAGGGCACCGAGTGCTCCTCTGTGGAAAGAGTGTTAAGTATAGCACTTAGCTCACAGGGTTGTCGATCAGGTTGAAAGGGTTATCCCGTGACAAATGCTGAAAACAGCGCTCAGCCTGTGGTAGCTGTTCCCACGCTGAGCATCTGCACTGGCGTTAGTGACTCGGGTGTTGTATTCTTCATACTAGGAAAGCATGGATTTTATCTTACGAATCTTGATATTCACCATAAACCTACCAGTGCTGGACCCGGAGCAGAGGTTCGCTTTACACTTCCTCAGTGTAATTGCATTGGGTGGAGAATTGCAAGGAGAGTCAGGATGTGAGCTGATGATACCTGAAGATTTTACTGTGGAAGCTTTGGGTTATTGGAAGAAGTACTAAAGTTTATAAGACGAAAGGAAACTAAACGTCCTCTTCTTTATTAACTTTGTATTTTATGATCGTTTCCGAGGTACAGAATTATCACACATCAGGTCCAAAGAGTTCTCATATGGGCAACACCATTTCGCCCATTATTAGCGTTTTGTGTTAGTAGGTATGTTGGTTACAATTGATGAGCCAATGCCAACTGGTGTCCATACTTCATTCAGATTTTTCTCAGTTTTTCCTTAATGTTATGTTCTGTTCCAGAATCCCATCCAGGATATCTTACTGTGTTAGTCTTTATATTACCTTAGGCTCAGCTTGGCTGTGATAGTTTCTTAGACTTTCCTTTTTTTTTTTTTGGTTACCTTGACAGTCTTGAGGAGCACTGATCACATTCTTTGTAGAATGTTCCTCAAGTGGGATTTTTAATTGAGAGATGATTCACGTACCACAAAATTCACCCTTTTAAAAACGTGTACAGCAAACTAACTTTAAAATAGTTCTTTGGTAGCTTGATTTCATGAAACTAAATTTTATTAATAAAACCAGATTTCTTGAATTGTATATAAAGTGCTTCCAGATAGGAAGTGTGTTATTTAAATTCCGTTTATATGGTGAGCTCAGCTGCTTCTGGTGAGGATTTATTTGAGCAGGGTTATAATGCATTTTGGCAAAAGGGAACCAGAAGGTCATCTTGGGTTCGCTGTTGCCCTGGAAATGTTGAAAGGAATGAATTTGTTCTGGCATCTTGGACTGTTTTGGACACAGTTTCTAGCAGGGTACTTGTTTTTATATACTAACTGAAATAGTACTGATGTCAGAGTAGCTTGCATTTGGAAAACAGAAAGGAAAATGGAAATGCATCGTTTACCTTGAAAAGCTAGCAACAGATGGGCAGAGATATCATAGAGTAGAAAATCAGGGTGTGGGGTGGGATTCCTGCTTGTGCAGCTTTCCCTATATACCCAGCTCACCCATCCATCCATCCATCCATCCATTCATTCATTCATTCATTCAACAAATCTCCGTTCAGTGCCTACCAAGTGCCAGAAATTGCTCTTAGTCCTTGGGATACAGCAAAGAACGAAGCCAACAAGGCCATTTTCTCCCGGACCTTTCATGCTAGCAGTGTAGACAGACAGTAAATAGAGGAATTTCAAATTCCCCCAAAATGTTGGGGGCAAGGGGTGATAAGTAGTTTGAAAAGGGGTAAGGTGTGGTCGGGTGATATACAGAACGGTGTGTGGGAGCTGTTCCAGAAAGACCTCTTTGAGCTGACATTTAAGCAGAGACACAAATATAGGTATTTGACTACAAGTGTGTCTGCAACATGGAAATTCTCTTTGGAATGAAGTACACTCAATTAAAATCACGAAAAAAAAATAATGGAAGAGCTTTCTACCACTGTCACCATGCTACGTCCCAGAGATTTAATGGTCAGTGAATGCCCAGTCCCTGCTTCCAAGGAACTCCCTGCCTTGGGTGGGAACAGGGTTAATCAATTGAAAATAAGTCCTTAGTGACAAGGACTGGTAGTGTAAGAAGTACTGGGAAGGGGGGCATAGGAGGCTGTGGGCCATGAGAGGGGACAAGAGAGAACCAGTCTCATCTGGGTGGTCAGGGAAGGCTTCCTTGAAGGGGGACACTTGATCTGAAAGCCAACAGGGGAGCTGGAACGAACAGAAGATAAGGACTCAGGAGGAAGGCCAGAGAGCTTGGGCGCCAGCAGCCAGGGAGAATTGTGGGAAGAACGTGGTGGGGCCAGTAGCTGGGAGAATATCCCTCACAAATGGTGAAAGGAAGTTCTAAATCAGTTGGTGCCATCACATTCTCGGAAATGGCTAGTCTTGTTATCATTATAAGTACCTGGTAAATGGTACTAAGTGAGAATAAGTTTACCTGAAAAAGGCCAACCTGTTGACCTGTTTTGACATTTTTGGAATTTATTTATTTATTCTTTAAAGATTTTATTTATTTATTTGAGAAAGAGAATAGGCATGAGTGGGGGAAGGGGCAGAGAGAGAGAGAGAGAGAGAGGGAGAAGCAGACTCCCCGCTGAGCAGGGGTGTCTCCATCCTAGGACCCTGGAGTCAGGATCTGAGCTAAAGGCAGGTGCTTAACCGACGAGGGCACCCAGGCACCCCAACATTTTTGGAATTTAGAGTGTACTCCAAGTTTTGCCAAGATCAGCTAGAATGTGGCAGGATGCATCAAGTTTCTGATACTTTGTTCGAATACCCAAAACTTAGAAGAAATAGATCTCATGACAGTGTTTTCAAAATGATTGTGTTCATAAGAAAAAAGAAAAGATTTTTTCAGGAAGACAGTTTTTAAACTCAAGACATTGAGGGTTCTTGTATTTTTCTTGTTTTTTTTTTTTAATATCATTAAGTGGTATTTTCGAGGAGACGTTCAATTGTATTATGCGGCAAGTGTGGTTCTTAGAGGCAAAACAGCCCTCAGGGAATGTTTTTTAATCTAAGAAAATGAATTATCTTTGTTTAAAGCTTTTCCTCTAGTACATTCAGTTACTTAATGTTGTGCATCATCTTTTAAGAGTGTTTGGGTATGACATGCCCAGAGCCCAATGACTTTATAAAGACTGAACAATGCTTTTGCTAAGGATGCAAAAATGCCTAATCTCTAGCTTTTAAAATGTTTCTGCCTTTTTAGGAAAATCAAGATGTGTATGTGGAGTGGTGTTAAACGAAGGGCTTACAACAGCAGTAGTGGTTCATAATGCTGGCATGACGGCGGTGGTGCAGGTGTCTTGGCCTGTCGCAGTTATGTCTGGATTTTGACCCTTCCATGCAGGTGCACAGCAGATCCTTTTTGGTAACAACTGCGTACCAAGTTTTGTATTTCTGTTACTTCAATCCTCCATAAACGTCCCCCCCAGAATTCCGGTGGTCACTTCAACTCTTTCCAAAGCTTCAAAATTTTGATCAGACCTTGAAACTTGGGACCATTTTGTTTGTGTATTTCTGATTTTTTTTTTTTTAATTATGAAAGCGGGACAGGCTTTATTTGGAAAATTAGGAAATACAGGCAGGTAGGAGACAAATATTTGATCTCATCACTGATCATCTTGTAGCATGTGAAAGTGATATTTTAAATGCAAGTCATTTTTATGATTATAGAAATAAGATATAGATACTTCAGAAAGAAAGACGATATATAGGGAGATAGCCAGTGTTAGGATTTGGGTCATTTCTGCTGTGTGTACATGTGTGTGTTTCATATTATAAAACTTGAATTCAGAGTAGTCTCAGAAAGGATTAAGGGAGGTACTTTAAAAGATTGTTAATAAAATTTCTTCAGAGTAGCTTCTTGAAAATCTTGGGCTTTCACATCTTGATACTATTCTGCGATTTTTAAGTGTTTTTCAATATTTTCAAATATTCTAATGTTGTCTGCCGTATTTTCTGATGGCTAATTTCATAATCTCAGTTGTAGCTTTGAGGGCCTTATTTTGAATGTGAACTTAATGTTTATGAAAGGCCATTAAAAGTAGATACTGAATAATTTAGCCAATAATTCATATTGATTGAACAAGGATTCAAAAATAAATATAGCAAAAAAAGGAGGTAAACATGTATCAAATAACTTCCCAGATATTGTACTTCTATATCCTTCCATACTTTTTTGGATATGTCCAAGTGTGTGTGTGCCTGTGTGTGTGTGTGTACGTGTGTGTGTTTATACAAAATCATGTCATATTATTTGCATTATTCTGTAGCTTGTTTTCCTCATTAAGTTGAATAATATGAACATGTTCCTATTTCACTCAACAGAATTTTCTATTAGTATTTCAATGTCTGCATAGTATGTGATTTTATAGTAATATTGTAGTTGAAACGATTTTTTATTATAAAACATTAGGGTTTTCTCCATTTTTTTCCATTATTAAAAACAACACAGTTGTGAACACGGGTGTTAAATTATCGCTTGAATGTGGATTTCTAGAATTAGAATTTTTGAGCATTGAGAATATGACTATTTTAATGGCTTTTGCTACATATTTCCAACTTACCTTTCTAGCCCAGCACATCTTTCTTCACATCATCATGCTTTTGAATTCTTGCCTACCTACTAAGCAAAGAAAATTACCTATACCTATTGGCTTTAGCTTCCCTATACCCTGGGCTCTTCCATGCCATATTTTTTGGACAATTCAGTTCACAGTGTTCATAGAAAACTTGTAGGTATATTCGGTTAAATCTCAGCACTCGGAGGCTGACCTCAAGCCCTGGGAGCAAACCAGATGACCGTTGATTTCAGATTTTGGTAGTAGAGAATGGGAAAGGAAGTTTTGGAAATTCTGAACTGAATTCGTATTTACTTCCATGCCATGACTGATGTACATGCCACTCAGCTGGAAATTTATTCTTTGTGAGGATGTGTTCCCCATCATACACAACAAACCATTGAACTATCCAAGTTCTAAGCTTATATTCCGTATAAATTTAGTAGTGATTATTTGAGTGTTGGGAGAGTCAATGATTTACCCCCAAAATTCAAGTTAGGTATTATGTAAATTTTCTCAATTTCCATAAGTCAACTTTTGCTAATATTTAAGGAATAGAGAATCCTCTAACTAGAGGAGCTTTAAGGTATCATGTCCAATATTCACTTATTTGGAATCTAAGGCACAGAAAGGTAAAATGGCTTGCTTGAAGTCAGAGGTCATCACAGAACCCCAGAAAAAGTGTGTCCATTGGTCTTGTGCCTTGTCTTTACCTCTTGGAGCTGAACATGGAAACCCGCAGAGAAAGGTGTCCACTCCTCCCCTATCCCATACAAATGTGCCCAAGGTGTGCTTAACCTTTATGCCAATACATTTGAACAAGCTGGAGAAAATCTCTTAGATGAAGATGGAGTTGGGACTAGGGAGTGGGGGATGAAGAAGACCCTTACAAAAATAGTCTTTATGGATACCATCACATTTTAAATATTTTGCTCTTCTTTGGGTCTTCTCCCTAACTTGTTCCCCCCTAGGAATTACGTTTTTATGTATGCATAATTCTTAGAAGTCAGGGATTACATTTATTTTCCCTGGATTTCCCAGCACTGCATGTGACCCTTCCTGCCTCAGTGCATTTGGAGGTGATAGTCCCCACCCAGCCTGAAGACACTGCATGTCCCTGCGGGACAAGATGGTTGGAGGAGAGCCGTCCCTCTGTGAATGGGGTTTCCATTTCTGTTCTTTGAAGAAGGCTTTTCTTTATGTGAAATTAATGATTCACATGGGTTTTGAACCTTGGGCCTTATAGTACTGGGTAGGGTTCTCTTCCCAGACAAGCTGATGAGTTAGTGAAGTAGGGTCATGGACAGTGTCTTCAGTTGGGTTCTTTGGGAGGCGGACGTTGAGGCAGGTAGCAGGCAGGAATCCACAGGACTGGAAGGGTGTGGGACTGGGAAAGGAAGCAGGCTATGTGCAGAGAGGAGCTGGGATGGAACGCAGGGCAGACTGCAGCCTCAGCCCCCACACGGGGAGCTCTGGAGCTAAAATGACCAGTCAGCCTTGTCTCAGGTTGGGCTGAAATGACCAGATTTTATTTTATTTTTTTATTCCTTTTTTGTTTCCGTATCTTGGATTTTATTTTTATTTACTTTTTAGGATTTTTATTTATGTTCCAGTTAACATAGAGTGTAATATTAGTTCCATATACAGTATCTACCAATACATGTAGTGAGTCAAGGCTTCCGTGCAATGCCTGGTCCTCATCATAAGCGAGCTCCATGTAGCCAGCAGTCTGTTCTCTACAGTTAAGAGACTATTTCTTGGTTTGCCCTTTTCTCTCTCTCTTTTGTTTCCCCTTTGCTCATTTGTTTTGTTCTTTTTTTTTCTTTTAATTTTATTTATTTGACAGAGAACACAAGTAGGCAGAGAGGCAGGCAGAGAGAGGAAGGAAAGCAGGCTTCCCGCTGAGTAGAGAGCCCAATGTGGGGCTCGATCCCAGGACCCTGGGATCATGACCTGAGCCAAAGGCAGAGGCTTTAACCCACTGAGCCACCCAGGCATCCCTGTTTTGTTTCTTCAATGCCCATATGAATTAAATTACATGTATTTGTCTTTCTCTGACTCAGTTCACTTAGCACAATACCCTCTAGCTCCATCCATGTTGTTGCAAATGGCAAGATTTCACTCTTTTTTACGGCTGAGTAGTATTCCATTTTATATATGTACCACAATCTTTATCTATTCATCAGTCAATAGACACTTGGGCTGTTTCCATAATTTGGCTATTGTAGATCCTGCTGCTATAAACTTTGGGATAGCATATCCCCCGAATTAGTATTTTTGTGTTCTATTAGTACAACTGCTGGATCATAGGGGAGTTCTATTTTTAACATTTTGAGGAACCTCCATATTGTTTTCCAGTGTGGCTGCACCCGTTTGCATTCCCACCCTTACAAGAGGGCTCACCTTTCCCCACATCCTCACCAACACCTGTTGTTTCTTGTGTTTCTTGATTTGGGCCATTCTGACAGGTGTGAGGTGGTAACTCATTATAGTTTTGATTTGCATTTTCCTGATGATCAGTGATGTTGAGCAGCTCTTCATGTTACCTTACCCTCAAAGATAGTCATCGGGTAGGGATCGCCCAAGAATGTCTGTGACCTTGGTTGAGGCACTTTTCATCAATAGGGCAGCAAGTGACTGGGGCCACATATTCCAGCACCCACTGCAGTCGGCATCAGTCCTCTCTGGATAATTACTCTTTTGAGGGTACAAATGAAGAAAGGACCGCTGACCCTCTATATGGAGATAATGAGTTTCATCTCCTTGGTAAAACTCCAAGAACTGACATTTGTTGAGCAGGGGAAGAATGCAACTCTAATACGTGTAAATATGAAACAAATGAGAAGAGACAGAAGGAGTTTGCAGCTTTCACACAAAGCCCACGTCTCCAGCATTAATAAGTCTATAAAAGGGGGGTGGTTTCTTACAGAAATTGAAAGCCCTTCTTCCCCTGGAGCTGGAGAGTGGGGAGGAGATTGCCTCTTCCTTCTACTGTGGGTTGAAAACCTTGAGCACTGCACATTCTCTCTCTTCGTGTGGGATTTTGGATCAGTGGCCATGGATGACCAAGGGATGTGGGTCAGACGGTCCCAGTGAGCTTGTCTACTGCCCGTGGTTGTGCTGTTGGTGCCAGCTGTCCCCTGTAATGCACCTGCAAAGGTCCTGCAAATGGGACTTGAAACTTGGCCTGTGTCTCCTCTGGCTGGGGTTCAGGAGAAGGGTTGCCTTTAGTAATTAGCCCACCTGGAGACAGTCAACTTTGTTTATTTACAGAAAGCCATGGTCTAAGCTGGTCATAGCCCTGTTCAGAAACCCTTGTTGAAGACAACTTTAAGTATGGAGGGGTGGTGTGGAGGGATGAAGCTGATGTGGCTGATTAGCTATGTGCTGATATGTGTCTATGACTATGTCTATGTATGGCACATGCAGGTAAGGCTCTCAAAAAGCCAGGCCAGGTTGGCGGGCAGGGAGGGATGTGGTAACTCACATGTCAAGAAGCTCTGGCCTGACTTCCTGTCTGAGTCCCTTCATTCTCCTGGAGAATCCAGCCTGTTTCATTCATCTTTCTGTTCTCTGCACTCTTTAGAGTTGTAGTCTCTCAGCAAACACTACTCAGCCGAGGACATTCCCACTGGCTTTGTACACATGGCCCAGGAGCAGGAAGATCTGTGTGCTAATATCGCATATTCATACAGGTTTCATCCAGCACAGAGGGTCCAAGAATATGACAGTGTGAGAGCAGCTTCCTATCCCTCAAGTATACCCCTCCAGCTATTCTTTTTTTTTTTTTTAAAGATTTCATCTATTTATTTGACAGACAGAGATCACAATAGGCAGAGAGGCAGGCAGGGGTGGTTGGGGGGAGGCAGGCTCCCTGCTGAGCAGAGAGCCTGATGCGGGGCTCAATCTCAGGACCCTGGAATCATGACCTGAGCTGAAGGCAGAGGCTTTAACCCACTGAGCCACCCAGGCACCCCCACCCCAGCTATTCTTGCAATAAGAGAGGACACAGTGCCCACCTGCTGTGTTTTCCCTATCTGCCCCCTGAGGTCTAACCATCTGAGTGATCCTCCCCTATAGCAAAGGCACTTAATCCAATCTTTGGGGAGTATCATGGAAGGCTTCCTGGAAGAAGCAATGTCTTATTGAAAGCTTATGATAGAATTTGATAGAATTTACCCAGGCAAATGCTTTAAGGAAGTGGTAGTAGTGGGGTTGGAGGGAACCTGAGGGAGGTAGAAACATGGAGAACTATTTTAGACCGCCTTGTGTCTGTTCAAGAAACGGAAAGTGAAGTGTTAATGAAAGAAGAGCAGGAAAGAAAAGATGGGGTTGTATCAAAAAAGATCTTGAAGCTGTGTTAAGGAGTTTGCTTTGAGGGCACTGGGGAACTTTGATGGGTGTCCAGCAACGGGAGTAGAATCACTAGATTTGGTTTTGAAAGATCATCTGATAGCAGAGTGGAGATCACATGGGAAGAATGCAAACTGGAAGTAGCCATTGCCTTCCTTAGCTGGTTAAGGCACACCAGGTGCAAGATGACGATGGTAATAATGTCTCAAAGTGAGTTAGTGGAAGTGAACATGAAAAGAAATATACGGATTTGCAGAATAGGAGGAGGAAGGATGACAGGTATTTGCAAAGTACTTAGATTCCTTTTCTCATTTGACAGTTGAAATAACCCAGTAGATAAGTAGGATGAGAATTCTTATCTTTTATTCATGAGTGAGGAAACGGAGGTTTCTTAGAAGTTGACTGAATTTTCCAATGACACAGAGCTGGTAAAGAAATGAACTTGAGACCCCTTGCACCATTGTGTTCCTTCTTTTCTAATCCTTTGCTTGTTCCAGGGATCGAGGAAGGTCAGGAAAGATGAAATATCTCCAAAGGCAATTTTCTTGATCTCCATTGCAGTAAAAAGTGCTAAAGTATTCTCTGATATAAATCCAAGGTACAAGTGAAATAAAGAGTCTCGAGGCTGGGGTCAAGGATGAACACCTGAATGCTGGACGGCCGTCTCCCCCATCCCTACACCACTTCCTCTGACCTCCAGTGGGTATACACAGAGGCTGAGAGAATAAGGCCAAAGGCACACTACATTACTTACTTGGTTTGGACCCAACCCCCAGTGGACTGGACAACTTGAACATTCAAGGATTCTTTGTCTATATCTAGTGGTCTAAGTGGCTTCTTCTTTAAAAATAGTTTAAAATAATAAGTCACTGAGGTGAAATTCACATAAGATAGAATTAACCATTTAGGGTGATCAATTCAGTGGCATTTAACACATTCACAGTGTTGTGCAACCACTGTCTGTGGCTAGTTCCAACGCATTTCCGTCACCCCAAAGTAAAAGCTCTTCCTTATAAAGTAGTTTCTTCCTCTCTCCTCTCCTTCCCCTGGCAGCCACTAGTCTCATGGTTCTGTCTGGACTTCTGTCTCTATGGATGTATCTATTCTAGGTATTTCGTGTAAATGAAATGATACAACATGTAACCTTTTGTGTCCGGCTACGTTCATTTGGCATAATGTTTATAGGGGTCCTCATGCTATAGGGTGTATTGGTACTTCACTCCTTTTCATGGTTGATACTTCACTCCTTTTCATGGTTGAATGATACTCCATTGTGTGAGTGTATCACAGTTTGTTAACCCATTCATCTGTTGGTGGACATTCAGACTATTGTTTTGACTGTCCTGAGTCGTGTTGCTATGAATATGCATACACTTGTTCTTGTTCGAGTACCTGTTTTCAATTCTTTGGGGTATATACCTAGGAATAGAATTCTGGGGTCAGATGGTGACTCTGTGCAACTTCTGGGGAACTATAAAATTGTTTTTTATGCTGCTGAACCGTTATACATTTCCACCAGCAAGTACAAGTGTACAGGTGTTTCATTTTCTTTCCATCCATGCCAACACTTGCATTTTCTATTTTGTTTTTTCATTTGGTTGTTTGTTTTTAGCCATCCTAGTGGATGTGAAGAAAAAATGGCTTCATCCTATGAGGCCATTCCTAGTTTCCACCAGAGGAAGAAGCCTCTTTAATGTAGAAGGGAAACAGGGCAACCTTATTTGCCAGCTCTCTTGGGAGGAAAAGAAATCTCCAAGGAGGTTGTTCCTAGAAGGACCCCAGAAGAGGGGGTGTCTTTCTGGAACTCAAGGCTTCAATCCCTTGGCCTGGTCCCATGACCTTCCCATTCTAGCATGGAGGGTGACAGATATTTTCCCTTGGAAGGAGGGACACACTCTTGTCCTCCCATTTCGAAGGTGGGATGAGCTACCAAGCTCTGGAGGAGGGTTTGTGGGAAGGAAGCCACAGATTTCTGGACAGATAAAGTCATAGATTCATTTATTTATTCCATAAATATTAATGAGGTACCTTTTATGTGCCAGGCACTCTTCTGGGTGCCTGTGAGACGTTAGTAACAGAAAGAGATAAAGTCCTTGCTTTCATGAGCTTTCATTCCGATGGGGGCAGATGGACATGAACAATACACATCACACAAATTACATAGTATGTTGCAAGGTGGCAGGTGCTATGCACGGTAGGAAGGTTGTGGGGTGATGGGATGGGAAAATGTCAAGTATTATATAGAATAATGGATGGATATTTGGGGGAGGCTGGGAATTGAGCTCAGCTTGTCAAGTCTTGGGCATAGAGAGATTCTCTGAGTCCACAAGCTTTACCCAGACAGCCCGAGATCCTCAGGACAGTGTTGACATCATAGCTGTGATTCGCTTCCTGTCCTCTTAGTCCTCCCCTGTTCAGGGGTTCATTTTCATAGTTGCCTTTGATGTTTATCTATCTTACTCTGCTCAGTATACAAGCCAGCCTTTCCAGTTATGACTGTCTGGTTGACGACAGTGAAAATTAAGTGCCTCTGAGCCTTGGGCAAGTCTGGGCCCCTGGGAGGCAGGAAGCCAGATGTGAGTGACCAAAATCTCCCCAACGTAGCTGAGGTAGAGACTCAATGTTGTAGAGGCATATAGGCCTCACCAGGTACGCAAGGGTTCTGTGTCTTTGTTTTTAGTCTCTTTTCTAGAAGGGATTCCTAGAAGATTTGGGGCATCCTAATACCTCACACGATTCTGAAAAATACGTGATTCTCAGACATCCCCTGCACTTCTGGTGTTTTGCCCTAAGGACATCCAAGAAAGGCCTGGAGCTGGCCAGGTTCCTCTTCTAATTTCCTCCTTACATGGCACTGTTTCTTTTGAGACAGGAGACCACAGTAAGGCTTGGGCAAGTGTGAGGGAGCTAGACTCTGTAGCATCTCCATCAGGAGGCTGGTAGTGGAAGAGAGAATCAAAATCATTTTGACTCTGAGACCATATCCGTATTCGATCTCATTTTTGCAGACCTTTCGCTGTTCTAGGCTGGTGTTTCTGTCTGATGAGGCGAACACAGCTATAATCACGCTCTTGGCAGACCCAGTCACATAAAGTAGGAGCGTACAACGCAGACAGCCTGATGTGTGTTCACTTCATTGTGCTTGCTGACTTTGAGCTGGTCAGAAGATGATGTGACATAAATAAAATGGGCTTCTGATTTTAAACTTCGAGCTCGAGATTCAGCATTTAGAGAACTCTACCGAGGCTAGTTATTGGTAAATTTATGGTCTCTGAATTTTATTTTTTTCTCTGAATTTAAAAATATATGATTAAGTAAAAAAATATATAAATATATATATATATATATATATATATATATATATGATTAAGTAGAAGACAAGACGTTGTGGCTTTAAATATCCAGGTATTGCAAAGGAGAGTTCGAGATCTCTGGAATACTTTTCCCAAATGAAATGGGGTTTGCTCTTTTTCACTTCGGTTATTTTAGGCAGTCATTAAACAGTTGTTAGCCAGTTTCGTACGTTTATATAAAACTGCATATTTGAGGCTCTAAATGCCACAGAAGTTCCAGTGTAAACAGAGGAGAACAGAGTCAGTGCTTTACACGGAAGCGCCCGGCACTCTACCTCATTCCAATTGAGGAAATGCTTGCAAGTCCAGGGCCAGACACAGGTTGACTCACCCCAGTAGTCAAGGACGTTCTGGTTAGTGAGTTGGGACCGAGAGGGCAGATCCCGGTACCAGTGCCACGTGGGTCAGCTAGACTTACTTTGTTCCACAGTTACCGATTGTGTCTCAGACCCTGGTAAATGTCTCATAAATGCATTCCACTCTCCAAGAGAGTGTGGATTATGAGCTGCTGGCTCATTGCCAGACCGATGCTCATCAGCCCTCCAACAGGCATGCCAAGAACATTCTCTGTTCGGACTGTCAGTGCCTAGCGTGGCAAAGACAGCGCTCGCTCAAAGTGACACCTGTCTTCGGGGGTAGGCTTTGCAACTCACGCCTAAATATGGTGAACGGCTCTGATACTGGCCAGTTTCTCCCCCAGTTGCTGTTGAGAAAGGAAGGGGGAAAAAAAAAAAGGAGTAGAAGCTGCTGTTGATTTCCGGGTAATGTCTTTGAACTTGAATTTATCACGAGAGTCGAGCCTTTGGTACAGAGCATCTTATTCACTGTTTCGTTAATCAGAATGCATTTGCACTCTTAAAAAGCTTCAGTCTGGATCTCTGCAGGGCCTTTTTTTTTTTAATATTTTATTTATTTGACAGAGAGAAATCACAACTAGGCAGAGAGGCAGGCAGAGAGAGAGGAGGAAGCAGGCTCCCCGCAGAGCAGAGGGCCCGATGTGGGGCTCGATCCCAGGACCCTGGGATCATGACCTGAGCCAAAGGCAGAGGCTTTTTTTTTTTTTTTTTAGATATTATTTATTTATTTGACAGATAGAGATCCCAAGTAGGGAAGAGAGGCAGGCAGAGAGAGAGAGTGGAGGAAGCAGGCTCCCTGAAAGGCAGAGGCTTTAACCCACTGAGCCACCCAGGCGCCCCTCTGCAGGGCCTTTTAAAAATTCCTGGTTTCTAGCTTCTTTCGTTTGCAGTGGAAGTGTAGCTCTACCGACATTAGCTATAGCTAACACTTACTGAGCCCTTACTGTGTTCCCGGCTTTGTTTTGCACATTTTACATATATTAACTCATTTCATCCTCAAAGGAGCCCTATCAAAAGGAAGTTATTTTTGGTATGGCCATACTTAAACCCACTGTGTAAAGCTATTTAATACAGCAGCAGCAATAACGACACGCTTTTGAGTGTGCCTTACACACAAGTCACTTAGTAAAGCAAGTCTTTACTTTTACTGTGCCATTGAATCTCATTGGTGTCATTGGTGTCTAAAACAAACTCCTCCCTAATAGAGAGGTACTCACCTTTTTTTTTTTTAAAAAGCCAACATGATGGATGAAACGCCTTTATATGTGTGTCCCACTTGATTCTAAAAATAATCTTGGAGGCTTTGAAACAGTTGTCTTCCAGGCAACAAAGCTTACATGGTCAATTTGTCTGTTTTCCTGATTTTATCAGTATCGTGTCTGTAGATTCCATCCAATCCTGAGTTTTTCTTGCTATTCCCCTAGGATGCTCTCTTATGCTTCTCTTTCTCCCCTCTGCTCTTTCTCTCTTTTCATTTTCTATGGGACACTCCATTATGCCTCTTAGCTATGTGAGCATTGCTCTGTTAGAATGATCATGACATTAGCCAACAATTTTCAGAGCTCTCTGATGGCAGGAACTATGTTCTATTCATTTTCTCGTTCTTCTAGCACCCAGCATTGGGACCTGGCACATTGGGAGCACTCAGTAAATGTTTACTGAATGAGCAAATCTCTTCCTTCCCATTCCTTCTTTTCCTCTGCCAATAACCTACTCCAGACACTCATTATTATTTCATGCCTAAGGTATATCAGAATGTTTTTGCCTGCACATAACAGCAAAGACAACTCAACCTGGCTTCAGCTATAAGGAATTTTACTGGCTGACAGAACTGGAAGTACAGAGATAAAGCAGGCCTCAACATGGACTGAATCCAAGCACTCCACTGTTTCTTTGTGATTCTCTTGGCCCTGTCCTCTTTTGGCTAACAGTGTGGTGGTTACGGGAGTTCAGATCCTCAGATTTGACCCCAGATTTGGCCAACCTGTATCTTAGGAGTGCACTTGTCCTGGAAATTTCTAGAAAATACCACTTTGTATTTCATTGGCTTGATTTGGGTCACATATCTGTTCTTGAACCAGTGTCTGTAGCCTGAGGATTGCCATATTCTGATTAGTCTGCAGCTGGATTTGTGAAATAGGCAGTGGCATGAGGGAAGGAATTACTTTGAGATAAAAATAGAGTTGGGTCAGCTTCTTCAAACATATGGCCTTTTATGGAGCATGGGTGGAAAGGTGACTAAATTTAAGGTACTGTTGGGAAGGGGAGCTGGACTTGGGGGTAGTAGCCATCAATATGATGGCTCTCTTTATAAAACTAACTGGAATTTCTCCCTCTGGATGCTCCCTCCTTCCATACACAGAGCCACTAGATTAATCTCTCTGAAACATGATGTTTGTGATACAACCCTAAATGAAAGAATGTTGATTGGCTACTTGTTGCCTGTTGAACAATATTCTGACATTCAAGCTTCTATTTAAGACAGTCCTGTTTTATTCTTGCAGATTCATCTTCTAGTTCTCTTCCATACTAAAACTAGTATTGTTAACTGAATGTTTGTGTGACCCACAAATTTTTATGTTAAGATTCTCTTCCATACTAAAACTAGTATTGTTAACTGAATGTTTGTGTGACCCACAAATTTGTATGTTAAGATTCTAACCATCTAATGTGATGGTATTAAGAGATGGGGCCTTTGGGAGATGACTAGGTCATGAGAGTGGAGACCTTATAAAAGGGACCCCAGAGAGCATTCTAGTCTTCTTCCTGCCATGTCAGAATATAAAGAGAAGGTACCCATCTGCTTTCTGGAGCAAGGCCCTCACCAGATCCCAATCAGGAATCTCAGGCCGTCAGCCTCCAGGACTGCGAGAAATAAATCACAGTTATTTATAAGCTACTCAGTCTATGAGTTTGTTACAGTAGCTTGAATGGATTAAGATAGCTGGGCTTTGGCCAAATTAGTTTACTAATCATTCTCTGATAATGTAGGTTTATACCTTTGTTTTATACCTTCGTTTTCATTTCCTCCACCTAGACTGCTTTTCTTCTCTGTGAATATCAAAGTCCTAACCTTGATTTCAAGATCCACCAAAGAGGAGAAAGAGAAAAGGCCAAAAAGTATATTTAAAGCAATAATGGCTGAAAACCTCCCAAACCTGGGAGAGAAATAGACATTTAAATCCATGAGGCCCAGAGGATCCCAAATAGGTTGAATTAAAGAGGGATACCCCAAGACACATTATAATTAAATTGCCAAAATTCAAAGACAAAGAATTTTAAGAGCTGTGAGAGAAAAGATGGAAGTTACCTACAAGGGATCTCTCATAAGCCTATCTATGGATTTCTCTACAAAAACATTTCAGACCAGGAGAGAATGAGATGACATATTCAAAACATTGAAAGAAAACAACTTTCAATCAACAACTCTATACCCAGCAAGGCTGTCCTTCAGAAACAAAGGAGAGATAAAGACTTTTCTGCTCTTCTGAACAAACACAAGCTGAAGGAGTTCATTACTAACAAATCTGACTTACAAGAAGTGCTAAAAGGAGTTCTTGGAATGGAAATCAAGGAATACTAATTAACATCATAAAAACACAAAGAGATAGGGTAAATCTCACTGATAATAGTAAGTCTATAGTTACAGTTAGAGTCTGCAATATGGTAATAGTGATGTATAATTCATTTACAACTTTAGTTTAAAAGTTGGAAAAAAATGAATGTAGTCAAAGTAACCATAGCTTTAAATATGTTATTAGTTACACAATATAAAAAATGTAGATTATAATAGCAATAATCTATGATATGAGGGGGAGAGAAGTGAAAGTGTAAAGTATATGAATTTTGTTGAAGTTAAGTTATTATCAGTTTAAATTTGGGTGCTGTAAGTTTAAGATATTTTATGTAAGCCTCATGGTAACTACAGGGAAAAATCTTGTAGTAACTACACCAAAGAACATGATAAAGAAGTCAAAGCATATTGATACCAAAACACGTCAAAACAAGAAAAGACAGCATATAAGAAAGAAGGAACAATGAATATACAAAACAACCAGAAAACAATTAACAAAATGGCAATAGTGAGTCTTTACCTAATCAATGATTACTTTAAACATAAATGGATTAAATTCTTTAATGAAAAGACACAGAATGTATGGATTAAAAAAGTAAAAATAAGAACCAGATCCAGCCATATGCAGCCTATAAGAGATTCACTTCAGTCTTAAAGGCACACATAGACTGAGACTTGCAGGGATAGAAAAAGACATTTCAAGCAAATGGTAAGCACAGAAAAGCAGAGATAGCCATACTTATATCAGCCAAAATAGACTTTAAAAATGGTAAAAAGAAACAAAGAAGGTAACTATATAGTGATAAGGGGATCATCTATCAAATAGAACAACTGTAAATTAGGGGCACTTAAATATTTAAAGCAAAACTAACAGAGCTAAAAGGAGAAATGAATGGTAATACAACAATAGTTGGGGACGTTAATACTCTACACTCAACAATGGATAAATCACCCAGACCCAAGAATCAATAAGGAAACAGCAGATTTGAAAAACACTGGAGACCAAATGGACCTAACAGACATTTACAGAACATTCTATCCAGTAATAGCAGAATATACTTTCCTCAACTGCACATGAGATGTTTTCTAGTACAGACCATATGCTAGCACACACCACAAAACAAGTCTTAGCAAAATCAAGAAAATTGAAATCTTACCAAGTATCTTCTCTGACCACCATGGCTTGAAACCAGAAATCAAGAATAAGAGGGAAACTAGAAAATTCATAAACACATCAAAATTAAATGACACTGTCCTGAACAACCAGTGGATCAAAGACAAAAAGGGAATTTAAAAGTTTCCTGGAAAATGAAAATAGAGTATACCAGAACTTTTGGGATGCAATAAAACAGTTCTAAGAGGGAGGTTCATAGCAGTAAATACCTACATTAAAAAACAGGAAAGATCCTAAATAAACAATCTCTGCCTTAAGGAACTGGAAAAGAAGGAGCAAATTGAACCCAAATTCAACAGAGAAAAAGGAAATGATAATGATTAGAGCAGAAATAAATGAAATAGAGAGCAGAAAAACAATACAAAAGGTTAAGCAAACTAAGTGTTGTTTCTTTGAAAAGATAAAACTTACCAGTCAGAATGGCTAAAAGTAAGAAGTCAGGAAACAACACATGTTGGTGAGGATGTGAGGAAACGAGAACCCTCTTCCATTGTTTGTGGGAATACAAGCCAGTACAGTCACTCTGGAAAACGGTGTGGAGGTTTCTCAAGAGGTTAAAAATAGAGCCACCCTATGATCAGCAATTGCACTACTAAGTATTTACGCCAAAGAGACAAACATAGTGACCTGAAAGGGCACTTGCGTCCCAGTGTTTATAGCAGTGATGTCTACAATAGCCAAACTGTGGAAAGAGTCCAGATGAATTGATAAAGAAGATGTGGTATGTATGTATGTGTATGTGTCTATATATAGATATGTGTACATACACACACACACACACACACACACACATATACACAATGGAATATTACTCAGTCATCAAAAAGAATGAACTCTTACCTTTTGCACTGACACTGATGAAACTAGAGGGTATTATGCTAAGTGGGACACATCAATCAGAGAAAGACAATTATCATGATTTTGCTCATATGTGGAATTTAAGAAACAAAATAGAGGATCATAGGGGAAGGGAGAGAAAAATAAAATAAGATGAAATCAGAGAGGGAGACAAAGCATAAGAGAGTCTTAACTATAGGAAGCCAACGGTTGCTGCAGGGTGGGGGTGGATGGATGGTGTAACTGGGTGATGGAGATTAAGCTGAGCAATGATGTAATGAGCACTGGGTGTCTTATGCCACTGATGAATCACTAAACTTTACCTCTGAAACTATACACCATATGTTAATTAAATTTAAATAAAATAAAATTTTAAAAATGAAAAAGCTGACAAACCCTCAGCTCAACTAACCAAGGAAAAAAGAAAAAGGATCCAAATCAACAAACTTGTAAATGAAAAAAGGCATCAGAATAGGTATCACACATAAAAGACTGAAACTGGACCCACCTCTTCTATACCACTCAAAAAAATTAACTCAAAGTGGATTAAAGACTTAAATATAAGACCTGAAACCATGAAACTCATAAAAGGAAACAGGAGCAAAGCCCCTTGACATGAGTCTCAGTCAGGTATTTTTGGGTCTGACACCTAAAAGCACAAGCAACAAAATTTAAAAAAAAGAAAAAAAAAGAACAGTGGGATGACATTTAATTTAAAAGCTCTGCACAGGGGTGCCTGGGTGGCTCAGTCATTAAGCATCTGACTTCAGCTCAGGTCATGATCCCAGGGTCTTGGGATGGAGCCTCCATTGGGCTCCCTGCTCAGCGGGAAGCCTGCTTCTCCCTCTCCTACTCCCTCCAGCTTGTGTTCCCTCTCTCTCTCTCTCTCTCTGTCTCTGCCTCTCTCTCTGTCAAATAATTAAATAAAATCTTAAAAAAAAATAGAATGCTTCTGCACAGCCAAAGAACCCATCAGCAAAGTGTAAGGAAAACCTACAGAATGGGAAAAACTATTTGCAAATACATACTGTATGTATGATAAAGAGTTAATATCCAAAACATATAAAGAACCCATACAATGTGAGAGCAAAAAAACCAAAACAAAACAGAAAAACAAACAAACAAAAACAAATAACCCAATTAGACAATGGGCAAAGGACCTGAATAGGCATTGCTCCAAAGAAGATCTATGAGAAGCCAAGGAGTACATGACAAGATGCTCAGCATCACTGGTCCTTAGACAAATGGGAATTAAAACCGCAGTGAGATATCACCTCACACCTGATGGGATGGCCACCATCAAAAAAAGGCAAGAGAGAACAGATGATGGTGTGGTTGTGGAGCCAAGGAGACCCTCGTGCACTGTTGGTGGAATTATAAATTGGTGCAGCTGCCATGGAAACAGTATGGAGGACCTTTAAAAAATTAGAAATAGAGCTACTATGTGACCAAGCAGTTCCACTTCTGGAAATGTATCCCAAAGAAACAAAAACACTAACTCGAAAAGATATACGTATCCCTATGTTTATGGGAGCATTATTTGCCGTAGCAAAGACATGGAAACAACCTAAGTGTCCATCCGTGAATATATAAAATAGAATATTTTTCAGCCACAAACAACAAAGGAATCCGAGCATATTTGACAGCATGGGTGAACTTGAAGGCATCCTGCCGACTGAAGTAAGTCAGACCGAGAAAGACAAATACTGTGTGATCTCACGTATATGTGGGATCTAAACAAGTCAACCAACCATTAGAAAAAGAGGTCAGATCTGTGGTCACCAGAAGTAGAGGGTGAGGGGAGGGGAGAGTTCGATGAAGGTGGTCAAAGTGTACAGACTTCCAGCTCTAAGATACATAGGCACTAGGGAAGTCATGAGCATCACGGCTGTTTGATATGCAGGGAAATTGTTAAGAGAGTAAGTCCTAAGAGTTCTCATTACAAGGAAACCATTGTTTCTTTTTTTTTTTTTTTCTTTTCACTGTATATGAGAAGATGGATGTTAGCTGTACCTAGCGTGGTACTGATTTCACAGTATGTGTAAACCAAACCATCGTGGCGTATCCCTTAAACCTACCCTGTGATGTATGTCAGTCATTTCTCAGTAAAACTGGGGTAAGCAGGTGGCTCTCTCTGAAGCATTTCATTATCGCTCTGTTTTGAATCAAGGTGCCTCTACTCTAAATATTAGAGCATTTATTAAAATAGCATGGTGCTCAACATAATGTTGCCTTGCGAGATTGGATAATTTTTCATTTAAATTAAGTTTATTTTTTTCTAGTCTCCCTGAAGGTAAAATTAGTATATGCATTCATCATGCTCTTCCTGCCTAAGTCACTTTCTTGCAGTGGGTAGATGCTCAGAACGTAGCTTACGTACACCCACTGAGGAGAGTGGTAACAAAGAAGTACAGGGGAATGATTGGAAATGGGAAGGTTCTAGCCAGCTGTTTGAAAAGGTAGTAGTACAAATACAGGCACTGTTCAAGATTCTAGAACTTAGAGCAACGAATAACCAAATCCCTTCCCTCAGTGAGGGAAGTTTCTGGTGGAGAGATGGCCAAACAAATTAACATGTGGTAAAATGTCCGATTGTGCCAGCCGCTAAAGACGAAGGAAAATAAGAGGATATTTGAAGGTAGAGTGAACAGGGAAGTCTCTGACTAAATCCCAGGATGGAGCACCAAGAGATGATGTGGGACAGAGGGAACCCCGTAGGGCACAAGCTTTGAAAACAAGCGAGAAGGCTGATGTGGTCCAAGGGCACAGATGGAACAGGAGCCATGGGAGCTGGGAAGGTCAGGGGAGCCATTTGTAGACCATTCCAGAAGTTCAATTTTAAGTGACATAAGATGCCTTCGAAGGATTTCGATCTGGACAGTGGCCTGGCCTGATATATATTTTAAGAAAATGACTGTGTCTTCTATGTGGAGAAGAGAGATTGAGGAAGACCAGAGACGAGGTGTTGTGGAAGTGGAGGTGAGGGATGTTGTGGCCGGGTCTGGAATGTTAGTGTTGGACCTGGGGCAGAGCGCTTGGATTCTGTCTATAGTTGAAGATGGGAGCATCGGGATTTGCTGATGAAACGGTTCTGTGATGTGCTTTCGTGTGTGATGATAAACAAAGGTGGGTAAAACGGAATGAAGTAACATAATCGTGGCTTTTCAAATAGAATGTGTCATTTAGTTTGAATTTTCAAGAACCACATAGACATCTCTCAACAGTGGACTTTTTCAACAATTGCTCCTAAGAAGCACTAAAAGGTTCCAAGATTACTTAAGAGTACTAAATAAATGACAAAATGATAAAATCAAAGGGCACTTGGAGTGATCATTTGTATTGACAACATTGCGATTCTGAAATCTCTGTTTTAGACATCTTTTTAGAGACCTGGCGTTAATTGTATTTTTGATATTTTGCTGTGTTGAACATCTTTGTTGTGGGAGGTGTAATTAATTTGAGACTATTTTGATTTCTGTAATCTGTACCTTGTACTCATTTTTAGAATTGACTCAGTTTGGTATAATCTTCGGTATATCGTGTGACTTGCCCAAAATTTGAATACACATCTCCTTTCCATGGATAAAAGAAAGGGGAAATTTGTTAGAATTAGTGCAGAAGATCAAGCATAAATGCTTTAAAATAATACAATTTAAAACAACTAAAATAATATTTTGTTTTAAAAACTGTTAGGCATGTTTTCTGTAATATTTGGTTATTCATCATTTTATCTTTTTTAACGAATTTGTTTTTTTTTTTGCCTTGACAAAGCACTACTTCCAAAGCATTTAATATTCTTATACCAGATTTTTCTGAGAACCTCAGAACTTCCTCGAATTCATTAGATTTTACAATAATTTTATAATCATCAGGTGGCAATGATTTGTCCCCATTTCTTAAGTCATGACAATGTAAGAAAGAGGAAAATGAGTAATTGCCATTAGAAATTATTTTCTAGTGCCCCATGCCTGCAGTAGCCTCTTTGTGGAACAGCTTTCTTCCTGGAAGAGCAGGTGTTTGCACCACATAGAGCTTTTTGCACTGAAGTTCACCTCCATGGCATTCATACTGACTTTACAATGGGTAAGAATCTGGTTTCAGCAGGATGATAGGGCTGATGTTCATTTGCTGTTATGATCGAACTAAATCAGTTGGATGCTAATTTTTTGATACCCCTCTAGGAAAGTTATTTGTTTGCTTATTAATGATTTACTCCTTGGAGCAATTTATGTATGTATTCCTTTTATTCATTCTTTCAGCAGAAATATATTGAGTACTGTCTTTCTCTGGCCACTGTGGTTACTTCCTCACTAGAAATTTCGAAACAGTAATCCTGCTAGAGTTCTTACCCACTGCCTTCCTTACAAAAGGGTCCAGTATAATTTTTAAACCTCTTGCATGGGTGGAGGGCCCAGTACAAGAGAACAGGTAGCATTTATAGCTTCCCTCCCCTGTATCTTCCTCCCTGCTTTGTCAGATTTTCTTTAATTGTGTGGCAAATTTTTGCATTATGCAGCTACATAGAAAATTATTAGTTTGTTTATTTATTTTGGAGAGCGAGCACACATGATTTGGTGGAGGGGTAGAGAGAGAGGGAGAGAGAATCTCAAGCAAGCTCCATGTCTAGAATGGAGCTCGATATAGGGCTCGATCTCATGACCCCGAGATCATGACCTGAGCCAAAAGCAAGAGTCGGACACTTAAGTGTCCCAGATATCAGCCACCCAGATGCCCCAGAATGATTAAAATACTGACTTTGATTGCAGGGCTCTTCAACCAGAATTTTACCAGTGTGCTGCTCATAGACAGCTCCTTATTTTAGAGATAGATTAGAGAAGGGAGAGCCCGTGCCTTAGACTCCTGAGATAGAAGGCAAAACTGACTTTTGGGAGCACCTGGGTGGCTCAGTGGGTTGGGCCTCTGCCTTCCGCTCGGGTCATGATCCCGGAGTCCTGGAATCGAGTCCTACATCGGGTTCCCTGCTCAGCGGGGAGCCTGCTTCTCCCTGTCTCTCTGCCTACTTGCGCTCTCTCTCTGTGTGTCAAATAATAAAATCTTTTTTTAAAAAATTGACTTTTTGGGCGGTGAAAGATTAGTGAAAAGTTACTTGGAAAGATAAGCAAAGGTGACTGTGGACACCCTCACGATGTCACCTGGGATAACCCTACTGGCTCCTCTGGGTGCGGTCAGACAGAGCCTGTGAGGAAGGTCATCCTGCATATTCGGATAGCCAAGTATTCCTGTTACCTACTACAAGATGATAGATCTGATTTCTAGTTTCTTCCCTGGCTGTGACTGAGTTCCTGTATCCCTCTTCTCTGGGCCTCAGTTTCCTTAGTTCCTGTTACCTACTACAAGATGATAGATCTGATTTCTAGTTTCTTCCCTGGCTGTGACTGAGTTCCTGTATCCCTCTTCTCTGGGCCTCAGTTTCCTTAGTTCTCAAATAAAACATCGGGTATGACCTGAATACAACCCCTTAAAATCCTTACTGAAATCCTAACCCCCAGAAGTGATGGTGTTGCTAGGTGGGGCCTTTAGGGGGTGGTTAGGGCAAGTGGGTGGAGCCCTCGTGAAGGGGATTAGTGATATTACAACAGGGACCCCACAGAGTTTCTCCCTGTGAGGACACAGTGAGACAATATGTCGAAGAACCAGAAAGAAGGCCTTTACCCGGCCATCCTGGCCCCCGATCTTGGACCTCCCAACCCCCAGAACCATGAGAAGTAAATTCCTATGGTTGATAAGGTACCCGGCGTTTGGTATTTTGTGACAGCTTGAGCAGAGTAAGACGGCGCCAAACCTGATCACGTGGAGAACCTCTTTAGAATCTGAGAGACATGAGTCCGAAAGTCAGCTCGGCCGTTTACTTCACATTCGTTCTTAACTCCTCGAAGGCTTCATCTCCTCACCCGAACGGTGGATATACAATCTCTAAGGTCTTAGGAAAATTCGAGATAATATAGAGTAAGGATTTAGCATAGGGCCGCGAATGGCAGCCAGATAGAATGAACTGGGAAGGCTGTAACAAGGTCCGTATTTCCAGAATCCCTCTCAGGTGCTGTCTGGGCGTGTTGGTCCGTTCTGCGGGTAACCCCCATCTGAGATGTCGTGGCTCCTAGGAAGGGCAAGCTCTTTGCCCTGGCCCTCTCGGTCTCAGGCAGAATTCACTTTGCAATCTGATGTTCTTGCATCGGAGCTCGCTTTCTCAACATACAGCCTGACACCGTGGAATGAGGTCAGTTCCCTATTGTCTCTGTAATTAAATTAGACCAAATTGTCATTGTTTAGAAAACTCTGTTCACAGGGTCCTCATTAACGGAACCACCCGTGAACGTTGCTCCCCCCCCCCCCCCGGTGCTTTCAGCTTCCGTCACCTCCACCCCTGTCGAAAATGCCAGACTCTGCACTCCCGAGCAGGTAGTTTCTCGTGGGTACACAGGAGACACATGAGAATGAGTGTTTGTTCTCTCGCCGTAGCACCCAGATCCGATTCTCAATGAAGACGTGGTTCCTTCTGTATCCCACTCCACCACCCAGAAGTAGACAGAATCAGGCCGGCGCTGGGGAGCAAGGAATCCTCATCCAGTGGCATCCCAGAGCGGGCCAGTGGGTAGGCTGTGGCAGGGCCAGGCTGACTGGCGCAGAAGGTGTGAATTGTGAAGCCCTTACCGTAGAAGGGGCTTGCACCAAGGCTGGGAATTAGCTGTCTTTCCTTTATAGAGATATCATGGACACAGAGGGTTGTGTAAGTTTCAAGTGTACAGCCTGTGGTTTTGATACTTCTCTATTACAATGTGATTGCCCGTTAAGGCCTTAGCTAACACCTCTCTTGCATCACGTAATTATCATTTCTTCTAGTGTTAGGAAAGTTCCGATCTAGTCCCTTCGCTTATCAAGTGTGCATAACACAGTTCTGTTGTATAGAATGACTGTGCTATGTATAAAGTCTGTGAGTTATGGGTATGTGTCCTTAAACGGCAGCTCCACATTTCCCCTACCCCCCAGACCTCAGTAACTACCATTCCATTTTATGGTTTTTTCAAATTTTCTTTTTTTTAAGATTCCCTATATGAGGTATCATCCAATATTCATCTTTCTCTGAGTTCTCTCACTTACCACAATATTCGCAAGGTCCATCCATGCTGCCACAATAGCCATTTTTCCTTGTTTGAAATTTTTGACTTTCTCTTTCCTGTGTGTATCCTTTGGGTGACACACCTTGACTTAATGAAGGAAAGCTTTCCTTTTCAAAGTAGTGATTTTTTTAAAAAGATTTTTATTTATTTATTTATTTATTTGACAGAGATCACAAGTAGGCAGAGAGGCAGGCAGAGAGAGAGGAGGAAGCAGGCTCCCCGCTGAGCAGAGAGCCCGACGTGGGGCTCGATCCCAGGACCCAGGATCATGACCTGAGCCGAAGGCAGAGGCTTTAACCCACTGAGCCACACAGGCGCCCCCAAAGTAGTGATTTTATTCCAAATTACAATGTTTTGCTATTTTCCTATATCCCATATATTTCATTTCCTATATCCATCCACTAGTACCTTGAGAAAAAGATGACTTAATAAGGGAGAAACTTTAAATAAATCAACCACACCCCCATATGAGTGCATATACATAATACACGTGTACATAGGTCTGTGTATGTATAAAGACAGAGATGTAAGAGTTACATGCGAATGATTGTCGACTACCTAGCAGAGGCTGGAGAGTGAGCAGATAGTTAAATGTATGGTAATGAGGAAAGAACAATGATTGTGCTATAATTTCCCTACTGTTTTTTTTGGGGGGGGCTATTGACAGCTATTATGAAAAGCAGGTTGTTGGAATACAAATCCTAAACAAAGAACTGTCATTGTATAAGAGCATTTTATAGAATCTGTCTTTTGAAATACAATAAAAAATGTCCACAATCCATGTTTCTCAGCTTATGCCAATTACCCATTGTGTTTGCGCTTACTCATTAATGCATGCAAGTTTCAGTAGGAAAATACAGTTGTTTTTGTAAATGTTAGATGTATAAGCCTCTGTAAAAACGGGCTCATTCAAACAAACAAACAAAAAAGCAATCAGATTGCAAAATGGCAAATAAAAGGGGAGCCTATCCTTATAAAAGAAAAATATTAAATTTTAACATGATGTTGCAATAGACAAAGGGACCTACTGCAGACTTTTCAAGTGCTCATTTTGCTTCCATCGCTATGGTTCGGCTTACAGATGGTCCAGGCGATAGTTGCTATAGAAACCAAACCTCTTTCATCAATCTCTCTGTGTTGCTATGGTGTGTTTGGGGTTGCTGCACGTAAACTTTTGTATTAAGTGTCATTTATGTTTTTCATGACTGACCTTATAATGAAGCATATCGATTACTCATTAACCATGAAATGATGCATTACCACTAACCATCAGTTACTAAGTAGAACAGGGGGGCCTGAAATTCTTTGTAGACATGTGCTGTGCCTTTGCAAACCAGGCTATTTGAAACATTAATGTGATTAAAAAAAAAAACAAACCACAAAACCTTGCTCAAATCAACAGAAGTAGAAATCTTTTTTTCTTGAAACTGATCCTTTTTCTTAAGAGATTGGAGATCTCCTCAAAGCTAACAGGATTCAGAAATCCTATATGGTGATTTTTGCTCTGACATTTTGTGTGTGGCTTTAGGCAAATCATTAACCTCTGGAATTAACCTCTGGATTCATTATCGTAAGATAATGAGACCCTGGTACCATAGAGTTATGTATAGGAAGCTCCATGAGGATTGGTACACACCTGTTTTGTTCACTCTTGTGCATTCTGAGCCTGGGAAGTGCCTAAAGAAAAGAGCCTGGAACATAGGAAATACTCAGTGGTACTTGTTGCTTGAATGAACACGCATGTTGTTTTCTGATCACATGGGCAGCCTGTGTTTTAATTTCTGTGTTAAGTCAGTTTCAAGAGTAGGCTTCTTTTAATTTTTTTTAGAGACTATTTATTTATTTGACAGAGAGAGATCACAAGTAGGCAGAGAGACAGACAGAGAGGGAGGAAGGGAAGCAGTCTCCCTGCTGAGCAGAGAGCCCCATGTGGGGCTCGATCCCAGGACCCTGGGACCATGACCTGAGCCGAAGGCAGAGGCTTTAACCCACTGAGCCACCCAGGCGCCCCTTAATTTCATTTTAATTTAACAAATGTTCATGGAATTGCTAGTAGTGGCAACATGCTTCACTTCTTGTTTGATTCCTTACATTTTACAAAATACTTGGTTTTCACTGCTGGGATTCTGGGTTCTAAATTCCCTAATTATTACTAATCTGTGGACCTCAAGTATTCTGTTATTGTTGTTGTTGTTCACAGTTTCAGGTATGCATCCTTGAATATAAATTTTCTGATCATTCTTTTCAAGGCACACTAGTTTTTAAAAAGATTTTATTTATTTATTTGACAGAGAGAGACACAGTGAGAGAGGGAACACAAGCAGAGGGAGTGGGAGAGGGAGAAGCAGGCTTCCTGCTGATCAGGGAGCCTGACACTGGGCTTGATCCCAGGACCCTGGGATCATGACCTGAGCTGAAGGCAGATGCTTAATGACTGAGCCACCCAGGTGCCTTCAAGGTACATTATTAACAGGGCACTTGGCTATCCAATGCTTTGAGGCACAAGCCTTTGACTATAAACATACTACTTCTCTGCCTTTGAGAAGATTACTTCCCATTGCTGGACTCAATTTTCTCATCTATATAATGGGCATAACAATAGTTATTATGAGAATTAAATGGATTCATAAAGTACTAAGCCCAGCAATTGGCAGAGGGGAGAGTTTTATAACTAGTAGCTGTTGTTCTCTGTGCACACAGAGAGGATGTGCTTGAGTCTAGTTAGTTGGGAAGTCAAAAATCTGTGGGTTAGTTGACTTCCTGTTTCTATCCAGTCCCTCTCCCTGCAGTGCCAGCTCCCACATTTCCACTGGGTAGGCCTCGTTTAATAACATTAGTCATATTCTATAACCTACCGGTCTTTTGAGATATTAAAAAAAAAATCCTGTGCAGTTTAAAATCCCAATCAGAGACACGCTTCAGGTCTGATCTCTGTGACCTCCAAACCAGACTCCTGAGTCTGCAATTGGGTGGGGCTTGGTTTGTTCCTCAGTCCTTCCTTCTTCTCAGCAACTTGGACTTGGCCCCTCATCAGACCTAACTCATCTGGTGCCTGAGATGAGAACCGATGGCAGCAAAGATTCTACACAACCTTCCAGAGATGGGAAGATGTCTTAGTTCTTGCTCAGATCCTGCTCTGGTTCCCTCCGTTGCTGTCTGCGGGTGGGTCCTGGGGAGAGCGCACGCCTGGTCACAGTTTCCCCAGGCCCCCTCCCTCGATGAGGATTCTCCGAAAAGGATGACCATCTCTCCTTTGGGTTCTTGCCAATCCGCCCTCTCCCTTAACTTCCTCCCCAAGTGGAGCATCCTCTTTCTTGGACTACTGTGGGGGTCCTCCTCCCCCTCCAACATGCAGGCTGCACCATGCAGCCACAGACACCGTGACTCCCCCGCCATGCTGTGCCGTCTTCCCTCTTCCCTGCTGGAAACTGTGGCTCCAGCAAGCCTTCTTCCTCCTTCTGCAAGGACTTGTTTCAGGAAGTGTAGATGTAAGACACAGGTGTTTCCATGTACTTCCCCCAAACTCCCGAAGGCCCGGCCGGACTCTCCCAGGAACTCCCCGGCCTGCTCTGACCCTCTCCAAAGGGGCTGCTGGGTGAAGCAGAGACGCTTCCTGCTGGTGTTAAGACGGGGCGAGCAAAGGCCAGGATGAAGGTGCCCGTGTCCTTTTCTTGTTGGCGGGTGAAGTAGGCTGTCCTCGCACATACAGATACGTCACATTTTTAAATCCTCCGTGGAGCAGAGACTGCTATATCTTAGTTAGTAAACATTTCACCCGAGAGCACTATAATACATGTAGTACATTGTATTGTACAATACATGTAGTGTATTGTATTGTACAATACATGTAGTGTATTGTATTGTACAATACATGTAGTGTATTGTATTGTACAATACATGTAGTATGTACAATACATGTACATATTGTACATGTAGTGTATGTATAGTGTATTGTATCATTGGCCACAAATTAAAGTTTATAATACATATGGAAGCTATAGCGTACTTAAATGTAAAGGTAAGCACCTTTAAGACCATCAAGTTTAGAAAATCGTTTGCACACATTCGTTTATTGTTTGATCCTTCATTGTTCTTTCTTTTCAAATATATTTAACAGGTGCATTCTAATAAATATGACATGTTGCACGCCATACTAAAGGAACTTCATTTGTGACTTAAGAATAATTGCTCTGAGGGGCGCCTGGGTGGCTCAGTTGGTTGGGCGACTGCCTTCGGCTCGGGTCATGATCCCGAGGTCCTGGGATCGAGTCCCACGTTAGGCTCCTGGCTCCGCAGGGAGTCTGCTTTTCCCTCTGACCTTCTCTCCTCTCATGCTGTCTCTCTCACTCTCTCTCTCTCTCAAATAAATAAATAAAATCTTTAAAAAAAGGAATAATTGCTCTGAAACAGATTTATCATTGTACCAGCAGGAACAAAAAGAAAATCAGCAGAGTTTTGATGTGGAATTCTACATCGTGCGAGTTGACGTGTGCATATTTTGTGCTGTTTTTTGTGTTTTACTCTCAAGGCTCTTCTTAAAACCCTGAATGTTAGGAAGATACAAATATGAAGCGTATCAGTGATGGCTGCACACGAATACTAAGACCCACGAATACTAAGATCCATGGGCTGACAACCCTTTTCTTTCTTTCTTTCTTTCTTTTTTAAAAGAGTTTATCTATTTTATTTGAGAGAGAGAGAGAGGCAGAGGGAAAGGGAGAAGGGAGCCCGAGACGGGGCTTGATGCCAGGACCCCAGGCTCACGACCGGAGCAGATGGCAGACGCTTAGCCACCTGAGCCAACCAGGCGCCCCTTAAACTTACTATTTTAAGGCAGGTCCAAGCAACGGAAGATTCCATGTTTAGGGAAAGAAAACCCTTAAGTGAAGACAAATTCTGGGGAATCCTCAGGCATGGGAAAGCGCACGTCTGTGTAATAACGAAGCGGTGATGCTGAGCCTGTCCTGTGTGGGACGCCGTGCCGTGTGTCACTGTGTCGCTTGGCGGTGGGGAGATCACAGCATCGCAGGGGGAGAATGCTCCTACTTAAACGGAAACTAAATCCAGCCAATGCAAAACAAACTTAATCTTTTCCAGATTAGCTGTCATTCCCCATTACCTGCAGAACGGTTGCCTTCCCCTGCTGTGGGTCACAGGCTTGAGTACATGTGAAAAATAATGTAAACAGAATGCCTTATTAATGCTTGGAAGAAGACTGCCTTAAAAATGACTTTGCATCACACACACAAAAATGTGCCCCCCCCCTTTTTTTTTTTAAACACATCATGTGCCTTAGGCAAGAAACAGTTCAATGGCAAGATCAACTTCATGGAGCACTAAAAATTTTCTTTGAGAGATGGATGTGTTTCTCCAGGGGCTTTCTGCTTTGACATACAAATGGTTATTAAATTTTCAGGGAAGGTCTTCTTTTAACTCTCAATGTCAACCCATTTTTTACTTTTACAGCAGGAAAAAGAACTGAAGATGTTCTTTTCCAGATGTTTCCATCTTGCTTTTCATTAACGGCGTGGTTTTAGAAGTTGTTACCTGATTTTGATCTGTATTGTACTGACAGATCTATTTGCAAATCTGTAAAAATATTGCAGTCTATTATATGTTTCATTGAGTTGGGAAGAATTGATATATATTCACTACTGATGTATATTTATATATAACATATCAAGCTTGATGTCCCGAGCATTATATCGTTATAATTAGTGCCAACAATTCGGTTTTAAGGACAACATGATATAGTCTTTTTTGACCTTAGGAATTAGTGTTTCCAAAATTATTAAATTATTAATTATTGGAATTTGTGTTTCCGAAATTATTAAATTATTAATTATAAAAATTGAGCTACTCATGTGGTGACTGTTACTCTAAACACATTTAACAGGAGAAACCACATACAGTCTAAAAAAACCTTTTTCTCAATCTACATATTTTGTGAAGATAAAAAAATTCGTTTCAGTATGCAAAAGAGAAGATGGTACTTTGTCACTGAGAAACTGTTGAAAACTCTTTACAAACATTTAGGCTTTAAAATGGATACAAGCAGTGGCTCCTGGATGGCTCAAGTGTCTGATTCTTGATTTCAGCTCAGGTCGTAATCTCAGGGTTGTGAGACTGAGCCCCATACGAGGTTCTGTGCTGAAGAACCTCTCTCCCTCTCCCTCTTCCCCTCCTCACTCCTGCCCCCCAACTTGAACATGCTTGTTCTCTGTCTCTCTAGAAATAAAAATAATAACATGGATAAAAGCAAAAACAGAAAAAGGAACAAAGGAAAAGAATGTCTTTCTTCATAGCATCAGACACTTAAAGATGATTTCGCAGAGAAACTTTGCTAAAGTTGATGAAAAAAGATTCCCTGTAAGTTTACGGCAGGAGAGAATGTTCTGTTCCTCAGTTCAAAAGTGAACTGGTCTTACTATGGCCACATTTCTGGTGATTCCATTTTGGAGCATGACACCGTTGGGACCCATCAGGCAAGGGCTCAGACTTTTAGACTGTATCAAAATATAGTCAAATTGGTGAGGGTAGTCGATTTTAAGCCAGTGAGAGTATGTCAAAGGGATATGCAGATCTGGAATAGAGAGAAAAATACACACATACATGAACTTCTTAGAGAATCCTCTTTGATAAAATGTGATTTTTCTTTTCCCGTAGACCTTGGCGGTGACTAAGTATAGCCAATAAATGGATTGTCACTGTCATCAAGAACCTGGGCTTTTGGATTCTGGAGAAGACCTGGGTTTGAGTGTTATGCTGCTTGCCAGCTCTATAAGTCTGGGTTACACTGACTCACCTCTTCTAAACATCAGTGTCCTTGTCTGAAAATTGATTTTTATAAAGGATTCTCCCTCCTAGAGCTGTTTGCCTCAAATGTAACATTAATATAATACTGTTATGGGTCCAAAATTCAAAAGTAACCTAAGTTCTCCCCTCAAGCTGCCTATCTCATCTTAACTGAGGAATTTACATTCCTTCAAAGTAAATATACAATATTTATGATATTTTGCATGGAAATGTAGAAAGTGGAATAACAGAGTTGATAGCAGTTTTCTATTTAGACTCAGTATGCGGGTTAGGATCGGGGTCCTCTATTTTCCTTCTGTGCCCAAGGACACGTTTCTCTGCCTTTGGAGGTTCCTCTTTCCCCTCCTGGAAACAGGCATCATTGTGGTCACTTCTCTGCAGAATTGGCATGAAGATTCGATAAGGAGTGTCTGAAGCACTGAGAATGGGGCCTGCCTCATGGTGAGGTCTCCATGCATATGAGCTATTCTTTTTTTTTTTTTTAAAATTAAGTGATTTCCTTTTTTTTTTTAAGATTTTATTTATTTATTTGACAGACAGAGATCACAAGTAGGCAGAGAGGCAGGCAGAGAGAGAGGAGGAAGTAGGCTCCCTGCTGAGCAGAGAGCCTGACACAGGGCTTGATCCCAGGACCCTGGGACCATGACCTGAGCTGAAGGCAGAGGCTTTAACCCACTGAGCCACTCAGGCGCCCCCAAATGAGCTATTCTTATCATTGTGGATGGTTTAAAGAGACTGGGAGAAGGGGTTAGTAAGTTGGTTTGAAGCTGAGAGACAGGAGAGGAGAACCAGAAGAGCAGGGAAAGAAGAAGATAGAAAACCAGGCTGCAGAAACAATGGGACTGGGAGGCAGGAGACTCTTGGTTTTGAACGGATGGGTAGATGACCATGTGACCTTCTACCTAGACATTCGCATCATCTCAGAAACCCTAGTCTTTGGGATGCATAATTCTCTGTTCTTTATATAAACATTTATTAGCAAGTAACTTGACTGGTTCTGTTTTTTAAAATGTACCATGCAACTTGAGGGACACCTGGGTGGCTCAGTCAGTTTAGCATCTGACTCTTGGTTTTGGCTCAGGTCATGACTCAGGGTCTTGAGATCAAGCCCCACGTCGGGCTCCATTCTCTCCCTCTCCTTCTGCCCCTCCCCCAATTGATCTCTCTCTCTAAAAAAAATGTATCATGCAATTTGGAAGACAAAAAGGTGTAAAGAATAATAAAATATTGATTGGGTTCATTTTTATGGCCAACACAATTGATGCCCTTCGTGTAGCATTCCCTTGCTCTCCCACTGGCAGAAACCATCACCTTAATCCTTAAATTAGTCCCATGCATTTTTCCCATCTTCTTTATGTATGAATATGTCTTTAAGTGATGTATAGTACTGAGTGTGCTTATGTGTTTTCCTGTAAGTTGTATTTATGTGTTTCAGCTTTATATAAAGAACAGAATACTAGAGTATGCTTCTAACACTTTTTGTCTGCTAAACATATGGTTGTAATTCATCCCTAATGTTATACATAAGGATGGTTCATTCATTTTCATGCAGTAAAGTATTCTATTGTGTGAATGTAGTACGGTTCATTTTAGTTAGTGAATATTTAGGTAGTTTTCTTTTTTCGGCGTGAGGAGTGGTCAGTGGCTATGACCTACAATAACGCCAGGAATACTCAGGTGCATGAGCCCTGCTACAAACGTGCAGGAGTTTTTCCGGGCAGTGCTTTCATGATCCTTTCTGAGTTATGGCGCATATGGAAAATCATATTTTTGTAGGCCATTCACAGTTGCAGCCCTGGCCCTATCTCCCTACCCCCAACCAGCATTTAGCTTCTCCTAGAGCTCAGTGGAGTGATCCCGCAGCCACAGCTGGAACTCATTTGCTTCAGTGGCCTGATGGAGAAGCTGTGCCTAAGGTATAGGTTGGAATGGGATGCCCCAGTTGTGACTTTTGCCTGTATTATTGTCAAATTGTTCTCTAAAATAGCTGTGTCATTTCCGCATCCCCAGCAGCTGTGTAAAGAGGTCTCATTCCTCCATGTCCTTCTCAACACTTGGAAATACTGGACTTTTTCACATTTTTGTCTGCCTGATCCTCTTTTTGCTTTTATACCGTGCCTTTATATCTTTTGCCCACGTATCTGTTGTGCTGCTACCTTTTTACATGGGGCTGTATAAGACATTTATATATTCTTTGGAGTAACCCTTCGTCAGTTACAAGTGTTGCAAAGATCGACTCCCAGTCTGTAAATTGTTTTTCCACTTGTTTTTGTTTTTTTGATGAGTATAAGTTCTTAATTGTGATGTTGTCAACGTCAACAATTTTTTCCTTTATGTTTCTCATTTCTTACCGTGTAAGAAATCCTTCCCCGAATACTAAGGGCATAAAAATATTCTTTTATGTTTACTTCTAAAATTTTTAAATTCTTGCTTATTTGCTTTTATGATATGAGGTAAGAATCTAATTTTATGTTTTCCGTCTGGATAATATATTGTTCCAGGGCCACTCGTTAAATGGTCTTTTTTCCCCTACAGATTGGCAAGGACAGCTTTGTCATAAAACTAAGCACCTGTTCTGATTTTAACCTTAGGTTTAATATGTTTTGATTTTGAAAAATAGAACTTTAAGATAAAACTGTGGCCCTCTTGAAATTAAAATCACTGGATTGGAATAAGAAGATTTGGGTTCTGAATCAGACAGAGAGCAAGAGCCCTAGGGCGAGCCAGTAATATGAACAGTATATATGATCTGAGTCCAGAGTGTTAGACTGTTTTGGCTTTGAGTATAAGTTCAGGTTCTTCTACTCTGGGAGTTTGTGGTGAAGCACATAAGGAGGAAAGGGAATAGAAGACCCTACCTCTCTACCCTTGATAGTTGGTCACATGACTCAAAGCCTGGGTACAGAGGGAACCCCCCGGGACTGCTTTCCTCATAAGGGGGGGGTGGCTTGTGATAGACCTTTGAGGGTGGCAGGGGCTCAGTGAAGTGAAGTGAGTCCTCAACCTCTTTGGTCTTAGTTCCCCATCTATTAAGCAAAGACCATGAAGCAGGCTATTTCTCATGCTTTCAGCCTTTGAGAGTATGGGCCATGTAACTACGCCTAATTGTAAATGAGTCACTGAAGAACCACAAACTGGCCAGTGGTTTTCAGGGTCTGTTAGAAAGCCTTATCTTTGCTCTTTCAAAGTTGGGTGAGGTCTCATTTTATAATGCCTGAATATCATATTTGAAATAAATGTCAGCTTAATTCAGGAGAGTGCAAAAATATTATTTTTTGAAGAATTTCCCCCACTTCATTCCATAATGTAAATTATCCTACAAATAAAAGTACTTCATTAAAATTCTCCACTCGCAGAAGTGTCCATTTTATTGATGTGTTTTCAGTGACAGAGCCCCTTTGTGAGTGAAATTGCTAGAGACTGTGGGGTGGGAAATTACTCTTTTCTCTCCAGCACTGCGGTCAAACACACCCCAAAACACCTCTTTTATGCTACTTGCAAAGAAATATAGCATAACGGGGCACCTGGGTGGCTCAGTGGCTTAAAGCCTCTGCCTTTGACTCAGGTCATGATCTCAGGGTCCTGGGATCAAGTCCCACATAAGGCTCTGCTCCGCAGGGAGCCTGCTTCTCTTCCTCTCTCTGCCTGCCTCTCTGCCTACTTGTGATCTCTGTCAAATAAATAAATAAAATCTTTTTTTTTTAACTTTTTAAAAATTAAAAAACATATAGCATAATGGCTAGGAGAACCATCTCTGGAGTCAGATCAGATTCTGGTGATCAAGAACTGGAAAGATGTCTCTGAAGATGTTAATCACCTTCTCTAAGCCCCGAATTATTTTTTTTCCTGTGAAATGTAGATAGTAGGCGTGAATCATTCACATGGCCTGACTCTTTAACAAGATAATGCATGTTAAATACGAATTGTTAGTTCACATGACAACTGGCCAATATGTGCTACCTACTAATATTATTATTCGTGTATTTGTACAGTTTTTTATTTTTATTAAAAATTATCACACGAGCTCCAACTCAGTGCGAATCCTTTACCCTTTGACTGCAGGCTTGTCCCAGCTTATTTCCCAAAACTTTAAATTTCTCTACACAGAGTTGACCTTATTTGCCTAACGCACTTATGTGATCTGGATCAGACTTTACCCTTAAGAAGTGATTTGTCTTTTTATCATCTACAGTGGTGAAAAATTGTAAAGATAAAAAAATTTAGAAAAATCTTTTTCTACTATTCACCTACTTTTCTTTGTTATATAATCCAAAAATATTTTTGGAAGTTCAGTGTCCAAAAGACACATTTTTAACTTCTGTGTTATAAAGGCAGTTCCATATCTTATAAACCAAAAAATGTTATAAAATCCTTTATTATGCCTCTCACAGCCCTGACTCCTCGTCCCAGGTAACAGGGTAGACAGGTAAGAATCTTCACAGTCATCTGGCAAAGGCCCCTTGACTATATAAGGAGAGAAAGTAGTTGTTAAATTCAGTTTATGCAGCCCCAGATAAAGCAAAACAAAAAGCCAAGAGTTCTGATACTGAAGACAAAATCTATTACGTGAGCTTACTTGTTTTCAGCGCACTTAGTAGAACGTCAAATGAGCAGAATGCCCTGTAGGTCAACTCTGACTCATTTGCATATGCAAATAATCTTGGCAGTTAATAATTTAATATTTTGTGAAACAGTAAATATTGTATTAGATTTATCTAGCAAATGAATATAAATTCTTTGCCATGAAATTTGCATGATTTTTTTCCCTGCAGTCATCCTTATTCTAAGCTCTTAAGATACATTTTTATAAAGAATAAGGACTTCCTCCTAGTACCATGCCCAAAAATACATAAAGAGAGTCTACTAAATATTTTTAAATAGAAGATTAATTCCTGATCATTCCATCAGATTATCATAAATGTTCTTTTCCGAACAAGAAATATCCTCTGAATTTCTATTAGTCAAAATATAATTCCCAGAAAGGCAGTAAATCCTACGCTCATCCATTATTCATGTCCTATCATTCTCCTGATTGGAGGTTGGCAACCTGGGAACACATTGAAGAATTAATTAATGATAAAGTGGGTTATTTTCCGAACTCCACGTTGAACTTGAAAATACAGGTCTTTCATGAAATATCACTAGTCCTTTATATTTTTCCTGCCATGCATTTGTATGACAAATCACTGCAACTCACCTTCCTCTCTTTCATTCCAAGTGTGTAGGGACAAATTCAAATAAAACATTGTTCATTTCGTTTCCAGATAAATGAAGCAAAACTGTATGCATGTGTAAATGTTCTTAAAAATCTTTGGCTGCCCTCCATCTTTTAATTTTAAAAACTTTCAAATGTGGGAGCTACCAAAATCAATGACTTACAGGACCGGACTGGACGGAGAGGTTGTCTCTCTGTCATTCCTGCTGCATACACACACACACACACACACACACACAGAGTCAGGGATCACAGAAATGGGGAGAACTTTGGTTCCCATTGTTTATACCATTGTTCTTACTTACACTATTATTTATAGAACTAAGCTTTTATTTCACAACTGTATCTTTTGGCTATTTCCGTGGAAGCGCACTCAGCCTTATTCTGGAAGGTACCCACATTTCTTTCACGTCCCTGACTTTATTTCAAATTCGTTATCTCAAAAATTGCAGAGGATCTTGTAGTGGACTTAAAAACAAAGGTTTCTGCCTGGATTCATTGAAGACCAGAGGACCTCTACATCTGCGTCCATTTTGCCTTACACAGCGATGATATAAAAAATATTTAAATATGTATTTAACAACTGTCTAGAGCAGCAGGAGCAGCCTGTCGGGGAGAGCACCCCCAATAATCTTGCAGAGATGTTGTGTAACCCCTGTGCTTGTTGGAGTCTGGGGACGTTTGGGACAGTGATGTGATGAGGGCTGTGAGGGCTGGAGCAATAAGTCTTTATGAGCCAGTAGGTAAGTGTTCAGGATTCTAACAACCGGTGTGGCTGTGACTGTGTGTGGCACCCCGGCATCCCCGAGTCATCTCCTCCATGGTAATTTGCCCAGACTCTGAGAAGAATTCTAATACTTATGATCACAATAAAAGTATTACTTACTACTGACATGGCTTGAGTGTTTAGGGGGAAAAAATGGTGGCAAAATCTTTGGGCTTTATTGGCTGTGAAACGCTCACCTTGTAGGGCCCAAATGATGACAGCTAGAGTCAAAAGTATATTGAGCGTTCCCTCACTTTACTTTCCAGCTCCGGGGATGGCATTTCATGGGAGCAGTGACATCTAGTGTTCCCTCCCAAGACAGCAGTGACTCTGTGCTAAGTGATCGTGTTTATTTCAGCAGTAGACGACAAACTAGATTACTTCTGCGGGCCCGACTCTCACCATTTTCGAAGCACGTCACATTAATCTAAAGTCAGGGGCCTGGTTTGTTGCAGATTTTCATAAGCACTGGGGCAGGTCTGGCTGGGAGGCCAGACATTTTCTTGTATTCTGGCCTCACTCCACACGGTACTCAGCTCAAAGGCCCCCTGGGAATAAGGCATTTCTGAGACCAATCTGAGGCTTTGCAACAAATTTTGAGTACAAAACTTCTTTTAATAAAAAGATGGCACAAACTCAAACCTAGCCTTCCCCCGCTAATGCATTTTGACTCCACAATGGTCATTTTGAATTAGGTATGATTGGAAAGGTCTTCAGAAATAAAACTGGAAACTCACCAACATCTGTTAGGGCTACACTTGTTCTCACTTTTGCTCTTATTTATTTATCTCCCTCTTTCTCTTTGCATGCTTGGGATTTCATGAATATTTTATTTATACTTCTTGGTGCACACAGCAGTGAGGAACTGAGTCTGAAAAAGGAAAAAAAAAAATCCTTAACCTTCCATGGCCCACTGAGGACACCATGTTGATATTTAAGAGTAGCCTGTGGTTTCTGGAGTTTGTTTGTTTGTCTAATGTTAGTGGGAAGTCGGTGCTTTTATTGTTTCTTACTTAGATCAATTCTCAGTGCTTTTCTTGCTGGGCTGCAAACAGTCAGGCTCATGGTCCTGTGTACCTTTGAAGTTCCCAGTTACTACCCTTCTGTAACTCTCCTTTTATTTTAACATAAAACAAGTTTTTGTCTTCCCTGAATTTCTTGAGTATGAACGTCTCTCATGGAGTCTACCTGAAGACCTTTTCTGTAGGCATCTTCAGCCCCTTCCGTTTTAAGCAAAAACAAACAATATATGGTTATTTCATCACTGATAGGCATGTCCTAGGATTACAACTTTGTGCACGATGATTAGCACCTGACTTGGTGAGTGATGTCAGTAATTCAGTGCTGGACTGTGCGTGTCTCAGCGCTTTTAAGGGCATTTAATTGTTGTGGACGATTTTTTTTAACTGAAAGCTGGTAGGGAATAACACAACTGTTCAATGTTGCTGGGAAGTTGGGTGGAAGAAGGCTGAAGCGCCACCTGCTGGTACCTTCCCTTTTCTCGCAAAGTACAAAGTACTTGTGTTTTTAGACCATCTGTTAGGTGAAACTTAGCCATTCCTTAATCTCTCCACATTCCAAAACAGAGGTCTCATAAAAAGTCTCTTAAAAACAAGCATAAATAAATGCATCGGCTTATAGGTTGCCACTAGGCGATGGGCCAAGGACCACGTAGATGTGTAACCTCGTTGGGATGAAGGAACTATAATTGCATTTCTTTAACCAGATAACCCAGCTACACTTGCTGGATTATAAATGGAAGCTTCATATTCATTCATTTCCTTATACGTTTTTTGAACAAATATTTACTATGAGCCAGGCATGTGGAATGTATCAATGAACAAATACTTCTTACTATCCTATATCCAACTCCAGGAAATTCTCTGCCCACATGGGTTCACATTTTATGGCATGAATACAGCTATAAACAAGAACCCTAATAAATAAACCTATTGTTTAGTATGGCAGAAGCTTATAAATGTTATTTAAAAAAAAAAGAAAATACAAATCAGGGTAAGGGAGGATGGGAGTGTATGTTTCCATCCTCAGTGGTGAGGTCAAGACAGTCCTCACTGAGAAAGTGTCATTTGAGCAAAAGTAGGTGGGAGAAATAGGTCCCGTGGATATCTAGGAAGAGAACATTCCAGACGGAGGGAAGAGTGATGGCAGACCCTTCAGGAAGAAGTATGTCCAGTGTGTTCACCAAGAAGACCAATGTGGCTGGGACAGAGAGAAGGAGGGGAGAGGGCACATAGAGCAGGAGGGGAGAAAGGAAACCAGGCCAGCACATACAAGTGCTAAAACATGTTTTGCTCTTCTGTCTGCCCCCCAGGAAATGCTGCCCTTAAATCACCTTTAATAGTCTTTCCTTGCTGGAGATAGTTGTGTGTATTCTAGCTTTTTTGAAGGAGTCTCACACCATTATGAAGAGCCCCTTGTATTTTTGGTATCACTCTACATCATGATTGATGTGCCATTTTATCCCTGGATTACATTTTGGAGGACATTCTAAGGTTTTGGAGAGAACTGAATTCTCACACACTATATGCACTGGGGCTGTGATGGGAAAGGCACACAGCAGACTGCTTTTATCTAATATGGCATTGCCATTTTAATAGAAATATTTCCTGTTTGACTAATCCATAACAAATGGAAATACATGGCCAGAGTTTGTCTTACTAAACCCTGAAGTTATTTTTGCCATTAACGGGATGATAATATACTATTTTGATGCATCAGTTCAACTAAACAACCCATCAGTTAAGTCACAGAGACAGACTGATTTGCATTCCCACCATATCAGTCCCCTTTGAATCTAACTCATGCAATGAATTTGAAATGATAAAAGTACAGATTCTTTAAATTTTGTTTATTTTTAAGATTTTATTTATTTTATTTGAGAGAGAGTGCATGAGCAGGAGAGAGAGCGAGAGAGCAGGTGGAGAGAGAGAGGGAGAAGCAGGCTCCCTGCTCAGCAGGGAGCCTGATGTGGGACTGGATCCCAGGACCTGAGATTATGACCTGAGGCAGACGCTTAACCCACTGAGTTAAGTTAACCCACAGGCGCCCCCAGATTCTTTAAATTTTAGATCTCAAGGAACTTTCCTCTAGTGTCACTCTTCCATCCCACACATGAGAAAATAGAGGGCTAGAGAGACTTTTTCTGAGGTGTAGCACAGCTCTTCAAACCGCTGTACATGCATCTCAAATTTACCTCTTCTTGAAAAATGCCTCTGCCTCCAAAGGTCAGAATGGTATTTTTCCACTGTCGTCCTTACAAGAAGACAAGTGGATTTCAGAGATTTGCTGGTTATAACTTGTTCCCTTTTTTTTTTTTTTGCCTCAAATATAAGATGACTCAGCAGCCATTGTTCTGTGAGGTTGGAGAAATACATGATTTAAGCTGGTGGTGGAAAATAGGAGAGTCACGTGACTCACTAATGTAGTTTCCAGGTGCTGTCGGCAGAGACATCTGACCTCAGAACCGTTAGCCTCTGAGAACTAGATATTGTTAACTTTAAATACAGTCACCCGAGAATGCTATTCCTAATCCTTTCGCCTTGTCTTCTTGAGGCATACAGCCCTGGGACAAATTGTCAAGGACAAGTGGACTAGCAAAGAAGACATATTTAGAAATTCGGTCTGGCTCTATATGTCACTTACAGACATAGTAGCCAGTTGGGGCATATTTGGGCATATGAAAACTTGGGGAAATTCGCTTTTTACATTTATGTTTCCCTAAAGCTCAGTAGCTTCTATTATTCATCTTATCGCTGACTGATTTTACTTTGAATTTTAGCTCCTCTTCTTAATTAACTACTTATTGGATAGTATTATCTCTATTTCTAGCATCGAGAGGACCCTAAAGAAGGAAGTTTGAATTTTTCCCCTTTACAGGAAATTACAGTCTCCCTTGTCAGAGAAGTTAACCTGGAGAAGGCAGGGAGCAATTCTGCCTGGCTGGCTGCTTTGTTCTAGTGAGAGAGGGACTTAGCTGAGGGGAGAGAGAGAGAGAGAAAAGGAGAGGAGAGAGGAAGGGTCACCAAGCAACTTTCCAGACATCTCAGTCCTCTTCCTCAAGTCTCAAGAGTTTTCAGAACTTGACGCCTGAGCAAGTAAGTATATTAAACCCATTGTAAGGCCAACTACAACAATATTGATTGGGTTGTGGAGCCATATGGAAATTAAGAACTTACTGTTTCTTACGCCACACACACATTTGCTAATGGCCGGAACTACTGCTTATTTCCATCACGATTCATTAGATACCTCACCAGGTCCAATTAGAGAAAAGTATTTGCTTGTGAGCCCTGTAAAACCTTTTTAGAAGACCTTCATATATATCCATGAAAGAGAAATTAACCTATTTGAAAAGGCTATCTCTTTCTCACCTGGTACCGTTTTGCTTCCACTCACCCAAGCCAGTCCAGAATCTCAGAATGCATCTTGTATCCTATCTTTATCCAAAACTGCATCCTACTTTTTGAAAGTAGAATGGACTGAATTATTATTGAGGCAGAGTTTCTCTTTATAGAAGTATCTCAGCTAATAAATGAAGAAGGGCCCGAGAAATTATGGTTTCACCATTCTGCAATCCTAATGATCGATGGGCTGAAGCAGTGATGTCATCGTTGCTAACTCCATAAAGAAAGAAGGAACAGGGGCGCCTGGGTGGCTCAGGGGGTTAAGCCTCTGCCTTCAGCTCAGGTCATGATCTTGGGGTCTGGGATTGAACCCCGCATCAGGCTCTCTGCCTGCTTCCCCCCTCTCTCTGCCTGCCTCTCTGCCTACTTGTGATCTCTCTCTCTGTCAAATAAATAAATAATATCTTAAAAAGAAGGAAAGAAAGAAAGAAGGAACCTGGCCTATGTTCCTCCTTTAAAGTGTCCTTGCCACGTCCAGATAGAAATCTGATCATGCCTTTAGATCTAGCTAGCAGTCTGCCCTGGAACGTGCTCAATGACAATGCAGGAATTCTAAATCCAGAATATGTGGAACTCTATAGGACAAATGGCCAGTTTTCTTCCACAACCAAATTGCAAGGGAACCGATGGGAAGGGATGGAGGAGGAGCTACAGGGTAATGAAAACCCAGACCAGTAACCAGTTGCAATGTACAGTCCTTATTTAGATCCTGATATAAGCAAAAAGTAAAAAAATAAAATAAAAATAAAAATAAAATTAAAAAATAAATAAAACAAACATCACCACCAACAACAACAAAAAACAAATGCTCTGGGACAATAGGGGAATCATTACTAGACTGGTTGTTTACTACTATTACAGAATTACTGTTAATTTGTTAGTTTGCAGTCATTCTTATGGGGTTCGTTTAAAGTAATACCCATCTTTTAGAGATACAGGCTATAATTTTCATGAATGGAATGAAAAAAATAGTACTGAAATTAAAAAGCACATTGATAAATTATATGAAACTTGTCTCAAAATTACACTTTCATTCAACTTATTTAATTTCATTTAACGCATTTTTTTCATTGTTCTCTGTATTACATAAATGACCCATCAATTACTGACACAACTTGAGGAGACTTGACATTTTGCTGTCATTCACAGGCATGTGTTAGAGGCATGACACACAGACCAATAGCACCATTTACATAGGATTTGGAGAATTACTAATTTTGCCTCAGAAAGAATTCTGTAATTTTGATACTTTTGCTTAATCCTCACATGTGTGGTCTTCAGATATGAACTGTGGTTTAAATCATATACCCAAAACTTTTACTTATATAATACTAAATATTGACTATTTTTTTTAAAGATTTTATTTATTTGAGGGGCGCCGGGGTGGCTCAGTGGGTTAAAGCCTCTGCCTTCGGCTCAGGTCATGATCCCAGGGTCCTGGGATCGAGTCCCGCATCGGGCTCTCTGCTCGGCAGGGAGCCTGCTTCCTCCTCTCTCTCTGCCTGCCTCTCTGCCTACTTGTGATCTCTCTCTCTGTCGAATAAATAAATAAAAAAAAAAATCTAAAAAAAAAAAAAAAAAAAGATTTTATTTATTTGAGAGAGAGAGAGAGTGAGTGAGAGAGCAGGAGCCATGTGGGGTGGTTGGGGGGGGGGGGCAGGGGGAAGGCAGAGGGAAAGAGAGAAGCAGACGCCCTGCTGAGCAGGGAGCTGGGCTTGGGGCTCGATCCCAGGACTCCAGAATCACAACCTGAGCCCAAGGCAGAGGTTTAACCAACTGAGCCACCCAGGTGCCCCTGAATATTGATTATTGTTACAAATCATCACAACTGCACAGCACTGTAGAGTATTATATCATTTAAAAATCTAGCCAGCAATGTGTATGCAGCCAGTATCTGTTGAATAAGTGAAGTTTCGTTTAGTTATGTTAGGTTTTTTGCAAGAAGAAAAGAATCTTATACCCTTAATACATTCCTCTTGTTCAATAATTACTGACCACTATGTTTTACAAGATTTTAAGAGTAATCATTATAATGAAAATATACCACTTTTTAATACTCATGCAGAAAATCACATAAAACAGAATGCTTCTATATTTCTTTTTTCTTTCTTCTTCTTTTTTTTTTTTACTTTAAGAAACTTCCTTTTATTTTAAAAAGATTTTTTTCTTTATACACTATCACATAGTCACTAATGAAAACTCCAAATGTACTGGAAAAGTTTTCATTACCAGACACAACCACTATGAACATTTTTATTTCTGTTTAGTCTTTTTAAAAATAAAGCTGTAATCATATTAAGAAATACTCTTGCTTTCAGTTTTAGAGACAGAATTGTATTGCATAAATGTTTTCTTCTACATTTCCTCTTGGCATTATTTTTCTCTAATAAAACAGGAACTTCTCAGCTTCTTAGAAAATGGGAACTCTGCTATCCAGTGAAATATGTAGAAAAAATAGAAAATAAGCACAGTCAACACTTTTCAGTAACATATCACTACATCTTTTAAAAAGGGAGGCCTATTTTTAAATTTTCTAATATTCATATTTATTTATTTGCCCTGAGAACAGTGGGGCTGTTTGAATTTCTAGAAATAGTGTTTAGTTTGGTGAGTACTGTTTTTGGATGGATCTGGAGATTAGTAACCAAACAAATTATACCAAGATATAAAATAAAGAAATAAAAAAATATTGTGCCTTTGCAATGCTTTCCTCCTCTACACTGTTCTTGATCAATGCTACTGTTGTGTTTTGTCTTTGCATTTCGATGGCTACTAGAACCTGGAGCATGTAATCCGACCTCTTTTAGTTTTTTTTAAATGTAAATGAATAGTATTTTTTAAATTTTTTTAAATTTTCTTGAGTTTTAAAACTTTTTGTTTGCATATTCTAAACCTTAACTATCTTTTACTTTATTATTTATTTATTTATTTATTTGACAGACAGAGATCACAAGTAGGCAGAGAGGCAGGCTCCCCGCTGAGCAGAGAACCCGATGCGGGGCTCGATCCCAGGACCCTGAGATCATGACCTGGGCCGAAGGCAGAAGCTTAACCCACTGAGCCACCCAGGAGCCCCACTTTATTTTTTTATTTTTGTTTTTTTTAACTATCTTTTACTTTAAACAAGCTCAACTTTTGAACTCCATCCTTTTGGCCCTAAGCATGTTGAAGACCTCCTTTCTCTCTCCCCTCTCCCCTTTTTCTTCCTCCCTCTACCAACTTCTTTTTTTTTTTTTTAAAGATTTTATTTATTTATTTGACAGAGAGAGAGATCACAAGTAGGCAGAGAGGCAGGCAGAGAGAGAGGAGGAAGCAGGCTCCCTGCAGAGCAGAGAGCCCGATGATGCGGGGCTCGATCCCAGGACCCTGAGATCATGACCTGAGCCAAAGGCAGCAGCTTAATCCACTGAGCCACCCAGGCGCCCCAACCTCTACCAACTTCTTTCAAAAGAAATTTCTAATTCCTTTCTAGGCTCAGAGCTCTGCGTGCGAATAGGAAACAGGTTTACACAACTAGAGAAGACACCAATTGTGGGAAGTGAGTTGTCTTTAAATTAAAGAAATTCCATCCCATTTGTTAAGATTGCTTGGTTCCTTGCAGTCTCTCATCTTGCAGCTGCTTTACATTTTCCAAAGGCTTGCTTTCTTTATCCCAGGAGGGGATGGAGCAGATGTTAATCTTATTTTTGTGAGACCTAGGCAGTTGGAGTTAGATCAGGCTAAAGAGCTCGTGTTGGACAGAGCTGGACAAGAACCAGCCTGTTACCTGTGGTTTCTTGCATCATAGAGTTGGAGGTTATGCCTTGGGACGGGAGGCATATGTCCCACAACCGTGACCAACCAAGTGTTTCTTGGAGTTCGCTGGGCTCTTGGCTCACTCTTCCAAGGTATAAACTTTATAACAGACTTCCATGGTCTACAGAGCCAAATTGAAGTCAAGCCAAGTCCCTGGTCATAGGAGCAGAAATCAGTTAAATGGCCTCACCTTGGCCATCAGCACCTTGACCCAAATGTTTATCTGTACCCCAAAGTCTCACTGCCTTTTCCAGATTAGCTTAGTGTGGGCACCAAAAAATATTTGCCCATTTCTCTCATCTTCTCTAAAGTAATTGTTCTCTGGTCAGCGAGGCTTCCTTATATTCAAGGTCAAGGGCATCTTACTACTTACCAGACATTCCATTTCCTTCCTTATAAATGATGACTATTCCTCAGTTTTCCGGCTTTCTATTAAAAAAACTTCTAAAAGATGTGATCCATCGTATTCTTCCATGTCGGGAGGAGTCAACGGGAGCTCTTAATTTCGGATATTATAAATTCCCTGGCAGGATGAGGGTGGAGAAAGTGGAAACATGGCTAAGTAGCTTAGCAACACTTCAGTGGTATTAAATCTCTACTCGCTGAAACATTTTCTATGTCATCTCAAAATATTATAGTAGTTTTTCACAATAAATATTCCATCCCTCCTTTTACAGAACAGGAAAGCGGGGTTGTGACAAGTGTGACCAGAGTCAGGTCTCAATGTGGATTTGTGGAGACTACAAGCCAGCTATCCTCTGATCCTCATTCAAATAATATCCAAATCTGTGGAACATTTTCTTAGTGGGGGAGTGGGCCGGCAGTGATGGTGAGGGATGCTTTTCTATTTCCATTCGTGGGCACTGGCCACTTCGGCAGAACTTGGGCCCATTTTGTCAGCTTCCTAAGACTTACCAGGAGATCTGAGATCTTTTCCCAAAGTAGTCTGGCAGAGTTCCCCTTATAGACCAGTTCTCTACTTTCCACTCCTAAATTTGCTGTGATGCTAGGTTACATGGCCGGTGCATGGTAAAGAAGGGGTTTAAAACCTGATATTCCTGTGTCCTTTGCTTCCACCATCTGCCAGCACTTTTCTTTTCTTTTTTTTTTTTTTGAGTTTTTATTTATTTATCTGACTGAGAGAGAAAGCAGAAGCAAGTGGAGAGGCAGAGGGAGGGGGAGAAGCAGACTCCCCACTGAGTGGGGAATCCCATGTGGGGCTCGATCCCAGGAGTCTGGGATCATGACTTGAGCCGATAGTGGATGTTCAACAGACTGAAACACCCAGGTGCCCCTGGCCAGGACTTCTTAAGATTCATGAATCCGTGGTCAGATGAGCATTAGTGAATTTTGCAACTTTGATTGAGTGTCCGTTCTATGTCTTACATTCTGTGTGTGGCTTTACAATTGACAAAGAGTTTTTCACAGCTGTAATCTCATTTAAACCTCACCCAGCAACAGACATAAGAGGTGGGCCAGGCAACATCGCAAGCAATTCTCCTTCTCATTCAGAAGAGGGCCGAGGTAGAGTCGGGCACTCCTGTCTCTTAACTTCAGGTTTCATGATTCTCTGTCACTTCTGTGTTACTGGGTTTCTTCCAGATGCTGCTGTTCAGCCTGGGAATAAGAAAAACGTGGGGGGAGAGAGGGAGGATTACTTAGTAGCTGCAATTTTGAAACAAGGAGAATGGCCACTTATGAAACAGTTTCTTCTCTAGTAGCTCCTAAGGATGGCATTAGCGGCCCACCCAGGTTAGCTGCTGAAAAGGAAACCTTCCATCTGAAAAGACTATAGTGATAAAGCATTTCCTGAAACTAGAGTAAGAATTTTATGTTACATTACCTAATGGGGTCATCAAGGCTTCACGGAGATGATGCCATTGGAAATGGGTCTGGTGAGTGAGTCCGAATTTATATCCAAAGCCAAAGGGGGATAAGAGGCAACACCTTCCTCACTGAGAGACAGAATAGGAACACACACACCCAGAGGTATGACAGGGAATGGAAGGTTCTCGAATGGTGAGTCCTGGCTGGGCAGGAAGTTAGCATTAGGTGTAGGCTGGGAAGTGGCGGAAGCTCCTGGGAACTTCTTTGCCAGAGGTTACAGAATCAAAGAGATGTTTTAGAATAACAAATGACCCAGTTGGGAAGGTGAGCTGAGGAGGAAGGCCCGGAGAGGGGATACTCACGTTTTGAATTTAGTACTTAACTCCGTCATAATAAAAGTGTTTATTGGAAGAGTGAGAGGGAATAAGCGGTACCTTCAATGTAATCTTCTGAAAAGAGAAAAAGTAACAGTTACCATTTTTATATTCCTTGAAGTGAGAAGACAACCCAGCACGGAGTATCATTTTGTATACAAATGAAACCCTCACAGTCAAAAGGTTTGATTATTTGACGACTTATTTAAAAAATAATACTTGGCTTTCAGGCGGAGATGGAAAGCGTCTCCTTCATCCTGCAACACAGCACAGAGCAGTAGTGACGGGTGCGGCTCCTAGAGACACACTCCCCGTGTAGGAATCCCAGCTCTGCTGTGTCCTTGCTGTACGACCTTGGGTCTGTTACACGGGGCGGGCACAACTCTTGGAGGGCCTGGGGACAGAGGTTAGTCTGTGACTGTAGTTAAGTCCTCTGCCCGGTGTGCCTTAGGTGAAGTACCAAATTTTCATCCTTTCCTGCTTGCTTGCTTCATTTAATGGATTTCTTTGCAGTTTTAAAAAGCATTTTTATAGCGAGTGTACATATGGAAGATAAGCTATCTCAGCTGTGGTTCTTATGGAGCCGTGTGAGTAATGTTAGTGTAATTAGCATGAGCAATTAGTATCACCAGTATCATTTGTATGGGTGGTTGGGGCATATCGGTGAAGAAAAGACCAGCGGGTGGCCAAGCCAAAGACTAACTAGATCCACGATTTCAGTTGCATGATTTTATTTATTTATTCTTAGAAAACAAGAATGATTATTCCCATATTCAGGGGTTGAGGCAGAAGTTCAAAACTTGAGTTGTATTTCTGCTTGGGAAAAATAGCAGAGATCTAAAATTAGTCTTATAAGACCACAGATATGTACCCAGCCAAATTTAATGTGGGATTTTAAAGTTCATGGAGTTAAATAGTTGAAAGTAGCACTGTACAAAGCAAATAGAAAATGTACTTTCAAACGTGTTTTTTTCGGTTTTATTTGGTAAGATATCAAAATCATTTAAGGAATGTTTTCACGATGATACTTCAGATATTTGGCATCATGAAAATATATTAAAATATTAACAAAATGAGAGTTTTTCTTTAGTAGGGATTTCTTTAGTAGGTATCATATTTGTTACATCAAAAGAGGTAGAAGCTTCTAATTTTTGGCAACACATCTCCTCATTCGTAATTCGGTTTGTCCTCATGTGTGGCAATGACACAATGTAGTAACATTGTAGTTACAATGTTAGATTGTTAGAGCGCTTTTTAAAAGGGCGTTTAGGACTGAGTTCTTTCTTTTTTATATGGTTGAATAAATTTGAATTAAGGCTTGGTAAGATCAAATTAGATATAGCATTTGTCCTGCCATTTAGAAAACTGAATTGTGGCATGTAGTTAGTATGGAAACCAGGGACCCATGTTCACAGCAAAAACAAACCAACCACCACCACCAACAACAGTGAAACAAAAAAAAGAGAGGAAAAGAAGGATCTCATGATTGCTTCCGCTCTAACTCAGCCTTGCATCTTCCTAGAGTATGTGAATCCAGGCGACAGCAGTAATTTTAACGTGGACCACTCAATGACCAATGGTTAGTTCCCTGGTAACGTTCCAGAAATATTCATTGTGATACCTAGCAGAGGAAATTGCTGGCACGATATTTTACACAGTAGGTTTAAAAGGGCTAATTTCTTATTAGAAGGGAGGCAGGAGAGGGACACAGCATCCCCAACTCCTTCATTCCCTGACACAGACAGTACCCTCTCGAATGGAATGGTTAGGGGAAAAAATGATAGAACTGTCAAAAGCATCTCAAATGCACAACATAGATTTCTGCGATTAGTGTAAAATTTCCTTGCTCTTAGAGAATAAAAGCAAAAAGAATGAACTCCATCTTGTGGAGGGACCATCCTTTGTCACAGTCATCTGTTGTCCTGTCTTTTTTTCATGATTATTGAGCAAACAAATGGACACAATATGCAGAGTTTATCAGCTATGGTATGATAGGAACTATTTCCAATAGATAAAGAAATCTGGTAGCATTAGTGTATAGTATATAGCTTCATGGGCTAGTTTCTTGAGATTTAAAACCATTTCTCACCTTAGGGTGCCTGGGTGGCTAAGTCACTTGAGTGTCTAACTCTTGGTTTTGGCTCAGGTAATGTCAGGGTCATGAGATCAAGCCCTGTGTGTCAGGCTTGGCACTCAATGGGGAGTCTGCTTGAGATTTTCTCTCTCCTTCTTCCTCTACCCCTCCTACATTCATTCTCTCTCTCTCTCTCTAAATAAGTTAATCTTAAAAAAATTTTTTTCACCAAACTAATGTGACATTATGTGTTGACTGAACTCAAAATTTTAAAAATGTAAAATTAAATAAGTAAATAGTAATTACAAAAACATTTTTAAGATGTACATAGTGCTAAATAGTGATAAGAGACAGAGAAAGCAAATAGGGGGGAAAACTAGTTTTGCCTTGGAAAAATCTACGAATGATGTCTGAAGCAAAACCTGCCATTCTTAGGAGCGCCTGGGTGGCTCAGTGGGTTAAGCCTCTGCCTTTAGTTCAGGTCATGATCCCAGGGTCCTGGGATCAAGCCCACATTGGACTCTCTGCTCAGCGGGATCCTGCTTCTCCCCGCCCCCCCACCACGCCCACCTCTCTGCCTACTTGTGATCTCTGTCAAATAAATATTTAAAACAAAAAAACAAAAAAATCCTGCCATTCTTAAAGAATCACCAGCGTTTGGAAGGATCCTTGAAGATCGTTTAACCAAACCTCTTAGTCTTGCCAGATGAGGAGAAACCTTTTATTTCCTTGATTAATATAATAGATTATTTCAAGTACAATATGAACTGGAATTGAACCAGAGGAAGGAGGACTTGGGTTGGGGCAAGTTACATTATGCTCTTGTAATTTCGAGTCATTCGTTCTGTACATGAAGGGATTACAATGAACCCTAAATTCTTCAAGAAAAAAAGATGAGATTATCCAATGGCAGAATGTGTAGTCTGCAGCCTGGGTTGGTGAGAGAAGGAGTGGGGAGAAGATTAGCATGTTGGAGTAAAAGGATACTTCTCAGAACTTCAGATCTTGCGTATTCTAGCAGTATATATGGAAGCTGCCCTGGCCAAGAGTGGTCTAAATGCAAACCAATAAAAATACTGCCCCAAATCCTAAGTATTTGGTTGCTATAATGCATGACTCTTGGTGTACGCCATGATACAACTATTTTGTTTTGTGTATCCCTTGTGTATCTGAATCCTCTCCTCTACTAGACCGCCATCTTTCTTTAGGGCACATGACACATACCATAGTTTGTGTCTTACCCACCTTAACTGTTGCCTTTTGTGGCACGTCACAGAAACTTGATGATATAATTAGTTGTTGACGGATAGCCATACCTTTAAAATAGAAGCTTCATGTTTTTTTTTTTAAAGATTTTATTTATTTATTTGACAGAGAGAGATCACAAGTAGGCAGAGAGGCAGGCGGAGAGAGAGAGAGAGGAGGAAGCAGGCTCCCCGCCAAGCAGAGAGCCCGATGTGGGACTTGATCCCAGGACCCTGAGATCATGACCTGAGCTGAAGGCAGAGGCTTAACCCCCTGAGCTACCCAGGCGCCCAGCTTTATGTTTTTTTATCTAATGGGATTCAAAGGTTAAGTATGCTAAAGACATACCTTCTAAATAAAATATTTTCCTTCTTTTTTCCTCCATATTCTCTCTGAGAGTTCCAATTGCTTTCTATGTCTTTTATTCAAGATTTAAACCAGGAGTACAGCCCTCCACACTTCTCTAGCCTAAACTGCCTTGTAAGCAACAAGGCATATTTCTTTTGTAAAAGTCTTAGCAATGATAGTGATAATATCTGCGTAAATACATATTTGGAATGGACCAAACCCCCCATATAAATATTCTAATGCCTTATTTTGGAAGTTTTCCTCTACTGGTTTTATTTTATTTTCCTTCTCCAAGCACATAAAAATGACCACAACGGTATTTATACAACAGTTCAAGCTTTCTTTTGAAGATAATGATATGTGATGATTTTATTTTTCTTGGATTTAACAGTAAAAGCCTAGTAAGAAGACTTTGCCTCCAGACAAGACAGAACGCTATCACTAAGACTGCCCATGGCACTTTATATGGCATCACTCCTTGAATTCTGATGACCAATCCACGCCGCTGATTATATTATCACCATTCTCATTTTACAAAAGCTTAGGAACAGAAGGAGCTTGCGTAAGCTGTGTGCGGTATCTGAGCTCACACCTGACTTTACATCACCACCTGCTCAACCACTGTACTAGGCAGCCTCTTGAACGGAGAAAAAAATGTAGGACAAGAATAGTGGAAATCTCAGATTCATGGTGTGCAATGTTTGTGTTAGTGAGGAAGAACGGCTTATTGAATTATGTGTGTATCTTTCAAGGTATCCTTTTGGGGGATCAGAATTATACTCATTCTTGAGTTGTTGGCCTGACGGTGAATTTGTGTCTTTGGATGGCAGGGCTGAGCCTTGTGGTCAGTTTTGTCTGTTTGCAAGACTCTCTGTAAGAGATACTGCAATTTTTGGAAACTTGAAAAAAAAATGCTTTTGTGTACTCATTAAAGCATAAGCCTAAGTTTCCCAGTATCTTAAATAGTTCGTAGGGCTTGGGAAAACACAAAGCTATGTTCCGCACACGTGCTTTTGACATGAAATTGGCAAGAGTCTGGCCCAGCAGCTACGGCCGGGTATCATACTAGCGTGGACTCTTATGTTCCAAAAATGACCGTCATTCGGGAGAACACTGAGGTTGCCCCAGCAACTTCCCGTAATGCCGTTCACGCTGGAGGATGGACCGCTTGAGCCGTCTCTCGATTTATTAGCGCTTTGCTACTTTTATGTGTTTAGTGACCTTAACTCATCATTTTTGCATGTTGCTTTAGAAACTTGTACGCACTTGAGACTTGGGAGCTACTCTCTAGTGGAAACATCTGTTTGTTTCTATTCCTGTGACTAGCTAGGTTCCTTGTTGTTGGGTTAAAAAAGGGATGATGTCCCAGAAAAGAAAGAAAAAAGGCGGTGCACTGGGAGAATTGGGGTTTGATCTCAGGCTCTGCCAAAACGAGGAAGGAAAGTCAGCTCTCTGGGTGTTATGGTTAAAGGAGCTGAGCAATTATTGAGTGCTGGTTGTTGAGAGCTAAGTTCTCATGCATATTGTCCGTATCAGCAGGCATCCTTTGAACTCCCACTCTTTTTTTTTTTTAAGATTTTTATTTATTTGTTTGACAGACAGAGATCACAAGTAGGCAGAAAGGCAGGCAGAGAGAGGAAGAGAAGCAGGCTCCCTGCTGAGCAAAGAGCCCTATGTGGGACTTGATCCCAGGACCCTGAGATCATGACCTGAGCCAAAGGCAGAGACTTTAACCCACTGAGCCACTCAGGCGCCCGAACTCCCACTCTTTATGAAAGAAGTACTACCCTAGGTTCCCACTGGGCTCAGAAATAAAAGGAGGTCCCTTCTCCCAAGACTTTATGCATGAATATATAGGGCTGCCTATATTATAACAAATCCTTTTTCAAAGTTTATTTTAGTAGTAACGTCTTTTGAAAAACCCACATGCACATTCTGTCCCCTCCCCTGCCTTCACCTCTGTGTTCAACATAGCAAGCAAGCAGGGGTGCCTTGGGGGGGGGCGTGCTCAGTGTCTTAAAAGTCTGACTCTTGATTTTGGCTCAGGTCATGATCTCTGGGTTCTGAGATGGAGCCCCGTGTTGGGCTCTGCACTCCACATGGATTCGGCTTATCCCTCTCCCTCTGCTTCTCTCCCTGCTTGCATGCTTGCTCTCTCCAATAAATAAGTAAAATCTTAAGAACAACAAGAACAAAAAAACGCATAGCAAGGAAGTTCCTTGTTGGTGGCCGAGCTTAGGAGAATCAGCCAGGGTCCGTGTCCGGTGGAGAGGACCGTGTCTCTGAGTGCCCACCAACCAGGAGCAGACTGGCTCAAATCCTCCAAATCCATCCCCAAAATATGTTCCTGCTCAGAGCTTCTGAGGCCCTTGCTAGTGTGAGCATAAGACCACAGTCTAAAAGGAGAGAGTGGTAAATCCTGTTTCCTGGCACTAGATTCTTTCAACAACCGGAGGCAGACAGAACTTGGCCGTGGAGCTTAGGCTGCAAGGTTAGATCCTGCCCTCAGAGGCCAGTTCAGGACTGAGACACATGACCCAAGAGAGACACGTGTTCTCCCACCCTGGCCTGAGGTTGCCAGGGAACATGGTTGAAGTCTAGTCCTCTGATGTCCTTTGCACTGCATGGAAGTATCTGGGTCGCTTCTTCTCTTCAGTGTATGTGAAGATGAGAATAAAGAGTGTAGCCTCGATGAGACTCTAAGGTGGCACGGCCACTATGAAAAACAGTATGAAAAAACAGAAGATGAGAATAAAGAGTGTAGCCTCGATGAGACTCTAAGGTGGCACGGCCACTATGAAAAACTTTATTCAAAAAACTAAACCGAGAATCCCCATAGGTTCCAACAGTTCTGCTTCTGGGTAGACACATGGAAGAATGAAAGCAGGGACTCGAAGAGATCCTCACACAACCAGGTTCACGGCAACAGCGTTCTCAATAACCAGAGCATGAGAGCTACCCAGAAGTCCATCAGTGGATGAATGTGGAAACAAACATGGTACATCTGTACAGTGGAATATTACTCAGCCTTGAAAAGGAAATGAGTTCTGACACTTGGTACAACATGGATGGACCTTGAGAACACGATGCTGAGGGAACTAAGTCACTGACAGGACAAATACTGTGATTCCACTTAGATGAGGTACCTACAGCCACCAAACTCAAAGAGAAAGAAAAGTGAACAGTTGATACCAGAGAGGCTGGAGAGAGATGAGAGGAGGGAGCTAGTGTTTAGGGAGTACAGAGTTTCCAACGGGGTGGATGGAGATGTTCTGGAGAAGGATGGTGTGCCCAATGACGTGAATGGACTTAATGCCACAAAAGAGCTTAAAAAGGTTGACCTGGAGGCGCCTGGGTGGCTCAGTGAGTTAAAGCCTCTGCCCTCAGCTCAGGTCATGATCCCCGGATCCTGGGATCAAGCCCCACATCGGGCTCTCTGCTCAGCAGGGAGCCTGCCTCCCTCTCTCTCTGCCTGCCTCTCTGCCTACTTGTGATCTCTCTCTGTCTATCAAATAAATAAATAAAATCTTAAGAAAAAAAGGTTGACCTGGTAAACATTATTTTGTATATATTGTACCACAATATTTAAAAAAAAAAAATGCAGGCTCCTCTTCCAGAAGGAAGGAGGGGTCTATTTGATGAAACTAGAAGGACATAATACAAAATGGCTGACAGAGGACTTCCGTTCAGCTGAGGGGGTAGCTGCTGCGGACCAGCCAACAGCTGAAGGCAAGTCAGCGGCATTCTGCCCTGGAGCTGCCCCAGACCTTAGGTTGCCTTCCTGTGGATTGCGTCAGACAGTAAGAGCATGAGATGTGGGTTGGTGCGATAGTAGTCGGGCTTTCTGAAGCTGTGGTTCCAGGCTGGCCGCAGCCTGAACTCAACACTCTAATCCCATGTCATGCCTTCCAAGCCTGGTTCCAAACCGGGTTGTTGAAACACCACCTAGATCTCGGAAATGGGGGAAGAGAGCGTGAGCACAAGTCACAGACAGCTCTGTATCACGAATCCGTGAGGAACAGATGAGGCCCAGAGAAAAAGAAGGGGCATGCTCTGTGCAGATGCAATCGAGCCTCCCATGGCACTCCCTGGATGGTCCTTTGTCCTCTCTCTACTTCCAGAGCCTTCTCAGTAGGTCTCTCCAAGAGCAAAGGCCCACCTCCCACAGAAGCTTAAACGCCAAGTGTCAGAGTGGATAAAAAGAATGAAATATACAAGTTTTGGAAACAAATGCAGGAAACATGCATTTGTGTCATAAAAAAAAACAAACCCACACACACACACAAAAAAAACAACTAGCACCCCCAAAGTGACAGGTTCCGTTCACAGCCTACCCGTGCTCCATCTCTCCCTCCTACTCTCAAAGCCATCAACACCTTTGGAAATACTGTCTTCAGTGATCCGGAAATTTATGTCTCTATGCCCACCCTTGTCTTGGCCAGAACTTTGCAGCCCAAGCCTCCCTTCAGCCAAGGTCTCCTCTGGAAGATTGTTTCAATCGGACGTTATAGGTTATCTACAGGGAATAAATGCCAGGGAACCTGGATATAGTCCAGAGCCAAGCTGAGAGAATTATACTCATTCATGGGCCCAGAATACTATGCACCAGGCAAAGTGCCAAGCAAGGCAAACACAAGAACAGAAAATGGAAAGGAAAGAGGCCATTGCTCACCTGGGGATCTGACGGGCTGAAGAGTGTATGAATACCTAGCACTTGCCTCCAGTGTGGTTAGCGCTGTCAGAGAGGTACAGATAAAGGCCAAGGGGAACGAGGTAGCAACTAACTCTTGGGGAGAGAGATGGGGAGTAGGAAGGGGGAAAGGCTCTGTGTGGGTTGATTGCGTGCCCCAAAAGGATATGTTGAAGTCCTAAGCCCCAGTACCTGTGAATGTAACATGATTTGGAAGTAGCGACTTTGTTAGATGTGATCAAATTAAGAGGAGGTCCTACTCAGCTAGGGTAGGTCCTAATCCAACATGACTTGCGTCCTTATAAGAAGAGAAACTGAGGTACAGACCCACACAGAGATGACCACGTGAAGATAGAGGCAGAAAGTGGATTGAGGCATCTACGAGCTGAGGAGAGCCAAGGACTGCTGGCAACGCCAGAAGCTAAGAGAAAGGTATTGAACAGGTCCTTCCCTACAGCCTTCAGAAGGAGCAGCTCTGCAAGTGGAGAAGCAAAAACAAGAAGTGGAGAAGAAAAACAAGAGCCATTCAGAAAGGGGTGCCCCGTATCCCAATGGGATGTCAAGCCATGACAGGGAGTGATGGCAGAAATATAGGCAGGAATCAGACCAGACAGGGCATTTCTGCTCTGCTAAGGAGTCTGGACTCTGTTCACTGAGGATTTCGTGGCTGCTTGATTGTAAAAAGGCACTTGCAGCCTCCCACGCTCTAGTCTCTACAGGGTAGAGTGAGTGTATCCTCATTTGGACCTGATGTTGTCTTGCCCTGTCGAGGTCTTCCAGATGGAAGGTTCGGCCAAATGTAGACTGACTTTAGGACTGGAATATGGAGACTGTTTTCGAAATACCTCTCCTCATTGCTTTGGTTTTACATAGTTCCCCCTGTCGCTCGCAGACACAGCCTTATGACTGGCATATAGTGCACTTGGATCCAAACCACGGCGAAAGTCTGTTTTGTTTTTCAGAGTCTTGGCACCATTTCATGAAACTCCTCCAATTCCAGTCTGGTCCACACTTAACAAAACCAAAACTTTTGATAGCTAGTGTTCCAAGCTTGCCCCCCACGTTCGTGCACGTATCGTGCACTGTTGAAAGCCAGAGTCTTGGGTCGGCCTCGGGTCAGAGTTTCGGTTCCTATTTTCTTATCACAAACCCACTCCAGTCTTTTCATTTTTCTCATTGTTTCATTAATGATATTTCCAAACCTTCCGACTCATAAGTTTTCGACCTAATGTGAACAACAACAATAAAAAAAAAAATCTAAATTAAACATAAGAAACTGCTCGCTGTGCTTTCTTAAAGGACCATTTTAAATCTTATGCATTTCTGAGTCGCTTTATATAGTGTTGCAGGAGTGGGTATGGGATGGGAGTGATTCAAAATTTCCTCACAATCTTCTTGAAAAATGACTTCATATTTGCCAGAATAGCTTCATTCAGATGATAGTAACTGTTACAGTGCTATAATTTTAAAAACAGAGTGGAAAAGTACTAAAGGAAGATGCCAGAGGCCCGAGTTTGAGCCCCATCTCTGCCATTAACTAACGCAACAGAAAACTTCTATTATTTTTTTTTTAATATTTTATTTATTTATTTGACAGAGAGAGATCACAAGTAGGCAGAGAAGCAGGCAGAGAGAGAGGAGGAAGCAGGCTCCCTGCTGAGCAGAGAGTCCGACGCGGGGCTCGATCCCAGGACCCTGGGATCACGACCCGAGCCGAAGGCAGAGGCCCAACCCACTGAGCCACCCAGGCGCCCCAAAACTTCTATTATTTTTGACCTCATAGTTACAGACAGCGAAAGGGGGCCAGGTTAGAGTGTTTCTAAAATCTGCAGTTGTGCAATTGCAAGTTTCTTTTCTAACTACAGAAGCAACGTGAACTCTGAGGAAGTATTTTAACATTTGATGGCAGCTAGAACCCAAATGCTTTACTGAGCTTGTCCACGAAGGCAGGATTCTTTAGCAAAGTTTGCCACCTAGTGGCCGCAAAGAGTGAAACAGTTTCGCTGTAAGCGGCGGCACAAAAGAAGGCGCCCTTACGGAGTTTCACTGGCCACTGAATGCAATTATTTTATTACGTTTTTTGAAATCAAGTCCACCCTGTAAGGAGGAAATTGCCCTAAATGCCAGTTAGTCTTGGGTCTTCATTGTTCCGGATTTTGTCTTGTTTCTAGACCTCCAGCACCACGCCACCCCTAGCCCTAACTCTTATATAAAAGCCCTTAAATGTTTCATTTGTCTCAAAGAGGGACTTGTAGGGGTCTGAGCCTTCCATCAGCATGTGGAGACATGGTCTTAGTTTTATGGATTCTTCTGGAGTCTTACGTACCAAGCTGCCTTAACTGCAACAACTTCACATGACCTTTGAATAACCTCATATTTTCAAAAATATTTGAAAATCTAAAGCGTGAGAGGTTAAGTATTATCTTCATAAAAATACTGAATGACTGGAATGATAGGAATAGGTCACGCTCTGAACTAGCAAAACAAAAACTGTGAGTATTCTATTGACATTAGACAAATGCCTAAAAACATATTCTACTTGACATTTTGCTTGGTTTCACTTGGACCTTCTCTTGGACAATATTAGTCTACGGTCCAGAAAAACATGTTGCAAAAGATTTGCTGTGACTCAGATAACTAAACATCTCTGCTTGCCTTTATAAAGCTTAACCAAAAATTTGATTAAACGTCTTTACGGAGTGTTGATCTGCACTCAAGAGGAGTCCCGCATGACTCTGCATTTTTGGTAATTCGCCCACAGTGAGAGAATGAGATAGTGGAAGGTACAACCAGGTAATTCATTGTTAATCTTTTATCTGGGGAACAAATCCAGCTGCTTTCTTGATATCACCTCTTAATCTTCTCAAAGACACCTCACACTCGGTTGGTCCACAACAGAACTTGAGGTCTTGCCCACCCCTCCCCCGACCTGGCTCATTTCCAGTCTTTTCTCCCTCACCTCGGATCCAGGAACCAGTCTATCACCAGTTCCTTTTTTTTTTTTTAAAGTTGATGTGTAGGTGATACACGCTGTTCTATTCATTTCCGGTATACAAGTAGTGATTCAACAACTCTGTGTTATGCTTTGCTTACCACAGGTGTTCTATCTGTCACCATGCAATATTACTACAGTACCACTGACTATATTCCCTATGTTGTGCCTTCCATACCTGTGACTTATTCTTTCTGTAACGTGGGAGCCTGTACTTTCTACTCCCCTTCACCCTCCTCTTACCTTCCCTCCCCTCTGGGATCCACCAGTTTGTTCTCGGTATTTACGGGTCTGCTTCTGCTTCTTGTTGTTATTGTTTGTTTGTTTTATTTCGTTAGATACCATATAAAAGTTAAATCACATTGTATTTGTCTCTGTCTGACCTAATTCACTCGAGGTCCATCTTTGTTGTTGCAAGTGGAAAGGTCTCATTCTTTTTATAGCTGAGTAATCCGCCATTGTATATATGTACCATGCCTTCTTTATCTGTTCATCTATCAATGGATGCTTAGGTTGATCTATATTTTGCTATTGTAAATAATCCTGCAATAAACATAGCATATATCTTTTTTTTTAAGATTGTATTATTGTATTTATTTATTTGAAAGAGAGTGTGTGTGCACACAAGCAAGGCTTTGGAGCAGAAGGAGAGGGAAAAGCAGACTCCCTGCTGAGCAGGGAGCCTGATGTGGGACTCAGTCCACTGGGATCATGACCTGAGCCGGATGCAGACGCTTAACTGACTGAGCCATCTAGGTGCCCAGCATATATCTTTTCAAATTAGTGTTTTTGCTTTCGCTTCCTTTGGATAAATACCCAGTTGTGGAATTACTAGGTCATATGGTAATTTTGTTTTTAACGTTGGGGAGAGTCTCCATACTGTTTTCTACAGTGGCTGTATCAACTTACATTCCCACCAATAGCACACAGGGTTCATTTTTCTTCACATCCTCACCAACACTTGTTATTTCTTTCTTTCTTTTTTTTTTTTTCTTTTTTTTGCTACTAACAATTCTGACAGATGTGAGGTGATATCTCATTGTAGTTTTTTCTTTTTTTAAAGATTTTATTTATTTATTTGACAGAGAGAAATCACAAGCAGGCAGAGAGGCAGGCAGAGAGAGAGAGGGAATCAGGCTCCCTGCCGAGCAGAGAGCCTGATGTGTGACTTGATCCCAGGACCCTGAGATCATGACCTAAGCCGAAGCAGTGGCTTAACCCACTGAGCCACCCAGGTGCCCCCTCATTGTAGTTTTGACTTGCATTTCCCTGATCTCCCATCCAAGTACTAACCGGGCCCAACCCTGCTTAGCTTCCAAAATCAGATAAGATCAGACGCATTCAGGGTGGTATGGGGCATAGACTGCATTTCCCTGATGATGAATGATGTTGAACATCTTTTCAAGTGTCTGTTGGCCATCTGTACATCTTCTTTGGCAAATGTCTGCTCAGGTCTTCTGCCTATTTTAAGTTGGATTATTTGGTTTTTGGTGTTGACTTGTATAAGTTCTTTATGTGTTTTGGATATTAATCCCTTATCAGATATGTCATTTGCAAATAACTATTCCCATTAGTAGGCTGTCTTTTTGTATTGTTGATGGGTTTTTTCCTCCCCACGATGCAAAACCCTTTATTTTGGTGTAGTTCCAATAGTTTATTTTGCTTTAGTTTCCTTTGCCTGAGGAGATATATCCAGAAAAATGCTGCTACAGCCAATGTCGATTGATTTATGTGTCTATTTTTGCACCAGCAGCCTACTCTTTTGATTACTATAGTTTTGTAGTGTATCTTGAAATCTGGGACTGTAATACCTGCAGCTATATTCTTCTTCCTCAAGATTGCTATGGCTATTTGGAGTCATTTGTAGTTCTATATAAATTTTAGGATTATTTGTTCTAGTTCTGTGAAAAATACCATTAGTATTTTGATAAGAACTGCATTGAATCTATAAATTGCTTTGGGCACTATGGGCATTTCAACAGTATTCATTCTTCCAATTCATGAGCATGGTATCTAGTTCCCTCTGTGTCGTCTTCAATTTCTTTCACCAGTGTTTTCTAGTTTTCAGGGTAGAGGCCTTTCACTTCCTTGGTTAAGTTCATTCCTAGGAATTTTCTTCTTGTGATGCAATTGTAAATAGGATTGGTTGCTTAATTTCTGTTCCTGTTATTTCATTATGAGTGTATAGACACACAACAGATTTCCATAAATTTCATATCCTGAAACTTGACTGAACTGATTTATTACGTCTAATATCACTGGTTCTTTTGGTTTCACCATGCAGGTATCCTGAACAGATCCTTTCATCTGCTACCCCTCCTCTGCCAATTCAACCAGATCTCCATGTATTTTGCCTGAACCACCACAGTGGTCAGCTGCTCTTCACTTCATCTTCCTTCTGGCTCATTTCCCTTGCTGCATGTAACCAGTTTGATCTTTCCTAAATGGAAGTCAAGTCATATATCCCTCTTGCTAAAACCCCTCATTAACCTTCCAACATTTTTACGACAAATACAGAACCTGTTAAAATTGCCTGCAGGCCTCCCATGGACTGGCATGGCTTTCCTCTCCAGTCTCAGTAGAACTACCTTCCCCGTTAATGTCCCCACACTGGCGATGCTTCCTCCTGCAGGACCTTCTCCCTGAGTTGCTGTTCCTTACTCCCTTTCACCTCGTTAACTTTATCATCTTTCAGATCTCAGATTTTGTCTCATTTTTTTCAGAGAAATCTCAGACCAGATGAAATAGGACCTTTGTGGTCAGCTCTAACAACACCTAAATTTTTTCTTTGACTCATTTGTTGTAGTTGCGATTTTATGGTAAGCAGATTGAGGGTGAATTCTGTCTGCATCTTCTCCCCAGTGGATCTCCAGCTCCTTGTTTAGTGCCAGACTCATACTGAATGCTCCAGGGATTCATAAACCAGATAAATGTATAAGGCATATTCACAATTTGCTAAACTCAAAATGTTGAAATAATCCAAACTAAAAAGAAATTTGTAAAACTCTTGGATAATCCTAATTTGCTCGAGGAGGAAACTGATATTTTGCTATCAGACTGTTTTGACCAATGGTTGGATACATTTTTCTTCTAGCAAACATCAACAGAGCAGATACACTGGGTACACTCCCATCAACAGTGCTAACCAGTATGTCAGTTGAATAAAATGTTGGAACAGTTCCAGGGACCTGGGTGGCTCAGTTGGTTAAGTGTCTACCTTCAGCTCAGGTCCTGGAATCAAGCCCCAGGTTGGACTCCCTGCTCAGTGGGGGGTCTTCTTCTCCCTCTCCCTTCCCCCACTGCTCATGCTCACTCTCTCCCTCTCAAATAAATAAATAAAGTCTTTTAAAAAAATAAAATTCATGACAATGGAACAAAACACAAATTATAAGTAAAAATGCATGCTGGAAAGAAATGGACGATCCTGTTATATAAAACTTAAAAAAAAAAATCTAAACCCATCAAGTAAAAGGGATTTAGAATAAAACATTTCAACGAAGGTAGATATAAAAAATAATACATAAGATACTGCTGTAATAGAGTTTTAAAATTGCATTAAAGAGACTACATTTAGAGTAATAACAGAAAACGTATACTTTTTTTAATGTGTTCTGTACTTTGTTCAATTAAATATACAAGTGGCCTGCAAAAACATATATGGAATACAGAAAATAACAGTTACTTAACAATAGGCATAAAAATGAGGCAAGGGAAAATAAAGGTAAAAATCAAGATGTACTTGAAATTCCCAAGGATAAACTTAAAGAGAGATGTGTATAATGTATTTAAGGTAGAAGATAAACATCTTCCATGAAGGCCCTCTCTTCAGGAGAGATGAATGTAAGGCTTTGAGGGAGAAAGGGAATGTTTACATTATGGGTAAGATTGGCTAAATCAACCTCAATGGACAGTGAAGTGTTGACTGTCACAGGTAGACTGCCCTAGAATACACAGAGCTGTCTTTTCAGCTACTGTGTCTGTAAGGAAAATGAGTAGACTCTAACTGAGACTAATACAGTGAATTCAAACGGTATCACCAAAGATCACTTCCTTAATGTCTAGAGAAATAAGCAAATGTTCATTATAAAGGCAAACAAGTTTTTATTAACTGCAACCAAATAAGGAAAGGGGCATTATCTAAAGAACTCATTTTCAAAAACTGGCATCTAAAGAAACAGAAGATTGTGGGGGTAAAGTCATGTTCACAGTTCAATTCTTACAAGTTAGCAATCTTGAGAATTCCTGAACAAACCTTAGTATTTTCCTTCTAAAAGTAAGGAGTCATGGAAACTAGTAAAAATGGGTGAAACAGAAAGTAAACAGCAGGACCAACCCTTTCCACAGAAATGAAAACTTCCAACCTCTATAACAAATTGAAAAAAATTTCCAAAGGAAAAGGGTCAGTCCATCATTTGATGGTTAACAAAATCTCAGGAGAGACCAAAGTCCAGGTATTGTAACAGAGACTTCCTGCTACTTAGTTGAATCCTTTGTTCCCACACCTCCATCCCACAATATACACATACACACACTAACATGCCCTCATTTAATAAAAATAGATAGAATATGAGAAATGTACCCCTTGATGAATGAACTGTAACTCAGAGGTGAAAACAAACTGATCTGGAGAATCATGGAAAGAATTTACTCACCCAATAACACGTAAAATGACAGGGCAGAGCTGCCTAAGAATGCCTAAGCGTGAACCAAACCAAAAACAAAAGACCAAATAAAATGCTACATCAAAAAAACCATAAAAACTACCACTTGAAAAAGGAGCATACAATGCAAAACAAAACAAAACAACAACAACAATAACAAAAACACACCCCCTAAGAAACACTAGGGTGTGGAATGAAATTTCTCATAATTGCTTCTTACATGGTATGGACATGGTATGGTCGATAAGCATGGATTTAATAAAATGATGCTCATGGAAAACATGAAAAAAAAACACAATAGAATTTTTAAAATGAGATAGTAGTTATAAGGAAATAGAGGATCAAAACAATATCATTTCCGAAGTACTGTATCAATCAGAAACACCAAGAAAAAGATTATAGACTAGATACTGAATTACTGACACAGAGGAAAGGCTTGGGATAATCATAATGACTACAAATGAAAAAGGTTAGTATTAAAAGCAATGAGAGAAAAACTAATAGATATAGAAGGCAGATGAAGATGAGCCAACATAAGGATAATTGCTGTTTCGTGGGAGAAGAGGAAAAATTCAGTAAGACACAAGATGTGTTCTTTGCAATGGAGAAAAAATAAGGAGATTGCAAGAACTCACTGTATTCCATAAAAATACTATACAAAATATCTATTGAACAGCAAAGATTTAAAAAAAAAAAAAAAGAATTATTCAGATGAGGGAGAAATCAATTTTCTCCAGTTTCTACATACACCTCTAAGTTCCAGGGAACAATGGAACATTTTCTACAAAGTTCTCATGGACAGAGCATGTGATCTAAGGATATTTTTCTCATCTGAAATATCTGTCCAATATAATGGCAAACATGAGAAACCTCAGAGAATATTTAATCTGTGAGCCTGTTTTGAGAACCCTCCTTTCCAATGAAATCCAGCCATTTAATGCTCAGATCAGGAATGAGGGCTCAACGATAAAGGTACTATGGGAAAATGTCTATAATAAGCATCAAATCCATTTTAATATAGAACTGATACCAAGTAGAAGTATATTACACAGAAAAGTATGTTTCTGAACATTAGGAAATAAAAACCATAACATAAAAAATGGGAAGTGAAGAATGGGAAACTGAGCGAAAGTGTGAGAATGCTAATGGTCTCAGGTGGTATGGCAAGGAGATCGTCTCTGTGCTTCAGAAGTAAGAACTACAGTTACCGAAAGAGATTTAAAAAAAAAAAAAAGAACCAAAGCAATAATGACTCAAATGTCTGACTTTTCTCCTACTCCCATTTTTTTAAAAAAAGAGTTTATTTATTTTAGAGAGAAAGAGAGTAGAGGGAGAAGCAGAAGGAAGGGGAGAGAGTCTCAAGCAGACTCTGCACTGAGAGCAGAGCCCACCTTGGTGCTGGATCTCACAACCCTGAGATCATGACCTGAGCCAAAACCAAGAGTCGGGTGCTTAACCAACTGAACCCCCCCAGGCACCCCCTCCAATTCCCCTTCCTAACGACAGAGGGATCATTTAGAAAATACTGTCTATTGTGTAAAACAATCAGTGTTTGAGGTTCAACAGCTTGTTTGTTTATACTTGATTCTCTTTTCTTCTCACTGTACAGGAACAAGTAAAAGTTAATTTAAAATTACCTATTAGGGGTGCCTGGGTGGCTCAGTGGATTAAAGCCTCTTCCTTCGGTTCAGGTCATGATTCCGGGTCCTGGGATCAAGCCTCACATCGGGCTCGCTGCTCAGCAGAAAGCCTGCTTCCCTTCCTCTCTCTCTCTGCCTGCCTCTCTGCCTACTTGTGATCTCTGCCTGTCAAATAAATAAATCTTTAAAAAAAAAAAACTTCCTATTAAAAATAGTTTTGATAGGTTGATTCTATTTTTATGCAAGCATTTTTATCAATATAATTGCAAGAAAAGTTGTCTAAAATGAATGCTATAGTCATTTATGGGTGCTGGTGTTTACAGTTTATAGTCACTTATGGGTGCTGGTGTTTACAGGTGGTGCCCCATCTTTGGGGCACCTAGGTGGCTCAGTTGGTTAAACAGCTGGCTCTTTTTTTGGCTGAGGTCATGATCTAAGGGTCCTGGATTGAGCCCCACGTTGGGCTCTCCGCTCAGAGAGGAGTCGGCTTGAGGATCCTTTCTCTCCCTCTGCCCCTCTCCCTCCTATGTGCTCTCTCTCTCTAAAATAAATAAATCTTTTAAAAAATTAAAAATAAAAATCTCTACTTTTCTACACTTTAAAATTGTTATTTAATGAGTTGATATCATTTTTACAAAAACAACTGAGTTAATTCTACTTTTTAAAAGAAGACTGGAGATGGATATGCCAGGATGTCATCAGATGGCCAAGTGGGTCATGGAATTAGGGGTAATTCCTGCCTTATTCCTTTTATTTAATTACAAAGATAAAATATTTTTAAATGCATTGCAGTACTTACATGGGGATCTCAGATAAGTTGAGAAGTGTTCTAAGAACCTAGATGACAGGGGTACCTGGGTGGCTCAGTGGGTTAAGCCTCTGCCTTTGGCTCAGGTCATGATCTCAGGGTCCTGGGATTGAGCCCCACAGTGGGCTTCCTACTCTGCAGGGAGCCTGCTTCCTCCTCTCTCTCTGCCTGCCTCTCTGCCTGCTTGTGATCTCTCTCTCTGTGTCAAATAAATAAATAAAACCTTAAAAAAAAAGAACCTAGATGACAATAGTAAATATAAAGATACCTATTTCATCCAAGTAAATTCATAGCTTTCAGTTTATATCAGTGATAGATTTGTTGCTAACAAAATCACAAAGGTATTCCTCATAAAGTAAAATAATAATAATAATCTTTAAACATTAAAATGTTGTAGTGGAGTGAGAATATAAGTGGAGTAGAGTAGGAAATGACTCACTTATGCTTTCTAATTTGTTTAGCCGCTAAATCATGGCACATTTTTCCTCGCCATGGCCTTATTAGTACATAAGTCCCTCTGGTCTGGAGCTGTGGAGCTTCTTGAGGTTGGATGGGCCATATAGGTTTTGAAACATCACATCACATAGCACCCGAATTAGGGGAATGCTGTAAGTATTTGGCAATAGAGATCCTTTCCTCTAGCTAAAACACACAGGGGAATGTGTCCCACATCGTACCCGGCACATTTCTATAGAAAACTAGATTTTGGGGCGCCTGGGTGGCTCAGCGGGTTAAAGCCTCTGCAGTCGGCTCAGGTCATGATCCCAGGGTTCTGGGATCAAGCCCCGCATCGGGCTCTCTGCTTGGCTGGGAGCCTGCTTCCTCCTCTCTCTCTCTCTCTGCCTGCCTCTCTGCCTACTTGTAATCTCTATCTGTCAAAAAAATAAATCTTAAAAAAAAAAAAAAAGAAAACTAGATTTTGCAGTTAACCTGAGCAATTTAGATGATGTCTTAATTGTTTTTATTTGTAACAACTTTTACTGACTTTCAACTTTTATGTGTGTATTTTATGGAAAAGTCAGAGAAATGACTTTTGAAATGTTTATACAAATAATGATTATCACTGCAAGAGGAGTAAGCTTTTTGGTTATTATAGTATATTCAAGTAACAACAAAAAAGAGAGATGCATTCAAAAATAACATATCAACAGGGCAGTCAAGACAACTCCCACCTGGCCTTCAATTTATGCAATATATATTTTTAGAAACACAAAAAACAAAGTAAGGATATATAACAAATAATATTAAAAATTGTGTTGGGGGGTGTAGGCGCCTGGGTGACTCAGTTGGTTAAGCATCTGCCTTCGGCTCAGGTCATGATCTCAGGCCCCTGGGATCAAGTTCCACCTCGGGCCTCCCTGCTCATCAGGGAGTCTGCTTCTCTCTCTCCATCTGCCCTTCCCCCCTCTCCCCCATTCCTACTCTCTCTCTCTCTTTCTCTCTCTCTCTCTCTTGTTCACTCTCTCTCTCTCTCTAAAATAAATAAATAAAATCTTTTTAAAAATTGTATTGGGATAAGTCGTTAACTACTTAAAAAAATTAGATCCACACCTTACTGTCAAAACCAGATAAGGAGTTAAATAGAATATGTCCTTGAGTAAAGAGTTTAATATAAAACAAATCATTGTTAGAATAAAAGAGTGTTGCTTTATCAGGACAAGGAGAAAGTAAAAAAAAAAAAAAAGAAGAAGAAACCTTGGAAAATAAAGAACAATGTACTGTTATTTTAAGATATGAAACTGTATAATAAAAAAACAAAATGAAAAGGTAAGTCAGGAAAATATTTGAAGCAAGTACATAAATCAAGAATCAAAATACTGCATAGTTTCTATAAATTGGTAAGGCTATAGCAGTAAGGAAATTGAATTTCAAAGTAACTATTGTAAATGCAATGAAGTAAAAATAGCTGAATTTTTAAAGAAACGATGCAAAAATCCTTCAAGTTCCCACATTTGAGATAAGAACTAATATTTCTCACTTTCTAAAGTGGCAGTATTTTTCTATTTTCAATAAAATTGGAATAAATGCATCAAACATGCTGGTAGATATGAAAGGGAACTATTTGAGAACTCCCAGGACCCCAAGACAAAAATCCCTCAATTTCAACAGCAATCTCGACTCACTGTTGTATTAGATATGACCAAAAATAAGCAGAAAGTTCCTGTTAAGACATTTATTAAAGTTAAGAAACAAATGACGATTCAGAAGACTCATGCACAGCTAGGTAGGAAATTTTGTGTTCGAGGGTGGGGCCAGGCCGCTCAGCGCCCCTCTCCTGGGATCATGCTGGCCAGTGGGGGAACCGGAAGAAAGTTGAAAGAACCCATCACCCAAGACAGCCTCGCCTAGTTGAAAGTGCAGGGGTTTTGGTGTCCAAGGGCTTTGAGCTGGAATCCTTCTCTGGTTCTCACTAGCATGTATCCTTGGATCTGTCATGTCACCTGGGAACCCGGTTTCCTCAGTCGTGAAACTGAGCTACTGTTCACTGACACTCCATTTCTAGGGAGAGTTACATGATACGGTGAGTACAGGGAGTGGATGCTGGCTCCGGTCATGGAGTTTTGAAAAGCACTCACTCAGCCGGAGCCAATGGCGTCTCCCAAGTACAGTGTCCTTGCTATCTGCGACAATGACCTTGGCTGTGAGACCATTACCTCATCCAAACCCATCACAAAAGAGTCTTTTTATAAGGACAGATGTCTGGTTTCTTTGCTGAGATCTGTATAGAATAAGATCACTGAGCTCAGCAAGGAATTTCTGACATCGAAATTCAACCTTTGAACAAAAACCACTCAAAGACGAAAAGTAGAATCATTAAACCATTTCCCAACCCCCATATGCTTATGACGATGGAGGTCCCTGCATGCTATGACTTTTTCTAATGTGCAACATCATCCCTCATGAAAAAAATATTATTAATGCATATCAGGCGAAACATAACCCTGATTCTTGCCCACAGCAGAGACATCTGTTAAGTACACTTGGAAATTTTGCCTGGGAGTTTGGATTTCAGTTGTGAATTTCAGATTTCTGAGCAGCATTCCTGATTCTTTTGTCAACCTCAAGGAGGAGGACTTGAAGCTTGTTAGGGTTCCACGGTGAAGCATCCTTGGAGAAGGGTGAGTGCTCCCTACCCAGCATACACAGACATGGAGGCTGAGAAATATTTCCCCCCAAAAGGGCTCTGTCCTAATCCCTGGAACCCATGAGTATATTCCCTGACGTGCTGAAAGGGACTTTGCAGATGTGATTTTGTAAAGATCTTGAGCTGGGAAGGATTATCCTGGATTATCCCAGGAAGCCCAGGGTAATCGCCAGGGTCCTTGCAAGAGAAGGAGACAGAGAATCGGCAGCCGAGAAGGAGATGGTGACCAAAGAAGCAGAGGTCAGAGGAATGGGATTGCTGGCTTTGAAGAGAGAGAAAGGGCCAGGGGCCAAGGGATGTGGCAGCTTCTAGAAGCTGAAAAAGGCAAGGAAACAGGCTCTGCCCTAGAGTCTCCCAAAGGAAGGCAGCCCCAAGGACAGCTTTTTCTCCTTGTGATACTCACTTTAGAACCTCTAACCTCCAGAACTGTTAAGATACTCAGTTTGTGTTGTTTTATTTATTTATTTTTTTTTTTATTTCTTCATTTGTTTGTTTATTTATTTAGAAAAATAACAAAGGCCTTGATTTAGGATCTCAGAATTGATACTCACTTTAGAACCTCTAACCTCCAGAACTGTTAAGATACTCAGTTTGTGTTGTTTTATTTATTTATTTTTTTTTTTATTTCTTCATTTGTTTGTTTATTTATTTAGAAAAATAACAAAGGCCTTGATTTAGGATCTCAGAATTGCAATTTGGGCAACGCAGATTCCAGCAGCAACCAGAAAAGTGTGTGTCACCTGTGTGGGGAAAGCAAGGGGTTTTTATGAGAAAGGGGGAGGGGGGCAATTACATGACTTGAATTAAAGAAAACAAAATTGCCAACTGGTACTACCAGGCTGAACAGCTTTTGGTTACACTTTGACGGACTGATCTGCTGTTGCTAATGAAGGAAACTACTTCTCATATGCATTCATTACTCTGCCTTTGGAAAGTCCACACTAACCCTGTTGACTCTAGGAACAATTTTTCCTAAAAGAATTGCTGTTTCTGGCCTAGTCCAAAGGTCTTTTTGCTGCATTCACAAGTTTATTAGCTATTGGTTTTAAAAAGAAAAATGGAGCTTTTGTCTAGAAATTTTATACAGTTCTACAGTGAGTGGAAAGGAAAATGACCAGATGAGAAAAGTATCTTACACTATCAAAGAGAATTAAATGGTGCCACTTGGCAGTACTGAGGGCCTATGTGAGATAAGGCAGGCAGGGGAGACCTGCCTGGCAGGAGAGGAGACTGAGGTTAAGTCCTGAATAGGAAACACTCTTTGCTCTAGGGAGTGGCATGTACTTGGAGTAACTTTCTACCAGGCTCCAGGTTCTGTGGGTCCCTCCTAGGGGTAGCCTTCCAAGCACTTCCTGGGCACTGCCCTCTTCACCTCACCCCACCCCACCCTTTCTATTTAAACATTTAAAACATTTGTATGACAACTGAGGAAATACACTGACTTGATGCTTGATGTTATTAAGGAATTACTGTTGACATTTTTTAGGTATGAAAGTTGTAATGTGGTTTTAATTACATTTTTAAAATCTTTTATTCCATGGAAAAAGACTGAAATATTTATAAATAAAATGACAGAAATCTGAGAGATGTTTCAAAATAATGTGGGACAGGGTATGGGGAAATAGATTGGAATAGAAATGAAGTAAGAGTGCCCATTTATCACTAATTATTGAAGCTGTATGATTGGTACATGAGAGGTTAATTATATTACTCTGTCTACTTGTGTATATTTGAAATCTGCAATAAAACTTTTTCTTTTTTTTTTTTTTTTAGTTTGTGTTGTTTTAAACCACTGAGTTGGTGGTTATTGGTCACAGCGGCCGTGGGCCTGGAATGTAAGCACATGGTATATAAAGTTGTCCCCAGTGGGTCTGTTGTGTGTGTGTATGTCGCAGTGAAGTAAGGGGGACTGTCGCCTGCGCTCATTTTTATTTTTCCAAAACAACGCAGAATGTGTTTCATGTTTTGGGTTAGCCCCACGATCACCTCTCCTCCACCGAGAAGGGAGAAGGTCAGCTGCTGCCAGGCATTATCCTCTCCAGCGGGGCGCTTGCTAAAGCAGAGCAAAACATTTTCATTTGAGAGAGAAGATCCTGGGGAGGTGAAGGGCTGGTTGGAAGTGTTCCTACTTTCCTTTATACGGCAAGAACTTTCATTTATTTTTATTCTGACCTTGCTTTCAACTATACGTCGTTCTCATATTCATCAGGAGCTGGGAAGCAGTCCGTGGGCATCCTGGGGTAGGTGCTGGGGAGGAGATACAAAGAGCAATCGCATGCTCTTTGTATTTTGTATTTGAGGGTTCCGGAGGGACCCTCTGTTGGCTGTTCCATTCCAAGAGTCCAGAGAGCAGCTCTGAGTCAAAACCTGCAGCCCTTCCCTGGGTCCCTGGGAGGAGGGAAAGCTTTGGCTGAAAGGCTGGATGCTCTTGTGGCCCAATACGACCTCCTCTTTCAGACCCCTGCCAGAACCGGAGCCCTGCTTCCCAGCCCCTGGCTCTGTGAGCTGAAGCCAGTTAGGGAACCTCTCTGTGCTCAGTTTTCCCATGTGGCAAATGGGTACAAATACACTAGCTTAGAGGATTGATGTGAAAATTAAAAGAAAAGTATAAAGAGCCTGGCACACAGTAAGCGTTCTGTGTTCAGCTATCATTATAATGGCTCTAATCTTAGGGAACATCAGAATTTTTAAACGGGGAATGCAGAGGCTCCAATTTTGCTATCTCTTTAACTGATTTATTTCTTTTTACAACCCCAACCCTGTCTGCTTTGTTACATAAATGAGCCAAAGGGGGCTCTGTGCCTTGGCTCGTGGGTTGCTTATTTCTTTGGGGGAGCTGAAACCTGTCAGCTCAAAAGTCAGTCGGCGCCAAATGCAAATTCTTACATATCCTATTGTTTTAAACATAGCCCCAAAGCAGATTTTTAGCCCTTTAAAGCCCGCCTGCGTTGCTTAACCCACGAATTTTGCCCACGGGTACAAGCCATAAGGGCCCCAACGTACTTCAGACCTTCGGGGATCTCTGACCCAGAAGCCCCAGGGGATGCCACAAAGGGACATCACGGAGACCCCTTTTCCAGTCACCTGGCTCCCTTGTCCTCCCCTGCCTTCTGAGTCGCACCCTTACGTGCCATAGCCTCTGGACAGGCTCCGACTGTGAGGAGCCTCCCCCCTGCATGCAAATCTGTCAGTCACTCAATAAGACTTCTGTGTGTCATTGCCATCTCCATCTTCTCTCTTTCCTTGATCATCCCCCAGATCCCTCAGACCCCCGCATTCTCTTTTCCAACTAACACCAACTCCCCGTAAAGGAACATTCAAGCACATTGCTGCTTCTCCCCCTCATAATAAGCTAAATAGAATCAAGGGACAGAAATGTAAATGTCTTAGTTTTCCATACAGTTGCCCAATTTGGGACATGAAGTGTTGGATATAGGAAGATTGTCAGGAATGCCAAATATCTCAAATTATTACATTCTTTCCATCACACCTTAAAAAAAAATCACACTGAGATTTTAGGCACATCTGTTGGTACTTTCCAAAATAAATCTAACCAAACGAGAAAAATGAAATTCAAATGTCTAAACCTAAGCTTAGAAATTCAGTAGGAAAGCCTCACTTCTCCGGAGCCAATTAAGTGGAGTTAGGACCCAAATGAACTGTTCTTTATGAAGGAGGAAAAATGTTTATATCAAACATAACAAATTGGATCTTTCAAAAAAAGGAAAATTCATAGTTCAATTATTTCTCTTTAGAATCTATCTGGTTCACAAGTGAGAATATTAAAATACTTCTGTGTTCTGTAATTTTAAAAAATGGGCAAATACACCGTTTTTTAGATGTTGTTTATCCCTAACACAATGACACTCCCCTAATTCCACTCTTTTGATCTTCCCTTTGAAAAGACTGTTTTTCTGTTGCATCTGTCATTCTTGTAGTGTTCTGAACTAATTAAATTGAACAGAAAGAAAAATTGAGATTATCTTGTCCCTTCCTTTGCCTTCCTGTTCCTCCACTTCCTGTTCCTCCACTTCCTGTTCCTCCACTGCTAGCCCAGTATTATAAGAAAGTGAACTTTTCTTGAAGACACCTTAGAAAACAATGTCTGTGATCTTGTCTGACATGTCTGATATTCCTCTCCAAAAGCTCTTCTTGTTATCCTATAATTTTGTATATTTGTAGCCAACATTATTTTTTTAAGATTTTATTTATGTATGAGAGAGAGAGAGAGAGGGAACAGAGGGAGAGAGAGAATCTCCAGCAGACTTTGCACTGAGCACAGAGCCCTACCCAGACAGCAATCCCAGACTCTGGGATCATGACCTGAGCTGAAATCAAGACTCAGACACTCAGCTGACTGGGCCACCCAGGTGCCCCAATAGCCAGCATCTTTCCGTAGCCCACTGTGCCCCCTACTCCGTATCCTCACTTTCCTCTTTACTCTGTTTATGTTCTGTGAACACTTGTATATATTCTCATCTCTGCTTCCTTCACCCTTGGTCCCATAGTTTTGGGAAATCCCAAGCCATGCAAAGTCTGACTTTCACTGACTCTGCTGTTGAATTTGAGCAGATAAACATGGCAGGGAAGAACCACAACTGGTTTCCTTGAAGTTCTTGACCACTAATACCAACCTGTCCTCAATACTGCCTATGAGTCCTACTTCCCTGATCAAGCCACTCAATCACTTCTGAGGTAATTCTTTCACACCTTCTTCCTTGTCCTCAGTCTCCAACATTTTCTTCCTTCTTACTCTCAGTTAAAGACCTTCCTTCTAATTTCCTCTGAGGGAATAGCAACTCTCCAAAAACACTTTTGTCCTTCTACCACCATTAAATCTACCCACTGGTCCTTAAATCCTCTGCCCTCCTTTCTGTTATAGTGGGTGAACCAACTGGGAGTCTGCCTCAGCTTGTACACGGGGTCCCATTCCCTCTAGTGCACCCAAGGACTTGGCTTCTACAGTTATCCAGGGTTGCCCTTGAAATATCTTTCTCCCCACCCCCTTAATACCTTCCTTTCAAGGGAAAACTTGCCTTATTCCCACCTCTTACTGCAACTGTGTTTTCACTTTTCTACTCTTTACTACAAAAAGTCTCCTTGAAAAAGTTCTCCCTCCTCACTGTATCGGGTTGCTTGCCTCCCTCTCTCGATCGAATTTATTTCATTCACACTTTGATCCAGTCCTTCCATTGAATTCAGTCTAGTCACAATCATCAGTGGCCCCCAGCTGATCACATCTGTGATCCCTTCTCAGTCTGCATCTTGACCTTGCGCTGGACTGGACCGGATGAATCCCTTCCTCTGTCTTGCAGAACGCCATCCTCTTCTAGTTTCCTCCCAGAGTCACTGGCTTCTCCTCCTCTTCCCACCTCTAAATGGTACAAGCCTGAGGAATCCATTTCCAAACCTCCTCTCTGTCTATTCATCTCTAGGAAATTCCCCTGAAACTCATGGTTCTAAAGATCATCTCTCTGTGTATAAACTGACTTGCAAGTTAATATCTCAACCCAACCCCCTTTTCTCAACTTTGGAATCCCATGCTAGATTGCCTACAGGATGTCTCTACGTTGATGCCCTATAAGCTTCTCAAAATTCATATCCCCCCAAAAGTACTTTTTTGTTTTCTCCTCCAAACCTGCATCTCCTTAAGTGTTCCCCTTTTCAGTAACTGGCTTGACCATTCAAACAGTTGCTAAGGCCTTGTCTGCCCTTCTTCCCAAACTGGGCTCATTCCTGGCTCTTCCCTTTTTCTTCAACACAACGTCAATTAATTCTGTTCCCTCTGCCTTTAAAACACAGCCGCTATGCAAACACTTGTCAAGATTTTCCCCCACTTTTGCCTTGGAGCAAGACCTCTCTCTCTTACCCGGACTGTTAACAACCTCTCTTTCTTACCTGGACTGTTAACAATAGTCTCAGAAACAGTTTCTCTGGACCCACACTAGTTCCTTGCATTCTCCACACAGCAGTGTGCCACTTTTGAACGTGTAAATCAAATTGTGTGTCCTTTACACAATATTCCAATGATCTCCCTTCACAATTAGAATAGACCTGAAGACCCGAAGTGCTGAAACCCCTGGTCACTCCCTGAGCTCCAGCACGGGTGGCTTCTTCCCATTCTTCCAATGGGCCAAGTGCCTTCTCTCTCTGTGCATTTGCCTGGATTTTTCTATCTCCAGATGGTCACTTGTTCCCTCCCCCCTTTATTCTGCTCAGAGTTCATTTTTCTAAGAGGGTGATCAACTTATATGTGAGAAAAAGTTCTGTCTTCACTCCCTCCCCCACTTAACCCAATGCCAAAAAATTGCATGTTGATACTTTTAATATTTGTTTCCATTTCCACTGTTAAGTAATATTTTATAATAAATATATAAAATATATTTTTATGTTTATGTTTTTAAATTGTAATTTATATATATTTTGCTTAAACCAGAAAACTCAGCATTAGACAAATATCTAATAAAATATCTTAATGGACATTTTTTTTTTAACTAACATACCAAAAAAATTTTTTTTAATTCTCCTTACCAACTCATTGATGCCCATCCTCTATTTTTTTTTTAAGATTTTATTTATTTGCTACAGAGAGAGAGAGAGAGATCACAAGTAGGCAGAGAGGCAGGCAGAGAGAGAGAGGAGGAAGCAGGCTCCCCACAGAGCAGAGAGCCCGATGTGGGGCTCGATCCCAGGACCCTGAGATCATGACCTGAGCCGAAGGCAGCGGCTTAACCCACTGAGCCACCCAGGTGCCCCCCATCCTCTATTTTTAAATGTAAACACTATTCTTTACCTTTTCTTCTTTTTTGCATTTATTTTTCTCTAAGGGGATTCATATCCCACTGTATTTGTTTTGTATATTATTCTTGATGCTTGGACTTTGGCCTGGTGTTTTCAATGTCAAGGGATAGTTAAGGGTGTATATTCATTTATTTAACCAAACTGCCAATATTGAAACCCTGTTAGGCAGTAAGAGCATAATCTGAAAAGGACTCAGCAGTAATAAAAACATCGATTTGTTTTTAGACTTGAGCTTAGTACGTAACAGAAAGTTCAGTAATCTGGGAGGATATTTCCATGAAAGTCTCAACAGATACTTAACAGAATCTCTACAACAATTGGCTTGAATGATACTTTCTTAATTTGTTTTTAAATGGAAAATTTTAGGTTTTGTGGAAGTATCTAAAGTCTTGCTTTGGAGAATATGTACAGAGTCTTTGCTCCCCAGTTGGCTACTTTCATCTGCTCTTGGCTGACATCCATTACATTGCCCCATTCATGTGGGGCGCCCACTAATCATCTTGATTTGAACGGGGCCTACCGGAGCACTCCTTTCATCTTCTGCAGCAATTAAGTTAATCAGGAAACAGTTTCATGTTAGGATAGAAAAGAAGAACACTACATGCTTTCCTTTGAGGATACGATAAAATAAAAAAGCTCCTTAAAACAATAAAACATAAAATGAACGCAAGGTGATATTAATACCAAACCTAGTAGTCTGTTTTTAGAGGGTTTGCAAAGTGATTTTGAGCATCTAATTTAGCGATGTTAGTAATATTTGATGTATTTCAGTTTCTCCTAAAATGCAGACAGACAGACGGTGTCCCTTTTTTCCACTTCTGCTCCTGTCTAATCCTCCCCAAAGCGACGTGAAAATGGCCAGCTGGATGCATGCCCCAAGGCAGTTAGTGTTTGACTATTTTGAGAGGACTTTTCTTACCATTCCTATGGGGCATCCTGATTGGATGGGGGAGCACGCCCAGTGTAGGCCTTCCAGTCCCAGGGAGGGTGGGGGGGGGGGGTCATGACAGTGGGAGAATTCACCCAAGGCAGATATAAAGAGATAAAAAGTTTATCAAACACTGCAAGGGAGCAGTGGACACAGGAGAACCTGTGTGGTGAGGGACCACACTTACAGGAGTGTGGGAGCAAGGGAACGCCTGGAATGTTCCCTTTTTGGTGATCTTAGCACCCACCCCTGGTCATCACTGGTCACTGAGAACCACTGGTTATTTCCAGGTGGCTCGCCTAATGAACCTGTTTACACAGCCTGTTTGCATTCAGCTTGGTGGGGGAGGTCACTGTGGGGGCCCTTTTACCTCTCCAGGTTGCCATGGCTCAAGCCTGTTGCCTTGATCTCCCTTTTTTTGAAGTTGTCCATTCTTTTTTTTTTTTTTAAGATTTGATTTATTCATTTGACAGACAGAGATCACAAGTAGGCAGAGAGGCAGGCAAGGGGGGAGGGGGGAGCCAGCTCCCTACCGAGGAGAGAGCCCAATGCGGGGCTCGATCCCAGGACCCTGGGATCATGACCCGAGCCAAAGGCAGAGGCTTTTAACCCACTGAGCCACCCAGGCGCTCCGAAGTTGTCCATTCTAAAATATATGAAGGCTGTGCAGCAAGCAGGAGCAATAGAAGAAAGTTTTTTGCTTTTGGACGAGCTGAAGACTTAAGGTTTCGGATATGCAGATACTCGTGACTCCTGGAGAACTATGCCATCATGGTTTATAAAAACAAATGAATAGGGGCACCTGGGTAGCTTAGTGGGTTAAGCCTCTGCCTTCGGCTCAGGTCATGATCCCAGGGTGCTGGGATGGAACCCCACATCGGACTCTCTGCTCAGCAAGGAGTCTGCTTCCCCCTCCCACCCCACCCCCGCCTGCCAGTCTGCCTACTTGCGATCTCTGTCTGTCAAATAAGTAAATAAAAAATCTTAAAAAAAACACACACACAACAAACAAAAAAATTGCAAATTGCTTTTGAGCCAGATGGCTTGTATCGTTGGCCTCCTCTGTGGACATTCCCCCACTCTGCTGGCTGAAGACCCAGGACTGCGCAGGTTTAAGCTTCAGTCCCCCCCAGGTCTGTTCTTTGGTGTGCATTCACAGAAGCTCCCCACCTCCTTCTCCCGGTCTCTGGACCATCTCCATGGTAGTGAGGTGCTGGGCAGAAATGCAGGCTAAGATAGGGTGGTCCTGTCCTATTCTTCTCTTTCACTGTCCTTCCAGCTTGTACTGGATCTGTGTTGAAGGAGCTACACACACAAAAAAATCAGTCTTAAGGTCACTATCATCTAAATCTGTATCAGAAGCTCATCAATAAGAAGCAATATTTCAGTGAAATTATTTTGAAGGACGCCAAGTCCATCACTATGCAAAGCTCTGCAGTCCCAGTGGCTGGGAGCAGGAACTTTGGAGTTCCGCGGACCTGGGTTCAAATCCTGCAGCTGCTGCTGACAGGAAAAACACAAGTCGTGTGTGGCCTGCGCCGAGGTGCCGAGGTCTGAAATCTCTTCCCTCATTCGTCTCCCAGGGATTAATCATAACTCTCCCTCCCTCGGAGCTGGTGTAAGGATTGAAGGAGTAGGGTTTTCTCAGCGCCAATGTCAAGAACTGTTAGTTCTTTTTCTGATTGTCATCGTCTCTGTTACTCGTGAGTTGGACCACATCTGTGAGGAGTCTGGTGTCTTGCCCGGCCCCTCCTCTCTGTCCGCACCCCCCATAGTCTTACTGAATGTGGTGTGGCTTGAGACCTGTACTTGCCAGTGAAGGTCAGGGCTAGGTGTCTCGCTTTAAACCCACTGTGGCATTTACCGTAAGGATGCCCTCAAGAGTGCTGTTTATCGCTGTCACACAATGTTCCTTTTTATGGGGACCTCCAGGAGAAGTTGGTGCCAGGCAGAGTCGCTCTTCTGAGCATTTGGGTTATTTTAAGCTTATGGACAGTAAATTATATAAATGACCAAGTTTCCCTCCTTGAGTTGACTGCTAGAAAGCTTCGAGCCAAATGTAAGCCTCATTTGTAGGAAGTGCATCGATTATTACGGGGTGCATTTTAAGCCTCATTTCTGCCTCCATTTTATTATTCTTTTTTTTTTCTCCTTTTATTTTATGCTCCTTAAGTGTTATTTGAAAATGTATTCTCGTAAATTAAATTATTTCTGAAGCAAGTTGGGGGATAGCTAGATAGCTAGATATAGATAGATCGGTAAAATAAGGTTCTAAGTAAATTAACCTGAAGCTATAACAACTTATAGTTTCAATATCTAAGAGAAATTTAATTTTTATAAAAAGAGACTTGTGGGGCGCCTGGGTGGCTCAGTGGGTTGAAGCCTCTGCCTTCGGCTCAGGTCACGATCCCGGGGTCCTGGGATCGAGCCCCGCGTCGGGCTCTCTGCTCAGTGGGGAGCCTGCTTCCTCCTCTCTCCTCTCTCTCTGCGTGCCTCTCTGCCTACTTGTGATCTGTCTGTCAAATAAATAAATAAAATCTAAAAAAAAAAAAAAAAAAGAGACTTGTTACATGAAGGTAAATTTTCCGATCAGTAAAATTTCAGACATTGCAAGAACAAGAAAGGAATAAGTCCAGGAGTGTGACTGTTTTGCAGAGAAATAAGGGTGATTTGGAAAACGAAGGGGAACCACGGAGCTCAAAACGTGTCTGTTGTGTGATTGATCTCATTAATCCACGAATCATTGTGTTCTACCAGGGTCAGCTCATAAACGTAATTTTGGCCTCTGATAGAGAGCAGAGGAAGACCTACGGGCTCGGGGTCAGACTCCGTGGTGGAAGCCCTGGTTCTGCCATTTCCTTGGGTAATTGACTTAACTTCCTTGTGCTTCCATTTCTTCGTTTCTAAAGTGGATAGAGATCAGTGCTTACCTCAGAGGGTTCACCGGAGAATCATGGGGAACCTGTGAAGTGTTAGCACAGTGACTGACACTTAGTAGGAGTCAGTGCCTCTCACCCATTCTTCTTCACCTTTTGCACTTGAGCCCGTGAATTTTGAAAAAGATGCCAATTGTCAATTTTGTAATGATTTGCATCGTAGGGTTAGTCACATCGTGGTCGGGCTCACGCTGGTGACAGTCTTCATGACAAATAACGATGCTAATAAGAAAAGAAAAAAATATATATGTATGGTTTATACACAGGTCGCAGAATTCCAGAATCTATCAGGAGCGTTTCCTGGACACCATGGAAAAAAAGGTGTGTTTCTCGTTCTTGGTCTTTCCAGACAAACTGGAAATCGGAATAGCTGCCACGGAGCATCTCATCCTATTACCGTGATAGCTGTGCTCATGGAACGTTACATTATGAACAGTGCACTTTGTCTTTTATCACCAAAGTGTCATTGTTTTCTTTCTTATATGTGTTGCATTTCCTCGTAGCTGTCATTAATGAAATGAACCGATCAAATCTATGTTCTGAAAAAAATTAGTGTAGGATGGAAAATTTTTAAACTCATAATATTCTAGACTTTTCTTCTCTCCTTCATCACTTCCTCTGACTTTCATAATAAAGACTTATTCATTGTCTCTTCTTCATGCCCAGCCAGCCTGTAACACAAGACCTAAAGTCTGGGGAGAGAGAGAGAGTGCTGGAGATGTCGAACAGAAGGGGTAGGGTTTTTGTTTGCTGGCTCTCTTTGTTCAAAATCTGAGAAATAGGCAAATTGGGGAAAATTGAAAGAAAATAAGTAGCAATAGAAATTAAGCAAATGTACCAAATATAAGACTGGGGATGTATATTGACAGACAGAGACTCAGGAGACTGAATGTCTGGGAGAGGAGTTTGTTTGTTTGTCTTTAAAGGTTTTTGTTTGTGTTGAAAAGTGAAGGCGGTCTTACAAGTGACTCTAGTGAAGAGAGAATTAGGGAGAGAGGCACCTATGTGGCTCAGCCGGTTGAGCAATGGACTCTTGATTTTGGCTCAGGTCATGATCTCTGGGTTGTACAATCAAGCCCCATGACCTCTATAAGCTCAGTGCAGAATCTGCTTGAGAGTCTCTCTCTCCCCCTATCCCTCCCTGTGCCCATGCTCTCTAAATGAATGAATGAATGAACGAACGAATGAATGAATGAAATCTTTAAAAAAAGAATTAGGGAGAAAAAGAGAGGAAATTCTTGGGTAGAGTTGCTGAGTTAGAGGATTCTCTGTTGTTTTCTTGGAGTTGTATATAATTAAAGATCAGCACTTGATTTTCAATCACTTTTTGTTGGATTGGATTTCTTTCGATATGACTGGGCTGTGAGAGACCTGGGATTTCCTGGAGTTGCATCGTTTTCTCATGATTTTAAATACAGTGTGTATGCTGACTCCAGAACCCAAGACTTACTGAAGTCAGTACACATTTCCTGATCACGTTGCATGGGACTGTTTTGTTTACTTCTGCTGCCCTGTGCATGTAAGTGGCAAATAACCCAGTAATGCCACTCATCACTGAGGAGAAACGCCTGGTTGTTGGTATGAAAAACAAGCAAACAAAAGAACCAACCAAACAAACAAAAAAACAAAAAGAATCTGGACACCCTAGTGAGAAAAAAAAAGAGAGAGAGAGAGAGAAAGGACTTTCAGTCTATAGAAGCTGGAATAAAACAGAGCAGGACTTTCGGGTGACAAGTAAATAGAGCTGGATGGACGAGACAGAGGGCCAAACAGAGACCCTGTTCAGGATTCTGAGACGTGAGGATCAACCGGGAATTGAAGTAGAGTGGAACTGACATGAAAATAAAGAATATCATGGATCGTGCTATTGGAGACTGACCTTCATTAGTGGATGGAAACATCCAGAATTGAGACACTTTGGGAACATGTATCTGTTCCACTGGGTTTCTTTTTCTGTTTTCCGTCCTTGTGCTTATCTACTTCTATTTCCTAACTGTCTCACGGATTTATCCACTTCTCTTCCCTTCCACCTCCTTGGTACAAGATACCATCATCTTTTACCTGGACGGTCACAGCAGCTTCTGAGCTGGTCTCTCTGCCCCCTCTCTGGCCCTCTCCCACTCTGCTTCAGCTCCACTACCAAAGTGATACACCCTTGATCCACTACTAAGTGACACACACTTGAGCTTGCCTCTTAACTGTATGAGTGGAATCCCACTGCTGTTAGTGTAAAGACGAGTCCTTCGCATGTCCTCATGATCTCGCAATTATCTACCTTTCTATCCCGTTCTATCCTGTCCTTGTCCCACTCTCCCTCTTCCTTTATCTTTTAGCTGCTTTGACTCAGCATTCTCTCTCCTACCACCAATACCTCCATAAATAACATTCCTCCATCTGGAACATGGCTGCCATATTGCCTCTCCCGCCTCATCTCTCATATATTTGGTTAACTCCTCCCCACACTTCCCACCTCAACTCAATGGCACTGCCTCAGAGAAGCCTTTTCCGACACCTCTAGTTCTAGAAGTTGCCTACTGCTATACGGTATCATAATAGTCTACTTTTTTTAAAGACCTAGGCAGTTCGCAGTTCTCTGTTTATGTGATCCTGATGCACCTTGTCTTTCCCTCTGGGTTTTAGTCTCTCTGTAGTCGAGGACCTTGGTGGTTGTACTTGTTCTTTTATCCCTAGTGCCTACCAGATTTAGGCCTGTATGGTAAGTAGTGCTCAACTGATATTGTTGACTGCATGAGATTGTTTATGAATATAGACATTTGGTCCTTTTGCTTTGTTTTGTTTTCATTGAAATCAGTGGAGAACTTCTTGGTGCACTTAAGAACACTAGGTTCTGAGCGGTTGCCTTCATGACAACGTGCAGTGGAGGAATAGTTCAGTGGGTATATGGGCTGGAATGTCCGTGAGGGGAGGGAAGACACAGTCACCAAAAAAGCCATCAACACTCAAGCCAGAAGCAGCCGGGATAGGGAGGCTTGGGCTCTCCTACAGAAGGCTTCTCCAGGGGCACCTGGGCTCAGTGGGTTAAGCCTCTGTCTTAGGCTCAGGTCATGGTATCAGGGTCCTGGGATCGAGCCCTGCATCGGGATCTCTGCTAAGCTGGGAGCCTTCTTCCCCCTCTCTCTCTGCTTGCTGCTCTGCTTACCTATGATCTCTCTCTCCGTGTCAAATAAATAAATAAATAAAAATTAAGAAAAAAGAAGGCTTCTCCAGATCTGGTTTTAGTCTTCAGTATCAAGGAGTTTTCTTCCCAAAAGAAGCATTTCCTCCTCTTCTTTTTTTTAGAAGACTTCCCTCTTCTTTTGCGTGTGTTTAACATCCACTGTGTACTTTTTCCCCTCCGAACTAATAGTAATGTAGAAAGGGAAGAATAAATTAAGATGAATTCTCAAACTTTATAAAGACTTCCTAGATAGAAATATCTTGGGCTTCTGAAAAAAAATACCTGGCCTCAACATCATTTATCCACAGTTATTTTTAATTTGTTGCTTTCGTCTTCTACCTCTCATTATCACTTTTAATATTTTACTTGGATATGTGTTGCATGATAACAAAATAGCTAATCTAACCATTCATTAGATTTGTGATTTAGCTGAGAGAACCAAACAGCTAGGGGTTTTTTTGTTGATGTTTGTTTGTTTAAGATTTTATTTATTTATTTGACAGAAAGAGAGGGAATACAAGCAGGGGGAGTGGGAGAAGGAGAAGCAGGCTTCCCACTGAGTGGGGAGCCCAATGCGGGCTTGATCCCAGGACCCCAGGATCCTGACCTGAGCTGAAAGCAGACACTTAATGACTGAACCACCCAGGTGCCCACAAACAACTAGTTTTATTGACGTTACCTGATTTGATTTTTCAGTAGAGACACATTTGTTGTAGACAATTACAAAAGTTCAAAAGCTATAGATTTCTTACTAATATTGCACTTTTGACTAGTTTTTAAAGCTAAACAGTCTGGAGAATTTCCCCCCCTCTTTATTTTTTTAAAGGTTTTATTTACTTATTTGACAGAGCCAGAGAGCGTGGGGTGGTAGTGGTGGGGGGGTTATGGCAGAGGCAGAGGAATAAGTAGGCTCCCCATGGAGTAGCGACCCCAGTGCAGGACTTGAGCCCAGGACTGTGGGATCATGACCTGAGCTGAAGGCAGACCCTTAAGCAATTGAGCCATCCAAGTGCCCTTTTTCCTATCTTTTTTTTTTTTTTTTAAAGATTTTATTTATTTATTTGACAGACAGAGATCACAAGTAGGCAGAGAAGCAGGCAGAGAGAGGAGGAAGCAGGCTCGCTGCTGAGCAGAGAGCCCGATGCGGGACTCGATCCCAGGACCCTGAGATCATGACCTGAGCCGAAGGCAGCGGCTTAACCCACTGAGCCACCCAGGCGCCCTTTTTCCTATCTTTTAAATAAAATAACAGGTAACTTCACATTTAAAGACTTTGCCGATTTTTTTTAAAGATTTTATTTATTTATTTACAGAGAGAGATCACAAGTAGGCAGAGAGGCAGACAGAGCGGGGGTGGGGGGAGCGGGCTCCCTGCTGAGCAGAGGGCCCGATGCGGGGCTTGATGCCACGACCCTGGAACCCTGGGACCATGACCTGAGCAAAGGCAGAGTCTTTAACCCACTAAGCCACCCAGGCGCCCCCTAAATTTTGCTGATTCTGTATGTCCTGTGAGATAAAGTCTAAAGTCCTTGCTCTGGTGTTCAAAGTACTTCGCAGTCTGGTCCTATCCCATTCTCAGACCACTCCTCCACCTCTTCCCCAGTCTTAGGTTCTGTGAATTAATCATTCATTCCAGAAACATTTTGAGGTACTTTTGAAATACACACTTGGTGGGAGGTCTGGGTGGCTCCATTGTTGAAGCCTCCAACTCTTGATTTCAGCTCAAGTCATGATCTCAGGGTTGTGGGATCGAGCCCCCCATGCTGGGCATGAAGCCTACCTAAGATTCTCGCTCCCTCTCCCTCTACCCCTCCCCCGGATCGTGCACATGCGCTCTCTCTCTCTCTCTCTCTCTCAAAGAAAAGAAAACTGAGGTAAAATTAAAAGTGACTTCAGTATATAGGAGTTTATTTCTCTTTCATGTTATAGTCTGAATATAAACAACAGAGGGACTGAGGCACTTTCTGTCCCGTTGCTCTGTTCTCCCAAACATTCAGCTTCCTCCTCAGTTGAAATAGCATTTAAATGGGGAGTGGCTTTGAAGTGGTTCTATCTGTCCACACTATGTCTACAGTCAGGGCAGCAAAAAAGGGAAAAGAGCACGGGAAAGGCATGCTGAATTCCCTCTAAGGATAGGACTAAGACGCCGGCATATGTCCCTTCCTCCTATACTGTGGAACAGAAGCTGGTCACGGGGCCATACCAAGTTGCAAGGGAGCCTGGGATATCTCTCCTAACCCCGCAGCCACAGGTCCATCTCTGCCATTCTTAATGAAGTAAAGAAGGGATAATGAGGGAACGGCTTAATGAGGGAAGTGAATCTTTGTCACACCTACTACGTGTCCATCACTGCACTAAATGCCAAGGGTATAGATGAGCGAGGCCTGGATTTGGGGGAGAATGCAGTTTAGTTTGAGGGACTTTGGGTTCTCGGAATAGATCACAAATATTTAATCTATTTATGTTTTCTTTACATTCTATACAAATAGAATGTATTGTGTATATGTTCTGCATATAATTTTCTATGCTTTTGCATCTGCTGTCCCATTGCCTAGAATGCTTTCTGCCCCAACTTTCCACTGGGTGCAATTCTACCTACCCATTCTGAGAAGACTAGCCCAAGCTCCCACGTTCACGAAGCCTTTAGCACTCCTTCCAGGATAGGTAGGAGTTGCATCACTGGTACCCCCATAGAACTCAACCTCCATTTTCTCTCTCCTCTGTTTTGTTATAAGTCCCTAGAGATAGAGATATAGTCCCTAGAGATAGAGATAGATAGAGATAGGCTATATTTTATTCATTTCGTATTTCGAGCCCCTAACATCGTGTCAAGCCAATAGAAGGGGCTTGATAAATGTTTGCTGAATCAAATTGGTGCTAGGCATCCTTTCATAGATTCTTGAATGGCGGGAGGGGGGCGGGGATCTCTAACGAACGGAGATCTCTCTCCTTTTGTGCATAATAATATCAGAGTTAATAAAAAGTTAAGTGAATTCCAAATCTAATTCAGAATGATAGAAGACATCATATCTCCCAACATTTTCATCTTATTCTTTGAGTTAATTTTAACGCTTCATTTTTATTCAGTTATTCTAGCAAATGTGTCCTGGATGAGACTGACTAAGGGCCTTCAAGAAAAAGCCTACATTTGAATTACATGTTCTCTTATATCACTTACTTATACTTCTCACTAAAGTTTCCTCAGAAAATCGAATTACTATCCTACCTACTGGAGATATCTCGGACGGTCCAGGAGGCACTGAGGCTTCTTTTCCCAGTTTTTCCTTCACGAGCAGATTTGCAATGCAATTTAGAAATTTTGTTTTATTCTAGGTTTCTGATGCAATCACAAAGGTAACCTTATTATCTACAATTTATTCTTTTATTTCCGTTTGGGGCCTTCGAATACATGGAGAGTTAATTGGTATATGATAAAGCCATAGAATTTTCACAGACTGTTTCAAGGGCATAAATCACGAGGTGTAGTAACACTATTGCCTGTGTTACTTATAGACAAAATACTGACCGTGTGGCACCTTATTTTTTTAGCGAAATGCGAACATTGACCTAAAGCAGGGTTTGTTTGGTTTCTTTAATCTCTAATAGCCTCCTGGACTATTAAAAATAACAGAGATTTGTTACTGTAAATCATAGGTTTTAAGGAAATCTTGGTGCAGTGTTGACCTTCTCATAGGCTTGCACTTTCTAGGGGCCTAATGGGCATGATGGCGAGTGACCTTCGTCTGTGACGTGAAATAGTTAACCTCCTTCTCAAGTGGCGACAGTATGTGGAGTGGCTGGGACATGGGAACACATTTGGATCAACAGCTGTGGCACACTAAAAGGCTATATGAATCCCTGCTCACTAGAATGGGGGAATACCAGACAAATTAATAGTTTTATCCCCAAATACCTATTAATAATTCGTCTTTTCAGGTGTGACAGGCACAAAAGCCTTTTAGGAAGAATGTGATGATCAGCTCAGCCTCTGGGAGCCCCTGTCTGTAGAGAAGGATGCAAATTATAGCTTGCAAGGACCCTTCATTTGCAAACTTGTGCTCGGAAGGCAGCCTCATCTAGTTTCTCGTATCTAAATTATAGGTGAAACATCCTCTAATTAATTATATTATCTAATTAATCCTACCTGACTCTGATCAGATTTGCTCACTGGGGTTCTGTTGAGTTAATGTGCTTTTCACGTTGGAAATGAACACTTGTCGGGGAGCGAACGGGAGGAGCGGACCTGCTTTGCTGCGGCGGGCGAGTGGTCCCGAGACCACTCCGGAGATCTCTCCTGACAATCCACGAGAGACGCGCACTGCGAGACACAGCGTCTGGCAGTTCGGAGGGCGGTTCTGTAGTCCCAGGAATCCAGAGTGAATTAAAGTCTAGACCCTAGGATCTTTCAGGATCAAGGGAAGAGGGAGAAACTGCAGATCAGATATGCCCCAAGCGTGACAGAGGTAACAGGGAAGCACGCAGCAAGGATGCTGTCGCTGGTCTGAAGCCTTGTGAGGGAGGAGGTAATGGTAGAGCCGTGGCGGGCGGGGGTGGGGTGGGGGGGTTGTGCTCAGAAGCAGGGACATCAACAGCATCAGGAGTAGGCCTCCTCTTGTAAAAAGCAGGATACTGCAGGCTCCTGAAAGGCGAGATTCTCTGATGTTTGCCCATCTCCCGAGTGGAGAGTGGCTACTGTAAAAATGTGGCCAGGAAACTCTCCTGATCTGGACAGTCACCACTGTATGCCTGTGCTAGTTCTCTCAGGAAAATAAATTCTGCTCTCGGTAGATCTCTGGTCCGTAGACAACTTCCCTGAAGAAGATCTCAAATTACCCGGAAAAGGGGGAAAAAAAAATAAAAACAGGGAAAACAAAGTTTTGGCATGCTGGCAGGAGCTGGTGGTGTTTTTTTTAGAAACTACCTAGGAGGCAGAAGCTAAGTGCCGATGTGCCCATGCCTCTTACCTGGGAGTGCAAGGTGGGGAGCAATGGACAGTGGCTCTGATGAGACGAGAAGGCACAGTGCAGCTGGGTGAAGCCACACGCTGACTGCGTTCTGTACGGCTCTTCATGCAGTGCTGTGGGCTGGTGCATCGTCGGCGAGTGCGGGTGTCCTATGTAAGTTTCTCTGTAAGTTTCTATGCTTGTAGACTCGCAGCGAGGGGCTGAAAATACGATTCGTGGCTGTCTGGTGCATGTTGCCTCTTTCAGACGTTTGTCATCCCTATGCTGAAGATCAGCCAGAGAATCAGTCATTTGTCCTACGAGTTTTCGAGGCACCTGAGGTAGAGGAGATGCTGAGATTTTTTCCGGAGATTTTTTTTTTTTTTAAATAGATCTCTAGTGCTGTGACTTTGATAACATTGGAAATAACTTGCACGGGGTTGGGGGGGGGAGTTGTTTGACAAGACCATTGTCTCGGAGATCTCTTATCAGTTCAGACCAGTTGATACTCTCTTTCACCTAAAGGAGTCCTGTTTTCCTGTTTGAATTGTGGCAGGAAAAGAATCTCTTTCAGAGGGAAATGCCATGGAGCTGGTGATATTCAAGCTAGGCACGGAGGCTACTGCTAAATCCTATTTCGAACGGCTCTGGAGAAAGAGTAGATGATAATCGCTTGATGGATGACACAGCTGTTGCAGTCACGCCAGCACTGACAGCAGCTTTATCATCCTCTGACTGCTTCGCTGAAATAAGCCTTATTTCACGGACCTGCCGTGGTTTGCAAAATGGCTGTCTGAGTATTATTAAATTCTGCAAGGAAGGCTTGCACACACGCTGAAGTATCACTACTTAAAATGATCGGATGCTAATTGGCATCTGCTGGGCTGCACCGCTCGCTAGCCAACAAGCTCCCGAGGAAGCGCTGGCTTTATTTTCCGGCTCCTTTTGCAAACGGCTGCTTCATTTTCCGGGGCTGATGCGAACGAGAACGAGAGGTTTACGCAGGCTGGTCAAATTGCGGTGCTGAAGCCGGTTTGAGATTCCTGGCTGCAAAACACCCGGAAACTCTACAAAGGGAGCTAATCGGTGCTTTAAGGGTATAATGTAAAGAAAGCCGTGACCTTGGAAAATTGGAAAGATATACATGCCGCTTCCAGGACAAACAAGGTCAAAATCGGATATGATCTCAATAATAAAGTTGAGGACTGGGAGTTGGAGGGAGGGGAAGGGATATCGACATTCCCATCCGATCTTGAAGGTAATGTTCAATGTTATTAAATAGCTAAGAGCCTAAGAAGCCCCTGTCATTTGAAGAGTTTTGTGATTATTATGTATACGGTGCCGTTTTCCTTTCGAATGCAACAGTTGACATGTAAGGAGGAGATGGAGTAGTGAGGTAGCCAGCAAAGATTTTGAAAGACGACATCTGCAGAAAGAGATGCAGCTTCTCTTTTTTTTTTTTTCAATAGAAAAATTAATTGCTTCTTAACAGGAATTGGGGGGAAAGTGTTAGAAAGTTTTCAAAGTATAAAATTACCCACATAGAGAACATCTTAAACTAAAAGGAATTTGGAATTAAAAACCCATATGTTTATAGAGTAATGAAGGCCGACAGTTCCATAGCTGTACGGATTTCTGTTTGCTCATCTAACGAATTAGAAGAAATCTGCGGTAATGTGGTTTCCAACAGAAGAATTATGAAATAAGGCCTCAAGGTAATAATCTTTACCCTACTTGGTTTTGCCCTTTTCCTGACCTTGAACATGTAAATAAATGGAAGAGACAGCACCCTCTGTGTTTTTTGGAGTGTTAACTTTTAGTTTAGGAGATTTGACTCATTTGCTCATTCTCAAACCTTTTTCATCCCCCATGCATTTTGGTTAAGGGACCACAAAACATACAGCACAACTATATTTTAAAGGTAAAATAAATTTACACCTTGGTCGCTAGAAATAAATTTTCCTTTTATTTTAGAACATTTATCTCTTGGGAACTCTAACGTATCACCCACCTGCTGCTGTTTTAGCCTCTTCGCTGTGGCGGATTCGTGTATGGACTGCAATTTTCTTCAGAGGTAGCCAGCCCAGTACTATAGGCCTGTACAATCTGAACATACTTCATTTCCTTGGAGGAAAATATCCTCCTGTGAGATCCCTAATGGGCCTATAAAGCAGATGTCCTGTGGAGTCTAGAAGCTGCTCGCTGAATAATCGGGGAGACAGCAGGGCAAAGGGCAGCCCAAACCTGTGTATGGTACCAGTGATCGAAGCCTTGTCCATTAAATGTCCATTATGTCCTGGTGTCCTTTCTCCAGTCATGGCTCATTTCAGAGGGTGATGACCTGGACCATGCCAGTACTGAATTCCAACTGAGACTTGGGAACTTTAAGTGCGTATAAATAAAAATATATGTATATGAGTTCTAACATACAAATCAGTTGATGTGTGTGTGTGTGTGTGTGTGTGAGTCCTCCCCTAGTTCTTCTAATCTATTTTTTAATATGACAGCTTTCTTAAGGATTCCTCCTACTCCAACATTGTCTCAGGAAGAGTATGAAAGTTATGTGGGTTTTTGAATAAAGTTATGTACATATGCCATAGTTCCTCATTTCTAGGTTTTCATCTTCCACAGCTGTCCCCTTGATTAGAGTCCCTCCCCTAATTTGCATAATGCTGCCTCCATATTCAAAAATATTCTGTGAGCGGCACCTCCCCTATGGGCTGTGGCCCTTTTCCTTTTCTGTAAGGCCCCGTGCATAAGCCTCTGTCTTTGGCATTCTTCTTTGAATGCAAGATCTAACCTCCATTGTTTGGTTTACACCTAGTGATCATTCTTCTCGAACCCTGCTTCGTGTGTCAGAAGAAGTTCCTATTTTTATCTAAACTGTCTTGCTATTTTTATCATATTGAATGACATGAAAACCTATCAGCTGAATAAATACTCTTAAGCTTAAAAGGCTTTATAAGCATAGTAAGCCCCGGGCGCACCCCTGCGCGGCACTTCTAGAACACTGACACTTGCATTCCTTGGGGAACAGAGATTGATAGGAACTCTTTTCAGTAAACTTGCTGTTGAAGTATAAGCGTCCCCCCAGAGAAGCGCAAAAATCATGTGCCCATCTTGTTTTTTGTTTTTGTTTTTTAAGATTTATTTATCTATTTTGAGAGAGAGAGAGCAATAGGGAGAGCACAGGGGAAGGGGCAGAGAGAGAGAATCTCAAGCAGACTGCTGAGCCCTACCCATGGCTCATTCTCACAACCCTGAGGTCATGACCCGTGCTGAAATCAAGAGTCAGACGCTTAACAGACCGACTGAGCCACCCAGTGCCCCATAAGTATCAACAGTGACAAAAATTCACAGGGTAGGGCTCCTGGGTGACTCAGTTGGTTAAACAACTGCCTTCAGCTCACGTCATGATCCTGGAGTCCCGGGATCAAGTCCCATATTGGGCTTGGCAGGGAGTCTGCTTCTCCCTCTGACCTGTTCCCTCTCATGCTCTCTTTCTCTCTTATTCTCTCTCTCTCTCTCAAATAAATAAATAAAATCTTTAAAAAAAAATCACAGGGTAAACAAGCCCACGTCACCAATGCTGAAACCAAGAAACCAAACAATGTCAGGATCCTCATCCGGTCTTTCACTCACTGGTCACCTCCCCCTGCATCCAGGGTACCCACTCCTCTGGCTTCTCACATCACGGGTTCGTCGTTCCTGTTTCTGAACTGTATGCAAAGGGACTTATACAATATATGGGTTTTTTTGTTCGGCTTGCAAGATGAATCCGTGTGGCTACACGTTGTGGCTTATACCCGGTCCGTTCTCACTGCTGTATAGGGTCCCATCACAGTATAGGTTTCCATCGGACGGTTGACAGGCATTTGGGGCGTTTCCAGGTTGGGGCTGTTGTGGCTACTGCCTCTGGAGTCATTTGTGACCTGCCATTTTGTGGGTGTTTACATGTGCATTTCTGTGGAATATGAAACTAGGGATGAAATTGCCGAGCTGTGGGGTATGTCTGTATTCCGCTTGAAGTGGTGGTGGAAAACCACTTCCCAGACTGGCTCAGTCAGTGGACATTGTCAGCAGGTGCACCCCACCGATGCTTGCCGTCATCTCTTGCATTTTGCTCTGCCTGGTGAATGTGGACAAGTACACCCACGATGTGTTAGCTGGCATTTCTCTGATGACTAAGGAAATCAAGCACCCTCTCAGGTATTTATTGACTATGTGGACAGTCTCTTTCGTGAGGTATTTGTTCAAGTCCTTGTCTCTTTTTCTATTAAGGCATTTGTTTTTTGAGACTTTTTTTGTTCTGGAAAGAACAAACACCGGGACACGTGGCTAGCTCCGTCAGTGGAGTGTGCGACTTTTGATCTTAGAGTTGTGGGTTTGAGCTCCATGTTGCATGTAGAGATTACTTTTTTAAGAAAATCGTAAAACAAAACAAAACCAAAAAAGGACCAGGAAGAAGAAATGCAACCGATAATTATCATAATAAAAGGATCAGAGACAAAGGGGTATTATATAGACATCATTAGAATGTGGATTCAGGCTAACCTGGGTATGATTCTTGATGGTCTCACTTATTTACTTTGAGATAGTGTGGGGTTCTTTTCTCTCTGACCCCCGCTTCTCTGATCTATATAATTGGGAAAGTAGGAAGAGCTTGCAGGGTTATGTTGAGAGGTGAAAGGGTCATCAGCATCTGGCATATTGCTGATAAACAGTTCTTTTTCTTAAACTGGAGCCACTGTGAAGTGAGATCATGAGACAGTGACCACAGTGCGAGAGTGGTAGGGGACGGTAGGGGAGACATGGTGGGAAACTGCTCTGAACTGGATTTTAAGCCTGTGTTGTTACTCAAAGTCTTGAAAAGCTTTGACAAATGGGTTAGATGGTGGAGAATGACCTAGTCTATTACCAGTCTCTTCTAAGAGTACTCTGTCCTTGGTATATGACCACTCCTGAACTTTTGGAGCACGTAAATGCAGTGAGATTGCCAAATGGTGTTACTTTTGTATAAATAGTTGACCCCTGAACAACACTGGCTTGAACTGAGTGGGTCCACTTTCGATAAATAGAGGGTGTTTTTCAATAAATACAGTAAAATACTGTAAATATGTTTTCTTACTACTTTCTCAATAACATTTTCTTTTCTTTAGCTTACTTTATGGTTAGTATGCAGTATATAAAACCTCTAGCATACAAAATATGTGCTAATCGCTGATGTTATCAAAGGGTTCTGGTCAACAGAAGGCTATTAGTAGTTAAGTTTTGGGGGAGTCAAAAGTTATACACGAATTTTCAACTATGTGGCTGGGCGGGGGGCCGGGGCAGGGCAGGGGGCCAGTCAGCATCCCAACCCCTTGTTGTTCAGGAGTCAACAGTATTCTGTAATTTATGAGCAATTCAGGACTCTAGATAAATTCTTTTTTTTTAATAGATTTTTTATTTTATTTATTTATTTTTTTAAAGATTTTATTTATTTGACAGACAGAGATCACAAGTAGGCAGAGAGGCAGGCAGAGATCGAGAGGAGGAAGCAGGCTGTCCACAGAGCAGAGAGCCCGATGCGGGGCTTGATCCCAGAACCCTGAGATCATGACCTGAGCCGAAGGCAGAGGCTTTATCCTGAGCCACCCAGGCGCCCCTCTAGATAAATTCTTGTTGTTATTGTTATTCAATGCACAATCATATGCCCTTTTATAGAGTTTACAAAATACTTTTATGCCCATTATTTCATTTGATGTTAAAGCAACCTTTAAGGCAAAGCAAGCAATAATCTCATCATTATCTGGATCAAGGAACATCAAATGAGGAATAACTATGGCCACAGGCCCCAGAATCCTGACCTGAGATTTAAAGTAAAATGTATTCTTACCCATACACGATGTTTTGTACATCTTGTTTGGGATGTATTTCTAAATTTCAGTAATGGGATTAAAATTAAATTCAATTAATGCTAAAATTTTGGGTGCTTCTGAGTAAGAAAATCAATTATCATTGAAGGTGAAGAAATGCTAAAGTGCCTATTAATGAGATTTATTGGTAGTAGCATTGTAGGGAATGTACCGTTTTGACTTAGAGTTTTCTCTTGCAATTTATGCTTTGTCCGATTATCCTAACTAGCAGTTGTCCTAACTAGTTAGAGTAAGTTCAAGCTACGCACTTGTTATATATATGTTGGAAAAATATATTTTTCATGGAAAATGACTTTTTAAAGAATTTTTGGTGGCATCAGTTCTATCCCTTCGCAGATAAAAGATTCATAAGCATAGTAATGTATATGTGTATATATGTACATATGTACGTGTATGTGTGTGTGTGTGTGTATATATATGTGTATATATATACTAATATACATTAAATCACTTGGAGCTTTTCCATCTATGTCTTAAGATTTTTTTTTTTAAGATTTGTTTATTTATTTTAGAGAGAGAAAGAGAAGGCAATGTGGAGAGGGGAAGAGGGAGAGGGAATCTTAAACAGACTCCGCGCTTAGCGGGGGGCCTGACTTGGGGGTCAATGTCACGACCCTGACATCACAACCTGAGTTGAAATCCAGAGTCGGCCGCTTAACTGACTGTGTGCCAGCCAGATATCCCTGTCTTATTTAAGATGTTCTTGAGGAATAATATTTGGTGTTTAAAACCTGTGTGTCTTTTAAAGTCAAATTTATATATATTTTGCCTAGCCTATTCTTAATCTCAAGAGATGGCTGAATTTTCAGGTTTGGGACTGCATGTTTTTAATGGCTTTTAATTTGGGCCATATTAAAATCTTTAATTTGACCCTTTAAATTTTTAAGGTGCCATTAATCTTAAAAAACAATTTTTTTTTAACTAACGCTCATCTCTGTGGGATGGGTGAAAACATCCTTCAGAAGACATATGTTAGCATCCAAGGAGTAGATCCTAGCTTCAGAAATGGCAACCACAAATGTATAAAGAATTTCACAATAAAAATACTACTTGATGATTTAATTTTTTTAGAGCTCTAAGTTTTGCTTTAGTTGTAAGCTTCAGAGCATGAGGCCTTTTTTTTTTTTTTTTTTTTTTTTTTTAAGAGGGAGAGCGGGAGCAGGGAGCAGGTCAGAGAGAGGGGGAGAGAATCTCAAGCAGACTGTGCTGTGAGCCTGGAACCTGGCTGATCTCACAACCCCATGATCATGACCTGCACCAAAACCAAGAGTCAGGTGCTTAACTGACTGAGCCACCCAGGTGCCCAAGGACAACTTGTTAATAGAAAACAAGATGAAAGAACATGCCTGTAAATGTTAAGGAGCACGAGGAGAAGATGAATTTAGCAGTTTGCATCTTCCGGGTGTGGAATGAGCTTGTTGATGAATTGTCAGAGGCATGGGATCTCCAGTGGCTTTAAAGCCTTCTTCGCACAGTTCTGGTTGTCACTCACTGCTTTCCCTTCCCATTGGAGGGACAGTTTGGTTTTGTTAATTTTAAGAGGATCATATTTTTTTCAGCTCTATTGAGGTTTAAATGACAAATAAAATTGTAAGATATTTAAAGTGTGTATCATGATGATTTGATATACATATACATTGCGAAAAGGTTCCTCCCATCTGTTATTTGACATGTCCCTCACCTCACACATATATCTTATGTGTATCTGTGTGTGTGTGAGAAAGCACACTTTTAAGTTCCACTTAGCACATTTATGAAATGTGAAATTTTTGAAATGTATCTTAGCACATTTCAGTTACACAATACATGGTTATCAACTGTAGTCACCACATTAGATCCTTGGACCTTATTTATCTTTTTTTCTTTTTTAAGATTTTATTTATTTATTTGACAGATCACAAGTAGGCAGAGAGGCAGGCAGAGAGAGACAGGAGGAAGCAGGCGCCCTGCTGAGCAGGGAACCCGACAAGGGGCTTATTTATTTACCCAGACCTTATTTATCTTATGGCTACAGGTTTGTGTCTTATTACCAGCCTCTTTCTATTTTCCCTACTCCCCAACTCCTGCCAACCACTTTTCTACGTTCTGTCTTGATGACTTGGATTTTTTTTTTCCCCACATCTAAGTGATACCATGTAATATGTCTTTTGCCTGGCTTTTTCACTTACTCTAGTGCTCTCAAGCTCCATCCGTGTTCTCACAAATGGCAGGACTTCTTTCTTTCTCATGGCTGAATGATGTTCCACTGTGTGTGTGCATCTCACTTCTTCTTTATTCTATTGTGTGAGAGAGTGTGTGTGTGTGTGTGTGTGACGTCTTCTTTATCCAGTCCTCTAATGATGGAAACTTATGCATACTTTTGATATCCTGGCCACTGCAGATAATGACACAATGGACATGGTGTGTGGAAAGGCAAATTATTTTTATTACTATCATTTTTTTAGAAAGGGGAAAGAGAGGGATGGGGGGAGAGGGAGAGAGAGAGAATCTTTTTTTTTTTAAGACTTTATTTATTTATTTGACAGACAGAGATCTCAAGTAGGCAGAGAAGCAGGCAGAGAGAGAGGAGAAAGCAGGCTCCCTGCTGAGCAGAGAGCCTGATATAGGGCTCAACCCCAGGACCCTGGGATCATGACCTGAAGAAGGTAGAGACTTTAACACACTGAGCCACCCAAGCACCCCAAGGGAGAGAGAGAATCTTAAGCAAATTCCTTGCCCAGTGCAGAGCCCGACATGGGGCTCCAGCTCACAATCCCGAGATCATGACCTGAGCTGAAATCGAGAGTCAGACACTTAACCGACTGGGCCACCCAGGCATCTTAAGAGGCAATTTCATATCCAAAATTTGTACTTTGTAGACCCTTGGGCAAGTTAGTCCATCACTCAGTGCCTCAATTTCCCTTTCTGTTAAATGAAGAATAACAGTAGAATCTTATTCATTGGCTTGCTGTGAACATTGCATGTGTTAAACTATGCAAAGACTTGGCACATAGTAAGTGCTTAATTAAGTCTGAACTTTTTTAGCTATTGTAATTCCTACCTCCCTCTGCCTCTGAGCACCACTTCTCTTGTGGTAAGAAAGCTGCTGAAAAAGAGCCATCACTTTCGGAAGGATGAAGTCATTGGTTTTTTTTGTTTGTTTGTTTTGTTTTGTTTTTTTGCTTTAAAGATTTTATTTATTTATTTGACAGAGAGATCACAAGTAGGCAGAGAGGCAGGCAGAGAGGGAAGCAAGATCCCCACCGAGCAGAGAGCCCAATGCGGGGCTCCATCCCAGTATGCCGAGATCATGACCTGAACCGAAGGCAGAGGCTCAACCCACTGCGCCACCCCGGTGCCCCTGAAGTCATTGCTTTAAAGAAAGCTTTTGTGAAGTTGAGTTGGTTACTGAGAGCTCTAGCTAACGCCATCCACCTGTTCATTCGTGAAGAGATTACTCAGGACCTGCTGCTTGCCCACGGCTATCCTGAGAGTTCAAAGTATGGAGAGGAACTGAACTCCTTAATTCCTGCCTTCAGGAAGGCCTGGCTTACTGGTGGAGATACGTGAGTTTATGGAACATTAAAATATGTTAGCTAACTGGAATATCCAACAATAAGACACAACAAATGGTCTACCACCTATAGCAGAGAACACCAAGCAGACATTAAAGAGAAAAAACTAGGTTTTATGCAGACTGACCTGGAAAGAGGTCTATGTTCTGAAATTTGTTACACAAAAAGTCAGTTGTAGAGCAATGTATATGGTATGATCACATTTACTCTGCATGCATTTGTATCTATATTGGTGTCTTCAGAAGAAGAGGTCTCCAGTGGGTCCCGAGCTCACAGAAGTGGGACTGTAGAGGGGCAGGTGGGATTTTACTTATGTCATCTGACATTTGACAATGAGCATACTTCATGTTTGCAATACATATTTAATAAGATAGATACCTTTCAATTAATGGATTCCTCACCTTCTTCCAGAAAGGCTTATAAAATATGAATTAATATATATAAGACACATTTTAGCTCATCAGAAAACACTCCACTTGAAACACATTGAGTGGAAGCAATCCACAAATGGAGGAATCCATTAACTGAGAAATTGGCATAGGTACACACAGAACTATTTTGAACTAAGAAGGGCAAGGTCTAGCTGGTTGTTATGGGTAGATGTGGTCTGCAGTGGGCCAGGGTTGAGTCCTTCTGTTGCGTGCTAAGAACCTGTTTCATGAAGGATGGTCAGATCTTATTAAATTTGTTTGCACTCTGGCATGACTTTATTGATGGCCCATTTCCGAAGCAAATGAAAATCAGAAGGAATGACTATATGAGATGTAAGCAGAGGGATGTAGATCATCTTAAAGGATACTGATATTACCTGATGGTGGCCTAGTGTGTCTTTTTCACCGAGGATACGCACCAGTTGGGATGGTCAGATGGTCAGAGTTGACCCCGGTCCCATTCTACTGTCCTGAAACAGCTTCCCCCTCACGTCTGTGATACTCAGGCACCTGCTTCCGTAGTGCTCTCCCTGTGCCTTCTCACACAAATGTTATATCTTTCTTTTCTCATTTATGTTGGTATTCATTCAGGCAGTCATACATCTGTATTCAATTCTTAGAGAAGCTGATGAAAACCAAAATACATTTGGAAAATACTTAAAAGAAGGAAAACCTAAAAAAAATTAAGAGTTGACTGAAAAAGAAATGGCCGAAATAACGGAAGGAAAACTATTCTTTGTAAATGCTGAGGATGACTAACTCTCTAGGCCTAGCTCAGATCTTTCCCCCAAGCTTCACACCCATGGAAACATCGAACAACCTCCAGGTGCCTATGTTTGGGAAGTCCTCAGGCACTGCAAACACAGCTTGGGCAAAATGGACCCCACTGGCTCCATCCTGGTCCTGCTCATCTCCTTACCTCCTTTCGCTCTCCCACCAACGCGTGCATCTCCAACCACCTCATCGGTCACCTTGGAAGGCCCTGGGATCCTCCCAGTTGTCCAAGCCAGAAGTGATTCCTTTTCCCTTCCCTTTATTCTATGATTCAATTCGTCATCACATTCAGTCACTTGTCCCTTAGGGGTTCCAGAATCTTCTCTCCTCTGTCCCATCTGTCTCAACCCTAGTGAAGGAAGGCCCCAGTTAAGTCCCTCCCAAATTCCTGCAGCAACCTCCTGACTGGGAGACCCTGTCGTAGTTGTAATTCTTGAACAATCTTTTCAGCACCTCGTAATGGCCATTGTGGTTCTTCTCAAATGCAATCATGTTGTTTCCTTGCTCAAAACCCCCAGTGGATTCCCATTCTCTGAGAACGTAAGTATAGTCTGATCAGCATGGACAAGGCCCTTCCCGATTAAACGCTATTTGCCTCCTGGGCTTTAGCCCTTAGCTCCGTCCCACTCAAGGCCCAGCGGCATGGAATGCCATTCATTTCCCCAATGCCCAGTGTTCCCTTTTGAGAGTCTGTTCCCAAGTCTGGGGTAGGCGTCCTTGCCCTTTTCCCACAATAGCACTTACTCTACCTTATCATAATTACTCCTCTAATTGTGCCTCTTTGAACTCTAAGTTCCCTTTTCATGATTGTATCCTGATTGTCCAGCAAGGAGGTCTTGCCTGTGGCAGATGGTCAGGACATATTTGTTGAATGAATAATTAAATACAGCTGGACAAATATGGTTAAACTGTTATTTTTTTGTGTGTTCCCACTGATCATTATAAAATGCAATCTGCATTTTAAATGTATATAAATTCATTATGTGCGTGAGTATATGTGTGTGCAAACACACACACACACACACACATACTGCTTTGTGATGAAACAAAGTTAAGTTCCTTGATCTCTTCAGTATTTATAAAGTAGAAGATGAATTCTGTTGCTAGACTTGGAAACTATGTGATTATTTACTTTTTAGGCCTCTTTTCATTGTTTAGATGATTTTCTGTCCATTTCTTTCAGGGATCTGAAAACAAGAACGAGCTCTTTACCTATGGCAAGGACCTGCTCTGAGTGCAGAGGAGATCCTAGCTTGATTTAAATGATGGGAAGGAACAAATGAAACAAGATAGGATCTGGAGGGAGACAAACCAGAAGAGACTCTTAATCTCACGAAAGAAACTGAGGGTTGCTGGGGGCAGGGGGGTGGGGATAGGGTGGCTGGGTGATGGACATTGGGGAAGGTATGTGCTATGGTGAGTGCTGTGAATTGTCTAAAACTGATGATTCAGAGATCTGTACCCCTGGGGCAAATAATACAGTATATGTTAATTTTTAAAAATACGAAATTAAATAAATAATTAAATAAATCAATCTTAAAAATAAATAAATTAACAATGAGATTCACCAAAATCCATAAGCTAACTTCATTTAAAAACAGTGTCAATGTGGTGGTGGTGTTTTTAACACCTATTTTAAAGGATCTTAAGGCATAGTCTCTCGGCCTTTTGGCTAAGATCAAGTGTAAAAACACCACCGGATTAGTTTGTCCAGGCCTTGAATTAAAGGCTTTCCTGGCCCGTGGGTATTCAGAGCTGTTCCATCTTTCCCCTATTAAACCAGCGGCCCTGATTTCAGATGCTTCTTTTCTCCCCACTCGCCCCTGTCAGGGCTCAGGCAGGTAGCACCGCTCTGATGCAGCCTTTTGTGCTGTTGGCTTACAGGCCTTCTATTGCCAGATGACCTTTCTGCTGAATAGATCTGCTTCCCATGGAGCCAGACTCCTGTTTGTTCTCTTTCTTGGTATTACATTGAGATAACAGCCAATTCTCTTCTGTTTGAATCATCCAAAGTGGCTCCATTTGTTGTTGACTGGGCTGGGTTTTTTCCCTTTGCACTTTTGTGATGAGCGTATCACAGTTCTCCTCCCCATCACCAAAGGGATAAATAATTGATACAATCCACTCTGATTGCCAAACAGCAACACAGAATAAAGGGAGTAAGGGGCAAAGTGGCTTCTCTCTGGGCTGTGACTAAGGCACTGGGTATGTTTGGAGTTTCTGTCCTTCTTGTTTCTCACCCTTTTGAGGGGACTTATGGGGAGGGTGATGGTATCAGTGAGTCTGCGAAGCTTCCCTGCAGGGGTCGTTGACTTCTCTCTGGTCATCTCATTATTGGGAAAATCAGGTTGCTCCTTTGGGCAGATATTAGACTATGAAACGATGGTAGTCATCAAAGGCGGGAATTGGAACCTTTTTTTCTACACAGATTGTTGGGACACTCTCATAATTCCCAAGAGATGTAGTCGAAGGAGAACAGAACAGACTGGAGGAGAAGAGGAAGTTAAAAAAATCCACTTGAGGGGCGCCTGGGTGGCTCAGTGGGTTAAGCCTCTGCCTTCAGCTCAGGTCATGATCTCAGGGTTCTGGGATCAAGCCCCGCATTGCATTGCATCAGGCTTTCTGCTCAGCGGGGAGCCTGCTTCCTCCTCTCTCTCCACCTGCCTCTCTGCCTACTTGTGATCTGTCTGTCAAATAAATAAATAAAATCTTTAAAAAAAATCCACTTCAAGGATCTGAAATCTCTCTTATTCTCTGTCCCCAAGGCGCATACCTCTTTATCAACCATCACCTTGCAAAGCTTTATAAAGGGTGGGTATGATAATGGAAGGTAATTTCTTGGTAGACAATAGAAATCACCTCTTTCCAATTTAGCACATGGAATTTGTTGGTTGTTTACGGCAGTGTTTCTGGATGTGTTCTTTGGGTCACCAGTGTGAGAATTTTTAGGATGTTTGTGAAAAGAAATGCACAGCCCTGGAAACGATCCCAGACCCATAGAATCTGCTTCTCAAGGATGGATCTTCATCATTTAATTTTTAATAACCTCTCGGTGTGCTTTTTGTGCACACTGTTGCTTGAGGAGATCTCAGAGAATCAAGGGAATTTGAAAGGCAGGGTCGGAATGTCAGGAATTGTGAGAATCTGGGTGTCAGGAGTTGGGGCTAGGCCTTTCATTGTCCTTCTTCTAAGGTGAGTCAGTTCACCTCAAGTCAACTTGTTTCAGGTTACTCAAGGTTCAAATTCCTCAGAGAGAGGATCCGAGTGGCCCAGCTTGGTCTTCTTCAGGCCAGGACAGGGGAAGACTACTTGACTGACAGTGGAGGAGAAGAATTTCCCAAAGGAAAAACCAAGGGTTTTTTCTAGAAAAAAAAAGGGGTGGGGGTGGGGGAGGGATAGGTCCTGCGCAGCCTAAACCCCAGATGATCTTTGCACTAACGTAGAACCTAATGATAGGAATTTTCAAATGAACCATGCTCTCCCATGGTCAAAGTTTAGGGAGTAAAGCATTAACCTTACGCTGAGTAGTGCTGATGTTCCTTGGTTACATAAATGGGGATTATGGAAGATGGAATTTGTAGGAAAAATCCAGAATTGCCTTTCCAGTAGAATTAGTGACTGCTAAAAACTTGATGAAAGTAAAGGCTTAATATTTGAGTTGATTTAAGTAACAATAACAGTAAAGATTTCATTCAGATGTTCTGTAAATATTGGCAATCTATGGAAAGAATAATATCCAATTATTATAGATTCAGCTAAGGAACACTGTGAAGAGTCTGTCAATAATAGAGCTAAAATAGGGGTGCCTGTGTAGCTCAGTAGGTTAGAGCCTCTGCCTTCGGCTCAGGTCATGATCTCAGGGTCCTGGGATCCAACCCTGCATTGGGCTCTCTGCTCAGCGGGGAGCCTGCTTCCTCCTCTCTGTCTGTCTCTTTGTTACTTGTGATCTCTGTCTGTCAAATAAATAAATAAAATAAAAAAAATAAAAGAGCTAAAATAAAATACCATATATTCTTTCACTCCTTGCAAGGTACAACTTTTGTTGCTAGATCTGATTCCTACCGCGTGTTTCTCCTTGAGCAAATACTGACCTTCTGGGAACCATGGGTCTGAGCAGACACCGTTCTGATAAGAGTCTAGCATGAAAGATATACTGTGGATTTCATATTTCTAGAAAGTTCTACTCCTTGACAGTCTTAACTAACCTCCAACTGTTCAATCATTGTGGATGCCACAGAAAGGAACAGGATAAACTATGTGCGATGGTGTATGGACAGACCACACCCATTAAATCTATTGGCAGCTTTCCTTACAGCAAGGTTAATTTAGTTGAAATAAATGGACTTGTCTCCTTATTTTAATGAACTAAATTTCCGTTCCAGAAAAGCAGAGAAGGGAAAGAAAGCACCTGAAGTAGAAAAGGATAAGAAAGAGATTTAATAAACTTGTTTCAAAGTATCAGCACCTCAGTACCTTTTTTTCCCCTGAAAATGCCTTTAGAAGTGATTTCATTACATGCAAGAAGTTTCCTGAACCAGTTTACAAATGTGTACCCTTGAAATTTGAATAAAGCAATATAGACGGACCCTAGAATTTGTAGTCTTCTATTTAATGGCTCTCAGCAAAGTTTGCCTGTTCATTTTTGTCTGATTGGGAGGGAGGAGAGATCAGAGCTGCCACTGGTCCCATCTTCTCTTTCTTTGCGGTCATAAATATTTTAAAAGAGAAAGCTGTGTATTTTTTTCATACAGTGCAGACCTCTGCTTTAGTGAAATTCTTCTGGTTTTAAAAATTTATTCTTTTTAAAAACTCTTGCTCAATCCCTCTTGAAACAACCAGTTTCATAGATTTTCATTTCTGAACCATAATTATAACGTGCTCATTACTGTTTAAAATAATAGAATTTGTATTCCCACAGACCAAAGAGCACTTCAGATTTTGAAATGAATCTCTACTTCAAAGGGAAAAGCCATCATTGCTGGAAACTACTTTTCTCATTTTTCATTTTTCCCCCATATGCTTCCTTATTTCACTTTATTTCATTGAACTTGACTCTTGAACTGTGATTGACAGCACAATCAGATTAAAGAATACTCTTAAAAGACACTGATTTGGGTTCTTTTCACACTGCAGCTCCATGAAAAATGAGATGACAGTGTGACTTTCTTTCTGAGTTGATTGGACATTCTGTGTTTACCTTTTTAAATCCTCGATGACACGTGCACTTCCCCGTGGCAATTTTTAAAGTTGCTAAGGCACTGAGGGTTTCTCTCTGACAACTCTGCTCCATTACTCTTTGGAGAAAATGGCAATCATTTGGAGTTTTACAGTTTCATCTATGATTAGATTACAGGCTATAGGCTTGTTAACTGCTAGACCTCCGGCGGGTCTGATAGAAGGACTGATGTGCTGAGTACTATCAGAATTCACTTTCCCGTCATTATCCTGTTAGTGCTGGTACTTCTTCAGACACCGGGGAGGTTAGCCTCCTCACAAAGAAATAGGTGCAAGACACTGCAGTCACATTTTTCTTTTTAAGGTTTATTTATTTCAGAGAGAGAGAGAACAGGGAGAGGGGGAGGGGAAGAGGCGGAGGGAGAAGCAGACTCCCCTGCAGAGCCTGACCTGGGACTCCACCTCGCAACCCGTGAGATAACCACCTGCGCCAAAATCGGAGTTGGACGCTTAACCAACTGAGCCACCCAGGCACCCCTAGACCATATGTATTTTTGAAGACTGGCTTCTAGGATCTGATGGAAGGGTATCCACAGAGAATTATTCTCATTGTAAATGAATCGGCCCATGAAGAAAATAAAAGTCCATTCCCATTCTCCCATGCAAGAATGGCTTTTAAAGTTTATTTTAAATAATGGCTCTACTTTTTGTAAAGCTCACACTAACACAATAAATGTTCTTACTAATGGCTTCCAAATTATCATGTAGCCTAACTAAGCTCAAGATTTTAAATTTCAGAGTAAATCTTCACCCTCAGTTTTTATTAGTAATGTGAACCTATTTCTCTGGTTTCAAACTATGCGACTTAATTGCAACCAGAATGCTGAAACTTTGTTTAGCTTAAATAAAGAACTCATGATTCAACTTTTCTCCATTCTTTGCCAATCCTTCCTAAGTTTCCATGAAAGTATGAAAATACATTTTATAGCAATTTTAAATAATAACTAATCGAACAACTCAGAACACCACTGTACGTGCATCATTCTCAGCCTCACGTAATACAAAAGATTGGGACTGTCACAAACTCCAGGCATAAAGCAGGGATCTCCGTTTCATAATAAATTACGCCTAGAAACAGAGTGAAATCGATAGAAGCAATAACATAAAGACGTGAATAATTATGCAACCTTATTAGAAATGCCAATCACGTACTTGCCAGCCTGTAGCCTTGTGTTATGTGAAACTGCCAAAGGGCAGGGGTGTGTGAATTACGGAGCCCGCCCTGCCCCGCCATCCCACAGGCAGCGAAAAGGAGTTTCATAGGGGGAAAGGGCTTTGACTCAGGAATATAAATGAGGGATTCACAGACTCCTTTAGCTCCAGAAGCAGGAGCTGAAAACCAGTCATGGAGGAGAAGTGGAGTCACAGGGAGTCGCATCAAGCCCAACTTTTGAGTAAAAACGTGCAAGGATGCGGAAGCTACGTTGTGAAGAGTGTACATTGGAAAAGCAGGGACTCCTCAAAGTGCCCGAAGGGGGTAGGAAAGAGCTTTTGGGAAGTGTGGCCCCTGAAGAGGGCACTTGGGTTAGCAGGTTCTTTTAATGGCAGAACATGAGAGTGAAGATCTTAACATGTTCCTGGCCTTTCTGCAGTCCGATGGTTCACGTTTTCTGAGTTCCTGCAAATGAGTATCCTTTAAATAAGGTCCCGCCCCCTTGTGGGAACTTTAGCAATCTCTGTCCTTTTGAACCCAGTGGTCCAAACTCTGATAAAATAAGGAAAAAACATGTTCACGGAGAAGACAAGAGTGAATACCAAATGTTAGCATAAACTCAAATGTTATACATAACACAGCAGTCAAGGTGTATGCAGAGGTTCATAAAACAAGGATGATAATGAAAACATGATTTTTTCATGCTCTGTAAAGTGAAACATGTTTCATTTTTAGCTTAATGATGGTTAGGTTTATTCATTTATTTAATATGTATTTAGTGCCTGGCACATCTTAGATACTCTTATTCTAGCGGGATGCAAAGATGAATCAATCGTCCCTTCCCTCCAAGAACTTACGGTATGTACCTAGAATAAAGCAATATCTTTCATTTTTAAAACAGCATATTGCTTTTGAATTCTCCAACTGTTACCCTCACTTAGGCAGATCATTTATGGTAATTTGTCTGGGTACCGGTTTCCTGTAACCAGTTCTAATGCGGCTATTTGTCCATAAATTTCAGCTAAAATCTTGGATTTAAATGAGTAGCCTTCAAACTGTACAGAAATGGATCTTTTCTCAATAACATAGAAAAATCTGTGTACCAATACATCTAATTAGAAGGAAATAACTTCTTTTTTTTTTTTTTTTAAAGACTTATGTTTCTATTTGAGAAAGACGGAGGGAGCACAGACTCACCAGAGCTGGGGGAGGGGAAAAGGGGGAGAAGTAGACTCCCTGCTGAGCACGGAGCCCCAGGAACCCCACTTGATCTCCTGACCCTGAGATCATGACCTGAGCTGAAATCAAGAGTTAGACGTTTAGGGACGCCTGGGTGGCTCAGTTGGTTAAGCTGCCTTCGACTCAGGTCATGATCTCAATGTCCTGGGATCGAGTCCCTCATGGGGCTCCTTGCTCAGCAGGGAGCCTGCTTCTCCCTCTGCCTGCCGCTCCCCGTGCTTGTCCTCTCTCTCTCTGACAAATAAATAAACAAAAATCTTTAAAAAAAAAAAAAAGTCAGACGTTTAACCAACTGAGCCACCCAGGTGGCTCCTGTTACTGTTACTACATGGCCAAAATTTAGGTGTAATCATACAAGGGCTATACACACATTACAACCCAAGAGGTGAAGAATTTGTATTGAATTTGGCGTGTTGAGAAATAAGATGCCATATTCGTGATCATAAATCTGCATGAAAGGCTCTTGGCACCTTAGACAGTTGGATTCCAATGAGGACGCTCAGGAAGACCACACTCACCTACATTCTCCAGATGAGGGGACAAAAGGATGAGCATCTCAGCGATGGGGACTGTTGAGAGACAGAAAAGACAATGGAGTACAAATATGGTGATTCTAATTTTTCCTATTTTTGACTTACAAAACATTATTTATTTAGACCAAAATTATATTTGTCCTGAGGGAAATAGAGCTAGAAAAGGTTCAGATGGCCAAAGATAATCATTTTGCTTTTCCCAACATATTTTGAGTTCATCATCCCACAAAAATAGTTGTTTGCTTCTTAATCTCTGGCAAGTTTTGGTTAAAATTGAGAATACTTGCAAATCTCATGAATCCTCACCACATCTAACCCTTTTCTTATCAAGGACATTTTAATTTAGCTGGTTGGCCAAATTAATGAAATCTGAATGGCTTTGGCTGTGTTTTTGAAAGCTGTCCCAGAACTGGTAAAAAAAAAAACAAATGGTTCTGTTCTTTCTGGAAGAAGTTCAGATAGGCCCTCCCCTCCCCCCCCCTCCCCCATGACCTCCCTCACTTCCCCCTCGCCCCTCCTCTCCCATTGTGCAGTAAGAAAGAGCCAGAAAATGGCTTTGTGACTATTATTCAGTGACAAGTCATTGTTGATGACTCCCTCCAAGGGACAGGATGCTGTGGTTAGACCCTTGCTTAAGAAGTCATTATTTTATGACTTTTTCCATGTCCTTGTCCTCTCTGGGTTAGATTACTGCAGTGTGCTCTACTGGGATATGCCTTTGAAGTTCACTTGGCAAATGCTTATATTATCATTTCAGCCAACATTTTTTTTGTGTATAATGTGTCATAGTAGTATATATTAAAATGATGAATGTGGTTCTTGCCCTTGAAGAATTGTTAATCCAACAAGGATCAGCATTTAGTTGATAACCCATCATAAGATGATAAATTGTCAGGGGAAGTATCATGACTTATTGACAGAATTTTAGGCAATCTATTAGAAATATTTGTATTGGAAAGGCATATTTCCTGGCATAAAAATATGCTCAATATTTGTTGGGTGGATGAATAAATAATTCTGGGTGTATTTTATTTCCTCCCCAAATGCTGTTGTCCCTGATAGCCAGAATATGAATGCAACTGAGATTCTTGTGTAATAGTTGGGTGTTTATTTCTAAGTAACAAAACCTCAATTTAAAGGAACAAGTAAAAATTGAAAAAAAAAAACTCAGATTGATCTAAACTAAGCACAGATCTGAACTAAACTCTTCAAAGTCACAGCTTCTAATAGCTCTGGCTTGAGCTAAGCAATTTCCTGTGCAAGAGAACAAATTCTGACAACCATTTCAAATCATCAGAGCTAAGTTTTTATTAACCTATATGTTTCAGTAGTCCATAAATTTATCCATTATATTCATTAAGAATTAAGAAGAACAAATTTATACATTGCTAATTGGCCTCATTACGAAACAAGTGTTTGGCTTTGAATGGACCTAAATTCTATTTTGAATGATTAATACTGTGTGTCGTTTCTTTACAACTGGCTCATCTTCATTTGGATTATAATGTGAGTTACATTTAGAGAATAAGAATAATAGTAATTAGCAATGAGCATTTATTGAGTGCATACTATGTGCTAGGCATGCTTCTAACTGCTTTGTACATACCCATTTAATTCCTTATAACCTGTGAGTCTTATAACATCCTTTTCTTTTTACACGAATACATTGAGTCACAGAGGGACTGTGGCCAGAGTTGTGCGACTAGTCTAGTAAATGCTAGAAACAGGAGCTACTCTTTTTCGTCACAGGCACTCTGCGGCCTTAGAGAAAGGACTATCTTTGAGTGGACAAGTTAGAAAAATGCCACACTGATTGGGCAGATGAGGCCTCTATTGATTTCACCCATAACTTACCCTTTTGGCCAGGGCATTTGTGCAGTGTGCAGAACGTACAACATTTCATGGCAGCCTCATCCTCACTTCCTCCACTACCCATCAGTACTTTTGCAAATCTCAAGTAATTTTCGCATGTATGATTTTATTTGATTGGGCTTTGGCCATATTAAGTAAATGTAAAAGTTAATTATCCTTCTTTTCAAAAGAGAAAGCTAAGACTCAAACAGGCTTATACATTGATCACACAAAGAGTACCTCATGAAGACCAAGCAGCAAACCAGGAGTGTGGCTATCCCAGGTACTCAGCCACTGCGTGCTTTACCATCTACATGCTGTACGTACACAGAGTTTCATACGTGCTCACAGAGCTCTGTGGGCTAGTTGTCACTAGAGTCTTTATGTGGATGAGGAATCCAACAAAGCTAATTACCTTGCCCTAGTTTCAATATTCTGTAAATGGAGGCGTCTGAATTCAGGTTGGTCTGTTCGACTCTAAATCTGTGCTCTTCCTGCCATGCTTACTCTGTCTCTACTTGAGTATATCTGATCATTAGGTGTAGACATGTCCATACAAAATAACACTCATTAGTGTTGGGTTGTTGGAGTTTAGGATAAAACATTGCTTAGACAAAATAGCCTACAGGGGATACACTAGGGAAGATACTGCTTGAGATTTTAATAGGTTAGAACATAAGGAGATAATACTTTCAAGAGGGAGAACCACTCTCTTAATCAGGATGCACTAATTGAGCACCTGTTAAATACCAAGTGGCTATTTAGTTGTAATGTGAGTGATAATGCTGAAAGTAGAAGCACTTATCCTCCAGGGGATCACAATCTAGTTAGTGAGATAACTAAAAGGCCTGGATGTGAAAACTTAAACTACTCAGTCATTTCCAAGGACCTCTTTCAGTGGGGCTCCCTTAGTGGATTCACAGAAGAAACAGTCACAGATTTGGTGCCTCACAGACTTGGAATTCCATTTTCTCCACTGAATAGAGTGGATGCATCTACTAATAATAGATCTTGTGCCCCAAATGCAGAGCCTGAGACAAGGACTCAGTGCAGGCAGTTTATTGGGCCAGTGGTGTGTCTGGGAGACAGGGAACAAGAAAAAATATATATATATGAAAGAGTATTATCAAGGTTGTGGGAAAGGGGGTTAGAGTGCAGCAGGTTCCCCTGAGAAGTGTACCAGAACCTCCCAGAACTGTCCACTCTGAGGATAGCAGTCAGGAGCATTTGCGTCCTATTCTGTCTCCTATTCATTGAGAGTTGACTCTAGGGGCAGGGACTCCCCCATGCTTCTGGGTTTGCTGGTGGACTGAGTGGATGTTTGCAGGATGTAAGACTGGGGCAGAGAGTGGGAAGCTGCATGGCCTGGCTTAAAGTGAGACACAGAGTAAACTGCAGCTGTGGCTGAAATCACAGGTGGGTTGAGAGAATGGGAGACTGTTTCGGTCCCTTCCATGAGTGGCAGCACTGGTCAGCTGTTCTTGTTATAACCGAAAGATAGACCAACCAACTGGGCAGGTACAAGCTTCAGACCCTAGAGGGTCAAAACTGTGTGTTGCCCTGGGCTCAGCCCCAGCTGAGCTCCCAAATGACAGCGTGTATCCACTGCTAGCCATGCGAATGGCATCTTGAGTGTCCAATGTAGTCAATCTCCAGATGACTCAGCCCCAACATCTGTCTGCCCATAACCACATCAGAGTCTCCAAATGGAAATTACCCAGCTGAGCCCAGGGAACCCACAGAACCATGGACGTATTAAATTATTGTTTTAAGCCATTAAGCTTTGGGACAGTTTGTTATGCATCAGTTGTTAAGTGGCACAGGATATAAATCAATTATTTCTTAGATATCAGCAAGGTTTTACTTTGGTACACAGTTGCTACCTGACATTTTAAAGACTCAGTTTTTTACTTTTTACTTACCATAAAGTTGCTCCTTGGAAATAGCTTTGTAGAATAATATTGCTGCTTATCAGTTTTCTCCTGATAACTTTATAGATGAAATTCTTAGATTTATTGTGTCATGAATCCTTTTGTAGTCTGGTAAAGAAAGGAGTCTTTCTTAGAACAATATTTTTGAGTTCATAATATGCAATTTGTAGAGCTACAAAGGAAACTAATCATACGATGACATAGTTTTCAAAATATTTTAGAAACCAAATCTGTGATACAGTAATTTATGCACTTTTTATTAGTGTATTTTTAAAAATATTTTATTTATTTATTTGACAGAGAGAGAGAAAGTGAGAGCGCATAAGCAGGGGGAGCAGCAGAGGGAGAGGGAGAAGCAGGCTTTCCCAGGGAGCCTGATGTGGGGCTCCATCCCAGGACCGTGGGATCATGACCAGAGCTGAAGAAAGATGCTTAACTGACTGAGCCACCCAGGTGCCCCTTATTAGTATGTTAAATGCAACACTAACGATCCTGAAAGAGTCTTACAGAGAATACCCATATACTTGGTTCCCAATTTCTCTCATAAGCATTGATAGACTTCCTTTTTTTTTTTAACATACTTTATCACATCTGACCATCTAAACATCTATCCATCCATCTATGCATCATTAAACCATCCTAATGTTTTTCTGCAAGTCAATGTAAATTGCAAAGCAAATTGCAAGTTTCCTTTAAATAGTTCAGCATGTATATCATAAACCAGAAGATGGATGTATTTCAAGATACTAAAACAATTATAATCTGATATGAACATATGTGTGATTTCTCTTGCTGACATCACAGGTACTACCAAAGCTCTGGTTCGTTGCTAACATTCATAACTGAGAGGGATGCTAAGTTTAAGTCAGAAGTTACCAAAAAATAAGATGCAGTGTTTTTTCATTCAAGTTCATGAACTCCCTAGGTTTTATTCATAGATTCCTTGGGTTCCAAGAGCCCCACATTAAGGGACCTGATATGTGAGATGTGCAGATGGTCCATGAATTAATTTAAAATTTAAGTCGAATGTATATAATAATATAGGTAGATCTTAAAACTCAAGTTTTTAAAAATAAATTCTGACATTTTTACCTTTAAGTTACTGTAGCAAAGTTAAGGAAAGAAGCTGAGAATACTTCGAAGAGTCATTGAAAAGAAAAGGAAAGGAAGAATTATAGAACTGACATCTGTATTAGATTGGTAGGCCTGCTGTAAGTACCAAAACCCGAGGGTCTTAAAACAGGAATATGTTATCTTATCATCTAGAGGCTAAGAGTCCAAAATCGATGTAACGGCAAGGCCGTGCTCGCTGTGATGGCTAGGAGAAAATCCTTCTTTGCCTCTTCTCCCTTCTGGTGTTTGCGGGCAAACCTTGGCATTTCCAGTCCCATAGCCGTCTTCTCCTCTTTGTCTGCACATCTTTCCTCTGCATGTCTGTCCCTGTGTTCACGTTTCCCCTTCTTGTAGGGACACCAGTCATATTGGATTAGGGTCCAACCTAATGACCTCATTTTAACTTGATTACCTCTGTAAAGACCTTATTTCCAAATAAAGTCACATTGTCAGATATTACTAGGGGTTAGAACTTAAACATACCTTTTGCGGGGGGACATAGTTCAACTGATAACAACAGCAGACCATTATAACTCAAAGGAACAAAGGTTTAGTTGTAGCTTGAAACCAAATACTTCTAGAAGGATCTGAGATTAAATACGACTGGAGTTACACGGTCTGGTCTTCCTTTTATACAACTCCCTTCTAGAACAGTAAATTTGTGTTGGATAGCCCTTCATGATTTTTTAAAAATTTAAGTCTAAATATACAAATCTAAGTAATCCCTAACATTCATGTTTTAGTCAAAATAAAGCTCCAAATAGCTTTATCTATTTTTCAACAGTATTAAACTGCAGGAAATTTTAACAGAAAATTATACCCAAAGAACTGTTTTAAAATTCTTAGTGGAACTGTACCTGATTAGTCAACAATGGTTATTGAGCAACAGTGAGTACTGTATTCCCTGAAGAGAAAAACAATATAGTAGACATGAGCCATGTTCTTAAGGGGTTTATAGCATAATGAAGCAAATAAGATTTACTCACACACACACACAGGATACTCAAAGGAATTTTTTAATTTTAAAAATCCTTTTTTATCTCCACTTTCATGTGGATTTAAAATTATTTTCTGATTTTGAATTGGTTGAAAACTCAGTTTGTATTTATAATTTTAATTGTAGTATTGGGTTTTTCTTTTTTTTAATTCAATATTGACTAATACTGCCTTTACAAAAATCATCCAGAATCATTAGAAATCAACTTCATGAGGTTGTTGTCACTTTGAGTAAGTAAGATGAAAACGGCAAAAGACTTAACTGCTTAGAACATTTTAAAAAATGTTGGCTATTATTATTAACTATATCTGTAGAATGTGTAGCCCAAATTCATCAGTCATTTAGGGCCTTTGCCTATAGCTCTGATATTTATGTGGCTAACTGAGCCCCATCATAGTTGTTTGATACTTTACAAAAATGCAATCCAAAATACAGTTGACTTTTTTTTATTGTTATGTTAGTCACCATACAGTACATCATTAGTTTTTGATGAGTGTTCCATGATTCATTGTTTCCGTATTACACCCAGTGCTCCATGCAATCCATGCCCTCCTTACCACCCATCACCAGGCTCACCCATTCCCCCACTCCCCTCCCTTCTAAAACTTTCTTTTTGTTTCCCAAAGTCCATAGTCTCTCATGATTCGTCTCCCACTCCGATTTCTCCCCCTTCATTTTTCCCTTCTCCTAATGTCCTCCATGTTCTAAAATTCCTTATGTTCTAAAATAAGTGAAACTGTATGATAATTGACTTTCTCTGTTTGACTTATTTCACTCAGCATAATCTCTTCCAGTCCCATCATCCATGTTGATGCAAAAGTTGGGTATTCATCCTTTCTGATGGCTGAGTAATATTCCATTGTGTATATGGACCACATCTTTATCCATTCATCTGCTGAAGGGCATCTTGGCACTTTCCACATTTTGGCTATTGTGGACATTGCTGCTATGAACATTGGGGTACATATGGCCCTTCTTTTCACTACATCCAGAATACAGTTGACTTTTGGTGAAAAATATGGGGATTGGGGGTGCCAACCATCCTTACCATTGAAAATCTACATGAAGGGGCGCCTGGGTGGTTCAGTGGGTTAAACATCTCCCTTTGGCTCAGGTCGTCATCTCAGGTTCCTGAGATTGAGCCCAGCATCGGGCTCTCTGCTCAGCGGGGAGCCTGCTTCCCCCTCTCTCTCTGCCTGCCTCTCTGCCTACTTGTAATATCTCTCTCTATCAAATAAATAAATAAGTCTTTAAAGAAAAAAGAAAATCCACATGTAACTTTTGACTCCCCCAGAATTTAACTGCTGATCATGTGCTGTTGACAGAAAGCCTTCCGGATAACATAATCAACCAGCATATATTTTGTATGTTCTATGTATTATAGATTGTGTTCATATAATAAAGCAAGCTGGAGAAAAGGCAGTATCATTAAGAAAATCATAAGGAAGAGAAATGACATTTATAGTACTATACTGTGTTTACTGAAAAAAAAATCCATGTATAAGTTCAAAGCCATGTTATTCAAGGGACAACTGTTAGAACATTATTATTTTCAAAATAAATAGGAACCATAATTCCACATAATTCTTAAACACTTAAGGGAAACATATGCCTTTAAGAAAAAAAAAATATATTTTTTGTATTTTATTTTTTATATTTTATTTTATATTTATTTTATATTTTATATTTGTATATATGTATACACACAACACCACACACACACATATATGTGTGTGTGTATATATATATATATATATATACACACATATATATATGTATATATATTCAGGATTGAAAGTGACCCAAGGAAAAAAAATCCAGTTGCCTTTTGATTTCAGAGAGAGAAGAATCTAGAAAGCATTGCTTTGGCTCAGTAGGTCTTCACTGAAAGGTACTGAATATCTCTAAATCTTAATTCCTCATCTTTAAGGTACTGATATTAGTACCTACTTCCAGGATTGCTTGGACCTGAGTATATGTAAATTCCCTTATGGCATGTTAGGAATATAGTAAATGCTCAGGAAAAGTGGCTTCCAATTCCCAGCCCCTTCTGTAGTCTCCCATGACCTCAATCTCTTGGTCAATGTGGTCACCCTGCTAGGAAAAAAATTGTTGATGGAATGGGAAAATGCTGTGCATTTCTTTTATACTCCCTGAACTTTCAACCTGCAAGAACATAAGAATATGGAGGAAAAACCAAGTAAAAAGTGAAATAGATGCTTTGCTCCCCCTCTATTTGTATCTGTGCGGCTTCAGGGGGCCAGGAACTCCCTAGCGAGCAGATTCTCTCCTGCGGAACCTTCCAGAACGCTTCCGTCTGATGAAGAGAAGGCCGACAGCATGGTGTTGTTCCAGTCACCTGGTGTTGCTTGCTGAGGGGGAAGGCAGAGGTCCGCCTGTATAATCCGATTTCATCAACCCACACTAATCACTACTGATAGTAGCAAAATTTAGCCTGGATCTACTTAGTTAATCTAGATTGACAGGAGGTAAAAGAAAAGGGACACAAGGACACAGAAACAAAGGGAGGAGAGCCAACACTGATTTCCAGCCTTGCTCTTCCACCTGGGGCTTCTAAATTGCTCCCCTCTGGGGCTTCTATTTTTCTTACCTTATAAACAAATGTTCCTGGTTGTTAGGAGACCAGCCCTTTCGCGGAGCAGTTTCATCAACAACAGGTGCCCTGTGAGTCTCGGGACTGCGGAGAGAGCGATGCCTACGCGAGGCTGCGCAGAAGGTACTTACAGGTGCACATTGTACCTGACACTATGTATTATTTATTGAAACTGAGCTCTGCATTCTCTGTATCCTCTGGGCAACCCTGGAGTCAGGCGCCTCCTAAAATGGATGCCACCAGCAGCTAACCTGCAAAGTCTCCTAAGTGCTTTGCTCTCAACGATTTCTCTTACTAAGTGATTGTAAGCTGTCACCAGCGAGTTTTTCATTAAAGCTTGGGGAGTAATTGGGACTTGCACTTATAGCAGCCGAGGGAGGAATTCCTCTGTGATTCTGGACGTTTGCACATGGATCCGAGCTCTCTTTTCTAAGGGAGCACTCCACTCTGGGGTTTGCGGATAGCGAGAAGATTCACATGTTGCAGCTTCTGGCTCCATATACGGAGTGATTAGTGATCTGTTATGTGTGTCTTCACATGCTTAGTACTGAGAAGAAAAATGGGTTATCTGAAGGTTATCTTCATTGTTACGTACGACTTCTGTGTCTGGCAAACCATGGAACTTTTTGCATTTGGGTAACAAAGACATTTGGAATAAACTCCATTGGATTTTCCATGTTGGTAAAAGTGTTGTTGGTCACCTCACTATTGAAAGTTGCCATGCTAAAGACACCTAAGGGTAAAAATGTCTCCTGGGTAAGTAGATCGTGTTTTTATATCTCTTAAAAATATATATATTTCTTTAAGCAGAAACACATCATTTGAGGACTTAAAGACATCTGGTGGTTTCATCATAGTACAAGTGTTTGGGAGACTTTCAGAAAGGATTTGCCTTAGAAAAGCATAGAACTGTCTTTATATTAGTGTTAGAAATCCTTGGGCAAAAGCCCAGTGGTGTGCTTGCTAAAATATGAACTATATGACTGCAAACTATGGGTTTGTTTTGCCACTTTGAAGTTGCTTCGGATTTGCTGGTACACACAGAATTTAAAACGCATCAATACGAAGTCAAGGTTGTGACTTTAAGGTGTTTTTAACTGTTTGTGTTCAGTAAAGATAGTGTAGATTTCTTTGGGGAGTATTAGGTCAAATTTTGCAGGGAAGGATGTGCAGAGTTTTCATTATTTGGGCATTCCCCCCCCCTCTTTTTTTTCCTTAGGAGGAAGATAGCAATAGGCATTTTTCAATTTTACAAGTCTAATTAAATTCTGTCAATCCATAATAGACACGTACAGTGGGGGTTTCACATTCCAGGAATAACAAGGACATGTTAATCTTAATTGAGTTTGGCTCTTTAATGTTGTTTCAAGTTTGTTTCCTACCAAAAATACAAATACATTAGATGGAGCTCAAAATAATAACAATCTGTAAACTCTTAAAGGAACAAGTGGCTTTAGTTCCCCGCTATCATGTTGAGTGAGCTTGGTACATTAAAATTAATAGGCAAATGGATTCCCTTCTCCTGTCCCTACAAACTTGGGTCTCAAACACCAATGTATTCCGCCAGCACCAACACATGCAACCCAACCTTACGCGGTGCAGAATTTATTAGGTTTATGATTGTGGTCTCCTTAAAATAACTCAGGGAAAAAAGGATTCTGTCTTTGCCACCTTAATTTGAAATTGACTAATTAGGTTATTCTTCCTTTTGTGTGAACTAGCATGATGCATACTTGAAAATGGTGACTGATCCCTTTCTGTTATTGACGGTTGTTCTTCAGAAGACTTAGTAAAAAGAGATGTATCTTTGTTTAAAAAAAATATTCCCCAAATTATTTCAAACAACTGACAACATTTTTTTTCAAGTTATTCACTGTCAAAAATTATATTGATTTTTTTTGTCTTGATATTTTTACACCTTTGATTTTTCATCTTGTCCCGGTAGAACCAAGGCGTAGGATCCACACACCCGTGGCCTATGCAGTGAGTTTCACTCCATCTCTATACGGATGGCTCCAGCAGTTAATTCTGTTTCCCATTTGGGTCTCTGCCACTTCTCCCAGTACATAAAGGAGCAGTTCCAAAAGTATATCCCCTCCTTCATCTGATTAATCCCTTCTAAAAGATTAATTCTCCCAGAGCAGTGTCTGCCTAGTGGAGGGTTTCTGCCATGAGGGCAAAACCTGAAACATTTTATTAGCTTAGACCACCACTGGGTTTGGTTTACTTCAGACTCAATGATGCCAATATTTTTGTAAAAGTTTAGGAACAGTTATTTTAATAGAGTCAGAATACTTGTCTTTTCTTAGGTTATAATTTTCACTGTATATTCTGTATAAATGCATTAATGTCACTATATAAATGTCTCTATACCAGGGCTTGTCAGAAGCAGAGTTTATGAGTTTAATCACTGTGACATCACAGAAGATACAGTAATTCAGTCGGTGTGCGCTGACCCTGCAATGAAACCACGACGGTTCGTTAGTCTTATAAAATGTCTTATTTTAAATACAAGTTGCAGGCAGATGTTTTCTGATGTTGACCATTGCTTCGAATTTAATCAGTTGTGGTGGTTTTAGGCATTGAATGACATTTCCCTGAGTTTTTTGGCTCTCTGGGGTGAAATGTATCTGATAGTCCTTTGCCATTGGCCAGTTTCCATTTGAGCTTTTACTTAGACTTGAATTTAGGAGGAGAACAACATGATTCATCTCATCTCAAGCCACACAGCAGACCTCTCAGTGGAGAGAGTGGGTCTTTTATCTCTCTACCCCTGGTCTGTCTTGAGTCTTTCTTACATACACTTTGCCCCAAATGATAAACACGGACACGGATTGCGGAATATCACGGTCCAGGGGGAAACACCACTTCCTTTTTGTGACGCAGACTCTGGCAGCGTGGCGTCTGGGCACCTGCGTATATCGTGCCTGAGAGTTTCTCTGGCTTTAAAATGAATGAGACTAGCAACTACCTGCTTCTCTGAGATGTGGTGAAGATTAGCAAGTCGTCTTGCTGTAAGGGTTCAACAGTCGTTCAACAAATGTTTAACATTGTGATATTCTCAGAACTGCGGAAACAGCAGTGAATAAGATACTCGAAAATCCTCATCTGCATTGAGCTCACGTGTTAGTGAAAGGAGACAGACAAAAAGCAAACACATAAGTAGTATATAATATGGTGGATAAAAGAAAGCAGGGAATGGGTTAGGAAGCCCGAGGATTTCGGAGGGGGTGTTGCAAATTGGTTAGTCCAGCGATTTGAGCAAATACTTCAGGAAGGTCGCAGAACCAGCTGTGTGGACATGTAGAAGTCAAGCATTCCCAGGAAAGGAATGTTGAAGTGCAAAGGTCCTGAGGCAGGAGTGTGCCTAAAGTATGTGAGAGGAGCATGGCTCAACTTCAGGGACATTCTTAAAATTTCTTTGTGTCTCCTGAATGCATTTGCATATCTTTGGCAATTGTTTCATTTTCATTGGGAATTCCAAGGCAGATCTAAATGTGTGTATTCAAATCTCCAAGACCGGTAATGTGTGGAGACTTCCTAGGACAGCACACACTACACTTGCCAGATAAAGATGGCACAAAGGAAGGGGAGAAGACTGATTATCAATGACACATTCACACTTTATAGAAAGTGTTATGGCCCTTGAGAGTTTAGAAGTTTGTTTATTTTTTTAATGTTGTTGAGACAGTTTTACAAAGAAGCATAAGGATGTTTTTGGAGTAACTGAAATCAGAATAAATTTTAAAGTAATGTTAAAGATAGTATTGAGAGAATTCTTAGGGATAAGCATTCAGATCTGTGAAACACAGCTTTCCCAATAACAAATTTTACTTTTTGTTGGGATATGGCTAAGTATATAACACAGAACTTTATCGTGGCATCTCCACATTTTCTTGGACTATAATCTCTTCCAGAAGTCTGTGTTTTGAGACACGGTCATGTGGACATTTGTTCCTTAGAGCTCTATGGACCTCTTAAGGCTGTAGGTCTGACTTAATGCCAGACTGACCTACTTTGTGGAAAAGTCGCTCAGCCCTGAAAATACAGAAATAAGAGATCCCACTTAGGATCCTGTCACTGAGTAAACTCCCTTGCTGTTGTTTTATTTCTCAAGAACTGATAGCAATCACTGCAGTTGCTGATATTCCCAATATGCGGTCCTCTTTAAAATGATGATTTCTGTATAGTACAGTCTATTTCCTTACCTGCTTTTCTATGTTTTTACTCGGAGCCATAAAAAGCTAATAAAATTTATGTAAGAAAATGAAAGCAGGCTGTAAAGGACCTAAATGAATTACATTCTCCTAACCACGTGCTCTAGATAAAGTAAGAACTCAGAACTTCGGGGTCTACCTTCTATTTCTTGATAGGGATGCGCCTGGCAAAAGCATTAAGTATGCACATGTTATTATTTGTATGTTATAATACAATATTATTATTTATATTAGATATTATTATTATGTATTAAAATACATGTTCTTGGAAATTAGCTAAAAGACTAACATGAAAATAAAACACGTTCCATCTAGGATGGGGCACTAATCAGTTTCTGAAATAGAAAAGCCATACTCCAGCGCAAGAATCTATCCCTTCTCCTAGGTCACTGTCTGTGTCATCTGATTTCCATATAAATGTCTTTCCATATAAATGTCAAAGATGCACTCATCTTCTGAGGTGATTGTTGTTGTTGTTGTTTTAACTTCTCTAGTAGCTATTTGTGTCCGTCTTGATGAACTTAAAGCTGAATGGTTTTAAGTCATTACTGTGTCAGAGATTTAACTCTTGTTGGTTTTGCTTCATTAAGTATGTAAGTTTCACTAGAGTTTCGAGATTACTGGTCTTTCAGTCAATAACAGTTTCTGAAAATAACCAGTTTTATATTTTTGTGCTCTGAACATATGCCACTATCATCAGAAATATTTCTCTATTGGTGCTCGGCTGGCCCAGTCACTTAAGCCTGGGCTCTTGATCTCAGCTCAGGTCATGATCTCAAAGTCATAGGATTGAGCCATACATCAGGCTCCAAGCTGCTGGCAGCTCAGAGTCTGCTTGGGATTCTCTCTCCCTCTGCCCGTCCCCACCCTGCTAGCCCCCCCCCCCCAAACTATATATAGATATAGATATAGATATAGATATAAAATTTTTTCCCCTCCCTTCTCGTTCCTTGTTGGATTACATTAGGTTTATTATACTTACTTCAAACACCTATGCAGGTTTTCATTTTTTCAACTTCATTCACAACTGAGAGGAAATCAGAGTGATAGAGATAAATTATTTACTTTGGCTCACAGCTGCTAAGAGTCTTTCAGAAACTCACACATGGAGGCAGTTTACCTTCTCTCTCTCTCTCTCTCTCTCTATATATATATATATATATATATATATAATTTTTTTGTTTACTAAATAGAGAGGCTCAATATCTAGGCTCGGAAACCTGAAAGATTTTACCAGGTGGCTTTAGCAAATATGCATTTTTATAGCTCTCTAGATCCCAGCCATAAAGCATTAAGAAATGTGTGCTTGTATGAAGGCTGCTATTATTAATTAATTATGTTTTTAAATATTAAAAACATGTGCACCGTTTAAAAATAATCATAGTTCTAACTTACCGGGTACTTACACATTTAAAAGGTCGCATATCGTCATCTCCTGTCCCCAAACTAATGCTTTTCCCCTGCCTCCTATTTCCCATTGCTCTTCCTAGTGACGTTATTCTCTCTTATACAACTTAAAGCATTGTTGACAGTGTTTTGAAAGGGGGGATGTACGGGCTATATAGTGGGGAACATATGGACTTCAAAAGCGAATTCTGGGTTTAAAGCTCGAGTCTTCCACCCGCTGGAGGACGTTGACATCATTAACCTCTGAGGTTCAGTTTGTTCATCTGTCAGATGGGGATAGTAGAACTTTTCCTGTAGGAATATTTTTTAAATAGTGCATGTGAATTGAGTTTCATAGCGCTAGCACTCGCAAGTAGTTCGTTAAAAATCGGTTTGTTCCCCTCGTCCTTTCCTTCCCAATCTCATGGCTGTAGCATGGATTTAGGGATCTCTTACCTTGTATCTACTGGCCTGTGTAGCAGGCTCTTCTCTGAGACTTCCAAACTTTCTCCTCTCCCACTCCTTCCAGATACTTCTGCTCCTCTGTTAAGTTCCCTTAAATCCAGATTTTCATCATTTCTCCAGCAGACCATATCCTTTCCAGATTCCTCATCGTCCACAAGTAAAGTTAAATGTTCTTGAACCCAACTGACTCTCTTCACAGAGAAGACAACTGAGGGGTCTAGGATCAGTGGCCCTCTGTTGACCCCTCTGGCTTCTTTCTCTTGGGTTCAAGCCATGGCCTGAGACCGCTGAGCATCAAGCTCATGGGACTTCTCTTCTCAGGGCTCTTACTGAGCACAAGTCTGACAGTGAGGGAGACATTCAACTCGACTGTGTGCAGATGCTTCCCAAGGTTTCCCCTTGGGGCTAGCTTTCTGCCTGGATGTTCCCCAGGACCAAAGATCATGGCCTGCAGGCCGGTGGAATGTGGGTAAGAAGGGGGAGGGAAAATCTCATAATTATCCCCAAATCACATAGTGACCTGCTGAACTCTTCCCTTATTTTATTTGGTGAAGTTTTTAAAAAAGAGCTCAAGCAGGTGCATGGAAGATATCGTTTAAAATCTAAACTCGAAAGCACCAATTCCAGACTAAATAAGAAGTGTGACATTTCTGAGAGATGTTGATCTATGACCTAGTTCGTCTTAGGTCCCACATCTGAAGCATTTGGAACCCAGGGATGGGAGGACCAATTGTGATCTATCTGTTTCCTAAAATCAAGAGGTGATACCATTTGCAATGGGTTACCAAATCACAGTGTGTTCAAAGGAATCCGAGTCTGTGCCCAGTAGGGGATTTTGTTCCTTCTGCTGTTCGTGACAGCCCCAGCAAGTGTTAGCTGCTTTGATCAGCAGGGCCAACAAACCTTTCAGGGAAAACACAACACAGCCCTACAATTCCACTGCTTGGGGAGAAGGATAGGTATGGCGATGCTCCTTGTAGAGAGATAGAAGGTAAAGCAGAAGTAAAATAAGGATGGGTTGGTTACTTCCAACTTAAGAAAACTATGGGTTGTATGGGGTCGGGGGGTGGGTGGTTTCTCCTTTCAGAAATTAGATGGTGCCATATTCAGGGACACTACCTTTGGCAAAAAAGGCTGGAGAGATTCCACCGTGAATAATTTCAAATTAAGTTATGAACGTTAACCCTGTTTCAGGGAGTCAGCCAAGCTAGGGTGACCAGAAGTCCTGTATCCTGCCTGTTGCCTCGCAGTAACTATTAAGAGTGATTTTCACTCTCGAAGGTGTTCTGGTTTCGACAATAACTACCTGGTCGCTCTCAGGGTTCAACAGAGTGTGAATTGGTGATGTAAGTGGAGAGCAGTGGGGGGAGGGCTGGGAAGACCGAGCTATCCCCAGGAAAGGCTCCGCTCTGAGTGCTCTGACAGTCAGAGAGAAGGGGAGGGTGCACGCGTCTGTGGCATTGGGAGGGAGGCATCAGCTTTCTGACTTCGGAAAAGCTAACTGATCTCTTTTGAGAATCCCTCCCTTTCCCTGCAAAATGGGGATCCTTATATCTACCTCGTATGGTGGTTGCAAGGATAAAGTGTAACTATCCAAGGAGCAGAGGTACTGAAGACAAGAGATGTCCTAGGAAGAGTGACACAAGCTGGGCTGCTTAAAATGACCTCCACTGCCAATCTAGATTTCTCAGCCTGACCTGGAGGAGTGTCAACATCCAGCGCCAGTCTAAGGTTCTGGCCTGGTTCCCAACCATTTCCGCAGGTAGAACCTCTACCTCTCTGAGGGGGACCTGGGTGGCTCAGTTAGTTAAGCGTCTGCCTTCAGCTCAGGTCACCATCCCAGGGTCCTAGGATTGAGCCCCTGCCCTGGGCTCCCTGCTCCATGGGGAGTCGGCCTCTCCCTGCTCCGCTCTCTCTCATGTGCTCACTCTTTCCCTCTCAAATAAATAAAGTCTTGAAAAAAAAAAAAATCTCTCTCTCTCTGAACACATGTGCTTCTGTACCCCTGTGCTTCCATTCCCTCTCCGTGGCTAACAAGTTGACACCCACACCCCTGAAATTTAATTGCTGCTACTTCTGAACCAAGTTCAAAACTAAGTCTTATTAGCAAAGGTCACGTGGAAGAAAAGAGATCATTAGAGTGACCCTCACCACACATACATGTAGCCCTTGTGTATAAGTAAGTTTGCATTTATGTCTAAAGCTAACAGCATATACTGTAATAAATGTCAAAATTCTAGGTGTTTATTATGTCTTTGATAATGCAAATGTTTAAAATGGAGTCAAAATATGTTAGTGTTTATCATCAATGATGATACAATGACTTCTGGGAAAAAACAAAACAAAACAGGATATTCAGAATACTCAGGGGAGGACAAAAAGACAGAGTTTCTCCTAAGGACTTAAGCTAATCCAAGCAAATAAGACAATATAAATCAGGAGAGAGCACTATTTTAACTTCATTCTACCCAAAAATTAAGGTGAGAGGGAAATTATCAAAATGTGGAGAAAATCCCCACTGCATTCAAAAACAGAGACAAGGATGCCTGGGTGGCTCATTCAGTTAAGCATCAGCCTTTGGCTCATGTCATGATTGCCAGGTCCTGGGATTGAGTCCTGTCTCAGGCTCCCTGCTCAGCGGGGAGCCTGCTTCTCCCTCCGCCTGCTGCTCCCCCTGCTTATACGCATGCGCACTCTCTTTCTCTGACAAATAAATAAATACAAAATCTTAAAAAACAAAACAAAACAAAAAAACCCAGAAACTCCTATGCCAGAGTACAAACATATCAGTATTCCTCTCACCATGGAAGTTTGATATTTTTATCTTGGTACCGTTTGCTAGCTCTTGGGTCTTAAATTGATGGTCTTATTAACTTCCCAAGTCAATCCAGGATAATGAAAGGAGCTGACTTGGCTGTCTCTGGTAGCATGAAGGAAAGCACCTGAAGGTAGACAACAGGGTTCTTCCTTCTCTCCCCCCTGGTTGAACCAACGTCACAAGGTCAATTCACTGCACCTCCTCCTAATGTATAGGAAGGATACGAACATCTCCCACTTCCTGGAGCTCCCCCCCAACCCCAATAACCCAAGGGATGCATTCTATTTAAATTAACTTAGCCTTAAGAAAGGCCGGGAGTAGCAATGTGACCAAACCTGTCAAGACAGAAAGAGCCGGCATCTCCATACGTTTCTCAAAATCTCCATCATCAGGCACCCTAGTTCGGCACAAGAGAAATCAAACCGGAATCACTCATCCGGGAGTAAGAACTCTGAGGTCGCGTCCCCATGACCCTCAGAAGGTACACGGCAGCAGTCTGCGGAGCTCAGTAGGGCTGCAGCCATCTTAGCTTCACAGCAGCAGCAGGGACAGCACATATTTTAAAATGTGAGTGACAGGTGAGGGCTGGACACTTCTAGACGGGCAGCAGACTGCAATCTTGTGCAATCTGGGCTCAGCATGTCCAGCCTCATAGAGCTCTTTTCCAGGTTCCTACCTGCAAGCAGGTGTCCTTTAAACTCAGAAGCTCTGTGGGGTCTCTTTGGGGGGGGGGGGGGTCATTCATCCCAAAGGGGAATTCACCGTGAAGGCATCTGGGTTAGAGCCTTGTTGGGGCCACTGCCATGGCCTCTGGAGATAAAGGATCGGAGAGAGTTTATTTTCGTTTTTGTTGTGTCGGGTAGTCTGTACAGGAGCACAGGCAGAAAAGCAGGGATGTGAGAAACGTTTGGGAGAGGGAGAAGAAAAAGAAACAGCACATCTCCATGCCACGTGTCTCCGATGACACACTCGCTTGTTTGCATAAGTCAATACTGAAGTCTTGGACACCGCGACAGCTCTCAGGACTGTCTTCGCTTTCTGCTACTTTCTCAGTCATCCTGTAGAAATACTGTAGAGATTCGGGGTCCCAGCTGCTGAGGCAGGCTGTCCATGTAGGTGCACATCCCAGCTCTGCCCTTGCCCAGGGGCGCTCCCAGTGCCTTACCTTCGGGAAGACTGTTTTCACGTCTGGTCAATGGCGAGAAAGAGTTCGATCCGTCCTACTCCCCTCAAGCAGTAAAGACCAAACAGATCTCTGTGACAGAGACTGCCACTGTCACACATTATAAACGTGGGATTTTATTAAAATGAGATGGAGATCCATTCGATTTCTAGAAAAACTCTCTGTGTTCTAAGACCAGGACTGCAAATCACAGTGACAGTGGACAGGCGTATTTCTCAACACACAATGGACAAGCGCATGACTCCCACGAAAGGAAATGAACTTCCCCTTTGGTCCAAGGGCGTGGAGCATAACAAAAAGTGTCAGATACTTTTGTTTCAAAGACGGAGTTGGGAAGAGTGCTTGTTTCCCCAATTTTCCAGGTGAAGGATAAATCTGTGCTCATTTTCACTCCACTTTTTTTTTTTCCCGTGTAACCTAAACCTGTTAATATCTATATTCAGCAAAGCTGACATGGTTGCCTAGCAACCTGGCTTAGTGGGCTCGCAAGGCACCAAAGCAAGAAATGAAATGCAGCTCACAAAACCGTGATTTATGCTGCCGTTGGACAGAAATTCATTCCCCATGTGTTGTGTATGGGTTTTTATTTTCAAAATATAAATAAATCTTTCCAAATGTTAGCTCAAGGCTATGAGGAGCTTAAAAATGATGGTATATTAGGTAACATTTCGAGGTGGTTAAATAAGGAGGGAGGAGAAATGTCCCTCTGCTCCTTAATTAAAATGGGGCGGGGGGGGGGGTAACGTCGTCCCCCTCCCCCACCGTGGAGGTCATCTTACTCTTCCCTCTCACTTTTTATTTCCTCTGCGGGAAGATGTATACATTATTCTTGGAATAAGATGTAATGGAAATTGAAGCGTCAACACTGGGAAATAAAATTTAGGATTAATTACTGCCAAATGTATATTTTTGTGCCATACACAAGGCAGTAAAAGGAGGATGAATTAAAATGACTTTCCTGATGCCGATTTTTCTACCTTTCCACCTTCATATGTTTTCTTTTCTTGTATTCTCCCCCATGGTAACTTGATCACCTCTAAAATTAAGAACAAGGAAAGCCTTTGGATTAAAGAAAATAAACATCGTCTACTTTGTGGACAGTGTTGACGATGGGACTGCAGGCGGATTTTGACATCGACAGTTGACGTTGTCTCTTGTTTTATTATCTCACTTGTTTCGGGGTTCAGGTTTTATTAGGTACATTCAATATGCGGAGGAAAGCAAACTAAAGGACCCTGAAAAAATCCTTTTGGAAATACGACTGGAAAGTAGAGTAAGATGGGACAAGTAACAGGGACTGTGAAGTGAAGCTGTGGGTAAGGGTGAGCACAGAAGACTGATAGACTGGGCGCGGTAATATCTGTGGTTACCAGCAGGAATCCCCCAAATCTGCCCGAAAATATCCCCTGATACTTCCTACATGATGAAGGAGGGCAATCTTTTGTTATTACTTTGCTATCAAGCAGGCATTTTTATCCACTCGATGTTCCTTCTTTCTTTTATCCCTATTCTGTAGTTGGTACGAATTATGGTTTTTCAAGACATACCAGATTATATATAAAATCTCCTCATTTTTAAGTGTTGACTTTAGTCAAAAGGAGCAACCTTAATACTCCGTAGGCCAGACGGAACATAACCTGGAAACCAGAATATGCTCGTGGTTGCCATTCGGGACTCCTGGTGCAGGGGGAGAAGAGAACGGGGTTGATGGGGGAGTCCTAAGCAACTTTCCCATGGGCAGAGGCTGCAAATAAGAGGTTATCAGGAAGGTAGGGCAAGAGACAGGATCCTGCCTGACGCTACAATAACTAGGAATGCAGAGGACTTCTGGAGGAAGAGAAGGGATATCCTCTGGGTCAAAAGGAACTTTAGGGGAAAGACATTGAAGATCTTAGAAGAGGAATTTCGAGGGGTTGGTGAGAGTCAAGCACAAATTGCCGTGAGTTACAAGAAGTGTGTGGGTGATGAAAATAAGAAGCAGCAGAATGTAGCCTACACTGTCCAGAAGGTGGAAGTATGCCACAGTCACTTGGAAGAAGTTGAGAGAAGATGTGAACATATTTGTAGACAGAGCACAAGTGCAGAAGAGAAGACCAAACGCAGAGGTCTAGAGTTAACTTCTGAGAGAATTCAGAATTTAAAAGGAAGCGGAACATGAAGACGAATCTGTGAAGGTTTTGCGTGAGTGGGTAACGACATCAATTTTGAATCAACATTTTAGTTGATAGGTCTTGTTTAGTTGACCGTAGAGGTGGAAGAAGGGGAAAGGTCTGTTATGAAATCATTGTGAGCATCTCTGAGAGTCATGATGAAATTGGATAAAGTGATCGGTGTTGAGAACCTCCAGCACTTTGCGGTAACCCTGGAGAAAATGACTAAAATTTTCTCTAACGTGAAGAGGTAGACACGGAAGCTAGTTAGGAAGTGGGGGCTTGTGGCTTGCCATAGACTGTACTAGTGCAGTCCCCGAGACTGACATTGGACCGTGGGGAGCCCATCAGTGAAAAAAACATGGGATTCCAGGAGGAGATTGGTAGCCAGAAGATACAGCAGAGATATTCAAGGACTCAAGGTCATGGGAAAGGCTAATCGCAGGTTTATTACAAGAGAAGGAGCAGATGAGGTGAAAATAACATTGTGATCAGAGAAAAAAAATTCAGGATTTGAAGTCCATTCGTTGAAACAATTCTGGGGCACCTGGCTGGCTTAGTCGGTGGAGCATGCAACTTGATCTCGGGGTCGTGAGTTCGAACCCGACATTGAGGGTAGAGATTACTTAGTTAAAAACACACACACGCAATTTGAGGTAGAGACAAGAAGAAGTAAGAGTTATGCCTGTGGGTTCCTAATGAGGAAGTGAAAGCCCTTCTAGTCAGGGAGAGCCAAAGGCCAGGGAGGAGCGCAGAATTTTGCATGTGATGTACCGGATGATGGCAAAGGCTCGAGTAGAGAGGAAAACCAAGCCAGATGAAAGAGTGTTTGAGACACCTGGGGGGAATATCTCAAAAGTTGGTAAACAGACAGTCTTGGGTTGCAGCATTTACCATAATTTACAATTAGGTACCAGTTTATTTATTCTTGATGCCTTTCTTCCCTCCCTACTAAGTTGAAGACAAAGATTGTATTTTATCTGTTTTGTTCACCACGAAATATAAGACCTAGTTCCCAGCACAGTGATGGCTCACAGCAGGCATAATCAATAAATCTGTTACATAATAAATTAAAAGATAACAGCAGGGGTGGTCAGGGATCCTGCAATTGGATGTCATGGATTTAAAAAGCTTTGAGACCACTGACTGAAATGAGGGGGAAATATTTCATAAATGGCAGGAAGGAGCTTGCCTCTCTCTCTCTTCTCTTTGTTTAAAGATTTTATTTATTTATTTGAGAGAGAGTCGCTCAAGTAGGGTGAGGGGCAAAGGGAGAAGCAGTTTCCCTGCTGAGCAGGAAGCCCATGGTGGGGCTTGATCCTAGGACTCCAGGATTATGACCTGAGCTGAAGGCAGACACTTAAAGGACTAAGCCATCCTGGCACCCCATGAAGCTTCTCCCTCGATAACAATATAAAAGGCAACGATCTCTAAATTGTAACAAAAGAAAATTAATTCAAACTTTTGTTAACTTGCAGGAGACAAAGAAAAAGGTAGATTACTTTTTTAGTAAGAAGCAGGTAGGCACCGCACAGTCATGTAAAACCAAAAAATGTGATGGTCTTAAGACTAAATAATCTACACCAAAATTTTATACTTTTCATAACTCTTGAAAGGTCATTATAAAGTGGCAAAAGTATTTTAAGAATGTAATCCTATAGCAGCATTCAGAGTGATTTCTTGGGCTACCATTCAATTTTCCCACAAGGTCACTTTCAGTAGTTCATGTGCTCTGGCTTTTGGGGTCATGATGAAGAGTAAGTTGGATATGCCTCTGCCTGCCAAAAACAACCCCGAGAGTGCCAAGTATGGGAGCCAGCGAAGTTACGGAAGGCATAAGGTATGCCTGACACCTTTGGCTCCTGGCAAAATGAGTCAAGTGTATGACTTGACAACTTTTTTGCGTGAACAAGTTGTCCCTTTTGTATAAAATGTCATCAGCTCACTGATGTGTATTTGCTGATGTCAGCCAGAAAAGGAAGCATTTTCAAAAATGTAATTTTTTAAAAAGATTTTCTTTATTTATTTGACAGAGAAAGGGGGGTGGGCGGACAGAAGCAGGGGGAGTGGGAGATGGAGAAGCAGGCTTCCCGCTGAGCAGAGAGCCCGATGCGAGGCTCAATCCCACTATCTTGGGATCAACCTGAGCCAAAGGCAGATGCCCAACGAGTGAGCCACCCAGGTACCCGTCAAAAATGTAATTTTAAAACAGAGTAATATTTGAATGTAAACTTACTCTGGTTCTCATTTTTGTTTGGAAGCATTACAGGATTGTGTTTATTTTTTAAAAAATTTTTTGCCCTTGAGGGGCGCCTGGGTGGCTCGTGGGTTAAAACCTCTGCCTTTCGGCTCAGGTCATGATCCCAGGGTCCTGGGATCGAGCCCCGCATCGGGCTCCCTGCTCAGCAGGGAGACTGCTTCGTCCTCTCTCTCTGCGTGCCTCTCTGCCTACTTCTGATCTCTGTCTGCCAAATAAATAAATAAAATCTTTATAAAAAAATTTTTTTGCCCTCGGGGACACCTGGGTGGCTCAGTGGGTTAAGTGTCTGACTCTTGATTTCAGCTCAGGTCTTGCTCTCAGGGTTTTGAGTTCAAGCCTCGCATTGGGCTCCATGCTGAGTATGGAGCCTACATTAAAAAAAAAAAAAAATGATGCCCTCTACGTGATAGGATTGTATTTTTTCCCCTCATTGTAACTACTTTTTTTTTCTTTGCTAAAACTAACATTTTCAGTATTGAAGTAAAGGTAAAACTGTTGTCTGACATGTTCCCCAAATCTAAAAAATCAGATGGTAACTTTCTGCACTAAATCTGTTGTTTATGTGTAAAAGGGAGATGTAAGATATACTCTTGGATTTTGTGAAAAGGAGACAAATAGGGAAATATCCAGAAAAAGGGAAGACAGAGTCAGAACACCGCCAGCAGTTACATTAATACCAAGCTGTGACGAATCTCTGTATGGAAGGCAGGACTTGACTAGGAAGTGTTCTCCCCCAAGGACGGGTAGACAGAGCCCTATGGTGCTGCCTTCATCCATCCATCCATCCATCCGTCCATCCATCCATTCCAAGGTCTTGCAGGTTCCTTAAGAAGATGTTAATTTTATTTAATCCCTGAATTGCTATTTGTTTCAGAACGGATGTCCTGATAAGAAGTTCAATGAGAATGAGGCAGGCATATGTTTTGAAACATGCTGATAATAAAGGGCTTATGGATTAGCCAATTAGAACCAAGGTAGGAAGGAAATCTAACAAGCAACCTTAGATTTGCCAGTTTGAAAAAATTAAAACATAAAGATATCTTTGAGACCAGCCATTACTGAAGAAATCGTATAGGAACCCTTCTTGTATCCACCCCGCTAAGAACTACGAAATACCAGCTTTTTGCTTACTGACAATCCGCAGGAAAGAAACTGCTGGCTCCCCAGGAGCTCACCTTCTACCCAGGAGGTGGGGAAGGCAGCAAGATGAGCTGACAGATAAAGATACAATGTGGCAGGTGCTGAAAACAAAATGAAGCTGGAAAAGAAGAAAAATGACAGGTCAGGGCATGGGATATATTTCTCTGAAGCGGAGTCTGAGAGGCCACTGTCCTTAAGATAATGCTCGTTCCAGGAAACAAGAATTTAACACATCGTCTGGTACGATTCCAAAATCACGGCAGTGCTGCTAATTCTAAGCCTATGTGTAGATGCTCGGTTATACAGTTTCTCCTATTTGCTTCATTTTCAAGTAGTTTATTCCCAATTTTGAGTAGTTCAGCTTGTGTGTGTGTGTGTGTGTGTGTGTTTGTGTGTGTTGTCTTTTCAGAAATGTGTTTTAAAGCTCCATCTTTGAAATTCTAGAATTTGCCAATTTTGTTTGCATTTTGTAGTTCTGAAAGAATGTCTTTTTATCCTCTCTAAAGTCTACTTTGATGGCAATAATTAGGTTTACTGTAATTGTAAACCAAGAAAAGCTTGCAATAGAAAAAAATAATTTTTTAAAAGATTTTATTTACTTATTTTAGGGACAGCTAGAGAGTGCGGGAGTGGGGAGAGGGGCAGAAAGAGGGAGAGAGAGAACCCCAAGCAGACCTCCTGCCAAGCTCAGAGCCTGATTTGGGGCTTAATCCCACGGCCCTGAGATCATGACCTGAGCTGAAACCGTGTCGGTTGCCCAACCAACTGAGCCACCCAGATACCCCTATACTGTGATTTCTTTAAATTGAAAATAAGCATCATTTGTAGTATCATGATTATGAAAACATCATCTGTATATTGGACTCACAATAGAAGGAAACGTATTCTAATGCCATTAAAATTTCCTGCTCAAGGATGACTCTCCATTCTCTTCTAGCTGATGGACTCTTGTATCTTCTTTAAAATTTCTATCTGCTTCTTCTCAGTTCTATTGAACTGTTAGTGCGGTTGATATCCCATGAAGTTCTTATTCTTCGGTTATTTTTTATTTTGTTAGAAAATCTTTAGTAATCGTGTGTGTGTGTGTGTGTGTGTGTGTGTGTGTGTGTGTTGCACACATTTAAAAAAATCTCTTGAGTCACCTGGGTGGCTCAGTCTGTTAAGCATCTGCCTTCAGCTCAGGTCATCATCCCAGGATCCTGGGATCGAGCCCCATGTGGGGTTCCCTACTCAGTGGGGAGTCTGCTTCTCCCTCTGCCGCATGCCCTGCTCACGCTCTCTTTCTCTTTCTATCTCTCTCTCTTACTTTCTCTCTCTCTCTCAAATAAATAAAATCTTTTAAAAGATTAAAAAAAATAAAAATCTCTTCATTGTGTTTCTTCCGTCATTCAGGATTGCTGGTGAGTAACCAACCATTTAATCTGATTTCTTTTCTTTTGTAAATAATTTGTCTGTTTTTTTCTCTCTGCAGCTTTTCATATTTTTTCTTTACCCCTGAATTTCAGATTTTCATCAGGACACATCTAGGTGTGAATCTTTTTCTCCATCATTCTGTTTAACTTTGGGTCAAACTGTCGATCTGCATACATCCATATTTTTTACATTTTCTCCATTCTCATAAGATAAATATTGGAACACTACAATCTATTCAAATTTCTTAAGGTCCTATATTTTCCATCATTTTTTCCCTTTGGTTTTATAGACCTCCACTTTGGTCTTTAAATGTATCCATTTTATTAATCATCCTGGCCATTACATTTTTTTAGGCTGGCAAGTGGATTTTAAGTTCCAAGAACATTCTCTTTGCCCCATTGCTCATAGCGTCTTGCAATAATCTCTTGACTCTCTGAAGACACTAACTTGAATTTTTTTTTTTTTAATTTGCTCGTGTTCCTTGCTTTATTTCTGTTTCCTTGAGGGATGTTGGATCTTCTCATTTAGATTCCTCTCTTTCTTTATTTTTCAAAGGTGTGGTTTCCTTATTTATTCATTCATCCTTGTGCAGGAGTGCCTACATTGGTTCATATAGGCTGCTATCATGGGGGTCCTTAAGTTTTAAGTATTGCTTCCCCCATAGCCCCATCATGCCTGAGTGGGAGAGTGAGCTGCAGATCTGTGTAGTTGAATAGGGCAGTGGTAGTTTCCTTTCCCAGTGTGGTATATCATCAGGAAACCCCCAGGCAGGAACCCCACAGTCACCTGAGTTAGGGAGGCTTTAACCCTTAGGCGTGGAGTCCTTTAGTTCAATGCTGGGAAAACCTACTTTTTTCTTCTCCCACAAGAATCCCTTCCATGCCTTTGAGGATGTCAGTATTTTTGCCTGAAAGCTTTCTTCCTTCCAGTCCCAACACCGTTTAAACTGCCTTTATATATTTAATACTCTCTGTCTTTTTTAAAGTTATCTGACAAAAACTCTGCAAGTAAGTAAACCTTATGAAATAAATTCAAATTATAAGTATGGTGAAATTTAAGGTCTCCTAAATATTCAATATAGTACATAAACTTAGTAAGCTTTCAACCAAAATCCCAAGTCTAAACCAATTACTCAGTTATATATTGTAAGTCAGAACTAAAAAGCTCATCTGTTTCTACTGGGCCGAATTCTCTTAAATGTTAAAAATACATAAAATACAAAGTAGGCAAGGCTCGTTTGCATAAACATCCAATTGATTATGTTTCTTCAGTCATCGAAACATTGCTCTTTTTTTTTTTTAAGATTTTATTTATTTATTTGACAGACGAGATCATAGTAGGCAGAGAGGCAGGCAGAGAGAGAGAGGGAAGCAGGCTCCCCGCTGAGCAGAGAGCCCGATGTGGGGCTCGATCCCAGGATCGAGATCATGACCTGAGCCAAAGGCAGAGGCTTAACCCACTGAGCCACCCAGGTGTCCCAAAAACATTGCTCTTTTCATTCTGATTTTTTTCTAGGCTTACCCTCCAAGGAAATAATTTATGTTATCCTACCTCAGCCGGTTAAGATTGTAGAATGGCCAGAAATGCTGGCGACTCTGAATGAATCCTCGTCAACACCAGGAGACCTGCCTAGCTCTTCAAGGTCACTTTGTCAGGGTCCTTTTAATGTATTTATTTGGGGAGAGTTGGGTGTGGGATGCGGAAGGGTCATCCGAGCCCTCCTCTGCCCTTTGGACTACCTCCTCCTGGATTGTGCTTGGGCTTGTACTTTTCAGATTTGTATATGCCTTTTCTGCCCAGCTGTGGTTGAGGAACCCAGCCTCCTTTTTATGTATTTTCGAACACTTTGGACTATAGCTCTCTTGGAGGGTATTCAGAGGATATCCAGCTGAGTTCCGGAGAGCTCTCATGACTGACTTTTTCTGTCACAACTTTTTCTGTGACACAACTGTCAAGGTCACACCACTGACAGTTATTGACTGAGAGACAGAGCAAGGGACTGCTGACCTCTAGAGGATGCTTGATGCCATAAGTGATCATTTTTCTGCGCTAATTTAAGCACCCCCATCAGATGGTTGTAATGACTTTGGACTGGGATAATTCAAGTCAAGTTCATAGCCCAGGGCCCGGCACGCAGTAAGGGCTCAGTAGCTGTTATGTTTTATTATGGCTACATCTGGTAAATAACTATCAATAAGAAAACACTCATATTTAGATGAGAGAGAAACTTTTAAGCATGTATTTAGCTAATTGGTGTGAGGCATCTCCCCTCTTTTCCCCTTGTTTTGAGCAGTACTTTATTAACCTAGTATTATAGTGATAAGTTAGCTTTAGAGCAGAGTTTCTCCACCTTTGCACGGGTGACGTTTTAGGCTGGATAATTCTTTGTTGAAGAGGGGCTGTCCTGCACCCTCTGGGAGGTTTAACAGCATCCCTGACCTCTACATGAGCAGCAAAATCTCTGCCATTGTGACAGCAAAAATGTCTCCAGACTTTGGTGCATGTCTTCTGGAGAAGGCAACAATCACCCCTGGTGGGAACCGCTGTTTTATAGTGATACCCATTTGCATGTTGTTGTCTGTTTTTTATTTTTTAAATTATTTTTGTCTTTGCTTCTCTGAACTCAGCTCCTGTCTTTGGAGCTTTCTGTCTTTTGCCCTAAAAGCAACATAGATTATGTCATCACCTCCTTTTTCCTCCCAAGCTCAAGGTCTAAAGATGGAAATGTAATTGAAATTAAAGTCAAAGCTCTATTGAAATTAATAATCAACCTATGAGGAGAGGGAATGTTTCCCATAACCCGTAAGATAGCACTTCTTGTGAGCCTGCCTTTTGCTGGTTAAGAGAATCGCAGATGTATTCCATTGAGAAAAGTGGTATGTTCCCACAGTCCCGCACAGCACTGTATTCTTCTAATTAGTAAGTTTCAAAGAGCTGTTTCTATTTGTGGTCACTACAAAAATAATGGCTTGCAGGTCATCTATTTATGATAAGGTTAATTCCTCTCCATTAAAATATTACAGGCTTTTGATGAAACCATTTACTAGAGGCTTCTAGACAATCAGTAAATATTTTAACTTGAAGTGTAAAACACCAAACCATTACATAGTAACCTTGTTGTGTTATTAGCTTTTTATATTCAGTAAATATTGAATATTGAGTGAATGGATGATTGAGCATAGCATACACTGAATTTTATCACATGGAAATTCTATATAAGTATCGTACTACCAATATTGTAGTTAATAGCATTCCAGAAGGGGGAGTTGTTATAAAACCGTTATGTACCACTGTTAAAAGTTAGGATTTGGTGGAAAGAAAAAAAATGTAATTGACCAACCCATGAAAAAATAGTTCTAAGGAGGGGCGCCTGGGTGGCTCAGTCAGTTAAGTGGCCGACTCTTGGCTTCAGCTCAGGTTGTGATCAGGATTGTGGGATCGAACCCCGGACCCAGGTCTGCGCTCCTGCGGAATCTGCTTTAGGTTCTTTCTCCCTCTCTGTCTGTCCCTCCCCACTCGTATGCTGTCTCTCTCTCCTCTCCCTAAAAGGAATAACTACAGTCTTAAAAACAATAACAAACCTAAGGAATATTTCTCTTGTTAGTGAATTTTAATATTAATTACATTGTTCATTTTGGACAAGAAGGCTACCAGGATGTTCCACTATGTTGTTATTCAAGAAATTGTTGTATCGATAAATATCAGAGGGTCTTTTTCGCTCTGTTTTTCCTTTTTGTGTAAGTCTGAAAAACGAGAGAGGTAAAACCACATTGAGACAAGTGAATTTCCACAGTTCATCTTCTCACATTCATGGGGGAATAAGTTAACCTCTCTAAACATTCAGCCACAGTAACTGAACCAATCTACACCATTGCCCTCAGTGACCTGTCATGGAGAGCAAAACATTTCTCAGTGCACTTCAGCCTTGCAGTGACGCACTACCACAAAACACCACAGAAAGCTTCCCAAGTTCCAATGGAAAATAGATTTAATATAGTATCAATTCTAGTGCAACAGGAGAAGTTGACTTCATCTTAGAAACTTCTTAAAATTTATAATAAGAGATCAAAAACTATACAGTAGAGCCTTAGTAACTCAGAACAACTCATGGGAAAAGACAATATTAAAGTTCTAGTGGGGTTTTTTGTTTTGTTTTTTTTTGTTTGTTTGTTTGGTTTTGGTTTTGGTTTTTTGCTTCATTTTGGTTGTTAAGAACTGTTGCCCTTGGAAATGTGCATATTGCCTCTCACCAACAAGTTAGATAATGACGAGTATAAAGCAACTTCTGATTCCTAGATAGGAACAGTGGTGTGCTGGTGAATGTTGAATATAAAGCTATCCAGAAAGAAAGAAAGGAAAAAGGAAAGAAACTTTCTGATTCGTAACATTTGCCAGTTTCAGTGTTGAAAATACTCCCATCATTGCCAGTTTCAAGCTACATTGTAACCTCACTGAAATGGTTCTGAAAAAGAGATGTTCACCAGCACACCATTATTTGGTATTTCCATCATACAGGTACATCTGACATAAAATCACCTCAAGCGTATAGACAGCAGTGAAGCATAGTAAAAATAATCAGGAAATTATGAGTTTTCAGTACTTACTATCTTTGTTTTTAAGCACAATTTATTTCATTGTGAGTTGTGCAATTTAACTTTCAGGAATAGCTATATTTGAGAACTGCCTTTCAAAATTCTTGAAATTTAACAATCAACAGACAGCACACTACTAGCATTTTTTTCATTTATATGTAAATTCTCTAAAAGACTAGTATGTATTTGCAACATCTGTTTCCCAAGTAGTTTCTTTTCTTTTCTTTTTTTTTTTTTAAGATTTTATTTATTTGTTTGACAGACAGAGATCACAAGTAGGCAGAGAGGCAGGCAGAGAGAGGAAGGGAAGCAGGCTCCCTGCTGGGCAGAGAGCCCGATGTGGGGTTCAATCCCAGGATCCCGGGATCATGATCTGAGCTGAAAGCAGAAGCTTTAACCCACTGAGCCACCCAGGCGCCCTCACAAGTAGTTTCAAAGTAATTTCCTTACAGTATTAGTGTATATTTATTCACTTAGAGATCTAGTGCCTAAAACAGAGGCTGGCATATACTAAGTTCTCAATAAGTGTTGGGTACCTGGCTGATCTTAAAAATATGAAACAAGGGGCGCCTGGGTGCCTCAGTCGGTTAGCATCTGCCTTCGGCTCAGGTCGTGATTCCAGGGTCCTAGGATCAAGCCTCACTTCAGGCTCCATGCTCCTCAGGGAGCCTGCTTCTCCCTCTCCCTCTGCCTGATGCTCCCCTTGGTTATGTTCTCCCTCTGTCTCTCAATCTCTCTCTCTCTGTCAAATGAATAAATTTTTAAAATCTTAAAAAAAAAAAAAAGTGAAACAAACCTGACAAACCAAGGGGAAATTCAGTTAACCCCTGTTGATATTATCTCTAATTACCTCTGAATTAAAAATCTATAGGGATGAATAGAAAATGTCTTAATTTGCATACAGATCCTAGGAGAATCAATGAAAGGCTCCTCTCTAGATGGTCTGCACTCTTCCTTCCTGGGTATCCTTGGCCCCAGCAAACCCTGCCAACTTCATCTTTTGGTATAATTGTTTACGATTTCCTTCCCTAAGACAGAATTATCTCCATGTTTCTTAAGAGGTGAAGAAGAGAAAAGGTGAGAATGGCTTTTACAGGAGCAAATGTTCCTTTTCACTTCTGCCGCCTGCTTCATCTAGTTGGAAAGAAAGGAAGCATGTTTCGATCTTCCCTGTGCTTAACCCCATAGGACTCTGCCCTTTGTTTCCATCCACGTCACAGTCCACTTCACTAAACCTGCCTTCTCTAAGGTCTCCAAGGACCGTCTCCTTCCTCAATCCAGGGACCTCTTTCACTCTTCATCCCACCAAATTTCTTTCCAGTGTTTGACTTTAATGAGCCCCCATTCTTTCTTGAAAACTTCCCACTTCTAATCATTCATTCATTCAGTAAATGTTCATTGAGTTCTCAGACCCAGGCATCACTCTGGGCATTGGGAAATCAGTCATGAATAAGTTGGATGAGATCTTTGTCTCTTAAAGGTTCTGTTTTAACTGAGAAAGGCAGCTGATAGATAAAGAAAATAAATCAACAAATTAAGGAGAGTGGTAGGTGTTTTGCAGGAGAGTGAAGCGTTCTCTAAGGAGGTGACCTTTGAGCCAAGACCTAAAAGACAAGGAAAAACCACTCTGTGATCTAAGCTATAGAGCATTCCAGGCAGAGAAAAATGCAAAGGTCCTGAGGAGAAGTGGGCCATGCATTATTACGGAACTGAGAGGCCAGTGTTACTGGAGTAGAAGGCCAATGGTGGGGATGGCAGCACCTGAGGTCGGACAGGTGGGCAGGGGTCAGGTTCATTGTTCTGCCTCCATAGTCCTGCTCTTCAGTGTCCTCCAAGGGTACGGTACCTTCCACTAATTCATTCCCTTTGGTCAGCCCTTGGTCCTTCTCTTCATACTGTCCACCTCCAAGAAACTATTAGTTCCTCCATGAATTGTTACTCCTCAACTAGAATTCATTTCTTCCTCTTTGATTCTCCTACAAAACTCTCTTGCCCCTTTTATACCCTGTCCTTCTGTACTCTTCAATTTTTCTATCAGCAGAAGCTTCTTAGCATAGGGAGCTTATCTTACTTATCTTTAGCCAGGACGAAGACCTTCTTATGGGTTCTGTTTGGTTTGGTTTAGGTTTAGTTATTTGACTTACATGTACAAAATAAATGGGGTTTTTGTGTTTGTTTGATTGAATACATGAGTACATAGTGTTTCAACATACCTTTTGAAATTAAGTCCTTGAATTAAAAAAGACGTGATCATCAGAGGTGGTAGTATGGAATGTTTGAGAACAAAAAAATCTGAATCTAGACTTCTGGAACAGAATCCCAGCCTGGTATGTTCTAACTGTGACCCCTGCACAAGTTAATCTATCATGACTTTGTTTTCTCATCTGTAAAATGAGGAGAGTTGTATGTATCCTATAGGGTTATTTTTTAGGCTGAATGAATTAAGGCATGTGAATCACTAGAAAAGAGCCATCAGAACTCCATAATTATTGGCTACCCTTTATTGATTGTGTGGCCTGAAAAACTCCATAGTGCATATTTTAGTTGATTTTCACTTAGGTATCAAATAATTCTTACTTGATTTTTAGCAAACATGGAATACCCCCAAAAGCTGTTTCATTCCAAGTAGACTAACTGTAGCCAGGAAACCAAGGATTTGACTAAAGGAATGATTGCCTCACTTAATTGCTTTGTGGCTAGAATTACTGTTTGATGGCACGGAAGGGGAACAGAGAGCCCGTATTTTTCCCTCTCAGGAGACTGTTAGTAAACGCTTCACTCCGCATACCACAAATGGCCGTATTCCTAAAGAGCACAAAGAGACACAGAGGGATTGGGAAAGCAAGAACAGTCCTTCAGAGGTAAAGCTCTGACGAGTCCTCCAGCTTTGGGACTTTTTTTTCTTTTTTTAAAGATTTTATTTATTTATTTGACAGACAGATCACAAGTAGGCAGAGAGGCAGGCAGAGAGAGAAGAGGAAGCAGGCTCACTGCTGAGCAGAGAACCCGATGCGAGGCTCGATCCCAGGACCCTGGGATCATGACCTGAGTTGAAGGCAGAGGCTTTAATCCACTGAGCCACTCAGGCGCCCCTTTGGGACTTTTTTTCAGCTGAGTGAGACGTTGCTTTTGAGCCATGCACATTCTGAAAACCCTTCCTACCCCGACATAACCAGTCACATTCATTGACTAGATCAAGTTGGAATATAAATCTGACAATGTAACTAGCATGCGTTTGAGTCCTTTGCATGCATTCAGGAATATCACAGTACCTTGAGGATTTCATCAGCGTCTTCCGCAAGCTTACTGGAGTACAGCACATCAGTGACTCAGAAGGCAGTTGTTTTTTTTGGTGTGTTTTTAAGAGCCTCAGTAGTCAAGATAGTCAACAACCACAGGAGCCATGACTTCATAGGAGGGGGCCTATGGAATGAAGCCCTCTTTTGCTCTCTGAGCCATCTTTATAAGCTCTGGGATGGAGGGGTGAGGAGCTGGGGTTGTCAACAGTGAGAAGACTTCTAGGATACTTCAGTCCCTTGGGTTCACTAAACTCTGATGTGTAAGAGAGCAGAGCTAATGGCAGGAATCGTTAACATGAGCTCTATGACACCCAGGAGGACTATGACTCATCTTTCAGGGATGAAGCCTCATGACTCAGAAGAAGCAGGCAGATATTTTGTGGTTAGTATTTGTTGATTACTAAAGATCTTTGCTGTTCCCTGACGCGATCAGTATTTTGTTATCTGCTTTATTTGTAAATATATGTTAACAATTCCTTTGTCCATTGTAAACATCTTACATTTCTATGATTTTACAAAATGACCTTGAATGAGATGAAATAAGCAGATTAGAAATACTGATTTGAGGGTTATGAAATATCTCCAACTATACGATTTCATTTCTTCTAAGGAAAATGGAGTGGAACTCCTGGGTGGCTCAGTAGGTTAAGCATCCGACTCTTGATTTTGGCTCAGGTCATGATCTCAGGGCTGTGAGATTGAGCCCTGCTTGGGCTCTATGCTGGGCGTGGAACCTGCTTAAAATTCTCTCTTCCTGAGTTTCCCTCCGTCCCTCCCCCTCCCCACTTGTGCACATGAGCGTTTTCTTACTCTCTAAAAAAAAAAAAAAGAAAAAGAAAATAGAGTTGTATTTTATGTTAGTTATAATTCCTGATTTCAAAAATGAATGAGTGTGAAAGAAACAATAACTGTATTTGTGAGCCTAAAGCCCAAAGTAGATGACAGATTGTCAAAATGACATTAAAGGAATAAACTCTAAAATGTCTTCTTTTTGCATTAGAGATCAGAGCTTGTTAAATCATTTTGGATTAATAGACTTTCAATGTTTTTATATGCATAGCAGTCACAAATGCATTAAATATAAAATTGTACCTTCCGCCCAACACTGTGTGAAATCTTAAAAAAATTTTAGAAACCAAATGCATATAAAAAATTGCAACCAAAACCACCACCTTATTTAAAAGCAAATGACAGCGAGCAAACTCCCATATAACACCTCCAAAAAAATGTCTACAGAATAGAACATTTCCCAACAGCCCCCAGAAACATCCCTCTGCCTCCTTATCCTTTCTACTCACCACCCTTGCCAAAAGGTAAACACTATCCTGCCTTCCTGACTTTTATGGAGATCAACTCCTTGGTTTTCTTTATCATTTTATCTTTTCTCACTCCTGTACACCTCCTTAAACTCTGTGAGTTGTTTTGCCTAACTTGGCATTATGGAACCCTGCTACTCTTTGTATATATGCTTTGGAGTCTTGCTTTTTTTTTCCCCACTTAGTATTACATTTCTAAGGTTGTTCTGTGATATGTGTTTCAAGAATCCATTAGACTGTATCCGAATTTTGTGTCCATTCTACCATTGATGAACATTTGGGCTGTTTTTTTTGTTTTGTTTTCAAGGACTAATAGAATTATAGTGCAGTGATTATGAACCTGAATCATCAAGAAAAGATGTGTTTGGACTCCATATATTTGGTGAAAGAACACATGGAATTAGAGATTATTTATATCGGAATGCACCTGTGCTATTTTTGCACACTTAAGGGAATGAGTTTTAATGCCAAGAAACTCAATTACTTGGAATGTCCTAATGAAAAGATAGAATCACATCCAGTAACTACACTGAACTAAGAAGCAGAAAGGTTGCTACATATTGCTAATGGATTTTCCTACCTTTTTATTTTCCTATCCAGAAAGAACAGTAGTGAGTTTCTTTCAGGCATGTTTTAAGGAGTTGCAGTATGAGTACAGGTCTTTGAACGTGTCAGAAGGAAACAATTAAACCTAGTTATCTCAATCTTAAAGTCATTTGTAGCCATTTATAGCCTGGTTGCTATACAACAGATAGAACATTATGCACAATGGTACAGTGTAAGGAATATACAATGTCCCACAAACAAAGATAGGGGAAAATCCTATTTTAAATATCTCACTGAGTATATGAGTGAAGGTAATGAGTCTTGGCTAATCCTCTATCTTATGGAGAGTTAATAGGTCATTCATTTATGCATGCACCAAGTACTTATTAGGCGCCGTCTGTGTGTTAGACCATAGTGATACTAAGGCAAGTGCACACTATTTTTGCTCGTGAGGTGTTACAGACTTAGGGGAAGAGAAGGGAATTAGGTAATGATCTGAATGCGCAGAGTGACTGGTGCTGTGATAAAGGAGTGTGTAATGAATGGACAATGAAGGGAGCCTGTACCCCTGAGAAGATCAGGGAAGGCTTCGGAAAGGAAGAGAAGCTTGAATCGTGTCTCAACATGTGAGTGGAAATCAGCCCAGGGAGTCCGAGGCGGGGGGTGGGGGGAACATCCCGCAACAGAAGTTTTGCTATCATTGCCATCACAGACAATGAATGGATGGCAGGGATACAGAAATATTCAAGGAGAAATAAATAAGCCAATCAGGAAGTGAGTAAGGTAGAATTCAGAGCAATGGAAATAAAACTTTAAAAATAGTTTGTATTTACTGAAAACTTCTGTGTGCCAGAGACTGGGCTTAGCATCTTCTGTATGTTGTCTCACGTCTTCCTCACGCTAGCCTCATGGAAGATGTACAGTCAGTCGTTCCAGGCATGATGTCCCGTGACGGAGTCACAGTGACCTGGTCTTAGAACGGCCCTACCTTGTGGTGAATGCTCTGCTAATGTCATCTTGAAATTCTTAATAATTGAGGACAAAGGGCACCACATTTCCATCTTGGGCTGCACCTTACAAATTATGAGTAGTCTAGAGTGTCTGCACTGTGATTTGCAAAAACTGGGGCTTATAGAGGACAGTCACTTGCCTTAGATCACATAGCTATCAAGCCCAAGAGTCAAGATCCCAGTCAAGTTCTTTGGGATGCTGATTCCGAACTCCTGTCCTAACTCCTGGGCTAGTCTCTTCTGCCTTCTATTTTCAAAATAAATGAATAACAGAAGAGAGGAGCAACTACAAGTAACCTGAGCTGAAGTGGAAAGGAAAACAAAACAAAACAAAATCAATACAAACAAAATCAATAGAGGAAAAGGAAAAAAAATGGATCGAATGGTTAGTTGAGGAAGGAATGAAACCTGATCTTCTCATCATAGCCACCTTGAGTTAAATGTGAAAACCAAAAATGTGGAACTCCAAGTCATGTAAAATTATTCCCCAGAGGAAAAAGAGCTTTGAATTCAAAACATGTTCCAAGGTAACTGTGCTGTGTCTTGGTTATCCAAAGCACAATTTGACATTGACCCAACTTTGCTCTTTCTTGGTACTTTATGCAAGAAAAGACAAGAGCAGAAGATTGAGTCCAGGCAAAAGGAACAGATGGAGGAAGACATGCCAGTCCTCCTCCCTCAGACTCCATCAGTACAGCTGCCCCCTCTGATGGCATTAGATTAAAAACTGAAAATAAACAAGATCCCATTTGATCTTAATAAGCACAGCTCCCTTGGAGGAAGTTCTACTTTAAGATATCTTCATTTTTCTTTGGAATATGGCAGCTTACGCCTCTAGCCCTGGGATATGCTTCAGATTTTTATTAATGCTCCACATTAATTCAGCAAGCAGAAAGTAATGATTTTTAAAAGCATTTCCTTGGACAAGCCTTCTTTGAAGACTAACAAATCCAACTTCCACGATACTAAAAACACGATATTCTAGAACATTCATGATTTGTTCACTTTGTTTCAGATAAAGACTTGAAATATGTTCTTATGTTATTCCAAAGCACCTGTGGAGTTCAGGGTCCAAGACAAGTGACCACAAAAGAACAGGCTTGTTATATGAAGAACATATTTTTTGTAAGCGTATTCATTACACGTTCATAGTAAAAACAACATAATTCTCTTTTGATTCATTTCTTCAGCCTCCAAACATATCAGATGTACTTAAATGCTATCTTGTGGAAATATGCACATCTGGAAATACTAAATTGCACCAGCAGTGTTGGGAATGACCACATTCATGCCTGTGCTCTGCTAAGGGCAGAGGTTTGACTGTGTCTGACTAACTTCCTCTCATGAATGGGCAGGGGACAGCACGCTAGGGCTTCTGGAGCTGGAACTACGTGGGGATCAACAGGGCTGGTTTTAGAAAGTGCCAAATGCTGGAAGCAGATAGAAAGTTAGGACAGGATATGAAAAGAGCTGCCTATGGAGTGATGAGACTCTGCAGCCAGTTCTCTGGAAGGATCCAAGACACGGGGAGACAGGGTGTATCATGGCAACATCAAGGGCTAGGTCTTGGAGTATGAATTCGAGAGCTACAAGAATTCAAGCCTCAAAGACTGAACAGGGAACAACGATGAAACCTGCAGAGAGAAGAGAATTTACATGGCCCTAACACAATAGTTTTCTATCTCGGCTGCACATTAGAATCACCTGGGGAGCTTTTAGATCTCCACATGCCCAAGCTGCATCCCAGACCAATTAAGTCAGAATCTCAGAATGTCAACGGGGTAGGATTCAGGCATCGGGAGACCTTAAAGCTCCCCAGGGCTTCCACTTTGCAGCAAGGCTGAGAACCACTGTTTTCAAGCAAGTGGTGGTGTTTACCCGATTTAACCACATATGTATCATAAACATCATAATTCTCAGATTAACCACATTGTTCTTAAGTATCTTTGTACTTAAGGTGCAAGGTGCACTTATTTTTTTTTTAAGATTTTTTGTTGTTGTTTATTTATTCATTTGAGAGAGCACGAGAGAGTGCATGAGTGAGAGCATGAGCAGGGGGAAGGGCAGAGAGAGAAGCAGGGAGCTTGATGCAGGGCTTGATCCCAGGACCCTGAGGAGCTCTTTATAGATCTTGGATATCAGCCCTTTGTCTGTAGTGTCATTTGTGAATATCTTCTCCCATTCCGTGGGATGCCTTTTTTGTTTTGTTGGCTGTTTCCTTTGCTGTGCAGAAGCTTTTGATCTTGATGAAGTCCCAAAAGTTCATTTTCGCTTTTGTTTCCTTTGCCTTTGGAGATGTGTCTTGCAAGAAGTTCTGCAGCCGAAGTTGAAGAGGTTACCGCTTGTGTTCTCCTCTAGGATTTTGATAGATTCCTGCCTCACATTGTAGTCTTTTATCCATTTCGAGTTTATCTTTGTGTATGGGGTAAGAGAATGGTCAAGTTACATTCTTCTACACATAGCTGTCCAATTTTCCCAGCACCATTTATTGAAGAGACTGTCTATTTTCCACTGGATATTTTTTCCTCCTTTGTTGAAGATTATTTGACCATAGAGTTGCAGGTCCATATCTGGGCTCTCTATCTGTTCCACTGGTCTATGTGTCTGTTTTTGTGCTGGTACCATGCTGTCTTGCTGATCACAGCTTTGTAGTAAAGCTTGAAATCAGGCAACATGATGCCCCCAGCTTTGTTTTTCTTTTTGAACATTTCCTTAGCAATTCTGGGTCTCTTCTGGTTTCATACAAATTTTAGGATTGTTTGTTCCAGCTCTTTGAAAAATGCCAGTGGAATTTTGATCGGGATGGCATTGAAAGTATAGATGGCTCTAGGCAGTATAGACATTTTAACAATGTTTATTCTTCCGATCCATGAGCATGGAATGGTCTTCCATCTTTTTGTGTCTTCTTCAGTTTCTTTCATGAGTGTTCTGTAGTTCCTCACGTATAGATCCTTTACCTCTTCAGTTAGGTTTATTCCCAGGTATCTTATGGTTCTTGGTGCTCTAGTAAATGGAATCGATTCTCTCATTTCCCTTTCTGTATTTTCATTGTTGGTGTATAAGAAAGCAACTGATTTCTGTGCATTGATTTTGTGTCCTGCCACAATCCTGAATTGCTGTATGAGTTCTAGATGATGACCTGAGCCAAAGTCAGATGCTTAACCGACTGACCACCCAAGCACCCCTTAAGGTGCACTTATGTAGTCGATCTACCCACACACTTAGGGAATTCCGTGTATCAGATCATCATGCTCATCATCAAAGATGGGGGTCTCTGAAACAGACAGCACATTCTGTCACTGTCAGAGACCAGTGCAGAATAGCGAGACATTCATCCTGAAGACACTACTTAACATTGACATACATTTGGGGCTCAATGAAATGAATCACTGACTATCGGGGCTGAAACGAGCTCCAGGGCTCACTTGGAGATTTGTCATACATTATTTCATCACATAGAAAAAAAGGAGACCATTTTAAAACTTCACGTTTATTGGGGAACCTGGGTGGCTCAGTGGGTTAAGCTTCTGCCTTTGGCTCAGGTCATGGTTCTAGGGTCCTGGGATTGAGCCCCACATTGGGCTCTCTGCTCAGTAGGGAGCCTGCTTTCCCCTCTCTCTCTGCCTGCCTCTCTGCTTACTTGTGATCTCTGCCTGTCAAATAAATACAATGTTTAAAAAAACAAACAAACAAACAAAAAACCTTAATGTTTATTTTTGGGATATCTCCAGTTTTTCATCTGATAGAGAATCATTTTGGCCTCGAAGATCTTCTGAAATGGACGCTGGTTCTCAGACCACACTTTGTGAACCATCAACCTGAGGAATGTATGCAGTGAAAGTAGTTAGGATTGCGGACACACAGATGTATTGCCCACTTGCTTCCTTCACTTGTGTGAATTTTATTTCTATGCCTGTTTCCCTTATCCTTTCTCCACTCAGCTGTGGTACACGATGGATTCAGATCGGAACTTTGTATTCTGGGCCACGTAGGAATAAATGCTATTGATGCACAAACCTTACGACAAAAAAGAATCATCAACGCTCAGGGAAAAGTTTCCCCCAAACAAAGTTGTTATTCTCAGTCTGAAACATGAATAAGGTTCCACTCGTAACCTCTTCCAAAATTCCTCAAAAAATTAGAGCAAGAGTCTCAAGTTTTTATTCTCATAAAAGCAAATGATGAAACCTGTCGCTGTTTTAAAAATGGGGCTGGGAAATATTGTTTTCTTAGAGTTGGTGCTCCTAAGTCACCCCATAATAAAACAGTGGTGTGGGGGAGATGGAAGCTTTAAAAATGAGTCTCCGTTTGTAGTAAAACTTAGGGAGTAAATTTAGTTCACATTTTTGTGATTTACACGAAATTTACATCTAGAGAAATCGACTCATTTCACTACTTCATCGGAGGCATTAGTAAAATGAAATCACATGGTGGGAGCCATCCCATTTGAGTTCATGATCTTATTTTTAGCAGTCCTGTATGCTTTTCTGTATCCCTAATTCATTGTTTCCCTAGATCTATTTTTTAATCTGTTTTCTTTTATTTAACTTTATCCTGTTGTACTGAATTTATAAATTTGTATTTTGAAAATTTAGAAGTTCATTGTAGATTAGCGAAATGGATGCTGGGGCTATGTGGTGGGGAGAAATAGGGAGAAGATGATAAAAGGGTCTAGAGTTTTAGCTATAGGATGAGTAAGCTCTGAGGCTCTAAGGCATAACATCATGACTACAACTGACAATGAGGTGTTCCCACACTCACTACAAAAAGACACCACATGAGACAATGAATGTGTTAATTAACTAGACGGGAGGGACCCTTTCACAATGTACATGTTTATATCAAACCACCACAATGCACACTTTAAGTATCTTACAATTTCCTATGTCAGTTATCCCTGACTAAAGCTGGAATTTTAAAGATAAGACAAATAAGTCCTAAAAATCATATCCACTATTTAATACTTACGATGTTCGGCAGACCTTATTTAAGTCTATTTTTTATGGCCAACTTGCAAATGCAGGAAGATATCAGATATGCTCCTTCTAGGACTTACTATGTCAGCAAGCTTTAGTTTAAAGAAGAACTGGGTGAAAATTTGATTAACCAAGCAAGGGCCATTTATTTTGGCCAATTTTTTTTTTTTTACCTAAATTAGTTGTGATCTCTTAGAGATTAAAACTGGAAGCTCTAACTAATTTAGACTATTGTATGAAGTCTCTTTCCTCCAGCACGTTTAGTGGAATAGAAATTTTGGAACTGTTAGTGGTAGGACTAGACTAAGTCATTAGCCTTTCTGTAGACTAACCAGTTGAACGACCTCTCTTTAAGTTGGAAGCTTCTAAGGCTTCAGGCATATCAAGTCACTTAACCAGTTAGTTAAATGGCAGCAGAGTTGGAACTGACTCCATTCTACTATCTCTGAGTCTAGCATCCTTTCCACTTTATTGAATATAATTCCAGGTTTTACTAGATTGTGGAGAAGACCATACTCTTCCAAAAGCAGTAAGAGAGCACGTTCATGGTGGCCATATTAAAACTGAAGTTAGCATGGTGGACAAACTAGATGTTCTATACTCGTTCTAATGGGAAGGCAAATATGATCTAGGAATCAATACATTGGGTACCTTCAACTATTGCTCTAAGCTGCAGAGAAAATCAAACAGAGTCCTGTGACAGAGAATAGCTCTACTTTGGTCCCAGAGGTCAGGGCTTCTCTGAGGAGATGAGTTTACCTGAATGATGTAAGAGGGAGGCAGCCATGTGTCTGTCTATGGGGAAAGCATTCCAACTAGACAGAGGAGCAAATGCAGATTCCTGACACCAGAATGCATGTGGTGCAGTCTGGGGACATCAGGAAGGCCAGTGTGGCTTCCGCTGTGGCGCCGACGGGCAGCGTGAGGGGAGATGAGGTCAGAAATGTGGCCAGGATGGGGCGCCTGGGTGGCTCGGTGGATTAAGCTGCTGCCTTCGGCTCAGGTCATGATCTCAGGGTCCTGGGGTCGAGCCCCGCATCGGGCTCTCTGCTCCACGGGGAGCCTGCTTCCTCCTCTCTCTCTCTCTGCCTGCCTCTCTGCTTACTTGTGATCTCTCTCTCTCTGTCAAATAAATAAAATAAAATCTTTAAAAAAAAAAAAAATTTTAGAAATGTGGCCAGGAGCCAGTTCTCACCAGCCCTGCACATTTCAGCTGCACTGAGAAACGATTAGAAGATATTAAGCAGCAGAGCAATCGAAATGAATTCATGTTTTTATTTTTATTTTTTTTAAAGATTTTTTTATTTATTTGACAGAGAGATCACAAGTAGGCAGAGAGGCAGGCAGAGAGAGAGGAGGAAGCAGGCTCCCTGCGGAGCAGAGAGCCCTATGTGGGGCTTGATCCCAGGACCCTGGGATCATGACCTGAGCCGAAGGCAGAGGCTTTAACCCACTGAGCCACACAGGCGCCCCTGAATTCATGTTTTTAAAAAAGACAACTTTCAGGGCACTTGGATGGCTTGGTCGGTTAAATGTCGAACTCTTGATTTGGACTCAGGTCATGATCTCAGGGTTGTGGGATCGAGCCCCGCATCAGGCTCCACACTCAGCATAGAGCACAGAGTCTGCTTGTCCCTCTCACGCTGCTCCTCCCCACCCGCCACTCACGAGCTCTTGCTCTCCTGCTCTCTCTCACATAAATAAATGAATAAAACCTTATAAAACAAGGGACAACGTTGGCTATCTGTGGAGGTGGGACAGCAGCCATGAAGTGAGTTAGGGGCTATTGCTAGGCAGGTCATAAGAGATGACAAAGTTTGGCTTGAGTGGACAGGACTTGCCAATGAGTTTTTGGTCCAGTCACAGGAGGACAGTGGTGCTGTTCACTACAGTGTGCAGGACTGGGGTATTGGGGATGGAAGAAAAAGTAATTCCTTTGGAAGCAAGTATGTTTGAGCACACTACTGGAAGTTCATGCGGACGTGTCTAGCTGGTGCTACGTGTAAGAGCCTGCAACGGAAAGACCTTGAATATTTAGGACGACCTCACAGGAACTGTGAGTAGGGAATAATGACTCCTTTAAAGCAGGTGAGAAGTGAAAATTTCAGGAGGAAAAACCGTAAGATGGCAGGAGAGAGCAGGGCTGGGAAGATTAAGAAATGGGGTGTGTATGTTGGGACCAGAGGTATCTCAAAAACACAGTGCAAACCCAGCGCTTGATGTAACCTTCTAATCCCCAGCCCACACCGCATCTTGCATAATTCAGTGGCAGTTGTTTTAAAGGGAAATATTCAAACATTATACATAATACATTGAATTACATAGGTTCATTCAATTATTATAGAAAATAATCAGCAGGTTTTCTTATAGATCACTCTGGAAAGACATTTAATAATAAGGAAAGAGAGTTTTATTATGTTAAATGCAGGTTGCAAGTACCAAAAAATTATAAACTATGCTTTTTGGAGTCAAATTTACTGTAGAATGGATCCATGGTGAAATAAAAAGGTCAAAGGAGCCCCCAAAACACCCTCTCCTTCTTTTATTTTTCCTAGAATAGTCTGAAGTAGCAGTTTTGATGTAGATCAAAATTACTGTGGCTCTTTGTTAATAACAGTACTCAGGAATGTTTTCAAGTCTATCTTAGCCAATAGTGAAAGAAAGCAAATGGTGGAGAAGAGAGTTCCTTTTGGCTCTTGTCAGTTGTGATATGTTTGAACTTAGGACAATGTCTCAGAAAGGAAGTTGTTTGGCCAATGTAAGTTCTTAACTAATGATAAATTGCAGAATATGTTTAAAAAAAAAAAGGAGGGGGGAAGCTCTTTTATCAAGGAGGGAAGAAGAACAAGAAGCTAGCTGAGTTCCGCCCATTGCTAGATTTTTTGTGAAATAAAAAAGGGGAACTTTCTTGATTTGAGTGGCTCTGATTTAAATGAAGATTCTGCCTTCACCTGCCCCTAGATGAATTAGGGCCAAGTTGATAACAGACTATTTACGAGAATAAAATGTGAGGAAAGAAATTGAACAGTACAACCCTTTGGGTCAAACAGTACGGATATGGGAAAAAATTGCTTTGTTCTTGCTCCTGTTCTTCTGAATCAATAACCCGCAGAAATTGGTTGGGATTTGTTGTCCCATGAAATAAAAATAAATAAATAAATTTATTAGTGACAACAATAAGGCGGAAAGAAAATTCAATTATAAATGTGACTATTTTCATTTGGGTTTTTTTTTTTTTTTCTGTGGCATTTGGAATTGTTTCTTGTTTTTATTTCTTGAGAAAAACAATGTGTTTGGCTGTTATTTACCAAAAACACATGCGAGGTTTAGAGTGTACACACACACGTTTGAGTTTTGTTTTGCTGTCATGATTCACTGTCTGGTTAATGCATGCCATAATTATCCATATTTGTACACGTCTCATGGCCTTTCGTAATCAAAGATGACATTATTGATGGCATGAGCTCTAAATGGGGGTTTGATCAAGGAAGTTTTTTTTTTTTTTTTTTTTCACAATCCTTGCCCGTTAGATAAACAGTCTGGCCTTTGAAGTCTGGAGTGGCTGCTCAAAGTACATGATTTCCAAAATTTTGCCCCCCCCCCTTTTTTTTTTTGGTCTCCTGGCAACATGACATATTTATACTTTGCACCACCTCCCCCCACCCCCCACGCCAATCCAGAAAGTTCTGCTGCTGTTTTAAAGTTTACAACAACAAATGGGACTGTTGTCTCAGATTGAGGATTCAGGACTATTGAAGCTATCCTCCCTGCCTTCTGTTTATGTAGACAGATAATAACAATTCTGAATACAAACAGAGCAATAAAGAGAACCCTTCTCTTGGCAGATTGGTGAGCATGCCTCTCTAGTTATAAAAATAGCACTCCCCGAGTTCTCCAGTTCTAATGTCAATATCATGAAGCCTTTTTCACAGTTTAGCAAAGACAACTTGGGGGGTGTGGGGGAGTAGGGGTGTGGTAGAAAGGAATTGGAAACAAGCTAAAGCAAAAGATTAGTGGCGTGAATGCCAGTGGGGACTGCAGAAACCTTTGGTCCTTCCATCCGAAATCTGACACCAAGCTAGCCCGAGGTCTCTATGGACTCCTCCGGTAGAAACTCATAGCATAACTGGGCACTTGGCTGAGCCCCCAGGGGCTGCCTCGGAGATGTTCCCAATTCACAATGGTCAGCTGCCCCTGTCCCTGCCCTTTGCCTTTCCAACCCTCTGTCCTACATTGAGGCAACCTGGAGTAGATCTAGATATGGTTTGAATTTCACAGGACGTCATCTTGGGTGATAATTTAAAGTGCTTCTCATTGATACCATTGATATAAAGGACACCTTCAGATTTCTCAACCTCAGCACTATTGACCTATTGAGCTGGAAAATTCTTTGTTGTGGGAGACTCGCCTGTGCCTTATAAGATGTTTAGCGGCGTCCTTGGCTTCTACCCACTAGATGCCAGTAAACCACCCACCCGTCCCAGTGTGGCAATCAGAAATGTCTCTCAACATTGCTAAATGTCCCCTAGGGACAAAATCATTCCCAGCTGAGAACCACCCAGTTATAGCAAAAAAAAACTAACATTCATTTGTCGTCTCTGATGTGCCAGATGTCTTTCAGAGGTTTCATGTAATCCTGACAATTCTCTTTTCATAGATTAGGAACCTGAGGGATGGCAAGGATAAGTGTTGCTATTTCTTTTCTTTTGTTCTAGGTTGTTCCCTCCCCCCCACCAACCCCTCAGTACTTAACAATGAAAATGCTTTATAAAACCAGGGAAGTTATCTTATACCTAGAAAAAACAAAAAATGTCATTTTTAATATTTTTATTCTATACTATATATTTTAGACATTATTTATTCTTTGTATCTTAGACATTCTCTAAATTACAAACACTTAGCTTAAAAATTTGCCACATGTATGAAAAACTAAAAAATCACTATTGGAGGGGCACCTGGGTGGCACAGTTGGTTAAGCATCCCACTCTTGGTTTCGTTCAGGTCATGATCTTGGGGTCATGGGATTGAGTCCCACGCAGGGCTCTATGTTCAGCGAGGAGTCTGCTTGAAGATTCTCTCCCTCTGTCTCTCCCCCTACTTACTGTTTCTCTCAAATAAATAAATCCTTAAAAAAAAAAAAGAGGGGAACCTGGGTGGCTCAGTGAGTTAAAGCCTCTGCCTTCAGCTCAGGTCATGATCCCAGGGTCCTGGGATCGAGCCCCGTATCAGGTTCTCTGTTCCGCGGGAAGCCTGCTTTCTCCTCTCTCTGCCTGCTTGTGATCTCTGTCTGTCAAATAAATAAATAAAATCTTAAAAAAAAAAAAAAATCACGCGGTATCCGATGGGTCCGTGAGTTGAGTGTCCAACTCTTGGTTTTGGCTCAGGTCATGATCTCAGGGTTGTGGAATCGAGCCCTGCACTGGGCTCCACACTCAGCTCAGAATCTGCTTGAGCTTCTCTCCCTCTCCCTCTGCCCCTCCCCTCACCAAATAAATAAATACAATCCTTGAAAAAAAATCACTACTGGATATTGACTAACCCACCTAAATTAAGGTCACCTACCCTCTTAACACTGGAAAGTGACCAGATTGTCTTGGGTTTGTCATTTCTTCTGGTTTCTGGAATGATAAACTGATCTAAACTCTTACATGTACTTTTGTTATCACCTTCCTGGCTTCCACTCTGAATAGTCTATTTTCCCCTGATAACCTGCATTTCTTATACTGTCTCTTTTCTCTGTTTATCTTTGTCTTCCCAGAGTCCTCAAGAAAATATCCCTCAGTCCCACTTGAAAGGAAGAAAGAAATCATATTTAATGTGTGAAAAAAGTGCTATCCCCGTAACAGGGACATACTGTTGTTTAGTATTAAAAAACTTATAGGAGCTTGGAAAGGCATTGAAATTGGCTTGCAGAATTTCCATCTCCTCCTCCTTTTCAAACCCCAGTTGTTTTTTGCTTACCCGAAATTAACATCAGTGACCGACATTTTTCTATTATAAGTATATCTTAGTGGCGCTATATACTAATATGGGCTAGACTTGGAAAGCTAGTAACCAAATATGTCATTGTCAGAAACATTGAAGGCCAAGTGTAATTTTCCAAAAATTTCAGTATGTTTATCACAAATAAATGTACAGTGAATATGTTTCAAAGATTTTTTAGTTTATTAAGGAAACTGGCAGGATGGTAAAACCAGTTTAAAAAGATTATGGGAGAGACCTAAGCATTTATAGTCATTGAAAAAAAGATACAGGGCTAAGATTGTTAGATTAGATACAGAACTGTTTACTACTGCACCAGGCAAAAAAACAGTTATGGTGTGGGGGGAGAGGAGGTTATCTTTTATACAAGATGGCAATCATTAGCATTTTTACTGGGTGAATTTGTTTCTACTGGTCAAATCATCAAATCCATTGGCGTTTCTATCAGGTTTTTACAAATTAATATCTACCCTTACACATATATAAAATACCCTAATCTTAAGTAAATAGTGAGTTAAACAAAGGTTTCTAATTTCCCTAGAAAATTGGATAACCCTTGGTTGCCAGTTAGACACTTAATACTTTTGGAGGGTCAGAAAAATAATATAAACCTATCATAAAAAGTTTGAAAATACTTTTTTTAATTATTTACTTATGTATTTATTTTTTGAGAGGGAGATTGTGTGTGTGTGTGCACGCACAAGCCAGGGGAGAGGCAGAGGCTGGGAGAGAGAGAATCTTAAGCAAAGTCCCCTCTGAGTGCAGAGCCAGACGCAGGGCTTGATCTCAGGACCCTAAGATCATGATCTGAGCTGAAATCAAGATGTGGACACTTAACCAACTGAGCCACCCAGGTACCCCAAAAGACTAAATTTTTTTAAAGGAGAGAAAAAAACCTACCCTCAACCCACTACCCAGATGCAACCACTATAAATAGAATTCATGTTTCCTTACAAGTTTCTCTCTAAATAATTTTAACAATGGAGTCATTATTACAGTAAAAAAATGATAGGCTATTCTTTTTCTTTTACTTATTCTCATATATCATATGTATTTTGTTACAAATGAAAGTGTCCTATAAACATTTTCATGTCCATATAATGATTTGGCATTTTTGCCTCACTCTTTCCACTGTTTTTTCTAATCTTAAAATTACTTCTTTATTATGAATAAATAATGCATTTATTATGAAATTTTCAGTTACAAAAAATACATAGGAAATAATATAGTGGCCAGTGATGGAAGTACAACCTAGTGTAAGAAATAAAATGTCACTAATAGAGGTTCCCCACGCTCCAGCAATTCTTCCAGACGGACTCCTTTCCTGATGTAACACTCTCCTGCATTTAGTACTTTTTCATATTTATTTCTATACTTTCACTCCCTACAGAAAGCATATAGTATTTTTTAATATTTCCCAACTTTATACAAATCATATCATAGGTTCTCAAGGTATAAAGGTCCTACAACTTGCTTTTCTCTACCGACATGTTTGCGGGGATTTAATCCATGTAGTTACTCATGGATTAAATCCCCGCAAACATGTCGGTGCTGTAGGGTCTCAAACCTTGTTTATCCACTTTCCTGTGGCTACACGTTGGATTTGTTAGCAGGTTTTTACTAACGTCTCCAGTGTTAGCGACGTTCTGTGCCTACTCTGCCTCCCTCTGTGCCTCTCTGAGGGACAGGAGGGCCCTCAACAGGCACGGTCACTAACAACTTTGCTGCCCTCACCGTTCGCAAAATCCCGAACGTGACTGTCCCGATTTATGCTCCCACCAACAACGTCTGAGAGTCTGGTTACTCTGCTTCAGGGGCTGGCAAACCTTTTTCTGTGAAGGAGTAGCCCAGAAATATTTCAGCCTTGGTAAGCTACATGGTCTCTCTCATAACCTCAACTCTGCACCTGTCAAGCGAAAGCAGCCATCAGTCACATCCTCTTAGCTAGCAGGTTGCGAGTAACGGGTAGCTGGTTAGATACGGCCTCAGGCTAGAGTGTGCCAACCCCTCCTTGACGTCCTCACCAAGGTCTGGTATTTCAAATACCTTAAATGTTTCTACCCGAATGGGTGTGAAATGGTAAATTGAGATTTTCATTTGTATTCCCAACCAGCAGCAAAGTCAAGCATTTTTCATTTCTTGGCCACTTAGGTTTTTCTCTTCTGTGGTTTATTTATTCATTTTTCTTTTCCTTATTCTCTTATTTTGTGGGTCTTTTCTTTATTGGCTTTTAGGAGCTCTTTCTCTTCTGGATAGTAATCCTTTGTTACATGCTTTGAAAACATGTTCTTAGAGTATAGTGGTTTTTGTTCTAGTTTTTAAAAAGTCATCTTTGGATGAAAAGACGTTTTCAGTTAAAATAAAATTAAATTTATCCAAGCAGTATTTATTTGGCTTTGTGGGGGGGAAAATGTTTTTTTCATGCACGCAGAGAATGTGAAAGGTGACCACAAAAGAAAGATATCACTTTCTCGTATGCAAAGGAGGAAATATTTTCTCCCATCAGATGTGAGCACAGGAATGTTCTCACTTGTGTTCCAGACTTTTTTTTTTCACAGTCTAGTAGTTTTCTTGAACGCTGACAGCTTGTCCAGTTCTGCAATCTGTTGTATAGTAAAGAAAGTATCCCGAAGCACCGCTGTAGCCAGCGTCGCCCCAAGGCAGGCATCTGACATTGATGAAACGTTTGTCGGTTTCACAAGTTCGCAGGCTTTGCTCTTGCAAGCCAGCTGACGTAGTTGGAAGGAGAAAGAGACCCTCCCACTTGCGTTTGTTAATTGACTTTGATGAGCTTGTCTGTGATGCCTAAATGGTTCCAGAACAGAGAGAGCCGTTATGATCTGAAGAACTTTTTAGAAAGTCACACTGGCTGGCTAAAACTGCGCGCACCTCCAGCCAGCAAGGAAAAGGAAAGCAGTTGATTGATATGCTGGTCAGCAAAGCCACCTTTGGCTGCCTTGAGCTTTTTAACTGAGTTCTTGCCCCTGTGAAGCACATTCTTGCTGTCTGGAGAGCTGGGTGCACTTGGAACGGGGCTGGCATGCTTGACAGACGCTTCATGTCTCCTCAGACTAAGTACATCATTCCTGGGGTAAGCAGGCGGGCAGGGAGGCAGGCCAGATGCACGGTGTGGTTTAAAGAAAACAGGAATGTCCTTTATTGTTAGCGAGCTCAAGCTCAATCACGTTCGTGGCTTCACTTTTTTAAAAGTTTTGCTTATCTTGCCAGAAATGTCATTTGCAGCGCGATTATGTAAATGTTCCGGGGCGGTTTAAGCAAGGAGAGCTGTAACTCTGGTTTTAAACTGTATGTAATCGAGATCAGTACAGTAGCTTGTGGCAGAGAGAGGGAGAGACTGGGAGACACAGGAAAATGGAAATGCTTTCTCCAGCTGTGGACAGTGGGTCCCTTACGCATGATGCTGACAGTCTGGACACTTGCTGCTTGTTTTCTTTTTCTTTTCTTTTCTTTTTTTTTTCTTTCCAGAAGCCTTTCTATGTAAATCAAGATGATTTGACTTTCTGCATGGATGCAAATTCAGATTTCGTTGCTTGTTTGTCACTTCAAAAATTTGTGAATTTAATGAAATACAGAAATGGGAGTCTAATGTTTAAAAAAACGTAAGCATAGAGCTTTACCGGACAAACACTGATGTTTGGGTCTTTCAATTTGGAATGGATCTTTGAAAGTAAAGATCACATCATTATGGGGGCCCTCCGAGGGAAGTTTTCAGAAAAAAGTAATCATCGCGCTAGAACCCAAATGTAAGTTAGAGCCTGTAAAACGAAAAATCTTGAGGTTACAAAGGTCTGTGCTAGTAGGACCTGAAAATACCTTTTTAAAATCAATAAAGTACAGCTTGCCTAGAAATTCTTTCCAAGGTACCTCTTCTGTTGCCAGCTCCAATCCACACTAAGTTCATCTAACACACAAAAAAAAGAAGAAGAAGAAGAAGAAGAAAGAAAGAGAAAAGGAAAAATCCTTACTGAGAAATACCTGTGTTTGGTAATCACGTGTTCCGTGTTATATCAGATGAAGGCATTGGCACAATCAGGCAACTGTGAGATGAGTCGCTTAATCTAGGTGCTTTTAATGATCTTTTGTTATATTTCATCTAGAATTTTCTAAGCACACCCTTTTCCTTGCTTGTGCTTGCCCCCGTTAAATGTTGTGTGCCACAGTTCTATTTCCTAAGACCCTGGCATGGCTGGCTATGTGCACACTAATTCTAAAGCTATCGCTCGCCTGTATTTTAGAAATTATTCAATACCTGTTTGTTCTCAGGGGCCTCTAGAATCATCCTTTCCCGTAAACTTGCCTGCTTTCTAAGAATGTGATCGCACACAAAATAGCTGTTATGGTTGTTTCTGCAGAGGAATTCTCTTCTGAATTGGGAAAATGTATAATTCTGACCCCGAAATTGCAAAGTATCCCAAATTGCCCAACACATTCCAGTGGTCATTTTGAATTTTCAGTGAAATAAGGCACAAAAATGTCACAGTTATTTAATTGGGATGTCAATCTAGATGACTTCAGAATAGTGGAGTGGTTTATCATAGAGTTAATTTCGGTTCTGTGAAGGATGATTGGGGAATCCACCCAGCGACGTTTTATCCTTTTAAACTACTTTCTCTCCCCCAGTCCTAGCTCTTTGTTTCCTGTGACCTAATCACTTCTCACTTTAACTAAAACCAGTGTTTGAATAGGCTGGTAAACACGTGGATTTTTGCTTTAATGGTTAAAGTTTAAAGTAAGTCCTTATAAAGACAATTCTCTTTCCATTTTACACCTTCATCCCGTCAGTCTCAAAAACTCCCCAATGATGACAGAAGCTAGTTTTTCAATTTGGACAATAATATAAAGGAAGATAATTTTTAAGTCCATATATGTCTGTGTATACATTCGTGTATGTGTGTGTTTTTGTGTGTATATTGTAGAATAACTTTTTAGGAGACTGAAGAAGCCACATGGCCCTTATTTTTGTTCTAACCAAGTATGTTTTCAGCTTTTCTATCAGTTGTACTCCTTTAAAATCACTGCAAATCCCAAACGCACAAAAACACGTCTAGAAACCATACATTTAATTCTTATTTTGGTGAAGGCGAAATTAATAAACTAGTAAAAATTGATACTGATAATTACTTTTTCACTGTCAAGGGCAAAAAAAAAAAAACCACTCTGACTAGTGTTAAGTGCGTTTGTTATCTTTTTATGAATGCTGGTATTGTTAAATTAAGTTTCTTGAACTTGAATTTCTTTATGACTGAAATTGTGTGCCCAACAAAAATGACCTGTCAGACTCATGCAGGCTTTTTTGTTTAGTTAGCACATTACCCACAATTTCAGTTTTTCTGACTGTGGTTAAGAGCAAGTGTTTGGATCTGGTCAGACTTGACTTTGACTATTAGGCCATTCCCTTAATAATAACTGTATGATTGGCAAATTTTGATCATCTCTGAATTATAAAATTAAGAATACTAATACCTGCATTCCCGGTATTTGTGAGAATTTTTCTTAAAAATCACAATACATATGGACTGTTTAGCACAGTGCTTAAGTTATTGAGGGAATGCACTTGCCTATCTACATTTTCTACTCTGCCTAATAATGAAATAACTTAGCTTGGAGATCCTAGACCACGATCTCTGGAAGAGGCAGCAAGGGAACTTTGTGAGCTGTTTTTGATTTGCGTATTGGAAGAAAGAGAGATTAAAATAAATAACAGTTCTGCAAAGTGGGACTCCTAAGTGGTTATCTGTGGACCTGGGATCAGAGGGCCAGGAGAAGGCAAGTGCATACCCACCGGAAACGATATGCAAATATTTGAGTCTATGTATATAGTCTCATTTTCGAGCTTCCGCAGATTCTCACTGTGGCCCTCAACTTCCAAAGGGTAAAGCACCAGAGCTCCTGAATGACGACCAGCCCGAAAGAACAAAACAAAACAAAACAAAAAAACAAAAAACAAAAGGTGAAGGAGGTTAAATATTCTAAAAAGTCTAGTAATTTTTGAATTATTATTCCTTCTTTCTCTTAACCTTTCTATTGCTAAAGCAGTTGGGAAGGGGAAAAAGAAGAGGACATTGATGGGAGCCGTGTATTCTGCAGGGAAGGAGAACTTTCCCTTTCTTCCCTTCTGGGTTCTTTGGCTGGTCTCATAATTAAATTGACATGAAACAGATGAACAGGAAAAAAACAAATTTAATTGTGTACATACGGGAACCCATAAAAATATGAGACTCAAAGAAATGACCAAAGCAGGCGGCTGTTTCAAAAAAGAAACAATACATTTTTGGAGAATTGACAAAGCAGGGGCTCGGGCTTGAAGTCGCAAATTAGTGAAGACGTAACGAAGTTTATTCATACAGCATTTTTGGCCTTGAATTCCCCCTCTCTGGGGGTGAAGACGTTTTCTACCCTCCTGGTACAGGGAGGATGTCTTCAAATGGGAGATTTATTTTTCTGCTCTCGGGGGGACAAAGGAGGTTCAGAGTGTCCTTCTTGCTCCAGCTGTTTGTTGAGTAACTTTAATTCAAAATAACGAGTATGCCGAAGTGGCATATTTTGGGGTGGCATGTTCTGCTCCGCAGGCCTGCCTTTGAAATCCCCAAGGAGTTTCCCAATTCAGAAGTTGAGTTGGTAGATTGCTCTAGTATTTTACTGAATTGGACTTCTTAGTCTTGAAAATAAATCAATTTAAAAAATTTTAATTGGGACACCTGGGTGGCTCAGTAGGTTAAAGCCTCTGCCTTCGGCTCAGGTCATGGTCTCAGGGTCCTGGGATCGAGCCCCGCATCCGGCTCTCTGCTCAGCAGGGAGCCTGCTTCCCTTCCTCTCTCTCTGCCTCTCTGCCTACCTGTGATCTCTGTCAAATAAATAAAAAAAAATCTTTAAAAAAAAATTTTAATTGAGGTATAGATGACAAACAATATGATGTTAGTTTCAGGTCAGTGTAGCGATTTGACATTTACATACACTGTGAAATGCTCCCATCGTAAGTCCAGTTCCATCTGTCACCAGGCAAAGTTGTGACAATATCATTGACTGTGTTCCCTGTGCTATGCTTCGTATCTCAATGACTTATTTATTTGATAACTAGAAGTTTGTACCTCTTAATCGCCTTCATCTATTTTGGCCGTCGCCCCACCCTCTCTGCTCTGGCAACCACCCATTTGCTCCGAGTATCCATGAGTCTATCTCTGGTTTTGTTTGTTTGTTTATTTTGGTTTTTAGATTCCACATATAAGTGAAATAATACCATATTTGCCTTTCTCCGTCTGACTTATTTCCCTTAACATAATACTCTGGAGGTCCATCCATGTTGCTGCGAATAACAAGGTTTTGTTTTCATGGCTTTTTCTAAACAAGTGTTTATATACACATGCACACAAACTCACCGAATCTTTAGCCATTCATCTATTGATGGACACACTTAGCTTACTTCCATATCTTGGCTATTGTAAATAAAACTACCATGAACATAGGGGTGAATATATCTTTCTCAGTTAGTGTTGTCATTTGGGGGGGTGGTTAATACTACAAAAGTAGAATCACTGGATTGTATGGTATTTCTATTTTTAATTTTTTGAGGACCTTCCTGCTGTTTTCCATAGTGGCTGTACCAGTTTACATTCCCACCAACAGTGCATGAGGTTTCTCTTTTCCCCACATCCTTGCCAGCGCTTACTTTTTCTTGTCTTTTTACTACTCGCCATATCGACAGGTGTGAGGTGATCTCTCATTGTGGTTTTAATTTGCATTTACCTGAGGATTAGTGATGGTGAGCAACTTTCCATGTGTCTGCTGTCTGTATGTCTACTTTGGAAAAATATCTACTCAGGTCTTCTGTCCGTTTTTAAATCAGATTGTTTTAGGGTATTGAGTTGTATGATTTTTTAAAAGATATTTGGGTTATTAACACCTTATCAGATATATCGTTCACAAATATCTTCCTGTTCAGTATTTGCTCTTTCCTTTTGTTGATGGTTTCACAATTAGGTATTTAGAAAGAGGCATTTCTATGGAAACAAAATTAAAGCGAGGGTTAGTGATTAGAGCAAATTATAAATCTAGTCCGAGTTCTACAGGTCATCAGTTAAGACTTCTAGATTGAACTCAAAGCATTTTCAGATAGAATGAGGACAGGCAGGAGCAATCGGACAGATTTCCTAGTTTGCGGTTGGGATGTCTCTGGTGATCTTCACAAGCGGCCACACCACAATAGGCATGAAGATGGTTTATACAAGAGCTGTTGTGGTGATTTCCCTGAAGTTCATATCAGGTTGTTCAACTTGAGTTTGTGTAGCTTTAGAAAAAGAGCAGTTTTAGTTCTCAGTGATTCCAAGTCACAGGGTGGGAGAAAATTGGAAATTTTGGAAAATTGGAAGTGGGTTATTTTGGAACATTGTAGCCAGATATTGGAGAAAACTAGAAGCATTCAAATCCAGTTAGTTTTTAATAGAAAACATAAATCAATTAACGGGACTAGAATCTGATATCCAAAAGGGTTTATTTATAGTTTTCCATTGAAACAGATTTTTTTCTCGGGGCAGTTACCCCTATTTCTATCAAAGATAATCAAAGTAAGACTAATGTTTTTGCAAAGTAAGTCTAGTCCCATTAAACTTGGCCTGATTATTTACATTAAGTGCAGCAAGAGGGGGCGCCTGGGTGGCTCAGTGGTTTAAGCCGCTGCCTTCGGCTCAGGTCATGATCTCAGGGTCCTGGGATCGAGTCCCACATCGGGCTCTCTGCTCGGCAGGGAGCCTGCTTCCCTCTCACTCTCTCTGCCTGCCTCTCTGCCTACTTGTAATCTCTCTCTGTCAAATAAATAAATAAAATCTTAAAAAAAATTAAAAAAAAATAAAAATGTTGCCTCTGCATATTTTCTACATTAAGTGCAGCAAGAATAGCAGTTGACCATATGGACTTTTCAAAGTCTGCTTTGCTGAAATTTTTTTTTAAAGATTTGTTTATTTATTTGAGAGGGAGGGAGAGAGAGAGAGAGAGAGAGAGAGAGAGCATGAGCAGGGGGAGGGGCAGAGGGGGAGGGAGAGAGAATCCACCGGGAGGTCAGTCGGGAAAAAGAGTAATTGTTCCATCTTTGTACATGAGTAGACTTTACTAAATGGCTAGAGGTCATAGGTAGCTGAAGGAGGGCTGCGGGGGAGAAGGGAGGGAGAAGAAAAAGTTTTCCTTAAATCTCAAGAAATAACTTAAAAGAGCCCGAGGTATTTCAAACAAAAAGTCAGGAAAATTATAATCATCCTCATCAGCTAATTTAGCCCCACATTATTAATTCTTATTCTGCTTGAATTTAGTTTTTCCATTAGTTCTGGAAATTCTTACCCAGTTCAGTGATACAGTCTTAAAGTTATCAGAAAACTCTCTCCTAAAAAAAAAAAAAAAGGACACCTCTCTCCTAGAGTACTTGTCAGAGTCCTTTGCATGAACCGCTCATAACATTGGCTACAGATCTGATGAGAGTTCATTATAATGCGATTGACAAGGAAATTTGGTTGTCTCTGTAACATACATTTTAAAATAATAACTAGAGGGGTGCCTGGGAAACCTGCTTCTCCCTCTCCCACTCCCTCTGCTTGTGTTCCCTCTCTCGCTGTATCTCCCTCTGTCAAATAAATAAATAAAATCTTTTTTAAAAATTAAAAAATAATAACAATAACTAGAATTATGACTGATCGCATTATACCAGGTCACATCATAGTTTTAGGAATTTCATACAATTTCTAGAACACTTATATTAATAATTTCCGTATATATTTTGTCTAAAGAATGTTTAACATCACTTCTTATTTGACAATTTAACATATCAAATAAGCATAATTAGTGTAATATCTCTCTTTTTATAAGGGTTAGGGGAATAAATCTTTTGAGATAGTCTATGGATCCTCTACAAAATCCCAAACTTAGTTTGAGATCAGAAAGACTTCATTTAGAATTTGATTTGGGGAAGCTTCTTCAAAAATACCAAAAGGTTTTGGAAGCTTGGCCAAATAGGATTGGGGACATTACAAAATTTAAGACTTAATGTGCTATTTAACCAAAGTGACAATAAAAGATTATAAAAACAAATGAAGAAGGTTACACAGTTGTGAGCAAAACTTAGTTCATTGATTTTTGAGAAGATTCAGTTTTCTTAGGTAATCAAAGATGTGATTAAAACAAAATGGAGATCAGGAAATTATTTTGTGTTTTTTGTTTTGTTTTGTTTTGTTTTAAAGGTTTTATTTATTTACTTGACAGAGATCACAAGTAGGCAGAGAGCAAGGCTGAGAGAGAGAGAAACAGGCTCCCTGCTGAGCAGAGAGCCTGGTGTGGAGCTCGATTCCAGGACCCTGGGATCATGACCTGAGCTGAAGGCAGAGGCCTTAACCCAGTGAGCCACCCAGGCGCCCCAAGAAATTATTTTGGTAAGACACATAATCTTTGCTTTCTAGGCAGATTTACTAAAAGGTAGAGAAAAATTTCTCATGGTCTCATAATCAGCAGCAGACTAAGAGTCCAAAGAACTTCGTCCCTTTTGCAAATGAAAGAAAATTAAGATTTATTTTTCCATAAATACCCTATTAAATCTGATTTTTAAAAACCTTTATGTTTATAATTCAACTTTAGCCAACTTGATTGCACAAGATAAAATTCTCTCTTTCTTTCTGTCTCTCTCTTCCCAACTGCCTATTTCCACTTAGTTTGTCCTGTTTCCCTTTTTCTCATTCTGGAAGAGCCAGCTGTATTTTAGGACAAAATTATTGTCTTTTCTCTTAACAAAAATGCATGTCCATAACTGATACGTTTTCTTATCCCAAAACATTTTTCACTTTTCTTGCAAAAAGATTTGTTTCCTTTATTATTTCCACTTGATTTATTATGTCTCTATTTTTTTTAATTTTTAAAAGATTTTATATATTTGAGAGCAAGAGAGACAAAGATAGTGACAGAGAGCATGGGTGGGGAGGAGAAGGAGAAGCAGGCTCCCCACCGAACAGGGAGTCCCATGTGGGGCTCGATCCCAGGACCCCGGCATCATGACCTGAGCCAGACGCAAATGCTTAACGACTGACCCACCCAGGCACCGCTGTGTTTCTATTTTAATTATATTTATTAATTAGAATTCATTCTTAACTCTTAGAAACTATAACGTCTAATAAAAACTAAGTAAGCAATTATGAACTTTGCATCAGCATACTTTAGATTAGCAAAATTATGAATACATTTTATAATTCTTAGAAACATAGGCTTCCTCATAGTTTAATTTTTAAGTGTGGTACACATTTACCAACAGACTCAAATATCTTTAGTTCCTTTGTAATAAGCCAAAATTAGGTAAAACTTATGTTTGGTAATTAATGTTTCAGTATTCTGTCTTATTTAGAAATAATCTGGTAATACTATAAGACAATTGTTTAGAATGAGAGCTCTCTAAAAACAATTTCTTTTCTTCAAATATAGACATTTTTCCAATTCTAAGATCCTTCATGTGCCCATTGATCAGTAAGATCTTATATTTATCTCAATAGCAACTCAAACCAGTAAGCCTTTTTGTGGCTTCACCATGGATACAAGAAATGTCCCAAAAGAGAGTACAAAAGGGGTAGCCTTTACAAGACCCAGAAAATTCACTCCCAGAGTTAGCCTAAGAAAACAAAGACCTGGGGTGCCTGGGTGGCTCAGTGGGTTAAGCCTCTGCCTTCGGCTCAGGTCATGATCTCAGGGTCCTAGGATCAAGCTCCGCATCGCGTCGGGCTCTCTGCTCAGCAGGGAGCCTGCTTCCTCCTCTCTCTCTGCCGGCCTCTCTGCCTACTTGTGATCTCTGTCTGTTAAATAAATAAATAACATCTTTAAGAAGAAAAAAGAAAAAAAAAAAGAAAGCAAAGACCTTCATTATCACAGGCAGTAACAATGGTGTAGTGAAAACAGTGTTTCTGCTTTTCCCTGCCTCCAGTCAGAGGGATGCTAATACAGGGATACAGTCAGGTGCTCCTGAAATGGGACTGTTCCAGCACTAACAAGACAGTGAAGATGGAGACGACAAAGACCCTTCAAGGACTGGGACCCCTCCTGACAAATTCCCCCGAGAGTTTGTTAGCATGGAAGACAAAGAGAATGGTGCTCGTGACTTCAGGTCTCAGAATCCCATTCTACTTGACTGACCCCCAAGACACATGTTGGTATATGTACCTTCTGGCTGATGGCACCAGAGAGAATATTCTCCCTGGTCATAACCCAAGCTCTCAGGACATAGAACAAGACCAAAGCAAAACCTCATCCTGTTTTTACCTAGGGGACGCACAGCAAAGTTTGTCTAGACAGACGTTGGTCTGGTGAGAACCATCAGCATACCTGTTGGTGAGGCCAGCTCAAACAGCAAGCTTAGGAGATCCAGGCCTGCATTCTCCCCTCTGGTTTTCCTCCTTATTCCAGATGACACAAAAAACAGAGACAAAAGAAAATAATGCCACTTTCTAAGGAATCTGTAGAAAACAAGGGTACCCATGATAAACCTGCCCAGAGAGGAACTAGGAACCTTTCATTTTTCTCCTGCTAAATTTAGAAAAAGAAGAGAACTCTCACTACTCTTGCTCCCAGTAAAGCCTGTAGGCAGTGACCTGGGAGATTGACATGGTAGGACTTCTTACCTTCTGCTGGCTCTTGTCAGGGGGTCCAGAATTCTGCAGCCGCAGGGGTCTTGGAGCGAGCGATATCCAGCCTGGGGAGAACCCCAGTTTGGGCGCCAAACCTGTGTTGGAGGAAAATTGCCCTTTCTCCTTTCTGGGTTCTTTGGCTGGTCTAATAATTCAATGGAAAGAAGACAGATTAACAGGAGAAAAGCAAATTTAATTTCATATACATGGGAGTCCGTAAAAATATGAGACTCAAAGTGACCAAAGCAGACAGGTGTTAATGCCTTTGAGGCTAAGAAACAATAAGTGTGTGAAGAATTGGCAAAGCAAAGAGGTTTGGTCAAATCTGTGAAGAGGTAACAAGGCCCCAAATTCCCCATCTCTAGCCATAAGGGTGCCTTCCCCCTCCTGGTAAACTGAGAGTGTGTTCAGGTGGGGGATTTTTTACCTGCTTTTTGGGGGGACAAAGGAGGGTCAAAGTATTTGTTCTGCCCCAACTGTTTCTTAAGTAACTTCAAGTTAAAATAATTTTTATTCCACTTTGGCATTTTTGGAGGTGGACTCTTCTGCTCTCCTTCAACTCCTGTATGTCATAAAACAAATAAATGGTCTAAGGCTACAGATTTCTGCATCATTTTTCAGGGATAAATTGCACTTAAATGGAAGCAGAATGCTAAAAAGCCCTGGTGGCTAACATCCGTACATGGGGCTACTTTAAAGGATGATCACAGGGATGCTGGCTTTATCACCCGGAGATGTCAGAACGTGGGATTTCACCTTGCCCCACAAAACAGTCAGTTCATAGAAAAAGATAATTTTGCACGATCCCGACAGAGATTTGCCCAAGTATTTTTGCTAAAATTGAAAAAACTTGAAAGAGAACTTTACACATCAAAGTCACTAATTAAAAGTTATTAGTACTGGGGCGCCTGGGTGGCTCAGTGGGTTAAAGACTCTGCCTTTGGCTCAGGTCATGATCCCAGTGTCCTGGGATCGAGCCCCTCATCGGGCTCTCTGCTCAGCGGGGAGGCTGCTTCCCTTCCTGTCTCTCTCTGCCTACTTGTGATCTCTGTCTGTCAAATAAATAAAAATAAAAAAAATAAAGAATAAAATAAAAAATTAAAAAAAAAGCCTCTGTCTTCAGCTCAGGTCATGATCCCAGGGTCCTGGGATCAAGACCTGTGTTGGGCTCCCTGCTCAGCAGGAGGCCTGCTTCTCCCTCACCCCCTTCCCCTGCTTGTGCGGTCTCTCGCTTTCTGTCAAATAAATAAATAATCTTTCCCAAAAAAGTGATTAGTATTAAAAACATAACGTATTATGGAGCTCCCGGGTGGCTCAGTTGGTTGGGCATCCAACTCTTGATTTTTTTTTATATCTTATTTATTTATTTGACAGACAGAGATCATAAGTAGGCAGAGAGGCAGGCAGAGAGAGAGAGAGGAGGAAGCAGGCTCCCCTCTGAGCAGAGTGTCCAATGCGGGGCTTGATCCCAGAACCATGGGATCATGACCTGAGCCGAAGGCAGAGGCTTTAATCCACTGAGCCACCCAGGCATCTGCCAACTCTTGATTTTGGCTCAGGTCATGATCTTGGGGTCCTGAGATCAAGCCCTGAGGCTGACTCCAAGCTCAGTGGGGAGTTTGCTTGCGAATCTCCTTCTCCCTCTGCTTCTGCCCCTCTATCCCCTCCCCCTACTTATGTGCGTGTGCATGCTCACTCGCTCTCTCTCAAATAAATAAAAATATAAGAAATATTAAAGGAAATGTATATGTATAGGCAACACCACCATCTCAACTCTTTGGGTTAAATATTTTTGTTCTGGCAAATTATATCCCAGTCGTTTTCCATGAGCTTACATATTCTTACGGTTGTAACCATAGTGTGCAAACTCTTCTGGTTTGCCTTTTCCTTCAGCTGTGTTTTGAGCTCCCTTTTAAATCACAGCCTGGTACAGTGGTGTGTGGATTTACCATAGTTTGTCTAAATACGATGGTCATTTATTTGTTGGAATTTTCATGCATTTTATACTTTTGTTTTTATAGATAAATCAATCTGTGATAACAATTTTGAGCATCTGGTTTTTGGCTCTGTTAAATAACTTCCTTGAGATAAAGTCTCAGATATGGAATTCGCATAGTGAGTGGGTTTGAATGTTCTTATGTCTCTGGCTTTGCTTTCCATATCTCTTTTCAAAATGATTATACCAGTTGCCCATGCCAACATAATGTGAATACTATACTAACTTCATAACAATACACCCCACATTAGGTATTAATAATTACTTGAAAACATAAAAAATGGCACAATGCTTTAATTTCTATTCAGTAGACTTCTCACAAAAGTGAGTATTTCACTGAATATTTGTATATTCTTTGGATCTCTGTGTAAATATTTTATTAGGTTTCCTGGGGTTTAGATTCTAACGTTATTTTTATTTGTTATATATTAATAGAACTACAGAATAAACTATTAGACAGTGTTTTCCCCTGCCCAGTCCCAGCCATCAATATATTTCCTTTTGTACAAACTGACCCTACATTTAGATTGCATCACCCCACTGATATCACTAAAGGGTACACTAGTGTGAGACAGTAGCAAATTGGGTTTGATTATAATCATCTCTACACTAGTCAAAAAATCAAGCCTTAATTTTGGAAAGTGAAAGGAAAAGCTTCAACTTTGTTTAGATATCTAACTGACTTTGTGCAGAGAGAGAATGACTCCCCACAAAGTAACACAAAGACCGCATCTGACTCAAGCTGTAGTTAATACGAGAAGTATATTCTGTCTCAGCTTTAGGTTCCTAGATTTTGCACCGTCAAGGACTAGGCCATCAGGTTGTTGATTCAGGGCTGTCAGAGCACAGAAACAGCCCTCTACCCTTAGAACTTCCCATGGGGCTCCCTCTCAAGTCGCCATCCCAGGGCATGCAGTCTCCCCAAATCTTCTCATAGAGTTGGAGAACTAGAACTTTCTATACTCTTCCTTGGCAAGGAACCTGCTGTCAGTTGGACTTTAGTGTTGTTGTTAACTTTACAAAGAGCACTTACTTGTCTTTAAACCTTGGTCCAATTATATAAGCCATTGTTTTGGTTAGAAGCATTCTAGGTATCAGAAAAGAGAAAAATCTGACCCTGAGATACTTAAGATCCTTGTCTGTGCCACCAACACATAATATAGGACTGCCACACCTGAAGGTTCCACGCGCTCTGCTACAGATGCCCTCTTTAGAGTCTGGTTTGAACCATCCTGGGCCTTCTCATCTTCTCAGTTCCTCAAAGACTGCAGAAAATGGCCTTGATTGGAGAGAACAGGACAGGATTTGGGAACATGATTAGATGAACAGAGCTCACAGCTCTGAAAGGAGAAGAAAAATATTTTTTTAAAAAAGATTATTTATTTATTTATTTGACAGACAGAGATCACAGGCAGAGAGAGAGGAGGAAGCAGGCTCCCTGCCGAACAGAGAGCCCGATGCGGGGCTCGATCCCAGGACCCTGGAATCATGATCTGAGCGGAAGGCAGAGGCTTTAACCCACTGAGCCACCCAGGCACCCCAGAAAAAGATTTTTTTTCTTGGTTTTAGCTCTTGTGTCTTCATCTGGAAGCAAGTCTATTAACATCTCTAGGTGTGTTTCTCACTTACAAAATGAAAGTAATAATTCTCCTCTCTGCATTCCTTCATATTGGAGGTTGTAAAGGTCCATGGGATGGTGGGGGGGGGGGAGATACAAAAAGTACTTAAAACATCAGTATAGCTGTTTCTAGTTTGGTCTTCCCTCGGAAGCCCTAGGGATCGCTTGAAGACCGTACCTTTGATATCAGTATGTATAAAATTCAGTAATCTAACCTCACATTGTACCCCCACACACAAATTTTTTCTTTTTCTTCTGTTCCTTTCTCTTTCTTTTCTTTTTTGGGGCCTCTCTTGTCTTGGCATCAACACAGGTGTTATCGTAGCATAAAACCTGATGAGCCTGAGGTTCCGCCCTGCTGGGTCCAGGTTTATGACCATTTTCATGACTTCCTTTAATAAGGTTTAATGTCCAGTAAGAACACACGCTCGGAAATCTTTCAAAGCTAAGTGCCACATAGATGGGTTTTGTGAGTCATTCACAGCTCTGCCTCCAAAGCTTTTACACTGGGCTTTCATGGTAGACTGAATAATTAATGCTAATTGATGTTTGGGTGTTTTTTAAAAAGCCTCTGCACATGCACTCGAATATAACCATATGAAAAAGAAGTAACTTCACGATATTGCCAGAAATACTAATCACCTGCACATGATATGCGTTGAGTGTTACCCAGATGAAATTAAATGAGATCTCTATCGTTGAGGATCTTACCATTTATTCAGATAGTGTTAACGAGATTAAAAAAAAAAGATGTATGCACCTGTGCAGATACTGGGACATAAAGAACCACGAATCTCTCTACTATAGACAGAATAAATACTTAAAGAATCCTCAGGGTAAAAGATCAGTTGACAGTGAGGAAGTTGTGGAATTCAGTTCAGTGTAACAGTAGGGAAAGGATAGGTCGGTGCACCGTCTCATGAATGTGATTGAGTTGACTTATCTGTGTCTTTCGCTATGAATATCCAAGATGGTTAATGAGGCTGAGTTTGAGCTCAGGAAAAGTTGAGATCTTGAAGAGCTCTCCAACCTGCTTCTCTTCTGTGTCTCCTCTGAAAGGTAGGAATCCAAAGGCCATTGGAGAAGTCACAACAGGACTCAGGGTTCCCATGAGAACTGCCACGTGACTGCTTCTGTGTAACTGTTGAGAAACGTGATGCTGGAGCCAGAACAGCTAATTGGTAGAGACGTTGAAGGTTGTTTAAAGAGAGCCCAAAAGAACAGTGGTTTCTGAGCTCCTGCTTAATAAAACTACCTTAGCTAATGAGGGATCGTTGGTGCGAATAATAAACGGTCTCCGTTGCCGAGGCAGTATCTGCTTTTGGGTTTAAAAAAAAAAGTGTGTGTTTGTTTAATTTCTACAGCAGAGTGAGAGGCCTGCCTTCTCTGGGGCTGCTTTTCATTCTCACAGCGTAAACCTAGCACTCATAATGCCATTAAAACGGAAGGCGTTGCGCTGAGTGAAGCCTCCGAAATATGGGCCGATCTACGTATGTTCCCCCTAACGTGGGGCACCTGCAGCAGCAGACGGCCAGAGCCAGAGGGCCGAATGGTGGTTGCTGGGAGCTGGGGGGAGGGGGAGGAAACCGGGGAAGTGTGTTTAATGGGGACAAGGCTTCAGTCTGGGATGATGGAAAGTTCTGGAGATGGATAAAAGTTGATGGTTGCACAACAATGTGAATCTACTTTTTTTTCTCCAAGATTTTATTTATTTATTTGACAGAGAGACACAGCGAGAGAGGACACACAAGCAGGGGGAGTGGGAGAGGGAGAAGCAGGCTTCCCGCAGGGAGCCCAATGCGGGCCAGATCCCAGGACCCTGGGATCATGACCTGAGCTGAAGGCAGAAGCTTAACAACTGAGCCACCCAGGCGCCCCAACAATGGGAATGTACTTAGTGCCACTGAACTGTGTACTTAAAATAACTAAAATGGTAAATTTTATGTTTCTCTATTTTACCACAGTTTTTAAGATGCAATTAAAGGGGCGCCTGGGTGGCTCAGTCAGTTGGGCCTCTGACTCTTGGTTTTGGCTCAGGTCATGATCTTGGGGTCGGGGAATGGAGCCCCACGTCCTGCTCCCCGCTTGACATGGCAGAGGCTGCTTGGGAGTCTCTCTTTCCCTTTCCCTCTGCCCCTTCACTTGCCCAAGCGCTCTATCTCTCCAGAATAAATAAATAACTAAAATAAAATAAAATAAAATGCAATTTACATAGAAGCTTGTAGTAAGCTTGTATGTTGAATGAGGCCACATGCTGTGTATGTATTTAATCCTCACAGCAACCCAGGGAGGTGGACCCATGACCATCTCTCCAGATGAGGCATCTAAGCGCAGCCAGGAAGGTGTCAAGCCTAGGGCTACACAGGTACCAGCGGCAGAAGCAGGAAACGCTGGTCAGGGGGCGGCTTCTCACATGCACACGCAGACCTGCCGGTACACGGCTTCCTTTTTCTTTTTCTCCCCGCTGGTAACTGCACTCTTTACTGCCTAGGCCCGCACTGCTATTGCAGATTTCTTTAGGGAATGGGGACATGGGTTCATGAGGCTCCTCCTGGACATCTGAACCCTGAATGTGTAGCAGCAGCAGGTGAAGCTACCCGCCGGCCCTCCAGGAGTCAGCCCGGCACCCCGGATCTTCTGCAGACCAGCCGCGCTCTCCTCCCTTAGAGTTCGTGTAAAATCACCTGCGACGCCTGCTAACCACCATTGGTCTCAAAATTAACTCGTGCTTTAAAATCATTTTAACCCTCTCTAAATGAACCACTTTCATTTCAATGGTTTTTTTTTTTTAATCTTCCAGAATAATCCATAAGGAAAAAAAAAGTTGTTTTTTCCTTATCATGATGTCCCAGCTACTTTTTAGAAAAACAAGAGCAGACTCATTCCCACAGGGAATGTATGTAAAGCCAAGTAAAGATATTTTCGTAAAGACTATGTTTATCCCCCTTTTTTTTTTACTTTTTTTTTTTTTCTGGAATCTGTCTTTATAACCAGATTTCACTAAGGTTTTTGTTGGTGTTGTTGTTGTTGTCAGTTTATTTATTTTGGGGTATGTTGCTTTGTTTTGATATGTTTGTTTTGCACTTAAATGCTTTGGACCACGTATATTCTCTATCCCATCATCCTGGTGAATTGCAGATTGGAAGACAATTCTGGAATAAATTAAATTAAATAAAACAAGGAACAAGGTGGTTGGGGAACTGGGTTAAGATCTTTTGCTGATTCTGGTGATTATTGCCTCTTTACGTCCTTCTACCTCTGTTTTTCCACTGGGTGAAATGATGCACCTAAAGATACTTCCAACATCCAGAAATTTCAGTGTCTTTCAAAATCTTGTCGGGAACACATGCGATTCCAACATTCCCACTTTCTACCTTTTTCTTTTTACCAGGGGAAACCAGCTGGCCCGTACCAGCTGAGAGGAATCATTTCCAACCCAGTATATTTGCATAACTTCCTCTCTGCCCCTAATCTGGAACAAAGGAAACAAAATAATAGGCCAACACAATGAATCAAATCAAGTTCTTAGTTACGGAATTAGGAAACTTTTTAACATAATTTAAGATTCCATGCTTGTGTTTCTTTCAATGTTAAGTCTATTTGGAGCTTTTTCCTGATTAGTTCATCAATTCAGTAAGTTGAAATGCTGACAGTTTTTGCAAACCTAAGAAAAATAATTATGACACTTAAAACACAAATATAGGCGTGCCAAATTTCAAATCCTCTGTCTTCTTGCCCCTTTCTCAAGGGGTTCAGTTTTTCCTAATAAGGACTTTTGACCAGCTCGCAGGGCTCTGATAGATGATATTTCTATAGGTCTGCTTGTTTTCTGTGCATTCACTGAAGTGTCTGAGCCAAACAAGGAAGGACTGGCCTCATTGACCAATGACGTCTTCTGCCTAAAAGTCCACTTTAACACCCAAGTCCGTCTCATTAGACTTCATTCTTCCCCTTCAGAAAGATAATGTCTTCTTATTTGGTATTCATGTTTTCTTTCAGATTGCATGAATTGAGATGCCCTTTTACATATCCTGTCTCATTACCGGGCTCCTCTGTGAAGCTGGGGGAGAACATGGCGTCTGGTGCTGTTCGTTCTTACAACACCAGAGAACATAATTGCTTTATCACCAGATAGCCCGTGTCACCACGGTACGAATGTTCTTAGGCTAAGGAATTTGGTCAGTGCCTAACGTTATCATGCGAGTGTACTGAAGTAGAGAGCCGTGGGATTGATAAATTGTGAAAAGAGAAGAGTAGCCAGAAAAGTGGAATGATAAGCAAGTACATTGCTTAAAAGCATTCCAAGAGTTCCAGTTGTAAGAACTCTCACTCACTTTGTTTTACTGTTGCTGGTGGCTTTGGAAGAGTTGCTCTCCATTAGATGTGTTTTTCAATAATCTATCCTCAATTGTTATACGAATGGCAAGAGGATACATGGGTTTAGTTGGAGAACTGCTTTAAGTAATCCTGAAAAGAACCATTTCTTCATGGCATTTCATCGTTCTTAAGGAGAGCGTTTTACATAAAATATCCAGCACAATGTGAAATTATTAGTGTTTTGGGTGTTCTCATCTTCTGAGCAAATGAATGAATATATAAATTTGTATCTACGAATGGTATATGGGGCATATTTTGAATTTCAAGCCCATGTTATCTGTAGTAAAATTATAAATTATTTTTCTTATTCAGGAAATGTTATATTTGGGAGCAGGAAAATGTGATCTGTTCAGTTAGAGGATCTTGAGAGATAAAAATCGTCTTATAATTTCTTTTTTCTAAGAGATATGGTTCTTAGAGAATAATATGACTTCAGTTTTATATCTAGATGATCTTAAGTTTTCAAATTAGAATTGGAATTTAAAAATGTTTGACTCTGTATGAAATCTGTATTTTTATGTCCTTGTAAAAATCTTTCTTAGGGGCATGACTCCTCTCAACTGTTTTCAGTTCACTGATTTGATGATATAAACTAAGCGTATAAGCGTTCCTTTTCTTTACAGTGGACTGATCTGTGTTGATTTAGTGTAAGGGACATATCAAAGTAAAATGACCTGCAAAGACATCTGAAACTAATTGAAGGGAAAAAGAGAGAATGTAATGCTCTGGGGATTAACAAACTATTGACATTTCTTATTCACTGGCATCTAGTTTGAGAGTATGAGTTTAGATTTCCAGCCTTATTTCCCTTAAAAAATAATTCCATAGGCTGCTCTCTGGCAGTTGAGATCTTTGTATTAATCCTACTTATCCTAAAAGATCTGTTTAGTCTGTTAACTCTGACAATATCCATTATCTATGTCTTTGCCCAAAGATGGTACAATGAAATATTATGAGCAAAGTCTTATTTCTAGTACAAACAATAAATCGTTCTAGACCTTGGTCAAACTCTTAAGTATTCTGGTTCATGTTTTGAAAACTCTTGGTATTTCTTAAGACCAGCAAGTGGCTCATAGCCTGATGAGTACTTGATTGGTGTCAAAATGGAATGGATCTTTCTTGAAAAAGCTGGAATAGGCTTTAATTAGATGGGTGACGTCGGACATATCACCCAGTGTCTCTGAGAGGCCATTTCCTGATTTTTCCAATCAAGCAATCATGACATGAGCCCTATATGGGCCTTGAGGATCAAATATAATCTTTGTGTAAGTCTTGAAAATAGTGAAGCGCTCTATGATTATAAGGGATTAACCATTTGACAAGCACGTGTTAAGGACTGACATGTCTTTTTCCTCCTGACTTCAGCCTTTGCTTGCCTACCATCTGACCAGTCTTGGGAACAGTCTCCTTGGTACAATTCCAAGCACTTCTCGTTGTGCCTGGTCCTAAACCCCAGTGACCCTCCAGTCCACCTACCCCTCCATGGCCTTGCTCTGCCCTTAAAAAGGCCCGAATGCTGCCGGAAGAGTGCTGGGGAGAGGAAGCAGGTGGCCCATGCCCACACAGTCGCCACACAGTCGTCATGAGGCCTGAGGGGAACTGAGTGACATCACAGAGTAGGCAACTGCGTCAGGTGCTGCTGAGGGTCTAGGCTGCCAAGAAAGCCAGATTCTGTGTTTATTTTATCTTGTTTTTGTGTCTTGTTTGTTTTGCAAATCGTATCTCCAGACACCTTGGAGCCGAAGGCCTAATAGCAGAGGAATGGGGGGACTTAGGAGAAGTAAGGCAGAGCAAACAGTAAGAGATAGCGGCTCTGAATCTGAAAATAGGTTCATTATCTACATATCCTACACATGGGATTGGCAGGATTCAGAGAATCAAAATATAACCTACCCTTGGAACAACGCGTGGTTTCTTTCTTCAGGAGTCACTTCCGAAGGGAGGATGTGAACAGTGTGTTTCAGGGGGCTTCAATATTTCCACTGCCTCTTGTTGTTGGAGCTTTCTAGATTTTTGGATGCTAGATAGAGAGCTTATGTTCTGTAAATCCTACCTGTAGCTGTTCCTATCTAGAAAGGTATGAACCTAGTTAGAAAAGTCATATTTAAAAAAAATTTTTTTGAACGGGGATTTCCATATAAAACTAACCATTTGGTGTTGATTTTACATGTGATATCTTCTCAAGGTGATGAATGATATCACAAGAATGATTATACCTCTCGAATGAATGTCACCTTCCTTTTATTTCGTTTTATGCTGCAGCAGAGCTCCTGCTAAAGCCAAGAGCTCCACTTAGAATCAAGAGGTATCTGGTAGGAGCTCAGCTGCTTGGGCTCTCCGTGTCTGATCTCACTTTTTCGTTGTCGTCCGTAGTGTCTGAAGGAACTAACTCGCAGGTAAAATATGAAAAACAACACAGGGACACCTGAGTGGCTCAGTCGGTTAAGCATCTGCCTTCGGCTCAGGTCATGATCCCAGGGTCCTGGGATCGAGTCCTGCATCAGACTCCTTGCTCAGCGGGGAGCCTGCTTCCCCCTCTGCCTGCTGCTCCCCCCTGCTTGTGCGCTCTCTCTTTTTTTTTTTTAAAAAAAAAAAAAGAGGAAAGGAAAGAGAAACAAACAAACAACACCTGTCTAGAAGGTTTTCACAGGGATGCTCCTGGTGCACCGGGGCTGTAGATCCTAGGAGACCAGATGTCTCACCCCGTCCAACCTCTGATGCTGCTGCTTCTTCTCTCTCTCTTTTTTTAATGGTTTGTTGTGGGGTTTTTTACAGTCACGTTTATAAGTTCTTTATATAATTTATATATTAGTCCTTTATCAGATGTATCATTAGCAAATATTTTCTTTTGTTTAGTAGGTTGTCTTTTTTTTTTTTTCTTTTCAGTGTACCAGAATTCATTGTTTATGCACCACACCCAGTGCTCCATGCAATACGTGCCCTCCTAATACCCACCACCTGGCTCCCCCAACCTCCCACCCCCCGCCCCTTCAAAACCCTCAGGATGTTTTTCAGAGTCTATAGTCTCTCATGGTTCACCTCCCCTTCCAATTTCCCTCAACTCCCTTCTTCTCTCCATCTCCCCATGTCCTCCGTGTTATTTGTTATGCTCACAAATAAGTGAAACCATATGATACTTGACTCTCTCTACTTGACTTATTTCACTTAGCATAATCTCTTCCAGTCCCGCCCATGTTGCTACAAAAGTTGGGTATTCATCCTTTCTGATGGAGGCATAATACTCCATCGTGTATATGGACCACATCTTCCTTATCCATTCGTCCGTTGAAGGGCATCTTGGTTCTTCCCACGGTTTGGTGACCGTGGCCATTGCTGCTATAAACACTGGGGTACAGATGGCCCTTCTTTTCACTCCATCTGTATCTTTGGGGTAAATACCCAGTAGTGCAATTGCAGGGTCATAGGGAAGCTCTATTCTTAACCTCTGGTGCTTCTTATGCATCTTCTCTACTTGATGGGCCAGCGCTCTGGGAACCCCACTGTGGTCACCATAGTCTAGAGTTCTACCCAGCATTTCTCCCTCTACCCTGAAGCCTGATTCATCCATACAGCCCGGTCAGCCCAGCATCTGCCCCGTGCCCTGCCCGTTTAGGGCAGCCCCAAGATTCCCACCATCACCAGCAGCATCACATCTCTTGACCTGCCGTACTTCATCATCACTGATTTTTTTTTCCCCCAATTTCTCCAATAAGCCAAGTTCTTTCCAACCTCACGGCTTTGCACCTGCTGTTCTTTTTTCTTAGAAATGTTCTTTCTGTCCCTTTCTCTTATTTGTAAGCTTTCAGTTAAAGCATAATTCTTGAGAAAGGTTTTTGCTGACTGCCCTCTATGAAGTGGTTCCTCCCATTTGTCTCTGTCCCGGGACTGAGTTTATTTGCTTCCTCCAAACGTGATTATCTGGCTTCCTTCTTCTCTGGAACGGCAGGTCCCATTTCCAGCAGACTCGGTTTCTTTTACAAATACTTCCGCAGGTCTCTTTCGTGATCCTGAAATGAAAGTTGACCTTGACGTGAATGACTCACACATAATGTAAAACCTCAGGAAATAATTTGTTTATCCTTCAGTCATGTGTATTTCAGTTTGCGATGGCACGGGTATGACCACGCTGGAACACGCGTTGAAGGAGTCACGTGTCTGCCTCTGTCTGCAGGTACCGTGGGTGGGACAGATGTAAATGCTGGTAGACAGTGGTGTGGGGCACAGGTGGGTTGTTACTGGAGACAGTACTTCACAATTCTTCATAAAGTCCCAAACAAAGTACAATCTTCTGTTGATTTCACGCACTATTTTATTTGTAGAAAACTCAGTACATTTGGCATCTCTACAAAAATGCTTTCTTTGTGTTTGTACACTTAATAGGGTTAGAGTCTGGGTTCGGATCATTTTATAAACAGATTTTTCACCTGCATGCAGTCCAGCAAGACCAAGGGCATGAGGGGTGCACATGCCCATTTTGTTATTACACCAGAACGTTTGTGCACGATGTAGGACATTTATATCCCTGGCCACTGCCCACGGCCAGCCTGTAATATCCTACAATTGTTGAGACAACCAGAAATGCTGCTGCAGATTTCTGGAACACGTCTTTGGAACCACTGGTCTAGGCTACAAGTCATCTAGTGCAGGAACCGTGTTTGCCGTGTTGACCCTGGAAGCCTCGATATCTAGCCAATTATTTACATCATAGCAGTACATGACAAATATTTAAGGAGTGAATGAATCAATGGGAATGCATGAAAACAAGGAAACATGTTCATCCATTCAGTTAAAAAGTGTGCACTGAGGGCGCCTGGGTGGCTCAGTGGGTTAAAGCCTCTGCCTTCCGCTCGGGTCATGATCCCAGGGTCCTGGGATCAAGCCCTACATTGGGCTCTCTGCTCAGCAAGGAGCCTGCTTGTCTCTCTCTCTCTCTCTGCCTGCCTCTCTGCCTACTTGTGATCTGTCTGTCAAATAAATAAATAAAATCTAAAAAAAAAAAAAAAAAGTGTGCACTGAGCAAGGACTCTGGGGGCTAGGTTGCTCTTCTAGGACCTAGGAATGCAGCAACTAATCAAACAAATACCCTATTCTGGTGAGCTTGCGCTCTCTCCATATATGAAAGTACTGTTCTTTTTAGTCATCTTTTCTTTTTTTTTTTTTTTAAAGATTTTATTTATTTATTTATTTGACAGAGATCACAGTAGGCAGAGAGAGAGAGGAGGAAGCAGGCTCCCCACTGAGCAGAGAGCCCAATGCGGGGCTCAATCCCAGGACTCTGGGATCATGACCTGAACCGAAGGCAGAGACTTTAACCCACGGAGCCACCCAGGCGCCCCTAGTCATCTTTTCTTTAAAGACTTCTTAACCGTACTTCTTAAAAAGCATTTCCAACTTAATTTGCATTTCAGAAAACTAATGGCCTGTGGATATTTTTGTTTTAGTTATAACTACTTAAGAGATGTTTATCTGAAGACTTTTTCTTCCCAATGTGTTGTGAGTAGCAGTAAATACTTGTAAAATTCATAGAAATGTTACTAGTTTTATCCAACTTTCTTTACATTGTGTGATTACTATGTCTTGTTTCATGTTGCCTTTTTTAAGTGATTATTTGAGTACTGTAGTACTTTTAGAAATTTTAACACAGAAGCAGCCTTAGGTGAATTGATTAAAAATTCTTTTTAAAAAAGAACTGAGGGGCACCTGGCTGGCTCAGTGGGTTAAAGCCTCTGCCTTCGGCTCAGGTCATGGTCCCAGGGTCCTGGGATCAAGTTCCACATCGGGCTCTCTGCTCAGCGGGGAGCCTGCTTCCTCCTCTCTCTCTGCCTGTCTCTTTGTTACTTGTGATCTCTGTCTGTGCAGTAAATAAATGAAATCTTTAAAACAAAATTTTGAGATACAATTGATGTATAACATTATATCAGTTTCTGGTGTATAATTTAATGATTATATATTACAAAATGATGACAGTAGGGTCTAGTTAAAATCTATCACCACACATAGTTAGGTTTTTTTTTTTTTTTCTTGTAAAGAGAAACTTTTAAGATCTACTTTCTTAAATAGGTGAAGAAATGGTTGGAGGGGGGTCAAAAGGCACAAACTTCTAGTTATAAAATAAGTTAAGTCCTGGGATGGAATGTACAGCATAGTGACGGTAGTTACTTAGTGACTTAGTTACTTAGTTACTGAGTGACTTAGTATGTTGAGTGTCAGACTCTTAATTTCACCTTGGGTTATGACTTTGGGGTTGTGAGTTCAAGCCCCCCTGAGGCATCAGGCTCTGCACTCGGCAGGGAGGCTGATGGAGACGCTTTCCCTCCGCCTCTACCCCTACTCGCACTCTCTCTCTCTCTAAAGTTAATAAATAAATCTTGAAAAAAAATTATACTATATATATATTTGGAAGTTAAAAGGAGAAAAGATCTTGAAGTTCTTTAAAGTTTTATTTATTTATTTAAGTAATCGCTGCACCCAACATGGGGCTCAAACTCAAAACCCTGAGATTAAGAGTCAGGTGCTCTTCCAACGGAGCCAGCTACACACCCTGTAAAGTTAAATTTAAAATACAAGTAAATAAAAGTAATTACCTGTGAAGTAATTGATTTTAAAGTCCATAAAAAATAAGGTCCATTAGCAAATACTGTAGAAAATGAGAGTAGACTCTGAAGCGAGATCCTCGTTAAACCAGTTCATAAACTATGTGCTCAGTGGTTTTTTTTGTTTTTTTTTTTCTGGTTTTATTTATTTATTTATTTATTTTTCCATTTTATTTATTTTTTCAGCGTAACAGTATTCATTGTTTTTGCACAACACCCAGTGCTCCATGCAAAACGTGCCCTCCCCATTACCCACCACCTGTTCCCCCAACCTCCCACCCCTGACCCTTCAAAACCCTCAGGTTGTTTTTCAGAGTCCATAGTCTCTTATGGTTCGCCTCCCCTCCCCAATGTCCATAGCCCGCTCCCCCTCTCCCAATCCCACCTCCCCCCAGCAACCCCCAGTTTGTTTTGTAAGATTAAGAGTCACTTATGGTTTGTTTCCCTCCCAATCCCATCTTGTTTCATTTATTCTTCTCCAACATGGGGGGGTAGGGGGATAGGAGAAGAATAAGTGCTCAGTGGTTTTGCCAGTGAGGAAGCCTGCTTGTCTGAGTTGAACCTTTGATCCACATCTCCTCTCTCTTTCACATTCATAAAGTTCTCTCCCCCCACCCCTCTCTGGCCTTTCTGCTTCATAGGCAGAAAGCAGAAAAGCAGAAATCTTTCTGCTTACTTAGGAAATCCTTTCTAAGTAGAGATGTTAACATTTCAAGCCCCTGTTTTATAATCTTGGGTGGCTCCTTATTATTTATAGGTTAAATTTCAAACTCAGCCTGGCATTCAAGGCTCTCACCAGGATGGAGGGCTCAGGCTTGCCTTTGCAGACATAATGCCTGTGGTTCCCAAACAAACTTTGACTGATTGATTGATTGATTGATTGGCTACTGTCTGTCTTCAGTTGAGAATGTCCTATACCCAATGAACCCAGCTTTCTTCTCAGGCCTGGTTCAAATCTTGTTCCTTTTGGGGAGTCTCCTGTGTTGCCCATGGAGGCCCATCCTCTGAACCTGGGATCTGTTTACTATTTGTCTTGCTAGTTACTTGGTGACAATATCTGCCTCACGTTTTAAAAGATTGTATGCTCCAAAGGCAAGGTATGAGTTTGTGAGTTACTCATTTTCCCCTCTGTCTCCTGGACCAGGAAGTTAGTAATCACACAGTGTTTAATAGCATCCCCCCTCCTTTTTTATTAAAGCTGTGACTAGACAGGCAGTGTGATGTACTTGAGAAACGTGTGCATTTGAGCTAGAGGGTCTGAATTCACATCCTTGCCTTGTGCACTCTTAGGAGCTCTCTGGCTTTATCCACGGTGCCGAACATCTCTGAATACCAGTTTTATTTTCTTGTAGAATCTTAAGGATAATAATACCAATCAAATTGGTCTGGTTTAAGAACAAACTAATGTGCAGGTAGTATATTCCATGTCATAAACTACGGTAAAAATGTTAATATTGCAGTTACTTTGGTGAATGCCTTTTAAAATAATGTGACCTTCAATGCAGTTCATTTTTCTGGTCTACTCTTGTCTTTTTTTCAACATCTTCAGCCTATTCCTTTTACCCCTGCCTGTTCTCATAGCACTACCTGGGACCTGCAGCTTTCTCCCATGTGTTACTACATAATTTACTATACTTGCTTATATCCTCTTTCCTGATTTCCCTTTCTAAGCCAAAGTCCCATTTCCCGTGCAGTATTTCTTTCTCCATTATTCTTTAGCTTTCTTTCTTCTTAGTGTGCATAATAGGGTTCAACACTTACAGGAAATTGAAGAGTTCTCGTAAAATCCAGAAGTCTATACAAATTCTGTTTTTGTTTGTTAATGGTAACATTTTAAGCAAAAGGCTGTCTTATTCATATGCACAGTTTGGGGAAGGTAGAGGTAGAAGGAGAGGTGGAAATTTTTCCAATCTTGTCCACTTGGTGTAAGAATGAGAGCAAGTGTCCAGAGGCCCTACGTGAATTGCCCTGGATCTCAAGGTCAATGACTGATGGTGCTGATAGTTAAGACTGTTTCCGGAACTCAGCCCACTCTTGTTTCTCTTGTTTCTCCTCTCTCCGCTGTATTGTGTGTCCGGTCCTAGAGTTTAGCTGAGGACACTATCTAGGGGTTAGTTTGTTCGCAGCAGGCAATCTAGCTGATTGACTTTGGGTAAGTTATTTATCCTCTCTGGCCTTGAGATTCTCACCAGAATAGGAGAGGTCCAGCTGCTTTGCGAGGCATCTTCATAAATCTCCATCTTCCTTCATTTCTCATACTCTTTGATGACCAATTATTTACAAGTATGAGGTGAGTTGGATTCTTGGACATGGTTTGCATTTGTGCTTGTTTTGTTTTTTTCTCCCAAATGCCACTCAAGGTTGAGCTTTTTTTGCTACATTACTGTATTTTGATCTGTACAACCAATTAAGCCTGTCCAGTATTTGGTTAAATTATTTCTAATTAAAACATCACGGCTTCCTTGGCAGAAATCCTGTCCTTGTACTACAAGGATGTTTGGCAAGATTTTTGTTATCATTTTTTAAAAGACTGTGGGAAAATGAAGCATTTTGTTGAAATATTTTCTTTGAGTCATAATGTTGAGACAGAACAATGTGACATCCTTTTATATACCACCTGAAAGTTAACAAAAGAGACAGATTATTTTTCATTTAAGGACCAGTGTAGTATTAATCATTCATGGATTTCTTTGTATACCTTCCCACACGAATTATTCACAATTTGAAACAAACGCAGAGCAAGAGAGACATGTATACACGTATCTTGTTGAAATAATAATGATAAAATATGTTAGCTGATTTGGCTAAAGCATCATATCCAGTAAGTTACTCAGTCTTTTAATTTTACACAAACTAATGCTCAAATTCTGTTTAAATTCCTAGAAAATCTTCCTACTTATTTCAATAAATGGAAAGGAACTATGAGCGGTATGTTTTTTCCCTGTCCACCTGAGTTCCTCTAATGTTTGCTAGCCCTCCATTGAGAACTAGGAGCTTCCTATGTCTAGGTGTGGGTCAGGTGATAAAACTACTTACCAAAAGAGTGAATGACTATTCCCTGACCCAATATTTTCTTGGGTCTGTTTTGCTTTTAGTAATCAATTAATATACTACATCAAAAACCGATTTTGTTCAGTTGTGGAATTTTCACTCAGTCTGCCAGACCATCATTTCCTGAAGTGCTTGCAAATAGTCATTTTTTGTCTCTCGGTGTCTGAGAGACTATTTTAAGAGCATTGCCAAGCGTGGGAAACTAATAGCACTGTATCCCAGCTGTGGAAACAGAATCACTAGGATAACGCACTTTAGCTTCCTGCAAAAGGACTTGCCGATGGCCATGCTGAGACTCTAGTTCGAGGCGTAGAAGAGACATGTACGATGATGGCAGTGAGCATTCTGAAGCGGTAAGAAACTCTTTTTAAAGTCATTGACGTCTAGCATTTTTAATCAATTTTTTTCTTAACCATTTCCAAGTCTGTTTTTAAACTTTCCTCTCAAGTGCCTGGCATCACAGAAATCTCAAACAAATCGCTCATTTCTGAAGGACTAGCACAAATGCGGAAAGAGTTCAGAACAAAATTTGAAATCAAACATGTTTTGTAATTTTATTATTTGTTGTATTTGAGATTATTTTTGTACTTGAACTTGGATTTGAAATGGTTATCAGTACCTTACGTCTATGAGAATGTGTTTTAAAAAATCCCTACAGTGTAATGACAGCAATTAAGATTCTTTAACAAAAAATCCTTGACTTACCAATGGAGTCATATCTGCCAAGTAAAATTCAAAGTAATCGAACTGAGAATTTTTATTGTCATAAAATACTCTTTGGATCATTTGTAAATAGTAAACCATTAGTAAAATGTCACTCTTAACCTTAAACACTAAATGCATTCCTTAAACATTAAAAAGTATTTAAATTAAGACTATATAGAGAGAGTACCACATTGTTCTCAACCCGTAAAATAGTAAAAATTCACATTAATCCATACATTGTGCATTATGAACAGTTAGTGTTTCTCATATCCAAATAAAAAATGAAGTTAAACTTCAAGAATTATAGACACAGTTTTGAAAGCGTCAAAAGGTATTTTAAACCATATGTTCCTTTGAAATACTGAATTTGAGCCAAATTCAATAATTACATTTCTGATTCCTTCATAACTTGATGAATTGTGATGATAATTTCATCTAATTTTAGAAAGATTTATCAACTCTGTGTTCAGTAAATAATACCACAGCTTAACTGTTAAGAAATAAACTTGCATTAAATAGTGAATTTCAGTTTTCTGGTCATATTCCACTAAAAACCAAATTCCCTTTTTAGGTGTGTGTAGGCATCCCAGAATGAGATGATTTCACTTCTTGTCATGCAGCCAGAAGAAAAGAAATTTCCCGAAAAGCAACTGAAATTTCTACTTTAAACATAGCAAGTTGAAATCACACAGTCTTCTATTTAATTTGATTCCATTATTCCAACCATTGGCCTAAGATCACGATGACAGATACAATTCCAGAATGAGAGCTGAAGGTTTTTGCCATCCATTTCAAAATGGTTTTTTTCTAATATGGTCAGTGTTTTTTAAGACCTTCTTTTGTCTTTTGATCTATGCTCTCAGGTCACTGTCAAGATGAACAAAAATTATTTAATGAGCAGGATAGGCCCCCTTCAGATGTTCCTCAGGATTTAAAGTTGCAAAATTATAAGTTTTCAGAATAAGTCCCTTAAAACTCCTACAAAATGAATAGTGCAGAAACGCATGCAACATGTAAGCCTTCCTGTCCCTTGTTCCGGTCTGCCCTGCTTGTGGCTCATGCGGAATTTTCAAACTCTTTCAGGGTTGCACCCAAGCATAAGCTGTCAAAGAAGAAAAAGTATTTTGAGGAATGATGTTAGCATTTTAGGAAAGCACTCCTGAAAATGAGTTCCAGGTTTTTGTTACTTTTTAATAAAGAGTGTAAGAGAACCCAGAAATTATTTCTTAGAATACACCCCAACGAGTATTTTAGGAATACAAACATTCATTAATTAGCCCCCGTGTGTTTAAAATATACACCTGTTGGGTATGGTTATGCACAGAAGCCAATTTTTTTCATGAATAATTTCTATCATTTTTTGCATAATTTAAGGAACCATATGTTCTATAATGAAGAAAAAATATTTAAAGTCTGCAATCATGTTAAACAGTTACAGTATGAGTCACTATATATATATATACTTTTTAAAAAATGCTGCCCTAAGTGTGACAACAGGAACTTAAAGGATTTGAAGCATGCTATTAATTTAAAATCACTGTCAATTTATTAATTTAGGCTATTTTACTTATCGAGACCAAATTTGGAAACTGTCCTCGGTTTAAGTATTAAAATTTTTTAAAAAAACCTTGAGGGCACCTGGGTGGCTCAGTTGGTTAAACGTCTGACTCTTGATTTTGGCTTCAGGTCATGATCTCAGGGTCGTGGAACTGAGTCCATGCCAGGCTCTGTGCTGGGCATGGTAAGAATCTCTCTCTCCCTCTCCTTCTGCCCTTCCACCCCCTCCAAATTAAAAAAAAAAAAAAAGAAAGAAAAGAAAAAAAAAAGAAAAAGTCTGAAAACTAGATTAAAATATTCATTGAGTACATAGATTTGTATTTGTTTTATAAGAAGAGGCCTGTATAACTATTTAAGAAAACTGACTTTAGTAATTCTTCTAGGTTTTATAACTAGCCAGATCTGCTTAATTTTACTGGTATCATAAAGAACAGTTATGTGCACATAAAAAAATAAATTATTCTCCATTTCTTTTAGCTCCGAAGTCCTTTTCTTGTTTTTCTTCCTGTGAGTCGAATATTCTATTTGTGTTACTAATATTTTTTGTAGTTTTGTCATTATTATTGACTACCTGAAATATCCTTTACTTTGCTATAGTATAGATAACAGTAGTCTAAATTTGATATTTCTAATACACCCATATCCGAATTTTAATTTTTTGGGAAGGTAAGAATCATCATTGAAGTGGTCTTATTTTTAATAAGAAATATATAAAAAATGCTACTTTTTTAAAAAGAATTTATTTATTTGAGAGACAGAGATCACAAGTAAGCAGAGAGGCAGGCAGAGAGAGAGAGAGGAAGAGAAGCAGGCTTCCCGCTGAGCAGAGAGCCCAATGCAGGGCTCGATCCCAGGACCCTGGGATCATGACCTGAGCCGAAGGCAGAGTCTTTAACCCACTGAGCCACCCAGGGGCCCCCAAAACATGCTACATTTGAGAGGACTCCCATATTTAAGGAGGTATATTTCCTTGTCATGTCTTGGTAAGAGTATGGAATGGGGCCAATAGTGAAAGTTGTAAGAAGGAAGAGGTATGTGTCTTTTCAGTTTAGAAGCTAATAAGTGAGTTCACTAGGAAATGGGCCGCCAACTCCCCAGTCTGAGAAGTAGCTATCTTGCTTTCAGCATGCTCTAGACAGAAGAACTTTTTCTGATTGAAATAGTCTGTATCTGTGGCGTCCAATATGGTAGCCACATGTGGCTGTTGAGCTCTTGAAATGAGGCAACGTAAGAATTGAATATGTAATTAATTTAAATAATCCTATGGTAGCTTCTACTGGACTCCTTTTAACCAGAGTTTTACTCCATGGACCAGCAGTTCCAGCTTCACCCCAGAGCTTGGTAGGAATGCAGAATCTCAGGCCCCACTTCACACCTACTGCAACAATCCTTGTTTTAGCGAGCTCTCCAGACGGATCCTGTGCTCATCGTCATTTAGCAGAGCTGGATTCACAGGCACTCATATGTAGACTGGATGGTTAGGTGAGATGAGTGAGCCTCTAACTTCTTAATTTCAGAGAAGTTAATGATTTGAGATTCATAGAGAGGGAAGGGGCATCCATTTAGAGGTCAGACCACAGGTAGAAATGCAACTTTGCCATGTGTTGGCGGTGAGCGACTTCAGGCATACCGTTCTGTCTGTGGTTCGGTTCCCCCTGTGTCAGGGAGGGATGATGAAGTAGGACCCGCCCCCCTGTAGTGAAGATGAAGTGACGTAATGTAAGCAAAGTGTTTACACACACAGTAGACCCTCAAGAGGATTGTTGTTGACTCATATTACAGAAAGTTGTGACTAATTTCAAAGGAGACGCGCGGACTATAGCAGACTCTGTCTTTATTCCACATCTAAATGGGCTTTGCAAAGTCTCAAATGATGGCGGCTAGTCTTCAAGAAAAGAGGGTCTGAGCCCAGTGATTGGCTTTTTGGTCACATGTTACATCTTTGGGATTAAAGTGAGAAGCAGTGACCCAGCCTCCTTTTTTTTTTTTTTTTTAAGATTTTATTTATTTATTTGCCAGACAGAGATCACAAGTAGGTGGGGGGGGGGTGGGAGCTGGGGGAAGCAGACTCCCCGCCTGAGCAGGGAGCCCGATGCGGGGCTCGATCCCATGACCCTGGGATCATGACCTGAGCTGAAGGCAGAGGCCTTAACCCACTGAGCCACCCAGGTGCCCTGAGTGACCCAGCCTCTTTAAACCCTGTACGAATCCTTGCACTGCAACCTAAAAGAACTGCTGCAGCTTCTTGCTGCTTTTACTTTTTTTTTTAAGATTTTATTTATTTATTTGACAGACGGAAATCACAAGTAGGCAGAGAGGCAAATAGAGAGGGGAGAAGCAGGCTCCCCACTGAGCCAAGATCCTGATGCGGGGCTCAATCCCAGGACTCCCAGACCACGACCTGAGCCAAAGACAGAGGCTTAACCCACTGAGCCACTCAGGCACCAATTCCCCTTTCTCCTCCTCTCCCATTAGTGCATGGAGGCCCCCAGATGCTAAACAATGTCTCCAAAATTCTGCCTCTCTCTGTTGCTCATAGTTGGGGCCACCACAAAGTGAGGTTCTGCCCTCCCGGTTACAAGACATGGAGGGATATGTTTGGAGTATAGCCAGAATTTCCTTTTCAGCAAATTCTAAATTTTAAAAAGAATGAACCTAGGGTAAGCTAAAACTATCAATCACAAGTTTTCATCTTAATGGTGCTTCATCAGGAAGCTAATCCAAGTGGTGGGGGGAGCTGTCATCTGGTTAGAAAGAAAAGCACATCATTACTTAAAATTCCCATCATTTTTTCGACACTAAAAAAGTAGTCCATGCTTACAGAATATAATTTTCAAAGTACTTTTTGTAATTGAGCCATTCTCCCCCTGTCAGAATAGGGGAGAATGTTCACATTGTTTTATACATACAAGCACATACGTATACACACATACACACATATACATATAGACGATGTGTGTATGTTTCAGCCCGTGGGAACATTCTCGTACGTATTTCTTGGCATCTTTATTTCCTTCACATAGATTCTGGAAAAGAGAATTCCTGAATATATACTTTTTAAGAGAGTAGCATGCCTTTCCAAATTGCTTCTCAGCAATGTTGCCTTAAGTTAGACATCTACCAACATTGTTTGAGTTCATTTCACTGCAGTATTGACTATCATTTTTTAAATGGTTACTTTGACGGGGTGGAATATTATCCAGCCATTGAAGGGAAGTCCTGCCATTTGCAACAACACAGATAGCCCTTGAGGACAGTATGCTGAGTGAAATAAGTCTGTCACAGAAAGACAAATGCTGTATAATCTCACTTAAATGTGGGAGGTGGGCGAAATGGGTGCAGTTAGTCAAAAGGTACCAACCTCCAGTTATATGATGAATTAGTCCCAGGGATGTAATGTACAGCATGGAGACTGTAATTCACAATACTATATTGTATATTTGGAAGTTTCTTGAAAGACTGGATCTTAAAAGATCTCATCACAAGAAAAAAAAATTGTAACTATGTGTAGTGACGGGCATGAACTAGATTTATTGCGGTGACCATTTGATAACATGAAGTGCGTCCATATATCAAACCATTTTTATACACCTCAAACTGATATAATGTCATATGTCAATTATATCTCATTTTAAAAAATAAAAATACAAAAAAAAGAAAGTGTTAAAATAATTTGATAGGCAAAAATATCTCATTTTTAAACATCTGCATATTTCTTATTGCAGTGAAGTTAAATATTCTTTCTTTTTTTTTTTTTTTAGCCATAGTTGTTTCTTCCTTAGTTTTGTGTCTTTGGGTGAGTTATTTAACTCTGTATCTTGTTTTTCATTGGTGTTTTTTTTTTAAGATTTTATTTATTTATTCGACAGAGATCACAAGTAGGCAGAGAGGGAGAGGGAAGCAGGCTCCCCACTGAGCAGAGAGCCCAATGCGGAGCTCAGTCCCAGGACCCTAAGATCATGACCTGAACCGAAGGCAGAGGCTTAACCCACTGAGCCACCCAGGCGCCCCTTGTTTTTTTTTTTTAAATGTCAAGTCACTTTGTAAGGTCAGCGTGAAAACCACATCAGTTAATATATTTCACGTACTTGGAATAGTAGGAGTTGTATAAATACTGGTTATTGGTCTTCAGTGAATGTTGACTGATGGCTTTTGTCTATTGTTTTCTGTTGCGATTCCAGAACTTGGAGCTTTATTGACTTTTCTCACTTCCTTGCACGAAGTGGGAGAGGGTGAAACTTTCTGATGAATCTGGTGCCTGTTGCTTCTGAAGGCGCTGGAAGCAACAGGATGGAATGCTCCTCAGTATGGAAGTTGAATCCTCACCCCGGGTGTGTCGTCTGATATTATCCCCATTGTATAGATACGGAAAACAAAGGTTTTGAAAGTTTCGGTCTCTTGTCCAGAGTAGGACCGACTTCTCCTCTGCCACCTCTGTGCCACTGGGGATTATGGTCGCTCACCCCCTCGGAGTTGCAGTTGGGTTTACACCTCGGGTTTGCAGCATGCTGGTTGCTATCGACTCTGGAGCCACGTGGCCAGAGTTCAGCCCCTGGCTCTGTCACTTGGTAGCTGTGCGATGTCACCAGCGCTCTCAGATCATCTGGAAAACAGGGAGGGTGGAAGGACTTGGCTTAGGGATCCTTGGGAGGGCTAAGTTTATCTATGCGTAAGTCGCCTGGAAGAGTGGTTTGTACACGACAGCTGGTCTGTACCAGCCACTGTGATCACAGTAATCCCATCTTCAGGGGCTTGGGTGGCCAAAGGCCCGCCTGACACGTTAAGGGTGCTGCCTTTGTTTTGACTGCCCAGCAGTTCGTGGATGGAGTTCAGAGGAGATCACTTAGGGACTGAGGACTTGGACTATTGCTCAGCCCATGTCATGATGACCCAAAATGGAATTTTGCCCAGTGGAAACTATACCGATTCTGATTTGGTTTTGTGCAGCTGGCAGATCAGAAACCCAGAGCTCCTCGGTGCCTCCGTCTTATTACAGTTCCTGCGTGGACGAGTTCACCAACGAGGCTACATTCCCTCTCTTCTGTTACTTTCTTGGGCGTCAGGGGTGGTTGGGAGGGAGCTGCTGAATGCCCTCCCAAGGCCATAGTCATCGGAACATCAGCTCAGCGTGTGGCTCTTGTGCACACATGTGTGCCCCTCTCCCTGGAGATTTTCACTGTTGGCAGTGCCGGAAGCTCCCTAGATGCCGTGGTTTGGGGAGGAAAAAGAGAAAGAACAAAACTTTGCTATGAAGCAAAATCACTTTTCTTCAGTCACCAGCCAGCCTCACTTTGGCCTGCGCTGTGGAGGGATCAGAACCCTCTTGGTGAAGGTTCTCATGGTCTGCGGGGATCCTCGTTTGTTCATCATTCAGCAGGGTTTACAGAACCCTTATTGTGCTTCCTCCCGCCCTAAACCCAGGTGGATTTGTGTCTGCTCCTAATTTCGTATCTTTTTTTTTTTAAGATTTTATTTATTTGTTTGAAAGACAGAAATTACAAGTAGGCAGAGAGGCAGGCAGAGAGAGAGAGGAGGAAGCAGGCTCCCTGCCGAGCAGAGAGCCCGATGCGGGGCTCGATCCCAGGGCTTGATCCCAGGACCCTGGGATCATGACCTGAGCCTAAGGCAGAGGCTTTAACCCACTGAGCCACCCAGGCGCCCCCTAATTTCGTATCTTAATTCCGATTTCTCTTTCTCCCCAACAAAGCGGAACAGCCTTCCTAAGGGATAGCAGCCGGCTGTGCGAGACGGACAGTGAAAGAGAACGAGGACAGCAGCTATTATTTATTGGATATTTGTGTCGGGCACGAGATCAAATGATTTATATATAATAATCATTCAAAATAATTGTTTTACCACCCACAATTTACAGATAAGGAAACTGTGATTCAGGGAGGGTTTTTTTTTTTAATTTATTAAAAAGATTTTATTTATTTATTTGAGAGAGAGTGAAAAAGAGTGGGGGGGGGCGGGGGAGGGTTGTGCACAGAGAGAGGGAGGAGCAGACTCTCCGCTGAGCAGGGAGCCTGACTCCAGGGCTGGATCTCAGGACCCCAGGATCCTGACCTGAGCTGAAGGCAGAGGCTAAGCAACCCAGGGATTCAGGGAGTTGTAAAATATTGTAAAAATGTGCCTAAGAGCACACAGCTAAGCGGTAGAACCAGAATTTCAACGTCGGCTAAGCCAACTGCAGAATCCAAGCCCTACCTTGTCCTGTGCAGCTCCTCTCATGAGGTAAGCCTCCTGGTTTCTCCATTTGCTTTCTTGAGCCTTTGGGCTACCCTGTATGTTCCTTCAGATTTTTTGTCACAGTTTTTTTGTTTCGTCTTTATTTAATGAGTAAGGTGTTAGAATTTTCAACCCAATCGGGATGGGATTTGCTTTGGGGAAAGTGTTTATCCAGTAGCTGTCTCCGGAAGCCCACGTGTCATTGGGACACGCTTGTATGGGTGCTCATGTGTGGCCTTGAGAGGATCACATTTCCAAACTAAAGTTAAGGTGTACTGACAAAGAACAAAATATGAGAGAAAATCTTGGAGACTTGTGTAGAGAACAGAAATAATGGTAAGAACAACTCAGCTTCCTTTTCTACACTCATTCATGTTGTAGTGCCTGCATTGATTTCGAGAAAAATAAATAATTACAGGCGTATCAGGGTGAGATAGTGACTAAGGATAAAGAGTGCCAGAGGAAAATGCCACTATAAAGATTTACGACATAGAGTGATGTCTCCAAGGTTGGAAGGATTGCTGAGGTCACCAGACCAAGCAGGACAGGAGATGAGTGAGATGAGGTGTCCCTTCAGATTTCCAGGAAAGTAGACAGGGGCTTAGGGGCAAGTCAGTGGCTGGAGAGGTGCCAGGTAGAACTGGCAGGATGGGGAATGGAATCCCAAGGTCGCCTTGAGGGATTAATCCCGACCTAGTAAGAAAGGAAGTGTCTCCTTGGGTTTACAGTAAAGGCAAAGAGCTGCCTTCAGAATGAAACAGAGGCAACATAAAACTAGTCAGATTTCAGGAGTTACTGAATAATTTGTTGACCTCCTTTGTCACCGAGGTAGGTTTTCTTTGTAAAGTGCTTGGTGTCCTAAATGGTTTACTTAGCCTTTTGTATCCTGTGCAACCACAGAACCATGAAGTCAAGGTAAATGGCACTTTCCCGAGTACTTTGTGCCAGCTCTGTGCTTGGCAAGGATTACTTACATCACAACAGCTTTATGCACCAGGAGCTGCCTCCCTCCCATTTTCCAGATAAACTCAGCCTTTGTGATGTTCTTTTTTTAAATTAACATATAATGTATTATTTGTTTCAGGTGTACAGGTCTGTGATTCATCAGTCTTATACAGTTCACAGACTCACCATAGCACATACGCTCCCCAGTGTCCATCACCCAGCCTCCCTATCCCTCCCCCTCAACCCCCCAGGAACCCTCAGTTTGTTTCCTGAGATTAAGAGTCTCTTAGGGTTTGTCTCTCTCTGGTTTCATCTTGTTTCATTTCCCCTCCCTCCTCTTATGATCCTTTCTTATTCCTCAAATTTCTCGTATCAGTGAGATCATATGATAATTTCCGTTCTTTGATTGACTTATTTCACTTAGCATAATACCCTCTAGTTCCATCCATGTCGTTGCAAATGACAAGATTGCAGTTTTTGATGGCTGCATAGTATTCTATTGTGTATATGTGTGTGTGTGTGTGTGTATGTGTATGTATATACATACACATATATACACACACTTACCACATCTTCTTTATCATCTATTGATGGACATCTAGGTTCTTTCCATAGTTTGGCTATTGTGGACGTTGCTGCTATAAACATTCAGGTGCACATGCCCCTTTGGATCACTACATTTGTGTCTTTAGGGTAAATAACCAGTAGTGCAATTGCTGGGTCGTAGGGTAGCTCTGTTTTCAACTTTCTGAGGAAACTCCATGTTGTTTTCTAGAGTGGCTGCACCAGCTTGCATTCCCACCAACAGTGCAGGAGGGTTCCCCTGTCTCTGCATCCTCGCCAGCATCTGTCATTTCCTGACTTGTTAATTTTAGCCATTCTGACTGGTGTGAGGTGGTATCTCACTGTGGTTTTGATTTGTATTTCCCTGATGCTGAGGGATGTTGAGCACTTTTTCATGTGTATGTTGACCATTTGGATGTCTTCATTACAGAAATGGGCGGAAATTCACATCTTCTGCCTATTTCTTGACTGGATAATTTGTTCTTTGGGTTGAGTTGAGTTTGGTGTTCAGTTTGGTAAGTTCTTTATAGATTTTGGATACTAGCCCTTTATCCAATATGTTATTTGCAAGTATCTTCTCCCATTCTGTCAGTTGTCTTTTGGTTTTGTTGACTGTTTCCTTTGCTGTGCAAAATTTTGATCTTGACAAAGTCCCAGTAGTTCATTTTTGCCCTTGCATCCCTTGCCTTTGGCGATGTTTCTAGGAAGAAGTTGCTGTGGCTGAGGTCAAAGAGGTTGCTGCCTGTGTTCTCCTCAAGGATTTTGATGGATTCCTGTCTCACATTGAGGTCTTTCATCCGTTTTGAGTCTGTTTTTGTGTGTGGCGTAAGGAAATGGTCCAGTCTCATTCTTCTGCATGTGGCTGTCCAATTTCCCCAACACCATTTGTTGAAGAGACTGTCTTTTTTCCATTGGACATTCTTTCCTGCTTTGTCAAAGATTAGTTGACCATAGAGTTGAGGTTCCATTTCTGGCTTCTCTATTCTGTTCCATTGATCTATGTGTCTGTTTCTGTGTCAGTACCATACTGTCTTGATGATGACAGCTTTGTAATAGAGCTTGAAGTCTGGAATTGTGACGTCGCCAGCTTTGGTTTTCTTTTCCAACATTCCTCTGGCTATTCGGGGTCTTTTCTGGTTCCATACAAATTTTAGGATTATTTTTTCCATATCTTTGAAAAAAGTTGATGGTATTTTGATAGGGATTGCATTAAATGTGTAGATTGCTCTAGACAGCATAGACATTTTTGTAATATTTATTCTTCCAATCCATGAACATGGAACATTTTTCCATTTCTTTGTGTCTTCCTTATTTTCTTTCATGAATATTCTATAGTTTTCTGAGTAAAGATTCCTTGCCTCTTTGATTAGATTTATTCAGCCTTTGCGATGTTCTGTAACTTGGCCAAGGTCACTAAGAAGTGTCAGGTTTGGTATTTGTTACACTGCCCCCTAAAGAAAGGGTCTTTTTAGTAAAAGCAAAAGGCTGGGCTAAGACATAGCCCAAGGAACAACTCCTGTTTTCTCTGGTGTTAGAAATTGAAGATGAGTGTGAGCTAAGTGCTTTGACATATCCTGTCTTTTTAATTTTGTCCTATGGTTTCACTCTCCCTATCCTGTATCAATGCCATAATGGTATTGCATCTTTATTAAGATAAAGGTAATCTCAGTGTGCTAATAGGGATGAAGTCCACTGTTAAATTAATCATTTTGTAAATCCTCTGAGAAGTGATATTTACTCTTTGGATTGAGTTTTCAGAGTTATGCATTGGAGGAAAATGGCAGGAAAATTAAACTAGAAATAACAGCTTTTAGTCAATGAAGACCTTTCATGTATTTTCCCTAACTAATCTAGTACCTTGGAACTGGGAAGGAAGGCGGTATTTGCCACAAAATACAGCTAGCAAGCAAGTAGAAGAAATTCAGTTCTCCTCGACCCTTACTGGGAATATCCAGGGGCCCATGCTCTGAGCAATGAACTTAATGTTTGTAGGCCTGAGCACGATTATCAGTAGATGGGAAGGCTGGACAGTCCACGCCTGAACAAGCCAGGATGGAAAGATGGTTTGATGTTCCTGGTTTGTCGATATGCTGAAACCACCACGAAGGAGCCTTTTAATGCCGGGAACATAGATTTGGAAGGGAAAAAGATTTTTTCTTTTTGAGGTTGTGACAATATTAAAAACCAACTGCACTAAAATACCAACTTAATTATAAATTATTTCAATTAGAGAGCTTAAGAGGAGAGGAAATATCTTTTTTAAAAAAAGATTTTTTTTTTTAAAGATTTTATTTATTTATTTGACAGAGAGAGATCACAAGTAGATAGAGAGGCAGGCAGAGAGAGAGAGAGAGAGAGGGAAGCAGGCTCCCTGCTGAGTAGAGAGCCCGATGCGGGGCTCGATCCCAGGACCCTGAGATCATGACCTGAGCCGAAGGCAGCGGCTTAACCCACTGAGCCACCCAGGGGCCCCAAAAAAAGATTTTATTTATCGGGGCACCGGGGTGGCTCAGTGGGTTAAGCCTCTGACTTTGCTCAGGTCATGATTCCAGGGTCCTGGGATCAAACCCTGCATCGGGCTCTCTGCTCAGTGGGGAGCATGCTTCCTCCCTCTCTCTGCCTGCCTCTCCGCCTACTTGTGATCTGTCAAATAAATACCTAAATAATCTTAAAAAAAAAAAGATTTTATTTTTCTATATGAGAGAGAGAGAGAGCACCCGCACATGAGGAGAGGGAGAGGGAGAAGCAGGCTCCCCACTGAGCGTGGAGCCCAATGTGGGGCTTGATTCTAGGACCCCGAGATCATGACCTGACACAAAGGCAGACATTTAACGGACTGAGCCATCCAGGCGCCCCAGGAGAGCAAACATCTTGTGGCCCATAGATAGCCTCCAAAATCAAACCCTTCAATTACTGTTATAAAAAAGAGGAATCAGAGTATGGAATAATTGAACTAACTAGGTATCAGTATTATGCAAGCTCTGTAATGTGAAGCCTGGCATATCATATAACAGAGAAGTTGACACATTTTTTTCTGTAACAGACAGTAAATATTTTTGGCTTTGAGGCCATACATTCTCTGTCTCCATCGCTGAGATCTGTTGTTGTAACCCAAGAGCATCCATTAGCTCACGAGACACAAAAAGAGACGACAGGCTGACTTTGGTCCCAGAGCTGTGGTCGGCTGGTCCCTGATAGCATCTGTGTGGATAGAGCCCTAGATATATTTTTATACCAGCAAAAGTATAATACTTCTACACAAGCCTGGTAGAAAATCTGAGAATGCACTATATAGATGCCCCTTTGTAGAAAGCTATTTTATTTGAGACTTTTGAAAATTATACTCGGCCAACTCCAACATTAACCTCCGCTCTTTAATTCAGGTATTTTATTCATATTTCTTCCCAGACCCGGGAACTGACCGAATATAATTATCATGAAAGACTCAGATCCCTTGAACCCTTTCTTCTGGCTGTTTTGAAGGGTCATTGTCTTTTTGCTAACACCATGCTTCAGCTGCTTACGGAAGGTATTATCCTTATAGGAATGGTCTAACTGACAGTTTATATGGGGCTGCTCGGACCAGCAACCGAGAAAACCCAGCCAGTAGTTAGAGTAAGGTTCTGAATACAAATCCTCAAATGTGTCACTTGGTCCCATCTGAATCCCAGTGCATTATACTCTACGACCGACAGCATGCTTGGTGATATGTCAACATTTTAATTCTGAATGAGTGTTAATTGGATATTTTAGTGCTGAAATTATTTGTTACCTAAAACACTGACACAACCTGAAGTTCCCTGATTTTTATAATTATATAGCACATACAGACTCTCTTTCTCTAGCTTTGATTGCTTTTACAAAATGTATTTAACGCACACGCTTTAGATCAATTAATAATTCAGAACTGTAATTATTAGACTCCATGGTGACTTGGTAGTCAGCCTTCCTGAATCAGCTCGTTCACAGTTCGGGGCTGGTTGGAATTGTGAACTGCAACTGAAAACAAAAACAAAAACAAAAAAACGGAAAATACGTCCCCTTGAAACAATGTACACCGGGAAGATAGAGAGCCCTGCCGAATGGTATATTTGGAAGTCATTAAGCAAGTAAATCTTGACCGTTGTCATCTCAAGGAGAAAAAAAAGACTTTTTTTTTTTTTTAATCTACATGAGATGATGGATGTCAACCAAACTGTGGGGAAAATTATTTTACAATATATGTAAGTCAGGTCATTGTGCTGCTTAAACTTACACAGTGCAGCAGGTCAACTGTATCTCAGTAACACTGGGGAAATAATAGCTCCCTGTCTTCCCTTTACTTCCCAGCTGCCTAGAGCAAATGTGTGGGGTGGCTGCCCAGTCCAGCTCAGGGCTCGGTGCTTGGGCACAGGAGAGACCAGTGCAACCAGCAGCCCTTGCTTTCCTGGAGCTCTTTGTTATGTATTTCCTTGCCTAATAGAATTTCTTGCTCTCTTCTCTCTCTCTCTCTCTTTTATTGTTTTAGTTTGGTTGCTTACTCTGATTTCTCTAGCAGAAACCATGTGGGTCAAAAAGAAATTTCATTGTGACAAAATATACATAACAATATTTACCATTTTCACTGTTATTAAGTTTTCAGTTCTGTGGCCCTAAGTGCATGGGTTTTTTGGTGGCTTTTTTGGTTTTTTTGAGAGAGAGAGAAAGAGGGAGCCGTGGGGTGGGGTGGGGAGAGGGGCAGCGGGAGCAAGAGAATCTCAAGCAGACTCCAAACATCAGTGCAGAGCCCAATGCAGGGCTCCATGCAGGGCTCGAACTCATGACCTGAGACCATGACCTTAGATGAAATCAACAGTCGGGTGCCCAGCCAACTGAGCCCCCCAGGTGTCCCTAAGTGCATGTTTTAAGTACTAATTCCCCATCTCCTCTCCCCACCCTGGCTTCTGGCAACCACCATTCTTTCTGTCTCTATGTGTGTGACTACTCAGTGGAATGATTACAGTATTTGTCCTCAGCATTTGCTTATTTCACTCAACATAACATCTTAAAGGTTCATAGGAAACTGTGCTTTTAAAAAAATGTTTAATTATCTTGAATTACACATTTTAGTTTTAATGCAGTCAATTAAAGTTTTTTAATCTTAAGAACAACAGTGTTCACAATTCCTTTGACAAAATATTTTTTTAAATGTTGACTGACTCACCAAACAATATTCTCATTTTGTTTTTGCCTTAACCAAAAAATAAAAGATCTGATTGGTTGAAAACCTTTGAGCATTACAGTCTAACTATGAGAACCCAAGTGTACTCTTGGCATGGGAGTAAGGAACTATTTTGAGGATGGTCCCACTTTAAAATACTTTCTAAAGCCAGTAAGAAATTATTAATTAGGAGAACTCATTTTTGCAGGTGATCTTTAGAGAAAGGTACAGCAGAATTTTCTTAACTTTTTAGAAAAGAAACTGTGAACAGGGAAATAAATACATACTGTCCTAACTGGGGGGAATCCTACTTTTTTGAAAATGTGTAAACTTTTCTCCATCCGATCCCAATTTTATGTTAATTAGCACATTTCCCCCCGTGTAAGGAAAACTGTTTTAGGGTACCCTCCCTTTCCTGGTGAGCTGCCTTGCTGGTAAAGCACCCCCAGGAGGCACCAGGAAGAATGTGAGCAGCAGTGTTTTCTGAAAGTAGAAAGAAGCGAGATCAACAGAGTTGTTAATCCTAACACTGAGACCAAGCCTTCAGACACGTGCCAGCTGGGGAAATTACACTCCTGGTTGCTCTCCTTTGGTTCTGTTGTCAGTAATAACAGGTAGGAGCCCCCATCTTCCCTACCTAATAGAAGGTTCATTTTACTGTGATTTAATTGCCTACAGAGGTTGGAATGTGGAGGGCAGGAATTCTATTAGTCAGCCCTGCGTTCATGAAATGCGTGGTTCACGTGGACAGAAATAGGTCCTGAAAAATGTCGGTTCCTAATGACATGCATTCACGTTCTGGTCCCCCCAGAGCTCTGAAATCCTGCCCTAGCCTGATGGGGTCTACCCATTCCAGGCATCTCCCTGGACTCTATGGAAATATTCTTTTACTTAGTTCTTCATGGAAGTCACGAAAGGGTAACTCGGAAAGTGTTGAACATCCCTATTAGGCAGTGAGGTTTTCATGTGTTTTTTACCACAGGATCCTAATTCCAAGAAAATTAGTGTACTTATAAGTGCTATACACTGGGACTCTGATTTTATTTGTGTTTTTCAGCTTACTGAAATAGACTAAAACTCCTGGGTAGGGCCAAAAAAGAGAAGAGGGAAGAAAAAGACCAGGCCCTGCATCTCTTGTCTTCTAGACTTGTCCGGATTTCTAGACATTCCCAGAGCGTTGTCTCTTCTGAGAAGCTTTGCAATGCCTGTCACCCCAGGCACAGTTTCTCCTCTCTATTTACCACAGCTTGATCTTTGTCTATGCTGAAGATTTCTTGTGGAGTTGGCTAGGTATCTTTCCTCTGCATTTCTCAGACGATGGGTTGGTGTAGGTCCTGTTTTACCCACACTTGGATGCCGCACCAATAGGAAATATAGATGTTATATTACATGCTAAACAATCCACAGAACAGTGAGGCTCCTGAAGTTGTCTCCTTACCTCCTTAACACCAGATATCCCCCCAAGTTTGACATGATAGACGTATACTTTATTCACTTACCCGAAAATACTTACCGGGCAACTACTAGACCCCAGGCTGGGTGCCAGGTACTCAGCTAGAACCAGAAGATGCTGATATGAACAAAATGGAGTCCCCGCCATGGTGGTAGACCCGCTTCTTCTGGGTCTGAGGCCAAAGAGGACCAAAGGAGGCCCAAACAGTTCATGCCTCTATGACTGTGAAGGCTGGTTTGAATTTACAGTTATCTTTAGAAGTGCTACTGGGAAGTCTGGCAGTGGAGAGAGAGCTGACATACAGACCTCACTTCCCACTGGGGTCTGTCAAGGTCCTTGAGGAGCTTTTGCTTGTGAGTGGAAGCCTACCCCATGCATTCAAGCTCCTGCTCATCGCTGCCTACCTCATCATCATGCAGCTGCCCTGAGCAGCACCGTGCAGTGGAAATGTGCACACTGGTAGGGAAGTATGTCCTGAGAAGTAGGAACTTGGGAAGAACCCCAGGCAGGCCTATCAGGTCATGGCCATTTGGTCAGTAAATTCCAAGGTCTCTGGTACTCAGATTGTCTAGAGTTACCCTGTATAATATGGTAGACCTTGCCATGTAGGGCAATTGAGAAGACAATTAGTTAAAATTAAATAAAATTTTAAGATTAGGGGTGGCTTGGTGGCTCAGTCTGTGAAGTGTCTGCCTTGGGCTCGGGTCATGATCCCAGGGTCCTTGGATCAAGCCCCACGTCGGGCTCCCTCTCCTCCCCAACTCGTGCATTCTGTTGCTATCTCTGTCTCTCTCTCTCAAATAAATAAATAAAATCTTCAAAAAAAATTGAAGATTGAGTTCCTTAGTCACACTAGCTATATTTCAAGCCACATGTTGTCTAGAGGCTATCATATGGGAAAGCTTGGATATAAAACAAATATATATATGTATTACATATATAGCTACGGAACAAATATAGATATTACTGCAGAAAGTTCTGGGTTAGAGGAAAAGGCATGGGCGGCAAGTGTATATAGGCTCCGCTTTCCCAAATCTAAGAGCTGCATTTTCAGAGCTTATATTCTACCTGGGAGACTTGGGGAGTGGGGCAGATGATTAAACAGTAAACAGTGATTAGGGGCACCCGGATGGCTCGGTCGGTTAAGCATCTAACTCTTGATTTCGGCTCAGGTCCTAATCCCTGGGTCGTGAGGTTGAGCCCAAGTCAGGCTCTATGCTGGGTGTGGAGCCTGCTTAAGATTCTCTCTCCCCCTCTCCCCCTGCCACCTACTTCTCTGTCTCTTTAAAAAAAAAAAAGAAAGAAAGAAAGCAATGACTCAACACATCTTTTCATAACCGGAGAGAATCTCCAAAGAAGATAAGCTGGGGATGCGATAGTGTGCTGTAGCAAGAGAGAAAGGAGGGCTGTGAGCACTGGGAAAAACAGAAGTAGAAATTCTAAAGCAAAAAAGTGTTTGGTTTGTACCCGAAAGACCTCCCAAAGGTGGTGTTTGTGCCTGGAAGGTAGTGAAGGTAACGTAATGCAAGATCCGTTTGGAGATGCAGGCAATGGCAAGGTCTACAGGCAAGAAGTGGATTTGACTTTTAAGTGGAATGGGAAGAAATGGAACTCCTCTAAACAGGGCAGTGGTGTGATCTGGTACATGTTTGAAGAAGATTCGTCCGACCATATGCGTGGAAGGGCTGGAGGTGGGCGGAGGCGGAAAGACCAGTCAGAAAGCTGTGGCAGGTGTCCCCACACTCTGGGCGATCTGACTCCTTGGAGGGGTGCAGTGGAAGGAGGTGGGTGATGACATTTGCATGACGCAAAACAACAGAGCAGCTTGATTTGTAGCCAACAAACATTTATTGAGTGACTGCTGTGTACCAGGCCCTCTGCTAGGTCCTAGAGACTCAACAGTGACCGAAAGTGACACAAACCCATCCCTTTGTGGAGCTGAGATCTTAGTGCAGATGTTAGAACCATGAATACATCCACAAGTCCCTACATAGTGTGCTGGAAGGTGAGAAGATGGAGAAACAAAGCAGAGAAAAGGGAATAGTGAGATAGTCAGTAGCTGACAGATTGTCATTTTAAATGCTAGTTATTTTTGTCAAATTTGTAATCTTTGACTTTGGGGATTTACAAAGACATTTTGGAAGAACAAACAAACAAAACAAAGTGCATCCCAAAAGCAGAGTTAACAGGACCAAAGGAGCATGAGGGCTACTAAGGGTCTTGTAGTCCTCATGGAGTCAGTACAGAGAATCTCCCCACCTGCAAATCCATAGGCTCAGCTTCCTGCCTCTGGGCCATATTGCCAACATCGGTGGTCACGTTTTTGTTTTTTCTTTTTTAAATTTTAATTCCAGTATAGTTAACATTCAGTATTATATTAGTTTCATGTGTACAATACAATGATTCAACATTTCTGTGCATTACTTGGTGCTCGTCGTGGTAAGTGTGCTCTTCATCCCATCACTTATTTCTCCTGTCCTCCCCTCTGGTGACCATCACTTGGTTCTCTACTGTTAAGAGTCTGTTTTTTGGTTTGTCTCTCTTTTTGTTTTGTTTCTTAAATTCCACAAATGAGTGAAATCCTATGGTATTTCTTTTTGTCTGACTGATTTCACTTCATTCTGCCTGGTAGATCTACCCAAGTTGTTGCCAATGGCAAGATTTCGTTCTTTTTTACGGCTGAGTAATATTCTGTTGCAGATCTATATCTCATCTTCCTTAACCGTTCATGTATCGATGGGTACTTGGTTTGTTTCCATATCTTGGCTATCGTAAATAGGCTGCGATAAACATCAGGGTGCATATATCTTCTCAAATTAATGTTTTCATATTCTGTGGGTGAATACCCAGTAGTGGAATTACTGGATCATATGATAATTCTATTTAATTTTTTGAGGAACCTCCATACTGTTTTCAAAAGTGGGTTCACCGGTTTACCTTCCTTGTAAGAGTACGTGAGGGTTCCTTTTACTCTGTATCTATGCCACTTGAAATTACTCTCTTCTAGGATTTTTATGGTTTCAGGTCTCCCACTTAGGTCTTTAATCCATTATCAGTTTAGTTTTGCATAAGGTGTAAAACAGTAGTTGAGTTTCATTCTTTTGCATGCTGTCCAGTTTTCCCAATGCCATTTGTTGAAGAGACTTTGACCATTTGCATATTTTTGCCTCCTTTATCGAATATTAATTGGTCATATAATTGTGGATTTATTTCTTTCTGTTTTGTTCCATTTCTATTCTGTTTATTTCTATTTCTATTCTGTTCCATTCTGGTTATTTCTATTCTATTCAGACTTCCTATTCTGTCCCATTGATCTATGTGTCTGTTTTTGTGCCAATATCATCGTGGTTTGATTACTACACCTTTGTTTTTCTTCTTCAAGATTGCTTTGGCTGTTTGGGCTCCTTTGTGATTCTAGACAAATTCTAATATGACTTGTTCTAGTTCTGTGAAAAATGCTGTTGGTATTTTGATAGCGATTGCATTAAACCTATAGGTTGCATTGGGTCGTATGGACATTCTAACAATATTTATTCTTCCAATCCATGACTGTGAAATATCATTCAATTTGTTCGTGTTGTCTTCAGTTTCTTTCATCAGTGTTTGTAGTTTTCAGGGTACAGGTCTTTCAGCTCCTTGGTTAAGTTCATTCCTAGGTATTACTTTGGGTGTAGTTGTAAGGGGAACTGTTTTCTTAATTTCTCTTTTGGCTACTTCATGACTAGGATACAGAAATACAGCAAAATTCTCTATATTGATTTTTGTATCCATAACTTTACCACATTCACATATCAATTCTAGTAATTTCTTGACGGAGTCTTTAGGGTTTTCTATATACAGTATTATGTCATCTGCAAATAGCGGAAGTTTGACTTCTTTGCCAGTGGTCATGTTTTGAAAATAAATTCAGTATGTTTTCATCATAAAAATAAGGTATACCTCTTCTTCTTTCATTGAAAATAAAATTTGAAGTCATGGCTATTTTTATGAAAAAAGTTACTACAAGAATTGGAGAAGGGAAAGCTATTATAAATCCCTGATAGACAATAACAGGAATTTTCTTTATAAATGTCTCTTGTTAAGATATTATGATCATGGGGCACCTGGGTGGCTCAGTGGGTTAAATCCTCTGCCTTCAGCTCGGGTCATGAATCCAGGGTCCTGGGATCGAGCCCCGCATCAGGCTCTCTGCTCCGCGGGGAGCCTGCTTCCACCTCTCTCTCTGCCTGCCTCTCTGCCTAGTTGTGATTTCTCTCTGTCAAATACATAAAATAAAATACTTAAAAAAATATTTGAAAAAAAGAGTTAAAATCTAAAAGAGCAATAGAACTAATGAAGAGTGTGGAGCAGCTGGAACACTTCCACGTCTCTGAAAGGAGTCAAAATTGGTATAACTTAGAAAAACAGCAGAGGGGCACCTGGGTGGCTCAGTGGGTTAAATCCTCTGCCTTCAGCTCGGGTCATGAATCCAGGGTCCTGGGATCGAGCCCCGCAATGGGCTCTCTACTCGGCGGGGAGCCTGCTTCCCCCTCTCTCTCTGCCTGCCTCTCTGCCTACTTGTGATCTCCGTCTGTCAAATAAATAAAAAAAATCTTAAAAAAGATTATGATCATGGTTTTAAAAAAAATGCAGGAGTTCCTGGGTGTCTCAGTCAGTTAAGCATTGGACTCAGCTCAGGTCATGGTCTCAGGGTCCTGGGATGGAGCCCCATGTCGGGGTCTGTGCTCAACAGAGAGTCTGTTTAAGGACTCTCTCCCTCTCCTGCTGCCCCTCCCCCTCTTTCTAAAATAAATAAATACATCTTTAAAAAATACATAAATAAAACATTTTTAAAAAATACAATTTCAAGCATTACAGAAGGTTCTGCAATGAAAAATTAGTCCCTCCCATCCTGGCCCTGGATCCCTCAGGTTTTTTCCCCAGACGCCATCACTCTTCGGGGTCCTGGCATAGTGTTTTACGCACTGCAGAGCTTTAAGCACTGATGCCTGGTCCTGCCCCTCAGAGTTTCTGGTTGAATTTGTTGGGATATAACCCAAGCAGAGGGAGTTTTACTGTCTTCTCCAGAGTTCAAGAGTATAGCCTAAATACTAACATCTGTATGCATCCTTCAACAAAATATATGCAGATGATAGCAGGAGATTATCCACTGTTTTGCCTCTTGCTTTTTTTATCTTTTACATGTAAAATATATCTCGGAAATTGTTCCATGTTAATATATATAGCTGTCTATACCTTATTATCTTTAATGTCTCCATGTCATGTCATCATATGGAAGTGCCTTAATTTATTGAACCAGTCTCCTACTGGTGGACAGTTATGCTAGTTATTTTATTTATTTATTCATTTTATGAAGAGCATTTTTAAATTTTTATTTATTTATTTTTAAAGATTTTATTTATTTATTTATCAGGTTGGGGGTGGGGGACAGAGCACAAGCAGTGGGAGCAGCAGGCAGAGGCAGAAGCAGGCTCCCCTCTGAGCAGGGAGCCCAGTGTGGGACTTGATCCCAGGACCCTGGGATCATGACCTGAGCCGAAGGCAGGCATTTAAGTGACTGAGCCACCCAGGCATCCCGGACAGTTATGCTATTTAAAGGCATCTGTTAACACAAATAATTTTGTAATGAACCTTGTTTTTATTATTATTATTTTTTTTTAATTTCTTTAATGAGCATTCTTTTTTAAGGATTTTATTTATTTGACAGAGAGAGAGAGAGAGATCACAGGTAGGCAGGGAGGCAGGCAGAGGGAGAGGGGGAAGCATGCTCCCTTGCTGAGCAGAGAGCTGGACGCAGGGCTCGATCCCAGGACCCTGGGATCATGACCTGAGCTGAAGGCAGAGGCTTAAGCCACTGAGCCACCAGGTGTCCCTTTAATGAACATTCTTATGTATACATTCTTTATATATATTTGTATATACTTTTAAGAGTAAAGTTATAGAGGGGCGCCTGAGTGGCTCAGTGGGTTAAAGCCTCTGCCTTCAGCTCGGGTCATGGTCCCAGGGTCCTGGGATCGAGCCCCGCATCGGGCTCTCTGCTCCACAGGGAGCCTGCTTCCTCCTCTCTCTCTGCCTGCCTCTCTGCCTAGTTGTGATTTCTCTCTGTCAAATAAACAAAATATTAAAAAAAAAAAAGAGTAAAGTTATAGAATCAGAATTTGAATTATTGGTCCCAGGATAAATGGAATTTCAATTTTGGTAAGTGCAACCAAATTTTGTCCTTCAGCACCACACTAATAAGGGCTTTGCTTTTAATCTTTGCCAATAAAGACTAGTATCTTCTTTGATTTTGCTTCTTTTAACATCAGAACTAAAGTTGGGCATTTTCCATATGCTTAAAACATTTCTTTTTCTGTGAATATCTTCCTTTTCTCCCCCCTTTTTTCTAGTAGTATTGATCTTTCTTTTATTGGTTTCCAAGATCTCTTATGATTTGAAAGAGGGGAACCTTTTGTCATTGTAAATTTTTTCTGAATGTTATTACTGGATTTTTTTTTACTTATAATTTTTAAATTTTACATAATAAAATGTATGGTTTTTTTGTTTTGGAACTATAAAATATTATCTGGTATTTGATCCGGGTTCTGCAAAGTACTCGAGGGCAGGGAATGTATCTTCCTACTCTTGGATCCTCAGTGTCTGGTGCACGGTAGGTACTGGTTGAAGGAATAGTTGGTTGTAATCATGATGATGATGATGAAGGATCATTCAAGCTGATCGCATGTATTCCTCCCGGAAAAGTTAAGGAATTAATGGTATGCCCATAATTGAATTCCCTTGGTAGCTGGATGTATCAGTTTACAATTGAAGTACTAAGTGCCAAAAGGCATATTCCAATGAGTTCTCCCAAAAGGTTTCCTCTTGCCCCTTAAGCTCTGGCTCCTTAACTATGCCAAGAGAATTCTCCTCTTGAGATTGGTCCTACTGCCTTGGAACATCTTCCCCTTACCTCTTTCTATGACTTGCTGCCTCTCGACGTCAAACCCGGCCTAACTTTGCTTTTCCTTTTAGAAGCTTCTACTTAGTCTCCCTGCTACATTCCCTCGTAGCATCTGTCCCTCTCCTATACAGAAATTACCAAAACTGTCATAAAAGCATGTGTAGGTTATCACCTCTGGAACGTCTGTAAACCCCCAAGGGCTCTTCTTCCCAGATGTACACTCTCCCTAGGGATACAGAGGTGGAAACAAACAAACAAACACCCAATTTTCTGCCATCCTTGTGGACAGGAAAGTAGAACGGTACAGTCTAGTGTGTGTATGTTGGGGAGGGAGAGATAATAATCAATTTAGTTGTCCACAATACTAAATGACTGATATTTCAGTGGAATGGAAGAACTCGTAGATGTGTCTTTGCTTTGAAGTGCTCATGTTTCAGGTCTGTTTTAACAGTAGACGTGTCTGGCACAGAACAGGCTCTGAAACAGTGGTCCCCATGCCATCGTGCAAGTGTCAACAAGCATGGTCAGCAGCAGTGACCTGGTTTTTTCTAATCTTTACCAAACAGTCTTCTTAACAAACTGCCACAGCATTTTTGCCTGTTTTGATGGAGGTTTTACCAACACCGAAGTCCATCATACTTTTAAACTTAAATCAGAACATGTATTTCCATGTGTCTTCGTCCATGTGAATTGTTATTATAAAATGCCATAGATGAGTGGCTTAAAAACAACAGATATTTATTTCTCACGTTGGGGAAGCTGGGAAGACCAAGATCAAGGCACTGGCTTGTTCGGTGTTTGGTGAGAGCCTGCTTCCTGGTTCACAGACAGCCCTCTTTTCTGTTGAGACCTCACGTAGTCAAAGGAGCAAGGGGGCTCTCTGTGGTCTCTTCTACAAGGGCATCCATTCCGTTCATGAGGACTCCACTGTGATGATCTCGTCACCTCCCAAAAGCCCACCTCCTAACACCATCCCTTTAGAGATTAGGTTTCAACATGTGAATTTGGGGGCGGGGTGCAGGGACATAAGCATTTGGTCTATGAAGCCACATATCGAATATTTGCCCAAAAAAATGCTTTATTTGTGAGACAGGAAATACCCTATGAATTGCTTTTTATCAAGTGGCTATGTCCGATGCTTATGAAGTGTTCTTAATATAGTCTGGATTTTCTAACATTAATAGCGTATTGACATACCCAACAACACAGCTCCGGCTAAACAATCTAAAATTTGCAGCACATTTCTAAACATAGATTTGTTTAAACCAGATCGTCTCTGGTTCTTAAATCACCTCCCCAAGGTAGGTTAGCTGCTTAAGGGATGCATTAACTATTTTAGGTCAGTAGGGTACTTTGCAGATCTTTATTTCTAAATGCTCCATACCACTGGCACTTTTCCAGCCAAATCCCTGATGGCGTAGCCTGTTTTTAATATTAAGTCTCTCTGAACCAAAGTCATATCTTTCTGGAAGGTTAGACTTTTAGAGCAGTATATTAATAATCTAATACCAAATTACTGAGTCATTTGGCCTGCTTAAGTTTCTAACCCAGTAGCAAAAAATTATTTAAGCAGTCATATAAGAACGTCCCAATGTTTCAGTGGAAACTTAACATAATCATTTTAAGGCATTTTCTACAGAGAAATGTAATATGTATTACTGTAAAATGTTAACATTGGAGGTTCCAGTACTTTTCTTTTAATTCTTATTTCTTACCTGATGTAATTGTGCATCCATATTTCCTTCCTCCCTTTCTCCCTTTAGTGTGCATAGAGTCTTTCAGAAGATCCAGAGCTTGTCTTCCTTCCCCACATGCAAAAAACTACCAAGGTTAAATCAGCATATTACAGAAAGTATATATCCGCCAATCCTCTTTTATGCAACATAAAAAACACTTTCAGGGTATTTTGTTAGATAATTCAATTGCATTAAGAGCTTTTTAATTCTATTCAAAAATGGTATCATTACAGAAAAAAAAATTTAAATTAGCTCCCTGCATTAAAAACGGTGAATCCAACCTTACCTCTTCTGTTCATTTTGTGTCCTCCCAGTATTTTTACATGCATGAATGTATGTATTTATAGAAATGATACAGGGGCGTCTGGGGGGCTCAGTGGGTTAAGCATCTGCCTTTGGCTCAGGTCATAATCCGTGTTCAGTGGGGAGCCTGTTTCTTCCTCACTCTCTCTGCAGCTCCCCCCCTACCCCCCGTTCATGCTCACTCTCTCTCTCTCTCTGTCATATAAATAAATAAAATCTTTAAAAAGAAATGATATAGGTTTTTTATTTCTTTATCCTTTTAACCAAATATAATCATCAATAACATTTGCCTATAATGCTCTGCAGGCTTTGTAACTATTATTAATGTTATGTAATAATCTAAGTGTTGCATGGAACATAATTTTAGAATTTTCTTAAGACGGATCCCAGAGGTGAAATCATTATAGTCTAAATACATATTAGTCTGGATACATGTCTAGATACAAACAGAAAGAACATCGCTTTCCCAAAGGGTTTAATGAAAGTCAAAACACTATCAACAAGATGTTAAAGCATCAGTTTTAATGTATCCTCATAACATTGTGAATTGGTACTTGGCAGAGAGAACTCATTTAATGAGGAAATGGTATTGTGTTTCACTGAGCAGGCTGAACACTTTTTCCAGATGCTTGTGACGAGTTGATTTTTTGTGAATTTTGTATCCCCAACCTTTGTCTACTTAGATCTCCTGATCTCTGACTGTTTTATCAATTAATAGAACTTCTGTATACGCAAGAATATTTTAGAGGGTAGAATCTTTAAGGACTGAAGCCATAGCCTTTCCGACAACTCTGTGGTTCCCCGGAGGAAACAGATGACTATCCTTTAATGTCTTTGAATTGATTGTGCCTTGCCTCACCTGGGAGCGTTCCCCCCGGCAGGCAGGGGCCCAGATTTATTGTTTGATTGTTCTGTCACTCAAGGAAAGGCTCGCCACTGGCCATGTCATCTTCCGATGTGACCTTTATTTAGTGATAGAGAGCCCATTAAGATGTTTCAGAGTTTTATATGTCTGTCCAGTTAGTCAGTTACATTCCTTTTAAATATATCACCCAGAATTGCTTGAAGAAATATCTTCCTTCTATGCTGGCTTGATTTTCTTGAACAGTCTGTCTTACTAGACATTGTATGTATCGTCACGTTTTCTGCCGCGAAATTAAATTCGGTCCCCATAGGAAAAGCAGGGCTAGTGCGTGAGAAGTAACAGTCAGTAAACGGTCATACAATATGTCATATTTACAGTGTTTTTTCAACCATCTGTAAGAAAATTTTTCAGAATATTCTTTCTAGTAGCACCTTTTTTTGTTTTGTTTTGTTTTTGTTCTTTTTTTATATTCCTTTTTCAGAGGGGGGATCTAGCCTGGAGAATGTTTACATGACTTGCCTATAGCTACACCAAGGGTCCTTGGCTGTTTTAGGACTGGAACTTTAAATCCCTGGAATGAAGAAGTACAATCAATGAAAAAAGGATCTTCATAGAAAATGAGCTTCGATCATATCGAAATATAAAATCTCTCCTACATTTCTGGGAATAAGGTTGCAGTATACATTTTAAGTACAATGATTTTTTTTTTAAAGTGGTTTGCTTGTTAGGGGACATGTGTATTTAATCAACTGGTCATAGCTGACATTTGCACTAAGTTCATGGAGCTGGTATTTATTGAGGGTCACAATAAAACACCAAGTATATCTTCGGGCTAAGGTCTTCGTTTTCTTCTCTTGCTCACTGTACCAAGTCTTGATTAGCCATTCACCATCTGGGTCAATTTGCTGTTGGTGTTTTCTTAGTAAGGAGGCAACCTGAGAATGTTTAGGAATATTTAGAAATGTTTAGGAAGGCTCAGGAGGACCTTGTAGTGGAGGAGGTTTGAGACGTGGGTTGTGAGGGAGAATAAGCTCTCTGTCTCTCTCTGGTAACCCTTATTCATTCATTCAACACATATTTATACAGCATGTATGCTGTTCCAGCTACTGTTCTGGGCACATGGGGTAAATGAGTGAACAGAACAGGAAAGAAAATGTCTGCCATCATGGAGGTTTCTATTGAGGGGAGAAAGACCCCACATGATAAACATAATAAGCAAATGACATGGTGTGTCCGAAGGTAAAAGCACCATTTACAAGCACGAGTAGAGGAGGGTAAGTGGAATTAGAGATACTGGAGGGCCCTGGGGATTCATTTTCAATAGGATGGTCGTGGAAGGGCCTCATGGAGAAGGTGAAGTCGGGGGGCACCTGGGTGGCTCAGTGGGTTAAGCCTCTGCCTTCGGCTCGGGTCATGATCTCAGGGTCCTGGGATCAAGCCCTGCATCGGGCTCTCAGCTCAGCGGGGATCCTGCTTCCCCTTCCCCTCTGCCTGCCTCTCTGCCTACTTGTGATCTCTGTCTCTGTCAGATAAATAAATAAAATCTTTAAAAAAAGAGAGAGAGAAGGTGAAATCTGAACAAAGACGTGACGGAGGTGGTCACTGGTCGTGTGGAAATCTAGGGAGAGAGCATTCCTGGTGCCTGTGAAGCGATGAGTGAGGTTGGAGCAGAAAGAAGGCGGCTGTGTGTGGGGAGGAGGCCACAGCAGATGGCGGAGAAGCAGATAACCAGCAAAGGAGACTTAGACTTAGAAGGAGCAGCCAGCAGGTAAGAGAAGGACAGAGAGAGTGGTTTCTGGAAACCCCGTTGAGAAAGGGAATAAAGGATGAGGAATGATACTAAACAACCATGCTCGGTGCTCCTAATAGGTTAAGAAAGATGCACACGGAGAATTGCCCTTCGGACTCAGCCCCTATCGCTGACCGCCTTGATGAGCAGTGATGGTGAAGGGCAGGGGGAGAGTAGGTTCAAGAGAAAACCAGAAGAGAATTGAAGGGAATATAGGCAACAGCTTTGCGGCATTTTTTTTTTTTTTTTCTGCAGAGGGGAGCAAAGACATGGGATGGGAGGTGGCAGAGAAAATGGAATCAAAGGAAGGTTTCCTTGGGCAGAGAGGAGCGAGAGCATGTGTCTGCTGATTAGAATGACTCAGTGGGAAGACCGAAGGTAGTGATGTCCACGCAGAGTTTCTGACAGTATCTGTACTCACCATGAGTTCCTGTGCCAAAAACGTCCTGTGTCTGATTCATTCACTCCTTTTCCCTCATTTAATTTAAATTTTTTCAGCAGTATTTTAGGAAAAGTCAACTCTCCCAGACTGCGATTTTTCTGCTTCTTGCCTACTCATTTCCATTTTCATGGCTGAAAGGTAAAGTTTTAGGTAAGAAATTATATAGCATGAAACATTGCTGTCATCGATCACCATCAGTAAACATATATGAAAGGCTTAAAAACCTCCCTCAGCAACCCCCCCCCACCACACACAATGTTGTAAATACGAAGGGAAATTATTTATCCTATGCCTTAAATCCCAAACTCAAAATAACATTAAAAATGGCCATCTAGGGGCACCTGGGTGGCTAAATGGGTTAAGCCTCTGCTTTCGGCTCAGGTCATGATCTCAGGGTCCTGGGATTGAGCCCTGCATTGGGCTCTCTGCTCATCAGGGAGCCTGCTCCCTCCTCCCCCTGCTTCTGCCTGCCTCTCTGTGTACTTTTGATCTCTGTTTGTCAAATAAAATGTTTTTTAAAAAATGGCCATCTAATTTTAACTTTTTAAAAATGGTTCTTTTTTTTTTTTTTTTTTTTTTTTTTTTTTTTTTTTTTTTTAAAGATTTTATTTATTTATTTGACACAGAGAGAGATCACAAGGAGACAGACAGGCAGGCAGAGAGAGAGGAGGAAGCAGGCTCCCTGCGGAGCAGAGAGCCCGATGTGGGGCTCGATCCCAGGACCCTGAGATCATGACCTGAGCCGAAGGCAGCGGCCTAATCCACTGAGCCACCCAGGGGCCCCTAAAAATGGTTCTTTTTAGCGACATCAAATTTTGCAAATTTTGGACAGGGGTTCTTCTTCAAAATACAAACAGCCACATGCCTTTCCTTTAAGACATACTTTCATGGTAACAGCGTTTTAATATATTACTCTTAAAAAAAAAAATTCCTCTAAAAGATAGGTTAGTCATGTCTCTGATTTGTACTTTTTAGTAACTTCAGCTTCAGTGCTGAACACCAGCAACTGTTCTTGTTGATCATATACTCAGAAGATACTTGAATTCCAGCCAGCTTCTGGCAAGATTAGCTGCCAACATGGCTACCGAAGGCCAGCTTGCCAAAGTTATGTTCATTTTTAGGGAAAAAAGAGAAATTTAAATAGCTGGTTTCTTGACTTCCATTGTTTTCCTCTTCTACCTATCTAGTTCCCATTGTAGATGAGTAATGAAAAGAAGGCTTTACAATTTTGAGATTCTCTGAAGGGAGGAAAATTTCACGGTAGCAGCCAACTCTTTGAATGTTCTTTGCACAAAACAGCATTACGGTGATGAATAAGAAATGATCTGTTTCGTTGGACCTTCATTGTGCCTTTGGGGAAGATAAAACTTGAGATTCTGTGAAAATGTATACGCAGGGTGTGTGTGTGAGAGAGAGAGAGAGGGCACGCGTGCTCGGTTTAGAAAAGACAACGAAGAACTTGGAAGTCATCTTGGCATTTTATGACCATTAGAAATGGAGGGCGCCTGGGTGGGTAAAGCCTCTGCCTTCAGCCTAGGTCATGATCTCAGGGTCCTGGGATGGAGCCCCACATCTGGCTCTCTGCTCAGCAGGGAGCCTGCTTCCCCTCCCTCTTTGCCTGCCTCTCTGCCTACTTGTGATTTCTCTGTCAAATAAATAAATAATTTTAAAAAAAATGGCTACATGTATGCCTGGTAGGCAGTAAAAGAGCGTTTTCCATCATCAGTGTTTTCAAGTAGAAACATTAGTAGCAGGAAGGGATTGTGCTGGTTTTTATTTGTATGAACTGAGGCATGAGTGGAACCTGAATTCAGATTTGAATTCAGTTTAAAATCTGCCCCTGTTGATCATTAGCTTTGTCACCTTGGTCGGGTCACGGAACTTCTCTGTCCCTGGGTTTTCTTCATCAGTGACAACAGAGGTTAAAATTTAATATTGAAGTATGTAATGTTGGTGAATCAGCCCAGTGCCTAGCACAGGGTCAAAGCATTCATAAAAAATTAGCAGTTATTATTATGATCACTCATATAGATAGCCTAATCTTAATAAATTAATTGTTCTAATTATTAACATACCACTCTCTGAAAAACAGACTCTTGGGAGAGAGCACTGGATTTAGAAGGAAGAAAATCTGAGAACTCTGTTTAAGTGTCAGAAGACATGATTTTCCTCATAATGTGGACTTTACTAGCAACTTAAATGCCACAGGGATAAGGAGTCTATAAGGTGATGCCCTATAAATGAGAAGGATTCGGGGCGCCTGGGTGGCTCAGAGGGTTAAAGCCTCTGCCTTCCGCTCAGGTCAATCCCCGCATTGGGCTCTTTGCTCAGCAGGGAAGCCTGCTTCTTCCTCTCTCTCTGCCTGCCTCTGTGCCTACTTGTGATCTCTGTCTGTCAAATAAATAAATAAAATCTTCAAAAAAAAAAAAAAATGAGGATTCCCCAAATCCCTAATGCAAATGTGCCTCAGTGTGTATCTACCTGCAGAGGAAGAAAGAGGAGGGAATAAAGGAGGGAGAGACTGAAATTAGTCCTCTGGAAGAAGGATCATGTTAAACTACACTGATCTCTTTTCACTTCCTCAAATGGCTGAGTAAACCTTGTCCTCAGGCCTTAGCAGATGCGCTTCTGTCTTCCTGCACATTGCCTTTCTCAACACATTCTGAAGCTAACTTGTTTTTCGTCTTTTTCCTGTGGGATATTTCAGCTTCAATAACATCTCAGAATGTTGTCTCATAACCCTAACGAAAATAGCTCCTGCTCCCCATTATTCTTTTTCTCAGCCTGTTTTGTGTTTTCTTATTGGGATTATTTTTCTGATTACTTAAAAAAAAAAAAATTAATCTCCTTTTCAACTAGATTATTAGGCTCCCTGATGGGAACTTAGCTTTCATCTTTTCTGTCATATTCCCAGCATTGAACTTAGAGTCAGAGCACGGTACACTTTGACAAAGTAGGAAGTACTCAGTAAATGCATGTGGTTGGGTTTTGGTTTTGCTTTGGGTAACATTTAGTCCTTTCGTCAGTACCTAGGGCAATTGCAAAAAGTTTCTAAATTTCCCTGTGCTCTTGAGAAAATTGAAGCTAATATCTTAGCTTTTACATAATCATCAAAGTTACCACAGAGGAATGAAGTTACATGGATTTATTACCATGACCTTGGTTAATGTTTCACATTAAGCCAAATGGGAGGCTAATCACATTTGAGAATTTCATTAATTGAATGGGTATGAATAGTAATTCCATGACATTTGCAAACTAAAGTATACAGTATTCATGTAAATGTACTTCATCTCAGTGGTCTACCACTTTAAAATTTTTGGAGTCAGGATCTTGTCATCATTAGTAAACAGTTTATGCTTTTGTTGTAACCTCAACAATGCAGGGGTTAGCAATTCATTTTCTTAGAGATCCAGATCTCTTCACAGAAAAAAAAAAAAATCTTCTGACCTGTGAAAAGAGATGACAATAGGAGAAATAGAAGAATAGGAGAAATAGAAGAATTATCTCTGCCAGCTAATGCAAGCAAATAATACAAGATAGAACTCTTCCCATTGGTCCTTGGCCTCAGAAGTCCATCACATCTTGCTTTTTTCTGAAAGTGTGGGCCTGAAGAGTGTGGCAATGGGATGTCTATCTATCCCTGGCAGGTCAGGAGGAAACAATGGGAGTCAAACTTGCCATTGGCTTCTCATTATCCTATACATGTGGAGGGTCATTTGAAGTCTTGAGGGTTTGGGATGGAACATAGATTTATCTAGAATCAGGGTAGCCTTGGGATACTGTGAGAAATTGTTTTTTCCCAAGAGCATTGTTTTTATATGAAGATTTTCTACAGAAATAGATGACCACTTTGGGATCCAAGATGCCACTCCTGAATAGGCTTATGACTCTTACCCTTTTGGCTTTAAAAGAGAAAACACAAGAAAAAGAAAATACAAGAAAAAGATTGAAACAGAGTACAGCATCAAAAAAGCAAACTTTATAAATACAGGGGAAAAGGTGTTAAAGGAAAAGGGTGACACCTTTTTGTGCACTTATTTGGCATAAACTGGAAAAAGACAAAAACTGAAGAGTAGATAAAAAGCGTGAGTTCGGAGCGCCAGGGTGGCTCAGTCAGTTCAGCATCTGACTCTTGACTTCAGCTCAGGTCATGAGCTCAGGGTTGTGAGATGGAGCCCCGAGTTGGACTCCACACTGGGTGTAGAGTCTGTTTAAGAGTCTCTCCCTCTCCCTCTGACCCTCCGCACCACCTCCTCTCTCCCTCTCTAAAAAACTAATAATAATGAAAATGTTTAAAAAGCACAAGTTAATCCAATTTAACTAACTTTCCCATAAGCAATGCACGCATATTTGGAATAAGAATTCTGAGGATAAAAGTGAATGATCCGGAATGAGTTTTGGTAGACATCAAGTTGCAAGTTACATCTTAGAACTCTACAATGAGGAATGAAATATTAAGGTGTAGAAAAGGAAATATTTGTAGCTGAACATGGGAGGTAGCTTCAAGGACAAAACTATAAAAGACCAGCTAATCACATTGTAGCAACCCAAGAGATCCAGGGTACATCTTGTAATAACCTATTCTGGAGTTATGGAATGGCCTGCCAGCTGTTCCTGACTGAAGACTACTTGAGGCAGAATGACCCAGAAAGTCCATATGGTACCAAAGGCAAAAGCCTAATTAGATATATTACTTCTAACTGCATAAATCCACACTCCCAGAAGGAAGCAGATTAATTGTAATGCACATGTGGGGAGGGTGACTTTCAAAAACACAAGAATTCTGGAGGCTAAAACATGTTACTCTTGAATAGTGGTTATCTTTGGGTGGGAGAATTTAAAGTGACCGTTATTTGTGTCTCTCTCTGCAGTGGGTTCATGCAACTTCTGTAATGAAACAATTTTGCCATTTTGCTCTTATTAATACAAAGAATGATGGAAGAATTGTGACTCTTTCTATAAGCTACATTACACATCAGTTGAAAGTCCCATCTCATATTGTACAAGAGCCAAAAGTTAATATATTTGTTGCAAATATTCAAAAGATCTTTGCCAAAAGTCACAGTAGAGTTGTTGGGTTGTTTGTTTTTTTTAATGCTTTATTATTTAAACCTGGAAACAGGTCTCAACATGATTGTGCAATTAAAAGCTACATCTGATTATTAGTCAAGGACTTTTAAAATCTTATTTTGTTCAAAAGGGAAGGGGATAGCACACAATTATGTGTGTGTCGGGCTCTTCCTCTCCATATTATGGGGGTTCTTAAGGACAGAAACTTTGTATCCTCACTGAGGTGTGAACTGAACCTTCCTCAGGGTGATTGAGTTTAAAATGCCAACACTTTTGGAACACTGAAAAAAAAAATTTAAAAAATAAGTGAATAAAATGCCAACACTTGTGACAATGGGCCTGAGGCCCTTTTAGGGATAGAGTTGTGCTTCCTGGTAATTTTGTACCATGCTACTCCTGCTGAAAAGCTCTCTGGGAAGATTAGGGATCCCCTAGGATATGAGTTGGTGGGGGAAAAATACCTCTCTCTCCTCTTGTGAATCTTATCGGAATAAAAAATTGCAATGCATTTGGTATCTCCCATACATTTTACATTCATTTCACAAGAATATAAACATTCTGGTTATTGATTTATGATACTACAATTAAGGTGCATTCAGTCTGTAACTTTTGTTCAAAGCCTCTATTCTACTGTATTTTCTAGGATTTACATCATGAAGATTGGTCTTAGTCCATAGATGAAAGGTGGGGTGGGGGGTGCAGAGGAAGGAGGAATGAAGGAAGAGAGAAAAAGTAACAAAGATTTTCTTAAAAAACATCTTTCGTTTGCATGAGACTTTACAGAATAATCCCCTCCCCACCACGCCAAAAAAAAAACCAAAACAAAACTGTAATTTGGAAAGCAGTGATGGAATTTTATGTTTACTTTAAGAGATCTAGAAGTGTGCATTTCTTCAGAGAACTTTAAAAATGCAATCCAATTAGTAGAGAAAATTAGTATCTTCTCAAACTTCAGTCACCTTACTTATAAGAAGAACTTAGGCTAAATTATTCTGTAAATCTTAACTCGACCTAATCAAACAACCAAGCTTTGCAATTTCTTCATAGTTACTGTTTTGAAAATTCATACTGTTATTCAGTCTACAGACTTTCTTTCAAACGGTCTCAGTTGGAGAAGCAGTTCAAAGTCATTTTGAGCTCAGTTAAACTCCTTGCTTTGAGCTGTGATTACTTTCGTGTCCTAATTAAAGGGGCAAGTGGGTCTCCCGCATCTTGTTTGGAAAGTCACAAGGAATCAAGAGCAGGTTGATGCTGTGATTGATAAGCATCTTCATTGGTTTCTCCTGTCCAATAACGTGTGTATCATATTGCTTATTTTTGAATTGTCTTATGGCACAGGATATACTTTCTGCAGCAGGGTGATGGAAAGGGATCATTAAATGAAAAGATTGCATGCTTTGTCTCTGGAGAATGCTTCAACTGCAATGGCTACATGGCAGACATACCATGTGCCTGTTACTATAGAACTGAAAAGCCCTTTCCAGCTGTTTACACTTCGGATGCAAAATGGCAATTTGACATAGACTAACAGTGTGATGTAGGCATCTGCGTAAAAAGGCTACATATGGAGCATGCCCAGTGCGGTGAGTGCGTCCTCCGCCCTCCCCCTCCAGATCTCTGAAGATAAGGCTTGAACTTTGCACTTGCAAATGTCACTGCATACGTTTTGCACTAGGTTTTTTTTTTTAAAGGTTCTCTTACAACTAATTTCCTGTAACAATCCCAGAGAAGAGAATATTGAGAGTGATAAGATGCATCAAGTTTAGAACGAGTTGATGCCCGTCTTTGAATGCACTTGAAGTGTTCTTTATTTTTAAAGCAATATTCGAGTGTTTGGGTTTTTGGTTTTTTGTGGTTTTTTTTTTTTTTTTTTTTTTTTTTTTTTTTTTTTTTTTTTGCACCCCCGCGCCCGGAATGGGAAAATAAGAATTTCCTTGGATCAGAGTCCTCCGGGGTAAGGCGTGAAAGCCCCGGAGGCAGGAAGGGACGGAGAAGAGGGGCTTGCCCAGAGCATGGATAGGAAAGGAGCCGGGGCGCTCCAGGGCTCAGCGCGCACTCAGGATCTGTGCCCGGGGCTGCAGCTGCGGATGAGAAAGGCGCTGTCTGGCTAATGAAGGCCACCTGGATCAGGCTTCTGAAAAGAGCCAAGGGAGGAAGGCTGAAGAATTCGGATATCTGTGTAAGCTCAAGGGCTTTCATCTGGGGGAGACTCTATATTGTCGTTGCTGCTGCTGTCCTTCCAGTGAGTGCTGGCAGGGGCTCCTGCGATTTAGTAATCTGAGCCTGATTGCAAGAGGGAGCGAGGGAGAGTCCTGTAATTTTCTGAGCTCCTTTTCCTATGTTGTTATTTATTGCCAGAGAAGCTATCCCGGGCAAGTGTTTCTTTAGGCAGCGTTTATTAAATGTCTATTTAAAGTTAGGGGAAAAAATGTGTTGCTTGAGGATGGAGTGAAGCCGGCTGCTGTTGTCTTACAGTATTGTCAGTGAAGGTGTCAGGTGAACGGAAAGGTACCAAAGGATGCTTAAGGTTAAAAGGGGAGTCGCAGCAGAGAATTGAAGTTTATAACTCGTTAGGCTTTCTTTTATGTTTTTTAGTTAGTCGTATCTTCTTTCCCGTTGTAAATACTTGATTTAGCTTGCCGTCTCTTCTTGGAGCCATCCTTGAAACCCCTCTATGCCCTTCAGCTGGGCACTGCACCACGGAACCGGTTTAATTATAAAGGAACTTGTTCAGGCTTCCAGAAAGCATAGTCCTTGGAACCCTCAGGCTGGGGAAGGAATGGTAACTTGGTAGGCGCAACTATCCCAGGGAATGGTCTGCAAACGAGAGCACGATGTTTCTAGATGGCTTGCCCCAAAATGGATTATTTTCTCCTCTTTTCAGGAATTTATAGCAGAGTCGAGGAAGCTAACTGCTGTGTCAATGACACTTTTCCAATGCAAACATCATAGATGGAATCTGTTTTAAAATGCAAATTTTTCTCTCAAGGGTTCGGCAGACTCCTACACCAGCCGTCCATCCGATTCAGATGTTTCTTTGGAGGAAGATCGGGAGGCAGTGCGCAGAGAAGCAGAACGACAGGCCCAGGCCCAGCTGGAAAAAGCAAAGGTAAAACCATTTCTCTCCTGCCAAGGTCTTTGCCAGTCGTGCCGGGTCTGTGATGGGCCACCTGTGGAAGTTTCCTTTAAAGCATATGTTTGGACTCTTACAGTATGTCATCGTCTGATTTTAAACAAGTGCAAGAAAGAAAGGGTATTTGATTTCCTTGCTAGAAAAAGGCAGGGTGATAGATAAGAGTGGTCCTGGCTTTTATCTCATTTTATAATCCAACCAACTCGTTTCTGTAGATGGATATTTTATTTAGACACACAGAAAAGGATACCCAAATATACAAAGGGGAAAAATCTGCTTCTGGTAACAGAATGATTTCACGTCATTTTACCAGTAAACCATTCCTCTGCCCAGAAAAACAACTTTCTTCAAGGTGATGTGTATTTTCATAGGCTTGAACAGTCTTTCCCCCCAAATTTTACTCCATAGGTGTTCTATAGTAGTATTTTCGTATATTGAAAAAATAGATTGCATTATGCTTTTCAAAAATAAGCCATGAAAGATTTTATCAGTTAAAAAGTGTTCCTTCCCTTGGAACCTGTCCTTCTCCATCATATAATGGAGTGTGTATCTATGGAAGGGGGACTGGAAATCAGAGATAAGATCTGTAAGTACAGTATTAACCAAGACAGTGGTCGTTTCACTAATTATAACGATGTGAATTCTTTTTCCCATGCAGTCATTCGAATGGCAGCTATTTCTAAAAGCATAGATTGTCGTTCAATTTTACGGTGTCTTGGGTATACCCTTGGGATCTGGGTAACTTGGAAATGAACCCATTTCACATGGTGGTTGGTGTTCTTTTGAAAAAAAAAAATATTGCTTTGTAAAAAGAAGAAGTACTGTGTTGATCTTGCTTAAAAAAAAATCAGGGGTGGCATTAGACACTCTTGCTGGCTGCTTCTTCTGAGATGAGTAAAATCTCTGTGTGTTGCTATGGGAATTGTGACTTGGAGATTCTGGCTGGAATGCATGGACGGCCCTTATGTAATATTCATGACCTCTAGCACAGCTGCCAAAGTAGTTTGCCAGGAACTGCCAGGAGGCCTTGACTTTTAAAAAGCAGTCTTTCCATACATCAGAACAGTGTTCTCACCTCGGCGGGCAGGGCAGTCATTTCCAGATCTGACACCATCTTGACTGCAAGACAAGTCGTAAACAGCGGGAGTGGGGAGCTGATAAAGCTAGGTGTGGCCCGGTTGCCATCGACTAATCTCTCCCAGGTGTCCCCCATTTAAACCATTACGGGAGACACTAGGGATGGAGCTGGAGGGCATAATGCTCCGTGAAAGAAGCCAGCCGCAGAGGGATGAACCCCATGTGATTCCACTTAGAGGAGGCATCAAAAGCAGTCACACCTAGAAGCAGAGAGTGGCTCGGTGGTTGCCAGGGGCTGGGAGGAGGAGGAAGAGGAGGAGAGGAGGAGGAGGAGGAAGTGGTGAGTTGCTAATCAACAGAAAGTTGCAGTTATGCAAGATGAATAAATTCGAGCGATCTGTTGTACAACTTGGTGCCTGGTTAACACAACTGTATGGAGCGCTTCATATGTTAAAAAGGGTAGATCGCTTGTGAAACGTGCTTACACAATTAAAATATAAAATGGAGAACAACAACAGAGGTATGCCTAGCGAAGTTCCTTGCCACGTTTGCAGTGTAGCTAATATATGTCGAGATTGAGAATCTGAATCCTCGTATTTTGTATCGGGGTGCAAAGAAGAGTCTGGAAAAAAAAAACAGTCTGTTCCAGAAATAAGTGTTTTATTTGCACTAATTTATTCATGTGATTTTCACGTACCAAAATAAACCAGTTTCTCAGATTCGTATCACATGATTGTACAACTCACTGTCTTATAGGTTTGGTTTTCAAAGTCTTTAGTTATCTGGTTGGGGAGTTTTTGTCCATAACTGTGTGTTGTAACCCCTCAGTTAAAGTGACCCAGCTGTGTAGAAATTTTATTTTATTTATTTTTTTTTTTTTTTAAATTTTTTTTTTTTTTTTTTAAGATTTTATTTATTTATTTGACAGAGAGAGATCGCAAGTAGGCGGAGAGGCAGGCAGAGAGAGTGAGAGGGAAGCAGGCTCCCTGCCGAGCAGAGAGCCCGATGCGGGACTCGATCCCAGGACCCTGAGATCATGACCTGAGCCGAAGGCAGCGGCTTAAACCACTGAGCCACCCAGGCGCCCCATGTGTAGAAATTTTAAATATCCTTTAACCAGCATGGACCAAAATCCTGTTTCCCAAATCAAACCAGGTTCATGTTACTTGTCGTACAGACTAAAAAGTTTATCATTACAAATAACGTAGTTGAAAGAAAAATGAAGATAATTTAAAACCAAGGCAAAACAATCAAAACATTTTCTGTTTAATGAAAATGGTTTATTGACATCCATTTTTCTTCCTTAAAATTAGGGCTCTTTTTTTTTTTAAGATTTATCTATTTATTTTATTTTATTTATTTTTTTTGTTTAGTCTTTTATTTTTTATAAAGATTTTATTTATTTAATTGACAGAGAGAGATCACAAGTAGGCAGAGAGGCAGACAGAGAGAGAGGAAGGGAAGCAGGCTTCCTGCTGAGCAGAGAGCCCGATGCGGGACTCGATCCCAGGACCCTGAGATCATGACCTGAGCTGAAGGCAGCGGCCTAACCCACTGAGCCATCCAGGCGCCCCAAGATTTATCTATTTATTTTAGAGAGAACAGGAGCAGGGGACAGAGGGGGAGGCAGCAAGAATCTTAAGCAGACTCAGGGCTTAATCCTGACACAGGGCTCGATCTCATGACCCAGAGATCCTGACCTAGGTTGAAACCAAGAGTCGGACACTTAAACAGTTGCCCCACCCAGGTGCGCCATTAGGTCCCTGTCTTAAACCTTTGATGTATTCAAATAAGTTACACTAGGATAGGTGAAAATTTGAATATATTCTGAAAGACCATGAAAGGACTAGAATTTAAGTGTGCTTTATGTGAAACTCATGGCTTGGTAGGTCTGGTTTATTAATTAATTCCAGGACCTCTGAAGAAGAAATGCAAAAGAGGGGTTGGAGATGGCTTTTTCATTAGCTTACTGTCACTTTTTTTTTTTTTTTTTTTTAAGATTTTATTCTTGGGGTGCCTGGGTGGCTCAGTTGTTAAACCTCTGCTCTCAGCTCAGGTCATGATCCCAGGGCCCTGGGATAGGAGAGCCTAGGGCTCCCTGTTCTCTGGGGAGCCTGCTTCTCTCTCTGCCTCTCCCTCTGCCTGCTGCTCTGCCTACTTGTGCTCTCTCTATTTCTCTCTGTCGAATGAATAAGTATAATCTTTAAAAAAAAAAAAAAAAAAAAGATTTTACTCTTAAGTAATCTCCGCATGCAGCGTGGGGCTTGAACTCACGACCCTGAGATCAAGAGTCCCGTGCTCTTCTGACGGAGTCTGCTGCCAGGTGCCCCTCATTAGCTTATTTTCTCCCTTCCCCTCCCACCAGGCCTTTATGTCAGTACGACTTTGTGGGCCCTGTTTTAAAAGGAAGCTTTTAAAGTTTAAAAATACATGAATTCATCGTTTAATTTTAGATAGTCGAAAACACTTCGCACGACCATCTTGGAAGAATCAAAAGTTTCCCACACTTCTGTTGTAATCATTATAGATAGCATCCCTCCGGCAGGCAGACTTTCTCAGTGGGCGCTGTATCTCACTGCCCCCGCAGATCACGTGTGGTGAGATCCCCAGGAGAGGGCCTGGAATAAACCTCAGCAGCCCTTTCAAATCCTGGCCCTCTTTAAGTAAGAACGACATTACCCATTAATTGCCCTCAAGAACGGGTCTGTGAAATAAGGCGACAGGCGAGGAGTACAACTAGAGACGTTGCCTTTCGAAATTAAGTGACCTACAAAAGGTTCTCTAACCAGGCACTCTGTGATTCCTGTAAAAGCCAGTACATTTCGTTGTGGTTTCTCTTCAACTGGTAAACTCTACAGTGAACAAATTATGTATTAATTTTCAGACAAAGATAAATCAGCTGACCTGATTTTTTTTTAAGTTAAGTTGGTGTTTTCTTTTTTTTTTTTTTTTTTTTTTTTTTTAAAGATTTTATTTATTTATTTGACATACAGAGAGATCACAAGTAGGCAGAGAGGCAGGCAGAGAGAGAGGAGGAAGCAGGCTCCCTGCAGAGCAGAGAGCCCGATGCGGGACTCGATCCCAGAACCCTGAGATCATGACCTGAGCCGAAGGCAGCGGCTTAATCCACTGAGCCACCCAGGCGCCCCAAGTTGGTGTTTTCATCCCAAAGGCACGTTTTATTTTGTTCCTTTTCAGTTTTGCCATTCTTTGCGAATCTTGCCTTATTTAAGCTGGTGCTCTTTGATGTTTTTGTCTTCGAGACAAGTAATACATGGACTTAATTTACTCCCAGAGTGATCTTTTTTAAAAGGCCTCTTTATTGGGGTGTAATTCATTCACACATTGAAAATATACAATTTGGTGGTTTGGGGAATATTCACAGAGGTTGCAACCATCATTACGATCAACTTTAGAACATTTTCACTACCCTTTAAAGAAATCCCGTGTTCAGAGATAGGACTCGCGCACCTTTTTCCCAACCCCCTAGTCCTAGCCACTCTCCAACTTTCTGTCTCTGTAGATCTTGCATATAAATGGAATTGTGCAGTAGGTGGTCTGTTGCAACTGGCTACCTTCATTTAGGGATGTTTTCAGCGTTCACCCTGCTACAGTATATGTCAGTACCTCAGTCCTGTTTTTTGCCCTGTAATATTCCATTGTATGTATATATTTATCCGTTATCATTCTGTGGACATCTGGTTTGTTTCCACTTTGAGCTATTGTGAATAATGCTGTGATGAACATTCGCTGTACAAGTTTTTGCATGAACATATGTTTCCATTTCTCATTTGTATATATCTAGGAGTGGTGAAATTGCTGGGTCATCGGACCACCTTTTTTTTTTTTTAGGTTAATTGAAAGAATAACTTTTTTCTTTTCGCTCTTATTCCCCAGAACTGATGCCTTCCGCTCTAGGTGCAGAGACTCTGAGTTAGGAAGTCCGAATGTGGAAGGGATTGGCACAGACTTGAAGTAGGCTCAGTGCAGTCTTCTTAGTAGAATGGGTTAACGTGAACTTTTAAATTGACTGTTCTCTGATGAGTGCATAGCGCCTTGGTAGGGAAATGGTATTAGGCACCCTTGGTGAGTACACAGGCTACAAGGCCAGAGGCACAAAAAAGAAATAAGCAGACTGCAGAAAGCTTCTCCTGTTTGTTTGGGGAGAAAAGTCTTGGCCTTAGATCCTGCTGATAGAGTAGAAATACTGTCGGGGAGTCAGGAGCATCAGGGTGGGAAGGAAGACTGCCCCCTACTGGCGGGAACATAAAGCCCTTCCAGAATAGACATAAGAGTTCAGCTGAAAAATAGAAAAGTGGCCAGTGGCCTAATAAGTAATGTAAGCGAATGCCAACATAGGAAATGGCTGGCAGCAAGAAAATGTGGAACCTTCTAGAGAAAGTTGGGTTTTTGTTTTTTGTTTTTTGTTTTGAGATCTTGCCAACTTGAAAATGTCTTAATTCTAGCCTCACATTTAATTCCTAGTTTGGCTAGTTACAATATTCAGGTATGATGGCAGTGGTTCTTTGGAACTTTAAAAATGTGATTTTGTTGTTTCTGCCTTCCAGCACTGTTGATATGCTGACCAATGTCATTGGGGTTTTGAGGGTTTTGTTTTTTAATTTTCTGCAATATGTCAAGGACTGCTCTGCCTTTGGTATTTTGACATTTTGCCTTGGTGCAGCTCTCATTTATTATGGCGGGCTTCTCATATGAATATTCTTTATGAAGAGCCAGTCACTTCAGTTCTGGAAAGGGACTGATTTTTATTTTGATCATTTTCCCCACTGTATATTCTTCTTTTCTGGATTTTCTAGTTTAATAGGAGGTTTCTTTGGATTTTTTTGTTTGTTTGTTTGTCTCTCTGTTTTACTGTCTAGTCTCTCTCCATTTTACCTTCAAATCCATCCATTGAAATGCTTATATTTGACAATTTCTGATTCCCAAGAGCTTTCTTCTCCTCTCCTCTTTTGTAGCTTCACTGTTCTTATTCCATTGCTGTAATATTTTCTCTTACATCCCATGAGCTATTCATTTTAATTTTTCAGTACTGTCACTGTTCTTCAATCTTTTAAAATTTGGAATTATGTTTACATACTGGAGACTCTTCAGGGATGTGCTTTTTGGTAGTCTACAGGGTCTTGATCTTAAATATGTATAAAGCCCACTGGAAGTTCTAAGTGCAATAGCAAAGGTTCTTAGCTGCTCATCTTTTGTAGGTGGATTGGAGGGGAACGCCTTTCCTTTTGCCTGGTTCATGTTCTCAGACTAGAGTCTCCAGCCTCTCGGTACTTGGTGTTCTCACGCTTTCTACTTTGTTAACTGCCACTGTCACTTTCTATAGTCTACATTTTTGTCGACTCTCCTCGCATTTCCTGTTCTTTTTGTCTGTGGGTTTATACTTTCTCAAAAAAAAATATTTTTAGGAAGAAGCATATGTTCAGTTGACCATGTTTTATTCCCCCATAGTCATCAGTAAACATGTTGTATATGAAAGAGAAAATGTGTTTCTCCTATTGTCTTCATCCATAAAAGCCTTAGACAGTGGGAGAATCTGACCCAATTAGAAAGACTCCCTGAACCAGCCTTTTCAGAAGAAAGAAAAAAACAAAACAAAACATGAATATGTGTATTCGCCTTCAGCCTGAAGATGACCTTTTAATTCCAAAAATGTTAAACATGTTTTTAGAAAACCTGTCTGATTGAGCAACTTCTGTGGGAGGTAAGGACGAAGCGTATGTACATACTTTCTCAAACCTATCGGAGAGACTATTAGAATCCAGAAAACATATGACAGGTATTAAATGAGAAAGCTGCTCACAGGAAAACACCATGTTTCATGGGTAAAAACCCAGCAGAAAGTGCTCATCATAGAAAACACACGGTAGACCTTCTTAGGACGCTATTTTAGGCTAAACTCATTTTCCCATCATTGATCTCAATGCTGCCTTTCAGTTTTGTTTTTTTTTTAAGATTTTATTTATTTATTTGACAGACAGAGATCACAAGTAGGCAGAGAGGCAGGCAGAGAGAGAGGAGGAAGCAGGCTCCCTGCTGAGTGGAGAGCCTGATGCGGGGCTTGATCCCAGGACCCTGAGATCATGACCTGAGCCGAAGGCAGCGGCTTAACCCACTGAGCCACCCAGGCGCCCCTGCCTTTCAGTTTTTGCATGGAAAAATGGTCAGCTCTCTTCGGCTCATAGCAATTACCTTCCAAATAGAAGTAGAAGACTGCCTAATAGGTCACATCTCCAGTAGCTTGGGTTAATTTAAATACACATTAGCTTAGATTGCTCTTTTTGCCTACCTGTAAGAAATCAAAAACTCATACATGTGACTGGGAGGTATAACCCTGAACACTGGTGCTTGTAATCCTGCTCATCACACTTGGTAGGTGACCGTAACAGTAACAACAGTAATGACAACATCTGTTGCAGGATCTCTGTTCAGCAGCCACTTGGAAAGTAGAAAAGGAAATGCAAAGCTCTGTGTCTTCAGAGCATTTGGAAATACTTCTGAGCGGTTATGACCACGAAGTCCATACAGCATTGGATGGGTGCCTGGACTGTCTTTGACACCCGAAAAAAATCCTCCTTTGTTCTCTCCGTTAGTTTTAGCCACAGAGCAAACTGCTCTTGTCACCTTAAAGCCCCCACCATTTTTCCTTCGGTCCCAGTTCTCTTCTGTGCATCGCTGGCCCGCTGGCAGGTTGCCTGGTGACCAAGTGTTCTGGGACGGCCTCCTGCAGGTGTGGAGGTTGGCACCTCTGAGCTTGGGGGGGGTTCCTTTTCCTCCTCTAGGTGGTCTCTCAGCCCTCCGCAGGCTGGTTGGCTCCTTCTCCTGTTGGTTTCAGGGCTACAAGCACTCCGAGTAAGCGCAAGCCCCACTGGGGAATATTTGCATCCTTTCTGTGTCCTGTTTGCTGAGGCCTCGTTGGTGACAGCACACCATGGCTAAGCCTGGAGTCTGTGTGTGAGGGGATGACCCTAGGACCTGGATTCGCCTGGTGACTGGTTGCAGCCTTTTTCTGCAGAGTCTCCCATCTTTTTTTTTTTTTTTTTTAAAGCAGAACCTCCTCTTCTAGTTTTTTTTAAAGATTTTATTTATTCATTTGACAGACAGAGATCTCAAGTAGGCAGAGAGGCAGGCAGAGAGAGAGGAGGAAGCAGGCTCCCTGCTGAGCAGAGAGCCTGATGTGGGGCTCGATCCCAGGACCCTGGGATCATGACCTGAGCCGAAGGCAGAGGCCTTAACCCACTGAGCCACCCAGGCGCCCCAGAGTCTCCCATCTTTTTCTCCCTTCCCCTTCTGGAAAAAGAGATACCTCCTTACCTTCTAAGAGAAACACCTGTCTTCCTTCCCATCTTTCCCTTCCTGTCAGTGCCACCTTCCTTATAACAGGTTTCGTCCCCATTTCCAGTTCTTCGTTTCTTCCCCACCTCCCTGAAACTACTTTCTGTCTTGGTCTCTCTACATAGTGAACATCTGCCATGACCTAATGAAGCCAACTGACCTTTCATCAGGTGTTCCCTTGACTTCTCCCTATGCCTCACCTTGTTCTTCTTCCCTACCAAGTTCCCTTTCTGCCTACAACACAAGCCTATTGCTGCTCCTTCTCTGGCTCCTTTTCTGTCTCTTTCACTGCTGCTTTCCTGGAAGCCCATCCAGCCACGTGCTCAGTGCTCGGAACTCGACCTTGTGACTTTCATGGCGTTAGGCATGCCATTGACTTTCAAACCCTTGGGTTCCTCAGGAGCTGCTGCAGAGGCAGAGGGGGCCCCGGCAGGTTGTGTTCTGTGCATTCCTTCTGGAATCAGTCAAAGCAGCTCCCTCCATTCATCTGATGCATTGGGACTCCCGTGTATGTTTCACTTGAGCCACGCAGGTGCCCCTCCACAAGGACTTTTAAACCACTGCTGTCTTTCCCCTTCCCGTCTTGCACTTCCCGCAGCTCCTACTTTTCATCTGAGGCTCTGCCCAACCTCTCTCCCTGGTGTTAATGATGTCACGTCCTCTTCTCTCTGGCATCCTTATCCGTTCTGCACACCTCCCCCCCCCCCCACCATTTAAAATTGAGCTCTCCACTTTTTCTTTCAAACCCTTTCTTCTCTGCGTTTTCTGACCTCTGTCAAGGTTAACTTCATCCTCCGGAGTTAGTCCGAGGGTTGGCAGTTTTCTTCTGTAAGGGGTCAGATAGGAAGTATTTCCGGTGCCTCCAGTCTTGTGGTCAGTGTCACAGCCTCCCAGCTCGGGGCTGCCCGGACTCTGATTCCATCTCTGCCTTGGACGGGCTGCCTGACCTTTTGGCGAGCTGCCTGTGAAGTTGTAGTTGCGGTGATTGTTGTGTGAGCTGATACCTGGTACGTGTCAAGTGCAGGGTTCCCATTTGGAACTACTGGTACCCATAACTCCCGCCCTCAAGTTCAGCGTCCACTGGGGAATCTGTATTAAAAGTTAAGAAACCACTCTCCATTTCTCTTTAATGAACACTGTGTCTATTTGGTGGCAGTCGTATTCACATTACTCATTTCTAACTTAGTAGTGAGTGCTGTGCGACCAATCTGTAGGTGCAGTGACTTCAGCAGCCCTGCATGGGGAGTAACGGGCATGCACTTGATCACGTGACCTTTACAGCAGCTCACCGCATCAGGTCAGGTGGCATCCCATCCAACCCATGACCAGGGCCCACATCCTGTCTCCCGAACAGGACTTTGAGCCCCTTCAGAGTAAAGGTGTTCTCTGTGCTTCATCTCACTGTACAGATTCCTACCTTCATTATCAAGAGCGAGCTAACCTGCCCTTGTGCTCTTCTCACATCTTCTAACACCTGAGTATTTTAGGAATAAAATTACATATCGCTCTGTACGTCTTTATGGTTATATTTATCTGGACAATCTACCTAGGAGTATGGCTAAGGGTTATAGGGTTTTTTTTGTTTGTTTTTTTTGTTTTTTAATTTTTTTTTAAGATTTTTATTTATATATTCGACAGAGAGAAATCACAAGTAGACAGAGGCAGGAAGAGAGAGAGAGGGAAGCAGGCTCTCTGCTGAGCAGAGAGCCCGATGCGGGACTCGATCCCAGGATCCTGAGATCATGACCTGAGCCGAAGGCAGCAGCTTAACCCACTGAGCCACCCAGGCGCCCTGGGTTATAGGTTTTAAAGAGAGCCTGATTATCTAATTCAGCACTCTTTGAGTGGTTTATGATTTTATTCACGGAAGTTCTAGAGGGCTGAAATTTGCCCACGTTTAAAACTACCCTCTTGTGCAAGAACCCTTATAAGGACTGTTAACATAATACAGACTTCTGGCTATTTCAGAGCCATAAATGGATTGGGAAGGGTTATTATAAACTTTGCAGCTCAAGCTTTTTTTTTCTTTTTCCTTTGAGAGCTGTAACTGAACATCTTTGTTGTATCATTATAAACACAGCTATAAATACATGATTTTTCTCCTTTTTCTTTGCCCAGTTTGAATGGGGGAACACAGAAAGACCTTTCCAGGCTGCTTAAAGTTGTCATCCTCCTGCTCTACTCTTGAGTTTGGCCCCCAACAGCTAAATGAAAGATGACGGAAACTGGGAAACAGTAGAATTTATTCAATTAGTGAACATTTGATGAGTGATTATGCTGTTGAGCTAGGAGCTAGAAGAAGGGGAATCAAAGATGTGTTAGATGTGGTTTCTCCCTCAAGAAACCCAGGGTCTAGTGATGATGCCGGATGTGTGTGTCACTGGTTGAGGGTGATGTGGCAAGTGTTAAACTAGCAGCAGCATGGCCAGGTGGTGCTTTGAGGGTCCTGACCAGGTGACCCTCCGTTCTGGTGGGGGGAGGGGAAGGGCTGGAAGACACAGTGGGGCAGGTGGGATCACAGATGCCCCCACTGATACGTGAATGTCTCCTTGGAGGCACAACCTTTGTTAACCCGCAGCACGCATTCGAAGGTTAGCAGGATTGATTGCTAACCCAGGGCTCCAACAAGGGCTGTTCTTTTGGTTTAATTTTGTTTAAATCCTACTTAGTTCCAATTTACTGTGAACTAACCACATTAAAGTTTTTTTTTTTTGTTTTGTTTTTACCTTCTTCACCGTTTTGAGAAGTGCAGTGTAGTAGTGTTAACTGTGTTCCCATCGTTACGTAACAGATCTCTAGAACTTTTTCATCTTGCAAAAATGAGATTTCTATACTTACTGGACAACAGACAACAGCTCCTTATCCTCCCTACCCCCAGCCCTTGACAACCACCATTTTACTTTGTTTTCATGATTTTGGCTACTCTAAGTACCTCAGATGATTGAATCATACAGTATTTGTCCTTTGCTGACTGGCTTACTTGACTCAGCATGATGTCCTCAAAGTTCATGTCTAAGTCAGGGCCAGAATTTGCTTTTTTTTTTTAAAGACTGAATAAGATTCCATTCTATAAATACACTGTATTTTCTTTTTTTCTTAATTTTTTATTTTTTATTAACATATAATGTATTATTAGCCCCAGGGGTACAGGTCTGTGAATTGCCAAGTTTACACACTTCATAGCACATACCTTCCCCAATGTCCATAACCCCACCACCCTCTCCCTATGCACCCCCCGCCCCCGCCCCTGCAACCCTCAGTTTGTTTTGTGAGATTAAGAGTCTCTTATAGTTGTCTCCCTCCTGATCCCATCTTCTTTCATTTATTCTTTTCCTACCCCCAAACCCCCCATGTTGCCTCTCAACTTCCTCATATCAGGGAGATCATATGATAATAGTCTTTCTCTGACTTATTTCACTAAGCATAATACCCTCTAGTTCCTTCCACGAATATGCTGTATTTTCTTTATCCATTCATCTGTCAATAGCCATTTGGGTTGCTTCTGTCTCTTGGCTATTGTGAATAATGCTGTGGTGTTGTTGTTGTTGTTGTTGTTGTTGTTTTTATCTTGGATTTTTTTTTTTTAGTGGTCTTGTTAAGCTATTCTATCAGCAATGAGTAATTAAAGGTGATGTCATACAGTGTCTCAGTCCTGAGCTTTCCAGTGTATTTTACTTTGCTTCATCCTTTGCCACTACTGAGCGAAGAAGGGAGGGCAGATAGAGTTACCCCACTTTATGAATGAGGAAATTGATGTGGATATAGAAGGCTCTTGCCCAAGGTTGTTCATTGAACTCTCAAGTGGCAGAATGAGGACAAGGACCTAGGTTTTTTTTGGTAGGATTCTCTTACATTCTTTCACCTAATCAGTGAGCACCTCTTAGAAAGATGTAAACCAAGAACACACTAATGTTGCCTCTTTGTTTAATGCTCTGCAGGGATTAAAAGACGAACACAATTTTTTTTCTTTAATGACGGAAGCAAAAAAAAAAAAAGACAACCATTGCAACAATTTTAAAAATAAAAATGCCACCTCTGCTATTTTTATTTATTTATTTATTTATTTTTGGGCTAGATTATTTATTTATTTTTTATTTTTTTATTATTTTATTTTATTTATTATTTTATTATTTATTTATTTTATTTTATTTTTTGAGTTAGATAGCACAATTGGAGTTTCACAAACAAAATATTCATCTTTATTCCCACATTTTAAGTTTTGCTTATGGTCCTTATGCCACTGATTTGGAATGAGTACAGTTTTAAGAGAGGAATTTTCAGGATGTGTATGTGTACTCTATTCTTGGTTCAATGGAATGTGCTTGAAAATATTTAAGTAGGATCTTCCTAAAGAGAAATGGAAAAATAACCAAATATCTAGGAAACACGTTGTAAGAAGGATGTTGAAGAAACAGTTTAAGTAGGCCAAGGGAGAAAAGATCGAACTTAACGATGAAACTGTTTGAGAAGAGGTTTCCCAAGTTTCGTCCTATTCCTACCAAAAAACAAAACAAAATAAAAAACCCAAAAAAACAAAAACAGGAAGGGTCTAAAAATCATAGCAAAAAATATAAAGTTAAATGTTAAAATTGGCTAGAGAAGGTTGAGAATATGTTGTCAAGAAAGACTGGGAAACTGCCTCAGTGATGGTTTAAAAGAAATTTTTGTAGCTTAAACAAGCGTTGCTCTTGTCTTTGTAAAAACTAATCCCTGGGGGCACCTGGCTGGCCCAGTGGGTAGAGCATCCAGCTTTTGATCCCAGGGTCCTGAATCTGAGCCCCATGGTGGATGTAAAGATTACTTAAAAAAATAAAAATGAAAAGGAAACAAGATTTGTAAAAAAACAACTAAACCCTCTCTTTAGGAAAGGAGATGAAGGACTTAATTAACTGTCAATTATTTATGTTCTAGTGACTCTCTGCTAATAGTTCTTTCTACTGACACTTGCAGGAATGCCCATTGCTTTAAAACAAACCAAAAAACAAAGACAAATAAAAAAAAGTGTCCATTCTTGAAGATTGGAGGCTGACACCATGCTTCCCTACTCTCTCAAGACCAGGCCAGGAAGAGTATTTGGCAGGAGCTGGGCAAAAATGTAGGCAGTCAACTCTTCCAGTCTTTTATGCTTTTTGGTTCCATTCCCTGGACCTTAAACAGTTTAACTCTCCCTTTTGTCTTCTTAAAGGAACGGTAGTCATCCTTGAATGAATTCGTAACTGGACCAATTTTAATCTTACATTGGAGTCAGCCTACATTCCTTATGGATGAAAGTCATGATACAAGTTTGTTTACAAGGCAACACAGCATCACACTTTCGCCCAGAATTAAAGCCAGTCTTTGGCATATGCCACTTGCTGAATTGTGCGAGTCGAGGGAGTCTGGATCATGTCACAGGTCCCCTAATGGGTGCACACAATGAGTATAGAAATCATTGAAAGGTGATGATGTTCACATGCTAAATCACTGCATTATTCATAGAACATGCATACATTTTTGGTCACCTCTCTTGTGGTGAGCGTGATGCTGGAAGATAGGAAATGAGTAAGTCTTGCTCCCCGATCTCTAGGAGCTCCATCAAAGAGGACCTATAAATGTACCAAATCACCTTATTCATCTCATGCCTTTGAAATGAGAGAGGGAAACTGAGCAGACGGGGGCGGGGGTGGGGGGTGGAGGGGCAAGTTTCACAGCTCCCATGTGCACTAAGGTTTATGAACTGCTGTCTATTTCATTCCCGTTTGACCACATGCCTCAGAGATGGCGTTTCAGACATAGCAGGGGTATCAGCATCCTCTTATTCAGGGGATCAAAAGTCCACTAAAGGGAAGGCATTTGAGTTTGACTCTGTCCAAAGGGCCTGGGGTTCCAGAAAATACGAGAAGAAACGAAAAGGATTAATTTAAAAACCTAGTCCTTACTTAGACCTTAAAATGGTACTCAAAATTTCTCCTAACTGCCTTAGTTTTATAAAACATGAACCATTTGTTTCTAGTCTCATACTTTTTGCCAAATGTCTTAGTAAAATAAAAGGGCAAGATCTGGCATAAAATGTAGCATCTTTATAATGAAAGAGAGGACTTTGGGGGCACCTTGGGTGGCTCAGTGGGTTAAGCCTCTGCCTTCGGCTCAGGTCATGATCTCAGGGTCCTGGGATCGAGTCCCCCATCAGGCTCTCTGCTCGGCGGGGAGCCTGCTTCCCCCTCTTTCTCTGCCGGCCTCTCTGCCTACTTGTGATCTCTCTCTCTGTGTCAAATAAACTAAAAAAAAAAAAAGAGATAGGACTTTGATGTTTCTTTATTCTTAAAAGAGCATATGTCTATAAAATGTTTTGATCTTCATAAAGGTCAGTCAACTCCTAATAAACTCGAGCCCAAAAAAAAAAACTGAGTTCAAGTTTAAAAAAAAAAACAAAAAACAGGGCACCTTAACATTCTTGACCCTTGAAATAATTTTTTGTACTTCCTGAAATATGTATGCTGTTTCCTTGGCTGAAAAATATTCATTGTAACATCACCAGTAGGGGACTCTTTTTTTTTAAAGATTGTTTATTTTTTTCTTAATAGTGTTCACCTTTTCTGGATCACAAATGTCTGAATATATGATAAAATCGGTGAGCCTTCTGCAGAGAAGTAGTTTCCACGCCCTATAGCTGGGCTGATATTTCCAAGTCTTCACAGACCCCTGAAATCAATGCGTGTTTCCTAAAGGTTTACAAAGTACAAGAACCTTTGTTGAAAACCCAGCGGTCCTCCATGTAGAATGGCAGATGCTGCCGACCTATGGGACATTAACCTCAGGAAGAGGCATGCTTTGCCTTGCTCTAGATACTTGAGATTATCACATACATTTGTCTTGGAGTTTTCCTTTGAGCCATAGTATTTAGTCTAGTGTGGAACCAGAGGTTAGGCAAATATACAATATTCCAAATACTTTCACGTGCTGTCTAGCTGTGAAGGGTGTCCTAGTTTAAACAGTTGTCAGTGGCTCGCCATGTCCAGGTTTTGTTTTGCTTTCAGCGTTTTCAATGACCAATATGAAAATGAGCAAAATGGAAAGATGCTTTCAAGTTGAGCAGATCATGAGAGCTTATTTTTCTGTGGCCGGTCCTGGCTGCCTGCCTCTGTTGGCTTCCTGGTCTGTGAGCTTCTGAGCTGCTTTATCCTGTGTTAACGCCCATAAAATATAATCTGCATATTTACTCTGTTTATTCTTGCCTGGAATATCTGTTTGATTTGGACACTGAGGAGCTGTTTGGAGGGGAGCCTGCCTGCAGGTTACAGAACATTAAGGCTGTCTGTTGCCTAATTGTCCTTTTCCCCCCCAGAGGAGACTGAAACCTCCTGCCATTTTTCTGGCTGTCTTGGAAGAATAATTGAAATATTACTCGTTCACAGCAGCAGGTCTTTTCCCCGCCCGGAGCTCTAGGATTCCATTGAGAGTTTCACTGTATTCAGCAATCATGGGCTCTGGTCTGATGTGGCTCATGCTCTGTCCCACCAACCCTCCCTCTCTCCACCTCACCTCCTGCCCCAAATGTGTGTTCCTGCTTCTTGCAGCCCTTCATGCCCCTTTGGGTTTTGTTTCTCTCCCCAAACGTGTAAACTGGGAGAAACTTGAACTAAGATTGTCCTGTTGACACTTAAAATTTGCCTCCTTTGTGGAAACGTAGTGAGTATTTCTGGAGTCAATGAATCACGTGATGAGGGAGTGCTGGGGAACGTATGACTGGAGCTCAAAACCTTTGGATGTAACCACATTTTGCCATCTGATTCTTGTGATTTAACTGTTTTAGGAGGTTGTGTCTTATCCTCAGAGCTACCTGTGTGTGGCCTTGGAGAGGGGAACTGGGATGTAGAGTTTGTTTCTCCTGTAATTCCAGTGGGTGAGACACAGAATGGCTCGTGGTGACTTTGTGCATTTCTTTTTTTTTAAATTTGACAGAGATCATGAGTAGGCAGAGAGAGAGGAAGAAGCAGGCTTCCTGCTCAGCAGAGACCCCCCCCCCATGTGGGGCTCGATCCCAGGACCCTGAGACCATGACCTGAGCCGAAGGCAGAGGCTTAACTCACTGAGCCACCCAGGCACCCCAACTTTGTGCATTTCTTAGTGAAAAAGAAAAATTGAGAAGTTTTTGGTGGAGATAACTGAGGAAGTTTTTTCAGAAACTCTGTTTGGTGGCGTAGGGTCCTCCTTCACCAAGGCCACTGTGTAGGGTGTGGGGTGATGGAGCACACTGTAGGAAACACATCTGAACAGAGGTGGTCGCTGAGGGAAAAAGGGTGCCCCTCCAAGTGGCCAGATTCCTGACATCTATATGTAAAAGATATCTTGTGTGTATTGTGCAAAACTATTTTCAGAATTCCTAGTCTTTTTCAGGTTTGATCACTTTCTTTTTTGGAATAATTAGTGAAAAAGAGACAGAGTAACATAAAGGACTCAAACATAAGACCTAAAAATGGCTGATGAATTCCTGTGTGTAGACTATCCAATCATTCGATTTGCTCTTGGTTTTGGGTTTTTTTTTTTTTTTTTTTCATTTGCTTTTGTAACATGGGACTATAGCTGAAGGAAAAACTGATTATATGACTTCATCATCATTGGAAAGAGTTTGTCTTCTTGTATACTGGTGAATATACTATAATTGAAGAATGATAAGTAATAGTGACATTTTCTGCAGGTGTTGACTCTAAGTATATTATCATGTAATATAAGTTTATTTAAACAAAGGATGTCCCCCTCCATATATTCTCAGGAAATTAAATACTGCTTTAAAAAGATTATAACCCATGCACCCACGGCCCTGATGAAAGATAGAGAGCATTGTTAATAGCTTTAAAGTCTCCTTTCTGGTACTTGGACTTGACATCTCCCTATCAGATGATTCTTACCCTGAATGTGATGTTTCCCATCTCTTCCTTTTCATTCTGTTTTGTCATACCATACATGTTTACATTCCATATAAAGTACTGCTTCATTTTTGTGTTTTGAACCATTGTTTAAATGGCATTACGATGTTCTTTATTCACTTGCTTTTTTTGTGACATTACCTTTGTTATATTGTTACTTTTACCCATATATGGTACCATAGCATAGGACTCACCACATTGATCTGTCCTCCTAACAGTGGATAGTTGAGCTAGTACACACAGTCCCCCCGTGGAAATTGTTTACTTGTCTATCAGTTACACATGTGCAAATATTTCTCTTGGATATATGTAACCAGCAGTGGAATTTTGGCTCATAAGGTATGTGTGTTTTTACTTTCACTGGATAAAGACATCTGGTCTTTGAAGTGGTTGTCTTGGAGTACCCAGGTGGCTCAGTCAGTTGGGCATCCGGCTCTTGGTTTCAGCTTAGGTCATGATTTCAGGGTCTTGAGATTGAGCCCCACATGAGGCTCTGCACTGGGTGTGGAACCTGCTTGGGATTCTTTCTCCCAAGAAAGAATGCTTTCTTTCTTGCATGCTCGCGCGCGCTCTCTCTCTCTCTCTCTCTCTCAAAAATAAAATAAATTTTAAAGTGGTCATCCTAATTTGTACTTCTGCCATCGTGGGAAGAGAGTTCCCTTTGCTCTGTATTCTCCATATCCTTAATACTGTAGAGTTGAATCTGGCAAGGGGCCAGTTGAGCAGGTGCAGAATTTAAAATCTCATTGTGGTATGGTTTCTATTTCTATGATGGCTTAGGAAATTGAACACTTTTCATGTATTTTCTGACCTTCGTTTTCTTCTCCTATGCATGGCTTTGGATTAATTTTCAATCAGATCATCTTTTTCTATTACTTTGTAGGCAGACTTCACATACTCTGTATCCAATTATTTTTGTTGGTTATTTGTATTACTGAAAGCTCTTAATCTATGGCTGCTCTTTTCACAATTTTGTAGCATTTGAATCAAGTAAGGGTCCTCCATCTCTTCTCTTCCTGCTTGTGCGTCGGGAATCTTGGTTAAGAAATTCGTCCCCACCCTCAGCTCATAACAGAATCCACCTCTATTTCTAATAGTTTTAAAATTTTATCTTGCATCTTTAATTCCTTAATCTCTCTGGAATTGATTTTTGTATATGGAGTGAGATAGAGATCTAATTTTATTCAAGAAATAGCTGATTCTCTCCCCAGTGGTCTGAAATGCCTGTTTACTTGGAAATCAATTTTTTATGTCATGAGTAAGGTTTGTTTCTAGGCCCCTTTTTCTGTGTCAGTGTCCTAATCCTAAATTATTGCCGCTTTAAAATAAATACTGGGAGGGGCACCTGGGTGGCTCAGTCCTTAAGCAGCTGCCTTCTGCTCATGATCCCAGGTCATGATCCCAGGATGCTGGGATCGAGCCCCGAATTGGGGTCCCTGCTCAGCAGGAAGCCTGCTTCTACCTCTCCCACTCCCCCTGCTTGTGTTCCCTCTCACTGTGACTCTCTCTGTCAAATAAATACATAAAATCTTTAAATAAATAAATAAAATGAAATAAAAATACTGGGCATGTCAACCCACTGTATTCCTCAGGAAAGAGTGAGCTATTCTTAGACCTTTGTCCTTCAGATAAATTGTTGATGTCACACTTGTGAAGTTCACCACACACACACACACACACACACACACACACGCATACAATGAAAACAGACCAAAAAACCCCCAAAACACAAACATACACAGCTGAGACTTGGGGTTACATTTAAATCTATAGATGAACTGGGCAGAAAATGCCTTTGTTGTACTCTCGAGTCATCTTATCCATGAATATGAGATATCTTGCCATTAATTTCATTCTTGGGGCATCTGGGTGGCTCAGTCATTAAGCGTCTACCTTCAGCTCAGGTCATGGTCTGGGGTTCTGGGATAGAGCCCTGCGTCGGGGAGCTTGCTTCTCCCTCTCGAGCTCCTCGTGCTTGTGTTCCCTCTCTCGCTGTCCCTCTCTGTCAAAAACAAATAAAATCTTTAAAAAAGAGAGAGAAAAAAAAACTCCTTAAAAATCCATTGAATGTTTTGTAATTTTTTCCATAAGGGTCATGCTTATACTTGTCAGGTGTGTTCCTGGGTATCTTACATATATTTTTAGTTACTACTGTATAGTCAGTCTTTCTGTCCTGCTTTCTCTCAAGTTCTATTTTTGTACATCAGCAAACAAATCATACTTGATAGTACATCAAAATCTTGGTATTTTCCAGTCTTCTTAAATGCTTATTAAATGTTAATAAACTTTCTGTAGATTCCTGGGTTTTCTATCAAACATAGATTGGACAGTCCTATCATGTGAACAACAAAAATTCTATTTCTTCCTCTCCAATCCTTTTAACTTTTCAGTGTGTTCTTATCTTAGTGCACTGGTTAGACCCTCCATGATTAGACCCTCCTTTTGGGTATTTGACAGGTACAGCATCCTGGTCTTTGAGTTTTTATTTTATTTTATTTTTTTAAAGATTTTATTTATTTGACAGAGAGAGATCACAAGTAGATAGAGAAGCAGGCAGAGAGAGAGAGAGGGAAGCAGGCTCCCCGCTGAGCAGAGAGCCCGACGCGGGACTCGATCCCAGGACCCCGGGATCATGACCTGAGCTGAAGGCAGCGGCTTAACCCACTGAGCCACCCAGGTGCCCCTGGTCTCTGAGTTTTTAAAAGAGAACACTTTTATTTTTTACCGTCTGGGTTTTTTTGTTTGTTTTTTTGTTTGTTTTTTTTTACTATTTATAATTGATGTGGGGTTTTTTATAGATACTCTTGTTCATGTTAAGGAAGTTTCCTTCTATCTCTAGTTTGCCAGGTTTTAAAAAAAGATCAGGTATTGATACTGAATCTTACCAAAGGCCTCTTTTTACAGCTTTTAAGATGATCCTGTGATCCTTTCTTTTTAAATTTCTTTAAAATTCTTTAAATTAATAGATTTTCTATGTTAAACTGACTGCATCCTTGGATAAGTAACATTTTCACAATAGCATATCTTTTTTTTTTTTTTTAATATCCTGTCTTTTTTAATATGTGGCTAGATTTGGGGCACCTGGGTGGCACAGTCGCTGATTAAGCTTTTGCTCTGGCTCCGGTCATGATCTTGGAGTCCCAGGATCAAGTTCCTGGGTCCACTCCCTGCTCAGCAGGCAGTCTGCTTCTGCTTCTCCCTCTCCCTCTGCCAGCAGCCCTGATGTTGTCATGCCAGCAGCCCTCATCGCATCATGTTGTCCCTCTCTCCCGCTCGAGCTCTCTCTCTCTCTCAGATGAATAAACAAACTCTCTTGGGAAAAATATGAGGCGGGATTTGACTTGCTAACGTTTAACAAATGATCATGAGAGGAATTGGCCTTTAACTTACCTAATTTGTACTGTTTCCATGTGGTTTAAGATCGAAGTTTGCTGTGCTCATAAAGTCAGTATTTTTGTTTGTTCATTTTGGCTTTTTCCCCCTGGAAGAGTTTCTGCTATGGTCTAATTACTTATTCCTTGACAGTTTCTAGAACTCCCTGGGGAAAACTCCTATAGGTACTGTGGTTTTACTCTTTGGTAGAAAGACTTTCAATTGATTGAAATTCTTTGATTATATTATAGGACAATTCAGGGTTTTCACTCCCCTGTCATTTTAGGTGTTCTAGCTCCTTCGTTCTTTCTGGTTTTTATCTATATTTTCACATATGTTAGTCTAGGTTTATTTATAATTGTGCTATCTTTTAAAATCTTGGTCGTATCTGTCTCAAAGATGCTCACCTATTTGATTAATACATTCAAATAAAATTTGTAGTTTTCTCTATTTCCTGTTTCAGTAATTTTTCTTTTCTTTCCTTTTTTTTTTTAAGATTTTATTTATTTACTTTAAAGATTGAGAGAATGAGCAGGGGAAGGAGTAGGGGGAGGGGAGAAAATCCCCAGCAGACCACACACTGAGTGCAGAGCCCAACCCGGGGCTGGAGGTCAGGATCTTGAGATGGAGTAGAAACCAAGAGGCCAACACAGGCACCTCTCTTATTTTCTTCTCATGTTTTCTTGTTCATTTAAGTCAAGGTTTCTCATACTCTTCTCTGTTGATCATATATACTTTTCATGTTTCTGTTTCTGTATCCCACAAAATACTGATGTGTGGCATTTGTTACTGTTCTGTACTGTTTTCAGTTTTGATTTCTTTTAACTTTTTTTTGGGGGGGGGCAGGGAGCCCATGCGTGAGAGCTGGAGGGAGGGACAGAGGGAGCGAGAATCCCAGGCAGGTTCCACACCCAGCACAGAACCCACAGGGCTCAGTCTCAGGACCCTGAGATCATGACCTGAGCTGAAATCGAATCAGATGCTTAACTGAGCCAGCCAGGTGCCCCACTTAATCTGCTTTTAACACCACACATTAGATAGTAGTAGGAGTAGTAGTTATATTTTTTAAAGTAAATTTATATTTTTTAAAGATTTTCCCATTTAGGGGCGCCTGGGTGGCTCAGTGGGTTAAAGCCTCTGCCTTCGGCTCAGGTCATGATCCCAGGGTCTTGGGATCGAGCCCTACATCAGGCTCTCTGTGAAGCGGGGAGCCTGTGTCTCCCTCTCTCTCTGCCTACTTGTAATCTCTGTCAAATAAATAAATAAAATCTTAAAAAAATTTTTTTTTTCCCCATTTCATTTCTACTGCCTTTTGTTCACCATTTCTTTCAGGCATCAGGGATTCCTTCTCATATCACTGTTGCCATTGATATTTATCATTTATAAGTTCCTTTCATGAGCACATTTTTGATGGGGAAGTTTATTTATCTGGAAAAAAACTCATTTATGAAAGATAGTTTTGCTTAAAAACAATTTTAGGTTGAGAGCTATTTTTTTTTTCCTAGTGCTTGGAAAAGGATATTTTATCATCTTTTGGCTCTTGGCTTTTGAGGAGTCTGTTCTCAGGGTAACTATCAATTTTTTGCATGCACAGTCTCATTTTCCTGGCTGCTCTAAGATCTCGTCTCTTTCTTTGGTGTTTTGTAGTTTCACTACAATCTGTCAAGGTACCAATTTCCTTTCCTTTAAAATCCTGATTGGAATTGATTGTACCTCCTGAATCAAGTATTTGAATATTTTACTAACATTGGAAAATTCTGAACAATTATCTGAAAAGTTAAAAAAAAAAATGAAAACAAAAAACAACACCTCATGGCATTGTCAGTCAATCTTTGGTGAAATGTTTGTCAGAAAGGTTAGGTGTGCCTCCTTCATAGAATTGGGAGACACATTAATAAACTGTTAAAGGGTCATATTACCCAAAATGATGGGGGGGGGAGAACCTTTTCTAAGTAGAAAAGGGGCAGCGTCAACAGACACTCCTCTCAAATGTTAATTCTCATTCTGACTAAATACATAAATGTCTTAGAGCTAAAATAGTCGCACAGTGTGTTTAGTCTGTATTTTTTCATGTATGGAGAAGGGGAAGAGAAGACTTATCTGTATCTTCTTTAAAGTTATATATGGGGATTTTTTTTTTTTTCTTTTTAGGGATTTCTGGTCAACTTCTAAAAGTATCTCATTAGAGTTCAGTGTCTCAACAAGGTACTGACTAGTATGAAGTGTTCTGACCTGTGATCTCTGTTGCCGAAACGTGTTTCCAAAAAGAAAAGACGAAGAGTTGATTCTTATGTATAAATGGGCTGGAGGAGAGTGATAAGCACATGTTACGCTTGATTCTTATTCATCAACATGAGAAACACTTACACATTTGCATTTGATGCGTCAACCAAATGGATAATTTAAAGAGACCATCTCTTAATCATTTATATTTGGGCTCGGTCAGATGCTTTTGTATTTTTATTTATACACAGATGTCTCTCTCTCTGCAGTTTTAGAATACTTCAAACAAAACCACAGTAAATGCTGCTTTTTTACCTTCTCCATTTGCCACATCTGGCTGTGGGAATAAAATAAATAGAATAAATCTGTTTTTTAATAATACCTAATAATGTTTTTAATAATACCTAAAGTAGATCCTGAGCTCTTTTTATAGATTTTTCTCAACCGTGCTTATAAAACCTATTTTGCCTTTTCCTGTGGTTATTGCTTACAAGAGCAAACATATTCCATTTAAATAAAAAAGGTACTTTAGTCGAGTTAGGGAAAATGTCAACTTCAACATAGGCTTTATTCCTAATAATCCAGGATATGAAAAGGAAAGAGCTGACCACATTTTTTCCCTTCGCTTAAAATCTTTACAATACATAGTAATCTTTATTCCTTGAAAAGCCAGGGGGAAAAAGGCAAAGAAATTAACTGGAACATCTTGACAATGACATTCGTCTCATAAAACTCAAGAAACAAAATGGATGAGCCCCAAGGAAATTTTTGTTGACCCCATAATTACCTCCTTCCTCTGGTCATTCATCTGTCACAAGATGATAATTTATTCTTTCTTCAAAAGATAAATTAACTTTAGAAATAGAGATGTGTGATTGCAAGCCTTATGGATAAAACTGAAAATTCTTTTTAATAATCTGAAATGTCAAGCTACTCACTGAGATTTTCTCTTGAGTCTGAAACTAGCCAGAGTTTGAGCAAAAATACCACATGTATTCTATTTGAAGTAAGATTTAAAATTTTAAATGTGGCAGTGAACATATTTGTCACCCCCGAAATGCTTTTTGTCGTCTCTCTTCTTGCCCTTCATGATATCCTTCTATGTTTTTTACCTTGATTGTGGTAGTTGCGTAGAAGTTACAACTTAACCAAATTTGGGGACATCTGGGTGATTTGGTCAGTTAAGCGTCTGCCTTTGGTTCAGGTCATGATCTTGGGGTCCTGGGATCAAGCCCTGCATCGGGCTCTCTGCTCAGCGGGGAGCCTGCTTCTCCTTCTCTCTCTGCTACTCTCCCTCTCTCTGTCTCAAAGAAACAAATAAAATCAACCAAATTGAACCGTGTGTGTGTGTGTGTGTGTGTAATTGTATGCCACCAATACCTCAGTACAAGTGTTTAAAGACAAAAAAAAAATTCAGGGACACCTGGGTGGCTCAGTGGGTTAAGCCTCTGCCTTCTGCTCAGGTCATGATCTCAGGGTCCTGGGATCGAGCCCTGCATCGGGCTCTCTGCTCAGCGGGGAGCCTGCTTCCTCCTCTCTCTCTCTGCCTGCCTCTCTGCCTACTTGTGATCTCTGTCTGTCAAATAGATAGAAAAAATCTTTAAAAATAAATAAGTAAATAAAAATAAAATTACAAAAACGTTTCATGAATCTTAGGAAGAAGAAATTCACTCGCTTTGTATTTCAAAAGCAATGAGTAATACAGCCAAAAAAATGTTTCAGCACCATTGAGATGAAAGCTACATGACCTATGTCAGTGCCTTTTATAACTGCCCAAGCATCTCTTCCCTTTGGGGTGTGTGTTGCCATACTTGTTATCATTATTTTTTTTTACCTCATTAGACTGTAACTGTTTAGATCATACTGTTGATTCACTTAATTATATAAATCTGTACGTGTACGTGTGTATGTGTGTGTGTGTGTGTATTTGAGAGGCTGTTAGTTCCTCGGCAGTTTGCCAGAGCTGTGGATAGATCCAAAGATGATCAAGATAGGCTGTTTCATGCAAGGGGACGGGCATGCTCACAAAAGCAGAAGAGGGCAAGATCTGTTTTAGGAACAGCAAGCATTGGATTAGAGCCCCAAATAACCAGGTTCTTTTGGGAAGTTAGTCTCTTTCTTAGTTTTGTGTCTCAGCATTACTCACAACCCGGATTGAGTGGCAGTCAGGTGATGGATTGAGTAAGCCTGAAGGTCTGTACCGTGCAGACTACTCCTGGTTGTGCGACTGGTGTATGGTGTGACCAAGACAAGCGTGTAAGGAAAAGAGCTATTTGTTCTATAACCCGGCAGCTGTGTGTGATTGGCACCAGTTCCTTGTCATTGGATGATAAGAACCTTGGAGAAACTGGGGCGCCTGGGTGGCTCAGTGGGTTAAAGCCTCTGCCTTCGGCTCGGGTCGTGATCCCAGGGTCCCGGGATCGAGCCCTGCACTGGGCTCTCTGTTTGGCGGGGAGCCTGCTTCCCCCTCTCTCTCCCTGCCTCTCTGCCTACTTGGGATCTCTATGAAATAAATAAAAATCTTTAATTAAAAAAGAACCTCGGAGAATCTATATGTGCTGATGCTGGCTGGTATTGATAAACAAAGGAAAGCCCTTCCTCGTGCAAATGAAAAACAGAACCGGACGATGGGTTCCTGAGTGAGAGTTACGGTTAAAATCTTAGAACTATATAAATATCCCCTGAGGCAAAATACATTTTCTGTGGCAAATTTAAAATTTCCTAGCTTCAAATTTTTCCCCCACAATCAAAACTATTGTCTTTAATCATATGTTTGTTATTTTAGCCGCATGGAATTTTGTGGAATACAGTTACTGTGTGAGAACAAACTGTTTTATGGTATTCCTTTCCATTTCAACAGGAACTGTGGTAGAGTTCCATGTAATGCTGCATCCGTTAGTTCTGAGCTCCCTCTGAGAGGCACATGGCGTGTTTTATAGAGAATAACCATTTCAAAAGGTAGAACACTACGAATTTCTTTGGTCATCAGCTTGAGTAGAAGTTGGTTTTGGGCGCCTGGGTGGCTCAGTCAGTAAAGTGTCCAGCTCTCGGTGTTGGCTCAGGTCAAGAGAACAAGCCCCGCATCAGACGCCATGCTCAGTGCGGAGTCAGCTTGAGATCCTCTCTCCCTCCCTCTGCCTCTCCCACTCTTGCATGCGTGCTGTCTCTCTCTCTCCCTCAAATCTCTAAAAAAATGGTTTGAGGGTAGGTTCTTCTTCTTTTTTTTTTTTTATTTTAAAGATTTTATTTATTTACCCGACAGAAGAGAGAGATCACAAGTAGGCAGAGAGGCAGGCAGAGAGAGGTGGGGGTCGGGGAAGCAAGCTCCCTGCTGAGCCTGATGTGGGGCTCGATCCCAGGACCCTGAGATCATGACCTGAGCCGAAGGCAGAGGCTTAACCCACTGAGCCACCCAGGTGCCCCGAGGTTCTTCTAAGTCATACTTGAGTGTAGAGGTGGGAGTAGGGAAAAGATTTCCCACATGGTCTGATTTTAAAGATGTATTAAAAACAAATTTATAGTATCTTGTGTTGAGCATCCCTTCAACTCTCATGGTTTCCTCAAGAAAACAAAACCACTTTAAATATTTCATGGAGGGGCGCCTGGGTGGCTCAGTGGGTTAAAAGCCTCTGCCTTCAGCTCAGGTCATGATCCCAGGATCCTGGGATTGAGCCCCACATCGGGCTCTCTGCTCAGCAGGGAGCCTACTTCCCCCCCCCTCTCTCTCTGCCTGCCTCTCTGCCTACTTGTGATCTCTGTCAAATAAATAAATAAAATCTAAAAATAAATAAATAAATATTTCATGGAGAAAGGAATTTAATTTAGGGAATTAGAAGTTTACAGAACCCAAAAGGGACTCAAGAAATAAAGTCAGAGAACACTTTTGAGGTGTGCCAGTAGCTATGGGGGTAAACCAAGAAGTATCCAGAACTGAAAAAAGTCATCACTGATAATTACAGCTACCTGAAGCACTGGATGGGGATTCTCAGGACAGAGCCTAGAACAGCACTTCACAAACTTCTTGGTCTCGTGAACGCTTTCTGTCTTAAAAGTTAGTGAACCCTCAGAGAGCTTTTGCTTATTTTGTTTGCATCTACTGATATTTATCACATTTGAAAGTAAAACCTAATATTTAGAACACAAGAATAGAGAAGCACACGTTCCTGTAGCAGTCTGAGCCATAACATCATCACCAGTCAGGTGGCTTCTGGAAAGTTCCACCATACAGTCATGGGTGAATGAAAGTATAAAAGGCAAATAATGTCTTAGTATGATTATGAAAATAATTTTGACATGGTGAACTCCTTAAAAGAGTCTTGGGACATCTAGAGGTTCCTGAAGCATACTTTGAGAACTACTGGCTTGGTGAATCTGGAAAGCCTCTTGTCTGTTGGTGGTGTAGCAGTGTGGCTCTGCTCTGCCTTCTGAATGTCTCACAGAAATGCCCCTCACTGCTTCCCTGCTGGCAGAAATTCAGTAAATAGAATTACCAGATAGCCATGCCCTCTGGTCCGTGGAAGAGGACTGTGTGGGGTGAAGGATGATAGGGCCAAACTAGCAATGGATAATCCAACACATTTCATTTAAAGGCCCGATTTGCCAATATAGCATACACGTAAATGGTACATTTTCTGTGAAGGTAGGGTCCTCCTAAACCCTTCCCAGTTATCATCCCTTTGCCTCAGTCTTTCACAGAAATAAAATGATGAAGTAACCACCAAATAGATCTTTGACCACTTTCCCCCCAAACTTTCAGGAGAGTTATTTATTCTGAAAGTTAGTTTGTGTGGGTGCATGAGCACACGTGCAGACACACATCAAAATTGTTGAGATCTTCTTAGAGCCTGGAAAATTCTAGTCCTATGTGGAGGACCCAGTGAGCCCAGAACCTTAGCAGTTGTCATGTAGACCAGACCTTGGAAGCAGGATGACTTTTTTTTTTTTTTTTTAAGATTTTTTTAGTCTTTGGCATATCTCTACACCCAACGTGGGGCTTGAACTCTTAACCCCGAGATCAAGAGTCGCATGCTATACCCACTGAACCAGCCAGGCACCCCTTGAGAGCAGGATGGCTTTTCAAGCACTCTAAAAATGTCAATGGTATTTTTAGATAATTTTTAGAGCATTGATAAAGTTAATTTTTTTGAAAAGACCATCAATAAAAATGAGTATTGTACCTTCTATGAAGAGTATTTTAAAAGATGTTCGGTTAAGTAGGAAGATTCTTAAGCTGGGTGCCATAAAAGAGTAAAACACAAATAGTGAATTAATAGATTTTTGTTCATCAGTAGTCTACCAATAAAAGATTTTCTCTGGTGGAGAAGTCTGTTTAATTTCAGATTTGCGTAAAATTTTAGAAGCCATTTCAAGTATACTAGGCTAAACGTGGAATTTTGGCAGCATATTATACATTTGGACCTTCTGGAATCATTTATTCATTTTGAACAAAGCAGAGACCAACAATAAATAAATCTAATCACCCAATCAAAGCAGTGCTATTTCCTTTTTATTAATCATTGTGACATTTCTTTTGCCTGCACTTCATCAGTAGATAAAAATTAGAAAAGGGCTTGTAGGTAAAAATTAGTCCTCCTTCAGAGTTCTACTTAGACCATGTATGTGTGTGGATTAATTCTCCTTGACATATATAGCTTTATAATCAGAAGCGCTGTTGCTTGCAAAGCATATTTGGTATTTTTTAAACACAAAAGCACCTGAAAAAACAATCAGGTTCTTATACATACAAAATGTTACTAGGTTCCCATTCCATGAGAATGCCAAAAGCAAATGAGCTTACACAACCGAACAAAAATAAATCATGTTTATTTTTTCCATATGCATTTAGAAAGAGAATATGTAAAAATAAATGCTCAGAAATATAAATTTGCCAAAGATTACCACATATGCCTGAACATAAGATGGGCCTTTTCCCAAAAAATCATTCCTCAGAAAGGAGTGAGTCACCTTCTGTTTGATCCCTCACAGAATCTCTCCTGGGGCAGGAAGCGCGGTCTCTCTCACTTTATTTTGGACAACAATGCTCTGTTTGCTGAAGCTGCATCAGCCTGAATAATCTCAATCAATCTTATTTTGGAGAATATATATATGTCCCTTGATAAATTTGTCTTTAACATTTAAATAGAGACTTAACATTTATTCCTGGGACTGTGACCTCACAGTTGTAAATATTGGGTGCTGTGGTAAACTCAAGGATGAAAAAAGTGCTATTTCCAACAACTTGGATGAAAGTTTCCTCTGGAAAGGAACTAGATGATTCTCTGTGTCTACTAATGTCCATGAGATAAAGGCACAGTTCAGAGAAAGTTGTTTTATGAAATCTGAATAGAGTTTGGAAAGAGGGACATTTCTAAATTCATACAGGCTTATATACTGTGATGCTTAAATAGTATTGTGTATAACCAAATTTTAAGTGGACATTTGTATTGGGGCAAGGAGCGCTGCCTGCTGTCACACACGAAGCTAGACATCTCATTGGTGTAACATGATGAGGAGTTACTTCTGCATGTCACAGTCCAGTGCCAGTGGAGTGGCCTTCCTCCACACAGTGGCATGGGGGTGAAGACTCTCTATTTTGCATGACTGCCATTTTTAGCTACAAGAAAAAATAAAGAACATGGAAGACCACATGATTCTTTTCCTACCAGGCTGGGAAAGGCCAGGCATCAATTCTGCTCACATCCTGCTGGCCCAAACTCAATCATCTAGACCTAACCCAACTACGAGGAAGGCTATAAATGCAGTTTATCCACATTCTGAGGAAGCAAGTGGAGTTAGCAAGCCTCTAGACTATCTGCCACAGCATTTGACAGTCTCTGCTGGTCCTAAGAGTTGGCCCAAGAAAAGGTTGAAATATGTCATTTGTGAAATGTGAGGTCAGTATCTTCCTGGGGATAACCTGAGATCCCCCAGATTAAGGGCTCAGGCCCACAAGAATGCACACTCATTGTCCACATCGGATGCCAATCACAAGTCTCTTTTGTCACCTGTCCTTCTCACCAACCAGCTGTAAATTGGAGGTGGTTTCATTACCCATTCCTTGTTCTGTTCTTTTGATAGACCAGCTCACGGAACTCAGGAAATGTTTACTTATTAAATGACGCGTTTATTATAGAAGAATATAACTCAGGCGCTGCCAGATGGAAGAGATGCACAGATCAACATATGAGAAAAGGGGCCTGGAGCTTCTATGCTCTCTAGGTGCACCATTGTCCCCAAATCTTCATGTGTTTACTAACTAGAAGCTCTCTGAACACTCTGCTTTTAGGTTTTTATGGGCACTTCATTATGTAGACGTGATTGATTAAATCATTGACCACTGGTGATTGAGTCAACCTCTAGGATCCCTCCCCACCTTTCCAGAAGTAGGGATGGGACTCAGAGTTCCACCTCTAATCCCTGGGTTGGTTCCCCTGGCAACCAGCCCCCATCCTCAAGGTACCCAGGGCTTTCCAAAAGTCACTTCATTAACATAACAAAGACACTTTTGTCGCTGTCAACACTTAGGAAATTCTGAGGATTTTAGGTGCTCTGTGCCAGAAACTGGGAGGAAAACCAAATATAGATTTCTTATTATAAATCACTATATCAGAGGCCTGTTCAGTAGTTGCCTAAAAACCCAAGTCCTAGAAAATTATTCTTTATGAGATATTAAAAAGTTTATGTAAGCAAGAGAAATTGACATCAAAATCGTGTGGAAATTCATTAAAACTGACTTTCCCATCAATAGAGTTGGATTAAATGATAAGAGTACATACCCACTTATTTTGTTTCATTTTCAAAGTTTGAATGTCTAGATTCCCTATTCTTTCAAAACTGTTGGTTAGTAAGTGACATAAAAGAATAAAATTTCAGGGGCGCCTGTGTGGCTCAGTGGGTTAAGCCTCTGCCTTCAGCTCAGGTCATGATCTCAGGATCCTGGGATGGAGTTCTACATCCCGCTCTCTGCCCTGCAGGGAGCCTGCTTCCCCTTTCTCTCTGCCTACTTGTGATCTCTCTCTCTCTCTCTGTCAAATAAATAAATAAAAACCTTTAAAAGAATAAAATTTCAGAAGTAAAAGGGGCACAGATCTGTGCCTTTTGTTTTTAAGCTCTTCTTGTTAATACTATTTAAAAAATAGAATACTATTTTTCCCCCCTACCAAATGAAATCTTCTCTCAAACCTCAGTTGGTGAACCAGATTACATGGCTATACTTACTGGTAGACTCCAGAAAGAGGACCTAGAACCTGGCCCAGGTGGATTCCCCTCTCTAACCTCCACTAAAGCATCCCTGAGCCTTGGGCTCTGAGGACCTGAGTCTGCCAACCACGGATTTCATCTACCTTACTTGAATGAGGAGGGCCCAGATGAACAGAATGGTAATTGGCAGGCAAGGGCCCCTAGCTAGTAGGTAGCAGCTGAGACCACCTGTGCACTGCTTGTGTTTATACTGCGTCCCACCAGTCATGATCCAGGCCAGTAATCCATCTGCTCTCCTGCACCACATCTCTCCAAAAGGCCATCTTGTCTGCTCTTGGCCGGCAGCCAGCGTCTTCTGCCAGTAGCTCATTTATGCTGCCTTATATACAGTGAAAGTCTGCCTCGCTTTAACATCAACTCTTTGATCCGAGTTCTATCCCCTCTGGGCTTTGTGGGGTGTATAATCGCCTCCTCCTCTTCTAGACTTTTTCTTTCCCGGGCTAAAAATCCTTGAGTCCTCAAATGACATGTTTTTCTGCCTCTTTACCAATTCCTCCTGTCTGAGTGTGCTATAAATACAACTCTTACAAAGTAGGGCTCACGTTGAATTAAATACTTCAGTTGTGATCTGGGCAAGCTCTAAACAGGATGGATGAGGAAGGCATGTGGATTGGTGGTGAGGTGAAGGTCGTTGGGAGGAAAAACTTTTCCTCGACACTCTGGTTTATTCTCCTGGGCTGCAAATAAAATGAGCAAAGGACAGATTAACAGGAAAAGAGGCATATAGGGTTATTAATATTTTTATGATCACAGGATTTCACATGAAGAAGTAGAACTCAAAGTAGTTGTTAGACTCAGGGAATTATATGCTTCTTTTCACAGAGGAAAGTGAGTTTGGTCTCCAAGAGATGATAAATTAGAGGAGGTGACTAGGAAACACATAGGGGAAGCTAATGGAAGTGAAGGGTTATCTGAGTAGGATTTGTTTGTACAGACCCAGGTTGGCTTTCCTCCATCTGCGGTGATTAAGAGTTGCTCACCTGTTCCTGGTTCTGGCAAGGGAGACACTGTCACAAGGGAAATCAATGCCCAGGTTTTGGGTCAGTAAGGAGAGGGCAGAGAAGTCTTGCTGTGTCTGTTGATTCTAAGCCCAAAATAATCCTGATGCCAAAGGATCCATGTTTCATGGTAGCATGTTGTGTATCCCTTCCAGAATAACTGTTCCCCCTCCCCTGATTTCAGTTATTCTAGACTGTTTTCCCCTGGGGCTTCAGTCCCCTACCTCACACCACCACCTTCAAGACAATGCTCCCAATGTCTCCTCAGATTATCACACACACCATGAATTAGGGTCCTTGAGGTGTTGTTGTTTTCATGGTTCTAAACCAACTTCATTATTCTGTCATTCAGCTTCTATCCCAAGGATAAGAGGTCTTATCTGGTACTTGGATTAAATTTAGATCTACGCATGCATTCATTCATTCAGTGTATGCCAACCACAGAGAATAGAAGTAAACAAAATCCCTGCCCTTAGGGGGATTGTGGTCTGTTTGGGGGAAGAGACCATACACAAACTTAAACATAGGTACCTTGATGTGATGGTAAGTGCTGAACAACCAAATTAAAGAAGAGAGTAAGAATGAGTAGAGAGTGAGCAGAAATGGCTTCTCTGAAGAGGTGGTGTTTGAAAAGAGACCCGGATTAAGTGAATGTTTAGATGAGGATAGAGTATTTTCCAGGCTGTGGGAACAAGCTGCAAAGGTTCTGAGCACATCCTAGGAACAGTTCTGGAAACCCATGTGTATGAGTACAGGGAAAGGCAGACAGGGGAGCCAAAGATCCCATTCAGACTTGCAGGCCATGGGGAGACCTCGCAATTTCTTGTGAGTATTGGGGGATCCAGTAAAGGTATTGAGCAAGGGAATGATGTGATTTGTTTAAATCTTAAATGTTAAGAGCACTAAAAGCAAAGGAAGAAAGAAGGAATGGAAGAACAAAGCAAAGCACTGGCTGTTATGTGGAGAAAGGCTGTGGGATTAGGAACAATTGTGGAAGGAGGAAAACCAGTCAGGCAACTGGTAGTCCAGACGATGTTCACCTCATTCTTTGATTTATGTATTTAATAACCATCCAAAATGGAGAATAATGCTTGCCTAATGAGTTTTGTTTTGCATCAACATTTTCTGGCTCCTAGTGATTCTGAATTGGTTTTCCAAGTACTTTCAAGCTAGTCTCCTTGTGATTCCTTCTAGAACATTCCATTGGGAAACTAGTCCTCTGAATAAGGTAGCATACAATGTGAGTAGCAGAAAGGGCTTGCTCTCTGTAATGGACACTCCTGATTTGAATTTGGGTCTTCTTAGCTCTGGTATAATAACCTGAGGCCCAGTTTTCTGTGTAGAAATGAAGGTGGTGTTAACACTTCTCTTGACCTGAAGTCTGTATGGTTCCTGCAGCTTAGGGCTCAGCAAACCTAAGTTCTTTTTCTACCCATTTTGGTTTTACTTTAGCATGCCTTTAACCGGATGGTACTGTCTGTAAGGGTATGAAATAGGTTTTGTTGATGTTTGTGTCCCCTGCAGAGTGCCTGAGTCATAACAGGGGCTAAATTTAGAGCGAATCAATGAGTCTGTGCATCCTTGGCAAGTTCGCAAATACTCCAATGTCCTAACAGAGGCAAGAAGCTACTTCCAGGTGAGAGGCACGGTGATGGTGCACCAAGCGTACTTCTTAGCATTTTGGGCTTCTCTGCGGGGTTTCTGCCGCTGTTTGTCATCGTTTTATTTCATACTGTTTCCTGGACATCTAACAGGGAGATAGTGACCCAGTTACTACCTCAAGGTAGCCTTGAAGGACATCCTCTAATTTGAGCAAAATATTGCTCTCGAGGGAACGAAGATCCTTTGTATCCTTTCCGGATGATCCTATAAGCTTTAGAAGAGGATGTTCTGTCCCCCATCTGGGAGCAGAGAGCTTACTAGGTGGTTCTACTCACATAAGCACTGTATTAGCCCAGACCCTGGAAAATGATTACTTTTCATTACTCTGAGTGCCCTTGATGATCCCACCCACTCCTCTAGTCTGTGGCTTCTCAGACCTGTCCTTGAGTTGTGTGTACACAAGCAGAGAGCAATGGGGTCTGGACCCACAGACGGAATGGGCCTATGAAAAGGAAGCCTTGCGAAATACGTTTATTTCAACAATGTGTGTGAATTTTACCTTTAGTCCAAAATACGATTTAAGAGAAAAATATTTTAGATTGCTCAGCAGCTAAATTACTGAAAATATTTCACTTCCAAATCTTTCAGTAGAATGGACAGAACTGGGAGAGAATATCTCCTGTTTACCTCTTAGAGGCCTTGTATGCTGATAGCCTCTATTAAGGACTGAATTGTGTCCCCCCGCCCAAAATTCATTTGTTGAAATCCTAACCTCAAAATGTGCCTCAGAATGTGATGGTATTTGGAGATAGGGCCATTAAAAGAAATAAGGGGTGCCTGGGTGACTCCGTCAGTTAAGTTTCTGTCTCTTGGTTTCATCTTGGTCGTGATCTCAGTCATGAGATCGAGCCTCGAGTCAGCCTTCCCACTCAGTAGGGAGTCTGCTTAAGGTTCTCCCCCTCTTCCCCTCGCCCCCCTTTCATGCTTGCTCTCTCTCTCTTTCCTAGAATAAATAAATCTTTAAAAAAAATTTAAAAATAAAAAATAATTAAGTCAAAATGAGGTTCTTAGAGTAGGCCCTAATCCAATATGACCAGTATCCTTACAGAAAGGAGATTAGGACCCAGATGCTCCAAGGCTGAGAGGCAACCATGTGAGGACACAGCAAGAAAGCGGCTTTCCGCAAACCAAGGAGAGAGGCCTCCAAAGGAAGCAAGCTTGCTGACACCTTGATGTTGGACTTCAGCCTCCAGAAATGTCAGAAAATAAGTTTGTTACTCAGGCCACCAAGCCTGTGGTATTCTGTCATGGCGGCCCAAGCAAGCTGACAAAACGCGTGACCACAAACTTTGTTGAAAAGCACAGCCTGACACAGGCACCTCTGAGAACTGGCACGAAGGTTCTTGTGAGGGGCACTGTTGGCTGGGGCTCCCAAACAGAGAACCACACTGGTTGGCTCTTTCTGAAGCCTGCAGGGGAGGGATCTGTTCCAGGCCTCTCTCTTGGGCTTGTAGATGGCCACGTTCTTCCTATCTCTTCACACATCATCTTCTCTCCATATGTGTCTCTGTGTCTAAATTTCTCCTTTTTCTAAGGACACCAGTCATAGTGGATGAAACCCCACACTAATAACCTCATTTTAACTTGATTCCTTCCGGGAAGACCCTGTCTCCATGTAAGGTCACATTCTGGGGTATGAGCAGTTAGGACTTCAACATACCGTTTTGGGGGGACACCATTCTGCTGGTAACGGGCATCTTCTCAGGGACTATGGTCTCATGTCTCCGCAAAGTTTATTTATAAACAGGACCTTCCACTGAGGACTGTTGAGTGAGAACAACCGGACAGGCCTAGATCACAACAGCTGAGTGTCCTTGAGCAAGTTAGTCCATCAGTTATATTTTCTGTTTATTTAAAAAGTATTCATATAGAGAGCTTATGATTGCAAAGCATTGTTCTAAGTACTTAGAGGTATTCCTCATTTAATACTTGTAAAAACTCTGGGAAATAGATGCTATTAGTATTCCAGTTTTATGAAGGTGGGGGAGGCCCAATGGTAAGTAACTCGTTCAAGGTCACACATCTAATAAATAAGCTGGGTCTGAACGCGCATGCGAAGTCCCAGAGTTAGTACACTTACTCACTCTGCTGTGCTCATGTGGACTTCGGGGATTTGTCGCCATTGTAGCCACTTGGCAAAGGTTGTTCCTTTTCTCTTTACATTAAAAAAAAATATTTATTTATTTATTTGACAGAGATCACAAGTAGGCAGAGAGGCAGGCAGAGAGAGAGGGGGGTAGCAGGCTCCCCGCTGAGCAGAGAGCCTGATGTGGGGCTCCATCCCAGGACCCTGAGATCATGACCTGAGCCAAAGGCAGAGGCTTTAACCCACTGAGCCACCCAGGCACCCCTCTCTTTACATTTCATCATTTTATATATATGTATGTATGGTGAGAGCATAAAATGCTAAGCACACTGGCTGAAATATTATTAGTGAAAGACCATGGCATTTGGAATTGTAAACGGAGGGAGTGAAAGGGTAAGCCATGAAATCGGGAGAAATAGACAGAAAAGTACAGACTTTGTTGAACTTTTGTCCAGTGGTTCTACTAAGTTTGACTGGTTTTACCCTTTGGTTTTGGTTTTTTTTTTTTTTTTTTTTTTTTGAAAAATGAACTAGTAATTCCAAGTTGTTGGTTTTGTTTCTTACCGAAGTATTTGTGGCTCACTTGTTATGTAACAGGTAGAATTTGTCCCAGTTTTTCCTTCTCAGACTGGTCTAACATAGCGAGGACAGTAGTAGGAGTCGTCGGTATATTTTGGTTCTGCCCATGGGTAATGATTAATACATTAACGTATTCGGTTATTTTTCAGTTCAGGATTGAAGTATTATTGGGAAGTTGAACACTGATTTCTGTCAGGAACAGGGGAGGACCTTCCAGCAGCTGGCCCTCGGGAACTGGTACAAATTACTGTGTCTTATAGTGTGTCTTGAACTGCGATGTTTATAGCTACCCGCGGGGCCTCAATTTAACACAATTACAGCACTTAGTATTTAAAAGCCGCTTGCACTTTAAGGAAGAATGTGGAGAGTTTTCTTTTCCATCACACATGTACTGACTACATTTTGGTAAAGGAGCTTCCGATGTCTTGGGGTCTGAATTTAAAAACGTCGATTTCTTTTTCCATGTACAGGTCGATGTCCTTTGATTCTTATTTATTATCCAGGTTATGTCTAGAGCTTTCTGAGCAAGTCACTGTGTTAGGTACAGCTGGGGAGGTAAATACGTATGAGAGGCAGTTTCTGTCCTCACCAGGCCTCTTTCTGAAGACAGAAGACCAGATAGGACAAGTGCGATGAGCACGGTGCCTGGAATTTCAAAAGGGGCAGTGATAGTCTAGTTTGTGACTGGGGCATCAGGAAGCTTCCTGGAAGTGGTGGTGTTGTAGCTGAGCTGTGGAGGGTAAGTAATCCTTGAGAAGCTGTGGTGTTATTGGAAGGTTTTTTATGATGAAGCAAGAGAATAGCATGATCCAAAGAATGGATGTGAGGAAAAGTGAGGGTCAAGGGTCCATTTGAGGGTACAGAAGGAAGGAAACAGGGGCTCATCTGGGATAGAAAGGACCTGGAATGTTCCTTTCTGTATGATGCTGCTTATTCTTTAGTGGAGATTTTAAATCAGGGAGTGAAATGTCCTGAGTTGGACTTGGAGCAAAGTAATCTGGTCTCAAACTAGGCATTCAAAGTTTGGGAGAAAGAAAGTGAGATAGTGAGTTGCAGAGTTGGGTGAGAAGTAGCAGATCCCGGAGTAGGGAACTGACCAGAGGCCCGGAAAGAAGATCTCTGCGAGGAAAAGTCAGCCAAGCTGGGCAGATAATCAGAGGTAAGAGGCAGAGGTGAGATGGTTGATAAAGTTGCCTCCTAATGTGTATTGGTAGATGTTCCGAGTGATACTGCTTAATATTACCGAAGAAGTTGAGACCTTGCCCAAATCAATTTGCAGTGGCATGTGTCATTTTTTTCCTGGGCAGGATTTCTCAGAGCTTATAAAATACTAACACACCCTGTGGATCTCCCAGAAGAAGATGGTGGTGTCCCTTTTCCCAAACTTATTTGTCCATAGACACTTTTTTTTTTTTTAAACAAAAAATTTCTAAATCATCTAGTATTTTCCAGAGCACTATTTTGGGACATGCTATATTACCTTTGGAGGAAGATGATGTCATGAATAAAAACTGGGAAATTGAAATTAGCGTTTGGTCTGGACCAGAGACCATAACTTGACATTGAGGTGTGTTAAGTTTGAGGTTCCATGGACCATGCACCTACACGCATCTAAAAGGCTTCCTGTTGTGAGGCGCCACAGCTTAGATGAAGGTTCAGATAGGAAGAATTTGGAGTTACTGTCTAGAAGTGATAATTGAATCCGTATGGTGAGAGCAGTAGAAAAGAGAACTTTCATGAAGCTAACCAGAGAATTGTAGGAAGCATTTGTCTGAGATAGATGGAAGAGAACTGGCTAAGGAGCTTGAGAAAGGATGATCACAGAGCAGGAGCCCGGGATCTTCCTCATTTAGAGAATTAGGATAAGTCTCTGAAGACCAAGGAAGTGTTTGGCAGAGGGATAGAGGAGGAGGAAGAACTTCAAAGTTTGGAAACTAAGTTATCACTGCCCTTGGAAAGAATAGCTTTAATAGAATGTAATAGAAATGGGAGCCCCGTTTAAGGAGTCTTAGAGTGTTTTTAAGAGAAAGTGCGAACAGAAAGTGCATTGTATTCCTTGTTTAGAGAATGTTGTCAGTGAAATAATATTTAATGAAACTTTGTAGAAGGAGCAGGATCCAGACTTTTCTTTCTTGAGAATATGGATTAACATGATTAAGTAGAACATGATTAGGGAGAAGCAAAGGAGAGAAGGAGTAATGACCACGGGGATTCTTGCTTTCCCGGGTTCTGCCGTAATAGTTCGTTCTTTATTTATTTATTTATTTGACGGAGAGATCACAAGGAGGCAGAGAGGCAGGCAGAGAAAGAGGGGGAAGCCAACTCCCCACTGAGCAGAGAGCCTGATGCAGGGCTCCATCCCAGGACGCTGAGATCATGACCTGAGCCGAAGGCAGGGGCTTAACCCACTGAGCCACCCAGGCGCCCTGCCATAATAGTTCTTAAATGTTGTTTTGCATTAGAAGCTCTGGAGGTCTTGTTTAAACCCACACTGCTCAGCTTCAGCCCCAGAGTTCCTTGATCAGCAGATCCCAGGGTGGAGCCCAAGAAATGGCATTTCCAACAAGAACGTGGCTAGACCTGAAGCTGTTGGTGTGGGGACCACAATGAGAGCACCTCTGTTGTAGAGAAGGGATAATGTGGAATCCAGGTTGCAGGTAGAAGGTGAGCGTTGGGAGAGGGAATAGACACATCTTCGTCAGAGAATGACCAGAAGTGAAAGAAGAAACAGTGGATGATGACACATAAAATCTTGAAGTTAGGATAGAATGGAGATGGCAGCCACTGGAGTTGAAGAATTGGGAAGGAGAATCCCGAAAGTTGTCCCTGTGGATATTGAAGTTACGACAAGGAAGAAGGGGCAGGGGAAGGAAAATGCTGTGAGCCTTTTGCTGAAAAGATCAAGAAAGGTGGTATAGGGGAGGAAAATGATTTTTCTCCCCACCCTCTTAAGTTCTTTGGCTGGGGCTGCAGAAAATTAGAATGACTCACATGGTTTAATGAGAGGTAGTTGACCAACACGTGCAGCACACACCATGAGGGAGAAACATGAGTGGAGAGCAGCTCAGCGGGGGCCATTAGAACTTGGGCTCATGTAGCATCTTAACAAAAGAACAATACATTTCAGAAATGTGACAAGACAAAGGAAAAGAACTTTGAGTTTTTGGTAGGGCAAATTGGAGGAAGGCGAGTATGGGGGGAACTAATGCAATGAGGTTTTATGTGCGCAGGTCCCTCTGGGCAGCAAATTTCTTCCATTCTTTTCTCAGCCATAAACTTCTCAAGAAGAAGGGATGTGTGGCAGTGCCCATTTTTCCAGAAGTTTCTACTTAGAAGTCATTTAAGGAAGCTCTGGGAAGGTGTCTTTCTGCACCTGTTAATCTTCATTTGTCTCCAGCTCACAAGAATACTTACACCAAAGTGGCATATTTGGGGGCATATTTGTGGCATATTCTGGTCCCCTACGGTGGCCATAAATGGAAGAAATGTGCCTCATATGAAATGGGCCACGATTGTTGGGGGTCCTGTGGTCTGGAAATACTAGTCAGGCAGCAAAAGCCATACCAAACTCCTTCAGTTTAAAAAAAAAAGAAGAAGTAGGAGCACACAAGGCCCCCGTTGCAGAAAGTCATGGAGGCATTATGATCAGTCTAAGCTACTGTTTCAGCCAAGGCAGAGCCAACGGGGCAGGGGGGTCTGATGAGAGCCGTAAGCTCTTACCTAGCACTTTACATCTTCTAACTACTTTCGTCTTCTCAAGGACCCTTTGTGGTTGATCCTAGGATCCCTGTGTCACAGTTAAAGACATGAAGTCATGAGAACTTAAGTGATTTGCGAAGTTCATACAGTTGGTGAACGATGAAACATGGGACTGAATCCAGTCTCTGGGGAGCTTGCTAGAACTTTCACTTTCCCATTTTGACTTTCCGCCCTTTCGCCAGGGCCTGATGACAATGCCAGCTCCAGGGGTTCACGTGGAGGTGTGCCTCCCAGAGGTGGGGGTGTTCTGAAGCTGCCGTTACCTAGATATGATGGGAGGCCAGAGGCCAGTTAGACTGGAGATGGGGAATCAAGGAGTGTTACACTTCAGTACCGAGGTTTGGAAGAAGAAGCAGGACAAGGCGGAATGGTTCAGAGTGCCGACCCAGAGCCCACGATGGAGACTGATCCCTCCAGAATGGAAGGGGCAGGCAAGCAGGTGGTATAAGGCAGGACAGCGTTTCATTTCATTGGCTCAGTCACACCAACTCTGTTCATCATAAAATTTGTTTTCTCTGTTCCTTGGGTCTGTTTCATTCTCAAAGTAAGACATTTGTAAAGCCCAAACTGTACTATTAAGACACAGTTCCAGTAGCCTTCAGGAATGAATGGTTTGTAAAATACCTATGTGCTTCATTTCTCTTTAGGACTGTCCGTTAAAAAATAAAAGTACATCATTACTGGAAAAAAGATTTGACTGGAGGAAACCCTTCCTCCTGCCCCACACCCATAAACCATTCAACAGGGAGAAAAAGCATCCATGAACCAAAGCAGTTTTCTCATTTCCTTGCTAGATACTGATGATGTAATCTATCCCATCACCTAAAAAACGAGTGCTTTTGGGGTGCCTTGGTGGCTCAGTTGGTTGAGCATCTGAATCTTGATCTCAGCTCAGGTCTTGATCTCAGGGTCCCGAGTTCAAGCCCCGTGTCAGGCTCTGTGCTGGGCATGCAGCCTGCTTAAACAAACAAACAAAACTCCACCGGTGCTTTCGGTAATTGAGAAGGAATAAGTAGAGAACGGGGTGAATAATGTGATGAGGTTCCTCACCAGCGGTAGCAGCTGATGATAGACTATAAGTAGTAATGGAAGCCTAAGATCTGGGTGTTCCTTCTTGCTTCCTCAAGACAGCACCTCCGTGCGACGGGGAAACAGTGCAGGGATTTTTGCCCTCATGGATATTTGTATGAATGAAAAAAGAATCACTACTGGTATTTCAGCATATTACTTAGAACACATTTCCCATAATCAGGGAACCAATGGCAAATTTTGTGGTCTTCACCATACGTATGATAAAAACCTATTGATGTGAAGAGTTCATGTGTATACTGGATTAGCTCTGGGGAGAAATTCTTGCAGTACTGGGATGTGCGGGAGGCGTTAGACTTGGAGACATGTGAGCATTTCCTCCATGGGCCTTGAATTTCACCTCGCTTCTAGAGTCCTTTGAGTAGGTCAAGCATCACTGGACCAGGATCGTCCCATAGGCTCCCAGCTGTCCTTGGCTTTGTTTCGAATTGTGGTCAGAGACCCCGCAGATATGAGTACAGTGTGTTTGTCTCCAAGCTGCATCTCTCCTGTTGTGCTGATTTAGCTCTATTTTAAACTGGACCATGACAGAAGTTGTTCAATGTGAAGTCTTCCGGATTGGGTGTGGATTAAGAAACAGAATGGCTTCAGAACTGTGCTCTGCCACTAAAACACATTTTCCCCCTACAGAGAAGGTGTGGCTGTTTACCTTGTTACTCTTCTCCCAGGAAAGAGGGAGGAGGCTTTTCAAAGCAGGGACTCTCCATCCCAGTGTCCCTGTGTCACTGCTCTTTCTGGGAAACACTTTTGTTCCGTCAAGCACTGGTGGTCCCCTCGTTCATAATCAGCACTACAAATACAGACACCAATGAAACCTGCGTTTTCACTGCATTTACTTTGAAGGCACGTGTATATCAAACAGAATGCTGGTTAAATCATAGTCTACATATAGATAGGGCTCAATTTATTATACCTTTGTGTATTCTTTGCAATCGGTTGTGTTAATTTCTGCATTTTTAGAGCTGTATATAAATTCAGGTCACCAGGGTGGTTGAAAGAGATGGTCCAGCTTCACATCTGGCTTTATTCCACCACCCCCTCCACCCAGCCCCGCCATCTTTCTTTTCCCAGTGCCTCCAATTCCAACCTGTGTCTTAGTCCATTAAGCTGACTTAACAGAATCCCATAATTCAGGCTTATAAACAACACAGTTCTGGAGACTGGAAGTCTTAGATCCCAGTGCCCGCATTGGTCCGGTTCTGGTGAGGACCCTCTTCTGGGTTACAAATGGCCATTTTCTCATATCCTCATGTGGCAGAGAGAGGGTGTCTCTTTTCTGAAGACACTCATTCGTGAGGGCTCCATCCTCAAGACCTAATCACCTCCCAGTTACCCACCTCCTAATTACCATCAACATTGGGGCTTAGAATTTCAACACATGGGGATGCCTGGGTGGCTCAGTGGGTTAAAGCCTCTGCCTTCAGCTCAGGTCATGATCCCAGGTTCCTGGGATCGAGCCCCGCATCAGGCTCTCTGCTCAGCGGGGAGCCTGCTTCCCTTCCTCTCTCTCTGCCTACTTGTGATCTGTTTGTCAAATAAATAAATAAAATCTTAAAAAGAAAAAAAGAATTTCAACACATGAATTTGAGGGGACACAACTAAGTCATCGTCCTTCTGCCCCACCCCCCCCCCATTATTATAGACCACACTTAAAGATTGTTTTTGAAAAAATGAAGTCCGTATGGGTCTTGCATGTGCATACGGGCATTTTGTTCAAACAATCTGTAATACTGATGTTTACTTTCCTGCCAGTGTTCTCTTTTACAACAAATTTAGCAGATGTTTATCCTCAGTGTTTGCTCCAGGATGGTGTTCCTCAAAGGGCAGTGCCCCCAGATCAGTAGTATCGAGGTCGGTCCTTACAAATGTAAAGTCTTGGGGCGCCACTCCACATCTGCAAAATCTGGAACACAACACGGCAGGAGAGCCCACCTCTCTATTTCAACACACCCTGCTGGGGATTTTAATCTACACTCATGGTTGAGAGCCGCTGCTCCATTGAAATATGCGTCCTGTGTTTCTTCCGGGCCTGTTATCTTTACTGTGTGACTTTTGGCTTCTCATAAAGTTTAACCTTAACTTCACCACCTCAGCCAGTCAGATTTTCAAATTTCAAAGTGGTTTGTTTTCTCACTTCTTGCCTCTGAGGTAGACTCTTACAAGTTTAGTCGATGCCTTATTTCCCTAGTAAGTTGGTAAGGAATTGAAATTAATAGTTGCAGGGAGGAGGAAGGGGAGATCTTCCTGCCCATACTTAGTTGACTTACTGTGCTCTGTTTCAAATGATCCCAACCATTTCTTTTTTTTTTTTAATATTTTATTTATTTATTTGAGAGAGAGAGACAGTGAGAGAGTATGAGGGAGGAAAAGGTCAGAGAGAGAAGCAGACTCTCCCTTTGGAGCTGGGAGCCCAATGCGGGACTGGATCCCGGGACTCCAGGATCATGACCTGAGCTGAAGGCAGTCGCTTAACCAACTGAGCCACCCAGGCGCCCGATCCCAACCATTTCATACACACGTTTCTAGTGATACTATTTAAAGACACCAGGTTTGACAGAATTTCCCTGTCAGAAAGTGCCTAGCCTAAAGAAAATAAAAGCTTCCCAGAACAAGAATGACTATTTATGTGGTAGGTCACTGTGACAATAGTGCCTGAAAGGATCATGGTCTCAGTCAGGGACGTTAAAATTTATATTTAGAATCTACTCTCAGATCATTAGAAAATCAGTCACCTTTACCTGCTGTCTTTTAGAATTAAGAGTTAGGAAGAAGATGACTTTAGTAGCATAAATGTAAAAAATGTAACTTAAGACTGAGAAATTAAGAATTCATCCAGTAGGATGCCTGGGTGGCCCAGTGGATTGAGCAACTGCCTCGGCTCAGGTCGTGGTCCTAGAGTCCAGACACTGAGTCCTGCATCGGGCTCCCTGCTCAGCAGGGATGTCTTCTTCTCCCTCTGACACTCCTCCCTCTCATGCTCTCTTTCTCTCTTATTCTCTATCTCTCTCTCAAGTAAATAAAATTCTCTAAAAAAAAATTCATCCAGTAAACTTTCTCATTTATGGTTGAAGAACATTCCATCAACTCATTCAGTTAGCTTTAGTTGATGGTCCAAGTATTAATTAAGTCCCCACTTTGGAGGAGCTCAAGGGGCTGGTGGAGAAGCTCAGAACACTTACAGGATGGGACCAAACCTACTATGCCTTTGTCTGAGACTCAGCCTTACCATAAACACCTCAATGGTTGGCTTCTCTGGGGAAGGAAGATTGGCTATGACCAGGAGCCCAGGGTTAGGTGATACAGTCCTGGGGTTAAACTGGCTGTGACCCTGACCAGCCAGCTGGAGGCTATTAGATACATTATTTTTAGATCCTCAGTTTCCTTATTTTTAATTCAGGAAGACTAGTATCTGTGTCTAGGTATTATGAAGCTGAGATGAAGTAATGCTTGACTTGTTCAAGGAAATTGTACTAAATGCTAGCTATAGTGTCAGGCAATGTCCTAGGGACAGATAAAACCAGGATGAAATCCCATTTTGACAGATGTCAATGCCATCGATTTTAGTTGCTTAGACTCAGCCCATCCTCCATCTCTCTGTCCGTCTCCGGGGCTCAGATGATTTGTCCGTGTGCATGTTTCTCCATCTCTGCTGGTGCCGCGTTAGCTTGTCTCACCCGCACTGCGAAGATCAGAGTAGCCCTCCCGGAGTCTCTTTCTTGGGGAGCCTCTCCCCATCTTCTCTCCCCACGACAGCTAGGAGGATTTTCTTGATATTTAAATTGGATCCTGTCTCTGTCTTGCTGAAAAACCCATTGTGGCTTTCCATGGCTGTAAGATAAATCGAGACTTCCCGTCGTTTTAAAAGCAGGGCATGAACTGGCTTCCATTGACCTGACTTTCTGGTGTCATCTCCTGCCAATCCCCAAATCACCCTTCTCCCCACCCGCTCACAGCCCCTCAGGCCTCCACAGTTCTGCCCTTCAGTGTCTTTCTGTTGGTGTGTTAGGCTTGGCATCTCCTCTGTCCACTGGAATCTCTGCTTACCTTCCTGGTCCCAACGAATGCTCGCCTCCTCAGAGATTTCTTCTTGACCACTGTCTTCTCCACAGAACTTTAACTTGGTATAGCTCATGTCATGCATGTGTTTACGTATTTCTTAGCTTTCTTTGTCATAAGTAGGATGCGAGTGCCTGGAGCCCGGCGTTCTTAATTTGTTTTGTTTCTCATTGGACTTCCAGGGCCAGCCCCCATGCCCTTCTCACAATAGAAACCAATGTTGAATGAAAAAAGTCTCTCTTCCTTGACACAAGCAGTGTACTGAAGGGATTAAGTCCAGTGGCCGTTTATAGTATAGCATGATGGGATGGTAGGGGAAGGATTCATCCCTTGGGGCATCCAGATGAAGTATTACCAAATTCTTGGGAATAAGAGAAAGCATCCCAGAGGAAAATGACATCTAGAGAGTTCAAGCATCTCTAATAACTACCTATTGGAGGTTACAGTGTTAACATTTAAACATGTAATTTCATACAGTTGTGACATCAAAAAAAAATTTTTTTTTACCTTCTAAGAGCAAATTATTTTTTATTTTTTTAAAGGTTTTTTATTTTATTCATTTATTGGACAGACAGAGATCACAAGCAGGCAGAGAGGCAGGCAGAGAGAGAGAGAGGAGGAAGCAGGCTCCCCGCTGAGCAGAGAACCCGATGCGGGGCTTGATCCCAGGCCCCTGAGATCATGACCCGAGCCAAAGGCAGAGGCTTTAACCCACTGAGCCACCCAGGCACCCCAAAGAGCAAATTTTTGCTCCACTGAGGGTACAGTTGCCCTCACTGAAAAGGCCTGTGTGAAAGCATTTACTAGAGATCATGGAACCAAGTTTTGAAGAAAATGCCGTTGATAGGCCTTTCTCGTACTTGCTCTTTGAATGTCAAGGGGACTGTGGGTTGTTTAAAAAAATTTTCTTTGTTTCCATTGGGAGAAAAAGATGAAATTGTTCTTTTTTTTTTTTTTAATGTGATATGCATGCTCATTAAAGTGAAAAGTCCTCATCAGAATCGCAATGAAAGTTCCGCACAATGATGTCTGCCCATATGTGATGGGGCACCTGCCTCCGTGAAGAACATTAAAAGATATGGTAGAGGAACTTGTGTTTTTAGGGAAAAAATGTGACTGACAAATCCACAGTAATCATTGCACGGTCCGGGAAGAAACATGTGGGGGCTGGTTGATTCTGGGAGTCCTTGATGGTGTATTAAGGAAGATGATCTAGGAAGGCCGCGTTGCCTAAGAGGGGATTTAGAAATGGCAGCTAAGTTATGAGGTTAAGTGGGGGCTGACCTAGAAGAAAATGAGGGCTCGGAGAGCTGGGTTGAAGGCGCATGGAGGGAAGAAAACATTTTTGGAGAGAGTTTGTAATCTGGCTTCCATCTGGCCGTAACGGTTGCAGGAGGTGAGTGCTGTTTGGAACAGGGGCACTGACCCAGCTGGAGACCAAGTGGTTATTCCTTGGACCTTGGACCGTGGAGTGCACAGAGTTGGGGGACGGGGGTGCATGCTGGTGGGGGAGGTTTTCATCGGGAAAGGTAGCCTGAGGGCAGATCATGTAGCACTCAGCACGTTCTACTGGTTTATCTTTCAGGAATTTTAAGAAGGTTAAAGCACTAAGTTGGTTAAACAGCTTAACTCTGTCCGCTCCATTTATCTTCCTGATGTTATTTGGGCCCTACCCTGGACTCCTGAACTTTGCGCGTCAGTGTTATACTAAGAAGGGCATCACCCAGAAAATGGTGGGCTTCTAATTCTGTACCCTTAGCAGAATTTGTTTTCATTAGCCAAGTAGAACTGAGCTTTGCTGCTGTGCGGTGAAATGAGGCATGACTTAGCTTGATGGTCCATGAAGGATGCCTGGGAGGGTGACGCTTAGTCTCTTTGAGGCTGATGTTTCTTTTTATACCAAGGATAGTTTTTGCAGTACATAAGAGACAAGATATTTCCTGGTTTTAGGGACAGATACATCCTTTTATTTCATTTCCTACTTAACCAGCTGCCTCGTTGCCCATTATTCTTCTTTCTCATCTAGTTACTGTGATCTTTACTTTCTTGACAGATTAATGTAAACCACCACTTTCATAACACATTTCCCTGAAGACTTCCTGCCAGTCCTTACCACTAGTGGACTGCTGAACTCCAGTAACTGACGGACACTCACTTCTCTTCTTTTCCTGCCATTCTTTCTGAGACTCCAAGGTTTAATCTGTTTCTTTTCCTTAAAGCCCATTCCCTTCAGCTGCCTCTCAAATCCTCTGCCTTATGCGTACAAGCCTTTCTTGTAGTGCCCCTAACTTCTGCCTTCCGTTGCTGGGCACAGGATACGCACAGATCATGGCTTGGATCCGTGACGGTTCCTTCTATACTAACTTCAAAACAAAGTGCTCGCCGCCTGAGTTCTGGCAGTGTTGGGAGACATGGTGTTTGGATACATGGTGGTCACCCCAGTGCACTTTTCCTTTGATATTGTATGAACTGATCGTGTGAATTCATTTAAGACTTCCTATATGTCTTTTTACCCAACTGGTGTTCCAACCTTGGAGAAGGCTTGCTGCTGTGTATTTTGACGGGCTATGTACATGGACTGATGACCGCGCTCAACAAATGGACATTACCTGAATTTATTTGTTATTTGAGCATTTTGCAAAGGAGAACGACTATTGGATTAGTGCCATTTGGATGAATGGATAACCCAGATTTTGCCCTATAGGCAAGTTTTCCCTGTCTACAAGTTCATAGATTATTACTATGATATTGACCTCTTAAGATTTTTTTTTCACTTTTACATAATATTGGGATTTTTGTGCAGTTGTTGTTGTGATAAAATATACATAAAATTTATCATTTTCAAGTATACTGTTCAGTGCCATTAAGGATAGTCATTCACATTCCGAAGCAACCATCATGACTGTCCAGCTCCAAAACTTTTGCATGTTCTCCAACAGAAACTCCGTCCCCATTAAACACCCCCATCTCCCTAGCCCCTGGAAGCTACCGTTCTACTTTTTCTATGAATTTGACTATTTTAGGAGCAGTACTGCCTCACATACGTGAAATCATACAGCAATTGTCTGTTAGTGATTGGTTTATTTCAGTTAGCTTGATGTCTTCAAGGTTTATCCCCACTGTGGTACATGTCCAAATTACTTTCCTTTTTAAAGCTGTGTAATACTCAGGGGTATTACATATCAGGGGTGCCTGGGTGGCTCAGTCGGTTAAGCGTTTGTCTTTGGTTCAGGTCCTAATCTCAGGGTCATGGGATTGAGCCCCACATCGGGCTCTCTGCTCACCAGGGAGTCTGCTTCTCCCTCTGGCCTTCCCCTCTGTTCATGCACACGCACGCACGCTCTCTCTCTCTCAAATAAATACATACATAAATCTTTAAAAAAAAGTGTAATATTCTGTTGCACGTGTATGCTGCATCGAGTTTAGACGTTTGTCTATCGGGAGCCTTGTGGATTGTTTCCAGCTTTTGGCTGTTGTGAATAATGCTGCTGTGAATCTGGACATACAAATAGAACTCCCAAGAACTTTCAAAGGAAACTGTTGTGTTCAGACACTGTTCTCTTAGACTCTATGGCATAACTTGTGTTCCTCCTACACCGTATAGTCCCTCATTTTAAAATGCTGTTGGGTAAGAGTACTTTTAAATTTAAATATGCACCATCTCCCCACCTCGTTGAATAGTGATATTTTTCAGCAACTTCTTTTTATAGTACAAGAAAATGAGGGAAAAATGTTTGGAGAACGAAATATAAAAATGAGCTTATTTTTAGTAGCTTATATTTGTTCTCAACATGACTAATTATTACAGATAATTACCAGTCTTGGACTACAAATATTGGAAGCTTTGCAAACGTGAAAGTTTGAAAAACATAAAATATCTCTTCAGGGTGTTGGTTGCAGGTGAATTTATATCCTCCTATGCAGCAGCGGTTCAGCATAAAAATATGGAGGTCCTAGTTGGAAAAAAAATTTGGCAGATCAAATATTGTGTAAGTCTAGAAAACATGTGAAAATATTATCCTAATTCACTTTCCTATTTCACTGTTGATTTGCATGTGGTGAATTTCTATTTGTATTGATTCTAAGAGTTTTTATACACTCAACGAAGATGGGGATTTTATCTCTTCTGCTCACAGCACATAGTAGGAAGTCATTAGATATTGGATGCATATGAATGAATAAGTATAACATGGAAAGTCCTCCATGGATTCCTTCATGCTTTTTAAAGTGAAATTAATAGAGACTAGGCCCTCCCTCTCCCAAAAATGACACAAATAATTTCAGTAAAGTGGAGGGTTTTTTTTCATGATTTATTAGTCTAATTTTAATGACCAATTCAAGGCTCTGCATGCTAGCATGAAGGAAGTAAAGAAAGTGAAGCTTTCCATAGCTTTTTCAGAATTTTTGCCCTTGATAGTAACTCAACATTGATTCACTTTCTGAGACATTTTTATGTGACATTAAAAAAAAATACATAGTTTGAGTTTTTCTAAAAAAAATCTTAAAAAGGAAAAAAATTAAAATATATATATATATATATATAGAGAGAGAGAGAGAGAGAGAGAGATCTAATTGCTACCTTAAATTCATACTTGTCTTTGTGAATACTATTGTCATACACCAGTGGCACCAGGAGCCTTGGGCCCATTGTCCTTGGAGCCTCCCAGTTACCTTTGCTGTGTTTGCTCTGCAGAAATGTCCATGTCTTCTGGAATAGTTCTGGAGGAAGGAGGTGGCCAAGACTGTCCAAAAAAAGACGTGTGCTTTTCTGGGCTGTGACCATCCTATTAGAGCTGCCTGGGGACACCTCCAGGATATAGATCAGCTCTGGGTGTACAGAGTCCTTCGGGCTTCAGAGAACCATGCGACAAGTGCTGCGAGTCAGGAGCTAAACTTTTTTTTACCCAAGTTGGGTACCAGGGCGTGACCAATGCCGAAAGGAAATTCACCAAGCATAGCAAATAATCTTTTCTCCCTTTTATCCCTTGTTACCCATATTATGATTGCTAACTTAAAATATCCATAATATTCGAGATGCTGTGTAATCAGTTGGCCAGTTCTTAACCACCATTTTGTGAAGGTAGAGTGCTAACATACTTGGGGTTTCTTTTAAGAAAATCGTATCTTGGGAGCACCTGGCTGACTCAGTCGGAGGAGCGTGTGACTCTTGATCTCGGGGTTGTGAGTTCGAGCCCCATATTGGGTGCGCAGATTACTTAAATATTTTTTTAATCATATTGTTTGTTTTAATGTGTGCGTGCACACACACACACACACACCTTTTCAAAGGACAAGTGAAATAATGGAAATCCATAATAAGACATGGAAGAAATTAGAGGTGGTTTTTTTTGTTTTTGTTTTTAAGATTTTATTTATTTATTTGACAGACAGAGATCACACGTAGGCAGAGAGAGAGAGGAGGAAGCAGGCTCCCCGCTGAGTGGCGAGCCTTATGCAGGGTTCGATCCCAGGACCCTGAGACCATGACCTGAGCGGAAGGCAGAGGCTTTAACCCACTGAGCCACCCAGGCGCCCCAGAGGTGGTGTTTTAATACATATTTTACCTCCCTGTTTGTGGTTTTTGTTAAACTAACATAAAGGGGGTTAGGAAGAACCAGAGCCAGGCTTCTAGACCCATATGTTGGACATTTCTTCCACATTTATAGTCTTTCTGTCAATGGTGAGCTCTGGAAGTTTGAGTTGGGATAAGCTCTGATGGAAGGCTTCCCAAATTCATTTCTTTACAGGATTTATGCAGTCATGGCTCTGATGTTTAAGTGGGACTTTTTTTACATCTGATTTTTTTTTTTATATCTGTTGGACTATTTCAAATTATTGACCCTTTTTTTCCTATAGGAGTTCTGATATACACAGATGTGGAGGTTGAGTTCATCACTTGTTCCAGGGAGAATTTTCTTTTTAGCGGATTACAGTGTGTTTGGAACCCCCTCCTAAAAAAGGGACTTTCTTTATTTATTATCTACTTCTCTATACCAGCCTTTCTTCTTCAGTTACTCTGGCTTCTAGAGAGCACTAGCCTCAGGGGCTCATCTTGTCCAGCCATGTCTTCTGACCTCTGTCCAGAGTAATTCTGTCATTCTAGACCTATTCCTCCCCGGAGTGACCCCACTCTGGGTTTCACTTTCCTGTTTGGTAGCCCTCTCCCCTCTAGTTCCCGTAGAATCCAGTGTCCGTGATTTTCCCCTGGATTCTATTTACATAAATTTGTTTTCAGATGCTATGTCCTTTGTCTTTAGCGTTTTGATAAAGTCTGTTTTTTTGGCCATTGTACTTCTACTGAAGTCTGGACCTCCTCAGTATGCAATCAAGTGCTCTACCACTGAGTTATCCCCCCTGGACCTCCCCAGTATGGGTGGGAAATGCCAGTGGCCCCCAGTCTGGACTCTTGTCATCCCAGGAGAGAGTTCCTCTACTATCTGGTAAGACACAGCTGCATCAGAGTATTGAAATCTTTCTGGTGCTCTGGACAGAGAGCCTGAGGTGTCATTTTTTCCCTTTTGGGATAGTCACCTAATCCGAAACTAGATACCTCTCCACCCTCACAGTCAACAACTGTCCTGTTCTGGGGAATGGGTACTCCATCTTGGCTGCTTGCCCGGCAGAAACTAGTACCGTGAGAGCCCCAGCAGCCTTGACTGTGTTTCTCTAGAACTCCGCAAAATATCCAAAGATCCTGGGACTGAAGAGTCACAGTAAAAATTTATGAAAATGTATAAAAAATAGAAATAGTTTCTCACACTGCCCATAACGCAGCAAATAAAAGCTGTCTATTGAGCAACTGTAGATAGTGTTCACTTTCATATAATCCAAGATGGTTTTCCTAACTTCTCTCTCCTCAAACTAATTATTCTTTCACTTTTAGGTCATTTTTTTCTTTCAAAAAGTTTTTTTTTCACTTCACTTTAATACTGCAAAAACAAAAGTTCACAGATGGTAACACTCTCATGTAGCCCCCGGTCTGTAAACCTGTCTTCATCCATGTTTGGTGTTTCTCCCTTCCCTCCTCCTCGAACAAAGGAGGCGTCTTCCCTGCTGTCAGATTCCTCTTACTCTGTTTCTCACCTCCCCAGGTTTTCCTCCCTTCATTCATCTTCTTTCCCACAACAACCAGTCTCTCTCTCTCTTCTGGATCATTCCATGCATGACATGCCCTGAAGGTGCCCATCCTAAAAGCCTCATATCCCAGCTCCTTCAGCTACAGCTTCATCTCTCTACGCCCCCTTCCAAGCCAGACCTTCTCAGTTGAATGGTTGCTGTACTTAACCTCGTCCCTCTCCCTTCTCTCTCCAGTCCAAACTCCATCCCCTCAATGCCAACAGCTCCAACAAACAGTTCTGAGTAAGGTCAGCAGTCTGTGCTGTCCAGTAAGTCAAAGCTTTGTTTTTTGTCTTATTCAAGCTGTCAGCATTCAGAAGGGTTGACCACTCTTTCTAGCTTGAAACGTTGTCTGCTCTTGGCTCTGTGATACCGTGTTCTTTGGCCATCCTTTGCTAATTTCTTCCTTCCCTCCTTTCCTTCCCTTCTCTTTCTCCCTCCCTCCCTCCCTCCATCCCTTCTTTCCTTCCTTGGTGGAGAGGAGGACGCTCCTTCCTCTGTATTTAACCTCTTCAAGTTAGGATTCTTCGGCACTCAGAACATCTTTTCTCTCCACTCTCCACCCTGAATTCCAATTTATATTTATAGCCTATATAGCATCTCTACTTACATGTTCACTCAGACCATCTCCACAATATTTCCATCTTCAGAATGTACCCAGCTTTATCAGTACCACACTAGTCCAACCACCATCATCTCTTGCCTGGGCTCTGCGTCTTCTCTTCCTCCTTTCCAACATGTTAAGTAAAATTCGAGAAAATTGACACCATGAAATTTAAGTCTGGGGGAAGTAAAAATGGGAAGGGATACACTGAAAAACTATATATATTTAGCAAGTAGAGCAGACTATAGTGAGCCAGGGGGGAATGGGAAAGAGCTAAGAGGCAGGAGGCCAGGCTTAGGTGCTATTAAAGCAAATGGAGAAAATCTGAAAGTTTTGACTAGATGACTTAATCCGTGGACGTGTTGAGCTGTGGACTGTCTGTTGGGTATTCTTAGAGAGTGCTGGAGATAGAACCAAGTCTTCAGGGCTAAATACATAGACCTAGGAACCAACCATTTTAAGTTATACCTCAAGACATGGAAGTGGATATAATCACTTGGGAAAACTGTGTGAGTCAGTGAGAGTCCAATCCCGCTTCCCAACCTCCTGTTGACTTCTTACTTATGTCTCCCATCTGTCCATCTGTTTGTTCTCTTTTCTTCATGGCCACACATCACCTACATTTACCCCTGCTTATTCCCTGCCTAGGCTACACGCAGAGTGAAGCACGGTGTCCCATGAACAACCCTTTTCAGGCTTGTTATTCACAAAGATAAACACTTACGTCCACTTTCTTTATAAAGTTTTTGGCACTAAATAATCTTCATTATCTAGACCAAGCAGGAGGGTGACAACCCTTGACAAACAAGTACAGTCACGCCCTCTCCCTCCCCACCCCACCACCACCGCCAGGGCTGGATTATCTAACATTCCAGTGCGGGAAGCCAAGAATCTCAAAGCAGCAAACAAAACCTTTTAGTCTTTAAAGTAGTTAGAATATCTGGGTCCTGAAACTGGAGTCTGTTTTCATCTCTTTTACCTACACTTTCTAATGAGCTTGGTCTTCTGACCATGGCTGTTAATTTTGCATTGTATGAAAATCCTACCTGGAAGGTTCTATCCTTGTGTTTTGGCAGAAGGAAGAAAATCAGATTCCTTGGTGGTCACTTCATCTGAACATCCATTATGGATCCTAGCAGTTGCTGAAGGACTCAGAAACTCTTACTTACATGGCACTTCACAATCTTCATCTAAAAATCCTGGCTTCCTGGTCATAGGACAAATTCTAGACCCATAACTATCAGAAACATCCTTAACAAACTGGACCTTAGATTGAAACAATTCTAAACAAGATGGGGAATTTCAATAACATCCAGATAATGTTGAAATAAGATTTTAAGCAGAATAGGATGAAGCAGAAAGAGACTCTGAGTTTTTGAAGAGCACGATTCTAAAGTCATTCCGTTGAAATGATCAGTTGACATCATGGTCTCCTTTGGTCGCAAACATCAAGCATTCACCGATGGTGTGGTTGGCCCTCGAGCTCAGACTTCACTGCGAGATGCTTCATCTTGGAAGACCCGTCTGTATTCTTGGGGAGTGTTGAGATCAAGAAGTATTTATTGAGTGCCCAGTATTTGCTAGGCCCTGGGAAAGCAATGATGAATAAGAGGTAGTTCCGACCTTGACAGGCTTACACTTTGGTGAATTTACGGTCTAGCTAGACAAGACTTGAATAAGAAGTAGGGAGCAGTACAGAGTGATGGATATCAGGGGCCAACGGAGGAGCACAGACATTAAGTGCTAAGTGCTACCAGATGTCTTCGGTAGCCAGGGTCTCGTGGGCTGCCATAGAGTGACAGGAGAATAATTTACTGCCGTCGTTGCAACAACAGTGGCTGGGAACACGGGAGCCCAGTGTCTGACTTTCCAACCCAACTCAAACGGCTTCGCCCTAGCTTCTCTGTCCACCTGCTCCCCTTCGGAACGCGCCCCAGGCATAGTGCGTCCCTTCTCTGTGACCCTGACACTTCTGCCCTCTGTTGTCCACTTCACTGAAATGCCTGGGATACGTTGTGGTTGTTGGCAGGGCTGTTTCTCTTCGAGACTCAGATCTCGAGACTGGGTTTATCTTGGCCATCCTTCAATCTCTACTGCCTAACGGTCTAATCCCGTACCTAGACTATCGTTCGTGTCCCTCAAACCAGTGTTCATGAGTGAGTGAATAAAGAATTAAGAGAATTCACACAGTGATACTTGGCTCTGAAGGAAGCTGGCAACTTTGCATTTTCCAAATCAGTACAACAAAGGCCTTTACCCAGACACGTGATAATCAGAAATAAAGAAAATTAAATAGGGGTTCTGAAACGTCAGTGTGTTGGAGTTACTTAAGACTGTTAAATATACAGATAATATGAACCCCCACCTCAGACTTAGTTAAGTCCGAATTTCAAAGCATCTGAATTTTTTACAAGCTCCCTCGGTGACATATACCGCCAAGGTGGAAAATCATTTAAAATCTCATGTAGTTGACATTTTGGGGAATGAGGCATTGCATTACTGGTCTTCTAGATAACTGTCCCTGGCTGCTGTGAGCAAGCAAATATTTTTGCATTTGATGGAAATGTGTATTAAATTCTCTCCTGCCTTCTTCCTCCTCCTCTTCTTCCTTTTTTTTTTTTTTTTTAATATTTTATTTATTTGAGAGAGAGAACACAGAGGGAGAGGGTGAGGCTGACTCCCCTGAAGAGGGAGCCCAATGTGGGGCTCAATCCCAGGACTTTGGGATCATGACCTGAGCTGAAGGTAGATGCTTAACTGACTGAGCCACGCAGGCACCCCCTCTCTCCCGCCTTCTGAAACAAAAAGCACCTTGTATAGTTTGGTATCGCTTTTGAGAGCTCACGGTGAGCACCAGAGACCTCACCACTGGATGCCTTGTCCTTCTTTCGCGTGGGTCTGTCAGTTATCCCATCTCCTGACACCACTGATCTGTTGCTAATATTTCTGTCTCTCTCATGTCATTGACGTATTGCTTTTAATGTGCCACTGGCTAGGACAACACATAGCCCAACTTGTTAGCAACTGTGTTTTGAATGAAAATGAAGCTCGTGGACTTGAGGAACTTTATAAAAAGATATTTTAGGTGCCCCAAGGTGCTTTTGCTTCCTTTGGGCAAATTTCGAAAACATACCTGTCCCCAAAGTCTGACCTCTGAGTGAGGTATTCACAGAATTACTTTCGAAGAATTACACATGGTTTGGTTCTCAGCCCCTTCTTTTACATTCAGGCAGAGGGAGGCTTAGAGATTTTTTTTGGCTTTCCTGAGTTGGGGAGTTATTGTTAGTAAACCAGGTTCAGGGGCACCTGGGTGATTCAGTTGGGTAAGTGGACGATTGTTGATTTTGCTCAGGTCATGATCTCAGAGTCATGAGATTGAGCCCCGCATTGGGCTCCACACTGCTTGAGGTTCTCAGGGGTCTTTTTGAGATTCTCTCTCCCTCCTTCTGCCCATACCCCCCACCACCCCAAACACTGCTCACACACTCACTCTCTAAAATACAAACAAACAAACCAGATTCAGTAGAATTTGCATGATTTGAGCCAGTAATCACTATAAATTCTAAAGTACATCCATGCCAAGAATACTGGCTCCGTTTAAGAATAAATTTAATGGTTGGTACAGTTTCTGTAAATCCCCCCATGCTTTATTTTAAAACCTATTTCATCATATCTGTACTTACTTATGTTCAATCTTTTCCACCCTGTCAAATCACAGGTACCTAGAGGTTAGGGAGCCTGGTTCCATTCACTTTTGTATGCAACCCAACAACTTAAACAAAGAATATTCTCATGGTCCTTTTTTTTTTTTCTTTTGCCTTATGCTTATAAATCCATTTTTTAATCAAAAATGTATGTGAGGGGCGCCTGGGTGGCTCAGTGGGTTAAAGCCTCTGCCTTCTGCTCGGGTCATGATCTCAGGGTCCTGGGATTGAGCCCCACATCGGGCTCTCTGCTCAGCGGGGAGCCTGCTTCCCTTCCTCTCTCTCTGCCTGCCTCTCTGCCTACTTGTGATCTCTGTCAAATAAATAAATAAAAATCTCTTAAAAAAATGTATGTGAATTAGTCAGTGACCATTTTACATAAAGTTTCTAACTTAGGAATTGCTACCTGGAAATATGTGTATGGAAAACATTCTGTTCAAGGAAGCCAGATGCTTGTACTAGGCAAAATTTTGAATCCAGGTTTTTGTTTTGTTTTGTTTTTTAAAGCATATGCAGGAGAAAAACTTCAGAATTTTATGAATGGCCTTAGCGTAAATGCAAAATGCAGCTTAAAGGTTTTCAGTGAAAGATAGCATCTTTGGGGGGTAAAATGCCAATGATGTACAGAGGAAGCCAAGTAATGCTGTGAATGTAGTTCTTACTGGGGTTTTTAAAAATAAATGTTCAGTCCTTTTGTTTCATATGCTTCAAAATGTCTCCATCCCTGTCTGTTTGTGTATTTTATGTATGTACGTATGTATACATATATGTGTTTCATCTGCTAATATAAACTTCTCAAATATGACAAGGCTGTGATACAATGATATGGTTTAGAATTTTTATCTTTGGCTTTGCTCCTTCTCTGGGTCTGCTTCAGTTTATTCACCAGAATTTTATAGTTCAGCAGGTTCTCTGACACTCTGGCTCTTCACTCCCTGTGACTGACTTCTACAAGCATTTAGCTTGGCGTTTTCCATGTCTGGCACACAGTAGGCATGCCCGTGTGTGGAGGCTGGCAGTGGCAAAGCAGAGAGAGGAAGGGGACACCCTCTGGCCTTAAATCTGGTCGAGAAAACAGCATGCAAGACAGAAAGGGTATGGATGTGTGAGGCAAACATGCGAGAGTCCCTTCTCCTGGCTCCAAACAGGAGTTTCGGGGACAAGCTGGACACCACTTCCAAGTCCCGCATATGGAGTGTAAGGTATGGAATGTCATTGTTAGAAAGTTGGTCGAATGAATGTTCCTGCAAGACCTTAAAATGAAGGAATTATGATAAACTATGATTTAAAAAATGAGCTGCCTTTTCCTCAAAACATGTTATTAAAATATTTATTTTAACATCTTAACGATTCATTCCGGTGACTGCTGTGTTCTCCAGGACAGGAAATCGTGATTCTGCCGGCACTTGTCTTGTTAAACTGCCCTTCTTGTAAGCCTTTGGATTTTCCACTTCCTCTGGAGCACTTGTTAGAGACAGCCTAAAATTGGAGCAGAAATTATGGTGTAGTGCGGTTAGAATTATGGGTTGGAGTCCAGTCTCTACCACATACAACCATGTGGTTTGGATCCTGCCATCTGATTTTCCTCATATGCAAATGGGACTAATAATACTTAATTTGTCTACTGAAAGCCTTTGACACTGGACTCAGAAGAGACCTGGAAAGTTTCAGTTCACAGTTGAGATGAAGAAAGGACGACTAGATGGGAGGGTGTATGTAGTCAACGATGAAATGTCGGTCAAGGTGTCTTATGAATTACGTCACTGTACAGACATGATGGACCAATCATCCGGCACCACGACATCACCACTGCTTAACTGCTTTTAGAGTGCCTACATATAAAGTAATAAATACGTCCCACCCCAGACCCGTTCAACTCCAGAATCTCTTGGCCCAGGTAGCTGTTCCTCTCTGTCTCCTCACGGTCATCATTCCTCCTACATCTGTCTTTGGATCTCAGATGCATCTTTGAGATTAAGGTTCCTACCAGTTTCTTTTAGTGGAACACCCCTTCCTGGCTTCACTTCCTTTTCAATTGTCTTAAACCCATGATTGACTGCCTGAACCATTTTTGGATAAGGAGTCGTCATTTATTTGAAGTTGGGTCATCTTTCCCCTTTACCTGCCTACTTTGGTTCCATGATGTAAGCCGCCTCCTTAACCTCCTGTTAACGCCAAGAGTGAGGGTGTGGGGAGTTGACGGAAGAGCTTCGGTGACCTTAACTTCACTTAGGTCTGGTTTAAAATTGTGTCCGACACGGTGATGTCTCTTTAATAAACTTCTTGGTTTACTCTTTTCATTTCAATTTTTAGGAAACAAGTGGCCTTTTCAGAAATCTTCCAGAAAGTTTTAGTCTTCAAACTGTGTGCTTCGGAATATTCTTCATAGCTTTTTTTTTTTTTTTTTTTTAAATGCAGTTTTAGGCTGGGGGTGAGACTTGCCATTTATATTTTTAACAGGCTCCACCCCCAGTGTTCGACTATGATGCAAAACAAAGTTTGAGCATCACTGTTTTAGAATACATTTCTCTCTTCAAATGGAGATTTCCATTCTCCCAAGAACACGGGGAGGTGTGAAAGCCGCACAGCAGAATTTGCATGGCTGTTCTGTGCTGTCAAGGGTTCTGAATTGAATACATGCTTGAGAGTCAACCATGATGGTGCTTTTCAAGGCCATCAGTGAAAAATATTCATGTTTGGCTCCACTCACTGACAATTTGGTGTAAGACTTTACAGGTGGGGCTCAGCACCTTTATTTATTTTTTTAAAGGTTTATTTATTTGAGAGAGACAGAGAGCATGAGCAGGGGGAGAGGGAAAGAGAGAAGCAAGCTCCCAGCTGAGCAGGAAGCCTGACTCGGGGCTCGATCCCAGGACCCTGAGATCATGACCCGAGCCAAAGGAAGGTGTTTAACCATGGAGCCACCCAGGTTCCCCCGCACCTTTATTTATTTATTTATTGACTAATTTAATTATTTAAGTTTCCTAGGTGATTCTGTGTGGTTTATTATGATAGGAAACATCCACAGTAGAAATAAACGCACGCTTCAGGTAGCAGTATTTTGATTTTAAGTTACTGTGTTAATAAACATAAAGTCAATAATGGGGTTGTTATTCAGAGACTTTATAAAAGTAGTATGTTATGCAAGTCTATAGATGGACCATCCGTCCTTTTTTTTTTTTTTTTTTTTAAAAACCTATTGCCTCTACCCAAACCTTGAAAACGATATGTGCTCCGCTTTCCCCTTCCCTCAATGAAACCACATTTTAAATTCAGAATCACCAGTGCTAGTTTACATTCAGTTCAAGACAGCAGGCCCTGAAATAGCCTGAATGACTCATGCAGAGCATTTTCCTCAGAACAGACTCTGGACTGATTAGTGTCTGGAGCCATCAGTCACTACTCATCTATCTGGTAGATGCCCCGGTGTGCGAGGAGGCGGTGCCCGCGATGTGTGCCTTCCCCTGTCTCACCAGGTCACACAGCAAATTCACCTAGCTTGCCTTAAATAGCCAAAGGGGAGAGGGAGAGGGAGAGGAACTTGGGAGTTGTTCTTGCTTCTTAAAAATACTTCTCCTTGCGTGGCCGCAAAATACCAATTGAAAACTACCAGGTAAAGTTAAAAATCCTTTCCTGGGATTTCAGCCGTGTTTTCCACGTATCCAAACCAGGGCCTGGGTGTCCTCAGATGCAGAGCACTGAGCCCCCCATGCAGGTCCCTGCCATGCTGCTCCTTGTGACCTTGAATGAGACCCACAATTGCTGGGCTGCAGCTTTGCATTTTTTTTTTTTTCAGGATTTTATTTATTTATTTGACAGACAGAGATCACAAGTAGAGAGAGAGGGAGAAGCAGGCTCTCTGCTGAGCACCCCCCCCCCCATGCGGGGCTAGATCCCAGGGACCTGAGATCGTGACCTGAGCTGAAGGCAGAGGTTTTAACCCACTGAGCTACCCAGGCGCCCCCATCTTTGCATTTTTAAAGTGGGGTTTTTGCACTCTAAACGCCAAGATGTCAAAACATGCCGCTTCCAGATAGCTCCCTGAAATGTCTCACACAGAAGAAAGAGCCTTTTCTAACTCTTTCATGAGACTTCTGGTGAGATGGAGCTCTCCTGGCGGGGCGGGCGTCGGCTCACAGGGTGAGAGCCTGCTAGCACCCAAGGGCCCGCAGACGTGTTGTCTCACATACAAGGAAACGAGGGACGGAGAGGCAGGGTGACTTTCAGGGCCGGCAGACTCGGGTTCTGGAGTCCATCTGGCAGCAAGCCAGGCACTTAGTCAAGCTCACGGCCTAAGGCGCCGTCAGTCAGTGCGGACCGCGGGCTGAACGAGGGTGAGGATGTCCACTTCCCAACTGGTTTCCTCATCCATGCACTCTCCCTCCGCAGCAGCTCACAGTCCCTGCAGAGATGGCCGTGAAGTGAAGGGGGGCATCCAGCCTGCGTTTTGAAAGCTCAGAGTCCATGTTGCCTTCATTAGCCGGTGTCGCCTGCTAAACGCTGGGGTGCGTGCTCCTCCGTGGACCGTGTCCTAAGAGTGTGGCTGTAGTTGCTGCTCTCTGGACCTAGAGGTGCCTCACTGACACTCGCCCTGCCCGCCCCCAGCCCCACCCCAGAAGCAGATCTTACTGTTTACCCCCTAGTTAACCAGACTGGCAGAACTCAAGAGTGGTTAGGAGGGGACCTCTGTCATTTCCTGTTTTGATGGTCACCATTTTCTGCGTGTGTCCCTGTGCCGGCTCCTGGCTGAGAGCGAGGTATGGTTCCAGCTCGCTTCTGAGTCACAAAACCCCTCCTGAAGGGACGGGAACCAGGCTGAGAAAGGAGGACGTGCGTGGGTCACACGAGGAGTTCACGGCCAAGGCTGGTCTCCGCAGGCCTTCTCAATAATGCAATGACTGCATCCTGTTCTACTTTCTCCCAGAACCCCCAGGGCAACCCACTGACTTCTATTTAACCACAGCTCAGAATCCTCCTGACTTCGGCGATTCTCATTTTCTTTTCCGAACAGCGTCTGATTGCGGTGTTCTCTAGGACTTGTGAAAGGGATTTAAAATGTATACGGTGAAAAATACGTGGCCTGTTGGCAGAGCCGGTTGATACCGAGCATGAAATGCATAAGCAGTCAACTTCCTTAGGCTGTTAAAACCCGGGGAAGCCCAGCCAGTAGCGGTGCTCTTGCTTTTATCCATGGATGACCCGGTTGGGAAGCTTGTCTTGACGCCACAGTGTGGCTGCAAATCTGGCTGTGCTTAAACTTGAGGCAGACAGACCCAGAAATACAGGAAGAGCACAGAGCGGGAGGCGGCGAGCTGAAGGGCCACACGGTAGGAAGGAAGGACCTGCTCCGATTTCTGAGTGACTGACATCAGGAGGACTTGCGGGGTGGTGGCAGGGCGATTGTTTTGTTTTGCTTAGTCTTATTGTGTTTTTGAGAGACCACGGGAAAGACACTCCTTTCTGTGTATAAGTCTGCTAAAGTGTGCATTCATACTGATGCTCAGGCAAGTGCAAATAGACTGCTGTTAGTAATAAGGGACCTCACGGACCAAAGCTGCCATCCTGGGCAGAAGTATACCAGGGGAGCCCTGACATGTGAGCGCCAGAAGCACTGTGCTGTATCAGGAGAGAAGATTTTTTTTTTTAAGATTTTACTTATTTATTTGACAGACAGAGATCACAAGTAGGTAGAGAGGCAGGCAGAGAGAGAGGAGGAAGCAGACTCCCTGCCGAGCAGAGAGCCCGATGCAGGGCTCAATCCCAGGACCCTGAGATCATGACCTGAGCAGAAGGCAGAGGCTCAACCCACTGAGCCACCCAGGCGCCCAGGAGAGAAGATTTGGGGGCCACCCAACTGGAGAGGGAACAAAAGGCAATTAACATAAAACTCAGCAACATACCGTCAATAATGTCCTTCTGTGTAATCACGCTTATGTTGCAACAAGCTACGAGGGGCATTTTTCATTCAATAAGGGGGGGAGTTTCATTTTCCTTAATTACTGTGTTGTCTATAGAAAGTCCCAGATTAAAAATCTCCTCCGGACGATCGGCAGCTGTTCTGGAGCTCAGAAGGGTCTGCCCATGCGGAGCAGCCATTGTGGGGGTGGGGAGAAATCGGGAGAAGTTGGTTAAAGTATACAGACTTTCAGTTATATGATGATGAAGGTCTGAGGATCTAACGTACAACATGGGGACTATAGCTGATGACGCTATATGATGTCATTGAAATTGGCTAAGAGGGCAGAACTTAAATGTTCTCAGAAAAGTAAATATGGGGGGTGAGGTTATAGATCTGTTTATTAGCTTGGAGGAAACACTTTCACAGCGTGTGTGTGTGCGCGTGTGTGTGTGTGGGTGTGATGTTATCATGTAATACACTTGAAATGTCTTACATTTTGATTGTCATTTATACCTCCCTGAAGCTGGAGAGGAAAAAAAAAACCATTTAGAAAACAGGAACAAAAACAACTCTCTCCAAAGCTTTTCCTTCCCTGGGTGCACTACAAATTACTTAGCAGCCAAAACAGTTCTAGGAAACTTAGCATACCTGAATTGAAATGAAATGAGCAAGATGCACGAAAGGAAAGAAGTAAAAAGTAGATCATTTCTTTGTTATTGCCTCTCCCAGTTCTTCTATTGCACACTAGAGGGGGAGAAAAAAAAAATCCCATAAATTGTGACTATTTGGGTGTTCAAAATTGTGGCTAGTATGTAACACTAAAAGTAGAAATACTTGATTTGGGGCGCCTGGGTGGCTCAGTGGGTTCAGCCGCTGCCTTCGGCTCAGGTCATGATCTCAGGGTCCTGGGATCGAGTCCCGCATCGGGCTCTCTGCTCAGCAGCGAGCCTGCTTCCCTCTCTCTCTCTCTCTCTGCCTGCCTCTCTGTCTACTTGTGATCTCTGTCTGTCAAATAAATAAATAAAATCTTTAAAAAAAAAAATACTTGATTTTGTGGGACTGGATAGAAGCATACAGAAATTATTGCTGAGATCCTTTGATTTTTTTTTTTTTCTGCCACAAGTAAACAGAAAGAACCACAGAGCTTATGATCCAGTCTCTTGACAGGCCTGTGATAAGACATTTGGGCAGACATACCTGGAGTGTTCGTAATATAAAAAATTTGTGTCTCAGGTTGACCATTATCCATTAAACTTGGCTTTGAATGACTCTGGGGTCTTCAGAAAAACTAACTTGTCCTCAGAGGAAATGAGTTACCAATATAAAGGACATTCAGAATATTGTATTTTTTATTTTGTTTGACACTTTCAGAAAATGTACTTCAAATAATTTTTTTTTTTAAAGTATTTATTTATTTGACAGAGAGAAAGATCGCAAGTAGACAGAGAGGCAGACAGAGAGACAGAGAGGAATCAGGCTCGTTGTTGAGCAGAGAGCCCGATGCGGGACTCGATCCCAGGACCCTGAGATCATGACCTGAGCCGAAGGCAGCGGCTTAACCCACTGAGCCACCCAGGCGCCCCTCAAATAATTTTCAAACAATGGTAACAACTCTAGAATACATGTATATTTTTTTCCCAAGAATACCTTCTTGAAGGGGCCAACCCTAACTTGGGCAAGGTTATGTAGGCTTGATTTTTTAAAAATTCAAATTATCTGAGCATCACAATTTTGTATTTTATAATTTATAAATTTGTATATAAATTTATAACTTTGTAATTTACTATTAGAGATGTGGGTGGTTTTGTTGTTTTGTTTTTTTTTTCCCTCTCTGGGTTACCAAAAGGCTGGTTCTCCTTGACCTCTAGAATAAGGCAAGTTCTTCTATTTAAGCATTACACTAAGTACCATCACATCACTGCATCTCTTTTATAAAACTTACCACAACTGCAGTGAATAATGTCATTGTTATGTTGGTATTTCTCTCCCACAAAGATATCCATCTCACAGAGCAAAACCATATTTTTTTTCCTGTTGATCTGTGTTCCCCTAAAGAGAGAACCTTGCACATTGAGGAACTGAATAAATACTTGATGAATTAAACAGGAAATTATGTAATTACTGAGCTAATTCTACCAAGCGTAAGTAGTTAAAGTGTAGGAAGCAGAATTCAAAGCTTTTCTCCAACTTGTCATCTTGAGACTTTGCATTATAGTTGCGGCTAAGAGAAAAATAGGTGGGTTTTTTTTGTTTGTTTGTTTTGTGTTTTTTTTTTTTTTTTTTTTTTGCCCTTCTCAGTAGGCAAGAGAATTAGCACATCTTTCTGGAGGGAAATTTGGTGATTTACATCACACCTTTTTGGATATAAACACCTTTTGATCTGAGGATTTATCAGAGGAAGTAATTAAGGATAACATGTTCTAGATGTGTGCAGTGAACTGAGTGTTTGTGTCCCCCCTAGAATTTATAAATTGAAATCCTAGCCGCCCACTGTGAGCTTATCAGGAGGGGAGAGTTGTGGGGAGGTGATTAGGTTATGAGAGTAAAGCCCTATGAGTGAGATTAGGATCCTTGTGTAAGGGACCCCAGAAGCTCTCTCACCCTCTTTTCTACAGCATGAGGATAAAATGGTAAGATCCCTGATGGCCATCCACCTCTGGAAGAGGGCTCTCCCCAGACTGACCATCCTGGTAACTTCCTCTCAGACTCCCAGCTTCTAGAACACGAAGAGATAAATTTCTGTTGCTTATAAACCACTCAGTTTATGGTACTTTGTATAGCAGCCTGAACTGACTGAGATAATCTGTATTTTAAATAGAAAAAAGAAATAGATATTTCTGATGCACCCCCACAGATGCTCCCAGCCGTCCGTACCCTCTTGTTCGACCCATCTCTGAGGCGGACCCTCTACCTGGGCTCTTTCTGCACCTCACTTCCTATCTGCCTCACTCCACTTGGGTCTTCCTGAGTGAGACACCTTCATGAGGTGTTCTCATTCAGTACGGTACTTTCACAGAGTGCACGGACGCCCAGGAGAGTCGCACCAAAGCCAGAATGCCTTTGACCGGTGGAAAGGTTAAGTATCACACTCCTCCTGACAGGTTGTCCAAGGCAGGGCTTCTGTGGCTTCTCAGAGGATGGTCCAGAAGGATTAAGCAATACCTAGTGGTAGCCAAGTCAGTCATGAGCCCTCGTAGTTTCTTTCTCTCCTTCTTGGCTTTACCCTCTCTCACTTGTGCTCCCTGAATCAACTCCGCTGTAAACACTTTCCCTCAGCTTCTGCTTTCTGGGGGGTCTGAGAGGTTATCTACTTGGTTAAGTAAGATAGACTGTTTAGTCAGTGGGTATAGATATGTACAACCATTAAAAACGACATGAAAAGATATCTTTCTGTTGCCACAGATACGCCCAAGTAAGTCAATGGCGCTTCGTCTTCTGTTCCACTCAGTAGCCAACCACTTTCCCTAAAGACCTGACTCACAGACGGCCATTGGGAAGTGGGAGATAGCCCCCGACTTGACTGAAAATGTTTGAGCAGATACTTGAGATGCCTTCAGTAAAGGTCGTTAGAGTCATTCCAAGTGTTAAAGTAATTAAACAAAGAAGCCATTTGATTGGGGGTGACTCTAATGCCTTGGTACCCTATAAGAGCACCCCAAAAACCAAGCCAGAGCCGGTTCCTATAAATACACTCATATCCCAGGAAACAAACCAATCACTCATAGCCAGCTAGGCCTTCGCAGATAAGGCAGCTGCTTAAACTGTAGCCAACCCCTTTCCTTGCTTTGCTTGGACATCTTCTCTAGAAAAGCCTTTCCCCCAGCTCCTGTTGGTGGAGGGTCCCCAACCATCTGTGTTTCTGTGCTGCCTGGTTTGACGGGGTGTTTGCTCAGACACAACTTTGAACACTTTAATACAGCTCGGTTTATCTTTTAACACAAGTTAGTTGTGTATGTGGAAACGGTAACAGTGTATCTAAAAATAGAACCCAGTCGATATTCAGCATTCGTCATTATGACAAAATTCTTCACACATCAGAGCTGATTTCTGCTTTCCTCGTTTGCCCCCTGCCCTGTCCTCTCAAGCACCAGGCGGTCAGAGAACTTCACTCTGGCTAGTTTTGGTTTTGGTCATGGAGATGGTTTGCTCCATTTTTTTCTGTTTAGGAAGAACAAAGCACGCGGTGTGAAATAAACAGTAACAAAATGAACACAGCAAACTTGCATAACTTGTGATCGCTAGAACAGAGGGACTTTGTTAGCAAGGACTACAGCTGTTGGAGAGGGAAGTGAAGATTCCAGAATGAAAACAAAAAAATACTACGTCTCCCCGTTTCTCAGCCTGTACTTTGTCAAGGTTTCCCTTGCATTTGTTTATAACGCTTCTTGGGAAGTTATCCGTAGTGTTTAATTTTCTAAGTACTGAATGGACCTTTTTAAACAGCGTAAATGCAGAGTGGTATTTTAGAAGGGTTACCGCTGCTGGTTGGTCTTAATTCTTCCGTCTCTATCCTTGCAGTGGAATAAAAGTACTTAGCAGAAACTTGACGGCAACATGTGAAACCACTTGTGCGACAGGTTCTGGATGTTTCCAGGCCGCACTTTGTGGACTGAGGCACTTCAGAGAATGATGGGCCTGGTCCCTGTTGATAGGATCCTAGGTCACCACGCTTTTTATTTTTTATTTATTTTTAATTTTTACACTTGAAGAAAAATGGAAACAATGTAATTCGGAGAAAACTGGCTAAGACATGGGACAGCTAGATGGGCTCAGTTAGAGCTGCGAACAAAGAATGGAAACAAAGTAGTTATTCAGGAGTTGGAATGGCAACCACACAACAGGCTCAGCCCATCAGCAGCAGGAGAAGGGAACAGGTGGGTTTGAATCCACCCCCCCACCCCCCCACTCCCGGGAATCCAGACTTTTCTGCTGCCCTTGCTAAAGCGCTTTGGTCTGGTGGAGGCACCAGCTCCCCAGCTGGGGTCTCTGTGGGCTTGAGGAAGGAGACCCTGAATCCTACACCAATCCTGTCTTTTGACACAGTGCTGGATTTTAAACAAAGTAGATGTTAAGTAAATGTGTGTTGAAATGTGTGTGTGTATGTGTTGTGACTTGACCTTTCCCTGATTTTCTCTGAATTTTGGTTAAAGAACTTCTCTTTGGTTATGAATGACTTTTATGTCAAAGTCGTGTATAGATTAAAGTTGTGCTTTTTACTAGAAATATAAACTGTGATATGGATTCAGTTAAAGCAACTGTGCCTTGGCTTCCATAACAAAATAACATACCCTGTGTAACCTGAACAACAGAAACGGATTTTCTCACAGTTCTGGGGGCTGAAATTCTTCAGTCATGGTCTGGCGAGGTCTGTTTCTGGTAGGCACACTCTCCTTGGCTTGCAGACGGCCACCTTCGTCCCGTGTCCTCCCCTGGTCTTTTTTTTCCCCTCCGTGTGTGCCCTGAGGAAGAGTCGTCTGGTGTCTCCTCCTCCTCTTACCAGGACACCAGTCCCAGTGGATTAGAGCCCTACGTTTATGACCTCATTTCACCCAGTTTCTCTAAAGACCCTCCCTCCCAATACAGTTCCACCCGAGGCTAGGACTTCAGTATCTGACTTTGTGGAGGAGGGGGACACAAACATTCAGTCCGTAACAACAGCTGAAGAAAAGACCAGTTTTTCAGGTGGTGGGGGTGGTTTTAAGCAGCGAGCATAAAGTGAAAATTGTTTCTGAATGATACCATTAACTTCCCGATAACTCCTGAAATACTGTATACCACACTTGGTAAAACTAACCAGTAGTAAAATAAAATAGGAACACTTCTTTTCTTCTTAAGAGGCTGGCTTAGCTGAAAGTTACTTTTAAGTACTCTCCCTTCTAAGGTGAGGAGACCCACATTTCACAACCCGGAATAAATAAAATCAAGCACATTCTCCTCGTGTTGGCTTCTTGCCCAGTAACTTGTAGGAGTCATTGAGCCTTTTGAAGTTGCCCTAGGGAGAGACAGCCTCCCTAGGGTAAAGAAGCCCGTTTGCCCTTTTTTTTTTTTTTTTTTTTTTTTTTTTTTTTTCTCATTTTATTTATTTTTTCAGCGTAACAGTATTCATTCTTTTTGCACAACACCCAGTGCTCCATGCAAAACGTGCCCTCTCCATTACCCACCACCTGTTCCCCCAACCTCCCACCCCTGACCCTTCAAAACCCTCAGGTTGCCCCAACCTCCCACCCCTGACCCTTCAAAACCCTCAGGTTGTTTTTCAGAGTCCATAGTCTCTTATGGTTCGCTTCCCCTCCCCAATGTCCATAGCCCGCTCCCCCTCCCCCAATCCCACCTCCCCGCAGCAACCCCCAGTTTGTTTTGTGAGATTAAGAGTCATTTATGGTTTGTCTCCCTCCCAATCCCATCTTGTTTCATTGATTCTTCTCCTATCTCCTACCCCCCCATGTTGCTTCTCCATGTCCTCATATCAGGGAGATCATATGATAGTTGTCTTTCTCCGATTGACTTATTTCACTAAGCATGATACGCTCTAGTTCCATCCACATCGTCGCAAATGGCAAGATTTCATTTCTTTTGATGGCTGCATAGTATTCCATTGTGTATATATACCACATCTTCTTGATCCATTCATCTGTTGATGGACATCTAGGTTCTTTCCATAGTCTGGCTATTGTAGACATTGCTGCTATAAACATTCGGGTACACGTGCCCCTTCGGATCACTATGTTTGTATCTTTAGGGTAAATACCCAGTAGTGCAATTGCTGGGTCATAGGGTAGTTCTATTTTCAACATTTTGAGGAACCTCCATGCTGTTTTCCAGAGTGGTTGCACCAGCTTGCATTCCCACCAACAGTGGAGGAGGGTTCCCCTTTCTCCACATCCTCTCCAGCATCTGTCATTTCCTGACTTGTTCATTTTAGCCATTCTGACTGGTGTGAGGTGATATCTCATTGTGGTTTTGATTTGTATTTCCCTGATGGCGACTGACAGAATGGGAGAAGATATTTGCAAACGACATATCAGATAAAGGGCTAGTATCCAAAATCTATAAGGAACTTAGCAAACTCAACACCCAAAGAACAAACAATCCAATCAAGAAATGGGCAGAGGACATGAACAGACATTTCTGCAAAGAAGACATCCAGATGGCCAACAGACACATGAAAAAGTGCTCCACGTCACTCGCCATCAGGGAAATACAAATCAAAACCGTTTGCCCTTTTTGAAGAAAAATCCATTCCATAGATAACAGTGGAATTCACTGAAAAGGCTGACACGGTCTCTGTTCTTCATATGGGATTTCTTACTTGGTAAATCTCTCCATCAGCGTTTGCTAATCCTTTACATACCTTAGTTGAAGACCCTGGATCCAAAGTGATCAGATTCTTAACACACAGAAAGATGTGTGCTGCATTTCTCTATGTGTATGGGTGTGTGTGTGCACGTGTGCACGCATGCATATTAATTGTATGAAACAAAATCCTGATCAGACGGGTCTTGCTTGCATAATGATTTAGCCATTTAGGTTTTATAGGCCCTGAGCTCTGTGGTAGCAGAACCTTGCACGGAGTGGGTAATGCATAAGCACCTGATAATTGGTTTCTCGAACAGAAACAATCAGTCCCTTAATTGAGTCCTTTAAGTTATTTATGTACCTGCTGCTTTAGTAAAGGCTTGGAGTCCTAGTAGTGTGACTGCTGGGTCATAGAGTAATTCTATTTTTAGGTTTTTGAGAAAGCTCCATACTGTTTTCTACGGTGACTGCCCCAGTTTACCTTCCCACTAACAGTGCACGAGGGCTCCCTGTTCTCCAGTCTTTCCCAGCACTTGTTATTTCTTGTCTTTTTTTTTTTAAGATTTTATTTATTTGAGAGAAAGAGCGAACACAAGCGGGGGAGGGGCAGAGTGAGAGGGAGAAGGAGACTCCCCGCTGAGTGGGAAGCCCAATGGGATCATGACCTGAGCCAAAGGCAGATGCTTAACCAGCTGAGCCAGCCAGGCGCTCCTCTTGTCTTTTTGATACCTGTTTTGAGAGAGGGAGATGATACCTCATTGTAGTTTTGATTTGCACTTCTCTGATTATGAGTGATGTTGAGCATCTTTTTGTGTGTTTGTTGGCCATCCAGATGTCTTCTTTGGAAAAATGTCTGTTCAGGTGTTCTGCCCATTTTTTCATTGGACTGTTTTTATTTTATTGCTCTTATTGTAGGAGTTCTTTATAAATTTTGGATACTAACCCCTTTTTAGATTGATGATTTTTCCAATATTTTTCCCCTTTAGTTGGTTGCCTTTTTATTTGTTGATAGTTTCCTTTGTGGGGCAGAACTTTTTTAAGATTGGTGTAGACTCACTTATTTTTGCTTTTGCTGTTTTGGTGTCAGATTCAAAAAATCATTGCCAACACCTGCATCAAAGAGAATATCACGAATGTTTTCTTATAGAAGTTTTATGGTTTCAGGTCTTACATTCAAGTATTGAATCCATGTTGACTGAAGTTTTATGTATGGTGTAAGACAGTGGTCCGGTTTCATTCTTCTGTGTGTGGCTGTCCAGTTTTCCCAACACCATTTGTTGAAGAGAATGTCCTCTCCCCGTTGTATGATCTTGGCTCCTTTGTCATAAATTAATTGACTATATATGCATGGGTTTATCTCTGGACTGTTCTGTTCCATTGATTTATGTGTCTGTTTTTATGCCAATACCATACTCTTTGATTACTATGGTTTTGTATTATTGTTTGAAATTGGGGAATAGAATGCCTCCAGCTTTGTTCTTTCTCAAAATGTCTTGGCTAGTGGGGGTCTCTTGTGGTTTCATATAAATTTTAAGATTTGTAAAATCTAATTTATAGATTGGATATGTAAATCTAAATCACATTTCTACAGTGACAAATGCCATTGGAATTTTAACAGGGATTGCATTGAATCTGTAGATTGCTTTGAGTAGTATAGACATTTTAAGAGTGCATTTCCACTGCATGAGCATGGACTGTCTTTCCGTTTACTTGTGTCTTCCTCACTTTCTTTCATCTTTCTTTCATCACTTTCTTGTAGTTTTCAGTATATAGGTCTTTTACCTCCTTGGTTAAATTTATTCCTAGAGATTTTACTCTTTTTGAAACAATTATAAATGGGATTGTTATTTCTCTTTCTGATAGCTTGCTATTAGCATAGAGAACCGCCTCAGATTTTTGTATATTGATTTTGTATCCTGCAACTTTACTGAGTTGGTTTATCAGTTCTAACAGTTTTTTTGGTGGAGTCTTTAGGGTTCTCTCTCTATATAATATACCGTCTGCAAAGAGTGACGGTTTTACTTCTTCCTTTCCAATTTGGATGCCTTTTATTTCTTTTTCTTGTCTAATTGTTCTGGCTCCCAAAGTCTCTTTTCAATTAACAGCCACCATAGTACTGTTAACATATCGGACCACATCGCTCTGCTGCTGAAAACCCTCCAGTGACTTATCTCATTTAGAGTAAAAGCTGAACATCTTGGTTGTGACCTGAAAAGCCACATCAAACCCGAGAGCTCTGACCTCATCTTTCGTTCTTTTCCCTGGTTCCCTCCAATCAGCCAGACCTCGTCTTCCTCGGGCACATCTGTGTCCAGGCCTCTGCCGTGGTGCTTTCCTCTGCCCGGAGTTCGCATCTCTGTACTCGCTCACCGCCTTCATACTTTTGTTCAAGTGCCACCTGCCCTGGGCTTTCCTTGCCTTGTTTAGATTTTTCTTTTCCTACTACATTCCTTCGAACATATACTTTGCCTATTATGTCTGTTGTTTATGCTCATCTCTCCCTGCCTCCCTGCCCCCACGCCCCCCGCCCCGGAACGTAAGCTCCTAGAGGGCAAGAGAATCTTAGTTTCCGTTATTCACTGTCCAAAATAGTGCCTGACATACAAGTAATGAGTGGATGAGCGCTCTAATGAGATTTTCCCTGGCTGCCCCATTTCACGTTGCCTCTTCACCCTTCACCCCCGTGGTCACTCCCTATTCACATAACTTTTTTTTCCCCTACTTTAATTGTTATTTGAAATCCCCTCTACTAGAATACAAAATAAGCTGTGTGGGGACAGGGACTCAAGACAGTAACCATATTCTTATAAATACTCATTAAGGGAATCCATTCTAGAGAAGAACTTGGAAATTTCTCAAATCAATTAACTGCATATGTAAATCTTATCTTGTGACAAATCTGATAATTTGCTTATTCAGTCTGGGTCAATGTTCGGTGGTCAGAATACATAATTACATTCTTTTTATCACTGTGGTTTGATATATTTGGCTGTTAAAGAATTCCCAAGGGGGATGCCTGGGTGGCTCAGTGGATTAAACCTCTGCCTTCGGCTCCGGTCATGATCTCAGGGTCCTGGGATCAAGCCCCGCAACGGGCTCTCTGCTCAGCAGGGAGCCTGCTTACCCCTCTCTCTCTCTGCCTGCCTCTCTGCCTATGTGGTCTCTGTCAAATAAATAAGTAAAATCTTTAAAAAATTTAAAAAATAAAATATTAAAAAAAAAAAAAGAATCTGCCCTTGGCTCAGGTCGTGATCTCAGGGTCCTGGGATCGAGCCCTGGATTGGGCTCCCCCTCAGTGGAGAGCCTGCTTGGCATTCTTCCTCTGCCGTTCCCCCTGCTTGTGCTCTTGCTCTCTCTCCTTCTCTCTCAAATAAATAAAATCTTAAAAAAGAAAAAAAAAAGAATTTCCAGACTCTCCTTGATAGTTTATAATAAATTGGGCAAATATTTTTTAAAAGCTCAGTGATTGGTAAGACTCAAGGCAAGATTTTTTACAACATGCTATAGAATCTTTCACCCGTGTGTATGCAAATAGAGTTGAAGATTTTCATTCTATGTGGGAAGGATTTTTGCTTTGATTATCACTGAAAGTAGCAAAATGATACTAAGAAATTGTAGAGGGAAGGATAACTAGGCACTGAAGGGTTAATTTTTTACATATTAACCCTTCAGTGCCTAGTTATCCTTCCCTGTACAATTTATTTTTTACATAAAACAGCTTGTGATTTTATTCTGGATTCTTTTATTTATTACCATCTCTTCGGTTCCTGAGTATTTCCTGTGTGACTCTCAATGGCGATCCTCTCATTTGAGTCCTTTCTAATTATAGAAGAGTACAGCAGGTTTTATAGGAAATGATTATGTACTACAGAAAGTAGATCAAAAATCTGATTTGATTTTTAAGCTCTTTCCCATAGTCTCATAATAGGTATCTGGGTCATACTTTTCTTTAAATTTCTTTTTAAAATATTGCAAGTTGGGGGTAGTTAATATTTAGACAAATCCATTAAAGACATTAAAAATGGACTATGGATTTTTCTTTTATGTTATTGGATGTTGACAGTTTCAGAATGAAAATGGGAAAAAACAGACCTTGCTATTGAGCACTGTAAAATGCATCTTTATATTAAGAGGGAGAAATCACGGATGCCTGGGTGGCTCAGTGGGTTAAGCCTCTGCCTTTGGCTCAGGTCATGATTCCAGGGTCCTCGGATCGAGTCCTGCATCAGACTTCTTGCTCAGTGGGGAGTCTGCTTTTTCCTCTGCCTGTTGCTCTCCTGCTTGTGCTTGGTCACTCTCTCTCTCTGACAAATAAATAAAATCTTAAAAAAAGAAGAAGAAGAAGAAATCAGTGCATGAAAATTGAAGTAACTCTATTAATCACAACCAGAAGTTTGTTTTGAATCCATTTCATTCTGCTTTTTAAAAGTAGTTATTCTACTAGTAGCACATTTTTTTAAAGATTTTTAAAAAAAATTTATTTGACAGACAGAGATAAGTAGGCAGAGAGGCAGGCAGAGAATGAGAGGGGGAAGCATGCTCCCTGCTGAGCAGAGAGCCGGATGCAGAGCTCAATCCCAGGACCCTGAGATCATGACCTGAGCCGAAGGCAGAGGCTCAACCCACTGAGCCACCCAGGCACCCCAGTAGCACATTTTTAATAAACATTTTGTTGTATCCCTTAAAATGATTGGTTTCATTATTCACTCATTAAGTCATTGTCTAGGAAGAAAACTAGAAATAGAGCCATAAACTTGCTATAATCTGTTTTATCACAACTTTATGACCAAAGAGTATTTGTTTTGCTTTGTTTTTTGAGATTCTACATGTCAGATCATATGGTATTTGTCTTTTCTGTCTGACTTATCTCACTTAGCATAATGTCCTCAGAGTCCATCCATATGTCACAAATGCAGGATTTCCTTCTTTTTATGGCTGAGTAATATTCCATTTATCCATTGACGGACACTTAGGTCATTTCCCTGGCTTGGCTATTGTAAATGATGCTGCTGAGAACATGGGAGCACGGATGTCTCTTCAACATAATATTTTTGTTGTGATAATATAATAGATATTATGCATATATAATATATTCCTTTGGATATATTCCCAGAAGTAGAACAAAACAGATTTTTTTAAGTTCATTATCTCCCACTTACAATAACTGTGTCCTGATAGCCTCAGGGCTAGTGATTCCAAAAGGTTGAGAAAATGCAAAAATGTGCTCCTGCTGCAAACCTCAAACGTATCTCCAGCAAGAACATGTGGGCTCTCACAGGCCGGGCCTCTGGAACACTAATGCAGCTTCCTTGAGCTACATGGAAGAGCAAGTCCTCTGGCTCCAGAGCTGTGTGGGAACAGCCCCCCTTGAACCTGCTAGCCGGGCTTCTGCACGTGCCTCTGCATGATCAGATTCCGGTCTCATCTCTCAGCACATGGCGGCATGATGAAGGACCTTAAGGGAGGCTAGAGCGCATGAGTCAGAGGAGGAGGACGAACATTCGGGAGGGTGGAGATGTTGCATGGCCATCCTTCTGGGTCAACAGGCCAGACTGTAGTGGGGCTGGATTGGGCCTGGGACAGGCAGTGGTGAAACCATGTGGCTTCGATCTTCAGCGTTCAGCTCTACTTGTAACTCATCCACCAGAAGAATTCTTCCCTGAGACTGGAAAGTGACAAAAACTCTCCAGGCGTCCACGATCGAAGCCCAGGCATCCTTGGTGATACAGCAACAGCTGCCACAGGACAGGGACATAGAAAAGGAATATTTCCAAAAGTAATAAACTTGCAAAGCAAAGTTAGAATGCTCCCAGAATAAATGTAAGGCCAGTGAAAATCCTTAAAGTTAGTCAAGGAAACATTTTCTCAATAAGGAACTTTGCATGACTTTTCCTTACCCTTTCCAGATACAGTATATATATTATAAAGTCCTTATGTATAAACTCTTTATAGTATATTCCTCATATATACAGTACAGTGTACTGTGATAGAGTAGCTGTGGTCTCTCAGCTCTCCCTACACAACCTCCTTTGTGGCGTTGTTGAAAGCCACAAAACCACATGTGTTTTAATATCTTAATTCTCTTTGCATAAAATAGAGCTTTATATGTTGTGGAAAATAGAAGAGGGAAAAGTCATAAACAAATAAACAAAAATCATGATTTGACATTGTTATTGATTTCCTGGACCACAAATCAATTCAAGTGCCAAGAGGCGGAGATACATGAGCTTTACAATAAATGAGCATAGTTCTGTTTTGTTTTGTTTTCAAGGTTTTATTTATTTGACAGAGAGATGGCGAGAAAGGGAAGACAAGCAGGGGCAGTGGGGGAGGGAGAAGCAGGCTTCCCACTGAGCAGGGAGCCCGATGCGGGGTTCGATCCCGGGACCCCAAGATCATGGCCTGAGGGTAAGGCAGATGCTTAACTGACTGAGCCCCTCAGGTGCCCCAATGCCCGTAGTTCTAGCACATGAAACTACTCAGTGTTACCTGTTTTTTTTTTTTTTTCTTTAAATGAACTAAATGACACTACAAGGCAGACTTTGGCCTGATTTTTTTTTTTTAACCTCTTTCTGTCCCAATTTTTGAGCATTTTGTAAAATACAATTTTCAAGAGTTCTGAATTTCACACAGACATTTAAGTGCTCTGTAATTGTCCTCAACGCACCCCTTTGAATGAAAGGCAGCCTAGGGCTGCAAAAAGTTCGGGCTTTAGAATTAGATCATTAGATTTAAATATTCCCCCATTATTTGTGGCCTAGGAGAACTTTTTTTTTTTTAAGATTTTATTTATTTACTTGACAGACAGAGATCACAAGTAGGCAGAGAGGCAGGCAGAGAGAGAGAGAGGAGGAAACAGGCTGTCCGCAGAGCAGAGAGCCCGATGTGGGGCTCGATCCCAGAACCCTGGGATCATGACCTGAGCTGAAGGCAGAGGCTTTAACCCACTGAGCCACCCAGGCGCCCCCTAGGAGAACTTTTTTGAGGCTCACTTCCTCACCTGGAAAAACCAGTGGTTGGTGGGATTAAATGAAACGCGCCAGTCTCTGCATAACACACAGCACGCCGCTCAGGCATCCCTGAGTCGTAGTTCTTATAATGTGATTATAAATCGTGCTGTGTGCAAGATGAAGAAGGACGTGGAAGAGAGCAGTAGAATTGCTTTACGCCTGTATTATTTATTCATCTCCCTTTTCACACATATTTGGAAACAGACCAGAGAGGTAAGGTGGTAAAGTGACACAGCCTTTTATTTATTTATTTATTTATTTATTTGACAGAGAGAGAGATCACAAGTAGGCAGAGAGGCAGGCAGAGAGAGAGGGAGAAACAGGCTCCCCACTGAGCAGAGAGCCCGATGCGGGGCTCGATCCCAGAACCCTGAGATCATGATCTGAGCCGAAGGCAGAGGCTTAAACCACTGAGCCACCCAGGCGCCCCATGACACAGCCTTTTGAAAGCACTCTTGCTTACTCGTCTGGCTGGTGAGATGCTCTACTCTTCTACAGATCGGTACTTACTGAGCTTTAGTTCACAAGCTGAAGTGTGCAGACTTTTAACTCTGTGAGCTGAAAAGGCAACTACAAAACAAGAGGGTATTGCTAACCCCTTTACGCTGTGGAGCAGACGCTGGTTAGAAGGTACCAGAAAAAGGGCAAAGGAATCCATCAGCCTTGTTATGTGGACACGGGAGTGAGAAGCAGAGACTGGTAGGCTAGTGTGGCCTCACCTCACGTGGCCTCCAGGGCCACAGGACAAGTGAGCCAGGAATCCAGGTAGGAGGAGACAGAGACGCCAGACCCCAGCTATGGCACTGGCCTGGGAAAGAAAGTTCTTACACGGCATTAATGAGGTCGGAAGAAAGTGGAATTAAGGAGCACGTGGTCTCCCACTTGGTTTATTATCCCAGTGATTCTGTAGAGTAGGGTGATTCTAGATCTCATTCTCAGCTGGGATTTAAGTGCTTCTCCACACTAGTCCTGCTGGGACCCTCCCTAAGGCGGTGGGCCGGCGGTGGGCCACCTTTACCCGGGTGTTTTCTGCCTTGCTTCCCTACCTTCCCCTCCAGCCATGACCAAGTCTTTCAGGAAGACCTGTGAGGCCCTGGGGTTAGAGAGTGGGTGAAGGAGGACTTGAAGGGGAGCCTGCAAGCTGGGGCAGGGCCCACTCCACAGAACACATGTTACTTTTGGTCCAGAGACCTGGCTCAGTCTGTCCCCACCGTCCCCTCTGTCCTGGTTGCCCAGGAGACCCTGTAGGGCCGTGGCTTCCTGGTTTCTGTTTGCTCTTCCTTTTCAGGACTGCGCCTTACCTTAGGAAGGGAGTAACAAAAGGGAAAGTCAACAGTGGCTGTGAGAGGGAACAAGGCAGAGAGGCCCGAATGAGGAGAGGAGGAAGTCCTGTGAGGACCCTACAGCCAGCCGGCCAGAAATGCAGGTGCCCACTGAAAGCAGAGTGTGTTTGATTTAAAAAAAAAAGAAAAAACGGTTTCATGGGATTAAACATTCAAAGATTCCTTAAGCCATGGTCCCTTGGGACATAAAGTTAGTTAAAGAAATAAATGCCTCTGTGACTGAGGACTACGGAAGAAAATCAGAATTCAAGAGATAGGATGGTGGAAGCCAACAGATCTGGGGAGGCTGTACCATTTTCTCATGTCCGAGACAGTATGCAAGAACGGACGCTGGAGGAAACCATCTTTTTTTTTTTTTTTAAAGATTTCATTCATTCATTTGACAGACAGAGATCACAAGTAGGCAGAGAGGCAGGCAGAGAGAGAGAGGGGGAAGCAGACTCCCCACTGAGCAGAGAGCCCGATGCGGGGCTCAATCCCAGGACCCCGGGATCATGACCTGAGCCGAAGGCAGAGGCCCCAACCCACTGAGCCACCCAGGTGCCCCTGGAGGAAACCATTTTAACGTAATCGTCATTTAACGTTGCGGCGTAGGGCAGGCCCTCAACCGTCTTAACTAATTTGGTCTGAAGAGTGTCACAGGGAAGAGCACAGACGAAGCCGTTCGTGTAGGGCTTTAAAAGATGGGTGAGTAAGGGCAAACGTTTATTTAGATATGGCATTTATTGTGGTGTATAGCAAGTGCCTGTTTATTTTTTATTAAGATTGTTAAAATAGTTATTTATTTTACAGAGAGAGAGGGGGTTCACAAGGGGAAGAGCAAAGGAGAAAGAAGAAGAGGGGGAAAGATCTCCAGCAGATTCCCTGCTGAGTCCAGAGCCTGATGCAGGGCTCGAACCCATGACCCTGAGATCATGACCGGAGCCGAATCCAAGAGTCAGACGCTTAACTGACTGAGCCACCCGGATGCCCTACAAATGCCTATTTATTGAACGCTCTCTATTCTGAACACTGGCTTGGTCTTGTGCATGCATTTTTTTATAGGGTTGGGTTTTTGAGGGGAGGTAGGGCGGTCGGTGGTGGTTAGACCCACATATAAGTGAGATCAAATGGGATTTATTTTGTCTAACTTCTGTCACTTAGCATAATGCCCAGGGAGTCCACGCAAGTCATCACAAATGGCAGGATTTCCTATACCTTGTGATGCGCATTTTCTGAAATCTCATAATCATGCTGCCATATTTGGTGTCATTACTCTCATTTTAGCCAAGAGGAAACATTGCTCAGTGAGGGTAAGAAATGGGCCCAGGTTGCTCACCTGGTAAATGGCAGAATCAGAGCTCAAATCCAGGCACATTTAAAATGCCTTGCTCTGGGGGCGCCTGGGTGACTCATTGGTTAAAGCCTCTGCCTTCAGCTCAGGTCATGGTCCCAGGGTCCTGGGATCGAGCCCCGCATCGGGCTCTCTACTCAGCAGGGAGCCTGCTTCCCTTCTCTCTCTGTCTGCCTCTCTGACCACTCGTGATCTCTCTCTCTGTCAAATAAATAAATCTGAAAAAAAAAAAAAATGCCCTGCTCTTGAACCCGTTCGAACAGAATTGATGTGGGAAGTGGCTTCCGTGTAGTAGGAGTGCTGCTTGAATTAGAGCTGAAAGGAGTTCAGGGAACCAAAGGCGACACCGTCATTTGGCCCTTTTGGGTCGCATCCTGGGGTCTTTTCCTCTTATTTTGATAAAAGCCTTTTTCCTCCTCTTCACTTTAACTGTTGTCCATTTCGATTTTGGAAATGTAGTTCCTGTAGTAAAGACACTGAGGGACGGGATTCTTCTGTTCTTTCCTCAGTGCACATTGATACAGCGGATTCTCATCTATAGCTCCGCATCTGATGCCGGCATTATGGGTCACAGGACATGAGCCAGGGAAGGAAGAACATTCTGTATTGATGTCTTAGCAGTCAGAACATTAAATTATTATCGGTGGTCCCTATCACTATATGCTAGCCTTCCCCACACCTTCAGTGTTTCTGTTTTTCAGTGTTTCCTCTTCCTGGGATTCCGGTCTTTGAAAAGTTAATGCATAAAAGACGTGAGATTTTTCATAGGGTCGTCTGTACAGTTGTACATTTAAAATTTTGTCTTCTAATGGTGAAAACACGTATGTGATGCTTAAACTCTATATCCTCCAAGGAATAAAAGACCTTGAGGGAAAGGAGAGCTCATGCTAACATTTAAAAAAAAAAAACAACAAAAAACTTGGATCTACGTTTTTGTGATCTGACTCTCCTGAATAATGGAAAGATCTATTCAAGAAAATCCTATTTTTAGCAGTAAAACCAAGTCTGATTAAGACTATGTCTTCTTTTAAAGGGCATCATAATATACTGCTGGTTGCAGTTTAAAATGGTGCCCATTTGGACGGTAGTTTGGAATAGAATTTAAGAAGGTCTTGCTAACTCATGGCTTACTCATGCTACCTCTGGGAATCTGTCCCAAGGAAAGAATTCTAAATAGAAAGAGGCTTTTCGTATAAAGATTTTTTAAAGTAGAATATTTATCAGTGAAAAAAAACTTTTAACCTACATAGCAAAAAAGGTGAATGGTTGGAATAATTTTTTAAGTGGTAGATTTAGAAAAAGCATATCACATAAATAGTATATTACTTTAAACACTGGATAAAAGTGAAATATGATTGTAGGTGTGGGAGTAAAATCTATTATATTTAAAGAAGTTTCAAGAAAAAATGGAAGCACCATCACTTTATCAGGGATTTTGTTTGACAAAAATAGACTCAAAATGGATGAAAGACTTAAAATGTGAGACAGGAACCTGTCAAAATCTTAGAGGAGAACTCAGGCAGCAACCTCTGTGACCTCAGCCGCAGCAGCTTCTTGCTAGACACGTCTCCGGAGGCAAGAGAAACAAAGGCAAAAATGAACTATTGGGACTTCATCATGATAAAAAGCTTTTTCACAGCAAAGGGGAAATAGTCGAGAAAACCAAAGACAACCAACAAATGGGTAAAGATATTTGCAAATGTCTTAACAGGTAAAGGGTTAGTATCCAAAAATCTGTAAAGAACTTATCAAACTCAACACCCAAAGAACAAATAATCCGGTCAAGAAGTGGGCAGAGGACATGAACAGACATTTCTGCAAAGACATCCAAATGGCCAACAGACACATGAAAAAATGCTCAACATCACTCGGCATCAGGGAAATACAAATCAAAACCACAGTGAGATACCACCTCACACCAGTCAGAATGGCGAAAATTGAGTCAGGAAATGACAGATGTTGGTGAGGATGGAAAGAGGAACCCTCTTATAGTGTTGGTGGGAATGCAAGCTGGTGCAACCACTCTGGAAAACAGTAAGGAGGCTCCTCAAAAACTTGAAAATAAAGCTACCCTATGACTCAGCAGTTGTACTACTAGGTATTTACCCCAAATGTGAGCCACCCAGGCACCCCAATAAAATCTTTTTTAAAGATTTTTTTTTTTTTTAATTTGACAGAGAGAGAGATCACAAGTAGGCAGAGAGGCAAGCAGGGGCGGGGGGTGCGGGAAGCAGGCTCCCTGCTGAGCAGAGAGCCTGATGCGGGACTTGATTCCGGGATCCTGAGATCATGACCAGAGCAGAGCTTAACCCACTGAGCCACCCAGGCGCCCCAATAAAATCTTTTTTTTTTTTTTAAGTCCCTATTTCCATTCAAGGGAAAAAAAACACCATTGTCATTAAAGATCATAGTGCATACCAAGAATCAGAGTTCCTGCATTATGCCCATTTTATGTCTCCTGTGCTCTTATCCAGAATGTGGTAGCCTTTCTCAGTCTGCATATTGTGGATGGATCTGATTTCATGGCTCTTAGCTTGGTCCTTAACCCAGACAACAGTCCCATGGAACCGATTAACTGTGGAAAATTTGGAAATAAAGAGGGGCTCTTATTCCAAATCCCCATTTTTCGACCCTGACAAGCCAGGCCAAAGAAGAGCTCCTTCAACAGGGAGAAACTACTCGGAAAATGTCCACGTGTCCACAATGTAAAGAAACACAATGCCAGTTAAACAGCACCTCTTTTCACCATTTCTGCGCTTACCTGTTTTTTCACCTTGTAGATAAATAGGAATTGCCTAGACAGAGGGCAAATACTTAACCTGTGACTTTGCAAAGCATCAGATAATGAAGGATGGCTTCATTCATGTGACCATCTTCAATGGCTGACCGAACTCAAGGGCACCTGGGTGGCTCCCTTGATTAGGTGGCCAACTCTTGGTTTTGGCTCAGGTCATGATTTCAGGGTTGTGAGATCAAGCCCTGCATCAGGCTCTGCACTCAGTGTGGAGTCTGCTTGAGACTCTCTCCTCTCCTTGTGCCCCTCCCTGCAGCTCTCTCTCTCTCTCAAATAAGTCTTTAAAAAAAAAAAAAAAAAAAAAGGAAAGGTCATTGATTTCATAATTCCCTGAAGTCATGAATTAAACATATTCTCTGGCTCTTTTTTCACCCCAGACACTGTACTTCCTAGAATTATGTCATGAATTATTCATTAAAGTAGCTGTTTGGGGGTGGGAGTGGCAGTTACTAGGTCTTTTTTCACTGAGCCCAAAGAAGAAGGAGCATTTTATTCTTCTGTGTGTATCTCCGGATTTCCAGTGGTTACAAGCTGTTACGTTGTAAACATATATTTCTGGACTTGGTCTTCACCTTCATTACTTGTCGTGCCTTCAAAGAGAGCAGTGGCCTTTTCCTGGTTCAGAGATGGGTGGTTTGCGGTGCAGAGCGCAAAGATTTCCCGCGCCGTGAATACTAACGTGCTGTTTTGTGATAAAGGACACAGGTGGCAGAAAACGACGCCAGCCGATATTTGGTGTATGCTGGTTGGTATCATGGGGAGAAAAAAGAGGAGCTCGGTTGTTTCTTTTTCTTTATATATATATACATATACATACATACATACATACATATATATATATATATATATTTTTTTTTTTTTTTAACCTTTTCTCTCTTTCTTTTCCCTCTTAGACAAAGCCCGTTGCATTTGCTGTTCGGACAAATGTCAGCTATAGTGCAATCCACGAAGATGACGTCCCGGTGCCAGGCATGGCCATCTCCTTCGAAGCAAAAGATTTTCTGCATGTTAAGGAAGTAAGGAAAAGGATTTGAATTTCTACCCGCATGAGTGTTCACCTTGAAACGTCGTTTCTTCTCTCTTATTGCTGTGACATAGCATGGCGTGCCGCCCTACCCCCGACTTGTGTAACACCTGCGGATACAATACCGCTTAACCTTTTCTAATATAAATGTAACCTTTTTAAAGAAGAAAGAACTCACAGGCGTCTTGCACTAACTCCAGGGCTCCCCTGGGCTCTGTGACCCAGAAATTGGGAATGACTGGACTAGATGATCCTTTTTTATGCATAACCTGTGCTCTTTCTTTTTAATTTTTAACCTTGGCTGTGTGTCATTTTCCCCTCACATCTATCACAAGTTTAACCATCGGCGGAGGGTTAATAATACCTAGAGCTCATGATCTCACCTCTCTGCTGACAATGCCTAAACGCCGACCACAACGCCTGGACCCTCCTTGGGTGGTAAATGACTGCAGTGGAAGGGAGAATGGCAGGCACTGGAGCCACTGAGGCAAGGAGTAGAGAGCAGGGCACTCCCTTTATCTCCGAGCCGAAAGTCTCCACCTCTCAGTAAAGGATGACTCATATCCACCCACTGGAAAAATACACCCTTAATTAAGGTTGATTTTGGAACAACATTTATCAAATGTTGTTTTATCAAATTATCAAATGCCTGCTGTGCAGAACATGGTATGAAAAGAGCAGAAATTCCCCCTGAATGATGTTCATGGTGTGTGCGTATGAGGTTTCCTTGGACCTGCAGAAATGAGAATTGGAGCAACTTGCACCTGAGAGATGATCTGTCACGAGGAGTATATGTAAATTTCAGGGCTCACTGTGATACGGGCTCTAAGTAAAGGAGATGATGACTGCCAATTAAAAGAGCCTGGAGTAGGGGCGCCTGGGTGGCTCAGTGGATTAAGCTGCCGCCTTCGGCTCAGGTCATGATCTCAGGGTCCTGGGATCGAGCCCCGCATCGGGCTCTCTGCTCTGCAGGGAGCCTGCTTCCTCCTCTCTCTCTGCCTGCCTCTCTGCCTACTTGTGATCTCTCTCTCTCTGTCAAATAAATATATAAAATCTTTAAAAAAAAAAAAGAGCCTAGAGTAGACTCACATAACAAAAATGTATTAAAAAAATAAAGCCATCCTCTAAAACTGTTTGGTAAAGAGGTAGAAAGGTACAGTTTTGACTCAAATATGTTTTTATATATGTAGGGGAAAAAAGCCTGGAGAATTTATTATTGTTTTAAGATTTTATTTATTTATTAGAGAGAGAGACCAGGAGCAGGGAGTTGGGGGGAGGGAGCAAGGGCAGAGGCAGAGGGTGTAGCAGTTGCCCCCCTGAAAAGGGAGCCTGTTGTGTAGGACTCGATCATGACCTGAGCCGAAGGCAGACACTTAACCGACTGAGCCACCCAGGCACCAAGCCTAGAGAATATAGAGCCTACCATTTCATTAACTTTTAGAAAGAGATATGAATACTGGGGGGGAAGGAAAGATAAAAAGTGTTGTCAGAATTAATGACATGTCTGAAACAGACTTTACAACAGGAAGTTAGGTTAATCCGTGGTCCCCTCCTGATGGCTGCTGCTTAAAGAGAGATCTCTTTCTACCGTGGAAGGAAAAGAAAAACAGAGTGGCCCATCTTTGAAATGTTCAAGAACATACTGGAAAGCTACCAGTCAACTGAGAGAAGTCAGACCAAATTGTAAAGACTTAGGATAAATATTCCATCGGCAAGAGAGAAATTGTCAACATCCACATGAGTGGAGAACTCTGTGAACCCTGTGACGCAGGAATTAGAAACCTGTTAGCACCGGGCGCCTGGGTGGCTCAGTGGGTTAAAGCCTCTGCCTTCCGCTCAGGTCAGGATCCCAGGGTACTGGGATCGAGCCCCACAGAGAGCCCACATCGGGCTCTCTGCTCAGCAGGGAGCCTGCTTCCTCCTCTCTCTCTCTCTGTCTGCCTCTCTGCCTACTTGTGATCTCTGTCTATCAAATAAATAAAATCTTTAAAAAAAAAAACACCTGTTAGCACAGAGGGGCATTTTGCTCTGATGCAAGATATTTCAGGTAGATTTCAGTGTTTCTCGACCACTCTTAGTATTTGTAAGTAATCTGATTATGGAAGAGGCGTCTGTCACACCCCCTCGTTCCTAATGGTCTCTTGGTAGGAAGGAACCAGGGGAGGTGATCCTGTAAGAGCCTCGCTGGGATTCAGGCTAGTCTCAAAGCAGTAGCAGGAAAGAGAAGGGAGGGTCCAGCCTGCCTTCTGAGATTGCTGAGCTCACTGACAATACTTCCCTCGTACATGCTCAAACAGGAAACCGGTAGAGTAGCTTCCATTGTGACATTGAGGCGTAGTTTACCGTAATTGCCATAATACCCTCTCCACCGAAAACAGTTAACACAGAAAAGCAATCTGAAGGCATGGACTTCTGTGCACTGATGGCAAACAAATTTGATTTTGTCTTTAGAAATTTAACAATGACTGGTGGATAGGGCGATTGGTGAAAGAAGGCTGTGAAATCGGATTCATCCCAAGCCCAGTGAAACTAGAAAATATGAGGCTGCAGCATGAACAGAGAGCCAAGCAAGGGAAATTCTACTCCAGGTATGAGGAAAACGGCATTTGTGTAAAAGTCTACATTACACGGTCAACTGTGTCTTCGTGTTGTCTGCGTCCCACCGTATTTATTACGGGTTGAAAAGCGCACTCGCGATACGGTTTAGTGATGGCATCAAGAATCACATTAATTGTTCTCATTAAGAATAAAGGCATCAAGTATTAAATCTGGGCTTCAGTGCAGACGTTGTTCTCAAGTCCTAATCTCTTACTGAAAACATTCTGGCCCTGAGCAGCCTCGGTGACTAAGCTGAGTGTCGCTAACTGCCTGGTGGGGTGGGGAGGCGTTTCAGACACAACGGTCTTCGATTCGACATCGCTGGCCAAGAGCAGGTCTTGTGATCTGTGCATTTTATCCTCACTTGGGAAACTGAGTTTTCAGTTCTACCCACTGCCTAGCACTTCAGGGTTGAAACCCTGTATGAAACCAGTTAAAACTGCCTTTGGCGATAGCCATTGAATGAGTTATGAATACACTGGGGCTGAGTAATCCTTCCTGAGCCTTGAAGTTGTGCGCCCCTCTGTAAGAGCAGCCCTGGAAGACTGAGAAGAATTCAGACATGGAGTGACTTTGAAATTGAACTGTATGCAGGCACGTCTGAGAACACAGCCTGCTTCTCCCTGGGGGAAGGGATGTGAACAGCTAGGTTCTGTTTTCTCTAGCTTAGGTTTTATTTGTTTCTCTAATGCTACAAAATCCTTTGTAGTCAAAGGTAATATTTTAGCATTAGCAAGATTTTTTTTTTTTTTTTTTGGTCAAGTATCAGCAATAAATGAAATAGAAAATCATTTTTGGTTTGGACCAACCATCTTCTTTAGTATTTTGTTAACTGTCGGGTTCTTTAGTTCAGATGCAGCTCCTCCCTTTCTGGAGACCTCGTCCCCATATTTGACTCTCATGAAGCCGTAGGTTATTGGAAGCTGTCAGATTGAGACGCGTGTAGTCCCATAGAAGTAGATCTGTGCAGATCAACAAAGCATGAGCAGCTGACTTGTGGGATGTTGAAGATCTGATTCTATTCGTACAATTTCCAGTGTTCTCCGACTTTATTGGGTCTTCTTCTGTTCTCTGTATGGACACTGGTATCTCAGAACTAGCTAATAAAATCTCATAATGTGGAAAATTTTTTATTTTCATGGGATATAGATATTGCTGTTTTCAATTTGGGGGTATATTGGTTGTTGGGGTTTGATGTTATCTCGGGGGATGCTCGTGTTGTCTTTATTTGTTAAGGAGTTTTCCTGGTGAAGTAAGTTTAGGATAATACTAGATAATAGGGAAATTACTTCGAGGATTTTTCTGAGCCTTTATTTTTTTTCATGATTTTATTCATTTATTTGAGATAGAGAGAGAGAGAGAGAGTAGCAGCAGGGAGTAGGGGCAGAGGGAAAGGGAGAAGCAGGCTCCACACTGAGCAGGGAGCCTGATGCAGGACTGAATCCCAGGACCCTAAGATCGTGACCTGAGCCAAAGGCAATCGCTTAACAGACTGAGCCACCCAGGTGCCCCTTTTCTAAGCCTTTACTATATCAGTGTATACTATGAATCTGGGCACTGGAATGGGGATATTTTTCGTGTATATACTAAAATTATCTTAAATCTTCCTTCGTTCATGTCTTTGGAATAGTGTTCTGCAGAATGTATTATGGAAAATTGCGGATGGGTTTTCTCAGAGATATACTTGTATATCTCTGCTTATTCATGTACAAACCAAGAAGGGAGAACTACTTCCCAAAGCGTAGGAAGGGAGATATTATGGCCAAAATTGTTAGGGAAGCACGGTTTCCTCTGCCTCCCATGTGGTCATCCCTGGGCTGATGTGAGTCATCGGCTCAGCTTTGTAAGAACTTGTAGAAACAACAGGTATTAGAGCCCCCACCTCCCAGACACGGCAGCAGGCAAAGAGAAGGCAGAGACCTTGACCAAGACTGCACAACTAGTAAGCAGCAGAATTGGGATGAAAACTGGCTCAGTCTGACTGTAGATTGACTGCAGACAGATTATCCTGCTCCAGCGCTCATCACGTAGCAAGAGCCTGGTATAGCAAGGACAGAATGGATCATTACTCATATTGCCATCTGATACTGACTCTATCAGATAGACTGTTTTGCTATTGCATTTTTTTCCCCTTAAAAGACTATAAGTTACATTTGGGGAGTAATATAACTTACTCTAGAGAGCTAGGTTACGTTTCCTTTTCTCATGATTGTCTTGATTTTATTTTGTCTTGTATCTTGTCCTTTTTACCTAAACTTTTGCCGTGGTTGGTGAAGGTATTTTTACTTGCTTTTAGAGATTTTTACATTTGTTTTCTAACCTTCGAAATACAGTTTTATTTTGAGGACATAACCTGCATTCAGCAGTATGTAAAAAAACCTCTGATTTTTAAGTTGCAAAAATCGGCAGAAATCAAAGGCCATAAATGGGCGGGCAGAACTCAAGAATGTGGCATTTGCCTAGAATGAAAAGTTAAGGGCAAATTTGCATTTTGAACATTTTGGCTGTTTGCGGTGTATGTTGAAATTTTACACAATCCAAATAATACTTTGACTTCTATTAAAATTCAAAGAGAATGTAAAACAGACCCATGCTTGAACTAAAATTAGACTTGGGACTTGAGAAAAAGTAAAAACAAAATCCAAACACACAAAAAAAATTTCTGAAAGAAAATGTCTTGGTCCTGGTATAATGGGTATATTCTTTTTTTTTTTTTTAATCTTTTTTTTTTTTTTTAATTTATTTGACAGAGAGAAATCACAACTAGGCAGAGAGGCAGGCAGAGAGAGAGGAGGAAGCAGGTTCCCCGCGGAGCAGAGAGCCCGATGTGGGGCTCGATCCCAGGACCCTGGGATCATGACCTGAGCCGAAGGCAGAGGCTTTAACCCACTGAGCCACCCAGGTGCCCCTAATGGGTATATTCTTGTAAATCAACCAGAAAGTGCTTCTGTCAATACCACTTTTGATTAATTTTACATCCTGTCTGGTATCCTTGTTAAATGTCCCGGGCTATCTCTTAAGAACCTCAGAAAGATACAGCGGTTCCCGCTAGCTGCTTTAAGTTTGTGACGTTGGTCTGTTTTATGCTTTAAAATGCCAGGCAGAAGCAATACAATTCAGCCTGCTTACTGGTGTTTAGTGGAATTTACATTTCCATATTAATATTTATGTAACTTAAACATTGCTCTTTGGTGCATAGACACTGTAGCAAATTCTTTCAACTAGACCCAGGGTTGGCTCTGAGAACAAGTGTTAGGCGGTAAGACTGTCTTGCCAAAATTGCCCATCCCCCGCTGTTCCTTCCCATCTTCATCTGTGAAGGGAGCCATCTAGTACTAGGATATTTAGCATGCTGGGATGCTGGTAAAAAAACATAAATAAATAAAATGAGAAAAAAACAAAAAAAAAAAAACAAAAAAAAAAACATAAATGTCTGCCAGTAAGTCTAAAGTTTCCAAGACACTATCGAATTTTAGAATCTGGTGGTTTCATAGTACATGCTCTTCAAATCGTGCCTCAATGAACCAGGTTGAAGCCTCCATATTAGTCACGCGTGAGACACGTTCTGAAGGCTAATTGCTATTAGAGGGTTAAATCGTGTCACACCATGTTTGTCCTGTTCCTCTGTATGTCTTGCAAAGGTTAGCACGTTCCATAGGTCAGTGTTTTTCTTTTATAGGTTGCTTAGGAAAGCTTGAGTACTTTTAGACTTCATACGCTAAAAGTAACCAAGCCAAGACAAAGAAGCAAACCAAACGAGAAGAAAACCATAATCTTGGTGTTAACCTTGAGGTTCTGTGCACTGCCTCAGGGGGTACCCAGCCGAAGAAGCAAAGGAAAGTTCTGCACTCTGTCTCTGATGCTGGTAGAGAATGTGAGAGCTGCAGAAATTACCCTAGTTCTCTTCCGTTCTCTCAGGGCCTTTTAAAATTAAACCTGGAATTTGAAACCAAGACTATTACATGGCTGTTTCAAGTACTCCAGGAATCTCCGCTGGGAAATTTCTATTTGCCTCCTTATAGGAAAGACAGATTTAAAGTTCAGTAGAAACACAATGACTAACCAGATTTATTGAGCAAGACAAATGTTTGAAGATCTGAAATAAGTGTCAGGTGTAATGTAAATTTTTGCTTTACTCCAGTAAATCAGGAGGAAATTCATCATCCAGTTTGGGTGACGTAGTACCTAGTTCCAGAAAATCTACACCGCCATCGTCCGGTAAGTAGGCAACGAGTGCAGAATGGCGCACTCTGCATTTCATGCTCTCCTCGATCTCCCCTAGTTGCGTGACTTTGCATACAGGATCCCTGTGTGAACCCGAGAAGGGTTAAAAGCGATCAGAAATAAGAGTGCCTCCATGGAGTAAGAAAGAATATGGGGAAGTTTTTTCAGGGCTTTGAAAAAAGGAACGATGTCCGTGGGTTCACTGTAAGTTGTTTAGATGACCAAAGTGATGAATGTATTTAATTTTTTATCCCTACACACACACCCCACCGTGGTACCCAGCACATCGTCATGGGCAGCAAACGGCCAAATGCCCACCATCAGCCACAGGGCAATGTGTGTTGTTGGCCTCGATGTTCAGTAAAGGCAGAAGAAGGATAAAAGCTTTCGAACGGCAAAGAAAGGAGAATAAAGTGATGTTGGAGTGATTGACCTCACATGAAATTTACCCCAAGGGCTCTATGGAAATGTAGGAGATGAGTAGAAGTATTGAAAAGAGACAGAAAAACGTGTAGGAAGAGTGACTCCTATTTTCTTTCCAAGGCAGTAGAGAAGGATACCAGATTAAAGGTGAATTTCAGATGAATGAATAATTTTTTTTCATGTATTGTATGAGAAATACTTACAGTTAAAAAAAACATTCTCTGAAACTGAAATTTGACTGTATTTTTCTTTGTGAAATCCAGCAACTCCACCATTCTGGAGTTGTCTATAAATTGGAGACTAATTGGTAGAATTGTAGAAAGCCCATAATCATCAGAATCTTAATTTGCTAAGAGATACAGTTGAGTCAGAGTAAGATTGCAAGGACTCACCAGCAGAGTATTTTGAGCGAAATGATTCCTTGTATGATTTCGAGGAAGCTGGAGTGTTCATCTGTGAACAAGTTAGGGGAGTGCTTGCCCTCTAATTGGCTTGTCTTAAGAACAGGCTTCCCCTGTTACTCCTCATCACGCCTCATTCCTGAAGATTGGTGACTTTTAGAGACCAATGAAAGCCTTCTTAATAAAAATGACAGAACTTTTAAAGTGCAAAATCTGAGCACTTAAATAAGAAATAAATCATTTTAGGATGCATATGGATTTCAAATACCATGTACATACAACGTGCAGTAATTCTGAGTTGCCCCGAATCAAGTGAAATAGTATGTTTGAAATGAAAATTGAAGCCCATTTAGGGATTGTGTGAGGCTTCTGTCTTCCCTCCACTCGTGGAGGCGAGCTGTTTGCTGAATGCACAGGGCAAAGGGAAGCTTATCTCCACTCTTTCTCAAGCATGTAAAATTACAGCGATGATGGTAGAAAGTTATACAGTTCGTATGTATCTTCAAAGCTGTCTCAGAGACTCCAGAGGATGGTCATCAGGTCCTGAAAGGGCGAAATGTCATGTCCTATGGTGATACAACACAGCCCGGGCTGCAGAGATCAGCGGTACTCCTGTAGACCAGGAAAAGGCTTCCATTTCCTTCAGCCGTACCATAGCCTTCTAATGGTTTTGGAAATAGAAGGAGAACAGGCCACATGCGTTTTGAAGAATAACTTAGTGTGTTTGTGAAATAACGTTCTGCTTTTGTAGACAGATGTTTGCCATTACTAAAACTAAAGTTTAATTGGGTACGATAACTTGATGCAAGTTTTATACAGATACAGGACTTGAGAATAACTTTCCTGAATACCGAGAACAGAAAACACTCATGACTTAATGGACTGGAGACATTTGCCAACTATGAATTTATAGCCGGCACATCTGGAAACTGCTGTCATTTTCATATCAATGCCACAACTTCTCTAAAGGAAAACTTTAGAGAATTTCTACAGAGAAGATCCCCCCCTCCCCCACCTCCAGGGTAAACCACCTAACCTATCAGTGTTGATTGGCCTACAGTCCCTAACTTTCCCCTGTTATCTCCCAGAGGCCTTACCTACAATTCACCAGATCCACTGCTAAACTGAAGAATACGAGCATTGGCCTAAAGGAAATATACTTGGAGTTTCTCAACGATTTGGAAAAGGAAAAATTTCCACTTCTCATCTGGGTAATGGGGCGATCACCAGTTACACAACATGTACCCCATGCCTACATGTGTGTGCCTTCATGGGTCATCCCAACACCCTCCTCGACTAGATCCAGTGTCTAAGATTAAGTTACAAATTAGATTTCAAAAAATGTTGTCAAGGCTCTTCACCAAAAACAAAACAGAACAAAACAAAAAACATAGAACAATCATTCTGTTGAGGACCAATAGAGGAAACCATTTTCTTATTTATGGAAGTAGTTTTTCCCAAGTGAATTCAAATGTTTGCCAAGGTCCACAGACCCAAAGGGGCAACCATCTGAGTCCGATAAAGTCTATGGAGCCATGAAAAGAGTTGAACATGCTTCTTAACTGTCTTAGTAAATTCCTTTAATGTGTTTTGAAAGTGGCCAAATGTTTTAGAATTCTCTGTGTTTTGGAATGAACCCACATGCTTTTAAATTTAAGTTAACCAACAGTCAGAACTAATAAATTGGAAAGTTCTCAATTTGAGATTTTTGAGCCCTTGGGTCCAAATATAGGTAAATTTCAAACCTGTCTCAGTCTCTGAGGCTATGTGGGGGTCGCCAAACATCTGGGCAGTATTACAGCTAAGCTTTTTGTGGATTTCCTCTCTTACTGTAACATTTTTTAAAAAAATCTACCCACTGATCACAACACACCAGACTGAAAGACCAAATCGTATAATCTAATGCATGAACTTTGCCGACGCCCTGTCAACTCGGGAGAGGCTTGTAGGTATCCTCAGTTTCAGAAATGCTCTCAGGGTGTACTGGCCCTTGAAGGTGGCCTTTATAAGCCCAAGAAAAGGCAAGAAAGGGAAAAGTAGATGGGAAGTTAACACCAGAAGGGAAACTTATCTGATGTTGGTTAAGGTCTACCTCAGAGAGAGTGAAAAATTGACCCAGACCCTCTCCATCGTAGCCAGGAAGACGCTAACATGCTTCCTAAGTTAGGATTCAGTAGGAAGAACATTAGAGCTTTGGAGAAAAGTCAGCATCAAGTTAGAGTGTTTCTGTCACATACTCCGTGCTGAACCTGTCAGCACATCAACGTTGTGTGGGTGACACAAAGACAAAAGACTTGTTTACTAGGTAAGTCTAACTAACTAGCTGGAATTAACTCGGTCTGTTAGTCCTTTCCCTGGAGAGCGAATCCTATGTGCTCGTTCTGTGAGCAGTTGTCGGTACGTGCAGTGTTGTGCGAACAGTGCCAGGGAATCCCTCCATCACACACCTTCGACCTCCTCAGATGAATCAAAGGAACAATGAAGCGAGAGATCTTAGTTTTCAAAAGGCTGCATCACCTCATATCCGTCAACAACCTCAAAATTGAAAAATAATATGATGCCTGTCAAGCGATCTCCTCCCCGTCAAAGAAGTTAGCAGCGGGTGCCCGTGTGAACCCGGCGTGTTCCTTGTGGGGCGCAGGGATGGGAGCTGCTCAGTGACCCCGAATGGTTATTTCTGGATGGTAATTTGTTCCTTATCGGAATGTACTGTGGTAATTGTTAGATCGAGTAGATTTTCTTTTCTATGACCTCAACTAAACCACAGCGTAATTTTCTCCTGAGCTCCACTCTGCAGTCCCTTGCTGAATCCTGGCAGTGAGGACACGTTCCCCGCAGCCACCCCCCCCCCCCCGGCCCTTGGCTGGGGGAAGGTAGGGGCTGAGGATGGAAGGCTGCCTGGATTGGGGAGCGCTCACCTGCCCGGGCAGCGAGGTGCCAGGACAGGGGCTCGCAGACGTTGAGCCTAGATTCCAAGTCCTGGCTCTGCAGAGGTTTTTGCCAAGAATAAGTCCCCGAAACTCTTGAATTCTCATTTCAATCTTAAAAATAAGAGGGTTGAAGGTGATCCTCAAAATACTCTCCAGCTCTGATTCTGCAGCAGATAAACTCTGTAGTAATTTCTGGTGGAAACATTTCATAAACCTGGAAATGAGATTATGGCTTTTTTTCTCTTTCTTTTTTCTTTTTGCATTTAACAGTTCGTTAAGCGCTCCAGTTTTCAAGGAAAAAGATTTCAAAAGTGAAAGCATGTCGAACCACAGACCTAAACCTTTCGTTCTCCAGACAAGGAGGCGTGTGCCATTTTCTCTGGGGTCTTCGTGCCCTCCCACTCTCTCTCTCTCAGGTTTAATGCATTTATATAAGGCTTCATATTGATCAGAGGAAGTCCCCTTATTATGTCATTTTTATTAGACTCGTTTCATTTGGAGATCAGGGGGGTCCAGTGTTTTCTATCTAGTTTCCAGTCAGCCCACCAGAGGGGGTCCATGCCATCTCGAAATCATTTCAATCCTGCCCATCCCGGAAGCCTCCCTGTACCATGTAGCCCTGAATTGGGGATTTTTCTATTCTCACTTCCCCTCACATGCCTGTTGTGGTTTTAGTGATACTTTCCACCTTGCCCTTATTATTTTTTTTTTTCCCCACACAAAACCAAGCAAAATAAGGAGTTGGAGGCAGAGCCTGATAACGGTTTGCAGTGCAGTTACTTAGGAGCGAAAAGCTGAACATACCGTGAGACGTGAAGCCAGATGTTCTGTGCCATACTTACCCACGGTCGACGTGGAGAACTGTCAGTGCTCTGTTTGGAACTACAGATTCAGAGTGTTGCTCTAAAAATACCAGTCAAGAGATCTAGCGTAAAACTCACGTGCTCGAGCCAACAGATCTCATGAGGGGCTCTTGTGGTTTTGTTAGGTTTGGTTGCATTGCCTTCTTAACATGCCTGACCCTTTGAATTTTACTTTGTTGACCATGCGGAGCGTTCGTGATAGATCTTTTACTGTAGTTCGTTTTATTTGCTTTCATTTTATTTTCTTTTTTTTTCTTTTATATATAACCTGTTTTTCCTCTCCTGTCTCCCTGATGATTTTTGAATTGTTTGTCTGTATATAGCTATAGACATAGATGCTACTGGCTTAGATGCAGAAGGAAATGATATTCAAGCCAACCATCGCTCCCCTAAACCCAGTGCAAACAGTGTAACGTCACCCCACTCCAAAGAGAAAAGAATGCCCTTCTTTAAGAAGGTAACATTAACTTCCAAGCTCCCATCTGTCCACCTGCTCACCTGCACTGCGTCACATTTCTAGTCCTGTTGACTGTCTGCGTCCTTTTGAGAAGCCAATAACGTGCATGCTGTGTTATTCTTTGTTTCTTTTCCATGCTGCTGTAGCTAAGCAGAAGCAGAAATCGGTAAGTTAACGTTGACATAAGGTGTGTTTATCCTGCCACTGGCATCATTAGCATTAAGCCCCACAGTTTGGGTAAAACACGGTCATTTCTGTTCTCAGAAAAGAACCTGTCAAACAGCTAATGAAGTCCATGCATTTCAAACGGACGAAATTCAGCGAGTGACCTGTTAAGGCACTATTACAGTACTTATCCTTTTTGATGGAATAATATCTTACCACCGAGGGACTTTGGTTCAACATCTCCCAGATGTCAAACACTGACGACTTAAACGATGCACCTTTATTGTGCATGCTTATTCTGTCTGTCTTTGTCTCTTTCTTTTTTTCCAGAAATTTAACTTCTATGAAGCATAGTAAAACCATTATTAGAATCTGATTTGTGATATCCAGATACATAGCTTGTACTAAAAAAAAAAAAAAGTATTCAATTTTTAATTTAGTCAGTATTTAAACTTCTAATCCACTAGGTGCAAAATCTGCAGATGAACAAGACCAGTGGAAAACTGCAGGCTTGTTTTGGCGGTTTACTGTGAGTTTTTCCTATTGTCATCTATAAATACTCTCCCCATGTTCTTGCCTCCTCCGTCACAGTCAGGTCGCAGGATCTCACCTGTCGGATGACGGGGCAGTGGCCGTGCGTTAGGTCGCTTTTGCCGCTGGCCGGCCAAGATGCTACACGGTGATGCTCCTCGTCCCCTGACTGGAAACCAAGGGTATTCCTGAGCTCTCTGGACTCCAGACCTAGTCTGTTTCCTTTCACCCATTTTGTAGCTTGAAAGCATTATTTTTTAAGGACATTCTCACCCCCCCACACACAAACAATTTCCACTCCTTCCTTTTTGCACGCCACTTTGCAGAGCCAATTGGACTGTCTTTTGGAATCCTCCTTCCTCCCGTTGCTGTGTCCGGCACAACCATGGGTAGGCACATCGTGACACGGGTGGGGAGGAAAGCCTCCTCTGCCTCAAACTCTGTGTCCTCGGCTTTTTTCCCCTGCACACAGGCATTTTGCCACATGGAGGAACTCTAATATCAGCCACGAGGTGTCAGAGACTGAACTGGGAAGTTTGTTGTTTTTGTTTTTGTTTTTAATAAATGATGGTTACTTTTATAATGCAAGACCTAGGCCCTCCAAAAATTAAAACCTGGATTTTTTTGTGTTAACACAGACAGCCCAACTTGGTGCACACCCGCACCCATGGGCTCCCCTCCCTCTGGTCCTATCTTCTCGGCGCAGCTCAACCCTGCAGCCCTGACTGAGCTCAGAGCGCTGCTGCCTAGAAAATCAGTATCACTCAGACGCTCTGGATTTTCCAGAGCGGTAACACAAACTAAAACCATGTCAGTCAAGATGCCTTTTTGGAAGTTTGCTTACCCTTAAATTCCCAGCCTTTAAAAATGTTTATCACGATTTTTCAGCTAAAGAATTGGAACGAAATAAGGTTAGCGGGAAAGAGCAGATAAAAACGATGGTGTCGGTATCCGTAGGGCATAAAGTACCAATATTCCATCAAATAAGGTAATTTCTGTAGCTACCCTATTGAATAAGAAGCTGATTGATGACCAGCATGGGGAACGTTTCTCTAGTTGGCAGCCAGAGATCGAAGGAACCAAAGACCTCTAAAATATGGGGCCACGTAATACTTACAGACTCGAAATGAAAATTCTTGGTAGCTGTGCAATTTATATTCCTAATTCCAATAATGGAAAAGGGATTCTTATACTGAATAGCTATAAGGCCTTGGCTTCTAAACATTGTCAGTATGATCCCAGGCAGTATCAATGTCATGACGAATATGCTTATGATGCCTTCGGCACTGGTATTCATTCTTCTGTTAATGATGATGTGGTGAACTTCAATGTAGAGCTCAAAACCAAAGAGACGACCTGAGATTCACGGAAGAGACTGTTTTCCATGTTTTAGGTCGCTTTTAGAGTGGTGCTTGTGGCGTTTGTGCTATTGTTGTATTATGTTTGTCTTGTTTGTTTTTTCCCCCCTATTTGAAAATGTATCTTACCTGTCTTGTGTCTATTAAAATTAATTTTGAACACGAGGTAAAATTTGAAGGACTAAATTTTGACCACACAGCCACAGCATTATTTCTGTCCCCTGTAAATATATTTGTCTGCTACCCTGGATGAAATCTCACATGGAAGCTGCTGAAACTGAAATGCTTTTTAACTCCACCTCTCCAACCGCCCCCCCGCCCCCAACCCCTGGAAGCAAGTTAAATTCAACTGAAGTCAGAAAGTTTGTAATGGACAATAAAAAAAAATTTTTTTAAATGCTTATTTATTTGAGAGGGAGGGGACGACAGGGGAATAGGGGGCAGAGGGAGAGAGAATCTCAAGCCAGCTCTACACAGAGCATAGGGCCCCATGCAGGGCTCGAACTCATGACCCTTGAGATCATGACCTGAGCTAAAACCAAGAGTCAGATGCTCAGCACGGAGCCACCCAGGCACCCTTGTAATGGGCAATTTTAAGCAACAGTAAAATGTTCTTGGGCACCAGGCTGTGCAGAAATTACGTGCACACGTTAGTTTTTCAATTCTTAAAATAATTTAAAAAATCTTTTTTTGGTCTCTGTGATTCTGAAAATATATATTTTTTAGACACTCCTAAATGCAGAAAGATTCAGATGACAGTGATTTGTTTACCCCCCTGTTTAAGGCCTGATCTCTGTCTTCTGCATTCAAAAAAGTCATTTTGGGTCTGTGTAGCATTTTCTGCTGACCAGAAATAGCCGGCTTTAAATTTATCAAACAGATTAGCTGTTACCTGATTTTTTTTTTTGAAAAATTTTATTTTGACCATTTTATGTGAAGCAGCAAAGCTGAAAACTTTGCAAAGTTTTAGAAATTAGTCCATACTTTAGCTCCTCCCCTTACTCTTCCAAAAGAGAAAGAAAGGTATGAATTAGTTATGTAACAGAGATGTTACCTAAACCATTCTAGAAAAGCCTATTAGATGCAGGTTGATAATGAAGCTTTTGAGGCCCCGGCAGCATGCTTGAATACATTTCCACACGTTAACTGCCTTCCTTCCAAGATGCACAAACCTTACCTCTTAAGTTTTCAAGTTCCGAGGTCTAGAAACCGGAAATTCAAAACCGTGCGTCACTAACCCACAACAGTGACCCTAATTACTGCTTAGTGGAACGAGCGTGCCTGTTGACTTAAACTCTCAGAGGAGAGCAGGGATTTTCAAGTATTTGGTAATGAACATTATAATGTTTTGAAATTAGGTTTTATCCAGGTAAGACAAACATCTAAGATGCAAAGCTAGGAAGACTTTTCTTTTCTTCGTAATTAACCGTGTTAGGCCTGATCCTCCAAGCCTTCAGGAAACTCTCAGATGCATTTGAAAAGCAATATTAACTTCCCATCAAGCCTAAAGCACCTGCTCTGCACGAGGCATGTCTGCTGTCCTTCCAACTAGTATTTGTTCAAAAAGCAGCACTTCCTGCTTCCTGCTAGGTCAGGAGTCTCTTGAGGAGAGCAAGAAAGCCATAGACAATTCAGGAACTTGACAACTTTAGGAGAATAAGCCCATCAAGCTTTGACTGGGTTTATCGAGGAAAGGGAAAGAGGCAAGTTAAAAAAAAAAAAGAAAAAAAAAAAGAAAGTTCTGGAATGCTGGTGCCTCTTATTACACAGTTCAGAAAGAATAATTTATACTTAGACCATTTCAGGTCCCCCTGCCTTTTAAGCGTCTGAAGTTCTCTCATCTCTCTCTGCAGACAGAGCACACTCCTCCTTACGACGTGGTTCCTTCTATGCGACCAGTGGTCTTGGTGGGCCCTTCTCTGAAGGGCTACGAGGTACGTGGCTGCCCTCTGGAGTGCACTACCCTTGACATGCCCATGCTGACCTGCTTTGTGATTCCGCCTCCCTCTTGAATTTCAAGCTTAAAGAGCTTGCAGTAGCGAGACACGTTATTTTCCAGGCTGTGGTATATACTGCTTCCTGTTTTGTTCTGCTTTGTTTTCATGGCTGTTGCTGGGGACCTTTGCTAAGCTTCAGTTTACTCTGGGGAAACAGTATCAAATGGCGAGTGCCTGAAACCACTTGCGACGTCATGGTCATGTCCTGTCACCGAAACATGAGGATAAATTTGGGGAACTTCACCTTTTTCATTGTGCTTGTATCAGAACTCAGCCGTGGGAGAGTGGGGCAGTCTCACGTGTGCTCTCTTCAAATGGGATAAACAGTCTTGGGGATAAAACTGTTTTGTTGTAATTAGTAATATTTTTGCTGTATCTTAACGTATTGCTTGCTCAATTGCAGGTCACAGATATGATGCAGAAAGCGTTGTTTGATTTTTTAAAACACAGATTTGAAGGGCGGTGAGTATACCCAAATCCTGGATTTTGTGGATTTCTCCGTGAAGATGGCAAAACCCGGGTGGGACAGGGCATGTGATCACAAGAGAAAACTACCCTCTGAAGTCTGTATGGCAATGGGCAGTGAGTTTCATCCAGTTCTGTCGGGTTCAGTAAATATTTGTCATGTTTGCTCAGTATATCCTCAACCCTGGATAAGCCAGCGCTCTCTTCCTGCACCTGTGTCTAAGCTGAACTTGGCCACATTCCTATTGACCTGTCTCACCCCAAATTCATGAATAGCTGGCTCTTAGTGCTACCCAGCAACAACACTTAACATCTCTCTTCTATTCACTTTTGTACTCTTCAAGACTTCTGTACCATCTCCTCTCTCAGCAATCCCCTAAACTCCTTCTCATCTCTGTTCCCAATGAACTTGCTTCCTCTTTCACAGAGACAATAGAGGTAAATAAATGGAGGAGAACTTCCAAGAATTCTCCCCACCACATCGAGCCTGACTTGGGTGTTTGCCTGAGTGCCCTGCTTTTTTCCCTTTCATTGTGTTTCTAGCAATGGCCAGCCCACCCACTTGGGCTCTGGATCCCATTCCCCATCCCAGCACAGCTATAGAATCCTTTCGTTTCTCATCCCTGCTTCTCATTCTGATGGAAACCCCATCAGCATCAAAAGATGTGGTTATTTCTCCCTTCGATGGAAGTTTGAACCATATTCCCCTCCAGCTAGCCCATTTTTCTCCTTTTCTTTACAGCAAATCGTTCAACACAAGGTAAATCCTTGTTCTCCTCTCATACTGAAATGTACTCCAGTTAACGCATTCTGTCACTCAACCAAAACTAGCCATGTCCGATCATCAGTGACCTTCACGTTGCTAAATCCAGGGGTGAAGCCTCAGTGTTGGACTGCTTCTTCCTCTTTTAACTACTTTCTGCGCTTGCTTTCTGCAAGCACACTTTTCTGGGTTTTCTCTTACCTCACTCTGTCTCCTTTTTCTCCTTGGCTGGTTCTTCCTCCTCGATGAGACATCTTGGAGCACCCAAGACCAAGTCCTTTGGTCTTCTCTCTTCTGGTTTCATTCATTCTGTAAGAGATTTCATTTGATGTTTGACTTGTAAATAGCATTCCTTCGCGGGTCCATCCTCTGAATTCCAGATCCTTGTATCCAACTCCCTGTTCAGTATCACCACTGAGATGTTGAATGGACTTCTCAGATGGAACCTCCCAGCTCCCCTCCGAACCTGCTCCTCTCCTGGTAGCCCATGCCTCATGTACACCTGCTTCGTCTTTCAGACCCAAGACCCATCCACCCCAAATCACCGAGTCATTCTTGACTGTTCTTTTTCTCTTATATCCCACATCCAACTGCCATTGTGTGTTTCTTCAAAATATGTCAAGAACCGAACAACTTCTCGCACATCCTCTGCTATCCTTTTGGCCTAAGACACCAGCACCTTTTCCCTGGATCACGTCATGAATAGCCTCATAACTTGTATCTTTGCATCCATCCTCGCTTCCTTGATGTCTCATCTCCATTCTGCAGGCTGCACAACTCTGTTAAACTGTGAGTGCATCTCATCCCTGCTTTGTTCAGATCCATCCAGTGACTTCTCTTTTTACTCAGCATAAAAATTGAAGTCCCTACAGTGGCCTTTAAGAACCTCTCTGGTCAGACCATCCACACTCCCTCACCCCCGCCTTACTTTCGACTTCATCTCTTACACTCTCCCGCTTGCTCATTCTTCTCCTGCCACACTGACTTCCTTGTGGTTCCATGAGTGTTCCAGACAGCCTGGTCTATGCCCACCTCAGGGCCTTTGCATTTGCAGTTCCCTGTGTGAGGAAGACGTTTCCATCAGATACTGTCCTTGGTGTAGGTGTACACAAATACACACTAAACACATACACACACACACACACACACACACACACACACACACACACACACACATTCTCTCTCTCCTGTCCTTGTCTTTTTCCATAACTCTTTTATATATTTTATTAATGAACTTTGTTGTCGTTCTTCCACAGTCAGAATGTAAACTCCATGAGGGCAGATTTTTTTGCATTTTTTTTTTTTCTATCTGCTGTGTGAACTTTTGTGTTCTCAATGCCTGGAACTGTGCTCAGTGGGAATATGAGTGAGGCTGAATGAACGTCTCCCATGTGCGCCCAGCTAAAGAAATGGAGAGATGGGGAAGCCACTCACTGTCTTGGTGGACCTCAGGTGTCAACCATGAATGGAAACCTTGAGCGGTAAACTGCAAAGTAAAGGAATGGGCAGCTCAGCCCTGTGTGTCCAAGGTGCACATGGCATAAAGGGAGGAAGGACGGACGCTGACAGGGATGTTGCCATCTAAGAAAGGTAGCTAAGATTTCACCCACTTGAGTTAGAAAGAGAAAGGTTGGGCCAGTGGAGGCTGTTAAGTGGGTGAAGGAACCAGGGTGTGACACAGCGTCATGTGGAAGGCAAGCTCCTTAGAGGTCCTCAAGGCAAGTCTCTAGACAAGGATCGAGTGGGGAGAGAGCCAGGGCTGTATCTCGTGCGCCACGTTCATCAGCTTGGACGTAATCCTTTTCTTCTCTTCCCCTCCCCCTTCAGCTTGCTTCAACACATTTTATTGAGCGGACTCTGTGTGCTGGGCGTTGTGAGGAAAAAAAGTCAGGCAAGGGTCTTGGCTTCATGGAGCTTACTTCTAGTTAATTGGAAGGAAGCCTTAAGTCAGAGAATCCGGGGACACTGTGGTCAAAGTTAAGCCAGTTCCTGAAGCATCAAAGCTATGACAGGAGTCTAAAATGGAAACTTCGAAATTTAAGCAAAGAGTAGCATACAGGGCTAGTTTATATTTCTGTAGTTTTTTAAAGATTATATATATTTATTTGAGAGGGAGTGTGCACACAAGCAGGGGGAGCAGTGGAGGGGAAAGAGAGGCACAAGCAGGCTCCCCGCTGAGCAGAGAGCCCAAGGCGGGGCTTGTTCCCAGGACCCTGAGATCATGACCTGAGCCGAAGGCAGACACTTAACGGACTGAGCCACCCAGGCGCCCCTATATTTCTATATTTTTAATAATACAAATTTGGTGCCTCTACTCTACCTTCCTGTCCTTCTCACAGCCTAAGGATACAAGTACAATACACAGTATCTGTGGGTTTCAGTGTTCTTTTAAGTTTCTAAGTATACTGCTTTCTTCCTTGACCACACCTGCTCCTACAGCCATTTGTAATTTATATCAGCTTTTAGCGGGGAAGGCAAGGACACACGGGGAAACCTACAGCAGGACAAGGAAAGGACTGAAAGAGCCAGAAAAAGAAAGCAGAAATTATATTTCCAGGTGTAAAAAAGATTATATAGACAAGGCCCACATAATCAAATGTTCCTAATTTGACTTTTTTTCCCCATAATTTTATGAAGTATGTTTTAGTTTGTGCCAGGAAAACACAGGGTTTGGCTTGGTCCGAGGCTGTCTGGCACTGGCCACGTGAAAAAGACATACCCCTGATCAGGCTCATTTACCATTCAGTTCTTTATGCTTGACTCTGTCATTTATCCTAATTTGGGGTTGTCTCCTTGAGCATACACACCCAGAAAATTACTAGACAAAGCACTGTGCTTTCCCTGAGTTAACCTACTGTGCTTTCCAAAATGCCGAAGATGGAAAAATGAGATGGCATTTCCTTAGTGTTTAAACCTAGTTAAGTTCTGAATTTGGAAGACCGATTCCAGCCATAGGACATGTCTTGGACCCCTGTTCTAAAGTGTCGGCCCATCCAGATTGATTTCATTTAAGAAACAAATGAACAAAATATCTGAATGTTGTCAGTCTGCTCTTTCTGGCCAGAAATAATTTCCACGGTTTTATTAATGCATCTGCCTTGGCTCATTTGACTCAGAGCTCAAGTTCAGCATTCTAGACCTCAGAGCACCAATTAAAGATCCTCAAAGGAATTAATAGGGCCCATAAGATACACTTAAAAAACCCATGCAAAAATTTTTTAACCCACGGCAAGACATCCAGAGTACCTGAATCATTAAATGTCTTTGGTTCTGGCAGCAGTAGGGGGAGGAAACTGATCCAAAGTATCAGGTACTTCCATATACATGTAATTTTAAAAGGGAGAAATGAATTACTCCTTCATTATCTATTAAATAAACTAAATTTATTTTTAAAAATTTAAAGCCCAAGGGGAAGAAAATATGAAAGGAAGTGTTGGTGATGAAAAGATTCTTGATAGGAATTCTTTTCTGTTCCTAAACCTAGTTAAGTTCATTTGTTGAAGCCCTGGGGAGTTGTCAGAATCGTGATCCTGGCTGTCAGATCAAGGAATAGATGATAAGTCATTATCGTCTTTCTCTTGTGTGCAGTAGGGTAGCCCGTTTACAATCAGACCCATCCAAACTAGCTGTGTCATGTAAACAAAGCAACCTTCGCTTTCCCCTTGTAGGACATTGACAGGTAAATTAAAAAGGAAATTGAGGATGAGAAGGAAAGCTACCACCAGTGATGAATTCGGTTTCCTCCGCAGAGACTGAAAATGTCAGCTATCAGCACTAAAGTGTCTGGAATGGGAACGGAATTGTAGGGATATGTACACTGTTGAATCTTCTGCGAGGGAATCTTATTGGAAATCAATAATCCTGGGTAACATTACATCACTTTATGTTGTTGTGTAGATAATTTGCTTAGATGTGAGACCACCTCTACACTGGTGGTTATCTAGCCTGGCTGCACATTAGAATCATCCGCAACACTTTAAAAATAAAACACCAGCCCAACAACAAGGGCTTGGGTTCCGCCTGTGACCAGCTGAAACCACATCTCCAAGGCAGGATCTCCTGTAACTGTAAAAGCTGATACGGCGATCTTGATACATACTGTGAGGGTTAAGAATCACTACTCTAGGGGCGCCTGGGTGGCTCAGGGGGTTAAAGCCTCTGCCTTCAGCTCAGGTCATGATCCCACGGTCCTGGGATCGAGCCCCGCATCAGGCTCTCTGCTCAGCAGGGAGTCTGCTTCCCTCTCTCTCTCTCTCTGCCTGCCTTCCTGCCTACTTGTGATCTCTCTGTCAAATAAATAAATAAAATCTTAAACAAAACAAAACAAAACAAACCACCACTCTAAACTGTATTGTCCCCAGAATTTTGCCCTTAGGATTATCAAGGTCTCCTTTTTGGCGGAACCCCAAGTAGTGACAATTCCCAGAGCATAACTGTAGGAGTTGAAATAGAATAGTGACCCAACTTCGCACAGCCTACTGAGCTAACGCGAGAAGCAGGTCAGTGGAGTCTCAGCTGAGCAGTACCACGCACAGAAAGGTCCAACCATGTGGGAGAAGGAGGACGTATTCGGCTGGCTCCATTCTTAGTCTGGATAATATTCCAATGAGCCATAGTATACACTGTAATGACTCTGTCTTCTGTGTTTTCCTTGAGATAAGTAATATATACCTTTCTACGCTTGCTTTACCTCCTCTGTGTTTGGCATTAATTCAGCCCTGAACTCCCCAGCTCTCTGAACCTCCTCACGGTATACGGAAATGCATCCTGTTGTCACTCCCCTTTGTCGTCTTCAACCTCTGCGAGCGTCTGACCATCTCCAGTCTGGACAGTTTCTGTCTTTGATGGGTGCACGTTTGTCATTCCGGGACATCCTTTAACATTATTCTTGATATTCCTTTTGTCTTCCTTTTGGGTCCGAGCCCCTTTTCCTTATATCCATTGATCTGGGGCTTTACCCTGTCCTTTCCGTTAACAGCATTCTCTGGTAGTTGCCCTAGAAAAAAGTATAATTTTCTGAGGCCCTGAATGTCTAAAAGTGTCTTTCATCAGCCCTCCCATTTCACTGACAGTTAAAATGGCTACAGAATTTATTTTTTAAGATTTTATTGATTGATTGATTGATTCTTTCATTCATTCGACAGAGAGCAGAAGTAGGCAGAGTGGCAGGCAGAGAGAGAGAAGCAGGCTCCCTGCTGAGCAGGGAGGCCACCTTGGGCTTGATCCCAAGACCCAGAGATCATGACCTGAGTGGAAGGTAGACAGTTAAGCAGCTGAGCTCTATCTGCCCCCTAATGGCTATAGAATTTTGATTGAAATAATTTCCCTTTAGGATTTTGAAAACTTTCTGCCCAATTCTCTTCTGGCTTCCAATGTTGAGAAGAACAAGAGACAGGACCCTCAGTGTGGGACCTGGATTTTTTTTTTTTTTTTTTTTTAGTTTCTCTGCTTTCGTTACTCTCTTTTTTCCTGAAGTTCTTCTGTTATTTGGAAGTTGAACCTCCTGGGTGGTTCTCTCATTTGTATACCTTTTCTCCTGTGTGCTCTCTGTTTGCCTTTTTTGTTTTACCCTTTAGAGTTTCTTAACTTTATGTCCCAGCTCTCTTTTGAATATTTCTGTCATTTTTTATTTCCAAAAACTCATTCTGAGTTTCTAAATAGAAATTTGTTACAGTTTCACAGATATAATAATGCCTTAGCTTTCAACTTAAAATACAGCTGACCCTTGAACAACAGGGCTTTGAACCGTGTGGCTCCTCTTCTAGGAGGGTTTTCTTGTTTGTTTGTTTTTCAGTAAATATATGGGAAAATTTGGGGGAGGATTGTAACAATCTGAAAAACCTGAAAAGCCAGTGAACCACCTAGAAATACTGGAAAATTTAAGAAAAACTTATATATTGTAAGAATACAGTGTATAGCATATGTAAGATACAGAATATGTGTTAAGAGACTGTTTAGATGATTGGTAAGGCTTCCAGTCAACAGTAGGCTACTAGCAGTTAAGCCCAAAGCTCATGGTGGATTTTGACTACCCAGGAAGTCAATGCCTCTAACCCGCACATTGTTGCAGGAGTCAGCTGTATTCTTCATTTATTGATTTTTCTGTCTGGGCTCTCCTTTCAGAGGTTTTCCTAAGATGCTCAGTGAACACCACAGTGCTCCAATTTAAAAATGGGACATCACGTAATCACTTGGAAATTCCATACTCGTAGGTGAAGCTTGTCGGCTTGGTGCTTCCCTATAAGACAACCTCACCAGGCCATGTCCATAGGAACCCTCCAGGCTTACCATTTTGTAGTCTTCTTCCTTTTGGCCTTTTCCCTTAGGTCAGATGTCCCAGGGAAAGAGCTTCCATTTTTTTTTAAAGATTTTATTTATTTATTTGACAGACAGAGATCACAAGTGGGCAGAGAGTCAGGCAGAGAAAGAGGAAGGGAAACAGGCTGCCCGCTGAGCAGAGAGCCCGATGCGGGGCTCAATCCCAGGACCCTGGGATCATGACTTGAGCTGAAGGCAGAGGCTTTAACCCACTGAGCCACCCAGGTGCTCCAAGAGCTTCCATTTTAATCCCTGAGGATATAAGCCTGTCTATCAAAATTGTAAGATGGGCAAGAGGCTGGGGGCTCGCCATTTAGAATCCTTTCTTTTCCAACTAGTGGCCCTGTCCTCACTCTGCCTAGGGTCTCCTGGTCACGGGCCCTGCATGTGATTGCCTGTAGAGAATAAACTAGCAATCTTCTATCGAGCATCCCCTGGCAACTTCATGTAATTAGAGTGGAGGTGGAGGGCTCTAACTCGGAAACAGACTTTTCACCAAACCTTTAATATCCCTTTTACCATCGCCTTCAAAGGTATTGTGAGGCTTCTATTTTACCCCCCACCTTTTCCTATTGTATACTTGACTCTCTGTGGTCTAAGTCGTTTTACTGTTACCAGCTTCCAGACTGTGGTGCTCTCATTTCTACCACACCTAAAATGCCCCCCCTCCCCCCGGCAGTACCTTACCACCTGACACAATGCCCTGTGTCCACAACAGCCATCTTGAGCTTTAGTGATTTTACCAGGTAATTTTCTTATCTGTTGCCCATCTCTTCCCCTAGACTTCTCTCTCTGAGGGAAGACCATGTTTGTCTTGTTCTTATTCATTCTTTGTGCCTATCACAGCACCACACTTCCCATGCAGGGGCTAAGAATACAGGTTTTCGGGAGCCTAGGTTCAAGCGCCAGCTCCCCCTTTTAGACGTAGAGAGCCTTGGATGAATATTTGGCTCATTTTCTTCATCAGGAAAAGTGGGACTATAAGAAGCCTCTCTGCTAGTGTTGGGGGGATAATTCAGTGAGATATACAGCGCTTAGTACTTGGTAAGCAAACAATAAATGCCAAGTAAGGAGGTGCGGGATAAGCAGAAATGAAGGATTCGGTGCCCTAACATCTTTTCATTTGAAAATACTGTTCACTATGTACTTCAAACTTGAGTGAGTTTGGGGAATGTACTTCTATCCCCTTGTATTCGGTTAATAACCTCAGAGTCTTCTGTTATGTTTTCCTCCAACAGGATATCCATCACAAGGGTCACGGCTGACATCTCGCTCGCCAAGCGCTCCGTGTTAAACAATCCCAGCAAGCATGCAATAATAGAAAGATCCAACACAAGGTCAAGCTTAGGTAAGTCTGTGCACTAGACCTGGGCTTAGGCTATTTAAACATTTCTCTCCGGAGGCTGCCAGTGAGAAGATCTGACTAGATGGTAATTCCATGTGTCACAGAGCAGAGAAGAAACGGACCCACATTGCCAGTGGCTACTGCTACAGTCTTAGTGATTTCATGCTATGGAAAGATTTGTTATGATAGTTTCGAGTTAAATATTCCACTGGCTGTCAGGATTAATGTTTTGGTTGTGGTGTTCTTTTGTGGTTTTTTGTGGTTTTTTTTTCCCCCAAAGTGAGCTTTGCTGTCTACAGACTAAAAACTCCTGGCTTTGCATTGGTGTTACCATGAGCAAGTTCATGAACTTATGCAGTATCTTGTTTCCTCATCTAGACAACAACAACAACAAAAGAGAGAGAATATTAACTACCCTGTAGAATTACTGTAAGGATTAAACACAGTATGTTCTCCATGAAGGCTGGCTATTATCCAAAGACCCTCAGTAATGGGATTGTAGCAGGGATGACGTCATTTTCAGGATAGTGTTTGTAAGGGGTTGGGACAGTGTTGAAATAAAAAATGAGGTCAATTCCTGGCCATTTTTAATTGATACCAGTATTTTTATTTGTAAAAACAATATAGAGATTTTAGTTAACATATCTACAGGGTTGTGTTTGGATACTGTTTATTAACGTCTATTGATTTGTTGAAATGCCATCCTTTGCAGCTGTTTCTTCTCTGTGGCATGTGCTTGGAGTCTTAGGTTAATCACAGTTACACAGTAACTTACTGGATTGTTAGGTTTCTGTTATAATTTTTTTTGAGAATTGTTTTTGAGATCTTTGATCTTAGTTTGTTTTTTTTTCTCATTTATATGTTAAATATGTAAGTCTGTTGGGAGACTGGTCTTTAACATAAACGTTTTTAGCTTACTCTGGAGCATATTATATAAATCATAGAGACACTAGTACAATTAAACTTTATCTGTTTGTAATGTCTGGAATACCTCATAAAACTGTTTTGTTCCGCACCTAACAAACCCTCCCTGACTACACTTCATTTTGCTTCTAGTAACTTCTTTTCTTATTCTCATATTCTGTGACCCACATTTTCGATGTTCATGGAAATTGTTAGAAAATGCTCCCTTCGGTGACTCACCTCCTTAACAATGTCAGTTGTTTACACTCGTACGGTACATCAGTGGCATAGATTTGTTTGGATTTCAAGGCCTTTTGTAACTACCAGCTATATATGATTTTTAAAGGACTGTTCCACTTCATATATTTTATTGAGCATATACTACACACTGACTGTCTGGGAGTACAAAGATGAATTAGATGAAGGCACTGACCCCAAGGAGCTGGGTGTAGCAGTAAGGCAGAGAAGTTAACGACCCACTGGAGTAGAAGGTGGTGAGCACAGTGGGCGTGTGTGGAAATGGTTGCCAGAGAGGGTGCAGGCTCCTGAGGAAGGTTTCTGCAAGGAGCTAAGCCTGAGCTGTCTTGAAGCCCCACAGGGTTTAGGCAAGACACAAGGGAAAGAGGTCGAGAGGGTGAAAGGCACTTAAAACTGAGTCACAAGAGCTTCTAGAAAACATAGGTTCTTTACCTGAGCTGTGAGTGTATGGTTTAAACCAGAGGGTGAAGGCAGATGACACTAGAGAAGCAGAGGGGAGATATTAAGGAATTCAGAGCTTATCCTTAAGGCTATTATAGAGCCAGGTATAGATTTTAGGCAGGTATTTGTCCACTTAACAAATACTCGAGTACCAACCATATGCTAGGCATTATTGTTAGTGTTGGGGACAGAGAAGTAAAGGACACCACATCCTCACTCTCATAGGTTTTGTTTCATAGGGAATACAAGGACAAAAGCTAATAAGTGTAGACGTAGAGTCAGTTGTTAAGGAATCTGGGAAGAAAAAGCAGGCTAAGGGGTAGAGAGTAAACCGAGAAGAGTGTGATTTTACATGGGGAAGACGGGAGCCTCTTTGAGGAAAAGACACTGTAGCAGAATGATTTGTTGTGAATTCTTTAGCCTTACAGCTACCTGTGAAAAGACTGTTTGGGGCAGAGGGAACTAAAGGTGCAAAGGCCCTGTGGCAGAAATATGTGTGATACATTTTAGGGCTTGTGAGAAAGCCAGTGTTAACAGATGTGGAATGACAAGGGGGGACCAGGAGGTCAGAGAGATTGTGCCTGATCATCTAGAACTTTATAGGGCTTTTATAGTGGTAGAGAGGTGTAGGAAAGCAGACCATATGCCACAATAGGGCTTGTGTTTTAGAAGGATTGCTGACAGCACTGTGGAGAAGTGAATGGAAAGGAGCAAGAGCCAAGTCAGGGAAAAATTTGGACTCTGTTAAAGCGGATTTGGGGGAAAACAATGTACTCTGGGCAGAAACTAATAAAACCAGTGCCTTGAGGAGAATCTCTATCGCTGTGGGCTGGAAATGGGACAAGAATTGGATGGGGAGGTCATTTCGTAGGCTGATTTCATCCCTCAAGGTAGAGGTTCAGAGAGGACTGAAATAAGACAGTGGCACAGGGAATGAGTAGAATGAAAGGAATCCAGAGATAAGAGAGTCCAGTATGGGCAATCTGGAACACGAAGAAGCCAACTCCAACATGATCTCTAAGGTTTTCCTTTCAGGAGCCGGGTCATTGATGGTGTTATTCTGGGGAGAAGGGATTGAGGATGAGGAGCTAGAAGTAGACCGGGCAGGGGGATAGGGAAGATGCTGGCCGCATTTGTGCACAAGTTGAATTCGCAGTGTTTCGGCTCACCCAGATACCCGGCAGGCAACCACCTGTATGCACACACCTGGAACTCGGCACTGAGGACAGGACTTAAGATGCAGTCAGTCCTCAATATTCACAGTAGTTACGTTCTATAAAGTCTCCGTGAATACTGAACTAGCAAACATGGAGTCTGCTCCCAGGGAAACACAGGGGGGAGGTTCCTCTGTAAGTATGAGAACTTGTTTTTGTTTCTGTTTTTTTTTTTAAGATTTCATTTATTTATTTGACAGAGAGGTCACAAGTAGGCAGAGAGGCAGGCAGAGAGAGAGGAGGAAGCAGGCTCCCTGCTGAGCAGAGAGCCCGATGCGATGTGTGGCTCAATCCCAGGCCCTGAGATCATGACCTGAGCCGAAGGCAGAGGCTTAACACAATGAGCCACCCAGGCGCCCCAAGGACTTGTATTTTTTATAGCAGCCCCAGGAAACAGGTCATGATAACAGACAGGAGAATGGTCAGGTGATACCCCTTCTGTGTCAGTAACACGCTGAATAATAAGTTATGCGTGTTTTGTGGACTCCACTATACAGGAAACATGTTTATGATCTAACAGTACAAAACTGCTACTTGAACTCTCCAGGAATGTATATATATGTGGATATGCTGTACCTTAAGATTCTTCTGCATTTAGTAGAGGTTAAATACGAGAAGATCTACCTCAAATCTAACAGAGGAGATCAGTTTTAGCATTTACATCTTTTACAAAAGGATGAAATATCCAGTACGGTGAAGACGAATTTGATAGGTAAAAATTTGCTTTAGAAAACTCTTGTTACAATTTGGAAGGGGAGGCGAACCATAAGAGACTATGGACTCTGAAAAACAACCTGAGGGTTTTGAAGGGGCGGGGGTGGGAGGTTGGGGGAACAGGTGGTGGGTAATAGGGAGGGCACGTTTTGCATGGAGCACTGAGTGTTGTGCAAAAACAATGAATACTGTTACGCTGAAAAAATAAATAAAATGGAAAAAAAAAAAAGAAAACTCTTGTTACATAAACAAAAGTAGAGTATGTTGCCTTTGGAGTTCATTTTGCTGATGTACCACTATATGATAGAAAGGAAAAGAAAACCCTGAAAAATTTGAAGCTTTAAGTACATCTTCTGTACTGTTTTGGGTTGGTATGGGACTTCTCTGCCTGGGCACGTGGCTTTATTTGTACTCATAAGACTCATTCAAGTTCTAACCTTTTGTCTCCTTTGTAGTATTGGTCAAGCATCACAATTTAAGAAATCTACATTAGCTATTCCGATGGTAAGGAATGCAAACAAAGAACATTACAGTCTTAGAAATAAAAATATTACTTGAATGTTAATAGTTATGGGTGTGGGTACCCAGTTAATTGCCAATTCCAAGTTCAGACTTTTAAAAACAATATATTTAGATAATGATATTACTGCTTTCTAAGAGGAGTCACCTGGGAGTTTCTCAAACTGCACAACTTCTTCAAAAGTATGGTTTGGTTTTACCCCAAGCACCTTCCCAGAGACAGATCAATTTAGGGAAATATGGTACATCCTTGCACATGTTTGTACTCACACCAATGTGAGTATAGGGCCCATGTGTACCACACGAGAGCAAAAACCATGTGCTGAAGGTAGGAAAATATTGAGCAAATATACCAGAGTTAAGGAAGCAAAGGTGGGTTTAGCTGTGCACATGGCGACAGTTGCAGCTGATGGCATGCAGGGAGTAAGGAAAGGCATTCGCCTTGTGTGTTACAGCAACCCAGGTGGAGAGATCACAGTGTTGCCAACCCAGTAAATATTCTTAACCCAACTGAAGAGCTAGCTTAGGTCATTTATTTTGTCACTTATTCCGTGATGGAACTGTTCTCTCTGAACTGTTGTGCTGGATGCATGAAACAACACATATGATAAAATCCTGTACGACTCAACAGACATACCTACGGGGAGTACAGGAGAACTGGAGAAATCTGAAGAGGATTGGTGGGTCATCGTAATATTTTGGTTGTGATATTGCATGATAGTTTTGCAAGAGGTTTCCATTGGGGAAAACTGGGTAAAGGGTACAAGGGCTCTCTGTGTTTTTCTTACAACTGCATGTGAATGTATAATTATCTCAATGAAAGTTTCAACTAAGCAGAGTTCATCACTTAGGTTATAGCACCAGGGACTTGAGAACTTGAGAGCGTTCAGTTCCGTGGTTCTTGAAGCGTGTTCTCCAGATCAACAGCGTCAGCATCATGGGCCATTAGTTAGGGATGACTGTTCGAAGACCCCAGCCTGACTTACTGAATCAGAAACTCTAGAGGTGGGGCCCTATAGTCTGTTTGAACAAGCCCACCAGGGGATTCTACTAGCTGCCAAAATGTGAGGACTGCCAGCCTTGTTCAGGCCTGTCGCTATATTGTAAAGAATCTAAGAGCCAGGGCCGCCTGGGTGGCTCAGTTGGTCAAGCAGCTACTCTGGCTCAGGTCAGGATCCCAGGGTCCTAGGATGGAGTCCCATGGCAGGCTCCCTGCTCAGCAGGTATCTACTGCTCCTGCTCCCTCTACCCCTCCCCCTACTTGCATGTGTGTTCTCTCGTTCTTAAATCTTTAAAAAAAAAAAAATCTGAGAACCACAGGAAATGAATAGCTCTGTGTAGTTACACTTTATACTAAGGTGTAAAAGGAAGGCTAGACACTGGGGGTCTTGACTAGCAGTCCAGATTTTTTTCCCAGGAGGCAGTACCATCTGGCAGTGATGCCGATTGCATGTACTTGACCGTCTGCCTTCTCTTCGGAAGGACGGAGAGTAAAGGGCTGATGATAGAAAGCTATAAAATTAGCCTTGCTGATGAACGTGGAATTTATGTGACTAGTTGATCTTTTGAATCTAATTTCTTTCCTCCTTTTGACCTATTGCCAGTGTAGCTGTCTTGAGACATTAGCACACTCTTTGTTCCACAACACCGCATTGATGGCCCAGCTCCAGCACTCTCTCTACCCAGAGGAGTAGTTCACGCTGTCTGCATACATTTTGGTAGTCAAATCCGTTATTTAATTGGCTCATTCTTTCAACAGAATTTGAGTGCCAACTATGTACCAGGCACTGTACTGTGAGGGAAGGAAGAGAACTCATTATGTACTGTCGTTCCAATGCCTGCTGGGAACATTTGCAATCCTGTCATTGAAATTCAGTGGAATAATTGTTAATAGAAGTAGGTACAAAGCAATACAGTTGACCCCTGAATGATGGGGGTTCGAGGCACCAAGCCCCATACTGAAAATCTAGGTAGAACTTCCGACTCCCCAAAAACTGAACTGCGAATAGCCTACTGCTGTCCCTAAGCCTTACTGATAACATGAACAGGTGATAAGCACCTGTTTTGTATGTTAGGTGTACTGTATATTGCCTTCTCAGAATAAAGTAAGCTACAGAAGAAACTATTGCTGAAACCCTAAAGGAAAGTACATTGACAGTGCTTTCCCGTGCTTACTGAAAAGATCTGCATGTAAGGGACCCGCAGAGTTCAAAGCTGCATTTGTTGCTCAACAGTCAACTGTACTTGACGTTCATTACTTACTAGGGGTCAGACACTGTAATTAGGAACACAGGCAGAACTTACGGAGCTTGGGGAAAGGAAAAGGTGCTTAGAGGCGGCTTTAGAGATTTTCTTTTGGGGGACAAATAAGGCACTTGTCAGAATTTGGGTTTTCTGCTTAGTGATGATGAAAATGGCTGCAGTTATCATTCGGTAATGAGATACTAGAACAATATCACAGTTTTGTTATTAACCAACCACTTAGATATTCCTATAGCACAATGAAATAACAATCTCCTCATTCTGTTTTTATTTGCACGTATTGTTCAATTGCAGAAACTTCTACAGAAGGTAACTTTCTCTTCTTTCTTGTCTTGGAGAAAACATTATGATTGTTCCGGAGTGTTGTTTTTAGATCTCAGATTTAAGTCTTCATTTTCCCGGTGCCAGTTTTAACTACATGGGGATGAGAGACGGTAGGATATGGACAGATGAGTTAGGCCTGCCCATTTCAAGATGCAGAGTGTGTGCCTCCTTTCACTGGGCAGGATGACTCTGATGGGCCAAAATGACTTTAAGATCATTTTTCAATTTCAGGAAAGCATGCCAAGGAAGTCTTTGGCATTTGTTTTTGAAATAAATTCTAAGGGTGATGGACTCTGTCAAAGGAAAATCTCTAGTACAGATATATTGCTTGCCTCTCTCCCTTTTTTTTTATTGAAGTGTAATTAACATGCAGTGTTATATCAGTTTCAGATGTACGATATAATGACTCAACCGATATATACATTTCTCAGTGCTCCTCAAAATATGCATACTCTTAATCCCCCTTATGTTTCACACTTTGCTCCACCTCACTCCCCTCTGGCAACCACAGTTTGTTCTGTGTATTTATAAGTCTTTTGGGGGAGGGGGTTCTCTTTCTTTGCTCCTGTTTCTTAAATTGCATGTAAGTGAAATCCTGTGCTATTTGTCTCCCTCGTATTCCACCTAGTGTTAAATCCATGTTGTTGCAGATGGCAAGATCTCATTTTTTATGGCTAATAGTCCATTACTTAGAGATGTACCACAATTTTGTTACCCATTCATCTTTTATTGGATACTTGGGTTGCTTCCATATTATGGTCATTATAAATAATGCTGCAATGAACACAGAGATGCATGTATCTTTTCCATTTAGTGGTTTTGTTTTCTTTGGGTAAATACCCAGTAGTGGAATTACTGGATCATAGGTTAATTTTATTTTTAATTTTTTGAGGAAAAATCCATACTGTTTTTTACAAAGGCACCAATGTGGATTCCCAACAACAGTGCACAATGATTCCCTTTTTTTCCATTTCCTCGCCAATACTTGTTATTTCTTTTTTGATACTAGCTTTTCTAACAAGTATGAAGTGATATGTCATTGTGGCTTTGATCTGCATTTCCCTGATGATTATTATCTCTTCATGTTTCTGCTGGCTACCTGTATCTTTTCTTTGGAAAAATGTCTATTCAGTCCTTCTGCCCATTTTTTAAAGCAGTTTTCTTGCTATTCAGTTTTCTGAGTTCTATATTTTGAATATCAGACGTGATTTGCAAATATTTTCTATTTGGTAGGCTGCCATTTCATTTTGTTGATAGTTCCTTTTGCTGTGCAGAAGGTTTTTAGTTTAAGGTAGTCTCATTTGGTGATTTTGGCTTTAGTTGTGTTTGCTTTTGGTGTCAAATCCAAAAAGTCACCAACAAAACTGATGTCAAGGAGCTTACCACCTGTGTTTTCTTTTTTTTTTTTTTTTTTAAAGATTTTATTTATTTATTTGACAGAGAGAAATCACAACAAGGCAGAGAGGCAGGCAGAGAGAGAGAGAGGGAAGCAGGCTCCCTGCTGAGCAGAGAGCCCGATGCGGGACTCGATCCCAGGACCCTGAGATCATGACCTGAGCCGAAGGCAGTGGCTTAACCCACTGAGCCACCCAGGCGCCCCCCACCTGTGTTTTCTTCTAGGAGTTCTATAGTTTCAGGTCTTAGATTTAAGTCTTTAATCCATTTTGAGTTGATTTTTGTATATGGTGAAAGGTAGTGGTCCCACTTCATTCGTTTGCATATGGCTATCCAGTTTTCCCAACGCCACTTATTAAAGAGACTATACTTTCCCCACTGTATATTCTATGCTCCCTGGTCTTAAATTAACTGTCTATGCATGGGTTTATTTCTGGGCTCTGTATTCTGTTCTGTTGATTTATGTGTCTTTTTTTTTTTTTCTAATGCCAATACCACAGTTTTACTATAGTATTGTAATATAGTTTGAAATCAGGAAGCATGACGCTTCCAGCTTTATTGTTCTCTCTCAAGATTAAGTTGGCTTGTCAGGGTCTTTTGTGGTTCCACACAAATTTTAGGATTGTTCTGTTTCCGTGATAAAGCCATTTGAATTTTGACAGGGATTGCATTGAATCTATAGATTGCTTTGGGAAGTAGGGAAATTTTAACAGTGTTCTTCAAGTCCGCAAGCATGAAATATTCTCTCCATCTGTTTGTATTTTCTTCAGTTTCCTTCAGCACTGTCTTGTAGTTCTGAATGGGCAGGTCTTTTACCCCTTGGTTACATCTTAGGTATGTTCTTCTTGATGCAGTTGTAAATGCGATTGTTTTCTTACTCATTCTGATAGTTTATTTTGGTATGTAGAAACACAGTGTATGTTTATATACCAATTTTGTGTCTTGCAACTTTACTGGATTTATTTATTCTAACAGTTTTTGGTAGAGTCTTTAGGGTTTATAATAATGTCATCTGCAAACAGTTAAGAGTTTTACCTTCCTTACCAATTTGGAGGCCTTTTTTTTAAATTTTTTTTAATTTCTTATTTTTTATAAACATATAATGTATTTTTATCCCCAGGAGTACAGGTCTGTGAATCGCCAGGTTTACACACTTCACAGTGCTCACCATAGCACATACCCTCCCCAATGTCCATAACCCCATCCCCCTCTCCCAACCCCACCTCCCCCCAGCAACCCCCAGTTTGTTTTGTGCGATTAAGAGTCACTTATGGTTTGTCTCCCTCCCAATCCCATCTTGTTTCATTTAGTCTTCTCCTATCCCCCTAGCCCCCCATGTTGCATCTCCACGTCCTCGTATCAGGGAGATCATATGATAGTTGTCTTTCTCCGATTGACTTATTTCACTAAGCATGATACCCTCTAGTTCCATCCACGTCGTCGCAAATGGCGAGATTTCATTCTTTTGATGGCTGCATAGTATTCCATTGTGTATATATACCACATCTTCTTTATCCATTCATCTGTTGATGGACATCTAGGTTCTTTCCATAGTTTGGCTATTGTAGACATTGCTGCTATAAACATTCGGGTGCACGTGCCCCTTCGGATCACTACGTTTGTATCTTTAGGGTAAATACCCAGTAGTGCAATTGCTGGGTCATAGGTTAGTTCTATTTTCAACATTTTGAGGAACCTCCATGCTGTTTTCCAGAGTGGTTGCACCAGCTTGCTTACAGTAATATTTAGACTGGAACTTGATTGTTGGGGGTCAGTGGCCATGAAGACATTGGTAGGGGACGAAGCCATACAAGGTGATAACTGAAATAAAAATTTAAAGATCAACAGAATATCTAAATAATATTAGTAATGTTTTAGAACACTTATGAAAAAATCAGAATGTATAATTTTTATTTTTAAAAGTGTTTTTAAAGTAAATTCAAATATATAGGGAAGTAAAAAGTATAACCTCAGATATCCATCACCCACTTTCAATATTCATGGCCAGTCTTTTTTCATTTCAGCCCTCCCCATGCCCTCTGAAATATTTTGAAGCAAATTCTAAGCATCATATGATTTTACCTGTAAACATTTCAGTATGTATTCTTAAAGATGAGGGACTATTTAAACTACAATGCCATTATCATATATTAACAATACATCCCTAGTATCATTAGATGTTCAGCCATGTATCATTTCCCAATTGTGATTATATTTTTATATATACATCATTTTATTCATTTATGTATTATAAATATATATAAATTAATAATTGCTTGAATCAGGATGCTAAATCCATAGTGATTCGTTTGTTCATAGGTCCATGAGTCTTTCCTGTAATTTTTTTTTTCGTTTTAGTGAGCTGTAAGTCGTGTTCCATCAAGTTCACCCTTTTTAGTTGTATATGCACAGTGTTGTGCAAACCATCACCAATATCTAATTCTGGAACAAACCCCATCCATTAGCAGTCCCTCCCCAGTCTCCTGTCCCGGGAACCCAGGATATTCACTGCTTGACTTCATGTCTCCACAGATTTATCCATTCTGGATATTTCAACTAAATAGGGTCATACATTATATGGCCTTTGAGTCTGGCTTCTTTCACTTAGCATAATGTGTTCAGGATACATCCATGTTGTAGCAAGTATCACGACTCCATTCTTTTTTGGCTATTATTTTATTATATGTACATACTACCACATGTAATATAGGCATGACATGGTTGGGATTTGGGTTGTCTGCACTCTTCAACTGTTGTGATTATTGCTAGGAACATCCATATACAAATTTTTTGTGAGAGCTTATGTCCTCACTTGTCTTCGATATATACCTAGGAGAGGGATAACTGGGTCACACAGCAATTCTGTTTAACTTTTGGAGGAGCCGCCAAACTGTTTCCCACAGCAGATGTTCCATTTTGCATTCCCACCAGCAATGTATGAGGATTTCAATTTTTGCACATCCTCCCCAACAATTCTTTTCATTTTTGAAATTCTATCCATACTAGTGGGTGGGAAGTTGTAATTCATTGTGCTTTCAATTTTTGTTTCCCTAACATCTAATATTTTTGAACATCTTTTCATGTCTTTATTGGATATTTGTGTACCTTTTTTCTAGAAATGTCTGTTCAAATGCTTAGCTCATTTTTAATTGGGTTGTCTTTTTTTTTAATGTTGTTAGCCACCGTATAGTACATAATTTGTCCTTGATGCAGTGTTCAGTGATTCATTAGTTAAGTGTAACACCCAGAGCTCATCATAGCATGTGCCTTCCTCAATACCCATGGCCCTGTTACCCCTCCCCCCACTCTCCTCCCCTCTGAAACCCCCAGGTTGTTTCTCAGGGTTCATAGTCTCTAACGGTTCATCTCCCTCTCTGATTTCTCCCCCTTTGGATTTCCCTCCTTTCCCCTATGGTCCTCTGTGCTATTGCTTATGTTCCACCTATGAATGAAACCATATAATTGTCTTTTCTCTGTTTAACTTACTTCACTTAACATAATCCCCTCCAGTTCCATCTATGGCGATGCAGATGGTGGGTATACATCCTTTCTGATGGCTGAGGAATATTCCATGGTGTATATGGACCACATCTTCTTTATCCATTCATCTGCTGAAGGGCATCTTGGCTCCTTCCACAGTTTGGCTATTGTGGTCCGTGAGTTTCTTAATCTGTAGTTTTCCATATGTCTTTTTTTCCCCCTTATAATTTTTTGCTTGAAGAGATTGGGTCACTTATCTGTCTGAAGTTTTCTAACTGCAATATATGGGTGTAGTTTATGTAATTATCTATTCTTTGTGTTTCTTGTCAACTGGTAGATCCAGAAGCTTAAATCAGATTGGTTTTGGTCTTCCTTTCTGCAAGACTGTCATGAATGGCTTGTACTAGTCCTGTAAATGGCTTTAGCCCAGATTTTAAATACATTCAGGTAACTGAAAGGATTCTAGTCATAACATACTGTGAGGAAGAGGAGTAGTGACTTGTGTTTTCTGCAATAATATACTAGTTGAGATTATCTCCAGCACTCTTCTGCATGGATCTAAATGGCTAAGAGGAATTGGAAGGTATTCTGTAGGTCCAGGAGTCTCAGAGTCTGCCTTTCATGATAGAGGACACTACAAGCTACATGTTAGGCCTTTATAGATCTGTGCTGCCTAGTACAGTAGCCTCTGGCTATTTAGCTTTTATTTAAGTTTAAAAATTGAGCTTCTCATTCGCTCTAACTACAGTTCAAGTGCTCAGCAGTCACCTGTGCCAAGCAGCTATCACACTGGATGGCATTGACACAGACTATTCCCACCATCCCAGAACATTCTGTTGGACAGTCCTGTTTTATATTCTGGAGGGATCGTGGAGTGGATAGACTGAACTTTTCTTGGTGTTCAAGCATTTTTTTAGTTAATTAGTTTTTCTATGAATCTTAGAGTTTGGATTTCTGTAGTGCTGCCTCTAATGGATAACCACCCTTCTAAAATATGAATACTGCAGGACCACTCATCTGTTGGCAGAAACTTATGAGAAGTGTGCTTTTGGGCAAGTTTGTTACAGATACTATTAACGTCTCTCCTATTTTATGTTGGATTTCAGCTTGTTAATAAACACATCTAGAATATCACATAGAGAAAGGAGACCAATAGGTGACAGTATAAACACAGATCAAGCTGATGCAGTGAAAAGAAATGTGGTGAGAGTTGCTATGGTAACATGGTCGGAAACAGACAAGTTAAAGATATCCTTAAGTTTCTATTTTACAACATCTTTATGAAATGATTTCACAGAGTGAAGTTTTATAGCACAAAGAGTGTTATACTGGAAGCAAATTTTATAGCTGGTTGAGCGAAGAATTCCGTCAATACTAAAGGTTCTGTGGAGAGATAGCTCTTTCCAAGGGGATACCTTTTATCACCTCGATTGCCTGTAAACATTAACCTATTGGCTGCCCTACTTCCCTTCCTGTTGAAGAAACAGTGTACCATTTTTATTTCAATTTGGCTTAAAAATACTTTCAGTAATTGAAGTCTGCTTATTAACCTTCTACAGCGGAAGTTCAGAGTGAAATCGAAAGGATTTTTGAACTTGCAAGAACACTGCAACTGGTAGTCCTTGATGCAGACACCATTAATCATCCAGCTCAACTCAGTAAAACTTCTTTGGCCCCTATTATAGTCTACGTAAAGATTTCTTCTCCTAAGGTAAGCGGGCTTGTTCTTATTTGCTCTGCAATCAAACTTCATTACAGTTGTTTATGTTCTGCTTTACAACTGCGGTAAGTTATATCTCTACCCATCATAAAGAGTTTGAAGAGACAGGGTAGTCAAGAGTTTTTAAGATTCATGTAAGCAAAGCATGGTTATTAGTTTCATGGCTTAGAACACCGATTCCCAAAATGTGGTCCATGGTGTCCTGGAGGAAGGTTCTGAGAAACTTCTAGAGTCCATGAGGTCGAAATTATTTCCATAATACTAAGGCATTGTTCTCCTTTTTCACTGTTTTGACATTTGCACTAAGGGTGCAAAAGCAATGGTGGGTGAAAGTGCTAGTGACCATGAATGGAGACTGGTAGCAGACGGTGCTCACGGTCCAAAAATACCTACCACCACCCAGTTTCAATTAAGTATGTCTTGACAAAGTAGTAACATTTATTAATGTTACTAACTTTTGACTCTTAAATACAAGGCTTTTCAATATTCTGTGTAATGAAACTTGAATAGCTGAAACACTTTATCAGTCGTCTTGACGACACATAGTGACTATTCAAGTTAAAAACTCAAGCAGCCTCTTTTTTCACCAAACACCATTTTTATTTGAATGAACAACTGACATACTATGTTTATAAGACTTGGTTTTTGGGCAAAACTGGAGCTTTCAAACAAAAATTGAAATTTCAGAAAATTTTATCTGAGCTTAGCGGCTTCTCAAAAGATAGCCTTTTCTAATGTGATCAGTGGTTATAGCAAATATGTTTTGATATTGTATAAGAAGTGTGTCAGCATTTGGAAGATCTGAAGAATTTCATGAACCATTATTTTCCAAATGATCAATGAAATGATGTTACAAATCATGCACAATAAAAGATCCATTCACATTTCAAGATAAATCAATGGAATGTAATTTAACAGTAAGAAAAGTTCACTGATACAGTTTAAGCTTTCACATGCAACTAGTCTTAAGAAACTACCATTTGTTGAGTTTAGTGTAACATTAAAGAACACTGTCACAATTCCTGAAAAGGCTACTAAAATACTCTTCCTTTTCGGAATTACCTATCTGTAGAAGGATGGATTTCTTCACATTATTTCAACCAAAACAAGACTCTGTAGCAGGTTAAGAAGCCAAGCAATTAGAGAAATTGATAAAAAAAATGTAGGTTTTTTTTTTTTACAAAAATAAGTAATTTGTTAAAATGTAACCAGCTTATTCATTTTTAAATGAATATTTAACAGTATGTTCAGTTGTAGTTTCTACTGTGGTAAACATTATACTTCACATAAAAACTCTTGGGGTTCTCAAATTTTTTTTTAAACATAAAGGAGTCATGAGACAAGAAGATTGGTAACCGCAAGCTTTGAAAAAGAGGAAGCTCCATGCTAGTTATCTTTTTAAAGTCTGCAACTGAGATTTCTGTTAACACGTTAATTTTGCAGCTAACTTACATGTTTTATGGCTCAATCTATTATAAACCATTTGTGCTATACATAAAAAGGCCCTAGAGTGAGTAACAAACCTTGTTCTTCACCTTAATGCAGATACTTTTCTGTTAAATCTTCTCTTTCACAGGTTTTACAAAGGTTAATAAAATCTCGAGGGAAATCTCAAGCCAAACACCTCAATGTCCAGATGGTCGCAGCTGATAAACTGGCTCAGTGTCCTCCAGTAAGTCATCTCCATACACGGTAAAATCCACCTGAGGACATTAGCCCTGGTTTTATATTTAGAAAGCAACCAGCCAATAACCGGACAGGAAAACAGGTGTCGGGAGAGAGAATTCTCCCCACTTAGCCGTGGTCTTCATTCCCAAGAAGTGAACTATCCTACCACCTCCCATGAGCACTTGTCTAGATTATAGCTTACAAAAAACTCCAGTGCATTCGATGGTGACCTTGCTTTGTTAATACCTAATTCATATCTTAAATGAGATTATGATTTCAAAATTTGGTTTATAAAGTGGATCTGTTTGAGCTTTATTATTCGTTTCTAATAACTCTTAATAGCTTTCTTAATAATTGACAAATTGATTTGAGACCATGTTAAAAATTTTTTTTCTAAACAGTTACATAGCTTCTGATACCTGAACAAATTCCCCTCCTGATCCCTGCCTTTTACCTATCATGGTTTGAGACTAACGAACTCCTCTAGGTTTTCATTTTGATATGCAGTACAGCAGAAGCTACAAGAATTAATATTGTTTATCGCTTGGCATATTTTGAAGTTTGGGCCCTGTCAAATCATCAGTGATTTCAGCTTTTGTCTGCCAAATTTCCTGTCCTAATCTTGCCCCAGCAATTTCCACGATTAAGTTTTTCATAGTCTCTATGTCAAAACCAGGCCTCTTCCTGTACTGTCCAGATTATATTTTTATTTCTCTACCTCTTTTCTATCATGTCTAAACAACTGTCATTACACTGAGAACTGCTACTGGTTAAACATCTAGAGTTGTGAGCACTGATCTGACGCAGATAGACACAATCTGACTCAACAGGACATTTAGACAATTTGAAAAGGAGAGAGCAGGAGCACACGTGCAAATACGAAGGGGTGCGGCCCCTTCCTTTGGGGAGTGCCGGGCTGGTGCAAGTGTGTCATGGGCAACGTCTGCCTCTGCAGGAGCTGTTTGATGTGATCCTGGACGAGAACCAGCTCGAGGATGCTTGTGAGCACCTTGCCGACTATCTGGAGGCCTACTGGAAGGCCACCCACCCTCCCAGCAGCCATCTCCCCAACCCGCTCCTTAGTCGTACTTTAGCCACTTCAGCTCTGCCCAGTAGCCCCACTCAAGCCTCTAATTCACAGGTAAGAGGGGCTCTTTCTTAAGCCCTAGAAAGTAGGCTGGCTTGGGTCACTTGGCTGGGATCCAAGCCCGGCGCCTGTTCCAGCGGGAGCAGCTCTGTCCAAACTGAGCCACACGTTGAATCATTTACTGTCTTGAGGGTGAGTTGTGTACCTGTAAGGAAAAACTGTGCCAACTCTATACCGCAAACATACAGAAACTCCGCAGCCCCATGTCCTGTAAGGCAAGGATAGCATTCCTCTACGCTGTCAGCAGCACAGCTGTGCAATCACACTGCCTGGGCTCGAATTCCCGCTCCAACTCTTACTGGGTGTGTGAGGCTGGCGAAGTTGCTTACCTGCCCCTTGCCTCAGGAAGACTAATGGCAACTGGTCTCGCAGGGCTGCTGCCGCCATTACTGAATTAATACCGAAGACTGTCTTAGGACAGTACTTGCCTCATACTAAATGGTATGTGAGTATCTGCAATTTATTTCTTCCCCAGCATCTTAAGCATTTTTAATCTTCCCACAGGTCTTCAAATAGAGGTAGTGAAATGTACACTGGTGTGTAAAGAAATTTTAGGTACCTGTATCTGATCTGAACCTCAGGAGAACATATAAAAGGATGCCGTCCCCCCCCCCCCCCACTTATTCATTAAGGAAAAGAAAGTCTGATATAATGTAGTACAAGCCTTGTAATGCCACCGGATGTTATCAAAAGAATTAAGTAACTGAGCAAGGTTAGATTTCATTTTAGAAAGTCCCCAGGGAATAAACCCTTGAAAGGGCAGCCTTGCTCTTGTGACATGTTCTTTACACAGTGACCTTGGCTGACGCCCGTGTTGGCTCCCTTCCCCACCAGGGTTCTCAAGGGGATCAGAGGACTGAGCGCTCCGCTCCCGCCCGCTCTGCCTCCCAAGCTGAAGAAGACCCCTGCCCGGAACCCGTCAAGAAACCCCAGCACCGTTCCTCCTCCTCTGCCCAGCATCACAGCCATCGCAGTGGGACGAGCCGAGGCCTCTCCAGGCAGGAGACATTTGACTCAGAAACCCAGGAGAGTAGAGACTCTGCCTATGTGGAGCCGAAGGAAGATTACTCCCACGAACACGTGGACCACTATGCCTCCCACCGTGACCATAACCACCGAGATGAGCCCCACGGGAGCAGTGAGCACAGACACAGGGAGTCTCGGCACCGTTCCAGGGACCTGGATCGAGAGCAGGACCACAACGAGTGCAACAAACAACGGAGCCGGCATAAATCCAAGGATCGCTATTGTGACAAGGACGGAGAAGGCCTCTCCAAAAAACGGAACGAGGCTGGGGAGTGGAACAGGGATGTTTACATCCGCCAGTGACTTTGGCCCTTTTATGTTTTTTTTTTTTTAAGTCTTGTATTCCCCCACCCTCAGACTCAATCTTTGGGGTCTACATTGCAGTCATACGTGATCTGTCCTGTATACTTTGTATTGCTGTTGCTCGAATAGCAATAGCATGATAGAGAGTATTAATATACCTTTTTTTTTCTTTTGTAAGTGCTATATAAATTCGCCTGGTATGGCTGCAGTCCTCCGGTTGCATACTGGACTTCTCAAAAACTGTTTGGGATCGCTGCCACTTGAACAAAATCTGTTGCCATCCAGGTGGCATTAGTATTTTAAGAAACATAGTTGATGTTTTCAAAAACGTAGTTAATGTATCCAGCAAGCCAGAATTGGCCCAGGTAAAAAGTGGAATTTCTTGATTCTCCAGATTTTTAATATGTAGGCACCTGATTTGCATATTCATTTAACCATGGACCACTGTTTCTTGCTTGTACCTCTGGCTGACTAAATTTGGGGACAGATTCAGTCTTGCCTTACACAAAGGGGATCATAAAGTTAGAATCTATTTTCTATGTACTAGTACTGTGTACTGTATAGTTTGTAAATGTTATTTCTGCAAACACCTTCTTATGATAATTATATATATAATATATATATATAATATATATATATATATCTGTTTGATCACACTATTTTAGAGTCTTAATGCCAAGTCAGCAGATTTGCTTTATGAATTACAGGGACTAGAAATGCCCACCTTCAGGAAATTTGTAATATCGTCTAGACACCTATCCCCATTCTAGTAGAAAGTTTGTACATACTGTAAATACGTGTGATTGCCTGACTTGAAGAGGTTTGATTTCTGAATGTTTTACCATCCTTGTAAGTTTATAATTTTGACCATAAATTATGGTAAATATAACCAAACTCCAAAGGTTGTTCTAATCCATGCAGTTCACACTGATTGTGACAAACACATTCTTCGTAGCTAGTGTCTTATGTCACTGCACTGGAGTATACGAGCCGGACCTCCGTATGCAAGCGTGTCTGTGTGTACGAGTGTGTAAAAGTATGCACGAGTGACTGTGATGGAACTGAGTGCTCAAGACTCGAGACCGAAACCTAGAATTCTACTCACCTGGCTTTGTATTTAATTGTGCTACTTGTTGCTTTAAGAATCCGTTGAGCAGTCAGGGAATGTGAGGAAGCTTGCTGCCAAAGGTGACTAGGAAGGCATTCGTCTGCTGGCTCCTTGTTTTTGCTCCTAGAGAGTAAAAATACAGGCAACTTTTAACTGTGAGTGTTTCACTGGAAATGTACAATCTTTGTGTGTTTGAGTATTTGTTTTAGTAAGAAATGTTTACACAGCTTGTAGAATTATTTCGTGGGAAAATAAATTTTTCTAACTTCTCCCACCTCCTTTCTAACCTTGCCTATGGTTCCTGTTGTTTATCTCCCTTCAGTTTCCCCCTTCAGTCCATTCCCTGCCACCAACTCCAACAGTTTCGCTGTCAGTCATAACCTAGAAGTGCTTCTTATAACCAAAGTTTCTGCTCTTCAGAAGTAATCAGGGCAAAATGAGGTGACTTGAAGTGAACAAAATGTTAAGACTCTCTTTCTCCATTAGACATCCACTCTGAAAGGAAACCCAAAAGATACTATTCTCCATGCCTCAGTGATACCAGTGTAAGCAGCTCACAGGGTGGTTGTCATGCTAAGGCTAAAACAACCTTCTCCGTGTCGCTTATGTGTACTTTTTGTCCAGTTGCAACTGGACAGGTAAGACAGTATTAGGTGTGCAAATACCAGCACCTGAAGTTTGTCCCTGGAAAATGCCAGCTATAATGGCCTAACTTCAGATCTGTACATTATGAAATTATTATTTTGTTAAAGAAGTTAATCTATTTTTGTTTTGCATGGATTATTCCAAATTCTTGCCAAATATTCTGGGACCTAAGTAAAACTGTTTCACATTCAACTCCTTATTTCCCTTCCTCCGCAAGAAAACTCAGTTTTAAAAATGAATTACATCTGAAGGGTTTTATCAGCTAATACAAGGAACATTTTCCTCAGAATTCACCTTTTTGTTAATTAGTTCTGTACTGCTGACAAATTTATTTATTGAATATAAAAACAGTAGTCAGAATATATGCATTTTTGATGTAAAATATTCATATCTTTGGGGAACCATATTCCAGCTAACATTACTTGTATAAAATATTTCTGAAACTTTCATCCCAATTAATGACTTTGGGATAGCTAAAACTCTTGAAGTATAACTGGTATTTATCTTTCTTGCTGCTACCACAAATCCCTTTCAAAGAGTCATGCTAACAGATTCCAGTTCTTTTCACTTTTGGATTCTTTTCACTTGACTGTGAAACATACTAGTCCAAATCAGAGTATTCCTCAAAAAACGCTACTGCAGGATTTGACAGTGAGCATCTATACGTGAAAACTGTATAGCAGGCGTATGTGTGAACAGTGTGTAATGAATCTGTAAATGAAGAAATAATCCCAAGGGCAACGGGAGATTTTACTGACTTGTGGAATGTAAACTTAGTCTTTTCACTCAGCAAAGGCTTAACCTTAACCTACTCAGTTGTAGAATCATGATCTTTGTAGTCAACCTAGAAAATGCTGGAAATGGAAATGTTCTTAATAGTTCTGTGTTTTATTGTCAAACCCATTTCAGTTTTTCCTATGCTCTTTCTCTACTGCTCATTTAAGTTACTGTTACAAAAAGGTGCTGCTAAATGTAGGATGTCTTAGTCGTATTGTACTTTGGGACAATGCCACATTTTTAACATGGTCTGCTATGCATTCCTGTTAAACATTCACTGTCAGCTACACTGAACTGTTCAACAAATCGGGTTTAAAGTCATTCATATAAAACAAATAAAGAGCTGGCTTTCTGCACTGTTTATTAGTAGTAGTATTAATTGCCATTTTAGGGATGATTCTTATAGTTGAGAATATGTCAGATTTTCAACACTTCCCACGGTGGGAGCATCTCTTCTTAAGGGCAGTGCTGATCCCTGAATTTCCTTTAGTGATGTTCCCTTTATGTCACATAAAATGCTCGTTTAGGGCAGGTAATAAAGATCTTTTAAAATAGGAGCAGAGTAGTCTTTCTCCCACCTTAATTCTCCATGTGTGGCAATTCAGTTTTTTTTTTTTTTATTCTTCATTTTTAAAATGAAAATCGATCTTGATGACAAATTTAAATCCTCACCGCTAACCCCCCCCCCCCCTTTGCTCAATGATACCATGCTGCTCGTCTTGAAAACTCATCTTAGTAGTGGTCTGTCAAGAGTCACACAGTCAAGGAAAAATAGGTAACTAGATGATTCTAGACCAGTTACTTAATTCTGGCTATATTATATTTGTACTTCACCTTACTATTTAAAGTAAAATGTGGCACAGGGTTTTGAAGTAAAACATACTCACTGTTACATTGCTTTTTTTTTTGTTTCACAGAAATATCTATGTTAATCTTAAATACATTAAGAGAGAATATATTCTTTTCCTCCACATTTCCCAGATTTTTCCCTGTTTTATTCTACTTGTTCTTAACTTTGTGTCCCTTAAATTGAATGTGTTTTATTTTCCAATTTTCCCTATTTTTTTTTTGAAGGAACGAAACCCACTGAAAAGGTCTTTGTCAAAGCCAACATTTTAACAAATATTCCTTGTCCTCCTGTTTTAATATGCAAATATTGTTCTTTTGTTTTGCCTGCATTGCTTGTATTTTGCTATTTGTCAGTATTAACCAACAGTTTACATGTCTACTGCTGGTCTCCCTGTCTACGATTTTCATCCCAGCTGAGCACGTAAGGCTTGGCAGAGAGCATGAGAAGACATGGATTTTTTAAAACATACTTAAAGTTTGGAGAAATGTGTGGACCCCTAGAAACGGCATTACACAGGTAAATGGTGCTTCTCTTTAGTCCAATGACATCTACTGGATAAAAGGCAGAATAAGGGATATAAAGAAGTCAAGCACATAGCTGAATCTTATGGAACCTGAAATAGCTTGTCCCTCATTCAATAAGCATGTACTCATCTATTCTAAAGCAGGAACAGAAAAGACAGGGTTCCTGCCTTCAAGACTTTCCCCAAACCTGGGAGGAGGGACGGTAAGGAGGATGCCTATTAAAAGAAGAGTGTGTTAATGATAAGGGCAGTAGAAGTGGGTCCTAGGGGTGTATGGAAAGATAGAAATGCCTAAGCCAACCTAAGTGGAGGATGTTCAAGAAAAGCTTCAGAGAAGAGACTTGCTAAAGGTCTTACCTGATCAGAGACCTTGCCATCTTCATGGACACAAAAGTGAGGAGAAATTCCTAACAGAAGCCTAGGAGGGGAAAGAAAAGGAACTATTAAGTAATCGTTCCCAACTGTCCACCTTATATACCCGAGGCTGAGAAACTCTGGGGTAATCCAAATGGAAGTTAAAACATTTAAATGTATTTAATACTGTATGAGACAGCCTTTAAACTGGGCTGGGTATTGGGTATTTTAATGTATCTTATCTGAACAGCAGTAAGATGAAGCAATCCTAAGGTTATAATTACTTTTTAATAAAAGCAGTCACATACAGGCTGCTCACGGTGGGATGTTTGGTCACTTTTGCAGTTAAGGGGATGTTCATGTTTTTGTTGGATTCTAGATGTGCTTATAAAGTGGTCTTTTTTGTCTTAATCTACTATATTCATATTTGGCTTTGTCTGATGTTGATGTTTGGTGAATGAATGTTCAAGAGGACACCACCAAGGTATAACTGAAAGTGCCAAGCCAGTTCCCAGCTACCAGAAGCTGCTCTTTTCTGTCTCCCCAATCATAGCACATTAACTTGTATAACAGGTACATGAAAGTGCCCAAATTGTGGAATATTCTCATAATTTTAATACAGAGTGAAGAAAATATTTGTTGTAGGTTTCAGTTTAAAAGCATTAAAAAAAGAAGAAGAAGAAACATGGTAAATGCACACTACCATTTAGGAGAGGTCTAGACTCCATTTGAAAGAGTTGATTTAGGAGTACCCAGGTGGCTTAGTTGGTTAAGCATCCAATTCTTGGTTTCGGTCAGGCTTTCTGCTCAGCACGAAGTCTTCTTGAGATTTCCCTCTGCCCCTCCTGCTCGTGGTTGCTCGTTCTCTCTTTCTCAAATATGTAAATCTTAAAAAAAAAAAAAAAAAGTTGATTTATCATGTAGTAAACAGAAAAATTCCAATAAAATGCTCAGTTCAGTTATGGGCATATGGAAAACATAGTTCCCATACCCTGAGTTTTTAGGAACTACTTTAGGAACTCGAGAACAAAGAAAAATTTCTACCAAATTAAATACTGCTCATTTTATTCCTTTTGTTAGAATCACAAACTTTAACATTAAAAATGATGTGCATTCTTTACACATTAAAACACAAAGCCTCAAATGAAAATATGCTCTACGCTCCAGATATCTGTAGGCATCTCCTTTTTTTATACTGTGCTAATCCTTAAGAAAAAACTTATTTAAAAAACACAAAATATAATCATATACCACCCCCAACTACTTCCTCCATGAAGTAGCGTCTCTTGATCAAATCTCTTGGTCCCTGGTGCAACAGCTGGCAGCCTTTTCTTTTTCCTTAGCAACTGTGCCTGACAACAGTTGGGGGGGGAGGGGAGGGAAGAAAACCATATAGCGAACGTTTAGAATTTTCATTTCTAAGAGTTCTTCTATGTGCTTTTGCATTTTATGAACTTTGCAATAAAAAAACCTATACAATCCTTATTTGCCAGCCAAATCATGTCTTCTATCCTGGCATCTCTGAGAGAATCAATGTCAGTGTCCCATAATGGCACAACAGATGGATCAAATCGCTGCAGCTGTTTCAATTGTTCCAATGATAGGCCAGCTCCCATCATTCCTTCTCCTCCAATCTGTGGTTCCTGTTCGGAGAAAATGAGAGAACGTGAACATCCTATCATTGGTAAGTGTGCCTGCATACATTTAAGTTAAAAGACAAAACTGGGACACCTGGGTGGCTTAGTAGGTTGAGTGTCGGCCTTTGGCTCAGGGGGTCCCACACTTCGTGGGGAGTCTGCTTCTCCCTCTGCTGTATGCTCCCTTTCTCTCCCAAATAAATGAATACATTCTTTAAAACAATATAAATAATTAAATAAAAGACAAAACTGAGGTATAAGTACCACCAATTCCAAAACTAGACAAATGTTATCTTTGTGGAATGGACATGCGGTTTTCCTGGGTAGTAATACATGGTCTCCTGATGACTGAGTTTCTATCATGACCCCAGATGCTCATCAAGAACCTTGGCTTTGCCACATTTTCGCTGTGTGATCTTAAGCAAGTAACTTCACCTAACTCTTGTTTTCTCATCTGTATAACAGATAAAATACTCAGTTCTCAGATTTTATTTAATAAGGTGGTAGTCTGCCTGGCATGTAGCGGTCACTCCGTAAGTGGATCAGTATTATCAAGAACAGCAATAAAAGAAAACTCAGCTTTATTATCACACTCCCCAAAGCTGACAGGAGTTCCATATGCACCTAAAGGTGACTTTCTCTGACCCATACCAACTGGATAATTAAAGATTTCTATTGTTGTTTTTGAATGTACTAGAATATTAGGAGATAAATTAAGGCTGTGTCAATTAGTTTAGAATACAGAATCATGAGGATCTGAGTGAGATGTGGGAACCACGACTGCACAAGATCCGTAATCCTAAATCAAGTCAACCCTGCATAAATGCTTATGTTTAATACTTAAGTATTATTTAAAAACCTACTGTTTATTAATCTATGGGGGAAATTTTCCATCTCTTTCAGATATATATCGAGTGTATATGCATATGTACACACACACATAAAATTCAAGTGAATTCTGAAGTCTTCCTTTCCTCTACAATGCAATTACCTTCCTTTCCGAGTATAGAAACCATCTCTAGATTACTTTTTATTCATATATTCCAATTACCTAAGTTCTGTACAGAAGGGTACTGAAGTTAGATGTTCAGTGTATCTAACCAAATGTGAGCATTATTACAGATTTAAACTTCCTCTCAGACATCATGGGTTAAAAATATAGTCATACTATACTTTTGACAAAAACCAAGACCGGTAAAATAAAGTATAAGAAAGCTTTTTAAATGTTACATATTTTATGTCAGAAACCATAAAGAAGCAATATTCTTTATTGCTGATGTGACTTGAGAAAAAATGTTGAACATACTCCATACCAGCAAATCTAGGAGTGGGAGGGGAAAAGAAGAAACAACTTTTTGAAAAAAAGGTTCTGAGGAACATAAGCAAGAGCCATAGGTGAAAGCAGCATGTAACATGAGTACACCTGAGCTCTTGGGCATTTCAACGCGACAGCAAGGCACAAGAACAGGGAAAAACTTGGTTAGGAGGTGGAAATTCTCTGTGGGCAGTCTACAATGGATCTCATTATCGAAGCATTCTTGCTTACTGCAGTACTTGTTTCAGAAGTTTTGCTTGACATAGTTCTTCCTGTAACAACCTTGTGTTTATCCCCACACTCAAGTTTCCATAATTGGTCAGATTATACTGAGAACACGGACATCGTTCTTACCTGGGGCTGAAGTTGAAGGTAAGGAAACGTTCGGAGGGCCCAGGCGACCTGTTCTTCGTTTTCGGCCAGTGAGATGGTGCATGTGCTATAGACCAGCACGCCCCCCGGCTTCAGCAGCTCAACCGCCTAAAGAAACACGATCAGACTCTGGATCGCAAGGCACAATCAACACTTTCCGGGATTTTAGATCGCTAGGATACCTTTCAAGGGTTTGGGATAAATGTTCTGTATGACCACGACTGGTTCTCTGTTCCAGACTAGATGCATTTCACTCTCTCAGAGCATTTAAACCAAGACTTTCCTGAATGTAATCATTCCGTTTCACTGCTTTAGATACCACTTTTGGTGCCCAAAACTCACACATGTACCTTTTTAAACCATAGTCCTTTCTGAACTCTGTACTCGTGTACTCACTTCCTTCTTCATACGTCTGCTATCAAATTCAACAGTGAATACCTATCTTCCCTCTGAGACCTATTAGGGATGTGCTACTTTCACGCCCCAAACCTGGTATTATCTTTTATGCCTCTCTTTCCTTCACACTCCCCATCCATTAGCAAATTCTACTGACTCTTCCTTTAAGATCTATCCAGAATTTGGCTATTTCCACTGCTATCATCCCAGTCTGAGCCCCACTGTCTTTGGCCTGGATTACTACAGCCCCTTCTTAGTCCACCTGTTTCCCTGTCTGCCCTACTATAACCTCTTCCCCATACAGCTGTCTGAGCGTGTTTTTAAAACTTCTCCACTCAAAACCCTACAAATGCCCTGACCTATGACTCGGAGTCGATGCCCAAGTCCTTACAATGGCTTTCCAAACCCTACGCAGAGCAGGCCTCTGGCTGCCCTTTTGACCTCCCCTCACACCTCTCGCTCACTTTGCTTTAGCAACACTGGCCTCTGCTGTTCCGAAACACACATGGCCCACTGCCACCCCAGGAGCAGTGCACAAGCTGGGAAACTTCTCATTCTCTGCAGGGCTTCTTCACAGTCTTATCTTTGTGTCTCTGCCACCTTTCCAGCACCGACCCTCCCAGGTAACACTGCCACCATTCAAATCCAGCACTCCTATCCTCCCTTCCTTAGTCTGCTCCGCGGGATTACGGCTCTGCTACTGTACTTCCTAACTTACTCATCTATTTGCTTCCTTTCCTCCCGATTAGAATAGACACTCCATGAGTAAGGCAGGAATTGTTATTTTTTTTTACTACTATATTGACAGCACCCAGAATAGCATAGATTACATTATCCTTAGGTGCTCAATGAAAAGTGGTCCAGTAAATAAGTGAATCAGGAAATAGGTATTATAAGAAAATGAATTTTTCCCAAATAACAGTTTATCTTTTCAGACTCCCAGATACTTAAAAACATTTCAAAGAAAAATCTTTAAAATATATACTATACATAGTATATTATTACATATATATATAATATCATATACGTACACACATATATACTATATGGTATATACAAGTATGTAATAAACTATATAATATATAATATATCGTATGCTACATATATTTTTATTATATATAGTATATATTTGTGCTTTCTTAACTAGAGTAGACTGATCAAAATTGAAACTGTTACTGTGTGCCAGTTATGGTTTTAAGCATTTTACATGGATTTTCTCAATTTACTTATAACCATGAGGTAATGGTTACCATCACCAATGAGGTGGACCTATTAGGTAGCGTATAGTCCCCACTTGTCATATGTGGTAACCAATGTACCTGAAGTCACTTATGCGGAAGCAGCACAGCTCCAGACAAGCCGTGTCTGATTATAAGGTCCACATTCTCAATTAACACCTCTCAATGCAGAATGGCAAACCTGCTACATCCTAAATTCTCCCTTGAACACAATCAGCTGTTCCTCTTCGTTGTGATCACTGTAACTACTCCTAAGTAACTTTTTAAAATTTCCTTTCTGCTAGGATCTAAAAAAAACCAAAAAGTGTACTCTTTTAAATTTTTTTTTTTTTTTTAAGATTTAATTTGTGAGAGAGAGAGAGTGTGTGCGAGCACAAGCAGGGGGAGAAGCAGGCTCGCCACCGAACAAGGAGCCCGATGGGGGACTCAATCCCAGGACCCTGAGATCATGACTTGAGCTGAAGGCAGACACTTAAGTCACTGAGCCACCCAGGTGTCCCATAGGCGTAGTCTTCTAAAATAGTGTCCTGGGGTGCCTGGCTGGTGCAGTTGGTTAAGTGTCTCTCAGTTTCAACTCAGGTTGTGATCTCAGGGTTGTGAGATTGAGCCCCATGTCGGACTCTGTGCTGTCTGGAGTCTGCTTGAGTTTCTTTCTCCTTCTGCCTCTACCCCTCCCCACAATCTCCGATCTCTCCATCTCTCTCTAAAAAAAAAAAATAATAATCATAATAAATCTTTAATAAAACAGTGTCCTAATTTTACTCTCAAGTCAAAGTGGGTTTCAGCTATAAGTAAAGCTTCCATTTTTTGCTTCCAGGATGTGTTAAGACTGTTCAGAGAAAAAGTTAAATAATCTATTACCAGCACATCCATCGTGTTTAAAAGGAGATACTAAACAGATAAGCAGAACTGTACTCGAAGACAACTTTAGAGACCCATTATTGGGTCTCTATGTTCTTATAACTGCTGGGCTGAGGGGAAGTGATTTAGTCATCTTTGGTCAAACACTCTACATTCTGTGAAATCCATGGAATCATTTGTTCAAGCCTGAAAGAAATCCTCATACATTCTATTTGGGCTTCTCCCGAAATGGGCTAGACACCAGCTCAATTGGCAAAGTTTTTACCATTCTTCTATATCCTACACCGAACAGTCTCATTTTTATCAGTGTGTTTCCCTCCCCTGGACCTCCTGCTTCTCATACGCTAAGATGATCCAGGAACCCTCTAAAAAGCCCTATAAAAAAGAGCAATTTGTTTTATATTCCATTCCTTACACATCCCATTCCTTAACTATGATGTTAACAGCTCACTGACTTCTTTAAGATATAGCAGAATGTCGGAAATTCATTAAATGTCTCAGTGAAATTCTGCTACTGCCTTTAAATGAAAGAAATGATCAACATAAATGAAAGCTTCTTGGATTTAAAACTAGGTTTTTCTGTCTTTTTGTTTGATAAAATAAACATAAAATTTGCCACTGTAACCATATGTAAGCGTACAGTTCAGTGGCATTAAACATTCACACTGTCATGTAACCATCACTACCATTCATCTCTAGAACTTTTCATCTTCTCAAACTTAAAATTTGTACCCGTTAAATACTAATTCCCCATTCTCCTTCCCCTCCAGCCCTGGTAACCTGTACTCCACTTTCTGTCTCTACAAATGTTCCTATTCTAGTTACCTTGTATAAATGGAAAAAGACAATATTCGTCTATGTCTGGCTTCTATCCCTTGGCAGAATATTTCCAAAGTTCATTCATGTTGTAGCAGAATTCCATTCCTGTGTAAGGTTGTATAATATTCCATTCTGTGTGTACACCACATTTTGCTCATCTGTTCACCTGTTGATGGATCACTCAATGGGCTCTTTCTACATTCTGGTTATCGTGAAAAATACTGCAATGAACAATGCTCTCAAATGAAACATCAAACTATGAAGGTCAACTTTGTGTCACATCAAAGTATCATCACATACCACAGTGAAGAGTTTTCTCTGTAATGGTTGATATGATGTCACTTCTTTCAAAGTCCAAGAACAAGCCATGTTTGGTCTCTGTCCCATTCCACTACATGGTGCATCAAGAAGAATTCGGTCAAAAGATTCTGGTAAGAATGGAGGTTTTCCTATGAAGAGAATTATAAACATATTTGCTATCTGCCTACTGGTCTAGAATAGGAAGCTCCTGAAATAGAAATAATTATCAGAAATTTAAAATCATAATCTAGACGACAAAGAAAAACAATTTCTCCTTTCAAATAGTGGTAAAATAAATTCTAACATATGCAAAATAGTTAAAAAATGTGATTATTATAATTGAGGGTTATTCTGTTGACACAGTGCAAATCACGGCGTAATCAAATGAGACTCTGAATCCCCAATGTCAGAAGCCATAGTTTATCAGAGCTAGGACCTGGAATTACTTCTAGTCATCCTGAAAGCTGACACTTCTCTGGGCAATCCCTACTGCAGACAGCCCAGAAAGAAAGAGTACCTGTTAGGTTCTAGTCAAATCTACTGGTTCTGAGGTTCCTCACTCTCCTTGCCTCTGGGCCATCGGCAAGCCTATGCTCTAGGTAAGGCAGTATGTCCCTGCATCCAATCTTGCACAGGTTTCCCTCTGCATTCACCTGAATAACTTTCCACTAACTTCTGAGCTATTTTAAGTGTTACTAGAGAAAGTCATGAAACCAGTCTGCTCATACATTTATGCTACCTTACTGCATGCAAGACATTGCTGCTGACTGCTTTCAGAGGAAGCCAGCTGTCTACAGTAACCACAGCAATGTTCTGAATACCACACCAAGATGAGCTACTTTTCTCTGATTGCAAAACTGTCAGACAAGAGTGCTCATCAATTTAACTCATCTCCATCTAAACCCATCCTTGCCTTTTTACCTACGGTCTCAGAATATCTTCTCAAAGTGAACAGTTATTTTTAAGGATTTTGATATATACTGAAAAAATGCTCTAGAAAGACTATACCAATTTCCATTTCCATTATGATTATACTTATTCTCCCAAAATCTTCATCAAAGGATTATTTTTATTTTTACTGTTGTTGTTTTATTGGCCATTTGTATTTTTCTCTATATGGTCACATTGTTTCATCCATTTCCTACTAAGATTATTGTCTTTCTCTCTCTCTCTCTCTAAGATTTTACTTATTTGTTTGAGAGAGAGAGCAAGCACACAAAGCAGGAGGAGGGGCAGAAGGAGAAGCAGACTTCCCACTGAGTTGGGAGCCCCCGATGTGGGGCTTGATCCCAGGACCTGAGATCATGACCTGGGCTGAAGGCAGATGCTTAATTGACTGAGCCACCCTGATGTCCCTGTTCTCTTTCTCTTATTGATAAGAAGAAATACAAGGGTAGTAGCTGCTTTCTACCGTGATTAGCTCTCAGATGCCTCAGTGATCTCCTCTGCTTTTCCAACTCTTCAACATCTCTTTAACAGATTCCTTACACTACTTATTTATACTAAATTGTCTCTCTTGAAATACCTTATATAACTTTTTTTTTTATTCCTGTGGCCAAATACACAGCTCTCAACAAGTTATTCATTTCCCTGACAAAGTAAAACAAAACCAAAAAATCAACTCCTGAGACTAACAAATACAGACCATTAACAATGAACAATTTGGCCTCATCCAGATTCTTCTCCAACCACATTTCTCAGTACTCCCCCCAGATCTGTCAATGTTAAAAACAAACCCACATCACCACTTTGTTACCCAAAACTGTCATGAACTCTCCTATTTCCATGCTTCTACTAATTCTATTCCCCTGAGAAGCCCCCTGCACTCATTTTCATTTGTCAAAATGCTCTCTACAGTCTCAAGGCCTAACAAATGCCACCTCCTCACCTAAATGCTTTTTCCATTATCCCTCTAAGAAGTAATCCTTCCTTCTGAGTGCCTATTGCACTTGGTATCTTTTGAATGTATGGTATTGTTTTTTAATTTATTTATTTGAGATACAGTGAGATAGAGAGTATAAGCATGTGGCAGGGAGGGGCAGATGGAGAGGGAGAATCTTAGCAGACTTCATGCTGAGCATGGACCCCAATGCTGGGCTCCATCTCCTGACCTTGAGATCATAAGCTGAGTGGAAACCAAGAGTCAGATGTTTAAATGACTACTCCAACCAGGCGCCCCTGGCTGTATAGTCATACAATCCCTGGTGATCATGTCTTACTTCCCCCCAGCACTGAAAATTCCTTAAAAATATCTGCAAGCTCACAAGATACCTCTGTGTGAACTAGGATTAAGATATCTGCACCCTGGCTCTCTTCGGAGATGACATGATACTTTATATGGAAATCCCAAAAGACTCCACCCCCAAACTAGTAGAACTCATACACCAATTCAGTAGTGTGGCAGGATACAAAATCAATGCACAGAAATCAGTTGCTTTCTTATACACCAACAATGAAAATACAGAAAGGGAAATTTGAGAATTGGTTCCATTTACTATAGTACCAAGAACCATAAGATACCTGGGAATAAACCTAACCAAAGAGGTAAAGGATATGTACTCAAAGAACTATAGAACACTCATGAAAGAAACTGAAGAAGACACAAAAAGATGGGAGACCATTTGATGCTCATGGACCAGAAAAATAAACATTGTTAAAATGCCTATACTGCCTAGAGCAATCTATACTTTCAATGCCATTCCGATCAAAATTCCACCGGCATTTTTCAAAGAACTAGAACAAACAATCTTAAAATTTGTATGGAACCAGAAGAGACCCTGAATTGAAAAAGAAAAACAAAGCTGGGGGCATCACGTTGCCTGATTTCAAGTTTTACTACAAAGCTGTGATCAACAAGATAGCATGGTACTGCCACAAAAACAGACACATAGACCAATGGAACAGAGTAGAGAGCCCAGATATGGACCCTCAACATTATGGTCAAATAATTTTCGACAAAGCAGGAAAAAATATACAGTGGATAAAAGACAGTCTCTTCAATAAATGGTGCTGGGAAAATTGGACAGCTATGTGTAGAAGGATGAAACTCGACCATTCTCTTACACCATACACAAAGATAAACTCGAAATGGACAAAAGACCTCAACGTGAGGCAGGAATCCATCAGAATCCTAGAGGAGAACACAGTGGTAACCTCTTCAACATCGGCCACAGCAACATCTTTCAAGCTATGTCTCCAAAGGCAAAGGAAACAAAAGCAAAAATGAACTTTTGGGACTTGATAAAGATCAAAAGCTTCTGCACAGCAAAGGAAACAGTCAACAAAACAAAGAGGCAACCCACAGAATGGGAGAAGATATTCGCAAATGAACGACAGACAAAGGGCTGATATCCAAGATCTATAAAGAACTCTTCAGGGGCACCTGGGTGGCTCAGCGGGTTAAAGCCTCTGCCTTCAGCTCAGGTCATGATCCCAGGGTCCTGGGATCGAGCCCCGCACCGGGCTCTCTGCTTGGCTGGGAGCCTGCTTCCTCCTCTCTCTCTCTCTCTGCCTGCCACTCTGCCTACTTGTGATCTCTATCTGTCAAATAAATAAATCTTTAAAAAAAAAAAAAAAGAACTCCTCAAACTCAACACACACAAAACAGATGATCACGTCAAAAAATGGGCAGACGACATGAACAGACACTTCTCCAAAGAAGACATACAAATGGCTAACAGACACATGAAAAAATGTTCACCATCACTAGCCATCAGGGAGATGCAAATCAAAACCACATTGAGATACCACCTTACACCAGGCAGAATGGTCAAAATTAACAAGACAGCAAACAACATGTGCTGGAGAGGATGTGGAGAAAGGGGAACCTTGTACTGTTGGTGGGAATGCAAGTTGGTGCAGCCACTTAGGGAAACAATATGGAGATTCCTTAAGAGATTAAAAATAGAGCTTCCCTATGACCCTACAATTGCACTATGGTTATTTACCCCAAACATATAGATGTAGTGAAAAGAAGGGCCATCTGTACCCCAATGTTCATAGCAACAATGGCCACAGTCACCAAACTGTGGAAAGAACAAAGATGCCCTTCAACAGACAAATGGATAAAGAAGATATGGTCCATATATAAAATGGAGTATTATGGCTCCATCAAAAATGATGAATACCCAACTTTTGTATCAACATGGACAGGACTGGAAGAGATTATGCTGAATGAAATAAGTCAAACAGAGAGAGTCAATTATCATATGGTTTCACTTATTTGTGGAGCATAAGGGATAACACAGAGGGCATGGGGAGATGGAGAGGAGAAGTGAGTTGGGGGAAATTGGAGGGGGAGACAAACCATGAGAGACTGTGGACTCTGAGAAACAAACTGAGGGTTGGAGGGGAGGGAGGTGGGAGGTTGGGTGAGCCTGGTGGTGGGTATTATGGAGGGCACGTATTGCATGGAGCACTGGGTGTGGTGCATAAACAATGAATTCTGGAATACTGAAAAGAAATAATAAATAAATAAAAAGATATCTGTACCCTGGGAATAACATAGTCCTACACTATGATTAACTGAGCACAAGTTGGAATTCAGCCCCTCAACATATACCTCAGCCAGGTCCCCTTGGACAGAGCATAACTATATGCCATGACCCTGACAGGGGGAGGGACAATAATGTTTCATCACTGAACTTACTGTTCTTAGTAAGTTCAGTGATGAGACTTAAGACTTAAAAGGTGGTAGACAATTATACAGAAACTGAGAAATCATAAAAATCTTCTAGACCTGTCTAAAATCAGACCAAGATCACCAAATGGCCCCCAAATGTACCTGGTCCAAGAGAAATTTCTCTTGTTCAAAACTAGAAAGCCATGGAATGAATATTTAAAGCTTATACATAGTACAAGAGTACCCAGCTTTCTATTTATGCAAAGCTGTTTCTCTTAATATATAATCTTACAACTACATTTAGTGATTTCTAAAACTGCATTAGTTTGGCATCTTATATAATTTAGGTGCAACTTTATGATACAAGTAACGAGACTGAGACAACTTTTGGAATGAGGGCAAGCAGACCTTCTTCCCAGTGAAACAACTGGTAAAAATGATAACAAAACCAAAAACTACCTTTTAAAATCTCTACAAAATGTCCAGGATATACATCAAATGAAGAAACACTTATTAAAGAAAATCTAAGGAATGTGAGTGTCTGTGGTATCTCAGCCACAGCCTGTTCCTTCCTTTGCCCCAACAGCCTCTTTCCTGAAGTTCAGAGTGAAAGTTTATGTGGGTGCAGTCAAGAACACATGGCTGCCTCTCTCCCTACACTCCCAGGCAAGAAATATGGTAATTCACTGGAGATGACAGGATTGCCTACATTTATCATCTCCTCAAGTCCCATGTTGGAAAAGCTAAATTCCAGCTTAAGAGTAGCTGAAAACTCTGGGGCTGCCTTCCTCCATCCAGCCCCCACTCATCCATGGACAGCTCTAGTCCAGGCACAGTAGGCTGAGAATACCAAAACCCCAAATGTCTTTGCCCCAACCTAACAAAAGAACCTCCAAATATAAAAAGCAAAAACTGGGAGAACTAAAGGAAGAAATACACCATTCAACAATGAGTTAGAGACTTCCATCCCTAACTTTCAATAATAAAAAAATAACCAGGCATAGGATCAAAAAAGAAATAGGACATTTCAACACAAAGGAGACCTAACATTATATATAGAACATTCCACTCAACAGTGGTAGAATACACATTCTTTTCCAGTGCACATGGATCATTCCCTAAGAGAAAACAAAGTGAGGCCATAAAATACAGATCAATAATTTTTTTTAAGATTTTTTAAAATTTATTTGACAGAGAGAGAGAGATCACAAGTGGGCAGAGAGACAGGCAGAAAGGGGAAGCAGGCTCCCCTCCAAGCAGAGCCCGATGTGGGACTTGATCCCAGGATCCTGAGATCATGACCTGAGCCAAAGGCAGAGGCTTAACCCACTGAGCCACCCAGGCACCCCCAGATCAGTAAATTTTAAAAGGCTGAACTCACACATTTGTTCTCTATCAAAATGGAATGAAAATATGTTAGTAATACAAGGAAATTTGGGAAATTCACAAATATGTGGAAGTTAAAAAACATGCTCCAAAATAACCAGGGGTCAAGGAAATCATAGGTAAGTCATAAAATGATTTGATATGAATAAGAACAAAAACACAACATACCAAAACTTATGAGAAGCAGTGAGACACTGCTTAGAGGGAATATTATAGCTGTAAACACCTACGTTTCTAAAAAAGATATCAAATCAACAACGTAGACTTCCATCTTAAAGGAATGGAAAAAGAAAAGCAAACTAAAAAACGAAGGAGAAAATAATAAAGGTTAGAGCAGAAATTAATGAGATAGAGAAAAAAACAAAACAAAAACAAAAACAAGAGAAAGGATCAACAAAACCAAAAGTTAATTATTTGCAAGGAGCACAAAACAGACAAAACTTCAGCTAGACTGACCAAGAAAAAAAGAAAAACTCAAAATACTAGTATCAGGAATTTAAAAGGAGACATCACTACTGACCGGATGGAAAGAAAAATAATTAAAAAGGAATACTACAAACTGTACAGATAATTTAGATGATATGAATAAGTTACCAGTGAAATACAAACTACTGAAAATGATTTAAGAAGAAAGAAAATCTGAATAAATCTATAGTAAGTAAAGAGATTGAATTAATAATTTTTTAAATAGTCACAAAGAAAAGTCCCAGCCAGATGTTTTCACTGATAAGCTACCGAACATTTAAAAAAGAATTAATATTTTTTGATAAAATTCTTTCAAAAACAGAAGGACAAAGAATATTTCCCAATTCATTATTTGAAAACAGAATTACCCTAATATCAAAACCCAATGAACACAGCACAGGAAAGAAAACTACAGACCAGTAGCTCTTAAGAATATCAACATAAATACAAACAAACCTGATCTAGCAACATGGGGAAAAAATTATGCACTATGACCAAGTAGGATTTATGACCAAGTAGGAGTTTCAGATACTAAACCAATCTTGCTTTAGTATCTGAAACTCAATAAAGGTCAAACACCAGAAGATCATCTCAATGGACACAGAAGAAGGATTTGACAAAAACCAATATTATTTTATGATTAAAAACAGCAGCAAACCAGGAACAAGAAGGAAAACCCTCAGCGTAATAAAGGTTATCTATGAGAAACCTATAGCGAGTTTTAAGCCACTAGAAAGACTGATCAGCAATAAGATATGGATGTCCTCTGTTACCACTTCCGCCTAAACATTCTACTAGAGGTTCTAGCAGGGACAATTAGGCAAGAAAATGAAACAAAAGGCATCCAAATTAGAAAGAAGAAAGTAGACCTATCTTTATTATTTGTAGATGAACAAAGCTGGAAGACGCATCACTTCCTGATTTCAGAATTTACTAAAAAGCTACAGTAATCGAGACAATCCTTACTAACTTACGGATAAAAATATCAATCAGTGGAAGAGAACTGAGAGTCCAGAAAGAAACCCTTACATTTATGGTCAACAAAACTACCAAGACAATTCAACAAAGCAAAAGAGCATTTCACCAAAAGGTACTGGAGCAAACGAATATCTATAGGAAGAAAAATCAAACTCAAGTTGGATTCTCTCATCACACCATAAACAAAAATTATTTCTTAATGGATTCTAGATCTAGTTGTAAGAACTAAAATTATATAACTCTTAAAGATACTCAAAACACAAATAACAAAAGAAAAAAGCAGGTAAAGTGGCCAACAAATTAAAAACTTGTGAGCATCAGAGAACATCATCAAGAAATCTATTGTATGCACAATCTATTGTGCATACAAATTAAGAATTTATAACAAAAAAATAATTTAAAACTCACATAATGGGAGAAAATATTTATAAATCCTCTAACAAAAGACTTGTATCTGGAATATATAAAGAACTTGCACAGCTCAAAACATAAAGACAACCCATTCTAAAAATGGGGAAAAGGATCTGACTAGACTAGGAGATATAACATGCCCAACAAGCACTTGAAAACATGTTCGACATTGTTAGACATCTCTGCAACAGAGAAATGCAAATCAAAACCAGAGACAGTACTCCACACCTACCAAGGGACAGATGCTGGTAAGGATGTGACCTACCAAGGGACAGATGCTGGTAAGGATGTGAAGAAACTAAAACCTTCATATATTGCTGCTGAAAATGTAAAATGATCCAGCTGCTTTGTAAAACAGACTGTTAGTTCTGCAGAAAGTTAAATGTTGAGTTACCATATGACCCAGTAATGCCACTTGCAGGTATTATGCTCAAGAGATATGAAACCTAGGTCCACACAGAAACTTGTACACAAATGTTCACAGCAACATTTTTCATAACAGCCAAAAAAACATCAACAACCCAAATGTCCACCAAATGATGATCATTGGTGCAGTGGAATTACTGTTCATCCATGAAAAGGCATGAAGTACAAAGACACACCACGACATGGATAAAACATAAAAACATTATAATAAATGAAAGAAACCAATCACAAAAGCCCACATACTATATCATTTCCTTTATATGAAACATCCAGAACAGGCCAATCTGCAGAGACAGAAAGTAGGTTAAGAGCTGACTAAGCCAGGGGGGTGGAAGTTAATGAGTATGAGCTTTCTTTTCAGGGTAATGAAATTATTCAAAAATTAGATTGTGATGATAGCTGCATCTCTCTGAATAAAAAAAAAACAACTAGTGAACAGTATACTTTAACTGTGTGAACTGTATGGTATACAAAGTATACACTGATACACAACAAAGCTGTTAAAAAAGTGAAGTCAGATTATTACAAATTTTCATTCTAAAGCAATCTTCACTATTCATCCTACATGAAGAAAACCCACTATTTTTTCCCATTTAACAAATAATACAGGGGCGTGTGGGTGGCTCAGTGAGTTAAAGCCTCTTCCTTCAGCTTAGGTCATGATCCCAGAGTCCTGGGATCGAGCCCCACACCGGGCTCTCTGCTCAGCAAGGGGCCTGCTTCCTCCTCTCTCTCTGCCTGCCTCTCTGCCTATTTGTGATCTCTGTCTGTCAAATAAATAAATAAAATATTTAAAAAAACAAATAATACAAGTAGATGTAACTTAAAATTAGATAAGAGAAAGAATAATATTTCAAAAAATCTCTACTATAACGTGAAATGTTTCCTTTGGCATCAAGAATAAAAACTGCTTGGGGCGCCTGGGTGGCTCAGTGGGTTAAAGCCTCTGCCTTCAGCTCAGGTCATGATCCCAGGGTCCTGGGATCGAGCCCCGCATCGGACTCTCTGCTCAGCGGGGAGCCTGCTTCCTCCTCTCTCTCTCTGCCTGCCTCTCTGCCTACTTGTAATCTCTGTCAAATAAATAAATAAAATCTTAAAAAAAAAAAAGAATAAAAACTGCTTTCTGGAATGATTTTTAGTACTTACCCTATACATTAAAAAACAACTGGTTTCTTTTTATAAATTGTATATATGAGGGACAAGATAAGATTCAGGCTACTCCTTGTAAGTAAGTATAACATTAAAGAGGTAGATAATCTTTATTCCAAATAAATGACAGTCAAAGTGAATATACTTCTCAAAGAGTTCAAACTGAATATTCAGACGGAGTATTTTCTCTTTTTAGGTTTTTTTGAAGGAGAGGGTATTAAAATCTCCTTGTTATGCTACATAAAACTTTTAATCATATTAATTCAATTTACAGAACAGGTGAAAATCACCCTGAAGTAAATTGTCAGAATTATTGTTTTTGTGCTCTTTCATTTTCCAAGTCAGTATTTACTCTTTGTGTCCAACTAACAATCTATTGTGCATACAAATTAAGAATTTATAACAAAAAAATAATAATTTAAAACGGTGGAGGGGCGCCTGGGTGGCTCAGTGGATTAAGTCTCTGCCTTCGGCTCAGGTCATGATCCTAGGGTACTGGGATCAAGTACCACATCGGGCTCTCTGCTCGGCAAGGAGCCTGCTTGGACCTCTCTCTCTCTGCCTGCCTCTCTGCCTAGTTGTGATCTCTGTCTGTCAAATCAATAAATAAAATCTTTAAAAAAAAAAATAAAACTGTGGAAAAAAATTCTGTTTTCCGAAGATGACTATGACAATATCTTCCATCCCATATGCCTTCAATTTGCCACTGACTCTTCTCCCACAGGAGATGGGGTCTAATGCTCCTTCTCCTTTATTCTGGACAACACCAGACTTGATGCTACACGACTTTCGGACGAGGTCATAAAAGGTGATATAGCTTCTGCCTGGAGCTCATGGAACACTCATTTTCAAAACCAACCAACATGGTCTGAGAAAGACCAGTAAGATGATATGTTGGTGCCTTCTGAGAGCCACCATTAACCTCCAGACAGGTATGTATTAGACAAACCTTCTGGGGTGACCCCCCACCAAGTAGCATGTGACTGCATTGTGTAAGACACTGAAAGTGAGTTCCCAGTTAATCCCCCAAATTGTGAGAAATAACAAAATTATTATTGTTTTAAGCCACTAAGTAATGGGATGATTTGTTGCAACAGCAGTCCATACCCAGAACAAACTGTTTAAAAATCAAAACTGCCCCGCAACTTGACATGTGCACAGTGACTGAGTCACTGAATCAGCTCCTTGCCACCTTATACTAAACACCTCATTTACCTACTCAGAGGACTTCAAACTCTCATCTTAAAAAGTAAAGAAGAAATTTATAACTAAAAGGAGTAAATTTAAAAAACATGAGGTGGGAAATGGCAGAGTAGGAAGAGCTTGAGCTCACCTGATCTCACAGACACACTAAACCAACAACCACAACTACTACAACTAATTCTGAAAATCTGAAAACAGAAGATCTTTCAAAGCTAGTCATAAAGAGGTCACATCAAAAAGGGTAAGAGTGGTGGAGATAAGGTCAATAACCAAACCCCTGGTGTGATTAACCACAAAAGGAAGGAACAACTCAAACATAGAGGAGGGGATCAGACTCCACAGCTGGCAATCCCAGCCCTGGGAACTTACACTGGGAAGATGAGCCCTCATGATACCTGGAGCTTTGAAAATCAGCAGAGCCTACCTAACCTTGAGAGCTCTGACAATTAGGCTATCAGCTGATTTTTCAACAGAAACTTTGCAGGCCAGAAGAAAGTGGCATGACATGTTCAAAGTGCTGAAAGGAAAAACCTATAACCAAGAATATTCTACCCAGCAGATGAAGGAGAAATAAAGAGTTTCCTGGACAAACAAATGTTAAAGGAGTTTATCACCAGTAAACCTGCCTTACAAGAACTGTTAAAGGGAATTCCTTAAGAGGAAAGAAAAGACTATAACTAGAAGAAAATCATTAAAGAAAAAAACTTCACTGGTAAAAACAAAAACATAGTAAAAATAGTAGATTAATCTCTCATAAAACCAGTATGGAAGTTAAAACACTAAGATTGGGAAATCAAGTATATCTACAAAACTTAAGGAATAAACAGAATAAAAAGATGAAAAATATGACACTGTATTACGTAAAATGAAAGGGAAGTAAAAATTTAGCACTTTCAGAAAGTGTTCAAATTTAGGTGACCACCAACTTAATACAGACTGCTATATACAACAGGATGTTATAAATGAACACCATGATAACCACAAATAAAAGACCTATAACAGATATTAAAAAAAAAAGAATCTAAGCATAACACATACACACACACACAAAATGAAACAAACAAAAAAACCCCACCAAAACCACAAGAGAGCAAGAAAAGAAGGAATCAAAGAACTACAAAAACAACCAGAAAGTAATGAACAAAATGGCAATAAGTACGTATCTATCAATAATTACTTAAAGTTTTTTTTAAAGATTTTATTTGTTTGAGAGAGAGAAAAAGAAAGAAAGAACAAGCATGAGCAGGGGGAGGGGCAGAGGGAGAAAAAGACTCCCTGCTGAGTAGGGAGCCCAAAGCAGAGCTCGATCCCAGAGTCCTGGGATCATAACCTGAGCCAAAGGCAATTGCTTAACTGACTGAGCCACACAGGACCCCAGTAATTACCTTAAGTTTAAATAAAGGCTTAAATTAAAAGACATAGGTGACTGAATGAATAAAAAACCAAGACCCATCTATATGCTATCTACAGGAGACTCACCTCAGACCTAAAGACACACAGAAACTAAAAATGAAGGAATGGAAAATTCCATGATATTCCATGCAAACAGAAAAAAAAGGCAAAGCCAAGTAGAAATACTTACATCAAACAAAACAGACTTTAAAACAAAGCTCTAGGGCACCTGGGTGGCTCAGTGGGTTAAGCCTCTGCCTTCCGCTCAGGTCATGATCCCAGAGTCCTGGGATTGAGTCCTGCATCGGGCTCTCTGCTCGGCGGAGAGCCTGCTTTCCCCTCTCTCTCTGCCTGCCTCTCTGCCTGTGATTTCTCTGTATGAGTCAAATAAATAAATAAAATCTTTAAAAAAAAAAAAAAAGCTCTCAAGATGGTGGAAAAGTAGCAGCCTGAGACTACATCAGGTAGCAGGAGATCAGCTCGATAGCTTATCTAAACATTGCAAACACCTACAAATCCAACGGGAGAGCGAAGAGAAGAAGAACAGCAACTCTAGAAACAGAAAATCAACCACTTTCTGAAAGGTAGGACTGGCGGAGAAGTGAATCTAAAACGACGGGAAGATAGACCGCGGGGGGAGGGGCCGGCTCCCGGCAAGCGGCGGAGCAACGGAGCACAAAATCAGGACTTTTAAAAGTCTGTTCCACTGAGGGACATTGCTCCAGAGGCTAAACCAGGGTGAAGCCCACGCGGGGCCAGCGTGGCCCCAGGCCCCGCAGGGTCACAGAAGGATCGGGGGTGTCGGAGTGTCGGAGAGCTCGCAGGTATTAGAACGGAGAAGCCGGCTGCAGAGACAGAGCCGAGGACTGAACTCTCAGCTCGGGGTTACCTTGAACTGGTCGCGGGCTGGGTGAGCTCGGAGCGCGCTAGAGGCTGGGGATACGGGAGTGATTGGGTGCTGTCCTCTGGGGGCGCACTGAGGAGTGGGGCCCCAGGCTCTCGGCTCCTCCGGGCCGGAGACTAGGAGGCCGCCATTTTCATTCCCGTCCTCTGGAACTCTACGGAAAGCGTTCAGGGAACAGAAGCTCCCAAAAGCGAACCCGAGCCGATTACTTAGTCCGGCCGCCAGTAAGGGCGGTACAATCCCGCCTCGGGCAAAGACACTTGAGAGTCACTACAACAGGCCCCTCCCCCAGAAGATCAACAAAATATCCAGCCAGGACGAAGTTCATCTATCAAGGAGAAAGCAGATTCAATTCCTAAGACAGCAGAGCAATTCCAGAGGAGGAGAAAGCAAAGCACGGAACTCATGGCTTTCTCCCCATGATTCTTTAGTCTTGCGGCTACTTCAATTTTTTTTTTTTCAATTTTTTTTCTTTTTTCAATTTTTTTTCTTCTTCTGCTAAATTTTTTAAAACTTTTACCCTTTTCTTTTTTAACGTTTTTTGACTAGTTCATCTAAATATATATTTTTTTCTTTCTTTTTTATATTTTTTATTTGTTTTATTTTTTAAATTTTTTTTTTTCTTTTTTTTTTCAGAACCTGTTTTTATCCCCTTTCTCCCCCCCACAATTTGGGGTCTCTTCTGATTTGGTTACAGCGCATTTTTCCGGGGTCTTTGCCACCCTTTTAGTAGTTTATTTGCTCCTTCATATCCTCTTATCTGGACAAAATGACAAGGCGGAAAAAATCACCACAAACAAAAGAACAAGAGACAGTACCGAAGGCTAGGGACCTAATCAACACAGACATGGGTAATATGTCAGATCAAGAGTTCAGAATGACGATTCTGAACATTCTAGCCGGGCTCGAAAAAGGCATGGAAGATATTAGAGAAACCCTCTCTGGAGATATTAAAGCCCTTTCTGGAGAAATTAAAGAACTAAAATCTAACCAAGTTGAAATCAAAAAAGCTATTAATTGAGGTGCAATCAAAAATGGAGGCTCTCACTGCTAGGATCAATGAGGCAGAAGAAAGAATTAGTGATATAGAAGACCAAATGACAGAGAATAAGGAAGCCGAGCAAAAGAGGGACAAACAGCTACTGGACCATGAGGGGAGAATTCGAGAGATAAGTGACACCATAAGACGAAACAACATTAGAATAATTGGGATTCCAGAAGAAGAAGAAACAGAGAGGGGAGCAGAAGGTCTATTGGAGAGAATCATTGGAGAGAATTTCCCTAATATGGCAAAGGGAACAAGCATCAAAATCCAGGAGATGCAGAGACCCCCCTCAAAGTCAACAAGAATAGGTCCACACCCCGTCACCTAATAGTAAAATTTACAAGTCTTAGTGACAAAGAGAAAATCCTGAAAGCAGCCCGAGAAAAGAAGTCTGTAACATACAATGGTAAAAATATTAGATTGGCGGCAGACTTATCCACAGAGACCTGGCAGGCCAGAAAGAGCTGGCATGATATATTCAGAGCACTGAATTCAATGAGAAAAACATGCAGCCCAGAATACTCTATCCAGCTAGGCTATCATTGAAAATAGAAGGAGAGATCAAAAGCTTCCAGGACAAACAAAAACTGAAAGAATTTGCAAACACCAAACCAGCTCTACAGGAAATATTGAAAGGGGTCCTCTAAGCAAAGAGAGAGCCTAAAAGTAGTAGATCAGAAAGGTACAGAGACAATATACAGTAACAGTCACCTACAGGCTAATAATGGCACTAAATTCATATCTCTCAATAGTTACCCTGAATGTTAATGGGCTAAATGTCCCAATCAAAAGACACAGGGTATCAGAATGGATAAAAAAACAAAACCCATCAGTATGTTGCCTACAAGAAACTCATTTTAGACGTGAAGACACCTCCAGATTTAAAGTGAGAGGGTGGAAAACAATTTACCATGCTAATGGGCATCAGAAGAAAGCTGGGGTGGCCATCCTTATATCAGATCAATTAGATTTTAAGCCAAAGACTATAATAAGAGATGAGGAAGGACACTATATCCTACTCAAAGGGTCTGTCCAACAAGAAGATCTAACAATTTTCAATATCTATGCCCCTAACGTGGGAGCAGCCAACTATATCAACCAATTAATAACAAAATCAAAGAAACACATCAATAATAATACAATAATAGTAGGGGACTTTAACACTCCCCTCACTGAAATGGACAGATCATCCAAGCAAAAGATCAACAAGGAAATAAAGGCCTTAAATGACACACTGGACCAGATGGACATCACAGATATATTCAGAACATTTCATCCCAAAGCTACAGAATACACATTCTTCTCTAGTGCACATGGAACCTTCTCCAGAATAGATCACATCCTGGGTCACAAATCAGGTCTCAAACGGTATCAAAAGATTAGGATTATTCCCTGCATATTTTCAGACCACAATGCTCTGAAGCTAGAACTCAATCACAAGAGGAAAGCTGGAAAGAACCCAAATACATGGAGACTAGACAGCATCCTTCTAAAGAATGAATGGGTTAACCAGGAAATTAAAGAAGAATTGAAAAAATTCATGGAAACAAATGATAATGAAAACACAACAGTTCAAAATCTGTGGGACACAGCAAAGGCAGTCCTGAGAGGAAAATATATAGCGGTACAAGCCTTTCTCAAGAAACAAGAAAGGTCTCAAGTACACAACCTAACCCTACGCGTAAAGGAGCTGGAGAAAGAACAAGAAGGAAACCCTAAACCCAGCAGGAGAAGAGAAATCATAAAGATCAGAGCAGAAATCAATGAAATAGAAACCAAAAAAACAATAGAAAAAATCAATGAAACTAGGAGCTGGTTCTTTGAAAGAATCAATAAGATTGATAAACCCCTGGCCAGACTCATCAAAAAGAAAAGAGAAAGGACCCAAATAAATAAAATCATGAATGAAAGAGGAGAGATCACAACTAACACCAAAGAAATACAGGCAATTGTAAGAACATACTATGAGCAACTCTACGCCAACAAATTTGACAATCTGGAAGAAATGGATGCATTCCTAGAGACATATAAACTACCACAACTGAACCAGGAAGAAATAGAAAACCTGAACAGGCCCATAACCAGTAAGGAGATTGAAACAGTTATCAAAAATCTCCAAACAAACAAAAGCCCAGGGCCAGACGGCTTCCCAGGGGAATTCTACCACACATTTAAAGAAGAACTCACTCCTATTCTCCTGAAACTGTTCCAAAAAATAGAAACGGAAGGAAAACTTCCAAACTCATTTTATGAGGCCAGCATCACCTTGATCCCCAAACCAGACAAGGATCCCACCAAAAAAGAGAACTACAGACCAATATCCTTGATGAACACAGACGCAAAAATTCTCGCCAAAATACTAGCCAATAGGATTCAACAGTACATTAAAAGGATTATTCACCACGATCAAGTGGGATTTATTCCAGGGCTGCAGGGTTGGTTCAACATCTGCAAATCAATCAATGTGATAGAACACATTAATAAAAGAAAGAACAAGAACCATATGATACTCTCAATAGATGCTGAAAAAGCATTTGACAAAGTACAGCATCCCTTCCTGATCAAAACTCTTCAAAGTGTAGGGATACAGGGCACATACCTCAATATTATCAAAGCCATCTATGAAAAACCCACCGCAAATATCATTCTCAATGGAGAAAAACTGAAAGCTTTTCCGTTAAGGTCAGGAACACGGCAGGGATGTCCATTATCACCACTGCTATTCAACATAGTACTAGAAGTCCTAGCCTCAGCAATCAGACAACAAAAAGAAATTAAAGGCATCCAAATCGGTAAAGAAGAAGTCAAACTATCACTCTTCGCAGATGATATGATACTATATGTGGAAAACCCAAAAGACTCCACTCCAAAACTGCTAGAACTTGTACAAGAATTCAGTAAAGTGTCAGGATATAAAATCAATGCACAGAAATCAGTTGCATTTATGTACACCAACAACACGACTGAAGAAAGAGAAATTAAGGAGTCAATCCCATTTACAATTGTACCCAAAACTATAAGATACCTAGGAATAAACCTAACCAAAGAGACTAAGAATCTATACACAGAAAATTATAAAGTACTCATGAAAGAAATTGAGGAAGACACAAAAAAATGGAAAAATGTTCCATGCTCCTGGATTGGAAGAATAAATATTGTGAAAATGTCTATGCTACCTAAAGCAATCTACACATTTAATGCAATCCCTATCAAAATACCATCCATTTTTTTCAAAGAAATGGAACAAATAATCGTAAAATTTATATGGAACCAGAAAAGACCTCGAATAGCCAAAGGAATATTGAAGAACAAAGCCAAAGTTGGTGGCATCACAATTCCGGACTTCAAGCTCTATTACAAAGCTGTCATCATCAAGACAGCATGGTACTGGCACAAAAACAGACACATAGATCAGTGGAACAGAATAGAGAGCCCAGAAATCGACCCTCAACTCTATGGTCAACTAATCTTCGACAAAGCAGGAAAGAATGTCCAATGGAAAAAAGACAGCCTCTTCAATAAATGGTGCTGGGAAAATTGGACAGCCCCATGCAGAAAAATGAAATTGGACCACTTCCTTACACCACACACGAAAATAGACTCCAAATGGATGAAGGATCTCAATGTGAGAAAGGAATCCATCAAAATCCTTGAGGAGAACGCAGGCAGCAACCTCTTCGACCTCAGCCGTAGCAACATCTTCCTAGGAACAACGGCAAAGGCAAGGGAAGCAAGGGCAAAAATGAACTATTGGGATTTCATCAAGATCAAAAGCTTTTGCACAGCAAAGGAAACAGTTAACAAAACCAAAAGACAACTGACAGAATGGGAGAAGATATTTGCAAACGACATATCAGATAAAGGGCTAGTATCCAAAATCTATAAGGAACTTAGCAAACTCAACACCCAAAGAACAAACAATCCAATCAAGAAATGGGCAGAGGACATGAACAGACATTTCTGCAAAGAAGACATCCAGATGGCCAACAGACACATGAAAAAGTGCTCCACGTCACTCGGCATCAGGGAAATACAAATCAAAACCACAATGAGATATCACCTCACACCAGTCAGAATGGCTAAAATTAACAAGTCAGGAAATGACAGATGCTGGAGAGGATGTGGAGAAAGGGGAACCCTCCTCCACTGTTGGTGGGAATGCAAGCTGGTGCAACCACTCTGGAAAACAGCATGGAGCTTCCTCAAAATGTTGAAAATAGAACTACCCTATGACCCAGCAATTGCACTACTGGGTATTTACCCTAAAGATACAAACATAGTGATCCGAAGGGGCACGTGTACCCGAATGTTTATAGCAGCAATGTCTACAATAGCCAGACTATGGAAAGAACCTAGATGTCCATCAACAGATGAATGGATCAAGAAGATGTGGTATATATACACAATGGAATACTATGCAGCCATCAAAAGAAATGAAATCTTGCCATTTGCGACGACATGGATGGAGCTAGAGCGTATCATGCTTAGTGAAATAAGTCAATCGGAGAAAGACAACTATCATATGATCTCCCTAATATGAGGACATGGAGAAGCAACATGGGGGGGTAGGGGGATAGGAGAAGAATAAATGAAACAAGATGGGATTGGGAGGGAGACAAACCATAAATGACTCTTAATCTCACAAAACGAACTGGGGGTTGCTGGGGGTGGTGGGATTGGGAGAGGGGGAGCGGGCTATGGACATTGGGGAGGCGAGGCGAACCATAAGAGACTATGGACTCTGAAAAACCTGAGGGTTTTGAAGGGTCAGGGGTGGGAGGTTGGGGCAACCTGAGGGTTTTGAAGGGTCAGGGGTGGGAGGTTGGGGGAACAGGTGGTGGGTAATGGGGAGGGCACGTTTTGCATGGAGCACTGGGTGTTGTGCAAAAAGAATGAATACTGTTACGCTGAAAAAATAAATAAAATGGAAAAAAAAATAAATAATTTTTTGAGGGGAAAAAAAAAAAAAAGCTCTAATAAGAGACAAAGGCATTACATAATAATAAGTGGATCAATCCAACTAGAGGATGTAACAATTGCAAATATCCATCCAACACCGAGCACTTAAATACATAAAGCAAATATTAACAGAGATAAAAGAACAATATAACAACAATGTAATAATATACAATAACAGTAGTGGACTGCAACACCCCAATAACATCAACTGACATATTACCCAAACAGAAAATCAACAAAGAAACAGTTGCTTTGAATGACACATAGACCAAATGGACCTAAAAGATACAGAATGTTTCATCCAAAATGAGCAAAACACACCTTTTTTTTTTTTTAAGATTTTTATTTATTTATTTCACAAACAGAGATCACAAGTAGGCAGAAAGGCAGGCAGAGAGAGAGAAAGGGAAGCAGACTCCCTGCTGAGCAGAGATTCCAATGCGGGGCTTGATCCCAGGACTCTGGGATCATGACCTGAGCTGAAGGCAGAGGCTTTAACCCACTGAGCCACCCAGGCACACCCATACCTTCTTTTCTAGAGCATATGGCTCATTCTCCAAAACCAATCACATGTAAGGCCACAAAACGAGTCTCAATAAATTTAAAAACACCAAAATCTTGTCAAGCATCTTTTCCAACCACCACAATGGGAAACCAGAAATAAATTAACAGAAAAAAAAAAAAAAAAAAAAGGGAAAAAAACCACAAACACATGGTAGCTATGTAACATGCTACTAAACAACAATGGGTCAATGATGAAATCAAAGAGGAAATCAAATAATACCTGGAGACAAATGAAAATGGAAACATAACCGTCCAAAATTTGGGGAATACAGCAAAAGCAGTTTTAAGACAGAAGTTTACAGCTTATACAGACCTACCTTAAGGAATAAGAAAAATCTCAAACAATCTGTCCTAGAGGAACAAGAAAAATTCAAAAAGTCCAAAGTTAGTAGAAGGAGGTAAATAAAAAGATTAGAGCAGAAGTAAATTGAGACTAAGAAACAACAACAGAAAAGATCAATGAAACCAAGAGCTGGTTCTTTGAAAGGATGAACAAAATTGATAAACCTTAGCCAGACTCATCAAGAGAGAACTCAAAGAATAAAATCAGAAACGGAAGCAAAAAACAAAAAAAAATCGAAGAGCAGAAATAACAGACAACATAGAAACACAAAGGATTATTAAGAGATTATGAGAGAACAATAAAGTTATATCCAAACAAACTGGACAACCTAAAAGAAATGGATACATTCCTAGAAACATACAATCTTCCAAAACTGAATCTGGAAGAAAAAGAAAAATTGAACAGACTTATTAGTAGTAATGAAATTAAATCAGTACAAAAAACTCCCAACAAACAAAAGTCCAGGGTCAGAAGGCTTCAAAGGTGAATTCTACTAAACACTGAAAGAAGAGTTAATACCTATTCTTCTCAAAATATTTCAAAAAATAGAAGAGGAAGAAAAACTTCCAAATTCATTCTAAGAGGCCAGCATCAAAACTAGACAGACACTACAGGAAAAGAAAACCTGATAGACAGATGCAAAAATCCTCAACAAAACATCAGCAAATCAAATTCGACAATACATGAAAGGGTCATTCACCAAGATCAAGTGGAATTTATTCCAGGGATGCAAGGATGGTTCAATATTCACATGCCAATATGATACATTAACAAGAAGGATGATCATCTCATCAGATGTAGAAAAACCACCTGACAAAATACAATGTCCATTCATGATTAAAAACCAAACCAAAACAAAACAAAACAAAAAACCTCTCAACAAAGTGGGGTTAGGAGAAACATACCTCAACATAATAAAGGCCATATATGAAACAATGCACAACCAGTATCATACTCAATAGTGAAAAATTAAAACCTTTCCTCTAAGATCAAAAATAAGACAAGGATGTCCACTCTAGCCACTTTTATTCAACACAGTACTAGAAGTCCTAGCCAAAGCAATCAAACAAGAAATAAAAGGCATCCAAACTGGTAAGAAGGAAATAAAACTGTTACTCTTTACAGATGACATGATACTATATATAGAAAACCCTAGAGACCATAAAAACCTATTAAAAATGAATTAATATACAGAAATCTGTTGTGTTTCTTCTGTACATTAATAATGAAGTAGAAGAGAAATTAAGAAAACAATCCCATTTACAAATGCATCAAAAAGAAAAAAAAATACCTAGGAATAAACCTAACCAAGGAGGGGAAGACCTATACTCTGAAAATTTTAAGACCTTAAGGAAAAAAACTGAATACAAATATATATATAAAGATAAACCACGCTTATGGATGGGCAGAATACTATTAAAATGCCCATACTACCCAAAGTAATTTAAAGATTTAATGCAATCACTACCAAAATAACAACAGTGCTTTGCACAGAACTAGAACAAATAGCACTAAATTTTGTATTAAGCGACAAAGACCCCAAACAGTCAAAGCAATCTTGAAAGAGAATAAAGTTGGAGGTATCACAATCCCAGATTTCAAGATACACTACAAAGTTATAGTAACTGAAAAATATGGTACTGGTAGAAAAACAGGTCAATGGAATAGGAGAGAGTGCTTGGAAATAAAACCATGCTTTTATGTTCAACTAATCTATGAAACAGGAGTCAAGAATATCAATACAGAAAAGACAGTCTCTTCAATAAATGGTGCTGGCAAAATTGGGTAGTTACATGCCAAAGCATAAAACTGGACCACTTTCTCACACCATACATAAAAATAAACTCAAAATGATTAAAGACCTAAAATGATTAAATATGAGACCTGAAACCATAAAATTCCTAAAAGAAAACACAGGCTGTTTTGACATTAGCCTTAGCACATATTTATAGATACGTCTCTTCAGTAAAGGGAAACAGAAGCAAAAATAAACTATTGGAACTAAACAAAAATAAAAAGCTTAGGCACAGTGAAAGAAACCATCAACAAAACGAAAAGGCAACCCTATTGAATGGAAGAAGATTTTGAAAACGATGTTATCTGTAAGGGATTAATTTCCAAAATATATGCAGAACTTACACAACTCAACACCAAAAGAAACCAAATAATCTGATTAAAACATGGGTGCAGGACCTGAGAAGACATTCTTCCAAAAATATGCAGATGGCCAACAGACCCATGAAAATGCTCAACAGCACTAATCCTTATGGAAATGCAAATCAAAACGACAATGAGGTATCAGCTCACACCAGTGAGAATGGCTAGTATCAAAAAGGTACGAAATAACACATGTTGCAAGACTGTGGAGAAAAGAGAAATCTTGTGCACTCTTAGTAGGAAGTAAATTGGTGCAACCTCTATGGAAAACAGCATGGAGATGCCTCAAAAAATTAAAAATAGAAATACTTTATAATCCAGTAATTCTACTACTAGCTAACTAACCAAAGAAAATGAAAACATCAATTCAAAAAGATATATGCATCCCTACGTTTATTGCAGCATTATTTACCATGTAAGCAGTATTTTGTAAGCAGTATTTTTTTTAAAGTAATCTACCAAACATGGAGCTCGGACTTACAGCCCTGAGATCAAGATTTGTATGCTCTACCAGCCAGGTGCCCCTTTACAGTAGCCAATATATCGAAGCAATCCCACGTGTCTACTGATAGATGGGATAAAGACGATGTGGTGTGCATACAAAGAGACACACACAATATTAGTTAGCTACAAAATTGAATGGCATCTTGCCATTCATGACAACATCGATGGACCTAGAGGGCATGATGCTAAGTAAAATAAGTCAGACAGAGAAAAACAAATACCACAGAATTTCACTTATATGTGGACGCCAAATGTCAAAATAAATGAAGAGAAACAGACTCATTAATACAGACAACAAACTGGTGGTTGCCAGAGGGGAGGTGGGTAAGGAGATAGGCAAAATAAATGAAGGAAATTAAGAGATACGAACTTCTAGCTACTAAATAAGTCACAGAGATAAAAAAGCACAGTGTAGGGCATATAGTCAATAGTATAGTAACATTTTATGATGACAGAGGATAACTTAATTGCGGTGAGCACTGAGTAATATACAGAATTGTAGAATTTTCACATTGTACACTTGAAAGTAATAACACTGTCAACTACCCTAAAATAATAAAAATTTAAAATGGCTTCTAAATTTTAACAATCACCATTACCACTTTCAGTAATACAAAGCCTTTGTCAGACGGCTAGTTGTTCTTTAATACCCATTCTCCTCTTTTCCTAAAGTCATGGTTATTTTTTGTTGTCTTTTTTTGTTTTTTTAAAGATTTTATTTATTTATTTGACAGACAGAGATTACAAGTAGGCAGAGAAGGAGGCTGGGAGAGAGGAAGAAGCAGAGAGCCCAATGCCGGCCTTGATCCCAGGACCCTGGGATCATGACCTGAGCTGAGGCAGAGGCTTTAAACCACTGAGCCACCCAGGCACCCTAAAGTCATGTTTTGAACTGGGCACATGGCTCTACAGCTACTGACTATATTTTCCAGCAACCTCCACACCCCCTCACAGTTAAACTGATCAAATGACTAACCTGGCCAGTGGCATGTGAATTTTTAAGGATTCTCACACCCTTTCCCTTCCCCTTGAAAGAACTGAAACATCTGTCTTCGACCCAGAGATGAAACTACGAGCATCAGAGGCCCACTTCTGTTACATGAGACCAAAATAAAAACTAAGAAACAAAAAATGCTTCTATCTTTTCTAAGCCACTATATGTTGGGTCTCTTGGATACAGGCTATATACGCTAATATAAATCTCCTGCGAACTCCTCTTGTTTAACGATCAACTGACCATGAAATGCTGTTCTCATGTCATCAGGCACTTACATCTGACCTATTCCCACCTCCTTCAGAAGATAAGTAATAGTCTAAACCTTGCTATTCAGAATAATCCCTATTTTTCTGGAAGCTTTCCATGTGTTTCATATCTTTATTTCCATGTGGTTTATTAGACATTAGGCAGGTGTCACCAAATAACTTCTCTTTCCAGGAGTCCCAAAGATATGGTGATGTTCACAGTACTATTGATGCATTTTCCATCAAACAGATTGGATCTATTGCCAGACACTCTAGGTTTAATAACCAAATCAAACTACCATCTAGTCTGCAATGAATCATGTCTTAATGAAAAAAAGAGCTAACGATGACAACCTACGACCATCAGCTGATAGTGATGTGGATGAGTGAAAAATCAGTGATTGAATATCCCAAGTCAATTAATGAATGTCTCCCTATAGCACTGAAGACCGACCTCTAGGATGGCTACTCCTGCATCTTGATTGTTCTTGCCAATCTTAGCCTATTATGCTTTTGAGTGTGATTACTTTCTTCAATGATACGTAAAACTTGGTGACCTACCAACAATTTTAGTTAAGTGACAGTAATAGATTATATTGTACTGTCCACTGTTCACTAGTCATCCTTATGATCAAGAGCTTATATATGAGAAAATTAGATGATCTGTAAAGGGTTGGGAGTCAAAACAGTATCCTCAGGTTTTTAAAATCATCTTTATTCAAATAGCATCTTTAATTAATAAACATTTCATGGAAACTAATGCCAATTAGTTTGTTAAAATATAAGTTTCTTGAGTATTTCATGAAATCAAATCTGAACAAAGAATGAGAGGAATAGAGGACTTAATAAATGCAACATTTTATTCCAAGAAAATTCATGTCACAAGATAGGTGACAGTTTTTCCTCCCTTCCTAGTTCCATAGCCCCATTCTCTCAAGAAAAATGAAGAAAGCAAAATAGCTCAAGAATCATAAACTTGAATGGCCAATAAGCTTTGAGATTTAATAGGAAATGCAGAGAAATACATTAAGACCAAAGAGTCTGACAAAGTCTTGGGGTCTGATTTTATACTATTAAAATCTGACAGACGTTTTATATATAGGGACTATTTGTATGTTCTGGGATAAGATGAAAAGCAAAATGATACCTATTACAGATACCTATCTTAGATCCCTGCCTGTTTCAAGGTCTTATGGATATTTTAGGGCTAGAACAATGACAGCAAAATCTGTTTCCAAAAGCCAATTATAGAAGCCTATAAAGATAAAATTTAACTCACCTTCAGCATCCTTAACCATATCGAGTTTAAGAGCCTTTGTTCCATCAAAGCAAAATGCCTTGATGGAATTCAGCCCTAGCAATAAAGCATTCTGTTTTATTTTCTCTACTTTGTTGGATATTTTATCCAGTGCTATTACTTCTCCCTAAAAAACAAACAAAACACACATAAAAATAAAGTGTAAACCCAAAGCAGTCATGACAACTATTAATAATGAGGAAAACTGGTGAAAAATTATGGTCTTTCCTACTTTCCTCCCATCCCTAGTTTTAAAGCTGAATTCATACCAAATGTGTATCAAAGTTACATTAAAATACTTAAGTCTCATCCTTTTAAAAAAAACCTCATTCTTAGAGCGAGACAAACCAAGAAACAGACACTTAACTATAAAGAATAAACTTCTGGTTAGGGGAAGCGGGTGGGGGGGATAGGTGAAACAGGTGATGGGGATGAAGGAGGGCACTTTGTGATGAGGACCCAGTGATTTATGGGAAGGGCCGAGCCACTACTGTAGTAATATTACACTGGATATTAACTAACTGGAATTTAAATAAAAACTTCAAAAATAAATACAAAATAGAAGACCACATTCTTTCCAGTTCCAGTAATCTTATAGTACAGAGCTATTTTTAATAAAATTTAAAACCATAAATAGTGTTTGCCATCTAAGAAACTTGAAAATATCTATTGGAGGTTAAGATTTTTAAAAAATCACCAATCTGATGTGCTTTGTTCACATATGGAAGAATACGAACTAGTGTTCTGAGACATCTGCTTTCTAGTGCTTTGAGATACAGATGAATGTTACTTGTAAAATCAATCCTCATCTCAATATTTTCTGAGCTATCCATGTAAACAAAATTCATGCCAATTCTGACAACTATAACAAAAATTTTGACCTGTATATCACAGCAAAATGCTATAGACTGATAAAAAAAAAAAGTAGTTCAAAAATAATTTTATATGGCAACTCTTTGGTTAAAGTCAATGAAAATGAGGCCACTCTTTTCCGAATGTATTGTGACATTCACATGATTTTTAAAATATACTATGAAATGATATTGCAGAGATGGTGAGATTAACCCTTCAGGGTCTTTTCTTGCTTTTTTTTTCTTTTATACACACCATCCTTGGATGACAAATGCATCGCCTGCACAGATTACAATGCTGCTACACTTTCTGCGGTCATTTTTACACAGCACTATGAAACCAAACAACAGGACATGGACACACCTAAAATATCCAGACTGTCTTTGGAAGACTTCCTACTAGACAGAATGAAGTATCTGTGGATACTTCTAAACAAATATAATAAACATCCTATACCATAAATTAAGGGCAGATTATTATCTCTTCTTCAAAGTATATCATAATCTTGGGGGTATAGCTCAGGGGTAGAGCATTTGACTGCAAAGCATATCATAATCTTTACAATTAAGGATTTTGGGTAAACTGAAAATTGATTTGCATTAAACAATACAACTCCATAAAGTGAAACCTTTTATTTCATGTTCTGTGTTTTGTGCACTGGTGGTATTTAATGCTTTTTTCCTTAAGGCTTTAACTGTTACCACCTTAAATTCCTTTGGGACAAAGAAGAGTATAAGTAAACAGGAAAGTACATCTCCTCTAATGAACCAAGAGTATTAATACCCTAAAACTTGAATAACAAATATCTTTTCCTTCCTTTGTTACCTAAGGCCACTCACTGAGGCTGTACTAGTGTTATCACAAGTTGTGTGTGTGTGTGTGTGTGTGTGTGTGTGTGTGTGTGTGTGTGTGTGTGTATGGCTGCATATATGTACAGACTGCATATATTCATACACACATAGAACATATATACACTGCCTATATATAGTATGTAGATACACATACAATATATGTTTTAACTCTTCAATGTTTATTGAAAATATAAATTTATTTATTATGTATGTACGTATGCATGTATGCATGTGTGTGCATATTTTCTTACTTGTGACACAGTGAATGTTTCAAAAATTGTAATAGTATCAAATACTAATATGCAGGTAATGTGAGTTTTCATCAGAAGTCTTTGGATAAAATGGTTTGCACTAATGAAAGGGAAAAGTTACAATTTCATCTTGACACGGTAAATATTCCTGTTATTTTTTGTGCAAGACTGCTTTTACCAATCTTTGGCATTTACAAGATTGCTTGTACCAAATGACCATCCTAAAAACCATCAAATATAGATCAGAAATGATCATCTGGTAAAGTCGAACATCTGGCACTTTGGGGAGTGGGCACATAGATATTACACCTTCTACCGACTGAATCAGAGCAGAAGGGCTCTGCCAAGCCTCACGGAAGAATATTTCTATGCTAGAAAGTCTTACACTTCACGTAGGCAATTTTTCCTTATTTACAAATGAGTACTATGAAAAAAAAACCTGCCAAGTTTCCTAGGTGCCTAAGACTTCCTACCACTGTATAAATCTGAGCTAACTTAGAAAAATATGAATGGATCCACTGTCCTCAGTCTTTTACTGTCTTTGCTAAGCTCTTTACCCAGTGTAGATTCCATGCTATATCACATTACTCTTATACACATCCTTCCTGTGTCCTAGATATAAGCATGACAAAAAATGCTGCTGTGGTTAAATCCAATTCTTCACCAACTTCACATCCAAACCCAGAAGCTAAAACATGCCCATCACTATCCCAACAAATCTTACCTTACGTTCATGACCACTGTATTCACAGAGCCCATAGTGCAAACTGGAATTACTAGACGTGTCCATAGCCCATTCTCACTTTCATTTTTCTAGATTAACATTTCATACCCCCTAGCTCTTACTACCTCCTTCTCCTCCCCATTCTTATCTGATGACCTTGCTTCATATTTCACTGAGAAGACCCCAAACAACCAAAAGAAACCTTCCTACGTCTTACCACATTGACCGGCCCACCAATATCTGTACCCATGTATTTCACCCCCCTCCTATTTCCAAGGATAAAACTGTTGCATGCTACCATCTAAAGCCATGTGTGCATCGGACTGTATCCCATTTCCTCTCCTCAAAGATACAGTTAGGAATTTCCCCTTTTAATGGATCTCTCATTAGCATACAAACATGATCATTTCTCTCATCTTAAAGTATTCTCTGAGTTCACCTCCAACTACTGCCCCATTTCACTGTATTCCTATACAAATAACTACCCCCACCACCACTGCCAAAGGAGTAGTCTTGATTCACTTTCTTGGATTCCTCTCATTCTCAATCCAAGCAAGCATTTCCACTCACCAAAACTGCTTATGATAAGGTTGCCCATCACCAGCCTGGTGCTTAGCCCACTGGAAGTTATCAGTCCTCACTTTTTGTGGCCGGGCAGCAACATCTGACCAGCTGATCTCTCCACTGTCTTTCAGTCCCTTTCTTCCCATTGTTTCCAGGCTGTCATACATACTCTTCTGGTTTTCCTCTGACATCACTGGCCATTCCTACTCCTTTCCCCAGCCTCTGAATGTTGGCACACAGCACCCATGCAGCTCAGTTTTCTGGCCTCTTCTACTCTCTATTGCCACCCATATCAGTTTTATGGTTTTACATATTATCTGTAAGCTGATGACTTCCAAATTTCTATTTTATATATCTTTACACTTCCAATCTATATATTTATTTCCAGTCTATACCTCTGTCCTGAACTCTAGGCTCAAATATCCAATTGCCTGCTCAACATCATCCGTTGCAAGTCTAACAGACACTTCAGTTTAATATCTCCAAAACTAACTTTCTGACTTTTCCCTGCAGAACTTACTCCTCCCATAGTCACCCTTACCCAAAATCTGTAGGAGTCACCCTTGATCACTCTCTCATTTCCATTACCCACATCCAGTGCATCGGCAACTCCTTACAACTCCACCTTAAATACATGTCCAGAACTTCTTGCCACCTCCATAATGCTTCCCTGAATTACTGTCTCAGACCAGTCACCCCTGCCCTCCTCCAGTCTGTTTTCAAGGCAACAGCCAAAAGGATACTGGAAATAGTAAAGAGGCTTATGTCACTCTTCTGTGACTTCCCATCACTCGAGCATAGCCAACGTCCTGGGAGACCCCCACCAACAGATAGACCCAAACATCCTCCCCCGAGCATCCCTCTCTCTGGTCTCTTTTCTTCCTCCTGTCTCACTTTGTCTTTTTTAGCAAAAATGCAGCAAAATGTGGAGGTTCCTCCAACAGGTCAGGTGCACTCCAGCCTCAGAGCAACCACACTTGCTTTTTCTCAAGAGGAAACATGCGTCACACAGACCTCCACGTTGCTCATCACCTCAAAGTCTTTCCTCAAAAACCATCTTCACAGGGTGTATTTCTCACCACCCTCCTAAAAACTGCATACCTACTCCCCTCCAGTCCCGACGCCCCTCCCCTTCCTCTCTTGCTCACCAGCGCCTTTACCTCGATCCTACATGCTGTAACTTGTATTCATTTAGTTTATTATCTGTCTCCTCTCAACTAGAAGGGAAGCTACGCGACAACGACAATTTTGGTCCCAGTGGTTTATTGCTACATCCCCAGGACTTGGCATATATACATACTATCTGTTTAATCAACCAACGAACCAATTAAAATCTGCCTCCAGATCAAAGTAGGTGAAGATAATATGTGTCTAAGCATTTCAGGACCCACGTAATTTTATGATTTGACACAAGAAGAAAGATAGCATCGACTGGCCCTATTCTTCTTGAGCTGAAGAATCTTAGGTGTAGCACAGAATGGTCACAGTGAGTGACAAGGTCACACTGAGTTTTAAACACAAAGTAACCCATAATGAAAGGAAACATATTGTCAAATATATATATGTGGGGGAAAAGCCGTAAAATCTGAAATAAAGTCATCCAAGACTTACTATATTTTATGACAATGCAACAGGCTTAATAATTAAGCCATATCATAAGGTTTTTATGAATCTCAAGAAAATGTGTTTGATGTGCACATATCATAATGTGCATATATATTATCGATGTATACATTGATACTTCAATAACATGCTATCAAATTAAGTTTCAGAAGCAGATTTTAGTAGTTTAAAAAGTGTCAAGTCTGATAATCAAGAACATAAAAAAATCTCTTAAATGTTGCATTTAAATGTAATTTTATGAAGAAGACTTCTACTCTACAAATGTATTAGTAAATCTGGGATTCAAGAAGATCTTCAGATAGTCTTCACAAATGATAATTATCTACTGAACTCAACATGTGATGAATGCCATTACTGAACAGTCTTCACTTTGGCCAAATCTGAAATAATTCAGATTATAAATGTCTATATAATGTTCCATAAGTTACGTGAGGTTCCACCTTCAACACTGAAACATGTAATACGTTGAGAGTAGTTTTTGCTGTGAAGACAGTCTCACCTGATCATGCATTAATGCTGCAATATGTGTTGTTTTGCCTCCGGGTGCTGCACACAAATCCAGAATCTTCTCTCCGGGTTGAGGATCTAGAACATGAGCTACTACAGCAGATGGCAAATTCTATAAAGAAAAAAAAAATCAACTACCAATGATTCTAAGTCCTTTTAAAATTCAGAATAAGAACATAAAGAAATCCTTGGAGATAATCCAATACAACATCCTCTGCCAAGAATAGGTTTTCTGTAAACATACCAGTGTCAGAAAATTCAGTTTCCAAGAGTAACCTATGATCTCACTGGACATTCATACACGAGACACACACCTGCACAATGTATTTCCCCTATCAATTTAACAAAAAAAGCACCTTTCCCCCCCCCCTCAATTCAACGGTCTCAATATTTTGAAGGCCAAAGCCCTTTCAGAAATGTAACAAAGCTCTAGATCTTTTTCTAAGAAAGTGTATAAAATTTTGTAATTTCAGGTGCTTCACCATCTATCACCCATTTAAGAATTCTAGTTTTATGCTACTAATGCCACTCAAAGACGTCTGGGTTCCTATCTCCCCGCCACTACCACAATTCTGTAGGAGAAAAGTAAAATGTAAACCAATCTTACTATTTCTGATTGGCACCTAGAAATACAAGATCGGACGACTCATGTATCTACAGCAATAAGCCATGTGGCAACCAGTTACATTATACCATTAAATCATTATTAGTTAAAAAGAAATCATTATTAGTTTTGATCACAAAAGGATTGCTACTCTAGAGTAACAACTTGCCTTAAAGAAAATAGAATATCCCAAAGTAATGCATTTTTTAAAAATATTTTATTTATTTCACAGAGAAAGTACACACAAGGTGGAGGGAGAGGGAGAGAAGCAGATTTCCCACTGAACAGGGAGCCTGATGCAGGACCCTGGGATCATGACCCGAGCCAAAGGAAGATACTTAACAGATGGAGCTACCCAGGTGCCCCTGTAATGCATTTTTTTTTAAGTAATGTATTTTCTAAATTACTTTTCAAGAAAAAGCAGTAGAGGCTAATAAGCAATTAAAACACTTTTGGGCAAGAGAAGGTTTTTTAAAAAAACGGTTAAAATCAGCCGAGAAGAAGAAGAGAACATGTACAAAGGTTGGGTTTTTTGTTTTGTTTTTGTTTTTTGTTTTTACCGTTTTACCAAAGGTAGATTAGAAAAATAAGTCACAAAAAGTGTGGTAATAGAAAAAAAAAAAAAACTTAGATTTGAAATAACTTGCTGAGGGGCGCCTGGGAGGCTCAGTGGGTTAAGCCGCTGCCTTCGGCTCAGGTCATGATCTCAGGGTCCTGAGATCGAGCCCCGCATCGGGCTCTCTGCTCCGCAGGGAGCCTGCTTCCTCCTCTCTCCCTGCCTGCCTCTCTGCCTACTTGTGATCTCTCTCTGTCAAATAAATAAATCAAATCTTAAAAAAAAAAAAATTTTTTTTTAAAAAAATTTGAAATAACTTGCTGAGGTTATGTTTCAATGTCATTAAACATTTTACCCTGACATATACTTGCCTGTAAAAATAAGTAGCTGGGCAGTACATTGTCAAATGACGGGCTGAGATATATTGGTTCTGTCATTCTTATGCCTATACCTCTGAAAAGTAGAAAAATCGAACATTAGTCTGCATAAATTCCTGAGTCCATACAAATTCAACTTCCAGGAACATACCCACATTGTACTACAAATAAAAGATGTTCTCCCTTTTTAAAATCCTCTTTTACTCAATACCACAATACTTAGGCTATTCCTGTGAATTGTTCATGAGTTATTCCTTGCAACAGAAGGCCATCAGAAAGCTAAAAAGGATAGTTCCAAATATTTTTCATTTAGGCACAAAGGAGTTTCTTCAGAGAGTTGAACAAATGAGAAAGGCAAAGAACGTGAATCTTTTTTTTTTAAAACATAGCTATGCAATTAAAAATACTACCTATGTTAACATAAAGCATTTATTCTTACTTTATTTTTAATGCCAGTATACAGTGTTATGCTAGTTTCAGGTGTACAATATCATGATTCAACTTTTCTATATATTACTTAGTGTTCATCTCTTATATACTACATATAAGTATTTAAGAGTGTACTCATAAGTATACTCTCTTTTTCTTTAAAGACTTATTTATTTTAGGGGTGCCTGGGTGGCTCAGCCATTAAGTGTATGCCTTCAGCTCAGGTCATGATCCCATGATTCTGGGATCGAGCCCCGCATTAGGCTCACTGCTCTGCAAGGAGCCTGCTTCTCCCTTTCCCACTCCTGCTGCTTGTGTTCCCTCTCTTGCCATGTGTCTCTCTCTGTCAAATAAATAAAATCGTTTAAAAAAAAAAAGATTTATTTTAGAGAGAGAGAGCGCACATGCATGCATGAGAGAGGGTGGGGCAGAGGGAAAGGGAGAGAGTCACAAGCAGACTCCACATTGAGTGTGGAGCCTGATGTGGGGCTTGATCTCATAACCCTGAGATCACGACCTGAGCTGAAACCAAGAGTCAGATGCTTAATGGATCACACCACAGAAGCACCCCAGGATAAGCACACTCTTAATCCCTTTCACCTATTTCACCCATCCCTACCCACCTCCCCTCTGAGAGCCATCTGTTTGTTCTCTACAGATAGAAGTCTGTTTTTTGAATTGTCTTTTTTCCCCCTTCATCCATTTGTTTTGTTTCTTAAATTCCACATATGAGATCATATGGTATTTGTCTTTCTCTAACATCTGAATCTTTATTTGTTGATTCAGTCTAATCTTTCTGGTAACAGATTTATGATCACTGTTAACTCCTTTTAATTCAATAAACATTTTCTGAATGCTTCAGTTTGCAAGGCACTATGCCTAGGTACTTGTATGAAAAATAAAAATATATCTAAGAATCATGCTGATGTTAAGCAACCACAAATATGCCAAATAACTCTCTCATCTCTTTAGAGAGTAAGTGCCCAGTACTGACACAATCCTCAAGATGAGCTTTTCTACCTTTATCCCATGTTGAAAGTGGCAGTGGAACTGATCAGAGCAGGAAGGGCCAGGACCCAGAAGAACATGGTGGCCGATGATTCATCAGCACAAATATTGTCATCTGGGAGTGGCTGTCAGAGACCATCACAGGCAAGAGAAAGCACACAAATACTGTTGGAGAAAGCCAACCATGGCCTGGTTTATCAGGCCACGCCACTGAGAGCAAGAAAAAAGGGAAATCAACACCACGTTCCAGGGATTAGAGGGGCACAGAAAAAGTGCATTCTGGTAATAAAGGCAAGATTAAGAATCTGGATTTAAACCAGGTACAGGAGTACAAGCAAGGAAGAGAGTCTAAACAGGGAGAACAAGAACAAACTCCTCCGGTCCAGTGCACTAGACGAGGTCAGAGCTTCTGAACCAGTGTTCGCAGAGAAGCATCTACATGGATGGTTTGCACTCAGCTTTATGTAGGGAGGTGGGCTCATTTTACCCATAATACTCCTGACACCAAATGTGTGGCGTTTTCTCTCACACCACCTGGGAATCCTTCACTCCAGTTCAGTCCTGACACAATCTGCCAGGGGTTACTGTGAGATGCCATGGGCTCAACAGTTGGATCCGACGCAACCTGTGTCACTCCAGATGCCAGCGGCACATCTGGGTTGCCATCTGTACTTCTGACCAATGGGCTACAAATTTGGGGATTTCCACACTGCCCTCCTCGGGTTTGAAAATTCACAAGAACAACTCAAAGAACTCAGAACAACACTTACTAGTACGGTTTACTATGAAGAATACAACTTAGAAATGGCCAAAGGAAAGAGATGCACAGAAGAAGGTAAGGGAGAGGTATATGGTTCACCACTCCCCCCCGCCCCATGCCTAGGTGTATTCACCAACCCACACTCCACCATCTAGGAGTCTTTATGGAGGTTTCACAACAGAGGCATGATTGATTAATTCACTGACCACTCACCACTGACCAGGCCCTCTCCCCTCCCTGGAGGTGTGGGGTAGAGCTACAAGTTCCAACATTCTAAATATAAGGTTGCTTCCTCCAGCAAGTGCCTTCCAGAAGCTATTAAGGGACCCCCAGCTACCAGTCATCTCATTAGCATATAAAAGACACTCATCACTGCAGAGACTCCAAGGATTTGGAGAGCTGTGAGCCAGAAACCCAAAGACTAAATTATTATTATGCCACAACAGGATCGGTTTACACTGCTCTTTAGATGAAATGATTTCTGTAGATACTCGTGGACTGCCAACTGCAGTGGTTGTGACTACGATGTCCACTCGGTTCTAACATCCTTTGTCATACAATAAACGTTAACTCCTTTCTCCCTCTACCCAGCCCTTTTATCCTCACTCGTTTGTTTACCACTTGATATGTCGGAATCTGTACTTTTAATCAGAGTTAAATCACACTTAGTTAATCAGTTAGTCTTTGGTCCTTGCTCCAGCCAGGATCAAATCTAAACATTTCCCACACAGTTCCTGCCCCTGACCAGAAAAAATACAAAGGAATCTTCTGAAAAGTCACAGTCTCACATTCAAAAGTCAGTCGTTTGTTGACACAAAAGTGCACTCACCTTGATCAACACCTCAGCCCCAGCCCAGTCTGGACCCATTACCGGACACCTTGAATTCCATGACCTGCTCACTCTTTCATAATTTAAATGACTTTCTGACTTGCAGGACACTAGTCCTCTGAAAAATACTCAAACGTTAACATTTATATGTCTGCCTTTCTAATCCAGTTCCTACCTTGCGCTTCAAGTTCTGCTATTTCTTTGAGTATCTCCTGACCACCAGCACAAGTAGTCCATCTTTCCAGTATTCAACTTAAAACAACTTGACAAGGAATAATTTAAACCAATTATTGTTCCAATATGGGATTATGTTTCTTTCGTTTTGACTATTTTGGGGGGGCAGATAGGGCAAATTTTATTTTTAAAATTTTTTAAGGTTTTACTTTTATTTATTTGAGAGAGAGAGCATGGGCATGGGGAGACATACAGGGAGAGGGAGAAGAAGGCTCCCTGCTGAGCAAGGTGCCCAACGCAGGGCTCTATCCCAGGACCCCGGGATGATGACCCGAGCTGAAGGCAGATGCCTGAACGACTAAGCCACCCAGGCACCCCACAAAAAAATCTTTATTAAAAAATAAAACTGTTTTTGTAATATGTATCTCCATATAATAATGCAAAGCACCAGATCTCATATGATAAAAAGGCTGTTAGTAAATTAATATACCTCTACGAAGTCTATGACTGAACTCCACTGTAATTTAAGAAAACAAAGGGTGCAAATTTACTAGTTCAATAACAAAGTACCATTAGTAGACATAGTTCTAAAATTTTATAATAAGAAACATGATATATGCATAGCATTTCTTTGTTATGGAAGCATGCTTTTCCTCATACAGGCAGAAAAAGAAATCCTAAGAGCATACGGAATACTGAGTTTAAAAGTTGAGTTAAAAAAATAAAAAATCCAGGCACCTAGGCGACTCAGTGGGTTAAAGCCTCTGCCTTAGGCTCAGGTCATGATCCTGGGGTCCTGGGATTGAGCCCCGCATTGGGTGCTCTGCTCAACGGGGAGCCTATTCCCCCTCTTTCTCTGCCTGCCTCTCTGCCTACTTGTGATCTCTGTCAAATAAATAAATAAAATCTTAAAAAAAAATTCAACAACTTTCTGAAAGATGGCTGTCTGTTACTTCTACCAACAAACATTACTCAGAAAGGTCTGTCAGCAAAGTTACTGGAACTACTACGTTGAATAATAGTTTGAAGAGTGAATGATGGCAGAATAATAAGATCTGAGCTCACCTCCTCCCACAAACACAATAAACTGAACAGGACCTAGAAAATGATGAAGAGAGCCCTCACAACAAGACACAGCACCAAGATGAGTAGAAGAGGCAAAAATATAGTCTTGCTAAGGCAAAAACTACAACTCTGGAGCATCATTCCATGGTCAGAAGAGACCTCAAAGAAATGTTACCTCCCTGAGGAGAGATTCAAACTCCACATCCAACAACCCAACCCTTAGATAATGCATTAAGAGATGAGCTTCCAAAACATCTGGCCTTAAAAACCAATACAAAGTATGTTCAGGAAAACTACAAATCTGTAGGGAAAAAAACCCCACTCATAAAGAGCTTGCACAGAAACTCAACCCAGAAACCAGTACAAATGGTTTCAAATCAGATCAAAACCACATCAAAAAGATCAAAAAAGATCAAAAGCCAAATCAAAAAGCACCTAGACCATAGGTGAAGTAGGCCTACTTACTAATCTTGGAGTACCTGATGAAGGAGATGGGGGAGGGGAGCCCTCCTGAGGAGTAAGACACTGCTGACAGCCATTTTTGCTATCTTGTTCTTCCCTGCTGATGCTGGAGATGACAGACACCATTGTGAAATCCTCTCTCTAGAATTGTACTGCCAGGATGTACGGAGATCCCCATACAACCCTGCCTCTCAGAAGAGCCTCGCTGTCTATAGGACTCCATCCACCAGCACACCTGTATCCATCAGGAATAGGCCTCCAGCTAACCGGGCAGGGGAGGGAAGCCAGCCTTACCCAAGAGAGCACCTGCAGCTGTCAAGGGCCTGCCATAAGAGGAGGACACACACGGCCCACTCAGGAGACACCCTGAAGCACCTGTGTCTGGGTACCAGGGTAAGAGAATTGCACTACTGGGCCCTACAGGATATCACTTACGTAAAATCCACTCCTTCGAAGTCAGGAAATATGGATAAACTACCTAATCCATAGAAACACAGAGTTAGTCATAATGAGGAGACAGAAGAATATGTTCCAAACAAAAGAATAACACAAAACATCAGAAAAAGAACTAAGCAGAATGGAAATAAACAATTTATCCGATAGAAAGTCCAAAGTATCACCATAAAATTGCTCATCAAACTCGGGACAAAAAAGGATAAACACAGTAAGAACTTCAACAAAAAGAAAAGATTAAAAAGTTCCAATCAGTGCTGAAAAATAACAGAAATAAAAATACACTAATGGGAACAAACAGCAGATTAGTAATACAGAAGAACAGGGCAGTGCTCTGGGAAACAAGGTAGTAAAAAATCACCCAAACTGAACAACAAAAAGAAAAAGGAATTTTAAAAATGAGAATAGTTTAAGGGACCTGTGAGCTAACATCAGGTGCACTAACATTCCCTGTATAGGAAGCCCCGGAAGAGGAGAGAGATAGAGAAAGGAGCCAAAATTTTCTTTGAGAAATAATAGATGAAAACTTCCCTCTTCTGGCAAAGGAAACAAATGTCCAGATCTAGGAAAAAGAGAATCCTCAAAATGATGAACCCAAAGAGAACTACACCAAAATACATCATAATTAAAGGGTCAAAAATTTAAAATAATGACAGACCTTTAAAAGCAGCAGGAAAAAAAAAAGTTATATACAAGGGAACCCTCATAAGGCTATCAGCTGATTTCTCAGCACAAACTTTGCAGGCCAGGAGAGAATGAGTGGCACAAAACATTCAGAGTGCTTACAATCAAGAATACTCAGCAAGGTCTTCATTCACAATTGAAAGTGGAGATAAAGAGTTTCCCAGAGAAGCAGAAGTTAAAGGAGTTCATCACCCCTGACCTAGTTTTATAATATTAAACAGACTTCTATAAGGAAAGGCCGTAACTAGAAATAAAACAACTGAAAGAAAAAAAATCAAACTGATAAAGGCAACTATATCGTAAAGGTAGTGGATCTACCACTTACAAAGCTAGTCTGAAGGTTAAAAGATAAGAGTAGTAAAATCAACTATATCTATAGTAATTAGTTAAGGAATACATAAAATAAAAAGATGTAAAATATAATGGCATAAACATAAAATGCGGCAGGGAGGGGAGAAATGTTTCAGAATCTGTTCGTATTTAAGCAACCACACATGAAATGGACTGTTATATACATAGGTTACTACAGACAAATCTCACGGTTACTACAAACCAAAAACCTGTAATAGGTACACAAAAAATAAAGAGGAAGTAATCCAAGCATAACAGTAAAATAACCAAATCCCAAGAGAAGAACATAGTATTAAAAAAAAATTCAGAAAACAAATAACAAAACGGCAATAAGTACACATAGATCAGTAATTACTTTAAAGGAAAGTGAACTAAACAATCCAAGCAAAACACATAGCATGAAGGAATGGACCCATCTATAAGATTCACGTCAGACCCAAAGACAGATACAGACTGAAAGTACAGGGCTACAAAAAAATATTCCATGCGAATGAAAACGAAAAGAAAGCAGGGGTAGCAATACATGTAGGACACAAAACAGACTTTAAAACAAAGGCTGTAATAAGAGACAAAGAGCATTATATAATCATAAAGAGAATCATTAATAATAGTAATGATTATAGTAGGGGACTTTAACACCACATTTACATCAGAGGATAGATCACACAGATAGAAAATAATGTAATTAATGTAATAACAGCAAACACATCAAACCACATGGACTTGATACATACAGGATATTCAATCCCCAAACAGCAAAACAAACAAACAAACAAACAAAAGCAAACAAAAAACAAACTGCAGAATACACATTCTTCTCAAATGTCCATGTAACATTTTCCTGGATAGATCATGTTATGCCACAAAACAAATAACTAATTTAACAAGACTAAAATCATATCAAGCTTCTCTTCCTACCACAACAACATGAAACTAGAAATCAATTATAAGAAAGTAGAAATTTAAAAAAATGTACAAATCCACCACAGGAAGAAACGAGTTCACCAATAAATGAATGGATTAAGAAAATGTGGTACACACCCACACACACACAAATGAATATTAGTCATAAGAATAATATTTTGCCAACATGACAACATAGACTGTCCCAGAGGGTATTATGCTAAGTGAAGTAAGTCAGACAAAGACAAATATAGTATGATTTCACTTATATGTGGAATCTAAAAAACAAATGAACAAACAAAACAGAAACAGAAACATAGACACAGAGATCTGATGGGTGCCACAGAGAAGAGGGCTGGGTAACAAACAAGGTGAAAAAGACTAACTTTCTAGTTATAAATGAGTTACGGGGATTAAATAAATTATAAACAAGATGAAATAAGTTATCAATAAAACACGGGGATGTAAGGCACATCATAGGAAATATAGTTAATAATATTGTTAACTTTGTATAACCACAGATGGTAATGCCTTTTGGTGGTGACCACTTCCTAATGCATATGAATATTGAATCACTGTATTGTACACCTGAAATACAGTATATCAATTATAATTCAGGGAAAAAAAATCAAGCCAGTCACAAAAAAAGAGGATGAAGAGTGTACCACTAATAACAGAACCAAAGGAGGAAGTCAAAACGTCAATTTTCTATTACAGACCTGAAGATAAACAACATATGTAAGTTTTATCTTTATATTCATAAAGTCTTCTGGGGAGAATAAAATCTTTGCTCTTGGCCACTTGGAAAGTAATGCTATCCACAGTTAGTTAATCCAATAATCTGTCTCTTCAAAGGAATTAATTTCAACTATAAACCCAGACTGCTGCAACATGAAAACTGTTCCAGCAATCAGGGATGTAGTCCAGTTCTGCAGATAAATTCAGTTTTCAGCACGTCTACATCAACTGTCAATGGTGGAGTAATGGAGTTGTCCACAGAACTCCTTAAACAGACTGAAAATATGAAGCAAAATGACTCTGGATTGCCAACAGATTTAATTTATTTAGAATCAGTAGCAATCCAAGATGATTTAAAACTGTTTTTTAATTTGGTTTGAGTAAATCCAAATGTTCTTCTTTATAAAAAAAGATTTGAGAGAAAGCATGTGTGAGCATGAGCCAGGAAGGGGCAGAGAAAGATCTAAACCAGACTCCACACTGAGTGTGGAGCCTGACATGGGGACCGATCCCACAATCATGAGATCATGACCTGAGCTGAAATCAAGAGTTGGACGCTCAATCGACTGAGCTACCCAGGCACCCCAGATTCAAGTATTAGTTCTCGACCACAAGTAGCCATGTGACTCCTGGCTTTCTGATAAAAAATTATTTTAATAAAAACTTTAATTTAAAATTTAATTTAACCTTAATTTAAAAACTTTAATTTAAACATTTACTTTTACCCAAAAGTAATTTTTCAAAAAACATGGAAATACGCATTGAACAATTATTTTCCTGTCAAATTTATACCCCAAAAAAATTTATAATGCAACTAGATATATTTTTACATTGTTTTTATTTTCCTCAAACCACCAAAAAGAATGCATATTTCCCCCAAACATTTGACGACATACTTTAGTTCAGGTAGTCCACTGAAGATTTCTTTGCGGCTTAGTTCAGAAATCCCATTTCCAAGAAATACTTTTGTTCCATCAAATTCTTTGGCTCCTTTTTTACATTTGCCTTTAATATCAGAGTATACAGAAATAACATCTCCAGCTTTCATAACTAAGAAAAAAGAAAATCGGCTTATACTAATTAGACCATATTTTGGTAGAAGAATAGTGAAAATTCTTTAAGCTATACTCGGGATATCTAAGGGCATCAATAGTGGGCATGAAGAGGTCTAAACTGGCTCGTTATCTCAAAATAACCCCTTATACTTTTAAATGTTCCCTAACAATATATCTAATGGGAGGTTATTTTTCTAGGAGAACAAAAAAATACAAGTTTCAAAACATCCTATCTAAATTGGAACACTTTAACGAAGCAGTAAATGAAGGGTATTTATTATTTAAATTATTTTTTCCAAACCTAACATTCCCTAAACAATTTCATATAAGTTTTGGTATCTTTGGCTCACTCCTCAAAGTTCTAAGTTTTCTTTAAAAAGATTCATCAAAAATGTACACTAAAATCCCTCAAAGAAATGTTTCTAAATCCCATAACCCTGTTGTTATTTCTCTGGTTTTCTATTATAACAATTAAGGCAGAGATTTTAATGATAAGTACATTCATATATATGTCTGTGTGCATGTATGTATATACATGAGCGTGTGTATACATAGGTACATGTACCTACGTGTGTACATATATATGTACAGAACACCTTAAAACTACACAGCATATGGAGTTAATGCTTATGGCTGATTAAGTCTAGGTTTTGTAGCCATTTCATTCAATGATTTTCAGTAACCAATCCCACTGACTTTAATAATGGGAAACTCAATTCCACTTTCATGTTCTTAGACATAGCCTATCATAAATTTGTCTAGCCCATTAACTTGGAAACAGTAGTGAGCAGTCTATCAACTAGGGCATTCGAAGGTCTGTTCAAATCACATAGATCAAACATCAATAAACTTTTCCTACAAAGGGCAAGTGAATTCCTTGGGCTTTATGAGCCACATAAGGTCTCTTGGCATATTCTTCTTTGTACTTTTTTAAAACAATCTTTTCAAAATGGAAAACCCATTTTCAGCTGTGAGCCATGCAAAAACAGACATGGGCCAGACTTGGCCAGTAGTTTAGCACAACCTAATGTAGGTCAAATTATTCGTTTCATAGATAAAATAACTTAAGTCCACAGACCCAAATAACTTTCGAATAGATCAAAACCCATGTGTCTTGACTTGAAGCCCAATAAATTAAGACTGAACCACAGTGACTAGCTTATTAAACACATGTCATCAACTGAGTGAGTAAATTAAGAATACTGGCTTTTTTTTTAATTTATTTATTTTTATTTGCTTATTTACAGCATAACAGTGTTCATTGTTTTGGCATCACACCCAGTGCTCCATGCAGTACGTGCCCTCCCTATTACCCACCACCTGGTTCCTCAACCTCCCACCCCCCCCCTCTCCTGCCGCCCCGTCATAACCCTCTGGTTGTTTTTCAGAGTCCATAGTCTCTTATGGTTCATCTCCCCTTCCAGTTTCCCTCAACTCCCTCTCCTCTCCATCTCCCCATGTCCTCCATGTTATTTGTTATGCTCCACAAATAAGTGAGACCATATGATACTTGACTCTCTCTGCTTGACTTATTTCGCTCAGCATAATTTCTTCCAGTCCTGTCCATGTTGCTACAAAAGTTGGGTATTCGTCCTTTCTGATGGAGGCATAATACTCCATTGTAAGAATACTGGCTTTTATTCCAATATTAAGATCCCAAGTTCTAAAGCTTACTCTCACAAATAATGGAAGTCTGAGGGCAATGGAGTTAAGAATACAAAATAAAATTTCACTGACATCTTACACTCTATTAATCAGTAATGATCCTATAAACATCATCTCACACACTCTTTTATGGAAAAAAAAATGGCAAAAACCCATATAAAGATGCCCAATATGTTGGACCATATCAGATAAATCTCTTCCTAGCTATCCCAAATGTAAAACTTGGAAAACATCTGATAAAAGTAAATTTGAAGTGCATCTGAATGATAGTTTAATACGTTTTCCACTTGATAATGTATATAGATTTTAAAGAATCTTTTCTTGTACAAGGAGGCTGAAACACTGCACTTACATTTTGAAACTGACACGATTCCTGGAACATAGACGTGGGCTCCTCTTAACACTGCATTGCCACATTGTGCTCCAACAATTGCTTCACAATGCTGTTTTCTTATATTCTTCCTAAAGAAGTAAGATAAGCAATTTTGACAGAGTAATACACCTCCAACCCCCACCGAACTTTTTAATGTTTCAATCTGAACCCTAAATAACCCCTTTACTCCTGACTGTCCCAAGATCATGCCACGAATGAATAAAGAAAAAGAAATTGAAAAAAAGGATAAATACAGAGGAAGTGGTTTAGAGAGGGGGATGGAGCACACTTGAGAAAAGAAAAAATAGAGCTCTATGTGGTAGAAAGCAATAAAGTAGCACCAAAATAAAGTAGCACCGCTTAATAATTTAAAGAGCACCACAGTTTCCATGGTGGATTTAGAAGGGAAAAATAATGTCCCTATCTTCAAAGACTAAAAGAGACAATATACAAGAAATTCTAAAACATTTCTAAAATGGTATATTGCTGCATGGTCAACTAGTCATATTTTAAACCAGATGATTTTATTCTTCCTTTACTGTCCAACTTTTTTGTTTTCCAATTTCTCACCTTCCATTCATTCCATTAGACCACTAACATCTGAGTACTACTTCTAAATCACAGAAAAGACGTTTTCAAAAGTCAGGGGGTGCCTACATGATCAGCCCTGAACAAAGACCTTAAGCTCTCCGTCTCTTACGCACGTCCGTGCTGGCAATATCACACATGTGTTGTCACCTCTCCTTGCTGTGGGAAAGAAGCGTGTCCTCTCTTTCTTCCATGATCCCCAAATGGTCAAATCTCACGGAGCTTCTCAGTTTTACACCTGTTTCTCACGTTCTACCTGCTCATTCCCTATCTACTTCTTAAAGAGCATTCCCCCATGTTCCAAAACATGCTGCATCGCTTCTCACCTTGCATTCTACTCTCAGCGATCTCAGACTTTAAATAATCATTTACAAAAATGACCTATGTGTTCTCATGTTCGGCCCTTCGAGACTCTGAATTGGTATTTCTAATCACCTGCACATAGCTGTATATAGGTTTCTCGTGGTTACTTCAAACTCAGCAAGTCCTAAACAATGGTACCTTCTGCCTGACCCTCCATCTTTGGCACATCCCAAATCTTTCCATCCTTCTGTTTCCAATCTTGAACTAAGTGCTGTCATCTGCCTCGATAACCAAACTGGAAGCCTCAACGTCATTTTAAATCCCTTCTTCCTGGGCGCCTGGGTGGCTCAGTGGATTAAGCCGCTGCCTTCGGCTCAGGTCATGATCTCAGGGTCCTGGGATCGAGCCCCGCATCGGGCTCTCTGCTCCCCAGGGAGCCTGCTTCCTCCTCTCTCTCTGCCTGCCACTCTGCCTACTTGTGATCTCTCTCTCTGTCAAATGAGTAAAATAAAAAAATCTTTAAAAGAAAAAAATCCCTTCTTCCTAAATCCTCAAACTCAATACTTGCAGTGTTACCAAATCACAGCACCCCTAATTCTCTGACAGGTCTTCTAGACCCATCCTCCAACATCAGACATATATCAGCTTCTAAGTTGATTACTGAAATAACTTCTTGCCTTTTTTACCTTTAGCGGTATTCAGATCTTTATGTCTTTGGTGTTCTACAGTTTCATTCTGAAGTAGACATGGAATTATTTTTACTTTTGGCTTTAGACTCATTGTGTTTTTTGTTTGTTTTTTTTTTTTTTAGATTTTATTTCTTTTAGAGGGGGTGGGGAATAGCAGGAGTGTGAGTCAGCCCCAAGCAGACTCAGAGCTAAGCTTGAAGCCCAAATTGGGGCTTGATCCCATGACCCCAAGACCATGACCTAAGCTGAAAACAAGAGTCAGATGCTCAATTGACTGCGCCAGCCAGGTGCCCCCAGACTCACTGTACTTCTTCAAACAATTGTGGAAAATTCTTAGTCATTACACTTCTGAATGTTGTCTCTCATTACTTCTATTCTCTACATTTGCAACCTATTAGAAGTATGAAGTATCTTTTCATTCTATTTTGACTCGATTCAACTTCACATTTTTCTTTTTTTAAAGATTTTATTTTGACAGAGATCACTAGCAGGCAGAGAGGCAGGCAGAGAGAGGGGGGGAAGCATGCTCCCTGCTAAGCAGAGAGCCCCATGCGGGGCTTGATCCCAGAACCCTGGGATCATGACCTGAGCCGAAGGCAGAGGCTTTAACCCACTGAGCCACCCAGGTGCCCCTCAACTTCACATTTTTATTTATCAATCTCTGCTGCATTCCAGATCATTTCCCATGGGTCTTCTACTTCAATAATTCTCCATCGGTTGGGTCTAAGGTACAATTTAACTCACTGAACAGATTTTTTATTTTAATGATGATATTCTTACTTCTAGACTTTTTTTCAATTCTACTCTTTTCCTCTTGGGATCTTTATACTTCAGATTCTGCTTTTGTTTTTAATCATTTTAAGAAATTTGATTTTAAAGTCTCTACTAGATAGCTCTAATCTGCTAAAGTTTGGGGGAAATCTGATCCTTCAATTTGTGGCATATGCTGTTCTCACTTATGGTGGTTTGATTCCTCATGTAGCTTTCAACCATGAGAATGGCCTGGATAGAATGTGTGACTCTCAAAAGCGGTTTTGCCTGGCTTTTGCCAAACACCTCAGGAACTGGTTTGGGATCAAGTTTTTATATTAATTTCCCAGATTTCTGGTTTTAAGACCACTTAGGTAGCATGAATTTGAATTCCAAACCTTTATAAGGCATGGAACTATAGTTTCACATTCACAGATCTATTTTCTTCAACCAAATCCTAAGACAAGAGAGATCCAAGGGTGTCTGGGTGGCTCCGTTGGTTAAGCAGTTCTCTTCAGCTCAGGTCATGATCTTGGGGTCCTGGGATCAACCCTACATCAGGCTCCCTGCTCAGCGGGGAGTCTGCTTCTCCCTCTCCCTCTGCCCCCCTCCATTGTGCAAACTCTCTCTCTCTAATAAATAAATAAAATTTTTTAAAAAGATGAGAGATCTAACTACTTAATTATTGTCTTGCACTGACTTCTGGATATTTCTCACCTTATTTCCTATATTAAAAGGAAAACCTCTAAATTTAGAAGACCAACCACCTCCTCTCCCACATCTCCCAAACCCCAAACATTCACTCACATGCTTACTGTTCTGCTTTCAGTTACTCTTCATTCTAACCCCTGAATATCCACTTACATTGTCAATTACTCAGTTGTGCATTTTATTGCCTTAATTTTTATTTAGTACTCCTAGGTGTATGTAAGTGAAAACATTTACAGATATCTAGGTTACCAAATTGTTGGAAATAAAACACTCTAAAATGATTTCCTAATTTGTTTCCAGTCTTATAATTTTTTAAACTTTTTTCGCTATAACCCACAGAAATGCACTTAAAATCACAACTCGGGACATATGTGTGTATGTATATGTATACACACATACATTTATACACATATTTATATCAAACATTTTATGAAACACCTTCTGTATGTACAGTACAATATGATACCTTATGAAATATCCCATTTCTTTTTTAAAATGCTTAAAAAAAAAAGACATTAAATTGATTTTACAACCTACTAATGGATCATGACCCCCATGTGGTTGGAAAAAATAGTTTTAAGCTACTATCAGTATTCTTTGGCTCCTATGTTCTAAGCCAAAAACGAAACATTCCTGGGAAACCTGGGTGGCTCAGTGGGTTAAGCCTCTGCCTTCGGCTCACGTCATGATCTCAGGGTCCTGGGATCAAGTCCCACATCGGGCGGCTCTCTGCTCAGCAGGGAGCCTGCTTCCTCCTCTCTCTCTCTGCCTGCCTCTCTGCCTACTTGTGACCTCTGTCAAATAAATAAATAAGGTCTTAAAAAAAAAAAAACTAACTAAACATTCCTTAGTTAAAAAAAAAAAAATCTTTTACATTTCACAGCTGGCCTCTCCCAACTTCTTCAACCTCACCGTTTTGCCGCCCTCTCTGAAAAAGCAAATAAATAGCCAAACTTAATCACTTTGACACCAGCCAACTTGTATTTTCAGGTCTCCGTACTTTTGCTTTCTCTCCACCTCACATAACCTTGACCATCTTACCCCACCAGCCTAATGCCTAAACACCTTCAAGGCTCAAATGAAATAATATCTACTTGAAAATCTTTACCAACTTCCTTTCACTCAGTCCTTCCTATTCTGTGCTCTGATGATACTTTATTAATATCTTCACTGCAGCACTTTTAACAGTCTGATTCATACAAAGGTTTCCCGTTGTTAAACCAATCAACTGCATTTCATTCATCTTTGTAACACCCTCGGGTCTTCGACATAGCACCAATCCGAAAAATGTCTTGGGAAATAGAACCTTGTAGTTTTAAGCAGAATGTTTTTATGGGAATAACCATTTCATGGAGATGACAGAAAGACTGACTACGGAAAAGAGTTAACATAGCAGTCCTGAATTACTATCCTTTCTTTGGACAGCCCAGTGACAAGGCTGGTCCCTGGCTGCCATCTGGGAACTCAGATTTCAGAAGGATACCCACTATTCACTGATAAGAATAGCTCACTATGCTTCTATCATCTGTACAAATATTACGGTTACAGCCAACAATGACTTTCCTTCTGAGAGGCCAGAATGTGGGCATGTGCCAGGCACGGAGTGCTTACATGACCAGATGCAAATAAAAATCCTGGACACGAGTTGCTAATGAATTTCCCTGGCTGGCAACATCTTACAGGTTGTCAAGCCTGTTCCTGAGGGAATTGAGTGTTTCCTGTTTGACTCCATGGAAAGAGAATTCTGTAAGCTTTCAACTGGTTCTCCCTGTACTTTTTCCCAGGTGCCCCCTCCCTTTGCTGATTCTGCTTCAGATTACTTCACTGTAATAAATCATAGTCACAAGTACTACTATATGCTGAATCCTATGAGTCATCCTAGAGTCATCAAGCCAGGGAGTGGTCTTGGGGATCCCTCAACACTAGGACTATTTGTATAAAAACATAAGATCCCAAATATGCAAGTATCAAGGTATAATTCAGCTTCGCTGAAGGGGAAAGTTTGAGGCAGCGAAGATAAAAGGAAATGTAAGAGTTGATGCAGGGCCATAACACATGCTAAAAGTTTAATTTTTTACTACAGTATTTATAAATAAAGAAGTAAACAACATTAAAGAACGAGGACTTTCTAATAGTACAGTAATACAGATAGGAGGGAAAATTATATGAAGGTACTCAGATTAAGAAAAAACTAGTAAAACAGCTTTAAAAATGAGGTGTCTACAAATTAAAGAGTGGGATTATGAGAATGTCCCACTAAAATATATATAAAAATATAAACTTACCCATTTGGCTTTTTTTTTTTTTTAAGATTTTATTTATTTGAGACAGAGTGTGAGAGAGAATGCTCTCATTAGAGCATAAGCAGGGGGTGTGGGAGAGGGAGTAGGAGAAGCAGACTCCCCACTAAGCAGGGAGCCTGACAGGGGGCTCAATCCCGGGACCCTGAGATCAGGACCTGAGCCTAAGGCAGATGCATAACCAACTGAGCCACCCAGGTGCCCCTCAATTTGGCATTTAACTGCACATGTTGGCAACTCTACACCAAATAGGAGATAATGATTATAATTTTAAGATGTTGTATATTATTGCATGCCAACAAATATTTCTTTTTCAGCAGGACTGCCATCTGTACTTAGTCAACCATTTTTGTGCAATTACTTGAACATTCTATTGCATTTACCATATTATTTCATATACACAAACAGCAACTGAAATATTAAAGTGCTGATACTAGCAAGAAAGATGAAAGATGGAAATCAAGCAGGCTGAGAGAGGCGAATCCAGCCTCATGTGGATCTCAAGAGAATTATGCTACTGGATTAGTTATTCATTGCAAAGGAAAAAAAGAAAATTTTCTGACCTGTTGAAAATATTTTGCTGAGATTTTTGTCAAAAAGGGAGGTGCACTAATAAAAAAAATGTAGAGATCTTTAAAAATTATGAACTGAATGTTGACCTAAAAATTCTACTAGTATAAATTCAGTCTTTAGAAAATGATGTTTGGGTAGAATGTCAAAAACACGCATAACAAGAGAAGCCTGGCATTCAATTTTCTCCTAAGTTTTTCAAATAATGTTGACATTGATACCATCAAATTCAACACTACAACCTTATGTTCAGTCTCATGACATTACCAATGATAAAACCTTAAGCAATGTTAAAACAGATTTAATCAGTATATTAAGTATCATATTAGTAAACTGAGGGAACCAGAATTTATGTAGAGAAATTACTTCTAAAATTGTTCATGATCTACAAATACAGTTTAACCTCTATTCGGTATTTTTAATAATTACAGATTATTGAGTTTACAGTAAAAGATCAGTAAAAGACAGAGTGTATTTCTTTTTCTCAAGTCTGCAGAAAGGAAGAAAGAAACAACGATTTGAGAAGGGCATGCCATTTATAATAAAACTGACCAACAGCTATATTTCCACTGAGGAGGAATAACTGTCTGACACAGAAATTTTGACCAAACCTAGTTCCTCAACAGGGTATAAATGTCTCTGAAAAGAAAAATCTCATGGAGGCCTAATCAAATATTTATTACTTAGAACCTGGACTGGGGGTTCAGGGTGAGAAACGAGAATCTGAGAAGGTCTTGTTAGTGTCCCGCTCACAGCAGACACACCTGAAGGAGGAACAGGGTCATCAGCCCGTCTGCGCCTTCCCTGACAAATCTGGATAACCTAACTGAAAGTAGGTAAGGGAAAGGAAAGAGCAACCAAGTTTGGTGCTCCTCACCAGACTCAACTAAGCAGAAACTAGCATTAATGCCCCACGCAAAAAATTGCTGAGAGCTGGAACCCTTCACAGAGAACCTCAGTCTTTATCAGCTATACTAACCAGGACTAGAAACGTGCCACTAGGGAAAACTCGGTGAAAGCATTTTTTAAAAACACATCTGTTTAGCTGTATAGGGACACAGTTCACGCCATTCTATATCATTTTTGAGCAAACTGCAAACTCGAAGAAGCTATGTGAATGCAACTGTTTCCCTCCAGTGAGTTAGAGAAGCAGAAAGGATTCATTCAACTCAGGACCTAGACATAGACAGTAGCAAAACAAAACAAAAACAAAAACCTAAAGAGAAAAATTTCAAATACGTCTTTATATTTTCAAAAAAAAAAAAAAAAAAAAAAACCTAAAAGGAATAACTCAAAAATGGAATCCAAGGAAAACTAGATAAAAAAAAGTAGTGAACTGGAAAATAAACAATAAGAAAGTCTCAGAAATGAGAGAGAATACAAGCTTGAGACTGCTATTTTTAGAAAGGCCTGCTTGTAAGATCAACCCTTGGCTGGCATCTGCAAACATGACTGGGAAACAGTTCCCAGGACTGAGTGAAAACCTTCTGTAATGATAAGAGTGGATTATTGTTCCTAAATGTTTGTATAAGCAATGTGCTTTGTTCTGAACACCTATTTTCCTTTCCAGAGGCTGAAATTTTTGGTATATGCAGGGCAGAGGGCGCCAACATGACCAGCACCCAATAAAACACTTGGCCATTGAGTCTTTAATGAGCTTCCCTCCTAGACATCTACTTAACTTTTGTCAAAATTCATTGCTAGAGGAAGTAAGCATGTCCTAGTAACTCCATGGGAGAGAGGTCTCTTGGAAGCTTGTGCCTGGCTTCCTCCAAGCTTTGCCCCATGTACTCTTCCCTTCGCAGTTTTTTGTGTCCTTTCTTGTAATAAATCTTCACCATGAGCACAACTAAATGATGAGTCCTGTAAATCCTTCTAGCCAATCACCAAACATGGGGGCTGTCCTCAACACAGAGGGTATCTGCACTGGAAATCCAACCTATAGCCCTAGTGGGGGTTTTTAAAGATTTTATTTATTCATTTGCAAGATAGAGAGAGTGCACGTGAGCAAGCACATGAGCACAGGGTGAGGGGCAAAGGGAGAAGGAGAAACAGACTGTCCCAAGAACAGGGAGACCTACAGGAGTCTCATGGGGCTTAATCCCCAATATGAGCTGGAAGCACTTAACTGACTGAGCCACCCGGCGCCCCCTAGTGTTCTTATACAGAATACAGAAAAATATGATACTGAAAGACTCCTAACTAAAGAGTTACACTGTTTCATTAAAAAATAAGAAAGATGGGGGCGCCTGGGTGGCTCAGTGGGTTAAGCCGCTGCCTTCGGCTCAGGTCATGATCTCAGGGTCCTGGGATCGAGTCCCGCATCGGGCTCTCTGCTCAGCAGCGAGCCTGCTTCCCTCTCTCTCTCTCTCTGTCTGCCTCTCTGCCAACTTGTGATCTCTCTCTGCCAAATAAATAAATAAAAATCTTTAAAAATAAAAAAAAATAAAAAAAATAAAAAGAAAGATGGGGCACCTGGGTGACTCAATGGGTTAAAGCCTCTGCCTTCAGCTCAGGTCATGATCCCAGGGTCCTGGGATCAAGCCCCGCATTGGGCTCTTTGCTCAGCGGGAAGCCTGCTTCCTCCTCTCTCTCTGCCTGCTTGTGATCTCTGTCAAATAAATAAAAAAACTAAAAAAAAAAAAAAAAAAAAAAGATGTCTTTTGGTTTTGTTAACTGTTTCCTTTGCTGTGCAAAAGCTTTTGATCTTGATGAAATACCAATAGTTCATTTTTGCCCTTGCTTCCCTTGCCTTTGGCGATGTTCCTAGGAAGAAGTTGCTGCAGCTGAGGTCAAAGAGGTTGCTGCCTGTGTTATCCTCAAGGATTTTGAGGGATTCCATTCTCACACTGAGGTCCTTCATCTATTTTGAGTCTATTTTCATGTGTGGTATAAGGATGGGAGAAGATATTTGCAAACGACATATCAGATAAAGGGCTAGTGTCCAAAATCTATAAAGAGCTTAGCAAACTCAACACCCAAAGAACAAATAATCCAATCAAGAAATGGGCAAAAAAGACATCCAGATGGCCAACAGACACATGAAAAAATGCTCCACATCACTCGGCATCAAGGAAATACAAATCAAAACCACAATGAGATACCACCTCACACCAGTCAGAAGGGCTAAAATTAGCAAGTCAGGAAATGACAGATGCTAGCGAGGATGTGGAGAAAGGGGAACGCTCCTACGCTGTTGGTGGGAAGGCAAGCTGGTGTAACCACTCTGGAAAACAGCATGGAGGTTCCTCAAAAAGCTGAAAATAGAGCTCCCTATGACCCAGCGATTGCACTACTGGGTATACACCCTAAAGATACAAATGTGGTGCTCCGAAGGGGCACTTGCACCCGAATGTTTAGAGCAGCAATGTCCACAACAGCCAAACTATGGAAAGAACCTAGATGTCCATCAACAGATGAATGGATAAAGAAGATGTGGTATGTGTGTGTGTGTGTGTATATATATATATATATATATATATATATACACACACATACACAATGGAATACTATGCAGCCATCAAAAGAAATGAAATCTTGCCATTTGCGACGACGTGGATGGAACTAGAGGGTATTATGTTTAGTGAAATAACTCAATCAGAGAACAACTATCATATGATCTCCCTGATATGAGGAAGTGGAGATGCAATGTGGGGGATTTGGGAGGTATGAAAAGAAAAAATGAAAGAAGATGGGATCGGGAGGGAGACAAACCATAAAAGACTCAATCTCACAAAACAGATTAAGGGTTGCTGGGGGGAAGGGGGTCGGGAGAGGGTGGTGGGGTTACGGACATTGGGGAGGGTATATGCTACGGTGAGTGCTGTGAAATGTGTAAATCTGGCGATTCACAGACCTGTACCCCTGGGGATAAAAATACATTATATGTAGGGAGCGCCTGGGTGGCTCAGTTGGTTAAAGCCTCTGCCTTCGGCTCAGGTCATGATCTCAGGGTCCTGGGATCGAGCCCCACATCAGGCTCTCTGCTCAGCGGGGAGCCTGCTTCCTCCTCCTCTCTCTGCCTGCCTCTCTGCCTACTTGTGATCACTGTCTGTCAAATAAATAAATAAAATCTTTAAAAACATACATTATATGTTTATAAAAAAATTTAAAAATTTAAAAAATAAAATAAATAAAAATAATTTAAAAAAATAAGAAAGAATGGCACAAAACAAACTAAGGGTGCTGGGGGGAGAGGGGCTATGGAAGGGTGGTTGCGTTACAGACATGGGGGAGGGTGTGTGCTATGATGAGTGCTGTGAAGTGTGTAAGCCTGATGATTCAGACCTGTATCCCTGTGGCAAATAACACATTATGTGTTAATAAAAATAATTAATTAAAAAAAAAAGAAAAAATGGTTAAAAAAAAAAATCAAGCTATATCGTAACCCAGTTTCTAAAGTTCAGTGATTGAGAATCTGTAGATCTCCAAGCAAAAACTAAGACGCTGTTGGCTAGGGCCTCTGATTTTTTTTCACAGCAACACTTGATGACATAACATTCTGAACGCAATGTCTACAAAGTGCTAAGGGAAATAACATGGGACCTGAAAGTACTATAATTGGCCAATCTATTGTTTAAATATAAAGGCAACAGGCAATTCTCAAGCAAGAGTGTAAATACTTTGGAGATGAGAACTTACTTTGGAGACGGGAAACAGGTGCTGCAGACCTGATAAATGACTAAGGTCACCAACCAAGAGTAATCAAGACAAAAAACTCAGGAATGAACTATTAGGACTAAAAGTAAGCACAGCATTCATTTGAATTGTGCTTCTAGAATAACAATGTTATAAGCCTGTGCAATGCTTAAAGAACTAACACAGTAAATTTAAAAATTTTTAAAAACAAAAAAGAACTGATTTGCTCCTTTTAGAAGTGAATAGTAGGTATGCAAATCTATAATCCTAAATGATTTTTGAATACTTTCCTGGCATAACCCATTATTTCTGTCTTATAATTCACTAACATTCTAATGAATGTCTAGACCACTACAAAGAATAGGATGAAAGGGTACTAAGTTCAGAAAATAATTAAAGTTAAATCATCTAAATACTTCAAAAGAACTAGCATGGCCAGTATTAGCAAGAATGAAAGACTGAGACTCTCTCATATACTGCTAGAAACATTAACTGGTAAAACTTTATAGAAGGCATTATGTCTCAAACTAAAATATGCACAGACCAATGAACCAATGATTCTATGCTGTACCAGTTTATCCTGTAGACCTGCTTATGCAAGTTCACAAAGAAAAACCCTTAGAATATTTATTGTTGGTAATAATGAAAAACAGAAAAAAAAATAAATGCTTATCTATGTTACAGGGATGAAAAAATGTTTTTAAAGTATGCAGATATTAAAAAGAATGAAATAGGGCCATCTGGGTGGCTCAGGTGGTTAAGTGTCTGACTTCGGTTTAGGTCATGATCCCAGGCTCCTGGCACTGAGCCCAGAGTCCGGCTCCCACTGTGGGGAGCCTGCTTCTACCTCTCCTTCTGCCCCTCTGCCCCACAACCCATTCGTGTGCTATCTCGCAAATAAATAAAATATTAAAAAAAAAATAAATAAAGGGGCACCTGGGTGGCTCAGTGGGTAAAGCCTCTGCCTTCGGCTCAGGTCATGATCCCCGGGTCCTGGGATCGGGACCTGGGATCGGGTCCTGGGATCGGGACCTGGGATCGAGCCCCACATCGGGCTCTCTGCTCAGTGGGGAGCCTGCTTCCCGCCCCCCCCCACCTGCCTCTCTGCCTCCTTGTGATCTCTCTCTCCCTGTGTCAAATAAATAAATAAAATCTTTAAAAATAAATAAATAAAGTAAAAAGAATGAAATACATTATATAGTATCAGGGAGAATTATGGACTTCTTTCTACCTTGTTTGGGATAGGTCTTGGCTATACAGCTATACAAATGTGGGGAATTAATTAAAATCTCTCCATTTCCCTGCCTACAGATTTCATCTTGAAAAACAGAATAAGGAACTCACAAAATCTTTTCTTAATTGCCAAAGGAATACATGCTTATAGTAAAAATAACACAGAAATGTTACAAGTGAAAATCTCTTACCCCTTTTCTCCCAATCCAACCTCTTCAGAGTTAACCACTCAAAATCAACCTCTATTAATAGCTGGGTATGTTAAAGCCTTTGGACCTTTTTCTATATATAAGTAAATATACATAAATGTGTAGTTTTTTATAATTGCAAAAAAAAGTGTAATTATCCCATACATAACAATCTCTTTTTGAAACTTAATTGTGACTATCTTCTCTTACTGGTACATATTACTCTTCCTCATTTAAAGTTCATGTAATATTCCACTGCACAATAAACCATAATTTACTGAACTACGGCTTTACTACTGACCACTAAATTACTTTCAAGCTTTAACAAAATGAGCATTTTTCTATTCAATATCTTTCTTAGGGGTATAAAAAATTAAACCATAATTAGGGATTTTAAAATATTCCTTGGAAACTGAACTCCCATTACTCCCATTAAAATATGAAAGTTTTCCCCCTAGTTTTCAAACATATGCCTTCCAAATACATAAATGAGAACAATGCCTATTCTACCCATAGGACATACATAGTAAATTCACATAACTGTGAATTAATAAATAAAATTTTAAAAACACATCAACTATGAAACAGGAAAAACGCTGTTATGTACTTTTGTGGCAGCTCAAAAAAAGAAGTTTTAAATTAGCCTTGGAACCTCTTAATACACGTAAGTAAACAAATGAAGTTTCTTACTAAGTAGGAGGAAAAGACACCAATCACTGCACCAAATGGACCTAAAATGCATTACTTTCAAGGTATCTGGGCCCATTCCCACTCTTTTATAGTATCTTCTAAGACAGAGTATGAATTTGCATTTATGAATTTGTGAATTGTCTATCTATATGAAATTGCTAATAGAGAAACTTAGTATAACCAAACAGTAAGAAAAAAAACTATAACAAATTTTTAGAAAAATTTCATTTGAAAATAAAATAATTACAAACCTAGGTCCAATAACAGGAATAAGTAAGACATCCTGAAGGTCTGGATGTTGAAGAATAGGAACACTTAATCCATTAAACTGCTGTTAAAAATAAACTGAATTAGGAAGCCATCAGTATAATTGATACATTTCAATTTACAGGTCTTTTCATTGTCATTACCTAGCAGAGCATGAAGCTTGGTTTAGGATTATTCTTACTTTATTCCATATAATACTATAAAAAACAAAGACTTCAAAACAACTATGTTTTCTTCTGAAGTATCTCAATTTCTTTATAAGGTTCAATTTTGTTTACAGTTTGGCTTTATAAAGACAACCCATGTTTACCTTAGGTGACTTATTTTGAAAACACATAACCAATACAGAATTGCATATCATACTCTTTTGAGGAAACATTCTGAATAGGACATTAAGGTTTGAAATTATTAAGTACTAATTATTAAACACCACCAATACTGAATGCCATGTCAGTTTTGCTAAGGGAAATAAATGCTTTTTGGCAAAAGTTCAGGATTTTCAGTATCCTCTATCATACTTGGTCTTCAAACTGGAAATGGGTGCATGATGGGGAGTATAGGTGTTAAGGCCAGCTCACACAGTCTTAGGAGAACCAATTATGTGCATCTCTGTCCAATTTCAAGGTCACACTGGTAGCTTGAAATTGACTGCAGTGGGAGTATTTACACCACTGAAATCAGCAAATGCTACAAAGGGCTGTTTTTCTCAGAAAGTGGGTTTTTCAATATGTACCAGAACACTACTCTTGCAGAAGAAAGTAACTGGGCATTGCACTCATCAGAATAAAAAGCAGAATAAAAAGCAGGAAGGGATAGCAAGGATACTACAGTCTAAGGGGGAGCAACATGCAAATATTTCAGAACAAGTCTCGGCCATGTAGGTCAGGAATTTTAAATCATGAATTTTCACGTACTACGTGAAAGAACAGTAACAATAATAGATATTTCCTCTGCCCTGTGGCATCCATATACTACCTAGAAAAACTCTTAAAAATCAATTTATTTCCAAGTTGATGAGAGGAAAAAAATTGTATTTTAGCAATCTATATTTCTACCATATCCATACCAAGAGCTCTCCTGACTTTTGCTTCTTCCAGGCAAAGGAGATTTCAGAATAACCTTACCTAACAGATGGCTGCTAAGATATATGAAATGTAGGGGCATCTGGGTGGCCCAGTCAGTTAAGCGTCTGCTCAGGTCACGGTCCTGGAGTCCTGGGATCGGGCCCCATGCTGAAGAGCAACATGACATAGATTGTAGAAATGCAATTATGGATATAATGACATAGAAAATCTGCACATACCTTCTGAAGTTCATCAAACAACAGATCTTTCACATGTTGCACTGAGGCTAGATGTGTATTTACTCTGACTGTTGTGAATGATGGAGGATGTGACAAGCGATTTAACAGAGTTTCGAATTTTCTTTCTGCTTCTTGTTTTCCAAAAGCAGATACAACCTGAGAAGAGAAAAACAGTTAATGTTTCAATGTCACTATAAGAATTAACTAAAAATATTAAGTAGATTATGCATACTGACTAATGAAACATCTTACAGCAATTGTTCAGTTCCATTTCATTTTGCTGTATTAGTTGCATGTTAGTATCACTAACCGAATGTAATACTTCACAGGGTTTGGGGGTTTAATTGTGGTAATAAACACCTAACAAAATGCCCAACATAAAGGGCTTGGAAGAAACACTGCCTCAACTTCAAAGCATTATTAAAATTTTGAACATATTAATGTCTCCTATGCTTATTCATATAAGTTCATGATTTTATTCTATTTATAATATACCAAATGTCATATCGTTTTGTCCACTGAGCCACCCAGGCGCCCCTGTCATATCGTTTTGTAGAGCGATTGACTTGCGAGCCTCATACCTAGAACAAATTCATTAGCAGCCTTTGAAAACACCAATATTTGAATAAGTAACATTGATACTGTCATCCAAAGGTCATCCACATCAGCTTTTGAATATGTTATTTTTAAATGTAACAAATCTCCAAAAAGACAGGTAGCAAAGATAACCTGTCAGAAATGGAGGTTTAAAGATAAAAGGAAAAAAAAAAAAAAAAACAAGTCCCCCTGTGTTTAACTGAAGCTTTGGGAGACACGTATTTTCCCATTTTTGTCATCTTTGACTGCACCCTGCTTCACAGCATTTTCTCAAACCACCTGCCAGTCTACTCATCCACCAGCCTCAAAGTATTAGTATTTTCTCAAGTTTAGTTTGTTTTTATTAAAACTGAATATACCTTTACTTCCAATGCTTATACAAAGGAATGGCTTCTTCTAAAATTATTTACAGTTAGTGGGCTGGAGACAGAGATGGTGTCAAAGACAGA